>NC_141415.1:0-2412766 GCF_034619465.1 Leptosomus discolor
TCCTGTCTTTTTCAAACCAAGACAGATTTTGGCGCCAACGTGGGGCTCGAGGGCATCGAGAGATAAAGGAATAACGGTTTTTGTGCATTGGATATAGATTCCTTGTTAAGTGGCATCATGTGGGCTAGCTTATCCCGGTTCTTGTGGCATGTGGTGGTGGCTGTATTTCTCCCATTTGCAGGCCCTTATCTAAACATGGGTCCTATAACTAAGGCTACCGTGACTGTTATCCAGTTTGTTTTATGGATTAATAAGGTGAGAATTCATGGCTTATTAACTTCCTCTGGAAGGCGGGCACATGGATTCGGAGCTATCAAACACTAAATGTATGCTTTTGGGGTTACTTTACTAATGGTACCTACTGTGAGGAAATGACACCGGGAGAAACTTTCTCCCAACCCCTAACCCAGCTCTTTGGGTCTACTCCACCAGTTTTCGAAGGATTCAGAGCTTTCCCTAAGTGCTAATGATATCATACAGTGGCTAGTGTTGCTGATAATCCTGTTTTATTCAGTATTCAGAGATCAGGGAGATTGGCTTGGATAACTACCCTGACTAGGAATGCTGCTCCAGAATCTGACCCTGCTCACAGCTCACATCAGAAATGAACCACTCGATTGGGTGAAGGAGATACGTGAGATGGGCCAGATGCTGAAGGAGTGCATTCTCTCAGCTGCTGGAATCCTCCTCCTGCCTTGAAGAGGGAGAGTCTAATGGTGCAGCAGTAGAACCCACAGACGTTACAACCGTCCAGGTTCCAGCTGAAACGCAAGGGCAGTCAGAGCCAGCAGCAGTCGCCCCTGTGGAACGAGGAAATCTAAGATGAAATCAGACCACTCAGTTAAGAAAGGAGGGCCCTCAGAACCTGCAGCGAGCAGTGGTTGAGTATCACCGAGTCCTGAGGCTATCGACAGTCTCCGTAATCTGCACAAAGACATCGTACGGCGGGGGCGTGAGCTTTTACAACCTGGTTACTTCGGGTCTGGGATTCTCTATGGGTACGGGTCGTGCAACTGGATGGCAGTGAGGCAAGGAATTTGGGACCCTGCTCAGGACTCGGTGTCATTCTGGTATGTAGGGGCGGGGACCCTTTCCCTCTGGGAGCGGCTTTTAATGAGTGTGAGAGAGAGGTTTGTCCACAGAGAGAGAATGCAGGAGCACCATCATAGATGCGCTGGAAGACCCTTGAGGAAGGGATCCAGCAGCTGAGAGAAGTGCAGTATTGGAGTACTCTGTGGGAGGGATGGGACAGCATGGTACGACCCTGACAAAGTCAGGTGCACAGGGCAAATGTTGTGGAATCTGGCAATCTAGGGCCATCCGAATACTCCACTTCATTGCAATGATTAATGCAGATAACGACCGAGACAGTGGGTTCTGTCACAGCAAGCTGTCACGAGCAAGCTTAGAATTTTGAACAATGCATGGCTAACGTTTTCTGCTGTGATTATGAGCCTACAAGAGGAGATGAGGGAAATAAATAGGAGGGTGAGGAGGAGCAGTTCCCTTTGGCACCGGGTACAAGTCACAGGCCCCAAAGGCGGAGCCCAACGTCCCCCAGCTAGAGGGAGAGGGTACACCCCACGAGCTGAGCTATGGTACTTCCTGCGCGACTGGGGAAGACATGGGAAGGTGGGATGGGAAACTGGCAGCACGGGTGCGTCAACTCAGGGGGGAGGTAAACATAAGTGAGTGAGAAAGACTAACCGGGGGAGTACACTTAAGTGAAGGTAGCTCAACTCCCAGGACGAAGCTGCCAGATATTACAGAAGGGAGGATGATCTGACAGATCCCTTGAAGGAACCATTCTGAGTACAGCCAGATTGTGAGCCTCTGTACCTGGTTACCCGCAAGAAGAACGATTTCCACTGGGGCCCTGAACAGCAACAAGCTTTTGCCCAATCGAGATGCAGGGAGATTGCTCAGTCTAGGACTTGCAGGGAAGGACGGGACCAGAGGTGAGGAACGTGCTCTACTCTGTCGGCCGGGAACAATGGTTTGTCCTGGAGCCTTTGGCAGAAGGTGCCTGGAGAGACTCGTGGCCGACCACTGGGATTCTGGAGTCGAAGTTATAGAGGGTCTGAGGCCAACTACACTCCCACAGAGAAGGAAATCCTAGCAGCCTATGAAGGAGTCCAAGCTGCCTCGGAAGTGATTGGCACCGAAGCACAAGCCTCCTGGCACCCCGACTACCGGTGCTGGGGTGGATGTTTAAAGGAAAGGTTCCCTCCACCCACCACGCCACTGACGCCACATGGAGCAAATGGATTGCCCTCATCACACAACGCGCCCGTATTGGAACCCAAATCGCCCTGGGATTTTGGAGATCATTACGAACTGGCCGGAAGGTGAAGACTTTGGCCTCACTGACGAAGAGGAGCAGGAACAAGTGACGCGGGCTGAAGAAGCTCCACCGTACAACCAACTACCAGCAGAGGAAACACGATATGCTCTTTTCACTGACGGTCCTGTCGCATCGTAGGGATGAACCGGAAGTGGAAAGCAGCCGTATGGAGCCCCACACGACAGGTCGCACAAGCTACTGAAGGAGAAGGTGGATCAGTCAACTTGCTGAACTCAAAGCCGTTCACTAGCCCTGGACATTGCTGAAAGAGAGAAGTGGCCAAAGCTCTACCTTTATACTGATTCGTGGATGGTAGCCAATGCTCTGTGGGGCTGGCTGGAAAGGTGGAAAAAGGCCAACTGGCAGCGTAGGGGAAAACCAATTTGGGCTGCTGATGAGTGGAAAGATATGCCACTCGGGTAAAGAAGCTACCTGTGAGGGTCCGTCATGTAGATGCTCATGTCCCCAGGAGTCGGGCTAATGAAGAACATCGTAACAATGAACAGGTAGATCAGGCTGCAAAATAGAGGTGTCCCAGATAGACTTGGATTGGCAACATAAAGGAGAGTTGTTCTTAGCCTCGATGGGCCCATGATGCCTCAGGCCATCAAGGCAGAGAGGCCGCTTATAAATGGCACGGGACCGAGGGGTGGATCTAACCATGAACAGTATCTCCCAGGTTATCCAAGACTGTGAGACCTGTGCTGCGATCAAGCAGGCCAAGCGGGTGAAGCCTCTGTGGTACGGCGGACGATGTCGAAGTACAGGTATGGGAAGCCTGGCAAATTGACTACATCACTCTTCCCCAAACCCGTCAAGGCAAGCGCTACGTGCTGACCATGGTGGAAGCAACCACTGGGTGGCTGGAGACCTACCCTGTGCCTCATGCTACCGCCCGGAACACCATCTTGGGCCTGGAAAAGCAAGTTCTTTGGAGACATGGCACCCCTGAGAGAATCGAGTCAGACAACGGGACACATTTCAAGAATAGCCTCATAAGCACTTGGGCCAGAGAACATGGAATCGAATGGATATATCATATCCCTTATCATGCACCAGCTGCCGGGAAAGTTGAACGGTGCAATGGGCTACTTAAGACTACCCTAAAAGCACTTGGAGGAGGGACTTTCAAAAATTGGGAACTGAACTTAGCAAAGGCCACCTGGATGGTCAATACCCGAGGGTCCATCAATCGAGCTGGTCCTGCCCAGTCTGGACCCTTGCACACAGTGGACGGAGATAAAGTCCCTGTGGTACACACGAGAGGTATGTTAGGAAAGACTGTTTGGATTAATCCCACATCAGGCAAAGGCACACCCTCCGTGGGGTTGTTTTTGCTCAGGGACCTGGTTACACTTGGTGGGTAATGCAGAAAAATGGGGAAACCCGTTGTGTACCACAAGGAGACCTAATTTTAAGTGAGAACTCTGTGTAAGGTTTCATTGTGTATATATGTATATATGTATCTGTAAGGGGGCATTGGGTTGGGTACGGTGTAGATGGTAATAGAATAAGGGGTGGATTATGTCCTGGGTTACAGTGTAAAATGTGCCAAAAGAAAAAAAATATATTCTATTACCATCTTCAGGAGCTGTTGAGACCAGGTGGGGCGGTGCTCCCTGCCTCCCCCCTCTGGACTATCTCCTGTTACGGGCACAACAATGCCTTATCGCCTGACCCATCGGTAACTCGCTCCTGGGCTATCTCCTGTTCATGGCCCATCAAGGAACTGCCTCACGACTCCCATCCATTGTGAGATGCTCCGCCCGGGGAGGGGGGGAAGGAGCCAAGCAGTCCATGGCAAATAAAAACGGAGATTTTGAACACCCTAGCAGCCTTTCTTCCACTGGATTCCCAGAGGAGCTTTTCCCCCCACTGGAGTTCCAGAGACGAGAGCTACCTGCCGACCACTGGACCTTCGGAGGAAGACCAGACTCTTTTACCTGATTGCTGCTTCCACAGAACTACACCCATCGCTTCAGGAGGACTGCAGCCAGCATCTTATCGGACTGCTACTGCCACCCTAACAGGGTGTCAGGTTGTATTCCTGACTCTGTCAGTATAAACCAGTGGGTTGTTTGTTTTTTTCCCTGCCTTGTGTTATATATATATATTAGTAAAGAACTGTTATTCTATTCCCCATATCTTTGCCTGAAGGCCCGTTAATTTCAAAATTATAATAGTTTGGAGGGAAGGGGGGTTGCACTCTCCATTTCAAGGGAGGCTCCTGCCTTCCTCCACAGACACCTGTCTTTTTCAAACAAGACAGATTTTGGCGCCCAACGTGGGGCTCGAGGGCATCGAGAGATAAAGGAATAACGGTTTTTGTGCATTGGATATAGATTCCTTGTTAAGTGGCATCATGTGGGCCTAGCTTTCCCGGTTCTTGTGGCATGTGGTGGTGGCTGTATTTCTCCCATTTGCAGGCCCTTATCTAAACATGGGTCCTATAACTAAGGCTACCGTGACTGTTATCCAGTTTGTTTTATGGATTAATAAGGTGAGGAATTCATGGCTTATTAACTTCCTCTGGAAGGCGGGCACATGGATTCGGAGCTATCAAACACTAAATGTATGCTTTTGGGGTTACTTACTAATGGTACCTACTGTGAGGAAATGACACCGGGAGAAAACTTTCTCCAACCCCTAACCCAGCTCTTTGGGTCTACTCCACCAGTTTTCGAAGGATTCAGAGCTTTCCTAAGTGCTAATGATATCATACAGTGGCTAGTGTTGCTGATAATCCTGTTTTATTCAGTATTCAGAGATCAGGGGAGATTGGCTTGGATAACTACCCTGACTAGGAATGCTGCTCCAGAATCTGACCCTGCCTCACAGCTCACATCAGAAATGAACACTCGGATTGGTGAAGGAGATACGTGAGATGGCCAGATGCTGAAGGAGTGCATTCTCTCAGCTGCTGGGAATCCCTCCTCCTGCCTTGAAGAGGGAGAGTCTAATGGTGCAGCAGTAGAACCCACAGACGTTACAACCGTCCAGGTTCCAGCTGAAACGCAAGGGCAGTCAGAGCCAGCAGCAGTCGCCCCTGTGGAAACGAGGAAATCTAAGATGAAATCAGACCACTCAGTTAAGAAAGGAGGGCCCTCAGAACCTGCAGGCGAGCCAGTGGTTGAGATACTCACCGAGTCCCTGACGTATGACAGTCTCCGTAATCTGCACAAAGACATCGTACGGCGGGGGCGTGAGGCTTTTACAACCTGGTTACTTCGGGTCTGGGATCTTATGGGTACGGGTGTGCAACTGGATGGCAGTGAGGCAAGGAATTTGGGACCCTTGACTCAGGACTCAGGTGTCAATCTGGTATTTGTAAGGGAGCCGGGGACCCTTTCCCTCTGGGAGCGGCTTTTAATGAGTGTGAGAGAGAGGTTTGTCCACAGAGAGAGAATGCAGGAGCACCATCATAGAATGCGCTGGAAGACCCTTGAGGAAGGGATCCAGCAGCTGAGAGAAGTGGCAGTATTGGAGGTACTCTTTGGGAGGGATGGACAGCATGGTAACGACCCTGACAAAGTCAGGTGCACAGGGCAAATGTTGTGGAATCTGGCAAATCTAGGGCCATCCGAATACTCCACCTTCATTGCAATGATTAATGCAGATAACGACCGAGAGACAGTGGGTTCTGTCACGAGCAAGCTTAGAAATTTTGAAAGCATGATCAATGGCCCAATGCAGGCTAACGTTTCTGCTGTGATTAAGAGCCTACAAGAGGAGATGAGGGAAATAAAGGAGGAGGTGAGGAGGAGCAGTTCCCATTTGGCACCGGTACAAGTCACAGGCCCCAAAGTCGGAGCCCAACGTCCCCCAGCTAGAGGGAGAGGGTACACCCCACGAGCTGAGCTATGGTACTTCCTGCGCGACCATGGGGAAGACATGGGAAGGTGGGATGGGAAACCCACTTCTGTCCTGGCAGCACGGGTGCGTCAACTCAAGGAGGGAAACACTAACCGGGGGAGTAACACTAAAGTGAAGGTAGCCTCAACCTCCCAGGACCGAGCTGCCAGATATTACAGAAGGGAGGATGATCTGACAGATCCCCTTGAAGGAACCATTCCTGAGTACAGCCAGATTGTGAGCCCTCTGTACCTGGTTACCCGCAAGAAGAACGATTTCCACTGGGGCCCTGAACAGCAACAAGCTTTTGCCCAAATCAAGCGGGAGATCGCTCATGCGCTAGCCCTTGGCCCAGTCAGGACGGGACCAGAGGTGAGGAACGTGCTCTACTCTGCGGCCGGGAACAATGGTTTGTCCTGGAGCCTTTGGCAGAAGGTGCCTGGAGAGACTCGTGGCCGACCACTGGGATTCTGGAGTCGAAGTTATAGAGGGTCTGAGGCCAACTACACTCCCACAGAGAAGGAAATCCTAGCAGCCTATGAAGGAGTCCAAGCTGCCTCGGAAGTGATTGGCACCGAAGCACAACGCCTCCTGGCACCCCGACTACCGGTGCTGGGGTGGATGTTTAAAGGAAAGGTTCCCTCCACCCACCACGCCACTGACGCCACATGGAGCAAATGGATTGCCCTCATCACACAACGCGCCCGTATTGGAAACCCAAATCGCCCTGGGATTTTGGAGATCATTACGAACTGGCCGGAAGGTGAAGACTTTGGCCTCACTGACGAAGAGGAGCAGGAACAAGTGACGCGGGCTGAAGAAGCTCCACCGTACAACCAACTACCAGCAGAGGAAACACGATATGCTCTTTTCACTGACGGTTCCTGTCGCATCGTAGGGATGAACCGGAAGTGGAAAGCAGCCGTATGGAGCCCCACACGACAGGTCGCACAAGCTACTGAAGGAGAAGGTGGATCAAGTCAACTTGCTGAACTCAAAGCCGTTCAACTAGCCCTGGACATTGCTGAAAGAGAGAAGTGGCCAAAGCTCTACCTTTATACTGATTCGTGGATGGTAGCCAATGCTCTGTGGGGCTGGCTGGAAAGGTGGAAAAAGGCCAACTGGCAGCGTAGGGGAAAACCAATTTGGGCTGCTGATGAGTGGAAAGATATTGCCACTCGGGTAAAGAAGCTACCTGTGAGGGTCCGTCATGTAGATGCTCATGTCCCCAGGAGTCGGGCTAATGAAGAACATCGTAACAATGAACAGGTAGATCAGGCTGCAAAAATAGAGGTGTCCCAGATAGACTTGGATTGGCAACATAAAGGAGAGTTGTTCTTAGCTCGATGGGCCCATGATGCCTCAGGCCATCAAGGCAGAGAGGCCGCTTATAAATGGGCACGGGACCGAGGGGTGGATCTAACCATGAACAGTATCTCCCAGGTTATCCAAGACTGTGAGACCTGTGCTGCGATCAAGCAGGCCAAGCGGGTGAAGCCTCTGTGGTACGGCGGACGATGGTCGAAGTACAGGTATGGGGAAGCCTGGCAAATTGACTACATCACTCTTCCCCAAACCCGTCAAGGCAAGCGCTACGTGCTGACCATGGTGGAAGCAACCACTGGGTGGCTGGAGACCTACCCTGTGCCTCATGCTACCGCCCGGAACACCATCTTGGGCCTGGAAAAGCAAGTTCTTTGGAGACATGGCACCCCTGAGAGAATCGAGTCAGACAACGGGACACATTTCAAGAATAGCCTCATAAGCACTTGGGCCAGAGAACATGGAATCGAATGGATATATCATATCCCTTATCATGCACCAGCTGCCGGGAAAGTTGAACGGTGCAATGGGCTACTTAAGACTACCCTAAAAGCACTTGGAGGAGGGACTTTCAAAAATTGGGAACTGAACTTAGCAAAGGCCACCTGGATGGTCAATACCCGAGGGTCCATCAATCGAGCTGGTCCTGCCCAGTCTGGACCCTTGCACACAGTGGACGGAGATAAAGTCCCTGTGGTACACACGAGAGGTATGTTAGGAAAGACTGTTTGGATTAATCCCACATCAGGCAAAGGCACACCCCTCCGTGGGGTTGTTTTTGCTCAAGGACCTGGTTACACTTGGTGGGTAATGCAGAAAAATGGGGAAACCCGTTGTGTACCACAAGGAGACCTAATTTTAAGTGAGAACTCTGTGTAAGGTTTCATTGTGTATATATGTATATATGTATCTGTAAGGGGGCATTGGGTTGGGTACGGTGTAGATGGTAATAGAATAAGGGGTGGATTATGTCCTGGGTTACAGTGTAAAATGTGCCAAAAGAAAAAAAATATATTCTATTACCATCTTCAGGAGCTGTTGAGACCAGGTGGGGCGGTGCTCCCTGCCTCCCCCCCTCTGGACTATCTCCTGTTACTGGGCACAACAATGCCTTATCGCCTGACCCATCGGTAACTCGCTCCTGGGCTATCTCCTGTTCATGGCCCATCAAGGAACTGCCTCACGACTCCCCATCCCACTGTGAGATGCTCCGCCCGGGGAGGGGGGGGGGAAGGAGCCAAGCAGTCCATGCCAAATAAAAACGGAGATTTTGAACACCCTAGCAGCCTTTCTTCCACTGGATTCCCAGAGGAGCTTTTCCCCCCACTGGAGTTCCAGAGGACGAGAGCTACCTGCCGACCACTGGACCTTCGGAGGAAGACCAGACTCTTTTACCTGATTGCTGCTTCCACAGAACTACACCCATCGCTTCAGGAGGACTGCAGCCAGCATCTTATCGGACTGCTACTGCCACCCTAACAGGGTGTCAGGTTGTATTCCTGACTCTGTCAGTATAAACCAGTGGGTTGTTTGTTTTTTCCCTGCCTTGTGTTTTATATATATATATATATTAGTAAAGAACTGTTATTCCTATTCCCCATATCTTTGCCTGAAGGCCCGTTAATTTCAAAATTATAATAGTTTGGAGGGAAGGGGGTTGCACTCTCCATTTCAAGGGAGGCTCCTGCCTTCCTCCACAGACACCTGTCTTTTTCAAACCAGGACAGATTTTGGCGCCCAACGTGGGGCTCGAGGGCATCGAGAGATAAAGGAATAACGGTTTTTGTGCATTGGATATAGATTCCTTGTTAAGTGGCATCATGTGGGCTAGCTTATCCCGGTTCTTGTGGCATGTGGTGGTGGCTGTATTTCTCCCATTTGCAGGCCCTTATCTAAACATGGGTCCTATAACTAAGGCTACCGTGACTGTTATCCAGTTTGTTTTATGGATTAATAAGGTGAGGAATTCATGGCTTATTAACTTCCTCTGGAAGGCGGGCACATGGATTCGGAGCTATCAAACACTAAATGTATGCTTTTGGGGTTACTTTACTAATGGTACCTACTGTGAGGAAATGACACCGGGAGAAACTTTCTCCCAACCCCTAACCCAGCTCTTTGGGTCTACTCCACCAGTTTTCGAAGGATTCAGAGCTTTCCTAAGTGCTAATGATATCATACAGTGGCTAGTGTTGCTGATAATCCTGTTTTATTCAGTATTCAGAGATCAGGGGAGATTGGCTTGGATAACTACCCTGACTAGGAATGCTGCTCCAGAATCTGACCCTGCCTCACAGCTCACATCAGAAATGAACCACTCGGATTGGGTGAAGGAGATACGTGAGATGGGCCAGATGCTGAAGGAGTGCATTCTCTCAGCTGCTGGGAATCCCTCCTCCTGCCTTGAAGAGGGAGAGTCTAATGGTGCAGCAGTAGAACCCACAGACGTTACAACCGTCCAGGTTCCAGCTGAAACGCAAGGGCAGTCAGAGCCAGCAGCAGTCGCCCCTGTGGAAACGAGGAAATCTAAGATGAAATCAGACCACTCAGTTAAGAAAGGAGGGCCCTCAGAACCTGCAGGCGAGCCAGTGGTTGAGATACTCACCGAGTCCCTGACGTATGACAGTCTCCGTAATCTGCACAAAGACATCGTACGGCGGGGGCGTGAGGCTTTTACAACCTGGTTACTTCGGGTCTGGGATCTTATGGGTACGGGTGTGCAACTGGATGGCAGTGAGGCAAGGAATTTGGGACCCTTGACTCAGGACTCAGGTGTCAATCTGGTATTTGTAAGGGAGCCGGGGACCCTTTCCCTCTGGGAGCGGCTTTTAATGAGTGTGAGAGAGAGGTTTGTCCACAGAGAGAGAATGCAGGAGCACCATCATAGAATGCGCTGGAAGACCCTTGAGGAAGGGATCCAGCAGCTGAGAGAAGTGGCAGTATTGGAGGTACTCTTTGGGAGGGATGGACAGCATGGTAACGACCCTGACAAAGTCAGGTGCACAGGGCAAATGTTGTGGAATCTGGCAAATCTAGGGCCATCCGAATACTCCACCTTCATTGCAATGATTAATGCAGATAACGACCGAGAGACAGTGGGTTCTGTCACGAGCAAGCTTAGAAATTTTGAAAGCATGATCAATGGCCCAATGCAGGCTAACGTTTCTGCTGTGATTAAGAGCCTACAAGAGGAGATGAGGGAAATAAAGGAGGAGGTGAGGAGGAGCAGTTCCCATTTGGCACCGGTACAAGTCACAGGCCCCAAAGTCGGAGCCCAACGTCCCCCAGCTAGAGGGAGAGGGTACACCCCACGAGCTGAGCTATGGTACTTCCTGCGCGACCATGGGGAAGACATGGGAAGGTGGGATGGGAAACCCACTTCTGTCCTGGCAGCACGGGTGCGTCAACTCAAGGAGGGAAACACTAACCGGGGGAGTAACACTAAAGTGAAGGTAGCCTCAACCTCCCAGGACCGAGCTGCCAGATATTACAGAAGGGAGGATGATCTGACAGATCCCCTTGAAGGAACCATTCCTGAGTACAGCCAGATTGTGAGCCCTCTGTACCTGGTTACCCGCAAGAAGAACGATTTCCACTGGGGCCCTGAACAGCAACAAGCTTTTGCCCAAATCAAGCGGGAGATCGCTCATGCGCTAGCCCTTGGCCCAGTCAGGACGGGACCAGAGGTGAGGAACGTGCTCTACTCTGCGGCCGGGAACAATGGTTTGTCCTGGAGCCTTTGGCAGAAGGTGCCTGGAGAGACTCGTGGCCGACCACTGGGATTCTGGAGTCGAAGTTATAGAGGGTCTGAGGCCAACTACACTCCCACAGAGAAGGAAATCCTAGCAGCCTATGAAGGAGTCCAAGCTGCCTCGGAAGTGATTGGCACCGAAGCACAACGCCTCCTGGCACCCCGACTACCGGTGCTGGGGTGGATGTTTAAAGGAAAGGTTCCCTCCACCCACCACGCCACTGACGCCACATGGAGCAAATGGATTGCCCTCATCACACAACGCGCCCGTATTGGAAACCCAAATCGCCCTGGGATTTTGGAGATCATTACGAACTGGCCGGAAGGTGAAGACTTTGGCCTCACTGACGAAGAGGAGCAGGAACAAGTGACGCGGGCTGAAGAAGCTCCACCGTACAACCAACTACCAGCAGAGGAAACACGATATGCTCTTTTCACTGACGGTTCCTGTCGCATCGTAGGGATGAACCGGAAGTGGAAAGCAGCCGTATGGAGCCCCACACGACAGGTCGCACAAGCTACTGAAGGAGAAGGTGGATCAAGTCAACTTGCTGAACTCAAAGCCGTTCAACTAGCCCTGGACATTGCTGAAAGAGAGAAGTGGCCAAAGCTCTACCTTTATACTGATTCGTGGATGGTAGCCAATGCTCTGTGGGGCTGGCTGGAAAGGTGGAAAAAGGCCAACTGGCAGCGTAGGGGAAAACCAATTTGGGCTGCTGATGAGTGGAAAGATATTGCCACTCGGGTAAAGAAGCTACCTGTGAGGGTCCGTCATGTAGATGCTCATGTCCCCAGGAGTCGGGCTAATGAAGAACATCGTAACAATGAACAGGTAGATCAGGCTGCAAAAATAGAGGTGTCCCAGATAGACTTGGATTGGCAACATAAAGGAGAGTTGTTCTTAGCTCGATGGGCCCATGATGCCTCAGGCCATCAAGGCAGAGAGGCCGCTTATAAATGGGCACGGGACCGAGGGGTGGATCTAACCATGAACAGTATCTCCCAGGTTATCCAAGACTGTGAGACCTGTGCTGCGATCAAGCAGGCCAAGCGGGTGAAGCCTCTGTGGTACGGCGGACGATGGTCGAAGTACAGGTATGGGGAAGCCTGGCAAATTGACTACATCACTCTTCCCCAAACCCGTCAAGGCAAGCGCTACGTGCTGACCATGGTGGAAGCAACCACTGGGTGGCTGGAGACCTACCCTGTGCCTCATGCTACCGCCCGGAACACCATCTTGGGCCTGGAAAAGCAAGTTCTTTGGAGACATGGCACCCCTGAGAGAATCGAGTCAGACAACGGGACACATTTCAAGAATAGCCTCATAAGCACTTGGGCCAGAGAACATGGAATCGAATGGATATATCATATCCCTTATCATGCACCAGCTGCCGGGAAAGTTGAACGGTGCAATGGGCTACTTAAGACTACCCTAAAAGCACTTGGAGGAGGGACTTTCAAAAATTGGGAACTGAACTTAGCAAAGGCCACCTGGATGGTCAATACCCGAGGGTCCATCAATCGAGCTGGTCCTGCCCAGTCTGGACCCTTGCACACAGTGGACGGAGATAAAGTCCCTGTGGTACACACGAGAGGTATGTTAGGAAAGACTGTTTGGATTAATCCCACATCAGGCAAAGGCACACCCCTCCGTGGGGTTGTTTTTGCTCAGGGACCTGGTTACACTTGGTGGGTAATGCAGAAAAATGGGGAAACCCGTTGTGTACCACAAGGAGACCTAATTTTAAGTGAGAACTCTGTGTAAGGTTTCATTGTGTATATATGTATATATGTATCTGTAAGGGGGCATTGGGTTGGGTACGGTGTAGATGGTAATAGAATAAGGGGTGGATTATGTCCTGGGTTACAGTGTAAAATGTGCCAAAAGAAAAAAAATATATTCTATTACCATCTTCAGGAGCTGTTGAGACCAGGTGGGGCGGTGCTCCCTGCCTCCCCCCCTCTGGACTATCTCCTGTTACTGGGCACAACAATGCCTTATCGCCTGACCCATCGGTAACTCGCTCCTGGGCTATCTCCTGTTCATGGCCCATCAAGGAACTGCCTCACGACTCCCCATCCCATTGTGAGATGCTCCGCCCGGGGAGGGGGGGGAAGGAGCCAAGCAGTCCATGGCAAATAAAAACGAAGATTTTGAACACCCTAGCAGCCTTTCTTCCACTGGATTCCCAGAGGAGCTTTTCCCCCCACTGGAGTTCCAGAGGACGAGAGCTACCTGCCGACCACTGGACCTTCGGAGGAAGACCAGACTCTTTTACCTGATTGCTGCTTCCACAGAACTACACCCATCGCTTCAGGAGGACTGCAGCCAGCATCTTATCGGACTGCTACTGCCACCCTAACAGGGTGTCAGGTTGTATTCCTGACTCTGTCAGTATAAACCAGTGGGTTGTTTGTTTTTTTCCCTGCCTTGTGTTATATATATATATTAGTAAAGAACTGTTATTCCTATTCCCCATATCTTTGCCTGAAGGCCCGTTAATTTCAAAATTATAATAGTTTGGAGGGAAGGGGGTTGCACTCTCCATTTCAAGGGAGGCTCCTGCCTTCCTCCACAGACACCTGTCTTTTTCAAACCAAGACAGATTTTGGCGCCCAACGTGGGGCTCGAGGGCATCGAGAGATAAAGGAATAACGGTTTTTGTGCATTGGATATAGATTCCTTGTTAAGTGGCATCATGTGGGCTAGCTTATCCCGGTTCTTGTGGCATGTGGTGGTGGCTGTATTTCTCCCATTTGCAGGCCCTTATCTAAACATGGGTCCTATAACTAAGGCTACCGTGACTGTTATCCAGTTTGTTTTATGGATTAATAAGGTGAGGAATTCATGGCTTATTAACTTCCTCTGGAAGGCGGGCACATGGATTCGGAGCTATCAAACACTAAATGTATGCTTTTGGGGTTACTTTACTAATGGTACCTACTGTGAGGAAATGACACCGGGAGAAACTTTCTCCCAACCCCTAACCCAGCTCTTTGGGTCTACTCCACCAGTTTTCGAAGGATTCAGAGCTTTCCTAAGTGCTAATGATATCATACAGTGGCTAGTGTTGCTGATAATCCTGTTTTATTCAGTATTCAGAGATCAGGGGAGATTGGCTTGGATAACTACCCTGACTAGGAATGCTGCTCCAGAATCTGACCCTGCCTCACAGCTCACATCAGAAATGAACCACTCGGATTGGGTGAAGGAGATACGTGAGATGGGCCAGATGCTGAAGGAGTGCATTCTCTCAGCTGCTGGGAATCCCTCCTCCTGCCTTGAAGAGGGAGAGTCTAATGGTGCAGCAGTAGAACCCACAGACGTTACAACCGTCCAGGTTCCAGCTGAAACGCAAGGGCAGTCAGAGCCAGCAGCAGTCGCCCCTGTGGAAACGAGGAAATCTAAGATGAAATCAGACCACTCAGTTAAGAAAGGAGGGCCCTCAGAACCTGCAGGCGAGCCAGTGGTTGAGATACTCACCGAGTCCCTGACGTATGACAGTCTCCGTAATCTGCACAAAGACATCGTACGGCGGGGGCGTGAGGCTTTTACAACCTGGTTACTTCGGGTCTGGGATCTTATGGGTACGGGTGTGCAACTGGATGGCAGTGAGGCAAGGAATTTGGGACCCTTGACTCAGGACTCAGGTGTCAATCTGGTATTTGTAAGGGAGCCGGGGACCCTTTCCCTCTGGGAGCGGCTTTTAATGAGTGTGAGAGAGAGGTTTGTCCACAGAGAGAGAATGCAGGAGCACCATCATAGAATGCGCTGGAAGACCCTTGAGGAAGGGATCCAGCAGCTGAGAGAAGTGGCAGTATTGGAGGTACTCTTTGGGAGGGATGGACAGCATGGTAACGACCCTGACAAAGTCAGGTGCACAGGGCAAATGTTGTGGAATCTGGCAAATCTAGGGCCATCCGAATACTCCACCTTCATTGCAATGATTAATGCAGATAACGACCGAGAGACAGTGGGTTCTGTCACGAGCAAGCTTAGAAATTTTGAAAGCATGATCAATGGCCCAATGCAGGCTAACGTTTCTGCTGTGATTAAGAGCCTACAAGAGGAGATGAGGGAAATAAAGGAGGAGGTGAGGAGGAGCAGTTCCCATTTGGCACCGGTACAAGTCACAGGCCCCAAAGTCGGAGCCCAACGTCCCCCAGCTAGAGGGAGAGGGTACACCCCACGAGCTGAGCTATGGTACTTCCTGCGCGACCATGGGGAAGACATGGGAAGGTGGGATGGGAAACCCACTTCTGTCCTGGCAGCACGGGTGCGTCAACTCAAGGAGGGAAACACTAACCGGGGGAGTAACACTAAAGTGAAGGTAGCCTCAACCTCCCAGGACCGAGCTGCCAGATATTACAGAAGGGAGGATGATCTGACAGATCCCCTTGAAGGAACCATTCCTGAGTACAGCCAGATTGTGAGCCCTCTGTACCTGGTTACCCGCAAGAAGAACGATTTCCACTGGGGCCCTGAACAGCAACAAGCTTTTGCCCAAATCAAGCGGGAGATCGCTCATGCGCTAGCCCTTGGCCCAGTCAGGACGGGACCAGAGGTGAGGAACGTGCTCTACTCTGCGGCCGGGAACAATGGTTTGTCCTGGAGCCTTTGGCAGAAGGTGCCTGGAGAGACTCGTGGCCGACCACTGGGATTCTGGAGTCGAAGTTATAGAGGGTCTGAGGCCAACTACACTCCCACAGAGAAGGAAATCCTAGCAGCCTATGAAGGAGTCCAAGCTGCCTCGGAAGTGATTGGCACCGAAGCACAACGCCTCCTGGCACCCCGACTACCGGTGCTGGGGTGGATGTTTAAAGGAAAGGTTCCCTCCACCCACCACGCCACTGACGCCACATGGAGCAAATGGATTGCCCTCATCACACAACGCGCCCGTATTGGAAACCCAAATCGCCCTGGGATTTTGGAGATCATTACGAACTGGCCGGAAGGTGAAGACTTTGGCCTCACTGACGAAGAGGAGCAGGAACAAGTGACGCGGGCTGAAGAAGCTCCACCGTACAACCAACTACCAGCAGAGGAAACACGATATGCTCTTTTCACTGACGGTTCCTGTCGCATCGTAGGGATGAACCGGAAGTGGAAAGCAGCCGTATGGAGCCCCACACGACAGGTCGCACAAGCTACTGAAGGAGAAGGTGGATCAAGTCAACTTGCTGAACTCAAAGCCGTTCAACTAGCCCTGGACATTGCTGAAAGAGAGAAGTGGCCAAAGCTCTACCTTTATACTGATTCGTGGATGGTAGCCAATGCTCTGTGGGGCTGGCTGGAAAGGTGGAAAAAGGCCAACTGGCAGCGTAGGGGAAAACCAATTTGGGCTGCTGATGAGTGGAAAGATATTGCCACTCGGGTAAAGAAGCTACCTGTGAGGGTCCGTCATGTAGATGCTCATGTCCCCAGGAGTCGGGCTAATGAAGAACATCGTAACAATGAACAGGTAGATCAGGCTGCAAAAATAGAGGTGTCCCAGATAGACTTGGATTGGCAACATAAAGGAGAGTTGTTCTTAGCTCGATGGGCCCATGATGCCTCAGGCCATCAAGGCAGAGAGGCCGCTTATAAATGGGCACGGGACCGAGGGGTGGATCTAACCATGAACAGTATCTCCCAGGTTATCCAAGACTGTGAGACCTGTGCTGCGATCAAGCAGGCCAAGCGGGTGAAGCCTCTGTGGTACGGCGGACGATGGTCGAAGTACAGGTATGGGGAAGCCTGGCAAATTGACTACATCACTCTTCCCCAAACCCGTCAAGGCAAGCGCTACGTGCTGACCATGGTGGAAGCAACCACTGGGTGGCTGGAGACCTACCCTGTGCCTCATGCTACCGCCCGGAACACCATCTTGGGCCTGGAAAAGCAAGTTCTTTGGAGACATGGCACCCCTGAGAGAATCGAGTCAGACAACGGGACACATTTCAAGAATAGCCTCATAAGCACTTGGGCCAGAGAACATGGAATCGAATGGATATATCATATCCCTTATCATGCACCAGCTGCCGGGAAAGTTGAACGGTGCAATGGGCTACTTAAGACTACCCTAAAAGCACTTGGAGGAGGGACTTTCAAAAATTGGGAACTGAACTTAGCAAAGGCCACCTGGATGGTCAATACCCGAGGGTCCATCAATCGAGCTGGTCCTGCCCAGTCTGGACCCTTGCACACAGTGGACGGAGATAAAGTCCCTGTGGTACACACGAGAGGTATGTTAGGAAAGACTGTTTGGATTAATCCCACATCAGGCAAAGGCACACCCCTCCGTGGGGTTGTTTTTGCTCAAGGACCTGGTTACACTTGGTGGGTAATGCAGAAAAATGGGGAAACCCGTTGTGTACCACAAGGAGACCTAATTTTAAGTGAGAACTCTGTGTAAGGTTTCATTGTGTATATATGTATATATGTATCTGTAAGGGGGCATTGGGTTGGGTACGGTGTAGATGGTAATAGAATAAGGGGTGGATTATGTCCTGGGTTACAGTGTAAAATGTGCCAAAAGAAAAAAAATATATTCTATTACCATCTTCAGGAGCTGTTGAGACCAGGTGGGGCGGTGCTCCCTGCCTCCCCCCCTCTGGACTATCTCCTGTTACTGGGCACAACAATGCCTTATCGCCTGACCCATCGGTAACTCGCTCCTGGGCTATCTCCTGTTCATGGCCCATCAAGGAACTGCCTCACGACTCCCCATCCCACTGTGAGATGCTCCGCCCGGGGAGGGGGGGGGGAAGGAGCCAAGCAGTCCATGCCAAATAAAAACGGAGATTTTGAACACCCTAGCAGCCTTTCTTCCACTGGATTCCCAGAGGAGCTTTTCCCCCCACTGGAGTTCCAGAGGACGAGAGCTACCTGCCGACCACTGGACCTTCGGAGGAAGACCAGACTCTTTTACCTGATTGCTGCTTCCACAGAACTACACCCATCGCTTCAGGAGGACTGCAGCCAGCATCTTATCGGACTGCTACTGCCACCCTAACAGGGTGTCAGGTTGTATTCCTGACTCTGTCAGTATAAACCAGTGGGTTGTTTGTTTTTTCCCTGCCTTGTGTTTTATATATATATATTAGTAAAGAACTGTTATTCCTATTCCCCATATCTTTGCCTGAAGGCCCGTTAATTTCAAAATTATAATAGTTTGGAGGGAAGGGGGTTGCACTCTCCATTTCAAGGGAGGCTCCTGCCTTCCTCCACAGACACCTGTCTTTTTCAAACCAGGACAGATTTTGGCGCCCAACGTGGGGCTCGAGGGCATCGAGAGATAAAGGAATAACGGTTTTTGTGCATTGGATATAGATTCCTTGTTAAGTGGCATCATGTGGGCTAGCTTATCCCGGTTCTTGTGGCATGTGGTGGTGGCTGTATTTCTCCCATTTGCAGGCCCTTATCTAAACATGGGTCCTATAACTAAGGCTACCGTGACTGTTATCCAGTTTGTTTTATGGATTAATAAGGTGAGGAATTCATGGCTTATTAACTTCCTCTGGAAGGCGGGCACATGGATTCGGAGCTATCAAACACTAAATGTATGCTTTTGGGGTTACTTTACTAATGGTACCTACTGTGAGGAAATGACACCGGGAGAAACTTTCTCCCAACCCCTAACCCAGCTCTTTGGGTCTACTCCACCAGTTTTCGAAGGATTCAGAGCTTTCCTAAGTGCTAATGATATCATACAGTGGCTAGTGTTGCTGATAATCCTGTTTTATTCAGTATTCAGAGATCAGGGGAGATTGGCTTGGATAACTACCCTGACTAGGAATGCTGCTCCAGAATCTGACCCTGCCTCACAGCTCACATCAGAAATGAACCACTCGGATTGGGTGAAGGAGATACGTGAGATGGGCCAGATGCTGAAGGAGTGCATTCTCTCAGCTGCTGGGAATCCCTCCTCCTGCCTTGAAGAGGGAGAGTCTAATGGTGCAGCAGTAGAACCCACAGACATTACAACCGTCCAGGTTCCAGCTGAAACGCAAGGGCAGTCAGAGCCAGCAGCAGTCGCCCCTGTGGAAACGAGGAAATCTAAGATGAAATCAGACCACTCAGTTAAGAAAGGAGGGCCCTCAGAACCTGCAGGCGAGCCAGTGGTTGAGATACTCACCGAGTCCCTGACGTATGACAGTCTCCGTAATCTGCACAAAGACATCGTACGGCGGGGGCGTGAGGCTTTTACAACCTGGTTACTTCGGGTCTGGGATCTTATGGGTACGGGTGTGCAACTGGATGGCAGTGAGGCAAGGAATTTGGGACCCTTGACTCAGGACTCAGGTGTCAATCTGGTATTTGTAAGGGAGCCGGGGACCCTTTCCCTCTGGGAGCGGCTTTTAATGAGTGTGAGAGAGAGGTTTGTCCACAGAGAGAGAATGCAGGAGCACCATCATAGAATGCGCTGGAAGACCCTTGAGGAAGGGATCCAGCAGCTGAGAGAAGTGGCAGTATTGGAGGTACTCTTTGGGAGGGATGGACAGCATGGTAACGACCCTGACAAAGTCAGGTGCACAGGGCAAATGTTGTGGAATCTGGCAAATCTAGGGCCATCCGAATACTCCACCTTCATTGCAATGATTAATGCAGATAACGACCGAGAGACAGTGGGTTCTGTCACGAGCAAGCTTAGAAATTTTGAAAGCATGATCAATGGCCCAATGCAGGCTAACGTTTCTGCTGTGATTAAGAGCCTACAAGAGGAGATGAGGGAAATAAAGGAGGAGGTGAGGAGGAGCAGTTCCCATTTGGCACCGGTACAAGTCACAGGCCCCAAAGTCGGAGCCCAACGTCCCCCAGCTAGAGGGAGAGGGTACACCCCACGAGCTGAGCTATGGTACTTCCTGCGCGACCATGGGGAAGACATGGGAAGGTGGGATGGGAAACCCACTTCTGTCCTGGCAGCACGGGTGCGTCAACTCAAGGAGGGAAACACTAACCGGGGGAGTAACACTAAAGTGAAGGTAGCCTCAACCTCCCAGGACCGAGCTGCCAGATATTACAGAAGGGAGGATGATCTGACAGATCCCCTTGAAGGAACCATTCCTGAGTACAGCCAGATTGTGAGCCCTCTGTACCTGGTTACCCGCAAGAAGAACGATTTCCACTGGGGCCCTGAACAGCAACAAGCTTTTGCCCAAATCAAGCGGGAGATCGCTCATGCGCTAGCCCTTGGCCCAGTCAGGACGGGACCAGAGGTGAGGAACGTGCTCTACTCTGCGGCCGGGAACAATGGTTTGTCCTGGAGCCTTTGGCAGAAGGTGCCTGGAGAGACTCGTGGCCGACCACTGGGATTCTGGAGTCGAAGTTATAGAGGGTCTGAGGCCAACTACACTCCCACAGAGAAGGAAATCCAGCAGCCTATGAAGGAGTCCAAGCTGCCTCGGAAGTGATTGGCACCGAAGCACAACGCCTCCTGGCACCCCGACTACCGGTGCTGGGGTGGATGTTTAAAGGAAAGGTTCCCTCCACCCACCACGCCACTGACGCCACATGGAGCAAATGGATTGCCCTCATCACACAACGCGCCCGTATTGGAAACCCAAATCGCCCTGGGATTTTGGAGATCATTACGAACTGGCCGGAAGGTGAAGACTTTGGCCTCACTGACGAAGAGGAGCAGGAACAAGTGACGCGGGCTGAAGAAGCTCCACCGTACAACCAACTACCAGCAGAGGAAACACGATATGCTCTTTTCACTGACGGTTCCTGTCGCATCGTAGGGATGAACCGGAAGTGGAAAGCAGCCGTATGGAGCCCCACACGACAGGTCGCACAAGCTACTGAAGGAGAAGGTGGATCAAGTCAACTTGCTGAACTCAAAGCCGTTCAACTAGCCCTGGACATTGCTGAAAGAGAGAAGTGGCCAAAGCTCTACCTTTATACTGATTCGTGGATGGTAGCCAATGCTCTGTGGGGCTGGCTGGAAAGGTGGAAAAAGGCCAACTGGCAGCGTAGGGGAAAACCAATTTGGGCTGCTGATGAGTGGAAAGATATTGCCACTCGGGTAAAGAAGCTACCTGTGAGGGTCCGTCATGTAGATGCTCATGTCCCCAGGAGTCGGGCTAATGAAGAACATCGTAACAATGAACAGGTAGATCAGGCTGCAAAAATAGAGGTGTCCCAGATAGACTTGGATTGGCAACATAAAGGAGAGTTGTTCTTAGCTCGATGGGCCCATGATGCCTCAGGCCATCAAGGCAGAGAGGCCGCTTATAAATGGGCACGGGACCGAGGGGTGGATCTAACCATGAACAGTATCTCCCAGGTTATCCAAGACTGTGAGACCTGTGCTGCGATCAAGCAGGCCAAGCGGGTGAAGCCTCTGTGGTACGGCGGACGATGGTCGAAGTACAGGTATGGGGAAGCCTGGCAAATTGACTACATCACTCTTCCCCAAACCCGTCAAGGCAAGCGCTACGTGCTGACCATGGTGGAAGCAACCACTGGGTGGCTGGAGACCTACCCTGTGCCTCATGCTACCGCCCAGAACACCATCTTGGGCCTGGAAAAGCAAGTTCTTTGGAGACATGGCACCCCTGAGAGAATCGAGTCAGACAACGGGACACATTTCAAGAATAGCCTCATAAGCACTTGGGCCAGAGAACATGGAATCGAATGGATATATCATATCCCTTATCATGCACCAGCTGCCGGGAAAGTTGAACGGTGCAATGGGCTACTTAAGACTACCCTAAAAGCACTTGGAGGAGGGACTTTCAAAAATTGGGAACTGAACTTAGCAAAGGCCACCTGGATGGTCAATACCCGAGGGTCCATCAATCGAGCTGGTCCTGCCCAGTCTGGACCCTTGCACACAGTGGACGGAGATAAAGTCCCTGTGGTACACACGAGAGGTATGTTAGGAAAGACTGTTTGGATTAATCCCACATCAGGCAAAGGCACACCCCTCCGTGGGGTTGTTTTTGCTCAAGGACCTGGTTACACTTGGTGGGTAATGCAGAAAAATGGGGAAACCCGTTGTGTACCACAAGGAGACCTAATTTTAAGTGAGAACTCTGTGTAAGGTTTCATTGTGTATATATGTATATATGTATCTGTAAGGGGGCATTGGGTTGGGTACGGTGTAGATGGTAATAGAATAAGGGGTGGATTATGTCCTGGGTTACAGTGTAAAATGTGCCAAAAGAAAAAAAATATATTCTATTACCATCTTCAGGAGCTGTTGAGACCAGGTGGGGCGGTGCTCCCTGCCTCCCCCCCTCTGGACTATCTCCTGTTACTGGGCACAACAATGCCTTATCGCCTGACCCATCGGTAACTCGCTCCTGGGCTATCTCCTGTTCATGGCCCATCAAGGAACTGCCTCACGACTCCCCATCCCACTGTGAGATGCTCCGCCCGGGGAGGGGGGGGGGAAGGAGCCAAGCAGTCCATGCCAAATAAAAACGGAGATTTTGAACACCCTAGCAGCCTTTCTTCCACTGGATTCCCAGAGGAGCTTTTCCCCCCACTGGAGTTCCAGAGGACGAGAGCTACCTGCCGACCACTGGACCTTCGGAGGAAGACCAGACTCTTTTACCTGATTGCTGCTTCCACAGAACTACACCCATCGCTTCAGGAGGACTGCAGCCAGCATCTTATCGGACTGCTACTGCCACCCTAACAGGGTGTCAGGTTGTATTCCTGACTCTGTCAGTATAAACCAGTGGGTTGTTTGTTTTTTCCCTGCCTTGTGTTTTATATATATATATATATTAGTAAAGAACTGTTATTCCTATTCCCCATATCTTTGCCTGAAGGCCCGTTAATTTCAAAATTATAATAGTTTGGAGGGAAGGGGGTTGCACTCTCCATTTCAAGGGAGGCTCCTGCCTTCCTCCACAGACACCTGTCTTTTTCAAACCAGGACAGATTTTGGCGCCCAACGTGGGGCTCGAGGGCATCGAGAGATAAAGGAATAACGGTTTTTGTGCATTGGATATAGATTCCTTGTTAAGTGGCATCATGTGGGCTAGCTTATCCCGGTTCTTGTGGCATGTGGTGGTGGCTGTATTTCTCCCATTTGCAGGCCCTTATCTAAACATGGGTCCTATAACTAAGGCTACCGTGACTGTTATCCAGTTTGTTTTATGGATTAATAAGGTGAGGAATTCATGGCTTATTAACTTCCTCTGGAAGGCGGGCACATGGATTCGGAGCTATCAAACACTAAATGTATGCTTTTGGGGTTACTTTACTAATGGTACCTACTGTGAGGAAATGACACCGGGAGAAACTTTCTCCCAACCCCTAACCCAGCTCTTTGGGTCTACTCCACCAGTTTTCGAAGGATTCAGAGCTTTCCTAAGTGCTAATGATATCATACAGTGGCTAGTGTTGCTGATAATCCTGTTTTATTCAGTATTCAGAGATCAGGGGAGATTGGCTTGGATAACTACCCTGACTAGGAATGCTGCTCCAGAATCTGACCCTGCCTCACAGCTCACATCAGAAATGAACCACTCGGATTGGGTGAAGGAGATACGTGAGATGGGCCAGATGCTGAAGGAGTGCATTCTCTCAGCTGCTGGGAATCCCTCCTCCTGCCTTGAAGAGGGAGAGTCTAATGGTGCAGCAGTAGAACCCACAGACGTTACAACCGTCCAGGTTCCAGCTGAAACGCAAGGGCAGTCAGAGCCAGCAGCAGTCGCCCCTGTGGAAACGAGGAAATCTAAGATGAAATCAGACCACTCAGTTAAGAAAGGAGGGCCCTCAGAACCTGCAGGCGAGCCAGTGGTTGAGATACTCACCGAGTCCCTGACGTATGACAGTCTCCGTAATCTGCACAAAGACATCGTACGGCGGGGGCGTGAGGCTTTTACAACCTGGTTACTTCGGGTCTGGGATCTTATGGGTACGGGTGTGCAACTGGATGGCAGTGAGGCAAGGAATTTGGGACCCTTGACTCAGGACTCAGGTGTCAATCTGGTATTTGTAAGGGAGCCGGGGACCCTTTCCCTCTGGGAGCGGCTTTTAATGAGTGTGAGAGAGAGGTTTGTCCACAGAGAGAGAGTGCAGGAGCACCATCATAGAATGCGCTGGAAGACCCTTGAGGAAGGGATCCAGCAGCTGAGAGAAGTGGCAGTATTGGAGGTACTCTTTGGGAGGGATGGACAGCATGGTAACGACCCTGACAAAGTCAGGTGCACAGGGCAAATGTTGTGGAATCTGGCAAATCTAGGGCCATCCGAATACTCCACCTTCATTGCAATGATTAATGCAGATAACGACCGAGAGACAGTGGGTTCTGTCACGAGCAAGCTTAGAAATTTTGAAAGCATGATCAATGGCCCAATGCAGGCTAACGTTTCTGCTGTGATTAAGAGCCTACAAGAGGAGATGAGGGAAATAAAGGAGGAGGTGAGGAGGAGCAGTTCCCATTTGGCACCGGTACAAGTCACAGGCCCCAAAGTCGGAGCCCAACGTCCCCCAGCTAGAGGGAGAGGGTACACCCCACGAGCTGAGCTATGGTACTTCCTGCGCGACCATGGGGAAGACATGGGAAGGTGGGATGGGAAACCCACTTCTGTCCTGGCAGCACGGGTGCGTCAACTCAAGGAGGGAAACACTAACCGGGGGAGTAACACTAAAGTGAAGGTAGCCTCAACCTCCCAGGACCGAGCTGCCAGATATTACAGAAGGGAGGATGATCTGACAGATCCCCTTGAAGGAACCATTCCTGAGTACAGCCAGATTGTGAGCCCTCTGTACCTGGTTACCCGCAAGAAGAACGATTTCCACTGGGGCCCTGAACAGCAACAAGCTTTTGCCCAAATCAAGCGGGAGATCGCTCATGCGCTAGCCCTTGGCCCAGTCAGGACGGGACCAGAGGTGAGGAACGTGCTCTACTCTGCGGCCGGGAACAATGGTTTGTCCTGGAGCCTTTGGCAGAAGGTGCCTGGAGAGACTCGTGGCCGACCACTGGGATTCTGGAGTCGAAGTTATAGAGGGTCTGAGGCCAACTACACTCCCACAGAGAAGGAAATCCTAGCAGCCTATGAAGGAGTCCAAGCTGCCTCGGAAGTGATTGGCACCGAAGCACAACGCCTCCTGGCACCCCGACTACCGGTGCTGGGGTGGATGTTTAAAGGAAAGGTTCCCTCCACCCACCACGCCACTGACGCCACATGGAGCAAATGGATTGCCCTCATCACACAACGCGCCCGTATTGGAAACCCAAATCGCCCTGGGATTTTGGAGATCATTACGAACTGGCCGGAAGGTGAAGACTTTGGCCTCACTGACGAAGAGGAGCAGGAACAAGTGACGCGGGCTGAAGAAGCTCCACCGTACAACCAACTACCAGCAGAGGAAACACGATATGCTCTTTTCACTGACGGTTCCTGTCGCATCGTAGGGATGAACCGGAAGTGGAAAGCAGCCGTATGGAGCCCCACACGACAGGTCGCACAAGCTACTGAAGGAGAAGGTGGATCAAGTCAACTTGCTGAACTCAAAGCCGTTCAACTAGCCCTGGACATTGCTGAAAGAGAGAAGTGGCCAAAGCTCTACCTTTATACTGATTCGTGGATGGTAGCCAATGCTCTGTGGGGCTGGCTGGAAAGGTGGAAAAAGGCCAACTGGCAGCGTAGGGGAAAACCAATTTGGGCTGCTGATGAGTGGAAAGATATTGCCACTCGGGTAAAGAAGCTACCTGTGAGGGTCCGTCATGTAGATGCTCATGTCCCCAGGAGTCGGGCTAATGAAGAACATCGTAACAATGAACAGGTAGATCAGGCTGCAAAAATAGAGGTGTCCCAGATAGACTTGGATTGGCAACATAAAGGAGAGTTGTTCTTAGCTCGATGGGCCCATGATGCCTCAGGCCATCAAGGCAGAGAGGCCGCTTATAAATGGGCACGGGACCGAGGGGTGGATCTAACCATGAACAGTATCTCCCAGGTTATCCAAGACTGTGAGACCTGTGCTGCGATCAAGCAGGCCAAGCGGGTGAAGCCTCTGTGGTACGGCGGACGATGGTCGAAGTACAGGTATGGGGAAGCCTGGCAAATTGACTACATCACTCTTCCCCAAACCCGTCAAGGCAAGCGCTACGTGCTGACCATGGTGGAAGCAACCACTGGGTGGCTGGAGACCTACCCTGTGCCTCATGCTACCGCCCGGAACACCATCTTGGGCCTGGAAAAGCAAGTTCTTTGGAGACATGGCACCCCTGAGAGAATCGAGTCAGACAACGGGACACATTTCAAGAATAGCCTCATAAGCACTTGGGCCAGAGAACATGGAATCGAATGGATATATCATATCCCTTATCATGCACCAGCTGCCGGGAAAGTTGAACGGTGCAATGGGCTACTTAAGACTACCCTAAAAGCACTTGGAGGAGGGACTTTCAAAAATTGGGAACTGAACTTAGCAAAGGCCACCTGGATGGTCAATACCCGAGGGTCCATCAATCGAGCTGGTCCTGCCCAGTCTGGACCCTTGCACACAGTGGACGGAGATAAAGTCCCTGTGGTACACACGAGAGGTATGTTAGGAAAGACTGTTTGGATTAATCCCACATCAGGCAAAGGCACACCCCTCCGTGGGGTTGTTTTTGCTCAAGGACCTGGTTACACTTGGTGGGTAATGCAGAAAAATGGGGAAACCCGTTGTGTACCACAAGGAGACCTAATTTTAAGTGAGAACTCTGTGTAAGGTTTCATTGTGTATATATGTATATATGTATCTGTAAGGGGGCATTGGGTTGGGTACGGTGTAGATGGTAATAGAATAAGGGGTGGATTATGTCCTGGGTTACAGTGTAAAATGTGCCAAAAGAAAAAAAATATATTCTATTACCATCTTCAGGAGCTGTTGAGACCAGGTGGGGCGGTGCTCCCTGCCTCCCCCCCTCTGGACTATCTCCTGTTACTGGGCACAACAATGCCTTATCGCCTGACCCATCGGTAACTCGCTCCTGGGCTATCTCCTGTTCATGGCCCATCAAGGAACTGCCTCACGACTCCCCATCCCACTGTGAGATGCTCCGCCCGGGGAGGGGGGGGGGAAGGAGCCAAGCAGTCCATGCCAAATAAAAACGGAGATTTTGAACACCCTAGCAGCCTTTCTTCCACTGGATTCCCAGAGGAGCTTTTCCCCCCACTGGAGTTCCAGAGGACGAGAGCTACCTGCCGACCACTGGACCTTCGGAGGAAGACCAGACTCTTTTACCTGATTGCTGCTTCCACAGAACTACACCCATCGCTTCAGGAGGACTGCAGCCAGCATCTTATCGGACTGCTACTGCCACCCTAACAGGGTGTCAGGTTGTATTCCTGACTCTGTCAGTATAAACCAGTGGGTTGTTTGTTTTTTCCCTGCCTTGTGTTTTATATATATATATATATTAGTAAAGAACTGTTATTCCTATTCCCCATATCTTTGCCTGAAGGCCCGTTAATTTCAAAATTATAATAGTTTGGAGGGAAGGGGGTTGCACTCTCCATTTCAAGGGAGGCTCCTGCCTTCCTCCACAGACACCTGTCTTTTTCAAACCAGGACAGATTTTGGCGCCCAACGTGGGGCTCGAGGGCATCGAGAGATAAAGGAATAACGGTTTTTGTGCATTGGATATAGATTCCTTGTTAAGTGGCATCATGTGGGCTAGCTTATCCCGGTTCTTGTGGCATGTGGTGGTGGCTGTATTTCTCCCATTTGCAGGCCCTTATCTAAACATGGGTCCTATAACTAAGGCTACCGTGACTGTTATCCAGTTTGTTTTATGGATTAATAAGGTGAGGAATTCATGGCTTATTAACTTCCTCTGGAAGGCGGGCACATGGATTCGGAGCTATCAAACACTAAATGTATGCTTTTGGGGTTACTTTACTAATGGTACCTACTGTGAGGAAATGACACCGGGAGAAACTTTCTCCCAACCCCTAACCCAGCTCTTTGGGTCTACTCCACCAGTTTTCGAAGGATTCAGAGCTTTCCTAAGTGCTAATGATATCATACAGTGGCTAGTGTTGCTGATAATCCTGTTTTATTCAGTATTCAGAGATCAGGGGAGATTGGCTTGGATAACTACCCTGACTAGGAATGCTGCTCCAGAATCTGACCCTGCCTCACAGCTCACATCAGAAATGAACCACTCGGATTGGGTGAAGGAGATACGTGAGATGGGCCAGATGCTGAAGGAGTGCATTCTCTCAGCTGCTGGGAATCCCTCCTCCTGCCTTGAAGAGGGAGAGTCTAATGGTGCAGCAGTAGAACCCACAGACGTTACAACCGTCCAGGTTCCAGCTGAAACGCAAGGGCAGTCAGAGCCAGCAGCAGTCGCCCCTGTGGAAACGAGGAAATCTAAGATGAAATCAGACCACTCAGTTAAGAAAGGAGGGCCCTCAGAACCTGCAGGCGAGCCAGTGGTTGAGATACTCACCGAGTCCCTGACGTATGACAGTCTCCGTAATCTGCACAAAGACATCGTACGGCGGGGGCGTGAGGCTTTTACAACCTGGTTACTTCGGGTCTGGGATCTTATGGGTACGGGTGTGCAACTGGATGGCAGTGAGGCAAGGAATTTGGGACCCTTGACTCAGGACTCAGGTGTCAATCTGGTATTTGTAAGGGAGCCGGGGACCCTTTCCCTCTGGGAGCGGCTTTTAATGAGTGTGAGAGAGAGGTTTGTCCACAGAGAGAGAATGCAGGAGCACCATCATAGAATGCGCTGGAAGACCCTTGAGGAAGGGATCCAGCAGCTGAGAGAAGTGGCAGTATTGGAGGTACTCTTTGGGAGGGATGGACAGCATGGTAACGACCCTGACAAAGTCAGGTGCACAGGGCAAATGTTGTGGAATCTGGCAAATCTAGGGCCATCCGAATACTCCACCTTCATTGCAATGATTAATGCAGATAACGACCGAGAGACAGTGGGTTCTGTCACGAGCAAGCTTAGAAATTTTGAAAGCATGATCAATGGCCCAATGCAGGCTAACGTTTCTGCTGTGATTAAGAGCCTACAAGAGGAGATGAGGGAAATAAAGGAGGAGGTGAGGAGGAGCAGTTCCCATTTGGCACCGGTACAAGTCACAGGCCCCAAAGTCGGAGCCCAACGTCCCCCAGCTAGAGGGAGAGGGTACACCCCACGAGCTGAGCTATGGTACTTCCTGCGCGACCATGGGGAAGACATGGGAAGGTGGGATGGGAAACCCACTTCTGTCCTGGCAGCACGGGTGCGTCAACTCAAGGAGGGAAACACTAACCGGGGGAGTAACACTAAAGTGAAGGTAGCCTCAACCTCCCAGGACCGAGCTGCCAGATATTACAGAAGGGAGGATGATCTGACAGATCCCCTTGAAGGAACCATTCCTGAGTACAGCCAGATTGTGAGCCCTCTGTACCTGGTTACCCGCAAGAAGAACGATTTCCACTGGGGCCCTGAACAGCAACAAGCTTTTGCCCAAATCAAGCGGGAGATCGCTCATGCGCTAGCCCTTGGCCCAGTCAGGACGGGACCAGAGGTGAGGAACGTGCTCTACTCTGCGGCCGGGAACAATGGTTTGTCCTGGAGCCTTTGGCAGAAGGTGCCTGGAGAGACTCGTGGCCGACCACTGGGATTCTGGAGTCGAAGTTATAGAGGGTCTGAGGCCAACTACACTCCCACAGAGAAGGAAATCCTAGCAGCCTATGAAGGAGTCCAAGCTGCCTCGGAAGTGATTGGCACCGAAGCACAACGCCTCCTGGCACCCCGACTACCGGTGCTGGGGTGGATGTTTAAAGGAAAGGTTCCCTCCACCCACCACGCCACTGACGCCACATGGAGCAAATGGATTGCCCTCATCACACAACGCGCCCGTATTGGAAACCCAAATCGCCCTGGGATTTTGGAGATCATTACGAACTGGCCGGAAGGTGAAGACTTTGGCCTCACTGACGAAGAGGAGCAGGAACAAGTGACGCGGGCTGAAGAAGCTCCACCGTACAACCAACTACCAGCAGAGGAAACACGATATGCTCTTTTCACTGACGGTTCCTGTCGCATCGTAGGGATGAACCGGAAGTGGAAAGCAGCCGTATGGAGCCCCACACGACAGGTCGCACAAGCTACTGAAGGAGAAGGTGGATCAAGTCAACTTGCTGAACTCAAAGCCGTTCAACTAGCCCTGGACATTGCTGAAAGAGAGAAGTGGCCAAAGCTCTACCTTTATACTGATTCGTGGATGGTAGCCAATGCTCTGTGGGGCTGGCTGGAAAGGTGGAAAAAGGCCAACTGGCAGCGTAGGGGAAAACCAATTTGGGCTGCTGATGAGTGGAAAGATATTGCCACTCGGGTAAAGAAGCTACCTGTGAGGGTCCGTCATGTAGATGCTCATGTCCCCAGGAGTCGGGCTAATGAAGAACATCGTAACAATGAACAGGTAGATCAGGCTGCAAAAATAGAGGTGTCCCAGATAGACTTGGATTGGCAACATAAAGGAGAGTTGTTCTTAGCTCGATGGGCCCATGATGCCTCAGGCCATCAAGGCAGAGAGGCCGCTTATAAATGGGCACGGGACCGAGGGGTGGATCTAACCATGAACAGTATCTCCCAGGTTATCCAAGACTGTGAGACCTGTGCTGCGATCAAGCAGGCCAAGCGGGTGAAGCCTCTGTGGTACGGCGGACGATGGTCGAAGTACAGGTATGGGGAAGCCTGGCAAATTGACTACATCACTCTTCCCCAAACCCGTCAAGGCAAGCGCTACGTGCTGACCATGGTGGAAGCAACCACTGGGTGGCTGGAGACCTACCCTGTGCCTCATGCTACCGCCCGGAACACCATCTTGGGCCTGGAAAAGCAAGTTCTTTGGAGACATGGCACCCCTGAGAGAATCGAGTCAGACAACGGGACACATTTCAAGAATAGCCTCATAAGCACTTGGGCCAGAGAACATGGAATCGAATGGATATATCATATCCCTTATCATGCACCAGCTGCCGGGAAAGTTGAACGGTGCAATGGGCTACTTAAGACTACCCTAAAAGCACTTGGAGGAGGGACTTTCAAAAATTGGGAACTGAACTTAGCAAAGGCCACCTGGATGGTCAATACCCGAGGGTCCATCAATCGAGCTGGTCCTGCCCAGTCTGGACCCTTGCACACAGTGGATGGAGATAAAGTCCCTGTGGTACACACGAGAGGTATGTTAGGAAAGACTGTTTGGATTAATCCCACATCAGGCAAAGGCACACCCCTCCGTGGGGTTGTTTTTGCTCAAGGACCTGGTTACACTTGGTGGGTAATGCAGAAAAATGGGGAAACCCGTTGTGTACCACAAGGAGACCTAATTTTAAGTGAGAACTCTGTGTAAGGTTTCATTGTGTATATATGTATATATGTATCTGTAAGGGGGCATTGGGTTGGGTACGGTGTAGATGGTAATAGAATAAGGGGTGGATTATGTCCTGGGTTACAGTGTAAAATGTGCCAAAAGAAAAAAAATATATTCTATTACCATCTTCAGGAGCTGTTGAGACCAGGTGGGGCGGTGCTCCCTGCCTCCCCCCCTCTGGACTATCTCCTGTTACTGGGCACAACAATGCCTTATCGCCTGACCCATCGGTAACTCGCTCCTGGGCTATCTCCTGTTCATGGCCCATCAAGGAACTGCCTCACGACTCCCCATCCCACTGTGAGATGCTCCGCCCGGGGAGGGGGGGGGGAAGGAGCCAAGCAGTCCATGCCAAATAAAAACGGAGATTTTGAACACCCTAGCAGCCTTTCTTCCACTGGATTCCCAGAGGAGCTTTTCCCCCCACTGGAGTTCCAGAGGACGAGAGCTACCTGCCGACCACTGGACCTTCGGAGGAAGACCAGACTCTTTTACCTGATTGCTGCTTCCACAGAACTACACCCATCGCTTCAGGAGGACTGCAGCCAGCATCTTATCGGACTGCTACTGCCACCCTAACAGGGTGTCAGGTTGTATTCCTGACTCTGTCAGTATAAACCAGTGGGTTGTTTGTTTTTTCCCTGCCTTGTGTTTTATATATATATATATATTAGTAAAGAACTGTTATTCCTATTCCCCATATCTTTGCCTGAAGGCCCGTTAATTTCAAAATTATAATAGTTTGGAGGGAAGGGGGTTGCACTCTCCATTTCAAGGGAGGCTCCTGCCTTCCTCCACAGACACCTGTCTTTTTCAAACCAGGACAGATTTTGGCGCCCAACGTGGGGCTCGAGGGCATCGAGAGATAAAGGAATAACGGTTTTTGTGCATTGGATATAGATTCCTTGTTAAGTGGCATCATGTGGGCTAGCTTATCCCGGTTCTTGTGGCATGTGGTGGTGGCTGTATTTCTCCCATTTGCAGGCCCTTATCTAAACATGGGTCCTATAACTAAGGCTACCGTGACTGTTATCCAGTTTGTTTTATGGATTAATAAGGTGAGGAATTCATGGCTTATTAACTTCCTCTGGAAGGCGGGCACATGGATTCGGAGCTATCAAACACTAAATGTATGCTTTTGGGGTTACTTTACTAATGGTACCTACTGTGAGGAAATGACACCGGGAGAAACTTTCTCCCAACCCCTAACCCAGCTCTTTGGGTCTACTCCACCAGTTTTCGAAGGATTCAGAGCTTTCCTAAGTGCTAATGATATCATACAGTGGCTAGTGTTGCTGATAATCCTGTTTTATTCAGTATTCAGAGATCAGGGGAGATTGGCTTGGATAACTACCCTGACTAGGAATGCTGCTCCAGAATCTGACCCTGCCTCACAGCTCACATCAGAAATGAACCACTCGGATTGGGTGAAGGAGATACGTGAGATGGGCCAGATGCTGAAGGAGTGCATTCTCTCAGCTGCTGGGAATCCCTCCTCCTGCCTTGAAGAGGGAGAGTCTAATGGTGCAGCAGTAGAACCCACAGACGTTACAACCGTCCAGGTTCCAGCTGAAACGCAAGGGCAGTCAGAGCCAGCAGCAGTCGCCCCTGTGGAAACGAGGAAATCTAAGATGAAATCAGACCACTCAGTTAAGAAAGGAGGGCCCTCAGAACCTGCAGGCGAGCCAGTGGTTGAGATACTCACCGAGTCCCTGACGTATGACAGTCTCCGTAATCTGCACAAAGACATCGTACGGCGGGGGCGTGAGGCTTTTACAACCTGGTTACTTCGGGTCTGGGATCTTATGGGTACGGGTGTGCAACTGGATGGCAGTGAGGCAAGGAATTTGGGACCCTTGACTCAGGACTCAGGTGTCAATCTGGTATTTGTAAGGGAGCCGGGGACCCTTTCCCTCTGGGAGCGGCTTTTAATGAGTGTGAGAGAGAGGTTTGTCCACAGAGAGAGAATGCAGGAGCACCATCATAGAATGCGCTGGAAGACCCTTGAGGAAGGGATCCAGCAGCTGAGAGAAGTGGCAGTATTGGAGGTACTCTTTGGGAGGGATGGACAGCATGGTAACGACCCTGACAAAGTCAGGTGCACAGGGCAAATGTTGTGGAATCTGGCAAATCTAGGGCCATCCGAATACTCCACCTTCATTGCAATGATTAATGCAGATAACGACCGAGAGACAGTGGGTTCTGTCACGAGCAAGCTTAGAAATTTTGAAAGCATGATCAATGGCCCAATGCAGGCTAACGTTTCTGCTGTGATTAAGAGCCTACAAGAGGAGATGAGGGAAATAAAGGAGGAGGTGAGGAGGAGCAGTTCCCATTTGGCACCGGTACAAGTCACAGGCCCCAAAGTCGGAGCCCAACGTCCCCCAGCTAGAGGGAGAGGGTACACCCCACGAGCTGAGCTATGGTACTTCCTGCGCGACCATGGGGAAGACATGGGAAGGTGGGATGGGAAACCCACTTCTGTCCTGGCAGCACGGGTGCGTCAACTCAAGGAGGGAAACACTAACCGGGGGAGTAACACTAAAGTGAAGGTAGCCTCAACCTCCCAGGACCGAGCTGCCAGATATTACAGAAGGGAGGATGATCTGACAGATCCCCTTGAAGGAACCATTCCTGAGTACAGCCAGATTGTGAGCCCTCTGTACCTGGTTACCCGCAAGAAGAACGATTTCCACTGGGGCCCTGAACAGCAACAAGCTTTTGCCCAAATCAAGCGGGAGATCGCTCATGCGCTAGCCCTTGGCCCAGTCAGGACGGGACCAGAGGTGAGGAACGTGCTCTACTCTGCGGCCGGGAACAATGGTTTGTCCTGGAGCCTTTGGCAGAAGGTGCCTGGAGAGACTCGTGGCCGACCACTGGGATTCTGGAGTCGAAGTTATAGAGGGTCTGAGGCCAACTACACTCCCACAGAGAAGGAAATCCTAGCAGCCTATGAAGGAGTCCAAGCTGCCTCGGAAGTGATTGGCACCGAAGCACAACGCCTCCTGGCACCCCGACTACCGGTGCTGGGGTGGATGTTTAAAGGAAAGGTTCCCTCCACCCACCACGCCACTGACGCCACATGGAGCAAATGGATTGCCCTCATCACACAACGCGCCCGTATTGGAAACCCAAATCGCCCTGGGATTTTGGAGATCATTACGAACTGGCCGGAAGGTGAAGACTTTGGCCTCACTGACGAAGAGGAGCAGGAACAAGTGACGCGGGCTGAAGAAGCTCCACCGTACAACCAACTACCAGCAGAGGAAACACGATATGCTCTTTTCACTGACGGTTCCTGTCGCATCGTAGGGATGAACCGGAAGTGGAAAGCAGCCGTATGGAGCCCCACACGACAGGTCGCACAAGCTACTGAAGGAGAAGGTGGATCAAGTCAACTTGCTGAACTCAAAGCCGTTCAACTAGCCCTGGACATTGCTGAAAGAGAGAAGTGGCCAAAGCTCTACCTTTATACTGATTCGTGGATGGTAGCCAATGCTCTGTGGGGCTGGCTGGAAAGGTGGAAAAAGGCCAACTGGCAGCGTAGGGGAAAACCAATTTGGGCTGCTGATGAGTGGAAAGATATTGCCACTCGGGTAAAGAAGCTACCTGTGAGGGTCCGTCATGTAGATGCTCATGTCCCCAGGAGTCGGGCTAATGAAGAACATCGTAACAATGAACAGGTAGATCAGGCTGCAAAAATAGAGGTGTCCCAGATAGACTTGGATTGGCAACATAAAGGAGAGTTGTTCTTAGCTCGATGGGCCCATGATGCCTCAGGCCATCAAGGCAGAGAGGCCGCTTATAAATGGGCACGGGACCGAGGGGTGGATCTAACCATGAACAGTATCTCCCAGGTTATCCAAGACTGTGAGACCTGTGCTGCGATCAAGCAGGCCAAGCGGGTGAAGCCTCTGTGGTACGGCGGACGATGGTCGAAGTACAGGTATGGGGAAGCCTGGCAAATTGACTACATCACTCTTCCCCAAACCCGTCAAGGCAAGCGCTACGTGCTGACCATGGTGGAAGCAACCACTGGGTGGCTGGAGACCTACCCTGTGCCTCATGCTACCGCCCGGAACACCATCTTGGGCCTGGAAAAGCAAGTTCTTTGGAGACATGGCACCCCTGAGAGAATCGAGTCAGACAACGGGACACATTTCAAGAATAGCCTCATAAGCACTTGGGCCAGAGAACATGGAATCGAATGGATATATCATATCCCTTATCATGCACCAGCTGCCGGGAAAGTTGAACGGTGCAATGGGCTACTTAAGACTACCCTAAAAGCACTTGGAGGAGGGACTTTCAAAAATTGGGAACTGAACTTAGCAAAGGCCACCTGGATGGTCAATACCCGAGGGTCCATCAATCGAGCTGGTCCTGCCCAGTCTGGACCCTTGCACACAGTGGATGGAGATAAAGTCCCTGTGGTACACACGAGAGGTATGTTAGGAAAGACTGTTTGGATTAATCCCACATCAGGCAAAGGCACACCCCTCCGTGGGGTTGTTTTTGCTCAGGGACCTGGTTACACTTGGTGGGTAATGCAGAAAAATGGGGAAACCCGTTGTGTACCACAAGGAGACCTAATTTTAAGTGAGAACTCTGTGTAAGGTTTCATTGTGTATATATGTATATATGTATCTGTAAGGGGGCATTGGGTTGGGTACGGTGTAGATGGTAATAGAATAAGGGGTGGATTATGTCCTGGGTTACAGTGTAAAATGTGCCAAAAGAAAAAAAATATATTCTATTACCATCTTCAGGAGCTGTTGAGACCAGGTGGGGCGGTGCTCCCTGCCTCCCCCCCTCTGGACTATCTCCTGTTACTGGGCACAACAATGCCTTATCGCCTGACCCATCGGTAACTCGCTCCTGGGCTATCTCCTGTTCATGGCCCATCAAGGAACTGCCTCACGACTCCCCATCCCACTGTGAGATGCTCCGCCCGGGGAGGGGGGGGGGAAGGAGCCAAGCAGTCCATGCCAAATAAAAACGGAGATTTTGAACACCCTAGCAGCCTTTCTTCCACTGGATTCCCAGAGGAGCTTTTCCCCCCACTGGAGTTCCAGAGGACGAGAGCTACCTGCCGACCACTGGACCTTCGGAGGAAGACCAGACTCTTTTACCTGATTGCTGCTTCCACAGAACTACACCCATCGCTTCAGGAGGACTGCAGCCAGCATCTTATCGGACTGCTACTGCCACCCTAACAGGGTGTCAGGTTGTATTCCTGACTCTGTCAGTATAAACCAGTGGGTTGTTTGTTTTTTCCCTGCCTTGTGTTTTATATATATATATTAGTAAAGAACTGTTATTCCTATTCCCCATATCTTTGCCTGAAGGCCCGTTAATTTCAAAATTATAATAGTTTGGAGGGAAGGGGGTTGCACTCTCCATTTCAAGGGAGGCTCCTGCCTTCCTCCACAGACACCTGTCTTTTTCAAACCAGGACAGATTTTGGCGCCCAACGTGGGGCTCGAGGGCATCGAGAGATAAAGGAATAACGGTTTTTGTGCATTGGATATAGATTCCTTGTTAAGTGGCATCATGTGGGCTAGCTTATCCCGGTTCTTGTGGCATGTGGTGGTGGCTGTATTTCTCCCATTTGCAGGCCCTTATCTAAACATGGGTCCTATAACTAAGGCTACCGTGACTGTTATCCAGTTTGTTTTATGGATTAATAAGGTGAGGAATTCATGGCTTATTAACTTCCTCTGGAAGGCGGGCACATGGATTCGGAGCTATCAAACACTAAATGTATGCTTTTGGGGTTACTTTACTAATGGTACCTACTGTGAGGAAATGACACCGGGAGAAACTTTCTCCCAACCCCTAACCCAGCTCTTTGGGTCTACTCCACCAGTTTTCGAAGGATTCAGAGCTTTCCTAAGTGCTAATGATATCATACAGTGGCTAGTGTTGCTGATAATCCTGTTTTATTCAGTATTCAGAGATCAGGGGAGATTGGCTTGGATAACTACCCTGACTAGGAATGCTGCTCCAGAATCTGACCCTGCCTCACAGCTCACATCAGAAATGAACCACTCGGATTGGGTGAAGGAGATACGTGAGATGGGCCAGATGCTGAAGGAGTGCATTCTCTCAGCTGCTGGGAATCCCTCCTCCTGCCTTGAAGAGGGAGAGTCTAATGGTGCAGCAGTAGAACCCACAGACATTACAACCGTCCAGGTTCCAGCTGAAACGCAAGGGCAGTCAGAGCCAGCAGCAGTCGCCCCTGTGGAAACGAGGAAATCTAAGATGAAATCAGACCACTCAGTTAAGAAAGGAGGGCCCTCAGAACCTGCAGGCGAGCCAGTGGTTGAGATACTCACCGAGTCCCTGACGTATGACAGTCTCCGTAATCTGCACAAAGACATCGTACGGCGGGGGCGTGAGGCTTTTACAACCTGGTTACTTCGGGTCTGGGATCTTATGGGTACGGGTGTGCAACTGGATGGCAGTGAGGCAAGGAATTTGGGACCCTTGACTCAGGACTCAGGTGTCAATCTGGTATTTGTAAGGGAGCCGGGGACCCTTTCCCTCTGGGAGCGGCTTTTAATGAGTGTGAGAGAGAGGTTTGTCCACAGAGAGAGAATGCAGGAGCACCATCATAGAATGCGCTGGAAGACCCTTGAGGAAGGGATCCAGCAGCTGAGAGAAGTGGCAGTATTGGAGGTACTCTTTGGGAGGGATGGACAGCATGGTAACGACCCTGACAAAGTCAGGTGCACAGGGCAAATGTTGTGGAATCTGGCAAATCTAGGGCCATCCGAATACTCCACCTTCATTGCAATGATTAATGCAGATAACGACCGAGAGACAGTGGGTTCTGTCACGAGCAAGCTTAGAAATTTTGAAAGCATGATCAATGGCCCAATGCAGGCTAACGTTTCTGCTGTGATTAAGAGCCTACAAGAGGAGATGAGGGAAATAAAGGAGGAGGTGAGGAGGAGCAGTTCCCATTTGGCACCGGTACAAGTCACAGGCCCCAAAGTCGGAGCCCAACGTCCCCCAGCTAGAGGGAGAGGGTACACCCCACGAGCTGAGCTATGGTACTTCCTGCGCGACCATGGGGAAGACATGGGAAGGTGGGATGGGAAACCCACTTCTGTCCTGGCAGCACGGGTGCGTCAACTCAAGGAGGGAAACACTAACCGGGGGAGTAACACTAAAGTGAAGGTAGCCTCAACCTCCCAGGACCGAGCTGCCAGATATTACAGAAGGGAGGATGATCTGACAGATCCCCTTGAAGGAACCATTCCTGAGTACAGCCAGATTGTGAGCCCTCTGTACCTGGTTACCCGCAAGAAGAACGATTTCCACTGGGGCCCTGAACAGCAACAAGCTTTTGCCCAAATCAAGCGGGAGATCGCTCATGCGCTAGCCCTTGGCCCAGTCAGGACGGGACCAGAGGTGAGGAACGTGCTCTACTCTGCGGCCGGGAACAATGGTTTGTCCTGGAGCCTTTGGCAGAAGGTGCCTGGAGAGACTCGTGGCCGACCACTGGGATTCTGGAGTCGAAGTTATAGAGGGTCTGAGGCCAACTACACTCCCACAGAGAAGGAAATCCAGCAGCCTATGAAGGAGTCCAAGCTGCCTCGGAAGTGATTGGCACCGAAGCACAACGCCTCCTGGCACCCCGACTACCGGTGCTGGGGTGGATGTTTAAAGGAAAGGTTCCCTCCACCCACCACGCCACTGACGCCACATGGAGCAAATGGATTGCCCTCATCACACAACGCGCCCGTATTGGAAACCCAAATCGCCCTGGGATTTTGGAGATCATTACGAACTGGCCGGAAGGTGAAGACTTTGGCCTCACTGACGAAGAGGAGCAGGAACAAGTGACGCGGGCTGAAGAAGCTCCACCGTACAACCAACTACCAGCAGAGGAAACACGATATGCTCTTTTCACTGACGGTTCCTGTCGCATCGTAGGGATGAACCGGAAGTGGAAAGCAGCCGTATGGAGCCCCACACGACAGGTCGCACAAGCTACTGAAGGAGAAGGTGGATCAAGTCAACTTGCTGAACTCAAAGCCGTTCAACTAGCCCTGGACATTGCTGAAAGAGAGAAGTGGCCAAAGCTCTACCTTTATACTGATTCGTGGATGGTAGCCAATGCTCTGTGGGGCTGGCTGGAAAGGTGGAAAAAGGCCAACTGGCAGCGTAGGGGAAAACCAATTTGGGCTGCTGATGAGTGGAAAGATATTGCCACTCGGGTAAAGAAGCTACCTGTGAGGGTCCGTCATGTAGATGCTCATGTCCCCAGGAGTCGGGCTAATGAAGAACATCGTAACAATGAACAGGTAGATCAGGCTGCAAAAATAGAGGTGTCCCAGATAGACTTGGATTGGCAACATAAAGGAGAGTTGTTCTTAGCTCGATGGGCCCATGATGCCTCAGGCCATCAAGGCAGAGAGGCCGCTTATAAATGGGCACGGGACCGAGGGGTGGATCTAACCATGAACAGTATCTCCCAGGTTATCCAAGACTGTGAGACCTGTGCTGCGATCAAGCAGGCCAAGCGGGTGAAGCCTCTGTGGTACGGCGGACGATGGTCGAAGTACAGGTATGGGGAAGCCTGGCAAATTGACTACATCACTCTTCCCCAAACCCGTCAAGGCAAGCGCTACGTGCTGACCATGGTGGAAGCAACCACTGGGTGGCTGGAGACCTACCCTGTGCCTCATGCTACCGCCCAGAACACCATCTTGGGCCTGGAAAAGCAAGTTCTTTGGAGACATGGCACCCCTGAGAGAATCGAGTCAGACAACGGGACACATTTCAAGAATAGCCTCATAAGCACTTGGGCCAGAGAACATGGAATCGAATGGATATATCATATCCCTTATCATGCACCAGCTGCCGGGAAAGTTGAACGGTGCAATGGGCTACTTAAGACTACCCTAAAAGCACTTGGAGGAGGGACTTTCAAAAATTGGGAACTGAACTTAGCAAAGGCCACCTGGATGGTCAATACCCGAGGGTCCATCAATCGAGCTGGTCCTGCCCAGTCTGGACCCTTGCACACAGTGGACGGAGATAAAGTCCCTGTGGTACACACGAGAGGTATGTTAGGAAAGACTGTTTGGATTAATCCCACATCAGGCAAAGGCACACCCCTCCGTGGGGTTGTTTTTGCTCAAGGACCTGGTTACACTTGGTGGGTAATGCAGAAAAATGGGGAAACCCGTTGTGTACCACAAGGAGACCTAATTTTAAGTGAGAACTCTGTGTAAGGTTTCATTGTGTATATATGTATATATGTATCTGTAAGGGGGCATTGGGTTGGGTACGGTGTAGATGGTAATAGAATAAGGGGTGGATTATGTCCTGGGTTACAGTGTAAAATGTGCCAAAAGAAAAAAAATATATTCTATTACCATCTTCAGGAGCTGTTGAGACCAGGTGGGGCGGTGCTCCCTGCCTCCCCCCCTCTGGACTATCTCCTGTTACTGGGCACAACAATGCCTTATCGCCTGACCCATCGGTAACTCGCTCCTGGGCTATCTCCTGTTCATGGCCCATCAAGGAACTGCCTCACGACTCCCCATCCCACTGTGAGATGCTCCGCCCGGGGAGGGGGGGGGGAAGGAGCCAAGCAGTCCATGCCAAATAAAAACGGAGATTTTGAACACCCTAGCAGCCTTTCTTCCACTGGATTCCCAGAGGAGCTTTTCCCCCCACTGGAGTTCCAGAGGACGAGAGCTACCTGCCGACCACTGGACCTTCGGAGGAAGACCAGACTCTTTTACCTGATTGCTGCTTCCACAGAACTACACCCATCGCTTCAGGAGGACTGCAGCCAGCATCTTATCGGACTGCTACTGCCACCCTAACAGGGTGTCAGGTTGTATTCCTGACTCTGTCAGTATAAACCAGTGGGTTGTTTGTTTTTTCCCTGCCTTGTGTTTTATATATATATATATATTAGTAAAGAACTGTTATTCCTATTCCCCATATCTTTGCCTGAAGGCCCGTTAATTTCAAAATTATAATAGTTTGGAGGGAAGGGGGTTGCACTCTCCATTTCAAGGGAGGCTCCTGCCTTCCTCCACAGACACCTGTCTTTTTCAAACCAGGACAGATTTTGGCGCCCAACGTGGGGCTCGAGGGCATCGAGAGATAAAGGAATAACGGTTTTTGTGCATTGGATATAGATTCCTTGTTAAGTGGCATCATGTGGGCTAGCTTATCCCGGTTCTTGTGGCATGTGGTGGTGGCTGTATTTCTCCCATTTGCAGGCCCTTATCTAAACATGGGTCCTATAACTAAGGCTACCGTGACTGTTATCCAGTTTGTTTTATGGATTAATAAGGTGAGGAATTCATGGCTTATTAACTTCCTCTGGAAGGCGGGCACATGGATTCGGAGCTATCAAACACTAAATGTATGCTTTTGGGGTTACTTTACTAATGGTACCTACTGTGAGGAAATGACACCGGGAGAAACTTTCTCCCAACCCCTAACCCAGCTCTTTGGGTCTACTCCACCAGTTTTCGAAGGATTCAGAGCTTTCCTAAGTGCTAATGATATCATACAGTGGCTAGTGTTGCTGATAATCCTGTTTTATTCAGTATTCAGAGATCAGGGGAGATTGGCTTGGATAACTACCCTGACTAGGAATGCTGCTCCAGAATCTGACCCTGCCTCACAGCTCACATCAGAAATGAACCACTCGGATTGGGTGAAGGAGATACGTGAGATGGGCCAGATGCTGAAGGAGTGCATTCTCTCAGCTGCTGGGAATCCCTCCTCCTGCCTTGAAGAGGGAGAGTCTAATGGTGCAGCAGTAGAACCCACAGACGTTACAACCGTCCAGGTTCCAGCTGAAACGCAAGGGCAGTCAGAGCCAGCAGCAGTCGCCCCTGTGGAAACGAGGAAATCTAAGATGAAATCAGACCACTCAGTTAAGAAAGGAGGGCCCTCAGAACCTGCAGGCGAGCCAGTGGTTGAGATACTCACCGAGTCCCTGACGTATGACAGTCTCCGTAATCTGCACAAAGACATCGTACGGCGGGGGCGTGAGGCTTTTACAACCTGGTTACTTCGGGTCTGGGATCTTATGGGTACGGGTGTGCAACTGGATGGCAGTGAGGCAAGGAATTTGGGACCCTTGACTCAGGACTCAGGTGTCAATCTGGTATTTGTAAGGGAGCCGGGGACCCTTTCCCTCTGGGAGCGGCTTTTAATGAGTGTGAGAGAGAGGTTTGTCCACAGAGAGAGAGTGCAGGAGCACCATCATAGAATGCGCTGGAAGACCCTTGAGGAAGGGATCCAGCAGCTGAGAGAAGTGGCAGTATTGGAGGTACTCTTTGGGAGGGATGGACAGCATGGTAACGACCCTGACAAAGTCAGGTGCACAGGGCAAATGTTGTGGAATCTGGCAAATCTAGGGCCATCCGAATACTCCACCTTCATTGCAATGATTAATGCAGATAACGACCGAGAGACAGTGGGTTCTGTCACGAGCAAGCTTAGAAATTTTGAAAGCATGATCAATGGCCCAATGCAGGCTAACGTTTCTGCTGTGATTAAGAGCCTACAAGAGGAGATGAGGGAAATAAAGGAGGAGGTGAGGAGGAGCAGTTCCCATTTGGCACCGGTACAAGTCACAGGCCCCAAAGTCGGAGCCCAACGTCCCCCAGCTAGAGGGAGAGGGTACACCCCACGAGCTGAGCTATGGTACTTCCTGCGCGACCATGGGGAAGACATGGGAAGGTGGGATGGGAAACCCACTTCTGTCCTGGCAGCACGGGTGCGTCAACTCAAGGAGGGAAACACTAACCGGGGGAGTAACACTAAAGTGAAGGTAGCCTCAACCTCCCAGGACCGAGCTGCCAGATATTACAGAAGGGAGGATGATCTGACAGATCCCCTTGAAGGAACCATTCCTGAGTACAGCCAGATTGTGAGCCCTCTGTACCTGGTTACCCGCAAGAAGAACGATTTCCACTGGGGCCCTGAACAGCAACAAGCTTTTGCCCAAATCAAGCGGGAGATCGCTCATGCGCTAGCCCTTGGCCCAGTCAGGACGGGACCAGAGGTGAGGAACGTGCTCTACTCTGCGGCCGGGAACAATGGTTTGTCCTGGAGCCTTTGGCAGAAGGTGCCTGGAGAGACTCGTGGCCGACCACTGGGATTCTGGAGTCGAAGTTATAGAGGGTCTGAGGCCAACTACACTCCCACAGAGAAGGAAATCCTAGCAGCCTATGAAGGAGTCCAAGCTGCCTCGGAAGTGATTGGCACCGAAGCACAACGCCTCCTGGCACCCCGACTACCGGTGCTGGGGTGGATGTTTAAAGGAAAGGTTCCCTCCACCCACCACGCCACTGACGCCACATGGAGCAAATGGATTGCCCTCATCACACAACGCGCCCGTATTGGAAACCCAAATCGCCCTGGGATTTTGGAGATCATTACGAACTGGCCGGAAGGTGAAGACTTTGGCCTCACTGACGAAGAGGAGCAGGAACAAGTGACGCGGGCTGAAGAAGCTCCACCGTACAACCAACTACCAGCAGAGGAAACACGATATGCTCTTTTCACTGACGGTTCCTGTCGCATCGTAGGGATGAACCGGAAGTGGAAAGCAGCCGTATGGAGCCCCACACGACAGGTCGCACAAGCTACTGAAGGAGAAGGTGGATCAAGTCAACTTGCTGAACTCAAAGCCGTTCAACTAGCCCTGGACATTGCTGAAAGAGAGAAGTGGCCAAAGCTCTACCTTTATACTGATTCGTGGATGGTAGCCAATGCTCTGTGGGGCTGGCTGGAAAGGTGGAAAAAGGCCAACTGGCAGCGTAGGGGAAAACCAATTTGGGCTGCTGATGAGTGGAAAGATATTGCCACTCGGGTAAAGAAGCTACCTGTGAGGGTCCGTCATGTAGATGCTCATGTCCCCAGGAGTCGGGCTAATGAAGAACATCGTAACAATGAACAGGTAGATCAGGCTGCAAAAATAGAGGTGTCCCAGATAGACTTGGATTGGCAACATAAAGGAGAGTTGTTCTTAGCTCGATGGGCCCATGATGCCTCAGGCCATCAAGGCAGAGAGGCCACTTATAAATGGGCACGGGACCGAGGGGTGGATCTAACCATGAACAGTATCTCCCAGGTTATCCAAGACTGTGAGACCTGTGCTGCGATCAAGCAGGCCAAGCGGGTGAAGCCTCTGTGGTACGGCGGACGATGGTCGAAGTACAGGTATGGGGAAGCCTGGCAAATTGACTACATCACTCTTCCCCAAACCCGTCAAGGCAAGCGCTACGTGCTGACCATGGTGGAAGCAACCACTGGGTGGCTGGAGACCTACCCTGTGCCTCATGCTACCGCCCGGAACACCATCTTGGGCCTGGAAAAGCAAGTTCTTTGGAGACATGGCACCCCTGAGAGAATCGAGTCAGACAACGGGACACATTTCAAGAATAGCCTCATAAGCACTTGGGCCAGAGAACATGGAATCGAATGGATATATCATATCCCTTATCATGCACCAGCTGCCGGGAAAGTTGAACGGTGCAATGGGCTACTTAAGACTACCCTAAAAGCACTTGGAGGAGGGACTTTCAAAAATTGGGAACTGAACTTAGCAAAGGCCACCTGGATGGTCAATACCCGAGGGTCCATCAATCGAGCTGGTCCTGCCCAGTCTGGACCCTTGCACACAGTGGACGGAGATAAAGTCCCTGTGGTACACACGAGAGGTATGTTAGGAAAGACTGTTTGGATTAATCCCACATCAGGCAAAGGCACACCCCTCCGTGGGGTTGTTTTTGCTCAAGGACCTGGTTACACTTGGTGGGTAATGCAGAAAAATGGGGAAACCCGTTGTGTACCACAAGGAGACCTAATTTTAAGTGAGAACTCTGTGTAAGGTTTCATTGTGTATATATGTATATATGTATCTGTAAGGGGGCATTGGGTTGGGTACGGTGTAGATGGTAATAGAATAAGGGGTGGATTATGTCCTGGGTTACAGTGTAAAATGTGCCAAAAGAAAAAAAATATATTCTATTACCATCTTCAGGAGCTGTTGAGACCAGGTGGGGCGGTGCTCCCTGCCTCCCCCCCTCTGGACTATCTCCTGTTACTGGGCACAACAATGCCTTATCGCCTGACCCATCGGTAACTCGCTCCTGGGCTATCTCCTGTTCATGGCCCATCAAGGAACTGCCTCACGACTCCCCATCCCACTGTGAGATGCTCCGCCCGGGGAGGGGGGGGGGAAGGAGCCAAGCAGTCCATGCCAAATAAAAACGGAGATTTTGAACACCCTAGCAGCCTTTCTTCCACTGGATTCCCAGAGGAGCTTTTCCCCCCACTGGAGTTCCAGAGGACGAGAGCTACCTGCCGACCACTGGACCTTCGGAGGAAGACCAGACTCTTTTACCTGATTGCTGCTTCCACAGAACTACACCCATCGCTTCAGGAGGACTGCAGCCAGCATCTTATCGGACTGCTACTGCCACCCTAACAGGGTGTCAGGTTGTATTCCTGACTCTGTCAGTATAAACCAGTGGGTTGTTTGTTTTTTCCCTGCCTTGTGTTTTATATATATATATTAGTAAAGAACTGTTATTCCTATTCCCCATATCTTTGCCTGAAGGCCCGTTAATTTCAAAATTATAATAGTTTGGAGGGAAGGGGGTTGCACTCTCCATTTCAAGGGAGGCTCCTGCCTTCCTCCACAGACACCTGTCTTTTTCAAACCAGGACAGATTTTGGCGCCCAACGTGGGGCTCGAGGGCATCGAGAGATAAAGGAATAACGGTTTTTGTGCATTGGATATAGATTCCTTGTTAAGTGGCATCATGTGGGCTAGCTTATCCCGGTTCTTGTGGCATGTGGTGGTGGCTGTATTTCTCCCATTTGCAGGCCCTTATCTAAACATGGGTCCTATAACTAAGGCTACCGTGACTGTTATCCAGTTTGTTTTATGGATTAATAAGGTGAGGAATTCATGGCTTATTAACTTCCTCTGGAAGGCGGGCACATGGATTCGGAGCTATCAAACACTAAATGTATGCTTTTGGGGTTACTTTACTAATGGTACCTACTGTGAGGAAATGACACCGGGAGAAACTTTCTCCCAACCCCTAACCCAGCTCTTTGGGTCTACTCCACCAGTTTTCGAAGGATTCAGAGCTTTCCTAAGTGCTAATGATATCATACAGTGGCTAGTGTTGCTGATAATCCTGTTTTATTCAGTATTCAGAGATCAGGGGAGATTGGCTTGGATAACTACCCTGACTAGGAATGCTGCTCCAGAATCTGACCCTGCCTCACAGCTCACATCAGAAATGAACCACTCGGATTGGGTGAAGGAGATACGTGAGATGGGCCAGATGCTGAAGGAGTGCATTCTCTCAGCTGCTGGGAATCCCTCCTCCTGCCTTGAAGAGGGAGAGTCTAATGGTGCAGCAGTAGAACCCACAGACGTTACAACCGTCCAGGTTCCAGCTGAAACGCAAGGGCAGTCAGAGCCAGCAGCAGTCGCCCCTGTGGAAACGAGGAAATCTAAGATGAAATCAGACCACTCAGTTAAGAAAGGAGGGCCCTCAGAACCTGCAGGCGAGCCAGTGGTTGAGATACTCACCGAGTCCCTGACGTATGACAGTCTCCGTAATCTGCACAAAGACATCGTACGGCGGGGGCGTGAGGCTTTTACAACCTGGTTACTTCGGGTCTGGGATCTTATGGGTACGGGTGTGCAACTGGATGGCAGTGAGGCAAGGAATTTGGGACCCTTGACTCAGGACTCAGGTGTCAATCTGGTATTTGTAAGGGAGCCGGGGACCCTTTCCCTCTGGGAGCGGCTTTTAATGAGTGTGAGAGAGAGGTTTGTCCACAGAGAGAGAATGCAGGAGCACCATCATAGAATGCGCTGGAAGACCCTTGAGGAAGGGATCCAGCAGCTGAGAGAAGTGGCAGTATTGGAGGTACTCTTTGGGAGGGATGGACAGCATGGTAACGACCCTGACAAAGTCAGGTGCACAGGGCAAATGTTGTGGAATCTGGCAAATCTAGGGCCATCCGAATACTCCACCTTCATTGCAATGATTAATGCAGATAACGACCGAGAGACAGTGGGTTCTGTCACGAGCAAGCTTAGAAATTTTGAAAGCATGATCAATGGCCCAATGCAGGCTAACGTTTCTGCTGTGATTAAGAGCCTACAAGAGGAGATGAGGGAAATAAAGGAGGAGGTGAGGAGGAGCAGTTCCCATTTGGCACCGGTACAAGTCACAGGCCCCAAAGTCGGAGCCCAACGTCCCCCAGCTAGAGGGAGAGGGTACACCCCACGAGCTGAGCTATGGTACTTCCTGCGCGACCATGGGGAAGACATGGGAAGGTGGGATGGGAAACCCACTTCTGTCCTGGCAGCACGGGTGCGTCAACTCAAGGAGGGAAACACTAACCGGGGGAGTAACACTAAAGTGAAGGTAGCCTCAACCTCCCAGGACCGAGCTGCCAGATATTACAGAAGGGAGGATGATCTGACAGATCCCCTTGAAGGAACCATTCCTGAGTACAGCCAGATTGTGAGCCCTCTGTACCTGGTTACCCGCAAGAAGAACGATTTCCACTGGGGCCCTGAACAGCAACAAGCTTTTGCCCAAATCAAGCGGGAGATCGCTCATGCGCTAGCCCTTGGCCCAGTCAGGACGGGACCAGAGGTGAGGAACGTGCTCTACTCTGCGGCCGGGAACAATGGTTTGTCCTGGAGCCTTTGGCAGAAGGTGCCTGGAGAGACTCGTGGCCGACCACTGGGATTCTGGAGTCGAAGTTATAGAGGGTCTGAGGCCAACTACACTCCCACAGAGAAGGAAATCCTAGCAGCCTATGAAGGAGTCCAAGCTGCCTCGGAAGTGATTGGCACCGAAGCACAACGCCTCCTGGCACCCCGACTACCGGTGCTGGGGTGGATGTTTAAAGGAAAGGTTCCCTCCACCCACCACGCCACTGACGCCACATGGAGCAAATGGATTGCCCTCATCACACAACGCGCCCGTATTGGAAACCCAAATCGCCCTGGGATTTTGGAGATCATTACGAACTGGCCGGAAGGTGAAGACTTTGGCCTCACTGACGAAGAGGAGCAGGAACAAGTGACGCGGGCTGAAGAAGCTCCACCGTACAACCAACTACCAGCAGAGGAAACACGATATGCTCTTTTCACTGACGGTTCCTGTCGCATCGTAGGGATGAACCGGAAGTGGAAAGCAGCCGTATGGAGCCCCACACGACAGGTCGCACAAGCTACTGAAGGAGAAGGTGGATCAAGTCAACTTGCTGAACTCAAAGCCGTTCAACTAGCCCTGGACATTGCTGAAAGAGAGAAGTGGCCAAAGCTCTACCTTTATACTGATTCGTGGATGGTAGCCAATGCTCTGTGGGGCTGGCTGGAAAGGTGGAAAAAGGCCAACTGGCAGCGTAGGGGAAAACCAATTTGGGCTGCTGATGAGTGGAAAGATATTGCCACTCGGGTAAAGAAGCTACCTGTGAGGGTCCGTCATGTAGATGCTCATGTCCCCAGGAGTCGGGCTAATGAAGAACATCGTAACAATGAACAGGTAGATCAGGCTGCAAAAATAGAGGTGTCCCAGATAGACTTGGATTGGCAACATAAAGGAGAGTTGTTCTTAGCTCGATGGGCCCATGATGCCTCAGGCCATCAAGGCAGAGAGGCCACTTATAAATGGGCACGGGACCGAGGGGTGGATCTAACCATGAACAGTATCTCCCAGGTTATCCAAGACTGTGAGACCTGTGCTGCGATCAAGCAGGCCAAGCGGGTGAAGCCTCTGTGGTACGGCGGACGATGGTCGAAGTACAGGTATGGGGAAGCCTGGCAAATTGACTACATCACTCTTCCCCAAACCCGTCAAGGCAAGCGCTACGTGCTGACCATGGTGGAAGCAACCACTGGGTGGCTGGAGACCTACCCTGTGCCTCATGCTACCGCCCAGAACACCATCTTGGGCCTGGAAAAGCAAGTTCTTTGGAGACATGGCACCCCTGAGAGAATCGAGTCAGACAACGGGACACATTTCAAGAATAGCCTCATAAGCACTTGGGCCAGAGAACATGGAATCGAATGGATATATCATATCCCTTATCATGCACCAGCTGCCGGGAAAGTTGAACGGTGCAATGGGCTACTTAAGACTACCCTAAAAGCACTTGGAGGAGGGACTTTCAAAAATTGGGAACTGAACTTAGCAAAGGCCACCTGGATGGTCAATACCCGAGGGTCCATCAATCGAGCTGGTCCTGCCCAGTCTGGACCCTTGCACACAGTGGACGGAGATAAAGTCCCTGTGGTACACACGAGAGGTATGTTAGGAAAGACTGTTTGGATTAATCCCACATCAGGCAAAGGCACACCCCTCCGTGGGGTTGTTTTTGCTCAAGGACCTGGTTACACTTGGTGGGTAATGCAGAAAAATGGGGAAACCCGTTGTGTACCACAAGGAGACCTAATTTTAAGTGAGAACTCTGTGTAAGGTTTCATTGTGTATATATGTATATATGTATCTGTAAGGGGGCATTGGGTTGGGTACGGTGTAGATGGTAATAGAATAAGGGGTGGATTATGTCCTGGGTTACAGTGTAAAATGTGCCAAAAGAAAAAAAATATATTCTATTACCATCTTCAGGAGCTGTTGAGACCAGGTGGGGCGGTGCTCCCTGCCTCCCCCCCTCTGGACTATCTCCTGTTACTGGGCACAACAATGCCTTATCGCCTGACCCATCGGTAACTCGCTCCTGGGCTATCTCCTGTTCATGGCCCATCAAGGAACTGCCTCACGACTCCCCATCCCACTGTGAGATGCTCCGCCCGGGGAGGGGGGGGGGAAGGAGCCAAGCAGTCCATGCCAAATAAAAACGGAGATTTTGAACACCCTAGCAGCCTTTCTTCCACTGGATTCCCAGAGGAGCTTTTCCCCCCACTGGAGTTCCAGAGGACGAGAGCTACCTGCCGACCACTGGACCTTCGGAGGAAGACCAGACTCTTTTACCTGATTGCTGCTTCCACAGAACTACACCCATCGCTTCAGGAGGACTGCAGCCAGCATCTTATCGGACTGCTACTGCCACCCTAACAGGGTGTCAGGTTGTATTCCTGACTCTGTCAGTATAAACCAGTGGGTTGTTTGTTTTTTCCCTGCCTTGTGTTTTATATATATATATATATTAGTAAAGAACTGTTATTCCTATTCCCCATATCTTTGCCTGAAGGCCCGTTAATTTCAAAATTATAATAGTTTGGAGGGAAGGGGGTTGCACTCTCCATTTCAAGGGAGGCTCCTGCCTTCCTCCACAGACACCTGTCTTTTTCAAACCAAGACAGATTTTGGCGCCCAACGTGGGGCTCGAGGGCATCGAGAGATAAAGGAATAACGGTTTTTGTGCATTGGATATAGATTCCTTGTTAAGTGGCATCATGTGGGCTAGCTTATCCCGGTTCTTGTGGCATGTGGTGGTGGCTGTATTTCTCCCATTTGCAGGCCCTTATCTAAACATGGGTCCTATAACTAAGGCTACCGTGACTGTTATCCAGTTTGTTTTATGGATTAATAAGGTGAGGAATTCATGGCTTATTAACTTCCTCTGGAAGGCGGGCACATGGATTCGGAGCTATCAAACACTAAATGTATGCTTTTGGGGTTACTTTACTAATGGTACCTACTGTGAGGAAATGACACCGGGAGAAACTTTCTCCCAACCCCTAACCCAGCTCTTTGGGTCTACTCCACCAGTTTTCGAAGGATTCAGAGCTTTCCTAAGTGCTAATGATATCATACAGTGGCTAGTGTTGCTGATAATCCTGTTTTATTCAGTATTCAGAGATCAGGGGAGATTGGCTTGGATAACTACCCTGACTAGGAATGCTGCTCCAGAATCTGACCCTGCCTCACAGCTCACATCAGAAATGAACCACTCGGATTGGGTGAAGGAGATACGTGAGATGGGCCAGATGCTGAAGGAGTGCATTCTCTCAGCTGCTGGGAATCCCTCCTCCTGCCTTGAAGAGGGAGAGTCTAATGGTGCAGCAGTAGAACCCACAGACGTTACAACCGTCCAGGTTCCAGCTGAAACGCAAGGGCAGTCAGAGCCAGCAGCAGTCGCCCCTGTGGAAACGAGGAAATCTAAGATGAAATCAGACCACTCAGTTAAGAAAGGAGGGCCCTCAGAACCTGCAGGCGAGCCAGTGGTTGAGATACTCACCGAGTCCCTGACGTATGACAGTCTCCGTAATCTGCACAAAGACATCGTACGGCGGGGGCGTGAGGCTTTTACAACCTGGTTACTTCGGGTCTGGGATCTTATGGGTACGGGTGTGCAACTGGATGGCAGTGAGGCAAGGAATTTGGGACCCTTGACTCAGGACTCAGGTGTCAATCTGGTATTTGTAAGGGAGCCGGGGACCCTTTCCCTCTGGGAGCGGCTTTTAATGAGTGTGAGAGAGAGGTTTGTCCACAGAGAGAGAATGCAGGAGCACCATCATAGAATGCGCTGGAAGACCCTTGAGGAAGGGATCCAGCAGCTGAGAGAAGTGGCAGTATTGGAGGTACTCTTTGGGAGGGATGGACAGCATGGTAACGACCCTGACAAAGTCAGGTGCACAGGGCAAATGTTGTGGAATCTGGCAAATCTAGGGCCATCCGAATACTCCACCTTCATTGCAATGATTAATGCAGATAACGACCGAGAGACAGTGGGTTCTGTCACGAGCAAGCTTAGAAATTTTGAAAGCATGATCAATGGCCCAATGCAGGCTAACGTTTCTGCTGTGATTAAGAGCCTACAAGAGGAGATGAGGGAAATAAAGGAGGAGGTGAGGAGGAGCAGTTCCCATTTGGCACCGGTACAAGTCACAGGCCCCAAAGTCGGAGCCCAACGTCCCCCAGCTAGAGGGAGAGGGTACACCCCACGAGCTGAGCTATGGTACTTCCTGCGCGACCATGGGGAAGACATGGGAAGGTGGGATGGGAAACCCACTTCTGTCCTGGCAGCACGGGTGCGTCAACTCAAGGAGGGAAACACTAACCGGGGGAGTAACACTAAAGTGAAGGTAGCCTCAACCTCCCAGGACCGAGCTGCCAGATATTACAGAAGGGAGGATGATCTGACAGATCCCCTTGAAGGAACCATTCCTGAGTACAGCCAGATTGTGAGCCCTCTGTACCTGGTTACCCGCAAGAAGAACGATTTCCACTGGGGCCCTGAACAGCAACAAGCTTTTGCCCAAATCAAGCGGGAGATCGCTCATGCGCTAGCCCTTGGCCCAGTCAGGACGGGACCAGAGGTGAGGAACGTGCTCTACTCTGCGGCCGGGAACAATGGTTTGTCCTGGAGCCTTTGGCAGAAGGTGCCTGGAGAGACTCGTGGCCGACCACTGGGATTCTGGAGTCGAAGTTATAGAGGGTCTGAGGCCAACTACACTCCCACAGAGAAGGAAATCCTAGCAGCCTATGAAGGAGTCCAAGCTGCCTCGGAAGTGATTGGCACCGAAGCACAACTCCTCCTGGCACCCCGACTACCGGTGCTGGGGTGGATGTTTAAAGGAAAGGTTCCCTCCACCCACCACGCCACTGACGCCACATGGAGCAAATGGATTGCCCTCATCACACAACGCGCCCGTATTGGAAACCCAAATCGCCCTGGGATTTTGGAGATCATTACGAACTGGCCGGAAGGTGAAGACTTTGGCCTCACTGACGAAGAGGAGCAGGAACAAGTGACGCGGGCTGAAGAAGCTCCACCGTACAACCAACTACCAGCAGAGGAAACACGATATGCTCTTTTCACTGACGGTTCCTGTCGCATCGTAGGGATGAACCGGAAGTGGAAAGCAGCCGTATGGAGCCCCACACGACAGGTCGCACAAGCTACTGAAGGAGAAGGTGGATCAAGTCAACTTGCTGAACTCAAAGCCGTTCAACTAGCCCTGGACATTGCTGAAAGAGAGAAGTGGCCAAAGCTCTACCTTTATACTGATTCGTGGATGGTAGCCAATGCTCTGTGGGGCTGGCTGGAAAGGTGGAAAAAGGCCAACTGGCAGCGTAGGGGAAAACCAATTTGGGCTGCTGATGAGTGGAAAGATATTGCCACTCGGGTAAAGAAGCTACCTGTGAGGGTCCGTCATGTAGATGCTCATGTCCCCAGGAGTCGGGCTAACGAAGAACATCGTAACAATGAACAGGTAGATCAGGCTGCAAAAATAGAGGTGTCCCAGATAGACTTGGATTGGCAACATAAAGGAGAGTTGTTCTTAGCTCGATGGGCCCATGATGCCTCAGGCCATCAAGGCAGAGAGGCCACTTATAAATGGGCACGGGACCGAGGGGTGGATCTAACCATGAACAGTATCTCCCAGGTTATCCAAGACTGTGAGACCTGTGCTGCGATCAAGCAGGCCAAGCGGGTGAAGCCTCTGTGGTACGGCGGACGATGGTCGAAGTACAGGTATGGGGAAGCCTGGCAAATTGACTACATCACTCTTCCCCAAACCCGTCAAGGCAAGCGCTACGTGCTGACCATGGTGGAAGCAACCACTGGGTGGCTGGAGACCTACCCTGTGCCTCATGCTACCGCCCGGAACACCATCTTGGGCCTGGAAAAGCAAGTTCTTTGGAGACATGGCACCCCTGAGAGAATCGAGTCAGACAACGGGACACATTTCAAGAATAGCCTCATAAGCACTTGGGCCAGAGAACATGGAATCGAATGGATATATCATATCCCTTATCATGCACCAGCTGCCGGGAAAGTTGAACGGTGCAATGGGCTACTTAAGACTACCCTAAAAGCACTTGGAGGAGGGACTTTCAAAAATTGGGAACTGAACTTAGCAAAGGCCACCTGGATGGTCAATACCCGAGGGTCCATCAATCGAGCTGGTCCTGCCCAGTCTGGACCCTTGCACACAGTGGACGGAGATAAAGTCCCTGTGGTACACACGAGAGGTATGTTAGGAAAGACTGTTTGGATTAATCCCACATCAGGCAAAGGCACACCCCTCCGTGGGGTTGTTTTTGCTCAGGGACCTGGTTACACTTGGTGGGTAATGCAGAAAAATGGGGAAACCCGTTGTGTACCACAAGGAGACCTAATTTTAAGTGAGAACTCTGTGTAAGGTTTCATTGTGTATATATGTATATATGTATCTGTAAGGGGGCATTGGGTTGGGTACGGTGTAGATGGTAATAGAATAAGGGGTGGATTATGTCCTGGGTTACAGTGTAAAATGTGCCAAAAGAAAAAAAATATATTCTATTACCATCTTCAGGAGCTGTTGAGACCAGGTGGGGCGGTGCTCCCTGCCTCCCCCCCTCTGGACTATCTCCTGTTACTGGGCACAACAATGCCTTATCGCCTGACCCATCGGTAACTCGCTCCTGGGCTATCTCCTGTTCATGGCCCATCAAGGAACTGCCTCACGACTCCCCATCCCACTGTGAGATGCTCCGCCCGGGGAGGGGGGGGGGAAGGAGCCAAGCAGTCCATGCCAAATAAAAACGGAGATTTTGAACACCCTAGCAGCCTTTCTTCCACTGGATTCCCAGAGGAGCTTTTCCCCCCACTGGAGTTCCAGAGGACGAGAGCTACCTGCCGACCACTGGACCTTCGGAGGAAGACCAGACTCTTTTACCTGATTGCTGCTTCCACAGAACTACACCCATCGCTTCAGGAGGACTGCAGCCAGCATCTTATCGGACTGCTACTGCCACCCTAACAGGGTGTCAGGTTGTATTCCTGACTCTGTCAGTATAAACCAGTGGGTTGTTTGTTTTTTCCCTGCCTTGTGTTTTATATATATATATATATTAGTAAAGAACTGTTATTCCTATTCCCCATATCTTTGCCTGAAGGCCCGTTAATTTCAAAATTATAATAGTTTGGAGGGAAGGGGGTTGCACTCTCCATTTCAAGGGAGGCTCCTGCCTTCCTCCACAGACACCTGTCTTTTTCAAACCAAGACAGATTTTGGCGCCCAACGTGGGGCTCGAGGGCATCGAGAGATAAAGGAATAACGGTTTTTGTGCATTGGATATAGATTCCTTGTTAAGTGGCATCATGTGGGCTAGCTTATCCCGGTTCTTGTGGCATGTGGTGGTGGCTGTATTTCTCCCATTTGCAGGCCCTTATCTAAACATGGGTCCTATAACTAAGGCTACCGTGACTGTTATCCAGTTTGTTTTATGGATTAATAAGGTGAGGAATTCATGGCTTATTAACTTCCTCTGGAAGGCGGGCACATGGATTCGGAGCTATCAAACACTAAATGTATGCTTTTGGGGTTACTTTACTAATGGTACCTACTGTGAGGAAATGACACCGGGAGAAACTTTCTCCCAACCCCTAACCCAGCTCTTTGGGTCTACTCCACCAGTTTTCGAAGGATTCAGAGCTTTCCTAAGTGCTAATGATATCATACAGTGGCTAGTGTTGCTGATAATCCTGTTTTATTCAGTATTCAGAGATCAGGGGAGATTGGCTTGGATAACTACCCTGACTAGGAATGCTGCTCCAGAATCTGACCCTGCCTCACAGCTCACATCAGAAATGAACCACTCGGATTGGGTGAAGGAGATACGTGAGATGGGCCAGATGCTGAAGGAGTGCATTCTCTCAGCTGCTGGGAATCCCTCCTCCTGCCTTGAAGAGGGAGAGTCTAATGGTGCAGCAGTAGAACCCACAGACGTTACAACCGTCCAGGTTCCAGCTGAAACGCAAGGGCAGTCAGAGCCAGCAGCAGTCGCCCCTGTGGAAACGAGGAAATCTAAGATGAAATCAGACCACTCAGTTAAGAAAGGAGGGCCCTCAGAACCTGCAGGCGAGCCAGTGGTTGAGATACTCACCGAGTCCCTGACGTATGACAGTCTCCGTAATCTGCACAAAGACATCGTACGGCGGGGGCGTGAGGCTTTTACAACCTGGTTACTTCGGGTCTGGGATCTTATGGGTACGGGTGTGCAACTGGATGGCAGTGAGGCAAGGAATTTGGGACCCTTGACTCAGGACTCAGGTGTCAATCTGGTATTTGTAAGGGAGCCGGGGACCCTTTCCCTCTGGGAGCGGCTTTTAATGAGTGTGAGAGAGAGGTTTGTCCACAGAGAGAGAATGCAGGAGCACCATCATAGAATGCGCTGGAAGACCCTTGAGGAAGGGATCCAGCAGCTGAGAGAAGTGGCAGTATTGGAGGTACTCTTTGGGAGGGATGGACAGCATGGTAACGACCCTGACAAAGTCAGGTGCACAGGGCAAATGTTGTGGAATCTGGCAAATCTAGGGCCATCCGAATACTCCACCTTCATTGCAATGATTAATGCAGATAACGACCGAGAGACAGTGGGTTCTGTCACGAGCAAGCTTAGAAATTTTGAAAGCATGATCAATGGCCCAATGCAGGCTAACGTTTCTGCTGTGATTAAGAGCCTACAAGAGGAGATGAGGGAAATAAAGGAGGAGGTGAGGAGGAGCAGTTCCCATTTGGCACCGGTACAAGTCACAGGCCCCAAAGTCGGAGCCCAACGTCCCCCAGCTAGAGGGAGAGGGTACACCCCACGAGCTGAGCTATGGTACTTCCTGCGCGACCATGGGGAAGACATGGGAAGGTGGGATGGGAAACCCACTTCTGTCCTGGCAGCACGGGTGCGTCAACTCAAGGAGGGAAACACTAACCGGGGGAGTAACACTAAAGTGAAGGTAGCCTCAACCTCCCAGGACCGAGCTGCCAGATATTACAGAAGGGAGGATGATCTGACAGATCCCCTTGAAGGAACCATTCCTGAGTACAGCCAGATTGTGAGCCCTCTGTACCTGGTTACCCGCAAGAAGAACGATTTCCACTGGGGCCCTGAACAGCAACAAGCTTTTGCCCAAATCAAGCGGGAGATCGCTCATGCGCTAGCCCTTGGCCCAGTCAGGACGGGACCAGAGGTGAGGAACGTGCTCTACTCTGCGGCCGGGAACAATGGTTTGTCCTGGAGCCTTTGGCAGAAGGTGCCTGGAGAGACTCGTGGCCGACCACTGGGATTCTGGAGTCGAAGTTATAGAGGGTCTGAGGCCAACTACACTCCCACAGAGAAGGAAATCCTAGCAGCCTATGAAGGAGTCCAAGCTGCCTCGGAAGTGATTGGCACCGAAGCACAACGCCTCCTGGCACCCCGACTACCGGTGCTGGGGTGGATGTTTAAAGGAAAGGTTCCCTCCACCCACCACGCCACTGACGCCACATGGAGCAAATGGATTGCCCTCATCACACAACGCGCCCGTATTGGAAACCCAAATCGCCCTGGGATTTTGGAGATCATTACGAACTGGCCGGAAGGTGAAGACTTTGGCCTCACTGACGAAGAGGAGCAGGAACAAGTGACGCGGGCTGAAGAAGCTCCACCGTACAACCAACTACCAGCAGAGGAAACACGATATGCTCTTTTCACTGACGGTTCCTGTCGCATCGTAGGGATGAACCGGAAGTGGAAAGCAGCCGTATGGAGCCCCACACGACAGGTCGCACAAGCTACTGAAGGAGAAGGTGGATCAAGTCAACTTGCTGAACTCAAAGCCGTTCAACTAGCCCTGGACATTGCTGAAAGAGAGAAGTGGCCAAAGCTCTACCTTTATACTGATTCGTGGATGGTAGCCAATGCTCTGTGGGGCTGGCTGGAAAGGTGGAAAAAGGCCAACTGGCAGCGTAGGGGAAAACCAATTTGGGCTGCTGATGAGTGGAAAGATATTGCCACTCGGGTAAAGAAGCTACCTGTGAGGGTCCGTCATGTAGATGCTCATGTCCCCAGGAGTCGGGCTAACGAAGAACATCGTAACAATGAACAGGTAGATCAGGCTGCAAAAATAGAGGTGTCCCAGATAGACTTGGATTGGCAACATAAAGGAGAGTTGTTCTTAGCTCGATGGGCCCATGATGCCTCAGGCCATCAAGGCAGAGAGGCCACTTATAAATGGGCACGGGACCGAGGGGTGGATCTAACCATGAACAGTATCTCCCAGGTTATCCAAGACTGTGAGACCTGTGCTGCGATCAAGCAGGCCAAGCGGGTGAAGCCTCTGTGGTACGGCGGACGATGGTCGAAGTACAGGTATGGGGAAGCCTGGCAAATTGACTACATCACTCTTCCCCAAACCCGTCAAGGCAAGCGCTACGTGCTGACCATGGTGGAAGCAACCACTGGGTGGCTGGAGACCTACCCTGTGCCTCATGCTACCGCCCGGAACACCATCTTGGGCCTGGAAAAGCAAGTTCTTTGGAGACATGGCACCCCTGAGAGAATCGAGTCAGACAACGGGACACATTTCAAGAATAGCCTCATAAGCACTTGGGCCAGAGAACATGGAATCGAATGGATATATCATATCCCTTATCATGCACCAGCTGCCGGGAAAGTTGAACGGTGCAATGGGCTACTTAAGACTACCCTAAAAGCACTTGGAGGAGGGACTTTCAAAAATTGGGAACTGAACTTAGCAAAGGCCACCTGGATGGTCAATACCCGAGGGTCCATCAATCGAGCTGGTCCTGCCCAGTCTGGACCCTTGCACACAGTGGACGGAGATAAAGTCCCTGTGGTACACACGAGAGGTATGTTAGGAAAGACTGTTTGGATTAATCCCACATCAGGCAAAGGCACACCCCTCCGTGGGGTTGTTTTTGCTCAGGGACCTGGTTACACTTGGTGGGTAATGCAGAAAAATGGGGAAACCCGTTGTGTACCACAAGGAGACCTAATTTTAAGTGAGAACTCTGTGTAAGGTTTCATTGTGTATATATGTATATATGTATCTGTAAGGGGGCATTGGGTTGGGTACGGTGTAGATGGTAATAGAATAAGGGGTGGATTATGTCCTGGGTTACAGTGTAAAATGTGCCAAAAGAAAAAAAATATATTCTATTACCATCTTCAGGAGCTGTTGAGACCAGGTGGGGCGGTGCTCCCTGCCTCCCCCCCTCTGGACTATCTCCTGTTACTGGGCACAACAATGCCTTATCGCCTGACCCATCGGTAACTCGCTCCTGGGCTATCTCCTGTTCATGGCCCATCAAGGAACTGCCTCACGACTCCCCATCCCACTGTGAGATGCTCCGCCCGGGGAGGGGGGGGGGAAGGAGCCAAGCAGTCCATGCCAAATAAAAACGGAGATTTTGAACACCCTAGCAGCCTTTCTTCCACTGGATTCCCAGAGGAGCTTTTCCCCCCACTGGAGTTCCAGAGGACGAGAGCTACCTGCCGACCACTGGACCTTCGGAGGAAGACCAGACTCTTTTACCTGATTGCTGCTTCCACAGAACTACACCCATCGCTTCAGGAGGACTGCAGCCAGCATCTTATCGGACTGCTACTGCCACCCTAACAGGGTGTCAGGTTGTATTCCTGACTCTGTCAGTATAAACCAGTGGGTTGTTTGTTTTTTCCCTGCCTTGTGTTTTATATATATATATATATTAGTAAAGAACTGTTATTCCTATTCCCCATATCTTTGCCTGAAGGCCCGTTAATTTCAAAATTATAATAGTTTGGAGGGAAGGGGGTTGCACTCTCCATTTCAAGGGAGGCTCCTGCCTTCCTCCACAGACACCTGTCTTTTTCAAACCAAGACAGATTTTGGCGCCCAACGTGGGGCTCGAGGGCATCGAGAGATAAAGGAATAACGGTTTTTGTGCATTGGATATAGATTCCTTGTTAAGTGGCATCATGTGGGCTAGCTTATCCCGGTTCTTGTGGCATGTGGTGGTGGCTGTATTTCTCCCATTTGCAGGCCCTTATCTAAACATGGGTCCTATAACTAAGGCTACCGTGACTGTTATCCAGTTTGTTTTATGGATTAATAAGGTGAGGAATTCATGGCTTATTAACTTCCTCTGGAAGGCGGGCACATGGATTCGGAGCTATCAAACACTAAATGTATGCTTTTGGGGTTACTTTACTAATGGTACCTACTGTGAGGAAATGACACCGGGAGAAACTTTCTCCCAACCCCTAACCCAGCTCTTTGGGTCTACTCCACCAGTTTTCGAAGGATTCAGAGCTTTCCTAAGTGCTAATGATATCATACAGTGGCTAGTGTTGCTGATAATCCTGTTTTATTCAGTATTCAGAGATCAGGGGAGATTGGCTTGGATAACTACCCTGACTAGGAATGCTGCTCCAGAATCTGACCCTGCCTCACAGCTCACATCAGAAATGAACCACTCGGATTGGGTGAAGGAGATACGTGAGATGGGCCAGATGCTGAAGGAGTGCATTCTCTCAGCTGCTGGGAATCCCTCCTCCTGCCTTGAAGAGGGAGAGTCTAATGGTGCAGCAGTAGAACCCACAGACGTTACAACCGTCCAGGTTCCAGCTGAAACGCAAGGGCAGTCAGAGCCAGCAGCAGTCGCCCCTGTGGAAACGAGGAAATCTAAGATGAAATCAGACCACTCAGTTAAGAAAGGAGGGCCCTCAGAACCTGCAGGCGAGCCAGTGGTTGAGATACTCACCGAGTCCCTGACGTATGACAGTCTCCGTAATCTGCACAAAGACATCGTACGGCGGGGGCGTGAGGCTTTTACAACCTGGTTACTTCGGGTCTGGGATCTTATGGGTACGGGTGTGCAACTGGATGGCAGTGAGGCAAGGAATTTGGGACCCTTGACTCAGGACTCAGGTGTCAATCTGGTATTTGTAAGGGAGCCGGGGACCCTTTCCCTCTGGGAGCGGCTTTTAATGAGTGTGAGAGAGAGGTTTGTCCACAGAGAGAGAATGCAGGAGCACCATCATAGAATGCGCTGGAAGACCCTTGAGGAAGGGATCCAGCAGCTGAGAGAAGTGGCAGTATTGGAGGTACTCTTTGGGAGGGATGGACAGCATGGTAACGACCCTGACAAAGTCAGGTGCACAGGGCAAATGTTGTGGAATCTGGCAAATCTAGGGCCATCCGAATACTCCACCTTCATTGCAATGATTAATGCAGATAACGACCGAGAGACAGTGGGTTCTGTCACGAGCAAGCTTAGAAATTTTGAAAGCATGATCAATGGCCCAATGCAGGCTAACGTTTCTGCTGTGATTAAGAGCCTACAAGAGGAGATGAGGGAAATAAAGGAGGAGGTGAGGAGGAGCAGTTCCCATTTGGCACCGGTACAAGTCACAGGCCCCAAAGTCGGAGCCCAACGTCCCCCAGCTAGAGGGAGAGGGTACACCCCACGAGCTGAGCTATGGTACTTCCTGCGCGACCATGGGGAAGACATGGGAAGGTGGGATGGGAAACCCACTTCTGTCCTGGCAGCACGGGTGCGTCAACTCAAGGAGGGAAACACTAACCGGGGGAGTAACACTAAAGTGAAGGTAGCCTCAACCTCCCAGGACCGAGCTGCCAGATATTACAGAAGGGAGGATGATCTGACAGATCCCCTTGAAGGAACCATTCCTGAGTACAGCCAGATTGTGAGCCCTCTGTACCTGGTTACCCGCAAGAAGAACGATTTCCACTGGGGCCCTGAACAGCAACAAGCTTTTGCCCAAATCAAGCGGGAGATCGCTCATGCGCTAGCCCTTGGCCCAGTCAGGACGGGACCAGAGGTGAGGAACGTGCTCTACTCTGCGGCCGGGAACAATGGTTTGTCCTGGAGCCTTTGGCAGAAGGTGCCTGGAGAGACTCGTGGCCGACCACTGGGATTCTGGAGTCGAAGTTATAGAGGGTCTGAGGCCAACTACACTCCCACAGAGAAGGAAATCCTAGCAGCCTATGAAGGAGTCCAAGCTGCCTCGGAAGTGATTGGCACCGAAGCACAACGCCTCCTGGCACCCCGACTACCGGTGCTGGGGTGGATGTTTAAAGGAAAGGTTCCCTCCACCCACCACGCCACTGACGCCACATGGAGCAAATGGATTGCCCTCATCACACAACGCGCCCGTATTGGAAACCCAAATCGCCCTGGGATTTTGGAGATCATTACGAACTGGCCGGAAGGTGAAGACTTTGGCCTCACTGACGAAGAGGAGCAGGAACAAGTGACGCGGGCTGAAGAAGCTCCACCGTACAACCAACTACCAGCAGAGGAAACACGATATGCTCTTTTCACTGACGGTTCCTGTCGCATCGTAGGGATGAACCGGAAGTGGAAAGCAGCCGTATGGAGCCCCACACGACAGGTCGCACAAGCTACTGAAGGAGAAGGTGGATCAAGTCAACTTGCTGAACTCAAAGCCGTTCAACTAGCCCTGGACATTGCTGAAAGAGAGAAGTGGCCAAAGCTCTACCTTTATACTGATTCGTGGATGGTAGCCAATGCTCTGTGGGGCTGGCTGGAAAGGTGGAAAAAGGCCAACTGGCAGCGTAGGGGAAAACCAATTTGGGCTGCTGATGAGTGGAAAGATATTGCCACTCGGGTAAAGAAGCTACCTGTGAGGGTCCGTCATGTAGATGCTCATGTCCCCAGGAGTCGGGCTAACGAAGAACATCGTAACAATGAACAGGTAGATCAGGCTGCAAAAATAGAGGTGTCCCAGATAGACTTGGATTGGCAACATAAAGGAGAGTTGTTCTTAGCTCGATGGGCCCATGATGCCTCAGGCCATCAAGGCAGAGAGGCCGCTTATAAATGGGCACGGGACCGAGGGGTGGATCTAACCATGAACAGTATCTCCCAGGTTATCCAAGACTGTGAGACCTGTGCTGCGATCAAGCAGGCCAAGCGGGTGAAGCCTCTGTGGTACGGCGGACGATGGTCGAAGTACAGGTATGGGGAAGCCTGGCAAATTGACTACATCACTCTTCCCCAAACCCGTCAAGGCAAGCGCTACGTGCTGACCATGGTGGAAGCAACCACTGGGTGGCTGGAGACCTACCCTGTGCCTCATGCTACCGCCCGGAACACCATCTTGGGCCTGGAAAAGCAAGTTCTTTGGAGACATGGCACCCCTGAGAGAATCGAGTCAGACAACGGGACACATTTCAAGAATAGCCTCATAAGCACTTGGGCCAGAGAACATGGAATCGAATGGATATATCATATCCCTTATCATGCACCAGCTGCCGGGAAAGTTGAACGGTGCAATGGGCTACTTAAGACTACCCTAAAAGCACTTGGAGGAGGGACTTTCAAAAATTGGGAACTGAACTTAGCAAAGGCCACCTGGATGGTCAATACCCGAGGGTCCATCAATCGAGCTGGTCCTGCCCAGTCTGGACCCTTGCACACAGTGGACGGAGATAAAGTCCCTGTGGTACACACGAGAGGTATGTTAGGAAAGACTGTTTGGATTAATCCCACATCAGGCAAAGGCACACCCCTCCGTGGGGTTGTTTTTGCTCAGGGACCTGGTTACACTTGGTGGGTAATGCAGAAAAATGGGGAAACCCGTTGTGTACCACAAGGAGACCTAATTTTAAGTGAGAACTCTGTGTAAGGTTTCATTGTGTATATATGTATATATGTATCTGTAAGGGGGCATTGGGTTGGGTACGGTGTAGATGGTAATAGAATAAGGGGTGGATTATGTCCTGGGTTACAGTGTAAAATGTGCCAAAAGAAAAAAAATATATTCTATTACCATCTTCAGGAGCTGTTGAGACCAGGTGGGGCGGTGCTCCCTGCCTCCCCCCCTCTGGACTATCTCCTGTTACTGGGCACAACAATGCCTTATCGCCTGACCCATCGGTAACTCGCTCCTGGGCTATCTCCTGTTCATGGCCCATCAAGGAACTGCCTCACGACTCCCCATCCCACTGTGAGATGCTCCGCCCGGGGAGGGGGGGGGAAGGAGCCAAGCAGTCCATGCCAAATAAAAACGGAGATTTTGAACACCCTAGCAGCCTTTCTTCCACTGGATTCCCAGAGGAGCTTTTCCCCCCACTGGAGTTCCAGAGGACGAGAGCTACCTGCCGACCACTGGACCTTCGGAGGAAGACCAGACTCTTTTACCTGATTGCTGCTTCCACAGAACTACACCCATCGCTTCAGGAGGACTGCAGCCAGCATCTTATCGGACTGCTACTGCCACCCTAACAGGGTGTCAGGTTGTATTCCTGACTCTGTCAGTATAAACCAGTGGGTTGTTTGTTTTTTCCCTGCCTTGTGTTTTATATATATATATATATTAGTAAAGAACTGTTATTCCTATTCCCCATATCTTTGCCTGAAGGCCCGTTAATTTCAAAATTATAATAGTTTGGAGGGAAGGGGGTTGCACTCTCCATTTCAAGGGAGGCTCCTGCCTTCCTCCACAGACACCTGTCTTTTTCAAACCAGGACAGATTTTGGCGCCCAACGTGGGGCTCGAGGGCATCGAGAGATAAAGGAATAACGGTTTTTGTGCATTGGATATAGATTCCTTGTTAAGTGGCATCATGTGGGCTAGCTTATCCCGGTTCTTGTGGCATGTGGTGGTGGCTGTATTTCTCCCATTTGCAGGCCCTTATCTAAACATGGGTCCTATAACTAAGGCTACCGTGACTGTTATCCAGTTTGTTTTATGGATTAATAAGGTGAGGAATTCATGGCTTATTAACTTCCTCTGGAAGGCGGGCACATGGATTCGGAGCTATCAAACACTAAATGTATGCTTTTGGGGTTACTTTACTAATGGTACCTACTGTGAGGAAATGACACCGGGAGAAACTTTCTCCCAACCCCTAACCCAGCTCTTTGGGTCTACTCCACCAGTTTTCGAAGGATTCAGAGCTTTCCTAAGTGCTAATGATATCATACAGTGGCTAGTGTTGCTGATAATCCTGTTTTATTCAGTATTCAGAGATCAGGGGAGATTGGCTTGGATAACTACCCTGACTAGGAATGCTGCTCCAGAATCTGACCCTGCCTCACAGCTCACATCAGAAATGAACCACTCGGATTGGGTGAAGGAGATACGTGAGATGGGCCAGATGCTGAAGGAGTGCATTCTCTCAGCTGCTGGGAATCCCTCCTCCTGCCTTGAAGAGGGAGAGTCTAATGGTGCAGCAGTAGAACCCACAGACGTTACAACCGTCCAGGTTCCAGCTGAAACGCAAGGGCAGTCAGAGCCAGCAGCAGTCGCCCCTGTGGAAACGAGGAAATCTAAGATGAAATCAGACCACTCAGTTAAGAAAGGAGGGCCCTCAGAACCTGCAGGCGAGCCAGTGGTTGAGATACTCACCGAGTCCCTGACGTATGACAGTCTCCGTAATCTGCACAAAGACATCGTACGGCGGGGGCGTGAGGCTTTTACAACCTGGTTACTTCGGGTCTGGGATCTTATGGGTACGGGTGTGCAACTGGATGGCAGTGAGGCAAGGAATTTGGGACCCTTGACTCAGGACTCAGGTGTCAATCTGGTATTTGTAAGGGAGCCGGGGACCCTTTCCCTCTGGGAGCGGCTTTTAATGAGTGTGAGAGAGAGGTTTGTCCACAGAGAGAGAATGCAGGAGCACCATCATAGAATGCGCTGGAAGACCCTTGAGGAAGGGATCCAGCAGCTGAGAGAAGTGGCAGTATTGGAGGTACTCTTTGGGAGGGATGGACAGCATGGTAACGACCCTGACAAAGTCAGGTGCACAGGGCAAATGTTGTGGAATCTGGCAAATCTAGGGCCATCCGAATACTCCACCTTCATTGCAATGATTAATGCAGATAACGACCGAGAGACAGTGGGTTCTGTCACGAGCAAGCTTAGAAATTTTGAAAGCATGATCAATGGCCCAATGCAGGCTAACGTTTCTGCTGTGATTAAGAGCCTACAAGAGGAGATGAGGGAAATAAAGGAGGAGGTGAGGAGGAGCAGTTCCCATTTGGCACCGGTACAAGTCACAGGCCCCAAAGTCGGAGCCCAACGTCCCCCAGCTAGAGGGAGAGGGTACACCCCACGAGCTGAGCTATGGTACTTCCTGCGCGACCATGGGGAAGACATGGGAAGGTGGGATGGGAAACCCACTTCTGTCCTGGCAGCACGGGTGCGTCAACTCAAGGAGGGAAACACTAACCGGGGGAGTAACACTAAAGTGAAGGTAGCCTCAACCTCCCAGGACCGAGCTGCCAGATATTACAGAAGGGAGGATGATCTGACAGATCCCCTTGAAGGAACCATTCCTGAGTACAGCCAGATTGTGAGCCCTCTGTACCTGGTTACCCGCAAGAAGAACGATTTCCACTGGGGCCCTGAACAGCAACAAGCTTTTGCCCAAATCAAGCGGGAGATCGCTCATGCGCTAGCCCTTGGCCCAGTCAGGACGGGACCAGAGGTGAGGAACGTGCTCTACTCTGCGGCCGGGAACAATGGTTTGTCCTGGAGCCTTTGGCAGAAGGTGCCTGGAGAGACTCGTGGCCGACCACTGGGATTCTGGAGTCGAAGTTATAGAGGGTCTGAGGCCAACTACACTCCCACAGAGAAGGAAATCCTAGCAGCCTATGAAGGAGTCCAAGCTGCCTCGGAAGTGATTGGCACCGAAGCACAACGCCTCCTGGCACCCCGACTACCGGTGCTGGGGTGGATGTTTAAAGGAAAGGTTCCCTCCACCCACCACGCCACTGACGCCACATGGAGCAAATGGATTGCCCTCATCACACAACGCGCCCGTATTGGAAACCCAAATCGCCCTGGGATTTTGGAGATCATTACGAACTGGCCGGAAGGTGAAGACTTTGGCCTCACTGACGAAGAGGAGCAGGAACAAGTGACGCGGGCTGAAGAAGCTCCACCGTACAACCAACTACCAGCAGAGGAAACACGATATGCTCTTTTCACTGACGGTTCCTGTCGCATCGTAGGGATGAACCGGAAGTGGAAAGCAGCCGTATGGAGCCCCACACGACAGGTCGCACAAGCTACTGAAGGAGAAGGTGGATCAAGTCAACTTGCTGAACTCAAAGCCGTTCAACTAGCCCTGGACATTGCTGAAAGAGAGAAGTGGCCAAAGCTCTACCTTTATACTGATTCGTGGATGGTAGCCAATGCTCTGTGGGGCTGGCTGGAAAGGTGGAAAAAGGCCAACTGGCAGCGTAGGGGAAAACCAATTTGGGCTGCTGATGAGTGGAAAGATATTGCCACTCGGGTAAAGAAGCTACCTGTGAGGGTCCGTCATGTAGATGCTCATGTCCCCAGGAGTCGGGCTAATGAAGAACATCGTAACAATGAACAGGTAGATCAGGCTGCAAAAATAGAGGTGTCCCAGATAGACTTGGATTGGCAACATAAAGGAGAGTTGTTCTTAGCTCGATGGGCCCATGATGCCTCAGGCCATCAAGGCAGAGAGGCCGCTTATAAATGGGCACGGGACCGAGGGGTGGATCTAACCATGAACAGTATCTCCCAGGTTATCCAAGACTGTGAGACCTGTGCTGCGATCAAGCAGGCCAAGCGGGTGAAGCCTCTGTGGTACGGCGGACGATGGTCGAAGTACAGGTATGGGGAAGCCTGGCAAATTGACTACATCACTCTTCCCCAAACCCGTCAAGGCAAGCGCTACGTGCTGACCATGGTGGAAGCAACCACTGGGTGGCTGGAGACCTACCCTGTGCCTCATGCTACCGCCCGGAACACCATCTTGGGCCTGGAAAAGCAAGTTCTTTGGAGACATGGCACCCCTGAGAGAATCGAGTCAGACAACGGGACACATTTCAAGAATAGCCTCATAAGCACTTGGGCCAGAGAACATGGAATCGAATGGATATATCATATCCCTTATCATGCACCAGCTGCCGGGAAAGTTGAACGGTGCAATGGGCTACTTAAGACTACCCTAAAAGCACTTGGAGGAGGGACTTTCAAAAATTGGGAACTGAACTTAGCAAAGGCCACCTGGATGGTCAATACCCGAGGGTCCATCAATCGAGCTGGTCCTGCCCAGTCTGGACCCTTGCACACAGTGGACGGAGATAAAGTCCCTGTGGTACACACGAGAGGTATGTTAGGAAAGACTGTTTGGATTAATCCCACATCAGGCAAAGGCACACCCCTCCGTGGGGTTGTTTTTGCTCAAGGACCTGGTTACACTTGGTGGGTAATGCAGAAAAATGGGGAAACCCGTTGTGTACCACAAGGAGACCTAATTTTAAGTGAGAACTCTGTGTAAGGTTTCATTGTGTATATATGTATATATGTATCTGTAAGGGGGCATTGGGTTGGGTACGGTGTAGATGGTAATAGAATAAGGGGTGGATTATGTCCTGGGTTACAGTGTAAAATGTGCCAAAAGAAAAAAAATATATTCTATTACCATCTTCAGGAGCTGTTGAGACCAGGTGGGGCGGTGCTCCCTGCCTCCCCCCCTCTGGACTATCTCCTGTTACTGGGCACAACAATGCCTTATCGCCTGACCCATCGGTAACTCGCTCCTGGGCTATCTCCTGTTCATGGCCCATCAAGGAACTGCCTCACGACTCCCCATCCCACTGTGAGATGCTCCGCCCGGGGAGGGGGGGGGGAAGGAGCCAAGCAGTCCATGCCAAATAAAAACGGAGATTTTGAACACCCTAGCAGCCTTTCTTCCACTGGATTCCCAGAGGAGCTTTTCCCCCCACTGGAGTTCCAGAGGACGAGAGCTACCTGCCGACCACTGGACCTTCGGAGGAAGACCAGACTCTTTTACCTGATTGCTGCTTCCACAGAACTACACCCATCGCTTCAGGAGGACTGCAGCCAGCATCTTATCGGACTGCTACTGCCACCCTAACAGGGTGTCAGGTTGTATTCCTGACTCTGTCAGTATAAACCAGTGGGTTGTTTGTTTTTTCCCTGCCTTGTGTTTTATATATATATATATATTAGTAAAGAACTGTTATTCCTATTCCCCATATCTTTGCCTGAAGGCCCGTTAATTTCAAAATTATAATAGTTTGGAGGGAAGGGGGTTGCACTCTCCATTTCAAGGGAGGCTCCTGCCTTCCTCCACAGACACCTGTCTTTTTCAAACCAGGACAGATTTTGGCGCCCAACGTGGGGCTCGAGGGCATCGAGAGATAAAGGAATAACGGTTTTTGTGCATTGGATATAGATTCCTTGTTAAGTGGCATCATGTGGGCTAGCTTATCCCGGTTCTTGTGGCATGTGGTGGTGGCTGTATTTCTCCCATTTGCAGGCCCTTATCTAAACATGGGTCCTATAACTAAGGCTACCGTGACTGTTATCCAGTTTGTTTTATGGATTAATAAGGTGAGGAATTCATGGCTTATTAACTTCCTCTGGAAGGCGGGCACATGGATTCGGAGCTATCAAACACTAAATGTATGCTTTTGGGGTTACTTTACTAATGGTACCTACTGTGAGGAAATGACACCGGGAGAAACTTTCTCCCAACCCCTAACCCAGCTCTTTGGGTCTACTCCACCAGTTTTCGAAGGATTCAGAGCTTTCCTAAGTGCTAATGATATCATACAGTGGCTAGTGTTGCTGATAATCCTGTTTTATTCAGTATTCAGAGATCAGGGGAGATTGGCTTGGATAACTACCCTGACTAGGAATGCTGCTCCAGAATCTGACCCTGCCTCACAGCTCACATCAGAAATGAACCACTCGGATTGGGTGAAGGAGATACGTGAGATGGGCCAGATGCTGAAGGAGTGCATTCTCTCAGCTGCTGGGAATCCCTCCTCCTGCCTTGAAGAGGGAGAGTCTAATGGTGCAGCAGTAGAACCCACAGACGTTACAACCGTCCAGGTTCCAGCTGAAACGCAAGGGCAGTCAGAGCCAGCAGCAGTCGCCCCTGTGGAAACGAGGAAATCTAAGATGAAATCAGACCACTCAGTTAAGAAAGGAGGGCCCTCAGAACCTGCAGGCGAGCCAGTGGTTGAGATACTCACCGAGTCCCTGACGTATGACAGTCTCCGTAATCTGCACAAAGACATCGTACGGCGGGGGCGTGAGGCTTTTACAACCTGGTTACTTCGGGTCTGGGATCTTATGGGTACGGGTGTGCAACTGGATGGCAGTGAGGCAAGGAATTTGGGACCCTTGACTCAGGACTCAGGTGTCAATCTGGTATTTGTAAGGGAGCCGGGGACCCTTTCCCTCTGGGAGCGGCTTTTAATGAGTGTGAGAGAGAGGTTTGTCCACAGAGAGAGAATGCAGGAGCACCATCATAGAATGCGCTGGAAGACCCTTGAGGAAGGGATCCAGCAGCTGAGAGAAGTGGCAGTATTGGAGGTACTCTTTGGGAGGGATGGACAGCATGGTAACGACCCTGACAAAGTCAGGTGCACAGGGCAAATGTTGTGGAATCTGGCAAATCTAGGGCCATCCGAATACTCCACCTTCATTGCAATGATTAATGCAGATAACGACCGAGAGACAGTGGGTTCTGTCACGAGCAAGCTTAGAAATTTTGAAAGCATGATCAATGGCCCAATGCAGGCTAACGTTTCTGCTGTGATTAAGAGCCTACAAGAGGAGATGAGGGAAATAAAGGAGGAGGTGAGGAGGAGCAGTTCCCATTTGGCACCGGTACAAGTCACAGGCCCCAAAGTCGGAGCCCAACGTCCCCCAGCTAGAGGGAGAGGGTACACCCCACGAGCTGAGCTATGGTACTTCCTGCGCGACCATGGGGAAGACATGGGAAGGTGGGATGGGAAACCCACTTCTGTCCTGGCAGCACGGGTGCGTCAACTCAAGGAGGGAAACACTAACCGGGGGAGTAACACTAAAGTGAAGGTAGCCTCAACCTCCCAGGACCGAGCTGCCAGATATTACAGAAGGGAGGATGATCTGACAGATCCCCTTGAAGGAACCATTCCTGAGTACAGCCAGATTGTGAGCCCTCTGTACCTGGTTACCCGCAAGAAGAACGATTTCCACTGGGGCCCTGAACAGCAACAAGCTTTTGCCCAAATCAAGCGGGAGATCGCTCATGCGCTAGCCCTTGGCCCAGTCAGGACGGGACCAGAGGTGAGGAACGTGCTCTACTCTGCGGCCGGGAACAATGGTTTGTCCTGGAGCCTTTGGCAGAAGGTGCCTGGAGAGACTCGTGGCCGACCACTGGGATTCTGGAGTCGAAGTTATAGAGGGTCTGAGGCCAACTACACTCCCACAGAGAAGGAAATCCTAGCAGCCTATGAAGGAGTCCAAGCTGCCTCGGAAGTGATTGGCACCGAAGCACAACTCCTCCTGGCACCCCGACTACCGGTGCTGGGGTGGATGTTTAAAGGAAAGGTTCCCTCCACCCACCACGCCACTGACGCCACATGGAGCAAATGGATTGCCCTCATCACACAACGCGCCCGTATTGGAAACCCAAATCGCCCTGGGATTTTGGAGATCATTACGAACTGGCCGGAAGGTGAAGACTTTGGCCTCACTGACGAAGAGGAGCAGGAACAAGTGACGCGGGCTGAAGAAGCTCCACCGTACAACCAACTACCAGCAGAGGAAACACGATATGCTCTTTTCACTGACGGTTCCTGTCGCATCGTAGGGATGAACCGGAAGTGGAAAGCAGCCGTATGGAGCCCCACACGACAGGTCGCACAACCTACTGAAGGAGAAGGTGGATCAAGTCAACTTGCTGAACTCAAAGCCGTTCAACTAGCCCTGGACATTGCTGAAAGAGAGAAGTGGCCAAAGCTCTACCTTTATACTGATTCGTGGATGGTAGCCAATGCTCTGTGGGGCTGGCTGGAAAGGTGGAAAAAGGCCAACTGGCAGCGTAGGGGAAAACCAAATGGGCTGCTGATGAGTGGAAAGATATTGCCACTCGGGTAAAGAAGCTACCTGTGAGGGTCCGTCATGTAGATGCTCATGTCCCCAGGAGTCGGGCTAACGAAGAACATCGTAACAATGAACAGGTAGATCAGGCTGCAAAAATAGAGGTGTCCCAGATAGACTTGGATTGGCAACATAAAGGAGAGTTGTTCTTAGCTCGATGGGCCCATGATGCCTCAGGCCATCAAGGCAGAGAGGCCACTTATAAATGGGCACGGGACCGAGGGGTGGATCTAACCATGAACAGTATCTCCCAGGTTATCCAAGACTGTGAGACCTGTGCTGCGATCAAGCAGGCCAAGCGGGTGAAGCCTCTGTGGTACGGCGGACGATGGTCGAAGTACAGGTATGGGGAAGCCTGGCAAATTGACTACATCACTCTTCCCCAAACCCGTCAAGGCAAGCGCTACGTGCTGACCATGGTGGAAGCAACCACTGGGTGGCTGGAGACCTACCCTGTGCCTCATGCTACCGCCCGGAACACCATCTTGGGCCTGGAAAAGCAAGTTCTTTGGAGACATGGCACCCCTGAGAGAATCGAGTCAGACAACGGGACACGTTTCAAGAATAGCCTCATAAGCACTTGGGCCAGAGAACATGGAATCGAATGGATATATCATATCCCTTATCATGCACCAGCTGCCGGGAAAGTTGAACGGTGCAATGGGCTACTTAAGACTACCCTAAAAGCACTTGGAGGAGGGACTTTCAAAAATTGGGAACTGAACTTAGCAAAGGCCACCTGGATGGTCAATACCCGAGGGTCCATCAATCGAGCTGGTCCTGCCCAGTCTGGACCCTTGCACACAGTGGACGGAGATAAAGTCCCTGTGGTACACACGAGAGGTATGTTAGGAAAGACTGTTTGGATTAATCCCACATCAGGCAAAGGCACACCCCTCCGTGGGGTTGTTTTTGCTCAAGGACCTGGTTACACTTGGTGGGTAATGCAGAAAAATGGGGAAACCCGTTGTGTACCACAAGGAGACCTAATTTTAAGTGAGAACTCTGTGTAAGGTTTCATTGTGTATATATGTATATATGTATCTGTAAGGGGGCATTGGGTTGGGTACGGTGTAGATGGTAATAGAATAAGGGGTGGATTATGTCCTGGGTTACAGTGTAAAATGTGCCAAAAGAAAAAAAATATATTCTATTACCATCTTCAGGAGCTGTTGAGACCAGGTGGGGCGGTGCTCCCTGCCTCCCCCCCTCTGGACTATCTCCTGTTACTGGGCACAACAATGCCTTATCGCCTGACCCATCGGTAACTCGCTCCTGGGCTATCTCCTGTTCATGGCCCATCAAGGAACTGCCTCACGACTCCCCATCCCATTGTGAGATGCTCCGCCCGGGGAGGGGGGGGGGGGAAGGAGCCAAGCAGTCCATGCCAAATAAAAACGGAGATTTTTGAACACCCTAGCAGCCTTTCTTCCACTGGATTCCCAGAGGAGCTTTTCCCCCCACTGGAGTTCCAGAGGACGAGAGCTACCTGCCGACCACTGGACCTTCGGAGGAAGACCAGACTCTTTTACCTGATTGCTGCTTCCACAGAACTACACCCATCGCTTCAGGAGGACTGCAGCCAGCATCTTATCGGACTGCTACTGCCACCCTAACAGGGTGTCAGGTTGTATTCCTGACTCTGTCAGTATAAACCAGTGGGTTGTTTGGTTTTTTCCCTGCCTTGTGTTATATATATATTAGTAAAGAACTGTTATTCCTATTCCCCATATCTTTGCCTGAAGGCCCGTTAGTTTCAAAATTATAATAGTTTGGAGGGAAGGGGGTTGCACTCTCCATTTCAAGGGAGGCTCCTGCCTTCCTCCACAGTCACCTGTCTTTTTCAAACCAAGACAGATTTTGGCGCCCAACGTGGGGCTCGAGGGCATCGAGAGATAAAGGAATAACGGTTTTTGTGCATTGGATATAGATTCCTTGTTAAGTGGCATCATGTGGGCTAGCTTATCCCGGTTCGTGTGGCATGTGGTGGTGGCTGTATTTCTCCCATTTGCAGGCCCTTATCTAAACATGGGTCCTATAACTAAGGCTACCGTGACTGTTATCCAGTTTGTTTTATGGATTAATAAGGTGAGGAATTCATGGCTTATTAACTTCCTCTGGAAGGCGGGCACATGGATTCGGAGCTATCAAACACTAAATGTATGCTTTTGGGGTTACTTTACTAATGGTACCTACTGTGAGGAAATGATACCGGGAGAAACTTTCTCCCAACCCCTAACCCAGCTCTTTGGGTCTACTCCACCAGTTTTCGAAGGATTCAGAGCTTTCCTAAGTGCTAATGATATCATACAGTGGCTGGTGTTGCTGATAATCCTGTTTTATTCAGTATTCAGAGATCAGGGGAGATTGGCTTGGATAACTACCCTGACTAGGAATGCTGCTCCAGAATCTGACCCTGCCTCACAGCTCACATCAGAAATGAACCACTCGGATTGGGTGAAGGAGATACGTGAGATGGGCCAGATGCTGAAGGAGTGCATTCTCTCAGCTGCTGGGAATCCCTCCTCCTGCCTTGAAGAGGGAGAGTCTAATGGTGCAGCAGTAGAACCCACAGACGTTACAACCGTCCAGGTTCCAGCTGAAACGCAAGGGCAGTCAGAGCCAGCAGCAGTCGCCCCTGTGGAAACGAGGAAATCTAAGATGAAATCAGACCACTCAGTTAAGAAAGGAGGGCCCTCAGAACCTGCAGGCGAGCCAGTGGTTGAGATACTCACCGAGTCCCTGACGTATGACAGTCTCCGTAATCTGCACAAAGACATCGTACGGCGGGGGCGTGAGGCTTTTACAACCTGGTTACTTCGGGTCTGGGATCTTATGGGTACGGGTGTGCAACTGGATGGCAGTGAGGCAAGGAATTTGGGACCCTTGACTCAGGACTCAGGTGTCAATCTGGTATTTGTAAGGGAGCCGGGGACCCTTTCCCTCTGGGAGCGGCTTTTAATGAGTGTGAGAGAGAGGTTTGTCCACAGAGAGAGAATGCAGGAGCACCATCATAGAATGCGCTGGAAGACCCTTGAGGAAGGGATCCAGCAGCTGAGAGAAGTGGCAGTATTGGAGGTACTCTTTGGGAGGGATGGACAGCATGGTAACGACCCTGACAAAGTCAGGTGCACAGGGCAAATGTTGTGGAATCTGGCAAATCTAGGGCCATCCGAATACTCCACCTTCATTGCAATGATTAATGCAGATAACGACCGAGAGACAGTGGGTTCTGTCACGAGCAAGCTTAGAAATTTTGAAAGCATGATCAATGGCCCAATGCAGGCTAACGTTTCTGCTGTGATTAAGAGCCTACAAGAGGAGATGAGGGAAATAAAGGAGGAGGTGAGGAGGAGCAGTTCCCATTTGGCACCGGTACAAGTCACAGGCCCCAAAGTCGGAGCCCAACGTCCCCCAGCTAGAGGGAGAGGGTACACCCCACGAGCTGAGCTATGGTACTTCCTGCGCGACCATGGGGAAGACATGGGAAGGTGGGATGGGAAACCCACTTCTGTCCTGGCAGCACGGGTGCGTCAACTCAAGGAGGGAAACACTAACCGGGGGAGTAACACTAAAGTGAAGGTAGCCTCAACCTCCCAGGACCGAGCTGCCAGATATTACAGAAGGGAGGATGATCTGACAGATCCCCTTGAAGGAACCTCTAGTATGTATGTCCAGGAAGGAAATGGTAACCAGTGCTAGAGGGGCCCTGCCTCTAGCCAGGGAGAGGCATGGGAAAACCGGATATTTTGGATGGTGTGGATCCGATGGCCTGGCACGTCAGAGCCACAAAAATACAAAGCGTTAGTTGATACTGGTGCGCAGTGTACCCTAATGCCATCGGGACATGTGGGGGCAGAACCTGTTTCCATTGCCGGGGTAACGGGGGGAATCGCAGCAATTGACTCTGTTGGAAGCCGAGGTGAGCCTTACTGGGAAGGAGTGGCAGAAACATCCGATTGTGACTGGCCCAGAGGCCCCGTGCATTCTGGGCATAGACTTCCTCCGGAACGGCTATTACAAGGACCCAAAAGGTCTCAGGTGGGCATTTGGGATAGCTGCTGTGGAGGCAGAGAGCATTAGGCAATTGAACACCTTGCCCGGACTATCAGAAAACCCATCTGCAGTAGGACTCTTGAAGGTGGAAGAGCAACAAGTGCCAATTGCCACCTCGACAGTGCACCGCCGGCAGTATCGGACGAATCGAGATGCCGTGATCCCCATCCACAAAATGATCCGCGAGCTGGAGAGTCAAGGGGTGGTCAGCAAGACCCACTCACCCTTCAACAGCCCCATTTGGCCTGTGCGCAAGTCTGACGGAGAATGGAGATTGACTGTGGACTATCGTGGCTTGAATGAAGTGACTCCACCGTTGAGCGCTGCCGTGCCGGACATGCTGGAACTCCAGTACGAGCTGGAGTCCAAGGCAGCAAAGTGGTATGCCACTATTGACATTGCCAATGCTTTTTTCTCCATTCCTCTGGCAGCAGAATGTAGGCCTCAGTTTGCCTTCACCTGGAGGGGCGTACAGTACACCTGGAACCGACTGCCCCAGGGGTGGAAGCACAGTCCCACCATCTGCCATGGACTGATCCAGGCTGCACTGGAAAAGGGTGAAGCTCCGGAACATCTGCAGTACATCGATGACATCATTGTGTGGGGGGGAACACAGCAAAGGAAGTATTTGGGAAAGGAGAGAAGATCATCCAGATTCTCCTGGAAGCTGGTTTTGCCATCAAGAAGAGCAAAGTCAAGGGACCTGCCCGAGAGATCCAGTTCCTGGGGGTAAAGTGGCAAGACGGACGGCGTCAGATCCCCACCGAGGTCATCAATAAGATCACTGCGATGTCTCCACCAACCAGCAAGAAGGAAACACAGGCTTTCCTAGGCGCCATAGGTTTTTGGAGACTGCACATTCCTGAGTACAGCCAGATTGTGAGCCCTCTGTACCTGGTTACCCGCAAGAAGAACGATTTCCACTGGGGCCCTGAACAGCAACAAGCTTTTGCCCAAATCAAGCGGGAGATCGCTCATGCGCTAGCCCTTGGCCCAGTCAGGACGGGACCAGAGGTGAGGAACGTGCTCTACTCTGCGGCCGGGAACAATGGTTTGTCCTGGAGCCTTTGGCAGAAGGTGCCTGGAGAGACTCGTGGCCGACCACTGGGATTCTGGAGTCGAAGTTATAGAGGGTCTGAGGCCAACTACACTCCCACAGAGAAGGAAATCCTAGCAGCCTATGAAGGAGTCCAAGCTGCCTCGGAAGTGATTGGCACCGAAGCACAACTCCTCCTGGCACCCCGACTACCGGTGCTGGGGTGGATGTTTAAAGGAAAGGTTCCCTCCACCCACCACGCCACTGACGCCACATGGAGCAAATGGATTGCCCTCATCACACAACGCGCCCGTATTGGAAACCCAAATCGCCCTGGGATTTTGGAGATCATTACGAACTGGCCGGAAGGTGAAGACTTTGGCCTCACTGACGAAGAGGAGCAGGAACAAGTGACGCGGGCTGAAGAAGCTCCACCGTACAACCAACTACCAGCAGAGGAAACACGATATGCTCTTTTCACTGACGGTTCCTGTCGCATCGTAGGGATGAACCGGAAGTGGAAAGCAGCCGTATGGAGCCCCACACGACAGGTCGCACAAGCTACTGAAGGAGAAGGTGGATCAAGTCAACTTGCTGAACTCAAAGCCGTTCAACTAGCCCTGGACATTGCTGAAAGAGAGAAGTGGCCAAAGCTCTACCTTTATACTGATTCGTGGATGGTAGCCAATGCTCTGTGGGGCTGGCTGGAAAGGTGGAAAAAGGCCAACTGGCAGCGTAGGGGAAAACCAAATGGGCTGCTGATGAGTGGAAAGATATTGCCACTCGGGTAAAGAAGCTACCTGTGAGGGTCCGTCATGTAGATGCTCATGTCCCCAGGAGTCGGGCTAACGAAGAACATCGTAACAATGAACAGGTAGATCAGGCTGCAAAAATAGAGGTGTCCCAGATAGACTTGGATTGGCAACATAAAGGAGAGTTGTTCTTAGCTCGATGGGCCCATGATGCCTCAGGCCATCAAGGCAGAGAGGCCACTTATAAATGGGCACGGGACCGAGGGGTGGATCTAACCATGAACAGTATCTCCCAGGTTATCCAAGACTGTGAGACCTGTGCTGCGATCAAGCAGGCCAAGCGGGTGAAGCCTCTGTGGTACGGCGGACGATGGTCGAAGTACAGGTATGGGGAAGCCTGGCAAATTGACTACATCACTCTTCCCCAAACCCGTCAAGGCAAGCGCTACGTGCTGACCATGGTGGAAGCAACCACTGGGTGGCTGGAGACCTACCCTGTGCCTCATGCTACCGCCCGGAACACCATCTTGGGCCTGGAAAAGCAAGTTCTTTGGAGACATGGCACCCCTGAGAGAATCGAGTCAGACAACGGGACACGTTTCAAGAATAGCCTCATAAGCACTTGGGCCAGAGAACATGGAATCGAATGGATATATCATATCCCTTATCATGCACCAGCTGCCGGGAAAGTTGAACGGTGCAATGGGCTACTTAAGACTACCCTAAAAGCACTTGGAGGAGGGACTTTCAAAAATTGGGAACTGAACTTAGCAAAGGCCACCTGGATGGTCAATACCCGAGGGTCCATCAATCGAGCTGGTCCTGCCCAGTCTGGACCCTTGCACACAGTGGACGGAGATAAAGTCCCTGTGGTACACACGAGAGGTATGTTAGGAAAGACTGTTTGGATTAATCCCACATCAGGCAAAGGCACACCCCTCCGTGGGGTTGTTTTTGCTCAAGGACCTGGTTACACTTGGTGGGTAATGCAGAAAAATGGGGAAACCCGTTGTGTACCACAAGGAGACCTAATTTTAAGTGAGAACTCTGTGTAAGGTTTCATTGTGTATATATGTATATATGTATCTGTAAGGGGGCATTGGGTTGGGTACGGTGTAGATGGTAATAGAATAAGGGGTGGATTATGTCCTGGGTTACAGTGTAAAATGTGCCAAAAGAAAAAAAATATATTCTATTACCATCTTCAGGAGCTGTTGAGACCAGGTGGGGCGGTGCTCCCTGCCTCCCCCCCTCTGGACTATCTCCTGTTACTGGGCACAACAATGCCTTATCGCCTGACCCATCGGTAACTCGCTCCTGGGCTATCTCCTGTTCATGGCCCATCAAGGAACTGCCTCACGACTCCCCATCCCACTGTGAGATGCTCCGCCCGGGGAGGGGGGGGGAAGGAGCCAGGCAGTCCATGCCAAATAAAAACGGAGATTTTGAACACCCTAGCAGCCTTTCTTCCACTGGATTCCCAGAGGAGCTTTTCCCCCCACTGGAGTTCCAGAGGACGAGAGCTACCTGCCGACCACTGGACCTTCGGAGGAAGACCAGACTCTTTTACCTGATTGCTGCTTCCACAGAACTACACCCATCGCTTCAGGAGGACTGCAGCCAGCATCTTATCGGACTGCTACTGCCACCCTAACAGGGTGTCAGGTTGTATTCCTGACTCTGTCAGTATAAACCAGTGGGTTGTTTGTTTTTTCCCTGCCTTGTGTTATATATATATTAGTAAAGAACTGTTATTCCTATTCCCCATATCTTTGCCTGAAGGCCCGTTAATTTCAAAATTATAATAGTTTGGAGGGAAGGGGGTTGCACTCTCCATTTCAAGGGAGGCTCCTGCCTTCCTCCACAGACACCTGTCTTTTTCAAACCAAGACACGGACGTAGAGCCAAAAGCGAGCTCAACCCAGACATCCCGACGTAGAGCCCAAAGACGTCCTGAAGTAGAGCACAACAGATGTCCCGAGTTAAAGCCTAACAGACCTCCCGAAGTAGAGCCGAAAGCGAGGTCAAGCCAGACGTCCCGACATAGAATTCAACAGACGTCCGGACGTAGTGCCCAACAGATGTTCAGACGTAGAGATGAAACGTAGTTAACAACAAAATTAGAGCCCAACAGACGTCCCGACGTACAGCCCTAAACAAGTCCCGAGGTAAATCCCAACAGATGTTTCGACGTAGAGCTGAAAGTTAGCCAACTGCAGCCGTAGAGCCCAACACACGTCCGACGTAGAGACCAACAGATGTCCCGAGTTAAAGCCTAACAGACCTCCCGAAGTAGAGCCGAAAGCGAACTCAAGCCAGACGTCCCGACATAGAATTCAACAGACGTCCGGACGTAGTGCCCAACGGATGTTCAGACGTAGAGATGAAAGTTAGTTAACAACAAAACTAGAGCCCAACAGGCATCGCGGAGTAGAGCCCAACAGACGTCCCGACGTACAGCACAACAGATGTTCCGATGTAGAGCCCAAGAGACGTCCCGACAAAGAGCTCAACAGACTTCCCGACATAGAGCCAAAAGCGACATCAAGCCAGAAATCCCACGAAGAGCTCAACAGACATCCCAACGTAGAGCCCAACAGATGTTCCGACGTAGAGCTGAAAGTAAGCTAAATCCTGATGTAGAGCCCAATAGACATCCCGACATAGAGCCCAACACACGTCCCGACGTAGACCCAACAGACGTCCCGAAGTAGAGCCGAAAGCGAGCTCAAGCCAGACGTCCCGACATAGAGCTCAACAGACGTCTGGATGTAGTGCCCAACAGATGTTCAGATGTAGAGCTGAAAGAAAGCTAACAACAAAATTAGAGCCCAACAGACGTCCCGACGTACAGCCCTAAACAAGTCCCGAGGTAAATCCCAACAGATGTTTCGACGTAGAGCTGAAAATTAGCCCACTGCAGCCTTAGAGCCCAACACACGTCCGACGTAGAGATCAACAGATGTCCCGACATAAAGCCCAACAGATGTCCAGACGTAGAGCCAAAAGCGAGCTCAAGCCAGACAGCCCGACGTAGAGCCCTACACACGTCCCGAAGTACAGCCCAACAGATGTTCAGATGTAGAGCTGAAAGTTAGCTAACTACTGACTTAGAGCCCAACACACGTCCCGACGTAGAGATCAACAGATGTCCCGACATAAAGCCCAACAGACGTCCCAAAGTAGAGCACAACAGATGACCCAAGATAAAGCCCAACAGACGTCCCGACGTAGACCCAAAAGCGAGGTAAAGCTAGTAATCCCGACGTAGAGCTCAACAGATGTACCATCGTAGAGTACAACAGACGTTTCGATGTAGAGCTGAAAGTAAGCTAAATCCAGCTGTAGAGCCCAACAGACATCCCAACGTAGAGCCCAACTCACGTCCCGACGTAGAGCCCAAAAGACGTTCCGACTTAGAGCCCAACAGACGTCCCGACGTAGAGATCAACAGATGTCCCAATGTAGAGCCGAACAGACGTTTCGACATAGAGCTGAAAGTAAGCTAAATCCTGATGTAGAGCCCAACAGGCATCCCGACGTACAGTCCAACACATGTTCCGATGTAGAGCCCGAGACGTCCTGACATAGAGCCCAACAGACTTCCCGACGTAGAGCCAAAAGCGAGATCAAGACAGAAATCCCACGTAGATCTCAACAGACATCCCAACGTAGAGCCCAACAGACGTCCCGACGTAGAGCACAACAGATGTCCCGGGTTGAAGCCCAACAGACCTCCCGAAGTAGAGCCGAAAGCGAGCTCAATCCAGACGTCCCAACATAGAGCTCAACAGACTTCCCGACGTAGAGCCAAAAGCGAGCTCAAGCCAGAAATCCCGACATTGAGCTCAACAGACGTCCCGATGTAGAGCCCAACTCACGTCCCGACGTAGAGCTCAACAGAAGTTCCGACGTAGATCTAAAAGTTAGCTAAATCCTGATGGAGAGCCCAACAGGCATCCGGACGTAGAGCCCAACAGACGTCCCGACGTACAGCCGAAGAGATGTTCCGATGTGGAGCCCAAGAGACGTCCCGACATAGAGCCCAACAGACTTCCCGACGTAGAGCCAAAAGCGAGATCAAGACAGAAATCCCACGTAGATCTCAACAGACATCCCAACGTAGAGCCCAACAGACGTCCCGACGTAGAGCACAACAGATGTCCCGGGTTGAAGCCCAACAGACCTCCCGAAGTAGAGCCGAAAGCGAGCTCAATCCAGACGTCCCAACATAGAGCTCAACAGACTTCCCGACGTAGAGCCAAAAGCGAGCTCAAGCCAGAAATCCCGACATTGAGCTCAACAGACGTCCCGATGTAGAGCCCAACTCACGTCCCGACGTAGAGCTCAACAGAAGTTCCGACGTAGATCTAAAAGTTAGCTAAATCCTGATGGAGAGCCCAACAGGCATCCGGACGTAGAGCCCAACAGACGTCCCGACGTACAGCCGAAGAGATGTTCCGATGTGGAGCCCAAGAGACGTCCCGACATAGAGCCCAACAGACTTCCCGACGTAGAGCCAAAAGCGAGATCAAGCCAGAAATCCCACGTAGAGCTCAACAGACATCCCAACGTAGAGCCCAACACACGTCCCGACATAGAGCCCAACAGACGTCCCTACGTAGAGCCGAAAGCGAGCTCGAGCCAGACGTCCCGACATAGAGCTCAACAGACGTACGGATGAAGTGCCCAACAGATGTTCAGATGTAGAGATGAAAGAAAGCTAACAACAAAATTAGAGCCCAACAGACGTCCCGACGTAGAGCCCTAAACAAGTCCCGAGGTAAATACCAACAGATGTTTCGACGTAGAGGTGAAAATTAGCCAACTGCAGCCGTAGAGCCCAACACACGTCCGACGTAGAGATCAACAGATGTCCCGACATAAAGCCCAACAGATGTCCAGACGTAGAGCCAAAAGCGAGCTCAAGCCAGACAGCACGACGTAGAGCCCAACAGACGTCCCGACGTAGAGCCCAACACACGTCCCGACGTAGAGCCGAACACACGTCCCGACGTAGACCCGAACAGACGTCCCGACGTAGAGCCCAACAGACGTCCCGACGTAGAGCCGAAAGCGAGCTCAAGGCAGAAATCCCAACGTAGAGCTCAACAGACGTTCCAACGTAGAGCCCAACAGACGTCCCGACGTAGAGCTGATAGTAAGCTAAAGCCTGATGTAAAGCGCAACACACGTGCCGACGTAGAGCCGAACACATGTCCCGACGTAGAGCCCAACACACGTCCCGACGTAGAGCCCAACAGACGTTCCGACATAGAGCTGAAAGTAAGCTAAATCCTGATGTAGAGCCCAACAGACATCCCGACGTAGAGCCCAACACACGTCCCGACGTAGAGCCCAACAGACGTTCCGACATAGAGCTGAAAGTAAGCTAAATCCAGATGTAGAGCGCAACAGACATCTCGACGTAGAGCCCAACAGACGTCCCAAAGTAGAGCCCAAGAGACGTCCCGACGTAGAGCCAAACAGATGTTCCGATGCAGAGCTGAAAGTTAGCTAACTACAGACATGGAGCCCAACACACGTCCCAACGTAGAGATCAAAAGATGTCCCGACATAAAGTCCAACAGACGTACCGACGTAGAGCCAAAAGCGAGCTCACGCCAGACATCCCCACGTAGAGCCCAACAGACTTCCCGACGTAGAGCTGAAAGTAAGCTGCATCCTGATGTAGAGCCCAACAGACATCCCGACCTAGAGCCCAAGACACGTCCCGACGTAGAGCTGAACAGACGTCCCGATGCAGAGCCCAACACACGTCCCTACGTAGAGCCCAACAAACGTCCTGACGTAGAGCCGAAAGAGAGCTTAAGCCAGAAATGATGACATAGAGCGCAACACACGTCCGGACGTAGTGCCCAACAGATGTTCAGATGTAGAGATGAAAGTTAGCTAACAACAAAATTAGAGCCTAACAGATGTCCCGAAGTAGAGCCCAACACAAGTCCCGAGGTAAATCCCAACAGATGTTCCGACGTAGAGCTGAAAGTTAGCTAACTACAGACGTAGAGCCCAACACACGTCCCGAGGTAGAGGTCAACAGATGTCCCGACATAAAGCCCAACAGACGTCCCAACGTAGAGCCAAAAGAGAGCTCAAGACAGAAATCCCGATGTAGAGCTCAACAGCCGTCCCAACGTAGAGCCCAACAGCCGTCCCAACGTAGAGCCCAACAGACGTTCCGACGTAGAGCTGAAAGTAAGCTAAATATTGATGTAGAGCCCAAGAGACATCCCGACGTAGAGACCAACACACGTCCCGACTTAGAGCCGAACACACATCCCGACGTAGAGCCCAACAGACGTCCCGACGTAGAGCTGAAAGTTAGGAAACTACAGATGTAGAGCCCAACACACGTCCCTACGTAGAGCCCAACACACGTCCCGACGTAGAGATCAACAGATGTCCTGACATAAAGCCCAACAGATGTCGCGACGTAGAGCCAAAAGCGAGCTCACGCCGGACATCCCGACGTAGAACTCAACAGACGTCCCAACGTAGAGCCCAACACACGTCCCGACGTAGAGGCCAACAGACGTCCCAACGTAGAGCTGAAAGTAAGCTAAATTCTGATGTAGAGCGCAACACACGTCCCGACGTAGAGCCGAACACACGTCCCGACGTAGAGCCCAACAGACATCCCGATGTAGAGCCCAACCTACGTTCCGATGTAGAGGTGAATGTGTGCTAACAACAGACGTAGAGCCCAACAGACGTGCCGACATAGAGCCGAACAGATGTCCCGAAGTAAAGCACAACAGATGTTCCGAAGTAGAGCCGAAAGCGAGCTCAAGCCAGACATCCCGACGTAGATCCCAACAGACGTCATGACGTAGAGCTCAACAGACGTCCCAACGTAGAGCCCAACAGACGTCCCGACGTAGAGCCGAAAGTGAGCTCAAGCCAGAAATCCCGACATAGAGCTCAGCAGACGTCCGGACGTAGTGCCCAACAGATGTTCAGATGTAGAGACGAAAGTTAGCTAACAACAAAATTAGAGCCCAACAGATGTCCCAACGTAGAGCCCAACAGACGTTCCAACGTAGAGCTGAAAGTAAGCTAAATATTGATGTAGAGCCCAACAGACATCCTGACGTAGAGTCCAACAGACGTCCCGACGTAGAGTCCAACAGACGTTCCGACGTAGAGCCGAACACACGTCCCGACGTAGACCCGAACAGACGTCCCGACGTAGAGCCCAACAGATGTCCCGACGTAGAGCCGAAAGCGAGCTCAAGGCAGAAATCCCGACGTAGAGCTCAACAGACGTTCCAACGTAGAGCCCAACAGACGTCCCAATGTAGAGCTGAAAGTAAGCTAAATCCTGATGTAGAGCCCAACAGACGTCCCGACGTAGAGCCCAACAGTCGTTCCGACGTAGATCCGAAAGTGAGCTAAAGCCAGACATCCTGACGTAGAGCCCAACAGACTTCCCGACGTAGAGCTCAACAGATGTCCCAACGTAGAGCCCAACAGACGTTCCGATGTAGAGTTGAAAGTAAGCTAAATCCTGATATAGAGCCCAACAGACATCCCGACGTAGAGCCCAACAGAAGTCCCGACGTAGAGCCGAAAGCGAGCTCAAGCCAGACATATCGAAGTAGAGACCAACAGACTTTCCGACGTAGAGACCAACAGATATTTCGACGTAGAGCAGAAAGTGAGCTACAGCCAGACGTAGAGCCCAACACACGTCCCGACGTATAGCCCGAGAGACGTTCCGATGTAGAGCTGAAATTAACCTCAAGCCAGACGTAGAAACCAACGTACGTTCCGACGTAGAGACCAACAGACGTCCCGATGTAGAGCTCAGAAGACGTCCTGACGTATATCCGCAAATGAGCTAAAGCCAGACGTAGAGCCCGAGAGACGTCCCGACCTAGAGCTCAACAGACGTCCCGACGCAGAGCCCAACAGGCGTTCCGACGCAGAGCCGAAAGTGAGCTACAGCCAGACATAGAGCCCGAGAGACGTCCCAACGTAGAGCCCGAGAGACCTCCCGACGTAGAGCCGAAATTAACCTCAAGGCAGACGTAGACACCAACATACATTCCGACGTAGCGCCCAACACACGTCCCGTTGTAGAGCTCAGAAGACATCCTGACGTATAGCTGCAAATGAGCTAAAACCAGACGTAGAGCCCAAGAGACGTCCCGATGTAGAGCCCAACAGATGTTCCGACGTCTCTACAGCTTGCAACAGTCTGGCCATTGTTTTTTGGAAAGTTTCTGGATATAATGCAGGTCAGTTCTTGGAATGTGAAACCTAAAAATGGGAATAGTATTGTATTTGGCTGCAGAAGCAAGAAGGGGAGAAGACAGGTCCATAAGGGTGAGAAAAATTCTTGCCCCTTTTACCTGCAAAATGACACAGGTATGAAAAGACTTCTCGTTCAAGGCTTCCCAAGAATTTGCTAAGGTGCAAGGGAGAGAGTTTGAAGTGGGAGAAGGAAGAAACAGAAGAATTTGGGAATGGAAGCTAGGAGGAGAGAGGGTAAGAGGCTTGAAAGTGGAACTGAGAGGAAAAGATGGGTTGTCTGCAATAGGAGGGAGATGAGAAAGAAAAGGAGACCCGTGAGGAAGGATGGAATTACTAAATGGACAGTCACAGAAAAATGAGAAGTGAACAAATATGAAATATAAATATTCTCCCATAGGTTGGAGAAGTAAACACCTTTTAAAAATATGGCTGGAGAGGTGGATGAACTCTAGGTTGTAAAAAAGAAATATAATGGTCATTAGAAAAATAAAAAAGAGAGAGAAAACAGCACCTGAAAAACTGAAGGAGGAAATACAGCAGGTAAATGAGGAAATGGAAAAGCCTAGGAAGGACTGAAGCAGAACAAAGAACAAAGCACATTCGGGATAATGGTTTAATGTAGGGTGAAACCAATGCCCAAAATATGTGCAAAGTCACAGCAGTTTGGTTGTCAATTTTCCTATTCTCACACTACGCTCATGCAGTCTTCTGAGACAAATCCTCACCCCAAATGCACACAGCTGGTCCTCAGCAACACACAGCTCTGTCCACACTCCAGCACAGGTACCCTTAAAACCATCCCCCTTCTCCCTCACACACCTCTCGCTGATGCTGCTCCCAAGGCCTAACTCTGGCTAATGGCCACGTCCTCCGTTCCCCTTCAGGGAGGGGCGTTGCTCCCAGCCGTGTCCCAGCTTCAATCTCCACAGCAGCAGCACATCATTTCTTTCTAAATGTGTGACGAAGTGTTCCGGAAGGGGCCCAGAACAGCGCGGAAGGCCAACAGACCGGCTGCCACGGGAACGCAGACCAGCTGCGGCGGGAAGGGCAGCGCCGCCTCCAGCAGCCTCCTGCCGCAGCACCGGCGGCAGGCAGCACGCCCGCGCAGCCACGGCGCTTCCTTCCAGCCGTTCCCGGTTAAGATCTGCCTGGAAAGAAAAACGTATTCTTTGTACATTAATTGAGATAGTTCCCACAGCTTCGGGCAGTAATTTTTGATCGATTTATTGCAGAAATGCGTAAAGATAGCGAAAGCAAATGAAAGGTGTGTTAAGTACACCTAGCTATCCAAAATGTCAGCCATAAAATATCCTTGGCAGTATGCTCCACCTTTGTGGCAACTATAAGCTTTCCTGGGACAAAAGAGATTAGGAGCCAGGCAGAAGAAACGAGGGAGACAAAAAGAGTAGCACGCCAGATGGTACAGTTGTGCCCCCTCCTACCAGTTTAGATCAGAGCAGGGTTGCTCAGAGTTCCCAACAAGCTTCAAAGAGCTATCAACGTGATAAAGCAGCAAGTAGCATTGGTCAAAAGATCTTCAGCTGATCCAAGACAGAAAAGTGGGAAGCAACTGCAATTGCTGCAAATACAGCACGGTGAAAGCTAGAAAGCTGTTAATGATGATCTTTAATTTCAAACGGTACCTAAATTCTGTCAGTGATCATTAAAACTGGTAACTACAGTGCCTGTCATGCCAGCTGCTGTGCAAAAAGAAATCTGCATGTACTCCAGAGGAGCAAAAAAGAGGTTGCAGATGAAGAAACACCGTCTTAAAGAAAAATGCAGCTATTTCAGAGTTAGACAAAGAAAAATACAAGCTTCAGAAAACAGGGTTGACATTACTGATGCCATTAGCCTCAGAGAAGGACCTAGAGACTCCAGAAGCAGCAAAGAATGGGGCGCAAGGCAAGCAAGGAAAGTGAATGATTCATGCTAACTGACGCAGGAGGATGGAAAGCTGTGATCACAGACACTCAGCATGCTCCCAATTCATGAGGCAAAGCAAAACTATGACTAGGCTGAACACTGATTAGTATCAATTACATAGACCACTACTGGGGCAGACCTGTAAATCCATTTATATGGTACTGCACACATGAAGCCTGCAACTATTTGTACAAGAGAGCAATGCTCCTGTGGGCTGGCCCTTGATTTCTACATTCTGGCCCCCTTTGGACTAGATGTACTTTTTTTGTTTTTCCCCTCTAATGAGTACTTTTTAACAGCTTCTTAACATAACATGCTAAAAAGAGCTAGTTGAAAGCAGTAATTTTTGTCACATGAACAGCTGGAGCAGGAACTGGAGCCATTTCCATAACAACTGAAAGTTTTCCAATGACTTAGGTAGATCTGAACTCAAAAATTAGTTTGAACTTTGTTTACTTTGACCAGTGCAAGTCACAGAATAAGTTATCAGGCTGCATATTAGTCATGTTCCACAACATTTTATTATCTGTACTCTCAGTAACATTCCAAGGCTTTTAGAAATCTGACCAAATTAAAGAGCGATGACAAAATAGTTTCTAATAAACTGAAATGCTGAGATAGCTGAATGGTGGTTGAGAACAATTAATGTGTTAGGTTTCTGAAAATGTGCTCAGTCACGTAATAAAGAGCATCTGCCATTCGTTTGTGGCCAGCCCAACCCTAATCCATGACACTTTGAAAGGTGAGGAATCGCTGAATGACGGTCCTCCAAGACATTGTTGTGAGACCCATGGGACTCCATGCAGTTTCATTCTGAAAACCCAGTATCTGGTGCTGTCCTGACCCAACTTGTGAGCAACACCATCATAAAGTATTTAATTTGTAGTTACCCACCCTGAATCTGTTCCTCATGGTTAACTTACCATAAAAAGGTTATTTCCTTTTAATCCGTTAATACGAAACTTACAACTGATCCTTCAATATGAACTATATGACATAAGAAATTTTTATTTTTACCTTAGATGGTTTTCAGGGGTTAAATCATTGTAGACTTCCGAGGCTGACAACAGTGCGCTATTCTTCAAATAACACAGGTAAAACCAACTTAGCAGTGAGGACAGGTTGGAAAAGAATGAAAACGAATAGGCTTGTTAATTCCTGAGAACCTCTAGCGGTTTATAAGGGAGAAAACGACCCCGCGGCAGACGGGGCTCCGCCGCGCGCCGCGCCGGCCCAGGTCCCTCACGGGCAGCACAACGCCTCCAACAGCCCGCCCAGCTCCCGCCCCCTGCCCCCTCACCTCCCCCCGCCCCCCCAGCTCCCTCCTCCGCCCCCGGCCCCACCTGCTCGCAGCCAACCGCTGTCCCCGCAGCCACGCTTCCCGCCAACGGCCACAGGCCGGCACGCGCGGCGGGGGCGGGCCCGCGGGCAGGGCCGAGCGCGGCGCTGGGAGACACTTCGCGCTGCGACCTGCGAGCGGGCAGCGGGCACAGGGGCGGGAAAGCGACCCCTCCTCGGCGGGAAGTGCTGGTGAGCGACTGCCGGCCTCGGCGCTGCCGAAATACGGCTAACCTCCCACAGCCCGTACTGGCGCTTTTACAAAGGATTTTTGCAAAGGAGCAGGTCTTCACCTTGGCAATTTGTGTCTGGATATAGAACCCGGGTTCGTTATTTATAAAGTGGCCCAAGTCTTCAGTGTGGAAAAATAGGTTTTCTGTGGACAAGTCTAAATAACCAGCATTCACGAGACTAGATCTAAATTAAATATGTTGCCGTGTTCCTTATTAGATGCCTTCAAAATAACACAGACAGTCTCAGTCTTCAGAGGATTAGACTGTCACCCAAACTGCTGTGGCAGCATCGAAGTGGGGAAAGTCTCTAGGCTGAGCTGATGCTGCAGCATCAACTGCTTGCTTTCAATGTTGCTGAAATTGCAAAGCAGGCTAACGTAAGAGGTCTGAATTCTGGTGTTCCACTAGTGCCCAGAATATTCCCCTCTGAGGACAGGCTGAGAGGGTTGGGGTTGTTCAGCCTGGAGAAGGCGCCGGGGTAGACCTTATAGCGGCCTCCCAGTGCTTAAAGGGGGCCTGCAGGAAAGGTGGGGAGGGACTCTTGATCGGGGAGGGTGGTGATAGGACAAGGGGTAAGGGTTGCAAACTGAAAGAGGGTAGGTTTAGACTAGATAGTGGGAAGAAAATTTAGGGTGAGGGTGGTGAGACACTGGCACAGGCTGCCCGGAGAGGTGGTTGATGCCCCAGTCCTGGGAACATTCAAGGCCAAGGCAGACGGGGCTCTGAGCAGCCTGATCCAGCTAAAGATGTCCCTGCTCCTGGTGGGGGTTGTTGGGCTAGATGGTCTTTAAAGGTCCCTTCCAGCCCAAACTCTTCTGATTCCGCATTACTAACTCCACTGAGGCTTTATCTAGACATAGAGCTATTTTAGCATAACCAAAAGTGCCTTTTAGGCGCACCTTACCTAAAGCAATGCCAATTTTTGTTCTGGACACTTTAAAACTATCTGTGTAAGCCAGGCCAGGTTTAAGTTAGTGACACATGTTGAACCATGTAGGCTGATTTTATACCTAACGACGTGTATCCAAGAGTTTGCACTGGTTTGAGCATATGTTTAGATTAAACGCTTTATTGGAAATGTCACACAAAGGGAGAAGCGATGAAAGTCATCCACCCAATTACTGTACTTTCAAGGAGGAGGACTTCCCTGCTGTGGGAAGCTATATGCAAACATAATTTTAAAAACTAGGTGATGTCTCTGCTGAGATTATTTGGAAAATCTTGCACAGAACAAATTAATCTAGCCTTTACAAGTAGGATCAAGTTGCCAGTAAACCACCTTTGACAGTACTGAATTTTAGACACAGTGCAGAAACATTGGAAAAGCTGGCAACAGTCCATCTGTGTAAAATACACACTATGGCAACTTAATATATTGTTCTCACTCATGCTAACACATTTTCTATCATATATACACAAACTCTGCTTTTTTTTAAAATTAAAAATACTAAAAAAACCAGCAGGGGGCATAGATTACATACTTTAATTTAATCATACAATCTAATAGTCAAGGTCATTCATATTCTCTTAATGCACAAAGCTGTAGTTTTTTTTTTTCTAAAATTGTGTCATAGCACCATCTCCCTCATCTACTTACACGCAAACCACCAGAAGCTGAAATCAGCTTACAGTCTTCCATTCCTCTGCAATCAGTTTGCTGGCAAGTACCAGTTATCTTTACCTTCACCTCTCTGAAGTGGGAAGACTTTAGAAAACCTGTACAAATAGCTTCTGGGTAGCTATGAAAACAAGCTAAATTAGAAAAGACGTAAACCCCCCTCTGGTGACTTGGCAGTAATCTTGCAGTCTACAACTTCTTTTACATAATTATTTGCTACTAGGCCTAAACTGGCCAAGCATTTACCTCTGTCTTTAGCACTCACATCACACAGGAATAACATCCATGACCTGGGACTGTGAAGGAATGTGAATATAAAGCCATATTGTCCCTCTTCTTGTAGTTAGGATGGAACTTCGCTCTGCTAGTCAATGAGAGGTATTCTGCTCTGAGAATGTAAATATGTGTATCGTGTGTGCCGGTTGTGGACAGATTTCTCATCATGCTTACTCTAATCGCTTCTCCAAAACAAAAGTACAGTGTGTTTATCCTTACAGAGCATTTGGTAGAGCAACAGGCACGCATTTACTACTCAGAATTATGGTCATCCAAGACAAAGTCAAAAACTGAATACAATGGCAGTCATATGACAAATATGAACAATCCACCCAACCTCTGTCCACTTGCATTAAAGCTGTGAGATTAGCAATATCAAAGATCCTGCTAGTTTGACCAAGTATCTTTTGGCTACTTATATTCAGATGTATATTTAAAAGTCTTTCAAACTGTTTCCATAGTGTCAATAGCAACAGCCTAGCTACACTTCAAACAGAACTTCATGATCCAGACCTTCAGCAGTTAACTTATACTTCACCTTTGTACACTTTCGGTGTTCGTTCATTTGTTTTTCTGAGACTGCTAACAAAGTGGTTGCTTCATTCATGGTTTCTTAAGTAAACTTCACTAGAAAGGGTGGCTGAACTAAAATCCTATTCCAAATGCCACTGAACATCTATAGGTTTTAAAACTGAATTCAGAGCACACAGCATCACGACTAGAACAAAAATCTTCTAAGGAAAAGCTCTGGGTTCTTTTCACTGATTTTACTTTGTTATTTGTCACTTCACTTTAAGGAGAAGCAGTAAATCTGAAGAGCATTTGACATATTTTATTATAAATGGTCATGAATACAGAACCAAAGTAATCTTTATAAATAGCTACAAAAAGCACAAATGCAGGTTAAAAAACATTCTCTAGAGTGAGCAGAGGGCTTGTGGCGCCTTTTTTTTATTTTTTTTTTTTTTTTTACTTTCTATGAGCCTGTTCTTAGGAAAGAAATAATTTTAATAGGCTTTTTTTTTTTTCCAAGTATGCTTTTTTATTGGTTTTGTTTTTAACTTTCAATGTGAAAACAAAGCTCTGTTGATTTATCCAAGAGAAAACCAGAAAGGGTGACACATGACATTTTTGTCCAGTAAATCTGGAATAATCCCACTGTACTGTGGGTTTAATGCTAATTTAACTGAAAACAGAAGCTAGTCCAAAGCATTTCAAAACCCCATCTTCCATACTTTTTTTAGCATATTGCCTGTCCGCCTCAGTGTCAGCATGAGGACCCAGCAAATCATAAAGGCTTCATTCCTGTCCACACTGGAGAGTTGCTGTCACCCAGAGTCTGGATGAAAGCATGCTACAGTCTTGCTTCTATGCAACTGTTAAAACGATTTTGTACCTTGCTAGCTGCCCCCCTTTCCTGTAATCTTCAATCGCGCAAACACACAATGTCATATACAGAACAGCCCCACCTGTTGCTATCCTTTGTGATCAAGAAATTAATCCAGTACTGCCAGTAGAGGCTTTAGCAAGCCTCTAAGCAAATCACTTCAGATTTAATCATTACAGATGAACAATGTTATGTAACATGGTAGTTATCTGTCCCCCCAGTCTGCACAGTAAGAGCCCGTGTTCTCTTTCTGCTTTAAAAGAACAGAACAATGCCTGTTTGAGGCATGTGTGTGTGTGCATATACGGTGGAGTGGGGTGCAGGGTTGGAGGAGAGGCAGTATTGCCCTAGTGGTTGAGTACTTCAGGTTATTATTTGTGAAATGGAAATTTCCTTGTCCATATGCCATTTCTTTTGTGCTATGCTCAATGGACAAGTGGAATTGAAGGTGCTACCTTCTGGAGTTTCACCTGCATTTTAAGAGGGAACACCTTCATAGCAGAGTTGCCTGTCACTGCATAAAACTGTGTCCCCAGCCTAACAGATATACGAGCAGCAAATTAGGTTCCTGGGATCTTTAAACACAGTAATATTAAAAGTCCAACCTACTACTAGCACCAAAATGACAGCGTTTACCTTTCCCTATGTTTTTGTCTTTTTTTCCAAACATATTTCTGTCTTACTGACATGCTGATGTGATCAACACTTTGGGCGCTGCTCAGCAACACTTCAGTCAGCCAGCCATGCAGTTGAATGTAAGCAAAGGGACAGTAAAAAGCAAGAAATAACACTGCGTTCCATTTGCAAAATGTCACTCTTCCCACTAGCACACTGTACTTGACCCTTCTGGCTGGAGAGGTGTCAATGATTTTATTCAAAGCGTCGCAGATGATTGTATAAAGACTGGACATAGGTGAAGACACGCATGGGATCCGGCTTATGACCCATCACCATCATGTCATCCACTTCTATCAGACGATCGCAGTGAGCCATTTTCCTGTAGCAATAATAAAACAGACACAGTGAATCAAGAGTTAAATCTAAGGCCTGTAACTACTTCCAAGACTCATTTGATGCTCTGATCACGCTGAGCATCACTGAGGCATTAGAGAAATCCTGAGGTTTAGCAGCAAGATTTCATTTCACAATGAAATGGTCAGGCTCAGGTTGGAGATTATTTTTGTGACCATGGAATATTCCTATTCTTTCTCCTCCTTCCTCTATACTGGGATCTGATCCAAAGCCCTGTAGGTCATTGAGTTTTTTTCATCTACTGACTCCCATTCACATCCCTGATATCTGTAGCATGTAGCCCAATCTCACATTCCCCTGTCCAAGTCTCAGTAAGCAAGGTCATGCGAGTTCGCAAATCACGAGTTTTTCTGGTTATTACACAGGAAGCTCCAAAAGAATGGCAAAACATGAGAAGAGATGATATGTGCCAATGAAGGCCCACGTGGCTGTGGGCTGTTTCTTCTCCACCACTCCATATCTTCAAGGTGTGTGTGACTTGGACAACAGTCTCAGATGATCAGGTTGGAGAGCAGAAGCCTGACTGAGATCTGGCCCAACAGAAAGGAACAGATCTGCTGAGGCCCAAGATGAAAAATCACAAGAGCAGGAAGCAATTTGATCAGCAGAGCTCACACTGAGGTGAACAGCAATAACAGAGAAAAGCCTTTTCTGGCACTAGAAGAGAACAGTTAGTTTAAAGGCAATCACACCTATGAAGTAGTAATTTCTGTAGATACTCTTACCTAATGTTTCTTACTGTTGTGCGCATGCTGTCTTTTGTTCTCCCCTATACTTACTGAGATAGAAAAACACTGCAACTTTCCTTTGAGAGTTATGGATAGTTTTACTTTAGAGATCAACCACCTAAAAGTGTCATAGAATCTCTTTCAACTCACTGACAAGCAACAAAATTTTTTTATATATACGTATAGATATGTGTGTATTAACACCTTGTAATTCCCAAATGAATTCCTTTGCTAGGGGCTGTAATAAGGAGAGCCAACATTACGCTAAGAATTTTCAAAGCTTTTCTTTGGAATGGCAAATGGCAAATCCAGTTCTGTAAGTTATTACTTGAAAAAAAGAAAAAAACCACTCTGAATGAACCCCAGAGCTTCAGTGTGGTGGTACCAATGTTTGAAGCTGTATGAGAAGCTGCAGGAAACTAGCCATGTATTCCCACATCCTGTTAGTATTTGGAAAGTGTACCAAACCCAGCTGCATACCACATGGAGTGTTTACTGTTACACAAGTCAAATAAAACAGTAAGTAAGAATCATGTTGATACTGGGCTCAGAAAGTTACTATTTCTAGCTGACAAGTTCACACTCATGATGAATTTAATAAACAAGTTACCATTTAATTGCCTGGTATACTGCATCAGAAAGGATCAGGTCAGTGTGACTGAGGGTATTAGCTCTGTTTTACAAAAATGCAGTTACCAGGTTGAGCAGCTCTCAGCCTTGATCTAACTCTACTTACACTGAATTCAACCTTTATTCTTGTTTAACCAAAGAAACGGAGAGAGAGATGTGAACCCTGCCACAAAACCCAATTCCAAAAGTTAATCTACTTGCTCCCTGCCGTTCAGGGCGTCACAGTTTTTCCAGAGAGACTGGATGGATATATTAACATGCCTCAAGTTGAAATTTGGTATCAAGCAGGTGGGATTGGCTAAGAAAATACCAGTTGTATATCCGGTTTCTATGGACTGTTGGTTAGTAAACATTGGATGCCTTGTGCTCTATGAACTCAAACGTCTTTTTTAACAATTAATATTGGCAAAATCATTAAGAATCATTCATTACTTGAATAAAATAATTAAAAAAACAAAACAAAAACCAGAAAGAAGTAGCATTTTTTCCTCTTCTGTCCAAGTATAACTCATGAGGCCGATTTCTCAAGTGTCAGTGCTAAGACTAGTGAGAATCACAGAGGTGAGAAAGCAGAATTCAAGTACTGCCTGAAGACGATGAATGGCCTGAACCCAGGACTCCATGAACTATCCTGTGCCTCATAAAACCACCTCTGATTTTAGACTGCCGAGTCACCTGTTCTATGCCTTCTCTATGCAGAGCTTTATTATCTTTTTTTTGGCATGACACGTGTAAGCTGGTGATACAGGATCTACAAGAAGAATGATTAAACTTTTTACTGCTGCCCAGCCACATTAGACTTGAACTGGAAGTACTTCACAGAGATCTAATGTGATACTCACTCAGCCATGGTGAAGGCCAGCTCAAAGTTCTGCTTGCGATTGACTGGGTCAAGCTTATTATAATCAAAAGCTTCAGGAAAGAAAGAATGCACAAGAGCACAGAATGCCATCCCATCATTCCAGCTTGAGGAGAAGTTTTGGAGATCAATGTGCTGTCATGATGAAAAAAATATGCATGTTAATGCAGCATGGGGGAACAGGGAAGAGCTGGTTTTGCTCACTGCAGTTTTCTGTCCTTCTATCCCACTAACCAAAGCAGCAGAGCATAGGTTTTATGTTTCTCTTCCCCTCTTTGTAGATCCATTATATTACTTGTATTCTGAGAAAAAAAAAAACCAAAACAGCACACTCAGCAATTAAAGCCTTTTTGCCTGAAATGACCAGATGCAAAGCAGACATACAGTCAAGGACCCTGATCTAAAGCCCAGGAAGAAAATACTGGGAAGAATCTTGTCGATGTCAGTGAGCTCTGGAGCAGGCCCAAAGCACCAGTATCTGCAGAAACCAAGGACACCGCTTATCCCTGTGAGGTATTTATAATGGAAGAATGGTTCATTTTGTGGCTGTGAATAACACTAGATAAGGACTACGTTTGCTTGCTTTGCTTTTCAGTAAGGCCCAATTCAATGCCTGTTTACACAGATCAGTAGAAATATAGGAAGAACTAACGCCTACTGCAAAATCAGATTCTTAGAACAAACGCTTATTGTTACTTTCTACCACCACATTCAAAAGAAACATACTCGGGCTTTTGTCTCATGCTGCTTTTCCGTCATATAAAATTCAAGCCCCAGCTTTTCTGGTAAGCAACTAACAGTAATTTTCACTAGTTCTGCTTGTGAATACTATAATTTAGAGTTTAGCAATAATAATGCACATTTTAAAATAATGTTGTGAAACATATTACAGAAAAAAAGCCTGTACTATTTTCTTTCTCCTGGAAATTGCTTTGGCACCTGCAGTTTAAGGCCAGGTAAAAATCACAAAAATCTCAACTGCTGAATTCTTTTAGCTACACTGATGTTACCTCATAGAAATTAGGTCATTAACACCATGGGATTCAACCTCAACCATTTACTACAAATTCCCTTGTCTAATACCAGTAGAGAGTATTTTGGTCTGCTGTGTAGAAAAAGGGCCATAGTCTCCTTGTACTGGCAAAATGTTATTCAGATCTTGCCCTATATAATAAGAATGCAAAAATAATAGCCTGAAACTAAGAAAAAAAAATGTGAGCTTATACTGAAGTCTACATCCATAAGCACAAAAATGTAGGCTTTCAGACAAACACTAATGCATTGCTTTGACAGACATACAGAATCTCATTCATGCAATCACTGACTGTCTTGAAGTGCTGCCCATACAAACCATGATGTTTGTGTTACCCACACAGAACTTGATGATCTTGAGGAAGTTAGCTCATTGTCTAGCATGTTTTACATTCACTTTGAGTATATTTTTTTGGAAAATTCTCCCAAAAAAAGCACACTGAAAATGCTAACATGTCTTCACCTTGTATCCTATATATATATATATATATATATATCTCTCTATATATCTATCTATATATATATATCTAACAGAATTTGTTTAATGCTGCTAGCGCTGGCAACCCCAAAACTCTGCGACCTCTTCAGCTTAGCTCTGGATTCTCCTTTTCCTCTGGAAAATTAACAGAGATGAGATTAAATTAAATTCTAGAAAAACTTAAACTTATTTGTCAGCAACATCTATGCAACCTTGCCCAAGTCAGCACCTGTCCAGGTGATCTTTGAGAAACACGTTGCTGAAACTTCAACTTGCTGGTCCTCCAAGAAAAACTCATTTTCATTTCACTAAAGCCAGTATTCCAAGCCCTCTTCTATTTAAATCATACCCCCATCGCTGTGCATAAGGAATAGTCCATGCTTTTGTTCCTTAATAAGTGGCAACAGAAAGTCGCTATATTCCCAGTCTTTTATAATAACGGAGAAGGCAGCTTTCACAGCACTCTTTCCTGATAAAACATACCTGCTTCTTCAGCTGAAGAACTCCAAAGCCAGAGGAATCTGTAGCGGTGAATTTCCAGGGCTCAGCCTGTGAAGTCAGTGAAGCTATCCACGCATGACCACATATTGTCTCTTAGCTCAAAATCCTACACTGAGAGAGTCCTCCCACCCAGCTGTCCTCTGCTGGTAATAATTGACAAATTAGTTTCCCATTAGCCAACCCATTCTGGAGACAAGGTGTGTGACATACTTTCCACCATCCTGTTCAAATTTCTCAAAAAGCGCTTTCCTGGCCTGTGTTCCTGTAGTCCGTGGGAGTGTCTGAGACCGCACCAGTTCTCTCCTCCTTTCAACTCGGCGATGTACAGTGGGAGGAGAGGAGCGAGAGCTGGGGGTCACATCACAGCAGCTGCCAGTGGCACTGGAGAAACAAAACATGAAAAGTATGTGGTTAAAGAAAAAAAATAACTCTCTGCAGTGCCAGGAATCAGCATAAAAGTCCAACTGTTGCCTACTCCAAACCTCCCACAACCTCAAGAGTACCTGAATGAGTCAAAAGCAATTTAAGTAAAAGTCAGAGTTTTATTGACAAACAACAGCACTTAAGTATAGAAGAGTCTAAGGTACTTTTACAAATGAGACACAGCTGGCCAAGTCACAAATGCTTTGTGACAAAGCACTAAGTAGAACAACACTTAAACACTTTTAAGAAAAAAACAGAAAAGAAAAATAATAATAATTAAAAAAAAAAAAAAAAAGACATGGCCACACAGGAGCTCTGAATCCCTTTAATTTACAACTGTGGGGTTCCTGGAGGGTAAGTCACATTTTAAAAAATGTAACTTGAAGAGTAATTCAGGCAGCATTGCCCTCGTGAGACCCCATCTGGGATACTGCATCCAGCTCTGGAGCCCCCAACACAAAACAGATATGGAGCTGTTGGAGCGAGTCCAGAGGAGGGCTACCGAGATGGTCAGAGGGTTGGAACACCTTTCCTATGAGGACAGGCTGAGACAGTTGGGCTTGTTCAGCCTGGAAAAGAGAAGGCTCTGGGAAGACCTCTTAGTGGCCTTCCAGTACCTGAAGGGGGCCTACAAGAAGGCCGAGGAGGGACTTTGTGCCAGGGCCTGCAGTGACAGGACGAGGGGTAATGGTTGGAAGCTGGGAGAAGGCAGGTTTAGACTATATACAAGGAAGAAGTTCTTCACCCTGAAGTGGTGAGACACTGCAACAGGTTGCCTAAAGAAGCTGTGCATGCTCCATCTCTGGAAGTGTTCAAGGCCAGGCTGGATGAAGCCTTGAGCAACCTGGTCTAGTGGGAGGTGTCCCTGCCATGGCAGGGGTGTTGAAACTAGATGATCTTTGAGGTCCCTTCCAACCCAAACCATTCAATGATTCGATGAAGTACCTTTGAAATTTTTACTTCTAGTATGCATAATTTTGAGCTCATGTCAGTGTTGCTTCACTGACCGCAAACTGGTAATTTGATCCAGAAATACAGAATTATCTTCTAATTTGTGTTTATTTGAGCCATAAACCACTTAATCAGCATTAATGAAGTAAGGCACACATAGCATTTGGAAATGTTCCCCATGACAGAGCTGGGGAAACTGAGGCAAAGAGCAATGACACCACTGTCACACATTAATTTCTGGTACAGCTGGAGGTCAAATCTGACAGCAAGTTCTCTAAGGTGCTCAGTATATCATGACTCAAATATCAAAATGCTGATGTTGGAACTAAATCAGAAGAAACATAATGGCAAATTTGGGATAATTTTCAGGGCAGATGCAAGCCCAAGTTAAGAGATTTAAATTGGCTGCCCTCCTATTTTTCTTGATGGATATTTTGCATGCTGAGGATGCCTGGATATGCCAGTAATAATTGTGATACCATGTAATCCTATACTAAGCAACTGCATCTTTGAGTTAATCAAGAATGCGTAACAGTCTTCTGTCCTCAGCAAGGCATTTATCTACCAACCAAACTCTAGGCTAGACAAACAAAGGATATTTGATGGCAGTCATATGTTGGGCCTACAAAAATAAGCCCAAACTACAAATTTCACACAGCTGAGTATTTTTACAAGTGTTTTCAAAGGGCCTGACAACTTGCTCCTCCTAACAAAAATCCACTGCTGGCACTGAGAGTTTTACTGACTAACACTGTAACCACGCTGAAATCCACAATTAGATCTGCTTTAAACTGCTCTACAAAAGATATTTATCCCTTCCCATCTCTGTTCCACTTAGCCCTGAGGAAAGCTCACAACCTTTAATGGGCTTAAACCACAGCATCTGGGACTCACCTGTTCTCCAAGCCATTAGAACACCTGTCCCTTGAGACCATACTGACCACAACAGCCTAACAAAATGTCAAGAAAAAGTGTACCTTTCACCAGTTTTGGTTCCACTACTCATCCCATAGCTCACAGTCGAGACAGACTCAGTGACAGAAGTGGTGTTCTCTGTACAACAGCAGGAAAAACAAGATATATCAGGGCAGAAACTTCTTTTATCTCCTTTTCTCATACATTTTCAAACTATTTCCTGATAGCTACAACTGATTTTTACTCACCACACTGAAAAGCTGCAGGTCTCTGTCTAATTTCCAGCATGAGCTAACAAGCTGGGCAGGGATTTTCTCCAGGGGTTCAATCCCTCTGCAAAATTGCTGCACTGCAGCGAGGATGGTGTAAACATACTAGAAAGGGCTGTGAGAGGATGCCTTTGATAAAACTGCATTGAGAAGGCTGGATCATTCCAGGCCCTTGTGCAGACCTCAGACGAGGGCACGCTGTCATGGACATTTCAGTGAAAGGAAGAAGTGGTGATAGAGCTCAGCTTGCAACAATCATTCTGGCAGACATAAGGAGTCTGGGAAGTCTGCTATGACTGACAGCATAATTTAAATGACCCGATTTCCACCAGGAAACATTTTAGTTTGTAAAGTAGAACAGATTCCAAAGGTTGCAAAGGTAGCTTAAAACTAGCTTTGCATCTTCCTCCCCCTACCCCTGAGGTTCTACCTTTAGTACTTTGCCTTTTAAGAGCTGAGCTCTGGACTCCAGCTATACCCTCTAAACGCAACGGAGTGGTTTGCCCAGTTTTAACACACTAAAACCAAAACTTGTTGCAAAAGCCAGCAACTCATTTATTGAAGGCTTCTTCTATAAACAAAGAAGAAAGACTGGCATCTTAGAAACAATCCAACCTCATAACTGTCCTGAACTTATAGAAGGGATCCAGATCAACTAGACTTCTCACATAAAACACCCTGGTAAATGCCAGCATACGGATGTCACAAATTTGGGACCACAAACAACTGCCAGATATATGTACAAATCTCAGTGGTTTTAAGCTGAGAAAGAGTGTGATCCCTACTCTGGATGAGCTACATCTTCACTAAACTGACACTTGAGACCACTGTGAAATACCAGTACACTGTATAGACAGTAACAGCTTGGTGACATCAATCAGAAGTACTTTTGCATAGAGCTCAACCCATCGATTTTGACTGAAATCAGAAGTCCTTAAGGCATTTAATCCTTTGACACATTCATATATGAAGGAGACTACTTACTGCTATTCTGCTCAAAGGAATTTGCTTCAACATCCATAGGGTGGGTGCACCACTTTCCAACTGCCATTACCTTGCATTCAGTCACAGTTTTCACTTGGTTAGCTGAAATACTCACTGCTCAAGCTGTCTGTTCTGCCACACTTTTCTGGCATCTATTGTTTCTACTGCAGAGATTGCCTAACAGTACACATGTACACCACTGTGCAGACAAGGATAACTACCCCTTGCTTTTTGAACTGATTGAGAATCTGATACAGCAGAACAAGTTTCTGTGATACCTGGGAAACTGAATCTGCATGCAGTCTTGTTAGCAATTTTAATATTACCATGTACCTACCAATTGGAACTACATGCTCAGATCTGAATCCCCCAGACATTGAGCATGGAATCCCTCTCAATTTATGTTGCATAAGGACATGCGGATAGGAACACTCACCTCCAGTGGCAGGTGAACCCACAGATGTTCTCACTGTACTTGAATTCCAGGTCTTCACTGAAAGAGCAGAAAAAAAGACAAAGGAAGGCTTTGCTCCATTCTTAGCTTTAAGATGAAAGTTGAAAGAATAATCTGCAAATAATCTCTATCTCTTGCTGGCAATTGCATCTGGTCTCTCTCTAATTTCTGATCTCTACATATAGTCTGATCTGTAAGCATCGCTATCACTAAATGTATATGAAATACAGCTCAAAGATGAATGACTTCAATAGGAATGAAATAAGGGTTTTTTTTAAACTCAATTTAGATATAAATAAGATTCTGCAATCATTCTGACTTGTGTATATGTGTCAGTCTGCTGTCAGTCAGTCCTCCCCCCAAATGACTGTTGAATCCGTTTGACAAATATCTGTCTAGCCTCTCAAGGGGCCTCAGGTCTCAAAGCACTAAAAACTCCTGCATAGTTTATTAAAATAGCTGGACACATTGAAGAGATACAGTAACTGTGCTAGAAGTTAGGCTGCACTATGCACTCAACTATATTAGGCAGCAAAAATTCTCAGCAGATGTGACATCATAGCCTGAAGCTCCACCTAAGACCCAGAATATTCTAAATCAGTGTCCCACCATGGGATATGGAGCCGTAGAAGGGAGGTTTCATAATTACCACAGGACAAACCCCGTAGCACCAGTTTCTTGAAGTAAAGAAACGGGACACAGCTTCAGCAAACAAGTTACTTCTGTCTCTTTTACCTGACTGGTTGGAAGTTTTCACTGCCATTCCATTTTTGCTCTTGCTCTGTTCCAGCAGGCCAGCAGATGCATTAGTTGTTCCTGTTGAACTGATGGTCTCTCCTGAAAACTTCTCCGATATCCTGGTTACTGCAGTAACAGGAAGATGGGGCATCTGCAAGGTCACTGCAGGGGCATGGGCTTCAGGGGAAGAGTCTGAAAAGAGTCTGAAAAGAGGTCAGTTCACGGGAGACTTTTGCCTGACCTAGCGAATAAAAAGAAAAAGGAGAGAGGAAGTAAGTTTATTTGAAGATTTGTAACAAAGTTACTAACAAACCAATTTCCATGCAACAACTTTATTTTTCAATATTCTATTTTGTTCGGATTATTCCACCTAGTTCTCCCTGTGGGGCATTATACCATTTACAGCACGCGGCAGAAACAACTCTAGTGTAAGTGATCCTTGCAGCGATCATACCTGTCCTACACGAATCTCAGCAAGAACAACTTCTTCAGATCATTAATCCGCTATCATCTGCATTCGGTAAGCTACGCCTCTTCCTCTGTGCAGCCCCCGCCCCCAATCTCCTGCCATGGGTTAGAAGCCAGCATTCTTGCTCTTCTCATGGTTTTATGAAACGCTTCCTCAGTTTTCTCTAAAATGGAGAGAGTAAGTCCTTCCTCCACTGAAGGAGGATGGAAGCACACAGGTAATCTGCAAAATGTTTGGGGATGCAGGGCTACAATGGCATCCAGAATAGCAGGCCTTATTATCACTAGTGCTCCAAGATAATGTGACAGTAATAGTTTCTAATTTATGAAACACTATAGTGCAAGCTTAACAATAAACGTAAAATTTAAAAGTTAAACTCCTAAGTAGGAAATAAACTTAAATGGCATTAGTGCCACAGCACAATATCCATGCTGAAACCATAGCAGATTCCAATGCTTCCAACACGTGAGAGCTGCTCTGTGAATGCCAGGATCAGGTATTTTACAAGGAGTGCTACGTCATTTCATGCTCTGTTCCTACCTGATGAAGACTGACGCCCATTTTCAATGATTGAAGAACTAAAAACTCTTCTAAACTCAGGTTTGTGGTGGTCCTCCAGGTCTACACTCTGTCAGAACAGACAATAGACACAACAGCTAAATTTTAAACAGCAGCAAGATTTAGAAGACTATCGAGAAATACCTGCCAAGAACAGGTCTTCCTTGTGTTAGTGACCACAACACAAGGTGGGAACAGTTATCTAACCCCAAGAGCCAAAACTGCAAACCGAGCACTGGCAACGCAGGACTTGCATCAATATTTACATACTTGTCCTCACAGACCCCATGCACCTAGGGAGGGTCTTCCACTTCTGTTAGATAAAGGTATCACCATCCACTGTGAAGGTGATAATCAGGAGACTCCACGGAATAGTGGGGAGATTGATTGAGATTGCATAAACCCTTAATGCTCTGCAGGTTTTTTTTTCCTGTTTGCTACAGAAAAACAAAACCAAAAACATTCTGATAACATATTGTAACAGCATTACATAAAGCAAGTATGACCCTAGAACTTTACCGCTACATTATAATCTGCAACTTCTGTAAGGGTAGTTTTTTCCTGGGAAAAGCACCAATTTTCCCCATAATGTTTGCCAACATAATTCCAGAAAAATCAGCCAAGAATTTTTTTGGCTTTTTTTTTTTTGTGTGTGTGCGCACATGCAAAAAAAGTCACAAGGACTCTGCGATTTAGCAGGAACTAGAGAAAGTAGAAACTGCTTCACAGACACACAATTACATCAATTAAAAAAGTGTAGCTTCCAAGAAGCAGCATATAGAAGCAGTAGAGTGAAATTCCTCAACACAAAGTTCAAGAAAAAGTTTTAATTGATTCCAGACAAGTATCTAACTACTAGATTGGCCAAAAAAATGATGAATAAAAAAAAATTCTACCGTGCCATTATAAACGTAATTCAAAATTCTCATAAACTCAATCGAAACAAGTTCTGGGTTGTTTTGTTTTTAAAGACAGACAGAAAGACTGAAGATAGATACTGAAGAAGATTTTTACACTGCAGGTAAGTACAGAAACAACAGAACATAACAGGAAAGGAAAGAGGCAGGGCGTATGCATGTAATAACTTAATTTGTCTCTGCTTTTCCATACACAGGAAATATGAGGCAAACCAATGGTTTGATTTTACTTATTTATTCCATAGCTTCATCACAAATTATTAGAATAATTTATTTATAGGGTGTAAAACTACATCTCATGTAAGACACAGAAACCCTATGATCAATTCAAGATAAATCAACAGAAAGAGTTTCTTGGAACTTGTCTGCTATTTACCATGCATCTGTTTACACTCATCCAAACTTAATTAAGAACACCAGATAACAACATTAACCACCTTTGAGATTTTTTAAAAGCATTCAATCTTGTCAGATGCTGCAGAGTTCACAGACTGTTTTAATATCTGTTACTTGAGATACTAGAACTTTTACTACCTCAAGTAGTCCAATCCCAGTCAACTCCTGGTAACTACAGTCTGAGATCTTGCTAAGAATTTGTTAACTAGTATTAGATTACAGTAAGGTAGCCTAAACACAATTTTGTCATAGACTATTCAGTTGTGGGCTTAGATTCTGATCCTCCTAGGTATTTAAGTGTCAACTTTCAACTGATTCCAACAGAACACAGGTGTACAGAGCAGAATTTGAGGTAAACGCCTACACTACTGAAGTTGAGAAATATCTCCCTCCTTAAGGTTGGGCCCTACATTCTCAGATCACAATAGGTATCCAGGCTTTTCAAGACTACAGCGTAATTTGGAGAAACCATTAAAGTGTGGTAAAACTCCATTAATCTGACTTCAAGATGAGGACCTACTGCCTTGTAAGGAAGCATCTTACAAAGATGAATTACAATAAAACACAGAAAGGAATGGCAGGAAGACATTGAGATACCATGAACTGTCTTTAAGGCTCAGCTTGGATGGTGTATTTTATTATATTGGGGTTTACACTATTTTTTTAACCAAAAAAATTCAGATTCTCAGGTCAATTTTTTTCATGCTAGGTGACGAAAAGAGATAGCATCACCTGAATATGATTTTCAAACCAAACAATACAAAATTCTCCAGAAAAGGACTGGAGACTTTCCAAAAATGTGGAAGATGTACTCTCAGAAAAGACGACTTTTAAAGGTTTCTCAGCCAGGAGCTTTCATTTAATTCTCTTGCCAAGTTTTCAATGATCTTCCTGGGGTTATATAGGCACTTATGTGCTCTGCTAGATAAGAGTGCAGATGTTATACGATGAGCCAAGACATTCCTTAGTCTGTTTACCATGAAAATGCACAAGAGGCTGCTTTTTTTTTTTTTAATTTATTATTTTTTAAAAGCAACCACCACTCAAACAAGCAAAGACGCACAACACCATGTTCTAGCACAATGTTGGTTAATAAGACTGACAAATTTCCACTGGTGCCCAACGAAGGCTGCAGGTGCACCTAAGATAGCTGGGAGTTAGAATGTCCATTCCACAACTAGGTTAGCCTGCCTTAAGACACACTGCAAGTGCTACAAATCAAACCCGTAATGAAGTTTAGTGTATCAATCTGAACAAGGAGAACTTTTCCTTCATTTTAACTTTCCTCTATCTTTCTTATTTAAAAAGAAAGGAACATAAACTAGATTGGGGAATTGGGAACCCTCATAATTCTCACTCTTTCCCAATATCTAAAACTTTCTTACAAGCGGAAGCATTACAATTCAGGTATCTAGGCTCCACTGATTTTTGTGGGACCTCTTGCATTTGGCGGCCTCATTACAGACAGGTTATCAGAAGAAGTCACATCCAACAAAGCCGCACTCTTTAGATAGTTACTCAGCTTAGGCCCAAAAGGAGTGACAAGTTCTTTTGCAAAGCTAGTCTCCAAACTTCTTTCACAACAGATCACCAGAAGAACAGCTTCTTTAAAATAACATTTGTCTCTCCAATAATCAAAAATATTTTTCATTTTTATACCATCTGCTACCCCACAAAGAATGCTTCCATTCCACACAGTCTGACTTACTGCTGCTAAACTGGATTTGTGTCCTTATATGCAGATCTTTTCATTTGAGATAATAAAATTATTTTAAAACTTTTATACTTGTCAAGAAGGAGGCACTATGCACTAATAAATTCAGTTATGACTAGCTGCCAGGATTAACCTAAGAAAAGCACACAAAATATTAATTATACAAACCACGCAGAATCAGGGGTTCAGAACTTTTAATGCTGTATTTAATGGAATTGAGATCCCAGTCAACAATTATTGTCCATATCTAGAACTGAAATGTAAAGCACAGCTAATGCAGCTCCCTAGAACGTACCTGTGGTATATAGAATTGTTTATCCATTCATGTCAGCCATTATGACCTGAATATGTCAAATGCTGATATAGACTATAAACACGAACCTACTTTACAAGCTTTGGGGGTGAGCAAAACAGTCAAATGAGGTGGTCATTCCAAAGATCATGTAGCATCCTACACACTGAACTGGTTTCTTAACGCAGTAACAGGTGCCGCATCAATTTATTTTATGCAAACCTGATTACGTTTTGGCTAACAATGCTCAGGAAGAAACTTGATTCCACGCTCGAGGACAGGGAAGCCCCATGTGCTGATGAAACACTGGGAGGATCTGTGATCAGATTCTACCATGCATTTAGTGGTGTCAGGCTAAAGTACTTCAAAATCCACTTTGTTTGGAGAGGGCAGCATTCTGACAAGTGTGTAACACTACTTCCTCTGTCAATGCTGGCTACACAGATTGTAAACATCGGGGGACACAGATACCTATATCCGTGCTTAATAATGAGAAGCACCCATTTGTACAACTCAGGTTACAACAACATGATGAGGAACTGGTTAAAGAAAAGAAAGTTAACGCTAATGTTTTGCATGTCTTACTCAGGCTTACTCTTAGAACTAATCTCTCAGTAGCTCAGAAGTCTCCATGTCATGTAGGGTGATAATACTTTCCATAGTCACAGGGCTGCCAGAATTCCTCCTTCACTGCAAAGATGTTGGACCTTGGGGATCCACAACGGGAAGCTGCTATCAAACTGGCAAATATCATAACCCAGTAATGAAAATCACACACATTCAGAAAAGAGTAAGCACCAGATCATGAGATCAGAAAGAAAAACAATTTTTATTTCCTCTCTGAGACTCTGAAGTGCACATGTGTTATCTCGTCAAGCTTTTGCCTGCAACAAGGTCAAATTGTGGAAGAATGACAGAAAAATGAGATTACTCTCTCTCAAATGAGGCATCAGTCATCCAAAGCCTTTCATAAAAGCACCAATTATCAAAAGGGTTACAATAAAAATAATTGGATCTAGAAATGCTGTTTATCTGTGAGAAGTACCTCCCTCTCTTGTTACATACTGGATGAAACTGATGCTTCACTTCGGTGAACAGCAAAAGCACCACTGACTTCTGCAAGGCAAGATTTGACGCTGTTCCTTTCATAGAAAGAGATCACTGATGCATCAGAAATGGGGAATGATGAAATGTCTGAGGAAATGCAAACAAGGCTCCTAGACACCAGCAAGAACTGCACCACACTTACCCCTTAATTCTTCTATTAGAAAGCCATTGTCCCTCAGAAAACACCAGAATTCTCTATCTGTAACTGACCCTGCAGCTTGAAGAAAAAGCCTTGAACACCACGAGCTTATTAGGAAAGCTTTTGCAGATGAAGTAATCACTGAAAAACAACAGTAGAAGCAGTTTTCACAGAACCTTTTTTGAAGCAACACTGGATAAAAGTGGACAGCAGGGAACAATTCTACCTTGGCAGTTTCAGCAGGTGCCCACAGCTACGTCACACTGAATTAAAACAAAACAAACCACACAACAAAAAATAATCCAGATAAGTATGAAGGCAAGCTTGGAATGAATGCCACCCTTCCAAAAGGACACTTGCAGGAAGTGCAAGAGAACAGTAAGAAGGAAATGGAACTACCAGATTTCCTTTATTATAGGAAGTTGAAGAGTCGAGATGGTTTAGAATCATAGTATACAACGCCAGGTGATTGCTGGAACAGTTAATCTCCCTGCCTGTATACCCTAGGTCATTATGTCTCATGCAGTTACTCCAAGGCTGACTGTTGGGTGCCATCAGGTCACCACAGAGAGACACCAACGAGTAATATTTGTTTAGATCTTCCCATGTGGTCATAACCTACTACTCATCTCTCTGCTGTCCTGACCACTGCGGGCAGGTTCTCTGCAGCAGTCTGTCCAGCAGACTGTCCACATTGTACAGAAACTCTTCTGACAGCATAAAAATAGAACACCCTTACGGTATTTTTAGTCTTTCCTGTTTGCTCAACCACAAACACCACGGAAAGATCATAAGTGATAAAGCTCCTGACAAAATGCAAGATCTGACCAACAAAAAAGGTCAAAATCTTCCTTTCTAATAATCACAGGCAGGTAGGAGAGAGACCTCAGTGACTGCAAAGGATGACAAACAGCAACAAACTGCTCAGTGAGGGATAAATCCTCAGTAGTGCAGCTATGGCTCCAGGATCCTACTTTAAAGTTAATTCTTTGAACACCCTATTTTCCACCTTTGCAGAAGCAGCTGTCAGATTCTGGCTTGGTTAGAGTGCCAAATTAAAGTTCGGTATCAAAATATCAGAAAGGTTCACCTGCAAATCACAGTGGCTAATAGCCATTTAAAATTACATCTAAATCAGCACTTAAACTGTGGTATACCAGATTCAAGGACAGCAGAGCAGAGACTGACTGAAGATTAGAATTAAAAGCTTTGTGTCCTTACTTCTGAGCTATGTTTGGAACTCCCTGGCTTTACTTTTTTCAATCAAATTACCTTGAAAAATAATCTAGCAATATTAGAAAATAATGGTTCAAACACTGAAGATGCTCGGACTCTCCAGTATCCAATCTGCAAGACAGTCTTAACTCTTACCCCAAGTATTTTGCTAGAAAAGTTGAAAGCAACAGAACCCAGCGTTTTGTTGGGGTAAACACTGCATTGACCACACAGTAAAAAAAGAACTCAACCAATAAATCTTTTTAAGAGCAAAATAGCATATCTTGATTCGCTGCTATTTCCAGGTCAGTATTATTGGTTCCTCATATCTCATACTTATAGAAGTATTTACTAAGGCTAGTAAGTGTCACTAATTTTATCACAGGTACTCGTTTATCTGAAAACATACACATACGGTACCCTGTTTCAAGTGCTTTGGTCACATAACCAGAAATCACAAGCAACTGAGGGAACACTTTCTTCATTATAGAGAATCTGGGTGACTAGACCAAGGCTTGCTCTTTAGCCATTTGAGCACAGCCACCTCAGAGCCTTACCCACAAAATCATGTTTTCACTGCATGTATTTGGTGTGTGTAGATCTAGCTGCGTCTCCCGTAGTTCTCAGTACTGAAATTCCTTCTCGGTCAGCTATGCTAACTTGGGAAGTTGTGCAACTGTCCAGGGAAAATTGTTGCAAGGGCACTGAAGAACTACCATTACTCAAATGATCTTCCCTGAACCCTTAAAGCAAAGCGGGAAGGCTCCAATTCAAACAAAAGCACACTCTGTGCTTTAGCACAGACCAATACCTGAAGCTAGATATTGCCATAACCTCAATGCAAGACTTTTCACAGAACGTGAAGTACACACTACAATGTAGGCAGTGGTGATGGAACAGGTGAGATGGTGTGAGGGACCACACCCCCTTGTCCCTTCCATGTCACTTGGCTCACTTCTGCTCCTTGCAATACAAACAAGCGTGGATGGCTCCATGAAACAAAAAGCAACGGATCTGAAAGCTGCATGTGTACTGAACACCTTTGTCACATGGGGGAAAAGGCAGCAGTTGCCACCACTATGTTGGAACAATGCATCAAGCAGCAGCTTTACCTTTTCACTCGCCCAGCTGTAGGAAGCCCTATGCCCCCATTCTTGAATCAGCAGGAATGAAAAGGGTTGGAATACAATACAGACTCTGTTCGCTCCCACCAATTTAAGTGACTGAATTTCATTTTCAAGCTTTTCTTTTCCAGCTCCAAAGCCTCGACAGACTACAGACCAGCTTTTCATGCTCCAACAGTCTTAAAGACACCCTAACACATGGCTTACTGAAGATTACATGAAATAGGCCATCATCTGTGAAAAGCAAGTCTCCAGTACTGCAGTTTTATGCGACTAAATCATGTGTACTGCCTGGCTGCCACCTCCTGGTGTCAAGGATTGTACAGGAGCTCCCAATTCTTTCCATAGAGCTGGACACATAGAAAAAGTATTACACAAAACATCTCGGTTCCAGATGAGCTTTCCACTAACTAGGGTTTCCATATACTGAGTAACAAGGCTGGGGGGAACGTGCGTGTTTGTGGTAGTTTAGGTCATGGAAACCATGACAACTTGCATGAGGCCCACCTCTCGGGGATGAGCTGCAGCAGTGCAGGTCAGTGGTTGTGCAACAAAACAGTCTCACTGCAGGATATTAAATCACTGTCTTAGGAAAACATGTTACTCCCTGCTATATGCTGAGCTGTTCTCCTTTGTGAGCTTGCCAGCTGCCAAACAGCATTGCTGGCACACAGATCCCCCTGAATCGAGTCCAGAAAGGATACACAGATATTCGCATACATATGTATGTTGATAGCTGAGACAGCTGCCGCTTCTCTTCTTACTTCTAACCACACTGAACTGATAGGTTGCTACCACTCTAACCAAGATCCCGGTTTGACCAAGCAGTGCTACAATCAGGAACAGCTCCAGGCGGTATCAGGGCCAAGACCATTTATCACAGCACCTCCCAAAAGCCCGTTGACCCTGCACTGCAAAAAACGAGCCCCGTGTCCCTAAACGCTCCCCCATGCCAGCGCAGCGCCTGGCAACACCCGCGAAACACCCGCTCACGCTCCCTCTCGGCCCTCCCTCCCGCCGCCTCCCTGGCCGCGGCCAGCACTTACGTGGCTCCAGCCAGTGACCGTTAGCTTGGCATGGCTGGAGAACCCGCCGCCGGCCGAACTCTGCGCCGAAGAGCTCCCCGCCGCCTCATCCGCCCACTCTTGCGGCAGCCCCGCCGACCGGCCGAGGGCCTCCACCTGCCGGGACAGGCGCTCCAGCTGCGCCCGCAGGCGCCGGTTCTCCTGCTGCAGCTCGGAGACGGAGCGCGCCAGGGGGCTGGCGAGGCGCAGCACCTCCTCTACCTGCCGGCCCACCCCTTGCTTGAACACCTGGATGTCGCCGTGGATCTCCCGGACTGTGCCCCGCAGCGTGTCCTCGTAGCGGCCCAGGGCCTCGCAGACAGTCTGCGCCTCCCGGCTGTGCGCATCCTCCATCTCGCCGGCCGCGGCCTCCGCGGGCCGCAGGCTGCGCGGCGCGGCCCGTCGGGCGGCTCAGGAGCCGCTAGCGGCGGACGCCCGGCCGCCTCCCCTCCCGCCGCCGTCTCTCCCCCTCGCGGCGGGCGCCCTCTGCCACCCGGCGGCTCTAAGCCCGGCCCCCGCGCTGGCCGGCCCCCATTGCCGGCGGACCACGGCCCGCGCTCTCGGTGCGAAGGGGGGGGGGGGGGGGCACAGACGGCGCACGCGCGAGAGCGGAGCGCCTGTGCTCCTTCTGCGGAGGAGGTGTAATTTCAGGAGGCAACGGCGTAAGAGGGCGGGAGTAGGGGCGGTGGCACGGGCTTGCTCACAGCTGCCCGGGGCTGAGAGGGCCGGGCGCGGTGGGCTGTGGGCGGGGCCGCGGGAGGGGGACGGCCTGAAGCGGGTCGCCGCGCCAGTGCGGGGAAGGGAGAGGAAGGAGTCGGAGATGGGTGTCGGGGAGGAACGGGAAAGAGAGAGTGAGGAGAGGAGAGGTGAGTGTTTGCTGTTTCTAGGGTTGCTTACGTGACAATGCCAAAGCAAGCACAGCTTATCTTTTCCGGGGGGAGCGCTGAGGCAAAGGGAGAGGAGAGTGATTCTGGCAGAACGGAGACAGAAATGCACACGCATGCACCTTTAGACATGCAAGTTGAAGGCTGACGTGTCCCTTCACGCATACAAACTTGGACCCACACCCACCATGCTCACCCATATGCTGAAGAGTTTCCCCGTGGGCTGCAATTTGATGGGCATTAATACTAAGCTGCCAAAGCACTCAGCAGATCCAGTGTGTGTGCATAGAGGATGAGATACACATTTCTGTCAAATTAGCCAGAGTCACAATGGGTTATTCTTTATTGCCTAGTGCAGTGCCAGGCAGTACCTTGTGCATAAAGCCTCATAGGAAAAGGAAATCTGGAATATATTTTAAGCAAATTTACACCATCAGTTAGTCTATATGTGTTCAGCACTTTACGTTCAGCGCTTTTTGGTACCATACAGGATTTACCATGTTACAGAATCATTGCCTCTTTCTGTCAGGAACACTGCATTCACAGGCAAAACTCATTGACTTACACACATGTTTACAAGCATGCCTAGACTCCTGGATGTTTGCCAGAACACTACAGAGATAAACCCTGCAGGTCTGTGTCAGAACCCTCCAGCAGTGAAGCAGGACAAAGATGCACACTGTCATTTAAAGCTTTTTGCATTTGATAATTTTTGTATGTACAAGCTTACGCTCCTCTGTGGACATGGGTATGTGTGTGTATTTGTATGTAATAACCCGTTTATCTAAGCTACCGATAACTTTACATACCAACTTATCCCTTCCTTTTTTCCAGTACCACTGTAATCCTTGCTTTTCCTTGCTCTCCCCTTCTCTTACCTCGAGCTCTTTTGTGGGATCTATTTTACAGCATTGAAACACTGCTGTAGAAAAATGCCAATGTCTTACAAGATAATGAGTGCTTTCTTACAAAAAAGAGTCATCATTTAACAGTGGTCAACAATCGTTCTCTTAATAGCTGAGCCTGTAAATCTAGAATGAGCAGAGAAAGCTGGAGACATTCTGCCTTGACTTTTAACCCCATCTCCAGGTTGCAGAGTGTTTAAGTCAGGATGTGTAAAACCCTACAGCAAAAGTAACGGAAGTCAATACCACTTGCTCATAGGTAATTTCTTAACATATACAACCCTACCTCATAATAATATATATGTGTGTGTATATGTGAATATTAAAGTTCACAGCTCACAGCTATCAGCTAATGCTACTAATACTGTAAATCTTTGGAAAATATTCCTCCTCCTATGGTAAAGATTTCCATTTTTATAATATTTTTAATTACTAAGGAAAGCTTATATTTTTTCACAGAATATTAATTTAGTTGAAAGTTCAGTTTTCTGACAAAAAGTGTTTCGAAAGAAAAGTTTCAACCCACTCTCAGCAGGATCTATCAGAGCAAAGAAAATCAAATTCTTTTGTTGTTTCCAGACTCAGCAACCACAGGATAATCATAAAAGCCTAGTATATTTAAAACTGCCTCTCAGTCATGCATTTAGAACAATTTACAGTACAAGTTAGGATACAAACAATTCAGATACTTCCTAACCTCGCAGCAAATTTAAGTGCAACTTTCACTCTCTCTGTCTGTCTGCACTGCCACAGATGAGGAATTGGCTTCATACTTCAGTACTCTAAAACCACACCCCCCTTTCTGTTCCTGTTTGAAATCTCCTGCTTTTGAGCTCTTGCAGCTGGACAAAGCATGGGAATACATTAGTCTTCAAAAGCCTCTCAAAACAGATAGTATTGTAAGTAAATACCATAAGTGAAACCCAAACCAAATGATATGATTCAAAGATGGAAAGATGACACACAGATTCTCAGAGCTTAATTTTGCCTGAGAGGTTTTGATGCCCAAGGCACACTAGGCATTTGATGTTCAGCTGTCCTTCCCTCTTTCTGTCTCAGTATCTGGTGCTCTTTTTCAGCAAGAAAGAGGTCCCAGTTAGCATGCCTTCAGACATGATTTAGAACCTTAAAGAACACAAAGTTCCAGCTAAATTAGCTGGTAACACGGCTTGGCTGGATGTCATGGGGAGGATGAATAAGTGGTTACATCCAGGGTTTCCAGAGGAAGGATAGCCTGACTGAAGATATTTGGCATGTGGGAAACCTAGACAAGAACTACAAAATCCTCAAAACCTCATTTGGCAAAATCTCCTGGCAGGATAAGAGGAAACACCCAGGAAAACCTGACTTATGATAACCCTGTCAATATTCTGTTAGCAATGGTCCAAATACAACAGCCTACAGTAATGTGATAGTTTGAACAATTTGTGTAGCAGTATCACATGTTTCTTGTAAGGGCCTTATGGCATTTCTACAGTATCTAATCTACCCTACAAGCAAACCAGCATCCATGGAACATACTACATTCCATAGCCCCTCTCTCAAATAGCTAGTTTAGCCCTCTTAAGGCAAGGTTCTGCTTGGAAAACTGTCATTGAAAAATGGTATGGCCAGGCACCAAACTAAGAAAAGAACAAAAATGTTTCAGTCCAGAACAAAATATGCTCAATTTCTGTATAGAGGAGTCTTGAGTTTTTCTTTAGATAAATGCCAGTCCAACATGCTCACCACAGGCTCCCATAAACAAGTTTGAGTTCTTTCCATCTAGTGCCCCACCAGGAGTGATAATGTACAACAGGCTACAAGATGCCCATTTTGCCTTCTCTGTAAGTCCACTGCCTTCCCTGGTCCTGGACAGGAACTATGGATTAGAGCATTATGAGTGACTCGTGCAAGTATTAACAATCCTTTTGAAAACCGATCTGCGCCCAGTAGAACAGCTAGGGTATACAACAGTTGCATGATCATTTTTCCAGCATTGCCCAGGGAAGTTCATTGTATTTGCATTTCTAAGCAGAGAATAGAAACGCTTCCGCAAGTCTATTAAGATTCCTGATAAGATGGTAAAAGGAAAAGCAAAGAAAGAAGTCTGTCTTATTTGATGGGGACAGGAAATAACACCGTATTACGTAACCCATTAAATGTTCCAAGCTTTACTTCACACTAAAGCTCAATGCCAATGGTTTTATATATGTGTGTGTGTGTTTTTGTAAAAACCTGTGTAGCTGTTCTGGCAGATCTGCACTGATCCATTGCCATAATTTTTTTTTCCCAGTGGTTCAAATCTCTGACACCAACCCAGTGCTCTAGTACAAAAATACTAGAGTACAATAGTTCAATTTCTAGTGCTAAGGTCTAAATTGTTTTCCCTGTGGTTTGAGAGTGAAAATTTGGCACATCAAACAGGCCACAAGATCATCCAAATTAAACTTCATCCAAACAATTGAACCCACTCCTGTAAACACAGTAAGCAAATTTATATCCAAGCATTTGGCTTTACATTGTTTCGAATTATTTGCTAGCATATATGGAACGTGATAAAACAGGTGATTACTCAATCACTGGCATAAAATGCACCAAAAATAAATATAAGCTAATATTAGTTGGCAAGTTCTGAATGATCCAGAGGTTCCCTTTAACATGCGCATTTGAGCTTCAGATTTGGGAAAGAAAAAGTTTTCTTTTAGTCTTGAGTGTTCACGGATTACGTCCACTGCATAGTAAACTGCTTTTCATGGTATTTTAATAGCACTGTGGTGTTAAAAATACGCGCGTAACTATAGTATCATTTTGCCAGAATGCATTTAAAGAGTATGCTGAAAGATATATTTCAATGGCAAATGGTGACAGAACAAGAATATATTGGGGGTGCTTTCTTTGGAGATTTAATGGGTCACTTCTTAAATATACATGAAGTGGTAAAGCCGCAAAGGACCGGCTACATTGAATGAGGGTCTCACTCCAAAATCACTGAGGGAATTTTTTAACACTTTGGATCTGATCTAAATGTTCACTTGGTGTAAACATCTGGAAGATGTTTACTTTCTACAGTTACAGCCCAGGCCAACCGAGGAGAGAGGAGTGATGGCCTGTAGTGAGTTATGTGCTCAGCATTGTTGCCCAAAGGCCAGTGTAGTTGAAGGGACACCGGCCTAACTGCATCTGTGCTGAGGAGTAGCCAGAGAAGGCGTGCCGTTTAAGTAGGTCTTTAATTTGAAGGAGCCCAACTGAAAGGCATCCTGTCTCTGGATGCAGCCATTGACTGTTCCCTGCTGCAAGGCATTGGCATACACATGCATGGCCCTGTTACACAGTCTGACGCATGGCTTCTCATAGGATAGGACCCAGAAATGCTTGAGCTGCCTGCCTTTTCTCAAAGGGGCTCTACGCACACAGATGCTAGCATACCTCCATGGAGCTCCCCCTAAGAAGTCTGTGGCAATGCTGCATACAGCAATTGCCTGTGATTTTCTCGTGGTTCTTCCCTTTAGTTGCAAAAGGATTTGAGCAAAGCTAGTTTGTTCCTTCCAGCATGGGCCACGTTCTCTGTGCAGGTGCACCACTGTAATTAAAACTGGAGTAACTCTAATGACTCCCATTTACTCAGGTTACTGCAAGCTGGTCCTGAGATGAAGCATAGATCTTGCTGCCTCCTCCTCCTAACATAATTGTTAAGGACATAAACTACAACTGCGTTCACTGTGACTACTGAACTAGAGGGTAAACAGGCTTAGCACAGTAATATAGAGGATTTAAAGTCATGGGTTCTTATGCCTGTTAACGGTCTAGTTCCAAAGATCTGATCCAGGTTCTGTTTATCTGTGGTGTAAATCTAGACTAATTCGATGTGCTCAGTGGAATTGTGGCTGTATAAAGCTGAATGAGAAGAGAATCAGCATGTAGGTATCAAACGTGGTGGACAGATGTCCCCTTCAGGATTCTTCTGTTTCAGTGGTAGGGGATATCACCTCCAGCTTTTCTTCAGTCACCTGCAACAATCTGGCAAACTCGACTGCAGAAAAAGCAGTCTTTCTGCTACCTAGGAGAGATATTCTACCGTTATACTTCAACCCTGTGTGAAGAAGGGACATCCGTTCATTGCTTGAAAATAGGACTTGGAGGCAGCTCCTCAGTAAAATTTAAGCCAAATATAGTTTCTGCCCTTCTGAAATATTTTGAAGGGAAGGAAAGAAGCGGAGGACTGTCATACTAAGAACTTCTACCTTCATGTTTTTATAAAACTCGTGGGTCACTGCCCTTGTTTTTCACCTGGACAGCTGCATCTAAAGGCCTGTAAGGCTCGAGAGATTAAATGCATTGCAAGTATAAGAGCGGAAAGACACCTAAAGACAGCATAACCTGGATTCCATCTTTCAGTTTTTAAGAAATGCTGAATTTTGGTAATGACATTACATAAGGTAAATTAGGAGTTATTTTTTGGTATCCATCCAAACCTTCCTGGGTAAGATGTGATTTGACCTAAAGAGGAGACAGGCTCAAGAAGAAAACCAGACATGCAAAATTGTTTGGCTGTTCTTGCTTGCTCTGATAAATACCACGGCCGGAGCTAGGGTAGCTTCTCTGAAAAGATGACTGTATTTATCATGCTATCAGATGTTTACTAAAAAGAATTATGCTCTTACTCAGTGGTATTGTAATAGAGGACATAAATTAACACAGTGTTTTGGAACTATGCATATTTTTTTCAGCCAAACATTTGGCCTGCGGCCCAGATAACAATGAGGTTTAGGGCAAAGCTGTGCACTCTGAGTAACCCATGGGATCAACAGCTCCCTTTCCCAACACACATTTTATTTTTACCTTTCCATTCTGTCTCTTCCTTCCCAATTGGAAAAGCAAAATTGAGACAGTAATGAAAACAATGAGACACAATACATTGATTCAAGGATTCCAAGTGCTCCTTGCCCATATACATCTTCCGTGTCCTTTTTGGTCATCAAAATGCCTTTGAATTAAGGAGGAACTTAGAGCAATGCTCTCAGGCAAGAGAAAGAGAGACCATGTGAGGTGGAAAGATGGGTCTGCAAGACAGGGACAACTTGGAAAGCCATACTCTAAGACTGCAAAACCTCTTTCTTCAGTGAAAAGATACATACTGATCATTTCCTCATTGGTTACTGCCATCACACACAAGGCAACTCGCTTCTCCTGTTCCGGCGTAAAACTGGCCAGTTTTTTTTTCCTTCTCTTTTAGGGCTCAAACTGGCAAAGTGCATGTTAAGGTTCAAGGCCTTGAGAAACTCTGGAGCAACTGGAAAGTTCTCCTGGGTTATAGTATCATTTACTGATAGAGCTTTACCTCTGCTGATGCCCCTATTACTGTCCACAAAGTCAGACTCCTCTGCTTACGGATTTGTTAAGAGCAGTCTTCTAAAGGACACACTCCCTTGGCCTTTAGGGACCAGCATAAAACTCGCATACAGTGCCCGTGTTTTCAGGAGACTAAGACTCTGGCTGGTTGCCAACACAAGTGAGAAAAGGATAATGGATCTTATCCCTTTGAAGAACAGACACAATATAGCAGCCTTTCTCCTCCATCCCCTTTGAAGTACACGACAACACAGAGGAGACAATGAAAAAGACGGAAATTTAATGTGAATGCACCTAGGAGTAATCAAAAAAAGATCCTCTTCTGCAATTTGACCAGAAAAGCACACCCTTCTCGAAGGAAGGAACTCCCATCTAAAAGGAAGTTCATTCAGAGTGAGGGAGGTCATGAATGTGCAGCATACGGCATATGCTACACCTGTTCCTTATACAGACACTCATGGGGTTAAGAGAGATGATATGGTTGATCTAATCTAATGGTACACTGTGGCCAAGACGGAAAGCCAAGTCTCCTGTTACCATCCTCACTCCCACTGTTTGTGTCATGCCATTTCTGGGTTCATCAGAACACTTCATGAGGCAATTCAATCATTCAACCCAACAGAAAACCAGTCCAAGCAAAAAAGAAATGGATTTGCCCTCTTCTGGGCTAGTAAGCTCAGTCAGCAACGGACAGAGCAGGAAAGAACTGGTAGCACTGAGAGTGGCACTGAGAGTGGCGACTGGAAAGGAAGAAGACCACTCTCACTGGGCAGCAGTGTGTGGCTAGTCTGGTTCTTGGCATGCAGTAAGACTACCCTTGAATGGAATCAGTTCCTCAGTCTCACTCTTCACAAAGCATGCTGATTAATTAGTGCACAGCAAATTTGTATCATACCTTATTGCGCAGTAACTTCCAATGGCAGACATAGCTCTTCTCACGCTGGCAAAGCTTCATAAACCAATAGGGCAGCAGGGATCAATGCCAGCAGGGAAGCTGTCTCTGCTTTGACAGGGAAAAAAAAAAATCTAAGAAGAGATGCTTTCCTTCCAGAAAGGCAGTGAGACACAACTGCTGTGTTCTCTCATAGGTACCCACTGGGGTGGAAAATGTTTTCCCTGTGGGAATGCTGCTTTCAGCAAGGTGTCAGAGAACAATGCTGTCACCAGCCCCAGCCACATATGATTTCCATGTCTCTTTCTATCTTTTCTTCTCACATAGTTACTTGTGCGCTTTATCTGGCTGGAGCAGGGCCATTTATCTCCTATGGTACATTGCTTCCCAGGTCAAGTCTGCCTCTCCCTTCCCCCTTCTCTCCTCAACAGCTTGAAAAACATACCTTAAATTCTGTAAAGTAATCGAAGGCCTTGTTCTCTGCCATCAAAAGAGTCTAAAGGGCTTGCTGTGAAAGATGCTGGACAGTTCTGGTACTGGCAACCTCCGTACTCCTGCCAGCCAAAATTCTGCTCGTGACGAGACTAAGACTATATCTCTCCACTACCGCTCTCTTCTGCCACTGCCAAAAGAGGAGTGAGAATAAAGCAGGATCCTCAGGGTCTCTGTACTGAAAGCAACTAAGGAGCAAAGAAGTGAGAATAGAAGCTGAAATGAAGGACTGAAGAGCACGCAGTAGGAAGAATGGATATGTGTGATTTGTGGTGTTGTATGAGCACCTGGAGTTTCAGTATGCCTGGGTCTATCCCATCTACACTCCACTTACTCTTAAACTGGGCTGTGAGAATAAATTTAGTGTTGCCTGCAGATGTGTAACCACTTCTCATACTGTACCTTTTCCGCTTGGCAAGAAAGCACTATCTCTAGCTAAAAGCTGAAAGTAAAGCTGTCTCTGTTTTTTGTGCACAGACTGACAGGTCAGTCTGTGTTGCTTCCCTCTGGTGAGGAAACTCCTGAGAGTATTGAGTCATTGGTTTCCTGCCATTGCTGGGGCAGAGCAGAAGCACAGTGTCTGACCTCAAAGAGGACTCAGTTCAGGGCTCCTACTTCTGCAACATTAATGACTGAATTTTGCAGATACTGACATTTCACCTCAGCAAATGGTAGTCTGACAAGGACTGGCAAATAGGGAAGCTCAGAGAGGAGCCAACACATACCTGATTCCCACAGAGTCTGTTGTCTTCCTGCAAACAGATGACCTTCACAGACAGCCAGGTGGCAAGCACGTGGGAACACTTGGAATTTTTAGAGGAAAAATGTGGCAGGCTTTTTTTTGCAGCAGGTATTTGCTCATCCTCTTGCTGACTCTCCATTTCCCAATTACCTGCAAAATGCCTTCTTTTAGAGAAGACTCCCATAGAAAGGTTTACTGCACGAGTGTTTACTGTTTAAGAGTTTCAGTCCAGAGCAAGTATGTCACAAATTCTGTCCCTTCTGGCAATTGGCCCTTAGCAAAAGATTTCTCTAAGGTTTAAACTGAATGGCGGCATGCGTGTGCATTTCGTACTGACAAGTAAGAGGTTACGGCTGTCGGGGGCAGTTTGTTCATGAGCCAGCCAATTTTGTAGCAAGGATGCATTGGATCTGCGATGGAGGAACATTATGGTTTCTATTCCTCTGACAAACGTGCACGCTTCAAATGATGCCAGTCCTTCCTCAGCTTATCCTAGTGCTCACTGCAATTTATATGCCAAAACCATTGCTATTCCTCTCCCTGGCATCCCAGCTGGGAGAGCTCTGGGAAGGGAGAGAATCAATTTTCCTGGCAAGAAGTAGGTCACATGGCAGCATGTTTTGCCCATTTTTTCTCTGCCAAGCCCCATCCTAACATACCCTTGTCCTCTGCCGATTCTGATAGGCTGGTCTTTTTCCAGAGTGGACTGGGAAACTAGCTAAAAAAATAAAACAATCAACCAGCTTCTGCTCAATGCCAGATGCTGTGCTTTGTAAAAATGGCTCAGGTGAGATCCTGCTGGCCAAGTCAGTAGGAGATTTGCCAGTGGTGTACAGGATGCCACATCAGGCTTTTCCAGCAAGAAGCAGTCTTGGAATTTATTACAGAAAGTATCCTTTCATACTAACAACAACCACCCGCAAGATTTGGTTCCAAAGGAGTCCAAAATGCAGTGTACAGACTGGATGTAGAGGTGTAATGGATTAAGGATGGGAAATGTTTCTTTCGGATTCATTTTCAAGACAGCAGTTTTCCTATTTTTTTATGCCAGGCCAGACACTTCAAAAACTACAGGCATAACTGCTTCATGCTGTAGCCTGAATCGCTTCAACCATTCTGTCAGAGACATCCTCCCTGCACTAGTAATTTTCATCCCTCCTCTACCTCAGTTCACCTATATGCAGAATACAGCTAATAACATCCCCTCAAGTAAAGCACCTTCCATTGACTGTCTTGCTGAATATCGTGGTCAGCTGTTTTGGTCGTGGACTATTTTTTACCCCATGAATTACTGGGCAGCATCCAGCATAACTGGGAACTCTCAGTACTCCTATAATAAAAGAAGTACTTGTAACACTGGCACCATTCATAAGGCAGCATGCCATCCTAACCACCAGCTTAACCCATCAGCTCTCGGCACATTCCCAGGTTTAGGCTTGGAATCTTGATGACTATGACAGACCACCAGGATACATGTCCAGCTGTTAGGATGTGCTTCTTTCCCCTTCCTCTGACAGGTACCAGGCTACCAGAGTCTAAGCAGCAACCTGCAAGATGGCTCAAGGCTTCCACTGGGAGACCATTTCCTATGCCAGCAAGCAGTGCCTGGCATCTTCCATGGCTCACTCCTGCTCACTGTCATTTGTATTCCAAAATTAAGCCTCAAAATTAATGAGGAGATTAAGTTAGAGAATAAGATTCAAAGTTCTAGGTTGCTGCAAACAAGACACCTTGGATTAATCAGCATACATGTTTAAAACAGATTATAATGACTGGTGGTGTCAAAGTGGAGCTGAAAAATACAGTTTATAAAAGCGCTGGATTAAGCAGGCAGCTTCATGGCATCAGGCAAAGCAGAGGGAATAACTGCATCACTGAAAAGCATACACGTCTGCTTAACTCTGACTCAAAAAGATGCATATGCCTGTGTCCAAATTTGCATCTGATTGGCTTTGTTCTTAAAAAAGATACTCGAGTGTTTTGCTGTACTTCAGCATGACACAAGAAACAGGCGTGCAGTACCAAAGCAAGCACAAGCCACATCAATGCACGTGCAAAAGACCAAAGGCTTTGCACTTATTGTGTGAAATATGATTATTACCAAAAGGCAAGTGCACATGCAAAAAGATTTCTAGTGCACTCAATGTGATTTGCCAGTGTGTCGCATGCTGATCAACACAGCACACTGCAGTCCTAATTCTGGAGTCCTTAAAATCAACTGTGCACTACAGCTGCATATGATAAGTGCTTCACTGTCGGATTTTCCTTACTTCAGATTTGTTCCTCTTTGGACATCTTTCTAAGTTGGTTTTATTTTATGAACTGTTTTAGTTGCTTGAGTCTCTTTTCATTCATGTTAGCAGACCAGTCAGAGCAGGGACTAGCAATGGGGCTCTGGTCTTCCCTATGACACTGACTTTCCAGCAATCATTGGGCAAGCTCCTGAAACTCTGGGACTACTGAGGATTAAAGGCCCTTTATGCTCTCCTGCCAAAACTGGGGTGACAGGAAGTGGATGTGACTTCAGTTTGCTGTAAAGTTTCTTTTGCTTGTGAAAAGGGCATTTCTAGGTCTCCCTCTCTCCCTGCCTCCATTTATCCAGGTCCCTGTTGATTGTGGGAAGTGTGGTGGGTTTCCACTGGCGCTTTTGTTGTATTTTCTTCCTCTGGTTGAGGAAAGGAAGTGATGGAGCACCTTGGTGGGCACTCAACAGCCAGCCAAGGTCAACCCATGGCAGTTTGCTTCTACTGGGCTCTCTGTTCCTGTTTTTTCCTTCTTGCATGTTTCTTGTACCCCATCGCTTTTGAAAGTTTCTACCTCTCCGTTCCTGTCTTTTAACTTCTCACTTAAGTCTCTTGAACCCAGTCGCTTTTTAAATTTTCTTGCAACCTCTCTCTTGCTCTCCCCCTCCCTGACCTAATTTTAATTTCTTGCCTATGTTTCTCGTCTCCTGTTGTTTTTCACATTTTTGCCTGCATCCCTTTACGCAGGTCCATATACCTATTCTTTTAATTCTTGTACCCTTTCACATTTAAAATATTCTTTCTGCTTTTCCCTCTGTCCATCTCCCTGTCTCTAGTTCTTAATTCTTCCCTCTGTGTCCTCTACCCAACCACTTCTTCAGTTTTGCTTCTTCCATCTGTCACCCTGCCCCCATGTGTTATTTCTTGCCTGTGTTTCCCGTACTCCATCGCTTTTTGAAATATTTGTTCTACATGTGTTTCTATTTGGCTCCCTGTTTCTATTTTTAATTTCTTGCCTATGTTTCTTTTCCCCTGTTGCTTTAGAATTTGTCCCTGGCCCTTGTTTTGCCTCTGTCTCGTCAGTCCCTTCTGCCTCACTCCCCATCTCTCCCATTTGTCTCTCAGTCCCTATTTTCTGGTGCAATCTCTCAGCTCTCCTCTCTACACCCTTGTCCCCCTCTCCATCCCTCTCTTGTTCATGGTGTCCCATTTTCTGGCTCCCTCTCCCAATTTCTTAATGCTTTCCCGTGTTTCTTGTGCCTCACTGCATTGCAATTTCTCTTTCTCATTTTCCCTCCCTCTGGCACCCTGTCCCTCCTTTTTTAATTCCTCTCTCTGTCCTGTATGCTCTCACTTAAAAAAAAAAAAAAATTCTTCCTCAATTTTCTTCTATCCACCTCCCCAACCCTATTTTTAAATTATTTCTGTTTCTTGTACCCTGTTGCTCTTAAAGATTTCTATCTACTTTTATCCCACATCCTGTCTTTATTTTTTAATTATGCCTTATCTTTCCTTACCACCATCCTTTTAAATTTTTCTTTCTCTGTCTCCATTTTTGTTGGCTGTCACTTTCTGTATTTTTATATCTTTCCCCTTTATTTCCCTAATCCCTGTTGCTTACACTGTATTTTCTACATCTACTCTTTGCTTTTTGATATCTTAAGTTTTAACTTTTTCTTTTTCTTCAGTGCCTTTGCTTTATAGATTTTTCTTTCTACTTCTCCATTACTATTTTTATTTTTTTCCCTTATTTCCTTAATCCCCATCACTTTTAAAAGTTTCTGTCTACAGACTTGCTTGTCTGTGTTTCACTGTCACGGTTTGGCTGGTCCAGAATCACAGCCCAGCAATGCTCAGCAGGCTGTTAGCAGTTTGAGTCAGCTACAGGTGTAGCCCGGACCATTGTGTCATGCTCAGTATAAAGCGGGAAGGTTTGCTGAGGAAGGGGATCTCCCGCGGGGCTCCTGCAGGGCTCTCTCCTTTCCCTGCTTCTCCTTGCTCCCGAGGACCCCTCTCCTGTCGATCGTGGCTGCTGCACGTTCATTTGGCCCAGTGTAACTTTGCATGCCTCTGTTGGTAGTGGTGCTGTCTCGTTAAACCCGATTTCACTTCGACCCGCAGGTCTCCTCCCCTTTTCTCGACGCCCCTCCCTGGCTAGTGAGGGGTCATCGGGGGACAGGGCAGCTGTTGCCGTGTAGCCCCGGACACGGGCTGGAGGGGCACGTTCGCTGCCTTTTCTGTCCATCGCCCCCGGATTTCCTCAGAGCCCGCGCTTCTTAAATGGGCTTTCTGCGCGTTTCAGTTCGCTTTGCGGCGCTCTGCTGCCACCATGCGGCCAAGGGCAGGTACTGCAGCCCCGACCCGCGCATGCGCGGTGTCGCTCGCTGTTTCCACGCTGCCGTTCGCCCGCAGCGGCCATGCGAGACCGCGGGGGCTGCCTGGCGCCGTCTGCTGCCTCCCGGTAAGGCAGCCCCGCTGCCGCTCCGCGGGCGCGGGGCCGGCGCTGCCGTTCTGCCCCTCGCCCTCTGCCCGTTCGCGCGCCGGCTCCGGCCCCTCCGGCGCGTCGGTGGTGGGCGGGGCAAGCGCGTGCCGGGCAAACGCGTGCCCGGCAGCAGCACGGCGGCGCGCCGGGGGAGGGCCGAGGCCACCGGTGAGGCGAGCGAGTCATCCCTTTCGGCGGGTGCGCGGGGTCTCCTGGTCGGCGGCGGCCCGGAGGTGCCGTCCCGCTCCCTTCTCCCGCCCCTGGTGCGCGTGCTTTGGCGCTGCCCAGCGGTGCTCCCGCCCGCCCAGGGGTGTGTCTTCCATGCTCCCCCCGCCCGGCAGGGGGCGCGCTTTGCCGCATCCCCCCGTCCTGGTGGGCGCGTGTTCCTGCATCCTGTCGCGCCGCCGGAAGCGTCACTTCCGCCTCTCTCCCCGCCCCTCCGGGGCGCGTGGCTTCCTGCACTCTCCGGTGCACCGCCCGGCAGTGCGAGTCGCGGCAGGAGCGGCGCGGTCACCGAACGTTGCGGGGCTGGGGCTGGGGCTGGGGCTGCGGCTGGGGCTCTTCTGGCTCGGGCTCCGCCGGGGGAGCGGGTGAGTGGGGAGCGGGCGATCGACCGGTGGGTCCCGGGGAAAGCCGTGAGGCGGGCGGCCAGGCCGGCGGGGCCCGTGTCGGAGGCGCGGAGCGGGGGGGGGCTGCGGGCGGAGCCGCGCCGTGTGGGAAGGAGCGGGGGGGAGCCGCGCCGTGGGGGGGAGGGTGGGGAGGGCGATGTCCCCGCAGGGCCGGAAGCCGGGCAGGCGCCTCTCGCGACACGGCGGGAGCGGCGGTCCCGGGGCGCGGCGCTGCCGGGCTGCCCTGCCGGTGCGCCGGAGCGGGCCGGGCGGTGCTCGCCGGTGTCTGGGGCGGGGCGGCGGGGCCTGCTCGGTGCCGGGCAAAGGGGACGGAAAGGGGCCGGCTGGGGCTCCAGGGGGCCCTGCCCGGCCCCTCGGGCAGAACCTTGCTCGGTCTTCTCGCCGCTGGCCGGGCGACCTGACCAAGAGGTTCCTGTTCCGCCGCCTCTTCCCGGCGTCGCGTTCCGCGTCCCACGAGGGAGATCCCGCGCGGGCGGATGCGGTCGGTGCTTGGGCGATGGCCCACGTGGGGCTGGGGGAGCGCGGAGGGGCCAGGGCGAGTGGAAGGGCCCCGCCGCCCCTCCCCACCCAAGCCCGGGGCAGAGAAGCTGGAGACAAAACGCCGTTAATGGAGCACGGTTCGTTCCCCGGGAGGTCTCTTGGGAGTCGAGAGTGTTTTTTTTTTCCGGGCCGAGGAACAGACTTTCCTCCGTGGTAAGTGCAGAGCTGCCTGTTGCCGCCTTGAGAGTTTCTCTTCTCGTGGTTCACCCTGATTTTATGGGTGGGGTGGAGATGGCTTTTTATTTTTAGATGCCCGAGTACATTGTCAGTAACCTGTGGTGTGAGGACAGTGAACTCTTGAGCACCTAGATGCCGGTAGAAATGTAACCAAAGACACAGGATGGACAGTGATGTTTAAACTTGGTTTATAGTCGATTTGGTTTTTTCATTAGAGTGTTGATGACTGCTTGTCCTGTGGTTCAGTCCACATGCTATTCCGTGGAGCCCTCAGTCTGGGACTTTTATGTGTTAAAAAAAAAAAAGCTTGTCCTTCAAAAAAAAGAACTAGTCCTTCGTAGGACTGAGGTATAGACTTGGGGAGTCTCTTAAAGACGTGATCAGAATTAAAGCTGGATTTCACTTAACGTTGCTGCTGTTTGTCTTTGCTTTTGTTACTGTCCCCACCGCTCCGTCATGATTGGGAGCTCCGAATCATGCCCTTTTTTTTTTTTCCAATTTGTAACGCCTTTCTCCCCCCTGCCCCTCTCCTAGGACTGTAGCGTACAGACCCTTCATTTAAACGTTAGTTTGTTTCCTCACAATTGAGTTCTGATGATTGAAATCACAGAAATGACACCTGTCTGTCTTACAGATTCGGAGTATTTCTGAACATGTACCCTCACAGACAAATGCTGTGGGGATACGCATCTTCTGCACTTCATCCTCCAGCAGGACAATCCGCCGAGACGGGGACGAGCTGTGAAGGGGCAGTTTCTGCAAGGAGGCGGTTGACAAGGACAGGTGGGTCGCTGTACATTTTAAGGATAGTATTCGATTTGGGATGTCTAGGGTGAGGAAACCCTGGCTCTGTGTAGGCTTGAGAAAAGGTGCGTAGTTATCTGTGTCGATCTAAGGAAGGGAGTTCTGGTGAGACTGAAGCTGCCAATGAGTCAGAAGGAGGAAAAAAAAGAAAAAAAAAAAAAAGGCAGAAAGCACCCAGTTTTCTATGAAAACCAAAATCTCTAGTGGCCTGTCTCAACAGCTGTACCAAAGATGATGCAAAATGCTTTTTCCTCCACTCGGTTGTAGTCATTGCAAACCTTCGCCGAAATAGGAAGCTTTTGATTCCTAGCCCGCTTTGTGCTAAAAGGTGGCTTGTTTTTTTTTTTTTTCCTCTCTCAGCAGACTATCAACTGGCATCATTTCACCATGGTGACCCTTTCTTCTGCCCTGGAGGTACAAGACTGGCCCAGAGGATCCCGAGTGGCCTGCAAGGACAAGGTACATCTGCCCCGTGCGTCTGCATTTTTCCCCAGGTACTTGTAGTACGGACTTTAAAGTGAACGTGAAGAACGTGCCAGCTCTCCTTCTCTAGTTTTGATAGGAAGTGCTTCAGCAGAAACACTCAAAATAAGATCTGTTCTGGAGCACGTTGTGCCTGTGTGAAGTGTACTCCCCTCCGTTTATTTGCTCTTCCTGAGAGCGTGCGTAGCTTTCTGTTTTGTGTGCTTGCTGAGAAACGATTCTGTGAGAATCGTGTGGTGCTGAAAGGGGAAAGAAACTGTGTGTCAGAGTTTGGATGTTCTGAAGAAATGGACTGTGTTCCAGATAAAAGCTTTCTCCTTTTTCAGTCCTTAAGTGTTTAAAATATCTCATAGGGGTACGTGAAAACCTGACTGAGATACTGACATCTGTACTAAGAGCAATCAAGGTCGTGGGTTGGGGTTTTTTTTGTGTTGTGTTGTTTTGTTTTGTTGTTTGGGGTTTTTTTGCTTGTTTGGTGGGTTTTTTCCCCCCACCTCTCTCTGGCAAATCTTCCAGTCCTGTTTGGTAGCCTTAAGCATTGCAGAACTGGGTAGTTGATTTCTGCATTGTGTCGTCATCCCTGTCCGTCATCGTCCCGTCCGTGTGTGTGTCGTGTGTGTGTGTGTCCCCCAAAGTAAAATAGTATGGGGATCTCTTATCTTACTAATTTTTTATAAGTTTCATTTCTGATAGGAAAAAACCCCAAACAGTTCATGTTGTGTAATATACAAATGAACTTGCCTTGTTTAAACTGTAACCGCCCGCGAGCTTCAGGGTACGATTGAAGAGGGTGTTTAAGCAATTTGGTATTTCTTCTATGTGTTTAAAAAGAGAGGCTGCTGAATGTTATGGGTGGTTTTCCCCATATTTGGAGGGAGCACTCCAAAGTACTTTATTTCTGTCTGGCTTTCGGTGGTGCATTTCCCTGGCCATTTGGTGGCATCTCTCCTGGGCGGTGCAGCTGCCCAGATGTCCCTCCTAATGGTGTAATGCACAAGAAACCCCCCAGTCGGATGGGAACGGTGTATTTTGGAGACAGGTGATTTAATGGTATCTGCTTGCAGCTGGGTGAGTGCAGTTAACGCAAACATCAAATCAAATACTTTGGTAGTGTAAGCGTTTTTGTTGGATGTACATGAACATCCACGTGCTTTTTCGGTATAAAGTGAACGACTGAGATTTGTTCTTTCTTTAAAGAACGTTTTAAACATGACTTTGTTATGTTTATTTAGAGTTTTACACTTCACTCTGCAGATTTATTGACTGAGCAAGCGAGACGTGCAGCAGCAGCGGCGGTGGCGCAAGGGCTGTAGCTGTTATGGTGAGTCCGAGGATGGTACGAGGTCTTCATGCGGTCTCACGGGCGGGGGGGGGGGGGGGGGGGTGTATCTCCCCCCAGGGGTGCTGTGAGAAAGGGACGAGACGTTTTCCAGCACTATCAAGGGTGTTTGCTTTTATGCTGAGAATGCTTTCAAAATTGTATTGATGAGTCTTAGTATTGATTTTTTTTTTTAAATTTTTTTTTAAGCGTACCGATGGCTCTGGCTTTGAACAGATGTGTTGTAGTTTGAGCTGACCTCCTTTAGCTCAACTGCTATCCTATCCCTCATTCTCACTGAATTCTTCTGCTTTCTCCTGTGTTACTTTTCTCATATGCTGAGACATAACTTGGGATTTTTGTTCTTGAGCTGCCGTGTTGTGTCTGGTGCTGCTCGGCAGCTCCCCCTGCCCAGGTTTGCCTGCCGGCCGTTCAGCGTGCTCGCCCGGCGGCGCCAGCCCTGCGGCCGGAGGCTCCTGGCTCTGTCTCCAGCGGGGACCTGCGGGTGCTGCAGCCGGGGCTGTCCGGTGGGGAGAGTCCGGGGCCCAGAGGGTCTCCTCCCCGCTGTTCTGCCCGCCCCCGCCCCCCCCATCCCTGTCGTCCGTCGTGTCGTCCCGTCCCGTCCCCCCCCCCCCCCCCCCAAGTGATTCCCATGGAGATGTTGCCCCATGCGAGGTTTTTGCGGGACGTGCCCCCGAACCCCCTGCCCTCCGACCTTGTGCCCCCTCCGCCCCACCATGCTCGGCACCGCCCTCCCACCGCCCCTCGGGTGCCGCCTGCACCCGCCGACTTGCCCCTCGCCCCCAGCCCAAGCTCAGACCCGCCCCTTCCCCGCTCCCGCCCCGCCGGGGGCGTGTCCTCCCGCCCCAGGGGCGCGGGGCCGGCGGGCGCTCGGCGCGCAACGCGCGGGGCTGCAGCGTCGGGGCCGCCCCGGGCACGCGCCGCCCGGCGGGCGCTGCTGCCGCGCGGCCAAAGCGCGGTCCCGCAGCGCGGCGGTCGCGCGCCGGGCGTGGACCTTCCGGCGCGCCGGCGGCGGCTCGCGCATGCGCGGTGCGCGAGAGCAGCATGGCGGCGGGTGAGGGGCGAGGCCGGCGGTGAGGCGAGCGAGCTCCTTCGGCTGGTGCGGGAGTCTCTGCTGGCCGCTGGCCGCCGGGGGTGGCGGGACGGGAAGCCTCAAGGCCCGTGCTGCGGCGGGCAGCCCCGGGGAGCTCCCGGGAGCTGGTGGGAGGGAAGAGGGGAAGGAGGCGGACGCCCCTCCAGGCGCCGGGTGCCTTCCCAACTCGCCAGAGCTCCCCTTGAGCCTTCCCCGGCCCCGCTGGCCCCGCGCAGCTGCCTCCAGCTCCAGCACCTCCCCTGCAGCCTGTCTCCCCAGGTCATCCTGTTGTGATGGCAGCAAGCTGGCCCTCGGATGCACTTGATTCTGCCTTAACGTGGATGCCATTAGCTGCAGTGCAGGGAAAAAGTGGCATCTCCAGAAGCTGCTGTGGAAGGAGGCGATTTGGCCGGGGATGATCTACGATCATAATGGTCACTGATTCTCCTTGTCTCCCAGAGGCTGCACTGAGGGCACAGGTGTCTCTTCCTCCCCTGAGGATGCTGTTGTCTGCACCCGCCTCGGTCTTGCCTGGGTTGTCTCTGCCTGACCTCGCTCTCGTCGCGGCGTGGGGGCAAAAAGGGGCGGGCGGAGCGCTTGCTGGCTGTGGGCAGTGGACAGGAGCTGCTGCGGCTGAAGCTGGAGAGGCCAGAGAAAGGTAAAGAAGAAGGAATCAGAGGCCGGCCGGCCGGCAGCTGCCTCCCACCGCAGGCAAGCGGAGAGTCCATGTGCGTAACCCACGGCGTGGTACGGCCGTGTGACGCATGAACGAGCGAGGCTACATGTCTAGGAAGCCTTGTCTCGCAAGAGTTGAGACAGCCATGTAATCTTTTAGGTGGAGAACCACCATGTGACCGGAGCTGCAGAAGAGGAAGGGAGGAGAGGAAGAGAAGGAAGCGTCTGAACGGGCAAATTCTCCTGGCAGCACTGAGAACAAGGGATGCGGTGAGTCCTGGGCCCTCGGGGCCCCATCGCCCCACTTGTGTGTCCCAGGCCCTCCCTATCCCCCTCCCCTGGCCCCCTGTCTTTCACATGGTGCTGTGATTTCCCCCTTGCCCGCCCCCGTCTTTTTTTTTTTTTTTTTTTAATCCCTCCCCTGTCTCAGTCTCTCTCTGTCCAGCTCCTGGTCTCTAATTTTAAATTCCCCTCTCTCTCTGGAAGCCTGTCAGGACTTTTCTCTATCTGGCTCTCTGTCCCTGTTGTTTAATTCCTTCCTGTGTGCCCTTTTAGGCCTCACCATTTTTATTTGCTCGGTCTCTCTTGGTCCAGCACAAGATCCGGATTTTTTAAAATTCCTCCCTCTCTGCCCTGCAGCCTGTCGCTTTCGAAGTTCGTGTTGCGATTTCATTCCTTTTGCCGTCTCTCCCTGCTGGGATTTTTCAATTCCTCCCTGTCTGTCTCGCAGCCCGTTGTTGCTTTCTTGTTCTCTCTGTCTCTGTTGGGCTCCCTGTCCCTGTCTTGACCCACTTCTAAAAATGCCTTCCTCTCTGCCTCGTATGCATTGTTCTTGAAACTTCCGTTTCCCGACGTCTCTCTGTAGGTTGCTCCTGGTCCCAGATGTTTATTTCTTCCCTCTCTGTCCTGTGGCCTGTTGCGATTTGGTGTTTCTGCGTGTCTCCTGTTCCCGGCTCTCGGTCCCCGTTTTTCAGTTTCTCTCTCTCAGCCCTGTAGCCCACTGCTGTTATCTGTCTGTCCTCATCTCTCTCTGGCCAGTTGCCTCTCCCCACATATGTGGTTCCTCCCTCTGCCCTGTGGCCCGTCACTGGTTTTCCGTTCTCTGTCCTGCTCCTTTTCCCCGAGTCTTCAGTTGCTCCCTCTCTGTCCTGTAGCCCATCAAGGGGCTTTGTTTCTTTCTCCATCGCTCCCTGTCCGTCTCCCTGCCCCATCTTTTTAATCCTTCCCTTGCTGCCGTGTGGCGGCTCCCCGCTATCTTCCCTTTCTTCATATCTCTCTCTGGACGGCTCCCGCTTCCCTGTTTTTCAGTTTCTTCCTTCTGGGCCCTGTAGCCTGTGGTGATTGTGCTGCTTTCTCCTTCTCTCTGTCCGGCTGTGGATCCCATTTCTTTAATTCCTCCTGCTTCTCCCTGTAGCCTGTCTTTCTGTCTGCCCTCTCCCCCTTTATCTGTCTCCCCACTCCACCTCTGGCGCCCTGTACCTGTGTTTTAATTCTTCCCTTTCTGCCCTCCAGCTGTTGCTGTGCTTCCTGCGTGTGTCACACTGGGTCCGGCCCCTCATCTCTGTCTTTTCATTCCTCCCGCTCCTCCCTGGAGCTTGTCGCTGTCATTTTCTTTTGCTGTTGCTCTGTCTGGCTCCAGATCCTCGCAGCTTCCCCCCACCCCTGCCCTGCCTCGTTGCTCCTGGCTGTTTTTTCTGTCTCGATCTCTCTGTGCCTGGCTCTGGCTCCCTGTTGTTTCACTCCTCCCTCTCTGTCCTGTAGCCCATCGGCACATTTTCTTTCGTTGGGCTCTCTTTGGCCGTTTCCCTGTCCCTGTTGTTCAGTTTCTTCCTTCTCAGCCCTGTAGTGTGCCGTGATTCTTTTTCTTTCTCCCCCTCTCCCAGCTCCCAGTCCCTCCCTTTTAATTCCTCCCTCTCTGTCCTGTTGCCTGTCAGGAGTCGTGTGTCCTGGAGTCCCCGGCCCACCCCCCCCCCCCAGCCCCTTCTCACTTTCGCACTTCCTGTCCGTGTTTTTTAATTCCTCCTCCTTTGCTGTGTAGCCTGTTGCTTTTTTCTTTTCTCCATCTCTGTGTCTCAGTGCCCCCATTTTTTAATTCTTACTCTCTGCCCTCTACCCTACCCCTATTTTCACCTTTCTCTGACCCTCTGTATCCAGCTCCCTGTCCCTATCGATTATTTTCTCCCTCTTACTCCTGCACCCGCTGCTATTCCCTGCTGTCGCCATCCCTCTCTGTTCAGCTCTCTGTCCCCAGATTTTAATTCCTTCTTCTGCCCCTCCGTAGCCTGTCTGGGTTTTCCCCCTGCTCTCTGTCTGGCTCCCTCTCTCTGCCTTTTCATTCCACATTCTCTGTCCCATAGCCCCAGGCTATTTGTCTGTGTTTCTCAGTCTCTTCTGTCTGGCTCCCTGCTGCTGTTTTTTCTTTCCTCCTTATTTGTCTCATAGCCCATCACTGTTTCGTGGTTTGTTTTTTTTTTTTCTGTCTCTTTGTCCAGCTCCCAGTCCCTGCTCTTGAATTCCTCTTCCCTGTAGCCCGCTGCTGTTTTTTTCTGTTCTCGATCACGCTCTGTCTGGTCCCCTGTCCCTGTTGGTCAATTCTTCCTTCTCTGCCCTGCAGCCCCTGCAGTCTTGTACTTTTTTCTGTCTCTCTCTGGCCGGAGCTCTGTTGCTGCTCATGAGTTCCTCCCTCTCTGCCCTGTAGCCTGTTGCTTTTGTCCTTTCTCTGTCTCGCTTTCTCTGGCTCCCTGATGACGCTATTTTAATATTCCCTCCCTTTTTGTATGAATCGCTATACTTTTTGCTCTCCAGCTTTTTTTTTTTCCTGGCTCCCCGGCTCTATTTTTTAATTCTTCCACCTGTAGTGTGTAGCTCTGTGGTTTGTACCGTGTTGTTGTTCCCCCCACCCCCGCCCCTCCCCTCCATCGTTGGCTGTCTTGGCTCCCTGTCCCTGTTGTTTCATCCTCCCTCTCTGCCCTGTTCTTTGTTGTCTTTCTCCATGTGTCTCGGTCCAGCTTCCTGCCCCTGTTCTTCTTTCCTTCCTCTCTGTCGTGCTGCCTGTCCCAGTTTTGTCCTGCGTCTCCGTCCTCCTTTGTCAGTCTCTGCCCTGCTCCCTTCTCCCTCTATCTGCTGCCTCTCTTCTTCTCTCCCTGCTGCTTCTTTCTCCACCTGTCGGGCTCCCTGTCCCTGTCTTTCTCTCGCCATCCTGTTCCCTGCCTCAGGCGCTCTCGCTGCATCCGCTACCTGCGTGACTGAAGAAACGTTCGCAGTCTCCTTTGCCCTCCCAGCTGCGTTTGCAGTCCCTTCACAGCAGGCGAGGGGCTGTGAGGGAGCCCAGGGGAGGAGGTGCTGCGCTGCGGGGGTCGAGTGATGGCCCCCCGCTCCTGCGGCACGGCCCAGCCCTCGCCACAGCCGCCGCACGAGCTGTGGGCTCGTTGCCAGGGCCGCATGGCTGCCTGCGGGCGTCCGGCTCGGGCACCATGCTCAGCGCTGCATCCGGCGAGCAGCAGGCTGTCCTGCCGGCGGGCGCCGCCGGTAACGGCCGCGCGATGCTGCAGGGCCTGTGGGATGGGGCCGCCGTGCCCGCTGCCACTTCCCCGTGAGGAAAGGCCGCTGCTGCCCCCTGGGCACAGGGCTGGTGGGCGTGCTCTTTTCACCCGCCTGGCTCCCTGACCCCGTTTTCCTTCCACAGACCAGGACTCTGTGTCCTTTCTTTATCTGTGTCTCCCCCTCTCTGTTCTTTTCCCGGTACCTCTCTTTCTCTGCTCCTCAGTTCCTCTCCCTCACCTTATTTTTCTCTTTCTGTTCCTCTGCCCAGCTCCCCATGGCTGTGTTTTCGTTCTCCGTACCTGCTGCCCCAGCGTGGACTGCCGAGCGGTCCCAGGGAAGGGTGAGTGGACGGGCTCTGAGCCCCAGAGCAGGCGTGTTCCTCGCACTTAGATGGGTTTGCAAATAAACCCTCGCTCTGTCTCCTTTGTACTTGCTGAGCAGCGGTCAGAGAGTCCAGGGGAGCAGGTACACAGCGGGGGTAAGGGGCCATGGCTGCAGCTGCGGGCTGGTGCCGGAGGAGCCCCGGAGGGAGCCAGCGAGGCTGATGGCGATGGCCGCTCTGTGTCATGGGGCCGCAGCCCCAGGGGATGGTGCTGCTAGGGCACGCCTGCCCGAGAGTGCCGACAGCAGACGTCGGGCCCCGTCAGGGCAGCTCCCAGGGGTTTTGTGAGCTGGTGGAGAGGAAGGAGGAAGAGGGGCAGATGGCTGCCTCCGGGCACCTGGAGGCCTTCCCACCCCCTGGAAAAGTGCTCCAGCCTGCGCGCCCCATGCAGCTGCCCACAGCTCCAGCACCTGTCCCGTAGCCCCTGACCACCCCAGACCCTGCCCTCGCAGCAGCAAGCTGACCCGTGAACGTGCTTTATTGCCCCATAAGCACGGGTGCCGTTGGCAATGGTCTGGGGCAGGAGGGGGCGTCTCCAGGAGCTCCTGCAGAAGGAGGGGTTCCTGCCTGGGGAAAGGGGTGGCCGTCGCTGTGGACAACAGTTGGCCGTTCTTTGTGTCTCCCAGGGGCAGCGCTGAGGACTTGGTTGCCGGTTCCTCCCCGGGGATGTTGCTGACTGCACCTGGCTCAGGTTTGTGTCCTTATTCTCCCAGTTAAAGCGGTTCCGTTAGTTTAATTCCCTGCCCGGTCACGTTGCTGGTGCCGCAGATACCTGCAGTAGAAGAGCAGGTGTCGGCCTTTGCGGTACGGGTCGCTGTCTTTGCTCAGTGCTTTGTACCCCGTGACACGGAGGCAGGTGAGGAAACTCCCCGCTGCTCCTCCGGCCGCCCTTGTGTCTGCTGGGGGTCGCCCCAGCCCCTTTCCCAGGGGATTGCAGGAAGGGTGGTGAGCAGGGCCCCGGGTGTACGAGCCCTGGCCTCTGCACAGGGAGCCCGTTCTGCTCCGGGGCTGCTGCGGTGCGGGCGCTCCGCTGGTCTGGTCGCTGGCGGCAGCTCTTGGAGCCGGCTGGGCTGCGCAGGCGTCGGGGGTTTGCTCACGGCAAGAAGCGGAGGCGTCGGTGTGAGGGAAGAGTTTCGAGACCGGCCGAGGTTCGGCTGTAGGCATAGTAGGAAGTACCCTTTTATGCAGTTGTTTTTGTTGTTTCAGGCTGGCGGTTTTCCGCTGAGGGTTTGGGGGTGGCAAAATGGTTTAATAGCCTGCCATTTTTTTTTTTTAAATTTTAGATGCATTGCATTTTTTTGGAATTCCTGACTATGGGAGATGGAACCTTGTTTTTTTTCCCCACCGTTTTTACTGTGTGCTGTGTAAGTTGCTGATGTCTTGATCTATGCTCTTTTTTCTCTCTTAATAGGACTGATGGTGAAATTGTCCAGCGAGGGTTAGGGTGAGCATCTTGTACTCGCCTGTATACGGAGCTTGAGAGTTTCTCGAGAAGGCATCTTCCCCAGAACTTCTCAGAGAAGAGGGTCTGCGTTCTTTGCGCTGGTAACAGTCTCCAGCCAGGGTCTGTCTTCTGTCGTAGGCCCGGGCACGCGAGCCTTCCCATTACTCCGTTTCTGACTTTTTCATGACGCGCCTGATGAGACGTGTCGTAGTGCCGGTCACAGCAGTTACGTTTCCGTGTAGTTTTTCACCTGTTGTGTGTTTAGCACCGGTTTCTGTGGTTGTAAGGTGCCTGTGTTAGATCTTTCAGCCGCCGTGGTTTTTCCGTCAGCTGACCGCCGCTGTGATTCCTTGAGGGGTTCAGTGGTAAGGAGGCGGTCGGTGGTGCTTGTTCCGTGTGCGCTATACTGCACATTAATGAGGTCTCGATGCTCCGGAGGTTTATTCTTTTGCGGTAGGCGGGCGCATCGGTAGCCGCACCGAGGGTCTCGTGCTCCTCGACTCACCGGGGTACCGCCGACCGAGCGCTCCCCGTCTCGCGCGAGAAGCTCCACACACAGATCTGTCCAGCACGTCTCGTGTCCGAGAAGGTGACGAGTGGTCCAGGATGCGCTGGGGTATCCGCTGTCGAGCGGTCTGTTCTCACGGAGCCCTCTTCTGGGACGACGACTTCTCCGCGTCCTGTGGATGTTGGGTCTTGGGGCCCGGCTTCTCGCGCGTCCACCGTTGCGGTTGCGGCCGCGGCCGTATCTTTTCGTCAGGGGCCGTGGCATTTGACTTCCGGGGTGGAAGGTGCTAAGGGTCGTACGCGTAGGGCCAGGTGTTGCTTTGGCTTTGGTTTTCTGTGATGGCTGGCTGGCTGTTGTTGGAGTCTAGAGGGTATTCCTACATGGAAAGGAGATCTCCGGAACCGTTAAGCTGTTGCTCCGCAGCCGGGTGACTCGTTCGATGCCGTTTTCAGATGCAGTGAGACGAGCCGTGCACCAAAGGGTTAGAGGAGGGGCGGGGGAGCGGCCATAAGAAGGTGGGTTGGCACGCAGTGTCAGCGGGCAGATGCGGCCGATGGCTGTGTGAGCAGCTGACAGGTCTTGGTAGGTTTGTTGTATTCCAAAGGCACGAAGTAGCGAGCGAAGCAGGGTATCGGCACTGCGGGTGGCTGGGGCGAGGTGAGCTGGGACTGGTGGGCTGCAGCAGAGAAGTTACTTTTCAGGCGTTGTGTCGTTTGTGAAGTTTATAAGCATCCCTTATGGGTTGTGTTTTACAGGTGGTACCGGAGCCTCAACGCGGCAGCTGGCAGAGGTAGGGTGGGTGGGCGGCCGAGGTAGAGGAGGAGGAGAGGGGAATGGGCACGGGCAGGCTGTGGTTTCGGGCGGTATCTCAGCACGTGCCTTTTGTTTTGGCTTTCGCAGGTCACGCACGTAGCCTCGGAGGGGCGAAGCTGCGCGCCGACCAGCGGCCTGAGGAGGCGAGGCGGTTGTCAGCCGGGCCGGCGTCCAAGAGCGGAGCATCCTGCGGCAGCTCGGTCAAGCGTTTCTGTGCGTTTGTGCAGGTGTTACGCAGCTGCCTTTGGAGTTGGGTGAGCTTTTGAGGTGGTGAGCTAAGGAGCAGCAAGGAGGAGCGTGGGGCTGGTGATTTCTCCCAAGCGTGACGGTATTTCTCTGTCTGTTGCTACCTTAGGGGGGCCGCAAGCGATGACAGCTGCAGCGTCCAACACGGGAATCGGTGCGGAGCAGTTGAGCGGAAGACCACGTTCCTTTTGAGGAGGAGGGTGTTTCGAGGAGGTCTGTGGTGACCCGTGTGACAGCTACCACTGTCAGCGGTGTGTGTGTTTTTTTTTTTTTCTTTTCTGTAGGCGATGAGGAGGAACGTGGCAACTGCAGGAGTAATCAGGTTAGTTGATGTGGTTTCTGCTGAGGATGGACGCGGATCCCCAGCCCTCTGGAAGCGAAGCTGAGGGACCAGGGACCGTTGTCCTGCAGTGCGTAACTTTGATTTCAGTTGGAAAAGGGATTTTCCTGGAATGGAAATCTTTCTCCTTCAAAGAAATTGCGTTGTACGAACTGCCTGTCGGACTCTGTGTGCTTGGCTGTAGAAGTCATGAGCAGTGAGACTTTTTGCCCTCTTTTGAAAAACAAAACAACAGCAAAGTCAATTTGTTTCCAAAGACTGAAGCACAGCAAGTGTTCCAAAAGTGGATGGCGTCGCTGGTCTTTACATTCTTGGTTGCAACGGTCGAGATACGATTAAAAAATGTTCCTCTGCGTGCTTTGGTACAGCCAGAAGCCTTAGTGCATCTGCCAGTCCTGTTCGGTGGCCTTACCTGTTGCAGCCCTGGGGATTTGAATTTCTTTTTTTTTTTTTTTCTTTTTAATGAGTAAAACCATGTGGGGGATCTATTATTTCACTGATCTTTTCCTGTCATATATGAAACTCTAGAGAAAGTTAAAATTGTATAATTGGCAGAATGACTAACGCGGTTTAAACTCGCTGCCGAATCAGTACAGCATGTAATGTATGAGGTGTACTTAAGCGGTCAGGGGTTTCTCTAACTCTTTCCAAGCCAGAGGCAGCTGCATGTTACTGAGTTTCTTCCCTGTGTTTTGACAGAGCGCTCTGAAGTACTTGGTTTCTAATCATGTGACATGATAGAACAAGGTGGGGCAGGAGCAGAGTCAATTAACAACTGTGTATTTTGGAGACAGGTGTAAGCATAGATCTAGATGGGGGTGTACAGCCTTGTTCTGCAGCAGCGCTCTAAGGAAGGGCATCAAACATGAGCAAGAGCAGTTGCTTTTCTGCTAAGAAGGGGTTGGAAATCGTATCTGTTTGTCTTTCTATGGAGTGTTAAGTATTCAAATCACTCTGGTTTGTAGAGGATGTGTCTGTATTTCGGGCTGGTCTCCTTCAGTTCGACTGCTCTCCTGTCCCTCGTTCTATTGAATTCCTCTCCTTGCTTCTGTGTTGTTCTTCTAATGTGCTGAACTATGGCTGGGGCCTTTTGTTTCCCGATGTCTTGCTGTGAGTGTCCGGTGCTGCGCAGCAGCTCGCCCCGCCCCCCCAGGTTTGCCTGCCGGTGGCTCAGCACTCTCGCCCCGCGGGGCCAGCTCTGTCTCTGTCCAAGCTTTCTGCCACGGCTGTCCGGTGGGGAAAGGGGCAGTTGTTGCTCTGGGGAGCCCGTCCGGGCGTGGTCCGAGACGGGGAACGTGGCAGAGCCGAGTGCGAGCAAGAGCCATGGCACCGTCCTTTGGCGGACGCCCTGCCACCCCTCTGCTGTGCGGCAGCCGGCGTCGATGATCTGGCGGGGGGCAGGCATCGAGCATGGATTCTGTCTCGTGGGCTGTGGCAGGTGAGTGCTCGTCTGTGGGTTATGCCGGGGAGAGCCGTTGGTGTCGGTCATCCCCCACCCCTCTCCGGGTCCCCCTGTACCCCCAGTGTCAGAGAAAGACGCAGGTGCTGCTGCGCCGCTGTGACCGCACGGGGGTGCTGCGTGAAACGGCGCTTTGTGCTGCCTGCGCGTGGGGGGTGTGCGGTACTGCAGGCCGGGGTACGCGCATGCGCGCTGGCGGCCGCCCGCGGCGCGCTCTGCTACCACGATTTGACTAGGGTTGGGTACTGGGGCGTGGTACACGCGCGTGTGCGGTGACACCGATTTGTGGCGCTCTCTGCTGCCACCCTGTGACCGAAAAGCAGTACTGCAGCCCCGAAGGCGCTGCCGCGCTCCCTGCTGCCACCCTGTGACCGAAAGTCGGTACTGCAGGCCCAGCGGAGCTTTCCGCGCTCCCTGCTGCCACCCTATGACCAAAAAGCGGTTATGCAGCCCCGGCGGCGCTGCCGCGCACCCTGCTGCCACCCTGTGACCAAAAGACGGTACTGCAGCTCCGGGTGCGCGCTGCCGCGCTCTCTCCTGCTACCGCCTACAGTGAGTGGGCTACGCACCGGACGCTCTCACCTTTGTGCCCCGCGGCGGCCCCTTCCCCTGGGGATGTTTGGAAAGGCAGTGGGCGGGGCCTGGGGTAGATGAGTCCCGGGCTCTGCCCAGGGAGCTCCTTCTGTGCGAGGTGAGAGCTGTGGGATTGGGCAAGCTCCAGCAGCACCCACAGTAGAGAGAGCCCTGGGATGCAGCTTGGGCTTTTTTTTTTTTTATTATTTGTCAGCAGTTTCATACGGAGTGTTAAGGGGTGATGAGAGGGTTCTAAAACACACAGCTTTTTTAACTGACAGTTTTGCTGTGGTTTTGTTCTAGGTTGTCCTGGGTTACAGTGCAAAATGTGCCAAAAGAAAAAAATATTCTATTACCATCTTCAGGAGCTGTTGAGACCAGGTGGGGCGGTGCTCTCTGCCTCCCCCCCCCCCCCGGACTATCTCCTGTTACTGGGCACAACAATGCCTTATCGCCTGACTCATCGATAACTCGCTCCTGGACTATCTCCTGTTAATGGCCCATCAAGGAACTGCCTCACGACTCCCCATCCCATTGTGAGATGCTCCGCCCGGGGGGGGGGGGGGGGGGGGGGGGGGGCGGGGGGCGGGGGGGAAGGAGCCAAGCAGTCCATGCCAAATAAAAACAGAGATTTTGAACACCCTAGCAGCCTTCTTCCAGTGGATTCCCAGAGGAGCTTTTCCCCCCACTGGAGTTCCAGAGGACAAGAGCTACCTACCTACCACTGGACCTTCGGAGGAAGACCAGACTCTTTTACCTGATTGCTGCTTCCACAGAACTACATCCATCGCTTCAGGAGGACTGCAGCCAGCATCTTATCGGACTGCTACTGCCACCCTAACAGGGTGTCAGGTTGTATTCCTGACTCTGTCAGTGTAAACCAGTGGGTTGTTTGTTTTTTCCCTGCCTTGTGTTATATATATATATATATATATATATATATATATATATTTATATATATATATATTAGTAAAGAACTGTTATTCCTATTCCCCATATCTTTGCCTGAACGCCCGTTAATTTCAAAATTATAATAATTTGGAGGGAAGGGGGTTGCACTTTCCATTTCAAGGGAGGCTCCTGCCTTCCTCCACAGACACCTGTCTTTCAAACCAAGACATAGGTGCACTGGATTTTCCTGGAATTCTGAACTTCCTGCAGGATGGCAACTTGTTTTTTGTGACAAGGGTTTGTGATCCCATTTCCTTTCCTAGGACTGAAGGTGAGATTATCGAGTAGCATGAGGATGTGCACCACATCTGCACCTGTCTATGCCCCCCCATACCCCTGTCTCTGCCTTCAGGTGGGGTTTTTCCCATGCCACCCCGATCTTTGTGGCCTTGACTCCCGTGTGTGTGCCTGGCCCTACTTGTCATGTCCCTGCCTCCCATGGGCCTGCCTTGCCTGCTTTTTTTCATGGTAGGGATGGACAACGACAAGAGTATATGTAAGAAGGCAGTCTTTATTAAGTTGCAAAAACCAAGATGGCTGAGATGGTGCAGCAGAAAAAGCGTACCCTTTTATAACCTTTCTTATCTGTCCACCTGTTCATGCACTAAGGCTGCTAAAATGATTCGCTCAATAGCTTTGTCCATTCACCTCCATTCACATAATGATTGGCTGGAGCTCCTACTGTATTTCTCACTGTACCTACTGTTCTCTTGCCAAGTTTCTGCTCTGTGGTATTACTTGCTCAGTCTCTTCTTGCTCAATCTCTTATAACTTCCTCAAACTTGTTTACAACATTCTTCATCCACTTCTTCTGTCTTTTCAAGGGTATACTGGAATGCTGTCAAGGTCAACTTCATCTTCCTCAATCAGGTTATCCCTGACAGATTTTTGTACCCACTTTATGGGTGTGCATAGCTCACACCCTATCCTCCCCCTGTGCACCTGCCTTCCTCCCCCCCCCCCCCCCCCCCCCCGCCCCCCCACCATGGGTGTGCCTTGCACCTGCCTCCCATTACCATGTTTTGTGTCCCCCCCCCCCTTGTCCCTGCTCCATGCACCTGCCTTGCCCCCACCGCTACAAGAAGTGCTGCTCCAGATGCAAACTGTTTTAAACAAACTGTTTGCATTCCAAACTTCGCTCTGGCACTTCCTTGGGCCCAAAATGCCATCACCAGTAGATATCAGGGGGAATGAGGGGCACCCAGCAGGGACACCCTGAAGTCTCATGGTTTCCATCAGGCTTTCCCAAGGGCAGGGGTGGGTGGGAGAGTGGAAAAGCAGTATCGCTTTTTACATTTCTTCCTACATCTCCCTCTTCAGAGCTCCTTGTCCCTGGGTGCTTGTTCTTGCCTGTGGCCCCTGTTCCTGATGGGCTCCAGGTGTGGCCAGTGGGGCTAATAACAGGGCCGGCCCTCCTGTGGGCTATAAAGGGGCTGCCTGAGGGAGCTGATAAAGGGGAACTGGTTGAGGAGGTAGCTGGAGGTACCTCCAGAATGGAATGGCTGGTCCCTGTGGTAAGGAAGGATCCCCCTGAGCTGTCCATGATGGAGCAGACCACCAGCACACGTTGCTGGCAGCTTGGTGCCTGCATCGGCTGTGTGTGTGAGCCGCTGGCCAGCCTGGCGGTGGAGGGGAGTTGAGAGAAAAGTGTTGGGGTGCTGAAGATCTGAGCTGGTGCCAGGAGCTGGGGTGAGTCACACGTTCTCCTGTGTGTGTCCCAGTCCACCTCTGCTGCCCTGCCTGCCGCTCCTTCTGCTGCCTGGGAAAGGGCTGCCCAGGGATGGGGAGGGCCAGCAATGGCTTTCTGTCCTGGCCCCTTTGCTGTGGGAGCCTGATGGACAGCCTAACACCTTCCTGACTGCACTGGGGCTTCCCCTCAAGCCAGGGGGAGAGGCAGGGCTGGAAGAAAGTGGAGGCTGAGATGGGGTGCGAAGTCAGGGAAAATGTGGAAGTCAAGATGGGGGTGGAAATGGTGTCACTTTTTACATTGTCTTTGTAAGGCTCCCTCTTTTTGTCTTCCTGACCCTATGTGTTAGTTCTTGCCTCTGTTTCTTTTCCCCTATTGCTTTACAATATTCCGCTGTCCCTTGTCTTGTCCCTGCTTTGTGGTCCTGCTGGTCCCTTTGGCCTCTCTCTCCTGCTCCTCCTCGCTCTTATGTATTCCTCCATCTCTCCCTGGGTTTTTTGCTCAGTGTCCCAGTACTCCTCTCTCTATGCTACTGTCCTGCTCCCTGTCCCTCTCCTGTTTGCAGCATCCCGTTTACTGGCTGCCTGTCCCCCACCTCTTCTCTACCTTCCTCCTGCTTTTTCCCTTCTCTCCTGCTGCGTTTGTTGTGTTTGCACATCGAGCCTTGTAGCCAGCTAAGTGCCAGGATTTGTTCTGGGCAGAGGTGAGTAAACTTTTCCTGCCTCCTCTGTGCCCCTGGATGGTATTCAAGCCCCTGGGTGCAGAGCTCGTGGCTGTGGGCAGGTGCCGGGGAGGGGGCCATGTGCTGTGGGGCTTTGCCCAGGCCCCTGTTCCTGATGGGCTCCAGCTGGGGCAGGTGTGGCCAGTGAGGCTAATGATGGGGCTGGCCCTACTTTGGGCTATGAAGGGGGCTGCCTGGGCATGCCTGCCTGCAGGAGCTGGCTGAGGAGTCAAACCAAGGGGCTTCCACAGGCAACTGTCTCCAGCTGGTCCCTGTGGCAAGGAATGATCCCTCCCACCCATCCACAACAGAGAATGCCACCATAACACAGCACCAGGACCTTGGCGCCTCTGTTGGCTGCACACGTGTGAGCTGCTGCATGTCCAGGAAACCTCGTGAGAGAAGTGCATTGAGTCACCCACCGCCTGCTCCTAAGGTCAGGCAGCTGGCACTGTGGAGGAGGAAGGGGCAGAGACAGAGAGAAAAGCCTCGGGGCGGTGAAGGTCTGCCGTTGTCACCAGGAGCCACGTGTCCCCTCGTGTGTGTCCAGGGCCATCCCTGCCCTGGTTCTGCAGGTCTCTGCCTGCCTCCTTGCCTGTCCCTGCCTCTGTCTGCCTTTCAGGCTGTCTAGTTCCCCAAAGCTTTTTGCTCTTTTGCTAGCATTGCCCTGTAAAGTGTCACCTTCTACCTTTCCTTTCTATGTCGTTTCCTTTCTGGCACCCCACCAGCTCTGATTTCATTCTTCCTCATTGCTTGTGAAACTGGCATTTCTAGGTCCCCTCTCTCCGTGTCTCAGTTTACCCAGTTGCCTATGATTGTGGGAAGGGTGGTGGTTGGGGCCTGGGGTAGATGAGCCCTGAGCTCTCCCAGGAAGCTCCTTCTTACGTGTGAAGCAAGAACTCTGGGACTAGGCAGGGTCCAGCAGCACCCACAGTAGAAAGTGCCCTGGGATGAAGCTTGGGGTTTTTTTTTTTCTTGTTTTTATGTCAGCAGTTTCCTAGGGGGTGTTCAGGGGTGACAGGAGGGTTTTAAAACACACAGCCTTTTTTTTAACTGATAGTTTTGGTGCTGTTTTGTTCTAGGTGCACTGGATTTTCCCGGAATTCTGAACTTCCTGCAGGATGGCAACTTGTTTTTTGTGAGGAGTGTTGGTGACCGCATTTCCCTTCCTAGGACTTGAAGGTGAGACTATCGAGCAGCCGTGAGGATGCGCACCACGTCTGCACCTGTCTATGCCCCCCCCGTACCCCTGTCTCCGCCTTCAGGTGGGGTTTTTCCCATGCCACCCCCAACTCGGTGGCCTTGCTAAGGGTGGGTGTGCCTGGCCCCAAATCCACCCGGCGCCTCCCCCCCGCCGTGAGCGTGCCTTGCTGCTGTTCTTCGGCACTGGCCACTGTAGGCGTGCCCTGCTTGCCCCCCCCCCCCGAGTGCCTTTTCTGCCCCGGCACCGCCCCCCCCCCGTGGGCGTGCCCTGCTTCCCCGCGCCCCGCCCCGGCACCGCTCCCCCCGTGGGAGTGCCTTGCTGCTTTGCACCTCGCCCCAGCACCGCCCCCCCCCCATGGCCTCGCCGACAGTGGCTGTGCCCTGCCCGGCCCCCACCCCCTTCCCCTTCCCGGGTTTGCCTTTGTTATTCTGCACCCCACCCCAGCACCGCCCCCCCCGGGCGTGACTTTTTTGCCCCATGCCCCACCCTCCTGTTGGCGTGCCTTGCTGCCCCCCCCCCCCCCCCGGCCCCGCCCCCCCCTTGTGTCCCATCCCCACCACTTGCCCGGGGGCGGGGCCTGGGGTATATGAGCCTCGGCCTCTGCTCAGGGAGCTCATTCTGCTCTGGGGCTGCTGGCGCTGGCAGCTCCAGACCCAGCTGCCTCTGCGGGCATGGGGCTTCGGGCGCGGACAGGAGCGCAGGCGGCTGCGGCAGGGAAGAGCTGCGGCCGGGGACACCAGGCCACCCCTGTACTCCTCAGGCCCCCATCGGCTCCAGCCCCTCAGCGAGGACCAGATGTGCTCCTGGGCCTGGCCAGGCCCTGCCGGGACGCGTTCCACCCCGTCGGGCCCCCTGCCACCAGCTACGCCGAGCGCTGCTGCCTCTGCCCGGCCCCGGGGGCGCCGGGGCCAGAGGTTGTCGTCCCCAAGTGGGGTCACAGCATCTTTTGGGGGGGGTCGATGGCACCGACGCCGAGCCATCCTGCAGCCTGGCTTTGCACCGCAGGCATCTCCGTAAGCTGTCCGAGTTCCTCCCTCCCCTTCGTGTGCCCCTCAGTCCCCTCCATTTCCCATCCAGGCACCAGAATCAATCTGCGTGACAAGTGGCCTTCTCAGAACCACAGGCCTTCAAAGGGCCTTCTCTCACCTGCCTAGTCCTCTCAGAAGGACACGGGCGTTGCTCTGTGTGGACTCATTTGTCTTTCCTGGCACCTCTCCTGAGGTGCCTTGTCACTTGTTTTGGTTCGAGTCGCTTCAGTGTTACTTAAGGTGCTTGGTACAGTTCCTGATGCTGTGGGGTTCTTTTCCCCGACGGTTTTTCCTTGGTTTTGGTTTTTGGTTTGGGTTCGGTTTGGTTTCAACCCTATCCTGGGGTTTTCTGTCCTTTGGGACTTATTTCTGTTGAGGGAGGCAGATGGAGAAAAGTAGGAGTCTCAGTGTCTTACAACTGCTGGTGATCTACAATATTCCCTTTGCAACCAGAGAGCTCTGAGAGGAGGATTCTTGCAGGCTGTCATTCGGCTTTGTCATTCGGTCCCGTCCAGAATGTAGCGCTGGTACAAGTTCTGCAACAGACAGGAACGGGTCTAGCCTTGTTACGCGGGCTTTCTTTTTCCTTGCAGGTCGGACTTGAGACTTGCAATGGCCTTTTCCTTCGCTAAAAAAACACGCCCCGGACTCGCCGCAGACTCGGCAGCGTCGCGGATTTCGCCGGACCGCGCCGCTGGCAGAGCCGGCGGCCGACGGGGTCGCGGGCGCTCGGCACTGCGTCGGCCGGAGGCTCCCGTTGGCGCAGCAGCGACGGTCGGGGGCGGCGCAGCTGGACAGCCGGAGGTTTGGTGTCGCGGCGTATCTGCTGTGCGCGGGTTCGCTTCCCCGGGATTTTGGGCTGCTCTGGAAAAACGGGTGGCGGAGCCGGAGAGAAGAGCGGGCGGTGGCTACAGGCCGAGTCGCCGCTCGGGGAGGTTGCGCTCCGCGGAGCTTCAAGCTTTGGAGACGGAGTGCAAAACCGTCGAGCGTCCCAAGTGGACCGCGGCAGGCGTCCTGGCTCCGGTCGCGTCGAGGCGCTCCGGTGGTTTTTCCTGGGGAATTCCAAAGTGGTCAGTTTCTATTAGTTTAATTTTTACCGCTCGTTTACGTCAAAACGTTTAAAATAAAAATGTCCGTCACAGTAACCAGAATAGTCTTTGGGAGCAAATACTGCCCGTCGTCCGCTCTAGCTATTGCTTCCCGCTTTGCAGACAGTACTTACTCCCCATTGATGTAATCAAAGGGCAAGCAGCAGAATATCAACAACAGAGCACTAACTGGAAGTAATAGCTGTAGCGAAACAACTCTAACAGGAAAAGAAAAAAATCACGCGTCCTAGTTAATCCACTTCGTGGTAAAGTCACAAAATATTAGAGCGCGCCTAAAGAGAAGAAATATTACCTAGGGTTGAGTAATGACTAAATTTAGTGGCAGATGTTACTTAATGAACCGGGCAGTAATGATTCCCGGTCCGTACTGCAATTCAAAAAATGAATAGTTTAGAGACCCTCTTGAAGTGATAAAGACAGAAAACTAATTGGGAGTCGTTAACAGCTCCATTTAAACATAACCACTGCTAAACCAATTGAACTGGAAACTAATTGGGAGGCTCTAACGCTTAAACGATCACACCGCTGTAAGCAAGCTGGGAGGCAACAGTGACTCCTGCTTAGAACCAAAAGAGTAATCGAAGCTTTAGATTTTTAGATAAAGAGAAATAAAAAAAGGAATCGTTCAATAACGGCTACGTTTAAACGTAGGTACTAAAAGAATTCCCGGGCGGTGGTGAACTAACATAACGCTAAAAGATTTAGATTTAAAATAAAAGGAAAATTAGAAAACCAACAGGGAGTCACGACTGCCAAAATTTAAACATAGCCGTTGGGGGGGGGAGGAGGGGACGGGTACCAATTCCTTCCAAGTAGAGCTAAAAGAAAAAACCGACGCCCATTAAATCCGACGAACAAAAACTTAGATTTCATTTTAGAAACAGATCGAATGCTAACTGGGCATCATGAATGCCCGTTTAACAATACTAGCCATCTTAAACTGATGCATTAAAGATACCCCCGCAGCACCATCAGATGAAAATTTTCTCCTTGGGAAGCAGAAATAGAATACCAATTGGGAGCAGTTTAGGGTAACGGTCGTCGTGAACGTACCCCTAATTTGAGTCCTAATTCACAATCCGAAACCGTGATTTCCAACGGTAATGAACCTTTTCCTCTTGTGTCAGTCGGGTGCCTGCGCTTTGCTCCTGCTCCCTTCAGCAGCGGTACACGGAGCGCTCGCTGGCTGTGAGCCGTTCGTTCAGCGGCTTTTTGTACCAGTCAACTCTTCAATCGGGCCATTTAAATAACAGACTATTCTCTCAAATTCCAGCTCAAACGCGTGGCACGAATTAACGGCGCCCGAGGACCACGCCATTTACTAGTGCCGCCCCGGAGCTGAGCCTGCTTATTGTGAGGCTCTTCTCGCAAGAGCCCCTCACGCACGCCCGCAGGTCCCGTCACCGGTGCTCCGCGCCGGCCTAACCGCGGACCGGCAGGGCGGGCGGAGAAACTGCCCGGAAGCCGTGGAGAGCGAGACGGATTTGAGAGCGAGACGGATTCAACAGCGATTCCTGCCGAAACACGCAAGGAACGCAGCTCTGCACGGCGGGGCGGCGGCCTGTCCCCTCCTGCCCGCGCGGCCCCATCCCCGCCGTGGGCAGCCTCAGCCTTCAGAAGATGGCGGCGCCATACCCCCCCCCCCCGCCCCCCTCCAAGCACCGGCCGCAGCTCCGGAGAGAAACGACGCGGATGCGGCCCCGAGACAGCGGCGCCGCCACCGCGGCCGCCGTCGGCACTCGTTTCGCGGGGGACTCACCGGCTCCTCCGGGGCTCCGGCAGGCTCCCGCCGCTTCCCCGCGGTCCTCCATGATGCCGGAAGTGCCCCTCAGTCCTCCGAACTTGCGCTCTATGGGCCCGCAGTCCTCCAGGATGCCCAAGTGCCGGTTCGGTGCGGGGGGGCCCTGGAGTAGATGAGCCCCGGGCTCTGCCCAGGGAGCTCCTTCTGGGCGAGGCGAGAGCTGTGGGACTGGGCAGGGTCCAGCGGCACCCACAGGAGAGAGCGCCCTGGCTGGGATGCAGCTTGGGTTTTGGGGTTTTTTTGGTTTGGTTTTTTTTTTTTTTACGTCAGCAGTTTCCTAGGGGGTGTTCAGGGGTGACAGGAGGGTTTTAAAACACACAGCCTTTTTTTTAACTGATAGTTTTGGTGCTGTTTTGTTCTAGGTGCACTGGATTTTCCCGGAATTCTGAACTTCCTGCAGGATGGCAACTTGTTTTTTGCGAGGAGTGTTTGTGACCGCATTTCCCTTCCTCGGACTTGAAGGTGAGAATATCGAGCAGCCGTTAGGATGCGCACGTCTGCACCTGTCTATGCCCCCCCATACCCCTGTCTCTGCCTTCAGGTGGGGTTTTTCCCATGCCACCCCCAACTCGGTGGCCTTGCTAAGGGTGGGTGTGCCTGGCCCCAAATCCACCCGGCGCCTCCCCCCCGCCGTGAGCGTGCCTTGCTGCTGTTCTTCGGCACTGGCCACTGTAGGCGTGCCCTGCTTGCCCCCCCCCCGACCCCCCCCCCCGGTGTGCCTTTTCTGCCCCGGCACCACCCCCCCCGTGGGCGTGCCCTGCTTCCCCGCGCCCCGCCCCGGCACTGATCCCCCCCCCGGTGGGTGTGCCTTGCTTTTCCGCGCCCCGCCCCGTCACCGCCCCCCCGTGGGCGTGCCCTGCTTCCCCGCGCCCCGCCCCGGCACCGCTCCCCCCGTGGGAGTGCCTTGCTGCTTTGCACCTCGCCCCAGCACCGCCCCCCCCATGGCCTCGCCGACAGTGGCCGTGCCCTGCCCGGCCCCCACCCCCTTCCCCTTCCCGGGTTTGCCTTTGTTATTCTGCACCCCACCCCAGCACCGCCCCCCCCCCGGGCGTGACTTTTTTGCCCCATGCCCCACCCTCCCGTTGGCGTGCCTTGCTGCCCACCCCCCCCCCCTCACCGGCACCGCCCCCCCTTGTGTCCCATCCCCACCACTTGCCCGGGGGCGGGGCCTGGGGTATATGAGCCTCGGCCTCTGCTCAGGGAGCTCATTCTGCTCTGGGGCTGCTGGCGCTGGCAGCTCCAGACCCAGCTGCCTCTGCGGGCATGGGGCTTCGGGCGCGGACAGGAGCGCAGGCGGCTGCGGCAGGGAAGAGCTGCGGCCGGGGACACCAGGCCACCCCTGTACTCCTCAGGCCCCTATCGGCTCCAGCCCCTCAGCGAGGACCAGATGTGCTCCTGGGCCTGGCCAGGCCCTGCCGGGACGCGTTCCCCCCCGTCGGGCCCCCTGCCACCAGCTACGCCCAGCGCTGCTGCCTCTGCCCGGCCCCGGGGGCGCCGGGGCCAGAGGTTGTCGTCCCCAAGTGGGGTCACAGCATCTTTTGGGGGGGGTCGATGGCACCGACGCCGAGCCATCCTGCAGCCCGGCTTTGCACCGCAGGCATCTCCGTAAGCTGTCCGAGTTCCTCCCTCCCCTTCGTGCGCCCCTCAGTCCCCTCCATTTCCCATCCAGGCACCAGAATCAATCTGCGTGACAAGCGGCCTTCTCAGAACCACAGGCCTTCAAAGGGCCTTCTCTCACCTGCCTAGTCCTCTCAGAAGGACACGGGCGTTGCTCTGTGTGGACTCATTTGTCTTTCCTGGCACCTCTCCTGAGGTGCTTTGTCACTTGTTTTGGTTCGAGTCGCTTCAGTGTTACTTAAGGTGCTTGGTACAGTTCCTGATGCTGTGGGGTTCTTTTCCCCGACGGTTTTTCCTTGGTTTTGGTTTTTGGTTTGGGTTCCGTTTGATTTCAACCCGATCCTGGGGTTTTCTGTCCTTTGGGACTTATTTCTGTTGAGGGAGGCAGATGGAGAAAAGTAGGAGTCTCAGTGTCTTACAACTGCTGGTGATCTACAATATTCCCTTTGCAACCAGAGAGCTCTGAGAGGAGGATTCTTGCAGGCTGTCATTCGGCTTTGTCATTCGGTCCCGTCCAGAATGTAGCGCTGGTACAAGTTCTGCAACAGACAGGAACGGGTCTAGCCTTGTTACGCGGGCTTTCTTTTTCCTTGCAGGTCGGACTTGAGACTTGCAATGGCCTTTTCCTTCGCTAAAAAAACACGCCCCGGACTCGCCGCAGACTCGGCAGCGTCGCGGATTTCGCCGGACCGCGCCGCTGGCAGAGCCGGCGGCCGACGGGGTCGCGGGCGCTCGGCACTGCGTCGGCCGGAGGCTCCCGTTGGCGCAGCAGCGACGGTCGGGGGCGGCGCAGCTGGACAGCCGGAGGTTTGGTGTCGCGGCATATCTGCTGTGCGCGGGTTCGCTTCCCCGGGATTTTGGGCTGCTCTGGAAAAACGGGTGGCGGAGCCGGAGAGAAGAGCGGGCGGTGGCTACAGGCCGAGTCGCCGCTCGGGGAGGTTGCGCTCCGCGGAGCTTCAAGCTTTGGAGACGGAGTGCAAAACCGTCGAGCGTCCCAAGTGGACCGCGGCAGGCGTCCTGGCTCCGGTCGCGTCGAGGCGCTCCGGTGGTTTTTCCTGGGGAATTCCAAAGTGGTCAGTTTCTATTAGTTTAATTTTTACCGCTCGTTTACGTCAAAACGTTTAAAATAAAAATGTCCGTCACAGTAACCAGAATAGTCTTTGGGAGCAAATACTGCCCGTCGTCCGCTCTAGCTATTGCTTCCCGCTTTGCAGACAGTACTTACTCCCCATTGATGTAATCAAAGGGCAAGCAGCAGAATATCAACAACAGAGCACTAACTGGAAGTAATAGCTGTAGCGAAACAACTCTAACAGGAAAAGAAAAAAATCACGCGTCCTAGTTAATCCACTTCGTGGTAAAGTCACAAAATATTAGAGCGCGCCTAAAGAGAAGAAATATTACCTAGGGTTGAGTAATGACTAAATTTAGTGGCAGATGTTACTTAATGAACCGGGCAGTAATGATTCCCGGTCCGTACTGCAATTCAAAAAATGAATAGTTTAGAGACCCTCTTGAAGTGATAAAGACAGAAAACTAATTGGGAGTCGTTAACAGCTCCATTTAAACATAACCACTGCTAAACCAATTGAACTGGAAACTAATTGGGAGGCTCTAACGCTTAAACGATCACACCGCTGTAAGCAAGCTGGGAGGCAACAGTGACTCCTGCTTAGAACCAAAAGAGTAATCGAAGCTTTAGATTTTTAGATAAAGAGAAATAAAAAAAGGAATCGTTCAATAACGGCTACGTTTAAACGTAGGTACTAAAAGAATTCCCGGGCGGTGGTGAACTAACATAACGCTAAAAGATTTAGATTTAAAATAAAAGGAAGATTAGAAAACCAACAGGGAGTCACGACTGCCAAAATTTAAACATAGCCGTTGGGGGGGGAGGAGGGGACGGGTACCAATTCCTTCCAAGTAGAGCTAAAAGAAAAAACCGACGCCCATTAAATCCGACGAACAAAAACTTAGATTTCATTTTAGAAACAGATCGAACGCTAACTGGGCATCATGAATGCCCGTTTAACAATACTAGCCATCTTAAACTGATGCATTAAAGATACCCCCGCAGCACCATCAGGTGAAAATTTTCTCCTTGGGAAGCAGAAATAGAATACCAATTGGGAGCAGTTTAGGGTAACGGTCGTCGTGAACGTACCCCTAATTCGAGTCCTAATTCACAATCCGAAACCGTGATTTCCAACGGTAATGAACCTTTTCCTCTTGTGTCAGTCGGGTGCCTGCGCTTTGCTCCTGCTCCCTTCAGCAGCGGTACACGGAGCGCTCGCCGGCTGTGAGCCGTTCGTTCACCGGCTTTTTGTACCAGTCAACTCTTCAATCGGGCCGTTTAAATAACAGACTATTCTCTCAAATTCCAGCTCAAACGCGTGGCACGAATTAACGGCGCCCGAGGACCACGCCATTTACTAGTGCCGCCCCGGAGCTGAGCCTGCTTATTGTGAGGCTCTTCTCGCAAGAGCCCCTCACGCACGCACGCCCGCACGCCCGCACGCCCGCAGGTCCCGTCACCGGTGCTCCGCGCCGGCCTAACCGCGGACCGGCAGGGCGGGCGGAGAAACTGCCCGGAAGCCGTGGAGAGCGAGACGGATTCGAGAGCGAGACGGATTCAACAGCGATTCCTGCCGAAACACGCAAGGAACGCAGCTCTGCACGGCGGGGCGGCGGCCTGTCCCCTCCTGCCCGCGCGGCCCCATCCCCGCCGCGGGCAGCCTTAGCCTTCAGAAGATGGCGGCGCCATACCCCCCCCCCCCCCCCCGCCCCCCTCCAAGCACCGGCCGCAGCTCCGGAGAGAAACGACGCGGATGCGGCCCCGAGACAGCGGCGCCGCCACCGCGGCCGCCGTCGGCACTCGTTTCGCGGGGGACTCACCGGCTCCTCCGGGGCTCCGGCAGGCTCCCGCCGCTTCCCCGCGGTCCTCCATGATGCCGGAAGTGCCCCTCAGTCCTCCGAACTTGCGCTCTATGGGCCCGCAGTCCTCCAGGATGCCCAAGTGCCGGTTCGGTGCGGGGGGCCCTGGAGTAGATGAGCCCCGGGCTCTGCCCAGGGAGCTCCTTCTGGGCGAGAGCTGTGGGACTGGGCAGGGTCCAGCGGCACCCACAGGAGAGAGTGCCCTGGGCTGCAGCTTGGGTTTTGGTGGGGTTTTTTTGGTTTGGTTTTTTTTTTTTTTTTTACGTCGGCAGTTTCCTACGGGGTGTTCAGGGGTGACAGGAGGGTTTTAAAACACACAGCCTTTTTTTAACTGATAGTTTTGGTGCTGTTTTGTTCTAGGTGCACTGGATTCTCCCAGAATTCTGAACTTCCTGCAGGATGGCAACTTGTTTTTTGCGAGGAGTGTTTGTGACCGCATTTCCCTTCCTCGGACTTGAAGGTGAGAATATCGAGCAGCCGTGAGGATGCGCACCACGTCCGCACCTGTCTATGCCCCCCCATCCCTCCGTCCGTGGCTGCAGGTGGGATTTTTCCCATGCCACCCCCAACTCGGTGGCCTTGCCAAGGGTGGGTGTGCCTGGCCCTACTTCTCGTGTCCCTGCCTCCAATGGGTGTGCTTTGCCTGCTTTGTGTTCCCTCTTTATGGGTGTGCATAGCTCACACTGTTGTCCTCGCCCTGTGCTTCTGCCTTGCACCTGCCTCCCATGGGCATGCATTGTCCCCCCCTTGTCTCTGCTCCATGCAGCTGCCTTGCCCCCACCTCTCAAAGTATTGCTGCTCCAGGTTTACAGCACGAATAAACTGTTAGCATTCCGAACTTTGCTCTGGCACTTCCTTGGGCCCCAAATCCCTAAGACTACCGCAAAATGCCATCACCGGTAGATGTCAGGGGGAATGAGGGGCACCCAGCAGGGACACCCTGAAGTCTCATGGTTTCCATCAGGCTTTCCCAAGGGCAGAGGTGGGTGGGAGAGTGGAAAAGCAGCATTACTTTTTACGTTTTCTTCCTACATCTCCCTCTTCTGAGCTCCTTGTCCCTGGGTGTTTGTTCTTGCCTGTGGCCCCTGTTCCTGATGGGCTCCAGGTGTGGCCAGTGGGGCTAATGGCATGACTGGCCCTGCTGTGGACTATAAAGGGGCTGCCTGAGGGAGCTGGTAAAGGGGAACTGGCTGAGGAGGAGCTGGAGGTGCCTCCAGCATGGAATGGCTGGTCCCTGTGGTGAAGAAGGGTTCCTCTGAGCTGTCCGTGATGGAGCAGACCACCAGCATGTGTTGCCAAGAGCTTGGTGCCTGCATCGGCTGTGTGTGAGCCGCTGGCCAGCCTGGCAGTGGAGGGGAGTTGAGAGAAAAGTGTTGGGGCACTGAAGGTCTGAGCCGGTGCTGGGAGCTGGGGTGAGTCACATGTTCTCCCATGCACATCCTGGTCCATCTCTGCTGCCCTGCCTGTCGCTCCTTCCGCTGCCTGGGAAAGGGCTGCCCAGGGATGGGGAGGGCCAACGATGGCTTTCTGTCCTGGCCACTTTGCTGTGGAAGCCTGCCAGGCACCCTGCTGCCATTCCGATGGCACTGGGGCTTCCCCTCAAGCCAGGGGGAGGTGGCAGGGCTGGAAGAAAGTGGAGGCTGAGATGGGGTGCGAAGTCAGGGAAAATGTGGAAATCAAGAGTGGGTGGAAATGGTGTCACTTTTTACATTGTCTTTGTAAGGCTCCCTCTTTTTGTCTTCCTGACCCTATGTGTTAGTTCTTGCCTCTGTTTCTTTTCCCCTATTGCTTTACAATATTTGCCTGTCCCTCGTCTTGTCCTTGCCTTGTGGTCCTGCTGGTGCCTTTGGACTCTTTCTCCTGCTCCTCCTCTCTCTTATGTATTCCTCCACCTCTCCCTGGGTTTTTTGCTCAGTGTCCCAGTACTCCTCTCTCTATGCTACTGTCCTGCTCCCTGTCCCTCCCCTGTTTGCAGCATCCCGTTTACTGGCTGCCTGTCCCCCACCTCTTCTCTATCTTCCTCCTGTTTTTTCCCTTCTCTCCTGCTGTCCTGCTGCGTTTGAGCACTGAGCCTTGTAGCCAGCTCAGTGCCAGGATTTGTTCTGGGCAGAGGTGAGTAAACTTTTCCTGCCTCCTCTGTGCCCCTGGATGGTATTCAAGCCCCTGGGTGCAGAGCTCGTGGCTGTGAGCAGGTGCCAGGGAGGGGGCCATGTGCTGTGGGGATTTGGCCAGGCCCCTGTTCCTGACGGGCTCCAGCTGGGGCAGGTGTGGCCAGTGAGGCTAATGATGGGGCTGGCCCTGCTTTGGGCTAGGAAGGGGGCTGCCTGGGCATGCCTGCCTGCAGGAGGTGGCTGAGGAGTCAAACCAAGGGGCTTCCACAGGCAGCTGTCTCTAGCCGGTCCCTGTGGCAAGGAAGGATCCCTCCCAGCCGTCCCCAACAGAGCACGCCACCAGCACACGACACCAGGACCCTGGCGGCTCTGTTGGCCACACGTGTGAGCTGCTGCATGTCCAGGAAACCTCGTGAGAGAAGTGCATTGAGTCACGCACCGCTTACTCCTAAGGTCAGGCAGCTGGCACTGTGGAGGAGGAAGGGGCAGAAGCAGAGAGAAAAGCCTCGGGGCGGTGAAGGTCTGCCGTTGGCACCAGGAGCCACGTGTCCCCTCGTGTGTGTCCGGGCCCATCCCTGCCCTGGTTCTGCAGGTCTCTGCCTGCCTCCTTGCCTGTCCCTGCTTCTGTCTGCCTTTCAGGCTGTCTAGTTCCCCAAAGCTTTTTGCTCTTCTGCTAGCATTGCCCTGTAAAGTATCACCTTCTACCTTTCCTTTCTATGTCTCTTCCTTTCTGGCACCCCACCAGCTCTGATTTCATTCTTCCTCGTTGCTTGTGACAATGGCATTTCTAGGTCTCCCTCTCTCGGTGTCTCCGTTTATTCAGTTCCCTGTGATTGTGGGAAGGGTGGTGGTCGGGGTCTGGGTCTCTGCTCAGGGAGCTCATTCTGCTCTGAGGTTGCTGTGGTGTGGGTGCTCTGTTGGTGCTATCAGCGGTGGCAGTTTGGGAGCTGGCTGGGCTGTGTGGGTATTGCGGTTTGGACACGGAGAGAAGCAGAAGCATCTGAGGTAAGAGTTGTGGGACTGGGCAAGGTCCAGCAGCACATAGAGAGTGCCATTGGATGCCGGTTTGTTGGTTTTGATGTCAGCAATTTTATACTGAGTGTTCAGGGGTGGCAAGATACTTTAAAAACACAGAATTTTTTTTAACTGAATTTTTTTTGTTCTAGCTGCACTGGATTTTCCTGGAACTCTGGACTTCATGCAGGATGTAACCTTGTTTTTTTCCCTAGTTTGGCTGACAGCTTTTCCCTTAATAGGACTGAAGGTGAGATTATTAGGTATTAGAATGTGCAACATGTATGCACCTGTATATGCCACTCCCTATCCACCTGTCCATGCCTCATTCAGAAGATGGCGGCGCCATACCCCCCCCCCCCCCCCCGCCCCCTCCAAGCACCGTCCGCAGCTCCGGAGAGAAATGACGCGGATGCGGCCCCGAGACGGCGGTGCCGCCACCGCGGCCGCCGTCGGCACTCGTTTCGCGGGGGACTCACCGGCTCCTCCAGGGCTCCGGCAGGCTCCCGCCGCTTCCCCGCGGTCCTCCATGATGCCGGAAGTGCCCCTCAGTCCTCCGAACTTGCGCTCTATGGGCCCGCAGTCCTCCAGGATGCCCAAGTGCCGGTTCGGTGCGGGGGGCCCTGGAGTAGATGAGCCCCGGGCTCTGCCCAGGGAGCTCCTTCTGGGCAAGGCGAGAGCTGTGGGACTGGGCAGGGTCCAGCGGCATCCACAGGAGAGAGCGCCCTGGGATGCAGCTTGGGTTTTGGGTGTGTTTTTTTTTTTTTTTTTTTTTTTTTTTTTTTTTTACGTCGGCAGTTTCCTAGGGGGTGTTCAGGGGTGACAGGAGGGTTTTAAAACACATAGCCTTTTTTTTAACTGATAGTTTTGGTGCTGTTTTGTTCTAGGTGCACTGGTTTTTCCCGGAATTCTGAACTTCCTGCAGGATGGCAACTTGGTTTTTGTGAGGAGTGTTTGTGACCGCATTTCCCTTCCTGGGACTTGAAGGTGAGACTATCGAGCAGCCGTGAGGATGCGCACCACGTCTGCACCTGTCTATGCCCCCCCATCCCTCCGTCTTGCGGCTATACGTCGGGTCATCTTCTGAGCTATACGTCGGGACGTCTGTTGGTCTCTACGTCGGGACGTCTGTTGGTCTCTACGTCGGAACGTATGTTGGTTTCTACGTCTGGCTTGACGTTAATTTCAGCTCTACTTCGGAATGTCTTTTGGGATATACGTCGGGACGTGTGTTGGGCTCTATGTCGGGACATCTCTCGGGCTCTACGTCAGGACGTCTTTTAGGCTCTACGTCCGGCTGTAGCTCACTTTTGGCTCTACGTCGGAACGTCTGTTGGTCTCTACTTCGATATGTCTGGCTTGAGCTCGCTTTCGGCTCTATGTCGGGACGTATGTTGAGTTCTACAACTGGACATGTGTTGGGCTCTGCGTCGGGACGTCTGTTAGGCTCTATGTCGGGACATCTCTTGGGCTCTACGTCGGGACATCTGTTGGGATCAACGTCGGGACGTTTGTTGGGTTGTAGGTCGGGAAGTCTGGCTTGAGCTTGCTTTCGCCTCTAAGTCGGGACGTCTGTTGGGCTCTACATCTGGTTTAGCTTACTTTCAGCTCTGCGTCGGGACGTGCGTTGGGCTCTGCGTCGGGACGTGCGTTGGGCTCTGCGTCGGGACGTGCGTTGGGCTCTGCGTCGGGACGTGCGTTGGGCTCTGCGTCGGGACGTGCGTTGGGCTCTGCGTCGGGACGTGCGTTGGGCTCTGCGTCGGGACGTGCGTTGGGCTCTGCGTCGGGACGTGCGTTGGGCTCTGCGTCGGGATTTAGCTTACTTTCAGCTCTACGTCGGGACGTGCGTTGGGCTCTAATTTTATTGTTAGCTCACTTTCAGCTCTACTTCGGAACTTCTCTTGGCCTCTGCGTCGGGACGTCTGTTGGGCTCTACATCTGGTTTAGCTTACTTTCAGCTCTGCGTCGGGACGTGCGTCGGGCTCTGCGTCGGGACGTGCGTCGGGCTCTGCGTCGGGACGTGCGTCGGGCTCTGCGTCGGGACGTGCGTCGGGCTCTGCGTCGGGACGTGCGTCGGGCTCTGCGTCGGGACGTGCGTCGGGCTCTGCGTCGGGACGTGCGTCGGGCTCTGCGTCGGGACGTGCGTCGGGCTCTGCGTCGGGACGTGCGTCGGGCTCTGCGTCGGGACGTGCGTCGGGCTCTGCGTCGGGACGTGCGTCGGGCTCTGCGTCGGGACGTGCGTCGGGCTCTGCGTCGGGACGTGCGTCGGGCTCTGCGTCGGGACGTGCGTCGGGCTCTGCGTCGGGACGTGCGTCGGGCTCTGCGTCGGGACGTGCGTCGGGCTCTGCGTCGGGACGTGCGTCGGGCTCTGCGTCGGGACGTGCGTCGGGCTCTGCGTCGGGACGTGCGTCGGGCTCTGCGTCGGGACGTGCGTCGGGCTCTGCGTCGGGACGTGCGTCGGGCTCTGCGTCGGGACGTGCGTCGGGCTCTGCGTCGGGACGTGCGTCGGACTCTACGTCGGGATTTAGCTTACTTTCAGCTCTACGTCGGGACGTGCGTTGGGCTCTACGTCGGGACGTGCGTTGGGCTCTACGTCGGGACGTGCGTTGGGCTCTACGTCGGGACGTGCGTTGGGCTCTACGTCGGGACGTGCGTTGGGCTCTACGTCGGGACGTGCGTTGGGCTCTACGTCGGGACGTGCGTTGGGCTCTACGTCGGGACGTGCGTTGGGCTCTACGTCGGGACGTGCGTTGGGCTCTACGTCGGGACGTGCGTTGGCCTCTACGTCGGGACGTGCTTTGGGCTCTACGTCTGTAGTTAGGTAACTTTCAGCTCTACGTCGGGACGTGCGTTGGGCTCTATGTCTGTAGTTAGCTAACTTTCAGCTCTACGTCGGGACGTGCGTTGGGCTCTACGTCGGGACGTGCGTTGGGCTCTACGTCGGGACGTGCGTTGGGCTCTACGTCGGGACGTGCGTTGGGCTCTACGTCGGGACGTGCGTTGGGCTCTACGTCGGGACGTGCGTTGGGCTCTACGTCGGGACGTGCGTTGGGCTCTACGTCGGGATTTAACTTACTTTCAGCTCTACGTCGGGACGTGCGTTGGCCTCTAAGTCGGGACGTGCGTTGGCCTCTAAGTCGGGACGTGCGTTGGCCTCTAAGTCGGGACGTGCGTTGGCCTCTAAGTCGGGACGTGCGTTGGCCTCTAAGTCGGGACGTGCGTTGGCCTCTAAGTCGGGACGTGCGTTGGCCTCTAAGTCGGGACGTGCGTTGGCCTCTAAGTCGGGACGTGCGTTGGCCTCTAAGTCGGGACGTGCGTTGGCCTCTAAGTCGGGACGTGCGTTGGCCTCTACGTCGGGATTTAGCTTACTTTCAGCTCTACGTCGGGACGTGCGTTGGGCTCTACGTCGGGATTTAGCTTACTTTCAGCTCTACGTCGGGACGTGCGTTGGGCTCTACGTCGGGATTTAGCTTACTTTCAGCTCTACGTCGGGACGTGCGTTGGGCTCTACGTCGGGTTTTAGCTTACTTTCAGCTCTACGTCGGGACGTGCGTTGGGCTCTACGTCGGGTTTTAGCTTACTTTCAGCTCTACGTCGGGACGTGCGTTGGGCTCTACGTCGGGACGTGCGTTGGGCTCTACGTCGGGATTTAGCTTACTTTCAGCTCTACGTCGGGACGTGCGTTGGCCTCTACGTCGGGTTTTAGCTTACTTTCAGCTCTACGTCGGGACGTGCGTTGGGCTCTACGTCGGGACGTGCGTTGGGCTCTACGTCGGGACGTGCGTTGGGCTCTACGTCGGGACGTGCGTTGGGCTCTACGTCGGGACGTGCGTTGGGCTCTACGTCGGGACGTGCGTTGGCCTCTAAGTCGGGACGTGCGTTGGCCTCTAAGTCGGGACGTGCGTTGGCCTCTAAGTCGGGACGTGCGTTGGCCTCTAAGTCGGGACGTGCGTTGGGCTCTACGTCGGGACGTGCGTTGGCCTCTAAGTCGGGACGTGCGTTGGCCTCTAAGTCGGGACGTGCGTTGGCCTCTAAGTCGGGACGTGCGTTGGCCTCTAAGTCGGGACGTGCGTTGGCCTCTACGTCGGGACGTGCGTTGGCCTCTACGTCGGGATTTAGCTTACTTTCAGCTCTACGTCGGGACGTGCGTTGGACTCTACGTCGGGATTTAGCTTACTTTCAGCTCTACGTCGGGACGTGCGTTGGCCTCTACTTCGGGATTTAGCTTACTTTCAGCTCTACGTCGGGACGTGCGTTGGCCTCTACGTCGGGACGTGCGTTGGCCTCTACGTCGGGATTTAGCTTACTTTCAGCTCTACGTCGGGACGTGCGTTGGGCTCTACGTCGGGTTTTAGCTTACTTTCAGCTCTACGTCGGGACGTGCGTTGGGCTCTACGTCGGGACGTGCGTTGGGCTCTACGTAGGGATTTAGCTTACTTTCAGCTCTACGTCGGGACGTGCGTTGGCCTCTACGTCGGGTTTTAGCTTACTTTCAGCTCTACGTCGGGACGTGCGTTGGGCTCTACGTCGGGACGTGCGTTGGGCTCTACGTCGGGACGTGCGTTGGGCTCTACGTCGGGACGTGCGTTGGGCTCTACGTCGGGACGTGCGTTGGGCTCTACGTCGGGACGTGCGTTGGGCTCTACGTCGGGACGTGCGTTGGGCTCTACGTCTGTAGTTAGCTAACTTTCAGCTCTACGTCGGGACGTGCGTTGGGCTCTACGTCTGTAGTTAGCTAACTTTCAGCTCTACGTCGGGACGTGCGTTGGGCTCTACGTCTGTAGTTAGCTAACTTTCAGCTCTACGTCGGGACGTGCGTTGGGCTCTACGTCTGTAGTTAGCTAACTTTCAGCTCTACGTCGGGACGTGCGTTGGGCTCTACGTCTGTAGTTAGCTAACTTTCAGCTCTACGTCGGGACGTGCGTTGGGCTCTACGTCTGTAGTTAGCTAACTTTCAGCTCTACGTCGGGACGTGCGTTGGGCTCTACGTCTGTAGTTAGCTAACTTTCAGCTCTACGTCGGGACGTGCGTTGGGCGCTACGTCGGGACGTGCGTTGGGCGCTACGTCGGGACGTGCGTTGGGCTCTACGTCGGGACGTGCGTTGGGCGCTACGTCGGGATTTAGCTTACTTTCAGCTCTACGTCGGGACGTGCGTTGGCCTCTACGTCGGGACGTGCGTTGGCCTCTAATTCGGGATTTAGCTTACTTTCAGCTCTACTTCGGGACGTGCGTTGGCCTCTACGTCGGGACGTGCGTTGGCCTCTACGTCGGGACGTGCGTTGGCCTCTACGTCGGGATTTAGCTTACTTTCAGCTCTACGTCGGGACGTGCGTTGGGCTCTATGTCTGTAGTTAGCTAACTTTCTGCTCTACGTCGGGACGTGCGTTGGGCTCTATGTCTGTAGTTAGCTAACTTTCTGCTCTACGTCGGGACGTGCGTTGGGCTCTATGTCTGTAGTTAGCTAACTTTCAGCTCTACGTCGGGACGTGCGTTGGGCGCTACGTCGGGACGTGCGTTGGGCTCTACGTCGGGACGTGCGTTGGGCTCTACGTCGGGACGTGCGTTGGGCTCTACGTCGGGACGTGCGTTGGGCTCTACGTCGGGACGTGCGTTGGGCTCTACGTCGGGACGTGCGTTGGGCTCTACGTCGGGATTTAGCTTACTTTCAGCTCTAGGTCGGGACGTGCGTTGGCCTCTAGGTCGGGACGTGCGTTGGCCTCTAGGTCGGGACGTGCGTTGGCCTCTAGGTCGGGACGTGCGTTGGCCTCTACGTCGGGACGTGCGTTGGCCTCTGCGTCGGGATTTAGCTTACTTTCAGCTCTACTTCGGGACGTGCGTTGGGCGCTACGTCGGGACGTGCGTTGGGCGCTACGTCGGGATTTAGCTTACTTTCAGCTCTACGTCGGGACGTGCGTTGGGCTCTACGTCGGGACGTGCGTTGGGCTCTACGTCGGGACGTGCGTTGGGCTCTACGTCGGGACGTGCGTTGGGCTCTACGTCGGGACGTGCGTTGGGCTCTACGTCGGGACGTGCGTTGGGCTCTACGTCGGGACGTGCGTTGGGCTCTACGTCGGGATTTAGCTTACTTTCATCTCTACGTCGGGACGTGCGTTGGCCTCTACGTCGGGACGTGCGTTGGCCTCTACGTCGGGACGTGCGTTGGCCTCTACGTCGGGACGTGCGTTGGCCTCTACGTCGGGACGTGCGTTGGCCTCTACGTCGGGATTTAGCTTACTTTCAGCTCTACGTCGGGACGTGCGTTGGGCTCTACGTCGGGATTTAGCTTACTTTTAGCTCTACGTCGGGACGTGCGTTGGGCTCTACGTCGGGACGTGCGTTGGGCTCTACGTCGGGACGTGCGTTGGGCTCTACGTCGGGACGTGCGTTGGGCTCTACGTCTGTAGTTAGCTAACTTTCAGCTCTACGTCGGGACGTGCGTTGGGCTCTACGTCGGGACGTGCGTTGGGCTCTACGTCTGTAGTTAGCTAACTTTCAGCTCTATGTCGGGACGTGCGTTGGCCTCTAAGTCGGGACGTGCGTTGGCCTCTAAGTCGGGACGTGCGTTGGCCTCTAAGTCGGGACGTGCGTTGGCCTCTAAGTCGGGACGTGCGTTGGCCTCTAAGTCGGGACGTGCGTTGGCCTCTAAGTCGGGACGTGCGTTGGCCTCTAAGTCGGGACGTGCGTTGGCCTCTAAGTCGGGACGTGCGTTGGCCTCTACGTCGGGACGTGCGTTGGCCTCTAAGTCGGGACGTGCGTTGGCCTCTACGTCGGGACGTGCGTTGGCCTCTGCGTCGGGATTTAGCTTACTTTCAGCTCTACGTCGGGACGTGCGTTGGGCTCTACGTCGGGACGTGCGTTGGGTTCTACGTCGGGACGTGCGTTGGGCTCTACGTCGGGATTTAGCTTACTTTCAGCTCTACGTCGGGACGTGCGTTGGGCTCTACGTCGGGACGTGCGTTGGGCTCTACGTCGGGATTTAGCTTACTTTCAGCTCTACGTCGGGACGTGCGTTGGGCTCTACGTCGGGACGTGCGTTGGCCTCTACGTCGGGATTTAGCTTACTTTCAGCTCTACGTCGGGACGTGCGTTGGGCTCTACGTCGGGATTTAGCTTACTTTTAGCTCTACGTCGGGACGTGCGTTGGGCTCTACGTCGGGACGTGCGTTGGGCTCTACGTCGGGACGTGCGTTGGGCTCTACGTCGGGACGTGCGTTGGGCTCTACGTCGGGACGTGCGTTGGGCTCTACGTCGGGACGTGCGTTGGGCTCTACGTCGGGATTTAGCTTACTTTCAGCTCTACGTCGGGACGTGCGTTGGCCTCTAAGTCGGGACGTGCGTTGGCCTCTAAGTCGGGACGTGCGTTGGCCTCTAAGTCGGGACGTGCGTTGGCCTCTAAGTCGGGACGTGCGTTGGCCTCTAAGTCGGGACGTGCGTTGGCCTCTAAGTCGGGACGTGCGTTGGCCTCTAAGTCGGGATTTAACTTACTTTCAGCTCTACGTCGGGACGTGCGTTGGGCGCTACGTCGGGACGTGCCTTGGGCGCTACGTCGGGACGTGCCTTGGGCGCTACGTCGGGACGTGCCTTGGGCGCTACGTCGGGACGTGCCTTGGGCGCTACGTCGGGACGTGCCTTGGGCGCTACGTCGGGACGTGCGTTGGGCGCTACGTCGGGATTTAACTTACTTTCAGCTCTACGTCGGGACGTGCGTTGGCCTCTACGTCGGGACGTGCGTTGGCCTCTACGTCGGGACGTGCGTTGGCCTCTACGTCGGGACGTGCGTTGGCCTCTACGTCGGGACGTGCGTTGGCCTCTACATCGGGATTTAGCTTACTTTCAGCTCTACGGTTGGACGTGCGTTGGCCTCTAAGTCGGGACGTGCGTTGGCCTCTAAGTCGGGACGTGCGTTGGCCTCTAAGTCGGGACGTGCGTTGGCCTCTAAGTCGGGACGTGCGTTGGCCTCTAAGTCGGGACGTGCGTTGGCCTCTAAGTCGGGACGTGCGTTGGCCTCTAAGTCGGGACGTGCGTTGGCCTCTAAGTCGGGACGTGCGTTGGCCTCTAAGTCGGGACGTGCGTTGGCCTCTAAGTCGGGACGTGCGTTGGCCTCTACGTCGGGATTTAGCTTACTTTCTGCTCTACGTCGGGACGTGCGTTGGGCTCTACGTCGGGACGTGCGTTGGGCTCTACGTCGGGACGTGCGTTGGGCTCTACGTCGGGATTTAGCTGACTTTCAGCTCTACGTCGGGACGTGCGTTGGCCTCTACGTCGGGACGTGCGTTGGCCTCTACGTCGGGACGTGCGTTGGCCTCTACTTCGGGATTTAGCTTACTTTCAGCTCTACGTCGGGACGTGCGTTGGGCTCTACGTCGGGACGTGCGTTGGGCTCTACGTCGGGACGTGCGTTGGGCTCTACGTCGGGACGTGCGTTGGGCTCTACGTCGGGACGTGCGTTGGGCTCTACGTCGGGACGTGCGTTGGCCTCTAAGTCGGGACGTGCGTTGGCCTCTAAGTCGGGACGTGCGTTGGCCTCTAAGTCGGGACGTGCGTTGGCCTCTAAGTCGGGACGTGCGTTGGCCTCTAAGTCGGGACGTGCGTTGGCCTCTAAGTGGGGACGTGCGTTGGCCTCTACGTCGGGATTTAGCTTACTTTCAGCTCTACGTCGGGACGTGCGTTGGGCTCTACGTCGGGACGTGCGTTGGGCTCTACGTCGGGATTTAGCTTACTTTCAGCTCTACGTCGGGACGTGCGTTGGGCTCTACGTCGGGATTTAGCTTACTTTTAGCTCTACGTCGGGACGTGCGTTGGCCTCTACGTCGGGACGTGTGTTGGCCTCTACTTCGGGATTTAGCTTACTTTCAGCTCTACGTCGGGACGTGCGTTGGCCTCTACGTCGGGACGTGCGTTGGCCTCTACGTCGGGACGTGCGTTGGCCTCTACGTCGGGACGTGCGTTGGCCTCTACGTCGGGACGTGCGTTGGCCTCTACGTCGGGACGTGCGTTGGCCTCTACGTCGGGACGTGCGTTGGGCTCTACGTCGGGATTTAGCTTACTTTTAGCTCTACGTCGGGACGTGCGTTGGCCTCTACGTCGGGACGTGTGTTGGCCTCTACTTCGGGATTTAGCTTACTTTCAGCTCTACGTCGGGACGTGCGTTGGCCTCTACGTCGGGACGTGCGTTGGCCTCTACGTCGGGACGTGCGTTGGCCTCTACGTCGGGACGTGCGTTGGCCTCTACGTCGGGACGTGCGTTGGCCTCTACGTCGGGACGTGCGTTGGCCTCTACGTCGGGACGTGCGTTGGCCTCTACGTCGGGATTTAGCTTAATTTCAGTTCTACGTCGGGACGTGCGTTGGGCTCTACGTCGGGTTTTAGCTTACTTTCAGCTCTACGTCGGGACGTGCGTTGGGCTCTACGTCGGGACGTGCGTTGGGCTCTATGTCTGTACTTAGCTAACTTTCTGCTCTACGTCGGGACGTGCGTTGGGCTCTATGTCTGTACTTAGCTAACTTTCTGCTCTACGTCGGGACGTGCGTTGGGCGCTACGTCGGGACCTGCGTTGGGCTCTACGTCGGGACGTGCGTTGGGCTCTACGTCGGGATTTAGCTTACTTTCAGCTCTACGTCGGGACGTGCGTTGGCCTCTAGGTCGGGACGTGCGTTGGCCTCTAGGTCGGGACGTGCGTTGGCCTCTAGGTCGGGACGTGCGTTGGCCTCTACGTCGGCATTTAGCTTACTTTCAGCTCTACGTCGGGACGTGCGTTGGCCTCTAAGTCGGGACGTGCGTTGGCCTCTAAGTCGGGACGTGCGTTGGCCTCTAAGTCGGGACGTGCGTTGGCCTCTAAGTCGGGACGTGCGTTGGCCTCTAAGTCGGGACGTGCGTTGGCCTCTAAGTCGGGACGTGCGTTGGCCTCTAAGTCGGGACGTGCGTTGGCCTCTACGTCGGGACGTGCGTTGGCCTCTACGTCGGGATTTAACTTACTTTCAGCTCTACGTCGGGACGTGCGTTGGGCGCTACGTCGGGACGTGCGTTGGGCGCTACGTCGGGACGTGCGTTGGGCTCTACGTCGGGACGTGCGTTGGGCTCTACGTCGGGATTTAACTTATTTTCAGCTCTACGTCGGGACGTGCGTTGGCCTCTACGTCGGGACGTGCGTTGGCCTCTACGTCGGGACGTGCGTTGGCCTCTACGTCGGGACGTGCGTTGGCCTCTACGTCGGGACGTGCGTTGGCCTCTACGTCGGGACGTGCGTTGGCCTCTACGTCGGGACGTGCGTTGGCCTCTACGTCGGGATTTAACTTACTTTCAGCTCTACGTCGGGACGTGCGTTGGGCGCTACGTCGGGACCTGCGTTGGGCGCTACGTCGGGACGTGCGTTGGGCTCTACGTCGGGACGTGCGTTGGGCTCTACGTCGGGATTTAGCTTACTTTCAGCTCTACGTCGGGACGTGCGTTGGGCGCTACGTCGGGACGTGCGTTGGGCTCTACGTCGGGACGTGCGTTGGGCTCTACGTCGGGACGTGCGTTGGGCTCTACGTCGGGATTTAACTTATTTTCAGCTCTACGTCGGGACGTGCGTTGGCCTCTACGTCGGGACGTGCGTTGGCCTCTACGTCGGGACGTGCGTTGGCCTCTACGTCGGGACGTGCGTTGGCCTCTACGTCGGGACGTGCGTTGGCCTCTACGTCGGGACGTGCGTTGGCCTCTACGTCGGGACGTGCGTTGGCCTCTACGTCGGGACGTGCGTTGGCCTCTACGTCGGGACGTGCGTTGGCCTCTACGTCGGGATTTAGCTTACTTTCAGCTCTACGTCGGGATTTAGCTTACTTTTAGCTCTACGTCGGGACGTGCGTTGGGCTCTACGTCGGGACGTGCGTTGGGCTCTACGTCGGGACGTGCGTTGGGCTCTACGTCGGGACGTGCGTTGGGCTCTACGTCGGGACGTGCGTTGGGCTCTACGTCGGGACGTGCGTTGGGCTCTACGTCGGGACGTGCGTTGGGCTCTACGTCGGGACGTGCGTTGGGCTCTACGTCGGGACGTGCGTTGGGCTCTACGTCTGTAGTTAGCTAACTTTCAGCTCTACGTCGGGACGTGCGTTGGCCTCTACGTCGGGACGTGCGTTGGCCTCTAAGTCGGGACGTGCGTTGGCCTCTAAGTCGGGACGTGCGTTGGCCTCTAAGTCGGGACGTGCGTTGGCCTCTAAGTCGGGACGTGCGTTGGCTTCTAGGTCAAGACGTGCGTTGGCCTCTGCGTCGGGATTTAGCTTACTTTCAGCTCTACTTCGGGACGTGCGTTGGGCGCTACGTCGGGACGTGCGTTGGGCGCTACGTCGGGATTTAGCTTACTTTCAGCTCTACGTCGGGACGTGCGTTGGGCTCTACGTCGGGACGTGCGTTGGGCTCTACGTCGGGACGTGCGTTGGGCTCTACGTCGGGACGTGCGTTGGGCTCTACGTCGGGACGTGCGTTGGGCTCTACGTCGGGACGTGCGTTGGGCTCTACGTCGGGATTTAGCTTACTTTCAGCTCTACGTCGGGACGTGCGTTGGGCTCTACGTCGGGACGTGCGTTGGGCTCTACGTCGGGACGTGCGTTGGCCTCTACGTCGGGATTTAGCTTACTTTCAGCTCTACGTCGGGACGTGCGTTGGGCTCTACGTCGGGATTTAGCTTACTTTTAGCTCTACGTCGGGACGTGCGTTGGGCTCTACGTCGGGACGTGCGTTGGGCTCTACGTCGGGACGTGCGTTGGGCTCTACGTCGGGACGTGCGTTGGGCTCTACGTCGGGACGTGCGTTGGGCTCTACGTCGGGACGTGCGTTGGGCTCTACGTCGGGACGTGCGTTGGGCTCTACGTCGGGACGTGCGTTGGGCTCTACGTCGGGACGTGCGTTCGGCTCTACGTCTGTAGTTAGCTAACTTTCAGCTCTACGTCGGGACGTGCGTTGGGCTCTACGTCGGGACGTGCGTTGGGCTCTACGTCGGGACGTGCGTTGGGCTCTACGTCGGGACGTGCGTTGGGCTCTACGTCGGGACGTGCGTTGGGCTCTACGTCGGGATTTAGATTACTTTCAGCTCTACGTCGGGACGTGCGTTGGCCTCTAAGTCGGGACGTGCGTTGGCCTCTAAGTCGGGACGTGCGTTGGCCTCTAAGTCGGGACGTGCGTTGGCCTCTAAGTCGGGACGTGCGTTGGCCTCTAAGTCGGGACGTGCGTTGGCCTCTAAGTCGGGACGTGCGTTGGCCTCTAAGTCGGGACGTGCGTTGGCCTCTACGTCGGGATTTAGCTTACTTTCAGCTCTACGTCGGGACGTGCGTTGGGCTCTACGTCGGGACGTGCGTTGGGCTCTACGTCGGGACGTGCGTTGGGCTCTACGTCGGGATTTAGCTTACTTTCAGCTCTATGTCGGGACGTCCGTTGGCCTCTACGTCGGGACGTGCGTTGGCCTCTACTTCGGGATTTAGCTTACTTTCAGCTCTACGTCGGGACGTGCGTTGGCCTCTACGTCGGGACGTGCGTTGGCCTCTACGTCGGGACGTGCGTTGGCCTCTACGTCGGGACGTGCGTTGGCCTCTACGTCGGGACGTGCGTTGGCCTCTACGTCGGGACGTGCGTTGGCCTCTACGTCGGGACGTGCGTTGGCCTCTACGTCGGGACGTGCGTTGGCCTCTACGTCGGGACGTGCGTTGGCCTCTACGTCGGGACGTGCGTTGGCCTCTACGTCGGGACGTGCGTTGGCCTCTACGTCGGGACGTGCGTTGGCCTCTACGTCGGGACGTGCGTTGGCCTCTACGTCGGGACGTGCGTTGGCCTCTACGTCGGGACGTGCGTTGGCCTCTACGTCGGGACGTGCGTTGGCCTCTACATTGGGATTTAGCTTACTTTCAGCTCTACGTCGGGACGTGCGTTGGCCTCTACGTCGGGACGTGCGTTGGCCTCTACGTCGGGACGTGCGTTGGCCTCTACGTCGGGACGTGCGTTGGCCTCTACGTCGGGACGTGCGTTGGCCTCTACGTCGGGACGTGCGTTGGGCGCTACGTCGGGACGTGCGTTGGGCGCTACGTCGGGACGTGCGTTGGGCGCTACGTCGGGACGTGCGTTGGGCGCTACGTCGGGATTTAACTTACTTTCAGCTCTACGTCGGGACGTGCGTTGGCCTCTACGTCGGGACGTGCGTTGGCCTCTACGTCGGGGCGTGCGTTGGACTCTACATCGGGATTTAGCTTACTTTCAGCTCTACGTCGGGACGTGCGTTGGCCTCTACGTCGGGACGTGCGTTGGCCTCTACGTCGGGACGTGCGTTGGCCTCTACGTCGGGACGTGCGTTGGCCTCTACGTCGGGACGTGCGTTGGGCTCTACGTCGGGACGTGCGTTGGGCTCTACGTCGGGATTTAGCTTACTTTCAGCTCTACGTCGGGACGTGCGTTGGGCTCTATGTCGGGACGTGCGTTGGGCTCTACGTCGGGATTTAGCTTACTTTCAGCTCTACGTCGGGACGTCCGTTGGCCTCTACGTCGGGACGTCCGTTGGCCTCTACGTCGGGACGTCCGTTGGCCTCTACTTCGGGATTTAGCTTACTTTCAGCTCTACGTCGGGACGTGCGTTGGCCTCTACGTCGGGACGTGCGTTGGCCTCTACGTCGGGACGTGCGTTGGCCTCTACGTCGGGACGTGCGTTGGCCTCTACGTCGGGACGTGCGTTGGCCTCTACGTCGGGACGTGCGTTGGCCTCTACGTCGGGACGTGCGTTGGCCTCTACGTCGGGACGTGCGTTGGCCTCTACATTGGGATTTAGCTTACTTTCAGCTCTACGTCGGGACGTGCGTTGGCCTCTACGTCGGGACGTGCGTTGGCCTCTACGTCGGGACGTGCGTTGGCCTCTACGTCGGGACGTGCGTTGGCCTCTACGTCGGGACGTGCGTTGGCCTCTAAGTCGGGACGTGCGTTGGCCTCTACGTCGGGACGTGCGTTGGCCTCTGCGTCGGGACGTGCATTGGCCTCTGCGTCGGGATTTAGCTTACTTTCAGCTCTACGTCGGGACGTGCGTTGGGCTCTACGTCGGGATTTAGCTTACTTTCAGCTCTACGTCGGGACGTGCGTTGGGCTCTACGTCGGGACGTGCGTTGGGCTCTACGTCGGGACGTGCGTTGGCCTCTACTTCGGGATTTAGCTTACTTTCAGCTCTACGTCGTGACGTGCGTTGGGCTCTACTTCGGGAAGTGCGTTGGGCTCTACGTCGGGACGTGCGTTGGGCTCTACTTCGGGACGTGCGTTGGGCTCTATGTCTGTAGTTAGCGAACTTTCTGCTCTACGTCGGGACGTGCGTTGGGCTCTATGTCTGTAGTTAGCTAACTTTCTGCTCTACGTCGGGACGTGCGTTGGGCGCTACGTCAGGACGTGCGTTGGGCTCTACGTCGGGACGTGCGTTGGGCTCTACGTCGGGACGTGCGTTGGGCTCTACGTCGGGACGTGCGTTGGGCTCTACGTCGGGATTTAGCTTACTTTCAGCTCTACGTCGGGACGTGCGTTGGCCTCTACGTCGGGACGTGCGTTGGCCTCTACGTCGGGACGTGCGTTGGCCTCTACGTCGGGACGTGCGTTGGCCTCTACGTCGGGACGTGCGTTGGCCTCAGCGTCGGGATTTAGCTTACTTTCAGCTCTACGTCGGGACGTGCGTTGGGCGCTACGTCGGGTTTTAGCTTACTTTCAGCTCTACGTCGGGACGTGCATTGGGCTCTACGTCGGGACGTGCGGTGGGCTCTACGTCGGTACGTGCGTTGGGCTCTACGTCGGGACGTGCGTTGGGCTCTACGTCGGGATTTAGCTTACTTTCAGCTCTACGTCGGGACGTGCGTTGGCCTCTACGTCGGGACGTGCGTTGGCCTCTACGTCGGGACGTGCGTTGGCCTCTACGTCGGGACGTGCGTTGGCCTCTACATCGGGATTTAGCTTACTTTCAGCTCTAAGCCGGGACGTGTGTTGGGCTCTACGTCGGGATTTAGCTTACTTTTAGCTCTACGTCGGGACGTGCGTTGGGCTCTACGTCGGGACGTGCGTTGGGCTCTACGTCTGTAGTTAGCTAACTTTCAGCTCTACGTCGGGACGTGCGTTGGGCTCTTCGTCGGGACGTGCGTTGGGCTCTACGTCGGGACGTGCGTTGGGCTCTACGACGGGACGTGCGTTGGGCTCTACGTCAGGATTTAGCTAACTTTCAGCTCTACGTCGGGACATGCGTTGGGCTCTACGTCGGGACGTGCGTTGGGCTCTACGTCGGGATTTAGCTTACTTTCAGCTCTACGTTGGGACGTGCGTTGGACTCTACGTCGGGATTTAGCTTACTTTCAGCTCTACGTCGGGACGTGCGTTGGGCTCTACGTCGGGACGTGCGTTGGGCTCTACGTCGGGACGTGCGTTGGGCTCTACGTCGGGACGTGCGTTGGGCTCTACGTCGGGACGTGCTTTGGGCTCTACGTCTGTATTTAGCTAACTTTCAGCTCTACGTCGGGACGTGCGTTGGGCTCTATGTCTGTTGTTAGCTAACTTTCAGCTCTACGTCGGGACGTGCGTTGGGCGCTACGTCTGTAGTTAGCTAACTTTCAGCTCTACGTCGGGACGTGCGTTGGGCGCTACGTCGGGACGTGCGTTGGGCTCTACGTCGGGACGTGCGTTGGGCTCTACGTCGGGACGTGCGTTGGGATCTACGTCGGGACGTGCGTTGGGCTCTACGTCGGGACGTGCGTTGGGCTCTACGTCGGGACGTGCGTTGGGCTCTACGTCGGGATTTAACTTACTTTCAGCTCTACGTCGGGACGTGCGTTGGCCTCTACGTCGGGACGCGCGTTGGCCTCTACGTCGGGACGTGCGTTGGCCTCTACGTCGGGATTTAGCTTACTTTCAGCTCTACGTCGGGACGTGCGTTGGCCTCTACGTCGGGACGTGCGTTGGCCTCTACGTCGGGATTTAGCTTACTTTCAGCTCTACGTCGGGACGTGCGTTGGCCTCTACGTCGGGATTTAGCTTACTTTCAGCTCTACGTCGGGACGTGCGTTGGCCTCTACGTCGGGATTTAGCTTACTTTCAGCTCCACGTCGGGACGTGCGTTGGGCTCTATGTCGGGTTTTAGCTTACTTTCAGCTCTACGTCGGGACGTGCGTTGGGCTCTACGTCGGGACGTGCGTTGGGCTCTACGTCGGGATTTAGCTTACTTTCAGCTCTACGTTGGGACGTGCGTTGGCCTCTACGTCAAGATTTAGCTTACTTTCAGCTCTACGTCGGGACGTGCGTTGGGCTCTACGTCGGGACGTGTGTTGGGCTCTACGTCGGGACGTGCGTTGGGCTCTACGTCGGGACGTGCGTTGGGCTCTACGTCGGGACGTGCGTTGGGCTCTACGTCTGTAGTTAGGTAACTTTTAGCTCTACGTCGGGACGTGCGTTGGGCTCTACGTCTGTAGTTAGCTAACTTTCAGCTCTACGTCGGGACGTGCGTTGGGCGCTACGTCGGGACGTGCGTTGGGCGCTACGTCGGGACGTGCGTTGGGCTCTACGTCGGGACGTGCGTTGGGCTCTACGTCGGGACGTGCGTTGGGCTCTACGTCGGGATTTAACTTAATTTCAGCTCTACGTCGGGACGTGCGTTGGCCTCTAAGTCGGGACGTGCGTTGGCCTCTAAGTCGGGACGTGCGTTGGCCTCTACGTCGGGACGTGCGTTGGCCTCTACGTCGGGATTTAGCTTACTTTCAGGTCTACGTCGGGACGTGCGTTGGACTCTACGTCGGGACGTGCGTTGGGCTCTACGTCGGGATTTAGCTTACTTTCAGCTCTACGTCGGGACGTGCGTTGGCCTCTACGTCGGGACGTGCGTTGGGCTCTACGTCGGGATTTAGCTTACTTTCAGCTCTACGTTGGGACGTGCGTTGGCCTCTACGTCGGGTTTTAGCTTACTTTCAGCTCTACGTCGGGACGTGCGTTGGGCTCTACGTCGGGACGTGCGTTGGGCTCTACGTCGGGACGTGCGTTGGGCTCTACGTCGGGACGTGCGTTGGGCTCTACGTCGGGACGTGCTTTGGGCTCTACGTCTGTAGTTAGGTAACTTTCAGCTCTACGTCGGGACGTGCGTTGGGCTCTACGTCTGTAGTTAGCTAACTTTCAGCTCTACGTCGGGACGTGCATTGGGCGCTACGTCGGGACGTGCGTTGGGCTCTACGTCGGGACGTGCGTTGGGCTCTACGTCGGGACGTGCGTTGGGCTCTACGTCGGGATTTAGCTTACTTTCAGCTCTACGTCGGGACGTGCGTTGGCCTCTACGTCGGGACGTGCGTTGGCCTCTACTTCGGGATTTAGCTTACTTTCAGCTCTACTTCGGGACGTGCGTTGGCCTCTACGTCGGGACGTGCGTTGGCCTCTACGTCGGGATTTAGCTTACTTTCAGCTCTACGTCGGGACGTGCGTTGGGCTCTACGTCGGGTTTTAGCTTACTTTCAGCTCTACGTCGGGACGTGCGTTGGGCTCTACGTCGGGACGTGCGTTGGGCTCTACGTCGGGACGTGCGTTGGGCTCTACGTCGGGACGTGCGTTGGGCTCTATGTCTGTAGTTAGCTAACTTTCTGCTCTACGTCGGGACGTGCGTTGGGCTCTATGTCTGTAGTTAGCTAACTTTCAGCTCTACGTCGGGACGTGCGTTGGGCGCTACGTCGGGACGTGCGTTGGGCTCTACGTCGGGACGTGCGTTGGGTTCTACGTCGGGATTTAGCTTACTTTCAGCTCTACGTCGGGACGTGCGTTGGCCTCTACGTCGGGACGTGCGTTGGCCTCTAGGTCGGGACGTGCGTTGGCCTCTACGTCGGGACGTGCGTTGGGTTCTGCGTCGGGATTTAGCTTACTTTCAGCTCTACTTCGGGACGTGCGTTGGGCGCTACGTCGGGACGTGCGTTGGGCGCTACGTCGGGATTTAGCTTACTTTCAGCTCTACGTCGGGACGTGCATTGGGCTCTACGTCGGGACTTGCGGTGGGCTCTACGTCGGGACGTGCGTTGGGCTCTACGTCGGGACGTGCGTTGGGCTCTACGTCGGGATTTAGCTTACTTTCATCTCTACGTCGGGACGTGCGTTGGCCTCTACGTCGGGACGTGCGTTGGCCTCTACGTCGGGATTTAGCTTACTTTCAGCTCTACGTCGGGACGTGCGTTGGCCTCTACGTCGGGACGTGCGTTGGCCTCTACGTCGGGACGTGCGTTGGCCTCTACGTCGGGATTTAGCTTACTTTCAGCTCTACGTCGGGACGTGTGTTGGGCTCTACGTCGGGATTTAGCTTACTTTTAGCTCTACGTCGGGACGTGCGTTGGGCTCTACGTCGGGACGTGCGTTGGGCTCTACGTCGGGACGTGCGTTGGGCTCTACGTCGGGACGTGCGTTGGGCTCTACGTCGGGACGTGCGTTGGGCTCTACGTCTGTAGTTAGCTAACTTTCAGCTCTACGTCGGGACGTGCGTTGGGCTCTACGTCGGGACGTGCGTTGGGCTCTACGTCTGTAGTTAGCTAACTTTCAGCTCTACGTCTGGACGTGCGTTGGCCTCTAAGTCGGGACGTGCGTTGGCCTCTAAGTCGGGACGTGCGTTGGCCTCTAAGTCGGGACGTGCGTTGGCCTCTACGTCGGGACGTGCGTTGGCCTCTACGTCGGGATTTAACTTACTTTCAGCTCTACGTCGGGACGTGCGTTGGGCTCTACGTCGGGACCTGCGTTGGGCTCTACGTCGGGACGTGCGTTGGCCTCTACGTCGGGACGTGCGTTGGCCTCTACATCGGGATTTAGCTTACTTTCAGCTCTACGTCGGGACGTGCGTTGGCCTCTAAGTCGGGACGTGCGTTGGCCTCTAAGTCGGGACGTGCGTTGGCCTATACGTCGGGACGTGCGTTGGCCTCTACATCGGGATTTAGCTTACTTTCAGCTCTACGTCGGGACGTGCGTTGGCCTCTACGTCGGGACGTGCGTTGGCCTCTACGTCGGGACGTGCGTTGGCCTCTACGTCGGGACGTGCGTTGGCCTCTACGTCGGGACGTGCGTTGGCCTCTACGTCGGGACGTGCGTTGGCCTCTACATCGGGATTTAGCTTACTTTCAGCTCTACGTCGGGACGTGCGTTGGGCTCTACGTCGGGACGTGCGTTGGCCTCTACATCGGGATTTAGCTTACTTTCAGCTCTACGTCGGGACGTGCGTTGGGCTCTACGTCGGGACGTACGTTGGGCTCTACGTCGGGATTTAGCTTACTTTCAGCTCTACGTCGGGACGTGCGTTGGGCTCTACGTCGGGACGTGCGTTGGCCTCTACGTCGGGATTTAGCTTACTTTCAGCTCTACGTCGGGACGTGCGTTGGGCTCTACGTCGGGACGTGCGTTGGGCTCTACGTCGGGACGTGCGTTGGGCTCTACGTCGGGACGTGCGTTGGGCTCTACTTCGGGACGTGCGTTGGGCTCTATGTCTGTAGTTAGCTAACTTTCTACGTCGGGACGTGCGTTGGGCTCTATGTCTGTAGTTAGCTAACTTTCTGCTCTACGTCGGGACGTGCGTTGGGCTCTATGTCTGTAGTTAGCTAACTTTCTGCTCTACGTCGGGACGTGCGTTGGGCTCTACGTCGGGATTTAGCTTACTTTCAGCTCTACGTCGGGACGTACGTTGGCCTCTACGTCGGGACGTACGTTGGCCTCTACGTCGGGACGTGCGTTGGCCTCTAGGTCGGGACGTGCGTTGGCCTCTACGTCGGGACGTGCGTTGGCCTCTGCTTCGGGATTTAGCTTACTTTCAGCTCTACGTCGGGACGTGCGTTCGGCGCTACGTCGGGACGTGCGTTGGGCGCTACGTCGGGATTTAGCTTACTTTCAGCTCTACGTCGGGACGTGCATTGGGCTCTACGTCGGGACGTGCGGTGGGCTCTACGTCGGGACGTGCGGTGGGCTCTACGTCGGGACGTGCGGTGGGCTCTACGTCGGGACGTGCGGTGGGCTCTACGTCGGGACGTGCGGTGGGCTCTACGTCGGGACGTGCGGTGGGCTCTACGTCGGGACGTGCGGTGGGCTCTACGTCGGGACGTGCGTTGGGCTCTCCGTCGGGATTTAGCTTACTTTCAGCTCTACGTCGGGACGTGCGTTGGCCTCTACGTCGGGACGTGCGTTGGCCTCTACGTCGGGACGTGCGTTGGCCTCTAAGTCGGGACGTGCGTTGGCCTCTAAGTCGGGACGTGCGTTGGCCTCTAAGTCGGGACGTGCGTTGGCCTCTAAGTCGGGACGTGCGTTGGCCTCTAATCGGGACGTGCGTTGGCCTCTACGTCGGGATTTAGCTTACTTTCAGGTCTACGTCGGGACGTGCGTTGGACTCTATGTCGGGACGTGCGTTGGGCTCTACGTCGGGATTTAGCTTACTTTCAGCTCTACGTCGGGACGTGCGTTGGCCTCTACGTCGGGACGTGCGTTGGCCTCTACTTCGGGATTTAGCTTACTTTCAGCTCTATGTCGGGACATGCGTTGGCCTCTACGTCGGGACATGCATTGGCCTCTACGTCGGGACATGCGTTGGCCTCTACGTCGGGATTTAGCTTACTTTCAGCTCTACGTCGGGACATGCGTTGGGCTCTACGTCGGGTTTTAGCTTACTTTCAGCTCTACGTCGGGACGTGCGTTGGGCTCTACGTCGGGACGTGCGTTGGGCTCTATGTCTGTAGTTAGCTAACTTTCTGCTCTACGTCGGGACGTGCGTTGGGCTCTATGTCTGTAGTTAGCTAACTTTCAGCTCTACGTCGGGACGTGCGTTGGGCGCTACGTCGGGACGTGCTTTGGGCTCTACGTCGGGACGTGCGTTGGGCTCTACGTCGGGATTTAGCTTACTTTCAGCTCTACGTCGGGACGTGCGTTGGCCTCTACATCGGGACGTGCGTTGGCTTCTAGGTCGGGACGTGCGTTGGACTCTACGTCGGGACGTGCGTTGGCCTCTGCGTCGGGATTTAGCTTACTTTCAGCTCTACTTCGGGACGTGCGTTGGGCGCTACGTCGGGACGTGCGTTGGGCGCTACGTCGGGATTTAGCTTACTTTCAGCTCTACATCGGGACGTGCATTGGGCTCTACGTCGGGACGTGCGGTGGGCTCTACTTCGGGACGTGCGTTGGGCTCTACGTCGGGACGTGCGTTGGGCTCTACGTCGGGATTTAGCTTACTTTCAGCTCTACGTCGGGACGTGCGTTGGGCTCTACGTCGGGACGTGCGTTGGCCTCTACGTCGGGATTTAGCTTACTTTCAGCTCTACGTCGGGACGTGCGTTGGCCTCTACGTCGGGACGTGCGTTGGCCTCTACGTCGGGATTTAGCTTACTTTCAGCTCTACGTCGGGACGTGTGTTGGGCTCTACGTCGGGATTTAGCTTACTTTTAGCTCTACGTCGGGACGTGCGTTGGGCTCTACGTCGGGACGTGCGTTGGGCTCTAAGTCGGGACGTGCGTTGGGCTCTAAGTCGGGACGTGCGTTGGGCTCTAAGTCGGGACGTGCGTTGGGCTCTACGTCGGGACGTGCGTTGGGCTCTACGTCGGGACGTGCGTTGGGCTCTACGTCGGGACGTGCGTTGGGCTCTACGTCGGGACGTGCGTTGGCCTCTACGTCGGGACGTGCGTTGGCCTCTACGTCGGGATTTAACTTACTTTCAGCTCTACGTCGGGACGTGCGTTGGGCGCTACGTCGGGACGTGCGTTGGGCGCTACGTCGGGACGTGCGTTGGGCGCTACGTCGGGACGTGCGTTGGGCGCTACGTCGGGACGTGCGTTGGGCGCTACGTCGGGACGTGCGTTGGGCTCTACGTCGGGATTTAACTTACTTTCAGCTCTACGTCGGGACGTGCGTTGGCCTCTACGTCGGGACGTGCGTTGGCCTCTACATCGGGATTTAGCTTACTTTCAGCTCTACGGTTGGACGTGCGTTGGCCTCTACGTCGGGACGTGCATTGGCCTCTACGTCGGGACGTGCGTTGGGCTCTACGTCGGGACGTGCGTTGGCCTCTAAGTCGGGACGTGCGTTGGCCTCTAAGTCGGGACGTGCGTTGGCCTCTAAGTCGGGACGTGCGTTGGCCTCTAAGTCGGGACGTGCGTTGGCCTCTAAGTCGGGACGTGCGTTGGCCTCTAAGTCGGGACGTGCGTTGGCCTCTAAGTCGGGACGTGCGTTGGCCTCTAAGTCGGGACGTGCGTTGGCCTCTAAGTCGGGACGTGCGTTGGCCTCTAAGTCGGGACGTGCGTTGGCGTCTACATCGGGATTTAGCTTACTTTCTGCTCTACGTCGGGACGTGCGTTGGGCTCTACGTCGGGACGTGCGTTGGGCTCTACGTCGGGACGTGCGTTGGGCTCTACGTCGGGATTTAGCTTACTTTCAGCTCTACGTCGGGACGTGCGTTGGCCTCTACGTCGGGACGTGCGTTGGCCTCTACTTCGGGATTTAGCTTACTTTCAGCTCTACGTCGGGACGTGCGTTGGGCTCTACGTCGGGACGTGCGTTGGGCTCTACGTCGGGACGTGCGTTGGGCTCTACGTCGGGACGTGCGTTGGCCTCTACATTGGGATATAGCTTACTTTCAGCTCTACGTCGGGACGTGCGTTGGCCTCTAAGTCGGGACGTGCGTTGGCCTCTAAGTCGGGACGTGCGTTGGCCTCTACGTCTGTAGTTAGCTAACTTTCAGCTCTACGTCGGGACGTGCGTTGGGCGCTACGTCGGGACGTGCGTTGGGCTCTACGTCGGGACGTGCGTTGGGCTCTACGTCGGGATTTAGCTTACTTTCAGCTTTACGTCGGGACGTGCGTTGGCCTCTACTTCGGGACGTGCGTTGGCCTGTACGTCGGGACGTGCGTTGGCCTCTACGTCGGGATTTAGCTTACTTTCAGCTCTACGTCGGGACGTGCGTTGGCCTCTACGTCGGGACGTGCGTTGGCCTCTACGTCGGGACGTGCGTTGGGCTCTACGTCAGCACGTGCTTTGGGCTCTACGTCGGGACGTGCGTTGGGCTCTACGTCTGTAGTTAGCTAACTTTCAGCTCTACGTCGGGACGCGCGTTGGGCTCTACGTCGGGACGCGCGTTGGGCTCTACGTCGGGACGCGCGTTGGGCTCTACGTCGGGACGCGCGTTGGGCTCTATGTCGGGACGCGCGTTGGGCTCTACGTCGGGACGTGCGTTGGGCTCTACGTCGGGACGTGCGTTGGGCTCTACGTCGGGACGTGCGTTGGGCTCTACGTCGGGACGTGCGTTGGGCTCTACGTCAGGATTTAGCTAACTTTCAGCTCTACGTCGGGACGTGCGTTGGGCTCTACGTCGGGACGTGCGTTGGGCTCTACGTCGGGATTTAGCTTACTTTCAGCTCTACGTTGGGACGTGCGTTGGCCTCTACGTCGGGATTTAGCTAACTTTTAGCTCTACGTCGGGACGTGCGTTGGGCTCTACGTCGGGACGTGCGTTGGGCTCTACGTCTGTAGTTAGGTAACTTTCAGCTCTACATCGGGAAGTGCGTTGGGCTCTACGTCTGTAGTTAGCTAACTTTCAGCTCTACGTCGGGACGTGCGTTGGGCGCTACGTCGGGACGTGCGTTGGGCTCTACGTCGGGACGTGCGTTGGGCTCTACGTCGGGACGTGCGTTGGGCTCTACGTCGGGACGTGCGTTGGGCTCTACATCGGGATTTAACTTACTTTCAGCTCTACGTCGGGACGTGCGTTGTCCTCTACGTCGGGACGTGCGTTGGCCTCTAAGTCGGGACGTGCATTGGCCTCTAAGTCGGGACGTGCGTTGGCCTCTAAGTCGGGACGTGCGTTGGCCTCTAAGTCGGGACGTGCGTTGGCCTCTAAGTCGGGACGTGCGTTGGCCTCTAAGTCGGGACGTGCGTTGGCCTCTACGTCGGGACGTGCGTTGGGCTCTACGTCGGGACGTGCGTTGGGCTCTACGTCGGGATTTAGCTTACTTTCAGGTCTACGTCGGGACGTGCGTTGGGCTCTACGTCGGGACGTGCGTTGGGCTCTACGTCGGGACGTGCGTTGGGCTCTAGGTCGGGACGTGCGTTGGGCTCTACGTCTGTAGTTAGCTAACTTTCAGCTCTACGTCGGGACGTGCGTTGGGCTCTACGTCTGTAGTTAGCTAACTTTCAGCTCTACGTCAGGACGTGCGTTGGGCTCTACATCTGTAGTTAGCTAACTTTCAGCTCTACGTTGGGACGTGCGTTGGGCTCTACGTCGGGACGTGCGTTGGGCTCTACGTCGGGACGTGCGTTGGGCTCTACGTCGGGACGTGCGTTGGGCTCTACGTCGGGACGTGCGTTGGGCTCTACGTCGGGACGTGCGTTGGGCTCTACGTCGGGATTTAGCTTACTTTCAGCTCTACGTCGGGACGTGCGTTGGGCTCTACGTCGGGACGTGCGTTGGGCTCTACGTCGGGACGTGCGTTGGCCTCTACGTGGGGACGTGCGTTGGCCTCTACGTCGGGACGTGCGTTGGCCTCTACGTCGGGACGTGCGTTGGCCTCTACGTCGGGATTTAGCTTACTTTCAGCTCTACGTCGGGACGTGCGTTGGGCGCTACGTCAGGACGTGTGTTGGGCGCTACTTCGGGACGTGCGTTGGGCGCTACGTCGGGATTTAGCTTACTTTCAGCTCTACGTCGGGACGTGCGTTGGGCTCTATGTCGGGACGTGCGTTGGGCTCTACGTCGGGACGTGCGTTGGGCTCTACGTCGGGATTTAGCTTACTTTCAGCTCTACGTCGGGACGTGCGTTGGCCTCTATGTCGGGACGTGCGCTGGCCTCTACGTCGGGACGTGCGTTGGCCTCTGCGTCGGGATTTAGCTTACTTTCAGCTCTACGTCGGGACGTGCGTTGGGCGCTACGTCGGGATTTAGCTTACTTTGAGCTCTACGTCGGGACGTGCGGTGGGCTCTACGTCGGGACGTGCGGTGGGCTCTACGTCCGGACGTGCGGTGGGCTCTACGTCGGGATTTAGCTTACTTTCAGCTCTACGTCGGGACGTGCGTTGGCCTCTACGTCGGGACGTGCGTTGGCCTCTACGTCGGGATTTAGCTTACTTTCAGCTCTACGTCGGGACGTGTGTTGGCCTCTACGTCGGGATTTAGCGTACTTTTAGCTCTACGTCGGGACGTGCGTTGGGCTCTACGTCTGTAGTTAGCTTACTTTCAGCTCTACGTCGGGACGTGCGTTGGGCTCTACCTCGGGACGTGCGTTGGGCTCTACGTCGGGACGTGCGTTGGGCTCTACGTCGGGATTTAGCTTACTTTCAGCTCTACGTCGGGACGTGCGTTGGGCGCTACGTCGGGACGTGCGTTGGGCGCTACGTCGGGATTTAGCTTACTTTGAGCTCTACGTCGGGACGTGCATTGGGCTCTACGTCGGGACGTGCGGTGGACCCTACGTCGGGACGTGCGGTGGGCTCTACGTCGGGACGTGCGTTGGGCTCTACGTCGGGATTTAGCTTACTTTCAGCTCTACGTCGGGACGTGCGTTGGCCTCTACGTCGGGACGTGCGTTGGCCTCTACGTCGGGATTTAGCTTACTTTCAGCTCTACGTCAGGACGTGCGTTGGCCTCTACGTCGGTACGTGCGTTGGCCTCTACGTCGGGATTTAGCTTACTTTCAGCTCTACGTCGGGACGTGCGTTGGGCTCTACGTCGGGATTTAGCTTACTTTTAGCTCTACGTCGGGACGTGCGTTGGGCTCTACGTCGGGACGTGCGTTGGGCTCTACGTCTGTAGTTAGCTTACTTTCAGCTCTACGTCGGGACGTGCGTTGGGCTCTACGTCGGGACGTGCGTTGGGCTCTACGTCGGGACGTGCGTTGGGCTCTACGTCGGGATTTAGCTTACGTTCAGCTCTACGTCGGGACGTGCGTTGGCCTCTAAGTCGGGACGTGCGTTGGCCTCTACGTCGGGACGTGCGTTGGCCTCTACGTCGGGATTTAACTTACTTTCAGCTCTACGTCGGGACGTGCGTTGGGCTCTACGTCGGGTTTTAGCTTACTTTCAGCTCTACGTCGGGACGTGCGTTGGGCTCTACGTCGGGACGTGCGTTGGGCTCTACGTCGGGACGTGCGTTGGGCTCTATGTCTGTAGTTAGCTAACTTTCTGCTCTACGTCGGGACGTGCGTTGGGCTCTATGTCTGTAGTTAGCTAACTTTCAGCTCTACGTCGGGACGTGCGTTGGGCGCTACGTCGGGACGTGCGTTGGGCTCTACGTCGGGACGTGCGTTGGGCTCTACGTCGGGACGTGCGTTGGGCTCTACGTCGGGATTTAGCTTACTTTCAGCTCTACGTCGGGACGTGCCTTGGCCTCTACGTCGGGACGTGCGTTGGCCTCTACGTCGGGACGTGCTTTGGGCTCTACGTCGGGACGTGCGTTGGCGTCTACGTCGGGATTTAGCTTACTTTCAGCTCTACGTCGGGACGTGCGTTGGGCTCTACGTCGGGACGTGCGTTGGGCTCTACGTCGGGACGTGCGTTGGGCTCTACGTCGGGACACGCGTGGGGCTCTACGTCGGGGCGCGCGTTGGGCTCTACGTCTGTAGTTAGCTAACTTTCAGCTCTACGTCGGGACGCGCGTTGGGCTCTTCGTCTGTAGTTAGCTAACTTTCAGCTCTACGTCGGGACGTGCGTTGGGCTCTACGTCGGGATTTAGCTTACTTTCAGCTCTACGTCGGGACGTGCGTTGGGCTCTACGTCGGGACGTGCGTTGGGCTCTACGTCGGGATTTAGCTTACTTTCAGGTCTACGTTGGGACGTGCGTTGGGCTCTACGTCGGGACGTGCGTTGGGCTCTACGTCGGGACGTGCGTTGGGCTCTACGTCGGGACGTGCGTTGGGCTCTACGTCGGGACGTGCGTTGGGCTCTACGTCGGGACGTGCGTTGGGCTCTACGTCGGGACGTGCGTTGGGCTCTACGTCTGTAATTAGCTAACTTTCAGCTCTACGTCGGGACGTGCGTTGGGCTCTACGTCTGTAGTTAGCTAACTTTCAGCTCTACGTCGGGACGTGCGTTGGGCTCTACGTCTGTAGTTAGCTAACTTTCAGCTCTACGTCGGGACGTGCGTTGGGCTCTACGTCTGTAGTTAGCTAACTTTCAGCTCTACGTTGGGACGTGCGTTGGGCTCTACGTTGGGACGTGCGTTGGGCTCTACGTTGGGACGTGCGTTGGGCTCTACGTCGGGACGTGCGTTGGGCTCTACGTCGGGACGTGCGTTGGGCTCTACGTCGGGACGTGCGTTGGGCTCTACGTCGGGACGTGCTTTGGGCTCTACGTCGGGATTTAGCTTACTTTCAGCTCTACGTCGGGACGTGCGTTGGGCTCTACGTCGGGACGTGCGTTGGCCTCTACGTCGGGACGTGCGTTGGCCTCTACGTCGGGATTTAGCTTACTTTCAGCTCTACGTCGGGACGTGCGTTGGGCGCTACGTCGGGACGTGTGTTGGGCGCTACTTCGGGACGTGCGTTGGGCGCTACGTCGGGATTTAGCTTACTTTCAGCTCTACGTCGGGACGTGCGTTGGGCTCTATGTCGGGACGTGCGTTGGGCTCTACGTCGGGACGTGCGTTGGGCTCTACGTCGGGATTTAGCTTACTTTCAGCTCTATGTCGGGACGTGCGTTGGCCTCTATGTCGGGACGTGCGTTGGCCTCTACGTCGGGACGTGCGTTGGCCTCTGCGTCGGGATTTAGCTTACTTTCAGCTCTACGTCGGGACGTGCGTTGGGCGCTACGTCGGGACGTGCGTTGGGCGCTACGTCGGGATTTAGCTTACTTTGAGCTCTACGTCGGGACGTGCGGTGGGCTCTACGTCGGGACGTGCGGTGGGCTCTACGTCGGGACGTGCGTTGGGCTCTACGTCGGGATTTAGCTTACTTTCAGCTCTACGTCGGGACGTGCGTTGGCCTCTACGTCGGGACGTGCGTTGGCCTCTACGTCGGGATTTAGCTTACTTTCAGCTCTACGTCGGGACGTGCGTTGGCCTCTACGTCGGGACGTGCGTTGGCCTCTACGTCGGGACGTGCGTTGGCCTCTACGTCGGGATTTAGCTTACTTTCAGCTCTACGTCGGGACGTGTGTTGGGCTCTACGTCGGGATTTAGCTTACTTTTAGCTCTACGTCGGGACGTGCGTTGGGCTCTACGTCTGTAGTTAGCTTACTTTCAGCTCTACGTCGGGACGTGCGTTGGCCTCTACGTCGGGATTTAGCTTACTTTCAGCTCTACGTCGGGACGTGCGTTGGGCGCTACGTCGGGACGTGTGTTGGGCGCTACTTCGGGACGTGCGTTGGGCGCTACGTCGGGATTTAGCTTACTTTCAGCTCTACGTCGGGACGTGCGTTGGGCTCTATGTCGGGACGTGCGTTGGCCTCTAAGTCGGGACGTGCGTTGGCCTCTACGTCGGGGCGTGCGTTGGCCTCTACGTCGGGATTTAACTTACTTTCAGCTCTACGTCGGGACGTGCGTTGGGCGCTACGTCGGGACGTGCGTTGGGCGCTACGTCGGGATTTAGCTTACTTTGAGCTCTACGTCGGGACGTGCATTGGGCTCTACGTCGGGACGTGCGGTGGGCTCTACGTCGGGACGTGCGGTGGGCTCTACGTCGGGACGTGCGTTGGGCTCTACGTCGGGATTTAGCTTACTTTCAGCTCTCCGTCGGGACGTGCGTTGGCCTCTACGTCGGGACGTGCGTTGGCCTCTACGTCGGGATTTAGCTTACTTTCAGCTCTACGTCGGGACGTGCGTTGGCCTCTACGTCGGGACGTGCGTTGGCCTCTACGTCGGGACGTGCGTTGGCCTCTACGTCGGGACGTGCGTTGGCCTCTACGTCGGGACGTGCGTTGGCCTCTACGTCGGGATTTAGCTTACTTTCAGCTCTACGTCGGGACGTGTGTTGGGCTCTACGTCGGGATTTAGCTTACTTTTAGCTCTACGTCGGGACGTGCGTTGGGCTCTACGTCGGGACGTGCGTTGGGCTCTACGTCTGTAGTTAGCTTACTTTCAGCTCTACGTCGGGACGTGCGTTGGGCTCTACGTCGGGACGTGCGTTGGCCTCTACGTCGGGACGTGCGTTGGCCTCTGCGTCGGGATTTAGCTTACTTTCAGCTCTACGTCGGGACGTGCGTTGGCCTCTAAGTCGGGACGTGCGTTGGCCTCTACGTCGGGGCGTGCGTTGGCCTCTACGTCGGGATTTAACTTACTTTCAGCTCTACGTCGGGACGTGCGTTGGGCTCTACGTCGGGACGTGCGTTGGGCTCTACGTCGGGACGTGCGTTGGGCTCTACGTCGGGACGTGCGTTGGGCTCTACGTCTGTAGTTAGCTAACTTTCAGCTCTACGTCGGGACGTGCGTTTGGCGCTACGTCGGGATGTGCGTTGGGCTCTACGTCGGGACGTGCGTTGGGCTCTACGTCGGGACGTGCGTTGGGCTCTACGTCGGGACGTGCGTTGGGCTCTACGTCGGGATTTAGCTTACTTTCAGCTCTACGTCGGGACGTGCGTTGGCCTCTAGGTCGGGACGTGCGTTGGCCTCTAGGTCGGGACGTGCGTTGGCCTCTAGGTCGGGACGTGCGTTGCCCTCTAGGTCGGGACGTGCGTTGGCCTCTACGTCGGGACGTGCGTTGGCCTCTACGTCGGGATTTAGCTTACTTTCAGCTCTACGTCGGGACGTGCGTTGGGCTCTACTTCGGGATTTAGCTAACTTTCAGCTCTACGTCGGGACGTGTGTTGGGCGCTACGTCGGGATGTGCGTTGGGCGCTACGTCGGGATTTAGCTTACTTTCAGCTCTACGTCGGGACGTGCTTTGGCCTCTACGTCGGGATGTGCGTTGTCCTCTACGTCGGGACGGGCGTTGGCCTCTAAGTCGGGACGTGCGTTGGCCTCTACGTCGGGACGTGCGTTGGCCTCTACGTCGGGACGTGCGTTGGCCTCTACGTCGGGACGTGCGTTGGCCTCTACGTCGGGACGTGCGTTGGCCTCTACGTCGGGACGTGCGTTGGCCTCTACGTCGGGACGTGCGTTGGCCTCTACGTCGGGATTTAACTTACTTTCAGCTCTACGTCGGGACGTGCGTTGGGCGCTACGTCGGGACGTGCGTTGGGCTCTACGTCTCTAGTTAGCTAACTTTCTGCTCTACGTCGGGACGTGCGTTGGGCTCTACGTCTGTAGTTAGCTAACTTTCAGCTCTACGTCGGGACGTGCGTTGGGCGCTACGTTGGGACGTGCGTTGGGCTCTACGTCGGGACGTGCGTTGGGCTCTACGTCGGGATTTAGCTTACTTTCAGCTCTACGTCGGGACGTGCGTTGGCCTCTACTTCGGGACGTGCGTTGGCCTCTACTTCGGGACGTGCGTTGGCCTCTACGTCGGGACGTGCGTTGGGCTCTACGTCGGGATTTAGCTTACTTTCAGCTCTACGTCGGGACGTGCGTTGGCCTCTACTTCGGGACGTGCGTTGGCCTCTACGTCGGGACATGCGTGGGCCTCTACGTCGGGATTTAGCTTACTTTCAGCTCTACGTCGGGTCGTGCGTTGGGCTCTACGTCGGGACGTGCGTTGGGCTCTACGTCGGGACGTGCGTTGAGCTCTTCGTTGGGACACGCGTTGGGCTCTACGTCGGGACGCGCGTTGGGCTCTACGTCTGTAGTTAGCTAACTTTCAGCTCTACGTCGGGACGCGCGTTGGGCTCTTCGTCTGTAGTTAGCTAACTTTCAGCTCTACGTCGAGACGTGCGTTGGGCTCTACGTCTGTGGTTAGCTAACTTTCAGCTCTACGTCGGGACGTGCGTTGGGCGCTACGTCGGGACGTGCGTTGGGCTCTACGTCGGGATTTAGCTTACATTCAGCTCTACGTCGGGACGTGCGTTGGGCTCTACGTCGGGACGTGCGTTGGGCTCTACGTCGGGACGTGCGTTGGGCTCTACGTCGGGACGTGCGTTGGGCTCTACGTCGGGATTTAGCTTACATTAAGCTCTACGTCGGGACGTGCGTTGGGCTCTACGTCGGGACGTGCGCTGGCTTCTACGTCGGGACGTGCGCTGGCCTCTACGTCGGGACGTGCGCTGGCCTCTACGTCGGGACGTGCGTTGGCCTCTACGTCGGGATTTATCTTACTTTCAGCTCTACGTCGGGACGTGCTTTGGCCTGTACGTCGGGACGTGCGTTGGCCTCTACGTCGGGGTTTAGCTTACTTTCAGCTCTACTTCGGGACGTGCGTTGGGCTCTACGTCGGGATTTAGCTTACTTTCAGCTCTACGTCGGGACGTGCGTTGGGCTCTACGTCGGGACGTGCGTTGGGCTCTACGTCGGGACGTGCGTTGGGCTCTACGTCTGTAGTTAGCTAACTTTCAGCTCTACGTCGGGACGTGCGTTGGGCTCTACGTCGGGACGTGCGTTGGGCTCTACGTCGGGACATGCGTTGGGCTCTACGTCGGGATTTAGCTTACTTTCAGCTCTACGTCGGGACATGCGTTGGCCTCTACGTCGGGACGTGCGTTGGCCTCTACGTCGGGACGTGCTTTGGGCTCTACGTCGCCACGTGCGTTGGCCTCTAAAGTCGGGACGTGCGTTGGCCTCTACGTCGGGATTTAGCTTACTTTCAGCTCTACGTCGGGACGTGCGTTGGGCTCTACGTCGGGACGTGCGTTGGGCTCTACGTCGGGACGTGCGTTGGGCTCTACGTCTGTAGTTAGCTAACTTTCAGCTCTACGTCGGGACGTGCGTTGGGCTCTACGTCTGTAGTTAGCTAACTTTCAGCTCTACGTCGGGACGTGCGTTGGGCTCTACATCTGTAGTTAGCTAACTTTCAGCTCTACGTCGGGACGTGCGTTGGGCTCTACGTCGGGACGTGCGTTGGGCTCTACGTCGGGACGTGCGTTGGGCTCTACGTCGGGACGTGCGTTGGGCTCTACGTCGGGACGTGCGTTGGGCTCTACGTCGGGATTTAGCTTACTTTCAGCTCTACGTCGGGACGTGCGTTGGGCTCTACGTCGGGACGTGCGTTGGCCTCTACGTCGGGACGTGCGTTGGCCTCTACGTCGGGATTTAGCTTACTTTCAGCTCTACGTCGGGACGTGCGTTGGGCGCTACGTTCGGACGTGTGTTGGGCGCTACTTCGGGACGTGCGTTGGGCGCTACGTCGGGATTTAGCTTACTTTCAGCTCTACGTCGGGACGTGCGTTGGGCTCTATGTCGGGACGTGCGTTGGGCTCTACGTCGGGACGTGCGTTGGGCTCTACGTCGGGACGTGCGTTGGGCTCTACGTCGGGATTTAGCTTACTTTCAGCTCTACGTCGGGACGTGCGTTGGCCACTATGTCGGGACGTGCGTTGGCCTCTACGTCGGGACGTGCGTTGGCCTCTGCGTCGGGATTTAGCTTACTTTCAGCTCTACGTCGGGACGTGCGTTGGCCTCCACGTCGGGACGTGCGGTGGGCTCTACGTCGGGACGTGCGTTGGGCTCTACGTCGGGACGTGCGTTGGGCTCTACGTCGGGATTTAGCTTACTTTCAGCTCTACGTCGGGACGTGCGTTGGCCTCTACGTCGGGACGTGCGTTGGCCTCTACGTCGGGACGTGCGTTGGCCTCTACGTCGGGACGTGCGTTGGCCTCTACGTCGGGATTTAGCTTACTTTCAGCTCTACGTCGGGACGTGCGTTGGCCTCTACGTCGGGACGTGCGTTGGCCTCTACGTCGGGATTTAGCTTACTTTCAGCTCTACGTCGGGACGTGTGTTGGGCTCTACGTCGGGATTTAGCTTACTTTTAGCTCTACGTCGGGACGTGCGTTGGGCTCTACGTCGGGACGTGCGTTGGGCTCTACGTCGGGACGTGCGTTGGGCTCTACGTCTGTAGTTAGCTAACTTTCAGCTCTACGTCGGGACGTGCGTTGGGCTCTACGTCGGGACGTGCGTTGGGCTTTACGTCGGGACGTGCGTTGGGCTCTACGTCGGGATTTAGCTTACTTTCAGCTCTACGTCGGGACGTGCGTTGGCCTCTAAGTCGGGACGTGCGTTGGCCTCTAAGTCGGGACGTGCGTTGGCCTCAACGTCGGGACGTGCGTTGGCCTCTACGTCGGGATTTAACTTACTTTCAGCTCTACGTCGGGACGTGCGTTGGGCGCTACGTCGGGACGTGCGTTGGGCTCTACGTCGGGACGTGCGTTGGGCTCTACGTCGGGACGTGCGTTGGGCTCTACGTCGGGATTTAGCTTACTTTCAGCTCTAAGTCGGGACGTGCGTTGGCCTCTAAGTCGGGACGTGCGTTGGCCTCTACGTCGGGACGTGCGTTGGCCTCTGCGTCGGGATTTAGCTTACTTTCAGCTCTACGTCGGGACGTGCTTTGGGCGCTATGTCGGGACGTGCGTTGGGCGCTACGTCGGGACGTGCGTTGGGCGCTACGTCGGGATTTAGCTTACTTTGAGCTCTACGTCGGGACGTGCATTGGGCTCTACGTCGGGACGTGCGGTGGGCTCTACGTCGGGACGTGCGGTGGGCTCTACGTCGGGACGTGCGGTGGGCTCTACGTCGGGACGTGCGTTGGGCTCTACGTCGGGATTTAGCTTACTTTCAGCTCTACGTCGGGACGTGCGTTGGCCTCTACGTCGGGACGTGCGTTGGCCTCTACGTCGGGATTTAGCTTACTTTCAGCTCTACGTCGGGACGTGCGTTGGGCTCTATGTCGGGACGTGCGTTGGGCTCTATGTCGGGACGTGCGTTGGGCTCTACGTCGGGACGTGCGTTGGGCTCTACGTCGGGACGTGCGTTGGCCTCTACGTCGGGACGTGCGTTGGCCTCTACGTCGGGATTTAGCTTACTTTCAGCTCTACGTCGGGACGTGTGTTGGGCTCTACGTCGGGATTTAGCTTACTTTTAGCTCTACGTCGGGACGTGCGTTGGGCTCTACGTCGGGACGTGCGTTGGGTTCTACGTCTGTAGTTAGCTTACTTTCAGCTCTACGTCGGGACGTGCGTTGGGCTCTACGTCGGGACGTGCGTTGGGCTCTACGTCGGGACGTGCGTTGGGCTCTACGTCGGGATTTAGCTTACTTTCAGCTCTACGTCGGGACGTGCGTTGGCCTCTAAGTCGGGACGTGCGTTGGCCTCTACGTCGGGACGTGCGTTGGCCTCTACGTCGGGATTTAACTTACTTTCAGCTCTACGTCGGGACGTGCGTTGGGTGCTACGTCGGGACGTGCGTTGGGCTCTACGTCGGGACGTGCGTTGGGCTCTACGTCTGTAGTTAGCTAACTTTCAGCTCTACGTCGGGACGTGCGTTGGGCTCTACGTCGGGACGTGCGTTGGGCTCTACGTCGGGACGTGCGTTGGGCTCTACGTCGGGACGTGCGTTGGGCTCTACGTCGGGACGTGCGTTGGGCTCTACGTCGGGATTTAGCTTACTTTCAGCTCTACGTCGGGACGTGCGTTGGCCTCTAGGTCGGGACGTGCGTTGGCCTCTAGGTCGGGACGTGCGTTGGCCTCTAGGTCGGGACGTGCGTTGGCCTCTACGTCGGGACGTGCGTTGGCCTCTACGTCGGGATTTAGCTTACTTTCAGCTCTACGTCGGGACGTGCGTTGGGCTCTACTTCGGGATTTAGCTAACTTTCAGGTCTACGTCGGGACGTGCGTTGGGCGCTACGTCGGGATGTGCGTTGGGCGCTACGTCGGGATTTAGCTTACTTTCAGCTCTACGTCGGGACGTGCTTTGGCCTCTACGTCGGGATGTGCGTTGTCCTCTACGTCGGGACGTGCGTTGGCCTCTAAGTCGGGACGTGCGTTGGCCTCTAAGTCGGGACGTGCGTTGGCCTCTACGTCGGGACGTGCGTTGGCCTCTACGTCGGGACGTGCGTTGGCCTCTACGTCGGGATTTAACTTACTTTCAGCTCTACGTCGGGACGTGCGTTGGGCGCTACGTCGGGACGTGCGTTGGGCTCTACGTCGGGACGTGCGTTGGGCTCTACGTCTCTAGTTAGCTAACTTTCTGCTCTACGTCGGGACGTGCGTTGGGCTCTACGTCTGTAGTTAGCTAACTTTCAGCTCTACGTCGGGACGTGCGTTGGGCGCTACGTTGGGACGTGCGTTGGGCTCTACGTCGGGACGTGCGTTGGGCTCTACGTCGGGACGTGCGTTGGGCTCTACGTCGGGATTTAGCTTACTTTCAGCTCTACGTCGGGACGTGCGTTGGCCTCTACTTCGGGACGTGCGTTGGCCTCTACGTCGGGACATGCGTTGGCCTCTACGTCGGGATTTAGCTTACTTTCAGCTCTACGTCGGGTCGTGCGTTGGGCTCTACGTCGGGACGTGCGTTGGGCTCTACGTCGGGACGTGCGTTGAGCTCTTCGTTGGGACACGCGTTGGGCTCTACGTCGGGACGCGCGTTGGGCTCTACGTCTGTAGTTAGCTAACTTTCAGCTCTACGTCGGGACGCGCGTTGGGCTCTTCGTCTGTAGTTAGCTAACTTTCAGCTCTACGTCGAGACGTGCGTTGGGCTCTACGTCTGTGGTTAGCTAACTTTCAGCTCTACGTCGGGACGTGCGTTGGGCGCTACGTCGGGACGTGCGTTGGGCGCTACGTCGGGATTTAGCTTACTTTCAGCTCTACGTCGGGACGTGCGTTGGGCTCTACGTCGGGACGTGCGTTGGGCTCTACGTCGGGACGTGCGTTGGGCTCTACGTCGGGACGTGCGTTGGGCTCTACGTCGGGATTTAGCTTACATTAAGCTCTACGTCGGGACGTGCGTTGGGCTCTACGTCGGGACGTGCGCTGGCTTCTACGTCGGGACGTGCGCTGGCTTCTACGTCGGGACGTGCGCTGGCCTCTACGTCGGGACGTGCGCTGGCCTCTACGTCGGGACGTGCGTTGGCCTCTACGTCGGGATTTAGCTTACTTTCAGCTCTACGTCGGGACGTGCTTTGGCCTGTACGTCGGGACGTGCGTTGGCCTCTACGTCGGGATTTAGCTTACTTTCAGCTCTACGTCGGGACGTGCGTTGGGCTCTACGTCGGGATTTAGCTTACTTTCAGCTCTACGTCGGGACGTGCGTTGGGCTCTACGTCGGGACGTGCGTTGGGCTCTACGTCGGGACGTGCGTTGGGCTCTACGTCGGGACGTGCGTTGGGCTCTACGTCGGGACGTGCGTTGGGCTCTACGTCTGTAGTTAGCTAACTTTCAGCTCTACGTCGGGACGTGCGTTGGTCTCTACGTCGGGACGTGCGTTGGGCTCTACGTCGGGATTTAGCTTACTTTCAGCTCTACGTCGGGACATGCGTTGGCCTCTACGTCGGGACGTGCGTTGGCCTCTACGTCGGGACGTGCTTTGGGCTCTACGTCGCCACGTGCGTTGGCCTCTAAAGTCGGGACGTGCGTTGGCCTCTACGTCGGGATTTAGCTTACTTTCAGCTCTACGTCGGGACGTGCGTTGGGCTCTACGTCGGGACGTGCGTTGGGCTCTACGTCGGGACGTGCGTTGGGCTCTACGTCTGTAGTTAGCTAACTTTCAGCTCTACGTCGGGACGTGCGTTGGGCTCTACATCTGTAGTTAGCTAACTTTCAGCTCTACGTCGGGACGTGCGTTGGGCTCTACGTCGGGACGTGCGTTGGGCTCTACGTCGGGACGTGCGTTGGGCTCTACGTCGGGATTTAGCTTACTTTCAGCTCTACGTCGGGACGTGCGTTGGCCTCTATGTCGGGACGTGCGTTGGCCTCTACGTCGGGACGTGCGTTGGCCTCTGCGTCGGGATTTAGCTTACTTTCAGCTCTACGTCGGGACGTGCGTTGGCCTCCACGTCGGGACGTGCGGTGGGCTCTACGTCGGGACGTGCGGTGGGCTCTACGTCGGGACGTGCGTTGGGCTCTACGTCGGGATTTAGCTTACTTTCAGCTCTACGTCGGGACGTGCGTTGGCCTCTACGTCGGGACGTGCGTTGGCCTCTACGTCGGGACGTGCGTTGGCCTCTACGTCGGGACGTGCGTTGGCCTCTACGTCGGGATTTAGCTTACTTTCAGCTCTACGTCGGGACGTGCGTTGGCCTCTACGTCGGGACGTGCGTTGGCCTCTACGTCGGGATTTAGCTTACTTTCAGCTCTACGTCGGGACGTGTGTTGGGCTCTACGTCGGGATTTAGCTTACTTTTAGCTCTACGTCGGGACGTGCGTTGGGCTCTACGTCGGGACGTGCGTTGGGCTCTACGTCTGTAGTTAGCTAACTTTCAGCTCTACGTCGGGACGTGCGTTGGGCTCTACGTCGGGACGTGCGTTGGGCTCTACGTCGGGATTTAGCTTACTTTCAGCTCTACGTCGGGACGTGCGTTGGCCTCTAAGTCGGGACGTGCGTTGGCCTCTAAGTCGGGACGTGCGTTGGCCTCTAAGTCGGGACGTGCGTTGGCCTCTAAGTCGGGACGTGCGTTGGCCTCAACGTCGGGACGTGCGTTGGCCTCTACGTCGGGATTTAACTTACTTTCAGCTCTACGTCGGGACGTGCGTTGGGCGCTACGTCGGGACGTGCGTTGGGCTCTACGTCGGGACGTGCGTTGGGCTCTACGTCGGGACGTGCGTTGGGCTCTACGTCGGGACGTGCGTTGGGCTCTACATCTGTAGTTAGCTAACTTTCAGCTCTACGTCGGGACGTGCGTTGGGCGCTACGTCGGGACGTGCGTTGGGCTCTACGTCGGGACGTGCGTTGGTCTCTACGTCGGGACGTGCGTTGGGCTCTACGTCGGGATTTAGCTTACTTTCAGCTCTACGTCGGGACGTGCGTTGGCCTCTACGTCGGGACGTGCGTTGGCCTCTACGTCGGGACGTGCGTTGGCCTCTAGGTCGGGACGTGCGTTGGCCTCTACGTCGGGACGTGCGTTGGCCTCTACGTCGGGATTTAGCTTACTTTCAGCTCTACGTCGGGACGTGCGTTGGGCGCTATGTCGGGACGTGCGTTGGGCGCAACGTCGGGATTTAGCTTACTTTCAGCTCTACGTCGGGACGTGCGGTGGGCTCTACGTCGGGACGTGCGGTGGGCTCTACATCGGGACGTGCGTTGGGCTCTACGTCGGGACGTGCGTTGGGCTCTACGTCGGGATTTAGCTTACTTTCAGCTCTACGTCGGGACGTGCGTTGCCTCTACGTCGGGACGTGCGTTGGGTTCTACGTCGGGATTTAGCTTACTTTCAGCTCTACGTCGGGACGTGCGTTGGCCTCTACGTCGGGACGTGCGTTGGCCTCTACGTCGGGATTTAGCTTACTTTCAGCTCTACGTCGGGATGTGTGTTGGGCTCTACTTCGGGATTTAGCTTACTTTCAGCTCTACGTCGGGACGTGCGTTGGCCTGTACGTCGGGACGTGCGTTGTCCTCTACGTCGGGACGTGCGTTGGCCTCTAAGTCAGGACGTGCGTTGGCCTCTACGTCGGGACGTGCGTTGGCCTCTACGTCGGGATTTAACTTACTTTCAGCTCTACGTCGGGACGTGCGTTGGGCGCTACGTCGGGACGTGCGTTGGCCTCTATGTCGGGACGTGCGTTGGCCTCTACGTCGGGTCGTGCGTTGGGCTCTACGTCGGGACGTGCGTTGGGCTCTACGTCTGTAGTTAGCTAACTTACTGCTCTACGTCGGGATGTGCGTTGGGCTCTACGTCTGTAGTTAGCTAACTTTCAGCTCTACGTCAGGACGTGCGTTGGGCGCTACGTCGGGACGTGCGTTGGGCTCTACGTCGGGACGTGCGTTGGGCTCTACGTCGGGACGTGCGTTGGGCTCTACGTCGGGACGTGCGTTGGGCTCTACGTCGGGACGTGCGTTGGGCTCTACGTCGGGATTTAGCTTACTTTAAGCTCTACGTCGGGACGTGCGTTGGCCTTTACTTCGGGACGTGCGTTGGCCTCTACGTCGGGACGTGCGTTGGCATCTACGTCGGGATTTAGCTTACTTTCAGCTCTACGTCGGGACGTGCGTTGGGCTCTACGTCGGGACGTGCGTTGAGCTCTACGTCGGGACACGCGTTGGGCTCTACGTCGGGACGCGCGTTGGGCTCTACGTCTGTAGTTAGCTAACTTTCAGCTCTACGTCGGGACGCGCGTTGGGCTCTTCGTCTGTAGTTAGCTAACTTTCACCTCTACGTCGGGACGTGCGTTGGGCTCTACGTCTGTAGTTAGCTAACTTTCAGCTCTACGTCGGGACGTGCGTTGGGCGCTACGTCGGGACGTGCGTTGGGCGCTACGTCGGGATTTAGCTTACTTTCAGCTCTACGTCGGGACGTGCGTTGGGCTCTACGTCGGGACGTGCGTTGGGCTCTACGTCGGGACGTGCGTTGGGCTCTACGTCGGGATTTAGCTTAATTTCAGCTCTACGTCGGGACGTGCGTTGGGCGCTACGTCGGGATTTAGCTTACTTTCAGCTCTACGTCGGGACGTGCGTTGGGCTCTACGTCGCGACGTGCGTTGGCCTCTACGTCTGTAGTTAGCTAACTTTCAGCTCTACGTCGGGACGTGCGTTGGGCTCTACGTCGGGATTTAGTTTACTTTCAGCTCTACGTCGGGACGTGCGTTGGGCTCTACGTCGGGACGTGTGTTGGGCTCTACGTCTGTAGTTAGCTAACTTCAAGCTGTACGTCGGGACGTGCGTTGGGCTCTACGTCGGGACGTGCGTTGGGCTCTACGTCGGGACGTGCGTTGGGCTCTACGTCAGGATTTAGCTAACTTTTAGCTCTACGTCGGGACATGCGTTGGGCTCTACGTCGGGACGTGCGTTGGGCTCTACGTCGGGATTTAGCTTACTTTCAGCTCTACGTTGGGACGTGCGTTGGCCTCTACGTCGGGATTTAGCTTACTTTCAGCTCTACGTCGGGACGTGCGTTGGGCTCTACGTCGGGACGTGCGTTGGGCTCTACGTCGGGACGTGCGTTGGGCTCTACGTCTGTTGTTAGCTAACTTTCAGCTCTACGTCGGGACGTGCGTTGGGCTCTAGGTCTGTAGTTAGCTAACTTTCAGCTCTACGTCGGGACGTGCGTTGGGCTCTACGTCGGGACGTGCGTTGGGCTCTACGTCGGGACGTGCGTTGGGCTCTACGTCGGGACGTGCGTTGGGCTCTACGTCGGGATTTAACTTACTTTCAGCTCTACGTCGGGACGTGCGTTGGCCTCTATGTCGGGACGTGCGTTGTCCTCTATGTCGGGACGTGCGTTGGCCTCTAAGTCGGGACGTGCGTTGACCTCTGCATCGGGACGTGCGTTGGCCTCTACATCGGGATTTAGCTTACTTTCAGCTCTACGTCGGGACGTGCGTTGGGCTCTACGTCGGGACGTGCGTTGGGCTCTACGTCGGGATTTAGCTTACTTTCAGCTCTACGTCGGGACGTGCGTTGGCCTCTACGTCGGGACGTGCGTTGGCCTCTACTTCGGGATTTAGCTTACTTTCAGCTCTACGTCGGGACGTGCGTTGGCCTCTACGTCGGGACGTGCGTTGGCCTCTACGTCGGGATTTAGCTTACTTTCAGCTCTACGTCGGGACGTGCGTTGGGCTCTACGTCGGGACGTGCGTTGGGCTCTATGTCTGTAGTTAGCTAACTTTCTGCTCTACGTCGGGACGTGCGTTGGGCTCTATGTCTGTAGTTAGCTAACTTTCAGCTCTACGTCGGGACGTGCGTTGGGCGCTACGTCGGGACGTGCGTTGGGCTCTACGTCGGGACGTGCATTGGGATCTACGTCGGGATTTAGCTTACTTTCAGCTCTACGTTGGGACGTGCGTTGGGCTCTACGTCGGGACGTGCTTTGGGCTCTACGTCGGGACGTGCGTTGGCCTCTACGTCGGGACGTGCGTTGGCCTCTACGTCGGGATTTAGCTTACTTTCAGCTCTACGTCGGGACGTGCGGTGGGCTCTACCTCGGGACGTGCGTTGGGCTCTACGTCTGTAGTTAGCTAACTTTCAGCTCTACGTCGGGACGAGCGTTGGGCTCTACGTTGGGACTTTCGTTGGGCTCTACGTCGGGACTTGCGTTGGGCTCTACGTCGGGACGTGCGTTGGGCTCTACATCTGTAGTTAGCTAACTTTCAGCTCTACGTCGGGACGTGCGTTGGGCTCTACGTCGGGACGTGCGTTGGGCTCTACGTCTGTAGTTAGCTAAGTTTCAGATCTACGTCGGGACGTGCGTTGGGCTCTACGTCGGGACGTGCGTTGGGCTCTACGTCGGGACGTGCGTTGGGCGCTACGTCGGGATTTAGCTTACTTTCAGCTCTACGTCGGGACGTGCGTTGGGCGCTACGTCGGGACGTGCGTTGGGCGCTACGTCGGGACGTGTGTTGGGCGCTGCTTCGGGACGTGCGTTGGGCGCTACGTCGGGATTTAGCTTACTTTCAGCTCTACGTCGGGACGTGCGTTGGGCTCTACGTCGGGACGTGCGTTGGGCTCTACGTCGGGACGTGCGTTGGGCTCTACGTCGGGACGTGCGTTGGGCTCTACGTCGGGATTTAGCTTACTTTCAGCTCTACGTCGGGACGTGCGTTGGCCTCTACGTCGGGACGTGCGTTGGCCTCTACGTCGGGATTTAGCTTACTTTCAGCTCTACGTCGGGACGTGCGTTGGCCTCTACGTCGGGATGTGCGTTGGCCTCTACGTTGGGATTTAGCTTACTTTCAGCTCTACGTCGGGACGTCCGTTTTTCCTCTACGTCGGGATTTAGCTTACTTTCAGCTCTACATCGGGACGTGCGTTGGGCTCTACGTCGGGACATGCGTTGGGCTCTACGTCAGGACGTGCGTTGGTCTCTACGTCTGTAGTTAGCTAACTTTCAGCTCTACGTCGGGACGTGCGTTGGGCTCTACGTCGGGACGTGCGTTGGGCTCTACGTCGGGATTTAGCTTACTTTCAGCTCTACGTCGGGACGTGCGTTGGGCTCTACGTCGGGACGTGCGTTGGGCTCTACGTCGGGACGTGCGTTGGACTCTACGTCGGGACACGCGTTGGGCTCTACGTCGGTACGCGCGTTGGGCTCTACGTCTGTAGTTAGCTAACTTTCAGCTCTACGTCGGGATGTGCGTTGGTCTCTACGTCTGTAGTTAGTTAACTTTCAGCTCTACGTCGGGACGTGCGTTGGGCGCTACGTCGGGACGTGCGTTGGGCGCTACGTCGGGATTTAGCTTACTTTCAGCTCTACGTCGGGACGTGCGTTGGGGTCTACGTCGGGACGTGCGTTGGGCTCTACGTAGGGATTTAACTTACTTTAAGCTCTACGTCGGGACGTGCGTTGGGCTCTACGTCGGGACGTGCGCTGGCCTGTACGTCGGGACGTGCGCTGGCCTCTACGTCGGGACGTGCGCTGGCCTCTACGTCGGGACGTGCGCTGGCTTCTACGTCGGGACGTGCGTTGGCCTCTACGTCGGGATTTAGCTTACTTTTAGCTCTACGTCGGGACGTGCCTTGGCCTGTACGTCGGGACGTGCGTTGGCCTCTACGTCGGGATTTAGCTTACTTTCAGCTCTACGTCGGGACGTGCGTTGGGCTCTACGTCGGGATTTAGCTTACTTTCAGCTCTACGTCGGGACGTGCGTTGGGCTCTACGTCGGGATTTAGCTTACTTTCAGCTCTACGTCGGGACGTGCGTTGGGCTCTACGTCGGGTCGTGCGTTGGGCTCTACGTCGGGACGTGCGTTGGGCTCTACGTCGGGACGTGCGTTGGGCTCTACGTCTGTAGTTAGCTAACTTTCAGCTCTACGTCGGGACGTGCGTTGGGCTCTACGTCGGGACGTGCGTTGGGCTCTACGTCGGGACGTGCGTTGGGCTCTACGTCGGGACGTGCGTTGGGCTCTACGTCGGGACGTGCGTTGGGCTCTACGTCGGGATTTAGCTAACTTTCAGCTCTACATCGGGACGTGCGTTGGGCTCCACGTCGGGACGTGCGTTCGCCTCTACGTCGCGGTTTAGCTTACTTTCAGCTCTATGTTGGGACGTGCGTTCGCCTCTACGTCGGGATTTAACTTACTTTCAGCTCTACGTCGGGACGTGCGTTGGGCTCTACGTCGGGACGTGCGTTGGGCTCTATGTCTGTAGTTAGCTAACTTTCAGCTCTACGTCGGGACGTGCGTTGGGCTCTATGTCTGTAGTTAGCTAATTTCAGCTCTACGTTGGGACGTGCGTTGGGCTCTATGTCTGTAGTTAGCTAACTTTCAGCTCTACGTCGGGACGTGCGTTGGGCGCTACGTCGGGACGTGCGTTGGGCTCTACGTCGGGACGTGCGTTGGGCTCTACGTCGGGACGTGCGTTGGGCTCTACGTCGGGACATGCGTTGGGCTCTACGTCGGGATTTAGCTTACTTTCAGCTCTACGTCGGGACGTGCGTTGGCCTCTACGTCGGGACGTGCGTTGGCCTCTACGTCGGGACGTGCGTTGGCCTCTACGTCGGGACGTGCGTTGGCCTCTACGTCGGGACGTGCGTTGGCCTCTACGTCGGGATTTAGCTTACTTTCAGCTCTACTTCGGGATGTGCGTTGGGCGCTACGTCGGGACGTGCGTTGGGCGCTAGTTCGGGACGTGCGTTGGGCGCTACGTCGGGATTTAGCTTACTTTCAGCTCTACGTCGGGACGTGCGTTGGGCTCTACGTCGGGACGTCCGTTGGGCTCTACGTCGGGACGTGCGTTGGCCTCTACGTCGGGATTTAGCTTACTTTCAGCTTTACGTCGGGACGTGCGTTGGGCTCTACGTCGGGACGTGCGTTGGGCTCTACGTCGGGATGTGCGTTGGCCTCTACGTCGGGATTTAGCTTACTTTCAGCTCTACGTCGGGACGTGCATTGGCCTCTACGTCGGGACGTGCGTTGTCCTCTACGTCGGGATTTAGCTTACTTTCAGCTCTATTCGGGACGTGCGTTGGCCTGTACGTCGGGACGTGCGTTGGCCTCTACGTCGGGATTTAGCTTACTTTCAGCTCTACGTCGGGACGTGCGTTGGGCTCTACGTCTGGAAGTGTGTTGGGCTCTACGTCGGGATTTAGCTTACTTTAAGCTCTACGTCGGGACGTGCGTTGGGCTCTACGTCGGGACGTGCGCTGGCCTCTACGTCGGGACGTGCGCTGGCCTTAACGTCGGGACATGCTTTGGGCTCTACGTCGGGACGTGCGTTGGGCTCTACGTCGGGATTTAGCTTACTTTCAGCTCTACGTCGGGACGTGCGTTGGGCTCTACGTCGGGACGTGCGTTGGCCTCTACGTCGGGATTTAGCTTACTTTCAGCTCTACGTCGGGACGTGCGTTGGGCGCTACGTCGGGACGTGCGTTGGGCGCTACGTCGGGTTGTGCGTTGGGCGCTACGTCGGGACGTCTGTTGGGCGCTACTTCGGGACGTGCGTTGGCGCTACGTCGGGATTTAGCTTACTTTCAGCTCTACGTCGGGACGTGCGTTGGGCTCTATGTCGGGACGTGCGTTGGGCTCTACGTCGGGACGTGCGTTGGGCTCTACGTCGGGACGTGCGTTGGGCTCTACGTCGGGATTTAGCTTACTTTCAGCTCTACGTCGGGACGTGCGTTGGCCTCTGCGTCGGGATTTAGCTTACTTTCAGCTCTACGTCGGGACGTGCGTTGGGCTCTACGTCGGGACGTGCGTTGGGCGCTACGTCGGGATTTAACTTACTTTCAGCTCTACGTCGGGACGTGCGTTGGGCTCTACGTCGGGATTTAGCTTACTTTCAGCTCTACGTCGGGACGTGCGTTGGCCTCTACTTCGGGACGTGCGTTGGCCTCTACGTCGGGACGTGCGTTGGCCTCTACGTCGGGATTTAGCTTACTTTCAGCTCTACGTCGGGACGTGCGTTGGGCTCTACGTCGGGACGTGCGTTGGGCGCTACGTCGGGACGTGCGTTGGGCGCTACGTCGGGACGTGCGTTGGGCGCTACGTCGGGACGTGCGTTGGGCGCTACGTTGGATTTAGCTTACTTTCAGCTCTACGTCGGGACGTGCGTTGGGCTCTACGTCGGGACTTGCGTTGGGCTCTACGTCGGGACGTGCGTTGGCCTCTACGTCGGGACGTGCGTTGGCCTCTACGTCGGGATTTAGCTTACATTCAGCTCTACGTCGGGACGTGCGTTGGGCTCTATGTCGGGACGTGCGTTGGGCGCTACGTCGGGATTTAACTTACTTTCAGCTCTACGTCGGGACATGCGTTGGGCTCTACGTCGGGACGTGCGTTGGGCGCTACGTTGGATTTAGCTTACTTTCAGCTCTACGTCGGGACGTGCGTTGGGCTCTACGTCGGGACTTGCGTTGGGCTCTACGTCGGGACTTGCGTTGGGCTCTACGTCGGGACGTGCGTTGGCCTCTACGTCGGGACGTGCGTTGGCCTCTACGTCGGGATTTAGCTTACTTTCAGCTCTACGTCGGGACGTGCGTTGGGCTCTACGTCGGGACGTGCGTTGGGCGCTACGTCGGGATTTAACTTACTTTCAGCTCTACGTCGGGACGTGCGTTGGGCTCTACGTCGGGACATGCGTTGGGCTCTACGTCGGGACGTGCGTTGCTCTCTACGTCTGTAGTTAGCTAACTTTCAGCTCTACGTCGGGACGTGCGTTGGGCTCTACGTCGGGACGTGCGTTGGGCTCTACGTCGGGACGTGCGTTGGGCTCTACGTCGGGACGTGCGTTGGGCTCTACGTCGGGATTTAGCTTGCTTTCAGCTCTACGTCGGGACGAACGTTGGGCTCTACGTCGGGACGTGCGTTGGGCTCTACGTCGGGACGTGCGTTGGGCTCTACGTCGGGACGTGCGTTGGGCTGTATGTCGGGACGTGCGTTGGGCTCTACGTCGGGATTTAGCTTACTTTCACCTCTACGTCGGGACGTGCGTTGGCCTCTACGTCGGGACGTGCGTTGGCCTCTAGGTCGGGACGTGCGTTGGCCTCTACGTCGGGACGTGCGTTGGCCTCTACGTCGGGATTTAGCTTACTTTCAGCTCTACGTCGGGACGTGTGTTGGGCTCTACTTCGGGATTTAGCTTACTTTCAGCTCTACGTCGGGACGTGCGTTGGGCTCTATGTCGGGACGTGCATTGGGCTCTACGTCTGTAGTTAGCTAACTTTCAGATCTACGTCGGGACGTGCGTTGGGCGCTACGTCGGGATTTAGCTTACTTTCAGCTCTACGTCGGGACGTGCGTTGGGCGCTACGTCGGGACGTGCGTTGGGCGCTACGTCGGGTTGTGCGTTGGGCGCTACGTCGGGACGTCTGTTGGGCGCTACTTCGGGACGTGCGTTGGGCGCTACGTCGGGATTTAGCTTACTTTCAGCTCTACGTCGGGACGTGCGTTGGGCTCTATGTCGGGACGTGCGTTGGGCTCTACGTCGGGACGTGCGTTGGGCTCTACGTCGGGACGTGCGTTGGGCTCTACGTCGGGATTTAGCTTACTTTCAGCTCTACGTCGGGACGTGCGTTGGCCTCTGCGTCGGGATTTAGCTTACTTTCAGCTCTACGTCGGGACGTGCGTTGGGCTCTACGTCGGGACGTGCGTTGGGCGCTACGTCGGGATTTAACTTACTTTCAGCTCTACGTCGGGACGTGCGTTGGGCTCTACGTCGGGATTTAGCTTACTTTCAGCTCTACGTCGGGACGTGCGTTGGCCTCTACTTCGGGACGTGCGTTGGCCTCTACGTCGGGACGTGCGTTGGCCTCTACGTCGGGATTTAGCTTACTTTCAGCTCTACGTCGGGACGTGCGTTGGGCTCTACGTCGGGACGTGCGTTGGGCGCTACGTCGGGACGTGCGTTGGGCGCTACGTCGGGACGTGCGTTGGGCGCTACGTCGGGACGTGCGTTGGGCGCTACGTTGGATTTAGCTTACTTTCAGCTCTACGTCGGGACGTGCGTTGGGCTCTACGTCGGGACTTGCGTTGGGCTCTACGTCGGGACGTGCGTTGGCCTCTACGTCGGGACGTGCGTTGGCCTCTACGTCGGGATTTAGCTTACTTTCAGCTCTACGTCGGGACGTGCGTTGGGCTCTACGTCGGGACGTGCGTTGGGCGCTACGTCGGGATTTAACTTACTTTCAGCTCTACGTCGGGACGTGCGTTGGGCTCTACGTCGGGACGTGCGTTGGGCGCTACGTTGGATTTAGCTTACTTTCAGCTCTACGTCGGGACGTGCGTTGGGCTCTACGTCGGGACTTGCGTTGGGCTCTACGTCGGGACTTGCGTTGGGCTCTACGTCGGGACGTGCGTTGGCCTCTACGTCGGGACGTGCGTTGGCCTCTACGTCGGGATTTAGCTTACTTTCAGCTCTACGTCGGGACGTGCGTTGGGCTCTACGTCGGGACGTGCGTTGGGCGCTACGTCGGGATTTAACTTACTTTCAGCTCTACGTCGGGACGTGCGTTGGGCTCTACGTCGGGACATGCGTTGGGCTCTACGTCGGGACGTGCGTTGCTCTCTACGTCTGTAGTTAGCTAACTTTCAGCTCTACGTCGGGACGTGCGTTGGGCTCTACGTCGGGACGTGCGTTGGGCTCTACGTCGGGACGTGCGTTGGGCTCTACGTCGGGACGTGCGTTGGGCTCTACGTCGGGACGTGCGTTGGGCTCTACGTCGGGACGAACGTTGGGCTCTACGTCGGGACGTGCGTTGGGCTCTACGTCGGGACGTGCGTTGGGCTCTACGTCGGGACGTGCGTTGGGCTGTATGTCGGGACGTGCGTTGGGCTCTACGTCGGGATTTAGCTTACTTTCAGCTCTACGTCGGGACGTGCGTTGGCCTCTACGTCGGGACGTGCGTTGGCCTCTAGGTCGGGACGTGCGTTGGCCTCTACGTCGGGACGTGCGTTGGCCTCTACGTCGGGATTTAGCTTACTTTCAGCTCTACGTCGGGACGTGTGTTGGGCTCTACTTCGGGATTTAGCTTACTTTCAGCTCTACGTCGGGACGTGCGTTGGGCTCTATGTCGGGACGTGCATTGGGCTCTACGTCTGTAGTTAGCTAACTATCAGATCTACGTCGGGACGTGCGTTGGGCGCTACGTCGGGACGTGCGTTGGGCGCTACGTCGGGATTTAGCTTACTTTCAGCTCTACGTCGGGACGTGCGTTGGCCTCTACGTCGGGATGTGCGTTGTCCTCTACGTCGGGACGTGCGTTGGCCTCTAAGTCGGGACGTGCGTTGGCCTCTACGTCGGGACGTGCGTTGGCCTCTACGTCGGGATTTAACTTACTTTCAGCTCTACGTCGGGACGTGCGTTGGGCGCTACGTCGGGACGTGCGTTGGGCGCTACGTCGGGACGTGCGTTGGGCTCTACGTCGGGACGTGCGTTGGGCTCTACGTCTGTAGTTAGCTAACTTTCTGCTCTACGTCGGGACGTGCGTTGGGCTCTACGTCTGTAGTTAGCTAACTTTCAGCTCTATGTCGGGACGTGCGTTGGGCGCTACGTCGGGACATGCGTTGGGCTCTACATCGGGACGTGCGTTGGGCTCTACGTCGGGACGTGCGTTGGGCTCTACGTCGGGACGTGCGTTGGGCTCTACGTCGGGATTTAGCTTACTTTCAGCTCTACGTCGGGACGTGCGTTGGCCTCTACTTCGGGACGTGCGTTGGCCTCTACGTCGGGACGTGCGTTGGCCTCTACGTCGGGATTTAGCTTACTTTCAGCTCTACGTCGTGATGTGCGTTGGGCTCTACGTCGGGACGTGCGTTGAGCTCTACGTCGGGACACGCGTTGGGCTCTACGTCTGTAGTTAGCTAACTTTCAGCTCTACGTCGGGACGCGCGTTGGGCTCTTCGTCTGTAGTTAGCTAACTTTCAGCTCTACGTCGGGACGTGCGTTGGGCTCTACGTCTGTAGTTAGCTAACTTTCAGCTCTACGTCGGGACGTGCGTTGGGCGCTACGTCGGGACGTGCGTTGGGCTCTACGTCGGGATTTAGCTTACTTTCAGCTCTACGTCGGGACGTGCGTTGGGCTCTACGTCGGGACGTGCGTTGGGCTCTACGTCGGGATTTAGCTTACATTAAGCTCTACGTCGGGACGTGCGTTGGGCTCTACGTCGGGACGTGTGCTGGCCTCTACGTCGGGACGTGTGCTGGCCTCTACGTCGGGACGTGCGCTGGCCTCTACGTCGGGACGTGCGTTGGCCTCTACGTCGGGATTTATCTTACTTTCAGCTCTACGTCGGGACGTGCTTTGGCCTGTACGTCGGGACGTGCGTTGGGCTCTACGTCGGGATTTAGCTTACTTTCAGCTCTACGTCGGGACGTGCGTTGGGCTCTACGTCGGGACGTGCGTTGGGCTCTACGTCGGGACGTGCGTTGGGCTCTACGTCTGTAGTTAGCTAACTTTCAGCTCTACGTCGGGACGTGCGTTGGGCTCTACGTCGGGACGTGCGTTGGGCTCTACGTCGGGACGTGCGTTGGGCTCTACGTCAGGATTTAGCTAACTTTCAGCTCTACGTCGGGACATGCGTTGGGCTCTAGGTCGGGACGTGCGTTGGGCTCTACGTCGGGATTTAGCTTACTTTCAGCTCTACGTTGGGACGTGCGTTGGCCTCTACGTCGGGATTTAGCTTACTTTCAGCTCTACGTCGGGACGTGCGTTGGGCTCTACGTCGGGACGTGCGTTGGGCTCTACGTCGGGACGTGCGTTGGGCTCTACGTCTGTAGTTAGGTAACTTTCAGCTATACGTCGGGACGTGCGTTGGGCGCTACGTCGGGACGTGCGTTGGGCTCTACGTCGGGACGTGCGTTGGGGTCTACGTCGGGACGTGCGTTGGGCTCTACGTCGGGACGTGCGTTGGGCTCTATGTCTGTAGTTAGCTAACTTTCAGCTCTACGTCGGGACGTGCGTTGGGCGCTACGTCGGGACGTGCGTTGGGCTCTACGTCGGGACGTGCGTTGGGCTCTACGTCGGGACGTGCGTTGGGCTCTACGTCGGGATTTAGCTTACTTTCAGCTCTACGTCGGGATGTGCGTTGGGCGCTACGTCGGGACGTGCGTTGGGCGCTAGTTCGGGACGTGCGTTGGGCGCTACGTCGGGATTTAGCTTACTTTCAGCTCTACGTCGGGACGTGCGTTGGGCTCTACGTCGGGACGTGCGCTGGACTCTACGTCGGGACGTGCGTTGGCCTCTACGTCGGGATTTAGCTTACTTTCAGCTCTACGTCGGGACGTGCGTTGGGCTCTACGTCGGGACGTGCGTTGGCCTCTACGTTGGGATTTAGCTTACTTTCAGCTCTACGTCGGGACGTGCGTTGGCCTCTACGTCGGGACGTGCGTTGGCCTCTACGTCGGGATTTAGCTTACTTTCAGCTCTACGTCGGGACGTGCGTTGGCCTGTACGTCGGGACGTGCGTTGGCCTCTACGTCGGGATTTAGCTTACTTTCAGCTCTACGTCGGGACGTGCGTTGGCCTGTACGTCGGGACGTGCGTTGGCCTCTACGTCGGGATTTAGCTTACTTTAAGCTCTACGTCGGGACGTGTGTTGGGCTCTACGTGGGGACGTGCGCTGGCCTCTACGTCGGGCCGTGCGCTGGCCTCTACGTCGGGACGTGCGCTGGCCTTAACGTCGGGACGTGCGTTGGGCTCTACGTCGGGACGTGCGTTGGGCTCTACGTCGGGACGTGCGTTGGGCTCTACGTCGGGACGTGCGTTGGCCTCTACGTCGGGATTTAGCTTACTTTCAGCTCTACGTCGGGACGTGCGTTGGGCGCTACGTCGGGACGTGCGTTGGGCGCTACGTCGGGACGTGCGTTGGGCGCTAAGTCGGGACGTGTGTTGGGCGCTACTTCGGGACGTGCGTTGGGCGCTACGTCGGGATTTAGCTTACTTTCAGCTCTACGTCGGGACGTGCGTTGGGCTCTATGTCGGGACGTGCGTTGGGCTCTACGTCGGGACGTGCGTTGGGCTCTACGTCGGGATTTAGCTTACTTTCAGCTCTACGTCGGGACGTGCGTTGGCCTCTACGTCGGGACGTGCGTTGGCCTCTACGTCGGGATTTAGCTTACTTTCAGCTCTACGTCGGGACGCGCGTTGGGCTCTACGTCGGGACGTGCGTTGGGCGCTACGTCGGGATTTAACTTACTTTCAGCTCTACGTCGGGACGTGCGTTGGGCTCTACGTCGGGACGTGCGTTTGGCTCTACGTCGGGACGTGCGTTGGGCTCTACGTCGGGACGTGCGTTGGGCTCTACGTCGGGACGTGCGTTGGGCTCTACGTCGGGATTTAGCTTGCTTTCAGCTCTACGTCGGGACGTGCGTTGGGCTCTACGTCGGGACGTGCGTTGGGCTCTATGTCGGGACGTGCGTTGGGCTCTACGTCGGGACGTGCGTTGGGCTCTACGTCGGGACGTGCGTTGGGCTCTACGTTGGGATTTAGCTTACTTTCAGCTCTACGTCGGGACGTGCGTTGGCCTCTACGTCGGGACGTGCGTTGGCCTCTACGTCGGGATTTAGCTTACTTTCAGCTCTACGTCGGGACGTGCGTTGGGCTCTACGTCGGGACGTGCGTTGGGCGCTACGTCGGGATTTAACTTACTTTCAGCTCTACGTCGGGACGTGCGTTGGGCTCTACGTCGGGACATGCGTTGGGCTCTACGTCGAGACGTGCGTTAGTCTCTACGTCTGTAGTTAGCTAACTTTCAGCTCTACGTCGGGACGTGCGTTGGGCTCTACGTCGGGACGTGCGTTGGGCTCTACGTCGGGACGTGCGTTGGGCTCTACGTCGGAACGTGCGTTGGGCTCTACGTCGGAACGTGCGTTGGGCTCTACGTCGGGACGTGCGTTGGGCTCTACGTCGGGATTTAGCTTGCTTTCAGCTCTACGTCGGGACGTGCGTTGGGCTCTACGTCGGGACGTGCGTTGGGCTCTACGTCGGGACGTGCGTTGGGCTCTACGTCGGGACGTGCGTTGGGCTCTACGTCGGGACGTGCGTTGGGCTCTACGTCGGGATTTAGCTTACTTTCAGCTCTACGTCGGGACGTGCGTTGGCCTCTACGTCGGGACGTGCGTTGGCCTCTACGTCGGGATTTAGCTTACTTTCAGCTCTACGTCGGGACGTGCGTTGGGCTCTACGTCGGGACGTGCGTTGGGCGCTACGTCGGGATTTAACTTACTTTCAGCTCTACGTCGGGACATGCGTTGGGCTCTACGTCGGGACATGCGTTGGGCTCTACGTCGGGACGTGCGTTGGTCTCTACGTCTGTAGTTAGCTAACTTTCAGCTCTACGTCGGGACGTGCGTTGGGCTCTACGTCGGGACGTGCATTGGGCTCTACGTCGGGATGTGCATTGGGCTCTACGTCGGGACGTGCGTTGGGCTCTACGTCGGGATTTAGCTTGCTTTCAGCTCTACGTCGGGACGTGTGTTGGGCTTTACGTCGGGACGTGCGTTGGGCTCTACGTCGGGATTTAGCTTACTTTCAGGTCTACGTCGGGACGTGCGTTGGGCTCTACGTCGGGACATGCTTTGGGATATACGTCGGGACGTGCGCTGGGCTCTACGTCGGGACGTGCTTTGGGCTCTACGTCGGGACGTGCGTTGGGCTCTACGTCTGTAGTTAGCTAACTTTCAGCTCTACGTCGGGACGTGCGTTGGGCTCTACGTTGGGACTTTCGTTGGGCTCTACGTCGGGACGTGCGTTGGGCGCTACGTCGGGACGTGCGTTGGGCTCTACGTCGGGACGTGCGTTGGGCTCTACGTCGGGACGTGCGTTGGGCTCTACGTCTGTAGTTAGCTAACTTTCAGCTCTACGTCGGGATGTGCGTTTGGCGCTACGTCGGGACGTGCGTTGGGCCCTACGTCGGGACGTGCGTTGGGCGATATGTTGGGATTTAGATTACTTTCAGCTCTATGTCGGGACGTGCGTTGGGCTCTATGTCGGGACGTGCGTTGGGCTCTATGTCGGGACGTGCGTTGGGCTCTACGTCGGGACGTGCGTTGGGCTCTACGTCGGGATTTAGCTTACTTTCAGCTCTACGTCGGGACGTGCGTTGGCCTCTACGTCGGGACGTGCGTTGGCCTCTACGTCGGGATTTAGCTTACTTTCAGCTCTACGTCGGGACGTGCGTTGGGCTCTACGTCGGGACGTGCGTTGGGCGCTACGTCGGGATTTAACTTACTTTCAGCTCTACGTCGGGACGTGCGTTGGGCTCTACGTCGGGACATGCGTTGGGCTCTACGTCGGGATTTAGCTTACTTTCAGCTCTACGTCGGGACGTGCGTTGGCCTCTACTTCGGGACGTGCGTTGGCCTCTACGTTGGGACGTGCGTTGGCCTCTACGTCGGGATTTAGCTTACTTTCAGCTCTACGTCGGGACGTGCGTTGGGCTCTACGTCGGGACGTGCGTTGAGCTCTACGTCGGGACGTGCGTTGGGCGCTACGTCGGGACTTGCGTTGGGCGCTACGTCGGGACGTGCGTTGGGCGCTACGTCTGGACGTGCGTTGGGCGCTACGTCGGGACGTGCGTTGGGCTCTACGTCGGGACGTGCGTTGGGCTCTATGTCTGTAGTTAGCTAACTTTCAGCTCTACGTCGGGACGTGCGTTGGCCTCTACGTCGGGATTTAGCTTACTTTCAGCTCTACGTCGGGACGTACGTTGGGCTCTACGTCGGGACGTGCGTTGGGCTCTACGTCGGGACGTGCGTTGGGCTCTACGTCTGTAGTTAGGTAACTTTCAGCTCTACGTCGGGACGTGCGTTGGGCGCTACGTCGGGACGTGCGTTGGGCTCTACGTCGGGACGTGCGTTGGGCTCTATGTCTGTAGTTAGCTAACTTTCAGCTCTACGTCGGGACGTGCGTTGGGCGCTACGTCGGGACGTGCGTTGGGCGCTACGTCGGGACGTGCGTTGGGCTCTACGTCGGGATTTAGCTTACTTTCAGCTCTACGTCGGGACGTGCGTTGGCCTCTACGTCGGGACGTGCGTTGGCCTCTACGTCGGGACGTGCGTTGGCCTCTACGTCGGGATTTAGCTTACTTTCAGCTCTACGTCGGGATGTGCGTTGGGCGCTACGTCGGGACGTGCGTTGGGCGCTAGTTCGGGACGTGCGTTGGGCGCTACGTCGGGATTTAGCTTACTTTCAGCTCTACGTCGGGACGTGCGTTGGGCTCTACGTCGGGACGTGCGTTGGGCTCTACGTCGGGACGTGCGTTGGCCTCTACGTCGGGATTTAGCTTACTTTCAGCTCTACGTCGGGATGTGCGTTGGGCGCTACGTCGGGACGTGCGTTGGGCGCTAGTTCGGGACGTGCGTTGGGCGCTACGTCGGGATTTAGCTTACTTTCAGCTCTACGTCGGGACGTGCGTTGGGCGCTACGTCGGGACGTGCGTTGGGCGCTACGTCGGGACGTGCGTTGGGCTCTACGTCGGGACGTGCGTTGGGCTCTACGTCTGTAGTTAGCTAACTTTCTGCTCTACGTCGGGACGTGCGTTGGGCTCTACGTCTGTAGTTAGCTAACTTTCAGCTCTATGTCGGGACGTGCGTTGGGCGCTACGTCGGGACATGCGTTGGGCTCTACGTCGGGACGTGCGTTGGGCTCTACGTCGGGACGTGCGTTGGGCTCTACGTCGGGATTTAGCTTACTTTCAGCTCTACGTCGGGACGTGCGTTGGCCTCTACTTCGGGACGTGCGTTGGCCTCTACGTCGGGACGTGCGTTGGCCTCTACGTCGGGATTTAGCTTACTTTCAGCTCTACGTCGTGATGTGCGTTGGGCTCTACGTCGGGACGTGCGTTGAGCTCTACGTCGGGACACGCGTTGGGCTCTACGTCTGTAGTTAGCTAACTTTCAGCTCTACGTCGGGACGCGCGTTGGGCTCTTCGTCTGTAGTTAGCTAACTTTCAGCTCTACGTCGGGACGTGCGTTGGGCTCTACGTCTGTAGTTAGCTAACTTTCAGCTCTACGTCGGGACGTGCGTTGGGCGCTACGTCGGGACGTGCGTTGGGCTCTACGTCGGGATTTAGCTTACTTTCAGCTCTACGTCGGGACGTGCGTTGGGCTCTACGTCGGGACGTGCGTTGGGCTCTACGTCGGGACGTGCGTTGGGCTCTACGTCGGGATTTAGCTTACATTAAGCTCTACGTCGGGACGTGCGTTGGGCTCTACGTCGGGACGTGTGCTGGCCTCTACGTCGGGACGTGTGCTGGCCTCTACGTCGGGACGTGCGCTGGCCTCTACGTCGGGACGTGCGTTGGCCTCTACGTCGGGATTTATCTTACTTTCAGCTCTACGTCGGGACGTGCTTTGGCCTGTACGTCGGGACGTGCGTTGGGCTCTACGTCGGGATTTAGCTTACTTTCAGCTCTACGTCGGGACGTGCGTTGGGCTCTACGTCGGGATTTAGCTTACTTTCAGCTCTACGTCGGGACGTGCGTTGGGCTCTACGTCGGGACGTGCGTTGGGCTCTACGTCGGGACGTGCGTTGGGCTCTACGTCTGTAGTTAGCTAACTTTCAGCTCTACGTCGGGACGTGCGTTGGGCTCTACGTCGGGACGTGCGTTGGGCTCTACGTCGGGACGTGCGTTGGGCTCTACGTCAGGATTTAGCTAACTTTCAGCTCTACGTCGGGACATGCGTTGGGCTCTAGGTCGGGACGTGCGTTGGGCTCTACGTCGGGATTTAGCTTACTTTCAGCTCTACGTTGGGACGTGCGTTGGCCTCTACGTCGGGATTTAGCTTACTTTCAGCTCTACGTCGGGACGTGCGTTGGGCTCTACGTCGGGACGTGCGTTGGGCTCTACGTCGGGACGTGCGTTGGGCTCTACGTCTGTAGTTAGGTAACTTTCAGCTATACGTCGGGACGTGCGTTGGGCGCTACGTCGGGACGTGCGTTGGGCTCTACGTCGGGACGTGCGTTGGGGTCTACGTCGGGACGTGCGTTGGGCTCTACGTCGGGACGTGCGTTGGGCTCTATGTCTGTAGTTAGCTAACTTTCAGCTCTACGTCGGGACGTGCGTTGGGCGCTACGTCGGGACGTGCGTTGGGCTCTACGTCGGGACGTGCGTTGGGCTCTACGTCGGGACGTGCGTTGGGCTCTACGTCGGGATTTAGCTTACTTTCAGCTCTACGTCGGGATGTGCGTTGGGCGCTACGTCGGGACGTGCGTTGGGCGCTAGTTCGGGACGTGCGTTGGGCGCTACGTCGGGACGTGCGTTGGGCTCTACGTCGGGATTTAGCTTACTTTCAGCTCTACGTCGGGACGTGCGTTGGCCTCTACGTCGGGACGTGCGTTGGCCTCTACGTCGGGATTTAGCTTACTTTCAGCTCTACGTCGGGACGCGCGTTGGGCTCTACGTCGGGACGTGCGTTGGGCGCTACGTCGGGATTTAACTTACTTTCAGCTCTACGTCGGGACGTGCGTTGGGATCTACGTCGGGACGTGCGTTTGGCTCTACGTCGGGACGTGCGTTGGGCTCTACGTCGGGACGTGCGTTGGGCTCTACGTCGGGATTTAGCTTGCTTTCAGCTCTACGTCGGGACGTGCGTTGGGCTCTACGTCGGGACGTGCGTTGGGCTCTATGTCGGGACGTGCGTTGGGCTCTACGTCGGGACGTGCGTTGGGCTCTACGTCGGGACGTGCGTTGGGCTCTACGTTGGGATTTAGCTTACTTTCAGCTCTACGTCGGGACGTGCGTTGGCCTCTACGTCGGGACGTGCGTTGGCCTCTACGTCGGGATTTAGCTTACTTTCAGCTCTACGTCGGGACGTGCGTTGGGCTCTACGTCGGGACGTGCGTTGGGCGCTACGTCGGGATTTAACTTACTTTCAGCTCTACGTCGGGACGTGCGTTGGGCTCTACGTCGGGACATGCGTTGGGCTCTACGTCGAGACGTGCGTTAGTCTCTACGTCTGTAGTTAGCTAACTTTCAGCTCTACGTCGGGACGTGCGTTGGGCTCTACGTCGGGACGTGCGTTGGGCTCTACGTCGGGACGTGCGTTGGGCTCTACGTCGGGACGTGCGTTGGGCTCTACGTCGGGATTTAGCTTGCTTTCAGCTCTACGTCGGGACGTGCGTTGGGCTCTACGTCGGGACGTGCGTTGGGCTCTACGTCGGGATTTAGCTTACTTTCAGCTCTACGTCGGGACGTGCGTTGGCCTCTACGTCGGGACGTGCGTTGGCCTCTACGTCGGGATTTAGCTTACTTTCAGCTCTACGTCGGGACGTGCGTTGGCCTCTACGTCGGGACGTGCGTTGGGCTCTACGTCGGGATTTAGCTTGCTTTCAGCTCTACGTCGGGACGTGCGTTGGGCTCTACGTCGGGACGTGCGTTGGGCTCTATGTCGGGACGTGCGTTGGGCTCTACGTCGGGACGTGCGTTGGGCTCTACGTCGGGACGTGCGTTGGGCTCTACGTTGGGATTTAGCTTACTTTCAGCTCTACGTCGGGACGTGCGTTGGCCTCTACGTCGGGACGTGCGTTGGCCTCTACGTCGGGATTTAGCTTACTTTCAGCTCTACGTCGGGACGTGCGTTGGGCTCTACGTCGGGACGTGCGTTGGGCGCTACGTCGGGATTTAACTTACTTTCAGCTCTACGTCGGGACGTGCGTTGGGCTCTACGTCGGGACATGCGTTGGGCTCTACGTCGAGACGTGCGTTAGTCTCTACGTCTGTAGTTAGCTAACTTTCAGCTCTACGTCGGGACGTGCGTTGGGCTCTACGTCGGGACGTGCGTTGGGCTCTACGTCGGGACGTGCGTTGGGCTCTACGTCGGGACGTGCGTTGGGCTCTACGTCGGGACGTGCGTTGGGCTCTACGTCGGGATTTAGCTTGCTTTCAGCTCTACGTCGGGACGTGCGTTGGGCTCTACGTCGGGACGTGCGTTGGGCTCTACGTCGGGATTTAGCTTACTTTCAGCTCTACGTCGGGACGTGCGTTGGCCTCTACGTCGGGACGTGCGTTGGCCTCTACGTCGGGATTTAGCTTACTTTCAGCTCTACGTCGGGACGTGCGTTGGGCTCTACGTCGGGACGTGCGTTGGGCGCTACGTCGGGATTTAACTTACTTTCAGCTCTACGTCGGGACATGCGTTGGGCTCTACGTCGGGACATGCGTTGGGCTCTACGTCGGGACGTGCGTTGGTCTCTACGTCTGTAGTTAGCTAACTTTCAGCTCTACGTCGGGACGTGCGTTGGGCTCTACGTCGGGACGTGCATTGGGCTCTACGTCGGGATGTGCATTGGGCTCTACGTCGGGACGTGCGTTGGGCTCTACGTCGGGATTTAGCTTGCTTTCAGCTCTACGTCGGGACGTGTGTTGGGCTTTACGTCGGGACGTGCGTTGGGCTCTACGTCGGGATTTAGCTTACTTTCAGGTCTACGTCGGGACGTGCGTTGGGCTCTACGTCGGGACATGCTTTGGGATATACGTCGGGACGTGCGCTGGGCTCTACGTCGGGACGTGCTTTGGGCTCTACGTCGGGACGTGCGTTGGGCTCTACGTCTGTAGTTAGCTAACTTTCAGCTCTACGTCGGGACGTGCGTTGGGCTCTACGTTGGGACTTTCGTTGGGCTCTACGTCGGGACGTGCGTTGGGCGCTACGTCGGGACGTGCGTTGGGCTCTACGTCGGGACGTGCGTTGGGCTCTACGTCGGGACGTGCGTTGGGCTCTACGTCTGTAGTTAGCTAACTTTCAGCTCTACGTCGGGATGTGCGTTTGGCGCTACGTCGGGACGTGCGTTGGGCCCTACGTCGGGACGTGCGTTGGGCGATATGTTGGGATTTAGATTACTTTCAGCTCTATGTCGGGACGTGCGTTGGGCTCTATGTCGGGACGTGCGTTGGGCTCTATGTCGGGACGTGCGTTGGGCTCTACGTCGGGACGTGCGTTGGGCTCTACGTCGGGATTTAGCTTACTTTCAGCTCTACGTCGGGACGTGCGTTGGCCTCTACGTCGGGACGTGCGTTGGCCTCTACGTCGGGATTTAGCTTACTTTCAGCTCTACGTCGGGACGTGCGTTGGGCTCTACGTCGGGACGTGCGTTGGGCGCTACGTCGGGATTTAACTTACTTTCAGCTCTACGTCGGGACGTGCGTTGGGCTCTACGTCGGGACATGCGTTGGGCTCTACGTCGGGATTTAGCTTACTTTCAGCTCTACGTCGGGACGTGCGTTGGCCTCTACTTCGGGACGTGCGTTGGCCTCTACGTTGGGACGTGCGTTGGCCTCTACGTCGGGATTTAGCTTACTTTCAGCTCTACGTCGGGACGTGCGTTGGGCTCTACGTCGGGACGTGCGTTGAGCTCTACGTCGGGACGTGCGTTGGGCGCTACGTCGGGACTTGCGTTGGGCGCTACGTCGGGACGTGCGTTGGGCGCTACGTCTGGACGTGCGTTGGGCGCTACGTCGGGACGTGCGTTGGGCTCTACGTCGGGACGTGCGTTGGGCTCTATGTCTGTAGTTAGCTAACTTTCAGCTCTACGTCGGGACGTGCGTTGGCCTCTACGTCGGGATTTAGCTTACTTTCAGCTCTACGTCGGGACGTACGTTGGGCTCTACGTCGGGACGTGCGTTGGGCTCTACGTCGGGACGTGCGTTGGGCTCTACGTCTGTAGTTAGGTAACTTTCAGCTCTACGTCGGGACGTGCGTTGGGCGCTACGTCGGGACGTGCGTTGGGCTCTACGTCGGGACGTGCGTTGGGCTCTATGTCTGTAGTTAGCTAACTTTCAGCTCTACGTCGGGACGTGCGTTGGGCGCTACGTCGGGACGTGCGTTGGGCGCTACGTCGGGACGTGCGTTGGGCTCTACGTCGGGATTTAGCTTACTTTCAGCTCTACGTCGGGACGTGCGTTGGCCTCTACGTCGGGACGTGCGTTGGCCTCTACGTCGGGACGTGCGTTGGCCTCTACGTCGGGATTTAGCTTACTTTCAGCTCTACGTCGGGATGTGCGTTGGGCGCTACGTCGGGACGTGCGTTGGGCGCTAGTTCGGGACGTGCGTTGGGCGCTACGTCGGGATTTAGCTTACTTTCAGCTCTACGTCGGGACGTGCGTTGGGCTCTACGTCGGGACGTGCGTTGGGCTCTACGTCGGGACGTGCGTTGGCCTCTACGTCGGGATTTAGCTTACTTTCAGCTCTACGTCGGGATGTGCGTTGGGCGCTACGTCGGGACGTGCGTTGGGCGCTAGTTCGGGACGTGCGTTGGGCGCTACGTCGGGATTTAGCTTACTTTCAGCTCTACGTCGGGACGTGCGTTGGGCTCTACGTCGGGACGTGCGTTGGGCTCTACGTCGGGACGTGCGTTGGACTCTACGTCGGGACGTGCGTTGGCCTCTACGTCGGGATTTAGCTTACTTTCAGCTCTACGTCGGGACGTGCGTTGGGCTCTACGTCGGGACGTGCGTTGGCCTCTACGTCGGGATTTAGCTTACTTTCAGCTCTACGTCAGGACGTGCGTTGGCCTCTACGTCGGGACGTGCGTTGGCCTCTACGTCGGGATTTAGCTTACTTTCAGCTCTACGTCGGGACGTGCGTTGGCCTGTACGTCGGGACGTGCGTTGGCCTCTACGTCGGGATTTAGCTTACTTTAGCTCTACGTCGGGACGTGCGTTGGGCTCTACGTCTGTAAGTGTGTTGGGCTCTACGTCGGGATTTAGCTTACTTTAAGCTCTACGTCGGGACGTGCGTTGGGCGCTACGTCGGGACGTGCGTTGGGCTCTACGTCGGGACGTGCGTTGGGCTCTACGTCGGGACGTGCGTTGGGCTCTACGTCGGGACGTGCGTTGGGCTCTACGTCGGGATTTAGCTTGCTTTCAGCTCTACGTCGGGACGTGCGTTGGGCTCTACGTCGGGACGTGCGTTGGGCTCTACGTCGGGATTTAGCTTACTTTCAGCTCTACGTCGGGACGTGCGTTGGCCTCTACGTCGGGACGTGCGTTGGCCTCTACGTCGGGATTTAGCTTACTTTCAGCTCTACGTCGGGACGTGCGTTGGGCTCTACGTCGGGACGTGCGTTGGGCGCTACGTCGGGATTTAACTTACTTTCAGCTCTACGTCGGGACATGCGTTGGGCTCTACGTCGGGACATGCGTTGGGCTCTACGTCGGGACGTGCGTTGGTCTCTACGTCTGTAGTTAGCTAACTTTCAGCTCTACGTCGGGACGTGCGTTGGGCTCTACGTCGGGACGTGCATTGGGCTCTACGTCGGGATGTGCATTGGGCTCTACGTCGGGACGTGCGTTGGGCTCTACGTCGGGATTTAGCTTGCTTTCAGCTCTACGTCGGGACGTGTGTTGGGCTTTACGTCGGGACGTGCGTTGGGCTCTACGTCGGGATTTAGCTTACTTTCAGGTCTACGTCGGGACGTGCGTTGGGCTCTACGTCGGGACATGCTTTGGGATATACGTCGGGACGTGCGCTGGGCTCTACGTCGGGACGTGCTTTGGGCTCTACGTCGGGACGTGCGTTGGGCTCTACGTCTGTAGTTAGCTAACTTTCAGCTCTACGTCGGGACGTGCGTTGGGCTCTACGTTGGGACTTTCGTTGGGCTCTACGTCGGGACGTGCGTTGGGCGCTACGTCGGGACGTGCGTTGGGCTCTACGTCGGGACGTGCGTTGGGCTCTACGTCGGGACGTGCGTTGGGCTCTACGTCTGTAGTTAGCTAACTTTCAGCTCTACGTCGGGATGTGCGTTTGGCGCTACGTCGGGACGTGCGTTGGGCCCTACGTCGGGACGTGCGTTGGGCGATATGTTGGGATTTAGATTACTTTCAGCTCTATGTCGGGACGTGCGTTGGGCTCTATGTCGGGACGTGCGTTGGGCTCTATGTCGGGACGTGCGTTGGGCTCTACGTCGGGACGTGCGTTGGGCTCTACGTCGGGATTTAGCTTACTTTCAGCTCTACGTCGGGACGTGCGTTGGCCTCTACGTCGGGACGTGCGTTGGCCTCTACGTCGGGATTTAGCTTACTTTCAGCTCTACGTCGGGACGTGCGTTGGGCTCTACGTCGGGACGTGCGTTGGGCGCTACGTCGGGATTTAACTTACTTTCAGCTCTACGTCGGGACGTGCGTTGGGCTCTACGTCGGGACATGCGTTGGGCTCTACGTCGGGATTTAGCTTACTTTCAGCTCTACGTCGGGACGTGCGTTGGCCTCTACTTCGGGACGTGCGTTGGCCTCTACGTTGGGACGTGCGTTGGCCTCTACGTCGGGATTTAGCTTACTTTCAGCTCTACGTCGGGACGTGCGTTGGGCTCTACGTCGGGACGTGCGTTGAGCTCTACGTCGGGACGTGCGTTGGGCGCTACGTCGGGACTTGCGTTGGGCGCTACGTCGGGACGTGCGTTGGGCGCTACGTCTGGACGTGCGTTGGGCGCTACGTCGGGACGTGCGTTGGGCTCTACGTCGGGACGTGCGTTGGGCTCTATGTCTGTAGTTAGCTAACTTTCAGCTCTACGTCGGGACGTGCGTTGGCCTCTACGTCGGGATTTAGCTTACTTTCAGCTCTACGTCGGGACGTACGTTGGGCTCTACGTCGGGACGTGCGTTGGGCTCTACGTCGGGACGTGCGTTGGGCTCTACGTCTGTAGTTAGGTAACTTTCAGCTCTACGTCGGGACGTGCGTTGGGCGCTACGTCGGGACGTGCGTTGGGCTCTACGTCGGGACGTGCGTTGGGCTCTATGTCTGTAGTTAGCTAACTTTCAGCTCTACGTCGGGACGTGCGTTGGGCGCTACGTCGGGACGTGCGTTGGGCGCTACGTCGGGACGTGCGTTGGGCTCTACGTCGGGATTTAGCTTACTTTCAGCTCTACGTCGGGACGTGCGTTGGCCTCTACGTCGGGACGTGCGTTGGCCTCTACGTCGGGACGTGCGTTGGCCTCTACGTCGGGATTTAGCTTACTTTCAGCTCTACGTCGGGATGTGCGTTGGGCGCTACGTCGGGACGTGCGTTGGGCGCTAGTTCGGGACGTGCGTTGGGCGCTACGTCGGGATTTAGCTTACTTTCAGCTCTACGTCGGGACGTGCGTTGGGCTCTACGTCGGGACGTGCGTTGGGCTCTACGTCGGGACGTGCGTTGGCCTCTACGTCGGGATTTAGCTTACTTTCAGCTCTACGTCGGGATGTGCGTTGGGCGCTACGTCGGGACGTGCGTTGGGCGCTAGTTCGGGACGTGCGTTGGGCGCTACGTCGGGATTTAGCTTACTTTCAGCTCTACGTCGGGACGTGCGTTGGGCTCTACGTCGGGACGTGCGTTGGGCTCTACGTCGGGACGTGCGTTGGACTCTACGTCGGGACGTGCGTTGGCCTCTACGTCGGGATTTAGCTTACTTTCAGCTCTACGTCGGGACGTGCGTTGGGCTCTACGTCGGGACGTGCGTTGGCCTCTACGTCGGGATTTAGCTTACTTTCAGCTCTACGTCAGGACGTGCGTTGGCCTCTACGTCGGGACGTGCGTTGGCCTCTACGTCGGGATTTAGCTTACTTTCAGCTCTACGTCGGGACGTGCGTTGGCCTGTACGTCGGGACGTGCGTTGGCCTCTACGTCGGGATTTAGCTTACTTTAGCTCTACGTCGGGACGTGCGTTGGGCTCTACGTCTGTAAGTGTGTTGGGCTCTACGTCGGGATTTAGCTTACTTTAAGCTCTACGTCGGGACGTGCGTTGGGCTCTACGTCGGGACATGCGTTGGGCTCTACGTCGGGACGTGCGTTGGTCTCTACGTCTGTAGTTAGCTAACTTTCAGCTCTACGTCGGGACGTGCGTTGGGCTCTACGTCGGGACGTGCGTTAGGCTCTACGTCGGGACGTGCGTTGGGCTCTACGTCGGGACGTGCGTTGGGCTGTACGTCGGGATTTCGCTTGCTTTCAGCTCTACGTCGGGACGTGCGTTGGGCTCTACGTCGGGACGTGCGTTGGGCTCTACGTCGGGACGTGCGTTGGGCTCTACGTCGGGACGTGCGTTGGGCTCTACGTCGGGACGTGCGTTGGGCTCTACGTCGGGATTTAGCTTGCTTTCAGCTCTACGTCGGGACGTGTGTTGGGCTCTACGTCGGGACGTGCGTTGGGCTCTACGTCGGGATTTAGCTTACTTTCAGGTCTACGTCGGGACGTGCGTTGGGCTCTACGTCGGGACGTGCGTTGGGCTCTACGTCGGGACGTGCGTTGGGCTCTACGTCGGGACGTGCGTTGGGCTCTATGTCGGGACGTGCGTTGGGCTCTACGTCGGGACGTGCGTTGGGCTCTACGTCGGGACGTGCGTTGGGCTCTACGGCGGGATTTAGCTTACTTTCAGCTCTACGTCGGGACGTGCGTTGGCCTCTACGTCGGGACGTGCGTTGGTCTCTACGTCGGGATTTAGCTTACTTTCAGCTCTACGTCGGGACGTGCGTTGGGCTCTACGTCGGGACGTGCGTTGGGCGCTACGTCGGGATTTAACTTACTTTCAGCTCTACGTCGGGACGTGCGTTGGGCTCTACGTCGGGACATGCGTTGGGCTCTACGTCGGGATTTAGCTTACTTTCAGCTCTACGTCGGGACGTGCGTTGGCCTCTACTTCGGGACGTGCGTTGGCCTCTACGTCGGGACGTGCGTTGGCCTCTACGTCGGGACGTGCGTTGGCCTCTACGTCGGGATTTAGCTTACTTTCAGCTCTACGTCGGGACGTGCGTTGGGCTCTACGTCGGGACGTGCGTTGAGCTCTACGTCGGGACGTGCGTTGGGCGCTACGTCGGGACGTGCGTTGGGCGCTACGTCGGGACGTGCGTTGGGCGCTACGTCGGGACGTGCGTTGGGCGCTACGTCAGGATTTAGCTTACTTTCAGCTCTACGTCGGGACGTGCGTTGGGCTCTACGTCGGGACGTGCGTTGGGCTCTACGTCGGGACGTGCGTTGGGCTCTACGTCGGGATTTAGCTTACTTTCAGCTCTACGTCGGGACGTGCGTTGGCCTCTACATCGGGACGTGCGTTGGCCTCTACGTCGGGATTTAGCTTACTTTCAGCTCTACGTCGGGACGTGCGTTGGGCTCTACGTCGGGACGTGCGTTGGGCGCTACGTCGGGATTTAACTTACTTTCAGCTCTATGTCGGGACGTGCGTTGGGCTCTACGTCGGGACATGCGTTGGGCTCTACGTCGGGACGTGCGTTGGTCTCTACGTCTGTAGTTAGCTAACTTTCAGCTCTACGTCGGGACGTGCGTTGGGCTCTACGTCGGGACGTGCGTTAGGCTCTACGTCGGGACGTGCGTTGGGCTCTACGTCGGGACGTGCGTTGGGCTGTACGTCGGGATTTCGCTTGCTTTCAGCTCTACGTCGGGACGTGCGTTGGGCTCTACGTCGGGACGTGCGTTGGGCTCTACGTCGGGACGTGCGTTGGGCTCTACGTCGGGACGTGCGTTGGGCTCTACGTCGGGATTTAGCTTGCTTTCAGCTCTACGTCGGGACGTGTGTTGGGCTCTACGTCGGGACGTGCGTTGGGCTCTACGTCGGGATTTAGCTTACTTTCAGGTCTACGTCGGGACGTGCGTTGGGCTCTACGTCGGGACATGCTTTGGGATATACGTCGGGACGTGCGCTGGGCTCTACGTCGGGACGTGCTTTGGGCTCTACGTCGGGACGTGCGTTGGGCTCTACGTCTGTAGTTAGCTAACTTTCAGCTCTACGTCGGGACGTGCGTTGGGCTCTACGTTGGGACTTTCGTTGGGCTCTACGTCGGGACGTGCGTTGGGCGCTACGTCGGGACGTGCGTTGGGCTCTACGTCGGGACGTGCGTTGGGCTCCACGTCTGTAGTTAGCTAACTTTCAGCTCTACGTCGGGACGTGCGTTTGGCGCTACGTCGGGACGTGCGTTGGGCTCTACGTCGGGACGTGCGTTGGGCTCTACGTCGGGACGTGCGTTGGGCTCTACGTCGGGACGTGCGTTGGGCTCTACGTCGGGATTTAGCTTACTTTCAGCTCTACGTCGGGACGTGCGTTGGCCTCTACGTCGGGACGTGCGTTGGCCTCTAGGTCGGGACGTGCGTTGGCCTCTAGGTCGGGACGTGCGTTGGCCTCTAGGTCGGGACGTGCGTTGGCCTCTACGTCGGGACGTGCGTTGGCCTCTACGTCGGGATTTAGCTTACTTTCAGCTCTACGTCGGGACGTGTGTTGGGCTCTACTTCGGGATTTAGCTTACTTTCAGCTCTACGTCGGGACGTGCGTTGGGCTCTATGTCGGGACGTGCGTTGGGCTCTACGTCTGTAGTTAGCTAACTGTCAGCTCTACATCGGGACGTGCGTTGGGCGCTACGTCGGGACGTGCGTTGGGCGCTACGTCGGGACGTGCGTTGGGCGCTACGTCGGGATTTAGCTTACTTTCAGCTCTACGTCGGGACGTGCGTTGGCCTCTACGTCGGGACGTGCGTTGGCCTCTACGTCGGGACGTGCGTTGGCCTCTACGTCGGGACGTGCGTTGGCCTCTACGTCGGGACGTGCGTTGGCCTCTACGTCGGGATTTAACTTACTTTCAGCTCTACGTCGGGACGTGCGTTGGGCGCTACGTCTGGACGTGCGTTGGGCTCTACGTCGGGACGTGCGTTGGGCTCTACGTCGGGACGTGCGTTGGGCTCTACGTCGGGACGTGCGTTGGGCTCTACGTCTGTAGTTAGCTAACTTTCTGCTCTACGTCGGGACGTGCGTTGGCCTCTACGTCGGGATTTAACTTACTTTCAGCTCTACGTCGGCACGTGCGTTGGGCGCTACGTCGGGACGTGCGTTGGGCGCTACGTCGGGACGTGCGTTGGGCTCTACGTCGGGACGTGCGTTGGGCTCTACGTCGGGACGTGCGTTGGGCTCTACGTCTGTAGTTAGCTAACTTTCTGCTCTACGTCGGGACGTGCGTTGGGCTCTACGTCTGTAGTTAGCTAACTTTCAGCTCTACGTCGGGACGTGCGTTGGGCTCTACGTTGGGACTTTCGTTGGGCTCTACGTCGGGACGTGCGTTGGGCGCTACGTCGGGACGTGCGTTGGGCTCTACGTCGGGACGTGCGTTGGACTCTACGTCGGGACGTGCGTTGGCCTCTACGTCGGGATTTAGCTTACTTTCAGCTCTACGTCGGGACGTGCGTTGGGCTCTACGTCGGGACGTGCGTTGGCCTCTACGTCGGGATTTAGCTTACTTTCAGCTCTACGTCGGGACGTGCGTTGGCCTCTACGTCGGGACGTGCGTTGGCCTCTACGTCGGGATTTAGCTTACTTTCAGCTCTACGTCGGGACGTGCGTTGGCCTGTACGTCGGGACGTGCGTTGGCCTCTACGTCGGGATTTAGCTTACTTTAGCTCTACGTCGGGACGTGCGTTGGGCTCTACGTCTGTAAGTGTGTTGGGCTCTACGTCGGGATTTAGCTTACTTTAAGCTCTACGTCGGGACGTGCGTTGGGCTCTACGTCGGGACATGCGTTGGGCTCTACGTCGGGACGTGCGTTGGTCTCTACGTCTGTAGTTAGCTAACTTTCAGCTCTACGTCGGGACGTGCGTTGGGCTCTACGTCGGGACGTGCGTTAGGCTCTACGTCGGGACGTGCGTTGGGCTCTACGTCGGGACGTGCGTTGGGCTGTACGTCGGGATTTCGCTTGCTTTCAGCTCTACGTCGGGACGTGCGTTGGGCTCTACGTCGGGACGTGCGTTGGGCTCTACGTCGGGACGTGCGTTGGGCTCTACGTCGGGACGTGCGTTGGGCTCTACGTCGGGACGTGCGTTGGGCTCTACGTCGGGATTTAGCTTGCTTTCAGCTCTACGTCGGGACGTGTGTTGGGCTCTACGTCGGGACGTGCGTTGGGCTCTACGTCGGGATTTAGCTTACTTTCAGGTCTACGTCGGGACGTGCGTTGGGCTCTACGTCGGGACGTGCGTTGGGCTCTACGTCGGGACGTGCGTTGGGCTCTACGTCGGGACGTGCGTTGGGCTCTATGTCGGGACGTGCGTTGGGCTCTACGTCGGGACGTGCGTTGGGCTCTACGTCGGGACGTGCGTTGGGCTCTACGGCGGGATTTAGCTTACTTTCAGCTCTACGTCGGGACGTGCGTTGGCCTCTACGTCGGGACGTGCGTTGGCCTCTACGTCGGGATTTAGCTTACTTTCAGCTCTACGTCGGGACGTGCGTTGGGCTCTACGTCGGGACGTGCGTTGGGCGCTACGTCGGGATTTAACTTACTTTCAGCTCTACGTCGGGACGTGCGTTGGGCTCTACGTCGGGACATGCGTTGGGCTCTACGTCGGGATTTAGCTTACTTTCAGCTCTACGTCGGGACGTGCGTTGGCCTCTACTTCGGGACGTGCGTTGGCCTCTACGTCGGGACGTGCGTTGGCCTCTACGTCGGGACGTGCGTTGGGCTCTACGTCGGGATTTAGCTTACTTTCAGCTCTACGTCGGGACGTGCGTTGGGCTCTACGTCGGGACGTGCGTTGAGCTCTACGTCGGGACGTGCGTTGGGCGCTACGTCGGGACGTGCGTTGGGCGCTACGTCGGGACGTGCGTTGGGCGCTACGTCGGGACGTGCGTTGGGCGCTACGTCAGGATTTAGCTTACTTTCAGCTCTACGTCGGGACGTGCGTTGGGCTCTACGTCGGGACGTGCGTTGGGCTCTACGTCGGGACGTGCGTTGGGCTCTACGTCGGGATTTAGCTTACTTTCAGCTCTACGTCGGGACGTGCGTTGGCCTCTACATCGGGACGTGCGTTGGCCTCTACGTCGGGATTTAGCTTACTTTCAGCTCTACGTCGGGACGTGCGTTGGGCTCTACGTCGGGACGTGCGTTGGGCGCTACGTCGGGATTTAACTTACTTTCAGCTCTACGTCGGGACGTGCGTTGGGCTCTACGTCGGGACATGCGTTGGGCTCTACGTCGGGACGTGCGTTGGTCTCTACGTCTGTAGTTAGCTAACTTTCAGCTCTACGTCGGGACGTGCGTTGGGCTCTACGTCGGGACGTGCGTTAGGCTCTACGTCGGGACGTGCGTTGGGCTCTACGTCGGGACGTGCGTTGGGCTGTACGTCGGGATTTCGCTTGCTTTCAGCTCTACGTCGGGACGTGCGTTGGGCTCTACGTCGGGACGTGCGTTGGGCTCTACGTCGGGACGTGCGTTGGGCTCTACGTCGGGACGTGCGTTGGGCTCTACGTCGGGATTTAGCTTGCTTTCAGCTCTACGTCGGGACGTGTGTTGGGCTCTACGTCGGGACGTGCGTTGGGCTCTACGTCGGGATTTAGCTTACTTTCAGGTCTACGTCGGGACGTGCGTTGGGCTCTACGTCGGGACATGCTTTGGGATATACGTCGGGACGTGCGTTGGGCTCTACGTTGGGACTTTCGTTGGGCTCTACGTCGGGACGTGCGTTGGGCGCTACGTCGGGACGTGCGTTGGGCTCTACGTCGGGACGTGCGTTGGGCTCCACGTCTGTAGTTAGCTAACTTTCAGCTCTACGTCGGGACGTGCGTTTGGCGCTACGTCGGGACGTGCGTTGGGCTCTACGTCGGGACGTGCGTTGGGCTCTACGTCGGGACGTGCGTTGGGCTCTACGTCGGGACGTGCGTTGGGCTCTACGTCGGGATTTAGCTTACTTTCAGCTCTACGTCGGGACGTGCGTTGGCCTCTACGTCGGGACGTGCGTTGGCCTCTAGGTCGGGACGTGCGTTGGCCTCTAGGTCGGGACGTGCGTTGGCCTCTAGGTCGGGACGTGCGTTGGCCTCTACGTCGGGACGTGCGTTGGCCTCTACGTCGGGATTTAGCTTACTTTCAGCTCTACGTCGGGACGTGTGTTGGGCTCTACTTCGGGATTTAGCTTACTTTCAGCTCTACGTCGGGACGTGCGTTGGGCTCTATGTCGGGACGTGCGTTGGGCTCTACGTCTGTAGTTAGCTAACTGTCAGCTCTACATCGGGACGTGCGTTGGGCGCTACGTCGGGACGTGCGTTGGGCGCTACGTCGGGACGTGCGTTGGGCGCTACGTCGGGATTTAGCTTACTTTCAGCTCTACGTCGGGACGTGCGTTGGCCTCTACGTCGGGACGTGCGTTGGCCTCTACGTCGGGACGTGCGTTGGCCTCTACGTCGGGACGTGCGTTGGCCTCTACGTCGGGACGTGCGTTGGCCTCTACGTCGGGACGTGCGTTGGCCTCTACGTCGGGATTTAACTTACTTTCAGCTCTACGTCGGGACGTGCGTTGGGCGCTACGTCTGGACGTGCGTTGGGCTCTACGTCGGGACGTGCGTTGGGCTCTACGTCGGGACGTGCGTTGGGCTCTACGTCTGTAGTTAGCTAACTTTCTGCTCTACGTCGGGACGTGCGTTGGCCTCTACGTCGGGATTTAACTTACTTTCAGCTCTACGTCGGCACGTGCGTTGGGCGCTACGTCGGGACGTGCGTTGGGCTCTACGTCGGGACGTGCGTTGGGCTCTACGTCTGTAGTTAGCTAACTTTCTGCTCTACGTCGGGACGTGCGTTGGGCTCTACGTCTGTAGTTAGCTAACTTTCAGCTCTACGTCGGGACGTGCGTTGGGCTCTACGTTGGGACTTTCGTTGGGCTCTACGTCGGGACGTGCGTTGGGCGCTACGTCGGGACGTGCGTTGGGCTCTACTTCGGGACGTGCGTTGGGCTCTACGTCGGGACGTGCGTTGGGCTCTACGTCTGTAGTTAGCTAACTTTCAGCTCTACGTCGGGATGTGCGTTTGGCGCTACGTCGGGACGTGCGTTGGGCTCTACGTCGGGACGTGCGTTGGGCGCTATGTTGGGATTTTGCTTACTTTCAGCTCTATGTCGGGACGTGCGTTGGGCTCTATGTCGGGACGTGCGTTGGGCTCTATGTCGGGACGTGCGTTGGGCTCTACGTCGGGACGTGCGTTGGGCTCTACGTCGGGATTTAGCTTACTTTCAGCTCTACGTCGGGACGTGCGTTGGCCTCTACGTTGGGACGTGCGTTGGCCTCTACGTCGGGATTTAGCTTACTTTCAGCTCTACGTCGGGACGTGCGTTGGGCTCTACGTCGGGACGTGCGTTGGGCGCTACGTCGGGATTTAACTTACTTTCAGCTCTACGTCGGGATGTGCGTTGGGCTCTACGTCGGGACATGCGTTGGGCTCTACGTCGGGATTTAGCTTACTTTCAGCTCTACGTCGGGACGTGCGTTGGCCTCTACGTTGGGACGTGCGTTGGCCTCTACGTCGGGATTTAGCTTACTTTCAGCTCTACGTCGGGACCTGCGTTGGGCTCTACGTCGGGACGTGCGTTGAGCTCTACGTCGGGACGTGCGTTGGGCGCTACGTCGGGACTTGCGTTGGGCGCTACGTCGGGACGTGCGTTGGGCGCTACGTCTGGACGTGCGTTGGGCGCTACGTCGGGACGTGCGTTGGGCTCTACGTCGGGACGTGCGTTGGGCTCTATGTCTGTAGTTAGCTAACTTTCAGCTCTACGTCGGTACGTGCGTTGGCCTCTACGTCGGGATTTAGCTTACTTTCAGCTCTACGTCGGGACGTACGTTGGGCTCTACGTCGGGACGTGCGTTGGGCTCTACGTCTGTAGTTAGGTAACTTTCAGCTCTACGTCGGGACGTGCGTTGGGCGCTACGTCGGGACGTGCGTTGGGCTCTACGTCGGGACGTGCGTTGGGCTCTATGTCTGTAGTTAGCTAACTTTCAGCTCTACGTCGGGACGTGCGTTGGGCGCTACGTCGGGACGTGCGTTGGGCGCTACGTCGGGACGTGCGTTGGGCTCTACGTCGGGATTTAGCTTACTTTCAGCTCTACGTCGGGACGTGCGTTGGCCTCTACGTCGGGACGTGCGTTGGCCTCTACGTCGGGACGTGCGTTGGCCTCTACGTCGGGACGTGCGTTGGCCTCTACGTCGGGATTTAGCTTACTTTCAGCTCTACGTCGGGATGTGCGTTGGGCGCTACGTCGGGACGTGCGTTGGGCGCTAGTTCGGGACGTGCGTTGGGCGCTACGTCGGGATTTAGCTTACTTTCAGCTCTACGTCGGGACGTGCGTTGGGCTCTACGTCGGGACGTGCGTTGGGCTCTACGTCGGGACGTGCGTTGGACTCTACGTCGGGACGTGCGTTGGCCTCTACGTCGGGATTTAGCTTACTTTCAGCTCTACGTCGGGACGTGCGTTGGGCTCTACGTCGGGACGTGCGTTGGCCTCTACGTCGGGATTTAGCTTACTTTCAGCTCTACGTCGGGACGTGCGTTGGCCTCTACGTCGGGACGTGCGTTGGCCTCTACGTCGGGACGTGCGTTGGCCTCTACGTCGGGATTTAGCTTACTTTCAGCTCTACGTCGGGACGTGCGTTGGCCTGTACGTCGGGACGTGCGTTGGCCTCTACGTCGGGATTTAGCTTACTTTCAGCTCTACGTCGGGACGTGCGTTGGGCTCTACGTCTGTAAGTGTGTTGGGCTCTACGTCGGGATTTAGCTTACTTTAAGCTCTACGTCGGGACGTGCGCTGGCCTCTACGTCGGGACGTGAGCTGGCCTCTACGTCGGGACGTGCGCTGGCCTCTACGTCGGGACGTGCGCTGGCCTCTACATCGGGACGTGCGCTGGCCTTAACGTCGGGACATGCTTTGGGCTCTACGTCGGGACGTGCGTTGGGCTCTACGTCGGGATTTAGCTTACTTTCAGCTCTATGTCGGGACGTGTGTTGGGCTCTACGTCGGGACGTGCGTTGGGCTCTACGTCGGGACGTGCGTTGGCCTCTACGTCGGGATTTAGCTTACTTTCAGCTCTACGTCGGGACGTGCGTTGGGCGCTACGTCGGGACGTGCGTTGGGCGCTACGTCGGGACGTGTGTTGGGCGCTACTTCGGGACGTGCGTTGGGCGCTACGTCGGGATTTAGGTTACTTTCAGCTCTACGTCGGGACGTGCGTTGGGCTCTATGTCGGGACGCGCGTTGGGCTCTACGTCGGGACGTGCGTTGGGCTCTACGTCGGGACGTGCGTTGGGCTCTACGTCGGGACGTGCGTTGGGCTCTACGTCGGGACGTGCGTTGGGCTCTACGTCGGGATTTAGCTTACTTTCAGCTCTACGTCGGGACGTGCGTTGGCCTCTACGTCGGGACGTGCGTTGGCCTCTACGTCGGGATTTAGCTTACTTTCAGCTCTACGTCGGGACGTTCGTTGGGCTCTACGTCGGGACGTGCGTTGGGCGCTACGTCGGGATTTAACTTACTTTCAGCTCTACGTCGGGACGTGCGTTGGGCTCTACGTCGGGACATGCGTTGGGCTCTACGTCGGGATGTGCGTTGGTCTCTACGTCTGTAGTTGGCTAACTTTCAGCTCTACGTCGGGACGTGCGTTGGGCTCTACGTCGGGACGTGCGTTGGGCTCTACGTCGGGACGTGCGTTGGGCTCTACGTCGGGACGTGCGTTGGGCTCTACGTCGGGACGTGCGTTGGGCTCTACGTCGGGACGTGCGTTGGGCTCTACGTCGGGACGTGCGTTGGGCTCTACGTCGGGACGTGCGTTGGGCTCTACGTCGGGACGTGCGTTGGGCTCTACGTCGGGACGTGCGTTGGGCTCTACGTCGGGATTTAGCTTACTTTCAGCTCTACGTCGGGACGTGCGTTGGCCTCTACGTCGGGACGTGCGTTGGCCTCTACGTCGGGATTTAGCTTACTTTCAGCTCTACGTCGGGACGTGCGTTGGGCTCTACGTCGGGATGTGCGTTGGGCGCTACGTCGGGATTTAACTTACTTTCAGCTCTACGTCGGGACGTGCGTTGGGCTCTACGTCGGGACATGCGTTGGGCTCTACGTCGGGATTTAGCTTACTTTCAGCTCTACGTCGGGACGTGCGTTGGCCTCTACTTCGGGACGTGCGTTGGCCTCTACGTCGGGACGTGCGTTGGCCTCTACGTCGGGATTTAGCTTACTTTCAGCTCTACGTTGGGACGTGCGTTGGGGTCTACGTCGGGACGTGCGTTGAGCTCTACGTCGGGACGTGCGTTGGGCGCTACGTCGGGACATGCGTTGGGCGCTACGTCGGGACGTGCGTTGGGCGCTACGTCGGGACGTGCGTTGGGCGCTACGTCAGGATTTAGCTTACTTTCAGCTCTACGTCGGGACGTGCGTTGGGCTCTACGTCGGGACGTGCGTTGGGCTCTACGTCGGGACGTGCGTTGGGCTCTACGTCGGGACGTGCGTTGGGCTCTACGTCGGGATTTAGCTTACTTTCAGCTCTACGTCGGGACGTGCGTTGGCCTCTACGTCGGGACGTGCGTTGGCCTCTACGTCGGGATTTAGCTTACTTTCAGCTCTACGTCGGGACGTGCGTTGGGCTCTACGTCGGGACGTGCGTTGGGCGCTACGTCGGGATTTAACTTACTTTCAGCTCTACGTCGGGACGTGCGTTGGGCTCTACGTCGGGACATGCGTTGGGCTCTACGTCGGGACGTGCGTTGGTCTCTACGTCTGTAGTTAGCTAACTTTCAGCTCTACGTCGGGACGTGCGTTGGGCTCTACGTCGGGACGTGCGTTAGGCTCTACGTCGGGACGTGCGTTGGGCTCTACGTCGGGACGTGCGTTGGGCTCTACGTCGGGATTTCGCTTGCTTTCAGCTCTACGTCGGGACGTGCGTTGGGCTCTACGTCGGGACGTGCGTTGGGCTCTACGTCGGGACGTGCGTTGGGCTCTACGTCGGGATTTAGCTTGCTTTCAGCTCTACGTCGGGACGTGTGTTGGGCTCTACGTCGGGACGTGCGTTGGGCTCTACGTCGTAATTTAGCTTACTTTCAGGTCTACGTCGGGACGTGCGTTGGGCTCTACGTCGGGACATGCTTTGGGATATACGTCGGGACGTGCGCTGGGCTCTACGTCGGGACGTGCTTTGGGCTCTACGTCGGGACGTGCGTTGGGCTCTACGTCTGTAGTTAGCTAACTTTCAGCTCTACGTCGGGACGTGCGTTGGGCTCTACGTCGGGACGTGCGTTGGGCTCTACGTCGGGACGTGCGTTGGGCTCTACGTCGGGACGTGCGTTGGGCTCTACGTCGGGATTTAGCTTACATTAAGCTCTACGTCGGGACGTGCGTTGGGCTCTACGTCGGGACGTGCGCTGGCCTCTACGTCGGGACGTGCGCTGGCCTCTACGTCGGGACGTGCGCTGGCCTCTACGTCGGGATTTATCTTACTTTCAGCTCTACGTCGGGACGTGCGTTGGCCTGTACGTCGGGACGTGCGTTGGGCTCTACGTCGGGATTTAGCTTACTTTCAGCTCTACGTCGGGACGTGCGTTGGGCTCTACGTCGGGATTTAGCTTACTTTCAGCTCTACGTCGGGACGTGCGTTGGGCTCTACGTCGGGACGTGCGTTGGGCTCTACGTCGGGACGTGCGTTGGGCTCTACGTCGGGACGTGCGTTGGGCTCTACGTCTGTAGTTAGCTAACTTTCAGCTCTACGTCGGGACGTGCGTTGGGCTCTACGTCGGGACGTGCGTTGGGCTCTACGTCGGGACGTGCGTTGGGCTCTACGTCAGGATTTAGCTAACTTTCAGCTCTACGTCGGGACATGCGTTGGGCTCTACGTCGGGACGTGCGTTGGGCTCTACGTCGGGATTTAGCTTACTTTCAGCTCTACGTTGGGACGTGCGTTGGCCTCTACGTCGGGATTTAGCTTACTTTCAGCTCTACGTCGGGACGTGCGTTGGGCTCTACGTCGGGACGTGCGTTGGGCTCTACGTCGGGACGTGCGTTGGGCTCTACGTCTGTAGTTAGGTAACTTTCAGCTGTACGTCGGGACGTGCGTTGGGCTCTACGTCTGTTGTTAGCTAACTTTCAGCTCTACGTCGGGACGTGCGTTGGGCTCTACGTCTGTAGTTAGCTAACTTTCAGCTCTACGTCGGGACGTGCGTTGGGCTCTACGTCGGGACGTGCGTTGGGCTCTACGTCGGGACGTGCGTTGGGCTCTACGTCGGGACGTGCGTTGGGCTCTACGTCGGGATTTAACTTACTTTCAGCTCTACGTCGGGACGTGCGTTGGCCTCTACGTCGGGACTTGCGTTGTCCTCTACGTCGGGACGTGCGTTGGCCTCTAAGTCGGGACGTGCGTTGGCCTCTACGTCGGGACGTGCGTTGGCCTCTACATCGGGATTTAGCTTACTTTCAGCTCTACGTCGGGACGTGCGTTGGGCTCTACGTCGGGACGTGCGTTGGGCTCTACGTCGGGATTTAGCTTACTTTCAGCTCTACGTCGGGACGTGCGTTGGCCTCTACGTCGGGACGTGCGTTGGCCTCTACTTCGGGATTTAGCTTACTTTCAGCTCTACGTCGGGACGTGCGTTGGCCTCTACGTCTGGACGTGCGTTGGCCTCTACGTCGGGATTTAGCTTACTTTCAGCTCTTTGTCGGGACGTGCGTTGGGCTCTACGTAGGGTTTTAGCTTACTTTCAGCTCTACGTCGGGACGTGCGTTGGGCTCTTGGTCGGGACGTGCGTTGGGCTCTACGTCGGGACGTGCGTTGGGCTCTATGTCTGTAGTTAGCTAACTTTCAGCTCTACGTCGGGACGTGCGTTGGTCGCTACGTCGGGACGTGCGATGGGCTCTACGTCGGGACGTGCGTTGGGCTCTACGTCGGGATTTAGCTTACTTTCAGCTCTACGTCGGGACGTGCGTTTGCCTCTACGTCGGGACGTGCGTTGGCCTCTACGTCGGGACGTGCGTTGGCCTCTACGTCGGGACGTGCTTTGGGCTCTACGTCGCCACGTGCGTTGGCCTCTACGTCGGGACGTGCGTTGGCCTCTACGTCGGGATTTAGCTTACTTTCAGCTCTACGTCGGGACGTGCGTTGGGCTCTACGTCGGGACGTGCGTTGGGCTCTACGTCGGGACGTGCGTTGGGCTCTACGTCGGGACACGCGTGGGGCTCTACGTCGGGGCGCGCGTTGGGCTCTACGTCTGTAGTTAGCTAACTTTCAGCTCTACGTCGGGATGCGCGTTGGGCTCTTCGTCTGTAGTTAGCTGACTTTCAGCTCTACGTCGGGACGTGCGTTGGGCTCTACGTCGGGACGTGCGTTGGGCTCTACGTCGGGACGTGCGTTGGGCTCTACGTCGGGATTTAGCTTACTTTCAGCTCTACGTCGGGACGTGCGTTGGGCTCTACGTCGGGACGTGCGTTGGGCTCTACGTCGGGATTTAGCTTACTTTCAGGTCTACGTTGGGACGTGCGTTGGGCTCTACGTCGGGACGTGCGTTGGGCTCTACGTCGGGACGTGCGTTGGGCTCTACGTCGGGACGTGCGTTGGGCTCTACGTCTGTAGTTAGCTAACTTTCAGCTCTACGTCGGGACGTGCGTTGGGCTCTACGTCTGTAGTTAGCTAACTTTCAGCTCTACGTCGGGACGTGCGTTGGGCGCTACGTCGGGACGTGCGTTGGGTGCTACGTCGGGACGTGCGTTGGGCGCTACGTCGGGACGTGCGTTGGGCTCTACGTCGGGATTTAGCTTACTTTCAGCTCTACGTCGGGACGTGCGTTGGGCTCTACGTCGGGACGTGCGTTGGGCTCTACGTCGGGATTTAGCTTACATTAAGCTCTACGTCGGGACGTGCGTTGGGCTCTACGTCGGGACGTGCGCTGGCCTCTACGTCGGGACGTGCGCTGGCCTCTACGTCGGGACGTGCGTTGGCCTCTACGTCGGGATTTATCTTACGTTCAGCTCTACGTCGGGACGTGCGTTGGGCTCTACGTCGGGATTTAGCTTACTTTCAGCTCTACGTCGGGACGTGCGTTGGGCTCTACGTCAGGACGTGCGTTGGGCTCTACGTCGGGACGTGCGTTGGGCTCTACGTCTGTAGTTAGCTAACTTTCAGCTCTACGTCGGGACGTGCGTTGGGCTCTACGTCGGGACGTGCGTTGGGCTCTACGTCGGGACGTGCGTTGGGCTCTACTTCGGGACGTGCGTTGGGCTCTACGTCAGGATTTAGCTAACTTTCAGCTCTACGTCGGGAGATGCGTTGGGCTCTACGTCGGGACGTGCGTTGGGCTCTACGTCGGGATTTAGCTTACTTTCAGCTCTACGTTGGGACGTGCGTTGGCCTCTACGTCGGGATTTAGCTTACTTTCAGCTCTACGTCGGGACGTGCGTTGGGCTCTACGTCGGGACGTGCGTTGGGCTCTACGTCGGGACGTGCGTTGGGCTCTACGTCGGGACGTGCGTTGGGCTCTACGTCTGTAGTTAGGTAACTTTCAGCTCTACGTCGGGACGTGCGTTGGGCTCTACGTCTGTTGTTCGCTAACTTTCAGCTCTACGTCGGGACGTGCGTTGGGCTCTACGTCTGTAGTTAGCTAACTTTCAGTTCTACGTCGGGACGTGCGTTGGGCGCTACGTCGAGACGTGCGTTGGGCTCTACGTCGGGACGTGCGTTGGGCTCTACGTCGGGACGTGCGTTGGGCTCTACGTCGGGACGTGCGTTGGGCTCTACGTCGGGACGTGCGTTGGGCTCTACGTCGGGATTTAACTTACTTTCAGCTCTACGTCGGGACGTGCGTTGGCCTCCACGTCGGGACGTGCGTTGTCTTCTACGTCGGGACGTGCGTTGGCCTCTAAGTCGGGACGTGCGTTGGCCTCTACGTCGGGACGTGCGTTGCCCTCTACATCGGGATTTAGCTTACTTTCAGCTCTACGTCGGGACGTGCGTTGGGCTCTACGTCGGGACGTGCGTTGGGGTCTACGTCGGGATTTATCTTACTTTCAGCTCTACGTCGGGACGTGCGTTGGCCTCTATGTCGGGACGTGCGTTGGCCTCTACTTCGGGATTTAGCTTACTTTCAGCTCTACGTCGGGACGTGCGTTGGCCTCTACGTCTGGACGTGCGTTGGGCTCTACGTCGGGTTTTAGCTTACTTTCAGCTCTACGTCGGGACGTGCGTTGGGCTCTAGGTCGGGACGTGCGTTGGGCTCTACGTCGGGACGTGCGTTGGGCTCTATGTCTGTAGTTAGCTAACTTTCTGCTCTACGTCGGGACGTGCGTTGGGCTCTATGTCTGTAGTTAGCTAACTTTCAGCTCTACGTCGGGACGTGCGTTGGGCGCTACGTCGGGACGTGCGTTGGGCTCTACGTCGGGACGTGCGTTGGGCTCTACGTCGGGATTTAGCTTACTTTCAGCTCTACGTCGGGACGTGCGTTGGCCTCTACGTCGGGACGTGCGTTGGCCTCTACGTCGGGACGTGCTTTGGGCTCTACGTCGCCACGTGCGTTGGCCTCTACGTCGGGACGTGCGTTGGCCTCTACGTCGGGATTTAGCTTACTTTCAGCTCTACGTCGGGACGTGCGTTGGGCTCTACGTCGGGACGTGCGTTGGGCTCTACGTCGGGACACGCGTGGGGCTCTACGTCGGGGCGCGCGTTGGGCTCTACGTCTGTAGTTATCTAACTTTCAGCTCTACGTCGGGACGTGCGTTGGGCTCTACGTCGGGACGTGCGTTGGGCTCTACGTCGGGATTTAGCTTACTTTCAGCTCTACGTCGGGACGTGCGTTGGGCTCTACGTCGGGACGTGCGTTGGGCTCTACGTCGGGATTTAGCTTACTTTCAGGTCTACGTTGGGACGTGCGTTGGGCTCTACGTCGGGACGTGCGTTGGGCTCTACGTCGGGACGTGCGTTGGGCTCTACGTCTGTAGTTAGCTAACTTTCAGCTCTACGTCGGGACGTGCGTTGGGCTCTACGTCTGTAGTTAGCTAACTTTCAGCTCTACGTCGGGACGTGCGTTGGGCTCTACATCTGTAGTTAGCTAACTTTCAGCTCTACGTCGGGACGTGCGTTGGGCTCTACATCTGTAGTTAGCTAACTTTCAGCTCTACGTCAGGACGTGCGTTGGGCGCTACGTCGGGACGTGCGTTGGGCTCTACGTCGGGACGTGCGTTGGGCTCTACGTCGGGACGTGCTTTGGGCTCTACGTCGGGATTTAGCTTACTTTCAGCTCTACGTCGGGACGTGCGTTGGGCTCTACGTCGGGATTTAGCTTACTTTCAGCTCTACGTCGGGACGTGCGTTGGGCGCTACTTCGGGATGTGCGTTGGGCGCTACGTCGGGATTTAACTTACTTTCAGCTCTACGTCGGGACGTGCGTTGGGCTCTATGTCGGGACGTGCGTTGGGCTCTACGTCGGGACATGCGTTGGGCTCTACGTCGGGATTTAGCTTAATTTCAGCTCTACATCGGGACGTGCGTTGGCCTCTATGTCGGGACGTGCGTTGGCCTCTGCGTCGGGATTTAGCTTACTTTCAGCTCTACGTCGGGACGTGCGTTGGGCTCTATGTCGGGACGTGCGTTGGGCTCTACGTCGGGACATGCGTTGGGCTCTACGTCGGGATTTAGCTTAATTTCAGCTCTACATCGGGACGTGCGTTGGCCTCTATGTCGGGACGTGCGTTGGCCTCTGCGTCGGGATTTAGCTTACTTTCAGCTCTACGTCGGGACGTGCGTTGGGCGCTACGTCGGGATTTAGCTTACTTTCAGCTCTACGTCGGGACGTGCGTTGGGCTCTACGTCGGGACGTGCGGTGGGCTCTACGTCGGGACGTGCGTTGGGCTCTACGTCGGGATTTAGCTTACTTTCAGCTCTACGTCGGGACGTGCGTTGGCCTCTACGTCGGGACGTGCGTTGTCCTCTACGTCGGGATTTAGCTTACTTTCAGCTCTACGTCGGGACGTGCGTTGGCCTCTACGTCGGGACGTGCGGTGGCCTCTACGTCGGGATTTAGCTTACTTTCCGCTCTACGTCGGGACGTGTGTTGGGCTCTACGTCGGGATTTAGCTTACTTTCAGCTCTACGTCGGGACGTGCGTTGGGCTCTACGTCGGGATTTAGCTTACTTTCAGCTCTACGTCGGGACGTGCGTTGGCCTCTACGTCGGGACGTGCGTTGGCCTCTAAGTCGGGACGTGTGTTGGCCTCTACGTCGGGACGTGCGTTGGCCTCTACGTCGGGATTTAACTTACTTTCAGCTCTACGTCGGGACGTGCGTTGGGCGCTACGTCGGGACGTGCGTTGGGCTCTACGTCGGGACGTGCGTTGGGCTCTACGTCTGTAGTTAGCTAACTTTCAGCTCTACGTCGGGACGTGCGTTGGGCTCTACGTCGGGACGTGCGTTGGGCTCTACGTCGGGACGTGCGTTGGGCTCTACGTCGGGACGTGCGTTGGGATCTACTTCGGGACGTGCGTTGGGCTCTACGTCGGGATTTAGCTTACTTTCACCTCTACGTCGGGACGTGCGTTGGCCTCTAGGTCGGGACGTGCGTTGGCCTCTAGGTCGGGACGTGCGTTGGCCTCTACGTCGGGACGTGCGTTGGCCTCTACGTCGGGATTTAGCTTACTTTCAGCTCTACGTCGGGACGTGCGTTGGGCGCTATGTCGGGACGTGCGTTGGGCACTACGTTGGGATTTAGCTTACTTACAGCTCTACGTCGGGACGTGCGGTGGGCTCTACGTCGGGACGTGCGTTGGGCTCTACGTCGGGACGTGCGTTGGGCTCTACGTCGGGATTTAGCTTACTTTCAGCTCTACGTCGGGACGTACGTTGGCCTCTACGTCGGGACGTGCGTTGGGCTCTACGTCGGGATTTAGCTTACTTTCAGCTCTACGTCGGGACGTGCGTTGGCCTCTACGTCGGGACGTGCGTTGGCCTTTACGTCGGGATTTAGCTTACTTTCAGCACTACGTCGGGACGTACGTTGGGCTCTACGTCGGGACGTGCGTTGAGCTCTACGTCGGGACACGCGTTGGGCTCTACGTCGGGACGCGCGTTGGACTCTACGTCTGTAGTTTGCTAACTTTCAGCTCTACGTCGGGACGCGCGTTGAGCTCTTCGTCTGTAGTTAGCTAACTTTCACCTCTACGTCGGGACGTGCGTTGGGCTCTACGTCTGTAGTTAGCTAACTTTCAGCTCTACGTCGGGACGTGCGTTGGGCGCTACGTCGGGACGTGCGTTGGGCGCTACGTCGGGATTTAGCTTACTTTCAGCTCTACGTCGGGACGTGCGTGGGGCTCTACGTCGGGACGTGCGTTGGGCTCTACGTCGGGACGTGCGTTGGGCTCTACGTCGGGAGGTGCGTTGGGCTCTACGTCGGGATTTAGCTTACTTTCAGCTCTACATCGGGACGTGCGTTGGGCTCTACGTCGGGACGTGCGCTGGCCTCTACGTCGGGAGGTGCGCTGGCCTCTACGTCGGGACGTGCGTTGGCCTCTACGTCGGGATTTAGCTTACTTTCAGCTATACGTCGGGACGTGCGTTGGCCTGTACGTCGGGACGTGCGTTGGCCTCTACGTCTGTAGTTAGCTAACTTTCAGCTCTACGTCGGGACGTGCGTTGGGCTCTACGTCTGTAGTTAGCTAACTTTCAGCTCTACGTCGGGACGTGCGTTGGGCGCTACGTCGGGACGTGCGTTGGGTGCTACGTCGGGACGTGCGTTGGGCGCTACGTCGGGACGTGCATTGGGCTCTACGTCGGGATTTAGCTTACTTTCAGCTCTACGTCGGGACGTGCGTTGGGCTCTACGTCGGGACGTGCGGTGGGCTCTACGTCGGGACGTGCGTTGGGCTCTACGTCGGGACGTGCGTTGGGCTCTACGTCGGGATTTAGCTTACATTAAGCTCTACGTCGGGACGTGCGTTGGGCTCTACGTCGGGACGTGCGCTGGCCTCTACGTCGGGACGTGCGCTGGCCTCTACGTCGGGACGTGCGTTGGCCTCTACGTCGGGATTTATCTTACTTTCAGCTCTACGTCGGGACGTGCTTTGGCCTGTACGTCGGGACGTGCGTTGGCCTCTACGTCGGTATTTAGCTTACTTTCAGCTCTACGTCGGGACGTGCGTTGGGCTCTACGTCGGGATTTAGCTTACTTTCAGCTCTACGTCGGGACGTGCGTTGGGCTCTACGTCAGGACGTGCGTTGGGCTCTACGTCGGGACGTGCGTTGGGCTCTACGTCTGTAGTTAGCTAACTTTCAGCTCTACGTCGGGACGTGCGTTGGGCTCTACGTCGGGACGTGCGTTGGGCTCTACTTCGGGACGTGCGTTGGGCTCTACGTCAGGATTTAGCTAACTTTCAGCTCTACGTCGGGACATGCGTTGGGCTCTACGTCGGGACGTGCGTTGGGCTCTACGTCGGGATTTAGCTTACTTTCAGCTCTACGTTGGGACGTGCGTTGGCCTCTACGTCGGGATTTAGCTTACTTTCAGCTCTACGTCGGGACGTGCGTTGGGCTCTACGTCGGGACGTGCGTTGGGCTCTACGTCGGGACGTGCGTTGGGCTCTACGTCTGTAGTTAGGTAACTTTCAGCTCTACGTCGGGACGTGCGTTGGGCTCTACGTCTGTTGTTCGCTAACTTTCAGCTCTACGTCGGGACGTGCGTTGGGCTCTACGTCTGTAGTTAGCTAACTTTCAGTTCTACGTCGGGACGTGCGTTGGGCGCTACTTCGAGACGTGCGTTGGGCTCTACGTCGGGACGTGCGTTGGGCTCTACGTCGGGACGTGCGTTGGGCTCTACGTCGGGACGTGCGTTGGGCTCTACGTCGGGATTTAACTTACTTTCAGCTCTACGTCGGGACGTGCGTTGGCCTCTACGTCGGGACGTGCGTTGTCTTCTACGTCGGGACGTGCGTTGGCCTCTAAGTCGGGACGTGCGTTGGCCTCTACGTCGGGACGTGCGTTGCCCTCTACATCGGGATTTAGCTTACTTTCAGCTCTACGTCGGGACGTGCGTTGGGCTCTACGTCGGGACGTGCGTTGGCCTCTACTTCGGGATTTAGCTTACTTTCAGCTCTACGTCGGGACGTGCGTTGGCCTCTACGTCTGGACGTGCGTTGGGCTCTACGTCGGGTTTTAGCTTACTTTCAGCTCTGCGTCGGGACGTGCGTTGGGCTCTAGGTCGGGACGTGCGTTGGGCTCTACGTCGGGACGTGCGTTGGGCTCTATGTCTGTAGTTAGCTAACTTTCTGCTCTACGTCGGGACGTGCGTTGGGCTCTATGTCTGTAGTTAGCTAACTTTCAGCTCTACGTCGGGACGTGCGTTGGGCGCTACGTCGGGATGTGCGTTGGGCTCTACGTCGGGACGTGCGTTGGGCTCTACGTCGGGATTTAGCTTACTTTCAGCTCTACGTCGGGACGTGCGTTGGCCTCTACGTCGGGACGTGCGTTGGCCTCTACGTCGGGACGTGCTTTGGGCTCTACGTCGCCACGTGCGTTGGCCTCTACGTCGGGACGTGCGTTGGCCTCTACGTCGGGATTTAGCTTACTTTCAGCTCTACGTCGGGACGTGCGTTGGGCTCTACGTCGGGACGTGCGTTGGGCTCTACGTCGGGACACGCGTGGGGCTCTACGTCGGGGCGCGCGTTGGGCTCTACGTCTGTAGTTATCTAACTTTCAGCTCTACGTCGGGACGTGCGTTGGGCTCTACGTCGGGACGTGCGTTGGGCTCTACGTCGGGATTTAGCTTACTTTCAGCTCTACGTCGGGACGTGCGTTGGGCTCTACGTCGGGACGTGCGTTGGGCTCTACGTCGGGATTTAGCTTACTTTCAGGTCTACGTTGGGACGTGCGTTGGGCTCTACGTCGGGACGTGCGTTGGGCTCTACGTCGGGACGTGCGTTGGGTTCTACGTCTGTAGTTAGCTAACTTTCAGCTCTACGTCGGGACGTGCGTTGGGCTCTACGTCTGTAGTTAGCTAACTTTCAGCTCTACGTCGGGACGTGCGTTGGGCTCTACGTCTGTAGTTAGCTAACTTTCAGCTCTACGTCAGGACGTGCGTTGGGCGCTACGTCGGGACGTGCGTTGGGCTCTACGTCGGGACGTGCGTTGGGCTCTACGTCGGGACGTGCTTTGGGCTCTACGTCGGGATTTAGCTTACTTTCAGCTCTACGTCGGGACGTGCGTTGGGCTCTACGTCGGGATTTAGCTTACTTTCAGCTCTATGTCGGGACGTGCGTTGGGCGCTACGTTGGGACGTGTGTTGGGCGCTACTTCGGGATGTGCGTTGGGCGCTACGTCGGGATTTAGCTTACTTTCAGCTCTACGTCGGGACGTGCGTTGGGCTCTATGTCGGGACGTGCGTTGGGCTCTACGTCGGGACATGCGTTGGGCTCTACGTCGGGATTTAGCTTAATTTCAGCTCTACATCGGGACGTGCGTTGGCCTCTATGTCGGGACGTGCGTTGGCCTCTACGTCGGGACGTGCGTTGGCCTCTGCGTCGGGATTTAGCTTACTTTCAGCTCTACGTCGGGACGTGCGTTGGGCGCTACGTCGGGACGTGCGTTGGGCGCTACGTCGGGATTTAGCTTACTTTCAGCTCTACGTCGGGACGTGCGTTGGGCTCTACGTCGGGACGTGCGGTGGGCTCTACGTCGGGACGTGCGTTGGGCTCTACGTCGGGATTTAGCTTACTTTCAGCTCTACGTCGGGACGTGCGTTGGCCTCTACGTCGGGACGTGCGTTGTCCTCTACGTCGGGATTTAGCTTACTTTCAGCTCTACGTCGGGACGTGCGTTGGCCTCTACGTCGGGACGTGCGTTGGCCTCTACGTCGGGATTTAGCTTACTTTCCGCTCTACGTCGGGACGTGTGTTGGGCTCTACGTCGGGATTTAGCTTACTTTCAGCTCTACGTCGGGACGTGCGTTGGGCTCTACGTCGGGACGTGCGTTGGGCTCTACGTCGGGATTTAGCTTACTTTCAGCTCTACGTCGGGACGTGCGTTGGCCTCTACGTCGGGACGTGCGTTGGCCTCTAAGTCGGGACGTGCGTTGGCCTCTACGTCGGGACGTGCGTTGGCCTCTACGTCGGGATTTAACTTACTTTCAGCTCTACGTCGGGACGTGCGTTGGGCGCTACGTCGGGACGTGCGTTGGGCTCTACGTCGGGACGTGCGTTGGGCTCTACGTCTGTAGTTAGCTAACTTTCAGCTCTACGTCGGGACGTGCGTTGGGCTCTACGTCTGTAGTTAGCTAACTTTCAGCTCTACGTCAGGACGTGCGTTGGGCGCTACGTCGGGACGTGCGTTGGGCTCTACGTCGGGACGTGCGTTGGGCTCTACGTCGGGACGTGCTTTGGGCTCTACGTCGGGATTTAGCTTACTTTCAGCTCTACGTCGGGACGTGCGTTGGGCTCTACGTCGGGATTTAGCTTACTTTCAGCTCTATGTCGGGACGTGCGTTGGGCGCTACGTTGGGACGTGTGTTGGGCGCTACTTCGGGATGTGCGTTGGGCGCTACGTCGGGATTTAGCTTACTTTCAGCTCTACGTCGGGACGTGCGTTGGGCTCTATGTCGGGACGTGCGTTGGGCTCTACGTCGGGACATGCGTTGGGCTCTACGTCGGGATTTAGCTTAATTTCAGCTCTACATCGGGACGTGCGTTGGCCTCTATGTCGGGACGTGCGTTGGCCTCTACGTCGGGACGTGCGTTGGCCTCTGCGTCGGGATTTAGCTTACTTTCAGCTCTACGTCGGGACGTGCGTTGGGCGCTACGTCGGGACGTGCGTTGGGCGCTACGTCGGGATTTAGCTTACTTTCAGCTCTACGTCGGGACGTGCGTTGGGCTCTACGTCGGGACGTGCGGTGGGCTCTACGTCGGGACGTGCGTTGGGCTCTACGTCGGGATTTAGCTTACTTTCAGCTCTACGTCGGGACGTGCGTTGGCGTCTACGTCGGGACGTGCGTTGTCCTCTACGTCGGGATTTAGCTTACTTTCAGCTCTACGTCGGGACGTGCGTTGGCCTCTACGTCGGGACGTGCGTTGGCCTCTACGTCGGGATTTAGCTTACTTTCCGCTCTACGTCGGGACGTGTGTTGGGCTCTACGTCGGGATTTAGCTTACTTTCAGCTCTACGTCGGGACGTGCGTTGGGCTCTACGTCGGGACGTGCGTTGGGCTCTACGTCGGGATTTAGCTTACTTTCAGCTCTACGTCGGGACGTGCGTTGGCCTCTACGTCGGGACGTGAGTTGGCCTCTAAGTCGGGACGTGCGTTGGCCTCTACGTCGGGACGTGCGTTGGCCTCTACGTCGGGATTTAACTTACTTTCAGCTCTACGTCGGGACGTGCGTTGGGCGCTACGTCGGGACGTGCGTTGGGCTCTACGTCGGGACGTGCGTTGGGCTCTACGTCGGGACGTGCGTTGGGCTCTACGTCGGGATTTAGCTTACTTTCACCTCTACGTCGGGACGTGCGTTGGCCTCTACGTCGGGACGTGCGTTGGCCTCTACGTCGGGATTTAGCTTACTTTCAGCTCTACGTCGGGACGTGCGTTGGGCTCTACGTCGGGACGTGCGTTGGGCGCTACGTCGGGATTTAACTTACTTTCAGCTGTACGTCGGGACATGCGTTGGGCTCTACGTCGGGACGTGCGTTGGTCTCTACGTCTGTAGTTAGCTAACTTTCAGCTCTACGTCGGGACGTGCGTTGGGCTCTACGTCGGGACGTGCGTTGGGCTCTACGTCGGGACGTGCGTTGGGTTCTACGTCTGTAGTTAGCTAACTTTCAGCTCTACGTCGGGACGTGCGTTGGGCTCTACGTCTGTAGTTAGCTAACTTTCAGCTCTACGTCGGGACGTGCGTTGGGCTCTACGTCTGTAGTTAGCTAACTTTCAGCTCTACGTCAGGACGTGCGTTGGGCGCTACGTCGGGACGTGCGTTGGGCTCTACGTCGGGACGTGCGTTGGGCTCTACGTCGGGACGTGCTTTGGGCTCTACGTCGGGATTTAGCTTACTTTCAGCTCTACGTCGGGACGTGCGTTGGGCTCTACGTCGGGATTTAGCTTACTTTCAGCTCTATGTCGGGACGTGCGTTGGGCGCTACGTTGGGACGTGTGTTGGGCGCTACTTCGGGATGTGCGTTGGGCGCTACGTCGGGATTTAGCTTACTTTCAGCTCTACGTCGGGACGTGCGTTGGGCTCTATGTCGGGACGTGCGTTGGGCTCTACGTCGGGACATGCGTTGGGCTCTACGTCGGGATTTAGCTTAATTTCAGCTCTACATCGGGACGTGCGTTGGCCTCTATGTCGGGACGTGCGTTGGCCTCTACGTCGGGACGTGCGTTGGCCTCTGCGTCGGGATTTAGCTTACTTTCAGCTCTACGTCGGGACGTGCGTTGGGCGCTACGTCGGGACGTGCGTTGGGCGCTACGTCGGGATTTAGCTTACTTTCAGCTCTACGTCGGGACGTGCGTTGGGCTCTACGTCGGGACGTGCGGTGGGCTCTACGTCGGGACGTGCGTTGGGCTCTACGTCGGGATTTAGCTTACTTTCAGCTCTACGTCGGGACGTGCGTTGGCGTCTACGTCGGGACGTGCGTTGTCCTCTACGTCGGGATTTAGCTTACTTTCAGCTCTACGTCGGGACGTGCGTTGGCCTCTACGTCGGGACGTGCGTTGGCCTCTACGTCGGGATTTAGCTTACTTTCCGCTCTACGTCGGGACGTGTGTTGGGCTCTACGTCGGGATTTAGCTTACTTTCAGCTCTACGTCGGGACGTGCGTTGGGCTCTACGTCGGGACGTGCGTTGGGCTCTACGTCGGGATTTAGCTTACTTTCAGCTCTACGTCGGGACGTGCGTTGGCCTCTACGTCGGGACGTGAGTTGGCCTCTAAGTCGGGACGTGCGTTGGCCTCTACGTCGGGACGTGCGTTGGCCTCTACGTCGGGATTTAACTTACTTTCAGCTCTACGTCGGGACGTGCGTTGGGCGCTACGTCGGGACGTGCGTTGGGCTCTACGTCGGGACGTGCGTTGGGCTCTACGTCGGGATTTAGCTTGCTTTCAGCTCTACGTCGGGACGTGCCTTGGGCTCTACGTCAGGACGTGCGTTGGGCTCTACGTCGGGACGTGCGTTGGGCTCTACGTCGGGACGTGCGTTGGGCTCTACGTCGGGACGTGCGTTGGGCTCTACGTCGGGATTTAGCTTACTTTCACCTCTACGTCGGGACGTGCGTTGGCCTCTACGTCGGGACGTGCGTTGGCCTCTACGTCGGGATTTAGCTTACTTTCAGCTCTACGTCGGGACGTGCGTTGGGCTCTACGTCGGGACGTGCGTTGGGCGCTACGTCGGGATTTAACTTACTTTCAGCTGTACGTCGGGACATGCGTTGGGCTCTACGTCGGGACGTGCGTTGGTCTCTACGTCTGTAGTTAGCTAACTTTCAGCTCTACGTCGGGACGTGCGTTGGGCTCTACGTCGGGACGTGCGTTGGGCTCTACGTCGGGACGTGCGTTGGGCTCTACGTCGGGACGTGCGTTGGGCTCTACGTCGGGATTTAGCTTGCTTGCAGCTCTACGTCGGGACGTGTGTTGGGCTCTACGTCGGGACGTGCGTTGGGCTCTACGTCGGGATTTAGCTTACTTTCAGGTCTACGTCGGGATGTGCGTTGGGCTCTACGTCGGGACATGCTTTTGGATATACGTCGGGACGTGCGCTGGGCTCTACGTCGGGACGTGCTTTGGGCTCTACGTCGGGACGTGCGTTGGGCTCTACGTCTGTAGTTAGCTAACTTTCAGCTCTACGTAGGGACGTGCGTTGGGCTCTACGTTGGGACTTTCGTTGGGCTCTACGTTGGGACGTGCGTTGGGCTCTACGTCGGGACGTGCGTTGGGCTCTACATCTGTAGTTAGCTAACTTTCAGCTCTACGTCGGGACGTGCGTTGGGCTCTACGTCTGTAGTTAGCTAACTTTCAGCTCTACGTCGGGAAGGGCGTTGGGCTCTACGTCGGGACGTGCGTTGGGCTCTACGTCGGGATTTAGCTTACTTTCAGCTCTACGTCGGGACGTGCGTTGGGCTCTACGTCGGGACGTGCGTTGAGCTCTACGTCGGGACGTGCGTTGGCCTCTACGTCGGGATTTAGCTTACTTTCAGCTCTACGTCGGGACGTGCGTTGGGCGCTACGTCGGGACGTGCGTTGGGCGCTACGTCGGGATTTAGCTTACTTTCAGCTCTATGTCGGGACGTGCGTTGGGCTCTCTATGTCGGGACGTGCGGTGGGCTCTACGTTGGGACGTGCGTTGGGCTCTACGTCGGGACGTGCGTTGGGCTCTACGTCGGGACGTGCGTTGGGCTCTACGTCGGGACCTGCGTTGGGCTCTACGTCGGGATTTAGCTTACTTTCAGGTCTACGTCGGGACATGCGTTGGCCTCTACGTCGGGACGTGCGTTGGCCTCTACGTCGGGATTTAGCTTACTTTCAGCTCTACGTCGGGACGTGCGTTGGCCTCTACGTCGGGACGTGCATTGGGCTCTAAGTCAGGATTTAGCTTACTTTCAGCTCTACGTCGGGACGTGTGTTGGGCTCTACGTCGGGATTTAGCTTACTTTCAGCTCTACGTCGGGACGTGCGTTGGCCTCTACGTCGGGACGTGCGTTGGCCTCTACGTCGGGACGTGCGTTGGCCTCTACGTCGGTATTTAGCTTACTTTCAGCTCTACGTCGGGACGTGCGTTGGCCTCTACGTCGGGACGTGCGTTGGCCTCTACGTCGGGATTTAGCCTACTTTCAGCTCTACGTCGGGACGTGTGTTGGGATCTACGTCGGGATTTAGCTTACTTTTAGCTCTACGTCGGGACGTGCGTTGGGCTCTACGTCGGGACGTGCGTTGGGCTCTACGTCGGGACGTGCGTTTGGCTCTACGTCTGTAGTTAGCTAACTTTCAGCTCTACGTCGGGACGTGCGTTGGGCTCTACGTCGGGATTTAGCTTACTTTAAGCTCTACGTCGGGACGTGCGTTGGGCTCTAGGTCGGGACGTGCGCTGGCCTCTACGTCGGGACGTGCGCTGGCCTCTACGTCGGCACGTGCGCTGGCCTCTACGTCGGGACGTGCGTTGGCCTTAACGTCGGGATTTAGCTTATTTTCAGCTCTACGTCGGGACGTGCCTTGGCCTGTACGTCGGGACGTGCGTTGGCCTCTACGTCGGGATTTAGCTTACTTACAGCTCTACGTCGGGACGTGCGTTGGGCTCTACGTGGGGATTTAGCTTACTTTCAGCTCTACGTCGGGACGTGCGTTGGGCTCTACGTCGGGACGTGCGTTGGGCTCTACGTCGGGACGTGCGTTGGGCTCTACGTCTGTAGTTAGCTAACTTTCAGCTCTACGTCGGGACGTGCGTTGGGCTCTACGTCGGGACGTGCGTTGGGCTCTACGTCGGGATTTAGCTTACTTTCAGCTCTATGTTGGGACGTGCGTTGGGCTCTACGTCGGGATTTAGCTTACTTTCAGCTCTACGTCGGGACGTGCGTTGGGCTCTACGTCTGTAGTTAGCTAATTTCAGCTCTACGTCGGGACGTGCGTTGGGCTCTACGTCTGTAATTAGCTAACTTTCAGCTCTACGTCGGGACGTGCGTTGGGCGCTACGTCGGGACGTGCGTTGGGCTCTACGTCGGGACGTGCGTTGGGCTCTACGTCGGGATTTAGCTTACTTTCAGCTCTACGTCGGGACGTGCGTTGGCCTCTACGTCGGGACGTGCGTTGTCCTCTACGTCGGGACGTGCGTTGGCCTCTACGTCGGGACGTGCGTTGGCCTCTACGTCGGGATTTAGCTTACTTTCAGCTCTAAGTCGGGACGTGCGTTGGGCGCTACGTCGGGACGTGCGTTGGGCGCTACTTCGGGACGTGCGTTGGGCGCTACGTCGGGATTTAGCTTACTTTCAGCTTTATGTTGGGACGTGCGTTGGCCTCTACGTCGGGATTTAGCTTACTTTCAGCTCTACGTCGGGACGTGCGTTGGGCTCTACGTCGGGACGTGCGTTGGGCTCTACGTCGGGACGTGCGTTGGGCTCTACATCTGTAGTTAGCTAACTTTCAGCTCTACGTCGGGACGTGCGTTGGGCTCTACGTCTGTAGTTAGCTAATTTCAGCTCTACGTCGGGACGTGCGTTGGGCTCTACGTCTGTAGTTCGCTAACTTTCAGCTCTATGTCGGGACGTACGTTGGGCGGTACGTCGGGACGTGCGTTGGGCTCTACGTCGCGACGTGCGTTGGGCTCTACGTCGGGATTTAGCTTACTTTCAGCTCTACGTCGGGACGTGCGTTGGGCGCTACGTCGGGACGTGCGTTGTCCTCTACGTCGGGACGTGCGTTGGCCTCTAAGTCGGGACGTGCGTTGGCCTCTACTTCGGGACGTGCGTTGGCCTCTACGTCGGGATTTAGCTTACTTTCAGCTCTACGTCGGGACGTGCTTTGGGCGCTACATCGGGACGTGCGTTGGGCGCTACTTCGGGACGTGCGTTGGGCGCTACGTCGGGATTTAGCTTACTTTCAGCTCTACGTCGGGACGTGCGTTGGCCTCTACATCGGGACGTGCTTTGGCCTCTACGTCGGGACGTGCGTTGGCCTCTACGTCGGGACGTGCGTTGGCCTCTACGTCGGGATTTAGCTTACTTTCAGCTCTACGTCGGGACGTGCGTTGGGCGCTACGTCGGGACGTGCGTTGGGCGCTAGTTTGGGACGTGCGTTGGGCGCTACGTCGGGATTTAGCTTACTTTCAGCTCTACGTCGGGACGTGCGTTGGGCTCTACGTCGGGACGTGCGTTGGACTCTACGTCGGGACGTGCGTTGGCCTCTACGTCGGGATTTAGCTTACTTTCAGCTATACGTCGGGACGTGCGTTGGCCTCTACGTCGGGACGTGCGTTGGCCTCTACGTCGGGATTTAGCTTACTTTCAGCTCTACGTCGGGACGTGCGTTGGCCTCTACGTCGGGACGTGCGTTGGCCTCTACGTCGGGATTTAGCTTACTTTCAGCTCTACGTCGGGACGTGCGTTGGCCTCTACGTCGGGACGTGCGTTGGCCTCTACGTCGGGATTTAGCTTACTTTCAGCTCTACGTCGGGACGTGCGTTGGGCTCTACGTAGGGACGTGCGTTGGGCTCTACGTCGGGAAGTGTGTTGGGCTCTACGTCGGGATTTAGCTTACTTTAAGCTCTACGTCGGGACGTGCGCTGGCCTCTACGTCGGGACGTGCGCTGGCCTCTACGTCGGGACGTCCGCTGGCCTCTACGTCAGGACGTGCGCTGGCCTCTACGTCGGGACGTGCGTTGGCCTTAACGTCGGGACATGCTTTGGGCTCTACGTCGGGACGTGCGTTGGGCTCTACGTCGGGATTTAGCTTACTTTCAGCTCTACGTCGGGACGTGCGTTGGGCTCTATGTCGGGACGTGCGTTGGGCTCTACGTCGGGACGTGCGTTGGCCTCTACGTCGGGATTTAGCTTACTTTCAGCTCTACGTCGGGACGTGCGTTGGCCTCTAGGTCGGGACGTGCGTTGGCCTCTAGGTCGGGACGTGCGTTGGGCGCTACTTCGGGACGTGCGTTGGGCGCTACGTCGGGATTTAGCTTACTTTCAGCTCTACGTCGGGACGTGCGTTGGGCTCTATGTCGGGACGTGCGTTGGGCTCTACGTCGGGACGTGCGTTGGGCTCTACGTCGGGACGTGCGTTGGGCTCTACGTCGGGACGTGCGTTGGGCTCTACGTCGGGATTTAGCTTACTTTCAGCTCTACGTCGGGACGTGCGTTGGCCTCTACGTCGGGACGTGCGTTGGCCTCTACGTCAGGATTTAGCTTACTTTCAGCTCTACGTCGGGACGTGCGTTTGGCTCTACGTCGGGACGTGCGTTGGGCGCTACGTCGGGATTTAACTTACTTTCAGCTCTACGTCGGGACGTGCGTTGGGCTCTACGTCGGGACATGCGTTGGGCTCTACGTCGGGATGTGCGTTGGTCTCTAGGTCTGTAGTTAGCTAACTTTCAGCTCTACGTCGGGACGTGCGTTGGGCTCTACGTCGGGACGTGCGTTGGGCTCTACGTCGGGACGTGCGTTGGGCTCTACGTCGGGATTTAGCTTGCTTTCAGCTCTACGTCGGGACGTGCCTTGGGCTCTACGTCAGGACGTGCGTTGGGCTCTACGTCGGGACGTGCGTTGGGCTCTACGTCGGGACGTGCGTTGGGCTCTACGTCGGGACGTGCGTTGGGCTCTACGTTGGGATTTAGCTTACTTTCAGCTCTACGTCGGGACGTGCGTTGGCCTCTACGTCGGGACGTGCGTTGGCCTCTACGTCGGGATTTAGCTTACTTTCAGCTCTACGTCGGGACGTGCGTTGGGCTCTACGTCGGGACGTGCGTTGGGCGCTACGTCGGGATTTAACTTACTTTCAGCTGTACGTCGGGACATGCGTTGGGCTCTACGTCGGGACGTGCGTTGGTCTCTACGTCTGTAGTTAGCTAACTTTCAGCTCTACGTCGGGACGTGCGTTGGGCTCTACGTCGGGACGTGCGTTGGGCTCTACGTCGGGACGTGCGTTGGGCTCTACGTCGGGACGTGCGTTGGGCTCTACGTCGGGATTTAGCTTGCTTGCAGCTCTACGTCGGGACGTGTGTTGGGCTCTACGTCGGGACGTGCGTTGGGCTCTACGTCGGGATTTAGCTTACTTTCAGGTCTACGTCGGGATGTGCGTTGGGCTCTACGTCGGGACATGCTTTTGGATATACGTCGGGACGTGCGCTGGGCTCTACGTCGGGACGTGCTTTGGGCTCTACGTCGGGACGTGCGTTGGGCTCTACGTCTGTAGTTAGCTAACTTTCAGCTCTACGTAGGGACGTGCGTTGGGCTCTACGTTGGGACTTTCGTTGGGCTCTACGTTGGGACGTGCGTTGGGCTCTACGTCGGGACGTGCGTTGGGCTCTACATCTGTAGTTAGCTAACTTTCAGCTCTACGTCGGGACGTGCGTTGGGCTCTACGTCTGTAGTTAGCTAACTTTCAGCTCTACGTCGGGAAGGGCGTTGGGCTCTACGTCGGGACGTGCGTTGGGCTCTACGTCGGGATTTAGCTTACTTTCAGCTCTACGTCGGGACGTGCGTTGGGCTCTACGTCGGGACGTGCGTTGAGCTCTACGTCGGGACGTGCGTTGGCCTCTACGTCGGGATTTAGCTTACTTTCAGCTCTACGTCGGGACGTGCGTTGGGCGCTACGTCGGGACGTGCGTTGGGCACTACGTCGGGATTTAGCTTACTTTCAGCTCTATGTCGGGACGTGCGTTGGGCTCTCTATGTCGGGACGTGCGGTGGGCTCTACGTTGGGACGTGCGTTGGGCTCTACGTCGGGACGTGCGTTGGGCTCTACGTCGGGACGTGCGTTGGGCTCTACGTCGGGACCTGCGTTGGGCTCTACGTCGGGATTTAGCTTACTTTCAGGTCTACGTCGGGACATGCGTTGGCCTCTACGTCGGGACGTGCGTTGGCCTCTACGTCGGGATTTAGCTTACTTTCAGCTCTACGTCGGGACGTGCGTTGGCCTCTACGTCGGGACGTGCATTGGGCTCTAAGTCAGGATTTAGCTTACTTTCAGCTCTACGTCGGGACGTGTGTTGGGCTCTACGTCGGGATTTAGCTTACTTTCAGCTCTACGTCGGGACGTGCGTTGGCCTCTACGTCGGGACGTGCGTTGGCCTCTACGTCGGGACGTGCGTTGGCCTCTACGTCGGTATTTAGCTTACTTTCAGCTCTACGTCGGGACGTGCGTTGGCCTCTACGTCGGGACGTGCGTTGGCCTCTACGTCGGGATTTAGCCTACTTTCAGCTCTACGTCGGGACGTGTGTTGGGATCTACGTCGGGATTTAGCTTACTTTTAGCTCTACGTCGGGACGTGCGTTGGGCTCTACGTCGGGACGTGCGTTGGGCTCTACGTCGGGACGTGCGTTTGGCTCTACGTCTGTAGTTAGCTAACTTTCAGCTCTACGTCGGGACGTGCGTTGGGCTCTACGTCGGGATTTAGCTTACTTTAAGCTCTACGTCGGGACGTGCGTTGGGCTCTAGGTCGGGACGTGCGCTGGCCTCTACGTCGGGACGTGCGCTGGCCTCTACGTCGGCACGTGCGCTGGCCTCTACGTCGGGACGTGCGTTGGCCTTAACGTCGGGATTTAGCTTATTTTCAGCTCTACGTCGGGACGTGCCTTGGCCTGTACGTCGGGACGTGCGTTGGCCTCTACGTCGGGATTTAGCTTACTTACAGCTCTACGTCGGGACGTGCGTTGGGCTCTACGTGGGGATTTAGCTTACTTTCAGCTCTACGTCGGGACGTGCGTTGGGCTCTACGTCGGGACGTGCGTTGGGCTCTACGTCGGGACGTGCGTTGGGCTCTACGTCTGTAGTTAGCTAACTTTCAGCTCTACGTCGGGACGTGCGTTGGGCTCTACGTCGGGACGTGCGTTGGGCTCTACGTCGGGATTTAGCTTACTTTCAGCTCTATGTTGGGACGTGCGTTGGGCTCTACGTCGGGATTTAGCTTACTTTCAGCTCTACGTCGGGACGTGCGTTGGGCTCTACGTCTGTAGTTAGCTAATTTCAGCTCTACGTCGGGACGTGCGTTGGGCTCTACGTCTGTAATTAGCTAACTTTCAGCTCTACGTCGGGACCTGCGTTGGGCGCTACGTCGGGACGTGCGTTGGGCTCTACGTCGGGACGTGCGTTGGGCTCTACGTCGGGATTTAGCTTACTTTCAGCTCTACGTCGGGACGTGCGTTGGCCTCTACGTCGGGACGTGCGTTGTCCTCTACGTCGGGACGTGCGTTGGCCTCTACGTCGGGACGTGCGTTGGCCTCTACGTCGGGATTTAGCTTACTTTCAGCTCTAAGTCGGGACGTGCGTTGGGCGCTACGTCGGGACGTGCGTTGGGCGCTACTTCGGGACGTGCGTTGGGCGCTACGTCGGGATTTAGCTTACTTTCAGCTTTATGTTGGGACGTGCGTTGGCCTCTACGTCGGGATTTAGCTTACTTTCAGCTCTACGTCGGGACGTGCGTTGGGCTCTACGTCGGGACGTGCGTTGGGCTCTACGTCGGGACGTGCGTTGGGCTCTACATCTGTAGTTAGCTAACTTTCAGCTCTACGTCGGGACGTGCGTTGGGCTCTACGTCTGTAGTTAGCTAATTTCAGCTCTACGTCGGGACGTGCGTTGGGCTCTACGTCTGTAGTTCGCTAACTTTCAGCTCTATGTCGGGACGTACGTTGGGCGGTACGTCGGGACGTGCGTTGGGCTCTACGTCGCGACGTGCGTTGGGCTCTACGTCGGGATTTAGCTTACTTTCAGCTCTACGTCGGGACGTGCGTTGGGCGCTACGTCGGGACGTGCGTTGTCCTCTACGTCGGGACGTGCGTTGGCCTCTAAGTCGGGACGTGCGTTGGCCTCTACTTCGGGACGTGCGTTGGCCTCTACGTCGGGATTTAGCTTACTTTCAGCTCTACGTCGGGACGTGCTTTGGGCGCTACATCGGGACGTGCGTTGGGCGCTACTTCGGGACGTGCGTTGGGCGCTACGTCGGGATTTAACTTACTTTCAGCTCTACGTCGGGACGTGCGTTGGGCTCTACGTCGGGACGTGCGTTGGGCTCTACGTCGGGACGTGCGTTGGGCTCTACGTCGGGACGTGCGTTGGGCTCTATGTCGGGATTTAGCTTACTTTCAGCTCTACGTCGGGACGTGCGTTGGCCTCTACGTCGGGATTTAGCTTACTTTCAGCTCTACGTCGGGACGTGCGTTGGCCTCTACGTCGGGACGTGCGTTGGCCTCTACGTCGGGATTTATCTTACTTTCAGCTCTACTTCGGGACGTGTGTTGGGCTCTACGTCGGGATTTAGCTTACTTTCAGCTCTACGTCGGGACGTGCGTTGGGCTCTACGTCGGGACGTGCGTTGGGCTCTACGTCGGGACGTGCGTTGGGCTCTACGTCTGTAGTTAGCTAACTTTCAGCTCTACGTCGGGACGTGCGTTGGGCTCTACGTCGGGACGTGCGTTGGGCTCTACGTCGGGATTTAGCTTACTTTCAGCTCTACGTCGGGACGTGCGTTGGGCTCTACGTCGGGACGTGTGTTGGGCTCTACGTCGGCACGTGCGTTGGGCTCTACGTCGGGACGTGCGTTGGGCTCTACGTCGGGATTTAGTTTACTTTCAGCTCTACGTCGGGACGTGCGTTGGCCTCTTCGTCGGGACGTGCGTTGGCCTCTACGTCGGGATTTAGTTTCTTTCAGCTCTACGTCGGGACGTGCGTTGGCCTCTACGTCGGGACGTGCGTTGGGCTCTACGTCGGGATTTAGCTTACTTTCAGCTCTACGTCGGGACGTGCGTTGGGCTCTACGTCGGGACATGCGTTGGGCTCTACGTCGGGACGTGCGTTGGTCTCTACGTCTGTAGTTAGCTAACTTTCAGCTCTACGTCGGGACGTGCGTTGGGCTCTACGTCGGGACGTGCGTTGGGCTCTACGTCGGGACGTGCGTTGGGCTCTACGTCGGGACCTGCGTTGGGCTCTACGTCGGGATTTAGCTTACTTTCAGGTCTACGTCGGGACGTGCGTTGGGCTCTACGTCGGGACATGTTTTGGGATATACGTCGGGACGTGCGCTCGGCTCTACGTCGGGACGTGCTCTCGGCTCTACGTCGGGACGTGCGTTGGGCTCTACGTCGGGACGTGCGTTGGGCTCTACATCTGTAGTTAGCTAACTTTCAGCTCTACGTCGGGACGTGCGTTGGGCTCTACGTCTGTAGTTAGCTAACTTTCAGCTCTACGTCGGGACGTGCGTTGGGCTCTAGGTCGTTACGTGCGTTGGGCTCTACGTCGAGACGTGCGTTGGGCTCTACGTCGGGATTTAGCTTACTTTCAGCTCTACGTCGGGACGTGCGTTGGGCTCTACGTCGGGACGTGCGTTGGCCTCTACGTCGGGATTTAGCTTACTTTCAGCTCTACGTCGGGACGTGCGTTGGCCTCTACGTCGGGACGTGCGTTGGCCTCTAAGTCGGGATTTAGCTTACTTTCATCTCTACGTCGGGACGTGTGTTGGGCTCTACGTCGGGATTTAGCTTACTTTCAACTCTACGTCGGGACGTGCGTTGGGCTCTACGTCGGGACGTGCGTTGGCCTCTACGTCGGGATTTAGCTTACTTTCAGCTGTACGTCGGGACATGTGTTGGGCTCTACGTCGGGATTTACCTTACTTTCAGCTCTACGTCGGGAAGTGTGTTGGGCTCTACGTCGGGACGTGCGTTGGGCTCTACGTCGGGATTTAGCTTACTTTCAGCTCTACGTCGGGACGTGCGTTGGCCTCTACGTCGGGACGTGCGTTGGCCCGTACGTCGGTATTTAGCTTACTTTCAGCTCTACGTCGGGACGTGCGTTGGCCTCTACGTCGGGACGTGCGTTGGCCTCTTCGTCGGGATTTAGCTTACTTTCAGGTCTACGTCGGGACGTGTGTTGGGCTCTACGTCGGGATTTAGCTTACTTTAAGCTCTACGTCGGGACGTGCGTTGGGCTCTACGTCGGGACGTGCGCTGGCCTCTACGTCGGGACGTGCGCTGGCCTCTACGTCGGGACGTGCGTTGGCCTTAACGTCGGGATTTAGCTTACTTTCAGCTCTACGTCGGGACGTGCCTTGGCCTGTACGTCGGGACGTGCGTTGGCCTCTACGTCGGGGTTTAGCTTACTTACAGCTCTACGTCGGGACGTGCATTGGGCTCTAAGTCGGGATTTAGCTTACTTTCAGCTCTACGTCGGGACGTGCGTTGGGCTCTACGTCGGGACGTGCGTTGGGCTCTACGTCGGGATTTAGCTAACTTTCAGCTCTACGTCGGGACGTGCGTTGGGCTCTACGTCGGGACGTGCGTTGGGCTCTACGTCGGGACGTGCGTTGGGCTCTACGTCGGGATTTAGCTTACTTTCAGCTCTACGTCGGGATGTGCGTTGGGCTCTACGTCTGTAGTTAGCTAATTTCAGCTCTACGTCGGGACGTGCGTTGGGCTCTACGTCTGTAGTTAGCTAATTTCAGCTCTACGTCGGGACGTGCGTTGGGCTCTACGTCTGTAGTTAGCTAACTTTCAGCTCTACGTCGGGACGTGCGTTGGGCGCTACGTCGGGACGTGCGTTGGGCTCTACGTCGGGACGTGCGTTGGGGTCTACGTCGGGATTTAGCTTACTTTCAGCTCTACGTCAGGACGTGCGTTGGCCTCTCCGTCGGGACGTGCGTTGTCCTCTACGTCGGGACGTGCGTTGGCCTCTACGTCGGGACGTGCGTTGGCCTCTACTTTGGGACGTGCGTTGGCCTCTACGTCGGGATTTAGCTTACTTTCAGCTCTAAGTCGGGACGTGCGTTGGGCGCTACGTCGGGACGTGCGTTGGGCGCTACGTCGGGACGTGCGTTGGGCGCTACGTCGGGATTTAGCTTACTTTCAGCTCTACGTCGGGACGTGCGTTGGGCTCTACGTCGGGACGTGCGTTGGGGTCTACGTCGGGATTTAGCTAACTTTCAGCTCTACGTCGGGACGTGCGTTGGGCTCTACGTCGGGACGTGCGTTGGGCTCTAGGTCGGGACGTGCGTTGGGCTCTACGTCGGGATTTAGATTACTTTCAGCTCTATGTTGGGACGTGCGTTGGCCTCTACGTCGGGATTTAGCTTACTTTCAGCTCTACGTCGGGACGTGCGTTGGGCTCTACGTCGGGACGTGCGTTGGGCTCTACGTCGGGACGTGCGTTGGGCTCTACGTCGGGACGTTCGTTGGGCTCTACATCTGTAGTTAGCTAACTTTCAGCTGTACGTCGGGACGTGCGTTGGGCTCTACGTCTGTAGTTAACTAATTTCAGCTCTACGTCGGGACGTGCGTTGGGCTCTACGTCTGTAGTTAACTAATTTCAGCTCTACGTCGGGACGTGCGTTGGGCTCTACGTCTGTAGTTAGCTAACTTTCAGCTCTACATCGGGACGTGCGTTGGGCTCTACGTCGGGACGTGCGTTGGGCTCTACGTCGGGATTTAGCTTACTTTCAGCTCTACGTCGGGACGTGCGTTGGGCGCTACGTCGGGACGTGCGTTGTCCTCTACGCCGGGACGTGCGTTGGCCTCTAAGTCGGGACGTGCGTTGGCCTCTACGTCGGGACGTGCGTTGGCCTCTACGTCGGGATTTAGCTTACTTTCAGCTCTACGTCGGGACGTGCGTTGGGCGCTACGTCGGGACGTGCGTTGGCCTCTACGTCGGGATTTAGCTTACTTTCAGCTCTACGTCGGGACGTGCGTTGGCCTCTACGTCGGGACGTGCGTTGGCCTCTACGTCGGGATTTAGTTTACTTTCAGCTCTACGTCGGGACGTGCGTTGGGCTCTACGTAGGGACGTGCGTTGGGCTCTACGTCGGGACGTGTGTTGGGCTCTACGTCGGGATTTAGCTTACTTTAAGCTCTACGTCGGGACGTGCGCTGGCCTCTACGTCGGGACGTGCGCTGGCCTCTACGTCGGGACGTCCGCTGGCCTCTACGTCGGGACGTGCGCTGGCCTCTACGTCGGGACGTGCGTTGGCCTTAACGTCGGGACATGCTTTGGGCTCTACGTCGGGACGTGCGTTGGGCTCTACGTCGGGATTTAGCTTACTTTCAGCTCTACGTCGGGACGTGCGATGGGCTCTACGTCGGGACGTGCATTGGGCTCTACGTCGGGACGTGCGTTGGCCTCTACGTCGGGATTTAGCTTACTTTCAGCTCTACGTCGGGACGTGCGTTGGGCTCTACGTCGGGACGTGCGTTGGGCGCTACGTCGGGACGTGTGTTGGGCGCTACTTCGGGACGTGCATTGGGCGCTACGTCGGGATTTAGCTTACTTTCAGCTCTACGTCGGGACGTGCGTTGGGCTCTACGTCGGGACGTGCGTTGGGCTCTACGTCGGGACGTGCGTTGGGCTCTACGTCGGGATTTAGCTTACTTTCAGCTCTACGTCGGGACGTGCGTTGGCCTCTACGTCGGGACGTGCGTTGGCCTCTACGTCAGGATTTAGCTTACTTTCAGCTCTACGTCGGGACGTGCGTTGGCCTCTACGTCGGGACGTGCGTTGGCCTCTAGGTCGGGACGTGCGTTGGCCTCTACGTCGGGACGTGCGCTGGCCTCTACGTCGGGACGTGCGCTGGCCTCTACGTCGGGATTTAGCTTACTTCCAGCTCTACGTCGGGACGTGTGTTGGACTCTACGTCGGGACGTGTGTTGGACTCTACGTCGGGACGTGTGTTGGACTCTACGTCGGGACGTGCGTTTGGCGCTACGTCGGGATTTAACTTACTTTCAGCTCTACGTCGGGACGTGCGTTGGGCTCTACGTCGGGACATGCGTTGGGCTCTACGTCGGGATGTGCGTTGGTCTCTAGGTCTGTAGTTAGCTAACTTTCAGCTCTACGTCGGGACGTGCGTTGGGCTCTACGTCGGGACGTGCGTTGGGCTCTACGTCGGGATTTAGCTTGCTTTCAGCTCTACGTCGGAACGTGCGTTGGGCTCTACGTCGGGACGTGCGTTGGGCTCTACGTCGGGACGTGCGTTGGGCTCTACGTCGGGACGTGCGTTGGGCTCTACGTCGGGATTTAGCTTACTTTCAGCTCTACGTCGGGACGTGCGTTGGCCTCTACGTCGGGACGTGCGTTGGCCTCTACGTCGGGATTTAGCTTACTTTCAGCTCTACGTCGGGACGTGCATTGGGCGCTACGTCGGGATTTAACTTACTTTCAGCTCTACGTCGGGACGTGCGTTGGGCTCTACGTCGGGACATGCGTTGGGCTCTACGTCGGGACGTGCGTTGGTCTCTACGTCTGTAGTTAGCTAACTTTCAGCTCTACGTCGGGACGTGCGTTGGGCTCTACGTCGGGACGTGCGTTGGGCTCTACGTCGGGACGTGCGTTGGGCTCTACGTCGGGACGTGCGTTGGGCTCTACGTCGGGATTTAGCTTGCTTTCAGCTCTACGTCGGGACGTGTGTTGGGCTCTACGTCGGGACGTGCGTTGGGCTCTACGTCGGGATTTAGCTTACTTTCACGTCTACGTCGGGACGTGCGTTGGGCTCTACGTCGGGACATGCTTTTGGATATACGTCGGGACGTGCGCTGGGCTCTACGTCGGGACGTGCTTTGGGCTCTACGTCGGGACGTGCGTTGGGCTCTACGTCTGTAGTTAGCTAACTTTCAGCTCTACGTTGGGACGTGCGTTGGGCTCTACGTTGGGACTTTCGTTGGGCTCTACGTTGGGATGTGCGTTGGGCTCTACGTCGGGACGTGCGTTGGGCTCTACATCTGTAGTTAGCTAACTTTCAGCTCTACGTCGGGACGTGCGTTGGGCTCTACGTCTGTAGTTAGCTAACTTTCAGCTCTACGTCGTGACGGGCGTTGGGCTCTACGTCGGGACGTGCGTTGGGCTCTACGTCGGGATTTAGCTTACTTTCAGCTCTACATCGGGACGTGCGTTGGGCTCTACGTCGGGAAGTGCGTTGAGCTCTACGTCGGGACGTGCGTTGGCCTCTACGTCGGGATTTAGCTTACTTTCAGCTCTACGTCGGGATGTGCGTTGGGCGCTACGTCGGGACGTGCGTTGGGCGCTACGTCGGGATTTAGCTTACTTTCAGCTCTATGTCGGGACGTGCGTTGGGCTCTCTATGTCGGGACGTGCGGTGGGCTCTAGGTTGGGACGTGCGTTGGGCTCTACGTCGGGACGTGCGTTGGGCTCTACGTCGGGACGTGCGTTGGGCTCTACGTCGGGACGTGCGTTGGCCTCTACGTCGGGATTTAGCTTACTTTCAGCTCTACGTCGGGACGTGCGTTGGCCTCTACGTCGGGACGTGCATTGGGCTCTACGTCGGGATTTAGCTTACTTTCAGCTCTACGTCGGGACGTGTGTTGGGCTCTACGTCGGGATTTAGCTTACTTTCAGCTCTACGTCGGGACGAGCGTTGGCCTCTACGTCGGGACGTGCGTTGGCCTCTACGTCGGTATTTAGCTTACTTTCAGCTCTACGTCGGGACGTGCGTTGGCCTCTACGTCGGGACGTGCGTTGGCCTCTACGTCGGGATTTAGCCTACTTTCAGCTCTACGTCGGGACGTGTGTTGGGCTCTACGTCGGGATTTAGCTTACTTTTAGCTCTACGTCGGGACGTGCGTTGGGCTCTACGTCGGGACGTGCGTTGGGCTCTACGTCGGGACGTGCGTTGGGCTCTACGTCGGGATGTGCGTTGGGCTCTACGTCTGTAGTTAGCTAACTTTCAGCTCTACGTCGGGACGTGCGTTGGGCTCTACGTCGGGACGTGCGTTGGGCTCTACGTCGGGATTTAGCTTACTTTCAGCTCTACGTCGGGACGTGCGTTGGCCTCTACGTCGGGACGTGCGTTGTCCTCTACGTCGGGACGTGCGTTGGCCTCTACGTCGGGACGTGCGTTGGTCTCTACGTCGGGATTTAGCTTACTTTCAGCTCTAAGTCGGGACGTGCGTTGGGCGCTACGTCGGGACGTGCGTTGGGCGCTACTTCGGGACGTGCGTTGGGCGCTACGTCGGGATTTAGCTTACTTTCAGCTTTATGTTGGGACGTGCGTTGGCCTCTACGTCGGGATTTAGCTTACTTTCAGCTCTACGTCGGGACGTGCGTTGGGCTCTACGTCGGGACGTGCGTTGGGCTCTACGTCGGGACGTGCGTTGGGCTCTACATCTGTAGTTAGCTAACTTTCAGCTCTACGTCGGGACGTGCGTTGGGCTCTACATCTGTAGTTAGCTAATTTCAGCTCTACGTCGGGACGTGCGTTGGGCTCTACGTCTGTAGTTAGCTAACTTTCAGCTCTATGTCGGGACGTGCGTTGGGCGCTACGTCGGGACGTGCGTTGGGCTCTACGTCGCGACGTGCGTTGGGCTCTACGTCGGGATTTAGCTTACTTTCAGCTCTACGTCGGGACGTGCGTTGGGCGCTACGTCGGGACGTGCGTTGTCCTCTACGTCGGGACGTGCGTTGGCCTCTAAGTCGGGACGTGCGTTGGCCTCTACTTCGGGACGTGCGTTGGCCTCTACGTCGGGATTTAGCTTACTTTCAGCTCTACGTCGGGACGTGCGTTGGGCGCTACATCGGGACGTGCGTTGGGCGCTACTTCGGGACGTGCGTTGGGCGCTACGTCGGGATTTAGCTTACTTTCAGCTCTACGTCGGGACGTGCGTTGGGCTCTACGTCGGGACGTGCGTTGGGCTCTACGTCGGGACGTGTGTTGGGCTCTACGTCGGGACGTGCGTTGGGCTCTACGTCGGGATTTAGCTTACTTTCAGCTCTACGTCGGGACGTGCGTTGGCCTCTACGTCGGGATTTAGCTTACTTTCAGCTCTACGTCGGGACGTGCGTTGGCCTCTACGTCGGGACGTGCGTTGGCCTCTACGTCGGGATTTATCTTACTTTCAGCTCTACGTCGGGACGTGTGTTGGGCTCTACGTCTGTAGTTAGCTAACTTTCAGCTCTACATCGGGACGTGCGTTGGGCTCTATGTCGGGACGTGCGTTGGGCTCTACGTCGGGACGTGCGTTGGGCTCTACGTCGGGATTTAGCTTACTTTCAGCTCTACGTCGGGACGTGCGTTGGGCTCTACGTCGGGACGTGCGTTGGGCTCTACGTCGGGACGTGCGTTGGGCTCTACGTCTGTAGTTAGCTAACTTTCTGCTCTACGTCGGGACGTGCGTTGGGCTCTACGTTTGTAGTTAGCTAACTTTCAGCTCTATGTCGGGACGTGCGTTGGCCTCTACGTCGGGACGTGCGTTGGCCTCTACGTCGGGATTTAGTTTCTTTCAGCTCTACGTCGGGACGTGCGTTGGCCTCTACGTCGGGACGTGCGTTGGGCTCTACGTCGGGATTTAGCTTACTTTCAGCTCTACGTCGGGACGTGCGTTGGGCTCTACGTCGGGACATGCGTTGGGCTCTACGTCGGAACGTGCGTTGGTCTCTACGTCTGTAGTTAGCTAACTTTCAGCTCTACGTCGGGACGTGCGTTGGGCTCTACGTCGGGACGTGCGTTGGGCTCTACGTCGGGACGTGCGTTGGGCTCTACGTCGGGATTTAGCTTACTTTCAGCTCTACGTTGGGACGTGCGTTGGGCTCTACGTCGGGACGTGCGTTGGGCTCTACGTCGGGACGTGCGTTGGGCTCTACGTCGGGATTTAGCTTACTTTCAGGTCTACGTCGGGACGTGCGTTGGGCTCTACGTCGGGACATGTTTTGGGATATACGTCGGGACGTGCGCTCGGCTCTACGTCGGGACGTGCGTTGGGCTCTACGTTGGGACGTGCGTTGGGCTTTACGTCTGTAGTTAGCTAACTTTCAGCTCTATGTCGATACGTGCGTTGGGCTCTATGTTGGGACTTTCGTTGGGCTCTACGTTGGGACGTGCGTTGGGCTCTACGTCGGGACGTGCGTTGGGCTCTACATCTGTAGTTAGCTAACTTTCAGCTCTACGTCGGGACGTGCGTTGGGCTCTACGTCTGTAGTTAGCTAACTTTCAGCTCTACGTCGGGACGTGCGTTGGGCTCTAGGTCGGGACGTGCGTTGGGCTCTACGTCGAGACGTGCGTTGGGCTCTACGTCGGGATTTAGCTTACTTTCAGCTCTACGTCGGGACGTGCGTTGGGCTCTACGTCGGGACGTGCGTTGGCCTCTACGTCGGGACGTGCGTTGGCCTCTACGTCGGGATTTAGCTTACTTTCAGCTCTAAATCGGGACGTGCGTTGGGCGCTACGTCGGGACGTGCGTTGGGCGCTACTTCGGGACGTGCCTTGGGCGCTACGTCGGGATTTAGCTTACTTTCAGCTCTACGTCGGGACGTACGTTGGGCTCTCTATGTCGGGACGTGCGGTGGGCTCTACGTTGGGACGTGCGTTGGGCTCTACGTCGGGACGTGCGTTGGGCTCTACGTCGGGACCTGCGTTGGGCTCTACGTCGGGATTTAGCTTACTTTCAGGTCTACGTCGGGACGTGCGTTGGGCTCTACGTCGGGATGTGCGTTGGGCTCTACGTCGGGATTTAGCTTACTTTCAGCTCTACGTCGGGACGTGCGTTGGCCTCTACGTCGGGACGTGCGTTGGGCTCTAAGTCGGGATTTAGCTTACTTTCAGCTCTACGTCGGGACGTGTGTTGGGCTCTACGTCGGGATTTAGCTTACTTTCAGCTCTACGTCGGGACGTGCGTTGGGCTCTACGTCGGGACGTGCGTTGGCCTCTACGTCGGGATTTAGCTTACTTTCAGCTCTACGTCGGGACGTGTGTTGGGCTCTACGTCGGGATTTACCTTACTTTCAGCTCTACGTCGGGACGTGTGTTGGGCTCTACGTCGGGACGTGCGTTGGGCTCTACGTCGGGATTTAGCTTACTTTCAGCTCTACGTCGGGACGTGCGTTGGCCTCTACGTCGGGACGTGCGTTGGCCCGTACGTCGGTATTTAGCTTACTTTCAGCTCTACGTCGGGACGTGCGTTGGCCTCTACGTCGGGACGTGCGTTGGCCTCTTCGTCGGGATTTAGCTTACTTTCAGGTCTACGTCGGGACGTGTGTTGGGCTCTACGTCGGGATTTAGCTTACTTTAAGCTCTACGTCGGGACATGCGTTGGGCTCTACGTCGGGACGTGCGCTTGCCTCTACGTCGGGACGTGCGCTGGTCTCTAAGTCGGGACGTGCGTTGGCCTTAACGTCGGGATTTAGCTTACTTTCAGCTCTACGTCTGGACGTGCCTTGGCCTGTACGTCGGGACGTGCGTTGGCCTCTACGTCGGGATTTAGCTTACTTACAGCTCTACGTCGGGACGTGCATTGGGCTCTAAGTCGGGATTTAGCTTACTTTCAGCTCTACGTCGGGACGTGCGTTGGGCTCTACGTCGGGACGTGCGTTGGGCTCTACGTCGGGATTTAGCTAACTTTCAGCTCTACGTCGGGACGTGCGTTGGGCTCTATGTTGGGACGTGCGTTGGCCTCTACGTCGGGATTTAGCTTACTTTCAGCTCTACGTCGGGACGTGCGTTGGGCTCTACGTCTGTAGTTAGCTAATTTCAGCTCTACGTCGGGACGTGCGTTGGGCTCTACGTCTGTAGTTAGCTAACTTTCAGCTCTACGTCGGGACGTGCGTTGGGCGCTACGTCGGGACGTGCGTTGGGCTCTACGTCGGGACGTGCGTTGGGGTCTACGTCGGGATTTAGCTTACTGTCAGCTCTACGTCAGGACGTGCGTTGGCCTCTACGTCGGGACGTGCGTTGTCCTCTACGTCGGGACGTGCGTTGGCCTCTACGTCGGGACGTGCGTTGGCCTCTACTTCGGGACGTGCGTTGGCCTCTACGTCGGGATTTAGCTTACTTTCAGCTCTAAGTCGGGACGTGCGTTGGGCGCTACGTCGGGACGTGCGTTGGGCGCTACTTCGGGACGTGCGTTGGGCGCTACGTCGGGATTTAGCTTACTTTCAGCTCTACGTCGGGACGTGCGTTGGGCTCTACGTCGGGACGTGCGTTGGGGTCTACGTCGGGATTTAGCTATCTTTCAGCTCTACGTCGGGACGTGCGTTGGGCTCTACGTCGGGACGTGCGTTGGGCTCTAGGTCGGGACGTGCGTTGGGCTCTACGTCGGGATTTAGCTTACTTTCAGCTCTATGTTGGGACGTGCGTTGGCCTCTACGTCGGGATTTAGCTTACTTTCAGCTCTACGTCGGGACGTGCGTTGGGCTCTACGTCGGGACGTGCGTTGGGCTCTACGTCGGGACGTGCGTTGGGCTCTACGTCGGGACGTGCGTTGGGGTCTACGTCGGGATTTAGCTTACTTTCAGCTCTACGTCAGGACGTGCGTTGGCCTCTACGTCGGGACGTGCGTTGTCCTCTACGTCGGGACGTGCGTTGGCCTCTACGTCGGGACGTGCGTTGGCCTCTACTTCGGGACGTGCCTTGGCCTCTACGTCGGGATTTAGCTTACTTTCAGCTCTAAGTCGGGACGTGCGTTGGGCGCTACGTCGGGACGTGCGTTGGGCGCTACTTCGGGACGTGCGTTGGGCGCTACGTCGGGATTTAGCTTACTTTCAGCTCTACGTCGGGACGTGCGTTGGGCTCTACGTCGGGACGTGCGTTGGGGTCTACGTCGGGATTTAGCTATCTTTCAGCTCTACGTCGGGACGTGCGTTGGGCTCTACGTCGGGACGTGCGTTGGGCTCTAGGTCGGGACGTGCGTTGGGCTCTACGTCGGGATTTAGCTTACTTTCAGCTCTATGTTGGGACGTGCGTTGGCCTCTACGTCGGGATTTAGCTTACTTTCAGCTCTACGTCGGGACGTGCGTTGGGCTCTACGTCGGGACGTGCGTTGGGCTCTACGTCGGGACGTGCGTTGGGGTCTACGTCGGGATTTAGCTTACTTTAAGCTCTACGTCAGGGCGTGCGTTGGCCTCTACGTCGGGACGTGCATTGTCCTCTACGTCGGGACGTGCGTTGGCCTCTACGTCGGGACGTGCGTTGGCCTCTACTTCGGGACGTGCGTTGGCCTCTACGTCGGGATTTAGCTTACTTTCAGCTCTAAGTCGGGACGTGCGTTGGGCGCTACGTCGGGACGTGCGTTGCGCGCTACTTCGGGACGTGCGTTGGGCGCTACGTCGGGATTTATCTTACTTTCAGCTCTACGTCGGGACGTGCGTTGGGCTCTACGTCGGGACGTGCGTTGGGGTCTACGTCGGGATTTAGCTATCTTTCAGCTCTACGTCGGGACGTGCGTTGGGCTCTACGTCGGGACGTGCGTTGGGCTCTAGGTCGGGACGTGCGTTGGGCTCTACGTCGGGATTTAGCTTACTTTCAGCTCTATGTTGGGACGTGCGTTGGCCTCTACGTCGGGATTTAGCTTACTTTCAGCTCTACGTCGGGACGTGCGTTGGGCTCTACGTCGGGACGTGCGTTGGGCTCTACGTCGGGACGTGCGTTGGGCTCTACGTCGGGACGTTCGTTGGGCTCTACATCTGTAGTTAGCTAACTTTCAGCTGTACGTCGGGACGTGCGTTGGGCTCTACGTCTGTAGTTAACTAATTTCAGCTCTACGTCGGGACGTGCGTTGGGCTCTACGTCTGTAGTTAGCTAACTTTCAGCTCTACGTCGGGACGTGCGTTGGGCTCTACGTCGGGACGTGCGTTGGGCTCTACGTCGGGATTTAGCTTACTTTCAGCTCTACGTCGGGACGTGCGTTGGGCGCTACGTCGGGACGTGCGTTGTCCTCTACGCCGGGACGTGCGTTGGCCTCTAAGTCGGGACGTGCGTTGGCCTCTACGTCGGGACGTGCGTTGGCCTCTGCGTCGGGATTTAGCTTACTTTCAGCTCTACGTCGGGACGTGCGTTGGGCGCTACGTCGGGACGTGCGTTGGGCGTTGCTTCGGGACGTGCGTTGGGCGCTACGTCGGGATTTAGCTTACTTTCAGCTCTACGTCGGGACGTGCGTTGGGCTCTACGTTGGGACGTGCGGTGGGCTCTACTTCGGGACGTGCGTTGGGCTCTACGTCGGGATTTAGCTTACTTTCAGCTCTACGTCGGGACGTGCGTTGGCCTCTACTTCGGGACGTGCGTTGGCCTCTACTTCGGGATTTAGCTTACTTTCAGCTCTACGTCGGGACGTGCGTTGGCCTCTACGTCGGGACGTGCGTTGGCCTCTACGTCGGGATTTAGCTTACTTTCAGCTCTACGTCGGGACGTGTGTTGGGCTCTACGTCGGGATTTAGCTTACTTTCAGCTCTACGTCGGGACGTGCGTTGGGCTTTACGTCGGGACGTGCGTTGGGCTCTACGTCGGGACGTGCGTTGGGCTCTACGTCTGTAGTTAGCTAACTTTCAGCTCTACGTCGGGACGTGCGTTGGGCTCTATGTCGGGACGTGCGTTGGGCTCTACGTCGGGACGTGCCTTGGGCTCTACGTCGGGATTTAGCTTACTTTCAGCTCTACGTCGGGACGTGCGTTGGGCTCCACGTCGGGACGTGCGTTGGGCTCTACGTCGGGACGTGCGTTGGGCTCTACGTCTGTAGTTAGCTAACTTTCTGCTCTACGTCGGGACGTGCGTTGGGCTCTACGTTTGTAGTTAGCTAACTTTCAGCTCTACGTCGGGACGTGCGTTGGGCTCTACGTCGGGACGTGCGTTGGGCTCTACGTCGGGACGTGCGTTGGGCTCTACGTCGGGATTTAGTTTACTTTCAGCTCTACGTCGGGACGTGCGTTGGCCTCTACGTCGGGACGTGCGTTGGGCTCTACGTCGGGACGTGCGTTGGCCTCTACGTCAGGACGTGCGTTGGCTTCTACGTCGGGATTTAGCTTACCTTCAGCTCTACGTCGGGACGTGCATTGGGCTCTACGTCGGGACGTGCGTTGGGCTCTACGTCGGGACGTGCGTTGGGCTCTACGTCGGGATTTAGCTTACTTTCAGCTCTATGTTGGGACGTGCGTTGGCCTCTACGTCGGGATTTAGCTTACTTTCAGCTCTACGTCGGGACGTGCGTTGGGCTCTACGTCTGTAGTTAGCTAATTTCAGCTCTACGTCGGGACGTGCGTTGGGCTCTACGTCTGTAGTTAGCTAACTTTCAGCTCTACGTCGGGACGTGCGTTGGGCGCTACGTCGGGACGTGCGTTGTGCTCTACGTCGGGACGTGCGTTGGGGTCTACGTCGGGATTTAGCTTACTTTCAGCTCTACGTCAGGACGTGCGTTGGCCTCTACGTCGGGACGTGCGTTGTCCTCTACGTCGGGACGTGCGTTGGCCTCTACGTCGGGACGTGCGTTGGCCTCTACTTCGGGACGTGCGTTGGCCTCTACGTCGGGATTTAGCTTACTTTCAGCTCTAAGTCGGGACGTGCGTTGGGCGCTACGTCGGGACGTGCGTTGGGCGCTACTTCGGGACGTGCGTTGGGCGCTACGTCGGGATTTAGCTTACTTTCAGCTCTACGTCGGGACGTGCGTTGGGCTCTACGTCGGGACGTGCGTTGGGGTCTACGTCGGGATTTAGCTATCTTTCAGCTCTACGTCGGGACGTGCGTTGGGCTCTACGTCGGGACGTGCGTTGGGCTCTAGGTCGGGACGTGCGTTGGGCTCTACGTCGGGATTTAGCTTACTTTCAGCTCTACGTCGGGACGTGCGTTGGGCTCTACGTCGGGACGTGCGTTGGGCTCTACGTCGGGACGTTCGTTGGGCTCTACATCTGTAGTTAGCTAACTTTCAGCTGTACGTCGGGACGTGCGTTGGGCTCTACGTCTGTAGTTAACTAATTTCAGCTCTACGTCGGTACGTGCGTTAGGCTCTACGTCTGTAGTTAGCTAACTTTCAGCTCTACGTCGGGACGTGCGTTGGGCTCTACGTCGGGACGTGCGTTGGGCTCTACGTCGGGATTTAGCTTACTTTCAGCTCTACGTTGGGACGTGCGTTGGGCGCTACGTCGGGACGTGCGTTGTCCTCTACGCCGGACGTGCGTTGGCCTCTAAGTCGGGACGTGCGTTGGCCTCTACGCCGGGACGTGCGTTGGCCTCTACGTCGGGACGTGCGTTGGGCGCTACGTCGGGACGTGCGTTGGGCGTTGCTTCGGGACGTGCGTTGGGCGCTACGTCGGGATTTAGCTTACTTTCAGCTCTACGTCGGGACGTGCGTTGGGCTCTACGTTGGGACGTGCGGTGGGCTCTACGTCGGGACGTGCGTTGGGCTCTACGTCGGGATTTAGCTTACTTTCAGCTCTACGTCGGGACGTGCGTTGGCCTCTACTTCGGGACGTGCGTTGGCCTCTACTTCGGGATTTAGCTTACTTTCAGCTCTACGTCGGGACGTGCGTTGGCCTCTACGTCGGGACGTGCGTTGGCCTCTACGTCGGGATTTAGCTTACTTTCAGCTCTACGTCGGGACGTGTGTTGGGCTCTACGTCGGGATTTAGCTTACTTTCAGCTCTACGTCGGGACGTGCGTTGGGCTTTACGTCGGGACGTGCGTTGGGCTCTACGTCGGGACGTGCGTTGGGCTCTACGTCTGTAGTTAGCTAACTTTCAGCTCTACGTCGGGACGTGCGTTGGGCTCTATGTCGGGACGTGCGTTGGGCTCTACGTCGGGACGTGCCTAGGGCTCTACGTCGGGATTTAGCTTACTTTCAGCTCTACGTCGGGACGTGCGTTGGGCTCCACGTCGGGACGTGCGTTGGGCTCTACGTCGGGACGTGCGTTGGGCTCTACGTCTGTAGTTAGCTAACTTTCTGCTCTACGTCGGGACGTGCGTTGGGCTCTACGTTTGTAGTTAGCTAACTTTCAGCTCTACGTCGGGACGTGCGTTGGGCTCTACGTCGGGACGTGCGTTGGGCTCTACGTCGGGACGTGCGTTGGGCTCTACGTCGGGATTTAGTTTACTTTCAGCTCTACGTCGGGACGTGCGTTGGCCTCTACGTCGGGACGTGCGTTGGGCTGTACGTCGGGACGTGCGTTGGCCTCTACGTCGGGACGTGCGTTGGCTTCTACGTCGGGATTTAGCTTACCTTCAGCTCTACGTCGGGACGTGCATTGGGCTCTACGTCGGGACGTGCGTTGGGCTCTACGTCGGGACGCGCGTTGGGCTCTACGTCGGGACGCGCGTTGGGCTCTACGTCTGTAGTTAGCTAACTTTCAGCTCTACGTCGGGACGCGTGTTGGGCTCTTCGTCTGTAGTTAGCTAACTTTCAGCTCTACGTCGGGACGTGCGTTGGGCTCTACGTCGGGACGTGCGTTGGGCTCTAGGTCGGGACGTGCGTTGGGCTCTAGGTCGGGATTTAGCTTACCTTCAGGTCTACGTCGGGACGTGCGTTGGGCTCTACGTCGGGACGTGCGTTGGGCTCTACGTCGGGACGTGCGTTGGGCTCTACATCTGTAGTTAGCTAAGTTTCAGCTCTATGTCGGGACGTGCGTTGGGCTCTACGTCTGTAGTTAGCTAACTTTCAGCTCTACGTCGGGACGTGCGTTGGGCTCTACGTCGGGACGTGCGTTGGGCTCTACGTCTGTAGTTAGCTTACTTTCAGCTCTATGTCGGGACGTGCGTTGGGCTCTACGTCGGGATTTAGCTAAATTTCAGCTCTACGTCGGGACGTGCGTTGGGCTCTACATCTGTAGTTAGCTAACTTTCAGCTCTACGTCAAGACGTGCGTTGGGAGCTACGTCGGAACGTGCGTTGGGCTCTACGTCGGGACGTGCGTTGAGCTCTACGTCGGGACGTGCGTTGGGCTCTACGTCGGGATTTAGCTTACTTTCAGCTCTACGTCGGGACGTGCGTTGGGCTCTACGTCGGGACGTGCGTTGGCCTCTACGTCGGGATTTAGCTTACTTTCAGCTCTACGTCGGGACGTGCGTTGGGCGCTACGTCGGGACGTGCGTTGGGCGCTACGTCGGGACGTGCGTTGGGCGCTACTTCGGGACATGTGTTGGGCGCTATGTCGGGATTTAGCTTACTTTCAGCTCTACCTCGGGACGTGCGTTGGGCTCTATGTCGGGATGTGCGTTGGGCTCTACGTCAGGACGTGCGTTGGGCTCTACGTCGGGACGTGCGTTGGGCTCTACGTCGGGATTTAGCTTACTTTCAGATCTACGTCGGGACGTGCGTTGGCCTCTACGTCGGGACGTGCGTTGGCCTCTACGTCGGGTTTTAGCTTACTTTCAGCTCTACATCGGGACGTGCGTTGGCCTCTACGTCGGGACGTGCGTTGGCCTCTACGTCGGGATTTAGCTTACTTTCAGCTCTACGTCGGGACGTCCGTTGGGCTCTACGTCGGGATTTAGCTTACTTTCAGCTCTACGTCGGGACGTGCGTTGGGCTCTAAGTCGGGACGTGCGTTGGGCTCTACGTCGGGATTTAGCTTACTTTAAGCTCTACGTCGGGACGTGTGTTGGGCTCTACGTCGGGACGTGCGTTGGGGTCTACGTCGGGACGTGCGTTGGGCTCTACGTCGGGATTTAGCTTACTTTCAGGTCTACGTCGGGACGTGCGTTGGGCTGTACGTCGGGACGTGCGTTGGGCTCTACGTCGGGACGTGCGTTGGGCTCTACGTCGGGACGTGCGTTGGGCTCTACGTCGGGATTTAGTTTACTTTCAGCTCTACGTCGGGACGTGCGTTGGCCTCTACGTCGGGACGTGCGTTGGGCTCTACGTCGGGACGTGCGTTGGCCTCTACGTCGGGACGTGCGTTGGCTTCTACGTCGGGATTTAGCTTACCTTCAGCTCTACGTCGCGACGTGCGTTGGGCTCTACGTCGGGACGTGCGTTGGGCTCTACGTCGGGACGCGCGTTGGGCTCTACGTCTGTAGTTAGCTAACTTTCAGCTCTACGTCGGGACGCGCGTTGGGCTCTTCGTCTGTAGTTAGCTAACTTTCAGCTCTACGTCGGGACGCGCGTTGGGCTCTTCGTCTGTAGTTAGCTAACTTTCAGCTCTACGTCGGGACGTGCGTTGGGCTCTACGTCGGGACGTGCGTTGGGCTCTACGTCGGGACGTGCGTTGGGCTCTAGGTCGGGATTTAGCTTACCTTCAGGTCTACGTCGGGACGTGCGTTGGGCTCTATGTCGGGACGTACGTTGGGCTCTACGTCGGGACGTGCGTTGGGCTCTACGTCTGTAGTTAGCTTACTTTCAGCTCTATGTCGGGACGTGCGTTGGGCTCTACGTCTGTAGTTAGCTAACTTTCAGCTCTACGTCGGGACGTGCGTTGGGCTCTACATCTGTAGTTAGCTAACATTCAGCTCTACGTCAAGACGTGCGTTGGGCGCTACGTCGGAACTTGCGTTGGGCTCTACGTCGGGATTTAGCTTACTTTAAGCTCTACGTCGGGACGTGCGTTGGGGTCTACGTCGGGACGTGCGTTGGGCTCTACGTCAGGATTTAGCTTACTTTCAGGTCTACGTCGGGACGTGCGTTGGGCTCTACGTCGGGACGTGCGTTGGGCTCTACGTCGGGACGTGCGTTGGCCTCTACGTCGGGATTTAGCTTACTTTCAGCTCTACGTCGGGACGTGCGTTGGCCTCTACGTCGGGACGTGCGTTGGCCTCTACGTCAGGACGTGCGTTGGCCTCTACGTCGGGATTTAGCTTACTTTCAGCTCTACGTCGGGACGTGCGTTGGATGCTACGTCGGGACGTGCATTGGGCGCTACGTCGGGACGTGCGTTGGGCGCTACTTCGGGACGTGCGTTGGGCGCTACGTTGGAATTTAGCTTACTTTCAGCTCTACGTCGGGATGTGCGTTGGGCTCTATGTCGGGATGTGCGTTGGGCTCTACGTCGGGACGTGTGTTGGGCTCTACGTCGGGACGTGCGTTGGGCTCTACGTCGGGATTTAGCTTACTTTCAGCTCTACGTCGGGACGTGCGTTGGGCTCTACGTCGGGACGTGCGTTGGGCTCTACGTCGGGATTTAGCTTACTTTCAGCTCTACGTCGGGACGTGCGTTGGCCTCTACGTCGGCATTTAGCTTACTTTCAGCTCTACGTCGGGACGTGCGTTGGGCTCTACGTCGGGACGTGCGTTGGGTTCTACGTCGGGACGTGCGTTGGGCTCTACGTCTGTAGTTAGCTAACTTTCAGCTCTACGTCGGGACGTGCGTTGGGCTCTACGTCGGGACGTGCGTTGGGCTCTACGTCGGGACGTGCGTTGGGCTCTACGTCGGGATTTAGCTTACTTTAAGCTCTACGTCGGGACGTGCGTTGGGCTCTACGTCGGGACGTGCGTTGGGCTCTACGTCGGGACGTGCGTTGGGCTCTACGTCGGGATTTAGCTTACTTTTCAGGTCTACGTCGGGACGTGCGTTGGGCTCTACGTCGGGACGTGCGTTGGGCTCTACGTCGGGACGTGCGTTGGGCTCTACGTCTGTAGTTAGCTAACTTTCAGCTCTACGTCGGGACGTGCGTTGGGCTCTACGTCGGGACGTGCGTTGGGCTCTACGTCTGTAGTCAGCTAATTTTCAGCTCTACGTCGGGACGTGCATTGGCCTCTACGTCGGCATTTAGCTTACTTTCAGCTCTACGTCGGGACGTGCGTTGGGCTCTACGTCGGGAGGTGCGTTGGGCTCTACGTCGGGAGGTGCGTTGGGCTCTACGTCGGGACGTGCGTTGGGTTCTACGTCGGGACCTGCGTTGGGCTCTACGTCTGTAGTTAGCTAACTTTCTGCTCTACGTCGGGACGTGCGTTGGGCTCTACGTCTGTAGTTAGCTAACTTTCAGCTCTACGTCGGGACGTGCGTTGGGCTCTATGTTGGGACGTGCGTTGGGCTCTACGTCGGGATTTAGCTTACTTTCAGCTCTAAATCGGGACGTGCGTTGGCCTCTACGTCGGGACGTGCGTTGGGCGCTACGTCGGGACGTGCGTTGGCCTCTACGTCGGGACGTGCGTTGGCCTCTACGTCGGGATTTAGCTTACTTTCAGCTCTACGTCGGGACGTGCGTTGGCCTCTACGTCGGGACGTGCGTTGGGCTCTACGTCGGGACGTGCGTTGGGCTCTACGTCGGGACGTGCGTTGGGCTCTACGTCTGTAGTTAGCTAACTTTCAGCTCTACGTCGGAACGCGCGTTGGGCTCTTCGTCTGTAGTTAGCTAACTTTCAGCTCTACGTCGGGACGTGCGTTGGGCTATACGTCGGGACGTGCGTTGGGCTCTACGTCGGGATTTAGCTTACTTTCAGGTCTACGTCGGGACGTGCGTTGGGCTCTACGTCGGGACGTGCGTTGGGCTCTACGTCGGGATTTAGCTTACTTTCAGCTCTACGTCGGGACGTGCGTTGGGCTCTACTTCGGGACGTGCGTTGGGCTCTACGTCGGGACGTGCGTTGGGCTCTATGTCGGGATTTAGCTTATCTTCAGCTCTACGTCGGGACGTGCGTTGGCCTCTACGTCGGGACGTGCGTTGGCCTCTACGTCGGGATTTAGCTTACTTTCAGCTCTACGTCGGGACGTGCGTTGGCCTCTACGTCGGGACGTGCGTTGGGCGCTACGTCGGGACGTGCGTTGGGCTCTACGTCGGGATTTAGCTTACTTTCAGGTCTACGTCGGGACGTGCGTTGGGCTCTACGTCGGGACGTGCGTTGGGCTCTACGTCGGGACGTGCGTTGGGCTCTACGTCGGGATTTAGCTTACTTTCAGCTCTACGTCGGGACGTGCGTTGGGCTCTACGTCGGGACGTGCGTTGGGCACTACGTCGGGACGTGCGTTGGGCTCTACGTCGGGACGTGCGTTGGGCTCTACGTCGGGACGTGCGTTGGGCTCTACGTCGGGATTTAGCTTACTTTCAGCTCTACGTCGGGACGTGCGTTGGGCTCTACGTCGGGACGTGCGTTGGGCACTACGTCGGGACGTGCGTTGGGCTCTACTTCGGGATTTAGCTTACTTTCAGGTCTACGTCGGGACGTGCGTTGGGCTCTACTTCGGGACGTGCGTTGGGCTCTACGTCGGGACGTGCGTTGGGCTCTACGTTGGGATTTAGCTTACTTTCAGCTCTACGTCGGGACGTGCGTTGGGCTCTACGTCGGGACGTGCGTTGGGCTCTACGTCGGGATTTAGCTTGCTTTCAGCTCTACGTCGGGACGTGCGTTGGCCTCTACGTCGGGACGTGCGTTGGGCGCTACGTCGGGACGTGCGTTGGGCTCTACGTCGGGATTTAGCTTACTTTCAGGTCTACGTCGGGACGTGCGTTGGGCTCTACGTCGGGACGTGCGTTGGGCTCTACGTCGGGACGTGCGTTGGGCTCTACGTGGGGATTTAGCTTACTTTCAGCTCTACGTCGGGACGTGCGTTGGGCTCTACTTCGGGACGTGCGTTGGGCTCTACGTCGGGACGTGCGTTGGGCTCTATGTCGGGATTTAGCTTATCTTCAGCTCTACGTCGGGACGTGCGTTGGCCTCTACGTCGGGACGTGCGTTGGCCTCTACGTCGGGATTTAGCTTACTTTCAGCTCTACGTCGGGACGTGCGTTGGCCTCTACGTCGGGACGTGCGTTGGGCGCTACGTCGGGACGTGCGTTGGGCTCTACGTCGGGATTTAGCTTACTTTCAGGTGTACGTCGGGACGTGCGTTGGGCTCTACGTCGGGACGTGCGTTGGGCTCTACGTCGGGACGTGCGTTGGGCTCTACGTCGGGATTTAGCTTACTTTCAGCTCTACGCCGGGACGTGCGTTGGGCTCTACGTCGGGACGTGCGTTGGGCACTACGTCGGGACGTGCGTTGGGCTCTACTTCGGGATTTAGCTTACTTTCAGGTCTACGTCGGGACGTGCGTTGGGCTCTACTTCGGGACGTGCGTTGGGCTCTACGTCTGGACGTGCGTTGGGCTCTACGTTGGGATTTAGCTTACTTTCAGCTCTACGTCGGGACGTGCGTTGGGCTCTACGTCGGGACGTGCGTTGGGCTCTACGTCAGGATTTAGCTTACTTTCAGCTCTACGTCGGGACGTGCGTTGGCCTCTACGTCGGGACATGCGTTGGGCGCTACGTCGGGACGTGCGTTGGCCTCTACGTCGGGACGTGCGTTGGCCTCTACGTCGGGATTTAGCTTACTTTCAGCTCTACGTCGGGACGTGCGTTGGCCTCTACGTCGGGATTTAGCTTACTTTCAGCTCTACGTCGGGACGTGTGTTGGGCTCTACGTCGGGATTTAGCTTACTTTCAGCTCTACGTCGGGACGTGCGTTGGGCTCTACGTCGGGACGTGCGTTGGGCTCTACGTCGGGACGTGCGTTGGGCTCTACGTCTGTAGTTAGCTAACTTTCAGCTCTACGTCGGGACGTGCGTTGGGCTCTATGTCGGGACGTGCGTTGGGCTCTACGTCGGGACGTGCGTTGGGCTCTACGTCGGGATTTAGCTTACTTTCAGCTCTACGTCGGGACGTGCGTTGGGCTCCACGTCGGGACGTGCGTTGGGCTCTACGTCGGGACGTGCGTTGGGCTCTACGTTTGTAGTTAGCTAACTTTCAGCTCTACGTCGGGACGTGCGTTGGGCTCTACGTCGGGACGTGCGTTGGGCTCTACGTCGGGACGTGCGTTGGGCTCTACGTCGGGATTTAGTTTACTTTCAGCTCTACGTCGGGACGTGCGTTGGCCTCTACGTCGGGACGTGCGTTGGGCTCTACGTCGGGACGTGCGTTGGCCTCTACGTCTGGACGTGCGTTGGCTTCTACGTCGGGATTTAGCTTACCTTCAGCTCTACGTCGCGACGTGCGTTGGGCTCTACGTCGGGACGTGCGTTGGGCTCTACGTCGGGACACGCGTTGGGCTCTACGTCGGGACGCGCGTTGGGCTCTACGTCTGTAGTTAGCTAACTTTCAGCTCTACGTCGGGACGCGCGTTGGGCTCTTCGTCTGTAGTTAGCTAACTTTCAGCTCTACGTCGGGACGTGCGTTGGGCTCTACGTCGGGACGTGCGTTGGGCTCTACGTCGGGACGTGCGTTGGGCTCTAGGTCGGGATTTAGCTTACCTTCAGGTCTACGTCGGGACGTACGTTGGGCTCTATGTCGGAACGTGCGTTGGGCTCTACGTCGGGACGTGCGTTGGGCTCTAAGTCTGTAGTTAGCTTACTTTCAGCTCTATGTCGGGACGTGCGTTGGGCTCTACGTCTGTAGTTACCTAACTTTCAGCTCTACGTCGGGACGTGCGTTGGGCTCTACATCTGTAGTTAGCTAACATTCAGCTCTACGTCAAGACGTGCGTTGGGCGCTACGTCGGAACGTGCGTTGGGCTCTACGTCGGGATTTAGCTTACTTTAAGCTCTACGTCGGGACGTCCGTTGGGCTCTACGTCGGGATTTAGCTTACTTTCAGCTCTACGTCGGGACGTGCGTTGGGCTCTAAGTCGGGACGTGCGTTGGGCTCTACGTCGGGATTTAGCTTACTTTAAGCTCTACGTCGGGACGTGCGTTGGGCTCTACGTCGGGACGTGCGTTGGGGTCTACGTCGGGACGTGCGTTGGGCTCTACGTCGGGATTTAGCTTACTTTCAGGTCTACGTCGGGACGTGCGTTGGGCTCTACGTCGGGACGTGCGTTGGGCTCTACGTCGGGACGTGCGTTGGGCTCTACGTCGGGATTTAGCTTACTTTTCAGCTCTACGTCGGGACGTGCGTTGGCCTCTACGTCGGGACGTGCGTTGGCCTCTACGTCGGGACGTGCGTTGGCCTCTACGTCGGGATTTAGCTTACTTTCAGCTCTACGTCGGGACGTGCGTTGGATGCTACGTCGGGACGTGCATTGGGCGCTACGTCGGGACGTGCGTTGGGCGCTACTTCGGGACGTGCGTTGGGCGCTACGTTGGAATTTAGCTTACTTTCAGCTCTACGTCGGGATGTGCGTTGGGCTCTACGTCGGGACGTGTGTTGGGCTCTACGTCGGGACGTGCGTTGGGCTCTACGTCGGGATTTAGCTTACTTTCAGCTCTACGTCGGGACGTGCGTTGGGCTCTACGTCGGGACGTGCGTTGGGCTCTACGTCGGGATTTAGCTTACTTTTAGCTCTACGTCGGGACGTGCGTTGGCCTCTACGTCGGCATTTAGCTTACTTTCAGCTCTACGTCGGGACGTGCGTTGGGCTCTACGTCGGGACGTGCGTTGGGCTCTACGTCGGGACGTGCGTTGGGCTCTACGTCGGGACGTGCGTTGGGTTCTACGTCGGGACGTGCGTTGGGCTCTACGTCTGTAGTTAGCTAACTTTCTGCTCTACGTCGGGACATGCGTTGGGCTCTAAGTCTGTAGTTAGCTAACTTTCAGCTCTACGTCGGGACGTGCGTTGGGCTCTACGTCGGGACGTGCGTTGGGCTCTACGTCGGGATTTAGCTTACTTTAAGCTCTACGTCGGGACGTGCGTTGGGCTCTACGTCGGGACGTGCGTTGGGCTCTACGTCGGGACGTGCGTTGGGCTCTACGTCGGGATTTAGCTTACTTTCAGGTCTACGTCGGGACCTGCGTTGGGCTCTACGTCGGGACGTGCGTTGGGCTCTACGTCGGGACATGCGTTGGGCTCTACGTCTGTAGTTAGCTAACTTTCAGCTCTACGTCGGGACGTGCGTTGGGCTCTACGTCGGGACGGGCGTTGGGCTCTACGTCTGTAGTCAGCTAATTTTCAGCTCTACGTCGGGACGTGCGTTGGGCTCTACGTCGGGACGTGCGTTGGGCTCTACGTCGGGACGTGCGTTGGGCTCTACGTCGGGATTTAGCTTACTTTCAGCTCTACGTCGGGACGTGCGTTGGGCTGTACGTCGGGACGTGCGTTGGGCTCTACGTCGGGATTTAGCTTACTTTCAGCTCTACGTCGGGACGTGCATTGGCCTCTACGTCGGCATTTAGCTTACTTTCAGCTCTACGTCGGGACGTGCGTTGGGCTCTACGTCGGGAGGTGCGTTGGGCTCTACGTCGGGAGGTGCGTTGGGCTCTACGTCGGGACCTGCGTTGGGATCTACGTCTGTAGTTAGCTACCTTTCTGCTCTACGTCGGGACGTGCGTTGGGCTCTATGTCTGTAGTTAGCTAACTTTCAGCTCTACGTCGGGACGTGCGTTGGGCTCTACGTTGGGACGTGCGTTGGGCTCTACGTCGGGATTTAGCTTACTTTCAGCTCTAAATCGGGACGTGCGTTGGCCTCTACGTCGGGACGTGCGTTGGGCGCTACGTCGGGACGTGCGTTGGCCTCTACGTCGGGACGTGCGTTGGCCTCTACGTCGGGATTTAGCTTACTTTCAGCTCTACGTCGGGACGTGCGTTGGCCTCTACGTCGGGACGTGCGTTGGGCTCTACGTCGGGATTTAGCTTACTTTCAGCTCTACGTCGGGACGTGCGTTGGCCTCTACGTCGGGACGTGCGTTGGGCGCTACGTCGGGACGTGCGTTGGCCTCTACGTCGGGACGTGCGTTGGCCTCTACGTCGGGATTTAGCTTACTTTCAGCTCTACGTCGGGACACGCGTTGGGCTCTACGTCGGGACGTGCGTTGGGCTCTACGTATGGACACGCGTTGGGCTCTACGTCGGGACGCGCGTTGGGCTCTACGTCTGTAGTTAGCTAACTTTCAGCTCTACGTCGGGACGCGCGTTGGGCTCTCCGTCTGTAGTTAGCTAAGTTTCAGCTCTACGTCGGGACGTGCGTTGGGCTCTACGTCGGGATTTAGCTTACTTTCAGCTCTACGTCGGGACGTGCGTTGGCCTCTACGTCGGGACGTGCGTTGGCCTCCACGTCGGGATTTAGCTTACTTTCAGCTCTACGTCGGGACGTGCGTTGGGCGCTACGTCGGGACGTGCGTTGGGCGCTACTTCGGGACATGTGTTGGGCGCTATGTCGGGATTTAGCTTGCTTTCAGCTCTAGGTCGGGACGTGCGTTGGGCTCTATGTCGGGATGTGCGTTGGGCTCTACGTCGGGACGTGCGTTGGGCTCTACGTCGGGACGTGCGTTGGGCTCTACGTCGGGACGTGCGTTGGGCTCTACGTCGGGATTTAGCTTACTTTCAGCTCTACGTCGGGACGTGCGTTGGCCTCTACGTCGGGACGTGCGTTGGCCTCTACGTCGGGATTTAGCTTACTTTCAGCTCTACATCGGGACGTGCGTTGGGCTCTACGTCGGGACGTGCGTTGGGCTCTACGTCGGGATTTAGCTTACTTTCAGCTCTACGTCGGGACGTGCGTTGGACTCTACGTCGGGACGTGCGTTGGGCTCTACGTCGGGACGTGCGTTGGGTTCTACGTCGGGACGTGCGTTGGGCTCTACGTCTGTAGTTTGCTAACTTTCAGCTCTACGTCGGGACGTGCGTTGGGCTCTACGTCGGGAAGTGCGTTGGGCTCTACGTCTGTAGTTTGCTAACTTTCAGCTCTACGTCGGGACGTGCGTTGGGCTCTACGTCGGGACGTGCATTGGGCTCTACGTCGGGACGTGCGTTGGGCTCTACGTCGGGATTTAGCTTACTTTAAGCTCTACGTCGGGACGTGCGTTGGGCTCTACGTCGGGACGTGCGTTGGGGTCTACGTCCGGACGTGCGTTGGGCTCTACGTCGGGATTTAGCTTACTTTCAGGTCTACGTCGGGACGTGCGTTGGGCTCTACGTCGGGACGTGCGTTGGCCTCTAAGTCGGGACGTGCGTTGGCCTCTACGTCGGGACGTGCGTTGGCCTCTACGTCGGGATTTAGCTTACTTTCAGCTCTACGTCGGGACGTGCGTTGGGCGCTACGTCGGGACGTGCGTTGGGCGCTAGGTCGGGACGTGCGTTGGGCGTTGCTTCGGGACGTGCGTTGGGCGCTACGTCGGGATTTAGCTTACTTTCAGCTCTACGTCGGGACGTGCGTTGGGCTCTACGTTGGGACGTGCGGTGGGCTCTACGTCGGGACGTGCGTTGGGCTCTACGTCGGGATTTAGCTTACTTTCAGCTCTACGTCGGGACGTGCGTTGGCCTCTACGTCGGGACGTGCGTTGGCCTCTACTTCGGGATTTAGCTTACTTTCAGCTCTACGTCGGGACGTGCGTTGGCCTCTACGTTGGGACGTGCGTTGGCCTCTACGTCGGGATTTAGCTTACTTTCAGCTCTACGTCGGGACGTGTGTTGGGCTCTACGTCGGGATTTAGCTTACTTTCAGCTCTACGTCGGGACGTGCGTTGGGCTCTACGTCGGGACGTGCGTTGGGCTCTACGTCGGGACGTGCGTTGGGCTCTACGTCTGTAGTTAGCTAACTTTCAGCTCTACGTCGGGACGTGCGTTGGGCTCTATGTCGGGACGTGCGTTGGGCTCTACGTCGGGACGTGCGTTGGGCTCTACGTCGGGATTTAGCTTACTTTCAGCTCTACGTCGGGACGTGCGTTGGGCTCCACGTCGGGACGTGCGTTGGGCTCTACGTCGGGAGGTGCGTTGGGCTCTACGTTTGTAGTTAGCTAACTTTCAGCTCTACGTCGGGACGTGCGTTGGGCTCTACGTCGGGACGTGCGTTGGGCTCTACGTCGGGACGTGCGTTGGGCTCTACGTCGGGATTTAGTTTACTTTCAGCTCTACGTCGAGACGTGCGTTGGCCTCTACGTCGGGACGTGCGTTGGGCTCTACGTCGGGACGTGCGTTGGCCTCTACGTCTGGACGTGCGTTGGCTTCTACGTCGGGATTTAGCTTACCTTCAGCTCTACGTCGCGACGTGCGTTGGGCTCTACGTCGGGACGTGCGTTGGGCTCTACGTCGGGACGTGCGTTGGGCTCTACGTCGGGACGCGCGTTGGGCTCTACGTCTGTAGTTAGCTAACTTTCAGCTCTACGTCGGGACGCGCGTTGGGCTCTTCGTCTGTAGTTAGCTAACTTTCAGCTCTACGTCGGGACGCGCGTTGGGCTCTTCGTCTGTAGTTAGCTAACTTTCAGCTCTACGTCGGGACGTGCGTTGGGCTCTACGTCGGGACGTGCGTTGGGCTCTACGTCGGGACGTGCGTTGGGCTCTAGGTCGGGATTTAGCTTACCTTCAGGTCTACGTCGGGACGTGCGTTGGGTTCTATGTCGGGACGTGCGTTGGGCTCTACGTCGGGACGTGCGTTGGGCTCTACGTCTGTAGTTAGCTTACTTTCAGCTCTATGTCGGGACGTGCGTTGGGCTCTACGTCTGTAGTTAGCTAACTTTCAGCTCTACGTCGGGACGTGCGTTGGGCTCTACATCTGTAGTTAGCTAACATTCAGCTCTACGTCAAGACGTGCGTTGGGCGCTACGTCGGAACGTGCGTTGGGCTCTACGTCGGGATTTAGCTTACTTTAAGCTCTACGTCGGGACGTCCGTTGGGCTCTACGTCGGGATTTAGCTTACTTTCAGCTCTACGTCGGGACGTGCGTTGGGCTCTAAGTCGGGACGTGCGTTGGGCTCTACGTCGGGATTTAGCTTACTTTAAGCTCTACGTCGGGACGTGCGTTGGGCTCTACGTCGGGACGTGCGTTGGGGTCTACGTCGGGACGTGCGTTGGGCTCTACGTCAGGATTTAGCTTACTTTCAGGTCTACGTCGGGACGTGCGTTGGGCTCTACGTCGGGACGTGCGTTGGGCTCTACGTCGGGACGTGCGTTGGGCTCTACGTCGGGACGTGCGTTGGGCTCTACGTCGGGATTTAGCTTACTTTTCAGCTCTACGTCGGGACGTGCGTTGGCCTCTACATCGGGACGTGCGTTGGCCTCTACGTCGGGATTTAGCTTACTTTCAGCTCTACGTCGGGACGTGCGTTGGATGCTACGTCGGGACGTGCATTGGGCGCTACGTCGGGACGTGCGTTGGGCGCTACTTCGGGACGTGCGTTGGGCGCTACGTTGGAATTTAGCTTACTTTCAGCTCTACGTCGGGATGTGCGTTGGGCTCTATGTCGGGATGTGCGTTGGGCTCTACGTCGGGATGTGTGTTGGGCTCTACGTCGGGACGTGCGTTGGGCTCTACGTCGGGATTTAGCTTACTTTCAGCTCTACGTCGGGACGTGCGTTGGGCTCTACGTCGGGACGTGCGTTGGGCTCTACGTCGGGATTTAGCTTACTTTCAGCTCTACGTCGGGACGTGCGTTGGCCTCTACGTCGGCATTTAGCTTACTTTCAGCTCTACGTCGGGACGTGCGTTGGGCTCTACGTCGGGACGTGCGTTGGGCTCTACGTCGGGACGTGCGTTGGGCTCTACGTCGGGACGTGCGTTGGGTTCTACGTCGGGACGTGCGTTGGGCTCTACGTCTGTAGTTAGCTAACTTTCTGCTCTACGTCGGGACGTGCGTTGGGCTCTACGTCTGTAGTTAGCTAACTTTCAGCTCTACGTCGGGACGTGCGTTGGGCTCTACGTCGGGACGTGCGTTGGGCTCTACGTCGGGACGTGCGTTGGGCTCTACGTCGGGATTTAGCTTACTTTAAGCTCTACGTCGGGACGTGCGTTGGGCTCTACGTCGGGACGTGCGTTGGGCTCTACGTCGGGACGTGCGTTGGGCACTACGTCGGGATTTAGCTTACTTTTCAGGTCTACGTCGGGACGTGCGTTGGGCTCTACGTCGGGACGTGCGTTGGGCTCTACGTCGGGACGTGCGTTGGGTTCTACGTCGGGACGTGCGTTGGGCTCTACGTCTGTAGTTTGCTAACTTTCAGCTCTACGTCGGGACGTGCGTTGGGCTCCACGTCGGGACGTGCGTTGGGCTCTACGTCGGGAGGTGCGTTGGGCTCTACGTTTGTAGTTAGCTAACTTTCAGCTCTACGTCGGGACGTGCGTTGGGCTCTACGTCGGGACGTGCGTTGGGCTCTACGTCGGGACGTGCGTTGGGCTCTACGTCGGGATTTAGTTTACTTTCAGCTCTACGTCGAGACGTGCGTTGGCCTCTACGTCGGGACGTGCGTTGGGCTCTACGTCGGGACGTGCGTTGGCCTCTACGTCTGGACGTGCGTTGGCTTCTACGTCGGGATTTAGCTTACCTTCAGCTCTACGTCGCGACGTGCGTTGGGCTCTACGTCGGGACGTGCGTTGGGCTCTACGTCGGGACGTGCGTTGGGCTCTACGTCGGGACGCGCGTTGGGCTCTACGTCTGTAGTTAGCTAACTTTCAGCTCTACGTCGGGACGCGCGTTGGGCTCTTCGTCTGTAGTTAGCTAACTTTCAGCTCTACGTCGGGACGCGCGTTGGGCTCTTCGTCTGTAGTTAGCTAACTTTCAGCTCTACGTCGGGACGTGCGTTGGGCTCTACGTCGGGACGTGCGTTGGGCTCTACGTCGGGACGTGCGTTGGGCTCTAGGTCGGGATTTAGCTTACCTTCAGGTCTACGTCGGGACGTGCGTTGGGTTCTATGTCGGGACGTGCGTTGGGCTCTACGTCGGGACGTGCGTTGGGCTCTACGTCTGTAGTTAGCTTACTTTCAGCTCTATGTCGGGACGTGCGTTGGGCTCTACGTCTGTAGTTAGCTAACTTTCAGCTCTACGTCGGGACGTGCGTTGGGCTCTACATCTGTAGTTAGCTAACATTCAGCTCTACGTCAAGACGTGCGTTGGGCGCTACGTCGGAACGTGCGTTGGGCTCTACGTCGGGATTTAGCTTACTTTAAGCTCTACGTCGGGACGTCCGTTGGGCTCTACGTCGGGATTTAGCTTACTTTCAGCTCTACGTCGGGACGTGCGTTGGGCTCTAAGTCGGGACGTGCGTTGGGCTCTACGTCGGGATTTAGCTTACTTTAAGCTCTACGTCGGGACGTGCGTTGGGCTCTACGTCGGGACGTGCGTTGGGGTCTACGTCGGGACGTGCGTTGGGCTCTACGTCAGGATTTAGCTTACTTTCAGGTCTACGTCGGGACGTGCGTTGGGCTCTACGTCGGGACGTGCGTTGGGCTCTACGTCGGGACGTGCGTTGGGCTCTACGTCGGGACGTGCGTTGGGCTCTACGTCGGGATTTAGCTTACTTTTCAGCTCTACGTCGGGACGTGCGTTGGCCTCTACATCGGGACGTGCGTTGGCCTCTACGTCGGGATTTAGCTTACTTTCAGCTCTACGTCGGGACGTGCGTTGGATGCTACGTCGGGACGTGCATTGGGCGCTACGTCGGGACGTGCGTTGGGCGCTACTTCGGGACGTGCGTTGGGCGCTACGTTGGAATTTAGCTTACTTTCAGCTCTACGTCGGGATGTGCGTTGGGCTCTATGTCGGGATGTGCGTTGGGCTCTACGTCGGGATGTGTGTTGGGCTCTACGTCGGGACGTGCGTTGGGCTCTACGTCGGGATTTAGCTTACTTTCAGCTCTACGTCGGGACGTGCGTTGGGCTCTACGTCGGGACGTGCGTTGGGCTCTACGTCGGGATTTAGCTTACTTTCAGCTCTACGTCGGGACGTGCGTTGGCCTCTACGTCGGCATTTAGCTTACTTTCAGCTCTACGTCGGGACGTGCGTTGGGCTCTACGTCGGGACGTGCGTTGGGCTCTACGTCGGGACGTGCGTTGGGCTCTACGTCGGGACGTGCGTTGGGTTCTACGTCGGGACGTGCGTTGGGCTCTACGTCTGTAGTTAGCTAACTTTCTGCTCTACGTCGGGACGTGCGTTGGGCTCTACGTCTGTAGTTAGCTAACTTTCAGCTCTACGTCGGGACGTGCGTTGGGCTCTACGTCGGGACGTGCGTTGGGCTCTACGTCGGGACGTGCGTTGGGCTCTACGTCGGGATTTAGCTTACTTTAAGCTCTACGTCGGGACGTGCGTTGGGCTCTACGTCGGGACGTGCGTTGGGCTCTACGTCGGGACGTGCGTTGGGCACTACGTCGGGATTTAGCTTACTTTTCAGGTCTACGTCGGGACGTGCGTTGGGCTCTACGTCGGGACGTGCGTTGGGCTCTACGTCGGGACGTGCGTTGGGCTCTACATCTGTAGTTAGCTAACTTTCAGCTCTACGTCGGGACGTGCGTTGGGCTCTACGTCGGGACGTGCGTTGGGCTCTACGTCTGTAGTCAGCTAATTTTCAGCTCTACGTCGGGACGTGCGTTGGGCTCTACGTCGGGACGTGCGTTGGGCTCTACGTCGGGACGTGCGTTGGGCTCTACGTCGGGATTTAGCTTACTTTCAGCTCTACGTCGGGACGTGCGTTGGGCTCTAAGTCGGGACGTGCGTTGGGCTCTACGTCGGGATTTAGCTTACTTTCAGCTCTACGTCGGGACGTGCGTTGGGCTCTACGTCGGGATTTAGCTTACTTTTCAGCTCTACGTCGGGACGTGCGTTGGCCTCTACGTCGGGACGTGCGTTGGCCTCTACGTCGGGATTTAGCTTACTTTCAGCTCTACGTCGGGACGTGCGTTGGATGCTACGTCGGGACGTGCATTGGGCGCTACGTCGGGACGTGCGTTGGGCGCTACTTCGGGACGTGCGTTGGGCGCTACGTTGGAATTTAGCTTACTTTCAGCTCTACGTCGGGATGTGCGTTGGGCTCTATGTCGGGATGTGCGTTGGGCTCTACGTCGGGACGTGTGTTGGGCTCTACGTCGGGACGTGCGTTGGGCTCTACGTCGGGATTTAGCTTACTTTCAGCTCTACGTCGGGACGTGCGTTGGGCTCTACGTCGGGACGTGCGTTGGGCTCTACGTCGGGATTTAGCTTACTTTCAGCTCTACGTCGGGACGTGCGTTGGCCTCTACGTCGGCATTTAGCTTACTTTCAGCTCTACGTCGGGACGTGCGTTGGGCTCTACGTCGGGACGTGCGTTGGGCTCTACGTCGGGACGTGCGTTGGGCTCTACGTCGGGACGTGCGTTGGGTTCTACGTCGGGACGTGCGTTGGGCTCTACGTCTGTAGTTAGCTAACTTTCTGCTCTACGTCGGGACGTGCGTTGGGCTCTACGTCTGTAGTTAGCTAACTTTCAGCTCTACGTCGGGACGTGCGTTGGGCTCTACGTCGGGACGTGCGTTGGGCTCTACGTCGGGACGTGCGTTGGGCTCTACGTCGGGATTTAGCTTACTTTAAGCTCTACGTCGGGACGTGCGTTGGGCTCTACGTCGGGACGTGCGTTGGGCTCTACGTCGGGACGTGCGTTGGGCACTACGTCGGGATTTAGCTTACTTTTCAGGTCTACGTCGGGACGTGCGTTGGGCTCTACGTCGGGACGTGCGTTGGGCTCTACGTCGGGACGTGCGTTGGGCTCTACGTCTGTAGTTAGCTAACTTTCAGCTCTACGTCGGGACGTGCGTTGGGCTCTACGTCGGGACGTGCGTTGGGCTCTACGTCTGTAGTCAGCTAATTTTCAGCTCTACGTCGGGACGTGCGTTGGGCTCTACGTCGGGACGTGCGTTGGGCTCTACGTCGGGATTTAGCTTACTTTCAGCTCTACGTCGGGACGTGCGTTGGGCTCTAAGTCGGGACGTGCGTTGGGCTCTACGTCGGGATTTAGCTTACTTTCAGCTCTACGTCGGGACGTGCATTGGCCTCTACGTCGGCATTTAGCTTACTTTCAGCTCTACGTCGGGACGTGCGTTGGGCTCTACGTCGGGAGGTGCGTTGGGCTCTACGTCGGGAGGTGCGTTGGGCTCTACGTCGGGACGTGCGTTGGGTTCTACGTCGGGACCTGCGTTGGGCTCTACGTCTGTAGTTAGCTAACTTTCTGCTCTACGTCGGGACGTGCGTTGGGCTCTACGTCTGTAGTTAGCTAACTTTCAGCTCTACGTCGGGACGTGCGTTGGGCTCTATGTTGGGACGTGCGTTGGGCTCTACGTCGGGATTTAGCTTACTTTCAGCTCTAAATCGGGACGTGCGTTGGCCTCTACGTCGGGACGTGCGTTGGGCGCTACGTCGGGACGTGCGTTGGCCTCTACGTCGGGACGTGCGTTGGCCTCTACGTCGGGATTTAGCTTACTTTCAGCTCTACGTCGGGACGTGCGTTGGCCTCTACGTCGGGACGTGCGTTGGGCTCTACGTCGGGACGTGCGTTGGGCTCTACGTCGGGACGCGCGTTGGGCTCTACGTCTGTAGTTAGCTAACTTTCAGCTCTACGTCGGAACGCGCGTTGGGCTCTTCGTCTGTAGTTAGCTAACTTTCAGCTCTACGTCGGGACGTGCGTTGGGCTATACGTCGGGACGTGCGTTGGGCTCTACGTCGGGATTTAGCTTACTTTCAGGTCTACGTCGGGACGTGCGTTGGGCTCTACGTCGGGACGTGCGTTGGGCTCTACGTCGGGATTTAGCTTACTTTCAGCTCTACGTCGGGACGTGCGTTGGGCTCTACTTCGGGACGTGCGTTGGGCTCTACGTCGGGACGTGCGTTGGGCTCTATGTCGGGATTTAGCTTATCTTCAGCTCTACGTCGGGACGTGCGTTGGCCTCTACGTCGGGACGTGCGTTGGCCTCTACGTCGGGATTTAGCTTACTTTCAGCTCTACGTCGGGACGTGCGTTGGCCTCTACGTCGGGACGTGCGTTGGGCGCTACGTCGGGACGTGCGTTGGCCTCTACGTCGGGATTTAGCTTACTTTCAGGTCTACGTCGGGACGTGCGTTGGGCTCTACGTCGGGACGTGCGTTGGGCTCTACGTCGGGACGTGCGTTGGGCTCTACGTCGGGATTTAGCTTACTTTCAGCTCTACGTCGGGACGTGCGTTGGGCTCTACGTCGGGACGTGTGTTGGGCACTACGTCGGGACGTGCGTTGGGCTCTACGTCGGGACGTGCGTTGGGCTCTACGTCGGGACGTGCGTTGGGCTCTACGTCGGGATTTAGCTTACTTTCAGCTCTACGTCGGGACGTGCGTTGGGCTCTACGTCGGGACGTGCGTTGGGCACTACGTCGGGACGTGCGTTGGGCTCTACTTCGGGATTTAGCTTACTTTCAGGTCTACGTCGGGACGTGCGTTGGGCTCTACTTCGGGACGTGCGTTGGGCTCTACGTCGGGACGTGCGTTGGGCTCTACGTTGGGATTTAGCTTACTTTCAGCTCTACGTCGGGACGTGCGTTGGGCTCTACGTCGGGACGTGCGTTGGGCTCTACGTCGGGATTTAGCTTGCTTTCAGCTCTACGTCGGGACGTGCGTTGGCCTCTACGTCGGGACGTGCGTTGGGCGCTACGTCGGGACGTGCGTTGGGCTCTACGTCGGGATTTAGCTTACTTTCAGGTCTACGTCGGGACGTGCGTTGGGCTCTACGTCGGGACGTGCGTTGGGCTCTACGTCGGGACGTGCGTTGGGCTCTACGTCGGGACGTGCGTTGGGCTCTACGTGGGGATTTAGCTTACTTTCAGCTCTACGTCGGGACGTGCGTTGGGCTCTACTTCGGGACGTGCATTGGGCTCTACGTCGGGACGTGCGTTGGGCTCTATGTCGGGATTTAGCTTATCTTCAGCTCTACGTCGGGACGTGCGTTGGCCTCTACGTCGGGACGTGCGTTGGCCTCTACGTCGGGATTTAGCTTACTTTCAGCTCTACGTCGGGACGTGCGTTGGCCTCTACGTCGGGACGTGCGTTGGGCGCTACGTCGGGACGTGCGTTGGGCTCTACGTCGGGATTTAGCTTACTTTCAGGTCTACGTCGGGACGTGCGTTGGGCTCTACGTCGGGACGTGCGTTGGGCTCTACGTCGGGACGTGCGTTGGGCTCTACGTCGGGATTTAGCTTACTTTCAGCTCTACGTCGGGACGTGCGTTGGGCTCTACGTCGGGACGTGCGTTGGGCTCTACGTCGGGACGCGCGTTGGGCTCTACGTCTGTAGTTAGCTAACTTTCAGCTCTACGTCGGAACGCGCGTTGGGCTCTTCGTCTGTAGTTAGCTAACTTTCAGCTCTACGTCGGGACGTGCGTTGGGCTATACGTCGGGACGTGCGTTGGGCTCTACGTCGGGATTTAGCTTACTTTCAGGTCTACGTCGGGACGTGCGTTGGGCTCTACGTCGGGACGTGCGTTGGGCTCTACGTCGGGATTTAGCTTACTTTCAGCTCTACGTCGGGACGTGCGTTGGGCTCTACTTCGGGACGTGCGTTGGGCTCTACGTCGGGACGTGCGTTGGGCTCTATGTCGGGATTTAGCTTATCTTCAGCTCTACGTCGGGACGTGCGTTGGCCTCTACGTCGGGACGTGCGTTGGCCTCTACGTCGGGATTTAGCTTACTTTCAGCTCTACGTCGGGACGTGCGTTGGCCTCTACGTCGGGACGTGCGTTGGGCGCTACGTCGGGACGTGCGTTGGGCTCTACGTCGGGATTTAGCTTACTTTCAGGTCTACGTCGGGACGTGCGTTGGGCTCTACGTCGGGACGTGCGTTGGGCTCTACGTCGGGACGTGCGTTGGGCTCTACGTCGGGATTTAGCTTACTTTCAGCTCTACGTCGGGACGTGCGTTGGGCTCTACGTCGGGACGTGCGTTGGGCACTACGTCGGGACGTGCGTTGGGCTCTACGTCGGGACGTGCGTTGGGCTCTACGTCGGGACGTGCGTTGGGCTCTACGTCGGGATTTAGCTTACTTTCAGCTCTACGTCGGGACGTGCGTTGGGCTCTACGTCGGGACGTGCGTTGGGCACTACGTCGGGACGTGCGTTGGGCTCTACTTCGGGATTTAGCTTACTTTCAGGTCTACGTCGGGACGTGCGTTGGGCTCTACGTTGGGATTTAGCTTACTTTCAGCTCTACGTCGGGACGTGCGTTGGGCTCTACGTCGGGACGTGCGTTGGGCTCTACGTCGGGATTTAGCTTGCTTTCAGCTCTACGTCGGGACGTGCGTTGCCCTCTACGTCGGGACGTGCGTTGGGCGCTACGTCGGGACGTGCGTTGGGCTCTACGTCGGGATTTAGCTTACTTTCAGGTCTACGTCGGGACGTGCGTTGGGCTCTACGTCGGGACGTGCGTTGGGCTCTACGTCGGGACGTGCGTTGGGCTCTACGTCGGGACGTGCGTTGGGCTCTACGTGGGGATTTAGCTTACTTTCAGCTCTACGTCGGGACGTGCGTTGGGCTCTACTTCGGGACGTGCATTGGGCTCTACGTCGGGACGTGCGTTGGGCTCTATGTCGGGATTTAGCTTATCTTCAGCTCTACGTCGGGACGTGCGTTGGCCTCTACGTCGGGACGTGCGTTGGCCTCTACGTCGGGATTTAGCTTACTTTCAGCTCTACGTCGGGACGTGCGTTGGCCTCTACGTCGGGACGTGCGTTGGGCGCTACGTCGGGACGTGCGTTGGGCTCTACGTCGGGATTTAGCTTACTTTCAGGTCTACGTCGGGACGTGCGTTGGGCTCTACGTCGGGACGTGCGTTGGGCTCTACGTCGGGACGTGCGTTGGGCTCTACGTCGGGATTTAGCTTACTTTCAGCTCTACGTCGGGACGTGCGTTGGGCTCTACGTCGGGACGTGCGTTGGGCACTACGTCGGGACGTGCGTTGGGCTCTACTTCGGGATTTAGCTTACTTTCAGGTCTACGTCGGGACGTGCGTTGGGCTCTACTTCGGGACGTGCGTTGGGCTCTACGTCTGGACGTGCGTTGGGCTCTACGTTGGGATTTAGCTTACTTTCAGCTCTACGTCGGGACGTGCGTTGGGCTCTACGTCGGGACGTGCGTTGGGCTCTACGTCAGGATTTAGCTTACTTTCAGCTCTACGTCGGGACGTGAGTTGGCCTCTACGTCGGGACATGCGTTGGGCGCTACGTCGGGACGTGCTTTGGCCTCTACGTCGGGACGTGCGTTGGCCTCTACGTCGGGATTTAGCTTACTTTCAGCTCTACGTCGGGACGTGCGTTGGCCTCTACGTCGGGATTTAGCTTACTTTCAGCTCTACGTCGGGACGTGTGTTGGGCTCTACGTCGGGATTTAGCTTACTTTCAGCTCTACGTCGGGACGTGCGTTGGGCTCTACGTCGGGACGTGCGTTGGGCTCTACGTCGGGACGTGCGTTGGGCTCTACGTCTGTAGTTAGCTAACTTTCAGCTCTACGTCGGGACGTGCGTTGGGCTCTATGTCGGGACGTGCGTTGGGCTCTACGTCGGGACGTGCGTTGGGCTCTACGTCGGGATTTAGCTTACTTTCAGCTCTACGTCGGGACGTGCGTTGGGCTCCACGTCGGGACGTGCGTTGGGCTCTACGTCGGGACGTGCGTTGGGCTCTACGTTTGTAGTTAGCTAACTTTCAGCTCTACGTCGGGACGTGCGTTGGGCTCTACGTCGGGACGTGCGTTGGGCTCTACGTCGGGACGTGCGTTGGGCTCTACGTCGGGATTTAGTTTACTTTCAGCTCTACGTCGGGACGTACGTTGGCCTCTACGTCGGGACGTGCGTTGGGCTCTACGTCGGGACGTGCGTTGGCCTCTACGTCTGGACGTGCGTTGGCTTCTACGTCGGGATTTAGCTTACCTTCAGCTCTACGTCGCGACGTGCGTTGGGCTCTACGTCGGGACGTGCGTTGGGCTCTACGTCGGGACACGCGTTGGGCTCTACGTCGGGACGCGCGTTGGGCTCTACGTCTGTAGTTAGCTAACTTTCAGCTCTACGTCGGGACGCGCGTTGGGCTCTTCGTCTGTAGTTAGCTAACTTTCAGCTCTACGTCGGGACGCGCGTTGGGCTCTTCGTCTGTAGTTAGCTAACTTTCAGCTCTACGTCGGGACGTGCGTTGGGCTCTACGTCGGGACGTGCGTTGGGCTCTACGTCGGGACGTGCGTTGGGCTCTAGGTCGGGATTTAGCTTACCTTCAGGTCTACGTCGGGACGTGCGTTGGGCTCTATGTCGGGACGTGCGTTGGGCTCTACGTCGGGACGTGCGTTGGGCTCTACGTCTGTAGTTAGCTTACTTTCAGCTCTATGTCGGGACGTGCGTTGGGCTCTACGTCTGTAGTTAGCTAACTTTCAGCTCTACGTCGGGACGTGCGTTGGGCTCTACATCTGTAGTTAGCTAACATTCAGCTCTACGTCAAGACGTGCGTTGGGCGCTACGTCGGAACGTGCGTTGGGCTCTACGTCGGGATTTAGCTTACTTTAAGCTCTACGTCGGGACGTCCGTTGGGCTCTACGTCGGGATTTAGCTTACTTTCAGCTCTACGTCGGGACGTGCGTTGGGCTCTAAGTCGGGACGTGCGTTGGGCTCTACGTCGGGATTTAGCTTACTTTAAGCTCTACGTCGGGACGTGCGTTGGGCTCTACGTCGGGACGTGCGTTGGGGTCTACGTCGGGACGTGCGTTGGGCTCTACGTCGGGATTTAGCTTACTTTCAGGTCTACGTCGGGACGTGCGTTGGGCTCTACGTCGGGACGTGCGTTGGGCTCTACGTCGGGACGTGCGTTGGGCTCTACGTCGGGATTTAGCTTACTTTTCAGCTCTACGTCGGGACGTGCGTTGGCCTCTACGTCGGGACGTGCGTTGGCCTCTACGTCAGGACGTGCGTTGGCCTCTACGTCGGGATTTAGCTTACTTTCAGCTCTACGTCGGGACGTGCGTTGGATGCTACGTCGGGACGTGCATTGGGCGCTACGTCGGGACGTGCGTTGGGCGCTACTTCGGGACGTGCGTTGGGCGCTACGTTGGAATTTAGCTTACTTTCAGCTCTACGTCGGGATGTGCGTTGGGCTCTATGTCGGGATGTGCGTTGGGCTCTATGTCGGGATGTGCGTTGGGCTCTACGTCGGGACGTGTGTTGGGCTCTACGTCGGGACGTGCGTTGGGCTCTACGTCTGGATTTAGCTTACTTTCAGCTGTACGTCGGGACGTGCGTTGGGCTCTACGTCGGGACGTGCGTTGGGCTCTACGTCGGGATTTAGCTTACTTTTAGCTCTACGTCGGGACGTGCGTTGGCCTCTACGTCGGCATTTAGCTTACTTTCAGCTCTACGTCGGGACGTGCGTTGGGCTCTACGTCGGGACGTGCGTTGGGCTCTACGTCGGGACGTGCGTTGGGCTCTACGTCGGGACGTGCGTTGGGTTCTACGTCGGGACGTGCGTTGGGCTCCACGTCTGTAGTTAGCTAACTTTCTGCTCTACGTCGGGACGTGCGTTGGGCTCTACGTCTGTAGTTAGCTAACTTTCAGCTCTACGTCGGGACGTGCGTTGGGCTCTACGTCGGGACGTGCGTTGGGCTCTACGTCGGGACGTGCGTTGGGCTCTACGTCGGGACGTGCGTTGGGCTCTACGTCGGGACGTGCGTTGGGCTCTACGTCTGTAGTTAGCTAACTTTCAGCTCTACGTCGGGACGTGCGTTGGGCTCTACGTCGGGACGGGCGTTGGGCTCTACGTCTGTAGTCAGCTAATTTTCAGCTCTACGTCGGGACGTGCGTTGGGCTCTACGTCGGGACGTGCGTTGGGCTCTACGTCGGGACGTGCGTTGGGCTCTACGTCGGGATTTAGCTTACTTTCAGCTCTACGACGGGACGTGCGTTGGGCTGTACGTCGGGACGTGCGTTGGGCTCTACGTCGGGATTTAGCTTACTTTCAGCTCTACGTCGGGACGTGCATTGGCCTCTACGTCGGCATTTAGCTTACTTTCAGCTCTACGTCGGGACGTGCGTTGGGCTCTACGTCGGGAGGTGCGTTGGGCTCTACGTCGGGAGGTGCGTTGGGCTCTACGTCGGGACGTGCGTTGGGTTCTACGTCGGGACCTGCGTTGGGATCTACATCTGTAGTTAGCTAACTTTCTGCTCTACGTCGGGACGTGCGTTGGGCTCTACGTCTGTAGTTAGCTAACTTTCAGCACTACGTCGGGACGTGCGTTGGGCTCTAAGTTGGGACGTGCGTTGGGCTCTACGTCGGGATTTAGCTTACTTTCAGCTCTAAATCGGGACGTGCGTTGGCCTCTACGTCGGGACGTGCGTTGGGCGCTACGTCGGGACGTGCGTTGGCCTCTACGTCGGGACGTGCGTTGGCCTCTACGTCGGGATTTAGCTTACTTTCAGCTCTACGTCGGGACGTGCGTTGGCCTCTACGTCGGGACGTGCGTTGGGCTCTACGTCGGGACGTGCGTTTGGCTCTACGTCGGGACGCGCGTTGGGCTCTTCGTCTGTAGTTAGCTAACTTTCAGCTCTACGTCGGGACGTGCGTTGGGCTCTACGTCGGGACGTGCGTTGGGCTCTACGTCGGGATTTAGCTTACTTTCAGGTCTACGTCGGGACGTGCGTTGGGCTCTACGTCGGGACGTGCGTTGGGCTCTACGTCGATATTTAGCTTACTTTCAGCTCTACGTCGGGACGTGCGTTGGGCTCTACTTCGGGACATGCGTTGGGCTCTACGTCGGGACGTGCGTTGGGCTCTATGTCGGGATTTAGCTTATCTTCAGCTCTACGTCGGGACGTGCGTTGGCCTCTACGTCGGGACGTGCGTTGGCCTCTACGTCGGGATTTAGCTTACTTTCAGCTCTACGTCGGGACGTGCGTTGGGCTCTACGTCGGGACGTGCGTTGGGCGCTACGTCCGGACGTGCGTTGGGCTCTACGTCGGGATTTAGCTTACTTTCAGCTCTACGTTGGGACGTGCGTTGGGCTCTACGTCGGGACGTGCGTTGGGCACTACGTCGGGACGTGCGTTGGGCTCTACGTCGGGACGTGCGTTGGGCTCTACGTCGGGACGTGCGTTGGGCTCTACGTCGGGATTTAGCTTACTTTCAGCTCTACGTCGGGACGTGCGTTGGGCTCTACGTCGGGACGTGCGTTGGGCACTACGTCGGGACGTGCGTTGGGCTCTACTTCGGGATTTAGCTTACTTTCAGGTCTACGTCGGGACGTGCGTTGGGCTCTACTTCGGGACGTGCGTTGGGCTCTACGTCGGGACGTGCGTTGGGCTCTACGTTGGGATTTAGCTTACTTTCAGCTCTAGGTCGGGACGTGCGTTGGGCTCTACGTCGGGACGTGCGTTGGGCTCTACGTCGGGATTTAGCTTGCTTTCAGCTCTACGTCGGGACGTGCGTTGGCCTCTACGTCGGGACGTGCGTTGGGCGCTACGTCGGGACGTGCGTTGGGCTCTACGTCGGGATTTAGCTTACTTTCAGGTCTACGTCGGGACGTGCGTTGGGCTCTACGTCGGGACGTGCGTTGGGCTCTACGTCGGGATTTAGCTTACTTTCAGCTCTACGTCGGGACGTGCGTTGGGCTCTACTTCGGCACGTGCGTTGGGCTCTACGTCGGGACGTGCGTTGGGCTCTACGTCGGGATTTAGCTTACTTTCAGCTCTACGTCGGGACGTGCGTTGGCCTCTACGTCGGGACGTGCGTTGGGCGCTACGTCGGGACGTGCTTTGGGCTCTACGTCGGGACGTGCGTTGGGCTCTACGTCGGGATTTAGCTTACTTTCAGCTCTACGTCGGGACGTGCGTTGGGCTCTACATCGGGACGTGCGTTGGGCACTACGTCGGGACGTGCGTTGGGCTCTACTTCGGGATTTAGCTTACTTTCAGGTCTACGTCGGGACGTGCGTTGGCCTCTACGTCGGGACATGCGTTGGGCGCTACGTCGGGACGTGCGTTGGCCTCTACGTCGGGACGTGCGTTGGCCTCTACGTCGGGACGTGCGTTGGGCTCTACGTTGGGATTTAGCTTACTTTCAGCTCTACGTCGGGACGTGCGTTGGGCTCTACGTCGGGACGTGCGTTGGGCTCTACGTCAGGATTTAGCTTACTTTCAGCTCTACGTCGGGACGTGCGTTGGCCTCTACGTCGGGACATGCGTTGGGCGCTACGTCGGGACGTGCGTTGGCCTCTACGTCGGGACGTGCGTTGGCCTCTACGTCGGGATTTAGCTTACTTTCAGCTCTACGTCGGGACATGCGTTGGCCTCTACGTCGGGACGTGCGTTGGGCTCTACGTCGGGACGTGCGTTGGTTTCTACGTCGGGACGCGCGTTGGGCTCTTCGTCTGTAGTTAGCTAACTTTCAGCTCTACGTCGGGACGCGCGTTGGGCTCTTCGTCTGTAGTTAGCTAAGTTTCAGCTCTACGTCGGGACGTGCGTTGGGCTCTACGTCGGGACGTGCGTTGGGCTCTACGTCGGGACGTGCGTTGGGCTCTACGTCGGGACGTGCGTTGGGCTCTACGTCGGGATTTAGCTTACTTTCAGCTCTACGTCGGGACGTGCGTTGGGCTCTACGTCGGGACGTGCGTTGGGCACTACGTCGGGACGTGCGTTGGGCTATACGTCGGGACGTGCGTTGGCCTCTACGTCGGGACGTGCGTTGGCCTCTACGTCGGGATTTAGCTTACTTTCAGCTCTACGTCGGGACGTGCGTTGGGCGCTACGTCGGGACGTGCGTTGGGCGCTAGGTCGGGACGTGCGTTGGGCGTTGCTTCGGGACGTGCGTTGGGCGCTACGTCGGGATTTAGCTTACTTTCAGCTCTACATCGGGACGTGCGTTGGCCTCTACGTCGGGACGTGCCTTGGCCTCTACTTCGGGATTTAGCTTACTTTCAGCTCTACGTCGGGACGTGCGTTGGGCTCTACGTCGGAACTTGCGTTGGGCTCTACGTCGGGATTTAGCTTACTTTCAGCTCTACGTCGGGACGTGCGTTGGGCTCCACGTCGGGACGTGCGTTGGGCTCTACGTCGGGACGTGCGTTGGGCTCTACGTTTGTAGTTAGCTAACTTTCAGCTCTACGTCGGGACGTGCGTTGGGCTCTACGTCGGGACGTGCGTTGGGCTCTACGTCGGGACGTGCGTTGGGCTCTACGTCGGGATTTAGTTTACTTTCAGCTCTACGTCGGGACGTGCGTTGGCCTCTACGTCGGGACGTGCGTTGGGCTCTACGTCGGGACACGCGTTGGGCTCTACGTCGGGACGCGCGTTGGGCTCTACGTCTGTAGTTAGCTAACTTTCAGCTCTACGTCGGGACGCGCGTTGGGCTCTTCGTCTGTAGTTAGCTAACTTTCAGCTCTACGTCGGGACGTGCGTTGGGCTCTACGTCGGGACGTGCGTTGGGCTCTACGTCGGGACGTGCGTTGGGCTCTAGGTTGGGATTTAGCTTACTTTCAGCTCTACGTCGGGACGTGCATTGGGCGCTACGTCGGGACGTGCGTTGGGCTCTACGTCGGGACATGCGTTGGGTTCTACGTCGGGACGTGCGTTGGGCTCTACGTCGGGACGTGCGTTGGGCTCTACATCAGGATTTAGCTTACTTTCAGCTCTACGTCGGGACGTGCGTTGGGCTCTACGTCGGGACGTGCGTTGGGCTCTACGTCTGTAGTTAGCTAACTTTCTGCTCTACGTCGGGACGTGCGTTGGGCGCTATGTCGGGACGTGCGTTGGGCTCTACGTCGGGACGTGCGTTGGGCTCTACATCAGGATTTGGCTTACTTTCAGGTCTACGTCGGGACGTGCATTGGGCTCTACGTCGGGACGTGCGTTGGGCTCTACGTCGGGACGTGCGTTGGGCTCTACGTCTGTAGTTAGCTAACTTTCTGCTCTACGTCGGGACGTGCGTTGGGCTCTACGTCTGTAGTTAGGTAACTTTCAGCTCTACGTCGGGACGTGCGTTGGGCGCTACGTCGGGACGTGCGTTGGGCTCTACGTCGGGACGTGCGTTGGGCTCTAAGTCGGGACGTGCGTTGGGCTCTACCTCGGGATTTAGCTTAATTTCAGCTCTACGTCGAGACGTGCGTTGGCCTCTACGTCGGGACGTGCGTTGGCCTCTACATCGGGACGTGCGTTGGGCTCTACGTCGGGACGTGCGTTGGGCTCTACGTCGGGATTTAGCTTACTTTCAGCTCTACGTCGGGACGTGCGTTGGGCTCTACGTCGGGACGTGCGTTGGGCTCTACGTCGGGACACGCGTTGGGCTCTACGTCGGGACGCGCGTTGGGCTCTACGTCTGTAGTTAGCTAACTTTCAGCTCTACGTCGGGACGCGCGTTGGGCTCTTCGTCTGTAGTTAGCTAACTTTCAGCTCTACGTCGGGACGTGCGTTGGGCTCTACGTTGGGACGTGCGTTGGGCTCTACGTCGGGATGTGCGTTGGGTTCTACGTCGGGACGTGCGTTGAGCTCTACGTCGGGATTTAGCTTACTTTCAGCTCTACGTCGGGACGTGCGTTAGGCTCTACGTCGGGACGTGCGTTGGGCTCTACGTCGGGACGTGCGTTGGGCTCTACGTCGGGATTTAGCTTACTTTCAGGTCTACGTCGGGACGTGCGTTGGGCTCTACGTCTGTAGTTAGCTAACTTTCAGTTCTACGTCGGGACGTGCGTTGGGCTCTACATCTGTAGTTAGCTAACTTTCAGCTCTACGTCGGGACGTGCGTTGGGCGCTACGTCGGAACTTGCGTTGGGCTCTACGTCGGGACGTGCGTTGGGCTCTACGTCGGGATTTAGCTTACTTTCAGCTCTACGTCGGGACGTGCGTTGGGCTCTACGTCGGAACGTGCGTTGGGCTCCACGTCGGGACGTGCGTTGGGCTCTACGTCTGTAGTTAGCTAACTTTCTGCTCTACGTCGGGACGTGCGTTGGGCTCTACGTCTGTAGTTAGCTAACTTTCAGCTCTACGTCGGGACGTGCGTTGGGCGCTACGTCGGGACGTGCGTTGGGCTCTACGTCGGGACGTCCGTTGGGCTCTACGTCGGGACGTGCGTTGGGCTCTACGTCGGGATTTAGCTTACTTTCAGCTCTACGTCGAGACGTGCGTTGGCCTCTACGTCGGGACGTGCGTTGGCCTCTATATCGGGACGTGCGTTGGTCTCTACGTCGGGACGTGCGTTGGCCTCTACGTCGGGATTTAGCTTACTTGCAGCTCTACGTCGGGACGTGCGTTGGGCTCTACGTCAGGACGTGCGTTGGGCTCTACGTCTGTAGTTAGCTAACTTTCAGCTCTACATCGGGACGTGCGTTGGGCTCTACGTCTGTAGTTAGCTAACTTTCAGCTCTATGTCGGGACGTGCGTTGGGCGCTACGTCGGGACGTGCGTTGGGCGCTACGTCGGGACGTGCGTTGGGCTCTACGTCGGGACATGCGTTGGGCTCTACGTCGGGATTTAGCTTACTTTCAGCTCTACGTCGGGACGTGCGTTGGCCTCTACGTCGGGACGTGCGTTGGCCTCTACGTCGGGACGTGCGTTGGCCTCTACGTCGGGATTTAGCTTACTTTCAGCTCTACGTCGGAACGTGCATTGGGCGCTACGTCGGGACGTGCGTTGGGTGCTACGTCGGGACGTGCATTGGGCGGTACTTCGGGAAATGCGTTGGGCGCTACGTCGGGATTTAGCTTACTTTCAGCTCTACGTCGGGGCGTGCGTTGGGCTCTACGTCGGGACGTGCGTTGGGCTCTACGTCGGGATTTAGCTTACTTTCAGCTCTACGTCGGGACGTGTGTTGGCCTCTACATTGGGACGTGCGTTGGCCTCTACGTCGGGATTTAGCTTACTTTCAGCTCTACGTCGGGACGTGCGTTGGCCTCTACGTCGGGACGTGCGTTGGGCTCTACGTCGGGACACGCGTTGGGCTCTACGTCGGGACGCGCGTTGGGCTCTACGTCTGTAGTTAGCTAACTTTCAGCTCTACGTCGGGACGCGCGTTGGGCTCTTCGTCTGTAGTTAGCTAACTTTCAGCTCTACGTCGGGACGTGCGTTGGGCTCTACGTTGGGACGTGCGTTGGGCTCTACGTCGGGATGTGCGTTGGGTTCTACGTCGGGACGTGCGTTGAGCTCTACGTCGGGATTTATCTTACTTTCAGCTCTACGTCGGGACGTGCGTTAGGCTCTACGTCGGGACGTGCGTTGGGCTCTACGTCGGGACGTGCGTTGGGCTCTACGTCGGGATTTAGCTTACTTTCAGGTCTACGTCGGGACGTGCGTTGGGCTCTACGTCGGGACGTGCGTTGGGCTCTACGTCTGTAGTTAGCTAACTTTCAGTTCTACGTCGGGACGTGCGTTGGGCTCTACATCTGTAGTTAGCTAACTTTCAGCTCTACGTCGGGACGTGCGTTGGGCGCTACGTCGGAACTTGCGTTGGGCTCTACGTCGGGACGTGCGTTGGGCTCTACGTCGGGATTTAGCTTACTTTCAGCTCTACGTCGGGACGTGCGTTGGGCTCTACGTCGGAACGTGCGTTGGGCTCCACGTCGGGACGTGCGTTGGGCTCTACGTCTGTAGTTAGCTAACTTTCTGCTCTACGTCGGGACGTGCGTTGGGCTCTACGTCTGTAGTTAGCTAACTTTCAGCTCTACGTCGGGACGTGCGTTGGGCGCTACGTCGGGACGTGCGTTGGGCTCTACGTCGGGACGTCCGTTGGGCTCTACGTCGGGACGTGCGTTGGGCTCTACGTCGGGATTTAGCTTACTTTCAGCTCTACGTCGAGACGTGCGTTGGCCTCTACGTCGGGACGTGCGTTGGCCTCTATATCGGGACGTGCGTTGGTCTCTACGTCGGGACGTGCGTTGGCCTCTACGTCGGGATTTAGCTTACTTGCAGCTCTACGTCGGGACGTGCGTTGGGCTCTACGTCAGGACGTGCGTTGGGCTCTACGTCTGTAGTTAGCTAACTTTCAGCTCTACATCGGGACGTGCGTTGGGCTCTACGTCTGTAGTTAGCTAACTTTCAGCTCTATGTCGGGACGTGCGTTGGGCGCTACGTCGGGACGTGCGTTGGGCGCTACGTCGGGACGTGCGTTGGGCTCTACGTCGGGACATGCGTTGGGCTCTACGTCGGGATTTAGCTTACTTTCAGCTCTACGTCGGGACGTGCGTTGGCCTCTACGTCGGGACGTGCGTTGGCCTCTACGTCGGGACGTGCGTTGGCCTCTACGTCGGGATTTAGCTTACTTTCAGCTCTACGTCGGGACGTGCATTGGGCGCTACGTCGGGACGTGCGTTGGGTGCTACGTCGGGACGTGCATTGGGCGGTACTTCGGGAAATGCGTTGGGCGCTACGTCGGGATTTAGCTTACTTTAAGCTCTACGTCGGGGCGTGCGTTGGGCTCTACGTCGGGACGTGCGTTGGGCTCTACGTCGGGATTTAGCTTACTTTCAGCTCTACGTCGGGACGTGCGTTGGCCTCTACGTCGGGACGTGCGTTGGTCTCTACGTCGGGATTTAGCTTACTTTCAGCTCTACGTCGGGACGCGCGTTGGGCTCTACGTCGGGATTTAGCTTACTTTCAGCTCTACGTCGGGACGTGCGTTGGGCTCTACGTCGGGACGTGCGTTGGGCTCTACGTCGGGACGTGCGTTGGGCTCTACGTCTGTAGTTAGCTAACTTTCAGCTCTACGTCCGGACGTGCGTTGGGCTCTACGTCGGGACGTGCGTTGGGCTCTACGTCGGGATTTAGCTTACTTTCAGCTCTACGTCGGGACGTGCGTTGGGCTCTACGTCGGGACGTGAGTTGGGCTCTACGTCAGGACGTGCGTTGGGCTCTACGTCGGGATTTAGCTTACTTTCAGCTCTACGTCGGGACGTGCGTTGGCCTCTAAGTCGGCATTTAGCTTACTTTCAGCTCTACGTCGGGACGTGCGTTGGGCTCTACGTCGGGACGTGCGTTGGGCTCTACGTCGGGACGTGCGTTGGGTTCTACGTCGGGACGGGCGTTGGGCTCTACGTCTGTAGTTAGCTAACTTTCTGCTCTACGTCGGGACGTGCGTTGGGCTCTACGTCTGTAGTTAGCTAACTTTCAGCTCTACGTCGGGACGTGCGTTGGGCGCTACGTCGGGACGTGCGTTGGGCTCTACGTCGGGACGTGCGTTGGGCTCTACGTCGGGATTTAGCTTACTTTCAGCTCTACGTCGAGACGTGCGTTGGCCTCTACGTCGGGACGTGCGTTGGCCTCTATATCGGGACGTGCGTTGGTCTCTACGTCGGGACGTGCGTTGGCCTCTACGTCGGGATTTAGCTTACTTGCAGCTCTACGTCGGGACGTGCGTTGGGCTCTACGTCAGGACGTGCGTTGGGCTCTACGTCTGTAGTTAGCTAACTTTCAGCTCTACATCGGGACGTGCGTTGGGCTCTACGTCTGTAGTTAGCTAACTTTCAGCTCTATGTCGGGACGTGCGTTGGGCGCTACGTCGGGACGTGCGTTGGGCGCTACGTCGGGACGTGCGTTGGGCTCTACGTCGGGACATGCGTTGGGCTCTACGTCGGGATTTAGCTTACTTTCAGCTCTACGTCGGGACGTGCGTTGGCCTCTACGTCGGGACGTGCGTTGGCCTCTACGTCGGGACGTGCGTTGGCCTCTACGTCGGGATTTAGCTTACTTTCAGCTCTACGTCGGGACGTGCATTGGGCGCTACGTCGGGACGTGCGTTGGGTGCTACGTCGGGACGTGCATTGGGCGGTACTTCGGGAAATGCGTTGGGCGCTACGTCGGGATTTAGCTTACTTTAAGCTCTACGTCGGGGCGTGCGTTGGGCTCTACGTCGGGACGTGCGTTGGGCTCTACGTCGGGATTTAGCTTACTTTCAGCTCTACGTCGGGACGTGCGTTGGCCTCTACGTCGGGACGTGCGTTGGTCTCTACGTCGGGATTTAGCTTACTTTCAGCTCTACGTCGGGACGCGCGTTGGGCTCTACGTCGGGATTTAGCTTACTTTCAGCTCTACGTCGGGACGTGCGTTGGGCTCTACGTCGGGACGTGCGTTGGGCTCTACGTCGGGACGTGCGTTGGGCTCTACGTCTGTAGTTAGCTAACTTTCAGCTCTACGTCCGGACGTGCGTTGGGCTCTACGTCGGGACGTGCGTTGGGCTCTACGTCGGGATTTAGCTTACTTTCAGCTCTACGTCGGGACGTGCGTTGGGCTCTACGTCGGGACGTGAGTTGGGCTCTACGTCAGGACGTGCGTTGGGCTCTACGTCGGGATTTAGCTTACTTTCAGCTCTACGTCGGGACGTGCGTTGGCCTCTAAGTCGGCATTTAGCTTACTTTCAGCTCTACGTCGGGACGTGCGTTGGGCTCTACGTCGGGACGTGCGTTGGGCTCTACGTCGGGACGTGCGTTGGGTTCTACGTCGGGACGTGCGTTGGGCTCTACGTCTGTAGTTAGCTAACTTTCTGCTCTACGTCGGGACGTGCGTTGGGCTCTACGTCTGTAGTTAGCTAACTTTCAGCTCTACGTCGGGACGTGCGTTGGGCGCTACGTCGGGACGTGCGTTGGGCTCTACGTCGGGACGTGCGTTGGGCTCTACGTCGGGATTTAGGTTACTTTCAGCTCTACGTCAGGACGTGCGTTGGCCTCTACGCCGGGACGTGCGTTGGGCGCTACGTCGGGACGTGCGTTGGCCTCTACGTCGCGACGTGCGTTGGCCTCTAGGTCGGGATTTAGCTTACTTTCAGCTCTACGTCGGGACGTGCGTTGGCCTCTACGTCGGGACGTGCGTTGGGCTCTACGTCGGGACACGCGTTGGGCTCTGCGTCGGGACGTGCGTTGGGCTCTACGTCTGTAGTTAGCTAACTTTCAGCTCTACGTCGGGACGTGAATTGTGCTCTACGTCTGTAGTTAGCTAACTTTCAGCTCTACGTCGGCACGTGCGTTGGGCTCTACGTCGGTACGTGCGTTGGGCTCTACGTCGGGATTTAGCTTACTTTCAGCTCTTCGTCGGGACGTGCGTTGGGCTCTACGTCGGGACGTGCGTTGGGATCTACGTCGGGACGTGCGTTATGCTCTACGTCAGCACGTGCGTTGGGCTCTACGTCGGGATTTAGGTTACTTTCAGCTCTACGTCGGGACGCGCGTTGGGCTCTTCGTCTGTAGTTACCTATCTTTCAGCTCTACGTCGGGACGTGCGTTGGGCTCTACGTCGGGACGTGCGTTGGGCTCTACGTCGGGATTTAGCTTACTTTCAGCTCTACGTCGGGACGTGCATTGGGCGCTACGTCGGGACGTGCGTTGGGCTCTACGTCGGGACGTGCGTTGGGTTCTACGTCGGGACGTGCGTTGGGCTCTACGTCTGTAGTTAGCTAACTTTCAGCTCTACGTCGGGACGTGCGTTGGGCGCTATGTCGGGACGTGCGTTGGGCTCTACGTCGGGACGTGCGTTGGGCTCTACATCAGGATTTAGCTTACTTTCAGCTCTACGTCGGGACGTGCGTTGGGCTCTACGTCGGGACGTGCGTTGGGCTCTACGTCGGGACGTGCGTTGGGCTCTACGTCTGTAGTTAGCTAACTTTCTGCTCTACGTCGGGACGTGCGTTGGGCTCTACGTCTGTAGTTAGGTAACTTTCAGCTCTACGTCGGGACGTGCGTTGGGCGCTACGTCGGGACGTGCGTTGGGCTCTACGTCGGGACGTGCGTTGGGCTCTAAGTCGGGACGTGCGTTGGGCTCTACCTCGGGATTTAGCTTAATTTCAGCTCTACGTCGAGACGTGCGTTGGCCTCTACGTCGGGACGTGCGTTGGCCTCTACATCGGGACGTGCGTTGGGCTCTACGTCGGGACGGGCGTTGGGCTCTACGTCGGGATTTAGCTTACTTTCAGCTCTACGTCGGGACGTGCGTTGGCCTCTACGTCGGCATTTAGCTTTCAGCTCTACGTCGGGACGTGCGTTGGGCTGTACGTCGGGACGTGCGTTGGGCTCTACGTCGGGACGTGCGTTGGGCTCTACGTCGGGATTTAGCTTACTTTCAGCTCTACGTCGGGACGTGCGTTGGCCTCTACGTCGGGACGTGCGTTGGCCTCTACGTCGGGACGTGCGTTGGCCTCTACGTCGGGACGTGCGTTGGGCTCTACGTCGGGATTTAGCTTACTTTCAGCTCTACGTCGGGACGTGCGTTGGGCTCTACGTCGGGACGTGCGTTGGGCTCTACGTCGGGACACGCGTTGGGCTCTACGTCAGGACGCGCGTTGGGCTCTACGTCTGTAGTTAGCTAACTTTCAGCTCTACGTCGGGACGCGCGTTGGGCTCTTCGTCTGTAGTTAGCTAACTTTCAGCTCTACGTCGGGACGTGCGTTGGGCTCTACGTTGGGACGTGCGTTGGGCTCTACGTCGGGATGTGCGTTGGGTTCTACGTCGGGACGTGCGTTGAGCTCTACGTCGGGATTTAGCTTACTTTCAGCTCTACGTCGGGACGTGCGTTGGGCTCTACGTCGGGACGTGCGTTGGGCTCTACGTCGGGACGTGCGTTGGGCTCTACGTCGGGACACGCGTTGGGCTCTACGTCGGGACGCGCGTTGGGCTCTACGGCTGTAGTTAGCTAACTTTCAGCTCTACGTCGGGACGCGCGTTGGGCTCTTCGTCTGTAGTTAGCTAACTTTCAGCTCTACGTCGGGACGTGCGTTGGGCTCTACGTTGGGACGTGCGTTGGGCTCTACGTCGGGATGTGCGTTGGGTTCTACGTCGGGACGTGCGTTGAGCTCTACGTCGGGATTTAGCTTACTTTCAGCTCTACGTCGGGACGTGCGTTAGGCTCTACGTCGGGACGTGCGTTGGGCTCTACGTCGGGACGTGCGTTGGGCTCTACGTCGGGATTTAGCTGACTTTCAGGTCTACGTCGGGACGTGCGTTGGGCTCTACGTCGGGACGTGCGTTGGGCTCTACGTCTGTAGTTAGCTAACTTTCAACTCTACGTTGGGACGTGCGTTGGGCTCTACGTCTGTAGTTAGCTAACTTTCAGTTCTACGTCGGGACGTGCGTTGGGCTCTACATCTGTAGTTAGCTAACTTTCAGCTCTACGTCGGGACGTGCGTTGGGCGCTACGTCGGAACGTGCGTTGGGCTCTACGTCGGGACGTGCGTTGGGCTCTACGTCGGGACGTGCGTTGGGCTCTACGTCGGGATTTAGCTTACTTTCAGCTCTACGTCGGGACGTGTGTTGGCCTCTACGTCGGGACGTGCGTTGGCCTCTACGTCGGGACGTGCTTTGGCCTCTACGTCGGGATTTAGCTTACTTTCAGCTCTACGTCGGGACGTGCGTTGGGCTCTACGTCGGAACGTGCGTTGGGCTCCACGTCGGGACGTGCGTTGGGCTCTACGTCTGTAGTTAGCTAACTTTCTGCTCTACGTCGGGACGTGCGTTGGGCTCTACGTCTGTAGTTAGCTAACTTTCAGCTCTACGTCGGGACGTGCGTTGGGCTCTACATCTGTAGTTAGCTAACTTTCAGCTCTACGTCGGGACGTGCGTTGGGCGCTACGTCGGAACGTGCGTTGGGCTCTACGTCGGGACGTGCGTTGGGCTCTACGTCGGGATTTAGCTTACTTTCAGCTGTACGTCGGGACGTGCGTTGGCCTCTACGTCGGGACGTGCGTTGGCCTCTACGTCGGGACGTGCGTTGGCCTCTACGTCGGGATTTAGCTTACTTTCAGCTCTACGTCGGGACGTGCGTTGGGCTCTACGTCGGAACGTGCGTTGGGCTCCACGTCGGGACGTGCGTTGGGCTCTACGTCTGTAGTTAGCTAACTTTCTGCTCTACGTCGGGACGTGCGTTGGGCTCTACGTCTGTAGTTAGCTAACTTTCAGCTCTACGTCGGGACGTGCGTTGCGCACTACGTCGGGACGTGCGTTGGGCTCTACGTCGGGACGTCCGTTGGGCTCTACGTCGGGACGTGCGTTGGGCTCTACGTCGGGATTTAGCTTACTTTCAGCTCTACGTCGAGACGTGCGTTGGCCTCTACGTCAGGACGTGCGTTGGCCTCTACATCGGGACGTGCGTTGGCCTCTACGTCGGGACGTGCGTTGGCCTCTACGTCGGGATTTAGCTTACTTTCAGCTCTACGTCGGGACGTGCGTTGGGCTCTACGTCGGGACGTGCGTTGGGCTCTACGTCTGTAGTTAGCTAACTTTCAGCTCTACATCGGGACGTGCGTTGGGCTCTACGTCTGTAGTTAGCTAACTTTCAGCTCTACGTCGGGACGTGCGTTGGGCGCTACGTCGGGACGTGCGTTGGGCTCTACGTCGGGACATGCGTTGGGCTCTACGTCGGGATTTAGCTTACTTTCAGCTCTACGTCCGGACGTGCGTTGGCCTCTACGTCGGGATTTAGCTTACTTTCAGCTCTACGTCGGGACGTGCATTGGGCGCTACGTCGGGACGTGCGTTGGGCGCTACGTCGGGACGTGCGTTGGGCGGTACTTCGGGAAATGCGTTGGGCGCTACGTCGGGATTTAGCTTACTTTCAGCTCTACGTCGGGACGTGCGTTGGGCTCTATGTCGGGACGTGCGTTGGGCTCTACGTCGGGACGTGCGTTGGGCGCTACGTCGGGACGTGCGTTGGGCTCTACGTCGGGACGTGCGTTGGGCTCTACGTCGGGATTTAGCTTACTTTCAGCTCTACGTCAGGACGTGCGTTGGCCTCTACGCCGGGACGTGCGTTGGGCGCTACGTCGGGACGTGCGTTGGCCTCTACGTCGCTACGTGCGTTGGCCTCTACGTCGGGATTTAGCTTACTTTCAGCTCTACGTCGGGACGTGCGTTGGCCTCTACAACGGGATGTGCGTTGGGCTCTACGTCGGGACACGCGTTGGGCTCTACGTCGGGACGTGCGTTGGGCTCTACGTCTGTAGTTAGCTAACTTTCAGCTCTACGTCGGGACGTGAATTGTGCTCTACGTCTGTAGTTAGCTAACTTTCAGCTCTACGTCGGCACGTGCGTTGGGCTCTACGTCGGTACGTGCGTTGGGCTCTACGTCGGGATTTAGCTTACTTTCAGCTCTACGTCGGGACGTGCGTTGGGATCTACGTCGGGACGTGCGTTGGGCTCTACGTCGGGACGTGCGTTGGGCTCTACGTCTGTAGTTAGCTAACTTTCAGCTCTACGTCGGGACGTGCGTTGGGCTCTACGTCTGTAGTTAGCTAACTTTCAGCTCTACGTCGGGACGTGCGTTGGGCTCTATGTCGGGACGTGCGTTGGGCGCTACGTCGGGACGTGCGTTGGGCGCTACGTCGGGACGTGCGTTGGGCTCTACGTCGGGACGTGCGTTGGGCTCCACGTCGGGATTTAGCTTAATTTTAGCTCTACGTCGGGACGTGCGTTGGGCTCTACGTCTGTAGTTAGCTAACTTTCACCTCTACGTCGGGACGTGCGTTGGGCTCTATGTCGGGACGTGCGTTGGGCGCTACGTCGGGACGTGCGTTGGGCTCTACGTCGGGACGTGCGTTGGGCTCTACGTCGGGATTTAGCTTACTTTCAGCTCTACGTCGGGACGTGCGTTGGGCTCTACGTCGGGACGTGCGTTGGGCTCTATGTCGGGACGTTCGTTGGGTTCTACGTCGGGACGTGCGTTGGGCTCCACGTCTGTAGTTAGCTAACTTTCAGCTCTACGTCGGGACGCGCGTTGGGCTCTTCGTCTGTAGTTAGCTAACTTTCAGCTCTACGTCGGGACGTGCGTTGGCCTCTACGTCGGGACGTGCGTTGGGCGCTACGTCGGGACGTGCGTTGGCCTCTACGTCGGGACGTGCGTTGGCCTCTACGTCGGGACGTGCGTTGGGCTCTACGTCGGGATTTAGCTTACTTTCAGCTCTACGTCGGGACCTGCGTTGGGCTCTACGTCAGGACGTGCGTTGGGCTCTACGTCGGGACACGCGTTGGGATCTACGTCGGGATTTAGGTTACTTTCAGCTCTACGTCGGGACGTGCGTTAGGCTCTATGTCGGGACGTGCGTTGGGCTCTACGTCGGGACGTGCATTGGGCTCTACGTCGGGACGTGCGTTGGGCTCTACGTCGGGATTTAGCTTACTTTCAGCTCTACGTCGGGACGTGCGTTGGGCTCTACGTCGGGACGTGCGTTGGGCTCTACGTCTGTAGTTAGCTAACTTTCTGCTCTACGTCGGGACGTGCGTTGGGCTCTACGTCGGGACGTGCGTTGGGCTCTACGTCGGGACGTGCTTTGGGCTCTACGTCGGGATTTAGCTTACTTTCAGCTCTACGTCGGGACGTGCGTTGGCCTCTACGTCGGCATTTAGCTTTCAGCTCTACGTCGGGACGTGCGTTGGGCTCTACGTCGGGACGTGCGTTGGGCTCTACGTCGGGACGTGCGTTGGGCTCTACGTCGGGATTTAGCTTACTTTCAGCTCTACGTCGGGACGTGCGTTGGCCTCTACGTCGGGACGTGCGTTGGCCTCTACGTCGGGACGTGTTTGGCCTCTACGTCGGGACGTGCGTTGGGCTCTACGTCGGGATTTAGCTTACTTTCAGCTCTACGTCGGGACGTGCGTTGGGCTCTACGTCGGGACGTGCGTTGGGCTCTACGTCGGGATTTAGCTTACTTTCAGGTCTACGTCGGGACACGCGTTGGGCTCTATGTCGGGACGCGCGTTGGGCTCTACGTCTGTAGTTAGCTAACTTTCAGCTCTACGTCGGGACGCGCGTTGGGCTCTTCGTCTGTAGTTAGCTAACTTTCAGCTCTACGTCGGGACGTGCGTTGGGCTCTACGTTGGGACGTGCGTTGGGCTCTACGTCGGGATGTGCGTTGGGTTCTACGTCGGGACGTGCGTTGAGCTCTACGTCGGGATTTAGCTTACTTTCAGCTCTACGTCGGGACGTGCGTTAGGCTCTACGTCGGGACGTGCGTTGGGCTCTACGTCGGGACGTGCGTTGGGCTCTACGTCGGGATTTAGCTGACTTTCAGGTCTACGTCGGGACGTGCGTTGGGCTCTACGTCGGGACGTGCGTTGGGCTCTACGTCTGTAGTTAGCTAACTTTCAACTCTACGTTGGGACGTGCGTTGGGCTCTACGTCTGTAGTTAGCTAACTTTCAGTTCTACGTCGGGACGTGCGTTGGGCTCTACATCTGTAGTTAGCTAACTTTCAGCTCTACGTCGGGACGTGCGTTGGGCGCTACGTCGGAACGTGCGTTGGGCTCTACGTCGGGACGTGCGTTGGGCTCTACGTCGGGACGTGCGTTGGGCTCTACGTCGGGATTTAGCTTACTTTCAGCTCTACGTCGGGACGTGCGTTGGCCTCTACGTCGGGACGTGCATTGGCCTCTACGTCGGGACGTGCTTTGGCCTCTACGTCGGGATTTAGCTTACTTTCAGCTCTACGTCGGGACGTGCGTTGGGCTCTACGTCGGAACGTGCGTTGGCCTCCACGTCGGGACGTGCGTTGGGCTCTACGTCTGTAGTTAGCTAACTTTCTGCTCTACGTCGGGACGTGCGTTGGGCTCTACGTCTGTAGTTAGCTAACTTTCAGCTCTACGTCGGGACGTGCGTTGGGCTCTACATCTGTAGTTAGCTAACTTTCAGCTCTACGTCGGGACGTGCGTTGGGCGCTATGTCGGAACGTGCGTTGGGCTCTACGTCGGGACGTGCGTTGGGCTCTACGTCGGGACGTGCGTTGGGCTCTACGTCGGGATTTAGCTTACTTTCAGCTCTACGTCGGGACGTGCGTTGGCCTCTACGTCGGGACGTGCGTTGGCCTCTACGTCGGGATTTAGCTTACTTTCAGCTCTACGTCGGGACGTGCGTTGGGCTCTACGTCGGAACGTGCGTTGGGCTCCACGTCGGGACGTGCGTTGGGCTCTACGTCTGTAGTTAGCTAACTTTCTGCTCTACGTTGGGACGTGCGTTGGGCTCTACGTCTGTAGTTAGCTAACTTTCAGCTCTACGTCGGGACGTGCGTTGGGCACTACGTCGGGACGTGCGTTGGGCTATACGTCGGGACGTCCGTTGGGCTCTACGTCGGGACGTGCGTTGGGCTCTACGTCGGGATTTAGCTTACATTCAGCTCTACGTCGAGACGTGCGTTGGCCTCTACGTCGGGACGTGCGTTGGCCTCTACATCGGGACGTGCGTTGGCCTCTACGTCGGGACGTGCGTTGGCCTCTACGTCGGGATTTAGCTTACTTTCAGCTCTACGTCGGGACGTGCGTTGGGCTCTATGTCGGGACGTGCGTTGGGCTCTACGTCTGTAGTTAGCTAACTTTCAGCTCTACATCGGGACGTGCGTTGGGCTCTACGTCTGTAGTTAGCTAACTTTCAGCTCTACGTCGGGACGTGCGTTGGGCGCTACGTCGGGACGTGCGTTGGGCTCTATGTCGGGACATGCGTTGGGCTCTACGTCGGGATTTAGCTTACTTTCAGCTCTACGTCGGGACGTGCGTTGGCCTCTACGTCGGGACGTGCGTTGGCCTCTACGTCGGGATTTAGCTTACTTTCAGCTCTACGTCGGGACGTGCATTGGGCGCTACGTCGGGACGTGCGTTGGGCGCTACGTCGGGACGTGCGTTGGGCGGTACTTCGGGAAATGCGTTGGGCGCTACGTCGGGATTTAGCTTACTTTCAGCTCTACGTCGGGACGTGCGTTGGCCTCTATGTCGGGACGTGCGTTGGGCTCTACGTCGGGACGTGCGTTGGGCTCTACATCGGGATTTAGCTTACTTTCAGCTCTACGTCGGGACGTGCGTTGGCCTCTACATTGGGACGTGCGTTGGCCTCTACGTCGGGATTTAGCTTACTTTCAGCTCTACGTCGGGACGTGCGTTGGCCTCTACGTCGGGACGTGCGTTGGCCTCTACGTCGGGATTTAGCTTACTTTCAGCTCTACGTCGGGACGCGCGTTGGGCTCTACGTCGGGATTTAGCTTACTTTCAGCTCTACGTCGGGACGTGCGTTGGGCTCTACGTCGGGACGTGCGTTGGGCTCTACGTCGGGACGTGCGTTGGGCTCTACGTCTGTAGTTAGCTAACTTTCAGCTCTACGTCGGGTCGTGCGTTGGGCTCTACGTCGGGACGTGCGTTGGGCTCTACGTCGGGATTTAGCTTACTTTCAGCTCTACGTCGGGACGTTCGTTGGGCTCTACGTCGGGACGTGAGTTGGGCTCTACGTCGGGACTTGCGTTGGGCTCTACGTCGGGATTTAGCTTACTTGCAGCTCTACGTCGGGACGTGCGTTGGCCTCTAAGTCGGCATTTAGCTTACTTTCAGCTCTACGTCGGGACGTGCGTTGGGCTCTACGACGGGACGTGCGTTGGGCTCTACGTCGGGACGTGCGTTGGGTTCTACGTCGGGACGTGCGTTGGGCTCTACGTCTGTAGTTAGCTAACTTTCTGCTCTACGTCGGGACGTGCGTTGGGCTCTACGTCTGTAGTTAGCTAACTTTCAGCTCTACGTCGGGACGTGCGTTGGGCGCTACGTCGGGACGTGCGTTGGGCTCTACGTCGGGACGTGCGTTGGGCTCTACGTCGGGATTTAGGTTACTTTCAGCTCTACGTCAGGACGTGCGTTGGCCTCTACGCCGGTACGTGCGTTGGGCGCTACGTCGGGACGTGCGTTGGCCTCTACGTCGCGACGTGGGTTGGCCTCTACGTCGGGATTTAGCTTACTTTCAGCTCTACGTCAGGACGTGCGTTGGCCTCTACGTCGGGATGTGCGTTGGGCTCTACGTCGGGACACGCGTTGGGCTCTACGTCGGGACGTGCGTTGGGCTCTACGTCTGTAGTTAGCTAACTTTCAGCTCTACGTCGGCACGTGCGTTGGGCTCTACGTCGGTACGTGCGTTGGGCTGTACGTCGGGATTTAGCTTACTTTCAGCTCTACGTCGGGACGTGCGTTGGGCTCTACGTCGGGACGTGCGTTGGGCTCTACGTCGGGACGTGCGTTGGGCTCTACGTCGGGATTTAACTTAATTTTAGCTCTACGTCGGGACGTGCGTTGGGCTCTACGTCTGTAGTTAGCTAAATTTCAGCTCTACGTCGGGACGTGCGTTGGGCTCTATGTCGGGACGTGCGTTGGGCGCTATGTCGGGACGTGCGTTGGGCGCTACGTCGGGACGTGCGTTGGGCTCTACGTCGGGACGTGCGTTGGGCTCTACGTCGGGATTTAGCTTAATTTTAGCTCTACGTCGGGACGTGCGTTGGGCTCTACGTCTGTAGTTAGCTAACTTTCACCTCTACGTCGGGACGTGCGTTGGGCTCTATGTCGGGACGTGCGTTGGGCGCTACGTCGGGACGTGCGTTGGGCTCTACGTCGGGACGTGCTTTGGGCTCTGCGTCGGGATTTAGCTTACTTTCAGCTCTACGTCGGGACGTGCGTTGGGCTCTACGTCGGGACGTGCGTTGGGCTCTATGTCGGGACGTGCGTTGGGTTCTACGTCGGGACGTGCGTTGGGCTCCACGTCTGTAGTTAGCTAACTTTCAGCTCTACGTCGGGACGCGCGTTGGGCTCTTCGTCTGTAGTTAGCTAACTTTCAGCTCTACGTCGGGACGTGCGTTGGCCTCTACGTCGGGACGTGCGTTGGGCGCTACGTCGGGACGTGCGTTGGCCTCTACGTCGGGACGTGCGTTGGCCTCTACGTCGGGACGTGCGTTGGGCTCTACGTCGGGATTTAGCTTACTTTCAGCTCTACGTCGGGACCTGCGTTGGGCTCTACGTCAGGACGTGCGTTGGGCTCTACGTCGGGACACGCGTTGGGATCTACGTCGGGATTTAGGTTACTTTCAGCTCTACGTCGGGACGTGCGTTAGGCTCTATGTCGGGACGTGCGTTGGGCTCTACGTCGGGACGTGCGTTGGGCTCTACGTCGGGACGTGCGTTGGGCTCTACGTCGGGATTTAGCTTACTTTCAGCTCTACGTCGGGACGTGCGTTGGGCTCTACGTCGGGACGTGCGTTGGGCTCTACGTCTGTAGTTAGCTAACTTTCTGCTCTACGTCGGGACGTGCGTTGGGCTCTACGTCGGGACGTGCGTTGGGCTCTACGTCGGGACGTGCTTTGGGCTCTACGTCGGGATTTAGCTTACTTTCAGCTCTACGTCGGGACGTGCGTTGTCCTCTACGTCGGCATTTAGCTTTCAGCTCTACGTCGGGACGTGCGTTGGGCTCTACGTCGGGACGTGCGTTGGGCTCTACGTCTGTAGTTAGCTAACTTTCACCTCTACGTCGGGACGTGCGTTGGGCTCTTCGTCGGGACATGAGTTGGGCTCCACGTCGGGACGTGCATTGGGCTCTACGTCGGGATTTAGCTTACTTTCAGCTCTACGTCGGGACGTGCGTTGGCCTCTACGTCGGCATTTACCTTTCAGCTCTACGTCGGGACGTGCGTTGGGCTCTACGTCGGGACGTGCGTTGGGCTGTACGTCGGGACGCGCGTTGGGCTCTTCGTCTGTAGTTAGGTAACTTTCAGCTCTACGTCGGGACGTGCGTTGGGCTCTACGTCGGGACGTGCGTTGGGCTCTAGATCAGGATTTATTTTACTTTCAGCTCTACGAGGGGACGTGTGTTGGGCTCGACATCAGGATTTAGCGTACTTTCAGCTCTACGTCGGGACGTGTGTTGGGCTCTACGTCGGGACGTGTGTTGGGCTCCACGTCGGGACGCGTGTTGGGCTGAATGTCGGGACGTGTGTTGGCCTCTACGTCGCGACGTGTGTTGGACTCTACGTCGCGACGTGTGTTGGGCTGTACGTCGCGACGTGTGTTGGGCTCTGCGTCGCGACGTGTGTTGGGCTCTGCGTCGGGACGTGTGTTGGGCTCTACGTCGGGACGTGTGTTGGGCTCTACGTCGGGACGTGTTTTGGGCACTAGATCAGGATTTATCTTACTTTCAGCTCTACGAGGGGACGTGTCTTGGGCTCGACATCAGGATTTAGCGTACTTTCAGCTCTACGTGGGGACCTGTGTTGGGCTCCACGTCGGGACGTGTGTTGGGCTCCACGTCGGGATGCGTGTTGGGCTGCATGTCGGGACGTGTGTTGGGCTCTACATCGGGACGTGTGTTGGGCTCCACGTCGGGACACGTGTTGGGCTGCATGTCGGGACGTGTGTTGGGCTCTACGTCGGGACGCGCGTTGGGCTCTTCGTCTGTAGTTAGCTAACTTTCAGCTCTACGTCGGGACGTGCGGTGGGCTCTACGTCGGGACGTGCGTTGGGCTCTACATCGGGACGTGCGTTGGGCTCTACGTCGGGATTTAGCTTACTTTCAGCTCTACGTCGGGACGTGCGTTGGGCTCTACGTCGGGACGTGCGTTGGGCTCTACGTCAGGACGTGCGTTGGGCTCTACGTCGGGATTTAGGTTACTTTCAGCTCTACGTCAGGACGTGCGTTGGCCTCTACGCCGGGACGTGCGTTGGGCGCTACGTCGGGACGTGCGTTGGCCTCTACGTCAGACGTGCGTTGGGCTCTACGTCGGGATTTAGCTTACTTTCAGCTCTACGTCGGGACGTGCGTTGGCCTCTACGTCGGGATGTGCGTTGGGCTCTACGTCGGGACACGCGTTGGGCTCTACGTCGGGACGTGCGTTGGGCTCTACGTCTGTAGTTAGCTAACTTTCAGCTCTACGTCGGCACGTGCGTTGGGCTCTACGTCGGTACGTGCGTTGGGCTCTACGTCGGGATTTAGCTTACTTTCAGCTCTACGTCGGGACGTGCGTTGGGCTCTACGTCGGGACGTGCGTTGGGCTCTACGTCGGGACGTGCGTTGGGCTCTACGTCGGGATTTAACTTAATTTTAGCTCTACGTCGGGACGTGCGTTGGGCTCTACGTCTGTAGTTAGCTAAATTTCAGCTCTACGTCGGGACGTGCGTTGGGCTCTATGTCGGGACGTGCGTTGGGCGCTACGTCGGGACGTGCGTTGGGCGCTACGTCGGGACGTGCGTTGGGCTCTACGTCGGGACGTGCGTTGGGCTCTACGTCGGGATTTAGCTTAATTTTAGCTCTACGTCGGGACGTGCGTTGGGCTCTACGTCTGTAGTTAGCTAAATTTCACCTCTACGTCGGGACGTGCGTTGGGCTCTATGTCGGGACGTGCGTTGGGCGCTACGTCGGGACGTGCGTTGGGCTCTACGTCGGGACGTGCTTTGGGCTCTGCGTCGGGATTTAGCTTACTTTCAGCTCTACGTCGGGACGTGCGTTGGGCTCTACGTCGGGACGTGCGTTGGGCTCTATGTCGGGACGTGCGTTGGGTTCTACGTCGGGACGTGCGTTGGGCTCCACGTCTGTAGTTAGCTAACTTTCAGCTCTACGTCGGGACGCGCGTTGGGCTCTTCGTCTGTAGTTAGCTAACTTTCAGCTCTACGTCGGGACGTGCGTTGGCCTCTACGTCGGGACGTGCGTTGGGCGCTACGTCGGGACGTGCGTTGGCCTCTACGTCGGGACGTGCGTTGGGCTCTACGTCGGGATTTAGCTTACTTTCAGCTCTACGTCGGGACCTGCGTTGGGCTCTACGTCAGGACATGCGTTGGGCTCTACGTCGGGACACGCGTTGGGATCTACGTCGGGATTTAGGTTACTTTCAGCTCTACGTCGGGACGTGCGTTAGGCTCTATGTCGGGACGTGCGTTGGGCTCTACGTCGGGACGTGCGTTGGGCTCTACGTCGGGACGTGCGTTGGGCTCTACGTCGGGATTTAGCTTACTTTCAGCTCTACGTCGGGACGTGCGTTGGGCTCTACGTCGGGACGTGCGTTGGGCTCTACGTCGGGACGTGCGTTGGGCTCTACGTCGGGACGTGCTTTGGGCTCTACGTCGGGATTTAGCTTACTTTCAGCTCTACGTCGGGACGGGCGTTGGCCTCTACGTCGGCATTTAGCTTTCAGCTCTACGTCGGGACGTGCGTTGGGCTCTACGTCGGGACGTGCGTTGGGCTCTACGTCTGTAGTTAGCTAACTTTCACCTCTACGTCGGGACGTGCGTTGGGCTCTACGTCGGGACGTGAGTTGGGCTCCACGTCGGGACGTGCATTGGGCTCTACGTCGGGATTTAGCTTACTTTCAGCTCTACGTCGGGACGTGCGTTGGCCTCTACGTCGGCATTTACCTTTCAGCTCTACGTCGGGACGTGCGTTGGGCTGTACGTCGGGACGTGCGTTGGGCTGTACGTCGGGACGTGCGTTGGGCTATACGTCGGGACGTGCGTTGGGCTCCACGTCTGTAGTTAGCTAACTTTCTGCTCTCCGTCAGGACGTGCGTTGGTCTCTACGTCGGGACGTGCGTTGGGCGCTACGTCGGGACGTGCGTTGGGCTCTACGTCGGGATTTAGCTTACTTTCAGCTCTACGTCGGGACGTGCGTTGGCCTCTACGTCGGGACGTGCATTGGTCTCTACGTCGGGACACGCGTTGGGCTCTACGTCGCGACGCGCGTTGGGCTCTACGTCTGCAGATAGCTAACTTTCAGCTCTACGTCGGGACGCGCGTTGGGCTCTTCGTCTGTAGTTAGGTAACTTTCAGCTCTACGTCGGGACGTGCGTTGGGCTCTACGTCGGGACGTGCGTTGGGCTCTAGATCAGGATTTATTTTACTTTCAGCTCTACGAGGGGACGTGTGTTGGGCTCGACATCAGGATTTAGCGTACTTTCAGCTCTACGTCGGGACGTGTGTTGGGCTCTACGTCGGGACGTGTGTTGGGCTCCACGTCGGGACGCGTGTTGGGCTGAATGTCGGGACGTGTGTTGGGCTCTACGTCGGGATTTAGTTACTTTCAGCTCTACGTCGGGACGTGTGTTGGCCTCTACGTCGCGACGTGTGTTGGACTCTACGTCGCGACGTGTGTTGGGCTGTACGTCGCGACGTGTGTTGGGCTCTGCGTCGCGACGTGTGTTGGGCTCTGCGTCGGGACGTGTGTTGGGCTCTACGTCGGGACGTGTGTTGGGCTCTACGTCGGGACGTGTTTTGGGCACTAGATCAGGATTTATCTTACTTTCAGCTCTACGAGGGGACGTGTCTTGGGCTCGACATCAGGATTTAGCGTACTTTCAGCTCTACGTGGGGACCTGTGTTGGGCTCCACGTCGGGACGTGTGTTGGGCTCCACGTCGGGATGCGTGTTGGGCTGCATGTCGGGACGTGTGTTGGGCTCTACATCGGGACGTGTGTTGGGCTCCACGTCGGGACACGTGTTGGGCTGCATGTCGGGACGTGTGTTGGGCTCTACGTCGGGACGCGCGTTGGGCTCTTCGTCTGTAGTTAGCTAACTTTCAGCTCTACGTCGGGACGTGCGGTGGGCTCTACGTCGGGACGTGCGGTGGGCTCTACATCGGGACGTGCGTTGGGCTCTACGTCGGGATTTAGCTTACTTTCAGCTCTACGTCGGGACGTGCGTTGGGCTCTACGTCGGGACGTGCGTTGGGCTCTACGTCAGGACGTGCGTTGGGCTCTGCGTCGGGATTTAGCTTACTTTCAGCTCTACGTCGGGACGTGCGTTGGGCTGTACGTCGGGACGTGCGTTGGGCTCTACGTCTGTAGTTAGCTAACTTTCAGCTCTGCGTCGGGACGTGCATTGGGCTCTATGTCGGGACGTGCGTTGGGCTCTACGTCGGGACGTGCGTTGGGCTCTACGTCAGACGTGCGTTGGGCTCTACGTCGGGATTTAGCTTACTTTCAGCTCTACGTCGGGACGTGCGTTGGGCTCTACGTCGGAACGTGCGTTGGGCTCCACGTCGGGACATGCGTTGGGCTCTACGTCTGTAGTTAGCTAACTTTCTGCTCTACGTCGGGACGTGCGTTGGGCGCTACGTCGGGACGTGCGTTGGGCTCTACGTCGGGACGTCCGTTGGGCTCTACGTCGGGACGTGCGTTGGGCTCTACGTCGGGATTTAGCTTACTTTCAGCTCTACGTCGAGACGTGCGTTGGCCTCTACGTCGGGACGTGCGTTGGCCTCTACGTCGGGACGTGCGTTGGCCTCTACGTCGGGACGTGCGTTGGCCTCTACGTCGGGATTTAGCTTACTTTCAGCTCTACGTCGGGACGTGCATTGGGCGCTACGTCGGGACGTGCGTTGGGCGCTACGTCGGGACGTGCGTTGGGCGGTACTTCGGGAAATGCGTTGGGCGCTACGTCGGGATTTAGCTTACTTTCAGCTCTACGTCGGGACGTGCGTTGGGCTCTATGTCGGGACGTGCGTTGGGCTCTACGTCGGGACGTGCGTTGGGCTCTACGTCGGGATTTAGCTTACTTTCAGCTCTACGTCGGGACGTGCGTTGGCCTCTACATTGGGACGTGCGTTGGCCTCTACGTCGGGATTTAGCTTACTTTCAGCTCTACGTCGGGACGTGCGTTGGCCTCTACGTCGGGACGTGCGTTGGGCTGCATGTCGGGACGTGTGTTGGGCTCTACGTCGGGATTTAGTTACTTTCAGCTCTACGTCGGGACGTGTGTTGGCCTCTACTTCGCGACGTGTGTTGGACTCTACGTCGCGACGTGTGTTGGGCTGTACGTCGCGACGTGTGTTGGGCTCTGCGTCGCGACTTGTGTTGGGCTCTGCGTCGGGACGTGTGTTGGGCACTAGATCAGGATTTATCTTACTTTCAGCTCTACGAGGGGACGTGTCCTGGGCTCGACATCAGGATTTAGCGTACTTTCAGCTCTACGTGGGGACCTGTGTTGGGCTCTACGTCGGGACGTGTGTTGGGCTCCACGTCGGGACGCGTGTTGGGCTGCATGTCGGGACGTGTCTTGGGCTCTACGTCGGGACGTGTGTTGGGCTCCACGTCGGGACACGTGTTGGGCTGCATGTCGGGACGTGTGTTGGGCTCTGCGTCGGGACGTGTGTTGGGCTCTACGTCGGGATTTAGTTACTTTCAGCTCTACGTCGGGACGTGTGTTGGGCTCTACGTCGGGACTTGTGTTGGGCTCTACGTCACGACGTGTGTTGGACTCTGCGTCGGGACGTGTGTTGGGCTCTGCGTCGGGACGTGTGTTGGGCTCTACGTGGGGACGTGCGTTGGGCTCTACGTCGGGACGTGCGTTGGGCTCTACGTCGGGACGTGCGTTGGGCTCTACGTCTGTAGTTAGCTAACTTTCAGCTCTACGTCGGGACGTGCATTGGGCTCTACGTCGGGACGTGCGTTGGGCTCTACGTCTGTAGTTAGCTAACTTTCAGCTCTACGTCGGGACGTGCGTTGGGCTCTACGTCGGGACGTGAGTTGGGCTCTACGTCGGGACGTGCGTTGGGCTCTACGTCGGGATTTAGCTTACTTTCAGCTCTACGTCGGGACGTGCGTTGGCCTCTAAGTCGGCATTTAGCTTACTTTCAGCTCTACGTCGGGACGTGCGTTGGGCTCTACGTCGGGACGTGCGTTGGGCTCTACGTCGGGACGTGCGTTGGGTTCTACGTCGGGACGTGCGTTGGGCTCTACGTCTGTAGTTAGCTAACTTTCTGCTCTACGTCGTGACGTGCGTTGGGCTCTACGTCTGTAGTTAGCTAACTTTCAGCTCTACGTCGGGACGTGCGTTGGGCGCTACGTCGGGACGTGCGTTGGGCTCTACGTCGGGACGTGCGTTGGGCTCTACGTTGGGATTTAGGTTACTTTCAGCTCTACGTCAGGACGTGCGTTGGCCTCTACGTCGGGACGTGCGTTGGCCTCTACGTCGGGATTTAGCTTACTTTCAGCTCTACGTCGGTACGTGCGTTGGCCTCTACGTCGGGACGTGCGTTGGGCTCTACGTCGGGACACGCGTTGGGCTCTACGTCGGGACGCGCGTTGGGCTCTACGTCTGTAGTTAGCTAACTTTCAGCTCTACGTCGGGACGTGCGTTGAGCTCTACGTCGGTACGTGCGTTTGGCTCTACGTCGGGATTTAGCTTACTTTCAGCTCTACGTCGGGACGTGCGTTGGGCTCTAGATCAGGATTTATTTTACTTTCAGCTCTACGAGGGGACGTGTGTTGGGCTCGACATCAGGATTTAGCGTACTTTCAGCTCTACGTCGGGACGTGTGTTGGGCTCTACGTCGGGACGTGTGTTGGGCTCCACGTCGGGACGCGTGTTGGGCTGCATGTCGGGACGTGTGTTGGGCTCTACGTCGGGATTTAGTTACTTTCAGCTCTACGTCGGGACGTGTGTTGGCCTCTACGTCGCGACGTGTGTTGGACTCTACGTCGCGACGTGTGTTGGGCTGTACGTCGCGACGTGTGTTGGGCTCTGCGTCGCGACGTGTGTTGGGCTCTGCGTCGGGACGTGTGTTGGGCTCTACGTCGGGACGTGTGTTGGGCTCTACGTCGGGACGTGTTTTGGGCACTAGATCAGGATTTATCTTACTTTCAGCTCTACGAGGGGACGTGTCTTGGGCTCGACATCAGGATTTAGCGTACTTTCAGCTCTACGTGGGGACCTGTGTTGGGCTCTACGTCGGGACGTGTGTTGGGCTCCACGTCGGGACGCGCGTTGGGCTCTTCGTCTGTAGTTAGCTAACTTTCAGCTCTACGTCGGGACGTGCGGTGGGCTCTACGTCGGGACGTGCGTTGGGCTCTACATCGGGACGTGCGTTGGGCTCTACGTCGGGATTTAGCTTACTTTCAGCTCTACGTCGGGACGTGCGTTGGGCTCTACGTCGGGACGTGCGTTGGGCTCTACGTCAGGACGTGCGTTGGGCTCTACGTCGGGATTTATGTTACTTTCAGCTCTACGTCAGGACGTGCGTTGGCCTCTACGCCGGGACGTGCGTTGGGCGCTACGTCGGGACGTGCGTTGGCCTCTACGTCGCGACGTGCGTTGGCCTCTACGTCGGGATTTAGCTTACTTTCAGCTCTACGTCGGGACGTGCGTTGGCCTCTACGTCGGGATGTGCGTTGGGCTCTACGTCGGGACACGCGTTGGGCTCTACGTCGGGACGTGCGTTGGGCTCTACGTCTGTAGTTAGCTAACTTTCAGCTCTACGTCGGCACGTGCGTTGGGCTCTACGTCGGTACGTGCGTTGGGCTCTACGTCGGGATTTAGCTTACTTTCAGCTCTACGTCGGGACGTGCGTTGGGCTCTACGTCGGGACGTGCGTTGGGCTCTACGTCGGGACGTGCGTTGGGCTCTACGTCGGGATTTAACTTAATTTTAGCTCTACGTCGGGACGTGCGTTGGGCTCTACGTCTGTAGTTAGCTAAATTTCAGCTCTACGTCGGGACGTGCGTTGGGCTCTATGTCGGGACGTGCGTTGGGCGCTACGTCGGGACGTGCGTTGGGCGCTACGTCGGGACGTGCGTTGGGCTCTACGTCGGGACGTGCGTTGGGCTCTACGTCGGGATTTAGCTTAATTTTAGCTCTACGTCGGGACGTGCGTTGGGCTCTACGTCTGTAGTTAGCTAACTTTCACCTCTACGTCGGGACGTGCGTTGGGCTCTATGTCGGGACGTGCGTTGGGCGCTACGTCGGGACGTGCGTTGGGCTCTACGTCGGGACGTGCTTTGGGCTCTGCGTCGGGATTTAGCTTACTTTCAGCTCTACGTCGGGACGTGCGTTGGGCTCTACGTCGGGACGTGCGTTGGGCTCTATGTCGGGACGTGCGTTGGGTTCTACGTCGGGACGTGCGTTGGGCTCCACGTCTGTAGTTAGCTAACTTTCAGCTCTACGTCGGGACGCGCGTTGGGCTCTTCGTCTGTAGTTAGCTAACTTTCAGCTCTACGTCGGGACGTGCGTTGGCCTCTACGTCGGGACGTGCGTTGGGCGCTACGTCGGGACGTGCGTTGGCCTCTACGTCGGGACGTGCGTTGGCCTCTACGTCGGGACGTGCGTTGGGCTCTACGTCGGGATTTAGCTTACTTTCAGCTCTACGTCGGGACCTGCGTTGGGCTCTACGTCAGGACATGCGTTGGGCTCTACGTCGGGACACGCGTTGGGATCTACGTCGGGATTTAGGTTACTTTCAGCTCTACGTCGGGACGTGCGTTAGGCTCTATGTCGGGACGTGCGTTGGGCTCTACGTCGGGACGTGCGTTGGGCTCTACGTCGGGACGTGCGTTGGGCTCTACGTCGGGATTTAGCTTACTTTCAGCTCTACGTCGGGACGTGCGTTGGGCTCTACGTCGGGACGTGCGTTGGGCTCTACGTCTGTAGTTAGCTAACTTTCTGCTCTACGTCGGGACGTGCGTTGGGCTCTACGTCGGGACGTGCGTTGGGCTCTACGTCGGGACGTGCTTTGGGCTCTACGTCGGGATTTAGCTTACTTTCAGCTCTACGTCGGGACGTGCGTTGGCCTCTACGTCGGCATTTAGCTTTCAGCTCTACGTCGGGACGTGCGTTGGGCTCTACGTCGGGACGTGCGTTGGGCTCTACGTCTGTAGTTAGCTAACTTTCACCTCTACGTCGGGACGTGCGTTGGGCTCTACGTCGGGACGTGAGTTGGGCTCCACGTCGGGACGTGCATTGGGCTCTACGTCGGGATTTAGCTTACTTTCAGCTCTACGTCGGGACGTGCGTTGGCCTCTACGTCGGCATTTACCTTTCAGCTCTACGTCGGGACGTGCGTTGGGCTGTACGTCGGGACGTGCGTTGGGCTGTACGTCGGGACGTGCGTTGGGCTATACGTCGGGACGTGCGTTGGGCTCCACGTCTGTAGTTAGCTAACTTTCTGCTCTCCGTCAGGACGTGCGTTGGTCTCTACGTCGGGACGTGCGTTGGGCGCTACGTCGGGACGTGCGTTGGCCTCTACGTCGGGATTTAGCTTACTTTCAGCTCTACGTCGGGACGTGCGTTGGCCTCTACGTCGGGACGTGCATTGGTCTCTACGTCGGGACACGCGTTGGGCTCTACGTCGCGACGCGCGTTGGGCTCTACGTCTGCAGATAGCTAACTTTCAGCTCTACGTCGGGACGCGCGTTGGGCTCTTCGTCTGTAGTTAGGTAACTTTCAGCTCTACGTCGGGACGTGCGTTGGGCTCTACGTCGGGACGTGCGTTGGGCTCTAGATCAGGATTTATTTTACTTTCAGCTCTACGAGGGGACGTGTGTTGGGCTCGACATCAGGATTTAGCGTACTTTCAGCTCTACGTCGGGACGTGTGTTGGGCTCTACGTCGGGACGTGTGTTGGGCTCCACGTCGGGACGCGTGTTGGGCTGAATGTCGGGACGTGTGTTGGGCTCTACGTCGGGATTTAGTTACTTTCAGCTCTACGTCGGGACGTGTGTTGGCCTCTACGTCGCGACGTGTGTTGGACTCTACGTCGCGACGTGTGTTGGGCTGTACGTCGCGACGTGTGTTGGGCTCTGCGTCGCGACGTGTGTTGGGCTCTGCGTCGGGACGTGTGTTGGGCTCTACGTCGGGACGTGTGTTGGGCTCTACGTCGGGACGTGTTTTGGGCACTAGATCAGGATTTATCTTACTTTCAGCTCTACGAGGGGACGTGTCTTGGGCTCGACATCAGGATTTAGCGTACTTTCAGCTCTACGTGGGGACCTGTGTTGGGCTCCACGTCGGGACGTGTGTTGGGCTCCACGTCGGGATGCGTGTTGGGCTGCATGTCGGGACGTGTGTTGGGCTCTACATCGGGACGTGTGTTGGGCTCCACGTCGGGACACGTGTTGGGCTGCATGTCGGGACGTGTGTTGGGCTCTACGTCGGGACGCGCGTTGGGCTCTTCGTCTGTAGTTAGCTAACTTTCAGCTCTACGTCGGGACGTGCGGTGGGCTCTACGTCGGGACGTGCGGTGGGCTCTACATCGGGACGTGCGTTGGGCTCTACGTCGGGATTTAGCTTACTTTCAGCTCTACGTCGGGACGTGCGTTGGGCTCTACGTCGGGACGTGCGTTGGGCTCTGCGTCGGGATTTAGCTTACTTTCAGCTCTACGTCGGGACGTGCGTTGGGCTGTACGTCGGGACGTGCGTTGGGCTCTACGTCTGTAGTTAGCTAACTTTCAGCTCTGCGTCGGGACGTGCATTGGGCTCTATGTCGGGACGTGCGTTGGGCTCTACGTCGGGACGTGCGTTGGGCTCTACGTCAGACGTGCGTTGGGCTCTACGTCGGGATTTAGCTTACTTTCAGCTCTACGTCGGGACGTGCGTTGGGCTCTACGTCGGAACGTGCGTTGGGCTCCACGTCGGGACATGCGTTGGGCTCTACGTCTGTAGTTAGCTAACTTTCTGCTCTACGTCGGGACGTGCGTTGGGCGCTACGTCGGGACGTGCGTTGGGCTCTACGTCGGGACGTCCGTTGGGCTCTACGTCGGGACGTGCGTTGGGCTCTACGTCGGGATTTAGCTTACTTTCAGCTCTACGTCGAGACGTGCGTTGGCCTCTACGTCGGGACGTGCGTTGGCCTCTACGTCGGGACGTGCGTTGGCCTCTACGTCGGGACGTGCGTTGGCCTCTACGTCGGGATTTAGCTTACTTTCAGCTCTACGTCGGGACGTGCATTGGGCGCTACGTCGGGACGTGCGTTGGGCGCTACGTCGGGACGTGCGTTGGGCGGTACTTCGGGAAATGCGTTGGGCGCTACGTCGGGATTTAGCTTACTTTCAGCTCTACGTCGGGACGTGCGTTGGGCTCTATGTCGGGACGTGCGTTGGGCTCTACGTCGGGACGTGCGTTGGGCTCTACGTCGGGATTTAGCTTACTTTCAGCTCTACGTCGGGACGTGCGTTGGCCTCTACATTGGGACGTGCGTTGGCCTCTACGTCGGGATTTAGCTTACTTTCAGCTCTACGTCGGGACGTGCGTTGGCCTCTACGTCGGGACGTGCGTTGGGCTGCATGTCGGGACGTGTGTTGGGCTCTACGTCGGGATTTAGTTACTTTCAGCTCTACGTCGGGACGTGTGTTGGCCTCTACTTCGCGACGTGTGTTGGACTCTACGTCGCGACGTGTGTTGGGCTGTACGTCGCGACGTGTGTTGGGCTCTGCGTCGCGACTTGTGTTGGGCTCTGCGTCGGGACGTGTGTTGGGCACTAGATCAGGATTTATCTTACTTTCAGCTCTACGAGGGGACGTGTCCTGGGCTCGACATCAGGATTTAGCGTACTTTCAGCTCTACGTGGGGACCTGTGTTGGGCTCTACGTCGGGACGTGTGTTGGGCTCCACGTCGGGACGCGTGTTGGGCTGCATGTCGGGACGTGTCTTGGGCTCTACGTCGGGACGTGTGTTGGGCTCCACGTCGGGACACGTGTTGGGCTGCATGTCGGGACGTGTGTTGGGCTCTGCGTCGGGACGTGTGTTGGGCTCTACGTCGGGATTTAGTTACTTTCAGCTCTACGTCGGGACGTGTGTTGGGCTCTACGTCGGGACTTGTGTTGGGCTCTACGTCACGACGTGTGTTGGACTCTGCGTCGGGACGTGTGTTGGGCTCTGCGTCGGGACGTGTGTTGGGCTCTACGTGGGGACGTGCGTTGGGCTCTACGTCGGGACGTGCGTTGGGCTCTACGTCGGGACGTGCGTTGGGCTCTACGTCTGTAGTTAGCTAACTTTCAGCTCTACGTCGGGACGTGCATTGGGCTCTACGTCGGGACGTGCGTTGGGCTCTACGTCTGTAGTTAGCTAACTTTCAGCTCTACGTCGGGACGTGCGTTGGGCTCTACGTCGGGACGTGAGTTGGGCTCTACGTCGGGACGTGCGTTGGGCTCTACGTCGGGATTTAGCTTACTTTCAGCTCTACGTCGGGACGTGCGTTGGCCTCTAAGTCGGCATTTAGCTTACTTTCAGCTCTACGTCGGGACGTGCGTTGGGCTCTACGTCGGGACGTGCGTTGGGCTCTACGTCGGGACGTGCGTTGGGTTCTACGTCGGGACGTGCGTTGGGCTCTACGTCTGTAGTTAGCTAACGTTCTGCTCTACGTCGTGACGTGCGTTGGGCTCTACGTCTGTAGTTAGCTAACTTTCAGCTCTACGTCGGGACGTGCGTTGGGCGCTACGTCGGGACGTGCGTTGGGCTCTACGTCGGGACGTGCGTTGGGCTCTACGTTGGGATTTAGGTTACTTTCAGCTCTACGTCAGGACGTGCGTTGGCCTCTACGTCGGGACGTGCGTTGGCCTCTACGTCGGGATTTAGCTTACTTTCAGCTCTACGTCGGTACGTGCGTTGGCCTCTACGTCGGGACGTGCGTTGGGCTCTACGTCGGGACACGCGTTGGGCTCTACGTCGGGACGCGCGTTGGGCTCTACGTCTGTAGTTAGCTAACTTTCAGCTCTACGTCGGGACGTGCGTTGAGCTCTACGTCGGTACGTGCGTTTGGCTCTACGTCGGGATTTAGCTTACTTTCAGCTCTACGTCGGGACGTGCGTTGGGCTCTAGATCAGGATTTATTTTACTTTCAGCTCTACGAGGGGACGTGTGTTGGGCTCGACATCAGGATTTAGCGTACTTTCAGCTCTACGTCGGGACGTGTGTTGGGCTCTACGTCGGGACGTGTGTTGGGCTCCACGTCGGGACGCGTGTTGGGCTGCATGTCGGGACGTGTGTTGGGCTCTACGTCGGGATTTAGTTACTTTCAGCTCTACGTCGGGACGTGTGTTGGCCTCTACGTCGCGACGTGTGTTGGACTCTACGTCGCGACGTGTGTTGGGCTGTACGTCGCGACGTGTGTTGGGCTCTGCGTCGCGACGTGTGTTGGGCTCTGCGTCGGGACGTGTGTTGGGCTCTACGTCGGGACGTGTGTTGGGCTCTACGTCGGGACGTGTTTTGGGCACTAGATCAGGATTTATCTTACTTTCAGCTCTACGAGGGGACGTGTCTTGGGCTCGACATCAGGATTTAGCGTACTTTCAGCTCTACGTGGGGACCTGTGTTGGGCTCTACGTCGGGACGTGTGTTGGGCTCCACGTCGGGACGCGTGTTGGGCTGCATGTCGGGACGTGTGTTGGGCTCTACGTCGGGACGTGTGTTGGGCTCCACGTCGGGACACGTGTTGGGCTGCATGTCGGGACGTGTGTTGGGCTCTGCGTCGGGACGTGTGTTGGGCTCTACGTCGGGATTTAGTTACTTTCAGCTCTACGTCGGGACGTGTGTTGGGCTCTACGTCGGGACTTGTGTTGGGCTCTACGTCACGACGTGTGTTGGACTCTGCGTCGGGATGTGTGTTGGGCACTGCGTCGGGACGTGTGTTGGGCTCTACGTCGGGACGTGCGTTGGGCTCTACGTCGGGACGTGCGTTGGGCTCTACTTCGGGATTTAGCTTACTTTCAGCTCTACGTCGGGACGTGTGTTGGGCTCTACGTCGGGACGTGCGTTAGGCTCTACATCTGTAGTTAGCTAACTTTCAGCTCTACGTCGGGACGTGCGTTGGGCTCTACGTCGGGACGTGCGTTGGGCTCTACGTCGGGACGTGTTTTGGGCTCTACGTCGGGACGTGTGTTGGGCTCTACGTCAGGATTTAGGATAATTTCAGCTCTACGTCGGGTCGTGCGTTGGGCACTACGTCGGGACGTGCGTTGGGCTCTACGTTGGGACGTGCGTTGGGCTCTACGTCGGGACGTGCGTTGGCTCTACGTCGGGACGTGTGTTGGGATCTACATCATGATTTAGGTTAATTTCAGCTCTACGTCGGGTCGTGTGTTGGGCACTACGTCGGGACGTGTGTTGGGCTCTACATCAGGATTTAGATTACTTTCAGCTCTACGTCGGGACGTGTGTTGGGCTCTACGTCGGGAAGTGTGTTGGGCTCTACATCAGGATTTGATTACTTTCAGCTCTTCGTCGGGACGTGTGTTGGGCTCTACGTTGGGACATGTGTTGGGCTGTACATCAGGATTTAGCTTACTTTTAGCTCTACGTGGGGACGTGTGTTGCGCTCGACATCAGGATTTAGCTTACTTTTAGCTCTACGTCGGGAGATGTGTTGGGCTCTACGTCGGGACGTGTGTTGGGCTCTACATCAGGATTTAGATTACTTTCAGCTCTACGTCGGGACGTGTGTTGGGCTCTACGTCGGGACGTGTGTTGGGCTCTACGTCGGGACGTGTGTTGGGCTCTACATCAGGGTTTACCTTACTTTCAGCTCTACGTCGGGACGTGTGCTGGGCTCTACGTCGGGACGTGTGCTGGGCTCTACGTCGGGACGTGTGCTGGGCTCTACGTCGCGACGTGTGTTGGAGTCTGCCTCGGGACGTGTGTTGGGCTCTACGTCGGGACGTGGGTTGGACTCTACATCAGGATTTAGCTTACTTTCAGCTCTACGTCGGGACGTGTGTTGGGCTCTACATCATGATTTAGCTTACTTTCAGCTCTACGTCGGGACGTGTGTTGGGCTCTACATCAGGATTTAGCTTGTTTTCAGCTCTACCTCGGTACGTGCGTTGGGCTCTACGTCGGGATGTGCGCTGGGCTCTACGTCGGGACGTGCGCTGGGCTCTACGTCGGGACGTGCGTTGGGCTCTACGTCGGGACTTGCGTTGGGCTCTACGTCGGGACGTGCGTTGTGCTCTACATCAGGGTTTAGCTTACTTTCACCTCTACGTCGGGACGTGTGTTGGGCTCTACATCGGGACGTGTGTTGCGCTCTACGTCGGGACGTGTGTTGGGCTCTACGTTGGGACGTGTGTTGGGCTGTACGTCGGGACGAGTGTTGGGCTCTACTTCGGGACGTGTGTTGGTCTCTACATAAGGATTTAGCTTACTTTCAGCTCTACGTCGGGACGTGCGTTGGGCTCTACGTCGGGACGTGCGTTGGGCTCTACGTCGGGACGTGCGTTGGGCTCTACGTCGGGACGTGTGTTGGGATCTACATCAGGATTTTGGTTAATTTCAGCACTACGTCGGGTCGTGTGTAGGGCACTACGTCGGGACGTGTGTTGGGCTCTACATTACGTTTTAGCTTACTTTCAGCTCTACGTCGGGACGTGTGTTGGGCTCTACGTCGGGACGTGTGTTGGGCTCTACATCAGGATTTGGATTACTTTCAGCTCTTCGTCGGGACGTGTGTTGGGCTCTACGTCGGGACATGTGTTGGGCTGTACATCAGGATTTAGCTTACTTTTTGGTCTACGTGGGGACGTGTGTTGGGCTCGAGATCAGGTTTTAGCTTACTTTTAGCTCTACGTCGGGACATGTGTTGGGCTGTACGTCGGGACGTGTGTAGGGCTGTACATCAGGATTTAGATTACTTTCAGCTCTACGTCGGATTGTGTGTTGGGCTCTACGTCGGGACGTGTGTTGGGCTCTACATCAGGGTTTACCTTACTTTCAGCTCTACATCGGGACGTGTGCTGGGCTCTACATCGAGACGTATGTTGGGCTCTACATCAGGGTTTACCTTACTTTCAGCTCTACGTCGGGACGTGCGTTGGGCTCTATGTCGGGACGTGCGTTGGGCTCTACGTCAGGATTTAGCTTACTTTCAGCTCTACGTCGGGACGTGTGCTGGGCTCTACCGCGGGACGTTTGCTGGGCTCTACATCGCGACGTGTGTTGGAGTCTTCCTCGGGACGTGTGTTGGGCTCTACGTCGGGACGGGTGTTGGGATCTACATCAGGATTTAGCCTGTTTTCAGCTCTACGTCGGGACGTGTGTTGGGCTCTACGTCGGGACGTGTGTTGGGCTCTACGTCGGGACGTGTGTTGGGCTCTAGATCAGGATTTATTTTACTTTCAGCTCTACGAGGGGACGTGTGTTGGGCTCGACATCAGGATTTAGCGTACTTTCAGCTCTACGTGGGGACGTGTGTTGGGCTCTACGTCGGGACGTGTGTTGGGCTCCACGTCGGGACGCGTGTTGGGCTGCATGTCGGGACGTGTGTTGGGCTCTACGTCGGGATTTAGTTACTTTCAGCTCTACGTCGGGACGTGTGTTGGGCTCTACGTCGCGACGTGTGTTGGACTCTACGTCGCGACGTGTGTTGGGCTCTACGTCGCGACGTGTGTTGGGCTCTGCGTCGCGACGTGTTTTGGGCACTAGATCAGGATTTATCTTACTTTCAGCTCTACGAGGGGACGTGTCTTGGGCTCGACATCAGGATTTAGCGTACTTTCAGCTCTACGTGGGGACCTGTGTTGGGCTCTACGTCGGGACGTGTGTTGGGCTCCACGTCGGGACGCGTGTTGGGCTGCATGTCGGGACGTGTGTTGGGCTCTACGTCGGGACCTGTGTTGCGCTCCACGTCGGGACGCGTGTTGGGCTGCATGTCGGGACGTGTGTTGGGCTCTGCGTCGAGACGTGTGTTGGGCTCTATGTCGGGATTTAGTTACTTTCAGCTCTACGTCGGGACGTGTGTTGGGCTCTACGTCGGGATTTGTGTTGGGCTCTACGTCGCGACGTGTGTTGGACTCTGCGTCGGGACGTGTGTTGGGCTCTGCGTCGGGACGTGTGTTGGGCTCTACGTCGGGACGTGTGTTGGGCTCTACATCAGGATTTAGCTTACTTTCAGCTCTACGTCGGGACGTGTGTTGGGCTCTACGTCGGGACGTGTGTTGGGCTCTACATCAGGATTTAGCTTACATTCAGCTCTACGTCGGGACGTGTGTTGGGCTCTACGTCGGGACGTGTGTTGGGCTCCACGTCGGGACGTGCGTTGGGCTCTATGTCGGGACGTGCGTTGGGCTCTATGTCGGGACGTGCGTTGGGCTCTACGTCTGTAGTTAGCTAACTTTCAGCTCTACGTCGGGACGTGCGTTGGGCTCTACGTCGGGACGTGCATTGGGCTCTACGTCGGGACGTGCGTTGGGCTCTACGTCGGGACGTGAGTGGGCTCTACGTCAGGATTTAGCTTACTTTCAGCTCCACGTCGGGACGTGCGTTGGGCTCTACGTCAGGACGTGCGTTGGGCTCTACGTCGGGACGTGCGTTGGGCTCTACGTCAGGATTTAGCTTACTTTCAGCTCTACGTCGGGACGTGCGTTGGGCTCTACGTCAGGATTTAGCTTACTTTCAGCTCTACGTAGGGACGTGCGTTGGGCTCTACGTCGGGACGTGTGTTGGGCTCTACGTCGGGACGTGCGTTAGGCTCTACGTCTGTAGTTAGCTAACTTTCAGCTCTACGTCGGGACGTGTGTTGGGCTCTACGTCGGGACGTGCGTTGGGCTGTACATCGGGACGTGCGTTGGGCTCTACGTCGGGACGTGCGTTGGGCTCTACGTCGGGACGTGTGTTGGGCTCTACGTCGGGACGTGTGTTGGGCTCTACGTCAGGATTTAGGTTAATTTCAGCTCTTCGTCGGGTCGTGCGTTGGGCACTACGTCGGGACGTGCGTTGGGCTCTACGTCGGGACGTGCGTTGGGCTCTACGTCGGGACGTGTGTTGGGATTTACATCAGGATTTAGGTTAATTTCAGCTCTACGTCGGGTCATGTGTTGGGCACTACGTCGGGACATGTGTTGGGCTGTACATCAGGATTTAGCTTACTTTTAGCTCTACGTGGGGACGTGTGTTGCGCTCGACATCAGGATTTAGCTTACTTTTAGCTCTACGTCGGGAGATGTGTTGGGCTCTACGTCGGGACGTGTGTTGGGCTCTACATCAGGATTTAGATTACTTTCAGCTCTACGTCGGGACGTGTGTTGGGCTCTACGTCGGGACGTGTGTTGGGCTCTACGTCGGGACGTGTGTTGGGCTCTACATCAGGGTTTACCTTACTTTCAGCTCTACGTCGGGACGTGTGCTGGGCTCTATGTCGGGACGTGTGCTGGGCTCTACGTCGGGACGTGTGCTGGGCTCTACGTCGCGACGTGTGTTGGAGTCTGCCTCGGGACGTGTGTTGGGCTCTACGTCGGGACGTGTGTTGGACTCTACATCAGGATTTAGCTTACTTTCAGCTCGACGTCGGGACGTGTGTTGGACTCTACATCAGGATTTAGCTTACTTTCAGCTCTACGTCGGGACGTTTGTTGGGCTCTTCATCAGGATTTAGCTTGTTTTCAGCTCTGCCTCGGGACGTGCGTTGGGCTCTACGTCGGGACGTGCGCTGGGCTCTACGTCGGGACGTGCGCTGGGCTCTACGTCGGGACGTGCGTTGGGCTCTACGTCGGGACTTGCGTTGGGCTCTACGTCGGGACGTGCGTTGTGCTCTACATCAGGGTTTAGCTTACTTTCACCTCTACATCGGGACGTGTGTTGGGCTCTACGTCGGGACGTGTGTTGGGCTCTACGTCGGGACGTGTGTTGCGCTCTACGTCGGGACGTGTGTTGGGCTCTACGTCGGGACGTGTGTTGGGCTCTACGTCGGGACGAGTGTTGGGCTCTACTTCGGGACGTCTGTTGGTCTCTACATAAGGATTTAGCTTACTTTCAGCTCTACGTCGGGACGTGTGTTGGGCTCTACGTCGGGACGTGCGTTGGGCTCTACGTCGGGACGTGTTTTGGGCACTAGATCAGGATTTATCTTACTTTCAGCTCTACGAGGGGACGTGTCTTGGGCTCGACATCAGGATTTAGCGTACTTTCAGCTCTACGTGGGGACCTGTGTTGGGCTCTACGTCGGGACGTGTGTTGGGCTCCACGTCGGGACGCGTGTTGGGCTGCATGTCGGGACGTGTGTTGGGCTCTACGTCAGGATTTAGTTACTTTCAGCTCTACGTCGGGACGTGTGTTGGGCTCTACGTCGGGACGTGTGCTGGGCTCTACGGCGGGACGTGTGCTGGGCTCTACATCGCGACGTGTGTTGGAGTCTGCCTCGGGACGTGTGTTGGGCTCTACGTCGGGACGTGTGTTGGGATCTACATCAGGATTTAGCTTGTTTTCAGCTCTACGTCGGGACGTGTGTTGGGCTCTACGTCGGGACGTGTGTTGGGCTCTACGTCGGGACGTGTGTTGGGCTCTAGATCAGGATTTATTTTACTTTCAGCTCTACGAGGGGACGTGTGTTGGGCTCGACATCAGGATTTAGTGTACTTTCAGCTCTACGTGGGGACGTGTGTTGGGCTCTACGTCGGGACGTGTGTTGGGCTCCACGTCGGGACGCGTGTTGGGCTGCATGTCGGGACGTGTGTTGGGCTCTACGTCGGGATTTAGTTACTTTCAGCTCTACATCGCGACGTGTGTTGGGCTCTACGTCGCGACGTTTGTTGGGCTCTGCGTCGCGACGTGTGTTGGGCTCTGCGTCGGGACGTGTGTTGGGCTCTACGTCGGGACGTGTGTTGGGCACTAGATCAGGATTTATCTTACTTTCAGCTCTACGAGGGGACGTGTGTTGGGCTCGACATCAGGATTTAGCGTACTTTCAGCTCTACGTGGGGACCTGTGTTGGGCTCTACGTCGGGACGTGTGTTTGGCTCTACGTCGGGACGTGTGTTGGGCTCCACGTCGGGATGTGTGTTGGGCTCTACATCAGGTTTAGCTTATATTCAGCTCTACGTCGGGACGTCTGTCGGGCTCTACGTCGGGACATCTGTTGGGCTCTACGTCGTGACATGTGTTGGGCTCTGCGTCGGGACGTGTGTTGGGCTCTACGTCGGGACGTGTGTTGGGCTGTACGTCGGGACGTGTTTTGGGCACTAGATCAGGATTTATCTTACTTTCAGCTCTACGAGGGGACGTGTGTTGGGCTCGACATCAGGATTTAGCGTACTTTCAGCTCTACGTGGGGACCTGTGTTGGGCTCTACGTCGGGACGTGTGTTTGGCTCTACGTCGGGACGTGTGTTGGGCTCCACGTCGGGATGTGTGTTGGGCTCTACATCAGGTTTAGCTTATATTCAGCTCTACGTCGGGACGTCTGTCGGGCTCTACGTCGGGACATCTGTTGGGCTCTACGTCGTGACATGTGTTGGGCTCTGCGTCGGGACGTGTGTTGGTCTCTACGTCAGGATTTAGCTTACTTTTAGCTCTACGTCGGGACGTGTGTTGGGCTCTACGTCGGGACATGCATTGGGCTCTACGTCGGGACGTGTGTTGGGCTCTACGTCGGGACGTGTGTTGGGCTCTACGTCGGGACGTGTGTTGGGCTCTACATCAGGACTTAGCTTACTTTCGGCTCTACGTCGGGACGTGCGTTGGGCTCTACGTCGGGACGTGCGTTGGGCTCTACGTCGGGACGTGTGTTGGGCTCTACGTCGGGACGTGCGTTGGGCCCTACGTCGGGACGTGTGTTGGGCTCTTCGTCGGGACGTCTGTTCGGCTCTACGTCGGGATGTAGCTTACTTTCAGCTCTATGTCGGGACGTGTGTTGGGCTCTATGTCGGGACGTGTGTTGGGCTCTACGTCGCGATGTGTGTTGGGCTCTACGTCGAGACGTATGTTGGGCTCTACATCAGGGTTTACCTTACTTTCAGCTCTACGTCGGGACGTGAGTTTGTGTCTACGTCGGGACGTGTGCTGGTCTATACGTCGGGACGTGTGCTGGGCTCTACGTCGGGACGTGTGTTGGGCTCTACGTCGCGACTTGTGTTGGAGTCTGGCCCGGGACGTGTGTTGGGCTCTACGTCTGTAGTTAGCTAACGTTCAGCTCTACATCGAGACGTGTGTTGGGCTCTACGTCTGTAGTTAGCTGACTTTCAGCTGTACGTCGGGACGTGTGTTGGGCTCTACATCAGGATTTAGCTTACTTTCAGCTCTACGTCGGGAAGTGTGTTGGGCTCGACATCAGGATTTAGCTTGTTTTCAGCTCTACGTCGGGACGTGTGTTGGGCTCTTCGTCGGGACGTGTGTTGGGCTCTACGTCGGGACGTGTGTTGGGCTCTACGTCGGGACGTGTGTTGGGCTCTACATCAGGTTTAGCTTTTATTGAGCTCTACGTCGGGACGTGTGTTGGGCTCTACGTCGGGACGTGTGTTGGGCTCTACATCAGTGTTTAGCTTACTTTCACCTCTACGTCGGGACATGTGTTGGGCTCTACGTCGGGACGTGTGTTGGGCTCTACGTCCAGACGTGTGTTGGGCTCTATGTCCGGACGTGTGTTGGGCTCTACGTCGCGACGTGTGTTGGGCTCTACGTCGAGACGTATGTTGGGCTCTACATCAGGGTTTATCTTACTTTCAGCTCTACGTCGGGACGTGAGTTTGTGTCTACGTCGGGACGTGTGTTGGGCTCTACGTCGGGACGTGTGTTGGGCTCTACGTCGGGACGTCGGTTGGCTCTACATCGGGACGTGTGATGGGCTCTACGTCGGGACGTGGGTTGGGCTCTACGTCGGGACGTGGGTTGGGCTCTACGTCGGGACGTCTGTCGGCCCCTACGTCGGGACGTGGGTTGGGCTCTACGTCGGGACGTCTGTCGGGCTCTACGTCGGGACATCTGTTGGGCTCTACTTCATGACATGTGTTGGGCTCTGCGTCGGGACGTGTGTTGGTCTCTACGTCAGGATTTAGCTTACTTTCAGCTCTACGTCGGGACGTGTGTTGGGCTCTTCATCGGGACGTGTGTTGGGCTCTACGTCGGGACGTGTGTTGGGCTCTACATCAGGATTTAGCTTACTTTTAGCTCTACGTCGGGACGTGTGTTGGGCTCTACGTCGGGACATGCGTTGGGCTCTACGTCGGGACGTGTGTTGGGCTCCACGTCGGGACGTGTGTTGGGCTCCACGTCGGGATGTGTGTTGGGCTCTACATCAGGTTTAGCTTATATTCAGCTCTACGTCGGGACGTCTGTCGGGCTCTACGTCGGGACATCTGTTGGGCTCTACGTCGTGACATGTGTTGGGCTCTGCGTCGGGACGTGTGTTGGGCTCTACGTCGGGACGTGTGTTGGGCTGTACGTCGGGACGTGTTTTGGGCACTAGATCAGGATTTATCTTACTTTCAGCTCTACGAGGGGACGTGTGTTGGGCTCGACATCAGGATTTAGCGTACTTTCAGCTCTACGTGGGGACCTGTGTTGGGCTCTACGTCGGGACGTGTGTTTGGCTCTACGTCGGGACGTGTGTTGGGCTCCACGTCGGGATGTGTGTTGGGCTCTACATCAGGTTTAGCTTATATTCAGCTCTACGTCGGGACGTCTGTCGGGCTCTACGTCGGGACATCTGTTGGGCTCTACGTCGTGACATGTGTTGGGCTCTGCGTCGGGACGTGTGTTGGTCTCTACGTCAGGATTTAGCTTACTTTTAGCTCTACGTCGGGACGTGTGTTGGGCTCTACGTCGGGACATGCATTGGGCTCTACGTCGGGACGTGTGTTGGGCTCTACGTCGGGACGTGTGTTGGGCTCTACGTCGGGACGTGTGTTGGGCTCTACATCAGGACTTAGCTTACTTTCGGCTCTACGTCGGGACGTGCGTTGGGCTCTACGTCGGGACGTGCGTTGGGCTCTACGTCGGGACGTGTGTTGGGCTCTACGTCGGGACGTGCGTTGGGCCCTACGTCGGGACGTGTGTTGGGCTCTTCGTCGGGACGTCTGTTCGGCTCTACGTCGGGATGTAGCTTACTTTCAGCTCTATGTCGGGACGTGTGTTGGGCTCTATGTCGGGACGTGTGTTGGGCTCTACGTCGCGATGTGTGTTGGGCTCTACGTCGAGACGTATGTTGGGCTCTACATCAGGGTTTACCTTACTTTCAGCTCTACGTCGGGACGTGAGTTTGTGTCTACGTCGGGACGTGTGCTGGTCTATACGTCGGGACGTGTGCTGGGCTCTACGTCGGGACGTGTGTTGGGCTCTACGTCGCGACTTGTGTTGGAGTCTGGCCCGGGACGTGTGTTGGGCTCTACGTCTGTAGTTAGCTAACGTTCAGCTCTACATCGAGACGTGTGTTGGGCTCTACGTCTGTAGTTAGCTGACTTTCAGCTGTACGTCGGGACGTGTGTTGGGCTCTACATCAGGATTTAGCTTACTTTCAGCTCTACGTCGGGAAGTGTGTTGGGCTCGACATCAGGATTTAGCTTGTTTTCAGCTCTACGTCGGGACGTGTGTTGGGCTCTTCGTCGGGACGTGTGTTGGGCTCTACGTCGGGACGTGTGTTGGGCTCTACGTCGGGACGTGTGTTGGGCTCTACATCAGGTTTAGCTTTTATTGAGCTCTACGTCGGGACGTGTGTTGGGCTCTACGTCGGGACGTGTGTTGGGCTCTACATCAGTGTTTAGCTTACTTTCACCTCTACGTCGGGACATGTGTTGGGCTCTACGTCGGGACGTGTGTTGGGCTCTACGTCCAGACGTGTGTTGGGCTCTATGTCCGGACGTGTGTTGGGCTCTACGTCGCGACGTGTGTTGGGCTCTACGTCGAGACGTATGTTGGGCTCTACATCAGGGTTTATCTTACTTTCAGCTCTACGTCGGGACGTGAGTTTGTGTCTACGTCGGGACGTGTGTTGGGCTCTACGTCGGGACGTGTGTTGGGCTCTACGTCGGGACGTCGGTTGGCTCTACATCGGGACGTGTGATGGGCTCTACGTCGGGACGTGGGTTGGGCTCTACGTCGGGACGTGGGTTGGGCTCTACGTCGGGACGTCTGTCGGCCCCTACGTCGGGACGTGGGTTGGGCTCTACGTCGGGACGTCTGTCGGGCTCTACGTCGGGACATCTGTTGGGCTCTACTTCATGACATGTGTTGGGCTCTGCGTCGGGACGTGTGTTGGTCTCTACGTCAGGATTTAGCTTACTTTCAGCTCTATGTCGGGACGTGTGTTGGGCTCTTCATCGGGACGTGTGTTGGGCTCTACGTCGGGACGTGTGTTGGGCTCTACATCAGGATTTAGCTTACTTTTAGCTCTACGTCGGGACGTGTGTTGGGCTCTACGTCGGGACATGCGTTGGGCTCTACGTCGGGATGTGTGTTGGGCTCTACGTCGGGACGTGTGTTGGGCTCTACGTCGGGACGTGTGTTGGGCTCTACATCAGGACTTAGCTTACTTTCGGCTCTACGTCGGGACGTGCGTTGGGCTCTACGTCGGGACGTGCGTTGGGCTCTACGTCGGGACGTGTGTTGGGTTCTACGTCTGTAGTTAGCTAACGTTCAGCTCTACATCGAGACGTGTGTTGGGCTCTACGTCTGTAGTTAGCTGACTTTCAGCTGTACGTCGGGACGTGTGTTGGGCTCTACATCAGGATTTAGCTTACTTTCAGCTCTACGTCGGGACGTGCGTTGGGCTCTACGTCGGGACGTGCGTTGGGCCCTACGTCGGGACGTGTGTTGGGTTCTACGTCTGTAGTTAGCTAACGTTCAGCTCTACATCGAGACGTGTGTTGGGCTCTACGTCTGTAGTTAGCTGACTTTCAGCTGTACGTCGGGACGTGTGTTGGGCTCTACATCAGGATTTAGCTTACTTTCAGCTCTACGTCGGGAAGTGTGTTGGGCTCGACATCAGGATTTAGCTTGTTTTCAGCTCTACGTCGGGACGTGTGTTGGGCTCTACGTCGGGACGTGTGTTGGGCTCTACGTCGGGACGTGTGTTGGGCTCTACATCAGGTTTAGCTTATATTGAGCTCTACGTCGGGACGTGTGTTGGGCTCTACATCAGTGTTTAGCTTACTTTCACCTCTACGTCGGGACATGTGTTGGGCTCTACGTCGGGACGTGTGTTGGGCTCTACGTCCGAACGTGTGTTGGGCTCTACGTCGGGACGTGTGTTGGGCTCTACGTCGGGACGTGTGTTGGGCTCTACGTCGGGACGTGTGTTGTGCTCGACATCAGGATTTAGCTTACTTTCAGCTCTACTTCAGGACGTGTGTTGGGCTCTACGTCGGGACGTGTGTTGGGCTCTTCGTCGGGACATCTGTTCGGATCTACGTCGGGATGTAGCTTACTTTCAGCTCTATGTCGGGACGTGTGTTGGGCTCTATGTCGGGACGTGTGTTGGGCTCTACGTCGCGACGTGTGTTGGGCTCTACGTCGAGACGTATGTTGGGCTCTACATCAGGGTTTACCTTACTTTCAGCTCTACGTCGGGACGTGAGTTTGTGTCTACGTCGGGACGTGTGCTGGGCTCTACGTCGGGACGTGTGCTGGGCTCTACGTCGGGACGTGTTTTGGGCTCTACGTCGCGACTTGTGTTGGAGTCTGGCCCGGGACGTGTGTTGGGCTCTACGTCGGGACGTGTGTTGGGCTCTACGTCGGGACGTCGGTTGGCTCTACGTCGGGATGTGTGATGGGCTCTACGTCGGGACGTGGGTTGGGCTCTACGTCGGGACGTGGGTTGGGCTCTACGTCGGGACGTCTGTCGGGCCCTACGTCGGGACGTGGGTTGGGCTCTACGTCGGGACGTCTGTCGGGCTCTACGTCGGGACATCTGTTGGGCTCTACGTCGTGACATGTGTTGGGCTCTGCGTCGGGACGTGTGTTGGTCTCTACGTCAGGATTTAGCTTACTTTCAGCTCTATGTCGGGACGTGTGTTGGGCTCTTCATCGGGACGTGTGTTGGGCTCTACGTCGGGACGTGTGTTGGGCTCTACATCAGGATTTAGCTTACTTTTAGCTCTACGTCGGGACGTGTGTTGGGCTCTACGTCGGGACATGCATTGGGCTCTACGTCGGGACGTGTGTTGGGCTCTACGTCGGGACGTGTGTTGGGCTCTACGTCGGGACGTGTGTTGGGCTCTACATCAGGACTTAGCTTACTTTCGGCTCTACGTCGGGACGTGCGTTGGGCTCTACGTCGGGACGTGCGTTGGGCTCTACGTCGGGACATGTGTTGGGCTCTACGTCGGGACGTGCGTTGGGCCCTACGTCGGGACGTGTGTTGGGTTCTACGTCTGTAGTTAGCTAACGTTCAGCTCTACATCGAGACGTGTGTTGGGCTCTACGTCTCTACTTAGCTGACTTTCAGCTGTACGTCGGGACGTGTGTTGGGCTCTACATCAGGATTTAGCTTACTTTCAGCTCTACGTCGGGAAGTGTGTTGGGCTCGACATCAGGATTTAGCTTGTTTTCAGCTCTACGTCGGGACGTGTGTTGGGCTCTACGTCGGGACGTGTGTTGGGCTCTACGTCGGGACGTGTGTTGGGCTCTACATCAGGTTTAGCTTATATTGAGCTCTACGTCGGGACGTGTGTTGGGCTCTACGTCGGGACGTGTGTTGGGCTCTACATCAGTGTTTAGCTTACTTTCACCTCTACGTCGGGACATGTGTTGGGCTCTACGTCGGGACGTGTGTTGGGCTCTACGTCCGGACGTGTGTTGGGCTCTACGTCGGGACGTGTGTTGGGCTCTACGTCGGGACGTGTGTTGGGCTCTACGTCGGGACGTGTGTTGTGCTCGACATCAGGATTTAGCTTACTTTCAGCTCTACTTCAGGACGTGTGTTGGGCTCTACGTCGGGACGTGTGTTGGGCTCTTCGTCGGGACATCTGTTCGGCTCTACGTCGGGATGTAGCTTACTTTCAGCTCTATGTCGGGACGTGTGTTGGGCTCTATGTCGGGACGTGTGTTGGGCTCTACGTCGCGACGTGTGTTGGGCTCTACGTCGCGACGTGTGTTGGGCTCTACGTCGAGACGTATGTTGGGCTCTACATCAGGGTTTACCTTACTTTCAGCTCTACGTCGGGACGTGAGTTTGTGTCTACGTCGGGACGTGTGCTGGGCTCTACGTCGGGACGTGTGCTGGGCTCTACGTCGGGACGTGTTTTGGGCTCTACGTCGCGACTTGTGTTGGAGTCTGGCCCGGGACGTGTGTTGGGCTCTACGTCGGGACGTGTGTTGGGCTCTACGTCGGGACGTCGGTTGGCTCTACGTCGGGACGTGTGATGGGCTCTACGTCGGGACGTGGGTTGGGCTCTACGTCGGGACGTGGGTTGGGCTCTACGTCGGGACGTCTGTCGGGCCCTACGTCGGGACGTGGGTTGGGCTCTACGTCGGGACGTCTGTCGGGCTCTACGTCGGGACATCTGTTGGGCTCTACGTCGTGACATGTGTTGGGCTCTGCGTCGGGACGTGTGTTGGTCTCTACGTCAGGATTTAGCTTACTTTCAGCTCTATGTCGGGACGTGTGTTGGGCTCTTCATCGGGACGTGTGTTGGGCTCTACGTCGGGACGTGTGTTGGGCTCTACATCAGGATTTAACTTACTTTTAGCTCTACGTCGGGACGTGTGTTGGGCTCTACGTCGGGACATGCATTGGGCTCTACGTCGGGACGTGTGTTGGGCTCTACGTCGGGACGTGTGTTGGGCTCTACGTCGGGACGTGTGTTGGGCTCTACATCAGGACTTAGCTTACTTTCGGCTCTACGTCGGGACGTGCGTTGGGCTCTACGTCGGGACGTGCGTTGGGCTCTACGTCGGGACGTGCGTTGGGCTCTACGTCGGGACGTGCGTTGGGCCCTACGTCGGGACGTGTGTTGGGTTCTACGTCTGTAGTTAGCTAACGTTCAGCTCTACATCGAGACGTGTGTTGGGCTCTACGTCTGTAGTTAGCTGACTTTCAGCTGTACGTCGGGACGTGTGTTGGGCTCTACATCAGGATTTAGCTTACTTTCAGCTCTACGTCGGGAAGTGTGTTGGGCTCGACATCAGGATTTAGCTTGTTTTCAGCTCTACGTCGGGACGTGTGTTGGGCTCTACGTCGGGACGTGTGTTGGGCTCTACGTCGGGACGTGTGTTGGGCTCTACATCAGGTTTAGCTTATATTGAGCTCTACGTCGGGACGTGTGTTGGGCTCTACGTCGGGACGTGTGTTGGGCTCTACATCAGTGTTTAGCTTACTTTCACCTCTACGTCGGGACATGTGTTGGGCTCTACGTCGGGACGTGTGTTGGGCTCTACGTCCGGACGTGTGTTGGGCTCTACGTCGGGACGTGTGTTGGGCTCGACATCAGGATTTAGCTTACTTTCAGCTCTACTTCAGGACGTGTGTTGGGCTCTACGTCGGGACGTGTGTTGGGCTCTTCGTCGGGACATCTGTTCGGCTCTACGTCGGGATGTAGCTTACTTTCAGCTCTATGTCGGGACGTGTGTTGGGCTCTATGTCGGGACGTGTGTTGGGCTCTATGTCGGGACGTGTGTTGGGCTCTACGTCGCGACGTGTGTTGGGCTCTACGTCGAGACGTATGTTGGGCTCTACATCAGGGTTTACCTTACTTTCAGCTCTTGGTCGGGACGTGAGTTTGTGTCTACGTCGGGACGTGTGCTGGGCTCTACGTCGGGACGTGTGCTGGGCTCTACGTCGGGACGTGTTTTGGGCTCTACGTCGCGACTTGTGTTGGAGTCTGGCCCGGGACGTGTGTTGGGCTCTACGTCGGGACGTGTGTTGGGCTCTACGTCGGGACGTCGGTTGGCTCTACGTCAGGACGTGTGATGGGCTCTACGTCGGGACGTGGGTTGGGCTCTACGTCGGGACGTGGGTTGGGCTCTACGTCGGGACGTCTGTCGGGCCCTACGTCGGGACGTGGGTTGGGCTCTACGTCGGGACGTCTGTCGGGCTCTACGTCGGGACATCTGTTGGGCTCTACGTCGTGACATGTGTTGGGCTCTGCGTCGGGACGTGTGTTGGTCTCTACGTCAGGATTTAGCTTACTTTCAGCTCTATGTCGGGACGTGTGTTGGGCTCTTCATCGGGACGTGTGTTGGGCTCTACGTCGGGACGTGTGTTGGGCTCTACATCAGGATTTAGCTTACTTTTAGCTCTACGTCGGGACGTGTGTTGGGCTCTACGTCGGGACATGCATTGGGCTCTACGTCGGGACGTGTGTTGGGCTCTACGTCGGGACGTGTGTTGGGCTCTACGTCGGGACGTGTGTTGGGCTCTACATCAGGACTTAGCTTACTTTCGGCTCTACGTCGGGACGTGCGTTGGGCTCTACGTCGGGACGTGCGTTGGGCTCTACGTCGGGACATGTGTTGGGCTCTACGTCGGGACGTGCGTTGGGCCCTACGTCGGGACGTGTGTTGGGTTCTACGTCTGTAGTTAGCTAACGTTCAGCTCTACATCGAGACGTGTGTTGGGCTCTACGTCTCTACTTAGCTGACTTTCAGCTGTACGTCGGGACGTGTGTTGGGCTCTACATCAGGATTTAGCTTACTTTCAGCTCTACGTCGGGAAGTGTGTTGGGCTCGACATCAGGATTTAGCTTGTTTTCAGCTCTACGTCGGGACGTGTGTTGGGCTCTACGTCGGGACGTGTGTTGGGCTCTACGTCGGGACGTGTGTTGGGCTCTACATCAGGTTTAGCTTATATTGAGCTCTACGTCGGGACGTGTGTTGGGCTCTACGTCGGGACGTGTGTTGGGCTCTACATCAGTGTTTAGCTTACTTTCACCTCTACGTCGGGACATGTGTTGGGCTCTACGTCGGGACGTGTGTTGGGCTCTACGTCCGGACGTGTGTTGGGCTCTACGTCGGGACGTGTGTTGGGCTCTACGTCGGGACGTGTGTTGGGCTCTACGTCGGGACGTGTGTTGTGCTCGACATCAGGATTTAGCTTACTTTCAGCTCTACTTCAGGACGTGTGTTGGGCTCTACGTCGGGACGTGTGTTGGGCTCTTCGTCGGGACATCTGTTCGGCTCTACGTCGGGATGTAGCTTACTTTCAGCTCTATGTCGGGACGTGTGTTGGGCTCTATGTCGGGACGTGTGTTGGGCTCTACGTCGCGACGTGTGTTGGGCTCTACGTCGCGACGTGTGTTGGGCTCTACGTCGAGACGTATGTTGGGCTCTACATCAGGGTTTACCTTACTTTCAGCTCTACGTCGGGACGTGAGTTTGTGTCTACGTCGGGACGTGTGCTGGGCTCTACGTCGGGACGTGTGCTGGGCTCTACGTCGGGACGTGTTTTGGGCTCTACGTCGCGACTTGTGTTGGAGTCTGGCCCGGGACGTGTGTTGGGCTCTACGTCGGGACGTGTGTTGGGCTCTACGTCGGGACGTCGGTTGGCTCTACGTCGGGACGTGTGATGGGCTCTACGTCGGGACGTGGGTTGGGCTCTACGTCGGGACGTGGGTTGGGCTCTACGTCGGGACGTCTGTCGGGCCCTACGTTGGGACGTGGGTTGGGCTCTACGTCGGGACGTCTGTCGGGCTCTACGTCGGGACATCTGTTGGGCTCTACGTCGTGACATGTGTTGGGCTCTGCGTCGGGACGTGTGTTGGTCTCTACGTCAGGATTTAGCTTACTTTCAGCTCTATGTCGGGACGTGTGTTGGGCTCTTCATCGGGACGTGTGTTGGGCTCTACGTCGGGACGTGTGTTGGGCTCTACATCAGGATTTAACTTACTTTTAGCTCTACGTCGGGACGTGTGTTGGGCTCTACGTCGGGACATGCATTGGGCTCTACGTCGGGACGTGTGTTGGGCTCTACGTCGGGACGTGTGTTGGGCTCTACGTCGGGACGTGTGTTGGGCTCTACATCAGGACTTAGCTTACTTTCGGCTCTACGTCGGGACGTGCGTTGGGCTCTACGTCGGGACGTGCGTTGGGCTCTACGTCGGGACGTGCGTTGGGCTCTACGTCGGGACGTGCGTTGGGCCCTACGTCGGGACGTGTGTTGGGTTCTACGTCTGTAGTTAGCTAACGTTCAGCTCTACATCGAGACGTGTGTTGGGCTCTACGTCTGTAGTTAGCTGACTTTCAGCTGTACGTCGGGACGTGTGTTGGGCTCTACATCAGGATTTAGCTTACTTTCAGCTCTACGTCGGGAAGTGTGTTGGGCTCGACATCAGGATTTAGCTTGTTTTCAGCTCTACGTCGGGACGTGTGTTGGGCTCTACGTCGGGACGTGTGTTGGGCTCTACGTCGGGACGTGTGTTGGGCTCTACATCAGGTTTAGCTTATATTGAGCTCTACGTCGGGACGTGTGTTGGGCTCTACGTCGGGACGTGTGTTGGGCTCTACATCAGTGTTTAGCTTACTTTCACCTCTACGTCGGGACATGTGTTGGGCTCTACGTCGGGACGTGTGTTGGGCTCTACGTCCGGACGTGTGTTGGGCTCTACGTCGGGACGTGTGTTGGGCTCGACATCAGGATTTAGCTTACTTTCAGCTCTACTTCAGGACGTGTGTTGGGCTCTACGTCGGGACGTGTGTTGGGCTCTTCGTCGGGACATCTGTTCGGCTCTACGTCGGGATGTAGCTTACTTTCAGCTCTATGTCGGGACGTGTGTTGGGCTCTATGTCGGGACGTGTGTTGGGCTCTATGTCGGGACGTGTGTTGGGCTCTACGTCGCGACGTGTGTTGGGCTCTACGTCGAGACGTATGTTGGGCTCTACATCAGGGTTTACCTTACTTTCAGCTCTTGGTCGGGACGTGAGTTTGTGTCTACGTCGGGACGTGTGCTGGGCTCTACGTCGGGACGTGTGCTGGGCTCTACGTCGGGACGTGTTTTGGGCTCTACGTCGCGACTTGTGTTGGAGTCTGGCCCGGGACGTGTGTTGGGCTCTACGTCGGGACGTGTGTTGTGCTCTACGTCGGGACGTCGGTTGGCTCTACGTCAGGACGTGTGATGGGCTCTACGTCGGGACGTGGGTTGGGCTCTACGTCGGGACGTGGGTTGGGCTCTACGTCGGGACGTCTGTCGGGCCCTACGTCGGGACGTGGGTTGGGCTCTACGTCGGGACGTCTGTCGGGCTCTACGTCGGGACATCTGTTGGGCTCTACGTCGTGACATGTGTTGGGCTCTGCGTCGGGACGTGTGTTGGTCTCTACGTCAGGATTTAGCTTACTTTCAGCTCTATGTCGGGACGTGTGTTGGGCTCTTCATCGGGACGTGTGTTGGGCTCTACGTCGGGACGTGTGTTGGGCTCTACATCAGGATTTAACTTACTTTTAGCTCTACGTCGGGACGTGTGTTGGGCTCTACGTCGGGACATGCATTGGGCTCTACGTCGGGACGTGTGTTGGGCTCTACGTCGGGACGTGTGTTGGGCTCTACATCAGGACTTAGCTTACTTTCGGCTCTACGTCGGGACGTGCGTTGGGCTCTACGTCGGGACGTGCGTTGGGCTCTACGTCGGGACGTGCGTTGGGCCCTACGTCGGGACGTGTGTTGGGTTCTACGTCTGTAGTTAGCTAACGTTCAGCACTACATCGAGACGTGTGTTGGGCTCTACGTCTGTAGTTAGCTGACTTTCAGCTGTACGTCGGGACGTGTGTTGGGCTCTACATCAGGATTTAGCTTACTTTCAGCTCTACGTCGGGAAGTGTGTTGGGTTCTACGTCGGGACGTATGTGGGGCTCTACGTCGGGACGTGTGTTGGGCTCTACATCAGGATTTAGCTTACTTTCAGCTCTACGTCGGGACGTGTGTTGGGCTCTACATCAGGATTTAAATTACTTTCAGCTCTACGTCGGGACGTGTGTTGGGCTCTACATCAGGATTTAGATTACTTTCAGCTCTAAGTCGGAACGTGTGTTGGGCTCTACGTCGGGACGTGTGTTGGGCTCTACATCAGGATTTAGCGTACTTACAGCTCTACGTCGGGACGTGCGTTGGGCTCTACGTCGGGACGTGCGTTGGGCTCTACGTCGGGACGTGTATTGGGCTCTACATCTGGATTTAGCTTATTTTCAGCTCTACGTCGGGACGTGTGTTGGGCTCTACGTCGCGACGTGTGTTGGTCTCTGCTTCGGGACGTGCGTTGGGCTCTACGTCGGGACGTGCGTTGGGCTCTTCGTCGGGACGTGCGTTGGGCTCTACGTCGGGACGTGTGTTGGGCTCTACGTCGGGACGTGTGTTGGGCTCTACGTCGGGACGTGTGTTCGGCTCTACATCAGGATTTAGCTTACTTTCAGCTCTACGTCGGGACGTGTGTTGGGCTCTACGTCGGGACGTGTGTTGGGCTCTACATCAGGATTTAGCTTACTTTCAGCTCTACGTCGCGACATGTGTTGGGCTCTACGTCGGGACGTGTGTTGGGCTCTACATCAGGGTTTAGCTTACTTTCAGCTCTACGTCGGGACGTGTGTTGGCCTTGACATCAGGATTTAGCTTACTTTCAGCTCTACGTCGGGACGTGTGTTGGGCTCTACGTCGGGACGTGTGTTGGGCTCTAGGTCGGGACCTGTGTTGGGCTCTACGTCGGGACATGTGTTGGAGTCTGCCTCGGGACGTGTGTTGGGCTCTACGTCGGGACGTGTGTTGGGCTCTACATCAGGACGTCTGTTGGGCTCTACATCAGAATTTTGCGTACTTTCAGCTCTACTTCGGGACGTGTGTTGGGCTCTACGTCGGGATGTGTGTTGGGCTCTACATCAGGATTTAGCTTACTTTCAGCTCTACGTGGGGACGTGTGTTTGGCTCGACATCAGGACTTAGCTTACTTTCAGCTCTACTTCGGGACGTGTCTTGGGCTCTACGTCGAGACGTCTGCTGGGCTCTACGTCGGGACATGTGTTGGGCTCTCCATCAGGATTTAGCGTACTGTCAGCTCTACGTCGGGACGTGTGTTGGGCTCTACGTCGGGACGTGTGTTAGGCTCTACGTCGGGACGTGTGTTGGGCTCTACATCAGGATTTAGCTTACTTTCAGCTCTACGTTGGGACGTGTGTTGGGCTCTACATCGGGACGTGTGTTGGGCTCTACCTCAGGATTTAGCGTACTTTCAGCTCTGCGTCGGGACGAGTGTTGGGCTCTACATCTGTAGTTAGATAACTTTCAGATCTACGTCGGGACATGTGTTGGGCTCTACATCGGGACGTGTGTTGGGCTCTACGTCGGGATGTGTGTTGGGCTCTACGTCGGGACGTGTGTTGGGCTCTACGTCGGGACGTGTGTTGGGCTCTACATTGTAGATAGCTAACTTTCAGCTCTACGTCGGCACGTGCGTTGGGCTCTACGTCGGGACGTGCGTTGGGCTCTACGTCGGGACGTGCGTTGGGCTCTACGTCGGGACGTGCGTTGGGCTCTACGTCGGGACGTGTGTTGGGCTCTACATCAGGATTTAGCTTAATTTCAGCTCTACGTCGGGACGTGTGTTGGGCTCTACGTCGGGATGTGTGTTGGGCTCTACGTCGGGACGTGTGTTGCGCTCCATGTCGGGACTTGTGTTGGGCTCTACGGCTGTTGTTAGCTAACTTTCAGCTCTACGTTGGGACGTATGTTGGGCCCTACGTCGGTACGTGAGTTGGGCCCTACGTCGGGACGTGTGTTGGGTTCTACGTCTGTAGTTAGCTAACGTTCAGCTTTACGTCGAGACGTGTGTTGGGCTCTACGTCTGTAGTTAGCTGACTTTCAGCTGTACGTCGGGTCGTGTGTTGGGCTCTACATCAGGTTTAGCTTATATTGAGCTCTACGTCGGGACGTGTGTTGGGCTCTACGTCGGGACGTGTGTTGGGCTCTACATCAGTGTTTAGCTTACTTTCACCTCTACGTCGGGACATGTGTTTGGCTCTACGTCGGGACGTGTGTTGGGCTCTACGTCCGGACGTGTGTTGGGCTCTACGTCGGGACGTGTGTTGGGCTCTACGTCGGGACGTGTGTTGTGCTCTACGTCGGGACGTGTGTTTGGCTCTACATCGGGACATGTGTTGGGCTCTACGTCGGGATGTGAATTGCGCTCTACATCAGTATTTAGCTTACTTTGAGCTCTTCGTTGGGACGTGTGTTAGGCTCGGCATCAGGATTTAGCTTACTTTCAGGTCTACGTCGAGACGTGTGTTGGGCTCTACGTCTGTAGTTAGCTGACTTTCAGCTGTACGTCGGGTCGTGTGTTGGGCTCTACGTCGGGACGTGGGTTGGGCTCTACGTCGGGACGTGGGTTGGGCTCTACATCAGGATTTAGCGTACTTTTAGCTCTACTTCGGGACGTGTGTTGGGCTCTACGTCGGGACGTGGGTTGGGCTCTACGTCGGGACGTGGGTTGGGCTCTACGTCGGGATGTGGGTTGGGCTCTACGTCGGGACGTGTGCTGGGCTCTACGTCGAGACGTGGGTTGGGCTCTACATCAGGATGTAGCGTACTTTTAGCTCTACTTCGGGACGTGTGTTGGGCTCTACGTCGGGACGTGTGCTGGGCTCTACGTCGGGACGTGTGCTGGGCTCTACGTCAGGACGTGTGTTGGGCTCTACATCAGGATTTAGCGTACTTTTAGCTCTGCTTCGGGACGTGTGTTGGGCTCTACGTCGGGACGTGTGTTGGGCTCTACATCAGGATTTAGCTTACTTTCAGCTCGACGTCGGAACGTGTGTTGGGCTCTACGTCGGGAAGTGTGTTGGGCTCTACGTCAGGATTTAGCTTACTTTCAGCTGTACGTCGGGACGTGTGTTGGGCTCTACGTCGGGACGTGTGTTGGGCTCTACGTCGGGACGTGTGTTGGGCTCTACATCAGGATCTTGCATACTTTCAGTTCTACGTCGGGACACGTGTTATGCTCTAAGTCGGGACGTGTGTTGGGCTCTACATCAGATTTAGCTTACTTTCAGCTCTACGTCGGGACGTGTGTTGGGCTCTACGTCGGGACGTGTGTTGGGCTCTACATCAGGATTTAGCGTACTTTCAGCTCAACTTAGGGACGTGTGTTGGGCTCTATGTCGGGACGTGTGTTGGGCTCTATGTCGGGACGTGTGTTGGGCTCTACGTCGGGATTTAGCTTACTTTCAGCTCTACGTCGGGACGTGTGTTGGGCTCTATGTCGGGAAGTGTGTTGGGCTCTACGTCGCGACGTGTGTTGGGCTCTACGTCGAGACGTATGTTGGGCTCTACATCAGGGTTCAGCTTACTTTCAGCTCTACGTCGGGACGTGAGTTCGGGTCTACGTCGGGTCGTGTGCTGGGCTCTACGTCGGGACGTGTGTTGGGCTCTACGTTGCGACGTGTTTTGGCCTCTACGTCGGGACGTGTGTTGGGCTCTACATCAGGATTTAGCGTACTTTCAGCTCTACTTCGGGACGTGTGTTGGGCTCTACGTTGGGACGTGTGTTGGGCTCTACATCAGGATTTAGCTTACTTTCAGCTCTACGTCGGACATGTGTTGGGCTCTACGTTGGGACGTGTGTTGGGCTCTACATCAGGATTTAGCTTACTTTCAGCTCTACGTCTGGGCGAGTGTTAGGCTCTAAGTCGGGACGTGTGTTGGGCTCTACATCAGGATTTAGCGTACTTTTAGCTCTACTTCGGGACGTGTGTTGGGCTCTACGTCGGGACGTGTGTTGGGCTCTACATCAGGATTTAGCTTACTTTCAGCTCTACTTCGGGACATGTGTTGGGCTCTACGTTGGGACTTGTGTTGGGCTCTACATCAGGATTTAGCTTACTTTCATCTCTACGTCTGGGCGAGTGTTGGGCTCTAAGTCGGGACGTGTGTTGGGCTCTACATCAGGATTTAGCTTACTTTCAGCTCTACGTGGGGACGTGTGTTTGGCTCTACGTCGGGACGTGTGTTGGGCTCTATATCGGGACATGTGTTGGGCTCTACGTTGGGACGTCTGTTGGGATCTACGTCGGGACGTGTGTTGGGGTCTACGTCGGGACGTTTGTTGGGCTCTACGTCGGGACGTGGGTTGGGCCCTACGTCGGTACGTGTGTTGGGCCCTACGTCGGTACGTGAGTTGGGCCCTACGTCGGGACGTGTGTTGGGTTCTACGTCTGTAGTTAGCTAACGTTCAGCTTTACGTCGAGACGTGTGTTGGGCTCTACGTCTGTAGTTAGCTGACTTTCAGCTGTACGTCGGGTCGTGTGTTGGGCTCTACATCAGGTTTAGCTTATATTGAGCTCTACGTCGGGACGTGTGTTGGGCTCTACGTCGGGACGTGTGTTGGGCTCTACATCAGTGTTTAGCTTACTTTCACCTCTACGTCGGGACATGTGTTTGGCTCTACGTCGGGACGTGTGTTGGGCTCTACGTCCGGACGTGTGTTGGGCTCTACATCAGGATCTTGCATACTTTCAGTTCTACGTCGGGACACGTGTTATGCTCTAAGTCGGGACGTGTGTTGGGCTCTACATCAGATTTAGCTTACTTTCAGCTCTACGTCGGGACGTGTGTTGGGCTCTACGTCGGGACGTGTGTTGGGCTCTACATCAGGATTTAGCGTACTTTCAGCTCAACTTAGGGACGTGTGTTGGGCTCTATGTCGGGACGTGTGTTGGGCTCTATGTCGGGACGTGTGTTGGGCTCTACGTCGGGATTTAGCTTACTTTCAGCTCTACGTCGGGACGTGTGTTGGGCTCTATGTCGGGAAGTGTGTTGGGCTCTACGTCGCGACGTGTGTTGGGCTCTACGTCGAGACGTATGTTGGGCTCTACATCAGGGTTCAGCTTACTTTCAGCTCTACGTCGGGACGTGAGTTCGGGTCTACGTCGGGTCGTGTGCTGGGCTCTACGTCGGGACGTGTGTTGGGCTCTACGTTGCGACGTGTTTTGGCCTCTACGTCGGGACGTGTGTTGGGCTCTACATCAGGATTTAGCGTACTTTCAGCTCTACTTCGGGACGTGTGTTGGGCTCTACGTTGGGACGTGTGTTGGGCTCTACATCAGGATTTAGCTTACTTTCAGCTCTACGTCGGACATGTGTTGGGCTCTACGTTGGGACGTGTGTTGGGCTCTACATCAGGATTTAGCTTACTTTCAGCTCTACGTCTGGGCGAGTGTTAGGCTCTAAGTCGGGACGTGTGTTGGGCTCTACATCAGGATTTAGCGTACTTTTAGCTCTACTTCGGGACGTGTGTTGGGCTCTACGTCGGGACGTGTGTTGGGCTCTACATCAGGATTTAGCTTACTTTCAGCTCTACTTCGGGACATGTGTTGGGCTCTACGTTGGGACTTGTGTTGGGCTCTACATCAGGATTTAGCTTACTTTCATCTCTACGTCTGGGCGAGTGTTGGGCTCTAAGTCGGGACGTGTGTTGGGCTCTACATCAGGATTTAGCTTACTTTCAGCTCTACGTGGGGACGTGTGTTTGGCTCTACGTCGGGACGTGTGTTGGGCTCTATATCGGGACATGTGTTGGGCTCTACGTTGGGACGTCTGTTGGGATCTACGTCGGGACGTGTGTTGGGGTCTACGTCGGGACGTTTGTTGGGCTCTACGTCGGGACGTGGGTTGGGCCCTACGTCGGTACGTGTGTTGGGCCCTACGTCGGTACGTGAGTTGGGCCCTACGTCGGGACGTGTGTTGGGTTCTACGTCTGTAGTTAGCTAACGTTCAGCTTTACGTCGAGACGTGTGTTGGGCTCTACGTCTGTAGTTAGCTGACTTTCAGCTGTACGTCGGGTCGTGTGTTGGGCTCTACATCAGGTTTAGCTTATATTGAGCTCTACGTCGGGACGTGTGTTGGGCTCTACGTCGGGACGTGTGTTGGGCTCTACATCAGTGTTTAGCTTACTTTCACCTCTACGTCGGGACATGTGTTTGGCTCTACGTCGGGACGTGTGTTGGGCTCTACGTCCGGACGTGTGTTGGGCTCTACGTCGGGACGTGTGTTGGGCTCTACGTCGGGACGTGTGTTGTGCTCTACGTCGGGACGTGTGTTTGGCTCTACATCGGGACATGTGTTGGGCTCTACGTCGGGATGTGTGTTGGGCTCTACATCAGTATTTAGCTTACTTTGAGCTCTTCGTTGGGACGTGTGTTAGGCTCGGCATCAGGATTTAGCTTACTTTCAGGTCTACGTCGAGACGTGTGTTGGGCTCTACGTCTGTAGTTAGCTGACTTTCAGCTGTACGTCGGGTCGTGTGTTGGGCTCTACGTCGGGACGTGGGTTGGGCTCTACGTCGGGACGTGGGTTGGGCTCTACGTCGGGACGTGGGTTGGGCTCTACATCAGGATTTAGCGTACTTTTAGCTCTACTTCGGGACGTGTGTTGGGCTCTACGTCGGGACGTGGGTTGGGCTCTACGTCGGGACGTGGGTTGGGCTCTACGTCGGGATGTGGGTTGGGCTCTACGTCGGGACGTGTGCTGGGCTCTACGTCGAGACGTGGGTTGGGCTCTACATCAGGATGTAGCGTACTTTTAGCTCTACTTCGGGACGTGTGTTGGGCTCTACGTCGGGACGTGTGCTGGGCTCTACGTCGGGACGTGTGCTGGGCTCTACGTCAGGACGTGTGTTGGGCTCTACATCAGGATTTAGCGTACTTTTAGCTCTGCTTCGGGACGTGTGTTGGGCTCTACGTCGGGACGTGTGTTGGGCTCTACATCAGGATTTAGCTTACTTTCAGCTCGACGTCGGAACGTGTGTTGGGCTCTACGTCGGGACGTGTGTTGGGCTCTACGTCAGGATTTAGCTTACTTTCAGCTGTACGTCGGGACGTGTGTTGGGCTCTACGTCGGGACGTGTGTTGGGCTCTACGTCGGGACGTGTGTTGGGCTCTACATCAGGATCTTGCATACTTTCAGTTCTACGTCGGGACACGTGTTATGCTCTAAGTCGGGACGTGTGTTGGGCTCTACATCAGATTTAGCTTACTTTCAGCTCTACGTCGGGACGTGTGTTGGGCTCTACGTCGGGACGTGTGTTGGGCTCTACATCAGGATTTAGCGTACTTTCAGCTCAACTTAGGGACGTGTGTTGGGCTCTATGTCGGGACGTGTGTTGGGCTCTATGTCGGGACGTGTGTTGGGCTCTACGTCGGGATTTAGCTTACTTTCAGCTCTACGTCGGGACGTGTGTTGGGCTCTATGTCGGGAAGTGTGTTGGGCTCTACGTCGCGACGTGTGTTGGGCTCTACGTCGAGACGTATGTTGGGCTCTACATCAGGGTTCAGCTTACTTTCAGCTCTACGTCGGGACGTGAGTTCGGGTCTACGTCGGGTCGTGTGCTGGGCTCTACGTCGGGACGTGTGTTGGGCTCTACGTTGCGACGTGTTTTGGCCTCTACGTCGGGACGTGTGTTGGGCTCTACATCAGGATTTAGCGTACTTTCAGCTCTACTTCGGGACGTGTGTTGGGCTCTACGTTGGGACGTGTGTTGGGCTCTACATCAGGATTTAGCTTACTTTCAGCTCTACGTCGGACATGTGTTGGGCTCTACGTTGGGACGTGTGTTGGGCTCTACATCAGGATTTAGCTTACTTTCAGCTCTACGTCTGGGCGAGTGTTAGGCTCTAAGTCGGGACGTGTGTTGGGCTCTACATCAGGATTTAGCGTACTTTTAGCTCTACTTCGGGACGTGTGTTGGGCTCTACGTCGGGACGTGTGTTGGGCTCTACATCAGGATTTAGCTTACTTTCAGCTCTACTTCGGGACATGTGTTGGGCTCTACGTTGGGACTTGTGTTGGGCTCTACATCAGGATTTAGCTTACTTTCATCTCTACGTCTGGGCGAGTGTTGGGCTCTAAGTCGGGACGTGTGTTGGGCTCTACATCAGGATTTAGCTTACTTTCAGCTCTACGTGGGGACGTGTGTTTGGCTCTACGTCGGGACGTGTGTTGGGCTTTATATCGGGACATGTGTTGGGCTCTACGTTGGGACGTCTGTTGGGATCTACGTCGGGACGTGTGTTGGGGTCTACGTCGGGACGTTTGTTGGGCTCTACGTCGGGACGTGGGTTGGGCTCTACGTCGGGATGTGTGTTGGGCTCTACGTCGGGACGTGGGTTGGGCTCTACGTCGTGACGTGGGTTGGGCTCTTCGTCGGGACGTCTGTTGGGCTCTACGTCGGGATTTAGCTTACTTTCAGCTCTACGTCGGGACGTGTGCTGGGCTCTACGTCGCGACGTGTGTTGGGCTCTACGTCGGGATGTGCGTTGGGCTCTACGTCGGGACGTGCGTTGGGCTCTACGTCGGGACGTGTGTTGGGCTCTATGTTGGGACGTGTGTTGGACTCTACGTCGGGATGTGTGTTGGGCTCTACATCAGGATTTAGCTTACTTTCAGCTCTACGTGGGGACGTGTGTTTGGCTCGATATCAGGATTTAGCGTACTTTCAGCTCTACGTCGGGACGTGTGTTGGGCTCTACGTCGGGATGTGTGTTGGGCTCTACATCAGGATTTAGCTTAATTTCAGCTCTACGTGGGGACGTGCGTTTGGCTCGACATTAGGACTTAGCTTACTTTCAGCTCTACTTCGGGACGTGTCTTGGGCTCTACGTCGGGATCTGTGCTGTGCTCTACGTGGGGACGTGTGCTGGGCTCTACGTCGGGACGTGTGCTGGGCTCTACGTCGGGACATGTGTTGGGCTCTTCGTCGGGACGTCTGTTGGGCTCTACGTCGGGTTTTAGCTTCCTTTCAGCTCTACGTCGGGACGTGTGTTGGGCTCTATATCAGGATTTAGCTTACTTTCAGCTCTACGTCGGGACGTGTGTTGGGCTCTACATCAGGATTTAGCTTGTTTTCAGCTCTACGTAGGGAGGTGTGTTGGGCTCTACGTCGGGACGTGTGTTGGGCTCTACCTCGGGACGTGTGTTGGGCTCTACGTCGGGACGTGTGTTGGGCTCTAGATCAGGATTTAGCTTACTTTCAGCTCTACGAGGGGATGTGTGTTGGGCTCGACATTAGGATTTAGCTTATTATCAGCTGTACGTTGGGACGCGTGTTGGGCTCTACATCGGGAAGTGTGTTGGGCTCTAGATCAGGATTTAGCTTACTTTCAGCTCTACGAGGGGACGTGTGTTGGGCTCGACATCAGGATTTAGCTTACTTTCAGCTCTACGTCGGGACGTGTGCTGGGCTCCACGTCGGGAGTTCTGTTGGGTTCTACGTTGCACTGTGTGTTGGGCTCTACGTCGAGACGTATGTTGGGCTCTACATCACGATTTAGCGTACTTTCAGCTCTACTTCTGGACGTGTGTTGGGCTCTACGTTGGGACGTGTGTTGGGCTCTACATCAGGATTTAGCTTACTTTCAGCTCTACGTCGGGACATGTGTTGGGCTCTACGTTGGGACGTGTGTTGGGCTCTACATCAGGATTTAGCTTACTTTCAGCTCTACGTCTGGGCGAGTGTTGGGCTCTAAGTCAGGACGTGTGTTGGGCTCTACATCAGGATTTAGCTTACTTTCAGCTCTACGTGGGGACGTGTGTTTGGCTCTACGTCGGGACGTCTGTTGGGCTCTACGTTGGGACGTGTGTTGGGCTCTACGTCGGGACGTTTGTTGGGCTCTACGTCGGGACGTGTGTTGGCCTCTACATCGGGACGTGTGTTGGGCTCTACGTCAGGACGTGTGTTGGGCTCTACGTCGGGACGTGGGTTGGGCTCTACGTCGGGACGTGGGTTGGGCTCTACGTCGGGACGTGGGTTGGGTTCTACGTCGGGACGTGGGTCGGGCTCTACGTCGGGACGTGGGTTGGGGTCTAGATCAGGAATTAGCTTACTTTCAGCTCTACGAGGGGACGTTTGTTGGTCTCGACATCAGGATTTAGCTTACTTTCAGCTCTACGTCGGGACATGTGTTGGGCTCTACGTCGGGACGTGTGTTGCGCTCTACGTCGGGACGTGTGTTGGGCTCTACGTCGGGACGCGTGTTGGGCTGCATGTCGGGACGTGTGTTGAGCTCTACGTCGGGACATGTTTTGGGTTCTGCGTCGGGACGTGTGTTGGGCTCTACGTCGGGACGTGTGTTGGGCTTTACGTCGCGACGTGTGTTGGGCTCTACGTCGCGACGTGTGTTGGACTCTGCGTCGGGATGTGTGTTGGGCTCTACGTCGGGACGTGTGCTGGGCTCTACGTCGGGACGTGTGCTGGGCTCTACGTCAGGACGTGTGTTGGGCTCTACATCAGGATTTAGCTTACTTTCATCTCTACGTCGGGACGTGTGTTGGGCTCTACGTCGGGATGTGTGTTCGGCTCTACTTCGGGATGTGTGTTGGGCTCTACATAAGGATTTAGCTTACTTTCAGCTCTACGTGGGGACGTGTGTTTGGCTCGACATCAGGACTTAGCTTACTTTCAGCTCTACTTCGGGACGTGTGCTGGGCTCTGTGTCGGGACGTGTGCTGGGCTCTACGTCGGGATGTGTGCTGGGCTCTACGTCGGGACGTGTGTTGGGCTCTTCGTCGGGACGTCTGTTGGGCTCTATGTCAGGATTTAGCTTGTTTTCAGCGCTACATCGGGACGTGTGTTTGGCTCTACGTCGGGACGTGTGTTGGGCTCTACGTCGGGACGTGTGTTGGGCTCTAGATCAGGATTTAGCTTACTTTCAGCTCTACGAGGGGACGTGTGTTGGGCTCGACATCAGGATTTAGCTTACTTTCAGCTCTACGTCGGGACGTGTGTTGGGCTCTACGTCGGGACGTGTGTTGGGCTGTACGTCGCGACGTGTGTTGGGGTGCATGTCGGGACGTGTGTTGAGCTCTACGTCGGGACGTGTTTTGGGCTCTACGTCGGGACGTGTGTTGGGCTCTACGTCGGGATTTAGTTACTTTCAGCTCTACGTCGGGATGTGTGTTGGGCTCTACGTCGGGACGTGTGTTGGGCTCTACGTCGGGACGAGTGTTGGGCTCTACGTCGGGACGAGTGTTGGGCTCTACATAAGGATTTATCTTACTTTCAGCTCTACGTCGGGACGTGTGTTGGACTCTATGTCGGGACGTGTGTTGGGCTCCACGTCGGGACGTGTGTTCGGATCTACATCAGGATTTAGCTTAATTTCAGCTCTACGTCGGGACGTGTTTTGGGCACTACGTTGGGACGTGTGCTGGGCTCTACGTCGGGACGTGTGTTGGGCTCTACATCAGGATTTAGATTACTTTCAGCTCTTCGTCTGGACGTGTGTTGGGCTCTACGTCGGGACATGTGTTGGGCTCTACATCAGAATTTAGCTTACTTTCAGCTCTACGTGGGGACGTGTGTTGGGCTTGACATCAGGATTTAGCTTACTCTTAGCTCTACGTCGGGACGTGTGTTGGGCTCTACGTCGGGACGTGTGTTAGGCTCTACGTCGGGACGTGTTTTGGGCTCTACGTCGGGAAGTGTGTTGGGCTCTACATCAGGATTTAGCGTACTTTCAGCTCTACGTCGGGACGTGCGTTGGGCTCTACGTCGGGACGTGTGTTGGGCTCTACGTCGGGACGTGTGTTGGGCTCTACGTCGGGACGTCTGTTGGGTTCTACGTCGCGATGTGTGTTGGGCTCTACGTCGAGACGTATGTTCGGCTCTACATCAGGATTTAGCTTACTTTCAGCTCTACGTCGGGACGTGTGTTGGGCTCTACGTCGGGACGTGTGTTGGGCTCTACGTCGGGACGTGTGTTGGGCTCTATATCAGGATTTAGCTTACTTTCAGCTCTACGTCGGGACATGTGTTGGGCTCTACGTCGGGACGTGTGCTGGGCTCTACGTCGGGACGTGTGCTGGGCTCTACGTCAGGACGTGTGTTGGGCTCTACATCAGGATTTAGCGTACTTTTAGCTCTGCTTCGGGACGTGTGTTGGGCTCTACGTCGGGACGTGTGCTGGGCTCTACGTCAGGACGTGTGTTGGGCTCCACATCAGGATTTAGCTTACTTTCAGCTCTACGTCGGGACGTGTGTTGGGCTCTACGTCGGGACGTGTATTGGGCTCTACATCAGGATTTAGCTTACTTTCAGCTCTACGTCGGGACGTGTGTTGGGCTCTACGTCGGGACGTGTGTTGTTGGGCTCTACGTCGTGACGTGTTTTGGGCTCTACGTCGGGACGTCTGTTGGGTTCTACATCAGGGTTTAGCTTACTTTCACCTCTACGTCGGGACATGTGTTGGGCTCTACGTCGGGACGTGTGTTGGGCTCTACGTCGGGACGTGTGTTGGGCTCTACATCAGGATTTAGCGTACTTTCAGCTCTACGTCGGGACGTGTGTTGGGCTCTACGTCGGGACGTGTGTTGGGCTCTACGTCGGCACGTGTGTTGGGCTCTACATCAGGATTTAGCTTACTTTCAGCTCTACGTCGGGAAATGTGTTATGCTCTTTGTCGGGACGTGTGTTGGGCTCTACATCAGATTTAGCTTTCTTTCAGCTCTACGTCGGGACTTGTGTTGGGCTCTACATCAGGATTTAGCTTGTTTTCAGCTCTACTTCGGGACGTGTGTTGGGCTCTACATCGGGACGTGTGTTGGGCTCTACATCAGGATTTAGCTTACTTACAGCTCTACGTCGGGACATGTGTTGGGCTCTACGTTGGGACGTGTGTTGGGCTCTACATCAGGACTTAGCTTACTTTCAGCTCTACGTCGGGACGTGTGTTGGGCTCTACGTCGGGACGTGTGTTGGGCTCTACGTTGGGATGTGTGTTGGGCTCTACATCAGGATTTAGCTTACTTTCAGCTCAACGTCGGGATGTGTGTTGGGCTATACGTCGGGATGTCTGTTGGTCTCTACGTCGGGACGTGTGTTGGGTTCTACATCAGGATTTAGCTTACTTTCACCTCTATGTCGGGACGTGTGTTGGGCTCTACGTCGGGACGTGTGTTGGGCTCCATGTCGGGACGTGTGTTGCGCTCTACGTCGGGACGTGTGTTGGGCTCTACGTCGGGACGTGTGTTGGGCTCCATGTCGGGACGTGTGTTGGGTTCTACGTCGGGACGTATGTGGTGGGCTCTACGTCGGGACGTGTGGTGGGCTCTACGGCGGGACGTGTGTTGGGCTCTACATCAGGATTTAGCTTACTTTCAGCTGTACGTCGGGACATGTGTTGGGCTCTACGTTGGGACGTGTGTTGGGCTCTACGTCGGGACGTGTGTTGGGCTTTACGTCGGGACGTGTGTTGGGCTCTACGGCGGGATGTGTGTTGGGCTCTACGTCGGGACGTGTGTTGGGCTCTATATCAGGATTTAGCTTACTTTCAGCTGTACGTCGGGACGTGTGTTGGGCTCTATATCAGGATTTAGCTTACTTTCAGCTGTACGTCGGGACGTGTGTTGGGCTCTACGTCGAGACATGTGTTGGGCTCTACATCAGGATTTAGCTTACTTTCAGCTCTACGAGGGGACGTGTGTTGGGCTCGACATCATTTTTTAGCTTACTTTCAGCTCTACGTCGGGACGTGCGTTGGGCTCTACGTCGGGACGTGCGTTGGGCTCTACGTCAGGACGTGCGTTGGGCTCTACGTCGGGACGTGTGTTGGGCTCTACATCAGGATTTAGCGTACTTTCAGCTCTACGTCGGGACGTGTGTTGGGCTCTACGTCGGGACGTGTGTTGGGTTGTACGTCGCGACGTGTGTTGGGCTCTACGTCGAGACGTATGTTGGGCTCTACATCAGGATTTAGCTTACTTTCAGCTCTACGTCGGGACGTGTGTTGGGCTCTACGTCGGGACGTGTGCTGGGTTCTACGTCGCGATGTGTGTTGGGCTCTACGTCGAGACGTATGTTGGGCTCTACATCAGGATTTAGCTTACTTTCAGCTCTACGTCGGGACGTGTGTTGGGCTCTACGTCGGGACGTGTGTTGGGTTCTACGTCGCGACGTGTGTTGGGCTCTACGTCGGGACGTGTGCTGGGCTCTACGTCGGGGTTTAGCTTACATTCAGCTCTACGTCGGGACGTGTGTTGGGCTCTGCGTCGGGACGTGTGTTGAGCTCTACGTTGGGACGTCTGTTGGGCTCTACGTCGGGACGTTTGTTGGGCTCTATGTGCGGGTTTAGCATACATTCAGCTCTACGTCGGGACGTGTGTTGGGCTCCACGTCGGGACGTGTGTTGGGCTCCATGTCGGGACGTGTGTTGGGCTCTACGTCGGAACGTGTGTTGGGCTCTATGTCTGTAGTTAGCTAACTTTCATCTCTACGTCGGGACGTGTGTTGGGCTCTACGTCGGGACGTGTGTTGGGCTCTACGTCGGGACGTTTGTTGGGCTCTACGTGGGGGTTTAGCATACATTCAGCTCTACGTCGGGACGTGTGTTGGGCTCCACGTCGGGACGTGTGTTGGGCTCCACGTCGGGACGTGTGTTGGGCTCCATGTCGGGACGTGTGTTGGGCTCTATGTCTGTAGTTAGCTAACTTTCATCTCTACGTCGGGACTTGTGTTGGGCTCTACGTCGGGACGTGTGTTGGGCTCTACGTCGGGACCTGTGTGGGGCTCTACGTCGGGACGTGTGTGGGGCTCTACGTCGGGACGTGTGTTGGGCTCTACATCAGGATTTAGCTTACTTTCAGCTCTACGTCGGGACGTGTGTTTGGCTCTACGTCGCGACGTGTGTTGGGCTCTACATCAGGATTTAGCTTCCTTTCAGCTCTACGTCGGGACGTGTGTTGGGCTCTACGTCGGGACGTGTGTTGGGCTCCACGTCGGGACGTGCGTTGGGCTCTACCTCGGGACGTGTGTTGGGCTCTACGTCGGGACGTGTGTTGGGCTCTACGTCGGGACGTGTATCGGGCTCTGCGTCTGTAGTTAGCTAAATTTCAACTCTACGTCGGGACGTGCGTTGGGCTCTACGTCGGGACGTGCGTTGGTCTCTACGTCGGGACGTGCGTTGGGCTCTCCGTCGGGACGTGTGTTGGGCTCTATATCAGGATTTAGCTTACTTTCGGCTCTACGTCGGGACGTGTGTTGGGCTCTACGTCGGGAAGTGTGTTGGGCTCTACATCGGGAAGTGTGTTGGGCTCTAAGTCGGGACGTGTGTTGGGCTCTACGTCGGGAAGTGTGTTGGGCTCTACATCAAGATTTAGCTTCTATTCAGCTCTACGTCGGGACGTGTGTTGGGCTCTACGTCGAGACGTGTGTTGGGCTCTACGTCGGGACATGTGTTGGGCTCCACATCAGGATTTAGCTTACTTTCAGCTCTACGTCGGGACGTGTGTTGGGCTCTACGTCGGGACGTGTGTTGGGCTCTACATCAGGATTTAGCTTACTTTCAGCTCTACGTCGGGACGTGTGTTGGGCTCTACGTCGGGAAGTGTGTTGGGCTCTACGTCGGGACGTGTGTTGGGCTCCACGTCGGGACGTGCGTTGGGCTCTACCTCGGGACGTGTGTTGGGCTCTACGTCGAGACGTGTGTTGGGCTCTACGTCGGGACGTGTGGTGGGCTCTACGGCGGGACGTGTGTTGGGCTCTACATCAGGATTTAGCTTACTTTCAGCTCTACGTCGGGACGTGTGTTGGGCTCTACGTCGGGACATGTGTTGGGCTCTACGTCGGGACGTGTGTTGGGCTATACGTCGGGACATGTGTTGGGCTCTACATCAGGATTTAGCATACTTTCAGCTCTACGTCGGGACGTGTGCTGGGCTCTACGTCGGGACGTGTGCTGGGCTCTACGTCGGGACGTGTGCTGGGGTCTACGTCGGGGTTTAGCTTACATTCAGCTCTACGTCGGGACGTGTGTTGGGCTCTGCGTCGGGACGTGTGTTGAGCTCTACGTTGGGACGTCTGTCGGGCTCTACGTCGGGACGTTTGTTGGGCTCTACGTGGTGGTTTAGCATACATTCAGCTCTACGTCGGGACGTGTGTTGGGCTCCATGTCGGGACGTGTGTTGGGCTCTACGTCGGAACGTGTGTTGGGCTCTATGTCTGTAGTTAGCTAACTTTCATCTCTACGTCGGGACGTGTGTTGGGCTCTACGTCGGGACGTGTGTTGGGCTCTACGTCGGGACATGTGTTGGGCTATACGTCGGGACGTGTGTGGGGCTCTACATCACGATTTAGCTTACTTTCTGCTCTACGTCGGGACGTGGGTTCGGTTCCACGTAGGGACGTGTGTTGGGCTCTACGTCGGGACGTGTGTTGGGCTCTACTTCGGGACTTGTGTTGGGCTCTACATCAGGATTTAGCTTACTTTCTGCTCTACGTCGGGACGTGGGTTGGGTTCTACGTAGGGACGTGTGTTGGGCTCTACGTCGGGACGTGTGTTGGGCTCTACGTCGGGAAGTGTGTTGGGCTCTACGTCGGGAAGTGTGTTGGGCTCTACGTCGGGAAGTCTGTTGGGCTCTACTTCAGGATTTAGCTTCCTTTCAGCTCTACGTCGGGACGTGTGTTGGGCTCTACGTCGGGACGTGTGTTGGGCTCTACTTCGGGACTTGTGTTGGGCTCTACATCACGATTTAGCTTACTTTCTAGTCTACGTCGGGACGTGGGTTCGGTTCCACGTAGGGACGTGTGTTGGGCTCTACGTCGGGACGTGTGTTGGGCTCTACTTCGGGACTTGTGTTGGGCTCTACATCAGGATTTAGCTTACTTTCTGCTCTACGTTGGGACGTGGGTTGGGTTCTACGTAGGGACGTGTGTTGGGCTCTACGTCGGGACGTGTGTTGGGCTCTACGTCGGGAAGTGTGTTGGGCTCTACATCAAGTTTTAGCTTCCTTTCAGCTCTACGTCGGGACGTGTGTTGGGCTCCACGTCGGGACGTGTGTTGGGCTCTACGTTGGGACGTGTGTTGGGCTCTACGTCTAGACGTGTGTTGGGCTCTACATCAGGATTTAGCTTACTTTGAGCTCTATGTCGGGACGTGTGTTGGGCTCTACGTCGGGACGTGCGTTGGGCTCTACGTCGGGACGTGCGTTGGGCTCTACGTCGGGACGTGCGTTGGGCTCTACGTCGGGATTTAGCTTACTTTCAGCTCTACGTCGGGACGTGCGTTGGGCTCTACGTCGGGACGTGCGTTGGGCTCTACGTCGGGACGTGCGTTGGGCTCTACGTCGGGACGTGCGTTGGGCTCTACGTCTGTAGTTAGCTAACTTTCGGCTCTACGTCGGGACGTGCGTTGGGCTCTACGTCGGGACATGTGTTTCTAAGCAGAGAATAGAAACGCTTCCGCAAGTCTATTAAGATTCTTGATAAGATGGTAAAAGGAAAAGCAAAGAAAGAAGTCTGTCTTATTTGATGGGGACAGGAAATAACACCGTATTACATAACCCATTAAATGTTCCAAGCTTTACTTCACACTAAAGCTCAATGCCAATGGTTTTATATATGTGTGTGTGTGTTTTTGTAAAAACCTGTGTAGCTGTTCTGGCAGATCTGCACTGATCCATTGCCATAATTTTTTTTTCCCAGTGGTTCAAATCTCTGACACCAACCCAGTGCTCTAGTACAAAAATACTAGAGTACAATAGTTCAATTTCTAGTGCTAAGGTCTAAATTGTTTTCCCTGTGGTTTGAGAGTGAAAATTTGGCACATCAAACAGGCCACAAGATCATCCAAATTAAACTTCATCCAAACAATTGAACCCACTCCTGTAAACACAGTAAGCAAATTTATATCCAAGCATTTGGCTTTACATTGTTTCGAATTATTTGCTAGCATATATGGAACGTGATAAAACAGGTGATTACTCAATCACTGGCATAAAATGCACCAAAAATAAATATAAGCTACTATTAGTTGGCAAGTTCTGAATGATCCAGAGGTTCCCTTTAACATGCGCATTTGAGCTTCAGATTTGGGAAAGAAAAAGTTTTCTTTTAGTCTTGAGTGTTCACGGATTACGTCCACTGCATAGTAAACTGCTTTTCATGGTATTTTAATAGCACTGTGGTGTTAAAAATACGCGCGTAACTATAGTATCATTTTGCCAGAATGCATTTAAAGAGTATGCTGAAAGATGTATTTCAATGGCAAATGGTGACAGAACAAGAATATATTGGGGGTGCTTTCTTTGGAGATTTAATGGGTCACTTCTTAAATATACATGAAGTGGTAAAGCCGCAAAGGACCGGCTACATTGAATGAGGGTCTCACTCCAGCCCTATAAATCACTGAGGGAATTTTTTAACACTTTGGATCTGATCTAAATGTTCACTTGGTGTAAACATCTGGAAGATGTTTACTTTCTACAGTTACAGCCCAGGCCAACCGAGGAGAGAGGAGTGATGGCCTGTAGTGAGTTATGTGCTCAGCATTGTTGCCCAAAGGCCAGTGTAGTTGAAGGGACACAGGCCTAACTGCATCTGTGCTGAGGAGTAGCCAGAGAAGGCGTGCCGTTTAAGTAGGTCTTTAATTTGAAGGAGCCCAACTGAAAGGCATCCTGTCTCTGGATGCAGCCATTGACTGTTCCCTGCTGCAAGGCATTGGCATACACATGCATGGCCCTGTTACACAGTCTGACGCATGGCTTCTCATAGGATAGGACCCAGAAATGCTTGAGCTGCCTGCCTTTTCTCAAAGGGGCTCTACGCACACAGATGCTAGCATACCTCCATGGAGCTCCCCCTAAGAAGTCTGTGGCAATGCTGCATACAGCAATTGCCTGTGATTTTCTCGTGGTTCTTCCCTTTAGTTGCAAAAGGATTTGAGCAAAGCTAGTTTGTTCCTTCCAGCATGGGCCACGTTCTCTGTGCAGGTGCACCACTGTAATTAAAACTGGAGTAACTCTAATGACTCCCATTTACTCAGGTTACTGCAAGCTGGTCCTGAGATGAAGCATAGATCTTGCTGCCTCCTCCTCCTAACATAATTGTTAAGGACATAAACTACAACTGCGTTCACTGTGACTACTGAACTAGAGGGTAAACAGGCTTAGCACAGTAATATAGAGGATTTAAAGTCATGGGTTCTTATGCCTGTTAACAGTCTAGTTCCAAAGATCTGATCCAGGTTCTGTTTATCTGTGGTGTAAATCTAGACTAATTCGATGTGCTCAGTGGAATTGTGGCTGTATAAAGCTGAATGAGAAGAGAATCAGCATGTAGGTATCAAACGTGGTGGACAGATGTCCCCTTCAGGATTCTTCTGTTTCAGTGGTAGGGGATATCACCTCCAGCTTTTCTTCAGTCACCTGCAACAATCTGGCAAACTCGACTGCAGAAAAAGCAGTCTTTCTGCTACCTAGGAGAGATATTCTACCGTTATACTTCAACCCTGTGTGAAGAAGGGACATCCGTTCATTGCTTGAAAATAGGACTTGGAGGCAGCTCCTCAGTAAAATTTAAGCCAAATATAGTTTCTGCCCTTCTGAAATATTTTGAAGGGAAGGAAAGAAGCGGAGGACTGTCATACTAAGAACTTCTACCTTCATGTTTTTATAAAACTCGTGGGTCACTGCCCTTGTTTTTCACCTGGACAGCTGCATCTAAAGGCCTGTAAGGCTCGAGAGATTAAATGCATTGCAAGTATAAGAGCGGAAAGACACCTAAAGACAGCATAACCTGGATTCCATCTTTCAGTTTTTAAGAAATGCTGAATTTTGGTAATGACATTACATAAGGTAAATTAGGAGTTATTTTTTGGTATCCATCCAAACCTTCCTGGGTAAGATGTGATTTGACCTAAAGAGGAGACAGGCTCAAGAAGAAAACCAGACATGCAAAATTGTTTGGCTGTTCTTGCTTGCTCTGATAAATACCACGGCCGGAGCTAGGGTAGCTTCTCTGAAAAGATGACTGTATTTATCATGCTATCAGATGTTTACTAAAAAGAATTATGCTCTTACTCAGTGGTATTGTAATAGAGGACATAAATTAACACAGTGTTTTGGAACTAAGCATATTTTTTTCAGCCAAACATTTGGCCTGCGGCCCAGATAACAATGAGGTTTAGGGCAAAGCTGTGCACTCTGAGTAACCCATGGGATCAACAGCTCCCTTTCCCAACACACATTTTATTTTTACCTTTCCATTCTGTCTCTTCCTTCCCAATTGGAAAAGCAAAATTGAGACAGTAATGAAAACAATGAGACACAATACATTGATTCAAGGATTCCAAGTGCTCCTTGCCCATATACATCTTCCGTGTCCTTTTTGGTCATCAAAATGCCTTTGAATTAAGGAGGAACTTAGAGCAATGCTCTCAGGCAAGAGAAAGAGAGACCATGTGAGGTGGAAAGATGGGTCTGCAAGACAGGGACAACTTGGAAAGCCATACTCTAAGACTGCAAAACCTCTTTCTTCAGTGAAAAGATACATACTGATCATTTCCTCATTGGTTACTGCCATCACACACAAGGCAACTCGCTTCTCCTGTTCCGGCGTAAAACTGGCCAGTTTTTTTTTCCTTCTCTTTTAGGGCTCAAACTGGCAAAGTGCATGTTAAGGTTCAAGGCCTTGAGAAACTCTGGAGCAAGTGGAAAGTTCTCCTGGGTTATAGTATCATTTACTGATAGAGCTTTACCTCTGCTGATGCCCCTATTACTGTCCACAAAGTCAGACTCCTCTGCTTACGGATTTGTTAAGAGCAGTCTTCTAAAGGACACACTCCCTTGGCCTTTAGGGACCAGCATAAAACTCGCATACAGTGCCCGTGTTTTCAGGAGACTAAGACTCTGGCTGGTTGCCAACACAAGTGAGAAAAGGATAATGGATCTTATCCCTTTGAAGAACAGACACAATATAGCAGCCTTTCTCCTCCATCCCCTTTGAAGTACACGACAACACAGAGGAGACAATGAAAAAGACGGAAATTTAATGTGAATGCACCTAGGAGTAATCAAAAAAAGATCCTCTTCTGCAATTTGACCAGAAAAGCACACCCTTCTCGAAGGAAGGAACTCCCATCTAAAAGGAAGTTCATTCAGAGTGAGGGAGGTCATGAATGTGCAGCATACGGCATATGCTACACCTGTTCCTTATACAGACACTCATGGGGTTAAGAGAGATGATATGGTTGATCTAATCTAATGGTACACTGTGGCCAAGACGGAAAGCCAAGTCTCCTGTTACCATCCTCACTCCCACTGTTTGTGTCATGCCATTTCTGGGTTCATCAGAACACTTCATGAGGCAATTCAATCATTCAACCCAACAGAAAACCAGTCCAAGCAAAAAAGAAATGGATTTGCCCTCTTCTGGGCTAGTAAGCTCAGTCAGCAACGGACAGAGCAGGAAAGAACTGGTAGCACTGAGAGTGGCACTGAGAGTGGCGACTGGAAAGGAAGAAGACCACTCTCACTGGGCAGCAGTGTGTGGCTAGTCTGGTTCTTGGCATGCAGTAAGACTACCCTTGAATGGAATCAGTTCCTCAGTCTCACTCTTCACAAAGCATGCTGATTAATTAGTGCACAGCAAATTTGTATCATACCTTATTGCGCAGTAACTTCCAATGGCAGACATAGCTCTTCTCACGCTGGCAAAGCTTCATAAACCAATAGGGCAGCAGGGATCAATGCCAGCAGGGAAGCTGTCTCTGCTTTGACAGGGAAAAAAAAAAATCTAAGAAGAGATGCTTTCCTTCCAGAAAGGCAGTGAGACACAACTGCTGTGTTCTCTCATAGGTACCCACTGGGGTGGAAAATGTTTTCCCTGTGGGAATGCTGCTTTCAGCAAGGTGTCAGAGAACAATGCTGTCACCAGCCCCAGCCACATATGATTTCCATGTCTCTTTCTATCTTTTCTTCTCACATAGTTACTTGTGCGCTTTATCTGGCTGGAGCAGGGCCATTTATCTCCTATGGTACATTGCTTCCCAGGTCAAGTCTGCCTCTCCCTTCCCCCTTCTCTCCTCAACAGCTTGAAAAACATACCTTAAATTCTGTAAAGTAATCGAAGGCCTTGTTCTCTGCCATCAAAAGAGTCTAAAGGGCTTGCTGTGAAAGATGCTGGACAGTTCTGGTACTGGCAACCTCCGTACTCCTGCCAGCCAAAATTCTGCTCGTGACGAGACTAAGACTATATCTCTCCACTACCGCTCTCTTCTGCCACTGCCAAAAGAGGAGTGAGAATAAAGCAGGATCCTCAGGGTCTCTGTACTGAAAGCAACTAAGGAGCAAAGAAGTGAGAATAGAAGCTGAAATGAAGGACTGAAGAGCACGCAGTAGGAAGAATGGATATGTGTGATTTGTGGTGTTGTATGAGCACCTGGAGTTTCAGTATGCCTGGGTCTATCCCATCTACACTCCACTTACTCTTAAACTGGGCTGTGAGAATAAATTTAGTGTTGCCTGCAGATGTGTAACCACTTCTCATACTGTACCTTTTCCGCTTGGCAAGAAAGCACTATCTCTAGCTAAAAGCTGAAAGTAAAGCTGTCTCTGTTTTTTGTGCACAGACTGACAGGTCAGTCTGTGTTGCTTCCCTCTGGTGAGGAAACTCCTGAGAGTATTGAGTCATTGGTTTCCTGCCATTGCTGGGGCAGAGCAGAAGCACAGTGTCTGACCTCAAAGAGGACTCAGTTCAGGGCTCCTACTTCTGCAACATTAATGACTGAATTTTGCAGATACTGACATTTCACCTCAGCAAATGGTAGTCTGACAAGGACTGGCAAATAGGGAAGCTCAGAGAGGAGCCAACACATACCTGATTCCCACAGAGTCTGTTGTCTTCCTGCAAACAGATGACCTTCACAGACAGCCAGGTGGCAAGCACGTGGGAACACTTGGAATTTTTAGAGGAAAAATGTGGCAGGCTTTTTTTTGCAGCAGGTATTTGCTCATCCTCTTGCTGACTCTCCATTTCCCAATTACCTGCAAAATGCCTTCTTTTAGAGAAGACTCCCATAGAAAGGTTTACTGCACGAGTGTTTACTGTTTAAGAGTTTCAGTCCAGAGCAAGTATGTCACAAATTCTGTCCCTTCTGGCAATTGGCCCTTAGCAAAAGATTTCTCTAAGGTTTAAACTGAATGGCGGCATGCGTGTGCATTTCGTACTGACAAGTAAGAGGTTACGGCTGTCGGGGGCAGTTTGTTCATGAGCCAGCCAATTTTGTAGCAAGGATGCATTGGATCTGCGATGGAGGAACATTATGGTTTCTATTCCTCTGACAAACGTGCACGCTTCAAATGATGCCAGTCCTTCCTCAGCTTATCCTAGTGCTCACTGCAATTTATATGCCAAAACCATTGCTATTCCTCTCCCTGGCATCCCAGCTGGGAGAGCTCTGGGAAGGGAGAGAATCAATTTTCCTGGCAAGAAGTAGGTCACATGGCAGCATGTTTTGCCCATTTTTTCTCTGCCAAGCCCCATCCTAACATACCCTTGTCCTCTGCCGATTCTGATAGGCTGGTCTTTTTCCAGAGTGGACTGGGAAACTAGCTAAAAAAATAAAACAATCAACCAGCTTCTGCTCAATGCCAGATGCTGTGCTTTGTAAAAATGGCTCAGGTGAGATCCTGCTGGCCAAGTCAGTAGGAGATTTGCCAGTGGTGTACAGGATGCCACATCAGGCTTTTCCAGCAAGAAGCAGTCTTGGAATTTATTACAGAAAGTATCCTTTCATACTAACAACAACCACCCGCAAGATTTGGTTCCAAAGGAGTCCAAAATGCAGTGTACAGACTGGATGTAGAGGTGTAATGGATTAAGGATGGGAAATGTTTCTTTCGGATTCATTTTCAAGACAGCAGTTTTCCTATTTTTTTATGCCAGGCCAGACACTTCAAAAACTACAGGCATAACTGCTTCATGCTGTAGCCTGAATCGCTTCAACCATTCTGTCAGAGACATCCTCCCTGCACTAGTAATTTTCATCCCTCCTCTACCTCAGTTCACCTATATGCAGAATACAGCTAATAACATCCCCTCAAGTAAAGCACCTTCCATTGACTGTCTTGCTGAATATCGTGGTCAGCTGTTTTGGTCGTGGACTATTTTTTACCCCATGAATTACTGGGCAGCATCCAGCATAACTGGGAACTCTCAGTACTCCTATAATAAAAGAAGTACTTGTAACACTGGCACCATTCATAAGGCAGCATGCCATCCTAACCACCAGCTTAACCCATCAGCTCTCGGCACATTCCCAGGTTTAGGCTTGGAATCTTGATGACTATGACAGACCACCAGGATACATGTCCAGCTGTTAGGATGTGCTTCTTTCCCCTTCCTCTGACAGGTACCAGGCTACCAGAGTCTAAGCAGCAACCTGCAAGATGGCTCAAGGCTTCCACTGGGAGACCATTTCCTATGCCAGCAAGCAGTGCCTGGCATCTTCCATGGCTCACTCCTGCTCACTGTCATTTGTATTCCAAAATTAAGCCTCAAAATTAATGAGGAGATTAAGTTAGAGAATAAGATTCAAAGTTCTAGGTTGCTGCAAACAAGACACCTTGGATTAATCAGCATACATGTTTAAAACAGATTATAATGACTGGTGGTGTCAAAGTGGAGCTGAAAAATACAGTTTATAAAAGCGCTGGATTAAGCAGGCAGCTTCATGGCATCAGGCAAAGCAGAGGGAATAACTGCATCACTGAAAAGCATACACGTCTGCTTAACTCTGACTCAAAAAGATGCATATGCCTGTGTCCAAATTTGCATCTGATTGGCTTTGTTCTTAAAAAAGATACTCGAGTGTTTTGCTGTACTTCAGCATGACACAAGAAACAGGCGTGCAGTACCAAAGCAAGCACAAGCCACATCAATGCACGTGCAAAAGACCAAAGGCTTTGCACTTATTGTGTGAAATATGATTATTACCAAAAGGCAAGTGCACATGCAAAAAGATTTCTAGTGCACTCAATGTGATTTGCCAGTGTGTCGCATGCTGATCAACACAGCACACTGCAGTCCTAATTCTGGAGTCCTTAAAATCAACTGTGCACTACAGCTGCATATGATAAGTGCTTCACTGTCGGATTTTCCTTACTTCAGATTTGTTCCTCTTTGGACATCTTTCTAAGTTGGTTTTATTTTATGAACTGTTTTAGTTGCTTGAGTCTCTTTTCATTCATGTTAGCAGACCAGTCAGAGCAGGGACTAGCAATGGGGCTCTGGTCTTCCCTATGACACTGACTTTCCAGCAATCATTGGGCAAGCTCCTGAAACTCTGGGACTACTGAGGATTAAAGGCCCTTTATGCTCTCCTGCCAAAACTGGGGTGACAGGAAGTGGATGTGACTTCAGTTTGCTGTAAAGTTTCTTTTGCTTGTGAAAAGGGCATTTCTAGGTCTCCCTCTCTCCCTGCCTCCATTTATCCAGGTCCCTGTTGATTGTGGGAAGTGTGGTGGGTTTCCACTGGCGCTTTTGTTGTATTTTCTTCCTCTGGTTGAGGAAAGGAAGTGATGGAGCACCTTGGTGGGCACTCAACAGCCAGCCAAGGTCAACCCATGGCAGTTTGCTTCTACTGGGCTCTCTGTTCCTGTTTTTTCCTTCTTGCATGTTTCTTGTACCCCATCGCTTTTGAAAGTTTCTACCTCTCCGTTCCTGTCTTTTAACTTCTCACTTAAGTCTCTTGAACCCAGTCGCTTTTTAAATTTTCTTGCAACCTCTCTCTTGCTCTCCCCCTCCCTGACCTAATTTTAATTTCTTGCCTATGTTTCTCGTCTCCTGTTGTTTTTCACATTTTTGCCTGCATCCCTTTACGCAGGTCCATATACCTATTCTTTTAATTCTTGTACCCTTTCACATTTAAAATATTCTTTCTGCTTTTCCCTCTGTCCATCTCCCTGTCTCTAGTTCTTAATTCTTCCCTCTGTGTCCTCTACCCAACCACTTCTTCAGTTTTGCTTCTTCCATCTGTCACCCTGCCCCCATGTGTTATTTCTTGCCTGTGTTTCCCGTACTCCATCGCTTTTTGAAATATTTGTTCTACATGTGTTTCTATTTGGCTCCCTGTTTCTATTTTTAATTTCTTGCCTATGTTTCTTTTCCCCTGTTGCTTTAGAATTTGTCCCTGGCCCTTGTTTTGCCTCTGTCTCGTCAGTCCCTTCTGCCTCACTCCCCATCTCTCCCATTTGTCTCTCAGTCCCTATTTTCTGGTGCAATCTCTCAGCTCTCCTCTCTACACCCTTGTCCCCCTCTCCAGCCCTCTCTTGTTCATGGTGTCCCATTTTCTGGCTCCCTCTCCCAATTTCTTAATGCTTTCCCGTGTTTCTTGTGCCTCACTGCATTGCAATTTCTCTTTCTCATTTTCCCTCCCTCTGGCACCCTGTCCCTCCTTTTTTAATTCCTCTCTCTGTCCTGTATGCTCTCACTTAAAAAAAAAAAAAAATTCTTCCTCAATTTTCTTCTATCCACCTCCCCAACCCTATTTTTAAATTATTTCTGTTTCTTGTACCCTGTTGCTCTTAAAGATTTCTATCTACTTTTATCCCACATCCTGTCTTTATTTTTTAATTATGCCTTATCTTTCCTTACCACCATCCTTTTAAATTTTTCTTTCTCTGTCTCCATTTTTGTTGGCTGTCACTTTCTGTATTTTTATATCTTTCCCCTTTATTTCCCTAATCCCTGTTGCTTACACTGTATTTTCTACATCTACTCTTTGCTTTTTGATATCTTAAGTTTTAACTTTTTCTTTTTCTTCAGTGCCTTTGCTTTATAGATTTTTCTTTCTACTTCTCCATTACTATTTTTATTTTTTTCCCTTATTTCCTTAATCCCCATCACTTTTAAAAGTTTCTGTCTACAGACTTGCTTGTCTGTGTTTCACTGTCACGGTTTGGCTGGTCCAGAATCACAGCCCAGCAATGCTCAGCAGGCTGTTAGCAGTTTGAGTCAGCTACAGGTGTAGCCCGGACCATTGTGTCATGCTCAGTATAAAGCGGGAAGGTTTGCTGAGGAAGGGGATCTCCCGCGGGGCTCCTGCAGGGCTCTCTCCTTTCCCTGCTTCTCCTTGCTCCCGAGGACCCCTCTCCTGTCGATCGTGGCTGCTGCACGTTCATTTGGCCCAGTGTAACTTTGCATGCCTCTGTTGGTAGTGGTGCTGTCTCGTTAAACCCGATTTCACTTCGACCCGCAGGTCTCCTCCCCTTTTCTCGACGCCCCTCCCTGGCTAGTGAGGGGTCATCGGGGGACAGGGCAGCTGTTGCCGTGTAGCCCCGGACACGGGCTGGAGGGGCACGTTCGCTGCCTTTTCTGTCCATCGCCCCCGGATTTCCTCAGAGCCCGCGCTTCTTAAATGGGCTTTCTGCGCGTTTCAGTTCGCTTTGCGGCGCTCTGCTGCCACCATGCGGCCAAGGGCAGGTACTGCAGCCCCGACCCGCGCATGCGCGGTGTCGCTCGCTGTTTCCACGCTGCCGTTCGCCCGCAGCGGCCATGCGAGACCGCGGGGGCTGCCTGGCGCCGTCTGCTGCCTCCCGGTAAGGCAGCCCCGCTGCCGCTCCGCGGGCGCGGGGCCGGCGCTGCCGTTCTGCCCCTCGCCCTCTGCCCGTTCGCGCGCCGGCTCCGGCCCCTCCGGCGCGTCGGTGGTGGGCGGGGCAAGCGCGTGCCGGGCAAACGCGTGCCCGGCAGCAGCACGGCGGCGCGCCGGGGGAGGGCCGAGGCCACCGGTGAGGCGAGCGAGTCATCCCTTTCGGCGGGTGCGCGGGGTCTCCTGGTCGGCGGCGGCCCGGAGGTGCCGTCCCGCTCCCTTCTCCCGCCCCTGGTGCGCGTGCTTTGGCGCTGCCCAGCGGTGCTCCCGCCCGCCCAGGGGTGTGTCTTCCATGCTCCCCCCGCCCGGCAGGGGGCGCGCTTTGCCGCATCCCCCCGTCCTGGTGGGCGCGTGTTCCTGCATCCTGTCGCGCCGCCGGAAGCGTCACTTCCGCCTCTCTCCCCGCCCCTCCGGGGCGCGTGGCTTCCTGCACTCTCCGGTGCACCGCCCGGCAGTGCGAGTCGCGGCAGGAGCGGCGCGGTCACCGAACGTTGCGGGGCTGGGGCTGGGGCTGCGGCTGGGGCTCTTCTGGCTCGGGCTCCGCCGGGGGAGCGGGTGAGTGGGGAGCGGGCGATCGACCGGTGGGTCCCGGGGAAAGCCGTGAGGCGGGCGGCCAGGCCGGCGGGGCCCGTGTCGGAGGCGCGGAGCGGGGGGGGGCTGCGGGCGGAGCCGCGCCGTGTGGGAAGGAGCGGGGGGGAGCCGCGCCGTGGGGGGGAGGGTGGGGAGGGCGATGTCCCCGCAGGGCCGGAAGCCGGGCAGGCGCCTCTCGCGACACGGCGGGAGCGGCGGTCCCGGGGCGCGGCGCTGCCGGGCTGCCCTGCCGGTGCGCCGGAGCGGGCCGGGCGGTGCTCGCCGGTGTCTGGGGCGGGGCGGCGGGGCCTGCTCGGTGCCGGGCAAAGGGGACGGAAAGGGGCCGGCTGGGGCTCCAGGGGGCCCTGCCCGGCCCCTCGGGCAGAACCTTGCTCGGTCTTCTCGCCGCTGGCCGGGCGACCTGACCAAGAGGTTCCTGTTCCGCCGCCTCTTCCCGGCGTCGCGTTCCGCGTCCCACGAGGGAGATCCCGCGCGGGCGGATGCGGTCGGTGCTTGGGCGATGGCCCACGTGGGGCTGGGGGAGCGCGGAGGGGCCAGGGCGAGTGGAAGGGCCCCGCCGCCCCTCCCCACCCAAGCCCGGGGCAGAGAAGCTGGAGACAAAACGCCGTTAATGGAGCACGGTTCGTTCCCCGGGAGGTCTCTTGGGAGTCGAGAGTGTTTTTTTTTTCCGGGCCGAGGAACAGACTTTCCTCCGTGGTAAGTGCAGAGCTGCCTGTTGCCGCCTTGAGAGTTTCTCTTCTCGTGGTTCACCCTGATTTTATGGGTGGGGTGGAGATGGCTTTTTATTTTTAGATGCCCGAGTACATTGTCAGTAACCTGTGGTGTGAGGACAGTGAACTCTTGAGCACCTAGATGCCGGTAGAAATGTAACCAAAGACACAGGATGGACAGTGATGTTTAAACTTGGTTTATAGTCGATTTGGTTTTTTCATTAGAGTGTTGATGACTGCTTGTCCTGTGGTTCAGTCCACATGCTATTCCGTGGAGCCCTCAGTCTGGGACTTTTATGTGTTAAAAAAAAAAAAGCTTGTCCTTCAAAAAAAAGAACTAGTCCTTCGTAGGACTGAGGTATAGACTTGGGGAGTCTCTTAAAGACGTGATCAGAATTAAAGCTGGATTTCACTTAACGTTGCTGCTGTTTGTCTTTGCTTTTGTTACTGTCCCCACCGCTCCGTCATGATTGGGAGCTCCGAATCATGCCCTTTTTTTTTTTTCCAATTTGTAACGCCTTTCTCCCCCCTGCCCCTCTCCTAGGACTGTAGCGTACAGACCCTTCATTTAAACGTTAGTTTGTTTCCTCACAATTGAGTTCTGATGATTGAAATCACAGAAATGACACCTGTCTGTCTTACAGATTCGGAGTATTTCTGAACATGTACCCTCACAGACAAATGCTGTGGGGATACGCATCTTCTGCACTTCATCCTCCAGCAGGACAATCCGCCGAGACGGGGACGAGCTGTGAAGGGGCAGTTTCTGCAAGGAGGCGGTTGACAAGGACAGGTGGGTCGCTGTACATTTTAAGGATAGTATTCGATTTGGGATGTCTAGGGTGAGGAAACCCTGGCTCTGTGTAGGCTTGAGAAAAGGTGCGTAGTTATCTGTGTCGATCTAAGGAAGGGAGTTCTGGTGAGACTGAAGCTGCCAATGAGTCAGAAGGAGGAAAAAAAAGAAAAAAAAAAAAAAGGCAGAAAGCACCCAGTTTTCTATGAAAACCAAAATCTCTAGTGGCCTGTCTCAACAGCTGTACCAAAGATGATGCAAAATGCTTTTTCCTCCACTCGGTTGTAGTCATTGCAAACCTTCGCCGAAATAGGAAGCTTTTGATTCCTAGCCCGCTTTGTGCTAAAAGGTGGCTTGTTTTTTTTTTTTTTCCTCTCTCAGCAGACTATCAACTGGCATCATTTCACCATGGTGACCCTTTCTTCTGCCCTGGAGGTACAAGACTGGCCCAGAGGATCCCGAGTGGCCTGCAAGGACAAGGTACATCTGCCCCGTGCGTCTGCATTTTTCCCCAGGTACTTGTAGTACGGACTTTAAAGTGAACGTGAAGAACGTGCCAGCTCTCCTTCTCTAGTTTTGATAGGAAGTGCTTCAGCAGAAACACTCAAAATAAGATCTGTTCTGGAGCACGTTGTGCCTGTGTGAAGTGTACTCCCCTCCGTTTATTTGCTCTTCCTGAGAGCGTGCGTAGCTTTCTGTTTTGTGTGCTTGCTGAGAAACGATTCTGTGAGAATCGTGTGGTGCTGAAAGGGGAAAGAAACTGTGTGTCAGAGTTTGGATGTTCTGAAGAAATGGACTGTGTTCCAGATAAAAGCTTTCTCCTTTTTCAGTCCTTAAGTGTTTAAAATATCTCATAGGGGTACGTGAAAACCTGACTGAGATACTGACATCTGTACTAAGAGCAATCAAGGTCGTGGGTTGGGGTTTTTTTTGTGTTGTGTTGTTTTGTTTTGTTGTTTGGGGTTTTTTTGCTTGTTTGGTGGGTTTTTTCCCCCCACCTCTCTCTGGCAAATCTTCCAGTCCTGTTTGGTAGCCTTAAGCATTGCAGAACTGGGTAGTTGATTTCTGCATTGTGTCGTCATCCCTGTCCGTCATCGTCCCGTCCGTGTGTGTGTCGTGTGTGTGTGTGTCCCCCAAAGTAAAATAGTATGGGGATCTCTTATCTTACTAATTTTTTATAAGTTTCATTTCTGATAGGAAAAAACCCCAAACAGTTCATGTTGTGTAATATACAAATGAACTTGCCTTGTTTAAACTGTAACCGCCCGCGAGCTTCAGGGTACGATTGAAGAGGGTGTTTAAGCAATTTGGTATTTCTTCTATGTGTTTAAAAAGAGAGGCTGCTGAATGTTATGGGTGGTTTTCCCCATATTTGGAGGGAGCACTCCAAAGTACTTTATTTCTGTCTGGCTTTCGGTGGTGCATTTCCCTGGCCATTTGGTGGCATCTCTCCTGGGCGGTGCAGCTGCCCAGATGTCCCTCCTAATGGTGTAATGCACAAGAAACCCCCCAGTCGGATGGGAACGGTGTATTTTGGAGACAGGTGATTTAATGGTATCTGCTTGCAGCTGGGTGAGTGCAGTTAACGCAAACATCAAATCAAATACTTTGGTAGTGTAAGCGTTTTTGTTGGATGTACATGAACATCCACGTGCTTTTTCGGTATAAAGTGAACGACTGAGATTTGTTCTTTCTTTAAAGAACGTTTTAAACATGACTTTGTTATGTTTATTTAGAGTTTTACACTTCACTCTGCAGATTTATTGACTGAGCAAGCGAGACGTGCAGCAGCAGCGGCGGTGGCGCAAGGGCTGTAGCTGTTATGGTGAGTCCGAGGATGGTACGAGGTCTTCATGCGGTCTCACGGGCGGGGGGGGGGGGGGGGGGGGTGTATCTCCCCCCAGGGGTGCTGTGAGAAAGGGACGAGACGTTTTCCAGCACTATCAAGGGTGTTTGCTTTTATGCTGAGAATGCTTTCAAAATTGTATTGATGAGTCTTAGTATTGATTTTTTTTTTTAAATTTTTTTTTAAGCGTACCGATGGCTCTGGCTTTGAACAGATGTGTTGTAGTTTGAGCTGACCTCCTTTAGCTCAACTGCTATCCTATCCCTCATTCTCACTGAATTCTTCTGCTTTCTCCTGTGTTACTTTTCTCATATGCTGAGACATAACTTGGGATTTTTGTTCTTGAGCTGCCGTGTTGTGTCTGGTGCTGCTCGGCAGCTCCCCCTGCCCAGGTTTGCCTGCCGGCCGTTCAGCGTGCTCGCCCGGCGGCGCCAGCCCTGCGGCCGGAGGCTCCTGGCTCTGTCTCCAGCGGGGACCTGCGGGTGCTGCAGCCGGGGCTGTCCGGTGGGGAGAGTCCGGGGCCCAGAGGGTCTCCTCCCCGCTGTTCTGCCCGCCCCCGCCCCCCCCATCCCTGTCGTCCGTCGTGTCGTCCCGTCCCGTCCCCCCCCCCCCCCCCCCCAAGTGATTCCCATGGAGATGTTGCCCCATGCGAGGTTTTTGCGGGACGTGCCCCCGAACCCCCTGCCCTCCGACCTTGTGCCCCCTCCGCCCCACCATGCTCGGCACCGCCCTCCCACCGCCCCTCGGGTGCCGCCTGCACCCGCCGACTTGCCCCTCGCCCCCAGCCCAAGCTCAGACCCGCCCCTTCCCCGCTCCCGCCCCGCCGGGGGCGTGTCCTCCCGCCCCAGGGGCGCGGGGCCGGCGGGCGCTCGGCGCGCAACGCGCGGGGCTGCAGCGTCGGGGCCGCCCCGGGCACGCGCCGCCCGGCGGGCGCTGCTGCCGCGCGGCCAAAGCGCGGTCCCGCAGCGCGGCGGTCGCGCGCCGGGCGTGGACCTTCCGGCGCGCCGGCGGCGGCTCGCGCATGCGCGGTGCGCGAGAGCAGCATGGCGGCGGGTGAGGGGCGAGGCCGGCGGTGAGGCGAGCTCGCTCCTTCGGCTGGTGCGGGAGTCTCTGCTGGCCGCTGGCCGCCGGGGGTGGCGGGACGGGAAGCCTCAAGGCCCGTGCTGCGGCGGGCAGCCCCGGGGAGCTCCCGGGAGCTGGTGGGAGGGAAGAGGGGAAGGAGGCGGACGCCCCTCCAGGCGCCGGGTGCCTTCCCAACTCGCCAGAGCTCCCCTTGAGCCTTCCCCGGCCCCGCTGGCCCCGCGCAGCTGCCTCCAGCTCCAGCACCTCCCCTGCAGCCTGTCTCCCCAGGTCATCCTGTTGTGATGGCAGCAAGCTGGCCCTCGGATGCACTTGATTCTGCCTTAACGTGGATGCCATTAGCTGCAGTGCAGGGAAAAAGTGGCATCTCCAGAAGCTGCTGTGGAAGGAGGCGATTTGGCCGGGGATGATCTACGATCATAATGGTCACTGATTCTCCTTGTCTCCCAGAGGCTGCACTGAGGGCACAGGTGTCTCTTCCTCCCCTGAGGATGCTGTTGTCTGCACCCGCCTCGGTCTTGCCTGGGTTGTCTCTGCCTGACCTCGCTCTCGTCGCGGCGTGGGGGCAAAAAGGGGCGGGCGGAGCGCTTGCTGGCTGTGGGCAGTGGACAGGAGCTGCTGCGGCTGAAGCTGGAGAGGCCAGAGAAAGGTAAAGAAGAAGGAATCAGAGGCCGGCCGGCCGGCAGCTGCCTCCCACCGCAGGCAAGCGGAGAGTCCATGTGCGTAACCCACGGCGTGGTACGGCCGTGTGACGCATGAACGAGCGAGGCTACATGTCTAGGAAGCCTTGTCTCGCAAGAGTTGAGACAGCCATGTAATCTTTTAGGTGGAGAACCACCATGTGACCGGAGCTGCAGAAGAGGAAGGGAGGAGAGGAAGAGAAGGAAGCGTCTGAACGGGCAAATTCTCCTGGCAGCACTGAGAACAAGGGATGCGGTGAGTCCTGGGCCCTCGGGGCCCCATCGCCCCACTTGTGTGTCCCAGGCCCTCCCTATCCCCCTCCCCTGGCCCCCTGTCTTTCACATGGTGCTGTGATTTCCCCCTTGCCCGCCCCCGTCTTTTTTTTTTTTTTTTTTTAATCCCTCCCCTGTCTCAGTCTCTCTCTGTCCAGCTCCTGGTCTCTAATTTTAAATTCCCCTCTCTCTCTGGAAGCCTGTCAGGACTTTTCTCTGTCTGGCTCTCTGTCCCTGTTGTTTAATTCCTTCCTGTGTGCCCTTTTAGGCCTCACCATTTTTATTTGCTCGGTCTCTCTTGGTCCAGCACAAGATCCGGATTTTTTAAAATTCCTCCCTCTCTGCCCTGCAGCCTGTCGCTTTCGAAGTTCGTGTTGCGATTTCATTCCTTTTGCCGTCTCTCCCTGCTGGGATTTTTCAATTCCTCCCTGTCTGTCTCGCAGCCCGTTGTTGCTTTCTTGTTCTCTCTGTCTCTGTTGGGCTCCCTGTCCCTGTCTTGACCCACTTCTAAAAATGCCTTCCTCTCTGCCTCGTATGCATTGTTCTTGAAACTTCCGTTTCCCGACGTCTCTCTGTAGCTTGCTCCTGGTCCCAGATGTTTATTTCTTCCCTCTCTGTCCTGTGGCCTGTTGCGATTTGGTGTTTCTGCGTGTCTCCTGTTCCCGGCTCTCGGTCCCCGTTTTTCAGTTTCTCTCTCTCAGCCCTGTAGCCCACTGCTGTTATCTGTCTGTCCTCATCTCTCTCTGGCCAGTTGCCTCTCCCCACATATGTGGTTCCTCCCTCTGCCCTGTGGCCCGTCACTGGTTTTCCGTTCTCTGTCCTGCTCCTTTTCCCCGAGTCTTCAGTTGCTCCCTCTCTGTCCTGTAGCCCATCAAGGGGCTTTGTTTCTTTCTCCATCGCTCCCTGTCCGTCTCCCTGCCCCATCTTTTTAATCCTTCCCTTGCTGCCGTGTGGCGGCTCCCCGCTATCTTCCCTTTCTTCATATCTCTCTCTGGACGGCTCCCGCTTCCCTGTTTTTCAGTTTCTTCCTTCTGGGCCCTGTAGCCTGTGGTGATTGTGCTGCTTTCTCCTTCTCTCTGTCCGGCTGTGGATCCCATTTCTTTAATTCCTCCTGCTTCTCCCTGTAGCCTGTCTTTCTGTCTGCCCTCTCCCCCTTTATCTGTCTCCCCACTCCACCTCTGGCGCCCTGTACCTGTGTTTTAATTCTTCCCTTTCTGCCCTCCAGCTGTTGCTGTGCTTCCTGCGTGTGTCACACTGGGTCCGGCCCCTCATCTCTGTCTTTTCATTCCTCCCGCTCCTCCCTGGAGCTTGTCGCTGTCATTTTCTTTTGCTGTTGCTCTGTCTGGCTCCAGATCCTCGCAGCTTCCCCCCACCCCTGCCCTGCCTCGTTGCTCCTGGCTGTTTTTTCTGTCTCGATCTCTCTGTGCCTGGCTCTGGCTCCCTGTTGTTTCACTCCTCCCTCTCTGTCCTGTAGCCCATCGGCACATTTTCTTTCGTTGGGCTCTCTTTGGCCGTTTCCCTGTCCCTGTTGTTCAGTTTCTTCCTTCTCAGCCCTGTAGTGTGCCGTGATTCTTTTTCTTTCTCCCCCTCTCCCAGCTCCCAGTCCCTCCCTTTTAATTCCTCCCTCTCTGTCCTGTTGCCTGTCAGGAGTCGTGTGTCCTGGAGTCCCCGGCCCACCCCCCCCCCCCAGCCCCTTCTCACTTTCGCACTTCCTGTCCGTGTTTTTTAATTCCTCCTCCTTTGCTGTGTAGCCTGTTGCTTTTTTCTTTTCTCCATCTCTGTGTCTCAGTGCCCCCATTTTTTAATTCTTACTCTCTGCCCTCTACCCTACCCCTATTTTCACCTTTCTCTGACCCTCTGTATCCAGCTCCCTGTCCCTATCGATTATTTTCTCCCTCTTACTCCTGCACCCGCTGCTATTCCCTGCTGTCGCCATCCCTCTCTGTTCAGCTCTCTGTCCCCAGATTTTAATTCCTTCTTCTGCCCCTCCGTAGCCTGTCTGGGTTTTCCCCCTGCTCTCTGTCTGGCTCCCTCTCTCTGCCTTTTCATTCCACATTCTCTGTCCCATAGCCCCAGGCTATTTGTCTGTGTTTCTCAGTCTCTTCTGTCTGGCTCCCTGCTGCTGTTTTTTCTTTCCTCCTTATTTGTCTCATAGCCCATCACTGTTTCGTGGTTTGTTTTTTTTTTTTCTGTCTCTTTGTCCAGCTCCCAGTCCCTGCTCTTGAATTCCTCTTCCCTGTAGCCCGCTGCTGTTTTTTTCTGTTCTCGATCACGCTCTGTCTGGTCCCCTGTCCCTGTTGGTCAATTCTTCCTTCTCTGCCCTGCAGCCCCTGCAGTCTTGTACTTTTTTCTGTCTCTCTCTGGCCGGAGCTCTGTTGCTGCTCATGAGTTCCTCCCTCTCTGCCCTGTAGCCTGTTGCTTTTGTCCTTTCTCCGTCTCGCTTTCTCTGGCTCCCTGATGACGCTATTTTAATATTCCCTCCCTTTTTGTATGAATCGCTATACTTTTTGCTCTCCAGCTTTTTTTTTTTCCTGGCTCCCCGGCTCTATTTTTTAATTCTTCCACCTGTAGTGTGTAGCTCTGTGGTTTGTACCGTGTTGTTGTTCCCCCCACCCCCGCCCCTCCCCTCCATCGTTGGCTGTCTTGGCTCCCTGTCCCTGTTGTTTCATCCTCCCTCTCTGCCCTGTTCTTTGTTGTCTTTCTCCATGTGTCTCGGTCCAGCTTCCTGCCCCTGTTCTTCTTTCCTTCCTCTCTGTCGTGCTGCCTGTCCCAGTTTTGTCCTGCGTCTCCGTCCTCCTTTGTCAGTCTCTGCCCTGCTCCCTTCTCCCTCTATCTGCTGCCTCTCTTCTTCTCTCCCTGCTGCTTCTTTCTCCACCTGTCGGGCTCCCTGTCCCTGTCTTTCTCTCGCCATCCTGTTCCCTGCCTCAGGCGCTCTCGCTGCATCCGCTACCTGCGTGACTGAAGAAACGTTCGCAGTCTCCTTTGCCCTCCCAGCTGCGTTTGCAGTCCCTTCACAGCAGGCGAGGGGCTGTGAGGGAGCCCAGGGGAGGAGGTGCTGCGCTGCGGGGGTCGAGTGATGGCCCCCCGCTCCTGCGGCACGGCCCAGCCCTCGCCACAGCCGCCGCACGAGCTGTGGGCTCGTTGCCAGGGCCGCATGGCTGCCTGCGGGCGTCCGGCTCGGGCACCATGCTCAGCGCTGCATCCGGCGAGCAGCAGGCTGTCCTGCCGGCGGGCGCCGCCGGTAACGGCCGCGCGATGCTGCAGGGCCTGTGGGATGGGGCCGCCGTGCCCGCTGCCACTTCCCCGTGAGGAAAGGCCGCTGCTGCCCCCTGGGCACAGGGCTGGTGGGCGTGCTCTTTTCACCCGCCTGGCTCCCTGACCCCGTTTTCCTTCCACAGACCAGGACTCTGTGTCCTTTCTTTATCTGTGTCTCCCCCTCTCTGTTCTTTTCCCGGTACCTCTCTTTCTCTGCTCCTCAGTTCCTCTCCCTCACCTTATTTTTCTCTTTCTGTTCCTCTGCCCAGCTCCCCATGGCTGTGTTTTCGTTCTCCGTACCTGCTGCCCCAGCGTGGACTGCCGAGCGGTCCCAGGGAAGGGTGAGTGGACGGGCTCTGAGCCCCAGAGCAGGCGTGTTCCTCGCACTTAGATGGGTTTGCAAATAAACCCTCGCTCTGTCTCCTTTGTACTTGCTGAGCAGCGGTCAGAGAGTCCAGGGGAGCAGGTACACAGCGGGGGTAAGGGGCCATGGCTGCAGCTGCGGGCTGGTGCCGGAGGAGCCCCGGAGGGAGCCAGCGAGGCTGATGGCGATGGCCGCTCTGTGTCATGGGGCCGCAGCCCCAGGGGATGGTGCTGCTAGGGCACGCCTGCCCGAGAGTGCCGACAGCAGACGTCGGGCCCCGTCAGGGCAGCTCCCAGGGGTTTTGTGAGCTGGTGGAGAGGAAGGAGGAAGAGGGGCAGATGGCTGCCTCCGGGCACCTGGAGGCCTTCCCACCCCCTGGAAAAGTGCTCCAGCCTGCGCGCCCCATGCAGCTGCCCACAGCTCCAGCACCTGTCCCGTAGCCCCTGACCACCCCAGACCCTGCCCTCGCAGCAGCAAGCTGACCCGTGAACGTGCTTTATTGCCCCATAAGCACGGGTGCCGTTGGCAATGGTCTGGGGCAGGAGGGGGCGTCTCCAGGAGCTCCTGCAGAAGGAGGGGTTCCTGCCTGGGGAAAGGGGTGGCCGTCGCTGTGGACAACAGTTGGCCGTTCTTTGTGTCTCCCAGGGGCAGCGCTGAGGACTTGGTTGCCGGTTCCTCCCCGGGGATGTTGCTGACTGCACCTGGCTCAGGTTTGTGTCCTTATTCTCCCAGTTAAAGCGGTTCCGTTAGTTTAATTCCCTGCCCGGTCACGTTGCTGGTGCCGCAGATACCTGCAGTAGAAGAGCAGGTGTCGGCCTTTGCGGTACGGGTCGCTGTCTTTGCTCAGTGCTTTGTACCCCGTGACACGGAGGCAGGTGAGGAAACTCCCCGCTGCTCCTCCGGCCGCCCTTGTGTCTGCTGGGGGTCGCCCCAGCCCCTTTCCCAGGGGATTGCAGGAAGGGTGGTGAGCAGGGCCCCGGGTGTACGAGCCCTGGCCTCTGCACAGGGAGCCCGTTCTGCTCCGGGGCTGCTGCGGTGCGGGCGCTCCGCTGGTCTGGTCGCTGGCGGCAGCTCTTGGAGCCGGCTGGGCTGCGCAGGCGTCGGGGGTTTGCTCACGGCAAGAAGCGGAGGCGTCGGTGTGAGGGAAGAGTTTCGAGACCGGCCGAGGTTCGGCTGTAGGCATAGTAGGAAGTACCCTTTTATGCAGTTGTTTTTGTTGTTTCAGGCTGGCGGTTTTCCGCTGAGGGTTTGGGGGTGGCAAAATGGTTTAATAGCCTGCCATTTTTTTTTTTTAAATTTTAGATGCATTGCATTTTTTTGGAATTCCTGACTATGGGAGATGGAACCTTGTTTTTTTTCCCCACCGTTTTTACTGTGTGCTGTGTAAGTTGCTGATGTCTTGATCTATGCTCTTTTTTCTCTCTTAATAGGACTGATGGTGAAATTGTCCAGCGAGGGTTAGGGTGAGCATCTTGTACTCGCCTGTATACGGAGCTTGAGAGTTTCTCGAGAAGGCATCTTCCCCAGAACTTCTCAGAGAAGAGGGTCTGCGTTCTTTGCGCTGGTAACAGTCTCCAGCCAGGGTCTGTCTTCTGTCGTAGGCCCGGGCACGCGAGCCTTCCCATTACTCCGTTTCTGACTTTTTCATGACGCGCCTGATGAGACGTGTCGTAGTGCCGGTCACAGCAGTTACGTTTCCGTGTAGTTTTTCACCTGTTGTGTGTTTAGCACCGGTTTCTGTGGTTGTAAGGTGCCTGTGTTAGATCTTTCAGCCGCCGTGGTTTTTCCGTCAGCTGACCGCCGCTGTGATTCCTTGAGGGGTTCAGTGGTAAGGAGGCGGTCGGTGGTGCTTGTTCCGTGTGCGCTATACTGCACATTAATGAGGTCTCGATGCTCCGGAGGTTTATTCTTTTGCGGTAGGCGGGCGCATCGGTAGCCGCACCGAGGGTCTCGTGCTCCTCGACTCACCGGGGTACCGCCGACCGAGCGCTCCCCGTCTCGCGCGAGAAGCTCCACACACAGATCTGTCCAGCACGTCTCGTGTCCGAGAAGGTGACGAGTGGTCCAGGATGCGCTGGGGTATCCGCTGTCGAGCGGTCTGTTCTCACGGAGCCCTCTTCTGGGACGACGACTTCTCCGCGTCCTGTGGATGTTGGGTCTTGGGGCCCGGCTTCTCGCGCGTCCACCGTTGCGGTTGCGGCCGCGGCCGTATCTTTTCGTCAGGGGCCGTGGCATTTGACTTCCGGGGTGGAAGGTGCTAAGGGTCGTACGCGTAGGGCCAGGTGTTGCTTTGGCTTTGGTTTTCTGTGATGGCTGGCTGGCTGTTGTTGGAGTCTAGAGGGTATTCCTACATGGAAAGGAGATCTCCGGAACCGTTAAGCTGTTGCTCCGCAGCCGGGTGACTCGTTCGATGCCGTTTTCAGATGCAGTGAGACGAGCCGTGCACCAAAGGGTTAGAGGAGGGGCGGGGGAGCGGCCAGAAGAAGGTGGGTTGGCACGCAGTGTCAGCGGGCAGATGCGGCCGATGGCTGTGTGAGCAGCTGACAGGTCTTGGTAGGTTTGTTGTATTCCAAAGGCACGAAGTAGCGAGCGAAGCAGGGTATCGGCACTGCGGGTGGCTGGGGCGAGGTGAGCTGGGACTGGTGGGCTGCAGCAGAGAAGTTACTTTTCAGGCGTTGTGTCGTTTGTGAAGTTTATAAGCATCCCTTATGGGTTGTGTTTTACAGGTGGTACCGGAGCCTCAACGCGGCAGCTGGCAGAGGTAGGGTGGGTGGGCGGCCGAGGTAGAGGAGGAGGAGAGGGGAATGGGCACGGGCAGGCTGTGGTTTCGGGCGGTATCTCAGCACGTGCCTTTTGTTTTGGCTTTCGCAGGTCACGCACGTAGCCTCGGAGGGGCGAAGCTGCGCGCCGACCAGCGGCCTGAGGAGGCGAGGCGGTTGTCAGCCGGGCCGGCGTCCAAGAGCGGAGCATCCTGCGGCAGCTCGGTCAAGCGTTTCTGTGCGTTTGTGCAGGTGTTACGCAGCTGCCTTTGGAGTTGGGTGAGCTTTTGAGGTGGTGAGCTAAGGAGCAGCAAGGAGGAGCGTGGGGCTGGTGATTTCTCCCAAGCGTGACGGTATTTCTCTGTCTGTTGCTACCTTAGGGGGGCTGCAAGCGATGACAGCTGCAGCGTCCAACACGGGAATCGGTGCGGAGCAGTTGAGCGGAAGACCACGTTCCTTTTGAGGAGGAGGGTGTTTCGAGGAGGTCTGTGGTGACCCGTGTGACAGCTACCACTGTCAGCGGTGTGTGTGTTTTTTTTTTTTTTTTTTTTTCTGTAGGCGATGAGGAGGAATGTGGCAACTGCAGGAGTAATCAGGTTAGTTGATGTGGTTTCTGCTGAGGATGGACGCGGATCCCCAGCCCTCTGGAAGCGAAGCTGAGGGACCAGGGACCGTTGTCCTGCAGTGCGTAACTTTGATTTCAGTTGGAAAAGGGATTTTCCTGGAATGGAAATCTTTCTCCTTCAAAGAAATTGCGTTGTACGAACTGCCTGTCGGACTCTGTGTGCTTGGCTGTAGAAGTCATGAGCAGTGAGACTTTTTGCCCTCTTTTGAAAAACAAAACAACAGCAAAGTCAATTTGTTTCCAAAGACTGAAGCACAGCAAGTGTTCCAAAAGTGGATGGCGTCGCTGGTCTTTACATTCTTGGTTGCAACGTTCGAGATACGATTAAAAAATGTTCCTCTGCGTGCTTTGGTACAGCCAGAAGCCTTAGTGCATCTGCCAGTCCTGTTCGGTGGCCTTACCTGTTGCAGCCCTGGGGATTTGAATTTCTTTTTTTTTTTTTTCTTTTTAATGAGTAAAACCATGTGGGGGATCTATTATTTCACTGATCTTTTCCTGTCATATATGAAACTCTAGAGAAAGTTAAAATTGTATAATTGGCAGAATGACTAACGCGGTTTAAACTCGCTGCCGAATCAGTACAGCATGTAATGTATGAGGTGTACTTAAGCGGTCAGGGGTTTCTCTAACTCTTTCCAAGCCAGAGGCAGCTGCATGTTACTGAGTTTCTTCCCTGTGTTTTGACAGAGCGCTCTGAAGTACTTGGTTTCTAATCATGTGACATGATAGAACAAGGTGGGGCAGGAGCAGAGTCAAATAACAACTGTGTATTTTGGAGACAGGTGTAAGCATAGATCTAGATGGGGGTGTACAGCCTTGTTCTGCAGCAGCGCTCTAAGGAAGGGCATCAAACATGAGCAAGAGCAGTTGCTTTTCTGCTAAGAAGGGGTTGGAAATCGTATCTGTTTGTCTTTCTATGGAGTGTTAAGTATTCAAATCACTCTGGTTTGTAGAGGATGTGTCTGTATTTCGGGCTGGTCTCCTTCAGTTCGACTGCTCTCCTGTCCCTCGTTCTATTGAATTCCTCTCCTTGCTTCTGTGTTGTTCTTCTAATGTGCTGAACTATGGCTGGGGCCTTTTGTTTCCCGATGTCTTGCTGTGAGTGTCCGGTGCTGCGCAGCAGCTCGCCCCCCCCCCCCAGGTTTGCCTGCCGGTGGCTCAGCACTCTCGCCCCGCGGGGCCAGCTCTGTCTCTGTCCAAGCTTTCTGCCACGGCTGTCCGGTGGGGAAAGGGGCAGTTGTTGCTCTGGGGAGCCCGTCCGGGCGTGGTCCGAGACGGGGAACGTGGCAGAGCCGAGTGCGAGCAAGAGCCATGGCACCGTCCTTTGGCGGACGCCCTGCCACCCCTCTGCTGTGCGGCAGCCGGCGTCGATGATCTGGCGGGGGGCAGGCATCGAGCATGGATTCTGTCTCGTGGGCTGTGGCAGGTGAGTGCTCGTCTGTGGGTTATGCCGGGGAGAGCCGTTGGTGTCGGTCATCCCCCACCCCTCTCCGGGTCCCCCTGTACCCCCAGTGTCAGAGAAAGACGCAGGTGCTGCTGCGCCGCTGTGACCGCACGGGGGTGCTGCGTGAAACGGCGCTTTGTGCTGCCTGCGCGTGGGGGGTGTGCGGTACTGCAGGCCGGGGTACGCGCATGCGCGCTGGCGGCCGCCCGCGGCGCGCTCTGCTACCACGATTTGACTAGGGTTGGGTACTGGGGCGTGGTACACGCGCGTGTGCGGTGACACCGATTTGTGGCGCTCTCTGCTGCCACCCTGTGACCAAAAAGCAGTACTGCAGCCCCGAAGGCGCTGCCGCGCTCCCTGCTGCCACCCTGTGACCGAAAGTCGGTACTGCAGGCCCAGCGGAGCTTTCCGCGCTCCCTGCTGCCACCCTATGACCAAAAAGCGGTTATGCAGCCCCGGCGGCGCTGCCGCGCACCCTGCTGCCACCCTGTGACCAAAAGACGGTACTGCACCTCCGGGTGCGCGCTGCCGCGCTCTCTCCTGCTACCGCCTACAGTGAGTGGGCTACGCACCGGACGCTCTCACCTTTGTGCCCCGCGGCGGCCCCTTCCCGTGGGGATGTTTGGAAAGGCAGTGGGCGGGGCCTGGGGTAGATGAGTCCCGGGCTCTGCCCAGGGAGCTCCTTCTGTGCGAGGTGAGAGCTGTGGGATTGGGCAAGCTCCAGCAGCACCCACAGTAGAGAGAGCCCTGGGATGCAGCTTGGGCTTTTTTTTTTTATTATTTGTCAGCAGTTTCATACGGAGTGTTAAGGGGTGATGAGAGGGTTCTAAAACACACAGCTTTTTTAACTGACAGTTTTGCTGTGGTTTTGTTCTAGGTTGTCCTGGGTTACAGTGCAAAATGTGCCAAAAGAAAAAAATATTCTATTACCATCTTCAGGAGCTGTTGAGACCAGGTGGGGCAGTGCTCTCTGCCTCCCCCCCCCCCCCCGGACTATCTCCTGTTACTGGGCACAACAATGCCTTATCGCCTGACTCATCGATAACTCGCTCCTGGACTATCTCCTGTTAATGGCCCATCAAGGAACTGCCTCACGACTCCCCATCCCATTGTGAGATGCTCCGCCCGGGGGGGGGGGGGGGGGGGGGGGGGGGGGCGGGGGGCGGGGGGGAAGGAGCCAAGCAGTCCATGCCAAATAAAAACAGAGATTTTGAACACCCTAGCAGCCTTCTTCCAGTGGATTCCCAGAGGAGCTTTTCCCCCCACTGGAGTTCCAGAGGACAAGAGCTACCTACCTACCACTGGACCTTCGGAGGAAGACCAGACTCTTTTACCTGATTGCTGCTTCCACAGAACTACATCCATCGCTTCAGGAGGACTGCAGCCAGCATCTTATCGGACTGCTACTGCCACCCTAACAGGGTGTCAGGTTGTATTCCTGACTCTGTCAGTGTAAACCAGTGGGTTGTTTGTTTTTTCCCTGCCTTGTGTTATATATATATATATATATATATATATATATATATATTTATATATATATATATTAGTAAAGAACTGTTATTCCTATTCCCCATATCTTTGCCTGAACGCCCGTTAATTTCAAAATTATAATAATTTGGAGGGAAGGGGGTTGCACTTTCCATTTCAAGGGAGGCTCCTGCCTTCCTCCACAGACACCTGTCTTTCAAACCAAGACATAGGTGCACTGGATTTTCCTGGAATTCTGAACTTCCTGCAGGATGGCAACTTGTTTTTTGTGACAAGGGTTTGTGATCCCATTTCCTTTCCTAGGACTGAAGGTGAGATTATCGAGTAGCATGAGGATGTGCACCACATCTGCACCTGTCTATGCCCCCCCATACCCCTGTCTCTGCCTTCAGGTGGGGTTTTTCCCATGCCACCCCGATCTTTGTGGCCTTGACTCCCGTGTGTGTGCCTGGCCCTACTTGTCATGTCCCTGCCTCCCATGGGCCTGCCTTGCCTGCTTTTTTTCATGGTAGGGATGGACAACGACAAGAGTATATGTAAGAAGGCAGTCTTTATTAAGTTGCAAAAACCAAGATGGCTGAGATGGTGCAGCAGAAAAAGCGTACCCTTTTATAACCTTTCTTATCTGTCCACCTGTTCATGCACTAAGGCTGCTAAAATGATTCGCTCAATAGCTTTGTCCATTCACCTCCATTCACATAATGATTGGCTGGAGCTCCTACTGTATTTCTCACTGTACCTACTGTTCTCTTGCCAAGTTTCTGCTCTGTGGTATTACTTGCTCAGTCTCTTCTTGCTCAATCTCTTATAACTTCCTCAAACTTGTTTACAACATTCTTCATCCACTTCTTCTGTCTTTTCAAGGGTATACTGGAATGCTGTCAAGGTCAACTTCATCTTCCTCAATCAGGTTATCCCTGACAGATTTTTGTACCCACTTTATGGGTGTGCATAGCTCACACCCTATCCTCCCCCTGTGCACCTGCCTTCCTCCCCCCCCCCCCCCCCCCCCGCCCCCCCACCATGGGTGTGCCTTGCACCTGCCTCCCATTACCATGTTTTGTGTCCCCCCCCCCCTTGTCCCTGCTCCATGCACCTGCCTTGCCCCCACCGCTACAAGAAGTGCTGCTCCAGATGCAAACTGTTTTAAACAAACTGTTTGCATTCCAAACTTCGCTCTGGCACTTCCTTGGGCCCAAAATGCCATCACCAGTAGATATCAGGGGGAATGAGGGGCACCCAGCAGGGACACCCTGAAGTCTCATGGTTTCCATCAGGCTTTCCCAAGGGCAGGGGTGGGTGGGAGAGTGGAAAAGCAGTATCGCTTTTTACATTTTCTTCCTACATCTCCCTCTTCAGAGCTCCTTGTCCCTGGGTGCTTGTTCTTGCCTGTGGCCCCTGTTCCTGATGGGCTCCAGGTGTGGCCAGTGGGGCTAATAACAGGGCCGGCCCTCCTGTGGGCTATAAAGGGGCTGCCTGAGGGAGCTGATAAAGGGGAACTGGTTGAGGAGGTAGCTGGAGGTACCTCCAGAATGGAATGGCTGGTCCCTGTGGTAAGGAAGGATCCCCCTGAGCTGTCCATGATGGAGCAGACCACCAGCACACGTTGCTGGCAGCTTGGTGCCTGCATCGGCTGTGTGTGTGAGCCGCTGGCCAGCCTGGCGGTGGAGGGGAGTTGAGAGAAAAGTGTTGGGGTGCTGAAGATCTGAGCTGGTGCCAGGAGCTGGGGTGAGTCACACGTTCTCCTGTGTGTGTCCCAGTCCACCTCTGCTGCCCTGCCTGCCGCTCCTTCTGCTGCCTGGGAAAGGGCTGCCCAGGGATGGGGAGGGCCAGCAATGGCTTTCTGTCCTGGCCCCTTTGCTGTGGGAGCCTGATGGACAGCCTAACACCTTCCTGACTGCACTGGGGCTTCCCCTCAAGCCAGGGGGAGAGGCAGGGCTGGAAGAAAGTGGAGGCTGAGATGGGGTGCGAAGTCAGGGAAAATGTGGAAGTCAAGATGGGGGTGGAAATGGTGTCACTTTTTACATTGTCTTTGTAAGGCTCCCTCTTTTTGTCTTCCTGACCCTATGTGTTAGTTCTTGCCTCTGTTTCTTTTCCCCTATTGCTTTACAATATTCCGCTGTCCCTTGTCTTGTCCCTGCTTTGTGGTCCTGCTGGTCCCTTTGGCCTCTCTCTCCTGCTCCTCCTCGCTCTTATGTATTCCTCCATCTCTCCCTGGGTTTTTTGCTCAGTGTCCCAGTACTCCTCTCTCTATGCTACTGTCCTGCTCCCTGTCCCTCTCCTGTTTGCAGCATCCCGTTTACTGGCTGCCTGTCCCCCACCTCTTCTCTACCTTCCTCCTGCTTTTTCCCTTCTCTCCTGCTGCGTTTGTTGTGTTTGCACATCGAGCCTTGTAGCCAGCTAAGTGCCAGGATTTGTTCTGGGCAGAGGTGAGTAAACTTTTCCTGCCTCCTCTGTGCCCCTGGATGGTATTCAAGCCCCTGGGTGCAGAGCTCGTGGCTGTGGGCAGGTGCCGGGGAGGGGGCCATGTGCTGTGGGGCTTTGCCCAGGCCCCTGTTCCTGATGGGCTCCAGCTGGGGCAGGTGTGGCCAGTGAGGCTAATGATGGGGCTGGCCCTACTTTGGGCTATGAAGGGGGCTGCCTGGGCATGCCTGCCTGCAGGAGCTGGCTGAGGAGTCAAACCAAGGGGCTTCCACAGGCAACTGTCTCCAGCTGGTCCCTGTGGCAAGGAATGATCCCTCCCACCCATCCACAACAGAGAATGCCACCATAACACAGCACCAGGACCTTGGCGCCTCTGTTGGCTGCACACGTGTGAGCTGCTGCATGTCCAGGAAACCTCGTGAGAGAAGTGCATTGAGTCACCCACCGCCTGCTCCTAAGGTCAGGCAGCTGGCACTGTGGAGGAGGAAGGGGCAGAGACAGAGAGAAAAGCCTCGGGGCGGTGAAGGTCTGCCGTTGTCACCAGGAGCCACGTGTCCCCTCGTGTGTGTCCAGGGCCATCCCTGCCCTGGTTCTGCAGGTCTCTGCCTGCCTCCTTGCCTGTCCCTGCCTCTGTCTGCCTTTCAGGCTGTCTAGTTCCCCAAAGCTTTTTGCTCTTTTGCTAGCATTGCCCTGTAAAGTGTCACCTTCTACCTTTCCTTTCTATGTCGTTTCCTTTCTGGCACCCCACCAGCTCTGATTTCATTCTTCCTCATTGCTTGTGAAACTGGCATTTCTAGGTCCCCTCTCTCCGTGTCTCAGTTTACCCAGTTGCCTATGATTGTGGGAAGGGTGGTGGTTGGGGCCTGGGGTAGATGAGCCCTGAGCTCTCCCAGGAAGCTCCTTCTTACGTGTGAAGCAAGAACTCTGGGACTAGGCAGGGTCCAGCAGCACCCACAGTAGAAAGTGCCCTGGGATGAAGCTTGGGGTTTTTTTTTTTCTTGTTTTTATGTCAGCAGTTTCCTAGGGGGTGTTCAGGGGTGACAGGAGGGTTTTAAAACACACAGCCTTTTTTTTAACTGATAGTTTTGGTGCTGTTTTGTTCTAGGTGCACTGGATTTTCCCGGAATTCTGAACTTCCTGCAGGATGGCAACTTGTTTTTTGTGAGGAGTGTTGGTGACCGCATTTCCCTTCCTAGGACTTGAAGGTGAGACTATCGAGCAGCCGTGAGGATGCGCACCACGTCTGCACCTGTCTATGCCCTCCCCGTACCCCTGTCTCCGCCTTCAGGTGGGGTTTTTCCCATGCCACCCCCAACTCGGTGGCCTTGCTAAGGGTGGGTGTGCCTGGCCCCAAATCCACCCGGCGCCTCCCCCCCGCCGTGAGCGTGCCTTGCTGCTGTTCTTCGGCACTGGCCACTGTAGGCGTGCCCTGCTTGCCCCCCCCCCCCGAGTGCCTTTTCTGCCCCGGCACCGCCCCCCCCCCGTGGGCGTGCCCTGCTTCCCCGCGCCCCGCCCCGGCACCGCTCCCCCCGTGGGAGTGCCTTGCTGCTTTGCACCTCGCCCCAGCACCGCCCCCCCCCCATGGCCTCGCCGACAGTGGCTGTGCCCTGCCCGGCCCCCACCCCCTTCCCCTTCCCGGGTTTGCCTTTGTTATTCTGCACCCCACCCCAGCACCGCCCCCCCCGGGCGTGACTTTTTTGCCCCATGCCCCACCCTCCTGTTGGCGTGCCTTGCTGCCCCCCCCCCCCCCCCCGGCCCCGCCCCCCCCTTGTGTCCCATCCCCACCACTTGCCCGGGGGCGGGGCCTGGGGTATATGAGCCTCGGCCTCTGCTCAGGGAGCTCATTCTGCTCTGGGGCTGCTGGCGCTGGCAGCTCCAGACCCAGCTGCCTCTGCGGGCATGGGGCTTCGGGCGCGGACAGGAGCGCAGGCGGCTGCGGCAGGGAAGAGCTGCGGCCGGGGACACCAGGCCACCCCTGTACTCCTCAGGCCCCCATCGGCTCCAGCCCCTCAGCGAGGACCAGATGTGCTCCTGGGCCTGGCCAGGCCCTGCCGGGACGCGTTCCACCCCGTCGGGCCCCCTGCCACCAGCTACGCCCAGCGCTGCTGCCTCTGCCCGGCCCCGGGGGCGCCGGGGCCAGAGGTTGTCGTCCCCAAGTGGGGTCACAGCATCTTTTGGGGGGGGTCGATGGCACCGACGCCGAGCCATCCTGCAGCCCGGCTTTGCACCGCAGGCATCTCCGTAAGCTGTCCGAGTTCCTCCCTCCCCTTCGTGCGCCCCTCAGTCCCCTCCATTTCCCATCCAGGCACCAGAATCAATCTGCGTGACAAGCGGCCTTCTCAGAACCACAGGCCTTCAAAGGGCCTTCTCTCACCTGCCTAGTCCTCTCAGAAGGACACGGGCGTTGCTCTGTGTGGACTCATTTGTCTTTCCTGGCACCTCTCCTGAGGTGCTTTGTCACTTGTTTTGGTTCGAGTCGCTTCAGTGTTACTTAAGGTGCTTGGTACAGTTCCTGATGCTGTGGGGTTCTTTTCCCCGACGGTTTTTCCTTGGTTTTGGTTTTTGGTTTGGGTTCCGTTTGATTTCAACCCGATCCTGGGGTTTTCTGTCCTTTGGGACTTATTTCTGTTGAGGGAGGCAGATGGAGAAAAGTAGGAGTCTCAGTGTCTTACAACTGCTGGTGATCTACAATATTCCCTTTGCAACCAGAGAGCTCTGAGAGGAGGATTCTTGCAGGCTGTCATTCGGCTTTGTCATTCGGTCCCGTCCAGAATGTAGCGCTGGTACAAGTTCTGCAACAGACAGGAACGGGTCTAGCCTTGTTACGCGGGCTTTCTTTTTCCTTGCAGGTCGGACTTGAGACTTGCAATGGCCTTTTCCTTCGCTAAAAAAACACGCCCCGGACTCGCCGCAGACTCGGCAGCGTCGCGGATTTCGCCGGACCGCGCCGCTGGCAGAGCCGGCGGCCGACGGGGTCGCGGGCGCTCGGCACTGCGTCGGCCGGAGGCTCCCGTTGGCGCAGCAGCGACGGTCGGGGGCGGCGCAGCTGGACAGCCGGAGGTTTGGTGTCGCGGCATATCTGCTGTGCGCGGGTTCGCTTCCCCGGGATTTTGGGCTGCTCTGGAAAAACGGGTGGCGGAGCCGGAGAGAAGAGCGGGCGGTGGCTACAGGCCGAGTCGCCGCTCGGGGAGGTTGCGCTCCGCGGAGCTTCAAGCTTTGGAGACGGAGTGCAAAACCGTCGAGCGTCCCAAGTGGACCGCGGCAGGCGTCCTGGCTCCGGTCGCGTCGAGGCGCTCCGGTGGTTTTTCCTGGGGAATTCCAAAGTGGTCAGTTTCTATTAGTTTAATTTTTACCGCTCGTTTACGTCAAAACGTTTAAAATAAAAATGTCCGTCACAGTAACCAGAATAGTCTTTGGGAGCAAATACTGCCCGTCGTCCGCTCTAGCTATTGCTTCCCGCTTTGCAGACAGTACTTACTCCCCATTGATGTAATCAAAGGGCAAGCAGCAGAATATCAACAACAGAGCACTAACTGGAAGTAATAGCTGTAGCGAAACAACTCTAACAGGAAAAGAAAAAAATCACGCGTCCTAGTTAATCCACTTCGTGGTAAAGTCACAAAATATTAGAGCGCGCCTAAAGAGAAGAAATATTACCTAGGGTTGAGTAATGACTAAATTTAGTGGCAGATGTTACTTAATGAACCGGGCAGTAATGATTCCCGGTCCGTACTGCAATTCAAAAAATGAATAGTTTAGAGACCCTCTTGAAGTGATAAAGACAGAAAACTAATTGGGAGTCGTTAACAGCTCCATTTAAACATAACCACTGCTAAACCAATTGAACTGGAAACTAATTGGGAGGCTCTAACGCTTAAACGATCACACCGCTGTAAGCAAGCTGGGAGGCAACAGTGACTCCTGCTTAGAACCAAAAGAGTAATCGAAGCTTTAGATTTTTAGATAAAGAGAAATAAAAAAAGGAATCGTTCAATAACGGCTACGTTTAAACGTAGGTACTAAAAGAATTCCCGGGCGGTGGTGAACTAACATAACGCTAAAAGATTTAGATTTAAAATAAAAGGAAAATTAGAAAACCAACAGGGAGTCACGACTGCCAAAATTTAAACATAGCCGTTGGGGGGGGGAGGAGGGGACGGGTACCAATTCCTTCCAAGTAGAGCTAAAAGAAAAAACCGACGCCCATTAAATCCGACGAACAAAAACTTAGATTTCATTTTAGAAACAGATCGAACGCTAACTGGGCATCATGAATGCCCGTTTAACAATACTAGCCATCTTAAACTGATGCATTAAAGATACCCCCGCAGCACCATCAGATGAAAATTTTCTCCTTGGGAAGCAGAAATAGAATACCAATTGGGAGCAGTTTAGGGTAACGGTCGTCGTGAACGTACCCCTAATTTGAGTCCTAATTCACAATCCGAAACCGTGATTTCCAACGGTAATGAACCTTTTCCTCTTGTGTCAGTCGGGTGCCTGCGCTTTGCTCCTGCTCCCTTCAGCAGCGGTACACGGAGCGCTCGCTGGCTGTGAGCCGTTCGTTCAGCGGCTTTTTGTACCAGTCAACTCTTCAATCGGGCCATTTAAATAACAGACTATTCTCTCAAATTCCAGCTCAAACGCGTGGCACGAATTAACGGCGCCCGAGGACCACGCCATTTACTAGTGCCGCCCCGGAGCTGAGCCTGCTTATTGTGAGGCTCTTCTCGCAAGAGCCCCTCACGCACGCCCGCAGGTCCCGTCACCGGTGCTCCGCGCCGGCCTAACCGCGGACCGGCAGGGCGGGCGGAGAAACTGCCCGGAAGCCGTGGAGAGCGAGACGGATTTGAGAGCGAGACGGATTCAACAGCGATTCCTGCCGAAACACGCAAGGAACGCAGCTCTGCACGGCGGGGCGGCGGCCTGTCCCCTCCTGCCCGCGCGGCCCCATCCCCGCCGTGGGCAGCCTCAGCCTTCAGAAGATGGCGGCGCCATACCCCCCCCCCCCGCCCCCCTCCAAGCACCGGCCGCAGCTCCGGAGAGAAACGACGCGGATGCGGCCCCGAGACAGCGGCGCCGCCACCGCGGCCGCCGTCGGCACTCGTTTCGCGGGGGACTCACCGGCTCCTCCGGGGCTCCGGCAGGCTCCCGCCGCTTCCCCGCGGTCCTCCATGATGCCGGAAGTGCCCCTCAGTCCTCCGAACTTGCGCTCTATGGGCCCGCAGTCCTCCAGGATGCCCAAGTGCCGGTTCGGTGCGGGGGGGCCCTGGAGTAGATGAGCCCCGGGCTCTGCCCAGGGAGCTCCTTCTGGGCGAGGCGAGAGCTGTGGGACTGGGCAGGGTCCAGCGGCACCCACAGGAGAGAGCGCCCTGGCTGGGATGCAGCTTGGGTTTTGGGGTTTTTTTGGTTTGTTTTTTTTTTTTTTACGTCAGCAGTTTCCTAGGGGGTGTTCAGGGGTGACAGGAGGGTTTTAAAACACACAGCCTTTTTTTTAACTGATAGTTTTGGTGCTGTTTTGTTCTAGGTGCACTGGATTTTCCCGGAATTCTGAACTTCCTGCAGGATGGCAACTTGTTTTTTGCGAGGAGTGTTTGTGACCGCATTTCCCTTCCTCGGACTTGAAGGTGAGAATATCGAGCAGCCGTTAGGATGCGCACGTCTGCACCTGTCTATGCCCCCCCATACCCCTGTCTCTGCCTTCAGGTGGGGTTTTTCCCATGCCACCCCCAACTCGGTGGCCTTGCTAAGGGTGGGTGTGCCTGGCCCCAAATCCACCCGGCGCCTCCCCCCCGCCGTGAGCGTGCCTTGCTGCTGTTCTTCGGCACTGGCCACTGTAGGCGTGCCCTGCTTGCCCCCCCCCCCGACCCCCCCCCCCCGGTGTGCCTTTTCTGCCCCGGCACCACCCCCCCCGTGGGCGTGCCCTGCTTCCCCGCGCCCCGCCCCGGCACTGATCCCCCCCCCGGTGGGTGTGCCTTGCTTTTCCGCGCCCCGCCCCGTCACCGCCCCCCCGTGGGCGTGCCCTGCTTCCCCGCGCCCCGCCCCGGCACCGCTCCCCCCGTGGGAGTGCCTTGCTGCTTTGCACCTCGCCCCAGCACCGCCCCCCCCATGGCCTCGCCGACAGTGGCCGTGCCCTGCCCGGCCCCCACCCCCTTCCCCTTCCCGGGTTTGCCTTTGTTATTCTGCACCCCACCCCAGCACCGCCCCCCCCCCGGGCGTGACTTTTTTGCCCCATGCCCCACCCTCCCGTTGGCGTGCCTTGCTGCCCACCCCCCCCCCCCTCACCGGCACCGCCCCCCCTTGTGTCCCATCCCCACCACTTGCCCGGGGGCGGGGCCTGGGGGATATGAGCCTCGGCCTCTGCTCAGGGAGCTCATTCTGCTCTGGGGCTGCTGGCGCTGGCAGCTCCAGACCCAGCTGCCTCTGCGGGCATGGGGCTTCGGGCGCGGACAGGAGCGCAGGCGGCTGCGGCAGGGAAGAGCTGCGGCCGGGGACACCAGGCCACCCCTGTACTCCTCAGGCCCCTATCGGCTCCAGCCCCTCAGCGAGGACCAGATGTGCTCCTGGGCCTGGCCAGGCCCTGCCGGGACGCGTTCCCCCCCATCGGGCCCCCTGCCACCAGCTACGCCCAGCGCTGCTGCCTCTGCCCGGCCCCGGGGGCGCCGGGGCCAGAGGTTGTCGTCCCCAAGTGGGGTCACAGCATCTTTTGGGGGGGGTCGATGGCACCGACGCCGAGCCATCCTGCAGCCCGGCTTTGCACCGCAGGCATCTCCGTAAGCTGTCCGAGTTCCTCCCTCCCCTTCGTGCGCCCCTCAGTCCCCTCCATTTCCCATCCAGGCACCAGAATCAATCTGCGTGACAAGCGGCCTTCTCAGAACCACAGGCCTTCAAAGGGCCTTCTCTCACCTGCCTAGTCCTCTCAGAAGGACACGGGCGTTGCTCTGTGTGGACTCATTTGTCTTTCCTGGCACCTCTCCTGAGGTGCTTTGTCACTTGTTTTGGTTCGAGTCGCTTCAGTGTTACTTAAGGTGCTTGGTACAGTTCCTGATGCTGTGGGGTTCTTTTCCCCGACGGTTTTTCCTTGGTTTTGGTTTTTGGTTTGGGTTCCGTTTGATTTCAACCCGATCCTGGGGTTTTCTGTCCTTTGGGACTTATTTCTGTTGAGGGAGGCAGATGGAGAAAAGTAGGAGTCTCAGTGTCTTACAACTGCTGGTGATCTACAATATTCCCTTTGCAACCAGAGAGCTCTGAGAGGAGGATTCTTGCAGGCTGTCATTCGGCTTTGTCATTCGGTCCCGTCCAGAATGTAGCGCTGGTACAAGTTCTGCAACAGACAGGAACGGGTCTAGCCTTGTTACGCGGGCTTTCTTTTTCCTTGCAGGTCGGACTTGAGACTTGCAATGGCCTTTTCCTTCGCTAAAAAAACACGCCCCGGACTCGCCGCAGACTCGGCAGCGTCGCGGATTTCGCCGGACCGCGCCGCTGGCAGAGCCGGCGGCCGACGGGGTCGCGGGCGCTCGGCACTGCGTCGGCCGGAGGCTCCCGTTGGCGCAGCAGCGACGGTCGGGGGCGGCGCAGCTGGACAGCCGGAGGTTTGGTGTCGCGGCGTATCTGCTGTGCGCGGGTTCGCTTCCCCGGGATTTTGGGCTGCTCTGGAAAAACGGGTGGCGGAGCCGGAGAGAAGAGCGGGCGGTGGCTACAGGCCGAGTCGCCGCTCGGGGAGGTTGCGCTCCGCGGAGCTTCAAGCTTTGGAGACGGAGTGCAAAACCGTCGAGCGTCCCAAGTGGACCGCGGCAGGCGTCCTGGCTCCGGTCGCGTCGAGGCGCTCCGGTGGTTTTTCCTGGGGAATTCCAAAGTGGTCAGTTTCTATTAGTTTAATTTTTACCGCTCGTTTACGTCAAAACGTTTAAAATAAAAATGTCCGTCACAGTAACCAGAATAGTCTTTGGGAGCAAATACTGCCCGTCGTCCGCTCTAGCTATTGCTTCCCGCTTTGCAGACAGTACTTACTCCCCATTGATGTAATCAAAGGGCAAGCAGCAGAATATCAACAACAGAGCACTAACTGGAAGTAATAGCTGTAGCGAAACAACTCTAACAGGAAAAGAAAAAAATCACGCGTCCTAGTTAATCCACTTCGTGGTAAAGTCACAAAATATTAGAGCGCGCCTAAAGAGAAGAAATATTACCTAGGGTTGAGTAATGACTAAATTTAGTGGCAGATGTTACTTAATGAACCGGGCAGTAATGATTCCCGGTCCGTACTGCAATTCAAAAAATGAATAGTTTAGAGACCCTCTTGAAGTGATAAAGACAGAAAACTAATTGGGAGTCGTTAACAGCTCCATTTAAACATAACCACTGCTAAACCAATTGAACTGGAAACTAATTGGGAGGCTCTAACGCTTAAACGATCACACCGCTGTAAGCAAGCTGGGAGGCAACAGTGACTCCTGCTTAGAACCAAAAGAGTAATCGAAGCTTTAGATCTTTAGATAAAGAGAAATAAAAAAAGGAATCGTTCAATAACGGCTACGTTTAAACGTAGGTACTAAAAGAATTCCCGGGCGGTGGTGAACTAACATAACGCTAAAAGATTTAGATTTAAAATAAAAGGAAGATTAGAAAACCAACAGGGAGTCACGACTGCCAAAATTTAAACAGAGCCGTTGGGGGGGGAGGAGGGGACGGGTACCAATTCCTTCCAAGTAGAGCTAAAAGAAAAAACCGACGCCCATTAAATCCGACGAACAAAAACTTAGATTTCATTTTAGAAACAGATCGAACGCTAACTGGGCATCATGAATGCCCGTTTAACAATACTAGCCATCTTAAACTGATGCATTAAAGATACCCCCGCAGCACCATCAGGTGAAAATTTTCTCCTTGGGAAGCAGAAATAGAATACCAATTGGGAGCAGTTTAGGGTAACGGTCGTCGTGAACGTACCCCTAATTCGAGTCCTAATTCACAATCCGAAACCGTGATTTCCAACGGTAATGAACCTTTTCCTCTTGTGTCAGTCGGGTGCCTGCGCTTTGCTCCTGCTCCCTTCAGCAGCGGTACACGGAGCGCTCGCCGGCTGTGAGCCGTTCGTTCACCGGCTTTTTGTACCAGTCAACTCTTCAATCGGGCCGTTTAAATAACAGACTATTCTCTCAAATTCCAGCTCAAACGCGTGGCACGAATTAACGGCGCCCGAGGACCACGCCATTTACTAGTGCCGCCCCGGAGCTGAGCCTGCTTATTGTGAGGCTCTTCTCGCAAGAGCCCCTCACGCACGCACGCCCGCACGCCCGCACGCCCGCAGGTCCCGTCACCGGTGCTCCGCGCCGGCCTAACCGCGGACCGGCAGGGCGGGCGGAGAAACTGCCCGGAAGCCGTGGAGAGCGAGACGGATTCGAGAGCGAGACGGATTCAACAGCGATTCCTGCCGAAACACGCAAGGAACGCAGCTCTGCACGGCGGGGCGGCGGCCTGTCCCCTCCTGGCCGCGCGGCCCCATCCCCGCCGCGGGCAGCCTTAGCCTTCAGAAGATGGCGGCGCCATACCCCCCCCCCCCCCCCGCCCCCCTCCAAGCACCGGCCGCAGCTCCGGAGAGAAACGACGCGGATGCGGCCCCGAGACAGCGGCGCCGCCACCGCGGCCGCCGTCGGCACTCGTTTCGCGGGGGACTCACCGGCTCCTCCGGGGCTCCGGCAGGCTCCCGCCGCTTCCCCGCGGTCCTCCATGATGCCGGAAGTGCCCCTCAGTCCTCCGAACTTGCGCTCTATGGGCCCGCAGTCCTCCAGGATGCCCAAGTGCCGGTTCGGTGCGGGGGGCCCTGGAGTAGATGAGCCCCGGGCTCTGCCCAGGGAGCTCCTTCTGGGCGAGAGCTGTGGGACTGGGCAGGGTCCAGCGGCACCCACAGGAGAGAGTGCCCTGGGCTGCAGCTTGGGTTTTGGTGGGGTTTTTTTGGTTTGGTTTTTTTTTTTTTTTTTACGTCGGCAGTTTCCTACGGGGTGTTCAGGGGTGACAGGAGGGTTTTAAAACACACAGCCTTTTTTTAACTGATAGTTTTGGTGCTGTTTTGTTCTAGGTGCACTGGATTCTCCCAGAATTCTGAACTTCCTGCAGGATGGCAACTTGTTTTTTGCGAGGAGTGTTTGTGACCGCATTTCCCTTCCTCGGACTTGAAGGTGAGAATATCGAGCAGCCGTGAGGATGCGCACCACGTCCGCACCTGTCTATGCCCCCCCATCCCTCCGTCCGTGGCTGCAGGTGGGATTTTTCCCATGCCACCCCCAACTCGGTGGCCTTGCCAAGGGTGGGTGTGCCTGGCCCTACTTCTCGTGTCCCTGCCTCCAATGGGTGTGCTTTGCCTGCTTTGTGTTCCCTCTTTATGGGTGTGCATAGCTCACACTGTTGTCCTCGCCCTGTGCTTCTGCCTTGCACCTGCCTCCCATGGGCATGCATTGTCCCCCCCTTGTCTCTGCTCCATGCAGCTGCCTTGCCCCCACCTCTCCAAGTATTGCTGCTCCAGGTTTACAGCACGAATAAACTGTTAGCATTCCGAACTTTGCTCTGGCACTTCCTTGGGCCCCAAATCCCTAAGACTACCGCAAAATGCCATCACCGGTAGATGTCAGGGGGAATGAGGGGCACCCAGCAGGGACACCCTGAAGTCTCATGGTTTCCATCAGGCTTTCCCAAGGGCAGAGGTGGGTGGGAGAGTGGAAAAGCAGCATTACTTTTTACGTTTTCTTCCTACATCTCCCTCTTCTGAGCTCCTTGTCCCTGGGTGTTTGTTCTTGCCTGTGGCCCCTGTTCCTGATGGGCTCCAGGTGTGGCCAGTGGGGCTAATGGCATGACTGGCCCTGCTGTGGACTATAAAGGGGCTGCCTGAGGGAGCTGGTAAAGGGGAACTGGCTGAGGAGGAGCTGGAGGTGCCTCCAGCATGGAATGGCTGGTCCCTGTGGTGAAGAAGGGTTCCTCTGAGCTGTCCGTGATGGAGCAGACCACCAGCATGTGTTGCCAAGAGCTTGGTGCCTGCATCGGCTGTGTGTGAGCCGCTGGCCAGCCTGGCAGTGGAGGGGAGTTGAGAGAAAAGTGTTGGGGCACTGAAGGTCTGAGCCGGTGCTGGGAGCTGGGGTGAGTCACATGTTCTCCCATGCACATCCTGGTCCATCTCTGCTGCCCTGCCTGTCGCTCCTTCCGCTGCCTGGGAAAGGGCTGCCCAGGGATGGGGAGGGCCAACGATGGCTTTCTGTCCTGGCCACTTTGCTGTGGAAGCCTGCCAGGCACCCTGCTGCCATTCCGATGGCACTGGGGCTTCCCCTCAAGCCAGGGGGAGGTGGCAGGGCTGGAAGAAAGTGGAGGCTGAGATGGGGTGCGAAGTCAGGGAAAATGTGGAAATCAAGAGTGGGTGGAAATGGTGTCACTTTTTACATTGTCTTTGTAAGGCTCCCTCTTTTTGTCTTCCTGACCCTATGTGTTAGTTCTTGCCTCTGTTTCTTTTCCCCTATTGCTTTACAATATTTGCCTGTCCCTCGTCTTGTCCTTGCCTTGTGGTCCTGCTGGTGCCTTTGGACTCTTTCTCCTGCTCCTCCTCTCTCTTATGTATTCCTCCACCTCTCCCTGGGTTTTTTGCTCAGTGTCCCAGTACTCCTCTCTCTATGCTACTGTCCTGCTCCCTGTCCCTCCCCTGTTTGCAGCATCCCGTTTACTGGCTGCCTGTCCCCCACCTCTTCTCTATCTTCCTCCTGTTTTTTCCCTTCTCTCCTGCTGTCCTGCTGCGTTTGAGCACTGAGCCTTGTAGCCAGCTCAGTGCCAGGATTTGTTCTGGGCAGAGGTGAGTAAACTTTTCCTGCCTCCTCTGTGCCCCTGGATGGTATTCAAGCCCCTGGGTGCAGAGCTCGTGGCTGTGAGCAGGTGCCAGGGAGGGGGCCATGTGCTGTGGGGATTTGGCCAGGCCCCTGTTCCTGACGGGCTCCAGCTGGGGCAGGTGTGGCCAGTGAGGCTAATGATGGGGCTGGCCCTGCTTTGGGCTAGGAAGGGGGCTGCCTGGGCATGCCTGCCTGCAGGAGGTGGCTGAGGAGTCAAACCAAGGGGCTTCCACAGGCAGCTGTCTCTAGCCGGTCCCTGTGGCAAGGAAGGATCCCTCCCAGCCGTCCCCAACAGAGCACGCCACCAGCACACGACACCAGGACCCTGGCGGCTCTGTTGGCCACACGTGTGAGCTGCTGCATGTCCAGGAAACCTCGTGAGAGAAGTGCATTGAGTCACGCACCGCTTACTCCTAAGGTCAGGCAGCTGGCACTGTGGAGGAGGAAGGGGCAGAAGCAGAGAGAAAAGCCTCGGGGCGGTGAAGGTCTGCCGTTGGCACCAGGAGCCACGTGTCCCCTCGTGTGTGTCCGGGCCCATCCCTGCCCTGGTTCTGCAGGTCTCTGCCTGCCTCCTTGCCTGTCCCTGCTTCTGTCTGCCTTTCAGGCTGTCTAGTTCCCCAAAGCTTTTTGCTCTTCTGCTAGCATTGCCCTGTAAAGTATCACCTTCTACCTTTCCTTTCTATGTCTCTTCCTTTCTGGCACCCCACCAGCTCTGATTTCATTCTTCCTCGTTGCTTGTGACAATGGCATTTCTAGGTCTCCCTCTCTCGGTGTCTCCGTTTATTCAGTTCCCTGTGATTGTGGGAAGGGTGGTGGTCGGGGTCTGGGTCTCTGCTCAGGGAGCTCATTCTGCTCTGAGGTTGCTGTGGTGTGGGTGCTCTGTTGGTGCTATCAGCGGTGGCAGTTTGGGAGCTGGCTGGGCTGTGTGGGTATTGCGGTTTGGACACGGAGAGAAGCAGAAGCATCTGAGGTAAGAGTTGTGGGACTGGGCAAGGTCCAGCAGCACATAGAGAGTGCCATTGGATGCCGGTTTGTTGGTTTTGATGTCAGCAATTTTATACTGAGTGTTCAGGGGTGGCAAGATACTTTAAAAACACAGAATTTTTTTTAACTGAATTTTTTTTGTTCTAGCTGCACTGGATTTTCCTGGAACTCTGGACTTCATGCAGGATGTAACCTTGTTTTTTTCCCTAGTTTGGCTGACAGCTTTTCCCTTAATAGGACTGAAGGTGAGATTATTAGGTATTAGAATGTGCAACATGTATGCACCTGTATATGCCACTCCCTATCCACCTGTCCATGCCTCATTCAGAAGATGGCGGCGCCATACCCCCCCCCCCCCCCCCGCCCCCTCCAAGCACCGTCCGCAGCTCCGGAGAGAAATGACGCGGATGCGGCCCCGAGACGGCGGTGCCGCCACCGCGGCCGCCGTCGGCACTCGTTTCGCGGGGGACTCACCGGCTCCTCCAGGGCTCCGGCAGGCTCCCGCCGCTTCCCCGCGGTCCTCCATGATGCCGGAAGTGCCCCTCAGTCCTCCGAACTTGCGCTCTATGGGCCCGCAGTCCTCCAGGATGCCCAAGTGCCGGTTCGGTGCGGGGGGCCCTGGAGTAGATGAGCCCCGGGCTCTGCCCAGGGAGCTCCTTCTGGGCAAGGCGAGAGCTGTGGGACTGGGCAGGGTCCAGCGGCATCCACAGGAGAGAGCGCCCTGGGATGCAGCTTGGGTTTTGGGTGTGTGTTTTTTTTTTTTTTTTTTTTTTTTTTTTTTTTACGTCGGCAGTTTCCTAGGGGGTGTTCAGGGGTGACAGGAGGGTTTTAAAACACATAGCCTTTTTTTTAACTGATAGTTTTGGTGCTGTTTTGTTCTAGGTGCACTGGTTTTTCCCGGAATTCTGAACTTCCTGCAGGATGGCAACTTGGTTTTTGTGAGGAGTGTTTGTGACCGCATTTCCCTTCCTCGGACTTGAAGGTGAGACTATCGAGCAGCCGTGAGGATGCGCACCACGTCTGCACCTGTCTATGCCCCCCCATCCCTCCGTCTTGCGGCTATACGTCGGGTCATCTTCTGAGCTATACGTCGGGACGTCTGTTGGTCTCTACGTCGGAACGTATGTTGGTTTCTACGTCTGGCTTGACGTTAATTTCAGCTCTACTTCGGAATGTCTTTTGGGATATACGTCGGGACGTGTGTTGGGCTCTATGTCGGGACATCTCTCGGGCTCTACGTCAGGACGTCTTTTAGGCTCTACGTCCGGCTGTAGCTCACTTTTGGCTCTACGTCGGAACGTCTGTTGGTCTCTACTTCGATATGTCTGGCTTGAGCTCGCTTTCGGCTCTATGTCGGGACGTATGTTGAGTTCTACAACTGGACATGTGTTGGGCTCTGCGTCGGGACGTCTGTTAGGCTCTATGTCGGGACATCTCTTGGGCTCTACGTCGGGACATCTGTTGGGATCAACGTCGGGACGTTTGTTGGGTTGTAGGTCGGGAAGTCTGGCTTGAGCTTGCTTTCGCCTCTAAGTCGGGACGTCTGTTGGGCTCTACATCTGGTTTAGCTTACTTTCAGCTCTGCGTCGGGACGTGCGTTGGGCTCTGCGTCTGTAGTTAGCTTACTTTCAGCTCTGCGTCGGGACGTGCGTTGGGCTCTGCGTCGGGACGTGCGTTGGGCTCTGCGTCGGGACGTGCGTTGGGCTCTGCGTCGGGACGTGCGTTGGGCTCTGCGTCGGGACGTGCGTTGGGCTCTGCGTCGGGACGTGCGTTGGGCTCTGCGTTGGGATTTAGCTTACTTTAAGCTCTACGTCGGGACGTGCGTTGGGCTCTACGTGATGACGTGCGTTGGGCTCTACGTCTGTAGTTAGCTAACTTTCAGCTCTACGTCGGGACGTGCGTTGGCCTCTACGTGATGACGTGCGTTGGGGTCTACGTCTGTAGTTAGCTAACTTTCAGCTCTACGTCGGGACGTGCGTTGGCCTCTAAGTCGGGACGTGCGTTGGCCTCTAAGTCGGGACGTGCGTTGGCCTCTAAGTCGGGACGTGCGTTGGCCTCTAAGTCGGGACGTGCGTTGGCCTCTAAGTCGGGACGTGCGTTGGCCTCTAAGTCGGGACGTGCGTTGGCCTCTAAGTCGGGACGTGCGTTGGCCTCTAAGTCGGGACGTGCGTTGGCCTCTAAGTCGGGACGTGCGTTGGCCTCTAAGTCGGGATTTAACTTACTTTCAGCTCTACGTCGGGACGTGCGTTGGGCTCTAAGTCGGGACGTGCGTTGGCCTCTAAGTCGGGATTTAACTTACTTTCAGCTCTACGTCGGGACGTGCGTTGGGCTCTACGTCGGGACGTGCGTTGGGCTCTACGTCGGGACGTGCGTTGGGCTCTACGTCGGGACGTGCGTTGGGCTCTACGTCTGTAGTTAGCTAACTTTCAGCGCTACGTCGGGACGTGCGTTGGGCGCTACGTCGGGACGTGCGTTGGGCGCTACGTCGGGACGTGCGTTGGGCGCTACGTCGGGACGTGCGTTGGGCGCTACGTCGGGATTTAGCTTACTTTCAGCTCTACGTCGGGACGTGCGTTGGGCTCTACGTCGGGACGTGCGCTGGCCTTACGTCGGGACGTGCGCTGGCCTCTACGTCGGGACGTGCGCTGGCCTCTACGTCGGGACGTGCGCTGGCCTCTACGTCGGGACGTGCGCTGGCCTCTACGTCGGGACGTGCGCTGGCCTCTACGTCGGGACGTGCGCTGGCCTCTACGTCGGGACGTGCGCTGGCCTCTACGTCGGGATTTAGCTTACTTTCAGCTCTACGTCGGGACGTGCGTTGGCCTCTACGTCGGGACGTGCGTTGGCCTCTACGTCGGGATTTAGCTTACTTTCAGCTCTACGTCGGGACGTGCGTTGGCCTCTACGTCGGGATTTAGCTTACTTTCAGCTCTACGTCGGGACGTGCGTTGGCCTCTACGTCGGGACGTGCGTTGGCCTCTACGTCGGGACGTGCGTTGGCCTCTACGTCGGGACGTGCGTTGGGCTCTACGTCGGGACGTGCGTTGGGCTCTACGTCTGTAGTTAGCTAACTTTCAGCGCTACGTCGGGACGTGCGTTGGGCGCTACGTCGGGACGTGCGTTGGGCGCTACGTCGGGACGTGCGTTGGGCTCTACGTCGGGACGTGCGTTGGGCTCTACGTCGGGATTTAGCTTACTTTCAGCTCTACGTCGGGACGTGCGTTGGGCTCTACGTCGGGACGTGCGCTGGCCTTACGTCGGGACGTGCGCTGGCCTCTACGTCGGGACGTGCGCTGGCCTCTACGTCGGGACGTGCGCTGGCCTCTACGTCGGGACGTGCGCTGGCCTCTACGTCGGGACGTGCGCTGGCCTCTACGTCGGGACGTGCGCTGGCCTCTACGTCGGGACGTGCGCTGGCCTCTACGTCGGGACGTGCGTTGGCCTCTACGTCGGGATTTAGCTTACTTTCAGCTCTACGTCGGGACGTGCGTTGGCCTCTACGTCGGGATTTAGCTTACTTTCAGCTCTACGTCGGGACGTGCGTTGGCCTCTACGTCGGGACGTGCGTTGGCCTCTACGTCGGGACGTGCGTTGGCCTCTACGTCGGGATTTAGCTTACTTTCAGCTCTACGTCGGGACGTGCGTTGGCCTCTACGTCGGGACGTGCGTTGGCCTCTACGTCGGGATTTAGCTTACTTTTAGCTCTAAGTCGGGACGTGCGGTGGGCTCTACGTCGGGACGTGCGGTGGGCTCTACGTCGGGACGTGCGTTGGGCTCTACGTCGGGATTTAGCTTACTTTCAGCTCTACGTCGGGACGTGCGTTGGGCGCTACGTCGGGACGTGCGTTGGGCTCTACGTCGGGACGTGCGTTGGGCTCTACGTCGGGACGTGCGTTGGGCTCTACGTCGGGATTTAGCTTACTTTCAGCTCTACGTCGGGACGTGCGTTGGCCTCTACGTCGGGACGTGCGTTGGCCTCTACTTCGGGATTTAGCTTACTTTCAGCTCTACTTCGGGACGTGCGTTGGCCTCTACGTCGGGACGTGCGTTGGCCTCTACGTCGGGATTTAGCTTACTTTCAGCTCTACGTCGGGACGTGCGTTGGGCTCTACGTCGCGTTTTAGCTTACTTTCAGCTCTACGTCGGGACGTGCGTTGGGCTCTACGTCGGGACGTGCGTTGGGCTCTACGTCGGGACGTGCGTTGGGCTCTATGTCTGTAGTTAGCTAACTTTCTGCTCTACGTCGGGACGTGCGTTGGGCTCTATGTCTGTAGTTAGCTAACTTTCAGCTCTACGTCGGGACGTGCGTTGGGCGCTACGTCGGGACGTGCGTTGGGCTCTACGTCGGGACGTGCGTTGGGCTCTACGTCGGGATTTAGCTTACTTTCAGCTCTACGTCGGGACGTGCGTTGGCCTCTAGGTCGGGACGTGCGTTGGCCTCTAGGTCGGGACGTGCGTTGGCCTCTAGGTCGGGACGTGCGTTGGCCTCTAGGTCGGGACGTGCGTTGGCCTCTAGGTCGGGACGTGCGTTGGCCTCTAGGTCGGGACGTGCGTTGGCCTCTAGGTCGGGACGTGCGTTGGCCTCTACGTCGGGACGTGCGTTGGCCTCTAAGTCGGGATTTAACTTACTTTCAGCTCTACGTCGGGACGTGCGTTGGGCTCTAAGTCGGGACGTGCGTTGGCCTCTAAGTCGGGATTTAACTTACTTTCAGCTCTACGTCGGGACGTGCGTTGGGCTCTACGTCGGGACGTGCGTTGGGCTCTACGTCGGGACGTGCGTTGGGCTCTACGTCGGGACGTGCGTTGGGCTCTACGTCTGTAGTTAGCTAACTTTCAGCGCTACGTTGGGACGTGCGTTGGGCGCTACGTTGGGACGTGCGTTGGGCGCTACGTCGGGACGTGCGTTGGGCGCTACGTCGGGACGTGCGTTGGGCGCTACGTCGGGACGTGCGTTGGGCGCTACGTCGGGACGTGCGTTGGGCGCTACGTCGGGATTTAGCTTACTTTCAGCTCTACGTCGGGACGTGCGTTGGGCTCTACGTCGGGACGTGCGCTGGCTCTACGTCGGGACGTGCGCTGGCCTTACGTCGGGACGTGCGCTGGCCTCTACGTCGGGACGTGCGCTGGCCTCTACGTCGGGACGTGCGCTGGCCTCTACGTCGGGACGTGCGCTGGCCTCTACGTCGGGACGTGCGCTGGCCTCTACGTCGGGATTTAGCTTACTTTCAGCTCTACGTCGGGACGTGCGTTGGCCTCTACGTCGGGACGTGCGTTGGGCGCTACGTCGGGACGTGCGTTGGGCGCTACGTCGGGACGTGCGTTGGGCGCTACGTCGGGACGTGCGTTGGGCGCTACGTCGGGACGTGCGTTGGGCGCTACGTCGGGATTTAGCTTACTTTCAGCTCTACGTCGGGACGTGCGCTGGGCTCTACGTCGGGACGTGCGCTGGCCTTACGTCGGGACGTGCGCTGGCCTCTACGTCGGGACGTGCGCTGGCCTCTACGTCGGGACGTGCGCTGGCCTCTACGTCGGGACGTGCGCTGGCCTCTACGTCGGGACGTGCGCTGGCCTCTACGTCGGGATTTAGCTTACTTTCAGCTCTACGTCGGGACGTGCGTTGGCCTCTACGTCGGGACGTGCGTTGGCCTCTACGTCGGGATTTAGCTTACTTTCAGCTCTACGTCGGGACGTGCGTTGGCCTCTACGTCGGGACGTGCGTTGGCCTCTACGTCGGGACGTGCGTTGGCCTCTACGTCGGGACGTGCGTTGGCCTCTACGTCGGGACGTGCGTTGGCCTCTACGTCGGGACGTGCGTTGGCCTCTACGTCTGTAGTTAGCTAACTTTCAGCGCTACGTCGGGACGTGCGTTGGGCGCTACGTCGGGACGTGCGTTGGGCGCTACGTCGGGACGTGCGTTGGGCGCTACGTCGGGACGTGCGTTGGGCTCTACGTCGGGACGTGCGTTGGGCTCTACGTCGGGATTTAGCTTACTTTCAGCTCTACGTCGGGACGTGCGCTGGCCTCTACGTCGGGACGTGCGCTGGCCTCTACGTCGGGACGTGCGCTGGCCTCTACGTCGGGACGTGCGCTGGCCTCTACGTCGGGACGTGCGCTGGCCTCTACGTCGGGACGTGCGTTGGCCTCTACGTCGGGATTTAGCTTACTTTCAGCTCTACGTCGGGACGTGCGTTGGCCTCTACGTCGGGACGTGCGTTGGCCTCTACGTCGGGATTTAGCTTACTTTCAGCTCTACGTCGGGACGTGCGTTGGCCTCTACGTCGGGACGTGCGTTGGCCTCTACGTCGGGATTTAGCTTACTTTTAGCTCTAAGTCGGGACGTGCGGTGGGCTCTACGTCGGGACGTGCGGTGGGCTCTACGTCGGGACGTGCGGTGGGCTCTACGTCGGGATTTAGCTTACTTTCAGCTCTACGTCGGGACGTGCGTTGGGCGCTACGTCGGGACGTGCGTTGGGCTCTACGTCGGGACGTGCGTTGGACTCTACGTCGGGACGTGCGTTGGGCTCTACGTCAGGATTTAGCTTACTTTCAGCTCTACGTCGGGACGTGCGTTGGCCTCTACGTCGGGACGTGCGTTGGCCTCTACTTCGGGATTTAGCTTACTTTCAGCTCTACTTCGGGACGTGCGTTGGCCTCTACGTCGGGACGTGCGTTGGCCTCTACGTCGGGATTTAGCTTACTTTCAGCTCTACGTCGGGACGTGCGTTGGGCTCTACGTCGCGTTTTAGCTTACTTTCAGCTCTACGTCGGGACGTGCGTTGGGCTCTACGTCGGGACGTGCGTTGGGCTCTACGTCGGGACGTGCGTTGGGCTCTATGTCTGTAGTTAGCTAACTTTCTGCTCTACGTCGGGACGTGCGTTGGGCTCTATGTCTGTAGTTAGCTAACTTTCAGCTCTACGTCGGGACGTGCGTTGGGCGCTACGTCGGGACGTGCGTTGGGCTCTACGTCGGGACGTGCGTTGGGCTCTACGTCGGGACGTGCGTTGGGCTCTACGTCGGGACGTGCGTTGGGCTCTACGTCGGGACGTGCGTTGGGCTCTACGTCGGGATTTAGCTTACTTTCAGCTCTACGTCGGGACGTGCGTTGGCCTCTAGGTCGGGACGTGCGTTGGCCTCTAGGTCGGGACGTGCGTTGGCCTCTAGGTCGGGACGTGCGTTGGCCTCTAGGTCGGGACGTGCGTTGGCCTCTAGGTCGGGACGTGCGTTGGCCTCTAGGTCGGGACGTGCGTTGGCCTCTAGGTCGGGACGTGCGTTGGCCTCTAGGTCGGGACGTGCGTTGGCCTCTAGGTCGGGACGTGCGTTGGCCTCTACGTCGGGACGTGCGTTGGCCTCTGCGTCGGGATTTAGCTTACTTTCAGCTCTACTTCGGGACGTGCGTTGGGCGCTACGTCGGGACGTGCGTTGGGCGCTACGTCGGGATTTAGCTTACTTTCAGCTCTACGTCGGGACGTGCGTTGGCCTCTACGTCGGGACGTGCGTTGGGCTCTACGTGTGTAGTTAGCTAACTTTCAGCTCTACGTCGGGACGTGCGTTGGGCGCTACGTCGGGACGTGCGTTGGGCGCTACGTCGGGATTTAGCTTACTTTCAGCTCTACGTCGGGACGTGCGTTGGGCTCTACGTCGGGACGTGCGCTGGCTCTACGTCGGGACGTGCGCTGGCCTTACGTCGGGACGTGCGCTGGCCTCTACGTCGGGACGTGCGCTGGTCTCTACGTCGGGACGTGCGCTGGTCTCTACGTCGGGACGTGCGCTGGCCTCTACGTCGGGACGTGCGCTGGCCTCTACGTCGGGACGTGCGCTGGCCTCTACGTCGGGACGTGCGCTGGCCTCTACGTCGGGATTTAGCTTACTTTCAGCTCTACGTCGGGACGTGCGTTGGCCTCTACGTCGGGACGTGCGTTGGGCGCTACGTCGGGACGTGCGTTGGGCGCTACGTCGGGACGTGCGTTGGGCGCTACGTCGGGACGTGCGTTGGGCGCTACGTCGGGATTTAGCTTACTTTCAGCTCTACGTCGGGACGTGCGCTGGCCTTACGTCGGGACGTGCGCTGGCCTCTACGTCGGGACGTGCGCTGGCCTCTACGTCGGGACGTGCGCTGGCCTCTACGTCGGGACGTGCGCTGGCCTCTACGTCGGGACGTGCGCTGGCCTCTACGTCGGGATTTAGCTTACTTTCAGCTCTACGTCGGGACGTGCGTTGGCCTCTACGTCGGGACGTGCGTTGGCCTCTACGTCGGGATTTAGCTTACTTTCAGCTCTACGTCGGGACGTGCGTTGGCCTCTACGTCGGGACGTGCGTTGGCCTCTACGTCGGGACGTGCGTTGGCCTCTACGTCGGGACGTGCGTTGGCCTCTACGTCGGGACGTGCGTTGGCCTCTACGTCGGGACGTGCTTTGGGCTCTACGTCTGTAGTTAGCTAACTTTCAGCGCTACGTCGGGACGTGCGTTGGGCGCTACGTCGGGACGTGCGTTGGGCGCTACGTCGGGACGTGCGTTGGGCGCTACGTCGGGACGTGCGTTGGGCTCTACGTCGGGACGTGCGTTGGGCTCTACGTCGGGATTTAGCTTACTTTCAGCTCTACGTCGGGACGTGCGCTGGCCTCTACGTCGGGACGTGCGCTGGCCTCTACGTCGGGACGTGCGCTGGCCTCTACGTCGGGACGTGCGCTGGCCTCTACGTCGGGACGTGCGCTGGCCTCTACGTCGGGACGTGCGTTGGCCTCTACGTCGGGATTTAGCTTACTTTCAGCTCTACGTCGGGACGTGCGTTGGCCTCTACGTCGGGACGTGCGTTGGCCTCTACGTCGGGATTTAGCTTACTTTTAGCTCTAAGTCGGGACGTGCGGTGGGCTCTACGTCGGGACGTGCGGTGGGCTCTACGTCGGGACGTGCGTTGGGCTCTACGTCGGGATTTAGCTTACTTTCAGCTCTACGTCGGGACGTGCGTTGGGCGCTACGTCGGGACGTGCGTTGGGCTCTACGTCGGGACGTGCGTTGGACTCTACGTCGGGACGTGCGTTGGGCTCTACGTCGGGATTTAGCTTACTTTCAGCTCTACGTCGGGACGTGCGTTGGCCTCTACGTCGGGACGTGCGTTGGCCTCTACTTCGGGATTTAGCTTACTTTCAGCTCTACTTCGGGACGTGCGTTGGCCTCTACGTCGGGACGTGCGTTGGCCTCTACGTCGGGATTTAGCTTACTTTCAGCTCTACGTCGGGACGTGCGTTGGGCTCTACGTCGCGTTTTAGCTTACTTTCAGCTCTACGTCGGGACGTGCGTTGGGCTCTACGTCGGGACGTGCGTTGGGCTCTACGTCGGGACGTGCGTTGGGCTCTATGTCTGTAGTTAGCTAACTTTCTGCTCTACGTCGGGACGTGCGTTGGGCTCTATGTCTGTAGTTAGCTAACTTTCAGCTCTACGTCGGGACGTGCGTTGGGCGCTACGTCGGGACGTGCGTTGGGCGCTACGTCGGGACGTGCGTTGGGCTCTACGTCGGGACGTGCGTTGGGCTCTACGTCGGGACGTGCGTTGGGCTCTACGTCGGGACGTGCGTTGGGCTCTACGTCGGGACGTGCGTTGGGCTCTACGTCGGGATTTAGCTTACTTTCAGCTCTACGTCGGGACGTGCGTTGGCCTCTAGGTCGGGACGTGCGTTGGCCTCTAGGTCGGGACGTGCGTTGGCCTCTAGGTCGGGACGTGCGTTGGCCTCTAGGTCGGGACGTGCGTTGGCCTCTAGGTCGGGACGTGCGTTGGCCTCTACGTCGGGACGTGCGTTGGCCTCTGCGTCGGGATTTAGCTTACTTTCAGCTCTACTTCGGGACGTGCGTTGGGCGCTACGTCGGGACGTGCGTTGGGCGCTACGTCGGGATTTAGCTTACTTTCAGCTCTACGTCGGGACGTGCGTTGGCCTCTACGTCGGGACGTGCGTTGGCCTCTACGTCGGGATTTAGCTTACTTTCAGCTCTACGTCGGGACGTGCGTTGGGCTCTACGTCGGGACGTGCGTTGGGCTCTACGTCGGGACGTGCGTTGGCCTCTACGTCGGGACGTGCGTTGGCCTCTACGTCGGGACGTGCGTTGGCCTCTACGTCGGGATTTAGCTTACTTTCAGCTCTACGTCGGGACTTGCGGTGGGCTCTACGTCGGGACGTGCGTTGGGCTCTAAGTCGGGACGTGCGTTGGGCTCTACGTCGGGATTTAGCTTACTTTCATCTCTACGTCGGGACGTGCGTTGGCCTCTACGTCGGGACGTGCGTTGGCCTCTACGTCGGGATTTAGCTTACTTTCAGCTCTACGTCGGGACGTGCGTTGGCCTCTACGTCGGGACGTGCGTTGGCCTCTACGTCGGGACGTGCGTTGGCCTCTACGTCGGGACGTGCGTTGGCCTCTACGTCGGGATTTAGCTTACTTTCAGCTCTACGTCGGGACGTGTGTTGGGCTCTACGTCGGGATTTAGCTTACTTTTAGCTCTACGTCGGGACGTGCGTTGGGCTCTACGTCGGGACGTGCGTTGGGCTCTACGTCGGGACGTGCGTTGGGCTCTACGTCGGGACGTGCGTTGGGCTCTACGTCGGGACGTGCGTTGGGCTCTACGTCGGGACGTGCGTTGGGCTCTACGTCGGGATTTAGCTTACTTTCATCTCTACGTCGGGACGTGCGTTGGCCTCTACGTCGGGACGTGCGTTGGCCTCTACGTCGGGATTTAGCTTACTTTCAGCTCTACGTCGGGACGTGCGTTGGCCTCTACGTCGGGACGTGCGTTGGCCTCTACGTCGGGACGTGCGTTGGCCTCTACGTCGGGATTTAGCTTACTTTCAGCTCTACGTCGGGACGTGCGTTGGGCTCTACGTCGGGACGTGCGTTGGGCTCTACGTCGGGACGTGCGTTGGGCTCTACGTCGGGACGTGCGTTGGGCTCTACGTCGGGACGTGCGTTGGGCTCTACGTCGGGACGTGCGTTGGGCTCTACGTCGGGACGTGCGTTGGGCTCTACGTCGGGACGTGCGTTGGCCTCTACGTCGGGACGTGCGTTGGGCTCTACGTCTGTAGTTAGCTAACTTTCAGCTCTACGTCGGGACGTGCGTTGGGCTCTACGTCGGGACGTGCGTTGGGCTCTACGTCGGGACGTGCGTTGGGCTCTACGTCGGGACGTGCGTTGGGCTCTACGTCGGGACGTGCGTTGGGCTCTACGTCGGGACGTGCGTTGGGCTCTACGTCGGGACGTGCGTTGGGCTCTACGTCGGGACGTGCGTTGGCCTCTACGTCTGTAGTTAGCTAACTTTCAGCTCTACGTCGGGACGTGCGTTGGCCTCTACGTCGGGACGTGCGTTGGCCTCTACGTCGGGACGTGCGTTGGCCTCTACGTCGGGACGTGCGTTGGCCTCTACGTCGGGACGTGCGTTGGCCTCTACGTCGGGACGTGCGTTGGCCTCTACGTCGGGACGTGCGTTGGCCTCTACGTCGGGACGTGCGTTGGCCTCTACGTCGGGACGTGCGTTGGCCTCTACGTCGGGACGTGCGTTGGGCGCTACGTCGGGACGTGCGTTGGCCTCTACGTCGGGACGTGCGTTGGCCTCTACGTCGGGACGTGCGTTGGCCTCTAAGTCGGGACGTGCGTTGGCCTCTACGTCGGGATTTAACTTACTTTCAGCTCTACGTCGGGACCTGCGTTGGGCTCTACGTCGGGACCTGCGTTGGGCTCTACGTCGGGACCTGCGTTGGGCTCTACGTCGGGACCTGCGTTGGGCTCTACGTCGGGACGTGCGTTGGGCTCTACGTCGGGATTTAGCTTACTTTCAGCTCTACGTCGGGACGTGCGTTGGCCTCTACGTCGGGACGTGCGTTGGCCTCTACATCGGGATTTAGCTTACTTTCAGCTCTACGTCGGGACGTGCGTTGGGCTCTACGTCGGGACGTGCGTTGGGCTCTACGTCGGGACGTGCGTTGGCCTCTAAGTCGGGACGTGCGTTGGCCTCGAAGTCGGGACGTGCGTTGGCCTCGAAGTCGGGACGTGCGTTGGCCTCGAAGTCGGGACGTGCGTTGGCCTCGAAGTCGGGACGTGCGTTGGCCTCGAAGTCGGGACGTGCGTTGGCCTCGAAGTCGGGACGTGCGTTGGCCTCGAAGTCGGGACGTGCGTTGGCCTCGAAGTCGGGACGTGCGTTGGCCTCGAAGTCGGGACGTGCGTTGGCCTCGAAGTCGGGACGTGCGTTGGCCTCGAAGTCGGGACGTGCGTTGGCCTCGAAGTCGGGACGTGCGTTGGCCTCGAAGTCGGGACGTGCGTTGGCCTCGAAGTCGGGACGTGCGTTGGCCTCGAAGTCGGGACGTGCGTTGGCCTCGAAGTCGGGACGTGCGTTGGCCTCGAAGTCGGGACGTGCGTTGGCCTCGAAGTCGGGACGTGCGTTGGCCTCTACGTCGGGATTTAGCTTACTTTCAGCTCTACGTCGGGACGTGCGTTGGCCTCTACGTCGGGATTTAGCTTACTTTCAGCTCTACGTCGGGACGTGCGTTGGGCTCTACGTCGGGACGTGCGTTGGGCTCTACGTCGGGATTTAGCTTACTTTCAGCTCTACGTCGGGACGTGCGTTGGCCTCTACTTCGTTATTTAGCTTACTTTCAGCTCTACTTCGGGACGTGCGTTGGCCTCTACGTCGGGACGTGCGTTGGCCTCTACGTCGGGACGTGCGTTGGCCTCTACGTCGGGACGTGCGTTGGCCTCTACGTCGGGACGTGCGTTGGCCTCTACGTCGGGACGTGCGTTGGCCTCTACGTCGGGACGTGCGTTGGCCTCTACGTCGGGACGTGCGTTGCCTCTACGTCGGGACGTGCGTTGGCCTCTACGTCGGGATTTAGCTTACTTTCAGCTCTACGTCGGGACGTGCGTTGGGCTCTACGTCGGGATTTAGCTTACTTTCAGCTCTACGTCGGGACGTGCGTTGGGCTCTACGTCGGGATTTAGCTTACTTTCAGCTCTACGTCGGGACGTGCGTTGGGCTCTACGTCGGGAAGTGCGTTGGGCTCTACGTCGGGAAGTGCGTTGGGCTCTATGTCTGTAGTTAGCTAACTTTCTGCTCTACGTCGGGACGTGCGTTGGGCGCTACGTCGGGACGTGCGTTGGGCTCTACGTCGGGACCTGCGTTGGGCTCTACGTCGGGATTTAGCTTACTTTCAGCTCTACGTCGGGACGTGCGTTGGCCTCTAGGTCGGGACGTGCGTTGGCCTCTACGTCGGGACGTGCGTTGGCCTCTGCGTCGGGATTTAGCTTACTTTCAGCTCTACGTCGGGACGTGCGTTGGGCTCTACGTCGGGACGTGCGTTGGGCTCTACGTCGGGATTTAGCTTACTTTCAGCTCTACGTCGGGACGTCCGTTGGCCTCTACGTCGGGACGTGCGTTGGCCTCTACTTCGGGATTTAGCTTACTTTCAGCTCTACGTCGGGACGTGCGTTGGCCTCTACGTCGGGACGTGCGTTGGCCTCTACGTCGGGACGTGCGTTGGCCTCTACGTCGGGACGTGCGTTGGCCTCTACATTGGGATTTAGCTTACTTTCAGCTCTACGTCGGGACGTGCGTTGGCCTCTACGTCGGGACGTGCGTTGGCCTCTACGTCGGGACGTGCGTTGGCCTCTAAGTCGGGACGTGCGTTGGCCTCTAAGTCGGGACGTGCGTTGGCCTCTAAGTCGGGACGTGCGTTGGCCTCTAAGTCGGGACGTGCGTTGGCCTCTAAGTCGGGACGTGCGTTGGCCTCTAAGTCGGGACGTGCGTTGGCCTCTAAGTCGGGACGTGCGTTGGCCTCTAAGTCGGGACGTGCGTTGGCCTCTAAGTCGGGACGTGCGTTGGCCTCTACGTCGGGACGTGCGTTGGCCTCTACGTCGGGATTTAGCTTACTTTCAGCTCTACGTCGGGACGTGCGTTGGGCTCTACGTCGGGACGTGCGTTGGGCTCTACGTCGGGATTTAGCTTACTTTCAGCTCTACGTCGGGACGTGCGTTGGGCTCTACGTCGGGACGTGCGTTGGCCTCTACTTCGGGATTTAGCTTACTTTCAGCTCTACTTCGGGAAGTGCGTTGGGCTCTACGTCGGGAAGTGCGTTGGGCTCTACGTCGGGACGTGCGTTGGGCTCTACTTCGGGACGTGCGTTGGGCTCTATGTCTGTAGTTAGCTAACTTTCTGCTCTACGTCGGGACGTGCGTTGGGCTCTATGTCTGTAGTTAGCTAACTTTCTGCTCTACGTCGGGACGTGCGTTGGGCGCTACGTCGGGACGTGCGTTGGGCGCTACGTCGGGACGTGCGTTGGGCGGTACGTCGGGACGTGCGTTGGGCTCTACGTCGGGATTTAGCTTACTTTCAGCTCTACGTCGGGACGTGCGTTGGCCTCTAGGTCGGGACGTGCGTTGGCCTCTAGGTCGGGACGTGCGTTGGCCTCTAGGTCGGGACGTGCGTTGGCCTCTAGGTCGGGACGTGCGTTGGCCTCTACGTCGGGACGTGCGTTGGCCTCTGCGTCGGGATTTAGCTTACTTTCAGCTCTACGTCGGGACGTGCGTTGGGCGCTACGTCGGGTTTTAGCTGACTTTCAGCTCTACGTCGGGACGTGCATTGGGCTCTACGTCGGGACGTGCGGTGGGCTCTACGTCGGGACGTGCGGTGGGCTCTACGTCGGGACGTGCGGTGGGCTCTACGTCGGGACGTGCGGTGGGCTCTACGTCGGGACGTGCGTTGGGCTCTACGTCGGGACGTGCGTTGGGCTCTACGTCGGGACGTGCATTGGGCTCTACGTCGGGATTTAGCTTACTTTCAGCTCTACGTCGGGACGTGCGTTGGGCTCTACGTCGGGACGTGCATTGGGCTCTACGTCGGGATTTAGCTTACTTTCAGCTCTACGTCGGGACGTGCGTTGGGCTCTACGTCGGGATTTAGCTTACTTTCAGCTCTACGTCGTGACGTGCGTTGGCCTCTACGTCGGGACGTGCGTTGGCCTCTACGTCGGGATTTAGCTTACTTTCAGCTCTACGTCGGGACGTGTGTTGGGCTCTACGTCGGGATTTAGCTTACTTTTAGCTCTACGTCGGGACGTGCGTTGGGCTCTACGTCGGGACGTGCGTTGGGCTCTACGTCTGTAGTTAGCTAACTTTCAGCTCTACGTCGGGACGTGCGTTGGGCTCTACGTCGGGACGTGCGTTGGGCTCTACGACGGGACGTGCGTTGGGCTCTACGTCAGGATTTAGCTTACTTTCAGCTCTACGTCGGGACGTGCGTTGGACTCTACGTCGGGACGTGCGTTGGCCTCTACGTCGGGATTTAGCTTACTTTCAGCTCTACGTCGGGACGTGCGTTGGCCTCTACGTCGGGACGTGCGTTGGCCTCTACTTCGGGATTTAGCTTACTTTCAGCTCTACGTCGGGACGTGCGTTGGCCTCTACGTCGGGACGTGCGTTGGCCTCTACGTCGGGATTTAGCTTACTTTCAGCTCCACGTCGGGACGTGCGTTGGGCTCTATGTCGGGTTTTAGCTTACTTTCAGCTCTATGTCGGGACGTGCGTTGGGCTCTACGTCGGGACGTGCGTTGGGCTCTACGTCGGGATTTAGCTTACTTTCAGCTCTACGTTGGGACGTGCGTTGGCCTCTACGTCGGGATTTAGCTTACTTTCAGCTCTACGTCGGGACGTGCGTTGGGCTCTACGTCGGGACGTGCGTTGGGCTCTACGTCGGGACGTGCGTTGGGCTCTACGTCGGGACGTGCGTTGGGCTCTACGTCGGGACGTGCGTTGGGCTCTACGTCGGGACGTGCGTTGGGCTCTACGTCGGGACGTGCGTTGGGCTCTACGTCTGTAGTTAGGTAACTTTTAGCTCTACGTCGGGACGTGCGTTGGGCTCTACGTCTGTAGTTAGCTAACTTTCAGCTCTACGTCGGGACGTGCGTTGGGCGCTACGTCGGGACGTGCGTTGGGCGCTACGTCGGGACGTGCGTTGGGCGCTACGTCGGGACGTGCGTTGGGCTCTACGTCGGGACGTGCGTTGGGCTCTACGTCGGGATGTGCGTTGGGCTCTTCGTCGGGATTTAACTTACTTTCAGCTCTACGTCGGGACGTGCGTTGGCCTCTACGTCGGGACGTGCGTTGGCCTCTACGTCGGGACGTGCGTTGGCCTCTACGTCGGGATTTAGCTTACTTTCAGGTCTACGTCGGGACGTGCGTTGGACTCTACGTCGGGACGTGCGTTGGGCTCTACGTCGGGACGTGCGTTGGGCTCTACGTCGGGATTTAGCTTACTGTCAGCTCTACGTCGGGACGTGCGTTGGCCTCTACGTCGGGACGTGCGTTGGGCTCTACGTCGGGATTTAGCTTACTTTCAGCTCTACGTCGGGACGTGCGTTGGCCTCTACTTCGGGATTTAGCTTACTTTCAGCTCTACGTCGGGACGTGCGTTGGCCTCTACTTCGGGATTTAGCTTACTTTCAGCTCTACGTCGGGACGTGCGTTGGCCTCTACGTCGGGACGTGCGTTGGCCTCTACGTCGGGATTTAGCTTACTTTCAGCTCTACGTCGGGACGTGCGTTGGGCTCTACGTCGGGTTTTAGCTTACTTTCAGCTCTACGTCGGGATGTGCGTTGGGCTCTACGTCGGGACGTGCGTTGGGCTCTATGTCTGTAGTTAGCTAACTTTCTGCTCTACGTCGGGACGTGCGTTGGGCTCTATGTCTGTAGTTAGCTAACTTCCAGCTCTACGTCGGGACGTGCGTTGGGCTCTATGTCTGTAGTTAGCTAACTTCCAGCTCTACGTCGGGACGTGCGTTGGGCGCTACGTCGGGACGTGCGTTGGGCTCTACGTCGGGACATGCGTTGGGCTCTACGTCGGCATTTAGCTTACTTTCAGCTCTACGTCGGGACGTGCGTTGGCCTCTACATCGGGACGTGCGTTGGCCTCTACATCGGGACGTGCGTTGGCCTCTACGTCGGGACGTGCGTTGGCCTCTGCGTCGGGATTTAGCTTACTTTCAGCTCTACTTCGGGACGTGCATTGGGCTCTACGTCGGGACGTGCATTGGGCTCTACGTCGGGACGTTCGGTGGGCTCTACTTCGGGACGTGCGTTGGGCGCCACTTCGGGACGTGCGTTGGGCGCTACGTCGGGATTTAGCTTACTTTCAGCTCTACGTCGGGACGTGCATTGGGCTCTACGTCGTGACGTGCGGTGGGCTCTACTTCGGGACGTGCGTTGGGCTCTACGTCGGGACGTGCGTTGGGCTCTACGTCGGGATTTAGCTTACTTTCAGCTCTACGTCGGGACGTGCGTTGGCCTCTACGTCGGGACGTGCGTTGGCCTCTACGTCGGGATTTAGCTTACTTTCAGCTCTACGTCGGGACGTGCGTTGGCCTCTACGTCGGGACGTGCGTTGGCCTCTACGTCGGGATTTAGCTTACTTTCAGCTCTACGTCGGGACGTGTGTTGGGCTCTACGTCGGGATTTAGCTTACTTTTAGCTCTACGTCGGGACGTGCGTTGGGCTCTACGTCGGGACGTGCGTTGGGCTCTACGTCTGTAGTTAGCTAACTTTCAGCTCTACGTCGGGACGTGCGTTGGGCTCTACGTCGGGACGTGCGTTGGGCTCTACGTCGGGACGTGCGTTGGGCTCTACGTCGGGATTTAGCTTACTTTCAGCTCTACGTCGGGACGTGCGTTGGCCTCTACGTCGGGACGTGCGTTGGCCTCTACGTCGGGACGTGCGTTGGCCTCTACGTCGGGACGTGCGTTGGCCTCTACGTCGGGACGTGCGTTGGCCTCTACGTCGGGACGTGCGTTGGCCTCTACGTCGGGACGTGCGTTGGCCTCTACGTCGGGATTTAACTTACTTTCAGCTCTAAGTCGGGACGTGCGTTGGGCGCTACGTTGGGACGTGCGTTGGGCTCTACGTCGGGACGTGCGTTGGGCTCTACGTCGGGATTTAACTTACTTTCAGCTCTACGTCGGGACGTGCGTTGGCCTCTATATCGGGATTTAGCTTACTTTCAGCTCTACGTCGGGACGTGCGTTGGGCTCTACGTCGGGACGTGCGTTGGCCTCTAAGTCGGGACGTGCGTTGGGCTCTACGTCGGGACGTGCGTTGGCCTCTAAGTCGGGACGTGCGTTGGGCTCTACGTCGGGACGTGCGTTGGCCTCTACGTCGGGACGTGCGTTGGCCTCTACGTCGGGACGTGCGTTGGCCTCTACGTCGGGACGTGCGTTGGCCTCTACGTCGGGACGTGCGTTGGCCTCTACGTCGGGACGTGCGTTGGCCTCTACATCGGGATTTAGCTTACTTTCAGCTCTACGTCGGGACGTGCGTTGGGCTCTACGTCGTGACGTGCGTTGGGCTCTACGTCGGGACGTGCGTTGGGCTCTACGTCGGGACGTGCGTTGGGCTCTACGTCGGGACGTGCGTTGGGCTCTACGTCGGGATTTAGCTTACTTTCAGCTCTACGTCGGGACGTGCGTTGGCCTCTACGTCGGGACGTGCGTTGGCCTCTACTTCGGGATTTAGCTTACTTTCAGCTCTACGTCGGGACGTGCGTTGGCCTCTACGTCGGGACGTGCGTTGGCCTCTAAGTCGGGACGTGCGTTGGGCTCTACGTCGGGACGTGCGTTGGCCTCTAAGTCGGGACGTGCGTTGGGCTCTACGTCGGGACGTGCGTTGGGCTCTACGTCGGGACGTGCGTTGGCCTCTACGTCGGGACGTGCGTTGGCCTCTACATCGGGATTTAGCTTACTTTCAGCTCTACGTCGGGACGTGCGTTGGGCTCTACGTCGGGACGTGCGTTGGGCTCTACGTCGGGACGTGCGTTGGGCTCTACGTCGGGACGTGCGTTGGGCTCTACGTCGGGACGTGCGTTGGGCTCTACGTCGGGACGTGCGTTGGGCTCTACGTCGGGACGTGCGTTGGGCTCTACGTCGGGACGTGCGTTGGGCTCTACGTCGGGATTTAGCTTACTTTCAGCTCTACGTCGGGACGTGCGTTGGGCTCTACGTCGGGACGTGCGTTGGGCTCTACTTCGGGATTTAGCTTACTTTCAGCTCTACGTCGGGACGTGCGTTGGCCTCTACGTCGGGACGTGCGTTGGCCTCTACGTCGGGACGTGCGTTGGCCTCTACGTCGTTACGTGCGTTGGCCTCTACTTTGGGATTTAGCTTACTTTCAGCTCTACGTCGGGACGTGCGTTGGCCTCTACGTCGGGACGTGCGTTGGCCTCTACGTCGGGACGTGCGTTGGCCTCTACGTCGGGACGTGCGTTGGCCTCTACGTCGGGACGTGCGTTGGCCTCTACGTCGGGACGTGCGTTGGCCTCCACGTCGGGATTTAGCTTACTTTCAGCTCTACGTCGGGACGTGCGTTGGGCTCTACGTCTGTAGTTAGCTTACTTTCAGCTCTACGTCGGGACGTGCGTTGGGCTCTACGTCGGGACGTGCGTTGGGCTCTACGTCGGGACGTGCGTTGGGCTCTACGTCGGGACGTGCGTTGGGCTCTACGTCGGGATTTAGCTTACTTTCAGCTCTACGTCGGGACGTGCGTTGGCCTCTAAGTCGGGACGTGCGTTGGCCTCTACGTCGGGACGTGCGTTGGCCTCTGCGTCGGGATTTAGCTTACTTTCAGCTCTACGTCGGGACGTGCGTTGGGCGCTACGTCGGGACGTGCGTTGGGCGCTACGTCGGGACGTGCGTTGGGCGCTACGTCGGGACGTGCGTTGGGCGCTACGTCGGGACGTGCGTTGGGCGCTACGTCGGGACGTGCGTTGGGCGCTACGTCGGGATTTAGCTTACTTTCAGCTCTCCGTCGGGACGTGCGTTGGCCTCTACGTCGGGACGTGCGTTGGCCTCTACGTCGGGATTTAGCTTACTTTCAGCTCTACGTCGGGACGTGCGTTGGCCTCTACGTCGGGACGTGCGTTGGCCTCTACGTCGGGACGTGCGTTGGCCTCTACGTCGGGACGTGCGTTGGCCTCTACGTCGGGACGTGCGTTGGCCTCTACGTCGGGACGTGCGTTGGCCTCTACGTCGGGATTTAGCTTACTTTCAGCTCTACGTCGGGACGTGTGTTGGGCTCTACGTCGGGATTTAGCTTACTTTTAGCTCTACGTCGGGACGTGCGTTGGGATCTACGTCGGGACGTGCGTTGGGCTCTACGTCTGTAGTTAGCTTACTTTCAGCTCTACGTCGGGACGTGCGTTGGGCTCTACGTCGGGACGTGCGTTGGGCTCTACGTCGGGACGTGCGTTGGGCTCTACGTCGGGATTTAGCTTACTTTCAGCTCTACGTCGGGACGTGCGTTGGCCTCTACGTCGGGACGTGCGTTGGCCTCTACGTCGGGACGTGCGTTGGCCTCTACGTCGGGACGTGCGTTGGCCTCTACGTCGGGATTTAGCTTACTTTCAGCTCTACGTCGGGACGTGTGTTGGGCTCTACGTCGGGATTTAGCTTACTTTTAGCTCTACGTCGGGACGTGCGTTGGGCTCTACGTCGGGACGTGCGTTGGGCTCTACGTCTGTAGTTAGCTTACTTTCAGCTCTACGTCGGGACGTGCGTTGGGCTCTACGTCGGGACGTGCGTTGGGCTCTACGTCGGGACGTGCGTTGGGCTCTACGTCGGGATTTAGCTTACTTTCAGCTCTACGTCGGGACGTGCGTTGGCCTCTAAGTCGGGACGTGCGTTGGCCTCTAAGTCGGGACGTGCGTTGGCCTCTACGTCGGGACGTGCGTTGGCCTCTACGTCGGGACGTGCGTTGGCCTCTACGTCGGGACGTGCGTTGGCCTCTACGTCGGGATTTAACTTACTTTCAGCTCTACGTCGGGACGTGCGTTGGGCTCTACGTCGGGACGTGCGTTGGGCTCTACGTCGGGACGTGCGTTGGGCTCTACGTCGGGACGTGCGTTGGGCTCTACGTCTGTAGTTAGCTAACTTTCAGCTCTACGTCGGGACGTGCGTTGGGCTCTACGTCGGGACGTGCGTTGGGCTCTACGTCGGGACGTGCGTTGGGCTCTACGTCGGGACGTGCGTTGGGCTCTACGTCGGGACGTGCGTTGGGCTCTACGTCGGGACGTGCGTTGGGCTCTACGTCGGGACGTGCGTTGGGCTCTACGTCGGGATTTAGCTTACTTTCAGCTCTACGTCGGGACGTGCGTTGGCCTCTAGGTCGGGACGTGCGTTGGCCTCTAGGTCGGGACGTGCGTTGGCCTCTAGGTCGGGACGTGCGTTGGCCTCTAGGTCGGGACGTGCGTTGGCCTCTAGGTCGGGACGTGCGTTGGCCTCTACGTCGGGACGTGCGTTGGCCTCTACGTCGGGATTTAGCTTACTTTCAGCTCTACGTCGGGACGTGCGTTGGGCTCTACTTCGGGATTTAGCTAACTTTCAGCTCTACGTCGGGACGTGCGTTGGGCGCTACGTCGGGATGTGCGTTGGGCGCTACGTCGGGATTTAGCTTACTTTCAGCTCTACGTCGGGACGTGCTTTGGCCTCTACGTCGGGATGTGCGTTGTCCTCTACGTCGGGACGTGCGTTGGCCTCTAAGTCGGGACGTGCGTTGGCCTCTAAGTCGGGACGTGCGTTGGCCTCTAAGTCGGGACGTGCGTTGGCCTCTACGTCGGGACGTGCGTTGGCCTCTACGTCGGGACGTGCGTTGGCCTCTACGTCGGGACGTGCGTTGGCCTCTACGTCGGGACGTGCGTTGGCCTCTACGTCGGGATTTAACTTACTTTCAGCTCTACGTCGGGACGTGCGTTGGGCGCTACGTCGGGACGTGCGTTGGGCTCTACGTCGGGACGTGCGTTGGGCTCTACGTCTCTAGTTAGCTAACTTTCTGCTCTACGTCGGGACGTGCGTTGGGCTCTACGTCTGTAGTTAGCTAACTTTCAGCTCTACGTCGGGACGTGCGTTGGGCGCTACGTTGGGACGTGCGTTGGGCTCTACGTCGGGACGTGCGTTGGGCTCTACGTCGGGACGTGCGTTGGGCTCTACGTCGGGACGTGCGTTGGCCTCTACGTCGGGATTTAGCTTACTTTCAGCTCTACGTCGGGACGTGCGTTGGCCTCTACTTCGGGACGTGCGTTGGCCTCTACGTCGGGACATGCGTTGGCCTCTACGTCGGGATTTAGCTTACTTTCAGCTCTACGTCGGGTCGTGCGTTGGGCTCTACGTCGGGACGTGCGTTGGGCTCTACGTCGGGACGTGCGTTGAGCTCTTCGTTGGGACACGCGTTGGGCTCTACGTCGGGACGCGCGTTGGGCTCTACGTCTGTAGTTAGCTAACTTTCAGCTCTACGTCGGGACGCGCGTTGGGCTCTTCGTCTGTAGTTAGCTAACTTTCAGCTCTACGTCGAGACGCGCGTTGGGCTCTACGTCTGTGGTTAGCTAACTTTCAGCTCTACGTCGGGACGTGCGTTGGGCGCTACGTCGGGACGTGCGTTGGGCTCTACGTCGGGATTTAGCTTACATTCAGCTCTACGTCGGGACGTGCGTTGGGCTCTACGTCGGGACGTGCGTTGGGCTCTACGTCGGGACGTGCGTTGGGCTCTACGTCGGGACGTGCGTTGGGCTCTACGTCGGGATTTAGCTTACATTAAGCTCTACGTCGGGACGTGCGCTGGCTTCTACGTCGGGACGTGCGCTGGCCTCTACGTCGGGACGTGCGCTGGCCTCTACGTCGGGACGTGCGCTGGCCTCTACGTCGGGACGTGCGCTGGCCTCTACGTCGGGACGTGCGCTGGCCTCTACGTCGGGATTTATCTTACTTTCAGCTCTACGTCGGGACGTGCTTTGGCCTGTACGTCGGGACGTGCGTTGGCCTCTACGTCGGGATTTAGCTTACTTTCAGCTCTACGTCGGGACGTGCGTTGGGCTCTACGTCGGGATTTAGCTTACTTTCAGCTCTACGTCGGGACGTGCGTTGGGCTCTACGTCGGGATTTAGCTTACTTTCAGCTCTACGTCGGGACGTGCGTTGGGCTCTACGTCGGGACGTGCGTTGGGCTCTACGTCGGGACGTGCGTTGGGCTCTACGTCGGGACGTGCGTTGGGCTCTACGTCTGTAGTTAGCTAACTTTCAGCTCTACGTCGGGACGTGCGTTGGGCTCTACGTCGGGACGTGCGTTGGGCTCTACGTCGGGATTTAGCTTACTTTCAGCTCTACGTCGGGACATGCGTTGGCCTCTACGTCGGGACGTGCGTTGGCCTCTACGTCGGGACGTGCTTTGGGCTCTACGTCGCCACGTGCGTTGGCCTCTAAAGTCGGGACGTGCGTTGGCCTCTACGTCGGGATTTAGCTTACTTTCAGCTCTACGTCGGGACGTGCGTTGGGCTCTACGTCGGGACGTGCGTTGGGCTCTACGTCGGGACGTGCGTTGGGCTCTACGTCGGGACGTGCGTTGGGCTCTACGTCTGTAGTTAGCTAACTTTCAGCTCTACGTCGGGACGTGCGTTGGGCTCTACGTCTGTAGTTAGCTAACTTTCAGCTCTACGTCGGGACGTGCGTTGGGCTCTACATCTGTAGTTAGCTAACTTTCAGCTCTACGTCGGGACGTGCGTTGGGCTCTACGTCGGGACGTGCGTTGGGCTCTACGTCGGGACGTGCGTTGGGCTCTACGTCGGGACGTGCGTTGGGCTCTACGTCGGGACGTGCGTTGGGCTCTACGTCGGGACGTGCGTTGGGCTCTACGTCGGGACGTGCGTTGGGCTCTACGTCGGGACGTGCGTTGGGCTCTACGTCGGGATTTAGCTTACTTTCAGCTCTACGTCGGGACGTGCGTTGGGCTCTACGTCGGGACGTGCGTTGGCCTCTATGTCGGGACGTGCGTTGGCCTCTACGTCGGGATTTAGCTTACTTTCAGCTCTACGTCGGGACGTGCGTTGGGCTCTACGTCGGGATTTAGCTTACTTTCAGCTCTACGTCGGGACGTGCGTTGGCCTCTACGTCGGGACGTGCGTTGGCCTCTACGTCGGGACGTGCGTTGGCCTCTACGTCGGGACGTGCGTTGGCCTCTACGTCGGGACGTGCGTTGGCCTCTACGTCGGGATTTAGCTTACTTTCAGCTCTACGTCGGGACGTGCGTTGGCCTCTACGTCGGGACGTGCGTTGGCCTCTAAGTCGGGACGTGCGTTGGACTCTAAGTCGGGACGTGCGTTGGCCTCTAAGTCGGGACGTGCGTTGGCCTCTAAGTCGGGACGTGCGTTGGCCTCTAAGTCGGGACGTGCGTTGGCCTCAACGTCGGGACGTGCGTTGGCCTCTACGTCGGGATTTAACTTACTTTCAGCTCTACGTCGGGACGTGCGTTGGGCGCTACGTCGGGACGTGCGTTGGGCTCTACGTCGGGACGTGCGTTGGGCTCTACGTCGGGACGTGCGTTGGGCTCTACGTCGGGATTTAGCTTACTTTCAGCTCTACGTCGGGACGTGCGTTGGCCTCTAAGTCGGGACGTGCGTTGGCCTCTAAGTCGGGACGTGCGTTGGCCTCTGCGTCGGGATTTAGCTTACTTTCAGCTCTACGTCGGGACGTGCGTTGGGCGCTACGTCGGGACGTGCGTTGGGCGCTACGTCGGGACGTGCGTTGGGCGCTACGTCGGGATTTAGCTTACTTTGAGCTCTACGTCGGGACGTGCATTGGGCTCTACGTCGGGACGTGCGGTGGGCTCTACGTCGGGACGTGCGGTGGGCTCTACGTCGGGACGTGCGTTGGGCTCTACGTCGGGATTTAGCTTACTTTCAGCTCTACGTCGGGACGTGCGTTGGCCTCTACGTCGGGACGTGCGTTGGCCTCTACGTCGGGATTTAGCTTACTTTCAGCTCTACGTCGGGACGTGCGTTGGCCTCTACGTCGGGACGTGCGTTGGCCTCTACGTCGGGACGTGCGTTGGCCTCTACGTCGGGACGTGCGTTGGCCTCTACGTCGGGACGTGCGTTGGCCTCTACGTCGGGATTTAGCTTACTTTCAGCTCTACGTCGGGACGTGCGTTGGGCTCTACGTCGGGATTTAGCTTACTTTTAGCTCTACGTCGGGACGTGCGTTGGGCTCTACGTCGGGACGTGCGTTGGGCTCTACGTCTGTAGTTAGCTTACTTTCAGCTCTACGTCGGGACGTGCGTTGGGCTCTACGTCGGGACGTGCGTTGGGCTCTACGTCGGGACGTGCGTTGGGCTCTACGTCGGGATTTAGCTTACTTTCAGCTCTACGTCGGGACGTGCGTTGGCCTCTAAGTCGGGACGTGCGTTGGCCTCTACGTCGGGACGTGCGTTGGCCTCTACGTCGGGACGTGCGTTGGCCTCTACGTCGGGACGTGCGTTGGCCTCTACGTCGGGACGTGCGTTGGCCTCTACGTCGGGATTTAACTTACTTTCAGCTCTACGTCGGGACGTGCGTTGGGCTCTACGTCGAAACGTGCGTTGGGCTCAACGTCGGGACGTGCGTTGGGCTCTACGTCTGTAGTTAGCTAACTTTCAGCTCTACGTCGGGACGTGCGTTGGGCTCTACGTCGGGACGTGCGTTGGGCTCTACGTCGGGACGTGCGTTGGGCTCTACGTCGGGACGTGCGTTGGGCTCTACGTCGGGACGTGCGTTGGGCTCTACGTCGGGACGTGCGTTGGGCTCTACGTCGGGACGTGCGTTGGGCTCTACGTCGGGACGTGCGTTGGGCTCTACGTCGGGACGTGCGTTGGGCTCTACGTCGGGATTTAGCTTACTTTCAGCTCTACGTCGGGACGTGCGTTGGGCTCTACGTCGGGATTTAGCTTACTTTCAGCTCTACGTCTGGACGTGCGTTGGCCTCTAAGTCGGGACGTGCGTTGGCCTCTAAGTCGGGACGTGCGTTGGCCTCTAAGTCGGGACGTGCGTTGGCCTCTAAGTCGGGACGTGCGTTGGCCTCTAAGTCGGGACGTGCGTTGGCCTCTAAGTCGGGACGTGCGTTGGCCTCAACGTCGGGACGTGCGTTGGCCTCTACGTCGGGATTTAACTTACTTTCAGCTCTACGTCGGGACGTGCGTTGGGCGCTACGTCGGGACGTGCGTTGGGCTCTACGTCGGGACGTGCGTTGGGCTCTACGTCGGGACGTGCGTTGGGCTCTACGTCGGGATTTAGCTTACTTTCAGCTCTACGTCGGGACGTGCGTTGGCCTCTAAGTCGGGACGTGCGTTGGCCTCTAAGTCGGGACGTGCGTTGGCCTCTGCGTCGGGATTTAGCTTACTTTCAGCTCTACGTCGGGACGTGCGTTGGGCGCTACGTCGGGACGTGCGTTGGGCGCTACGTCGGGACGTGCGTTGGGCGCTACGTCGGGATTTAGCTTACTTTGAGCTCTACGTCGGGACGTGCATTGGGCTCTACGTCGGGACGTGCGGTGGGCTCTACGTCGGGACGTGCGGTGGGCTCTACGTCGGGACGTGCGTTGGGCTCTACGTCGGGATTTAGCTTACTTTCAGCTCTACGTCGGGACGTGCGTTGGCCTCTACGTCGGGACGTGCGTTGGCCTCTACGTCGGGACGTGCGTTGGCCTCTACGTCGGGATTTAGCTTACTTTCAGCTCTACGTCGGGACGTGCGTTGGCCTCTACGTCGGGACGTGCGTTGGCCTCTACGTCGGGACGTGCGTTGGCCTCTACGTCGGGACGTGCGTTGGCCTCTACGTCGGGACGTGCGTTGGCCTCTACGTCGGGATTTAGCTTACTTTCAGCTCTACGTCGGGACGTGCGTTGGGCTCTACGTCGGGATTTAGCTTACTTTTAGCTCTACGTCGGGACGTGCGTTGGGCTCTACGTCGGGACGTGCGTTGGGCTCTACGTCTGTAGTTAGCTTACTTTCAGCTCTACGTCGGGACGTGCGTTGGGCTCTACGTCGGGACGTGCGTTGGGCTCTACGTCGGGACGTGCGTTGGGCTCTACGTCGGGATTTAGCTTACTTTCAGCTCTACGTCGGGACGTGCGTTGGCCTCTAAGTCGGGACGTGCGTTGGCCTCTACGTCGGGACGTGCGTTGGCCTCTACGTCGGGACGTGCGTTGGCCTCTACGTCGGGACGTGCGTTGGCCTCTACGTCGGGATTTAACTTACTTTCAGCTCTACGTCGGGACGTGCGTTGGGCTCTACGTCGGGACGTGCGTTGGGCTCTACGTCGGGACGTGCGTTGGGCTCAACGTCGGGACGTGCGTTGGGCTCTACGTCTGTAGTTAGCTAACTTTCAGCTCTACGTCGGGACGTGCGTTGGGCTCTACGTCGGGACGTGCGTTGGGCTCTACGTCGGGACGTGCGTTGGGCTCTACGTCGGGACGTGCGTTGGGCTCTACGTCGGGACGTGCGTTGGGCTCTACGTCGGGACGTGCGTTGGGCTCTACGTCGGGACGTGCGTTGGGCTCTACGTCGGGACGTGCGTTGGGCTCTACGTCGGGATTTAGCTTACTTTCAGCTCTACGTCGGGACGTGCGTTGGCCTCTAGGTCGGGACGTGCGTTGGCCTCTAGGTCGGGACGTGCGTTGGCCTCTAGGTCGGGACGTGCGTTGGCCTCTACGTCGGGACGTGCGTTGGCCTCTACGTCGGGATTTAGCTTACTTTCAGCTCTACGTCGGGACGTGCGTTGGGCTCTACTTCGGGATTTAGCTAACTTTCAGCTCTACGTCGGGACGTGCGTTGGGCGCTACGTCAGGATGTGCGTTGGGCGCTACGTCGGGATTTAGCTTACTTTCAGCTCTACGTCGGGATGTGCGTTGTCCTCTACGTCGGGACGTGCGTTGGCCTCTAAGTCGGGACGTGCGTTGGCCTCTACGTCGGGACGTGCGTTGGCCTCTACGTCGGGACGTGCGTTGGCCTCTACGTCGGGACGTGCGTTGGCCTCTACGTCGGGACGTGCGTTGGCCTCTACGTCGGGACGTGCGTTGGCCTCTACGTCGGGATTTAACTTACTTTCAGCTCTACGTCGGGACGTGCGTTGGGCGCTACGTCGGGACGTGCGTTGGGCGCTACGTCGGGACGTGCGTTGGGCGCTACGTCGGGACGTGCGTTGGGCTCTACGTCGGGACGTGCGTTGGGCTCTACGTCTCTAGTTAGCTAACTTTCTGCTCTACGTCGGGACGTGCGTTGGGCTCTACGTCTGTAGTTAGCTAACTTTCAGCTCTACGTCGGGACGTGCGTTGGGCGCTACGTTGGGACGTGCGTTGGGCTCTACGTCGGGACGTGCGTTGGGCTCTACGTCGGGATTTAGCTTACTTTCAGCTCTACGTCGGGACGTGCGTTGGCCTCTACTTCGGGACGTGCGTTGGCCTCTACGTCGGGACGTGCGTTGGCCTCTACGTCGGGATTTAGCTTACTTTCAGCTCTACGTCGGGTCGTGCGTTGGGCTCTACGTCGGGACGTGCGTTGGGCTCTACGTCGGGACGTGCGTTGAGCTCTTCGTTGGGACACGCGTTGGGCTCTACGTCGGGACGCGCGTTGGGCTCTACGTCTGTAGTTAGCTAACTTTCAGCTCTACGTCGGGACGCGCGTTGGGCTCTTCGTCTGTAGTTAGCTAACTTTCAGCTCTACGTCGAGACGTGCGTTGGGCTCTACGTCTGTGGTTAGCTAACTTTCAGCTCTACGTCGGGACGTGCGTTGGGCGCTACGTCGGGACGTGCGTTGGGCGCTACGTCGGGATTTAGCTTACTTTCAGCTCTACGTCGGGACGTGCGTTGGGCTCTACGTCGGGACGTGCGTTGGGCTCTACGTCGGGACGTGCGTTGGGCTCTACGTCGGGATTTAGCTTACATTAAGCTCTACGTCGGGACGTGCGTTGGGCTCTACGTCGGGACGTGCGCTGGCCTCTACGTCGGGACGTGCGCTGGCCTCTACGTCGGGACGTGCGTTGGCCTCTACGTCGGGATTTATCTTACTTTCAGCTCTACGTCGGGACGTGCTTTGGCCTGTACGTCGGGACGTGCGTTGGCCTCTACGTCGGGATTTAGCTTACTTTCAGCTCTACGTCGGGACGTGCGTTGGGCTCTACGTCGGGATTTAGCTTACTTTCAGCTCTACGTCGGGACGTGCGTTGGGCTCTACGTCGGGACGTGCGTTGGGCTCTACGTCGGGACGTGAGTTGGGCTCTACGTCGGGACGTGCGTTGGGCTCTACGTCTGTAGTTAGCTAACTTTCAGCTCTACGTCGGGACGTGCGTTGGGCTCTACGTCGGGACGTGCGTTGGGCTCTACGTCGGGACGTGCGTTGGGCTCTACGTCGGGATTTAGCTTACTTTCAGCTCTACGTCGGGACATGCGTTGGCCTCTACGTCGGGACGTGCGTTGGCCTCTACGTCGGGACGTGCTTTGGGCTCTACGTCGCCACGTGCGTTGGCCTCTAAAGTCGGGACGTGCGTTGGCCTCTACGTCGGGATTTAGCTTACTTTCAGCTCTACGTCGGGACGTGCGTTGGGCTCTACGTCGGGACGTGCGTTGGGCTCTACGTCGGGACGTGCGTTGGGCTCTACGTCGGGACGTGCGTTGGGCTCTACGTCTGTAGTTAGCTAACTTTCAGCTCTACGTCGGGACGTGCGTTGGGCTCTACGTCTGTAGTTAGCTAACTTTCAGCTCTACGTCGGGACGTGCGTTGGGCTCTGCATCTGTAGTTAGCTAACTTTCAGCTCTACGTCGGGACGTGCGTTGGGCTCTACGTCGGGACGTGCGTTGGGCTCTACGTCGGGACGTGCGTTGGGCTCTACGTCGGGACGTGCGTTGGGCTCTACGTCGGGATTTAGCTTACTTTCAGCTCTACGTCGGGACGTGCGTTGGGCTCTACGTCGGGACGTGCGTTGGGCTCTACGTCGGGACGTGCGTTGGACTCTACGTCGGGACGTGCGTTGGCCTCTACGTCGGGATTTAGCTTACTTTCAGCTCTACGTCGGGACGTGCGTTGGGCGCTACGTTCGGACGTGTGTTGGGCGCTACTTCGGGACGTGCGTTGGGCGCTACGTCGGGATTTAGCTTACTTTCAGCTCTACGTCGGGACGTGCGTTGGGCTCTATGTCGGGACGTGCGTTGGGCTCTACGTCGGGACGTGCGTTGGGCTCTACGTCGGGACGTGCGTTGGGCTCTACGTCGGGACGTGCGTTGGGCTCTACGTCGGGACGTGCGTTGGGCTCTACGTCGGGACGTGCGTTGGGCTCTACGTCGGGATTTAGCTTACTTTCAGCTCTACGTCGGGACGTGCGTTGGCCTCTATGTCGGGACGTGCGTTGGCCTCTACGTCGGGACGTGCGTTGGCCTCTGCGTCGGGATTTAGCTTACTTTCAGCTCTACGTCGGGACGTGCGTTGGCCTCCACGTCGGGACGTGCGGTGGGCTCTACGTCGGGACGTGCGGTGGGCTCTACGTCGGGACGTGCGGTGGGCTCTACGTCGGGACGTGCATTGGGCTCTACGTCGGGATTTAGCTTACTTTCAGCTCTACGTCGGGACGTGCGTTGGCCTCTACGTCGGGACGTGCGTTGGCCTCTACGTCGGGACGTGCGTTGGCCTCTACGTCGGGACGTGCGTTGGCCTCTACGTCGGGACGTGCGTTGGCCTCTACGTCGGGACGTGCGTTGGCCTCTACGTCGGGATTTAGCTTACTTTCAGCTCTACGTCGGGACGTGCGTTGGCCTCTACGTCGGGACGTGCGTTGGCCTCTACGTCGGGATTTAGCTTACTTTCAGCTCTACGTCGGGACGTGTGTTGGGCTCTACGTCGGGATTTAGCTTACTTTTAGCTCTACGTCGGGACGTGCGTTGGGCTCTACGTCGGGACGTGCGTTGGGCTCTACGTCTGTAGTTAGCTAACTTTCAGCTCTACGTCGGGACGTGCGTTGGGCTCTACGTCGGGACGTGCGTTGGGCTCTACGTCGGGACGTGCGTTGGGCTCTACGTCGGGATTTAGCTTACTTTCAGCTCTACGTCGGGACGTGCGTTGGCCTCTAAGTCGGGACGTGCGTTGGCCTCTAAGTCGGGACGTGCGTTGGCCTCTAAGTCGGGACGTGCGTTGGCCTCTAAGTCGGGACGTGCGTTGGCCTCAACGTCGGGACGTGCATTGGCCTCTACGTCGGGATTTAACTTACTTTCAGCTCTACGTCGGGACGTGCGTTGGGCGCTACGTCGGGACGTGCGTTGGGCTCTACGTCGGGACGTGCGTTGGGCTCTACGTCGGGACGTGCGTTGGGCTCTACATCTGTAGTTAGCTAACTTTCAGCTCTACGTCGGGACGTGCGTTGGGCGCTACGTCGGGACGTGCGTTGGGCTCTACGTCGGGACGTGCGTTGGGCTCTACGTCGGGACGTGCGTTGGTCTCTACGTCGGGACGTGCGTTGGGCTCTACGTCGGGATTTAGCTTACTTTCAGCTCTACGTCGGGACGTGCGTTGGCCTCTACGTCGGGACGTGCGTTGGCCTCTAGGTCGGGACGTGCGTTGGCCTCTACGTCGGGACGTGCGTTGGCCTCTACGTCGGGACGTGCGTTGGCCTCTACGTCGGGATTTAGCTTACTTTCAGCTCTACGTCGGGACGTGCGTTGGGCGCTATGTCGGGACGTGCGTTGGGCGCAACGTCGGGATTTAGCTTACTTTCAGCTCTACGTCGGGACGTGCGGTGGGCTCTACGTCGGGACGTGCGGTGGGCTCTACGTCGGGACGTGCGGTGGGCTCTACATCGGGACGTGCGTTGGGCTCTACGTCGGGACGTGCGTTGGGCTCTACGTCGGGATTTAGCTTACTTTCAGCTCTACGTCGGGACGTGCGTTGCCTCTACGTCGGGACGTGCGTTGGGTTCTACGTCGGGATTTAGCTTACTTTAAGCTCTACGTCGGGACGTGCGTTGGCCTTTACTTCGGGACGTGCGTTGGCCTCTACGTCGGGACGTGCATTGGCATCTACGTCGGGATTTAGCTTACTTTCAGCTCTACGTCGGGACGTGCGTTGGGCTCTACGTCGGGACGTGCGTTGAGCTCTACGTCGGGACACGCGTTGGGCTCTACGTCGGGACGCGCGTTGGGCTCTACGTCTGTAGTTAGCTAACTTTCAGCTCTACGTCGGGACGCGCGTTGGGCTCTTCGTCTGTAGTTAGCTAACTTTCACCTCTACGTCGGGACGTGCGTTGGGCTCTACGTCTGTAGTTAGCTAACTTTCAGCTCTACGTCGGGACGTGCGTTGGGCGCTACGTCGGGACGTGCGTTGGGCGCTACGTCGGGATTTAGCTTACTTTCAGCTCTACGTCGGGACGTGCGTTGGGCTCTACGTCGGGACGTGCGTTGGGCTCTACGTCGGGACGTGCGTTGGGCTCTACGTCGGGATTTAGCTTAATTTCAGCTCTACGTCGGGACGTGCGTTGGGCTCTACGTCGGGACGTGCGTTGGCCTCTACGTCGGGACGTGCGTTGGCCTCTACGTCGGGACGTGCGTTGGGCGCTACGTCGGGATTTAGCTTACTTTCAGCTCTACGTCGGGACGTGCGTTGGGCTCTACGTCGCGACGTGCGTTGGCCTCTACGTCTGTAGTTAGCTAACTTTCAGCTCTACGTCGGGACGTGCGTTGGGCTCTACGTCGGGATTTAGCTTACTTTCAGCTCTACGTCGGGACGTGCGTTGGGCTCTACGTCGGGACGTGTGTTGGGCTCTATGTCTGTAGTTAGCTAACTTCAAGCTCTACGTCGGGACGTGCGTTGGGCTCTACGTCGGGACGTGCGTTGGGCTCTACGTCGGGACGTGCGTTGGGCTCTACGTCGGGACGTGCGTTGGGCTCTACGTCGGGACGTGCGTTGGGCTCTACGTCAGGATTTAGCTAACTTTTAGCTCTACGTCGGGACATGCGTTGGGCTCTACGTCGGGACGTGCGTTGGGCTCTACGTCGGGATTTAGCTTACTTTCAGCTCTACGTTGGGACGTGCGTTGGCCTCTACGTCGGGATTTAGCTTACTTTCAGCTCTACGTCGGGACGTGCGTTGGGCTCTACGTCGGGACGTGCGTTGGGCTCTACGTCGGGACGTGCGTTGGGCTCTACGTCGGGACGTGCGTTGGGCTCTACGTCTGTTGTTAGCTAACTTTCAGCTCTACGTCGGGACGTGCGTTGGGCTCTAGGTCTGTAGTTAGCTAACTTTCAGCTCTACGTCGGGACGTGCGTTGGGCTCTACGTCGGGACGTGCGTTGGGCTCTACGTCGGGACGTGCGTTGGGCTCTACGTCGGGATTTAACTTACTTTCAGCTCTACGTCGGGACGTGCGTTGGCCTCTATGTCGGGACGTGCGTTGTCCTCTATGTCGGGACGTGCGTTGGCCTCTAAGTCGGGACGTGCGTTGGCCTCTGCATCGGGACGTGCGTTGGCCTCTACATCGGGATTTAGCTTACTTTCAGCTCTACGTCGGGACGTGCGTTGGGCTCTACGTCGGGACGTGCGTTGGGCTCTACGTCGGGATTTAGCTTACTTTCAGCTCTACGTCGGGACGTGCGTTGGCCTCTACGTCGGGACGTGCGTTGGCCTCTACTTCGGGATTTAGCTTACTTTCAGCTCTACGTCGGGACGTGCGTTGGCCTCTACGTCGGGACGTGCGTTGGCCTCTACGTCGGGATTTAGCTTACTTTCAGCTCTACGTCGGGACGTGCGTTGGGCTCTACGTCGGGTTTTAGCTTACTTTCAGCTCTACGTCGGGACGTGCGTTGGGCTCTACGTCGGGACGTGCGTTGGGCTCTATGTCTGTAGTTAGCTAACTTTCTGCTCTACGTCGGGACGTGCGTTGGGCTCTATGTCTGTAGTTAGCTAACTTTCAGCTCTACGTCGGGACGTGCGTTGGGCGCTACGTCGGGACGTGCGTTGGGCTCTACGTCGGGACGTGCATTGGGATCTACGTCGGGTTTTAGCTTACTTTCAGCTCTACGTCGGGACGTGCGTTGGGCTCTACGTCGGGACGTGCGTTGGCCTCTACGTCGGGACGTGCGTTGGCCTCTACGTCGGGACGTGCGTTGGCCTCTACGTCGGGACGTGCGTTGGCCTCTACGTCGGGATTTAGCTTACTTTCAGCTCTACGTCGGGACGTGCGGTGGGCTCTACGTCGGGACGTGCGTTGGGCTCTACGTCTGTAGTTAGCTAACTTTCAGCTCTACGTCGGGACGAGCGTTGGGCTCTACGTCGGGACTTGCGTTGGGCTCTACGTCGGGACTTGCGTTGGGCTCTACGTCGGGACGTGCGTTGGGCTCTACATCTGTAGTTAGCTAACTTTCAGCTCTACGTCGGGACGTGCATTGGGCTCTACGTCGGGACGTGCGTTGGGCTCTACGTCTGTAGTTAGCTAAGTTTCAGATCTACGTCGGGACGTGCGTTGGGCTCTACGTCGGGACGTGCGTTGGGCTCTACGTCGGGACGTGCGTTGGGCTCTACGTCGGGACGTGCGTTGGGCTCTACGTCGGGACGTGCGTTGGCCTCTACGTCGGGATTTAGCTTACTTTCAGCTCTACGTCGGGACGTGCGTTGGGCGCTACGTCGGGACGTGCGTTGGGCGCTACGTCGGGACGTGTGTTGGGCGCTGCTTCGGGACGTGCGTTGGGCGCTACGTCGGGATTTAGCTTACTTACAGCTCTACGTCGGGACGTGCGTTGGGCTCTACGTCGGGACGTGCGTTGGGCTCTACGTCGGGACGTGCGTTGGGCTCTACGTCGGGACGTGCGTTGGGCTCTACGTCGGGATTTAGCTTACTTTCAGCTCTACGTCGGGACGTGCGTTGGCCTCTACGTCGGGATTTAGCTTACTTTCAGCTCTACGTCGGGACGTGCGTTGGCCTCTACGTCGGGATGTGCGTTGGGCTCTACGTCGGGATTTAGCTTACTTTCAGCTCTACGTCGGGACGTCCGTTTTTCCTCTACGTCGGGATTTAGCTTACTTTCAGCTCTACATCGGGACGTGCGTTGGGCTCTTCGTCGGGACATGCGTTGGGCTCTACGTCGGGACGTGCGTTGGTCTCTACGTCTGTAGTTAGCTAACTTTCAGCTCTACGTCGGGACGTGCGTTGGGCTCTACGTCGGGACGTGCGTTGGGCTCTACGTCGGGATTTAGCTTACATTAAGCTCTACGTCGGGACGTGCGTTGAGCTCTACGTCGGGACACGCGTTGGGCTCTACGTCGGGACGCGCGTTGGGCTCTACGTCTGTAGTTAGCTAACTTTCAGCTCTACGTCGGGACGCGCGTTGGGCTCTTCGTCTGTAGTTAGCTAACTTTCACCTCTACGTCGGGACGTGCGTTGGGCTCTACGTCTGTAGTTAGCTAACTTTCAGCTCTACGTCGGGACGTGCGTTGGGCGCTACGTCGGGACGTGCGTTGGGCGCTACGTCGGGATTTAGCTTACTTTCAGCTCTACGTCGGGACGTGCGTTGGGCTCTACGTCGGGACGTGCGTTGGGCTCTACGTCGGGACGTGCGTTGGGCTCTACGTCGGGATTTAGCTTAATTTCAGCTCTACGTCGGGACGTGCGTTGGGCTCTACGTCGGGACGTGCGTTGGCCTCTACGTCGGGACGTGCGTTGGCCTCTACGTCGGGACGTGCGTTGGGCGCTACGTCGGGATTTAGCTTACTTTCAGCTCTACGTCGGGACGTGCGTTGGGCTCTACGTCGCGACGTGCGTTGGCCTCTACGTCTGTAGTTAGCTAACTTTCAGCTCTACGTCGGGACGTGCGTTGGGCTCTACGTCGGGATTTAGCTTACTTTCAGCTCTACGTCGGGACGTGCGTTGGGCTCTACGTCGGGACGTGTGTTGGGCTCTATGTCTGTAGTTAGCTAACTTCAAGCTCTACGTCGGGACGTGCGTTGGGCTCTACGTCGGGACGTGCGTTGGGCTCTACGTCGGGACGTGCGTTGGGCTCTACGTCGGGACGTGCGTTGGGCTCTACGTCGGGACGTGCGTTGGGCTCTACGTCAGGATTTAGCTAACTTTTAGCTCTACGTCGGGACATGCGTTGGGCTCTACGTCGGGACGTGCGTTGGGCTCTACGTCGGGATTTAGCTTACTTTCAGCTCTACGTTGGGACGTGCGTTGGCCTCTACGTCGGGATTTAGCTTACTTTCAGCTCTACGTCGGGACGTGCGTTGGGCTCTACGTCGGGACGTGCGTTGGGCTCTACGTCGGGACGTGCGTTGGGCTCTACGTCGGGACGTGCGTTGGGCTCTACGTCTGTTGTTAGCTAACTTTCAGCTCTACGTCGGGACGTGCGTTGGGCTCTAGGTCTGTAGTTAGCTAACTTTCAGCTCTACGTCGGGACGTGCGTTGGGCTCTACGTCGGGACGTGCGTTGGGCTCTACGTCGGGACGTGCGTTGGGCTCTACGTCGGGATTTAACTTACTTTCAGCTCTACGTCGGGACGTGCGTTGGCCTCTATGTCGGGACGTGCGTTGTCCTCTATGTCGGGACGTGCGTTGGCCTCTAAGTCGGGACGTGCGTTGGCCTCTGCATCGGGACGTGCGTTGGCCTCTACATCGGGATTTAGCTTACTTTCAGCTCTACGTCGGGACGTGCGTTGGGCTCTACGTCGGGACGTGCGTTGGGCTCTACGTCGGGATTTAGCTTACTTTCAGCTCTACGTCGGGACGTGCGTTGGCCTCTACGTCGGGACGTGCGTTGGCCTCTACTTCGGGATTTAGCTTACTTTCAGCTCTACGTCGGGACGTGCGTTGGCCTCTACGTCGGGACGTGCGTTGGCCTCTACGTCGGGATTTAGCTTACTTTCAGCTCTACGTCGGGACGTGCGTTGGGCTCTACGTCGGGTTTTAGCTTACTTTCAGCTCTACGTCGGGACGTGCGTTGGGCTCTACGTCGGGACGTGCGTTGGGCTCTATGTCTGTAGTTAGCTAACTTTCTGCTCTACGTCGGGACGTGCGTTGGGCTCTATGTCTGTAGTTAGCTAACTTTCAGCTCTACGTCGGGACGTGCGTTGGGCGCTACGTCGGGACGTGCGTTGGGCTCTACGTCGGGACGTGCATTGGGATCTACGTCGGGTTTTAGCTTACTTTCAGCTCTACGTCGGGACGTGCGTTGGGCTCTACGTCGGGACGTGCGTTGGCCTCTACGTCGGGACGTGCGTTGGCCTCTACGTCGGGACGTGCGTTGGCCTCTACGTCGGGACGTGCGTTGGCCTCTACGTCGGGATTTAGCTTACTTTCAGCTCTACGTCGGGACGTGCGGTGGGCTCTACGTCGGGACGTGCGTTGGGCTCTACGTCTGTAGTTAGCTAACTTTCAGCTCTACGTCGGGACGAGCGTTGGGCTCTACGTCGGGACTTGCGTTGGGCTCTACGTCGGGACTTGCGTTGGGCTCTACGTCGGGACGTGCGTTGGGCTCTACATCTGTAGTTAGCTAACTTTCAGCTCTACGTCGGGACGTGCATTGGGCTCTACGTCGGGACGTGCGTTGGGCTCTACGTCTGTAGTTAGCTAAGTTTCAGATCTACGTCGGGACGTGCGTTGGGCTCTACGTCGGGACGTGCGTTGGGCTCTACGTCGGGACGTGCGTTGGGCTCTACGTCGGGACGTGCGTTGGGCTCTACGTCGGGACGTGCGTTGGCCTCTACGTCGGGATTTAGCTTACTTTCAGCTCTACGTCGGGACGTGCGTTGGGCGCTACGTCGGGACGTGCGTTGGGCGCTACGTCGGGACGTGTGTTGGGCGCTGCTTCGGGACGTGCGTTGGGCGCTACGTCGGGATTTAGCTTACTTACAGCTCTACGTCGGGACGTGCGTTGGGCTCTACGTCGGGACGTGCGTTGGGCTCTACGTCGGGACGTGCGTTGGGCTCTACGTCGGGACGTGCGTTGGGCTCTACGTCGGGATTTAGCTTACTTTCAGCTCTACGTCGGGACGTGCGTTGGCCTCTACGTCGGGATTTAGCTTACTTTCAGCTCTACGTCGGGACGTGCGTTGGCCTCTACGTCGGGATGTGCGTTGGGCTCTACGTCGGGATTTAGCTTACTTTCAGCTCTACGTCGGGACGTCCGTTTTTCCTCTACGTCGGGATTTAGCTTACTTTCAGCTCTACATCGGGACGTGCGTTGGGCTCTTCGTCGGGACATGCGTTGGGCTCTACGTCGGGACGTGCGTTGGTCTCTACGTCTGTAGTTAGCTAACTTTCAGCTCTACGTCGGGACGTGCGTTGGGCTCTACGTCGGGACGTGCGTTGGGCTCTACGTCGGGATTTAGCTTACTTTCAGCTCTACGTCGGGACGTGCGTTGGGCTCTACGTCGGGACGTGCGTTGGGCTCTACGTCGGGACGTGCGTTGGACTCTACGTCGGGACACGCATTGGGCTCTACGTCGGGACGCGCGTTGGGCTCTACGTCTGTAGTTAGCTAACTTTCAGCTCTACGTCGGGATGTGCGTTGGTCTCTACGTCTGTAGTTAGTTAACTTTCAGCTCTACGTCGGGACGTGCGTTGGGCGCTACGTCGGGACGTGCGTTGGGCGCTACGTCGGGATTTAGCTTACTTTCAGCTCTACGTCGGGACGTGAGTTGGGGTCTACGTCGGGACGTGCGTTGGGCTCTACGTAGGGATTTAACTTACTTTAAGCTCTACGTCGGGACGTGCGTTGGGCTCTACGTCGGGACGTGCGCTGGCCTGTACGTCGGGACGTGCGCTGGCCTCTACGTCGGGACGTGCGCTGGCCTCTACGTCGGGACGTGCGCTGGCTTCTACGTCGGGACGTGCGTTGGCCTCTACGTCGGGATTTAGCTTACTTTTAGCTCTACGTCGGGACGTGCCTTGGCCTGTACGTCGGGACGTGCGTTGGCCTCTACGTCGGGATTTAGCTTACTTTCAGCTCTACGTCGGGACGTGCGTTGGGCTCTACGTCGGGATTTAGCTTACTTTCAGCTCTACGTCGGGACGTGCGTTGGCCTCTACGTCGGGACGTGCGTTGGCCTCTACGTCGGGATTTAGCTTACTTTCAGCTCTACGTCGGGACGTGCGTTGGGCTCTACGTCGGGTTTTAGCTTACTTTCAGCTCTACGTCGGGACGTGCGTTGGGCTCTACGTCGGGACGTGCGTTGGGCTCTATGTCTGTAGTTAGCTAACTTTCTGCTCTACGTCGGGACGTGCGTTGGGCTCTATGTCTGTAGTTAGCTAACTTTCAGCTCTACGTCGGGACGTGCGTTGGGCGCTACGTCGGGACGTGCGTTGGGCTCTACGTCGGGACGTGCATTGGGATCTACGTCGGGTTTTAGCTTACTTTCAGCTCTACGTCGGGACGTGCGTTGGGCTCTACGTCGGGACGTGCGTTGGCCTCTACGTCGGGACGTGCGTTGGCCTCTACGTCGGGACGTGCGTTGGCCTCTACGTCGGGACGTGCGTTGGCCTCTACGTCGGGATTTAGCTTACTTTCAGCTCTACGTCGGGACGTGCGGTGGGCTCTACGTCGGGACGTGCGTTGGGCTCTACGTCTGTAGTTAGCTAACTTTCAGCTCTACGTCGGGACGAGCGTTGGGCTCTACGTTGGGACTTTCGTTGGGCTCTACGTCGGGACTTGCGTTGGGCTCTACGTCGGGACGTGCGTTGGGCTCTACATCTGTAGTTAGCTAACTTTCAGCTCTACGTCGGGACGTGCATTGGGCTCTACGTCGGGACGTGCGTTGGGCTCTACGTCTGTAGTTAGCTAAGTTTCAGATCTACGTCGGGACGTGCGTTGGGCTCTACGTCGGGACGTGCGTTGGGCTCTACGTCGGGACGTGCGTTGGGCTCTACGTCGGGACGTGCGTTGGCCTCTACGTCGGGATTTAGCTTACTTTCAGCTCTACGTCGGGACGTGCGTTGGGCGCTACGTCGGGACGTGCGTTGGGCGCTACGTCGGGACGTGTGTTGGGCGCTGCTTCGGGACGTGCGTTGGGCGCTACGTCGGGATTTAGCTTACTTACAGCTCTACGTCGGGACGTGCGTTGGGCTCTACGTCGGGACGTGCGTTGGGCTCTACGTCGGGACGTGCGTTGGGCTCTACGTCGGGACGTGCGTTGGGCTCTACGTCGGGATTTAGCTTACTTTCAGCTCTACGTCGGGACGTGCGTTGGCCTCTACGTCGGGATTTAGCTTACTTTCAGCTCTACGTCGGGACGTCCGTTTTTCCTCTACGTCGGGATTTAGCTTACTTTCAGCTCTACATCGGGACGTGCGTTGGGCTCTTCGTCGGGACATGCGTTGGGCTCTACGTCGGGACGTGCGTTGGTCTCTACGTCTGTAGTTAGCTAACTTTCAGCTCTACGTCGGGACGTGCGTTGGGCTCTACGTCGGGACGTGCGTTGGGCTCTACGTCGGGATTTAGCTTACTTTCAGCTCTACGTCGGGACGTGCGTTGGGCTCTACGTCGGGACGTGCGTTGGGCTCTACGTCGGGACGTGCGTTGGACTCTACGTCGGGACACGCATTGGGCTCTACGTCGGGACGCGCGTTGGGCTCTACGTCTGTAGTTAGCTAACTTTCAGCTCTACGTCGGGATGTGCGTTGGTCTCTACGTCTGTAGTTAGTTAACTTTCAGCTCTACGTCGGGACGTGCGTTGGGCGCTACGTCGGGACGTGCGTTGGGCGCTACGTCGGGATTTAGCTTACTTTCAGCTCTACGTCGGGACGTGAGTTGGGGTCTACGTCGGGACGTGCGTTGGGCTCTACGTAGGGATTTAACTTACTTTAAGCTCTACGTCGGGACGTGCGTTGGGCTCTACGTCGGGACGTGCGCTGGCCTGTACGTCGGGACGTGCGCTGGCCTCTACGTCGGGACGTGCGCTGGCCTCTACGTCGGGACGTGCGCTGGCTTCTACGTCGGGACGTGCGTTGGCCTCTACGTCGGGATTTAGCTTACTTTTAGCTCTACGTCGGGACGTGCCTTGGCCTGTACGTCGGGACGTGCGTTGGCCTCTACGTCGGGATTTAGCTTACTTTCAGCTCTACGTCGGGACGTGCGTTGGGCTCTACGTCGGGATTTAGCTTACTTTCAGCTCTACGTCGGGACGTGCGTTGGGCTCTACGTCGGGATTTAGCTTACTTTCAGCTCTACGTCGGGACGTGCGTTGGGCTCTACGTCGGGTCGTGCGTTGGGCTCTACGTCGGGACGTGCGTTGGGCTCTACGTCGGGACGTGCGTTGGGCTCTACGTCTGTAGTTAGCTAACTTTCAGCTCTACGTCGGGACGTGCGTTGAGCTCTACGTCGGGACGTGCGTTGGGCTCTACGTCGGGACGTGCGTTGGGCTCTACGTCGGGACGTGCGTTGGGCTCTACGTCGGGATTTAGCTAACTTTCAGCTCTACATCGGGACGTGCGTTGGGCTCCACGTCGGGACGTGCGTTCGCCTCTACGTCGCGATTTAGCTTACTTTCAGCTCTATGTTGGGACGTGCGTTCGCCTCTACGTCGGGATTTAACTTACTTTCAGCTCTACGTCGGGACGTGCGTTGGGCTCTACGTCGGGACGTGCGTTGGGCTCTATGTCTGTAGTTAGCTAACTTTCAGCTCTACGTCGGGACGTGCGTTGGGCTCTATGTCTGTAGTTAGCTAATTTCAGCTCTACGTCGGGACGTGCGTTGGGCTCTATGTCTGTAGTTAGCTAACTTTCAGCTCTACGTCGGGACGTGCGTTGGGCGCTACGTCGGGACGTGCGTTGGGCGCTACGTCGGGACGTGCGTTGGGCTCTACGTCGGGACGTGCGTTGGGCTCTACGTCGGGACGTGCGTTGGGCTCTACGTCGGGATTTAGCTTACTTTCAGCTCTACGTCGGGACGTGCGTTGGCCTCTACGTCGGGACGTGCGTTGGCCTCTACGTCGGGACGTGCGTTGGCCTCTACGTCGGGATTTAGCTTACTTTCAGCTCTACGTCGGGATGTGCGTTGGGCGCTACGTCGGGACGTGCGTTGGGCGCTAGTTCGGGACGTGCGTTGGGCGCTACGTCGGGATTTAGCTTACTTTCAGCTCTACGTCGGGACGTGCGTTGGGCTCTACGTCGGGACGTCCGTTGGGCTCTACGTCGGGACGTGCGTTGGCCTCTACGTCGGGATTTAGCTTACTTTCAGCTCTACGTCGGGACGTGCGTTGGGCTCTACGTCGGGATTTAGCTTACTTTCAGCTCTACGTCGGGACGTGCGTTGGGCTCTACGTCGGGATTTAGCTTACTTTCAGCTCTACGTCGGGACGTGCGTTGGGCTCTACGTCGGGTCGTGCGTTGGGCTCTACGTCGGGACGTGCGTTGGGCTCTACGTCGGGACGTGCGTTGGGCTCTACGTCTGTAGTTAGCTAACTTTCAGCTCTACGTCGGGACGTGCGTTGGGCTCTACGTCGGGACGTGCGTTGGGCTCTACGTCGGGACGTGCGTTGGGCTCTACGTCGGGACGTGCGTTGGGCTCTACGTCGGGATTTAGCTAACTTTCAGCTCTACATCGGGACGTGCGTTGGGCTCCACGTCGGGACGTGCGTTCGCCTCTACGTCGCGATTTAGCTTACTTTCAGCTCTATGTTGGGACGTGCGTTCGCCTCTACGTCGGGATTTAACTTACTTTCAGCTCTACGTCGGGACGTGCGTTGGGCTCTACGTCGGGACGTGCGTTGGGCTCTATGTCTGTAGTTAGCTAACTTTCAGCTCTACGTCGGGACGTGCGTTGGGCTCTATGTCTGTAGTTAGCTAATTTCAGCTCTACGTCGGGACGTGCGTTGGGCTCTATGTCTGTAGTTAGCTAACTTTCAGCTCTACGTCGGGACGTGCGTTGGGCGCTACGTCGGGACGTGCGTTGGGCGCTACGTCGGGACGTGCGTTGGGCTCTACGTCGGGACGTGCGTTGGGCTCTACGTCGGGACGTGCGTTGGGCTCTACGTCGGGATTTAGCTTACTTTCAGCTCTACGTCGGGACGTGCGTTGGCCTCTACGTCGGGACGTGCGTTGGCCTCTACGTCGGGACGTGCGTTGGCCTCTACGTCGGGATTTAGCTTAGTTTCAGCTCTACGTCGGGATGTGCGTTGGGCGCTACGTCGGGACGTGCGTTGGGCGCTAGTTCGGGACGTGCGTTGGGCGCTACGTCGGGATTTAGCTTACTTTCAGCTCTACGTCGGGACGTGCGTTGGGCTCTACGTCGGGACGTCCGTTGGGCTCTACGTCGGGACGTGCGTTGGCCTCTACGTCGGGATTTAGCTTACTTTCAGCTCTACGTCGGGACGTGCGTTGGGCTCTACGTCGGGACGTGCGTTGGGCTCTACGTCGGGATGTGCGTTGGCCTCTACGTCGGGATTTAGCTTACTTTCAGCTCTACGTCGGGACGTGCATTGGCCTCTACGTCGGGACGTGCGTTGGCCTCTACGTCGGGATTTAGCTTACTTTCAGCTCTATTCGGGACGTGCGTTGGCCTGTACGTCGGGACGTGCGTTGGCCTCTACGTCGGGATTTAGCTTACTTTCAGCTCTACGTCGGGACGTGCGTTGGGCTCTACGTCTGGAAGTGTGTTGGGCTCTACGTCGGGATTTAGCTTACTTTAAGCTCTACGTCGGGACGTGCGTTGGGCTCTACGTCGGGACGTGCGCTGGCCTCTACGTCGGGACGTGCGCTGGCCTTAACGTCGGGACATGCTTTGGGCTCTACGTCGGGACGTGCGTTGGGCTCTACGTCGGGATTTAGCTTACTTTCAGCTCTACGTCGGGACGTGCGTTGGGCTCTACGTCGGGACGTGCGTTGGCCTCTACGTCGGGATTTAGCTTACTTTCAGCTCTACGTCGGGACGTGCGTTGGGCGCTACGTCGGGACGTGCGTTGGGCGCTACGTCGGGACGTGCGTTGGGCGCTACGTCGGGTTGTGCGTTGGGCGCTACGTCGGGACGTCTGTTGGGCGCTACTTCGGGACGTGCGTTGGGCGCTACGTCGGGATTTAGCTTACTTTCAGCTCTACGTCGGGACGTGCGTTGGGCTCTACGTCGGGACGTGCGTTGGGCTCTATGTCTGTAGTTAGCTAACTTTCAGCTCTACGTCGGGACGTGCGTTGGGCGCTACGTCGGGACGTGCGTTGGGCTCTACGTCGGGACGTGCGTTGGGCTCTACGTCGGGACGTGCGTTGGGCTCTACGTCGGGATTTAGCTTACTTTCAGCTCTACGTCGGGACGTGCGTTGGGCGCTACGTCGGGACGTGCGTTGGGCGCTAGTTCGGGACGTGCGTTGGGCGCTACGTCGGGATTTAGCTTACTTTCAGCTCTACGTCGGGACGTGCGTTGGCCTGTACGTCGGGACGTGCGTTGGCCTCTACGTCGGGATTTAGCTTACTTTAAGCTCTACGTCGGGACGTGCGTTGGGCTCTACGTGGGGACGTGCGCTGGCCTCTACGTCGGGACGTGCGCTGGCCTCTACGTCGGGACGTGCGCTGGCCTCTACGTCGGGACGTGCGCTGGCCTTAACGTCGGGACGTGCGTTGGGCTCTACGTCGGGACGTGCGTTGGGCTCTACGTCGGGACGTGCGTTGGCCTCTACGTTGGGATTTAGCTTACTTTCAGCTCTACGTCGGGACGTGCGTTGGGCGCTACGTCGGGACGTGCGTTGGGCGCTACGTCGGGACGTGCGTTGGGCGCTAAGTCGGGACGTGTGTTGGGCGCTACTTCGGGACGTGCGTTGGGCGCTACGTCGGGATTTAGCTTACTTTCAGCTCTACGTCGGGACGTGCGTTGGGCTCTATGTCGGGACGTGCGTTGGGCTCTACGTCGGGACGTGCGTTGGGCTCTACGTCGGGATTTAGCTTACTTTCAGCTCTACGTCGGGACGTGCGTTGGCCTCTACGTCGGGACGTGCGTTGGCCTCTACGTCGGGATTTAGCTTACTTTCAGCTCTACGTCGGGACGCGCGTTGGGCTCTACGTCGGGACGTGCGTTGGGCGCTACGTCGGGATTTAACTTACTTTCAGCTCTACGTCGGGACGTGCGTTGGGCTCTACGTCGGGACGTGCGTTTGGCTCTACGTCGGGACGTGCGTTGGGCTCTACGTCGGGACGTGCGTTGGGCTCTACGTCGGGATTTAGCTTGCTTTCAGCTCTACGTCGGGACGTGCGTTGGGCTCTACGTCGGGACGTGCGTTGGGCTCTATGTCGGGACGTGCGTTGGGCTCTACGTCGGGACGTGCGTTGGGCTCTACGTCGGGACGTGCGTTGGGCTCTACGTTGGGATTTAGCTTACTTTCAGCTCTACGTCGGGACGTGCGTTGGCCTCTACGTCGGGACGTGCGTTGGCCTCTACGTCGGGATTTAGCTTACTTTCAGCTCTACGTCGGGACGTGCGTTGGGCTCTACGTCGGGACGTGCGTTGGGCGCTACGTCGGGATTTAACTTACTTTCAGCTCTACGTCGGGACGTGCGTTGGGCTCTACGTCGGGACATGCGTTGGGCTCTACGTCGAGACGTGCGTTAGTCTCTACGTCTGTAGTTAGCTAACTTTCAGCTCTACGTCGGGACGTGCGTTGGGCTCTACGTCGGGACGTGCGTTGGGCTCTACGTCGGGACGTGCGTTGGGCTCTACGTCGGGACGTGCGTTGGGCTCTACGTCGGGATTTAGCTTACTTTCAGCTCTACGTCGGGACGTGCGTTGGGCTCTACGTCGGGACGTGCGTTGGGCGCTACGTCGGGATTTAACTTACTTTCAGCTCTACGTCGGGACGTGCGTTGGGCTCTACGTCGGGACATGCGTTGGGCTCTACGTCGGGACGTGCGTTGCTCTCTACGTCTGTAGTTAGCTAACTTTCAGCTCTACGTCGGGACGTGCGTTGGGCTCTACGTCGGGACGTGCGTTGGGCTCTACGTCGGGACGTGCGTTGGGCTCTACGTCGGGACGTGCGTTGGGCTCTGCGTCGGGACGTGCGTTTGGCTCTACGTCGGGATTTAGCTTGCTTTCAGCTCTACGTCGGGACGAACGTTGGGCTCTACGTCGGGACGTGCGTTGGGCTCTACGTCGGGACGTGCGTTGGGCTCTACGTCGGGACGTGCGTTGGGCTCTACGTCGGGACGTGCGTTGGGCTGTATGTCGGGACGTGCGTTGGGCTCTACGTCGGGATTTAGCTTACTTTCAGCTCTACGTCGGGACGTGCGTTGGCCTCTAGGTCGGGACGTGCGTTGGCCTCTAGGTCGGGACGTGCGTTGTCCTCTACGTCGGGACGTGCGTTGGCCTCTACGTCGGGATTTAGCTTACTTTCAGCTCTACGTCGGGACGTGTGTTGGGCTCTACTTCGGGATTTAGCTTACTTTCAGCTCTACGTCGGGACGTGCGTTGGCCTCTACGTCGGGATGTGCGTTGTCCTCTACGTCGGGACGTGCGTTGGCCTCTAAGTCGGGACGTGCGTTGGCCTCTACGTCGGGACGTGCGTTGGCCTCTACGTCGGGATTTAACTTACTTTCAGCTCTACGTCGGGACGTGCGTTGGGCGCTACGTCGGGACGTGCGTTGGGCGCTACGTCGGGACATGCGTTGGGCTCTACGTCGGGACGTGCGTTGGGCTCTACGTCGGGACGTGCGTTGGGCTCTACGTCTGTAGTTAGCTAACTTTCTGCTCTACGTCGGGACGTGCGTTGGGCTCTACGTCTGTAGTTAGCTAACTTTCAGCTCTATGTCGGGACGTGCGTTGGGCGCTACGTCGGGACGTGCGTTGGGCTCTACGTCGGGACGTGCGTTGGGCTCTACGTCGGGACGTGCGTTGGGCTCTACGTCGGGACGTGCGTTGGGCTCTACGTCGGGATTTAGCTTACTTTCAGCTCTACGTCGGGACGTGCGTTGGCCTCTACTTCGGGACGTGCGTTGGCCTCTACGTCGGGACGTGCGTTGGCCTCTACGTCGGGATTTAGCTTACTTTCAGCTCTACGTCGGGATGTGCGTTGGGCTCTACGTCGGGACGTGCGTTGAGCTCTACGTCGGGACACGCGTTGGGCTCTAAGTCTGTAGTTAGCTAACTTTCAGCTCTACGTCGGGACGCGCGTTGGGCTCTTCGTCTGTAGTTAGCTAACTTTCAGCTCTACGTCGGGACGTGCGTTGGGCTCTACGTCTGTAGTTAGCTAACTTTCAGCTCTACGTCGGGACGTGCGTTGGGCGCTACGTCGGGACGTGCGTTGGGCTCTACGTCGGGATTTAGCTTACTTTCAGCTCTACGTCGGGACGTGCGTTGGGCTCTACGTCGGGACGTGCGTTGGGCTCTACGTCGGGACGTGCGTTGGGCTCTACGTCGGGACGTGCGTTGGGCTCTACGTCGGGATTTAGCTTACATTAAGCTCTACGTCGGGACGTGCGTTGGGCTCTACGTCGGGACGTGTGCTGGCCTCTACGTCGGGACGTGTGCTGGCCTCTACGTCGGGACGTGCGCTGGCCTCTACGTCGGGACGTGCGCTGGCCTCTACGTCGGGACGTGCGTTGGCCTCTACGTCGGGATTTATCTTACTTTCAGCTCTACGTCGGGACGTGCTTTGGCCTGTACGTCGGGACGTGCGTTGGGCTCTACGTCGGGATTTAGCTTACTTTCAGCTCTACGTCGGGACGTGCGTTGGGCTCTACGTCGGGATTTAGCTTACTTTCAGCTCTACGTCGGGACGTGCGTTGGGCTCTACGTCGGGATTTAGCTTACTTTCAGCTCTACGTCGGGACGTGCGTTGGGCTCTACGTCGGGACGTGCGTTGGGCTCTACGTCGGGACGTGCGTTGGGCTCTACGTCTGTAGTTAGCTAACTTTCAGCTCTACGTCGGGACGTGCGTTGGGCTCTACGTCGGGACGTGCGTTGGGCTCTACGTCGGGACGTGCGTTGGGCTCTACGTCAGGATTTAGCTAACTTTCAGCTCTACGTCGGGACATGCGTTGGGCTCTAGGTCGGGACGTGCGTTGGGCTCTACGTCGGGATTTAGCTTACTTTCAGCTCTACGTCGGGACGTGTGTTGGCCTCTACGTCGGGATTTAGCTTACTTTCAGCTCTACGTCGGGACGTGCGTTGGGCTCTACGTCGGGACGTGCGTTGGGCTCTACGTCGGGACGTGCGTTGGCCTCTACGTCGGGATTTAGCTTACTTTCAGCTCTACGTCGGGACGTGCGTTGGGCTCTACGTCTGTAGTTAGCTAACTTTCAGCTCTACGTCGGGACGTGCGTTGGGCTCTACGTCGGGACGTGCGTTGGGCTCTACGTCGGGACGTGCGTTGGGCTCTACGTCAGGATTTAGCTAACTTTCAGCTCTACGTCGGGACATGCGTTGGGCTCTAGGTCGGGACGTGCGTTGGGCTCTACGTCGGGATTTAGCTTACTTTCAGCTCTACGTTGGGACGTGCGTTGGCCTCTACGTCGGGATTTAGCTTACTTTCAGCTCTACGTCGGGACGTGCGTTGGGCTCTACGTCGGGACGTGCGTTGGGCTCTACGTCGGGACGTGCGTTGGGCTCTACGTCTGTAGTTAGGTAACTTTCAGCTATACGTCGGGACGTGCGTTGGGCGCTACGTCGGGACGTGCGTTGGGCTCTACGTCGGGACGTGCGTTGGGGTCTACGTCGGGACGTGCGTTGGGCTCTACGTCGGGACGTGCGTTGGGCTCTATGTCTGTAGTTAGCTAACTTTCAGCTCTACGTCGGGACGTGCGTTGGGCGCTACGTCGGGACGTGCGTTGGGCTCTACGTCGGGACGTGCGTTGGGCTCTACGTCGGGATTTAGCTTACTTTCAGCTCTACGTCGGGATGTGCGTTGGGCGCTACGTCGGGACGTGCGTTGGGCGCTAGTTCGGGACGTGCGTTGGGCGCTACGTCGGGATTTAGCTTACTTTCAGCTCTACGTCGGGACGTGCGCTGGACTCTACGTCGGGACGTGCGTTGGCCTCTACGTCGGGATTTAGCTTACTTTCAGCTCTACGTCGGGACGTGCGTTGGGCTCTACGTCGGGACGTGCGTTGGCCTCTACGTTGGGATTTAGCTTACTTTCAGCTCTACGTCGGGACGTGCGTTGGCCTCTACGTCGGGACGTGCGTTGGCCTCTACGTCGGGATTTAGCTTACTTTAAGCTCTACGTCGGGACGTGCGTTGGGCTCTACGTGGGGACGTGCGCTGGCCTCTACGTCGGGACGTGCGCTGGCCTCTACGTCGGGACGTGCGCTGGCCTCTACGTCGGGACGTGCGCTGGCCTTAACGTCGGGACGTGCGTTGGGCTCTACGTCGGGACGTGCGTTGGGCTCTACGTCGGGACGTGCGTTGGGCTCTACGTCGGGACGTGCGTTGGCCTCTACGTCGGGATTTAGCTTACTTTCAGCTCTACGTCGGGACGTGCGTTGGGCGCTACGTCGGGACGTGCGTTGGGCGCTACGTCGGGACGTGCGTTGGGCGCTAAGTCGGGACGTGTGTTGGGCGCTACTTCGGGACGTGCGTTGGGCGCTACGTCGGGATTTAGCTTACTTTCAGCTCTACGTCGGGACGTGCGTTGGGCTCTATGTCGGGACGTGCGTTGGGCTCTACGTCGGGACGTGCGTTGGGCTCTACGTCGGGATTTAGCTTACTTTCAGCTCTACGTCGGGACGTGTGTTGGCCTCTACGTCGGGACGTGCGTTGGTCTCTACGTCGGGATTTAGCTTACTTTCAGCTCTACGTCGGGACGCGCGTTGGGCTCTACGTCGGGACGTGCGTTGGGCGCTACGTCGGGATTTAACTTACTTTCAGCTCTACGTCGGGACGTGCGTTGGGCTCTACGTCGGGACGTGCGTTTGGCTCTACGTCGGGACGTGCGTTGGGCTCTACGTCGGGACGTGCGTTGGGCTCTACGTCGGGATTTAGCTTGCTTTCAGCTCTACGTCGGGACGTGCGTTGGGCTCTACGTCGGGACGTGCGTTGGGCTCTATGTCGGGACGTGCGTTGGGCTCTACGTCGGGACGTGCGTTGGGCTCTACGTCGGGACGTGCGTTGGGCTCTACGTTGGGATTTAGCTTACTTTCAGCTCTACGTCGGGACGTGCGTTGGCCTCTACGTCGGGACGTGCGTTGGCCTCTACGTCGGGATTTAGCTTACTTTCAGCTCTACGTCGGGACGTGCGTTGGGCTCTACGTCGGGACGTGCGTTGGGCGCTACGTCGGGATTTAACTTACTTTCAGCTCTACGTCGGGACGTGCGTTGGGCTCTACGTCGGGACATGCGTTGGGCTCTACGTCGAGACGTGCGTTAGTCTCTACGTCTGTAGTTAGCTAACTTTCAGCTCTACGTCGGGACGTGCGTTGGGCTCTACGTCGGGACGTGCGTTGGGCTCTACGTCGGGACGTGCGTTGGGCTCTACGTCGGGACGTGCGTTGGCCTCTACGTCGGGATTTAGCTTACTTTCAGCTCTACGTCGGGACGTGCGTTGGGCTCTACGTCGGGACGTGCGTTGGGCTCTACGTCGGGACGTGCGTTGGGCTCTACGTCGGGACGTGCGTTGGGCTCTACGTCGGGACGTGCGTTGGGCTCTACGTCGGGACGTGCGTTGGCCTCTACGTCGGGATTTAGCTTACTTTCAGCTCTACGTCGGGACGTGCGTTGGGCTCTACGTCGGGACGTGCGTTGGGCGCTACGTCGGGATTTAACTTACTTTCAGCTCTACGTCGGGACGTGCGTTGGGCTCTACGTCGGGACATGCGTTGGGCTCTACGTCGGGACGTGCGTTGCTCTCTACGTCTGTAGTTAGCTAACTTTCAGCTCTACGTCGGGACGTGCGTTGGGCTCTACGTCGGGACGTGCGTTGGGCTCTACGTCGGGACGTGCGTTGGGCTCTACGTCGGGACGTGCGTTGGGCTCTACGTCGGGATTTAGCTTGCTTTCAGCTCTACGTCGGGACGAACGTTGGGCTCTACGTCGGGACGTGCGTTGGGCTCTACGTCGGGACGTGCGTTGGGCTCTACGTCGGGACGTGCGTTGGGCTGTATGTCGGGACGTGCGTTGGGCTCTACGTCGGGATTTAGCTTACTTTCAGCTCTACGTCGGGACGTGCGTTGGCCTCTACGTCGGGACGTGCGTTGGCCTCTAGGTCGGGACGTGCGTTGGCCTCTACGTCGGGATTTAGCTTACTTTCAGCTCTACGTCGGGACGTGTGTTGGGCTCTACTTCGGGATTTAGCTTACTTTCAGCTCTACGTCGGGACGTGCGTTGGGCTCTATGTCGGGACGTGCATTGGGCTCTACGTCTGTAGTTAGCTAACTTTCAGATCTACGTCGGGACGTGCGTTGGGCGCTACGTCGGGACGTGCGTTGGGCGCTACGTCGGGATTTAGCTTACATTCAGCTCTACGTCGGGACGTGCGTTGGCCTCTACGTCGGGATGTGCGTTGTCCTCTACGTCGAAACGTGCGTTGGCCTCTAAGTCGGGACGTGCGTTGGCCTCTAAGTCGGGACGTGCGTTGGCCTCTACGTCGGGACGTGCGTTGGCCTCTACGTCGGGATTTAACTTACTTTCAGCTCTACGTCGGGACGTGCGTTGGGCGCTACGTCGGGACGTGCGTTGGGCGCTACGTCGGGACGTGCGTTGGGCTCTACGTCTGTAGTTAGCTAACTTTCTGCTCTACGTCGGGACGTGCGTTGGGCTCTACGTCTGTAGTTAGCTAACTTTCAGCTCTATGTCGGGACGTGCGTTGGGCGCTACGTCGGGACATGCGTTGGGCTCTACGTCGGGACGTGCGTTGGGCTCTACGTCGGGACGTGCGTTGGGCTCTACGTCGGGATTTAGCTTACTTTCAGCTCTACGTCGGGACGTGCGTTGGCCTCTACTTCGGGACGTGCGTTGGCCTCTACGTCGGGACGTGCGTTGGCCTCTACGTCGGGATTTAGCTTACTTTCAGCTCTACGTCGGGATGTGCGTTGGGCTCTACGTCGGGACGTGCGTTGAGCTCTACGTCGGGACACGCGTTGGGCTCTAAGTCTGTAGTTAGCTAACTTTCAGCTCTACGTCGGGACGCGCGTTGGGCTCTTCGTCTGTAGTTAGCTAACTTTCAGCTCTACGTCGGGACGTGCGTTGGGCGCTACGTCGGGACGTGCGTTGGGCGCTACGTCGGGATTTAGCTTACTTTCAGCTCTACGTCGGGACGTGCGTTGGGCTCTACGTCGGGACGTGCGGTGGGCTCGACGTCGGGACGTGCGTTGGGCTCTACGTCGGGATTAGCTTACTTTCAGCTCTACGTCGGGACGTGCGTTGGCCTCTACGTCGGGACGTGCGTTGTCCTCTACGTCGGGATTTAGCTTACTTTCAGCTCTACGTCGGGACGTGCGTTGGCCTCTACGTCGGGACGTGCGTTGGCCTCTACGTCGGGATTTAGCTTACTTTCCGCTCTACGTCGGGACGTGTGTTGGGCTCTACGTCGGGATTTAGCTTACTTTCAGCTCTACGTCGGGACGTGCGTTGGGCTCTACGTCGGGATTTAGCTTACTTTCAGCTCTACGTCGGGACGTGCGTTGGCCTCTACGTCGGGACGTGCGTTGGCCTCTAAGTCGGGACGTGCGTTGGCCTCTACGTCGGGACGTGCGTTGGCCTCTACGTCGGGATTTAACTTACTTTCAGCTCTACGTCGGGACGTGCGTTGGGCGCTACGTCGGGACGTGCGTTGGGCTCTACGTCGGGACGTGCGTTGGGCTCTACGTCTGTAGTTAGCTAACTTTCAGCTCTACGTCGGGACGTGCGTTGGGCTCTACGTCGGGACGTGCGTTGGGCTCTACGTCGGGACGTGCGTTGGGCTCTACGTCGGGACGTGCGTTGGGATCTACTTCGGGACGTGCGTTGGGCTCTACGTCGGGATTTAGCTTACTTTCACCTCTACGTCGGGACGTGCGTTGGCCTCTAGGTCGGGACGTGCGTTGGCCTCTAGGTCGGGACGTGCGTTGGCCTCTACGTCGGGACGTGCGTTGGCCTCTACGTCGGGATTTAGCTTACTTTCAGCTCTACGTCGGGACGTGCGTTGGGCGCTATGTCGGGACGTGCGTTGGGCACTACGTTGGGATTTAGCTTACTTACAGCTCTACGTCGGGACGTGCGGTGGGCTCTACGTCGGGACGTGCGGTGGGCTCTACGTCGGGACGTGCGTTGGGCTCTACGTCGGGACGTGCGTTGGGCTCTACGTCGGGATTTAGCTTACTTTCAGCTCTACGTCGGGACGTACGTTGGCCTCTACGTCGGGACGTGCGTTGGGCTCTACGTCGGGATTTAGCTTACTTTCAGCTCTACGTCGGGACGTGCGTTGGCCTCTACGTCGGGACGTGCGTTGGCCTTTACGTCGGGATTTAGCTTACTTTCAGCACTACGTCGGGACGTGTGTTGGGCTCTACTTCGGGATTTAGCTTACTTTCAGCTCTACGTCGGGACGTGCGTTGGGCTCTACGTCGGGACGTGCGTTGGGCTCTACGTCTGTAGTTAGCTAACTTTCAGCTCTACGTCGGGACGTGCGTTGGGCTCTACGTCGGGACGTGCGTTGGGCTCTACGTCGGGATTTAGCTTACTTTCAGCTCTATGTCGGGACGTGCGTTGGGCTCTACGTCGGGACCTGCGTTGTCCTCTACGTCGGGACGTGCGTTGGCCTCTAAGTCAGGACGTGCGTTGGCCTCTACGTCGGGACGTGCGTTGGCCTCTACGTCGGGATTTAACTTACTTTCAGCTCTACGTCGGGACGTGCGTTGGGCGCTACGTCGGGACGTGCGTTGGCCTCTACGTCGGGTCGTGCGTTGGGCTCTACGTCGGGACGTGCGTTGGGCTCTACGTCTGTATTTAGCTAACTTTCTGCTCTACGTCGGGACGTGCGTTGGGCTCTACGTCTGTAGTTAGCTAACTTTCAGCTCTACGTCGGGACGTGCGTTGGGCTCTACGTCGGGACGTGCGTTGGGCTCTACGTCGGGACGTGCGTTGGGCTCTACGTCGGGATTTAGCTTACTTTCAGCTCTACGTCGGGACGTACGTTGGGCTCTACGTCGGGACGTGCGTTGAGCTCTACGTCGGGACACGCGTTGGGCTCTACGTCGGGACGCGCGTTGGACTCTACGTCTGTAGTTTGCTAACTTTCAGCTCTACGTCGGGACGCGCGTTGAGCTCTTCGTCTGTAGTTAGCTAACTTTCACCTCTACGTCGGGACGTGCGTTGGGCTCTACGTCTGTAGTTAGCTAACTTTCAGCTCTACGTCGGGACGTGCGTTGGGCGCTACGTCGGGACGTGCGTTGGGCGCTACGTCGGGATTTAGCTTACTTTCAGCTCTACGTCGGGACGTGCGTTGGGCTCTACGTCGGGACGTGCGTTGGGCTCTACGTCGGGACGTGCGTTGGGCTCTACGTCGGGACGTGCGTTGGGCTCTACGTCGGGATTTAGCTTACTTTCAGCTCTACATCGGGACGTGCGTTGGGCTCTACGTCGGGACGTGCGCTGGCCTCTACGTCGGGACGTGCGCTGGCCTCTACGTCGGGACGTGCGTTGGCCTCTACGTCGGGATTTAGCTTACTTTCAGCTATACGTCGGGACGTGCGTTGGCCTGTACGTCGGGACGTGCGTTGGCCTCTACGTCTGTAGTTAGCTAACTTTCAGCTCTACGTCGGGACGTGCGTTGGGCTCTACGTCTGTAGTTAGCTAACTTTCAGCTCTACGTCGGGACGTGCGTTGGGCGCTACGTCGGGACGTGCGTTGGGAGCTACGTCGGGACGTGCGTTGGGCGCTACGTCGGGACGTGCATTGGGCTCTACGTCGGGATTTAGCTTACTTTCAGCTCTACGTCGGGACGTGCGTTGGGCTCTACGTCGGGACGTGCGTTGGGCTCTACGTCGGGACGTGCGTTGGGCTCTACGTCGGGACGTGCGTTGGGCTCTACGTCGGGATTTAGCTTACATTAAGCTCTACGTCGGGACGTGCGCTGGCCTCTACGTCGGGACGTGCGCTGGCCTCTACGTCGGGACGTGCGCTGGCCTCTACGTCGGGACGTGCGTTGGCCTCTACGTCGGGATTTATCTTACTTTCAGCTCTACGTCGGGACGTGCTTTGGCCTGTACGTCGGGACGTGCGTTGGCCTCTACGTCGGTATTTAGGTTACTTTCAGCTCTACGTCGGGACGTGCGTTGGGCTCTACGTCGGGATTTAGCTTACTTTCAGCTCTACGTCGGGACGTGCGTTGGGCTCTACGTCAGGACGTGCGTTGGGCTCTACGTCGGGACGTGCGTTGGGCTCTACGTCTGTAGTTAGCTAACTTTCAGCTCTACGTCGGGACGTGCGTTGGGCTCTACGTCGGGACGTGCGTTGGGCTCTACGTCAGGATTTAGCTAACTTTCAGCTCTACGTCGGGACATGCGTTGGGCTCTACGTCGGGACGTGCGTTGGGCTCTACGTCGGGACGTGCGTTGGGCTCTACGTCGGGATTTAGCTTACTTTCAGCTCTACGTTGGGACGTGCGTTGGCCTCTACGTCGGGATTTAGCTTACTTTCAGCTCTACGTCGGGACGTGCGTTGGGCTCTACGTCGGGACGTGCGTTGGGCTCTACGTCGGGACGTGCGTTGGGCTCTACGTCGGGACGTGCGTTGGGCTCTACGTCTGTAGTTAGGTAACTTTCAGCTCTACGTCGGGACGTGCGTTGGGCTCTACGTCTGTTGTTCGCTAACTTTCAGCTCTACGTCGGGTCGTGCGTTGTGCTCTACGTCTGTAGTTAGCTAACTTTCAGTTCTACGTCGGGACGTGCGTTGGGCGCTACGTCGAGACGTGCGTTGGGCTCTACGTCGGGACGTGCGTTGGGCTCTACGTCGGGACGTGCGTTGGGCTCTACGTCGGGACGTGCGTTGGGCTCTACGTCGGGATTTAACTTACTTTCAGCTCTACGTCGGGACGTGCGTTGGCCTCTACGTCGGGACGTGCGTTGTCTTCTACGTCGGGACGTGCGTTGGCCTCTAAGTCGGGACGTGCGTTGGCCTCTACGTCGGGACGTGCGTTGCCCTCTACATCGGGATTTAGCTTACTTTCAGCTCTAAGTCGGGACGTGCGTTGGGCTCTACGTCGGGACGTGCGTTGGGGTCTACGTCGGGATTTATCTTACTTTCAGCTCTACGTCGGGACGTGCGTTGGCCTCTATGTCGGGACGTGCGTTGGCCTCTACTTCGGGATTTAGCTTACTTTCAGCTCTACGTCGGGACGTGCGTTGGCCTCTACGTCTGGACGTGCGTTGGGCTCTACGTCGGGTTTTAGCTTACTTTCAGCTCTACGTCGGGACGTGCGTTGGGCTCTAGGTCGGGACGTGCGTTGGGCTCTACGTCGGGACGTGCGTTGGGCTCTATGTCTGTAGTTAGCTAACTTTCTGCTCTACGTCGGGACGTGCGTTGGGCTCTATGTCTGTAGTTAGCTAACTTTCAGCTCTACGTCGGGACGTGCGTTGGGCGCTACGTCGGGACGTGCGTTGGGCTCTACGTCGGGACGTGCGTTGGGCTCTACGTCGGGATTTAGCTTACTTTCAGCTCTACGTCGGGACGTGCGTTGGCCTCTACGTCGGGACGTGCGTTGGCCTCTACGTCGGGACGTGCTTTGGGCTCTACGTCGCCACGTGCGTTGGCCTCTACGTCGGGACGTGCGTTGGCCTCTACGTCGGGATTTAGCTTACTTTCAGCTCTACGTCGGGACGTGCGTTGGGCTCTACGTCGGGACGTGCGTTGGGCTCTACGTCGGGACACGCGTAGGGCTCTACGTCGGGGCGCGCGTTGGGCTCTACGTCTGTAGTTATCTAACTTTCAGCTCTACGTCGGGACGTGCGTTGGGCTCTACGTCGGGACGTGCGTTGGGCTCTACGTCGGGATTTAGCTTACTTTCAGCTCTACGTCGGGACGTGCGTTGGGCTCTACGTCGGGACGTGCGTTGGGCTCTACGTCGGGATTTAGCTTACTTTCAGGTCTACGTTGGGACGTGCGTTGGGCTCTACGTCGGGACGTGCGTTGGGCTCTACGTCGGGACGTGCGTTGGGCTCTACGTCGGGACGTGCGTTGGGCTCTACGTCTGTAGTTAGCTAACTTTCAGCTCTACGTCGGGACGTGCGTTGGGCTCTACGTCTGTAGTTAGCTAACTTTCAGCTCTACGTCGGGACGTGCGTTGGGCTCTACATCTGTAGTTAGCTAACTTTCAGCTCTACGTCAGGACGTGCGTTGGGCGCTACGTCGGGACGTGCGTTGGGCTCTACGTCGGGACGTGCGTTGGGCTCTACGTCGGGACGTGCGTTGGGCTCTACGTCGGGACGTGCTTTGGGCTCTACGTCGGGATTTAGCTTACTTTCAGCTCTACGTCGGGACGTGCGTTGGGCTCTACGTCGGGATTTAGCTTACTTTCAGCTCTATGTCGGGACGTGCGTTGGGCGCTACGTTGGGACGTGTGTTGGGCGCTACTTCGGGATGTGCGTTGGGCGCTACGTCGGGATTTAGCTTACTTTCAGCTCTACGTCGGGACGTGCGTTGGGCTCTATGTCGGGACGTGCGTTGGGCTCTACGTCGGGACATGCGTTGGGCTCTACGTCGGGATTTAGCTTAATTTCAGCTCTACATCGGGACGTGCGTTGGCCTCTATGTCGGGACGTGCGTTGGCCTCTACGTCGGGACGTGCGTTGGCCTCTGCGTCGGGATTTAGCTTACTTTCAGCTCTACGTCGGGACGTGCGTTGGGCGCTACGTCGGGACGTGCGTTGTCCTCTACGTCGGGATTTAGCTTACTTTCAGCTCTACGTCGGGACGTGCGTTGGCCTCTACGTCGGGACGTGCGTTGGCCTCTACGTCGGGATTTAGCTTACTTTCCGCTCTACGTCGGGACGTGTGTTGGGCTCTACGTCGGGATTTAGCTTACTTTCAGCTCTACGTCGGGACGTGCGTTGGGCTCTACGTCGGGACGTGCGTTGGGCTCTAAGTCGGGACGTGCGTTGGGCTCTACGTCGGGATTTAGCTTACTTTCAGCTCTACGTCGGGACGTGCGTTGGCCTCTACGTCGGGACGTGCGTTGGCCTCTAAGTCGGGACGTGCGTTGGCCTCTACGTCGGGACGTGCGTTGGCCTCTACGTCGGGATTTAACTTACTTTCAGCTCTACGTCGGGACGTGCGTTGGCCTCTACGTCGGGATTTAACTTACTTTCAGCTCTACGTCGGGACGTGCGTTGGGCGCTACGTCGGGACGTGCGTTGGGCTCTACGTCGGGACGTGCGTTGGGCTCTACGTCTGTAGTTAGCTAACTTTCAGCTCTACGTCGGGACGTGCGTTTGGCGCTACGTCGGGACGTGCGTTGGGCTCTACGTCGGGACGTGCGTTGGGCTCTACGTCGGGACGTGCGTTGGGCTCTACGTCGGGACGTGCGTTGGGCTCTACGTCGGGATTTAGCTTACTTTCACCTCTACGTCGGGACGTGCGTTGGCCTCTAGGTCGGGACGTCCGTTGGCCTCTAGGTCGGGACGTGCGTTGGCCTCTAGGTCGGGACGTGCGTTGACCTCTACGTCGGGACGTGCGTTGGCCTCTACGTCGGGATTTAGCTTACTTTCAGCTCTACGTCGGGACGTGCGTTGGGCGCTATGTCGGGACGTGCGTTGGGCACTACGTTGGGATTTAGCTTACTTACAGCTCTACGTCGGGACGTGCGGTGGGCTCTACGTCGGGACGTGCGGTGGGCTCTACGTCGGGACGTGCGTTGGGCTCTACGTCGGGACGTGCGTTGGGCTCTACGTCGGGATTTAGCTTACTTTCAGCTCTACGTCGGGACGTACGTTGGCCTCTACGTCGGGACGTGCGTTGGGCTCTACGTCGGGATTTAGCTTACTTTCAGCTCTACGTCGGGACGTGCGTTGGCCTCTACGTCGGGACGTGCGTTGGCCTTTACGTCGGGATTTAGCTTACTTTCAGCACTACGTCGGGACGTGTGTTGGGCTCTACTTCGGGATTTAGCTTACTTTCAGCTCTACGTCGGGACGTGCGTTGGGCTCTACGTCGGGACGTGCGTTGGGCTCTACGTCTGTAGTTAGCTAACTTTCAGCTCTACGTCGGGACGTGCGTTGGGCTCTACGTCGGGACGTGCGTTGGGCTCTACGTCGGGACGTGCGTTGGGCTCTACGTCGGGATTTAGCTTACTTTCAGCTCTACGTCGGGACGTGCGTTGGGCTCTACGTCGGGACGTGCGTTGTCCTCTACGTCGGGACGTGCGTTGGCCTCTAAGTCAGGACGTGCGTTGGCCTCTACGTCGGGACGTGCGTTGGCCTCTACGTCGGGATTTAACTTACTTTCAGCTCTACGTCGGGACGTGCGTTGGGCGCTACGTCGGGACGTGCGTTGGCCTCTACGTCGGGTCGTGCGTTGGGCTCTACGTCGGGACGTGCGTTGGGCTCTACGTCTGTAGTTAGCTAACTTTCAGCTCTACGTCGGGACGTGCGTTGGGCGCTACGTCTAGATGTGCGTTGGGCTCTACGTCGGGACGTGCGTTGGGCTCTACGTCGGGACGTGCGTTGGGCTCTACGTCGGGATTTAGCTTACTTTCAGCTCTACGTCGGGACGTACGTTGGGCTCTACGTCGGGACGTGCGTTGAGCTCTACGTCGGGACACGCGTTGGGCTCTACGTCGGGACGCGCGTTGGACTCTACGTCTGTAGTTTGCTAACTTTCAGCTCTACGTCAGGACGCGCGTTGAGCTCTTCGTCTGTAGTTAGCTAACTTTCACCTCTACGTCGGGACGTGCGTTGGGCTCTACGTCTGTAGTTAGCTAACTTTCAGCTCTACGTCGGGACGTGCGTTGGGCGCTACGTCGGGACGTGCGTTGGGCGCTACGTCGGGATTTAGCTTACTTTCAGCTCTACGTCGGGACGTGCGTTGGGCTCTACGTCGGGACGTGCGTTGGGCTCTACGTCGGGACGTGCGTTGGGCTCTACGTCGGGACGTGCGTTGGGCTCTACGTCGGGATTTAGCTTACTTTCAGCTCTACATCGGGACGTGCGTTGGGCTCTACGTCGGGACGTGCGCTGGCCTCTACGTCGGGACGTGCGCTGGCCTCTACGTCGGGACGTGCGTTGGCCTCTACGTCGGGATTTAGCTTACTTTCAGCTATACGTCGGGACGTGCGTTGGCCTCTACGTCTGTAGTTAGCTAACTTTCAGCTCTACGTCGGGACGTGCGTTGGGCTCTACGTCGGGATTTAGCTTACTTTCAGCTCTACGTCGGGACGTGCGTTGGCCTCTACGTCGGGACGTGCGTTGGCCTTTACGTCGGGATTTAGCTTACTTTCAGCACTACGTCGGGACGTGTGTTGGGCTCTACTTCGGGATTTAGCTTACTTTCAGCTCTACGTCGGGACGTGCGTTGGGCTCTACGTCGGGACGTGCGTTGGGCTCTACGTCTGTAGTTAGCTAACTTTCAGCTCTACGTCGGGACGTGCGTTGGGCTCTACGTCGGGACGTGCGTTGGGCTCTACGTCGGGACGTGCGTTGGGCTCTACGTCGGGATTTAGCTTACTTTCAGCTCTACGTCGGGACGTGCGTTGGGCTCTACGTCGGGACGTGCGTTGTCCTCTACGTCGGGACGTGCGTTGGCCTCTAAGTCAGGACGTGCGTTGGCCTCTACGTCGGGACGTGCGTTGGCCTCTACGTCGGGATTTAACTTACTTTCAGCTCTACGTCGGGACGTGCGTTGGGCGCTACGTCGGGACGTGCGTTGGCCTCTACGTCGGGTCGTGCGTTGGGCTCTACGTCGGGACGTGCGTTGGGCTCTACGTCTGTAGTTAGCTAACTTTCTGCTCTACGTCGGGACGTGCGTTGGGCTCTACGTCTGTAGTTAGCTAACTTTCAGCTCTACGTCGGGACGTGCGTTGGGCGCTACGTCTAGATTTGCGTTGGGCTCTACGTCGGGACGTGCGTTGGGCTCTACGTCGGGACGTGCGTTGGGCTCTACGTCGGGATTTAGCTTACTTTCAGCTCTACGTCGGGACGTACGTTGGGCTCTACGTCGGGACGTGCGTTGAGCTCTACGTCGGGACACGCGTTGGGCTCTACGTCGGGACGCGCGTTGGACTCTACGTCTGTAGTTTGCTAACTTTCAGCTCTACGTCGGGACGCGCGTTGAGCTCTTCGTCTGTAGTTAGCTAACTTTCACCTCTACGTCGGGACGTGCGTTGGGCTCTACGTCTGTAGTTAGCTAACTTTCAGCTCTACGTCGGGACGTGCGTTGGGCGCTACGTCGGGACGTGCGTTGGGCGCTACGTCGGGATTTAGCTTACTTTCAGCTCTACGTCGGGACGTGCGTTGGGCTCTACGTCGGGACGTGCGTTGGGCTCTACGTCGGGACGTGCGTTGGGCTCTACGTCGGGACGTGCGTTGGGCTCTACGTCGGGATTTAGCTTACTTTCAGCTCTACATCGGGACGTGCGTTGGGCTCTACGTCGGGACGTGCGCTGGCCTCTACGTCGGGACGTGCGCTGGCCTCTACGTCGGGACGTGCGTTGGCCTCTACGTCGGGATTTAGCTTACTTTCAGCTCTACGTCGGGACGTGCGTTGGCCTGTACGTCGGGACGTGCGTTGGCCTCTACGTCTGTAGTTAGCTAACTTTCAGCTCTACGTCGGGACGTGCGTTGGGCTCTACGTCGGGATTTAGCTTACTTTCAGCTCTACGTCGGGACGTGCGTTGGGCTCTACGTCGGGACGTGCGTTGGGCTCTACGTCTGTAGTTAGCTAACTTCAAGCTCTACGTCGGGACGTGCGTTTGGCTCTACGTCGGGACGTGCGTTGGGCTCTACGTCGGGACGTGCGTTGGGCTCTACGTCAGGATTTAGCGAACTTTCAGCTCTACGTCGGGACATGCGTTGGGCTCTACGTCGGGACGTGCGTTGGGCTCTACGTCGGGATTTAGCTTACTTTCAGCTCTACGTCGGGACGTGCGTTGGGCGCTACGTCGGGACGTGTGTTGGGCGCTACGTCTAGATGTGCGTTGGGCTCTACGTCGGGACGTGCGTTGGGCTCTACGTCGGGATTTAGCTTACTTTCAGCTCTACGTCGGGACGTACTTTGGGCTCTACGTCGGGACGTGCGTTGAGCTCTACGTCGGGACACGCGTTGGGCTCTACGTCGGGACGCGCGTTGGACTCTACGTCTGTAGTTTGCTAACTTTCAGCTCTACGTCGGGACGCGCGTTGAGCTCTTCGTCTCTAGTTAGCTAACTTTCACCTCTACGTCGGGACGTGCGTTGGGCTCTACGTCTGTAGTTAGCTAACTTTCAGCTCTACGTCGGGACGTGCGCTGGCCTCTACGTCGGGACGTGCGTTGGCCTCTACGTCGGGATTTATCTTACTTTCAGCTCTACGTCGGGACGTGCTTTGGCCTGTACGTCGGGACGTGCGTTGGCCTCTACGTCGGTATTTAGCTTACTTTCAGCTCTACGTCGGGACGTGCGTTGGGCTCTACGTCGGGATTTAGCTTACTTTCAGCTCTACGTCGGGACGTGCGTTGGGCTCTACGTCAGGACGTGCGTTGGGCTCTACGTCGGGACGTGCGTTGGGCTCTACGTCTGTAGTTAGCTAACTTTCAGCTCTACGTCGGGACGTGCGTTGGGCTCTACGTCGGGACGTGCGTTGGGCTCTACTTCGGGACGTGCGTTGGGCTCTACGTCAGGATTTAGCTAACTTTCAGCTCTACGTCGGGACATGCGTTGGGCTCTACGTCGGGACGTGCGTTGGGCTCTACGTCGGGATTTAGCTTACTTTCAGCTCTACGTTGGGACGTGCGTTGGCCTCTACGTCGGGATTTAGCTTACTTTCAGCTCTACGTCGGGACGTGCGTTGGGCTCTACGTCGGGACGTGCGTTGGGCTCTACGTCGGGACGTGCGTTGGGCTCTACGTCAGGATTTAGCTAACTTTCAGCTCTACGTCGGGACATGCGTTGGGCTCTACGTCGGGACGTGCGTTGGGCTCTACGTCGGGACGTGCGTTGGGCTCTACGTCGGGATTTAGCTTACTTTCAGCTCTACGTTGGGACGTGCGTTGGCCTCTACGTCGGGATTTAGCTTACTTTCAGCTCTACGTCGGGACGTGCGTTGGGCTCTACGTCGGGACGTGCGTTGGGCTCTACGTCGGGACGTGCGTTGGGCTCTACGTCGGGACGTGCGTTGGGCTCTACGTCTGTAGTTAGGTAACTTTCAGCTCTACGTCGGGACGTGCGTTGGGCTCTACGTCTGTTGTTCGCTAACTTTCAGCTCTACGTCGGGTCGTGCGTTGGGCTCTACGTCTGTAGTTAGCTAACTTTCAGTTCTACGTCGGGACGTGCGTTGGGCGCTACGTCGAGACGTGCGTTGGGCTCTACGTCGGGACGTGCGTTGGGCTCTACGTCGGGACGTGCGTTGGGCTCTACGTCGGGACGTGCGTTGGGCTCTACGTCGGGATTTAACTTACTTTCAGCTCTACGTCGGGACGTGCGTTGGCCTCTACGTCGGGACGTGCGTTGTCTTCTACGTCGGGACGTGCGTTGGCCTCTAAGTCGGGACGTGCGTTGGCCTCTACGTCGGGACGTGCGTTGCCCTCTACATCGGGATTTAGCTTACTTTCAGCTCTAAGTCGGGACGTGCGTTGGGCTCTACGTCGGGACGTGCGTTGGGGTCTACGTCGGGATTTATCTTACTTTCAGCTCTACGTCGGGACGTGCGTTGGCCTCTATGTCGGGACGTGCGTTGGCCTCTACTTCGGGATTTAGCTTACTTTCAGCTCTACGTCGGGACGTGCGTTGGCCTCTACGTCTGGACGTGCGTTGGGCTCTACGTCGGGTTTTAGCTTACTTTCAGCTCTACGTCGGGACGTGCGTTGGGCTCTAGGTCGGGACGTGCGTTGGGCTCTACGTCGGGACGTGCGTTGGGCTCTATGTCTGTAGTTAGCTAACTTTCTGCTCTACGTCGGGACGTGCGTTGGGCTCTATGTCTGTAGTTAGCTAACTTTCAGCTCTACGTCGGGACGTGCGTTGGGCGCTACGTCGGGACGTGCGTTGGGCTCTACGTCGGGACGTGCGTTGGGCTCTACGTCGGGATTTAGCTTACTTTCAGCTCTACGTCGGGACGTGCGTTGGCCTCTACGTCGGGACGTGCGTTGGCCTCTACGTCGGGACGTGCTTTGGGCTCTACGTCGCCACGTGCGTTGGCCTCTACGTCGGGACGTGCGTTGGCCTCTACGTCGGGATTTAGCTTACTTTCAGCTCTACGTCGGGACGTGCGTTGGGCTCTACGTCGGGACGTGCGTTGGGCTCTACGTCGGGACACGCGTAGGGCTCTACGTCGGGGCGCGCGTTGGGCTCTACGTCTGTAGTTATCTAACTTTCAGCTCTACGTCGGGACGTGCGTTGGGCTCTACGTCGGGACGTGCGTTGGGCTCTACGTCGGGATTTAGCTTACTTTCAGCTCTACGTCGGGACGTGCGTTGGGCTCTACGTCGGGACGTGCGTTGGGCTCTACGTCGGGATTTAGCTTACTTTCAGGTCTACGTTGGGACGTGCGTTGGGCTCTACGTCGGGACGTGCGTTGGGCTCTACGTCGGGACGTGCGTTGGGCTCTACGTCGGGACGTGCGTTGGGCTCTACGTCTGTAGTTAGCTAACTTTCAGCTCTACGTCGGGACGTGCGTTGGGCTCTACGTCTGTAGTTAGCTAACTTTCAGCTCTACGTCGGGACGTGCGTTGGGCTCTACATCTGTAGTTAGCTAACTTTCAGCTCTACGTCAGGACGTGCGTTGGGCGCTACGTCGGGACGTGCGTTGGGCTCTACGTCGGGACGTGCGTTGGGCTCTACGTCGGGACGTGCGTTGGGCTCTACGTCGGGACGTGCTTTGGGCTCTACGTCGGGATTTAGCTTACTTTCAGCTCTACGTCGGGACGTGCGTTGGGCTCTACGTCGGGATTTAGCTTACTTTCAGCTCTATGTCGGGACGTGCGTTGGGCGCTACGTTGGGACGTGTGTTGGGCGCTACTTCGGGATGTGCGTTGGGCGCTACGTCGGGATTTAGCTTACTTTCAGCTCTACGTCGGGACGTGCGTTGGGCTCTATGTCGGGACGTGCGTTGGGCTCTATGTCGGGACGTGCGTTGGGCTCTACGTCGGGACATGCGTTGGGCTCTACGTCGGGATTTAGCTTAATTTCAGCTCTACATCGGGACGTGCGTTGGCCTCTATGTCGGGACGTGCGTTGGCCTCTACGTCGGGACGTGCGTTGGCCTCTGCGTCGGGATTTAGCTTACTTTCAGCTCTACGTCGGGACGTGCGTTGGGCGCTACGTCGGGACGTGCGTTGTCCTCTACGTCGGGATTTAGCTTACTTTCAGCTCTACGTCGGGACGTGCGTTGGCCTCTACGTCGGGACGTGCGTTGGCCTCTACGTCGGGATTTAGCTTACTTTCCGCTCTACGTCGGGACGTGTGTTGGGCTCTACGTCGGGATTTAGCTTACTTTCAGCTCTACGTCGGGACGTGCGTTGGGCTCTACGTCGGGACGTGCGTTGGGCTCTAAGTCGGGACGTGCGTTGGGCTCTACGTCGGGATTTAGCTTACTTTCAGCTCTACGTCGGGACGTGCGTTGGCCTCTACGTCGGGACGTGCGTTGGCCTCTAAGTCGGGACGTGCGTTGGCCTCTACGTCGGGACGTGCGTTGGCCTCTACGTCGGGATTTAACTTACTTTCAGCTCTACGTCGGGACGTGCGTTGGCCTCTACGTCGGGATTTAACTTACTTTCAGCTCTACGTCGGGACGTGCGTTGGGCGCTACGTCGGGACGTGCGTTGGGCTCTACGTCGGGACGTGCGTTGGGCTCTACGTCTGTAGTTAGCTAACTTTCAGCTCTACGTCGGGACGTGCGTTTGGCGCTACGTCGGGACGTGCGTTGGGCTCTACGTCGGGACGTGCGTTGGGCTCTACGTCGGGACGTGCGTTGGGCTCTACGTCGGGACGTGCGTTGGGCTCTACGTCGGGATTTAGCTTACTTTCACCTCTACGTCGGGACGTGCGTTGGCCTCTAGGTCGGGACGTCCGTTGGCCTCTAGGTCGGGACGTGCGTTGGCCTCTAGGTCGGGACGTGCGTTGACCTCTACGTCGGGACGTGCGTTGGCCTCTACGTCGGGATTTAGCTTACTTTCAGCTCTACGTCGGGACGTGCGTTGGGCGCTATGTCGGGACGTGCGTTGGGCACTACGTTGGGATTTAGCTTACTTACAGCTCTACGTCGGGACGTGCGGTGGGCTCTACGTCGGGACGTGCGGTGGGCTCTACGTCGGGACGTGCGTTGGGCTCTACGTCGGGACGTGCGTTGGGCTCTACGTCGGGATTTAGCTTACTTTCAGCTCTACGTCGGGACGTACGTTGGCCTCTACGTCGGGACGTGCGTTGGGCTCTACGTCGGGATTTAGCTTACTTTCAGCTCTACGTCGGGACGTGCGTTGGCCTCTACGTCGGGACGTGCGTTGGCCTTTACGTCGGGATTTAGCTTACTTTCAGCACTACGTCGGGACGTGTGTTGGGCTCTACTTCGGGATTTAGCTTACTTTCAGCTCTACGTCGGGACGTGCGTTGGGCTCTACGTCGGGACGTGCGTTGGGCTCTACGTCTGTAGTTAGCTAACTTTCAGCTCTACGTCGGGACGTGCGTTGGGCTCTACGTCGGGACGTGCGTTGGGCTCTACGTCGGGACGTGCGTTGGGCTCTACGTCGGGATTTAGCTTACTTTCAGCTCTACGTCGGGACGTGCGTTGGGCTCTACGTCGGGACGTGCGTTGTCCTCTACGTCGGGACGTGCGTTGGCCTCTAAGTCAGGACGTGCGTTGGCCTCTACGTCGGGACGTGCGTTGGCCTCTACGTCGGGATTTAACTTACTTTCAGCTCTACGTCGGGACGTGCGTTGGGCGCTACGTCGGGACGTGCGTTGGCCTCTACGTCGGGTCGTGCGTTGGGCTCTACGTCGGGACGTGCGTTGGGCTCTACGTCTGTAGTTAGCTAACTTTCAGCTCTACGTCGGGACGTGCGTTGGGCGCTACGTCTAGATGTGCGTTGGGCTCTACGTCGGTACGTGCGTTGGGCTCTACGTCGGGACGTGCGTTGGGCTCTACGTCGGGATTTAGCTTACTTTCAGCTCTACGTCGGGACGTACGTTGGGCTCTACGTCGGGACGTGCGTTGAGCTCTACGTCGGGACACGCGTTGGGCTCTACGTCGGGACGCGCGTTGGACTCTACGTCTGTAGTTTGCTAACTTTCAGCTCTACGTCAGGACGCGCGTTGAGCTCTTCGTCTGTAGTTAGCTAACTTTCACCTCTACGTCGGGACGTGCGTTGGGCTCTACGTCTGTAGTTAGCTAACTTTCAGCTCTACGTCGGGACGTGCGTTGGGCGCTACGTCGGGACGTGCGTTGGGCGCTACGTCGGGATTTAGCTTACTTTCAGCTCTACGTCGGGACGTGCGTTGGGCTCTACGTCGGGACGTGCGTTGGGCTCTACGTCGGGACGTGCGTTGGGCTCTACGTCGGGACGTGCGTTGGGCTCTACGTCGGGATTTAGCTTACTTTCAGCTCTACATCGGGACGTGCGTTGGGCTCTACGTCGGGACGTGCGCTGGCCTCTACGTCGGGACGTGCGCTGGCCTCTACGTCGGGACGTGCGTTGGCCTCTACGTCGGGATTTAGCTTACTTTCAGCTATACGTCGGGACGTGCGTTGGCCTCTACGTCTGTAGTTAGCTAACTTTCAGCTCTACGTCGGGACGTGCGTTGGGCTCTACGTCGGGATTTAGCTTACTTTCAGCTCTACGTCGGGACGTGCGTTGGCCTCTACGTCGGGACGTGCGTTGGCCTTTACGTCGGGATTTAGCTTACTTTCAGCACTACGTCGGGACGTGTGTTGGGCTCTACTTCGGGATTTAGCTTACTTTCAGCTCTACGTCGGGACGTGCGTTGGGCTCTACGTCGGGACGTGCGTTGGGCTCTACGTCTGTAGTTAGCTAACTTTCAGCTCTACGTCGGGACGTGCGTTGGGCTCTACGTCGGGACGTGCGTTGGGCTCTACGTCGGGACGTGCGTTGGGCTCTACGTCGGGATTTAGCTTACTTTCAGCTCTACGTCGGGACGTGCGTTGGGCTCTACGTCGGGACGTGCGTTGTCCTCTACGTCGGGACGTGCGTTGGCCTCTAAGTCAGGACGTGCGTTGGCCTCTACGTCGGGACGTGCGTTGGCCTCTACGTCGGGATTTAACTTACTTTCAGCTCTACGTCGGGACGTGCGTTGGGCGCTACGTCGGGACGTGCGTTGGCCTCTACGTCGGGTCGTGCGTTGGGCTCTACGTCGGGACGTGCGTTGGGCTCTACGTCTGTAGTTAGCTAACTTTCTGCTCTACGTCGGGACGTGCGTTGGGCTCTACGTCTGTAGTTAGCTAACTTTCAGCTCTACGTCGGGACGTGCGTTGGGCGCTACGTCTAGATTTGCGTTGGGCTCTACGTCGGGACGTGCGTTGGGCTCTACGTCGGGACGTGCGTTGGGCTCTACGTCGGGATTTAGCTTACTTTCAGCTCTACGTCGGGACGTACGTTGGGCTCTACGTCGGGACGTGCGTTGAGCTCTACGTCGGGACACGCGTTGGGCTCTACGTCGGGACGCGCGTTGGACTCTACGTCTGTAGTTTGCTAACTTTCAGCTCTACGTCGGGACGCGCGTTGAGCTCTTCGTCTGTAGTTAGCTAACTTTCACCTCTACGTCGGGACGTGCGTTGGGCTCTACGTCTGTAGTTAGCTAACTTTCAGCTCTACGTCGGGACGTGCGTTGGGCGCTACGTCGGGACGTGCGTTGGGCGCTACGTCGGGATTTAGCTTACTTTCAGCTCTACGTCGGGACGTGCGTTGGGCTCTACGTCGGGACGTGCGTTGGGCTCTACGTCGGGACGTGCGTTGGGCTCTACGTCGGGACGTGCGTTGGGCTCTACGTCGGGATTTAGCTTACTTTCAGCTCTACATCGGGACGTGCGTTGGGCTCTACGTCGGGACGTGCGCTGGCCTCTACGTCGGGACGTGCGCTGGCCTCTACGTCGGGACGTGCGTTGGCCTCTACGTCGGGATTTAGCTTACTTTCAGCTCTACGTCGGGACGTGCGTTGGCCTGTACGTCGGGACGTGCGTTGGCCTCTACGTCTGTAGTTAGCTAACTTTCAGCTCTACGTCGGGACGTGCGTTGGGCTCTACGTCGGGATTTAGCTTACTTTCAGCTCTACGTCGGGACGTGCGTTGGGCTCTACGTCGGGACGTGCGTTGGGCTCTACGTCTGTAGTTAGCTAACTTCAAGCTCTACGTCGGGACGTGCGTTTGGCTCTACGTCGGGACGTGCGTTGGGCTCTACGTCGGGACGTGCGTTGGGCTCTACGTCAGGATTTAGCGAACTTTCAGCTCTACGTCGGGACATGCGTTGGGCTCTACGTCGGGACATGCGTTGGGCTCTACGTCGGGACGTGCGTTGGGCTCTACGTCGGGATTTAGCTTACTTTCAGCTCTACGTCGGGACGTGCGTTGGGCGCTACGTCGGGACGTGTGTTGGGCGCTACGTCTAGATGTGCGTTGGGCTCTACGTCGGGACGTGCGTTGGGCTCTACGTCGGGATTTAGCTTACTTTCAGCTCTACGTCGGGACGTACTTTGGGCTCTACGTCGGGACGTGCGTTGAGCTCTACGTCGGGACACGCGTTGGGCTCTACGTCGGGACGCGCGTTGGACTCTACGTCTGTAGTTTGCTAACTTTCAGCTCTACGTCGGGACGCGCGTTGAGCTCTTCGTCTCTAGTTAGCTAACTTTCACCTCTACGTCGGGACGTGCGTTGGGCTCTACGTCTGTAGTTAGCTAACTTTCAGCTCTACGTCGGGACGTGCGCTGGCCTCTACGTCGGGACGTGCGTTGGCCTCTACGTCGGGATTTATCTTACTTTCAGCTCTACGTCGGGACGTGCTTTGGCCTGTACGTCGGGACGTGCGTTGGCCTCTACGTCGGTATTTAGCTTACTTTCAGCTCTACGTCGGGACGTGCGTTGGGCTCTACGTCGGGATTTAGCTTACTTTCAGCTCTACGTCGGGACGTGCGTTGGGCTCTACGTCAGGACGTGCGTTGGGCTCTACGTCGGGACGTGCGTTGGGCTCTACGTCTGTAGTTAGCTAACTTTCAGCTCTACGTCGGGACGTGCGTTGGGCTCTACGTCGGGACGTGCGTTGGGCTCTACTTCGGGACGTGCGTTGGGCTCTACGTCAGGATTTAGCTAACTTTCAGCTCTACGTCGGGACATGCGTTGGGCTCTACGTCGGGACGTGCGTTGGGCTCTACGTCGGGATTTAGCTTACTTTCAGCTCTACGTTGGGACGTGCGTTGGCCTCTACGTCGGGATTTAGCTTACTTTCAGCTCTACGTCGGGACGTGCGTTGGGCTCTACGTCGGGACGTGCGTTGGGCTCTACGTCGGGACGTGCGTTGGGCTCTACGTCGGGACGTGCGTTGGGCTCTACGTCTGTAGTTAGGTAACTTTCAGCTCTACGTCGGGACGTGCGTTGGGCTCTACGTCTGTTGTTCGCTAACTTTCAGCTCTACGTCGGGACGTGCGTTGGGCTCTACGTCTGTAGTTAGCTAACTTTCAGTTCTACGTCGGGACGTGCGTTGGGCGCTACGTCGAGACGTGCGTTGGGCTCTACGTCGGGACGTGCGTTGGGCTCTACGTCGGGACGTGCGTTGGGCTCTACGTCGGGACGTGCGTTGGGCTCTACGTCGGGATTTAACTTACTTTCAGCTCTACGTCGGGACGTGCGTTGGCCTCTACGTCGGGACGTGCGTTGTCTTCTTCGTCGGGACGTGCGTTGGCCTCTAAGTCGGGACGTGCGTTGGCCTCTACGTCGGGACGTGCGTTGGCCTCTACGTCGGGATTTAGCTTACTTTCAGCTCTACGTCGGGACGTGCGTTGGGCTCTACGTCGGGACGTGCGTTGGCCTCTACTTCGGGATTTAGCTTACTTTCAGCTCTACGTCGGGACGTGCGTTGGCCTCTACGTCTGGACGTGCGTTGGGCTCTACGTCGGGTTTTAGCTTACTTTCAGCTCTACGTCGGGACGTGCGTTGGGCTCTAGGTCGGGACGTGCGTTGGGCTCTACGTCGGGACGTGCGTTGGGCTCTATGTCTGTAGTTAGCTAACTTTCTGCTCTACGTCGGGACGTGCGTTGGGCTCTATGTCTGTAGTTAGCTAACTTTCAGCTCTACGTCGGGACGTGCGTTGGGCGCTACGTCGGGACGTGCGTTGGGCTCTACGTCGGGACGTGCTTTGGGCTCTACGTCGCCACGTGCGTTGGCCTCTACGTCGGGACGTGCGTTGGCCTCTACGTCGGGATTTAGCTTACTTTCAGCTCTACGTCGGGACGTGCGTTGGGCTCTACGTCGGGACACGCGTGGGGCTCTACGTCGGGGCGCGCGTTGGGCTCTACGTCTGTAGTTATCTAACTTTCAGCTCTACGTCGGGACGTGCGTTGGGCTCTACGTCGGGACGTGCGTTGGGCTCTACGTCGGGATTTAGCTTACTTTCAGCTCTACGTCGGGACGTGCGTTGGGCTCTACGTCGGGACGTGCGTTGGGCTCTACGTCGGGATTTAGCTTACTTTCAGGTCTACGTTGGGACGTGCGTTGGGCTCTACGTCGGGACGTGCGTTGGGCTCTACGTCGGGACGTGCGTTGGGCTCTACGTCGGGACGTGCGTTGGGCTCTACGTCGGGACGTGCGTTGGGCTCTACGTCTGTAGTTAGCTAACTTTCAGCTCTACGTCGGGACGTGCGTTGGGCTCTACGTCTGTAGTTAGCTAACTTTCAGCTCTACGTCGGGACGTGCGTTGGGCTCTACATCTGTAGTTAGCTAACTTTCAGCTCTACGTCGGGACGTGCGTTGGGCTCTACATCTGTAGTTAGCTAACTTTCAGCTCTACGTCAGGACGTGCGTTGGGCGCTACGTCGGGACGTGCGTTGGGCTCTACGTCGGGACGTGCGTTGGGCTCTACGTTGGGACGTGCTTTGGGCTCTACGTCGGGATTTAGCTTACTTTCAGCTCTACGTCGGGACGTGCGTTGGGCTCTACGTCGGGATTTAGCTTACTTTCAGCTCTATGTCGGGACGTGCGTTGGGCGCTACGTTGGGACGTGTGTTGGGCGCTACTTCGGGATGTGCGTTGGGCGCTACGTCGGGATTTAGCTTACTTTCAGCTCTACGTCGGGACGTGCGTTGGGCTCTATGTCGGGACGTGCGTTGGGCTCTACGTCGGGACATGCGTTGGGCTCTACGTCGGGAGTTAGCTTAATTTCAGCTCTACATCGGGACGTGCGTTGGCCTCTATGTCGGGACGTGCGTTGGCCTCTACGTCGGGACGTGCGTTGGCCTCTGCGTCGGGATTTAGCTTACTTTCAGCTCTACGTCGGGACGTGCGTTGGGCGCTACGTCGGGACGTGCGTTGGGCGCTACGTCGGGATTTAGCATACTTTCAGCTCTACGTCGGGACGTGCGTTGGGCTCTACGTCGGGACGTGCGGTGGGCTCTACGTCGGGACGTGCGTTGGGCTCTACGTCGGGATTTAGCTTACTTTCAGCTCTACGTCGGGACGTGCGTTGGCCTCTACGTCGGGACGTGCGTTGTCCTCTACGTCGGGATTTAGCTTACTTTCAGCTCTACGTCGGGACGTGCGTTGGCCTCTACGTCGGGACGTGCGTTGGCCTCTACGTCGGGATTTAGCTTACTTTCCGCTCTACGTCGGGACGTGTGTTGGGCTCTACGTCGGGATTTAGCTTACTTTCAGCTCTACGTCGGGACGTGCGTTGGGCTCTACGTCGGGACGTGCGTTGGGCTCTACGTCGGGATTTAGCTTACTTTCAGCTCTACGTCGGGACGTGCGTTGGCCTCTACGTCGGGACGTGCGTTGGCCTCTAAGTCGGGACGTGCGTTGGCCTCTACGTCGGGACGTGCGTTGGCCTCTACGTCGGGATTTAACTTACTTTCAGCTCTACGTCGGGACGTGCGTTGGGCGCTACGTCGGGACGTGCGTTGGGCTCTACGTCGGGACGTGCGTTGGGCTCTACGTCTGTAGTTAGCTAACTTTCAGCTCTACGTCGGGACGTGCGTTTGGCGCTACGTCGGGACGTGCGTTGGGCTCTACGTCGGGACGTGCGTTGGGCTCTACGTCGGGACGTGCGTTGGGATCTACTTCGGGACGTGCGTTGGGCTCTACGTCGGGATTTAGCTTACTTTCACCTCTACGTCGGGACGTGCGTTGGCCTCTAGGTCGGGACGTGCGTTGGCCTCTAGGTCGGGACGTGCGTTGGCCTCTACGTCGGGACGTGCGTTGGCCTCTACGTCGGGATTTAGCTTACTTTCAGCTCTACGTCGGGACGTGCGTTGGGCGCTATGTCGGGACGTGCGTTGGGCACTACGTTGGGATTTAGCTTACTTACAGCTCTACGTCGGGACGTGCGGTGGGCTCTACGTCGGGACGTGCGGTGGGCTCTACGTCGGGACGTGCGTTGGGCTCTACGTCGGGACGTGCGTTGGGCTCTACGTCGGGATTTAGCTTACTTTCAGCTCTACGTCGGGACGTACGTTGGCCTCTACGTCGGGACGTGCGTTGGGCTCTACGTCGGGATTTAGCTTACTTTCAGCTCTACGTCGGGACGTGCGTTGGGCTCTACGTCGGGACGTGCGTTGGGCTCTACGTCTGTAGTTAGCTTACTTTCAGCTCTACGTCGGGACGTGCGTTGGGCTCTACGTCGGGATTTAGCTTACTTTCAGCTCTACGTCGGGACGTGCGTTGGGCTCTACGTCGGGACGTGCGTTGGGCTCTACGTCGGGACGTGCGTTGGGCTCTACGTCGGGACGTGCGTTGGGCTCTACGTCGGGATTTAGCTTACTTTCAGCTCTACGTCGGGACGTGCGTTGGGCTCTACGTCGGGACGTGCGTTGTCCTCTACGTCGGGACGTGCGTTGGCCTCTAAGTCAGGACGTGCGTTGGCCTCTACGTCGGGACGTGCGTTGGCCTCTACGTCGGGATTTAACTTACTTTCAGCTCTACGTCGGGACGTGCGTTGGGCGCTACGTCGGGACGTGCGTTGGCCTCTACGTCGGGTCGTGCGTTGGGCTCTACGTCGGGACGTGCGTTGGGCTCTACGTCTGTAGTTAGCTAACTTTCTGCTCTACGTCGGGACGTGCGTTGGGCTCTACGTCTGTAGTTAGCTAACTTTCAGCTCTACGTCGGGACGTGCGTTGGGCGCTACGTCTAGATGTGCGTTGGGCTCTACGTCGGGACGTGCGTTGGGCTCTACGTCGGGACGTGCGTTGGGCTCTACGTCGGGATTTAGCTTACTTTCAGCTCTACGTCGGGACGTACGTTGGGCTCTACGTCGGGACGTGCGTTGAGCTCTACGTCGGGACACGCGTTGGGCTCTACGTCGGGACGCGCGTTGGACTCTACGTCTGTAGTTTGCTAACTTTCAGCTCTACGTCGGGACGCGCGTTGAGCTCTTCGTCTGTAGTTAGCTAACTTTCACCTCTACGTCGGGACGTGCGTTGGGCTCTACGTCTGTAGTTAGCTAACTTTCAGCTCTACGTCGGGACGTGCGTTGGGCGCTACGTCGGGACGTGCGTTGGGCGCTACGTCGGGATTTAGCTTACTTTCAGCTCTACGTCGGGACGTGCGTTGGGCTCTACGTCGGGACGTGCGTTGGGCTCTACGTCGGGACGTGCGTTGGGCTCTACGTCGGGACGTGCGTTGGGCTCTACGTCGGGATTTAGCTTACTTTCAGCTCTACATCGGGACGTGCGTTGGGCTCTACGTCGGGACGTGCGCTGGCCTCTACGTCGGGACGTGCGCTGGCCTCTACGTCGGGACGTGCGTTGGCCTCTACGTCGGGATTTAGCTTACTTTCAGCTATACGTCGGGACGTGCGTTGGCCTGTACGTCGGGACGTGCGTTGGCCTCTACGTCTGTAGTTAGCTAACTTTCAGCTCTACGTCGGGACGTGCGTTGGGCTCTACGTCGGGATTTAGCTTACTTTCAGATCTACGTCGGGACGTGCGTTGGGCTCTACGTCGGGACGTGCGTTGGGCTCTACGTCTGTAGTTAGCTAACTTCAAGCTCTACGTCGGGACGTGCGTTTGGCTCTACGTCGGGACGTGCGTTGGGCTCTACGTCGGGACGTGCGTTGGGCTCTACGTCGGGACGTGCGTTGGGCTCTACGTCAGGATTTAGCGAACTTTCAGCTCTACGTCGGGACATGCGTTGGGCTCTACGTCGGGACGTGCGTTGGGCTCTACGTCGGGATTTAGCTTACTTTCAGCTCTACGTCGGGACGTGCGTTGGGCGCTACGTCGGGACGTGTGTTGGGCGCTACTTCGGGACGTGCGTTGGGCGCTACGTCGGGATTTAGCTTACTTTCAGCTCTATGTCGGGCCGTGCGTTGGGCTCTATGTCGGGCCGTGCGTTGCGCTCTACGTCGGGACGTGCTTTGGGCTCTACGTCGGGACGTGCGTTGGGCTCTACGTCGGGATTTAGCTTACTTTCAGCTCTACGTCGGGACCTGCGTTGGCCTCTACGTTGGGACGTGCGTTGGGCTCTACGTCGGGATTTAGCTTACTTTCAGCTCTACGTCGGGACGTGCGTTGGCCTCTACGTCGGGACGTGCGTTGGCCTCTACGTTGGGATTTAGCTTACTTTCAGGTCTACGTCGGGACGTCCGTTGGCCTCTACGTCGGGATTTAGCTTACTTTCAGCTCTACGTCGGGACGTGCGTTGGGCTCTACGTCGGGACATGCGTTGTGCTCTACGTCGGGACGTGCGTTGGGCTCTACGTCGGGATTTAGCTAACTTTCAGCTCTACGTCGGGACGTGCGTTGGGCTCTACGTCGGGACGTGCGTTGGGCTCTACGTCGGGACGTGCGTTGGGCTCTACGTCGGGATTTAGCTTACTTTCAGCTCTACGTCGGGACGTGCGTTGGGCTCTACGTCGGGACGTACGTTGGGCTCTACGTCGGGACGTGCGTTGGGCTCTACGTCGGGATTTAGCTTACTTTCAGGTCTACGTCGGGACGTGCGTTGGGCTCTACGTCGGGACATGCTTTGGGATATACGTCGGGACGTGCGTTGGGCTCTACGTCGGGACGTGCGTTGGGCTCTACGTCTGTAGTTAGCTAACTTTCAGCTCTACGTCGGGACGTGCGTTGGGCTCTACGTTGGGACTTTCGTTGGGCTCTACGTCGGGACTTGCGTTGGGCTCTACGTCGGGACGTGCGTTGGGCTCTACATCTGTAGTTAGCTAACTTTCAGCTCTACGTCGGGACGTGCGTTGGGCTCTACGTCTGTAGTTAGCTAAGTTTCAGCTCTACGTCGGGACGTGCGTTTGGCGCTACGTCGGGACGTGCGTTGGGCTCTACGTCGGGACGTGCGTTGGGCTCTACGTCGGGACGTGCGTTGGCCTCTACGTTGGGACGTGCGTTGGCCTCTACGTCGGGATTTAGCTTACTTTCAGCCCTACGTCGGGACGTGCGTTGGGCGCTACGTCGGGACGTGTGTTGGGCGCTGCTTCGGGAAGTGCGTTGGGCGCTACGTCGGGATTTAGCTTACTTTCAGCTCTACATCGGGACGTGCGTTGGGCTCTACGTCGGGACGTGCGTTGGGCTCTACGTCGGGACGTGCGTTGGGCTCTACGTCGGGACGTGCGTTGGGCTCTACGTCGGGACATGCGTTGGGCTCTACGTCGGGATTTAGCTTACTTTCAGCTCTACGTCGGGACGTGCGTTGGCCTCTACGTTGGGATTTAGCTTACTTTCAGCTCTACGTCGGGACGTGCGTTGGGCTCTACGTCGGGACGTGCGTTGGACTCTACGTCGGGACACGCGTTGGGCTCTACGTCGGGACGCGCGTTGGGCTCTACGTCTGTAGTTAGCTAACTTTCAGCTCTACGTCGGGATGTGCGTTGGGCTCTACGTCTGTAGTTAGTTAACTTTCAGCTCTACATCGGGACGTGCGTTGGGCGCTACGTCGGGACGTGCGTTGGGCGCTACGTCGGGATTTAGCTTACTTTCAGCTCTACGTCGGGACGTGCGTTGGGCTCTACGTCGGGACGTGCGTTGGGCTCTACGTAGGGATTTAGCTTACTTTAAGCTCTACGTTGGGACGTGCGTTGGGCTCTACGTCGGGACGTGCGCTGGCCTCTACGTCGGGACGTGCGCTGGCCTCTACGTCGGGACGTGCGCTGGCTTCTACGTCGGGACGTGCGATGGCCTCTACGTCGGGATTTAGCTTACTTTCAGCTCTACGTCGGTACGTGCCTTGGCCTGTACGTCGGGACGTGCGTTGGGCTCTACGTCGGGATTTAGCTTACTTTCAGCTCTACGTCGGGACGTGCGTTGGGCTCTACGTCGGGACGTGCGTTGGCCTCTACGTTGGGATTTAGCTTACTTTCAGCTCTACGTCGGGACGTGCGTTGGGCTCTACGTCGGGACATGCGTTGTGCTCTACGTCGGGACGTGCGTTGGGCTCTACGTCGGGATTTAGCTAACTTTCAGCTCTACGTTGGGACGTGCGTTGGGCTCTACGTCGGGACGTGCGTTGGGCTCTACGTCGGGACGTGCGTTGGGCTCTACGTCGGGATTTAACTTACTTTCAGCTCTACGTCGGGACGTGCGTTGGGCTCTACGTCGGGACGTACGTTGGGCTCTACGTCGGGACGTGCGTTGGGCTCTACGTCGGGATTTAGCTTACTTTCAGGTCTACGTCGGGACGTGCGTTGGGCTCTACGTCGGGACATGCTTTGGGATATACGTCGGGACGTGCGCTGGGCTCTAAGTCGGGACGTGTGTTGGGCTCTACGTCGGGACGTGCGTTGGGCTCTACGTCTGTAGTTAGCTAACTTTCAGCTCTACGTCGGGACGTGCGTTGGGCTCTAAGTTGGGACTTTCGTTGGGCTCTACGTCGGGACTTGCGTTGGGCTCTACGTCGGGACGTGCGTTGGGCTCTACATCTGTAGTTAGCTAACTTTCAGCTCTACGTCGGGACGTGCGTTGGGCTCTACGTCTGTATTTAGCTAATTTTCAGCTCTACGTCGGGACGTGCGTTTGGCGCTACGTCGGGACGTGCGTTGGGCTCTACGTCGGGACGTGCGTTGGGCTCTACGTCGGGACGTGCGTTGGCCTCTACGTCGGGACGTGCGTTGGCCTCTACGTCGGGATTTAGCTTACTTTCACCTCTACGTCGGGACGTGCGTTGGGCGCTACGTCGGGACGTGTGTTGGGCGCTGCTTCGGGAAGTGCGTTGGGCGCTACGTCGGGATTTAGCTTACTTTCAGCTCTACATCGGGACGTTCGTTGGGCTCTACGTCGGGACGTGCGTTGGGCTCTACGTCGGGACGTGCGTTGGGCTCTACGTCGGGACATGCGTTGGGCTCTACGTCGGGACATGCGTTGGGCTCTACGTCGGGATTTAGCTTACTTTCAGCTCTACGTCGGGACGTGCGTTGGCCTCTACGTCGGGACGTGCGTTGGCCTCTACGTTGGGATTTAGCTTACTTTCAGCTCTACGTCGGGACGTGCGTTTGGCTCTACGTCGGGACGTGCGTTGGACTCTACGTCGGGACACGCGTTGGGCTCTACGTCGGGACGCGCGTTGGGCTCTACGTCTGTAGTTAGCTAACTTTCAGCTCTACGTCGGGATGTGCGTTGGGCTCTACGTCTGTAGTTAGTTAACTTTCAGCTCTACATCGGGACGTGCGTTGGGCGCTACGTCGGGACGTGCGTTGGGCGCTACGTTGGGATTTAGCTTACTTTCAGCTCTACGTCGGGACGTGCGTTGGGCTCTACGTCGGGACGTGCGTTGGGCTCTACGTAGGGATTTAGCTTACTTTAAGCTCTACGTCGGGACGTGCGTTGGGCTCTACGTCGGGACGTGCGCTGGCCTCTACGTCGGTACGTGCGCTGGCCTCTACGTCGGGACGTGCGCTGGCTTCTACGTCGGGACGTGCGTTGGCCTCTACGTCGGGATTTAGCTTACTTTCAGCTCTACGTCGGGACGTGCCTTGGCCTGTACATCGGGACGTGCGTTGGGCTCTACGTCGGGATTTAGCTTACTTTCAGATCTACGTCGGGACGTGCGTTGGGCTCTACGTCGGGACGTGCGTTGGGCTCTACGTCGGGACGTGCGTTGGGCTCTACGTCTGTAGTTAGCTAACTTTCAGCTCTACGTCGGGACGTGCGTTGGGCTCTACGTCGGGACGTGCGTTGGGCTCTATGTCGGGACGTGCGTTGGGCTCTTCGTCGGGATTTAGCTAACTTTCAGCTCTACATCGGGACGTGCGTTGGGCTCTACGTCGGGACGTGCGTTCGCCTCTACGTCGCGATTTAGCTTACTTTCAGCTCTATGTTGGGACGTGCGTTCGCCTCTACGTCGGGATTTAGCTTACTTTCAGCTCTACGTCGGGACGTGCGTTATGCTCTACGTCGGGACGTGCGTTGGGCTCTACGTCGGGACGTGCGTTGGGCTCTACATCTGTAGTTAGCTAACTTTCAGCTCTACGTCGGGACGTGCGTTGGGCTCTATGTCTGTAGTTAGCTAATTTCAGCTCTACGTCGGGACGTGCGTTGGGCTCTACGTCTGTAGTTAGCTAACTTTCAGCTCTACGTCGGGACGTGCGTTGGGCGCTACGTCGGGACGTGCGTTGGGCTCTACGTCGGGACGTGCGTTGGGCTCTACGTCGGGACGTGCGTTGGGCTCTACGTCGGGATTTAGCTTACTTTCAGCTCTACGTCGGGACGTGCGTTGGCCTCTACATCGGGACGTGCTTTGGCCTCTACGTCGGGACGTGCGTTGGCCTCTACGTCGGGACGTGCGTTGGCCTCTACGTCGGGATTTAGCTTACTTTCAGCTCTACGTCGGGACGTGCGTTGGGCGCTACGTCGGGACGTGCGTTGGGCGCTAGTTTGGGACGTGCGTTGGGCGCTACGTCGGGATTTAGCTTACTTTCAGCTCTACGTCGGGACGTGCGTTGGGCTCTACGTCGGGACGTGCGTTGGACTCTACGTCGGGACGTGCGTTGGCCTCTACGTCGGGATTTAGCTTACTTTCAGCTCTACGTCGGGACGTGCGTTGGCCTCTACGTCGGGACGTGCGTTAGCCTCTACGTCGGGATTTAGCTTACTTTCAGCTCTACGTCGGGACGTGCGTTGGCCTCTACGTCGGGACGTGCGTTGGCCTCTACGTCGGGATTTAGCTTACTTTCAGCTCTACGTCGGGACGTGCGTTGGCCTCTACGTCGGGACGTGCGTTGGCCTCTACGTCGGGATTTAGCTTACTTTCAGCTCTACGTCGGGACGTGCGTTGGGCTCTACGTAGGGACGTGCGTTGGGCTCTACGTCGGGAAGTGTGTTGGGCTCTACGTCGGGATTTAGCTTACTTTAAGCTCTACGTCGGGACGTGCGCTGGCCTCTACGTCGGGACGTGCGCTGGCCTCTACGTCGGGACGTCCGCTGGCCTCTACGTCAGGACGTGCGCTGGCCTCTACGTCGGGACGTGCGTTGGCCTTAACGTCGGGACATGCTTTGGGCTCTACGTCGGGACGTGCGTTGGGCTCTACGTCGGGATTTAGCTTACTTTCAGCTCTACGTCGGGACGTGCGTTGGGCTCTATGTCGGGACGTGCGTTGGGCTCTACGTCGGGACGTGCGTTGGCCTCTACGTCGGGATTTAGCTTACTTTCAGCTCTACGTCGGGACGTGCGTTGGCCTCTAGGTCGGGACGTGCGTTGGCCTCTAGGTCGGGACGTGCGTTGGGCGCTACTTCGGGACGTGCGTTGGGCGCTACGTCGGGACGTGCGTTGGGCTCTATGTCGGGACGTGCGTTGGGCTCTACGTCGGGACGTGCGTTGGGCTCTACGTCGGGACGTGCGTTGGGCTCTACGTCGGGATTTAGCTTACTTTCAGCTCTACGTCGGGACGTGCGTTGGCCTCTACGTCGGGACGTGCTTTGGCCTCTACGTCAGGATTTAGCTTACTTTCAGCTCTACGTCGGGACGTGCGTTTGGCTCTACGTCGGGACGTGCGTTGGGCGCTACGTCGGGATTTAACTTACTTTCAGCTCTACGTCGGGACGTGCGTTGGGCTCTACGTCGGGACATGCGTTGGGCTCTACGTCGGGATGTGCGTTGGTCTCTAGGTCTGTAGTTAGCTAACTTTCAGCTCTACGTCGGGACGTGCGTTGGGCTCTACGTCGGGACGTGCGTTGGGCTCTACGTCGGGACGTGCGTTGGGCTCTACTTCGGGATTTAGCTTGCTTTCAGCTCTACGTCGGGACGTGCCTTGGGCTCTACGTCAGGACGTGCGTTGGGCTCTACGTCGGGACGTGCGTTGGGCTCTACGTCGGGACGTGCGTTGGGCTCTACGTCGGGACGTGCGTTGGGCTCTACGTTGGGATTTAGCTTACTTTCAGCTCTACGTCGGGACGTGCGTTGGCCTCTACGTCGGGACGTGCGTTGGCCTCTACGTCGGGATTTAGCTTACTTTCAGCTCTACGTCGGGACGTGCGTTGGGCTCTACGTCGGGACGTGCGTTGGGCGCTACGTCGGGATTTAACTTACTTTCAGCTGTACGTCGGGACGTGCGTTGGGCTCTACGTCGGGACATGCGTTGGGCTCTACGTCGGGATGTGCGTTGGTCTCTACGTCTGTAGTTAGCTAACTTTCAGCTCTACGTCGGGACGTGCGTTGGGCTCTACGTCGGGACGTGCGTTGGGCTCTACGTCGGGACGTGCGTTGGGCTCTACGTCGGGACGTGCGTTGGGCTCTACGTCGGGATTTAGCTTGCTTGCAGCTCTACGTCGGGACGTGTGTTGGGCTCTACGTCGGGACGTGCGTTGGGCTCTACGTCGGGATTTAGCTTACTTTCAGGTCTACGTCGGGATGTGAGTTGAGCTCTACGTCGGGACATGCTTTTGGATATACGTCGGGACGTGCGCTGGGCTCTACGTCGGGACGTGCTTTGGGCTCTACGTCGGGACGTGCGTTGGGCTCTACGTCTGTAGTTAGCTAACTTTCAGCTCTACGTAGGGACGTGCGTTGGGCTCTACGTTGGGACTTTCGTTGGGCTCTACGTTGGGACGTGCGTTGGGCTCTACGTCGGGACGTGCGTTGGGCTCTACATCTGTAGTTAGCTAACTTTCAGCTCTACGTCGGGACGTGCGTTGGGCTCTACGTCTGTAGTTAGCTAACTTTCAGCTCTACGTCGGGAAGGGCGTTGGGCTCTACGTCGGGACGTGCGTTGGGCTCTACGTCGGGATTTAGCTTACTTTCAGCTCTACGTCGGGACGTGCGTTGGGCTCTACGTCGGGACGTGCGTTGAGCTCTACGTCGGGACGTGCGTTGGCCTCTACGTCGGGATTTAGCTTACTTTCAGCTCTACGTCGGGACGTGCGTTGGGCGCTACGTCGGGACGTGCGTTGGGCGCTACGTCGGGATTTAGCTTACTTTCAGCTCTATGTCGGGACGTGCGTTGGGCTCTCTATGTCGGGACGTGCGGTGGGCTCTACGTTGGGACGTGCGTTGGGCTCTACGTCGGGACGTGCGTTGGGCTCTACGTCGGGACGTGCGTTGGGCTCTACGTCGGGACCTGCGTTGGGCTCTACGTCGGGATTTAGCTTACTTTCAGGTCTACGTCGGGACATGCGTTGGCCTCTACGTCGGGACGTGCGTTGGCCTCTACGTCGGGATTTAGCTTACTTTCAGCTCTACGTCGGGACGTGCGTTGGCCTCTACGTCGGGACGTGCATTGGGCTCTAAGTCGGGATTTAGCTTACTTTCAGCTCTACGTCGGGACGTGTGTTGGGCTCTACGTCGGGATTTAGCATACTTTCAGCTCTACGTCGGGACGTGCGTTGGCCTCTACGTCGGGACGTGCGTTGGCCTCTACGTCGGGACGTGCGTTGGCCTCTACGTCGGTATTTAGCTTACTTTCAGCTCTACGTCGGGACGTGCGTTGGCCTCTACGTCGGGACGTGCGTTGGCCTCTACGTCGGGATTTAGCCTACTTTCAGCTCTACGTCGGGACGTGTGTTGGGCTCTACGTCGGGATTTAGCTTACTTTTAGCTCTACGTCGGGACGTGCGTTGGGCTCTACGTCGGGACGTGCGTTGGGCTCTACCTCGGGACGTGCGTTGGGCTCTACGTCGGGACGTGCGCTGGCCTCTACGTCGGGACGTGCGCTGGCCTCTACGTCGGCACGTGCGCTGGCCTCTACGTCGGGACGTGCGTTGGCCTTAACGTCGGGATTTAGCTTATTTTCAGCTCTACGTCGGGACGTGCGTTGGCCTGTACGTCGGGACGTGCGTTGGCCTCTACGTCGGGATTTAGCTTACTTACAGCTCTACGTCGGGACGTGCGTTGGGCTCTACGTCGGGACGTGCGTTGGGCTCTACGTCGGGACGTGCGTTGGGCTCTACGTCGGGACGTGCGTTGGGCTCTACGTCGGGATTTAGCTTACTTTCAGCTCTACGTCGGGACGTGCGTTGGGCTCTACGTCGGGACGTGCGTTGGGCTCTACGTCGGGACGTGCGTTGGGCTCTACATCTGTAGTTAGCTAACTTTCAGCTCTACGTCGGGACGTGCGTTGGGCTCTACGTCTGTAGTTAGCTAATTTCAGCTCTACGTCGGGACGTGCGTTGGGCTCTACGTCTGTAGTTCGCTAACTTTCAGCTCTATGTCGGGACGTACGTTGGGCGGTACGTCGGGACGTGCGTTGGGCTCTACGTCGCGACGTGCGTTGGGCTCTACGTCGGGATTTAGCTTACTTTCAGCTCTACGTCGGGACGTGCGTTGGGCGCTACGTCGGGACGTGCGTTGTCCTCTACGTCGGGACGTGCGTTGGCCTCTAAGTCGGGACGTGCGTTGGCCTCTACTTCGGGACGTGCGTTGGCCTCTACGTCGGGATTTAGCTTACTTTCAGCTCTACGTCGGGACGTGCGTTGGGCGCTACATCGGGACGTGCGTTGGGCGCTACTTCGGGACGTGCGTTGGGCGCTACGTCGGGATTTAACTTACTTTCAGCTCTACGTCGGGACGTGCGTTGGGCTCTACGTCGGGACGTGCGTTGGGCTCTACGTCGGGACGTGCGTTGGGCTCTACGTCGGGACGTGCGTTGGGCTCTATGTCGGGATTTAGCTTACTTTCAGCTCTACGTCGGGACGTGCGTTGGCCTCTACGTCGGGATTTAGCTTACTTTCAGCTCTACGTCGGGACGTGCGTTGGCCTCTACGTCGGGACGTGCGTTGGCCTCTACGTCGGGATTTATCTTACTTTCAGCTCTACGTCGGGACGTGTGTTGGGCTCTACGTCGGGATTTAGCTTACTTTCAGCTCTACGTCAGGACGTGCGTTGGGCTCTACGTCGGGACGTGCGTTGGGCTCTACGTCGGGACGTGCGTTGGGCTCTACGTCTGTAGTTAGCTAACTTTCAGCTCTACGTCGGGACGTGCGTTGGGCTCTACGTCGGGACGTGCGTTGGGCTCTACGTCGGGATTTAGCTTACTTTCAGCTCTACGTCGGGACGTGCGTTGGGCTCTACGTCGGGACGTGTGTTGGGCTCTACGTCGGGACGTGCGTTGGGCTCTACGTCGGGACGTGCGTTGGGCTCTACGTCGGGATTTAGTTTACTTTCAGCTCTACGTCGGGACGTGCGTTGGCCTCTACGTCGGGACGTGCGTTGGCCTCTACGTCGGGATTTAGTTTCTTTCAGCTCTACGTCGGGACGTGCGTTGGCCTCTACGTCGGGACGTGCGTTGGGCTCTACGTCGGGATTTAGCTTACTTTCAGCTCTACGTCGGGACGTGCGTTGGGCTCTACGTCGGGACATGCGTTGGGCTCTACGTCGGGACGTGCGTTGGTCTCTACGTCTGTAGTTAGCTAACTTTCAGCTCTACGTCGGGACGTGCGTTGGGCTCTACGTCGGGACGTGCGTTGGGCTCTACGTCGGGACGTGCGTTGGGCTCTACGTCGGGACGTGCGTTGGGCTCTACGTCGGGATTTAGCTTACTTTCAGGTCTACGTCGGGACGTGCGTTGGGCTCTACGTCGGGACATGTTTTGGGATATACGTCGGGACGTGCGCTCGGCTCTACGTCGGGACGTGCGCTCGGCTCTACGTCGGGACGTGCGCTCGGCTCTACGTCGGGACGTGCGTTGGGCTCTACGTCGGGACGTGCGTTGGGCTTTACGTCTGTAGTTAGCTAACTTTCAGCTCTATGTCGATACGTGCGTTGGGCTCTATGTTGGGACTTTCGTTGGGCTCTACGTTGGGACGTGCGTTGGGCTCTACGTCGGGACGTGCGTTGGGCTCTACATCTGTAGTTAGCTAACTTTCAGCTCTACGTCGGGACGTGCGTTGGGCTCTACGTCTGTAGTTAGCTAACTTTCAGCTCTACGTCGGGACGTGCGTTGGGCTCTAGGTCGTTACGTGCGTTGGGCTCTACGTCGAGACGTGCGTTGGGCTCTACGTCGGGATTTAGCTTACTTTCAGCTCTACGTCGGGACGTGCGTTGGGCTCTACGTCGGGACGTGCGTTGGCCTCTACGTCGGGATTTAGCTTACTTTCAGCTCTACGTCGGGACGTGCGTTGGCCTCTACGTCGGGACGTGCGTTGGCCTCTAAGTCGGGATTTAGCTTACTTTCAGCTCTACGTCGGGACGTGTGTTGGGCTCTACGTCGGGATTTAGCTTACTTTCAGCTCTACGTCGGGACGTGTGTTGGGCTCTACGTCGGGATTTAGCTTACTTTCAACTCTACGTCGGGACGTGCGTTGGGCTCTACGTCGGGACGTGCGTTGGCCTCTACGTCGGGATTTAGCTTACTTTCAGCTGTACGTCGGGACATGTGTTGGGCTCTACGTCGGGATTTACCTTACTTTCAGCTCTACGTCGGGACGTGTGTTGGGCTCTACGTCGGGACGTGCGTTGGGCTCTACGTCGGGATTTAGCTTACTTTCAGCTCTACGTCGGGACGTGCGTTGGCCTCTACGTCGGGACGTGCGTTGGCCCGTACGTCGGTATTTAGCTTACTTTCAGCTCTACGTCGGGACGTGCGTTGGCCTCTACGTCGGGACGTGCGTTGGCCTCTTCGTCGGGATTTAGCTTACTTTCAGGTCTACGTCGGGACGTGTGTTGGGCTCTACGTCGGGATTTAGCTTACTTTAAGCTCTACGTCGGGACGTGCGTTGGGCTCTACGTCGGGACGTGCGCTGGCCTCTACGTCGGGACGTGCGCTGGCCTCTACGTCGGGACGTGCGTTGGCCTTAACGTCGGGATTTAGCTTACTTTCAGCTCTACGTCGGGACGTGCCTTGGCCTGTATGTCGGGACGTGCGTTGGCCTCTACGTCGGGGTTTAGCTTACTTACAGCTCTACGTCGGGACGTGCATTGGGCTCTAAGTCGGGATTTAGCTTACTTTCAGCTCTACGTCGGGACGTGCGTTGGGCTCTACGTCGGGACGTGCGTTGGGCTCTACGTCGGGATTTAGCTAACTTTCAGCTCTACGTCGGGACGTGCGTTGGGCTCTACGTCGGGACGTGCGTTGGGCTCTACGTCGGGACGTGCGTTGGGCTCTACGTCGGGATTTAGCTTACTTTCAGCTCTATGTTGGGACGTGCGTTGGCCTCTACGTCGGGATTTAGCTTACTTTCAGCTCTACGTCGGGACGTGCGTTGGGCTCTACGTCTGTAGTTAGCTAATTTCAGCTCTACGTCGGGACGTGCGTTGGGCTCTACGTCTGTAGTTAGCTAACTTTCAGCTCTACGTCGGGACGTGCGTTGGGCGCTACGTCGGGACGTGCGTTGGGCTCTACGTCGGGACGTGCGTTGGGGTCTACGTCGGGATTTAGCTTACTTTCAGCTCTACGTCAGGACGTGCGTTGGCCTCTACGTCGGGACGTGCGTTGTCCTCTACGTCGGGACGTGCGTTGGCCTCTACGTCGGGACGTGCGTTGGCCTCTACTTTGGGACGTGCGTTGGCCTCTACGTCGGGATTTAGCTTACTTTCAGCTCTAAGTCGGGACGTGCGTTGGGCGCTACGTCGGGACGTGCGTTGGGCGCTACTTCGGGACGTGCGTTGGGCGCTACGTCGGGATTTAGCTTACTTTCAGCTCTACGTCGGGACGTGCGTTGGGCTCTACGTCGGGACGTGCGTTGGGGTCTACGTCGGGATTTAGCTAACTTTCAGCTCTACGTCGGGACGTGCGTTGGGCTCTACGTCGGGACGTGCGTTGGGCTCTAGGTCGGGACGTGCGTTGGGCTCTACGTCGGGATTTAGCTTACTTTCAGCTCTATGTTGGGACGTGCGTTGGCCTCTACGTCGGGATTTAGCTTACTTTCAGCTCTACGTCGGGACGTGCGTTGGGCTCTACGTCGGGACGTGCGTTGGGCTCTACGTCGGGACGTTCGTTGGGCTCTACATCTGTAGTTAGCTAACTTTCAGCTGTACGTCGGGACGTGCGTTGGGCTCTACGTCTGTAGTTAACTAATTTCAGCTCTACGTCGGGACGTGCGTTGGGCTCTACGTCTGTAGTTAACTAATTTCAGCTCTACGTCGGGACGTGCGTTGGGCTCTACGTCTGTAGTTAGCTAACTTTCAGCTCTACATCGGGACGTGCGTTGGGCTCTACGTCGGGACGTGCGTTGGGCTCTACGTCGGGATTTAGCTTACTTTCATCTCTACGTCGGGACGTGCGTTGGGCGCTACGTCGGGACGTGCGTTGTCCTCTACGCCGGGACGTGCGTTGGCCTCTAAGTCGGGACGTGCGTTGGCCTCTACGTCGGGACGTGCGTTGGCCTCTACGTCGGGATTTAGCTTACTTTCAGCTCTACGTCTGGACGTGCGTTGGGCGCTACGTCGGGACGTGCGTTGGCCTCTACGTCGGGATTTAGCTTACTTTCAGCTCTACGTCGGGACGTGCGTTGGGCTCTACGTCGGGACGTGCGTTGGCCTCTACGTCGGGATTTAGTTTACTTTCAGCTCTACGTCGGGACGTGCGTTGGGCTCTACGTAGGGACGTGCGTTGGGCTCTACGTCGGGAAGTGTGTTGGGCTCTACGTCGGGATTTAGCTTACTTTAAGCTCTACGTCGGGACGTGCGCTGGCCTCTACGTCGGGACGTGCGCTGGCCTCTACGTCGGGACGTCCGCTGGCCTATACGTCGGGACGTGCGCTGGCCTCTACGTCGGGACGTGCGTTGGCCTTAACGTCGGGACATGCTTTGGGCTCTACGTCGGGACGTGCGTTGGGCTCTACGTCGGGATTTAGCTTACTTTCAGCTCTACGTCGGGACGTGCGATGGGCTCTACGTCGGGACGTGCGTTGGGCTCTACGTCGGGACGTGCGTTGGCCTCTACGTCGGGATTTAGCTTACTTTCAGCTCTACGTCGGGACGTGCGTTGGGCGCTACGTCGGGACGTGCGTTGGGCGCTACGTCGGGACGTGTGTTGGGCGCTACTTCGGGACGTGCATTGGGCGCTACGTCGGGATTTAGCTTACTTTCAGCTCTACGTCGGGACGTGCGTTGGGCTCTACGTCGGGACGTGCGTTGGGCTCTACGTCGGGACGTGCGTTGGGCTCTACGTCGGGATTTAGCTTACTTTCAGCTCTACGTCGGGACGTGCATTGGCCTCTACGTCGGGACGTGCGTTGGCCTCTACGTCAGGATTTAGCTTACTTTCAGCTCTACGTCGGGACGTGCGTTTGGCTCTACGTCGGGACGTGCGTTTGGCGCTACGTCGGGATTTAACTTACTTTCAGCTCTACGTCGGGACGTGCGTTGGGCTCTACGTCGGGACATGCGTTGGGCTCTACGTCGGGATGTGCGTTGGTCTCTAGGTCTGTAGTTAGCTAACTTTCAGCTCTACGTCGGGACGTGCGTTGGGCTCTGCGTCGGGACGTGCGTTGGGCTCTACGTCGGGATTTAGCTTGCTTTCAGCTCTACGTCGGGACGTGCGTTGGGCTCTACGTCGGGACGTGCGTTGGGCTCTACGTCGGGACGTGCGTTGGGCTCTACGTCGGGACGTGCGTTGGGCTCTACGTCGGGACCTGCGTTGGGCTCTACGTCGGGACCTGCGTTGGGCTCTACGTCGGGACGTGCGTTGGGCTCTACATCTGTAGTTAGCTAACTTTCAGCTCTACGTCGGGACGTGCGTTGGGCTCTACGTCTGTAGTTAGCTAATTTCAGCTCTACGTCGGGACGTGCGTTGGGCTCTACGTCTGTAGTTAGCTAACTTTCAGCTCTATGTCGGGACGTGCGTTGGGCGCTACGTCGGGACGTGCGTTGGGCTCTACGTCGCGACGTGCGTTGGGCTCTACGTCGGGATTTAGCTTACTTTCAGCTCTACGTCGGGACGTGCGTTGGCCTCTACGTCGGGACGTGCGCTGGCCTCTACGTCGGGACGTCCGCTGGCCTATACGTCGGGACGTGCGCTGGCCTCTACGTCGGGACGTGCGTTGGCCTTAACGTCGGGACATGCTTTGGGCTCTACGTCGGGACGTGCGTTGGGCTCTACGTCGGGATTTAGCTTACTTTCAGCTCTACGTCGGGACGTGCGATGGGCTCTACGTCGGGACGTGCGTTGGGCTCTACGTCGGGACGTGCGTTGGCCTCTACGTCGGGATTTAGCTTACTTTCAGCTCTACGTCGGGACGTGCGTTGGGCGCTACGTCGGGACGTGCGTTGGGCGCTACGTCGGGACGTGTGTTGGGCGCTACTTCGGGACGTGCATTGGGCGCTACGTCGGGATTTAGCTTACTTTCAGCTCTACGTCGGGACGTGCGTTGGGCTCTACGTCGGGACGTGCGTTGGGCTCTACGTCGGGACGTGCGTTGGGCTCTACGTCGGGATTTAGCTTACTTTCAGCTCTACGTCGGGACGTGCATTGGCCTCTACGTCGGGACGTGCGTTGGCCTCTACGTCAGGATTTAGCTTACTTTCAGCTCTACGTCGGGACGTGCGTTTGGCTCTACGTCGGGACGTGCGTTTGGCGCTACGTCGGGATTTAACTTACTTTCAGCTCTACGTCGGGACGTGCGTTGGGCTCTACGTCGGGACATGCGTTGGGCTCTACGTCGGGATGTGCGTTGGTCTCTAGGTCTGTAGTTAGCTAACTTTCAGCTCTACGTCGGGACGTGCGTTGGGCTCTGCGTCGGGACGTGCGTTGGGCTCTACGTCGGGATTTAGCTTGCTTTCAGCTCTACGTCGGGACGTGCGTTGGGCTCTACGTCGGGACGTGCGTTGGGCTCTACGTCGGGACGTGCGTTGGGCTCTACGTCGGGACGTGCGTTGGGCTCTACGTCGGGACCTGCGTTGGGCTCTACGTCGGGACCTGCGTTGGGCTCTACGTCGGGACGTGCGTTGGGCTCTACATCTGTAGTTAGCTAACTTTCAGCTCTACGTCGGGACGTGCGTTGGGCTCTACGTCTGTAGTTAGCTAATTTCAGCTCTACGTCGGGACGTGCGTTGGGCTCTACGTCTGTAGTTAGCTAACTTTCAGCTCTATGTCGGGACGTGCGTTGGGCGCTACGTCGGGACGTGCGTTGGGCTCTACGTCGCGACGTGCGTTGGGCTCTACGTCGGGATTTAGCTTACTTTCAGCTCTACGTCGGGACGTGCGTTGGCCTCTACGTCGGGACGTGCGTTGGCCTCTACGTCGGGATTTAGCTTACTTTCAGCTCTACGTCGGGATGTGCATTGGGCGCTACGTCGGGATTTAACTTACTTTCAGCTCTACGTCGGGACGTGCGTTGGGCTCTACGTCGGGACATGCGTTGGGCTCTACGTCGGGACGTGCGTTGGTCTCTACGTCTGTAGTTAGCTAACTTTCAGCTCTACGTCGGGACGTGCGTTGGGCTCTACGTCGGGACGTGCGTTGGGCTCTACGTCGGGACGTGCGTTGGGCTCTACGTCGGGACGTGCGTTGGGCTCTACGTCGGGATTTAGCTTGCTTTCAGCTCTACGTCGGGACGTGTGTTGGGCTCTACGTCGGGACGTGCGTTGGGCTCTACGTCGGGATTTAGCTTACTTTCAGGTCTACGTCGGGACGTGCGTTGGGCTCTACGTCGGGACATGCTTTTGGATATACGTCGGGACGTGCGCTGGGCTCTACGTCGGGACGTGCTTTGGGCTCTACGTCGGGACGTGCGTTGGGCTCTACGTCTGTAGTTATCTAACTTTCAGCTCTACGTTGGGACGTGCGTTGGGCTCTACGTTGGGACTTTCGTTGGGCTCTACGTTGGGACGTGCGTTGGGCTCTACGTCGGGACGTGCGTTGGGCTCTACATCTGTAGTTAGCTAACTTTCAGCTCTACGTCGGGACGTGCGTTGGGCTCTACGTCTGTAGTTAGCTAACTTTCAGCTCTACGTCGGGACGGGCGTTGGGCTCTACGTCGGGACGTGCGTTGGGCTCTACGTCGGGATTTAGCTTACTTTCAGCTCTACGTCGGGACGTGCGTTGGGCTCTACGTCGGGACGTGCGTTGAGCTCTACGTCGGGACGTGCGTTGGCCTCTACGTCGGGATTTAGCTTACTTTCAGCTCTACGTCGGGATGTGCGTTGGGCGCTACGTCGGGACGTGCGTTGGGCGCTACGTCGGGATTTAGCTTACTTTCAGCTCTATGTCGGGACGTGCGTTGGGCTCTCTATGTCGGGACGTGCGGTGGGCTCTAGGTTGGGACGTGCGTTGGGCTCTACGTCGGGACGTGCGTTGGGCTCTACGTCGGGACGTGCGTTGGGCTCTACGTCGGGACCTGCGTTGGGCTCTACGTCGGGATTTAGCTTACTTTCAGGTCTACGTCGGGACATGCGTTGGCCTCTACGTCGGGACGTGCGTTGGCCTCTACGTCGGGATTTAGCTTACTTTCAGCTCTACGTCGGGACGTGCGTTGGCCTCTACGTCGGGACGTGCATTGGGCTCTACGTCGGGATTTAGCTTACTTTCAGCTCTACGTCGGGACGTGTGTTGGGCTCTACGTCGGGATTTAGCTTACTTTCAGCTCTACGTCGGGACGAGCGTTGGCCTCTACGTCGGGACGTGCGTTGGCCTCTACGTCGGTATTTAGCTTACTTTCAGCTCTACGTCGGGACGTGCGTTGGCCTCTACGTCGGGACGTGCGTTGGCCTCTACGTCGGGATTTAGCCTACTTTCAGCTCTACGTCGGGACGTGTGTTGGGCTCTACGTCGGGATTTAGCTTACTTTTAGCTCTACGTCGGGACGTGCGTTGGGCTCTACGACGGGACGTGCGTTGGGCTCTACGTCGGGACGTGCGTTGGGCTCTACGTCGGGATGTGCGTTGGGCTCTACGTCTGTAGTTAGCTAACTTTCAGCTCTACGTCGGGACGTGCGTTGGGCTCTACGTCGGGACGTGCGTTGGGCTCTACGTCGGGATTTAGCTTACTTTCAGCTCTACGTCGGGACGTGCGTTGGCCTCTACGTCGGGACGTGCGTTGTCCTCTACGTCGGGACGTGCGTTGGCCTCTACGTCGGGACGTGCGTTGGTCTCTACGTCGGGATTTAGCTTACTTTCAGCTCTAAGTCGGGACGTGCGTTGGGCGCTACGTCGGGACGTGCGTTGGGCGCTACTTCGGGACGTGCGTTGGGCGCTACGTCGGGATTTAGCTTACTTTCAGCTTTATGTTGGGACGTGCGTTGGGCTCTACGTCGGGATTTAGCTTACTTTCAGCTCTACGTCGGGACGTGCGTTGGGCTCTACGTCGGGACGTGCGTTGGGCTCTACGTCGGGACGTGCGTTGGGCTCTACATCTGTAGTTAGCTAACTTTCAGCTCTACGTCGGGACGTGCGTTGGGCTCTACGTCTGTAGTTAGCTAATTTCAGCTCTACGTCGGGACGTGCGTTGGGCTCTACGTCTGTAGTTAGCTAACTTTCAGCTCTATGTCGGGACGTGTGTTGGGCGCTACGTCGGGACGTGCGTTGGGCTCTACGTCGCGACGTGCGTTGGGCTCTACGTCGGGATTTAGCTTACTTTCAGCTCTACGTCGGGACGTGCGTTGGGCGCTACGTCGGGACGTGCGTTGTCCTCTACGTCGGGACGTGCGTTGGCCTCTAAGTTGGGACGTGCGTTGGCCTCTACTTCGGGACGTGCGTTGGCCTCTACGTCGGGATTTAGCTTACTTTCAGCTCTACGTCGGGACGTGCGTTGGGCGCTACATCGGGACGTGCGTTGGGCGCTACTTCGGGACGTGCGTTGGGCGCTACGTCGGGATTTAGCTTACTTTCAGCTCTACGTCGGGACGTGCGTTGGGCTCTACGTCGGGACGTGCGTTGGGCTCTACGTCGGGACGTGTGTTGGGCTCTACGTCGGGACGTGCGTTGGGCTCTACGTCGGGATTTAGCTTACTTTCAGCTCTACGTCGGGACGTGCGTTGGCCTCTACGTCGGGATTTAGCTTACTTTCAGCTCTACGTCGGGACGTGCGTTGGCCTCTACGTCGGGACGTGCGTTGGCCTCTACGTCGGGATTTATCTTACTTTCAGCTCTACGTCGGGACGTGTGTTGGGCTCTACGTCTGTAGTTAGCTAACTTTCAGCTCTACGTCGGGACGTGCGTTGGGCTCTATGTCGGGACGTGCGTTGGGCTCTACGTCGGGACGTGCGTTGGGCTCTACGTCGGGATTTAGCTTACTTTCAGCTCTACGTCGGGACGTGCGTTGGGCTCTACGTCGGGACGTGCGTTGGGCTCTACGTCGGGACGTGCGTTGGGCTCTACGTCTGTAGTTAGCTAACTTTCTGCTCTACGTCGGGACGTGCGTTGGGCTCTACGTTTGTAGTTAGCTAACTTTCAGCTCTATGTCGGGACGTGCCTTGGCCTCTACGTCGGGACGTGCGTTGGCCTCTACGTCGGGATTTAGTTTCTTTCAGCTCTACGTCGGGACGTGCGTTGGCCTCTACGTCGGGACGTGCGTTGGCCTCTACGTCGGGACGTGCGTTGGGCTCTACGTCGGGATTTAGCTTACTTTCAGCTCTACGTCGGGACGTGCGTTGGGCTCTACGTCGGGACATGCGTTGGGCTCTACGTCGGAACGTGCGTTGGTCTCTACGTCTGTAGTTAGCTAACTTTCAGCTCTACGTCGGGACGTGCGTTGGGCTCTACGTCGGGACGTGCGTTGGGCTCTACGTCGGGACGTGCGTTGGGCTCTACGTCGGGATTTAGCTTACTTTCAGCTCTACGTTGGGACGTGCGTTGGGCTCTACGTCGGGACGTGCGTTGGGCTCTACGTCGGGACGTGCGTTGGGCTCTACGTCGGGATTTAGCTTACTTTCAGGTCTACGTCGGGACGTGCGTTGGGCTCTACGTCGGGACGTGCGTTGGGCTCTACGTCGGGATTTAGCTTACTTTCAGGTCTACGTCGGGACGTGCGTTGGGCTCTACGTCGGGACATGTTTTGGGATATACGTCGGGACGTGCGCTCGGCTCTACGTCGGGACGTGCGTTGGGCTCTACGTTGGGACGTGCGTTGGGCTTTACGTCTGTAGTTAGCTAACTTTCAGCTCTATGTCGATACGTGCGTTGGGCTCTATGTTGGGACTTTCGTTGGGCTCTACGTTGGGACGTGCGTTGGGCTCTACGTCGGGACGTGCGTTGGGCTCTACATCTGTAGTTAGCTAACTTTCAGCTCTACGTCGGGACGTGCGTTGGGCTCTACGTCTGTAGTTAGCTAACTTTCAGCTCTACGTCGGGACGTGCGTTGGGCTCTAGGTCGGGACGTGCGTTGGGCTCTACGTCGAGACGTGCGTTGGGCTCTACGTCGGGATTTAGCTTACTTTCAGCTCTACGTCGGGACGTGCGTTGGGCTCTACGTCGGGACGTGCGTTGGCCTCTACGTCGGGATTTAGCTTACTTTCAGCTCTAAATCGGGACGTGCGTTGGGCGCTACGTCGGGACGTGCGTTGGGCGCTACTTCGGGACGTGCCTTGGGCGCTACGTCGGGATTTAGCTTACTTTCAGCTCTACGTCGGGACGTACGTTGGGCTCTCTATGTCGGGACGTGCGGTGGGCTCTACGTTGGGACGTGCGTTGGGCTCTACGTCGGGACGTGCGTTGGGCTCTACGTCGGGACCTGCGTTGGGCTCTACGTCGGGATTTAGCTTACTTTCAGGTCTACGTCGGGACGTGCGTTGGGCTCTACGTCGGGATGTGCGTTGGGCTCTACGTCGGGATTTAGCTTACTTTCAGCTCTACGTCGGGACGTGCGTTGGCCTCTACGTCGGGACGTGCGTTGGCCTCTAAGTCGGGATTTAGCTTACTTTCAGCTCTACGTCGGGACGTGTGTTGGGCTCTACGTCGGGATTTAGCTTACTTTCAGCTCTACGTCGGGACGTGCGTTGGGCTCTACGTCGGGACGTGCGTTGGCCTCTACGTCGGGATTTAGCTTACTTTCAGCTCTACGTCGGGACGTGTGTTGGGCTCTACGTCGGGATTTACCTTACTTTCAGCTCTACGTCGGGACGTGCGTTGGGCTCTACGTCGGGACGTGCGTTGGGCTCTACGTCGGGATTTAGCTTACTTTCAGCTCTACGTCGGGACGTGCGTTGGCCTCTACGTCGGGACGTGCGTTGGCCCGTACGTCGGTATTTAGCTTACTTTCAGCTCTACGTCGGGACTTGCGTTGGCCTCTACGTCGGGACGTGCGTTGGCCTCTTCGTCGGGATTTAGCTTACTTTCAGGTCTACGTCGGGACGTGTGTTGGGCTCTACGTCGGGATTTAGCTTACTTTAAGCTCTACGTCGGGACGTGCGTTGGGCTCTACGTCGGGACGTGCGCTTGCCTCTACGTCGGGACGTGCGCTTGCCTCTACGTCGGGACGTGCGCTGGTCTCTAAGTCGGGACGTGCGTTGGCCTTAACGTCGGGATTTAGCTTACTTTCAGTTCTACGTCGGGACGTGCCTTGGCCTGTACGTCGGGACGTGCGTTGGCCTCTACGTCGGGATTTAGCTTACTTACAGCTCTACGTCGGGACGTGCATTGGGCTCTAAGTCGGGATTTAGCTTACTTTCAGCTCTACGTCGGGACGTGCGTTGGGCTCTACGTCGGGACGTGCGTTGGGCTCTACGTCGGGATTTAGCTAACTTTCAGCTCTACGTCGGGACGTGCGTTGGGCTCTACGTCAGGACGTGCGTTGGGCTCTACGTCGGGACGTGCGTTGGGCTCTACGTCGGGATTTAGCTTACTTTCAGCTCTATGTTGGGACGTGCGTTGGCCTCTACGTCGGGATTTAGCTTACTTTCAGCTCTACGTCGGGACGTGCGTTGGGCTCTACGTCTGTAGTTAGCTAATTTCAGCTCTACGTCGGGACGTGCGTTGGGCTCTACGTCTGTAGTTAGCTAACTTTCAGCTCTACGTCGGGACGTGCGTTGGGCGCTACGTCGGGACGTGCGTTGGGCTCTACGTCGGGACGTGCGTTGGGGTCTACGTCGGGATTTAGCTTACTGTCAGCTCTACGTCAGGACGTGCGTTGGCCTCTACGTCGGGACGTGCGTTGTCCTCTACGTCGGGACGTGCGTTGTCCTATACGTCGGGACGTGCGTTGGCCTCTACGTAGGGACGTGCGTTGGCCTCTACTTCGGGACGTGCGTTGGCCTCTACGTCGGGATTTAGCTTACTTTCAGCTCTAAGTCGGGACGTGCGTTGGGCGCTACGTCGGGACGTGCGTTGGGCGCTACTTCGGGACGTGCGTTGGGCGCTACGTCGGGATTTAGCTTACTTTCAGCTCTACGTCGGGACGTGCCTTGGGCTCTACGTCGGGACGTGCGTTGGGGTCTACGTCGGGATTTAGCTATCTTTCAGCTCTACGTCGGGACGTGCGTTGGGCTCTACGTCGGGACGTGCGTTGGGCTCTAGGTCGGGACGTGCGTTGGGCTCTACGTCGGGATTTAGCTTACTTTCAGCTCTACGTCGGGACGTGCGTTGGGCTCTACGTCGGGACGTGCGTTGGGCTCTACGTCGGGACGTGCGTTGGGCTCTACGTCTGTAGTTAGCTAACTTTCTGCTCTACGTCGGGACGTGCGTTGGGCTCTACGTTTGTAGTTAGCTAACTTTCAGCTCTATGTCGGGACGTGCGTTGGCCTCTACGTCGGGACGTGCGTTGGCCTCTACGTCGGGATTTAGTTTCTTTCAGCTCTACGTCGGGACGTGCGTTGGCCTCTACGTCGGGACGTGCGTTGGGCTCTACGTCGGGATTTAGCTTACTTTCAGCTCTACGTCGGGACGTGCGTTGGGCTCTACGTCGGGACATGCGTTGGGCTCTACGTCGGAACGTGCGTTGGTCTCTACGTCTGTAGTTAGCTAACTTTCAGCTCTACGTCGGGACGTGCGTTGGGCTCTACGTCGGGACGTGCGTTGGGCTCTACGTCGGGATTTAGCTTACTTTCAGCTCTACGTTGGGACGTGCGTTGGGCTCTACGTCGGGACGTGCGTTGGGCTCTACGTCGGGACGTGCGTTGGGCTCTACGTCGGGATTTAGCTTACTTTCAGGTCTACGTCGGGACGTGCGTTGGGCTCTACGTCGGGACATGTTTTGGGATATACGTCGGGACGTGCGCTCGGCTCTACGTCGGGACGTGCGTTGGGCTCTACGTTGGGACGTGCGTTGGGCTTTACGTCTGTAGTTAGCTAACTTTCAGCTCTATGTCGATACGTGCGTTGGGCTCTATGTTGGGACTTTCGTTGGGCTCTACGTTGGGACGTGCGTTGGGCTCTACGTCGGGACGTGCGTTGGGCTCTACATCTGTAGTTAGCTAACTTTCAGCTCTACGTCGGGACGTGCGTTGGGCTCTACGTCTGTAGTTAGCTAACTTTCAGCTCTACGTCGGGACGTGCGTTGGGCTCTAGGTCGGGACGTGCGTTGGGCTCTACGTCGAGACGTGCGTTGGGCTCTACGTCGGGATTTAGCTTACTTTCAGCTCTACGTCGGGACGTGCGTTGGGCTCTACGTCGGGACGTGCGTTGGCCTCTACGTCGGGACGTGCGTTGGCCTCTACGTCGGGATTTAGCTTACTTTCAGCTCTAAATCGGGACGTGCGTTGGGCGCTACGTCGGGACGTGCGTTGGGCGCTACTTCGGGACGTGCCTTGGGCGCTACGTCGGGATTTAGCTTACTTTCAGCTCTACGTCGGGACGTACGTTGGGCTCTCTATGTCGGGACGTGCGGTGGGCTCTACGTTGGGACGTGCGTTGGGCTCTACGTCGGGACGTGCGTTGGGCTCTACGTCGGGACCTGCGTTGGGCTCTACGTCGGGATTTAGCTTACTTTCAGGTCTACGTCGGGACGTGCGTTGGGCTCTACGTCGGGATGTGCGTTGGGCTCTACGTCGGGATTTAGCTTACTTTCAGCTCTACGTCGGGACGTGCGTTGGCCTCTACGTCGGGACGTGCGTTGGCCTCTAAGTCGGGATTTAGCTTACTTTCAGCTCTACGTCGGGACGTGCGTTGGCCTCTACGTCGGGATTTAGCTTACTTTCAGCTCTACGTCGGGACGTGTGTTGGGCTCTACGTCGGGATTTACCTTACTTTCAGCTCTACGTCGGGACGTGTGTTGGGCTCTAAGTCGGGACGTGCGTTGGGCTCTACGTCGGGATTTAGCTTACTTTCAGCTCTACGTCGGGACGTGCGTTGGCCTCTACGTCGGGACGTGCGTTGGCCCGTACGTCGGTATTTAGCTTACTTTCAGCTCTACGTCGGGACGTGCGTTGGCCTCTACGTCGGGACGTGCGTTGGCCTCTTCGTCGGGATTTAGCTTACTTTCAGGTCTACGTCGGGACGTGTGTTGGGCTCTACGTCGGGATTTAGCTTACTTTAAGCTCTACGTCGGGACGTGCGTTGGGCTCTACGTCGGGACGTGCGCTTGCCTCTACGTCGGGACGTGCGCTGGTCTCTAAGTCGGGACGTGCGTTGGCCTTAACGTCGGGATTTAGCTTACTTTCAGCTCTACGTCGGGACGTGCCTTGGCCTGTACGTCGGGACGTGCGTTGGCCTCTACGTCGGGATTTAGCTTACTTACAGCTCTACGTCGGGACGTGCATTGGGCTCTAAGTCGGGATTTAGCTTACTTTCAGCTCTACGTCGGGACGTGCGTTGGGCTCTACGTCGGGACGTGCGTTGGGCTCTACGTCGGGATTTAGCTAACTTTCAGCTCTACGTCGGGACGTGCGTTGGGCTCTACGTCAGGACGTGCGTTGGGCTCTACGTCGGGACGTGCGTTGGGCTCTACGTCGGGATTTAGCTTACTTTCAGCTCTATGTTGGGTCGTCCGTTGGGCTCTACGTCGGGATTTAGCTTACTTTCAGCTCTACGTCGGGACGTGCGTTGGGCTCTACGTCTGTAGTTAGCTAATTTCAGCTCTACGTCGGGACGTGCGTTGGGCTCTACGTCTGTAGTTAGCTAACTTTCAGCTCTACGTCGGGACGTGCGTTGGGCGCTACGTCGGGACGTGCGTTGGGCTCTACGTCGGGACGTGCGTTGGGGTCTACGTCGGGATTTAGCTTACTGTCAGCTCTACGTCAGGACGTGCGTTGGCCTCTACGTCGGGACGTGCGTTGTCCTCTACGTCGGGACGTGCGTTGGCCTCTACGTCGGGACGTGCGTTGGCCTCTACTTCGGGATGTGCGTTGGCCTCTACGTCGGGATTTAGCTTACTTTCAGCTCTAAGTCGGGACGTGCGTTGGGCGCTACGTCGGGACGTGCGTTGGGCGCTACTTCGGGACGTGCGTTGGGCGCTACGTCGGGATTTAGCTTACTTTCATCTCTACGTCGGGACGTGCGTTGGGCTCTACGTCGGGACGTGCGTTGGGGTCTACGTCGGGATTTAGCTATCTTTCAGCTCTACGTCGGGACGTGCGTTGGGCTCTACGTCGGGACGTGCGTTGGGCTCTAGGTCGGGACGTGCGTTGGGCTCTACGTCGGGATTTAGCTTACTTTCAGCTCTATGTTGGGACGTGCGTTGGCCTCTACGTCGGGATTTAGCTTACTTTCAGCTCTACCTCGGGACGTGCGTTGGGCTCTACGTCGGGACGTGCGTTGGGCTCTACGTCGGGACGTGCGTTGGGCTCTACGTCGGGACGTGCGTTGGGCTCTACGTCGGGACGTGCGTTGGGGTCTACGTCGGGATTTAGCTTACTTTCAGCTCTACGTCAGGACGTGCGTTGTCCTCTACGTCGGGACGTGCGTTGGCCTCTACGTCGGGACGTGCGTTGGCCTCTACATCGGGACGTGCGTTGGCCTCTACTTCGGGACGTGCGTTGGCCTCTACGTCGGGATTTAGCTTACTTTCAGCTCTAAGTCGGGACGTGCGTTGGGCGCTACGTCGGGACGTGCGTTGGGCGCTACTTCGGGACGTGCGTTGGGCGCTACGTCGGGATTTAGCTTACTTTCAGCTCTACGTCGGGACGTGCGTTGGGCTCTACGTCGGGACGTGCGTTGGGGTCTACGTCGGGATTTAGCTATCTTTCAGCTCTACGTCGGGACGTGCGTTGGGCTCTACGTCGGGACGTGCGTTGGGCTCTAGGTCGGGACGTGCGTTGGGCTCTACGTCGGGATTTAGCTTACTTTCAGCTCTATGTTGGGACGTGCGTTGGCCTCTACGTCGGGATTTAGCTTACTTTCAGCTCTACGTCGGGACGTGCGTTGGGCTCTACGTCGGGACGTGCGTTGGGCTCTACGTCGGGACGTGCGTTGGGCTCTACGTCGGGACGTGCGTTGGGGTCTACGTCGGGATTTAGCTTACTTTCAGCTCTACGTCAGGGCGTGCGTTGGCCTCTACGTCGGGACGTGCGTTGTCCTCTACGTCGGGACGTGCGTTGGCCTCTACGTCGGGACGTGCGTTGGCCTCTACTTCGGGACGTGCGTTGGCCTCTACGTCGGGATTTAGCTTACTTTCAGCTCTAAGTCGGGACGTGCGTTGGGCGCTACGTCGGGACGTGCGTTGCGCGCTACTTCGGGACGTGCGTTGGGCGCTACGTCGGGATTTAGCTTACTTTCAGCTCTACGTCGGGACGTGCGTTGGGCTCTACGTCGGGACGTGCGTTGGGGTCTACGTCGGGATTTAGCTATCTTTCAGCTCTACGTCGGGACGTGCGTTGGGCTCTACGTCGGGACGTGCGTTGGGCTCTAGGTCGGGACGTGCGTTGGGCTCTACGTCGGGATTTAGCTTACTTTCAGCTCTATGTTGGGACGTGCGTTGGCCTCTACGTCGGGATTTAGCTTACTTTCAGCTCTACGTCGGGACGTGCGTTGGGCTCTACGTCGGGACGTGCGTTGGGCTCTACGTCGGGACGTGCGTTGGGCTCTACGTCGGGACGTGCGTTGGGCTCTACGTCGGGACGTTCGTTGGGCTCTACATCTGTAGTTAGCTAACTTTCAGCTGTACGTCGGGACGTGCGTTGGGCTCTACGTCTGTAGTTAACTAATTTCAGCTCTACGTCGGGACGTGCGTTGGGCTCTACGTCTGTAGTTAGCTAACTTTCAGCTCTACGTCGGGACGTGCGTTGGGCTCTACGTCGGGACGTGCGTTGGGCTCTACGTCGGGATTTAGCTTACTTTCAGCTCTACGTTGGGACGTGCGTTGGGCGCTACGTCGGGACGTGCGTTGTCCTCTACGCCGGACGTGCGTTGGCCTCTAAGTCGGGACGTGCGTTGGCCTCTACGCCGGGACGTGCGTTGGCCTCTACGTCGGGACGTGCGTTGGGCGCTACGTCGGGACGTGCGTTGGGCGTTGCTTCGGGACGTGCGTTGGGCGCTACGTCGGGATTTAGCTTACTTTCAGCTCTACGTCGGGACGTGCGTTGGGCTCTACGTTGGGACGTGCGGTGGGCTCTACGTCGGGACGTGCGTTGGGCTCTACGTCGGGATTTAGCTTACTTTCAGCTCTACGTCGGGACGTGCGTTGGCCTCTACTTCGGGACGTGCGTTGGCCTCTACTTCGGGATTTAGCTTACTTTCAGCTCTACGTCGGGACGTGCGTTGGCCTCTACGTCGGGACGTGCGTTGGCCTCTACGTCGGGATTTAGCTTACTTTCAGCTCTACGTCGGGACGTGTGTTGGGCTCTACGTCGGGATTTAGCTTACTTTCAGCTCTACGTCGGGACGTGCGTTGGGCTTTACGTCGGGACGTGCGTTGGGCTCTACGTCGGGACGTGCGTTGGGCTCTACGTCTGTAGTTAGCTAACTTTCAGCTCTACGTCGGGACGTGCGTTGGGCTCTATGTCGGGACGTGCGTTGGGCTCTACGTCGGGACGTGCCTTGGGCTCTACGTCGGGATTTAGCTTACTTTCAGCTCTACGTCGGGACGTGCGTTGGGCTCCACGTCGGGACGTGCGTTGGGCTCTACGTCGGGACGTGCGTTGGGCTCTACGTCTGTAGTTAGCTAACTTTCTGCTCTACGTCGGGACGTGCGTTGGGCTCTACGTTTGTAGTTAGCTAACTTTCAGCTCTACGTCGGGACGTGCGTTGGGCTCTACGTCGGGACGTGCGTTGGGCTCTACGTCGGGATTTAGTTTACTTTCAGCTCTACGTCGGGACGTGCGTTGGCCTCTACGTCGGGACGTGCGTTGGGCTCTACGTCGGGACGTGCGTTGGCCTCTACGTCGGGACGTGCGTTGGCTTCTACGTCGGGATTTAGCTTACCTTCAGCTCTACGTCGGGACGTGCATTGGGCTCTACGTCGGGACGTGCGTTGGGCTCTACGTCGGGACGTGCGTTGGGCTCTACGTCGGGACGCGCGTTGGGCTCTACGTCTGTAGTTAGCTAACTTTCAGCTCTACGTCGGGACGCGTGTTGGGCTCTTCGTCTGTAGTTAGCTAACTTTCAGCTCTACGTCGGAACGTGCGTTGGGCTCTACGTCGGGACGTGCGTTGGGCTCTAGGTCGGGACGTGCGTTGGGCTCTAGGTCGGGATTTAGCTTACCTTCAGGTCTACGTCGGGACGTGCGTTGGGCTCTACGTCGGGACGTGCGTTGGGCTCTACGTCGGGACGTGCGTTGGGCTCTACATCTGTAGTTAGCTAAGTTTCAGCTCTATGTCGGGACGTGCGTTGGGCTCTACGTCTGTAGTTAGCTAACTTTCAGCTCTACGTCGGGACGTGCGTTGGGCTCTACGTCGGGACGTGCGTTGGGCTCTACGTCTGTAGTTAGCTTACTTTCAGCTCTATGTCGGGACGTGCGTTGGGCTCTACGTCGGGATTTAGCTAAATTTCAGCTCTACGTCGGGACGTGCGTTGGGCTCTACATCTGTAGTTAGCTAACTTTCAGCTCTACGTCAAGACGTGCGTTGGGAGCTACGTCGGAACGTGCGTTGGGCTCTACGTCGGGACGTGCGTTGAGCTCTACGTCGGGACGTGCGTTGGGCTCTACGTCGGGATTTAGCTTACTTTCAGCTCTACGTCGGGACGTGCGTTGGGCTCTACGTCGGGACGTGCGTTGGCCTCTACGTCGGGATTTAGCTTACTTTCAGCTCTACGTCGGGACGTGCGTTGGGCGCTACGTCGGGACGTGCGTTGGGCGCTACGTCGGGACGTGCGTTGGGCGCTACTTCGGGACATGTGTTGGGCGCTATGTCGGGATTTAGCTTACTTTCAGCTCTACCTCGGGACGTGCGTTGGGCTCTATGTCGGGATGTGCGTTGGGCTCTACGTCAGGACGTGCGTTGGGCTCTACGTCGGGACGTGCGTTGGGCTCTACGTCGGGATTTAGCTTACTTTCAGATCTACGTCGGGACGTGCGTTGGCCTCTACGTCGGGACGTGCGTTGGCCTCTACGTCGGGTTTTAGCTTACTTTCAGCTCTACATCGGGACGTGCGTTGGCCTCTACGTCGGGACGTGCGTTGGCCTCTACGTCGGGATTTAGCTTACTTTCAGCTCTACGTCGGGACGTCCGTTGGGCTCTACGTCGGGATTTAGCTTACTTTCAGCTCTACGTCGGGACGTGCGTTGGGCTCTAAGTCGGGACGTGCGTTGGGCTCTACGTCGGGATTTAGCTTACTTTAAGCTCTACGTCGGGACGTGCGTTGGGCTCTACGTCGGGACGTGCGTTGGGGTCTACGTCGGGACGTGCGTTGGGCTCTACGTCGGGATTTAGCTTACTTTCAGGTCTACGTCGGGACGTGCGTTGGGCTGTACGTCGGGACGTGCGTTGGGCTCTACGTCGGGACGTGCGTTGGGCTCTACGTCGGGATTTAGTTTACTTTCAGCTCTACGTCGGGACGTGCGTTGGCCTCTACGTCGGGACGTGCGTTGGGCTCTACGTCGGGACGTGCGTTGGCCTCTACGTCGGGACGTGCGTTGGCTTCTACATCGGGATTTAGCTTACCTTCAGCTCTACGTCGCGACGTGCGTTGGGCTCTACGTCGGGACGTGCGTTGGGCTCTACGTCGGGACGCGCGTTGGGCTCTACGTCGGGACGCGCGTTGGGCTCTACGTCGGGACGCGCGTTGGGCTCTACGTCTGTAGTTAGCTAACTTTCAGCTCTACGTCGGGACGCGCGTTGGGCTCTTCGTCTGTAGTTAGCTAACTTTCAGCTCTACGTCGGGACGCGCGTTGGGCTCTTCGTCTGTAGTTAGCTAACTTTCAGCTCTACGTCGGGACGTGCGTTGGGCTCTACGTCGGGACGTGCGTTGGGCTCTAGGTCGGGACGTGCGTTGGGCTCTAGGTCGGGATTTAGCTTACCTTCAGGTCTACGTCGGGACGTGCGTTGGGCTCTACGTCGGGACGTGCGTTGGGCTCTACGTCGGGACGTGCGTTGGGCTCTACGTCTGTAGTTAGCTAAGTTTCAGCTCTATGTCGGGACGTGCGTTGGGCTCTACGTCTGTAGTTAGCTAACTTTCAGCTCTACGTCGGGACGTGCGTTGGGCTCTACGTCGGGACGTGCGTTGGGCTCTACGTCGGGATTTAGCTAACTTTCAGCTCTACGTCGGGACGTGCGTTGGGCTCTACATCTGTAGTTAGCTAACTTTCAGCTCTACGTCAAGACGTGCGTTGGGAGCTACGTCGGAACGTGCGTTGGGCTCTACGTCGGGACGTGCGTTGAGCTCTACGTCGGGACGTGCGTTGGGCTCTACGTCGGGATTTAGCTTACTTTCAGCTCTACGTCGGGACGTGCGTTGGGCTCTACGTCGGGACGTGCGTTGGGCGCTACGTCGGGACGTGCGTTGGGCGCTACGTCGGGACATGTGTTGGGCGCTATGTCGGGATTTAGCTTACTTTCAGCTCTACCTCGGGACGTGCGTTGGGCTCTATGTCGGGATGTGCGTTGGGCTCTACGTCAGGACGTGCGTTGGGCTCTACGTCGGGACGTGCGTTGGGCTCTACGTCGGGACGTGCGTTGGGCTCTACGTCGGGATTTAGTTTACTTTCAGCTCTACGTCGGGACGTGCGTTGGCCTCTACGTCGGGACGTGCGTTGGGCTCTACGTCGGGACGTGCGTTGGCCTCTACGTCGGGACGTGCGTTGGCTTCTACGTCGGGATTTAGCTTACCTTCAGCTCTACGTCGGGACGTGCATTGGGCTCTACGTCGGGACGTGCGTTGGGCTCTACGTCGGGACGCGCGTTGGGCTCTACGTCGGGACGCGCGTTGGGCTCTACGTCTGTAGTTAGCTAACTTTCAGCTCTACGTCGGGACGCGTGTTGGGCTCTTCGTCTGTAGTTAGCTAACTTTCAGCTCTACGTCGGGACGTGCGTTGGGCTCTACGTCGGGACGTGCGTTGGGCTCTAGGTCGGGACGTGCGTTGGGCTCTAGGTCGGGATTTAGCTTACCTTCAGGTCTACGTCGGGACGTGCGTTGGGCTCTACGTCGGGACGTGCGTTGGGCTCTACGTCGGGACGTGCGTTGGGCTCTACATCTGTAGTTAGCTAAGTTTCAGCTCTATGTCGGGACGTGCGTTGGGCTCTACGTCTGTAGTTAGCTAACTTTCAGCTCTACGTCGGGACGTGCGTTGGGCTCTACGTCGGGACGTGCGTTGGGCTCTACGTCTGTAGTTAGCTTACTTTCAGCTCTATGTCGGGACGTGCGTTGGGCTCTACGTCGGGATTTAGCTAAATTTCAGCTCTACGTCGGGACGTGCGTTGGGCTCTACATCTGTAGTTAGCTAACTTTCAGCTCTACGTCAAGACGTGCGTTGGGAGCTACGTCGGAACGTGCGTTGGGCTCTACGTCGGGACGTGCGTTGAGCTCTACGTCGGGACGTGCGTTGGGCTCTACGTCGGGATTTAGCTTACTTTCAGCTCTACGTCGGGACGTGCGTTGGGCTCTACGTCGGGACGTGCGTTGGCCTCTACGTCGGGATTTAGCTTACTTTCAGCTCTACGTCGGGACGTGCGTTGGGCGCTACGTCGGGACGTGCGTTGGGCGCTACGTCGGGACGTGCGTTGGGCGCTACTTCGGGACATGTGTTGGGCGCTATGTCGGGATTTAGCTTACTTTCAGCTCTACCTCGGGACGTGCGTTGGGCTCTATGTCGGGATGTGCGTTGGGCTCTACGTCAGGACGTGCGTTGGGCTCTACGTCGGGACGTGCGTTGGGCTCTACGTCGGGATTTAGCTTACTTTCAGATCTACGTCGGGACGTGCGTTGGCCTCTACGTCGGGACGTGCGTTGGCCTCTACGTCGGGTTTTAGCTTACTTTCAGCTCTACATCGGGACGTGCGTTGGCCTCTACGTCGGGACGTGCGTTGGCCTCTACGTCGGGATTTAGCTTACTTTCAGCTCTACGTCGGGACGTCCGTTGGGCTCTACGTCGGGATTTAGCTTACTTTCAGCTCTACGTCGGGACGTGCGTTGGGCTCTAAGTCGGGACGTGCGTTGGGCTCTACGTCGGGATTTAGCTTACTTTAAGCTCTACGTCGGGACGTGCGTTGGGCTCTACGTCGGGACGTGCGTTGGGGTCTACGTCGGGACGTGCGTTGGGCTCTACGTCGGGATTTAGCTTACTTTCAGGTCTACGTCGGGACGTGCGTTGGGCTGTACGTCGGGACGTGCGTTGGGCTCTACGTCGGGACGTGCGTTGGGCTCTACGTCGGGACGTGCGTTGGGCTCTACGTCGGGATTTAGTTTACTTTCAGCTCTACGTCGGGACGTGCGTTGGCCTCTACGTCGGGACGTGCGTTGGGCTCTACGTCGGGACGTGCGTTGGCCTCTACGTCGGGACGTGCGTTGGCTTCTACGTCGGGATTTAGCTTACCTTCAGCTCTACGTCGCGACGTGCGTTGGGCTCTACGTCGGGACGTGCGTTGGGCTCTACGTCGGGACGCGCGTTGGGCTCTACGTCGGGACGCGCGTTGGGCTCTACGTCGGGACGCGCGTTGGGCTCTACGTCTGTAGTTAGCTAACTTTCAGCTCTACGTCGGGACGCGCGTTGGGCTCTTCGTCTGTAGTTAGCTAACTTTCAGCTCTACGTCGGGACGCGCGTTGGGCTCTTCGTCTGTAGTTAGCTAACTTTCAGCTCTACGTCGGGACGTGCGTTGGGCTCTACGTCGGGACGTGCGTTGGGCTCTAGGTCGGGACGTGCGTTGGGCTCTAGGTCGGGATTTAGCTTACCTTCAGGTCTACGTCGGGACGTGCGTTGGGCTCTACGTCGGGACGTGCGTTGGGCTCTACGTCGGGACGTGCGTTGGGCTCTACGTCTGTAGTTAGCTAAGTTTCAGCTCTATGTCGGGACGTGCGTTGGGCTCTACGTCTGTAGTTAGCTAACTTTCAGCTCTACGTCGGGACGTGCGTTGGGCTCTACGTCGGGACGTGCGTTGGGCTCTACGTCGGGATTTAGCTAACTTTCAGCTCTACGTCGGGACGTGCGTTGGGCTCTACATCTGTAGTTAGCTAACTTTCAGCTCTACGTCAAGACGTGCGTTGGGAGCTACGTCGGAACGTGCGTTGGGCTCTACGTCGGGACGTGCGTTGAGCTCTACGTCGGGACGTGCGTTGGGCTCTACGTCGGGATTTAGCTTACTTTCAGCTCTACGTCGGGACGTGCGTTGGGCTCTACGTCGGGACGTGCGTTGGGCGCTACGTCGGGACGTGCGTTGGGCGCTACGTCGGGACATGTGTTGGGCGCTATGTCGGGATTTAGCTTACTTTCAGCTCTACCTCGGGACGTGCGTTGGGCTCTATGTCGGGATGTGCGTTGGGCTCTACGTCAGGACGTGCGTTGGGCTCTACGTCGGGACGTGCGTTGGGCTCTACGTCGGGATTTAGCTTACTTTCAGATCTATGTCGGGACGTGCGTTGGCCTCTACGTCGGGATGTGCGTTGGCCTCTACGTCGGGATTTAGCTTACTTTCAGCTCTACATCGGGACGTGCGTTGGCCTCTACGTCGGGACGTGCGTTGGCCTCTACGTCGGGATTTAGCTTACTTTCAGCTCTACGTCGGGACGTCCGTTGGGCTCTACGTCGGGATTTAGCTTACTTTCAGCTCTACGTCGGGACGTGCGTTGGGCTCTAAGTCGGGACGTGCGTTGGGCTCTACGTCGGGATTTAGCTTACTTTAAGCTCTACGTCGGGACGTGCGTTGGGCTCTACGTCGGGACGTGCGTTGGGGTCTACGTCGGGACGTGCGTTGGGCTCTACGTTGGGATTTAGCTTACTTTCAGGTCTACGTCGGGACGTGCGTTGGGCTCTACGTCGGGACGTGCGTTGGGCTCTACGTCGGGACGTGCGTTGGGCTCTACGTCGGGATTTAGCTTACTTTTCAGCTCTACGTCGGGACGTGCGTTGGCCTCTACGTCGGGACGTGCGTTGGCCTCTACGTCAGGACGTGCGTTGGCCTCTACGTCGGGATTTAGCTTACTTTCAGCTCTACGTCGGGACGTGCGTTGGATGCTACGTCGGGACGTGCATTGGGCGCTATGTCGGGACGTGCGTTGGGCGCTACTTCGGGACGTGCGTTGGGCGCTACGTTGGAATTTAGCTTACTTTCAGCTCTACGTCGGGATGTGCGTTGGGCTCTACGTCGGGACGTGCGTTGGGCTCTACGTCGGGACGTGCGTTGGGCTCTACGTCGGGATTTAGCTTACTTTGAGCTCTACGTCGGGACGTGCGTTGGGCTCTACGTCGGGACGTGCGTTGGGCTCTACGTCGGGACGTGCGTTGGGCTCTACGTCGGGATTTAGCTTACTTTCAGCTCTACGTCGGGACGTGCGTTGGCCTCTACGTCGGCATTTAGCTTACTTTCAGCTCTACGTCGGTACGTGCGTTGGGTTCTACGTCGGGACGTGCGTTGGGCTCTACGTCGGGACGTGCGTTGGGCTCTACGTCGGGATTTAGCTTACTTTAAGCTCTACGTCGGGACGTGCGTTGGGCTCTACGTCGGGACGTGCGTTGGGCTCTACGTCGGGATTTAGCTTACTTTCAGGTCTACGTCGGGACGTGCGTTGGGCTCTACGTCGGGACGTGCGTTGGGCTCTACGTCGGGACGTGCGTTGGGCTCTACGTCGGGACGTGCGTTGGGCTCTACGTCTGTAGTTAGCTAACTTTCAGCTCTACGTCGGGACGTGCGTTGGGCTCTACGTCGGGACGTGCGTTGGGCTCTACGTCTGTAGTCAGCTAATTTTCAGCTCTACGTCGGGACGTGCGTTGGGCTCTACGTCGGGACGTGCGTTGGGCTCTAAGTCGGGATTTAGCTTACTTTCAGCTCTACGTCGGGACGTGCGTTGGGCTCTACGTCGGGACGTGCGTTGGGCTCTACGTCGGGATTTAGCTTACTTTCAGCTCTACGTCGGGACGTGCATTGGCCTCTACGTCGGCATTTAGCTTACTTTCAGCTCTACGTCGGGACGTGCGTTGGGCTCTACGTCTGGAGGTGCGTTGGGCTCTACGTCGGGATGTGCGTTGGGCTCTACGTCGGGACGTGCGTTGGGTTCTACGTCGGGACCTGCGTTGGGCTCTACGTCTGTAGTTAGCTAACTTTCTGCTCTACGTCGGGACGTGCGTTGGGCTCTATGTCTGTAGTTAGCTAACTTTCAGCTCTACGTCGGGACGTGCGTTGGGCTGTACGTCGGGACGTGCGTTGGGCTCTACGTTGGGACGTGCGTTGGGCTCTACGTCGGGATTTAGCTTACTTTCAGCTCTACGTCGGGACGTGCGTTGCCTCTACGTCGGGACGTGCGTTGCCTCTACGTCGGGACGTGCGTTGGGCGCTACGTCAGGACGTGCGTTGGCCTCTACGTCGGGACGTGCGTTGGCCTCTACGTCGGGATTTAGCTTACTTTCAGCTCTACGTCGGGACGTGCGTTGGCCTCTACGTCGGGACGTGCGTTGGGCTCTACGTCGGGACACGCGTTGGGCTCTACGTCGGGACGCGCGTTGGGCTCTACGTCTGTAGTTAGCTAACTTTCAGCTCTACGTCGGGACGCGCGTTGGGCTCTTCGTCTGTAGTTAGCTAACTTTCAGCTCTACGTCGGGACGTGCGTTGGGCTCTACGTCGGGACGTGCTTTGGGCTCTACGTCGGGACGTGCGTTGGGCTCTACGTCGGGATTTAGCTTACTTTCAGGTCTACGTCGGGACGTGCGTTGGGCTCTACGTCGGGACGTGCGTTGGGCTCTACGTCGGGACGTGCTTTGGGCTCTACGTCGGGATTTAGCTTACTTTCAGCTCTACGTCGGGACGTGCGTTGGGCTCTACTTCGGGACGTGCGTTGGGCACTACGTCGGGACGTGCGTTGGCCTCTACGTCGGGATTTAGCTTTTTTTCAGGTCTACGTCGGGACGTGCGTTGGGCTCTACTTCGGGACGTGCGTTGGGCTCTACGTCGGGACGTGCGTTGGGCTCTACGTTGGGATTTAGCTTACTTTCAGCTCTACGTCGGGACGTGCGTTGGGCTCTACGTCGGGACGTGCGTTGGGCTCTACGTCGGGATTTAGCTTACTTTCAGCTCTACGTCGGGACGTGCGTTGGCCTCTACGTCGGGACGTGCGTTGGGCGCTACGTCGGGACGTGCGTTGGCCTCTACGTCGGGACGTGCGTTGGCCTCTACGTCGGGATTTAGCTTACTTTCAGCTCTACGTCGGGACACGCGTTGGGCTCTACGTCGGGACGTGCGTTGGGCTCTACGTCGGGATTTAGCTTACTTTCAGCTCTACGTCGGGACGTGCGTTGGCCTCTACGTCGGGACGTGCGTTGGGCGCTACGTCGGGACGTGCGTTGGCCTCTACGTCGGGACGTGCGTTGGCCTCTACGTCGGGATTTAGCTTACTTTCAGCTCTACGTCGGGACACGCGTTGGGCTCTACGTCGGGACGTGCGTTGGGCTCTACGTCGGGACACGCGTTGGGCTCTACGTCGGGACGCGCGTTGGGCTCTACGTCTGTAGTTAGCTAACTTTCAGCTCTACGTCGGGACGCGCGTTGGGCTCTCCGTCTGTAGTTAGCTAAGTTTCAGCTCTACGTCGGGACGTGCGTTGGGCTCTACGTCGGGATTTAGCTTACTTTCAGCTCTACGTCGGGACGTGCGTTGGCCTCTACGTCGGGACGTGCGTTTACCTCTACGTCGGGATTTAGCTTACTTTCAGCTCTACGTCGGGACGTGCGTTGGGCGCTACGTCGGGACGTGCGTTGGGCGCTACTTCGGGACATGTGTTGGGCGCTATGTCGGGATTTAGCTTACTTTCAGCTCTACGTCGGGACGTGCGTTGGGCTCTATGTCGGGATGTGCGTTGGGCTCTACGTCGGGACGTGCGTTGGGCTCTACGTCGGGACGTGCGTTGGGCTCTACGTCGGGACGTGCGTTGGGCTCTACGTCGGGATTTAGCTTACTTTCAGCTCTACGTCGGGACGTGCGTTGGCCTCTACGTCGGGACGTGCGTTGGCCTCTACGTCGGGATTTAGCTTACTTTCAGCTCTACATCGGGACGTGCGTTGGGCTCTACGTCGGGACGTGCGTTGGGCTCTACGTCGGGATTTAGCTTACTTTCAGCTCTACGTCGGGACGTGCGTTGGACTCTACGTCGGGACGTGCGTTGGGCTCTACGTCGGGACGTGCGTTGGGTTCTACGTCGGGACGTGCGTTGGGCTCTACGTCTGTAGTTTGCTAACTTTCAGCTCTACGTCGGGACGTGCGTTGGGCTCTACGTCGGGAAGTGCGTTGGGCTCTACGTCTGTAGTTTGCTAACTTTCAGCTCTACGTCGGGACGTGCGTTGGGCTCTACGTCGGGACGTGCATTGGGCTCTACGTCGGGACGTGCGTTGGGCTCTACGTCGGGATTTAGCTTACTTTAAGCTCTACGTCGGGACGTGCGTTGGGCTCTACGTCGGGACGTGCGTTGGGGTCTACGTCCGGACGTGCGTTGGGCTCTACGTCGGGATTTAGCTTACTTTCAGGTCTACGTCGGGACGTGCGTTGGGCTCTACGTCGGGACGTGCGTTGGGGTCTACGTCCGTACGTGCGTTGGGCTCTACGTCGGGATTTAGCTTACTTTCAGGTCTACGTCGGGACGTGCGTTGGGCTCTACGTCGGGACGTGCGTTGGCCTCTAAGTCGGGACGTGCGTTGGCCTCTACGTCGGGACGTGCGTTGGCCTCTACGTCGGGATTTAGCTTACTTTCAGCTCTACGTCGGGACGTGCGTTGGGCGCTACGTCGGGACGTGCGTTGGGCGCTAGGTCGGGACGTGCGTTGGGCGTTGCTTCGGGACGTGCGTTGGGCGCTACGTCGGGATTTAGCTTACTTTCAGCTCTACGTCGGGAAGTGCGTTGGGCTCTACGTTGGGACGTGCGGTGGGCTCTACGTCGGGACGTGCGTTGGGCTCTACGTCGGGATTTAGCTTACTTTCAGCTCTACGTCGGGACGTGCGTTGGCCTCTACGTCGGGACGTGCGTTGGCCTCTACTTCGGGATTTAGCTTACTTTCAGCTCTACGTCGGGACGTGCGTTGGCCTCTACGTTGGGACGTGCGTTGGCCTCTACGTCGGGATTTAGCTTACTTTCAGCTCTACGTCGGGACGTGTGTTGGGCTCTACGTCGGGATTTAGCTTACTTTCAGCTCTACGTCGGGACGTGCGTTGGGCTCTACGTCGGGACGTGCGTTGGGCTCTACGTCTGTAGTTAGCTAACTTTCAGCTCTACGTCGGGACGTGCGTTGGGCTCTATGTCGGGACGTGCGTTGGGCTCTACGTCGGGACGTGCGTTGGGCTCTACGTCGGGATTTAGCTTACTTTCAGCTCTACGTCGGGACGTGCGTTGGGCTCCACGTCGGGACGTGCGTTGGGCTCTACGTCGGGACGTGCGTTGGGCTCTACGTTTGTAGTTAGCTAACTTTCAGCTCTACGTCGGGACGTGCGTTGGGCTCTACGTCGGGACGTGCGTTGGGCTCTACGTCGGGACGTGCGTTGGGCTCTACGTCGGGACGTGCGTTGGGCTCTACGTCGGGATTTAGTTTACTTTCAGCTCTACGTCGGGACGTGCGTTGGCCTCTATGTCGGGACGTGCGTTGGGCTCTACGTCGGGACGTGCGTTGGCCTCTACGTCTGGACGTGCGTTGGCTTCTACGTCGGGATTTAGCTTACCTTCAGCTCTACGTCGCGACGTGCGTTGGGCTCTACGTCGGGACGTGCGTTGGGCTCTACGTCGGGACGCGCGTTGGGCTCTACGTCTGTAGTTAGCTAACTTTCAGCTCTACGTCGGGACGCGCGTTGGGCTCTTCGTCTGTAGTTAGCTAACTTTCAGCTCTACGTCGGGACGCGCGTTGGGCTCTTCGTCTGTAGTTAGCTAACTTTCAGCTCTACGTCGGGACGTGCGTTGGGCTCTACGTCGGGACGTGCGTTGGGCTCTACGTCGGGACGTGCGTTGGGCTCTAGGTCGGGATTTAGCTTACCTTCAGGTCTACGTCGGGACGTGCGTTGGGCTCTATGTCGGGACGTGCGTTGGGCTCTACGTCGGGACGTGCGTTGGGCTCTACGTCTGTAGTTAGCTTACTTTCAGCTCTATGTCGGGACGTGCGTTGGGCTCTACGTCTGTAGTTAGCTAACTTTCAGCTCTACGTCGGGACGTGCGTTGGGCTCTACATCTGTAGTTAGCTAACATTCAGCTCTACGTCAAGACGTGCGTTGGGCGCTACGTCGGAACGTGCGTTGGGCTCTACGTCGGGATTTAGCTTACTTTAAGCTCTACGTCGGGACGTGCGTTGGGGTCTACGTCGGGACGTGCGTTGGGCTCTACGTCAGGATTTAGCTTACTTTCAGGTCTACGTCGGGACGTGCGTTGGGCTCTACGTCGGGACGTGCGTTGGGCTCTACGTCGGGACGTGCGTTGGGCTCTACGTCGGGATTTAGCTTACTTTTCAGCTCTACGTCGGGACGTGCGTTGGCCTCTACGTCGGGACGTGCGTTGGCCTCTACGTCAGGACGTGCGTTGGCCTCTACGTCGGGATTTAGCTTACTTTCAGCTCTACGTCGGGACGTGCGTTGGATGCTACGTCGGGACGTGCATTGGGCGCTACGTCGGGACGTGCGTTGGGCGCTACTTCGGGACGTGCGTTGGGCGCTACGTTGGAATTTAGCTTACTTTCAGCTCTACGTCGGGATGTGCGTTGGGCTCTATGTCGGGATGTGCGTTGGGCTCTACGTCGGGACGTGTGTTGGGCTCTACGTCGGGACGTGCGTTGGGCTCTACGTCGGGATTTAGCTTACTTTCAGCTCTACGTCGGGACGTGCATTGGGCTCTACGTCGGGACGTGCGTTGGGCTCTACGTCGGGATTTAGCTTACTTTCAGCTCTACGTCGGGACGTGCGTTGGCCTCTACGTCGGCATTTAGCTTACTTTCAGCTCTACGTCGGGACGTGCGTTGGGCTCTACGTCGGAACGTGCGTTGGGCTCTACGTCGGGACGTGCGTTGGGCTCTACGTCGGGACGTGCGTTGGGTTCTACGTCGGGACGTGCGTTGGGCTCTACGTCTGTAGTTAGCTAACTTTCAGCTCTACGTCGGGACGTGCGTTGGGCTCTACGTCGGGACGTGCGTTGGGCTCTACGTCGGGACGTGCGTTGGGCTCTACGTCGGGATTTAGCTTACTTTAAGCTCTACGTCGGGACGTGCGTTGGGCTCTACGTCGGGACGTGCGTTGGGCTCTACGTCGGGATTTAGCTTACTTTCAGCTCTACGTCGGGACGTGCATTGGCCTCTACGTCGGCATTTAGCTTACTTTCAGCTCTACGTCGGGACGTGCGTTGGGCTCTACGTCGGGAGGTGCGTTGGGCTCTACGTCGGGAGGTGCGTTGGGCTCTACGTCGGGACGTGCGTTGGGTTCTACGTCGGGACCTGCGTTGGGCTCTACGTCTGTAGTTAGCTAACTTTCTGCTCTACGTCGGGACGTGCGTTGGGCTCTACGTCTGTAGTTAGCTAACTTTCAGCTCTACGTCGGGACGTGCGTTGGGCTCTATGTTGGGACGTGCGTTGGGCTCTACGTCGGGATTTAGCTTACTTTCAGCTCTAAATCGGGACGTGCGTTGGCCTCTACGTCGGGACGTGCGTTGGGCGCTACGTCGGGACGTGCGTTGGCCTCTACGTCGGGACGTGCGTTGGCCTCTACGTCGGGATTTAGCTTACTTTCAGCTCTACGTCGGGACGTGCGTTGGCCTCTACGTCGGGACGTGCGTTGGGCTCTACGTCGGGACGTGCGTTGGGCTCTACGTCGGGACGCGCGTTGGGCTCTACGTCTGTAGTTAGCTAACTTTCAGCTCTACGTCGGAACGCGCGTTGGGCTCTTCGTCTGTAGTTAGCTAACTTTCAGCTCTACGTCGGGACGCGCGTTGGGCTCTACGTCTGTAGTTAGCTAACTTTCAGCTCTACGTCGGGACGCGCGTTGGGCTCTTCGTCTGTAGTTAGCTAACTTTCAGCTCTACGTCGGGACGTGCGTTGGGCTCTACGTCGGGACGTGCGTTGGGCTCTACGTCGGGACGTGCGTTGGGCTCTAGGTCGGGATTTAGCTTACCTTCAGGTCTACGTCGGGACGTACGTTGGGCTCTATGTCGGGACGTGCGTTGGGCTCTACGTCGGGACGTGCGTTGGGCTCTACGTCTGTAGTTAGCTTACTTTCAGCTCTATGTCGGGACGTGCGTTGGGCTCTACGTCTGTAGTTAGCTAACTTTCAGCTCTACGTCGGGACGTGCGTTGGGCTCTACATCTGTAGTTAGCTAACATTCAGCTCTACGTCAAGACGTGCGTTGGGCGCTACGTCGGAACGTGCGTTGGGCTCTACGTCGGGATTTAGCTTACTTTAAGCTCTACGTCGGGACGTCCGTTGGGCTCTACGTCGGGATTTAGCTTACTTTCAGCTCTACGTCGGGACGTGCGTTGGGCTCTAAGTCGGGACGTGCGTTGGGCTCTACGTCGGGATTTAGCTTACTTTAAGCTCTACGTCGGGACGTGCGTTGGGCTCTACGTCGGGACGTGCGTTGGGGTCTACGTCGGGACGTGCGTTGGGCTCTACGTCGGGATTTAGCTTACTTTCAGGTCTACGTCGGGACGTGCGTTGGGCTCTACGTCGGGACGTGCGTTGGGCTCTACGTCGGGACGTGCGTTGGGCTCTACGTCGGGATTTAGCTTACTTTTCAGCTCTACGTCGGGACGTGCGTTGGCCTCTACGTCGGGACGTGCGTTGGCCTCTACGTCAGGACGTGCGTTGGCCTCTACGTCGGGATTTAGCTTACTTTCAGCTCTACGTCGGGACGTGCGTTGGCCTCTACGTCGGAACGTGCGTTGGGCTCTACGTCGGGACGTGCGTTGGGCTCTACGTCGGGACGTGCGTTGGGTTCTACGTCGGGACGTGCGTTGGGCTCTACGTCTGTAGTTAGCTAACTTTCAGCTCTACGTCGGGACGTGCGTTGGGCTCTACGTCGGGACGTGCGTTGGGCTCTACGTCGGGACGTGCGTTGGGCTCTACGTCGGGATTTAGCTTACTTTAAGCTCTACGTCGGGACGTGCGTTGGGCTCTACGTCGGGACGTGCGTTGGGCTCTACGTCGGGATTTAGCTTACTTTCAGCTCTACGTCGGGACGTGCATTGGCCTCTACGTCGGCATTTAGCTTACTTTCAGCTCTACGTCGGGACGTGCGTTGGGCTCTACGTCGGGAGGTGCGTTGGGCTCTACGTCGGGAGGTGCGTTGGGCTCTACGTCGGGACGTGCGTTGGGTTCTACGTCGGGACCTGCGTTGGGCTCTACGTCTGTAGTTAGCTAACTTTCTGCTCTACGTCGGGACGTGCGTTGGGCTCTACGTCTGTAGTTAGCTAACTTTCAGCTCTACGTCGGGACGTGCGTTGGGCTCTATGTTGGGACGTGCGTTGGGCTCTACGTCGGGATTTAGCTTACTTTCAGCTCTAAATCGGGACGTGCGTTGGCCTCTACGTCGGGACGTGCGTTGGGCGCTACGTCGGGACGTGCGTTGGCCTCTACGTCGGGACGTGCGTTGGCCTCTACGTCGGGATTTAGCTTACTTTCAGCTCTACGTCGGGACGTGCGTTGGCCTCTACGTCGGGACGTGCGTTGGGCTCTACGTCGGGACGTGCGTTGGGCTCTACGTCGGGACGCGCGTTGGGCTCTACGTCTGTAGTTAGCTAACTTTCAGCTCTACGTCGGAACGCGCGTTGGGCTCTTCGTCTGTAGTTAGCTAACTTTCAGCTCTACGTCGGGACGCGCGTTGGGCTCTACGTCTGTAGTTAGCTAACTTTCAGCTCTACGTCGGGACGCGCGTTGGGCTCTTCGTCTGTAGTTAGCTAACTTTCAGCTCTACGTCGGGACGTGCGTTGGGCTCTACGTCGGGACGTGCGTTGGGCTCTACGTCGGGACGTGCGTTGGGCTCTAGGTCGGGATTTAGCTTACCTTCAGGTCTACGTCGGGACGTACGTTGGGCTCTATGTCGGGACGTGCGTTGGGCTCTACGTCGGGACGTGCGTTGGGCTCTACGTCTGTAGTTAGCTTACTTTCAGCTCTATGTCGGGACGTGCGTTGGGCTCTACGTCTGTAGTTAGCTAACTTTCAGCTCTACGTCGGGACGTGCGTTGGGCTCTACATCTGTAGTTAGCTAACATTCAGCTCTACGTCAAGACGTGCGTTGGGCGCTACGTCGGAACGTGCGTTGGGCTCTACGTCGGGATTTAGCTTACTTTAAGCTCTACGTCGGGACGTCCGTTGGGCTCTACGTCGGGATTTAGCTTACTTTCAGCTCTACGTCGGGACGTGCGTTGGGCTCTAAGTCGGGACGTGCGTTGGGCTCTACGTCGGGATTTAGCTTACTTTAAGCTCTACGTCGGGACGTGCGTTGGGCTCTACGTCGGGACGTGCGTTGGGGTCTACGTCGGGACGTGCGTTGGGCTCTACGTCGGGATTTAGCTTACTTTCAGGTCTACGTCGGGACGTGCGTTGGGCTCTACGTCGGGACGTGCGTTGGGCTCTACGTCGGGACGTGCGTTGGGCTCTACGTCGGGATTTAGCTTACTTTTCAGCTCTACGTCGGGACGTGCGTTGGCCTCTACGTCGGGACGTGCGTTGGCCTCTACGTCAGGACGTGCGTTGGCCTCTACGTCGGGATTTAGCTTACTTTCAGCTCTACGTCGGGACGTGCGTTGGCCTCTACGTCGGGACGTGCATTGGGCGCTACGTCGGGACGTGCGTTGGGCGCTACTTCGGGACGTGCGTTGGGCGCTACGTTGGAATTTAGCTTACTTTCAGCTCTACGTCGGGATGTGCGTTGGGCTCTATGTCGGGATGTGCGTTGGGCTCTACGTCGGGACGTGCGTTGGGTTCTACGTCGGGACGTGCGTTGGGCTCTACGTCTGTAGTTAGCTAACTTTCTGCTCTACGTCGGGACGTGCGTTGGGCTCTACGTCTGTAGTTAGCTAACTTTCAGCTCTACGTCGGGACGTGCGTTGGGCTCTACGTCGGGACGTGCGTTGGGCTCTACGTCGGGATTTAGCTTACTTTAAGCTCTACGTCGGGACGTGCGTTGGGCTCTACGTCGGGACGTGCGTTGGGCTCTACGTCGGGACGTGCGTTGGGCTCTACGTCGGGATTTAGCTTACTTTCAGGTCTACGTCGGGACGTGCGTTGGGCTCTACGTCGGGACGTGCGTTGGGCTCTACGTCGGGACATGCGTTGGGCTCTACGTCTGTAGTTAGCTAACTTTCAGCTCTACGTCGGGACGTGCGTTGGGCTCTACGTCGGGACGGGCGTTGGGCTCTACGTCTGTAGTCAGCTAATTTTCAGCTCTACGTCGGGACGTGCGTTGGGCTCTACGTCGGGACGTGCGTTGGGCTCTACGTCGGGACGTGCGTTGGGCTCTACGTCGGGATTTAGCTTACTTTCAGCTCTACGTCGGGACGTGCGTTGGGCTGTACGTCGGGATGTGCGTTGGGCTCTACGTCGGGATTTAGCTTACTTTCAGCTCTACGTCGGGACGTGCATTGGCCTCTACGTCGGCATTTAGCTTACTTTCAGCTCTACGTCGGGACGTGCGTTGGGCTCTACGTCGGGAGGTGCGTTGGGCTCTACGTCGGGACCTGCGTTGGGATCTACGTCTGTAGTTAGCTAACTTTCTGCTCTACGTCGGGACGTGCGTTGGGCTCTACGTCTGTAGTTAGCTAACTTTCAGCTCTACGTCGGGACGTGCGTTGGGCTCTACGTTGGGACGTGCGTTGGGCTCTACGTCGGGATTTAGCTTACTTTCAGCTCTAAATCGGGACGTGCGTTGGCCTCTACGTCGGGACGTGCGTTGGGCGCTACGTCGGGACGTGCGTTGGCCTCTACGTCGGGACGTGCGTTGGCCTCTACGTCGGGATTTAGCTTACTTTCAGCTCTACGTCGGGACGTGCGTTGGCCTCTACGTCGGGACGTGCGTTGGGCTCTACGTCGGGATTTAGCTTAGTTTCAGCTCTACGTCGGGACGTGCGTTGGCCTCTACGTCGGGACGTGCGTTGGGCGCTACGTCGGGACGTGCGTTGGCCTCTACGTCGGGACGTGCGTTGGCCTCTACGTCGGGATTTAGCTTACTTTCAGCTCTACGTCGGGACACGCGTTGGGCTCTACGTCGGGACGTGCGTTGGGCTCTACGTCGGGACACGCGTTGGGCTCTACGTCGGGACGCGCGTTGGGCTCTACGTCTGTAGTTAGCTAACTTTCAGCTCTACGTCGGGACGCGCGTTGGGCTCTCCGTCTGTAGTTAGCTAAGTTTCAGCTCTACGTCGGGACGTGCGTTGGGCTCTACGTCGGGATTTAGCTTACTTTCAGCTCTACGTCGGGACGTGCGTTGGCCTCTACGTCGGGACGTGCGTTGGCCTCCACGTCGGGATTTAGCTTACTTTCAGCTCTACGTCGGGACGTGCGTTGGGCTCTACGTCGGGACGTGCGTTGGGCTCTACGTCGGGATTTAGCTTACTTTCAGCTCTACGTCGGGACGTGCGTTGGACTCTACGTCGGGACGTGCGTTGGGCTCTACGTCGGGACGTGCGTTGGGTTCTACGTCGGGACGTGCGTTGGGCTCTACGTCTGTAGTTTGCTAACTTTCAGCTCTACGTCGGGACGTGCGTTGGGCTCTACGTCGGGAAGTGCGTTGGGCTCTACGTCTGTAGTTTGCTAACTTTCAGCTCTACGTCGGGACGTGCGTTGGGCTCTACGTCGGGACGTGCATTGGGCTCTACGTCGGGACGTGCATTGGGCTCTACGTCGGGATTTAGCTTACTTTAAGCTCTACGTCGGGACGTGCGTTGGGCTCTACGTCGGGACGTGCGTTGGGGTCTACGTCCGGACGTGCGTTGGGCTCTATGTCGGGATTTAGCTTACTTTCAGGTCTACGTCGGGACGTGCGTTGGGCTCTACGTCGGGACGTGCGTTGGCCTCTAAGTCGGGACGTGCGTTGGCCTCTACGTCGGGACGTGCGTTGGCCTCTACGTCGGGATTTAGCTTACTTTCAGCTCTACGTCGGGACGTGCGTTGGGCGCTACGTCGGGACGTGCGTTGGGCGCTAGGTCGGGACGTGCGTTGGGCGTTGCTTCGGGACGTGCGTTGGGCGCTACGTCGGGATTTAGCTTACTTTCAGCTCTACGTCGGGACGTGCGTTGGGCTCTACGTTGGGACGTGCGGTGGGCTCTACGTCGGGACGTGCGTTGGGCTCTACGTCGGGATTTAGCTTACTTTCAGCTCTACGTCGGGACGTGCGTTGGCCTCTACGTCGGGACGTGCGTTGGCCTCTACTTCGGGATTTAGCTTACTTTCAGCTCTACGTCGGGACGTGCGTTGGCCTCTACGTTGGGACGTGCGTTGGCCTCTACGTCGGGATTTAGCTTACTTTCAGCTCTACGTCGGGACGTGTGTTGGGCTCTACGTCGGGATTTAGCTTACTTTCAGCTCTACGTCGGGACGTGCGTTGGGCTCTACGTCGGGACGTGCGTTGGGCTCTACGTCGGGACGTGCGTTGGGCTCTACGTCTGTAGTTAGCTAACTTTCAGCTCTACGTCGGGACGTGCGTTGGGCTCTATGTCGGGACGTGCGTTGGGCTCTACGTCGGGACGTGCGTTGGGCTCTACGTCGGGATTTAGCTTACTTTCAGCTCTACGTCGGGACGTGCGTTGGGCTCCACGTCGGGACGTGCGTTGGGCTCTACGTCGGGACGTGCGTTGGGCTCTACGTTTGTAGTTAGCTAACTTTCAGCTCTACGTCGGGACGTGCGTTGGGCTCTACGTCGGGACGTGCGTTGGGCTCTACGTCGGGACGTGCGTTGGGCTCTACGTCGGGATTTAGTTTACTTTCAGCTCTACGTCGAGACGTGCGTTGGCCTCTACGTCGGGACGTGCGTTGGGCTCTACGTCGGGACGTGCGTTGGCCTCTACGTCTGGACGTGCGTTGGCTTCTACGTCGGGATTTAGCTTACCTTCAGCTCTACGTCGCGACGTGCGTTGGGCTCTACGTCGGGACGTGCGTTGGGCTCTACGTCGGGACGTGCGTTGGGCTCTACGTCGGGACGCGCGTTGGGCTCTACGTCTGTAGTTAGCTAACTTTCAGCTCTACGTCGGGACGCGCGTTGGGCTCTTCGTCTGTAGTTAGCTAACTTTCAGCTCTACGTCGGGACGCGCGTTGGGCTCTTCGTCTGTAGTTAGCTAACTTTCAGCTCTACGTCGGGACGTGCGTTGGGCTCTACGTCGGGACAAGCGTTGGGCTCTACGTCGGGACGTGCGTTGGGCTCTAGGTCGGGATTTAGCTTACCTTCAGGTCTACGTCGGGACGTGCGTTGGGCTCTATATCGGGACGTGCGTTGGGCTCTACGTCGGGACGTGCGTTGGGCTCTACGTCTGTAGTTAGCTTACTTTCAGCTCTATGTCGGGACGTGCGTTGGGCTCTACGTCTGTAGTTAGCTAACTTTCAGCTCTACGTCGGGACGTGCGTTGGGCTCTACATCTGTAGTTAGCTAACATTCAGCTCTACGTCAAGACGTGCGTTGGGCGCTACGTCGGAACGTGCGTTGGGCTCTACGTCGGGATTTAGCTTACTTTAAGCTCTACGTCGGGACGTCCGTTGGGCTCTACGTCGGGATTTAGCTTACTTTCAGCTCTACGTCGGGACGTGCGTTGGGCTCTAAGTCGGGACGTGCGTTGGGCTCTACGTCGGGATTTAGCTTACTTTAAGCTCTACGTCGGGACGTGCGTTGGGCTCTACGTCGGGACGTGCGTTGGGGTCTACGTCGGGACGTGCGTTGGGCTCTACGTCAGGATTTAGCTTACTTTCAGGTCTACGTCGGGACGTGCGTTGGGCTCTACGTCGGGACGTGCGTTGGGCTCTACGTCGGGACGTGCGTTGGGCTCTACGTCGGGATTTAGCTTACTTTTCAGCTCTACGTCGGGACGTGCGTTGGCCTCTACGTCGGGACGTGCGTTGGCCTCTACGTCAGGACGTGCGTTGGCCTCTACGTCGGGATTTAGCTTACTTTCAGCTCTACGTCGGGACGTGCGTTGGATGCTACGTCGGGACGTGCATTGGGCGCTACGTCGGGACGTGCGTTGGGCGCTACTTCGGGACGTGCGTTGGGCGCTACGTTGGAATTTAGCTTACTTTCAGCTCTACGTCGGGATGTGCGTTGGGCTCTATGTCGGGATGTGCGTTGGGCTCTACGTCGGGACGTGTGTTGGGCTCTACGTCGGGACGTGCGTTGGGCTCTACGTCGGGATTTAGCTTACTTTCAGCTCTACGTCGGGACGTGCGTTGGGCTCTACGTCGGGACGTGCGTTGGGCTCTACGTCGGGATTTAGCTTACTTTCAGCTCTACGTCGGGACGTGCGTTGGCCTCTACGTCGGCATTTAGCGTACTTTCAGCTCTACGTCGGGACGTGCGTTGGGCTCTACGTCGGGACGTGCGTTGGGCTCTACGTCGGGACGTGCGTTGGGCTCTACGTCGGGACGTGCGTTGGGTTCTACGTCGGGACGTGCGTTGGGCTCTACGTCTGTAGTTAGCTAACTTTCTGCTCTACGTCGGGACGTGCGTTGGGCTCTACGTCTGTAGTTAGCTAACTTTCAGCTCTACGTCGGGACGTGCGTTGGGCTCTACGTCGGGACGTGCGTTGGGCTCTACGTCGGGACGTGCGTTGGGCTCTACGTCGGGACGTGCGTTGGGCTCTACGTCGGGACGTGCGTTGGGCTCTACGTCGGGACGTGCGTTGGGCTCTACGTCGGGATTTAGCTTACTTTAAGCTCTACGTCGGGACGTGCGTTGGGCTCTACGTCGGGACGTGCGTTGGGCACTACGTCGGGATTTAGCTTACTTTTCAGGTCTACGTCGGGACGTGCGTTGGGCTCTACGTCGGGACGTGCGTTGGGCTCTACGTCGGGACGTGCGTTGGGCTCTACGTCTGTAGTTAGCTAACTTTCAGCTCTACGTCGGGACGTGCGTTGGGCTCTACGTCGGGACGTGCGTTGGGCTCTACGTCTGTAGTCAGCTAATTTTCAGCTCTACGTCGGGACGTGCGTTGGGCTCTACGTCGGGACGTGCGTTGGGCTCTACGTCGGGACGTGCGTTGGGCTCTACGTCGGGATTTAGCTTACTTTCAGCTCTACGTCGGGACGTGCGTTGGGCTCTAAGTCGGGACGTGCGTTGGGCTCTACGTCGGGATTTAGCTTACTTTCAGCTCTACGTCGGGACGTGCATTGGCCTCTACGTCGGCATTTAGCTTACTTTCAGCTCTACGTCGGGACGTGCGTTGGGCTCTACGTCGGGAGGTGCGTTGGGCTCTACGTCGGGAGGTGCGTTGGGCTCTACGTCGGGACGTGCGTTGGGTTCTACGTCGGGACCTGCGTTGGGCTCTACGTCTGTAGTTAGCTAACTTTCTGCTCTACGTCGGGACGTGCGTTGGGCTCTACGTCTGTAGTTAGCTAACTTTCAGCTCTACGTCGGGACGTGCGTTGGGCTCTATGTTGGGACGTGCGTTGGGCTCTACGTCGGGATTTAGCTTACTTTCAGCTATAATCGGGACGTGCGTTGGCCTCTACGTCGGGACGTGCGTTGGCCGCTACGTCGGGACGTGCGTTGGCCTCTACGTCGGGACGTGCGTTGGCCTCTACGTCGGGATTTAGCTTACTTTCAGCTCTACGTCGGGACGTGCGTTGGCCTCTACGTCGGGACGTGCGTTGGGCTCTACGTCGGGACGTGCGTTGGGCTCTACGTCGGGACGCGCGTTGGGCTCTACGTCTGTAGTTAGCTAACTTTCAGCTCTACGTCGGAACGCGCGTTGGGCTCTTCGTCTGTAGTTAGCTAACTTTCAGCTCTACGTCGGGACGTGCGTTGGGCTATACGTCGGGACGTGCGTTGGGCTCTACGTCGGGATTTAGCTTACTTTCAGGTCTACGTCGGGACGTGCGTTGGGCTCTACGTCGGGACGTGCGTTGGGCTCTACGTCGGGATTTAGCTTACTTTCAGCTCTACGTCGGGACGTGCGTTGGGCTCTACTTCGGGACGTGCGTTGGGCTCTACGTCGGGACGTGCGTTGGGCTCTATGTCGGGATTTAGCTTATCTTCAGCTCTACGTCGGGACGTGCGTTGGCCTCTACGTCGGGACGTGCGTTGGCCTCTACGTCGGGATTTATCTTACTTTCAGCTCTACGTCGGGACGTGCGTTGGCCTCTACGTCGGGACGTGCGTTGGGCGCTACGTCGGGACGTGCGTTGGGCTCTACGTCGGGATTTAGCTTACTTTCAGGTCTACGTCGGGACGTGCGTTGGGCTCTACGTCGGGACGTGCGTTGGGCTCTACGTCGGGACGTGCGTTGGGCTCTACGTCGGGATTTAGCTTACTTTCAGCTCTACGTCGGGACGTGCGTTGGGCTCTACGTCGGGACGTGCGTTGGGCACTACGTCGGGACGTGCGTTGGGCTCTACGTCGGGACGTGCGTTGGGCTCTACGTCGGGACGTGCGTTGGGCTCTACGTCGGGATTTAGCTTACTTTCAGCTCTACGTCGGGGCGTGCGTTGGGCTCTACGTCGGGACGTGCGTTGGGCACTACGTCGGGACGTGCGTTGGGCTCTACTTCGGGATTTAGCTTACTTTCAGGTCTACGTCGGGACGTGCGTTGGGCTCTACTTCGGGACGTGCGTTGGGCTCTACGTCGGGACGTGCGTTGGGCTCTACGTTGGGATTTAGCTTACTTTCAGCTCTACGTCGGGACGTGCGTTGGGCTCTACGTCGGGACGTGCGTTGGGCTCTACGTCGGGATTTAGCTTGCTTTCAGCTCTACGTCGGGACGTGCGTTGGCCTCTACGTCGGGACGTGCGTTGGGCGCTACGTCGGGACGTGCGTTGGGCTCTACGTCGGGATTTAGCTTACTTTCAGGTCTACGTCGGGACGTGCGTTGGGCTCTACGTCGGGACGTGCGTTGGGCTCTACGTCGGGACGTGCGTTGGGCTCTACGTCGGGACGTGCGTTGGGCTCTACGTGGGGATTTAGCTTACTTTCAGCTCTACGTCGGGACGTGCGTTGGGCTCTACTTCGGGACGTGCATTGGGCTCTACGTCGGGACGTGCGTTGGGCTCTATGTCGGGATTTAGCTTATCTTCAGCTCTACGTCGGGACGTGCGTTGGCCTCTACGTCGGGACGTGCGTTGGCCTCTACGTCGGGATTTAGCTTACTTTCAGCTCTACGTCGGGACGTGCGTTGGCCTCTACGTCGGGACGTGCGTTGGGCGCTACGTCGGGACGTGCGTTGGGCTCTACGTCGGGATTTAGCTTACTTTCAGGTCTACGTCGGGACGTGCGTTGGGCTCTACGTCGGGACGTGCGTTGGGCTCTACGTCGGGACGTGCGTTGGGCTCTACGTCGGGATTTAGCTTACTTTCAGCTCTACGTCGGGACGTGCGTTGGGCTCTACGTCGGGACGTGCGTTGGGCACTACGTCGGGACGTGCGTTGGGCTCTACTTCGGGATTTAGCTTACTTTCAGGTCTACGTCGGGACGTGCGTTGGGCTCTACTTCGGGACGTGCGTTGGGCTCTACGTCTGGACGTGCGTTGGGCTCTACGTTGGGATTTAGCTTACTTTCAGCTCTACGTCGGGACGTGCGTTGGGCTCTACGTCGGGACGTGCGTTGGGCTCTACGTCAGGATTTAGCTTACTTTCAGCTCTACGTCGGGACGTGCGTTGGCCTCTACGTCGGGACATGCGTTGGGCGCTACGTCGGGACGTGCTTTGGCCTCTACGTCGGGACGTGCGTTGGCCTCTACGTCGGGATTTAGCTTACTTTCAGCTCTACGTCGGGACGTGCGTTGGCCTCTACGTCGGGATTTAGCTTACTTTCAGCTCTACGTCGGGACGTGTGTTGGGCTCTACGTCGGGATTTAGCTTACTTTCAGCTCTACGTCGGGACGTGCGTTGGGCTCTACGTCGGGACGTGCGTTGGGCTCTACGTCGGGACGTGCGTTGGGCTCTACGTCTGTAGTTAGCTAACTTTCAGCTCTACGTCGGGACGTGCGTTGGGCTCTATGTCGGGACGTGCGTTGGGCTCTACGTCGGGACGTGCGTTGGGCTCTACGTCGGGATTTAGTTTACTTTCAGCTCTACGTCGGGACGTGCGTTGGCCTCTACGTCGGGACGTGCGTTGGGCTCTACGTCGGGACGTGCGTTGGCCTCTACGTCTGGACGTGCGTTGGCTTCTACGTCGGGATTTAGCTTACCTTCAGCTCTACGTCGCGACGTGCGTTGGGCTCTACGTCGGGACGTGCGTTGGGCTCTACGTCGGGACGTGCGTTGGGCTCTACGTCGGGATTTAGTTTACTTTCAGCTCTACGTCGGGACGTGCGTTGGCCTCTACGTCGGGACGTGCGTTGGGCTCTACGTCGGGACGTGCGTTGGCCTCTACGTCTGGACGTGCGTTGGCTTCTACGTCGGGATTTAGCTTACCTTCAGCTCTACGTCGCGACGTGCGTTGGGCTCTACGTCGGGACGTGCTTTGGGCTCTACGTCGGGACACGCGTTGGGCTCTACGTCGGGACGCGCGTTGGGCTCTACGTCTGTAGTTAGCTAACTTTCAGCTCTACGTCGGGACGCGTGTTGGGCTCTTCATCTGTAGTTAGCTAACTTTCAGCTCTACGTCGGGACGCGCGTTGGGCTCTTCGTCTGTAGTTAGCTAACTTTCAGCTCTACGTCGGGACGTGCGTTGGGCTCTACGTCGGGACGTGCGTTGGGCTCTACGTCGGGACGTGCGTTGGGCTCTAGGTCGGGATTTAGCTTACCTTCAGGTCTACGTCGGGACGTGCGTTGGGCTCTATGTCGGGACGTGCGTTGGGCTCTACGTCGGGACGTGCGTTGGGCTCTACGTCTGTAGTTAGCTTACTTTCAGCTCTATGTCGGGACGTGCGTTGGGCTCTACGTCTGTAGTTAGCTAACTTTCAGCTCTACGTCGGGACGTGCGTTGGGCTCTACATCTGTAGTTAGCTAACATTCAGCTCTACGTCAAGACGTGCGTTGGGCGGTACGTCGGAACGTGCGTTGGGCTCTACGTCGGGATTTAGCTTACTTTAAGCTCTACGTCGGGACGTCCGTTGGGCTCTACGTCGGGATTTAGCTTACTTTCAGCTCTACGTCGGGACGTGCGTTGGGCTCTAAGTCGGGACGTGCGTTGGGCTCTACGTCGGGATTTAGCTTACTTTAAGCTCTACGTCGGGACGTGCGTTGGGCTCTACGTCGGGACGTGCGTTGGGGTCTACGTCGGGACGTGCGTTGGGCTCTACGTCGGGATTTAGCTTACTTTCAGGTCTACGTCGGGACGTGCGTTGGGCTCTACGTCGGGACGTGCGTTGGGCTCTACGTCGGGACGTGCGTTGGGCTCTACGTCGGGATTTAGCTTACTTTTCAGCTCTACGTCGGGACGTGCGTTGGCCTCTACGTCGGGACGTGCGTTGGCCTCTACGTCAGGACGTGCGTTGGCCTCTACGTCGGGATTTAGCTTACTTTCAGCTCTACGTCGGGACGTGCGTTGGATGCTACGTCGGGACGTGCATTGGGCGCTACGTCGGGACGTGCGTTGGGCGCTACTTCGGGACGTGCGTTGGGCGCTACGTTGGAATTTAGCTTACTTTCAGCTCTACGTCGGGATGTGCGTTGGGCTCTATGTCGGGATGTGCGTTGGGCTCTATGTCGGGATGTGCGTTGGGCTCTACGTCGGGACGTGTGTTGGGCTCTACGTCGGGACGTGCGTTGGGCTCTACGTCGGGATTTAGCTTACTTTCAGCTCTACGTCGGGACGTGCGTTGGGCTCTACGTCGGGACGTGCGTTGGGCTCTACGTCGGGATTTAGCTTACTTTTAGCTCTACGTCGGGACGTGCGTTGGCCTCTACGTCGGCATTTAGCTTACTTTCAGCTCTACGTCGGGACGTGCGTTGGGCTCTACGTCGGGACGTGCGTTGGGCTCTACGTCGGGACGTGCGTTGGGCTCTACGTCGGGACGTGCGTTGGGTTCTACGTCGGGACGTGCGTTGGGCTCTACGTCTGTAGTTAGCTAACTTTCTGCTCTACGTCGGGACGTGCGTTGGGCTCTACGTCTGTAGTTAGCTAACTTTCAGCTCTACGTCGGGACGTGCGTTGGGCTCTACGTCGGGACGTGCGTTGGGCTCTACGTCGGGACGTGCGTTGGGCTCTACGTCGGGATTTAGCTTACTTTTCAGGTCTACGTCGGGACCTGCGTTGGGCTCTACGTCGGGACGTGCGTTGGGCTCTACGTCGGGACGTGCGTTGGGCTCTACGTCTGTAGTTAGCTAACTTTCAGCTCTACGTCGGGACGTGCGTTGGGCTCTACGTCGGGACGGGCGTTGGGCTCTACGTCTGTAGTCAGCTAATTTTCAGCTCTACGTCGGGACGTGCGTTGGGCTCTACGTCGGGACGTGCGTTGGGCTCTACGTCGGGACGTGCGTTGGGCTCTACGTCGGGATTTAGCTTACTTTCAGCTCTACGTCGGGACGTGCGTTGGGCTGTACGTCGGGACGTGCGTTGGGCTCTACGTCGGGATTTAGCTTACTTTCAGCTCTACGTCGGGACGTGCATTGGCCTCTACGTCGGCATTTAGCTTACTTTCAGCTCTACGTCGGGAGGTGCGTTGGGCTCTACGTCGGGAGGTGCGTTGGGCTCTACGTCGGGAGGTGCGTTGGGCTCTACGTCGGGACGTGCGTTGGGTTCTACGTCGGGACCTGCGTTGGGATCTACGTCTGTAGTTAGCTAACTTTCTGCTCTACGTCGGGACGTGCGTTGGGCTCTACGTCTGTAGTTAGCTAAGTTTCAGCTCTACGTCGGGACGTGCGTTGGGCTCTAAGTTGGGACGTGCGTTGGGCTCTACGTCGGGATTTAGCTTACTTTCAGCTCTAAATCGGGACGTGCGTTGGCCTCTACGTCGGGACGTGCGTTGTGCGCTACGTCGGGACGTGCGTTGGCCTCTACGTCGGGACGTGCGTTGGCCTCTACAACGGGATTTAGCTTACTTTCAGCTCTACGTCGGGACGTGCGTTGGCCTCTACGTCGGGACGTGCGTTGGGCTCTACGTCGGGACGTGCGTTGGGCTCTACGTCGGGACGCGCGTTGGGCTCTTCGTCTGTAGTTAGCTAACTTTCAGCTCTACGTCGGGACGTGCGTTGGGCTCTACGTCGGGACGTGCGTTGGGCTCTACGTCGGGATTTAGCTTACTTTCAGGTCTACGTCGGGACGTGCGTTGGGCTCTACGTCGGGACGTGCGTTGGGCTCTACGTCGGGATTTAGCTTACTTTCAGCTCTACGTCGGGACGTGCGTTGGGCTCTACTTCGGGACATGCGTTGGGCTCTACGTCGGGACGTGCGTTGGGCTCTATGTCGGGATTTAGCTTATCTTCAGCTCTACGTCGGGACGTGCGTTGGCCTCTACGTCGGGACGTGCGTTGGCCTCTACGTCGGGATTTAGCTTACTTTCAGCTCTACGTCGGGACGTGCGTTGGTCTCTACGTCGGGACGTGCGTTGGGCGCTACGTCCGGACGTGCGTTGGGCTCTACGTCGGGATTTAGCTTACTTTCAGGTCTACGTCGGGACGTGCGTTGGGCTCTACGTCGGGACGTGCGTTGGGCGCTACGTTGGGACGTGCGTTGGGCTCTACGTCGGGATTTAGCTTACTTTCAGCTCTACGTCGGGACGTGCGTTGGGCTCTACGTCGGGACGTGCGTTGGGCACTACGTCGGGACGTGCGTTGGGCTCTACGTCGGGACGTGCTTTGGGCTCTACGTCGGGACGTGCGTTGGGCTCTACGTCGGGATTTAGCTTACTTTCAGCTCTACGTCGGGACGTGCGTTGGGCTCTACGTCGGGACGTGCGTTGGGCACTACGTCGGGACGTGCGTTGGGCTCTACTTCGGGATTTAGCTTACTTTCAGGTCTACGTCGGGACGTGCGTTGGGCTCTACTTCGGGACGTGCGTTGGGCTCTACGTCGGGACGTGCGTTGGGCTCTACGTTGGGATTTAGCTTACTTTCAGCTCTAGGTCGGGACGTGCGTTGGGCTCTACGTCGGGACGTGCGTTGGGCTCTACGTCGGGATTTAGCTTGCTTTCAGCTCTACGTCGGGACGTGCGTTGGCCTCTACGTCGGGACGTGCGTTGGGCGCTACGTCGGGACGTGCGTTGGGCTCTACGTCGGGATTTAGCTTACTTTCAGGTCTACGTCGGGACGTGCGTTGGGCTCTACGTCGGGACGTGCGTTGGGCTCTACGTCGGGACGTGCGTTGGGCTCTACGTCGGGATTTAGCTTACTTTCAGCTCTACGTCGGGACGTGCGTTGGGCTCTACTTCGGCACGTGCGTTGGGCTCTACGTCGGGACGTGCGTTGGGCTCTATGTCGGGATTTAGCTTATCTTCAGCTCTACGTCGGGACGTGCGTTGGCCTCTACGTCGGGACGTGCGTTGGCCTCTACGTCGGGATTTAGCTTACTTTCAGCTCTACGTCGGGACGTGCGTTGGCCTCTACGTCGGGACGTGCGTTGGGCGCTACGTCGGGACGTGCTTTGGGCTCTACGTCGGGACGTGCGTTGGGCTCTACGTCGGGATTTAGCTTACTTTCAGCTCTACGTCGGGACGTGCGTTGGGCTCTACGTCGGGACGTGCGTTGGGCACTACGTCGGGACGTGCGTTGGGCTCTCCTTCGGGATTTAGCTTACTTTCAGGTCTACGTCGGGACGTGCGTTGGCCTCTACGTCGGGACATGCGTTGGGCGCTACGTCGGGACGTGCGTTGGCCTCTACGTCGGGACGTGCGTTGGCCTCTACGTCGGGACGTGCGTTGGGCTCTACGTTGGGATTTAGCTTACTTTCAGCTCTACGTCGGGACGTGCGTTGGGCTCTACGTCGGGACGTGCGTTGGGCTCTACGTCAGGATTTAGCTTACTTTCAGCTCTACGTCGGGACGTGCGTTGGCCTCTACGTCGGGACATGCGTTGGGCGCTACGTCGGGACGTGCGTTGGCCTCTACGTCGGGACGTGCGTTGGCCTCTACGTCGGGATTTAGCTTACTTTCAGCTCTACGTCGGGACATGCGTTGGCCTCTACGTCGGGACGTGCGTTGGGCTCTACGTCGGGACGTGCGTTGGTTTCTATGTCGGGACGCGCGTTGGGCTCTTCGTCTGTAGTTAGCTAACTTTCAGCTCTACGTCGGGACGCGCGTTGGGCTCTTCGTCTGTAGTTAGCTAAGTTTCAGCTCTACGTCGGGACGTGCGTTGGGCTCTACGTCGGGACGTGCGTTGGGCTCTACGTCGGGACGTGCGTTGGGCTCTACGTCGGGATTTAGCTTACTTTCAGCTCTACGTCGGGACGTGCGTTGGGCTCTACGTCGGGACGTGCGTTGGGCACTACGTCGGGACGTGCGTTGGGCTCTACTTCGGGATTTAGCTTACTTTCAGGTCTACGTCGGGACGTGCGTTGGCCTCTACGTCGGGACGTGCGTTGGCCTCTACGTCGGGATTTAGCTTACTTTCAGCTCTACGTCGGGACGTGCGTTGGGCGCTACGTCGGGACGTGCGTTGGGCGCTAGGTCGGGACGTGCGTTGGGCGTTGCTTCGGGACGTGCGTTGGGCGCTACGTCGGGATTTAGCTTACTTTCAGCTCTACATCGGGACGTGCGTTGGCCTCTACGTCGGGACGTGCGTTGGCCTCTACTTCGGGATTTAGCTTACTTTCAGCTCTACGTCGGGACGTGCGTTGGGCTCTACGTCGGAACTTGCGTTGGGCTCTACGTCGGGATTTAGCTTACTTTCAGCTCTACGTCGGGACGTGCGTTGGGCTCCACGTCGGGACGTGCGTTGGGCTCTACGTCGGGACGTGCGTTGGGCTCTACGTTTGTAGTTAGCTAACTTTCAGCTCTACGTCGGGACGTGCGTTGGGCTCTACGTCGGGACGTGCGTTGGGCTCTACGTCGGGACGCGCGTTGGGCTCTACGTCTGTAGTTAGCTAACTTTCAGCTCTACGTCGGGACGCGCGTTGGGCTCTTCGTCTGTAGTTAGCTAACTTTCAGCTCTACGTCGGGACGTGCGTTGGGCTCTACGTCGGGACGTGCGTTGGGCTCTACGTCGGGACGTGCGTTGGGCTCTAGGTCGGGATTTAGCTTACTTTCAGCTCTACGTCGGGACGTGCATTGGGCGCTACGTCGGGACGTGCGTTGGGCTCTACGTCGGGACATGCGTTGGGTTCTACGTCGGGACGTGCGTTGGGCTCTACGTCGGGACGTGCGTTGGGCTCTACATCAGGATTTAGCTTACTTTCAGCTCTACGTCGGGACGTGCGTTGGGCTCTACGTCGGGACGTGCGTTGGGCTCTACGTCGGGACGTGCGTTGGGCTCTACGTCTGTAGTTAGCTAACTTTCTGCTCTACGTCGGGACGTGCGTTGGGCGCTATGTCGGGACGTGCGTTGGGCTCTACGTCGGGACGTGCGTTGGGCTCTACATCAGGATTTAGCTTACTTTCAGGTCTACGTCGGGACGTGCGTTGGGCTCTACGTCGGGACGTGCGTTGGGCTCTACGTCGGGACGTGCGTTGGGCTCTACGTCTGTAGTTAGCTAACTTTCTGCTCTACGTCGGGACGTGCGTTGGGCTCTACGTCTGTAGTTAGGTAACTTTCAGCTCTACGTCGGGACGTGCGTTGGGCGCTACGTCGGGACGTGCGTTGGGCTCTACGTCGGGACGTGCGTTGGGCTCTAAGTCGGGACGTGCGTTGGGCTCTACCTCGGGATTTAGCTTAATTTCAGCTCTACGTCGAGACGTGCGTTGGCCTCTACGTCGGGACGTGCGTTGGCCTCTACATCGGGACGTGCGTTGGGCTCTACGTCGGGACGTGCGTTGGGCTCTACGTCGGGATTTAGCTTACTTTCAGCTCTACGTCGGGACGTGCGTTGGGCTCTACGTCGGGACGTGCGTTGGGCTCTACGTCGGGACACGCGTTGGGCTCTACGTCGGGACGCGCGTTGGGCTCTACGTCTGTAGTTAGCTAACTTTCAGCTCTACGTCGGGACGCGCGTTGGGCTCTTCGTCTGTAGTTAGCTAACTTTCAGCTCTACGTCGGGACGTGCGTTGGGCTCTACGTTGGGACGTGCGTTGGGCTCTACGTCGGGATGTGCGTTGGGTTCTACGTCGGGACGTGCGTTGAGCTCTACGTCGGGATTTAGCTTACTTTCAGCTCTACGTCGGGACGTGCGTTAAGCTCTACGTCGGGACGTGCGTTGGGCTCTACGTCGGGACGTGCGTTGGGCTCTACGTCGGGATTTAGCTTACTTTCAGGTCTACGTCGGGACGTGCGTTGGGCTCTACGTCGGGACGTGCGTTGGGCTCTACGTCTGTAGTTAGCTAACTTTCAGTTCTACGTCGGGACGTGCGTTGGGCTCTACATCTGTAGTTAGCTAACTTTCAGCTCTACGTCGGGACGTGCGTTGGGCGCTACGTCGGAACTTGCGTTGGGCTCTACGTCGGGACGTGCGTTGGGCTCTACGTCGGGATTTAGCTTACTTTCAGCTCTACGTCGGGACGTGCGTTGGGCTCTACGTCGGAACGTGCGTTGGGCTCCACGTCGGGACGTGCGTTGGGCTCTACGTCTGTAGTTAGCTAACTTTCTGCTCTACGTCGGGACGTGCGTTGGGCTCTACTTCTGTAGTTAGCTAACTTTCAGCTCTACGTCGGGACGTGCGTTGGGCGCTACGTCGGGACGTGCGTTGGGCTCTACGTCGGGACGTCCGTTGGGCTCTACGTCGGGACGTGCGTTGGGCTCTACGTCGGGATTTAGCTTACTTTCAGCTCTACGTCGAGACGTGCGTTGGCCTCTACGTCGGGACGTGCGTTGGCCTCTATATCGGGACGTGCGTTGGTCTCTACGTCGGGACGTGCGTTGGCCTCTACGTCGGGATTTAGCTTACTTGCAGCTCTACGTCGGGACGTGCGTTGGGCTCTACGTCAGGACGTGCGTTGGGCTCTACGTCTGTAGTTAGCTAACTTTCAGCTCTACATCGGGACGTGCGTTGGGCTCTACGTCTGTAGTTAGCTAACTTTCAGCTCTATGTCGGGACGTGCGTTGGGCGCTACGTCGGGACGTGCGTTGGGCGCTACGTCGGGACGTGCGTTGGGCTCTACGTCGGGACATGCGTTGGGCTCTACGTCGGGATTTAGCTTACTTTCAGCTCTACGTCGGGACGTGCGTTGGCCTCTACGTCGGGACGTGCGTTGGCCTCTACGTCGGGACGTGCGTTGGCCTCTACGTCGGGATTTAGCTTACTTTCAGCTCTACGTCGGAACGTGCATTGGGCGCTACGTCGGGACGTGCGTTGGGTGCTACGTCGGGACGTGCATTGGGCGGTACTTCGGGAAATGCGTTGGGCTCTACGTCGGGATTTAGCTTACTTTCAGCTCTACGTCGGGGCGTGCGTTGGGCTCTACGTCGGGACGTGCGTTGGGCTCTACGTCGGGATTTAGCTTACTTTCATCTCTACGTCGGGACGTGTGTTGGCCTCTACATTGGGACGTGCGTTGGCCTCTACGTCGGGATTTAGCTTACTTTCAGCTCTACGTCGGGACGTGCGTTGGCCTCTACGTCGGGACGTGCGTTGGGCTCTACGTCGGGACACGCGTTGGGCTCTACGTCGGGACGCGCGTTGGGCTCTACGTCTGTAGTTAGCTAACTTTCAGCTCTACGTCGGGACGCGCGTTGGGCTCTTCGTCTGTAGTTAGCTAACTTTCAGCTCTATGTCGGGACGTGCGTTGGGCTCTACGTTGGGACGTGCGTTGGGCTCTACGTCGGGATGTGCGTTGGGTTCTACGTCGGGACGTGCGTTGAGCTCTACGTCGGGATTTATCTTACTTTCAGCTCTACGTCGGGACGTGCGTTAGGCTCTACGTCGGGACGTGCGTTGGGCTCTACGTCGGGACGTGCGTTGGGCTCTACGTCGGGATTTAGCTTACTTTCAGGTCTACGTCGGGACGTGCGTTGGGCTCTACGTCGGGACGTGCGTTGGGCTCTACGTCTGTAGTTAGCTAACTTTCAGTTCTACGTCGGGACGTGCGTTGGGCTCTACATCTGTAGTTAGCTAACTTTCAGCTCTACGTCGGGACGTGCGTTGGGCGCTACGTCGGAACTTGCGTTGGGCTCTACGTCGGGACGTGCGTTGGGCTCTACGTCGGGATTTAGCTTACTTTCAGCTCTACGTCGGGACGTGCGTTGGGCTCTACGTCGGAACGTGCGTTGGGCTCCACGTCGGGACGTGCGTTGGGCTCTACGTCTGTAGTTAGCTAACTTTCTGCTCTACGTCGGGACGTGCGTTGGGCTCTACGTCTGTAGTTAGCTAACTTTCAGCTCTACGTCGGGACGTGCGTTGGGCGCTACGTCGGGACGTGCGTTGGGCTCTACGTCGGGACGTCCGTTGGGCTCTACGTCGGGACGTGCGTTGGGCTCTACGTCGGGATTTAGCTTACTTTCAGCTCTACGTCGAGACGTGCGTTGGCCTCTACGTCGGGACGTGCGTTGGCCTCTATATCGGGACGTGCGTTGGTCTCTACGTCGGGACGTGCGTTGGCCTCTACGTCGGGATTTAGCTTACTTGCAGCTCTACGTCGGGACGTGCGTTGGGCTCTACGTCAGGACGTGCGTTGGGCTCTACGTCTGTAGTTAGCTAACTTTCAGCTCTACATCGGGACGTGCGTTGGGCTCTACGTCTGTAGTTAGCTAACTTTCAGCTCTATGTCGGGACGTGCGTTGGGCGCTACGTCGGGACGTGCGTTAGGCGCTACGTCGGGACGTGCGTTGGGCTCTACGTCGGGACATGCGTTGGGCTCTACGTCGGGATTTAGCTTACTTTCAGCTCTACGTCGGGACGTGCGTTGGCCTCTACGTCGGGACGTGCGTTGGCCTCTACGTCGGGACGTGCGTTGGCCTCTACGTCGGGATTTAGCTTACTTTCAGCTCTACGTCGGGACGTGCATTGGGCGCTACGTCGGGACGTGCGTTGGGTGCTACGTCGGGACGTGCATTGGGCGGTACTTCGGGAAATGCGTTGGGCGCTACGTCGGGATTTAGCTTACTTTAAGCTCTACGTCGGGGCGTGCGTTGGGCTCTACGTCGGGACGTGCGTTGGGCTCTACGTCGGGATTTAGCTTACTTTCAGCTCTACGTCGGGACGTGTGTTGGCCTCTACATTGGGACGTGCGTTGGCCTCTACGTCGGGATTTAGCTTACTTTCAGCTCTACGTCGGGACGTGCGTTGGCCTCTACGTCGGGACGTGCGTTGGTCTCTACGTCGGGATTTAGCTTACTTTCAGCTCTACGTCGGGACGCGCGTTGGGCTCTACGTCGGGATTTAGCTTACTTTCAGCTCTACGTCGGGACGTGCGTTGGGCTCTACGTCGGGACGTGCGTTGGGCTCTACGTCGGGACGTGCGTTGGGCTCTACGTCTGTAGTTAGCTAACTTTCAGCTCTACGTCCGGACGTGCGTTGGGCTCTACGTCGGGACGTGCGTTGGGCTCTACGTCGGGATTTAGCTTACTTTCAGCTCTACGTCGGGACGTGCGTTGGGCTCTACGTCGGGACGTGAGTTGGGCTCTACGTCAGGACGTGCGTTGGGCTCTACGTCGGGATTTAGCTTACTTTCAGCTCTACGTCGGGACGTGCGTTGGCCTCTAAGTCGGCATTTAGCTTACTTTCAGCTCTACGTCGGGACGTGCGTTGGGCTCTACGTCGGGACGTGCGTTGGGCTCTACGTCGGGACGTGCGTTGGGTTCTACGTCGGGACGTGCGTTGGGCTCTACGTCTGTAGTTAGCTAACTTTCTGCTCTACGTCGGGACGTGCGTTGGGCTCTACGTCTGTAGTTAGCTAACTTTCAGCTCTACGTCGGGACGTGCGTTGGGCGCTACGTCGGGACGTGCGTTGGGCTCTACGTCGGGACGTGCGTTGGGCTCTACGTCGGGATTTAGGTTACTTTCAGCTCTACGTCAGGACGTGCGTTGGCCTCTACGCCGGGACGTGCGTTGGGCGCTACGTCGGGACGTGCGTTGGCCTCTACGTCGCGACGTGCGTTGGCCTCTAGGTCGGGATTTAGCTTACTTTCAGCTCTACGTCGGGACGTGCGTTGGCCTCTACGTCGGGACGTGCGTTGGGCTCTACGTCGGGACACGCGTTGGGCTCTGCGTCGGGACGTGCGTTGGGCTCTACGTCTGTAGTTAGCTAACTTTCAGCTCTACGTCGGGACGTGAATTGTGCTCTACGTCTGTAGTTAGCTAACTTTCAGCTCTACGTCGGCACGTGCGTTGGGCTCTACGTCGGTACGTGCGTTGGGCTCTACGTCGGGATTTAGCTTACTTTCAGCTCTTCGTCGGGACGTGCGTTGGGCTCTACGTCGGGACGTGCGTTGGGATCTACGTCGGGACGTGCGTTATGCTCTACGTCAGCACGTGCGTTGGGCTCTACGTCGGGATTTAGGTTACTTTCAGCTCTACGTCGGGACGCGCGTTGGGCTCTTCGTCTGTAGTTACCTATCTTTCAGCTCTACGTCGGGACGTGCGTTGGGCTCTACGTCGGGACGTGCGTTGGGCTCTACGTCGGGATTTAGCTTACTTTCAGCTCTACGTCGGGACGTGCATTGGGCGCTACGTCGGGACGTGCGTTGGGCTCTACGTCGGGACGTGCGTTGGGTTCTACGTCGGGACGTGCGTTGGGCTCTACGTCTGTAGTTAGCTAACTTTCAGCTCTACGTCGGGACGTGCGTTGGGCGCTATGTCGGGACGTGCGTTGGGCTCTACGTCGGGACGTGCGTTGGGATCTACATCAGGATTTAGCTTACTTTCAGCTCTACGTCGGGACGTGCGTTGGGCTCTACGTCGGGACGTGCGTTGGGCTCTACGTCGGGACGTGCGTTGGGCTCTACGTCTGTAGTTAGCTAACTTTCTGCTCTACGTCGGGACGTGCGTTGGGCTCTACGTCTGTAGTTAGGTAACTTTCAGCTCTACGTCGGGACGTGCGTTGGGCGCTACGTCGGGACGTGCGTTGGGCTCTACGTCGGGACGTGCGTTGGGCTCTAAGTCGGGACGTGCGTTGGGCTCTACCTCGGGATTTAGCTTAATTTCAGCTCTACGTCGAGACGTGCGTTGGCCTCTACGTCGGGACGTGCGTTGGCCTCTACATCGGGACGTGCGTTGGGCTCTACGTCGGGACGGGCGTTGGGCTCTACGTCGGGATTTAGCTTACTTTCAGCTCTACGTCGGGACGTGCGTTGGCCTCTACGTCGGCATTTAGCTTTCAGCTCTACGTCGGGACGTGCGTTGGGCTGTACGTCGGGACGTGCGTTGGGCTCTACGTCGGGACGTGCGTTGGGCTCTACGTCGGGATTTAGCTTACTTTCAGCTCTACGTCGGGACGTGCGTTGGCCTCTACGTCGGGACGTGCGTTGGCCTCTACGTCGGGACGTGCGTTGGCCTCTACGTCGGGACGTGCGTTGGGCTCTACGTCGGGATTTAGCTTACTTTCAGCTCTACGTCGGGACGTGCGTTGGGCTCTACGTCGGGACGTGCGTTGGGCTCTACGTCGGGACACGCGTTGGGCTCTACGTCAGGACGCGCGTTGGGCTCTACGTCTGTAGTTAGCTAACTTTCAGCTCTACGTCGGGACGCGCGTTGGGCTCTTCGTCTGTAGTTAGCTAACTTTCAGCTCTACGTCGGGACGTGCGTTGGGCTCTACGTTGGGACGTGCGTTGGGCTCTACGTCGGGATGTGCGTTGGGTTCTACGTCGGGACGTGCGTTGAGCTCTACGTCGGGATTTAGCTTACTTTCAGCTCTACGTCGGGACGTGCGTTGGGCTCTACGTCGGGACGTGCGTTGGGCTCTACGTCGGGACACGCGTTGGGCTCTACGTCGGGACGCGCGTTGGGCTCTACGGCTGTAGTTAGCTAACTTCCAGCTCTACGTCGGGACGCGCGTTGGGCTCTTCGTCTGTAGTTAGCTAACTTTCAGCTCTACGTCGGGACGTGCGTTGGGCTCTACGTTGGGACGTGCGTTGGGCTCTACGTCGGGATGTGCGTTGGGTTCTACGTCGGGACGTGCGTTGAGCTCTACGTCGGGATTTAGCTTACTTTCAGCTCTACGTCGGGACGTGCGTTAGGCTCTACGTCGGGACGTGCGTTGGGCTCTACGTCGGGACGTGCGTTGGGCTCTACGTCGGGATTTAGCTGACTTTCAGGTCTACGTCGGGACGTGCGTTGGGCTCTACGTCGGGACGTGCGTTGGGCTCTACGTCTGTAGTTAGCTAACTTTCAACTCTACGTTGGGACGTGCGTTGGGCTCTACGTCTGTAGTTAGCTAACTTTCAGTTCTACGTCGGGACGTGCGTTGGGCTCTACATCTGTAGTTAGCTAACTTTCAGCTCTACGTCGGGACGTGCGTTGGGCGCTACGTCGGAACGTGCGTTGGGCTCTACGTCGGGACGTGCGTTGGGCTCTACGTCGGGACGTGCGTTGGGCTCTACGTCGAGATTTAGCTTACTTTCAGCTCTACGTCGGGACGTGTGTTGGCCTCTACGTCGGGACGTGCGTTGGCCTCTACGTCGGGACGTGCTTTGGCCTCTACGTCGGGATTTAGCTTACTTTCAGCTCTACGTCGGGACGTGCGTTGGGCTCTACGTCGGAACGTGCGTTGGGCTCCACATCGGGACGTGCGTTGGGCTCTACGTCTGTAGTTAGCTAACTTTCTGCTCTACGTCGGGACGTGCGTTGGGCTCTACGTCTGTAGTTAGCTAACTTTCAGCTCTACGTCGGGACGTGCGTTGGGCTCTACATCTGTAGTTAGCTAACTTTCAGCTCTACGTCGGGACGTGCGTTGGGCGCTACGTCGGAACGTGCGTTGGGCTCTACGTCGGGACGTGCGTTGGGCTCTACGTCGGGATTTAGCTTACTTTCAGCTGTACGTCGGGACGTGCGTTGGCCTCTACGTCGGGACGTGCGTTGGCCTCTACGTCGGGACGTGCGTTGGCCTCTACGTCGGGATTTAGCTTACTTTCAGCTCTACGTCGGGACGTGCGTTGGGCTCTACGTCGGAACGTGCGTTGGGCTCCACGTCGGGACGTGCGTTGGGCTCTACGTCTGTAGTTAGCTAACTTTCTGCTCTACGTCGGGACGTGCGTTGGGCTCTACGTCTGTAGTTAGCTAACTTTCAGCTCTACGTCGGGACGTGCGTTGGGCACTACGTCGGGACGTGCGTTGGGCTCTACGTCGGAACGTGCGTTGGGCTCTACGTCGGGACGTGCGTTGGGCTCTACGTCGGGATTTAGCTTACTTTCAGCTGTACGTCGGGACGTGCGTTGGCCTCTACGTCGGGACGTGCGTTGGCCTCTACGTCGGGACGTGCGTTGGCCTCTACGTCGGGACGTGCGTTGGCCTCTACGTCGGGATTTAGCTTACTTTCAGCTCTACGTCGGGACGTGCGTTGGGCTCTACGTCGGGACGTGCGTTGGGCTCTACGTCGGGACGTGCGTTGGGCTCTACGTCTGTAGTTAGCTAACTTTCAGCTCTACATCGGGACGTGCGTTGGGCTGTACGTCTGTAGTTAGCTAACTTTCAGCTCTACGTCGGGACGTGCGTTGGGCGCTACGTCGGGACGTACGTTGGGCTCTACGTCGGGACATGCGTTGGGCTCTACGTCGGGATTTAGCTTACTTTCAGCTCTACGTCGGGACGTGCGTTGGCCTCTACGTCGGGATTTAGCTTACTTTCAGCTCTACGTCGGGACGTGCATTGGGCGCTACGTCGGGACGTGCGTTGGGCGCTACGTCGGGACGTGCGTTGGGCGGTACTTCGGGAAATGCGTTGGGCGCTACGTCGGGATTTAGCTTACTTTCAGCTCTACGTCGGGACGTGCGTTGGGCTCTATGTCGGGACGTGCGTTGGGCTCTACGTCGGGACGTGCGTTGGGCTCTACGTCGGGATTTAGTTTACTTTCAGCTCTACGTCGGGACGTGCGTTGGCCTCTACGTCGGGACGTGCGTTGGGCTCTACGGCGGGACACGCGTTGGGCTCTACGTCGGGACGCGCGTTGGGCTCTACGTCTGTAGTTAGCTAACTTTCAGCTCTACGTCGGGACGCGCGTTGGGCTCTTCGTCTGTAGTTAGCTAACTTTCAGCTCTACGTCGGGACGTGCGTTGGGCTCTACGTCGGGACGTGCGTTGGGCTCTACGTCGGGATTTAGCTTACTTTAAGCTCTACGTTGGGACGTGCGTTGGGCTCTACGTCGGGATGTGCGTTGGGTTCTACGTCGGGACGTGCGTTGAGCTCTACGTCGGGATTTAGCTTACTTTCAGCTCTACGTCGGGACGTGCGTTGGGCTCTACGTCGGGACGTGCGTTGGGCTCTACGTCGGGACACGCGTTGGGCTCTACGTCGGGACGCGCGTTGGGCTCTACGGCTGTAGTTAGCTAACTTCCAGCTCTACGTCGGGACGCGCGTTGGGCTCTTCGTCTGTAGTTAGCTAACTTTCAGCTCTACGTCGGGACGTGCGTTGGGCTCTACGTTGGGACGTGCGTTGGGCTCTACGTCGGGATGTGCGTTGGGTTCTACGTCGGGACGTGCGTTGAGCTCTACGTCGGGATTTAGCTTACTTTCAGCTCTACGTCGGGACGTGCGTTAGGCTCTACGTCGGGACGTGCGTTGGGCTCTACGTCGGGACGTGCGTTGGGCTCTACGTCGGGATTTAGCTGACTTTCAGGTCTACGTCGGGACGTGCGTTGGGCTCTACGTCGGGACGTGCGTTGGGCTCTACGTCTCTAGTTAGCTAACTTTCAACTCTACGTTGGGACGTGCGTTGGGCTCTACGTCTGTAGTTAGCTAACTTTCAGTTCTACGTCGGGACGTGCGTTGGGCTCTACATCTGTAGTTAGCTAACTTTCAGCTCTACGTCGGGACGTGCGTTGGGCGCTACGTCGGAACGTGCGTTGGGCTCTACGTCGGGACGTGCGTTGGGCTCTACGTCGGGACGTGCGTTGGGCTCTACGTCGGGATTTAGCTTACTTTCAGCTCTACGTCGGGACGTGTGTTGGCCTCTACGTCGGGACGTGCGTTGGCCTCTACGTCGGGACGTGCTTTGGCCTCTACGTCGGGATTTAGCTTACTTTCAGCTCTACGTCGGGACGTGCGTTGGGCTCTACGTCGGAACGTGCGTTGGGCTCCACATCGGGACGTGCGTTGGGCTCTACGTCTGTAGTTAGCTAACTTTCTGCTCTACGTCGGGACGTGCGTTGGGCTCTACGTCTGTAGTTAGCTAACTTTCAGCTCTACGTCGGGACGTGCGTTGGGCTCTACATCTGTAGTTAGCTAACTTTCAGCTCTACGTCGGGACGTGCGTTGGGCGCTACGTCGGAACGTGCGTTGGGCTCTACGTCGGGACGTGCGTTGGGCTCTACGTCGGGATTTAGCTTACTTTCAGCTGTACGTCGGGACGTGCGTTGGCCTCTACGTCGGGACGTGCGTTGGCCTCTACGTCGGGACGTGCGTTGGCCTCTACGTCGGGATTTAGCTTACTTTCAGCTCTACGTCGGGACGTGCGTTGGGCTCTACGTCGGAACGTGCGTTGGGCTCCACGTCGGGACGTGCGTTGGGCTCTACGTCTGTAGTTAGCTAACTTTCTGCTCTACGTCGGGACGTGCGTTGGGCTCTACGTCTGTAGTTAGCTAACTTTCAGCTCTACGTCGGGACGTGCGTTGGGCACTACGTCGGGACGTGCGTTGGGCTCTACGTCGGGACGTCCGTTGGGCTCTACGTCGGGACGTGCGTTGGGCTCTACGTCGGGATTTAGCTTACTTTCAGCTCTACGTCGAGACGTGCGTTGGCCTCTACGTCAGGACGTGCGTTGGCCTCTACATCGGGACGTGCGTTGGCCTCTACGTCGGGACGTGCGTTGGCCTCTACGTCGGGATTTAGCTTACTTTCAGCTCTACGTCGGGACGTGCGTTGGGCTCTACGTCGGGACGTGCGTTGGGCTCTACGTCGGGACGTGCGTTGGGCTCTACGTCTGTAGTTAGCTAACTTTGAGCTCTACATCGGGACGTGCGTTGGGCTGTACGTCTGTAGTTAGCTAACTTTCAGCTCTACGTCGGGACGTGCGTTGGGCGCTACGTCGGGACGTGCGTTGGGCTCTACGTCGGGACATGCGTTGGGCTCTACGTCGGGATTTAGCTTACTTTCAGCTCTACGTCGGGACGTGCGTTGGCCTCTACGTCGGGATTTAGCTTACTTTCAGCTCTACGTCGGGACGTGCATTGGGCGCTACGTCGGGACGTGCGTTGGGCGCTACGTCGGGACGTGCGTTGGGCGGTACTTCGGGAAATGCGTTGGGCGCTACGTCGGGATTTAGCTTACTTTCAGCTCTACGTCGGGACGTGCGTTGGGCTCTATGTCGGGACGTGCGTTGGGCTCTACGTCGGGACGTGCGTTGGGCTCTACGTCGGGATTTAGTTTACTTTCAGCTCTACGTCGGGACGTGCGTTGGCCTCTACGTCGGGACGTGCGTTGGGCTCTACGGCGGGACACGCGTTGGGCTCTACGTCGGGACGCGCGTTGGGCTCTACGTCTGTAGTTAGCTAACTTTCAGCTCTACGTCGGGACGCGCGTTGGGCTCTTCGTCTGTAGTTAGCTAACTTTCAGCTCTACGTCGGGACGTGCGTTGGGCTCTACGTCGGGACGTGCGTTGGGCTCTACGTCGGGACGTGCGTTGGGCTCTAGGTCGGGATTTAGCTTACTTTCAGCTCTACGTCGGGACGTGCGTTGGGCTCTATGTCGGGACGTGCGTTGGGCTCTACGTCGGGACGTGCGTTGGGCTCTACGTCGGGATTTAGTTTACTTTCAGCTCTACGTCGGGACGTGCGTTGGCCTCTACGTCGGGACGTGCGTTGGGCTCTACGTCGGGACACGCGTTGGGCTCTACGTCGGGACGCGCGTTGGGCTCTACGTCTGTAGTTAGCTAACTTTCAGCTCTACGTCGGGACGCGCGTTGGGCTCTTCGTCTGTAGTTAGCTAACTTTCAGCTCTACGTCGTGACGTGCGTTGGGCTCTACGTCGGGACGTGCGTTGGGCTCTACGTCGGGACGTGCGTTGGGCTCTAGGTCGGGATTTAGCTTACTTTCAGCTCTACGTCGGGACGTGCATTGGGCGCTACGTCGGGACGTGCGTTGGGCTCTACGTCGGGACATGCGTTGGGTTCTACGTCGGGACGTGCGTTGGGCTCTACGTCGGGACGTGCGTTGGGCTCTACATCAGGATTTAGCTTACTTTCAGCTCTACGTCGGGACGTGCGTTGGGCTCTACGTCGGGACGTGCGTTGGGCTCTACGTCTGTAGTTAGCTAACTTTCTGCTCTACGTCGGGACGTGCGTTGGGCGCTATGTCGGGACGTGCGTTGGGCTCTACGTCGGGACGTGCGTTGGGCTCTACATCAGGATTTAGCTTACTTTCAGGTCTACGTCGGGACGTGCGTTGGGCTCTACGTCGGGACGTGCGTTGGGCTCTACGTCGGGACGTGCGTTGGGCTCTACGTCTGTAGTTAGCTAACTTTCTGCTCTACGTCGGGACGTGCGTTGGGCTCTACGTCTGTAGTTAGGTAACTTTCAGCTCTACGTCGGGACACGCGTTGGGCTCTACGTCGGGACGTGCGTTGGGCTCTACGTCGGGACGTGCGTTGGGCTCTAAGTCGGGACGTGCGTTGGGCTCTACCTCGGGATTTAGCTTAATTTCAGCTCTACGTCGAGACGTGCGTTGGCCTCTACGTCGGGACGTGCGTTGGCCTCTACATCGGGACGTGCGTTGGGCTCTACGTCGGGACGTGCGTTGGGCTCTACGTCGGGATTTAGCTTACTTTCAGCTCTACGTCGGGACGTGCGTTGGGCTCTACGTCGGGACGTGCGTTGGGCTCTACGTCGGGACACGCTTTGGGCTCTACGTCGGGACGCGCGTTGGGCTCTACGTCTGTAGTTAGCTAACTTTCAGCTCTACGTCGGGACGAGCGTTGGGCTCTTCGTCTGTAGTTAGCTAACTTTCAGCTCTACGTCGGGACGTGCGTTGGGCTCTACGTTGGGACGTGCGTTGGGCTCTACGTCGGGATGTGCGTTGGGTTCTACGTCGGGACGTGCGTTGAGCTCTACGTCGGGATTTAGCTTACTTTCAGCTCTACGTCGGGACGTGCGTTAAGCTCTACGTCGGGACGTGCGTTGGGCTCTACGTCAGGACGTGCGTTGGGCTCTACGTCGGGATTTAGCTTACTTTCAGGTCTACGTCGGGACGTGCGTTGGGCTCTACGTCGGGACGTGCGTTGGGCTCTACGTCTGTAGTTAGCTAACTTTCAGTTCTACGTCGGGACGTGCGTTGGGCTCTACATCTGTAGTTAGCTAACTTTCAGCTCTACGTCGGGACGTGCGTTGGGCGCTACGTCGGAACTTGCGTTGGGCTCTACGTCGGGACGTGCGTTGGGCTCTACGTCGGAACGTGCGTTGGGCTCCACATCGGGACGTGCGTTGGGCTCTACGTCTGTAGTTAGCTAACTTTCTGCTCTACGTCGGGACGTGCGTTGGGCTCTACGTCTGTAGTTAGCTAACTTTCAGCTCTACGTCGGGACGTGCGTTGGGCTCTACATCTGTAGTTAGCTAACTTTCAGCTCTACGTCGGGACGTGCGTTGGGCGCTACGTCGGAACGTGCGTTGGGCTCTACGTCGGGACGTGCGTTGGGCTCTACGTCGGGATTTAGCTTACTTTCAGCTGTACGTCGGGACGTGCGTTGGCCTCTACGTCGGGACGTGCGTTGGCCTCTACGTCGGGACGTGCGTTGGCCTCTACGTCGGGATTTAGCTTACTTTCAGCTCTACGTCGGGACGTGCGTTGGGCTCTACGTCGGAACGTGCGTTGGGCTCCACGTCGGGACGTGCGTTGGGCTCTACGTCTGTAGTTAGCTAACTTTCTGCTCTACGTCGGGACGTGCGTTGGGCTCTACGTCTGTAGTTAGCTAACTTTCAGCTCTACGTCGGGACGTGCGTTGGGCACTACGTCGGGACGTGCGTTGGGCTCTACGTCGGGACGTCCGTTGGGCTCTACGTCGGGACGTGCGTTGGGCTCTACGTCGGGATTTAGCTTACTTTCAGCTCTACGTCGAGACGTGTGTTGGCCTCTACGTCAGGACGTGCGTTGGCCTCTACATCGGGACGTGCGTTGGCCTCTACGTCGGGACGTGCGTTGGCCTCTACGTCGGGATTTAGCTTACTTTCAGCTCTACGTCGGAACGTGCGTTGGGCTCTACGTCGGGACGTGCGTTGGGCTCTACGTCTGTAGTTAGCTAACTTTCAGCTCTACATCGGGACGTGCGTTGGGCTGTACGTCTGTAGTTAGCTAACTTTCAGCTCTACGTCGGGACGTGCGTTGGGCGCTACGTCGGGACGTGCGTTGGGCTCTACGTCGGGACATGCGTTGGGCTCTACGTCGGGATTTAGCTTACTTTCAGCTCTACGTCGGGACGTGCGTTGGCCTCTACGTCGGGATTTAGCTTACTTTCAGCTCTACGTCGGGACGTGCATTGGGCGCTACGTCGGGACGTGCGTTGGGCGCTACGTCGGGACGTGCGTTGGGCGGTACTTCGGGAAATGCGTTGGGCGCTACGTCGGGATTTAGCTTACTTTCAGCTCTACGTCGGGACGTGCGTTGGGCTCTATGTCGGGACGTGCGTTGGGCTCTACGTCGGGACGTGCGTTGGGCTCTACGTCGGGATTTAGTTTACTTTCAGCTCTACGTCGGGACGTGCGTTGGCCTCTACGTCGGGACGTGCGTTGGGCTCTACGTCGGGACACGCGTTGGGCTCTACGTCGGGACGCGCGTTGGGCTCTACGTCTGTAGTTAGCTAACTTTCAGCTCTACGTCGGGACGCGCGTTGGGCTCTTCGTCTGTAGTTAGCTAACTTTCAGCTCTACGTCGGGACGTGCGTTGGGCTCTACGTCGGGACGTGCGTTGGGCTCTACGTCGGGACGTGCGTTGGGCTCTAGGTCGGGATTTAGCTTACTTTCAGCTCTACGTCGGGACGTGCATTGGGCGCTACGTCGGGACGTGCGTTGGGCTCTACGTCGGGACATGCGTTGGGTTCTACGTCGGGACGTGCGTTGGGCTCTACGTCGGGACGTGCGTTGGGCTCTACATCAGGATTTAGCTTACTTTCAGCTCTACGTCGGGACGTGCGTTGGGCTCTACGTCGGGACGTGCGTTGGGCTCTACGTCGGGACGTGCGTTGGGCTCTACGTCTGTAGTTAGCTAACTTTCTGCTCTACGTCGGGACGTGCGTTGGGCGCTATGTCGGGACGTGCGTTGGGCTCTACGTCGGGACGTGCGTTGGGCTCTACATCAGGATTTAGCTTACTTTCAGGTCTACGTCGGGACGTGCGTTGGGCTCTACGTCGGGACGTGCGTTGGGCTCTAAGTCGGGACGTGCGTTGGGCTCTACCTCGGGATTTAGCTTAATTTCAGCTCTACGTCGAGACGTGCGTTGGCCTCTACGTCGGGACGTGCGTTGGCCTCTACATCGGGACGTGCGTTGGGCTCTACGTCGGGACGTGCGTTGGGCTCTACGTCGGGATTTAGCTTACTTTCAGCTCTACGTCGGGACGTGCGTTGGGCTCTACGTCGGGACGTGCGTTGGGCTCTACGTCGGAACGTGCGTTGGGCTCCACGTCGGGACGTGCGTTGGGCTCTACGTCTGTAGTTAGCTAACTTTCTGCTCTACGTCGGGACGTGCGTTGGGCTCTACGTCTGTAGTTAGCTAACTTTCAGCTCTACGTCGGGACGTGCGTTGGGCGCTACGTCGGGACGTGCGTTGGGCTCTACGTCGGGACGTCCGTTGGGCTCTACGTCGGGACGTGCGTTGGGCTCTACGTCGGGATTTAGCTTACTTTCAGCTCTACGTCGAGACGTGCGTTGGCCTCTACGTCGGGACGTGCGTTGGCCTCTATATCGGGACGTGCGTTGGTCTCTACGTCGGGACGTGCGTTGGCCTCTACGTCGGGATTTAGCTTACTTGCAGCTCTACGTCGGGACGTGCGTTGGGCTCTACGTCAGGACGTGCGTTGGGCTCTACGTCTGTAGTTAGCTAACTTTCAGCTCTACATCGGGACGTGCGTTGGGCTCTACGTCTGTAGTTAGCTAACTTTCAGCTCTATGTCGGGACGTGCGTTGGGCGCTACGTCGGGACGTGCGTTGGGCGCTACGTCGGGACGTGCGTTGGGCTCTACGTCGGGACATGCGTTGGGCTCTACGTCGGGATTTAGCTTACTTTCAGCTCTACGTCGGGACGTGCGTTGGCCTCTACGTCGGGACGTGCGTTGGCCTCTACGTCGGGACGTGCGTTGGCCTCTACGTCGGGATTTAGCTTACTTTCAGCTCTACGTCGGAACGTGCATTGGGCGCTACGTCGGGACGTGCGTTGGGTGCTACGTCGGGACGTGCATTGGGCGGTACTTCGGGAAATGCGTTGGGCGCTACGTCGGGATTTAGCTTACTTTCAGCTCTACGTCGGGGCGTGCGTTGGGCTCTACGTCGGGACGTGCGTTGGGCTCTACGTCGGGATTTAGCTTACTTTCATCTCTACGTCGGGACGTGTGTTGGCCTCTACATTGGGACGTGCGTTGGCCTCTACGTCGGGATTTAGCTTACTTTCAGCTCTACGTCGGGACGTGCGTTGGCCTCTACGTCGGGACGTGCGTTGGGCTCTACGTCGGGACACGCGTTGGGCTCTACGTCGGGACGCGCGTTGGGCTCTACGTCTGTAGTTAGCTAACTTTCAGCTCTACGTCGGGACGCGCGTTGGGCTCTTCGTCTGTAGTTAGCTAACTTTCAGCTCTACGTCGGGACGTGCGTTGGGCTCTACGTTGGGACGTGCGTTGGGCTCTACGTCGGGATGTGCGTTGGGTTCTACGTCGGGACGTGCGTTGAGCTCTACGTCGGGATTTATCTTACTTTCAGCTCTACGTCGGGACGTGCGTTAGGCTCTACGTCGGGACGTGCGTTGGGCTCTACGTCGGGACGTGCGTTGGGCTCTACGTCGGGATTTAGCTTACTTTCAGGTCTACGTCGGGACGTGCGTTGGGCTCTACGTCGGGACGTGCGTTGGGCTCTACGTCTGTAGTTAGCTAACTTTCAGTTCTACGTCGGGACGTGTGTTGGGCTCTACATCTGTAGTTAGCTAACTTTCAGCTCTACGTCGGGACGTGCGTTGGGCGCTACGTCGGAACTTGCGTTGGGCTCTACGTCGGGACGTGCGTTGGGCTCTACGTCGGGATTTAGCTTACTTTCAGCTCTACGTCGGGACGTGCGTTGGGCTCTACGTCGGAACGTGCGTTGGGCTCCACGTCGGGACGTGCGTTGGGCTCTACGTCTGTAGTTAGCTAACTTTCTGCTCTACGTCGGGACGTGCGTTGGGCTCTACGTCTGTAGTTAGCTAACTTTCAGCTCTACGTCGGGACGTGCGTTGGGCGCTACGTCGGGACGTGCGTTGGGCTCTACGTCGGGACGTCCGTTGGGCTCTACGTCGGGACGTGCGTTGGGCTCTACGTCGGGATTTAGCTTACTTTCAGCTCTACGTCGAGACGTGCGTTGGCCTCTACGTCGGGACGTGCGTTGGCCTCTATATCGGGACGTGCGTTGGTCTCTACGTCGGGACGTGCGTTGGCCTCTACGTCGGGATTTAGCTTACTTGCAGCTCTACGTCGGGACGTGCGTTGGGCTCTACGTCAGGACGTGCGTTGGGCTCTACGTCTGTAGTTAGCTAACTTTCAGCTCTACATCGGGACGTGCGTTGGGCTCTACGTCTGTAGTTAGCTAACTTTCAGCTCTATGTCGGGACGTGCGTTGGGCGCTACGTCGGGACGTGCGTTGGGCGCTACGTCGGGACGTGCGTTGGGCTCTACGTCGGGACATGCGTTGGGCTCTACGTCGGGATTTAGCTTACTTTCAGCTCTACGTCGGGACGTGCGTTGGCCTCTACGTCGGGACGTGCGTTGGCCTCTACGTCGGGACGTGCGTTGGCCTCTACGTCGGGATTTAGCTTACTTTCAGCTCTACGTCGGGACGTGCATTGGGCGCTACGTCGGGACGTGCGTTGGGTGCTACGTCGGGACGTGCATTGGGCGGTACTTCGGGAAATGCGTTGGGCGCTACGTCGGGATTTAGCTTACTTTAAGCTCTACGTCGGGGCGTGCGTTGGGCTCTACGTCGGGACGTGCGTTGGGCTCTACGTCGGGATTTAGCTTACTTTCAGCTCTACGTCGGGACGTGTGTTGGCCTCTACATTGGGACGTGCGTTGGCCTCTACGTCGGGATTTAGCTTACTTTCAGCTCTACGTCGGGACGTGCGTTGGCCTCTACGTCGGGACGTGCGTTGGGCTCTACGTCGGGATTTAGCTTACTTTCAGCTCTACGTCGGGACGCGCGTTGGGCTCTACGTCGGGATTTAGCTTACTTTCAGCTCTACGTCGGGACGTGCGTTGGGCTCTACGTCGGGACGTGCGTTGGGCTCTACGTCGGGACGTGCGTTGGGCTCTACGTCTGTAGTTAGCTAACTTTCAGCTCTACGTCCGGACGTGCGTTGGGCTCTACGTCGGGACGTGCGTTGGGCTCTACGTCGGGATTTAGCTTACTTTCAGCTCTACGTCGGGACGTGCGTTGGGCTCTACGTCGGGACGTGAGTTGGGCTCTACGTCAGGACGTGCGTTGGGCTCTACGTCGGGATTTAGCTTACTTTCAGCTCTACGTCGGGACGTGCTTTGGCCTCTAAGTCGGCATTTAGCTTACTTTCAGCTCTACGTCGGGACGTGCGTTGGGCTCTACGTCGGGACGTGCGTTGGGCTCTACGTCGGGACGTGCGTTGGGTTCTACGTCGGGACGTGCGTTGGGCTCTACGTCTGTAGTTAGCTAACTTTCTGCTCTACGTCGGGACGTGCGTTGGGCTCTACGTCTGTAGTTAGCTAACTTTCAGCTCTACGTCGGGACGTGCGTTGGGCGCTACGTCGGGACGTGCGTTGGGCTCTACGTCGGGACGTGCGTTGGGCTCTACGTCGGGATTTAGGTTACTTTCAGCTCTACGTCAGGACGTGCGTTGGCCTCTACGCCGGGACGTGCGTTGGGCGCTACGTCGGGACGTGCGTTGGCCTCTACGTCGCGACGTGCGTTGGCCTCTAGGTCGGGATTTAGCTTACTTTCAGCTCTACGTCGGGACGTGCGTTGGCCTCTACGTCGGGACGTGCGTTGGGCTCTACGTCGGGACACGCGTTGGGCTCTGCGTCGGGACGTGCGTTGGGCTCTACGTCTGTAGTTAGCTAACTTTCAGCTCTACGTCGGGACGTGAATTGTGCTCTACGTCTGTAGTTAGCTAACTTTCAGCTCTACGTCGGCACGTGCGTTGGGCTCTACGTCGGTACGTGCGTTGGGCTCTACGTCGGGATTTAGCTTACTTTCAGCTCTTCGTCGGGACGTGCGTTGGGCTCTACGTCGGGACGTGCGTTGGGATCTACGTCGGGACGTGCGTTATGCTCTACGTCAGCACGTGCGTTGGGCTCTACGTCGGGATTTAGGTTACTTTCAGCTCTACGTCGGGACGCGCGTTGGGCTCTTCGTCTGTAGTTACCTATCTTTCAGCTCTACGTCGGGACGTGCGTTGGGCTCTACGTCGGGACGTGCGTTGGGCTCTACGTCGGGATTTAGCTTACTTTCAGCTCTACGTCGGGACGTGCATTGGGCGCTACGTCGGGACGTGCGTTGGGCTCTACGTCGGGACGTGCGTTGGGTTCTACGTCGGGACGTGCGTTGGGCTCTACGTCTGTAGTTAGCTAACTTTCAGCTCTACGTCGGGACGTGCGTTGGGCGCTATGTCGGGACGTGCGTTGGGCTCTACGTCGGGACGTGCGTTGGGATCTACATCAGGATTTAGCTTACTTTCAGCTCTACGTCGGGACGTGCGTTGGGCTCTACGTCGGGACGTGCGTTGGGCTCTACGTCGGGACGTGCGTTGGGCTCTACGTCTGTAGTTAGCTAACTTTCTGCTCTACGTCGGGACGTGCGTTGGGCTCTACGTCTGTAGTTAGGTAACTTTCAGCTCTACGTCGGGACGTGCGTTGGGCGCTACGTCGGGACGTGCGTTGGGCTCTACGTCGGGACGTGCGTTGGGCTCTAAGTCGGGACGTGCGTTGGGCTCTACCTCGGGATTTAGCTTAATTTCAGCTCTACGTCGAGACGTGCGTTGGCCTCTACGTCGGGACGTGCGTTGGCCTCCACATCGGGACGTGCGTTGGGCTCTACGTCGGGACGGGCGTTGGGCTCTACGTCGGGATTTAGCTTACTTTCAGCTCTACGTCGGGACGTGCGTTGGCCTCTACGTCGGCATTTAGCTTTCAGCTCTACGTCGGGACGTGCGTTGGGCTGTACGTCGGGACGTGCGTTGGGCTCTACGTCGAGACGTGCGTTGGGCTCTACGTCGGGATTTAGCTTACTTTCAGCTCTACGTCGGGACGTGCGTTGGCCTCTACGTCGGGACGTGCGTTGGCCTCTACGTCGGGACGTGCGTTGGCCTCTACGTCGGGACGTGCGTTGGGCTCTACGTCGGGATTTAGCTTACTTTCAGCTCTACGTCGGGACGTGCGTTGGGCTCTACGTCGGGACGTGCGTTGGGCTCTACGTCGGGACACGCGTTGGGCTCTACGTCAGGACGCGCGTTGGGCTCTACGTCTGTAGTTAGCTAACTTTCAGCTCTACGTCGGGACGCGCGTTGGGCTCTTCGTCTGTAGTTAGCTAACTTTCAGCTCTACGTCGGGACGTGCGTTGGGCTCTACGTTGGGACGTGCGTTGGGCTCTACGTCGGGATGTGCGTTGGGTTCTACGTCGGGACGTGCGTTGAGCTCTACGTCGGGATTTAGCTTACTTTCAGCTCTACGTCGGGACGTGCGTTGGGCTCTACGTCGGGACGTGCGTTGGGCTCTACGTCGGGACACGCGTTGGGCTCTACGTCGGGACGCGCGTTGGGCTCTACGGCTGTAGTTAGCTAACTTCCAGCTCTACGTCGGGACGCGCGTTGGGCTCTTCGTCTGTAGTTAGCTAACTTTCAGCTCTACGTCGGGACGTGCGTTGGGCTCTACGTTGGGACGTGCGTTGGGCTCTACGTCGGGATGTGCGTTGGGTTCTACGTCGGGACGTGCGTTGAGCTCTACGTCGGGATTTAGCTTACTTTCAGCTCTACGTCGGGACGTGCGTTAGGCTCTACGTCGGGACGTGCGTTGGGCTCTACGTCGGGACGTGCGTTGGGCTCTACGTCGGGATTTAGCTGACTTTCAGGTCTACGTCGGGACGTGCGTTGGGCTCTACGTCGGGACGTGCGTTGGGCTCTACGTCTGTAGTTAGCTAACTTTCAACTCTACGTTGGGACGTGCGTTGGGCTCTACGTCTGTAGTTAGCTAACTTTCAGTTCTACGTCGGGACGTGCGTTGGGCTCTACATCTGTAGTTAGCTAACTTTCAGCTCTACGTCGGGACGTGCGTTGGGCGCTACGTCGGAACGTGCGTTGGGCTCTACGTCGGGACGTGCGTTGGGCTCTACGTCGGGACGTGCGTTGGGCTCTACGTCGGGATTTAGCTTACTTTCAGCTCTACGTCGGGACGTGTGTTGGCCTCTACGTCGGGACGTGCGTTGGCCTCTACGTCGGGACGTGCTTTGGCCTCTACGTCGGGATTTAGCTTACTTTCAGCTCTACGTCGGGACGTGCGTTGGGCTCTACGTCGGAACGTGCGTTGGGCTCCACATCGGGACGTGCGTTGGGCTCTACGTCTGTAGTTAGCTAACTTTCTGCTCTACGTCGGGACGTGCGTTGGGCTCTACGTCTGTAGTTAGCTAACTTTCAGCTCTACGTCGGGACGTGCGTTGGGCTCTACATCTGTAGTTAGCTAACTTTCAGCTCTACGTCGGGACGTGCGTTGGGCGCTACGTCGGAACGTGCGTTGGGCTCTACGTCGGGACGTGCGTTGGGCTCTACGTCGGGATTTAGCTTACTTTCAGCTGTACGTCGGGACGTGCGTTGGCCTCTACGTCGGGACGTGCGTTGGCCTCTACGTCGGGACGTGCGTTGGCCTCTACGTCGGGATTTAGCTTACTTTCAGCTCTACGTCGGGACGTGCGTTGGGCTCTACGTCGGAACGTGCGTTGGGCTCCACGTCGGGACGTGCGTTGGGCTCTACGTCTGTAGTTAGCTAACTTTCTGCTCTACGTCGGGACGTGCGTTGGGCTCTACGTCTGTAGTTAGCTAACTTTCAGCTCTACGTCGGGACGTGCGTTGGGCACTACGTCGGGACGTGCGTTGGGCTCTACGTCGGGACGTCCGTTGGGCTCTACGTCGGGACGTGCGTTGGGCTCTACGTCGGGATTTAGCTTACTTTCAGCTCTACGTCGAGACGTGCGTTGGCCTCTACGTCAGGACGTGCGTTGGCCTCTACATCGGGACGTGCGTTGGCCTCTACGTCGGGACGTGCGTTGGCCTCTACGTCGGGATTTAGCTTACTTTCAGCTCTACGTCGGGACGTGCGTTGGGCTCTACGTCGGGACGTGCGTTGGGCTCTACGTCGGGACGTGCGTTGGGCTCTACGTCTGTAGTTAGCTAACTTTCAGCTCTACATCGGGACGTGCGTTGGGCTGTACGTCTGTAGTTAGCTAACTTTCAGCTCTACGTCGGGACGTGCGTTGGGCGCTACGTCGGGACGTGCGTTGGGCTCTACGTCGGGACATGCGTTGGGCTCTACGTCGGGATTTAGCTTACTTTCAGCTCTACGTCGGGACGTGCGTTGGCCTCTACGTCGGGATTTAGCTTACTTTCAGCTCTACGTCGGGACGTGCATTGGGCGCTACGTCGGGACGTGCGTTGGGCGCTACGTCGGGACGTGCGTTGGGCGGTACTTCGGGAAATGCGTTGGGCGCTACGTCGGGATTTAGCTTACTTTCAGCTCTACGTCGGGACGTGCGTTGGGCTCTATGTCGGGACGTGCGTTGGGCTCTACGTCGGGACGTGCGTTGGGCGCTACGTCGGGACGTGCGTTGGGCTCTACGTCGGGACGTGCGTTGGGCTCTACGTCGGGATTTAGGTTACTTTCAGCTCTACGTCAGGACGTGCGTTGGCCTCTACGCCGGGACGTGCGTTGGGCGCTACGTCGGGACGTGCGTTGGCCTCTACGTCGCTACGTGCGTTGGCCTCTACGTCGGGATTTAGCTTACTTTCAGCTCTACGTCGGGACGTGCGTTGGCCTCTACAACGGGATGTGCGTTGGGCTCTACGTCGGGACACGCGTTGGGCTCTACGTCGGGACGTGCGTTGGGCTCTACGTCTGTAGTTAGCTAACTTTCAGCTCTACGTCGGGACGTGAATTGTGCTCTACGTCTGTAGTTAGCTAACTTTCAGCTCTACGTCGGCACGTGCGTTGGGCTCTACGTCGGTACGTGCGTTGGGCTCTACGTCGGGATTTAGCTTACTTTCAGCTCTACGTCGGTACGTGCGTTGGGATCTACGTCGGGACGTGCGTTGGGCTCTACGTCGGGACGTGCGTTGGGCTCTACGTCTGTAGTTAGCTAACTTTCAGCTCTACGTCGGGACGTGCGTTGGGCTCTACGTCTGTAGTTAGCTAACTTTCAGCTCTACGTCGGGACGTGCGTTGGGCTCTATGTCGGGACGTGCGTTGGGCGCTACGTCGGGACGTGCGTTGGGCGCTACGTCGGGACGTGCGTTGGGCTCTACGTCGGGACGTGCGTTGGGCTCTACGTCGGGATTTAGCTTAATTTTAGCTCTACGTCGGGACGTGCGTTGGGCTCTACGTCTGTAGTTAGCTAACTTTCACCTCTACGTCGGGACGTGCGTTGGGCTCTATGTCGGGACGTGCGTTGGGCGCTACGTCGGGACGTGCGTTGGGCTCTACGTCGGGACGTGCGTTGGGCTCTACGTCGGGATTTAGCTTACTTTCAGCTCTACGTCGGGACGTGCGTTGGGCTCTACGTCGGGACGTGCGTTGGGCTCTATGTCGGGACGTGCGTTGGGTTCTACGTCGGGACGTGCGTTGGGCTCCACGTCTGTAGTTAGCTAACTTTCAGCTCTACGTCGGGACGCGCGTTGGGCTCTTCGTCTGTAGTTAGCTAACTTTCAGCTCTACGTCGGGACGTGCGTTGGCCTCTACGTCGGGACGTGCGTTGGGCGCTACGTCGGGACGTGCGTTGGCCTCTACGTCGGGACGTGCGTTGGCCTCTACGTCGGGACGTGCGTTGGGCTCTACGTCGGGATTTAGCTTACTTTCAGCTCTACGTCGGGACCTGCGTTGGGCTCTACGTCAGGACGTGCGTTGGGCTCTACGTCGGGACACGCGTTGGGATCTACGTCGGGATTTAGGTTACTTTCAGCTCTACGTCGGGACGTGCGTTAGGCTCTATGTCGGGACGTGCGTTGGGCTCTACGTCGGGACATGCATTGGGCTCTACGTCGGGACGTGCGTTGGGCTCTACGTCGGGATTTAGCTTACTTTCAGCTCTACGTCGGGACGTGCGTTGGGCTCTACGTCGGGACGTGCGTTGGGCTCTACGTCTGTAGTTAGCTAACTTTCAGCTCTACGTCGGGACGTGCGTTGGGCTCTACGTTGGGACGTGCGTTGGGCTCTACGTCGGGATGTGCGTTGGGTTCTACGTCGGGACGTGCGTTGAGCTCTACGTCGGGATTTAGCTTACTTTCAGCTCTACGTCGGGACGTGCGTTAGGCTCTACGTCGGGACGTGCGTTGGGCTCTACGTCGGGACGTGCGTTGGGCTCTACGTCGGGATTTAGCTGACTTTCAGGTCTACGTCGGGACGTGCGTTGGGCTCTACGTCGGGACGTGCGTTGGGCTCTACGTCTGTAGTTAGCTAACTTTCAACTCTACGTTGGGACGTGCGTTGGGCTCTACGTCTGTAGTTAGCTAACTTTCAGTTCTACGTCGGGACGTGCGTTGGGCTCTACATCTGTAGTTAGCTAACTTTCAGCTCTACGTCGGGACGTGCGTTGGGCGCTACGTCGGAACGTGCGTTGGGCTCTACGTCGGGACGTGCGTTGGGCTCTACGTCGGGACGTGCGTTGGGCTCTACGTCGGGATTTAGCTTACTTTCAGCTCTACGTCGGGACGTGTGTTGGCCTCTACGTCGGGACGTGCGTTGGCCTCTACGTCGGGACGTGCTTTGGCCTCTACGTCGGGATTTAGCTTACTTTCAGCTCTACGTCGGGACGTGCGTTGGGCTCTACGTCGGAACGTGCGTTGGGCTCCACATCGGGACGTGCGTTGGGCTCTACGTCTGTAGTTAGCTAACTTTCTGCTCTACGTCGGGACGTGCGTTGGGCTCTACGTCTGTAGTTAGCTAACTTTCAGCTCTACGTCGGGACGTGCGTTGGGCTCTACATCTGTAGTTAGCTAACTTTCAGCTCTACGTCGGGACGTGCGTTGGGCGCTACGTCGGAACGTGCGTTGGGCTCTACGTCGGGACGTGCGTTGGGCTCTACGTCGGGATTTAGCTTACTTTCAGCTGTACGTCGGGACGTGCGTTGGCCTCTACGCCGGGACGTGCGTTGGCCTCTACGTCGGGACGTGCGTTGGCCTCTACGTCGGGATTTAGCTTACTTTCAGCTCTACGTCGGGACGTGCGTTGGGCTCTACGTCGGAACGTGCGTTGGGCTCCACGTCGGGACGTGCGTTGGGCTCTACGTCTGTAGTTAGCTAACTTTCTGCTCTACGTCGGGACGTGCGTTGGGCTCTACGTCTGTAGTTAGCTAACTTTCAGCTCTACGTCGGGACGTGCGTTGGGCACTACGTCGGGACGTGCGTTGGGCTCTACGTCGGGACGTCCGTTGGGCTCTACGTCGGGACGTGCGTTGGGCTCTACGTCGGGATTTAGCTTACTTTCAGCTCTACGTCGAGACGTGCGTTGGCCTCTACGTCAGGACGTGCGTTGGCCTCTACATCGGGACGTGCGTTGGCCTCTACGTCGGGACGTGCGTTGGCCTCTACGTCGGGATTTAGCTTACTTTCAGCTCTACGTCGGGACGTGCGTTGGGCTCTACGTCGGGACGTGCGTTGGGCTCTACGTCGGGACGTGCGTTGGGCTCTACGTCTGTAGTTAGCTAACTTTCAGCTCTACATCGGGACGTGCGTTGGGCTGTACGTCTGTAGTTAGCTAACTTTCAGCTCTACGTCGGGACGTGCGTTGGGCGCTACGTCGGGACGTGCGTTGGGCTCTACGTCGGGACATGCGTTGGGCTCTACGTCGGGATTTAGCTTACTTTCAGCTCTACGTCGGGACGTGCGTTGGCCTCTACGTCGGGATTTAGCTTACTTTCAGCTCTACGTCGGGACGTGCATTGGGCGCTACGTCGGGACGTGCGTTGGGCGCTACGTCGGGACGTGCGTTGGGCGGTACTTCGGGAAATGCGTTGGGCGCTACGTCGGGATTTAGCTTACTTTCAGCTCTACGTCGGGACGTGCGTTGGGCTCTATGTCGGGACGTGCGTTGGGCTCTACGTCGGGACGTGCGTTGGGCGCTACGTCGGGACGTGCGTTGGGCTCTACGTCGGGACGTGCGTTGGGCTCTACGTCGGGATTTAGGTTACTTTCAGCTCTACGTCAGGACGTGCGTTGGCCTCTACGCCGGGACGTGCGTTGGGCGCTACGTCGGGACGTGCGTTGGCCTCTACGTCGCTACGTGCGTTGGCCTCTACGTCGGGATTTAGCTTACTTTCAGCTCTACGTCGGGACGTGCGTTGGCCTCTACAACGGGATGTGCGTTGGGCTCTACGTCGGGACACGCGTTGGGCTCTACGTCGGGACGTGCGTTGGGCTCTACGTCTGTAGTTAGCTAACTTTCAGCTCTACGTCGGGACGTGAATTGTGCTCTACGTCTGTAGTTAGCTAACTTTCAGCTCTACGTCGGCACGTGCGTTGGGCTCTACGTCGGTACGTGCGTTGGGCTCTACGTCGGGATTTAGCTTACTTTCAGCTCTACGTCGGTACGTGCGTTGGGATCTACGTCGGGACGTGCGTTGGGCTCTACGTCGGGACGTGCGTTGGGCTCTACGTCTGTAGTTAGCTAACTTTCAGCTCTACGTCGGGACGTGCGTTGGGCTCTACGTCTGTAGTTAGCTAACTTTCAGCTCTACGTCGGGACGTGCGTTGGGCTCTATGTCGGGACGTGCGTTGGGCGCTACGTCGGGACGTGCGTTGGGCGCTACGTCGGGACGTGCGTTGGGCTCTACGTCGGGACGTGCGTTGGGCTCTACGTCGGGATTTAGCTTAATTTTAGCTCTACGTCGGGACGTGCGTTGGGCTCTACGTCTGTAGTTAGCTAACTTTCACCTCTACGTCGGGACGTGCGTTGGGCTCTATGTCGGGACGTGCGTTGGGCGCTACGTCGGGACGTGCGTTGGGCTCTACGTCGGGACGTGCGTTGGGCTCTACGTCGGGATTTAGCTTACTTTCAGCTCTACGTCGGGACGTGCGTTGGGCTCTACGTCGGGACGTGCGTTGGGCTCTATGTCGGGACGTGCGTTGGGTTCTACGTCGGGACGTGCGTTGGGCTCCACGTCTGTAGTTAGCTAACTTTCAGCTCTACGTCGGGACGCGCGTTGGGCTCTTCGTCTGTAGTTAGCTAACTTTCAGCTCTACGTCGGGACGTGCGTTGGCCTCTACGTCGGGACGTGCGTTGGGCGCTACGTCGGGACGTGCGTTGGCCTCTACGTCGGGACGTGCGTTGGCCTCTACGTCGGGACGTGCGTTGGGCTCTACGTCGGGATTTAGCTTACTTTCAGCTCTACGTCGGGACCTGCGTTGGGCTCTACGTCAGGACGTGCGTTGGGCTCTACGTCGGGACACGCGTTGGGATCTACGTCGGGATTTAGGTTACTTTCAGCTCTACGTCGGGACGTGCGTTAGGCTCTATGTCGGGACGTGCGTTGGGCTCTACGTCGGGACGTGCATTGGGCTCTACGTCGGGACGTGCGTTGGGCTCTACGTCGGGATTTAGCTTACTTTCAGCTCTACGTCGGGACGTGCGTTGGGCTCTACGTCGGGACGTGCGTTGGGCTCTACGTCTGTAGTTAGCTAACTTTCTGCTCTACGTCGGGACGTGCGTTGGGCTCTACGTCGGGACGTGCGTTGGGCTCTACGTCGGGACGTGCTTTGGGCTCTACGTCGGGATTTAGCTTACTTTCAGCTCTACGTCGGGACGTGCGTTGGCCTCTACGTCGGCATTTAGCTTTCAGCTCTACGTCGGGACGTGCGTTGGGCTCTACGTCGGGACGTGCGTTGGGCTCTACGTCGGGACGTGCGTTGGGCTCTACGTCGGGATTTAGCTTACTTTCAGCTCTACGTCGGGACGTGCGTTGGCCTCTACGTCGGGACGTGCGTTGGCCTCTACGTCGGGACGTGTTTGGCCTCTACGTCGGGACGTGCGTTGGGCTCTACGTCGGGATTTAGCTTACTTTCAGCTCTACGTCGGGACGTGCGTTGGGCTCTACGTCGGGACGTGCGTTGGGCTCTACGTCGGGACACGCGTTGGGCTCTACGTCGGGACGCGCGTTGGGCTCTACGTCTGTAGTTAGCTAACTTTCAGCTCTACGTCGGGACGCGCGTTGGGCTCTTCGTCTGTAGTTAGCTAACTTTCAGCTCTACGTCGGGACGTGCGTTGGGCTCTACGTTGGGACGTGCGTTGGGCTCTACGTCGGGATGTGCGTTGGGTTCTACGTCGGGACGTGCGTTGAGCTCTACGTCGGGATTTAGCTTACTTTCAGCTCTACGTCGGGACGTGCGTTGGGCTCTACGTCGGGACACGCGTTGGGCTCTACGTCGGGACGCGCGTTGGGCTCTACGTCTGTAGTTAGCTAACTTTCAGCTCTACGTCGGGACGCGCGTTGGGCTCTTCGTCTGTAGTTAGCTAACTTTCAGCTCTACGTCGGGACGTGCGTTGGGCTCTACGTTGGGACGTGCGTTGGGCTCTACGTCGGGATGTGCGTTGGGTTCTACGTCGGGACGTGCGTTGAGCTCTACGTCGGGATTTAGCTTACTTTCAGCTCTACGTCGGGACGTGCGTTAGGCTCTACGTCGGGACGTGCGTTGGGCTCTACGTCGGGACGTGCGTTGGGCTCTACGTCGGGATTTAGCTGACTTTCAGGTCTACGTCGGGACGTGCGTTGGGCTCTACGTCGGGACGTGCGTTGGGCTCTACGTCTGTAGTTAGCTAACTTTCAACTCTACGTTGGGACGTGCGTTGGGCTCTACGTCTGAGTTAGCTAACTTTCAGTTCTACGTCGGGACGTGCGTTGGGCTCTACATCTGTAGTTAGCTAACTTTCAGCTCTACGTCGGGACGTGCGTTGGGCGCTACGTCGGAACGTGCGTTGGGCTCTACGTCGGGACGTGCGTTGGGCTCTACGTCGGGACGTGCGTTGGGCTCTACGTCGGGATTTAGCTTACTTTCAGCTCTACGTCGGGACGTGCGTTGGCCTCTACGTCGGGACGTGCATTGGCCTCTACGTCGGGACGTGCTTTGGCCTCTACGTCGGGATTTAGCTTACTTTCAGCTCTACGTCGGGACGTGCGTTGGGCTCTACGTCGGAACGTGCGTTGGGCTCCACGTCGGGACGTGCGTTGGGCTCTACGTCTGTAGTTAGCTAACTTTCTGCTCTACGTCGGGACGTGCGTTGGGCTCTACGTCTGTAGTTAGCTAACTTTCAGCTCTACGTCGGGACGTGCGTTGGGCTCTACATCTGTAGTTAGCTAACTTTCAGCTCTACGTCGGGACGTGCGTTGGGCGCTATGTCGGAACGTGCGTTGGGCTCTACGTCGGGACGTGCGTTGGGCTCTACGTCGGGACGTGCGTTGGGCTCTACGTCGGGATTTAGCTTACTTTCAGCTCTTTGTCGGGACGTGCGTTGGCCTCTACGTCGGGACGTGCGTTGGCCTCTACGTCGGGATTTAGCTTACTTTCAGCTCTACATCGGGACGTGCGTTGGGCTCTACGTCGGAACGTGCGTTGGGCTCCACGTCGGGACGTGCGTTGGGCTCTACGTCTGTAGTTAGCTAACTTTCTGCTCTACGTCGGGACGTGCGTTGGGCTCTACGTCTGTAGTTAGCTAACTTTCAGCTCTACGTCGGGACGTGCGTTGGGCACTACGTCGGGACGTGCGTTGGGCTCTACGTCGGGACGTCCGTTGGGCTCTACGTCGGGACGTGCGTTGGGCTCTACGTCGGGATTTAGCTTACTTTCAGCTCTACGTCGAGACGTGCGTTGGCCTCTACGTCAGGACGTGCGTTGGCCTCTACATCGGGACGTGCGTTGGCCTCTACGTCGGGACGTGCGTTGGCCTCTACGTCGGGATTTAGCTTACTTTCAGCTCTACGTCGGGACGTGCGTTGGGCTCTACGTCGGGACGTGCGTTGGGCTCTACGTCGGGACGTGCGTTGGGCTCTACGTCTGTAGTTAGCTAACTTTCAGCTCTACATCGGGACGTGCGTTGGGCTGTACGTCTGTAGTTAGCTAACTTTCAGCTCTACGTCGGGACGTGCGTTGGGCGCTACGTCGGGACGTGCGTTGGGCTCTACGTCGGGACATGCGTTGGGCTCTACGTCGGGATTTAGCTTACTTTCAGCTCTACGTCGGGACGTGCGTTGGCCTCTACGTCGGGATTTAGCTTACTTTCAGCTCTACGTCGGGACGTGCATTGGGCGCTACGTCGGGACGTGCGTTGGGCGCTACGTCGGGACGTGCGTTGGGCGGTACTTCGGGAAATGCGTTGGGCGCTACGTCGGGATTTAGCTTACTTTCAGCTCTACGTCGGGACGTGCGTTGGGCTCTATGTCGGGACGTGCGTTGGGCTCTACGTCGGGACGTGCGTTGGGCGCTACGTCGGGACGTGCGTTGGGCTCTACGTCGGGACGTGCGTTGGGCTCTACGTCGGGATTTAGGTTACTTTCAGCTCTACGTCAGGACGTGCGTTGGCCTCTACGCCGGGACGTGCGTTGGGCGCTACGTCGGGACGTGCGTTGGCCTCTACGTCGCTACGTGCGTTGGCCTCTACGTCGGGATTTAGCTTACTTTCAGCTCTACGTCGGGACGTGCGTTGGCCTCTACAACGGGATGTGCGTTGGGCTCTACGTCGGGACACGCGTTGGGCTCTACGTCGGGACGTGCGTTGGGCTCTACGTCTGTAGTTAGCTAACTTTCAGCTCTACGTCGGGACGTGAATTGTGCTCTACGTCTGTAGTTAGCTAACTTTCAGCTCTACGTCGGCACGTGCGTTGGGCTCTACGTCGGTACGTGCGTTGGGCTCTACGTCGGGATTTAGCTTACTTTCAGCTCTACGTCGGTACGTGCGTTGGGATCTACGTCGGGACGTGCGTTGGGCTCTACGTCGGGACGTGCGTTGGGCTCTACGTCTGTAGTTAGCTAACTTTCAGCTCTACGTCGGGACGTGCGTTGGGCTCTACGTCTGTAGTTAGCTAACTTTCAGCTCTACGTCGGGACGTGCGTTGGGCTCTATGTCGGGACGTGCGTTGGGCGCTACGTCGGGACGTGCGTTGGGCGCTACGTCGGGACGTGCGTTGGGCTCTACGTCGGGACGTGCGTTGGGCTCTACGTCGGGATTTAGCTTAATTTTAGCTCTACGTCGGGACGTGCGTTGGGCTCTACGTCTGTAGTTAGCTAACTTTCACCTCTACGTCGGGACGTGCGTTGGGCTCTATGTCGGGACGTGCGTTGGGCGCTACGTCGGGACGTGCGTTGGGCTCTACGTCGGGAAGTGCGTTGGGCTCTACGTCGGGATTTAGCTTACTTTCAGCTCTACGTCGGGACGTGCGTTGGGCTCTACGTCGGGACGTGCGTTGGGCTCTATGTCGGGACGTGCGTTGGGTTCTACGTCGGGACGTGCGTTGGGCTCCACGTCTGTAGTTAGCTAACTTTCAGCTCTACGTCGGGACGCGCGTTGGGCTCTTCGTCTGTAGTTAGCTAACTTTCAGCTCTACGTCGGGACGTGCGTTGGCCTCTACGTCGGGACGTGCGTTGGGCGCTACGTCGGGACGTGCGTTGGCCTCTACGTCGGGACGTGCGTTGGCCTCTACGTCGGGACGTGCGTTGGGCTCTACGTCGGGATTTAGCTTACTTTCAGCTCTACGTCGAGACGTGCGTTGGCCTCTACGTCAGGACGTGCGTTGGCCTCTACATCGGGACGTGCGTTGGCCTCTACGTCGGGACGTGCGTTGGCCTCTACGTCGGGATTTAGCTTACTTTCAGCTCTACGTCGGGACGTGCGTTGGGCTCTACGTCGGGACGTGCGTTGGGCTCTACGTCGGGACGTGCGTTGGGCTCTACGTCTGTAGTTAGCTAACTTTCAGCTCTACATCGGGACGTGCGTTGGGCTGTACGTCTGTAGTTAGCTAACTTTCAGCTCTACGTCGGGACGTGCGTTGGGCGCTACGTCGGGACGTGCGTTGGGCTCTACGTCGGGACATGCGTTGGGCTCTACGTCGGGATTTAGCTTACTTTCAGCTCTACGTCGGGACGTGCGTTGGCCTCTACGTCGGGATTTAGCTTACTTTCAGCTCTACGTCGGGACGTGCATTGGGCGCTACGTCGGGACGTGCGTTGGGCGCTACGTCGGGACGTGCGTTGGGCGGTACTTCGGGAAATGCGTTGGGCGCTACGTCGGGATTTAGCTTACTTTCAGCTCTACGTCGGGACGTGCGTTGGGCTCTATGTCGGGACGTGCGTTGGGCTCTACGTCGGGACGTGCGTTGGGCGCTACGTCGGGACGTGCGTTGGGCTCTACGTCGGGACGTGCGTTGGGCTCTACGTCGGGATTTAGGTTACTTTCAGCTCTACGTCAGGACGTGCGTTGGCCTCTACGCCGGGACGTGCGTTGGGCGCTACGTCGGGACGTGCGTTGGCCTCTACGTCGCTACGTGCGTTGGCCTCTACGTCGGGATTTAGCTTACTTTCAGCTCTACGTCGGGACGTGCGTTGGCCTCTACAACGGGATGTGCGTTGGGCTCTACGTCGGGACACGCGTTGGGCTCTACGTCGGGACGTGCGTTGGGCTCTACGTCTGTAGTTAGCTAACTTTCAGCTCTACGTCGGGACGTGAATTGTGCTCTACGTCTGTAGTTAGCTAACTTTCAGCTCTACGTCGGCACGTGCGTTGGGCTCTACGTCGGTACGTGCGTTGGGCTCTACGTCGGGATTTAGCTTACTTTCAGCTCTACGTCGGTACGTGCGTTGGGATCTACGTCGGGACGTGCGTTGGGCTCTACGTCGGGACGTGCGTTGGGCTCTACGTCTGTAGTTAGCTAACTTTCAGCTCTACGTCGGGACGTGCGTTGGGCTCTACGTCTGTAGTTAGCTAACTTTCAGCTCTACGTCGGGACGTGCGTTGGGCTCTATGTCGGGACGTGCGTTGGGCGCTACGTCGGGACGTGCGTTGGGCGCTACGTCGGGACGTGCGTTGGGCTCTACGTCGGGACGTGCGTTGGGCTCTACGTCGGGATTTAGCTTAATTTTAGCTCTACGTCGGGACGTGCGTTGGGCTCTACGTCTGTAGTTAGCTAACTTTCACCTCTACGTCGGGACGTGCGTTGGGCTCTATGTCGGGACGTGCGTTGGGCGCTACGTCGGGACGTGCGTTGGGCTCTACGTCGGGACGTGCGTTGGGCTCTACGTCGGGATTTAGCTTACTTTCAGCTCTACGTCGGGACGTGCGTTGGGCTCTACGTCGGGACGTGCGTTGGGCTCTATGTCGGGACGTGCGTTGGGTTCTACGTCGGGACGTGCGTTGGGCTCCACGTCTGTAGTTAGCTAACTTTCAGCTCTACGTCGGGACGCGCGTTGGGCTCTTCGTCTGTAGTTAGCTAACTTTCAGCTCTACGTCGGGACGTGCGTTGGCCTCTACGTCGGGACGTGCGTTGGGCGCTACGTCGGGACGTGCGTTGGCCTCTACGTCGGGACGTGCGTTGGCCTCTACGTCGGGACGTGCGTTGGGCTCTACGTCGGGATTTAGCTTACTTTCAGCTCTACGTCGGGACCTGCGTTGGGCTCTACGTCAGGACGTGCGTTGGGCTCTACGTCGGGACACGCGTTGGGATCTACGTCGGGATTTAGGTTACTTTCAGCTCTACGTCGGGACGTGCGTTAGGCTCTATGTCGGGACGTGCGTTGGGCTCTACGTCGGGACGTGCATTGGGCTCTACGTCGGGACGTGCGTTGGGCTCTACGTCGGGATTTAGCTTACTTTCAGCTCTACGTCGGGACGTGCGTTGGGCTCTACGTCGGGACGTGCGTTGGGCTCTACGTCTGTAGTTAGCTAACTTTCTGCTCTACGTCGGGACGTGCGTTGGGCTCTACGTCGGGACGTGCGTTGGGCTCTACGTCGGGACGTGCTTTGGGCTCTACGTCGGGATTTAGCTTACTTTCAGCTCTACGTCGGGACGTGCGTTGGCCTCTACGTCGGCATTTAGCTTTCAGCTCTACGTCGGGACGTGCGTTGGGCTCTACGTCGGGACGTGCGTTGGGCTCTACGTCGGGACGTGCGTTGGGCTCTACGTCGGGATTTAGCTTACTTTCAGCTCTACGTCGGGACGTGCGTTGGCCTCTACGTCGGGACGTGCGTTGGCCTCTACGTCGGGACGTGTTTGGCCTCTACGTCGGGACGTGCGTTGGGCTCTACGTCGGGATTTAGCTTACTTTCAGCTCTACGTCGGGACGTGCGTTGGGCTCTACGTCGGGACGTGCGTTGGGCTCTACGTCGGGACACGCGTTGGGCTCTACGTCGGGACGCGCGTTGGGCTCTACGTCTGTAGTTAGCTAACTTTCAGCTCTACGTCGGGACGTGCGTTGGGCTCTATGTCGGGACGTGCGTTGGGCGCTACGTCGGGACGTGCGTTGGGCGCTACGTCGGGACGTGCGTTGGGCTCTACGTCGGGACGTGCGTTGGGCTCTACGTCGGGATTTAGCTTAATTTTAGCTCTACGTCGGGACGTGCGTTGGGCTCTACGTCTGTAGTTAGCTAACTTTCACCTCTACGTCGGGACGTGCGTTGGGCTCTATGTCGGGACGTGCGTTGGGCGCTACGTCGGGACGTGCGTTGGGCTCTACGTCGGGACGTGCGTTGGGCTCTACGTCGGGATTTAGCTTACTTTCAGCTCTACGTCGGGACGTGCGTTGGGCTCTACGTCGGGACGTGCGTTGGGCTCTATGTCGGGACGTGCGTTGGGTTCTACGTCGGGACGTGCGTTGGGCTCCACGTCTGTAGTTAGCTAACTTTCAGCTCTACGTCGGGACGCGCGTTGGGCTCTTCGTCTGTAGTTAGCTAACTTTCAGCTCTACGTCGGGACGTGCGTTGGCCTCTACGTCGGGACGTGCGTTGGGCGCTACGTCGGGACGTGCGTTGGCCTCTACGTCGGGACGTGCGTTGGCCTCTACGTCGGGACGTGCGTTGGGCTCTACGTCGGGATTTAGCTTACTTTCAGCTCTACGTCGGGACCTGCGTTGGGCTCTACGTCAGGACGTGCGTTGGGCTCTACGTCGGGACACGCGTTGGGATCTACGTCGGGATTTAGGTTACTTTCAGCTCTACGTCGGGACGTGCGTTAGGCTCTATGTCGGGACGTGCGTTGGGCTCTACGTCGGGACGTGCATTGGGCTCTACGTCGGGACGTGCGTTGGGCTCTACGTCGGGATTTAGCTTACTTTCAGCTCTACGTCGGGACGTGCGTTGGGCTCTACGTCGGGACGTGCGTTGGGCTCTACGTCTGTAGTTAGCTAACTTTCTGCTCTACGTCGGGACGTGCGTTGGGCTCTACGTCGGGACGTGCGTTGGGCTCTACGTCGGGACGTGCTTTGGGCTCTACGTCGGGATTTAGCTTACTTTCAGCTCTACGTCGGGACGTGCGTTGGCCTCTACGTCGGCATTTAGCTTTCAGCTCTACGTCGGGACGTGCGTTGGGCTCTACGTCGGGACGTGCGTTGGGCTCTACGTCGGGACGTGCGTTGGGCTCTACGTCGGGATTTAGCTTACTTTCAGCTCTACGTCGGGACGTGCGTTGGCCTCTACGTCGGGACGTGCGTTGGCCTCTACGTCGGGACGTGTTTGGCCTCTACGTCGGGACGTGCGTTGGGCTCTACGTCGGGATTTAGCTTACTTTCAGCTCTACGTCGGGACGTGCGTTGGGCTCTACGTCGGGACGTGCGTTGGGCTCTACGTCGGGACACGCGTTGGGCTCTACGTCGGGACGCGCGTTGGGCTCTACGTCTGTAGTTAGCTAACTTTCAGCTCTACGTCGGGACGCGCGTTGGGCTCTTCGTCTGTAGTTAGCTAACTTTCAGCTCTACGTCGGGACGTGCGTTGGGCTCTACGTTGGGACGTGCGTTGGGCTCTACGTCGGGATGTGCGTTGGGTTCTACGTCGGGACGTGCGTTGAGCTCTACGTCGGGATTTAGCTTACTTTCAGCTCTACGTCGGGACGTGCGTTGGGCTCTACGTCGGGACACGCGTTGGGCTCTACGTCGGGACGCGCGTTGGGCTCTACGTCTGTAGTTAGCTAACTTTCAGCTCTACGTCGGGACGCGCGTTGGGCTCTTCGTCTGTAGTTAGCTAACTTTCAGCTCTACGTCGGGACGTGCGTTGGGCTCTACGTTGGGACGTGCGTTGGGCTCTACGTCGGGATGTGCGTTGGGTTCTACGTCGGGACGTGCGTTGAGCTCTACGTCGGGATTTAGCTTACTTTCAGCTCTACGTCGGGACGTGCGTTAGGCTCTACGTCGGGACGTGCGTTGGGCTCTACGTCGGGACGTGCGTTGGGCTCTACGTCGGGATTTAGCTGACTTTCAGGTCTACGTCGGGACGTGCGTTGGGCTCTACGTCGGGACGTGCGTTGGGCTCTACGTCTGTAGTTAGCTAACTTTCAACTCTACGTTGGGACGTGCGTTGGGCTCTACGTCTGAGTTAGCTAACTTTCAGTTCTACGTCGGGACGTGCGTTGGGCTCTACATCTGTAGTTAGCTAACTTTCAGCTCTACGTCGGGACGTGCGTTGGGCGCTACGTCGGAACGTGCGTTGGGCTCTACGTCGGGACGTGCGTTGGGCTCTACGTCGGGACGTGCGTTGGGCTCTACGTCGGGATTTAGCTTACTTTCAGCTCTACGTCGGGACGTGCGTTGGCCTCTACGTCGGGACGTGCATTGGCCTCTACGTCGGGACGTGCTTTGGCCTCTACGTCGGGATTTAGCTTACTTTCAGCTCTACGTCGGGACGTGCGTTGGGCTCTACGTCGGAACGTGCGTTGGGCTCCACGTCGGGACGTGCGTTGGGCTCTACGTCTGTAGTTAGCTAACTTTCTGCTCTACGTCGGGACGTGCGTTGGGCTCTACGTCTGTAGTTAGCTAACTTTCAGCTCTACGTCGGGACGTGCGTTGGGCTCTACATCTGTAGTTAGCTAACTTTCAGCTCTACGTCGGGACGTGCGTTGGGCGCTATGTCGGAACGTGCGTTGGGCTCTACGTCGGGACGTGCGTTGGGCTCTACGTCGGGACGTGCGTTGGGCTCTACGTCGGGATTTAGCTTACTTTCAGCTCTTTGTCGGGACGTGCGTTGGCCTCTACGTCGGGACGTGCGTTGGCCTCTACGTCGGGATTTAGCTTACTTTCAGCTCTACATCGGGACGTGCGTTGGGCTCTACGTCGGAACGTGCGTTGGGCTCCACGTCGGGACGTGCGTTGGGCTCTACGTCTGTAGTTAGCTAACTTTCTGCTCTACGTCGGGACGTGCGTTGGGCTCTACGTCTGTAGTTAGCTAACTTTCAGCTCTACGTCGGGACGTGCGTTGGGCACTACGTCGGGACGTGCGTTGGGCTATACGTCGGGACGTCCGTTGGGCTCTACGTCGGGACGTGCGTTGGGCTCTACGTCGGGATTTAGCTTACATTCAGCTCTACGTCGAGACGTGCGTTGGCCTCTACGTCGGGACGTGCGTTGGCCTCTACATCGGGACGTGCGTTGGCCTCTACGTCGGGACGTGCGTTGGCCTCTACGTCGGGATTTAGCTTACTTTCAGCTCTACGTCGGGACGTGCGTTGTGCTCTATGTCGGGACGTGCGTTGGGCTCTACGTCTGTAGTTAGCTAACTTTCAGCTCTACATCGGGACGTGCGTTGGGCTCTACGTCTGTAGTTAGCTAACTTTCAGCTCTACGTCGGGACGTGCGTTGGGCGCTACGTTGGGACGTGCGTTGGGCTCTACGTCGGGACATGCGTTGGGCTCTACGTCGGGATTTAGCTTACTTTCAGCTCTACGTCGGGACGTGCGTTGGCCTCTACGTCGGGACGTGCGTTGGCCTCTACGTCGGGATTTAGCTTACTTTCAGCTCTACGTCGGGACGTGCATTGGGCGCTACGTCGGGACGTGCGTTGGGCGCTACGTCGGGACGTGCGTTGGGCGGTACTTCGGGAAATGCGTTGGGCGCTACGTCGGGATTTAGCTTACTTTCAGCTCTACGTCGGGACGTGCGTTGGCCTCTATGTCGGGACGTGCGTTGGGCTCTACGTCGGGACGTGCGTTGGGCTCTACATCGGGATTTAGCTTACTTTCAGCTCTACGTCGGGACGTGCGTTGGCCTCTACATTGGGACGTGCGTTGGCCTCTACGTCGGGATTTAGCTTACTTTCAGCTCTACGTCGGGACGTGCGTTGGCCTCTACGTCGGGACGTGCGTTGGCCTCTACGTCGGGATTTAGCTTACTTTCAGCTCTACGTCGGGACGCGCGTTGGGCTCTACGTCGGGATTTAGCTTACTTTCAGCTCTACGTCGGGACGTGCATTGGGCTCTACGTCGGGACGTGCGTTGGGCTCTACGTCGGGACGTGCGTTGGGCTCTACGTCTGTAGTTAGCTAACTTTCAGCTCTACGTCGGGTCGTGCGTTGGGCTCTACGTCGGGACGTGCGTTGGGCTCTACGTCGGGATTTAGCTTACTTTCAGCTCTACGTCGGGACTTGCATTGGGCTCTACGTCGGGACGTGCGTTGGGCTCTACGTCGGGACGTGCGTTGGGCTCTACGTCTGTAGTTAGCTAACTTTCAGCTCTACGTCGGGTCGTGCGTTGGGCTCTACGTCGGGACGTGCGTTGGGCTCTACGTCGGGATTTAGCTTACTTTCAGCTCTACGTCGGGACTTGCGTTGGGCTCTACGTCGGGATTTAGCTTACTTGCAGCTCTACGTCGGGACGTGCGTTGGCCTCTAAGTCGGCATTTAGCTTACTTTCAGCTCTACGTCGGGACGTGCGTTGGGCTCTACGACGGGACGTGCGTTGGGCTCTACGTCGGGACGTGCGTTGGGTTCTACGTCGGGACGTGCGTTGGGCTCTACGTCTGTAGTTAGCTAACTTTCTGCTCTACGTCGGGACGTGCGTTGGGCTCTACGTCTGTAGTTAGCTAACTTTCAGCTCTACGTCGGGACGTGCGTTGGGCGCTACGTCGGGACGTGCGTTGGGCTCTACGTCGGGACGTGCGTTGGGCTCTACGTCGGGATTTAGGTTACTTTCAGCTCTACGTCAGGACGTGCGTTGGCCTCTACGCCGGTACGTGCGTTGGGCGCTACGTCGGGACGTGCGTTGGCCTCTACGTCGCGACGTGCGTTGGCCTCTACGTCGGGATTTAGCTTATTTTCAGCTCTACGTCGGGACGTGCGTTGGCCTCTACGTCGGGATGTGCGTTGGGCTCTACGTCGGGACACGCGTTGGGCTCTACGTCGGGACGTGCGTTGGGCTCTACGTCTGTAGTTAGCTAACTTTCAGCTCTACGTCGGCACGTGCGTTGGGCTCTACGTCGGTACGTGCGTTGGGCTCTACGTCGGGATTTAGCTTACTTTCAGCTCTACGTCGGGACGTGCGTTGGGCTCTACGTCGGGACGTGCGTTGGGCTCTACGTCGGGACGTGCGTTGGGCTCTACGTCGGGATTTAACTTAATTTTAGCTCTACGTCGGGACGTGCGTTGGGCTCTACGTCTGTAGTTAGCTAACTTTCAGCTCTACGTCGGGACGTGCGTTGGGCTCTATGTCGGGACGTGCGTTGGGCGCTATGTCGGGACGTGCGTTGGGCGCTACGTCGGGACGTGCGTTGGGCTCTACGTCGGGACGTGCGTTGGGCTCTGCGTCGGGATTTAGCTTAATTTTAGCTCTACGTCGGGACGTGCGTTGGGCTCTACGTCTGTAGTTAGCTAACTTTCACCTCTACGTCGGGACGTGCGTTGGGCTCTATGTCGGGACGTGCGTTGGGCGCTACGTCGGGACGTGCGTTGGGCTCTACGTCGGGACGTGCTTTGGGCTCTGCGTCGGGATTTAGCTTACTTTCAGCTCTACGTCGGGACGTGCGTTGGGCTCTACGTCGGGACGTGCGTTGGGCTCTATGTCGGGACGTGCGTTGGGTTCTACGTCGGGACGTGCGTTGGGCTCCACGTCTGTAGTTAGCTAACTTTCAGCTCTACGTCGGGACGCGCGTTGGGCTCTTCGTCTGTAGTTAGCTAACTTTCAGCTCTACGTCGGGACGTGCGTTGGCCTCTACGTCGGGACGTGCGTTGGGCGCTACGTCGGGACGTGCGTTGGCCTCTACGTCGGGACGTGCGTTGGCCTCTACGTCGGGACGTGCGTTGGGCTCTACGTCGGGATTTAGCTTACTTTCAGCTCTACGTCGGGACCTGCGTTGGGCTCTACGTCAGGACGTGCGTTGGGCTCTACGTCGGGACACGCGTTGGGATCTACGTCGGGATTTAGGTTACTTTCAGCTCTACGTCGGGACGTGCGTTAGGCTCTATGTCGGGACGTGCGTTGGGCTCTACGTCGGGACGTGCGTTGGGCTCTACGTCGGGACGTGCGTTGGGCTCTACGTCGGGATTTAGCTTACTTTCAGCTCTACGTCGGGACGTGCGTTGGGCTCTACGTCGGGACGTGCGTTGGGCTCTACGTCTGTAGTTAGCTAACTTTCTGCTCTACGTCGGGACGTGCGTTGGGCTCTACGTCGGGACGTGCGTTGGGCTCTACGTCGGGACGTGCTTTGGGCTCTACGTCGGGATTTAGCTTACTTTCAGCTCTACGTCGGGACGTGCGTTGGCCTCTACGTCGGCATTTAGCTTTCAGCTCTACGTCGGGACGTGCGTTGGGCTCTACGTCGGGACGTGCGTTGGGCTCTACGTCTGTAGTTAGCTAACTTTCACCTCTACGTCGGGACGTGCGTTGGGCTCTACGTCGGGACATGAGTTGGGCTCCACGTCGGGACGTGCATTGGGCTCTACGTCGGGATTTAGCTTACTTTCAGCTCTACGTCGGGACGTGCGTTGGCCTCTACGTCGGCATTTACCTTTCAGCTCTACGTCGGGACGTGCGTTGGGCTCTACGTCGGGACGTGCGTTGGGCTGTAAGTCGGGACGTGCGTTGGGCTATACGTCGGGACGTGCGTTGGGCTCCACGTCTGTAGTTAGCTAACTTTCTGCTCTACGTCAGGACGTGCGTTGGTCTCTACGTCGGGACGTGCGTTGGGCGCTACGTCGGGACGTGCGTTGGCCTCTACGTCGGGATTTAGCTTACTTTCAGCTCTACGTCGGGACGTGCGTTGGCCTCTACGTCGGGACGTGCATTGGTCTCTACGTCGGGACACGCGTTGGGCTCTACGTCGCGACGCGCGTTGGGCTCTACGTCTGCAGATAGCTAACTTTCAGCTCTACGTCGGGACGCGCGTTGGGCTCTTCGTCTGTAGTTAGGTAACTTTCAGCTCTACGTCGGGACGTGCGTTGGGCTCTACGTCGGGACGTGCGTTGGGCTCTAGATCAGGATTTATTTTACTTTCAGATCTACGAGGGGACGTGTTTTGGGCTCGACATCAGGATTTAGCGTACTTTCAGCTCTACGTCGGGACGTGTGTTGGGCTCTACGTCGGGACGTGTGTTGGGCTCCCCGTCGGGACGCGTGTTGGGCTGAATGTCGGGACGTGTGTTGGGCTATACGTCGGGATTTAGCTTACTTTCAGCTCTACGTCGGGACGTGCGTTGGCCTCTACGTCGCGACGTGTGTTGGACTCTACGTCGCGACGTGTGTTGGGCTGTACGTCGCGACGTGTGTTGGGCTCTGCGTCGCGACGTGTGTTGGGCTCTGCGTCGGGACGTGTGTTGGGCTCTACGTCGGGACGTGTGTTGGGCTCTACGTCGGGACGTGTTTTGGGCACTAGATCAGGATTTATCTTACTTTCAGCTCTACGAGGGGACGTGTCTTGGGCTCGACATCAGGATTTAGCGTACTTTCAGCTCTACGTGGGGACCTGTGTTGGGCTCCACGTCGGGACGTGTGTTGGGCTCCACGTCGGGACGCGTGTTGGGCTGCATGTCGGGACGTGTGTTGGGCTCTACATCGGGACGTGTGTTGGGCTCCACGTCGGGACACGTGTTGGGCTGCATGTCGGGACGTGTGTTGGGCTCTACGTCGGGACGCGCGCTGGGCTCTTCGTCTGTAGTTAGCTAACTTTCAGCTCTACGTCGGGACGTGCGGTGGGCTCTACGTCGGGACGTGCGTTGGGCTCTACATCGGGACGTGCGTTGGGCTCTACGTCGGGATTTAGCTTACTTTCAGCTCTACGTCGGGACGTGCGTTGGGCTCTACGTCGGGACGTGCGTTGGGCTCTACGTCAGGACGTGCGTTGGGCTCTACGTCGGGATTTAGGTTACTTTCAGCTCTACGTCAGGACGTGCGTTGGCCTCTACGCCGGGACGTGCGTTGGGCGCTACGTCGGGACGTGCGTTGGCCTCTACGTCGCGACGTGCGTTGGCCTCTACGTCGGGATTTAGCTTACTTTCAGCTCTACGTCGGGACGTGCGTTGGCCTCTACGTCGGGATGTGCGTTGGGCTCTACGTCGGGACACGCGTTGGGCTCTACGTCGGGACGTGCGTTGGGCTCTACGTCTGTAGTTAGCTAACTTTCAGCTCTACGTCGGCACGTGCGTTGGGCTCTACGTCGGTACGTGCGTTGGGCTCTACGTCGGGATTTAGCTTACTTTCAGCTCTACATCGGGACGTGCGTTGGGCTCTACGTCGGGACGTGCGTTGGGCTCTACGTCTGTAGTTAGCTAAATTTCAGCTCTACGTCGGGACGTGCGTTGGGCTCTATGTCGGGACGTGCGTTGGGCGCTACGTCGGGACGTGCGTTGGGCGCTACGTCGGGACGTGCGTTGGGCTCTACGTCGGGACGTGCGTTGGGCTCTACGTCGGGATTTAGCTTAATTTTAGCTCTACGTCGGGACGTGCGTTGGGCTCTACGTCTGTAGTTAGCTAACTTTCACCTCTACGTCGGGACGTGCGTTGGGCTCTATGTCGGGACGTGCGTTGGGCGCTACGTCGGGACGTGCGTTGGGCTCTACGTCGGGACGTGCTTTGGGCTCTGCGTCGGGATTTAGCTTACTTTCAGCTCTACGTCGGGACGTGCGTTGGGCTCTACGTCGGGACGTGCGTTGGGCTCTATGTCGGGACGTGCGTTGGGTTCTACGTCGGGACGTGCGTTGGGCTCCACGTCTGTAGTTAGCTAACTTTCAGCTCTACGTCGGGACGCGCGTTGGGCTCTTCGTCTGTAGTTAGCTAACTTTCAGCTCTACGTCGGGACGTGCGTTGGCCTCTACGTCGGGACGTGCGTTGGGCGCTACGTCGGGACGTGCGTTGGCCTCTACGTCGGGACGTGCGTTGGCCTCTACGTCGGGACGTGCGTTGGGCTCTACGTCGGGATTTAGCTTACTTTCAGCTCTACGTCGGGACCTGCGTTGGGCTCTACGTCAGGACGTGCGTTGGGCTCTACGTCGGGACACGCGTTGGGATCTACGTCGGGATTTAGGTTACTTTCAGCTCTACGTCGGGACGTGCGTTAGGCTCTATGTCGGGACGTGCGTTGGGCTCTACGTCGGGACGTGCGTTGGGCTCTACGTCGGGACGTGCGTTGGGCTCTACGTCGGGATTTAACTTACTTTCAGCTCTACGTCGGGACGTGCGTTGGGCTCTACGTCGGGACGTGCGTTGGGCTCTACGTCTGTAGTTAGCTAACTTTCTGCTCTACGTCGGGACGTGCGTTGGGCTCTACGTCGGGACGTGCGATGGGCTCTACGTCGGGACGTGCTTTGGGCTCTACGTCGGGATTTAGCTTACTTTCAGCTCTACGTCGGGACGTGCGTTGGCCTCTACGTCGGCATTTAGCTTTCAGCTCTACGTCGGGACGTGCGTTGGGCTCTACGTCGGGACGTGCGTTGGGCTCTACGTCGGGATTTAGCTTAATTTTAGCTCTACGTCGGGACGTGCGTTGGGCTCTACGTCTGTAGTTAGCTAACTTTCACCTCTACGTCGGGACGTGCGTTGGGCTCTATGTCGGGACGTGCGTTGGGCGCTACGTCGGGACGTGCGTTGGGCTCTACGTCGGGACGTGCATTGGGCTCTACGTCGGGATTTAGCTTACTTTCAGCTCTACGTCGGGACGTGCGTTGGGCTCTACGTCGGGACGTGCGTTGGGCTCTACGTCTGTAGTTAGCTAACTTTCACCTCTACGTCGGGACGTGCGTTGGGCTCTACGTCGGGACGTGAGTTGGGCTCCACGTCGGGACGTGCATTGGGCTCTACGTCGGGATTTAGCTTACTTTCAGCTCTACGTCGGGACGTGCGTTGGCCTCTACGTCGGCATTTACCTTTCAGCTCTACGTCGGGACGTGCGTTGGGCTCTACGTCAGGACGTGCGTTGGGCTGTACGTCGGGACGTGCGTTGGGCTATACGTCGGGACGTGCGTTGGGCTCCACGTCTGTAGTTAGCTAACTTTCTGCTCTACGTCAGGACGTGCGTTGGTCTCTACGTCGGGACGTGCGTTGGGCGCTACGTCGGGACGTGCGTTGGCCTCTACGTCGGGATTTAGCTTACTTTCAGCTCTACGTCGGGACGTGCGTTGGCCTCTACGTCGGGACGTGCATTGGTCTCTACGTCGGGACACGCGTTGGGCTCTACGTCGCGACGCGCGTTGGGCTCTACGTCTGCAGATAGCTAACTTTCAGCTCTACGTCGGGACGCGCGTTGGGCTCTTCGTCTGTAGTTAGGTAACTTTCAGCTCTACGTCGGGACGTGCGTTGGGCTCTACGTCGGGACGTGCGTTGGGCTCTAGATCAGGATTTATTTTACTTTCAGCTCTACGAGGGGACGTGTGTTGGGCTCGACATCAGGATTTAGCGTACTTTCAGCTCTACGTCGGGACGTGTGTTGGGCTCTACGTCGGGACGTGTGTTGGGCTCCACGTCGGGACGCGTGTTGGGCTGAATGTCGGGACGTGTGTTGGCCTCTACTTCGCGACGTGTGTTGGACTCTACGTCGCGACGTGTGTTGGGCTGTACGTCGCGACGTGTGTTGGGCTCTGCGTCGCGACGTGTGTTGGGCTCTGCGTCGGGACGTGTGTTGGGCTCTACGTCGGGACGTGTGTTGGGCTCTACGTCGGGACGTGTTTTGGGCACTAGATCAGGATTTATCTTACTTTCAGCTCTACGAGGGGACGTGTCTTGGGCTCGACATCAGGATTTAGCGTACTTTCAGCTCTACGTGGGGACCTGTGTTGGGCTCCACGTCGGGACGTGTGTTGGGCTCCACGTCGGGATGCGTGTTGGGCTGCATGTCGGGACGTGTGTTGGGCTCTACATCGGGACGTGTGTTGGGCTCCACGTCGGGACACGTGTTGGGCTGCATGTCGGGACGTGTGTTGGGCTCTACGTCGGGACGCGCGTTGGGCTCTTCGTCTGTAGTTAGCTAACTTTCAGCTCTACGTCGGGACGTGCGGTCGGCTCTACGTCGGGACGTGCGTTGGGCTCTACATCGGGACGTGCTTTGGGCTCTACGTCGGGATTTAGCTTACTTTCAGCTCTACGTCGGGACGTGCGTTGGGCTCTACGTCGGGACGTGCGTTGGGCTCTACGTCAGGACGTGCGTTGGGCTCTACGTCGGGATTAAGGTTACTTTCAGCTCTACGTCAGGACGTGCGTTGGCCTCTACGCCGGGACGTGCGTTGGGCGCTACGTCGGGACGTGCGTTGGCCTCTACGTCGCGACGTGCGTTGGCCTCTACGTCGGGATTTAGCTTACTTTCAGCTCTACGTCGGGACGTGCGTTGGCCTCTACGTCGGGATGTGCGTTGGGCTCTACGTCGGGACACGCGTTGGGCTCTACGTCGGGACGTGCGTTGGGCTCTACGTCTGTAGTTAGCTAACTTTCAGCTCTACGTCGGCACGTGCGTTGGGCTCTACGTCGGTACGTGCGTTGGGCTCTACGTCGGGATTTAGCTTACTTTCAGCTCTACGTCGGGACGTGCGTTGGGCTCTACGTCGGGACGTGCGTTGGGCTCTACGTCGGGACGTGCGTTGGGCTCTACGTCGGGATTTAACTTAATTTTAGCTCTACGTCGGGACGTGCGTTGGGCTCTACGTCTGTAGTTAGCTAAATTTCAGCTCTACGTCGGGACGTGCGTTGGGCTCTACGTCGGGACGTGCGTTGGGCTCTACGTCTGTAGTTAGCTAACTTTCACCTCTACGTCGGGACGTGCGTTGGGCTCTATGTCGGGACGTGCGTTGGGCGCTACGTCGGGACGTGCGTTGGGCTCTACGTCGGGACGTGCTTTGGGCTCTGCGTCGGGATTTAGCTTACTTTCAGCTCTACGTCGGGACGTGCGTTGGGCTCTACGTCGGGACGTGCGTTGGGCTCTATGTCGGGACGTGCGTTGGGTTCTACGTCGGGACGTGCGTTGGGCTCCACGTCTGTAGTTAGCTAACTTTCAGCTCTACGTCGGGACGCGCGTTGGGCTCTTCGTCTGTAGTTAGCTAACTTTCAGCTCTACGTCGGGACGTGCGTTGGCCTCTACGTCGGGACGTGCGTTGGGCGCTACGTCGGGACGTGCGTTGGCCTCTACGTCGGGACGTGCGTTGGCCTCTACGTCGGGACGTGCGTTGGGCTCTACGTCGGGATTTAGCTTACTTTCAGCTCTACGTCGGGACCTGCGTTGGGCTCTACGTCAGGACGTGCGTTGGGCTCTACGTCGGGACACGCGTTGGGATCTACGTCGGGATTTAGGTTACTTTCAGCTCTACGTCGGGACGTGCGTTAGGCTCTATGTCGGGACGTGCGTTGGGCTCTACGTCGGGACGTGCGTTGGGCTCTACGTCGGGACGTGCGTTGGGCTCTACGTCGGGATTTAGCTTACTTTCAGCTCTACGTCGGGACGTGCGTTGGGCTCTACGTCGGGACGTGCGTTGGGCTCTACGTCTGTAGTTAGCTAACTTTCTGCTCTACGTCGGGACGTGCGTTGGGCTCTACGTCGGGACGTGCGTTGGGCTCTACGTCGGGATTTAGCTTACTTTCAGCTCTACGTCGGGACGTGCGTTGGCCTCTACGTCGGCATTTAGCTTTCAGCTCTACGTCGGGACGTGCGTTGGGCTCTACGTCGGGACGTGCGTTGGGCTCTACGTCTGTAGTTAGCTAACTTTCACCTCTACGTCGGGACGTGCGTTGGGCTCTACGTCGGGACATGAGTTGGGCTCCACGTCGGGACGTGCATTGGGCTCTACGTCGGGATTTAGCTTACTTTCAGCTCTACGTCGGGACGTGCGTTGGCCTCTACGTCGGCATTTACCTTTCAGCTCTACGTCGGGACGTGCGTTGGGCTCTACGTCGGGACGTGCGTTGGGCTGTACGTCGGGACGTGCGTTGGGCTATACGTCGGGACGTGCGTTGGGCTCCACGTCTGTAGTTAGCTAACTTTCTGCTCTACGTCAGGACGTGCGTTGGTCTCTACGTCGGGACGTGCGTTGGGCGCTACGTCGGGACGTGCGTTGGCCTCTACGTCGGGATTTAGCTTACTTTCAGCTCTACGTCGGGACGTGCGTTGGCCTCTACGTCGGGACGTGCATTGGTCTCTACGTCGGGACACGCGTTGGGCTCTACGTCGCGACGCGCGTTGGGCTCTACGTCTGCAGATAGCTAACTTTCAGCTCTAGGTCGGGACGCGCGTTGGGCTCTTCGTCTGTAGTTAGGTAACTTTCAGCTCTACGTCGGGACGTGCGTTGGGCTCTACGTCGGGACGTGCGTTGGGCTCTAGATCAGGATTTATTTTACTTTCAGCTCTACGAGGGGACGTGTGTTGGGCTCGACATCAGGATTTAGCGTACTTTCAGCTCTACGTCGGGACGTGTGTTGGGCTCTACGTCGGGACGTGTGTTGGGCTCCACGTCGGGACGCGTGTTGGGCTGAATGTCGGGACGTGTGTTGGGCTCTACGTCGGGATTTAGTTACTTTCAGCTCTACGTCGGGACGTGTGTTGGCCTCTACGTCGCGACGTGTGTTGGACTCTACGTCGCGACGTGTGTTGGGCTGTACGTCGCGACGTGTGTTGGGCTCTGCGTCGCGACGTGTGTTGGGCTCTACGTCGGGACGTGTGTTGGGCTCTACATCAGGATTTGATTACTTTCAGCTCTTCGTCGGGACGTGTGTTGGGCTCTACGTTGGGACATGTGTTGGGCTGTACATCAGGATTTAGCTTACTTTTAGCTCTACGTGGGGACGTGTGTTGCGCTCGACATCAGGATTTAGCTTACTTTTAGCTCTACGTCGGGAGATGTGTTGGGCTCTACGTCGGGACGTGTGTTGGGCTCTACATCAGGATTTAGATTACTTTCAGCTCTACGTCGGGACGTGTGTTGGGCTCTACGTCGGGACGTGTGTTGGGCTCTACGTCGGGACGTGTGTTGGGCTCTACATCAGGGTTTACCTTACTTTCAGCTCTACGTCGGGACGTGTGCTGGGCTCTACGTCGGGACGTGTGCTGGGCTCTACGTCGGGACGTGTGCTGGGCTCTACGTCGCGACGTGTGTTGGAGTCTGCCTCGGGACGTGTGTTGGGCTCTACGTCGGGACGTGGGTTGGACTCTACATCAGGATTTAGCTTGTTTTCAGCTCTACCTCGGTACGTGCGTTGGGCTCTACGTCGGGATGTGCGCTGGGCTCTACGTCGGGACGTGCGCTGGGCTCTACGTCGGGACGTGCGTTGGGCTCTACGTCGGGACTTGCGTTGGGCTCTACGTCGGGACGTGCGTTGTGCTCTACATCAGGGTTTAGCTTACTTTCACCTCTACGTCGGGACGTGTGTTGGGCTCTACATCGGGACGTGTGTTGCGCTCTACGTCGGGACGTGTGTTGGGCTCTACGTTGGGACGTGTGTTGGGCTGTACGTCGGGACGAGTGTTGGGCTCTACTTCGGGACGTGTGTTGGTCTCTACATAAGGATTTAGCTTACTTTCAGCTCTACGTCGGGACGTGCGTTGGGCTCTACGTCGGGACGTGCGTTGGGCTCTACGTCGGGACGTGCGTTGGGCTCTACGTCGGGACGTGCGTTGGGCTCTACGTCGGGACGTGTGTTGGGATCTACATCAGGATTTTGGTTAATTTCAGCACTACGTCGGGTCGTGTGTAGGGCACTACGTCGGGACGTGTGTTGGGCTCTACATTACGTTTTAGCTTACTTTCAGCTCTACGTCGGGACGTGTGTTGGGCTCTACGTCGGGACGTGTGTTGGGCTCTACATCAGGATTTGGATTACTGTCAGCTCTTCGTCGGGACGTGTGTTGGGCTCTACGTCGGGACATGTGTTGGGCTGTACATCAGGATTTAGCTTACTTTTAGCTCTACGTGGGGACGTGTGTTGGGCTCGAGATCAGGTTTTAGCTTACTTTTAGCTCTACGTCGGGACATGTGTTGGGCTGTACGTCGGGACATGTGTAGGGCTGTACATCAGGATTTAGATTACTTTCAGCTCTACGTCGGGATGTGTGTTGGGCTCTACGTCGGGACGTGTGTTGGGCTCTACATCAGGGTTTACCTTACTTTCAGCTCTACATCGGGACGTGTGCTGGGCTCTACATCGAGACGTATGTTGGGCTCTACATCAGGGTTTACCTTACTTTCAGCTCTACGTCGGGACGTGCGTTGGGCTCTATGTCGGGACGTGCGTTGGGCTCTACGTCAGGATTTAGCTTACTTTCAGCTCTACGTCGGGACGTGTGCTGGGCTCTACCGCGGGACGTTTGCTGGGCTCTACATCGCGACGTGTGTTGGAGTCTTCCTCGGGACGTGTGTTGGGCTCTACGTCGGGACGGGTGTTGGGATCTACATCAGGATTTAGCCTGTTTTCAGCTCTACGTCGGGACGTGTGTTGGGCTCTACGTCGGGACGTGTGTTGGGCTCTACGTCGGGACGTGTGTTGGGCTCTAGATCAGGATTTATTTTACTTTCAGCTCTACGAGGGGACGTGTGTTGGGCTCGACATCAGGATTTAGCGTACTTTCAGCTCTACGTGGGGACGTGTGTTGGGCTCTACGTCGGGACGTGTGTTGGGCTCCACGTCGGGACGCGTGTTGGGCTGCATGTCGGGACGTGTGTTGGGCTCTACGTCGGGATTTAGTTACTTTCAGCTCTACGTCGGGACGTGTGTTGGGCTCTACGTCGCGACGTGTGTTGGACTCTACGTCGCGACGTGTGTTGGGCTCTACGTCGCGACGTGTGTTGGGCTCTACGTCGCGACGTGTGTTGGGCTCTGCGTCGCGACGTGTTTTGGGCACTAGATCAGGATTTATCTTACTTTCAGCTCTACGAGGGGACGTGTCTTGGGCTCGACATCAGGATTTAGCGTACTTTCAGCTCTACGTGGGGACCTGTGTTGGGCTCTACGTCGGGACGTGTGTTGGGCTCCACGTCGGGACGCGTGTTGGGCTGCATGTCGGGACGTGTGTTGGGCTCTGCGTCGAGACGTGTGTTGGGCTCTATGTCGGGATTTAGTTACTTTCAGCTCTACGTCGGGACGTGTGTTGGGCTCTACGTCGGGATTTGTGTTGGGCTCTACGTCGCGACGTGTGTTGGACTCTGCGTCGGGACGTGTGTTGGGCTCTGCGTCGGGACGTGTGTTGGGCTCTACGTCGGGACGTGTGTTGGGCTCTACATCAGGATTTAGCTTACTTTCAGCTCTACGTCGGGACGTGTGTTGTGCTCTACATCGGGATGTTTGTTGGGCTCTACATCAGGATTTAGCTTACTTTCAGCTCTACGTCGGGACGTGTGTTGGGCTCTACGTCGGGACGTGTGTTGGGCTCTACATCAGGATTTAGCTTACATTCAGCTCTACGTCGGGACGTGTGTTGGGCTCTACGTCGGGACGTGTGTTGGGCTCCACGTCGGGACGTGCGTTGGGCTCTATGTCGGGACGTGCGTTGGGCTCTATGTCGGGACGTGCGTTGGGCTCTACGTCTGTAGTTAGCTAACTTTCAGCTCTACGTCGGGACGTGCGTTGGGCTCTACGTCGGGACGTGCATTGGGCTCTACGTCGGGACGTGCGTTGGGCTCTACGTCGGGACGTGAGTGGGCTCTACGTCAGGATTTAGCTTACTTTCAGCTCCACGTCGGGACGTGCGTTGGGCTCTACGTCAGGACGTGCGTTGGGCTCTACGTCGGGACGTGCGTTGGGCTCTACGTCAGGATTTAGCTTACTTTCAGCTCTACGTCGGGACGTGCGTTGGGCTCTACGTCAGGATTTAGCTTACTTTCAGCTCTACGTAGGGACGTGCGTTGGGCTCTACGTCGGGACGTGTGTTGGGCTCTACGTCGGGACGTGCGTTAGGCTCTACGTCTGTAGTTAGCTAACTTTCAGCTCTACGTCGGGACGTGTGTTGGGCTCTACGTCGGGACGTGCGTTGGGCTGTACATCGGGACGTGCGTTGGGCTCTACGTCGGGACGTGCGTTGGGCTCTACGTCGGGACGTGTGTTGGGCTCTACGTCGGGACGTGTGTTGGGCTCTACGTCAGGATTTAGGTTAATTTCAGCTCTTCGTCGGGTCGTGCGTTGGGCACTACGTCGGGACGTGCGTTGGGCTCTACGTCGGGACGTGCGTTGGGCTCTACGTCGGGACGTGTGTTGGGATTTACATCAGGATTTAGGTTAATTTCAGCTCTACGTCGGGTCATGTGTTGGGCACTACGTCGGGACATGTGTTGGGCTGTACATCAGGATTTAGCTTACTTTTAGCTCTACGTGGGGACGTGTGTTGCGCTCGACATCAGGATTTAGCTTACTTTTAGCTCTACGTCGGGAGATGTGTTGGGCTCTACGTCGGGACGTGTGTTGGGCTCTACATCAGGATTTAGATTACTTTCAGCTCTACGTCGGGACGTGTGTTGGGCTCTACGTCGGGACGTGTGTTGGGCTCTACGTCGGGACGTGTGTTGGGCTCTACATCAGGGTTTACCTTACTTTCAGCTCTACGTCGGGACGTGTGCTGGGCTCTATGTCGGGACGTGTGCTGGGCTCTACGTCGGGACGTGTGCTGGGCTCTACGTCGCGACGTGTGTTGGAGTCTGCCTCGGGACGTGTGTTGGGCTCTACGTCGGGACGTGTGTTGGACTCTACATCAGGATTTAGCTTACTTTCAGCTCGACGTTGGGACGTGTGTTGGACTCTACATCAGGATTTAGCTTACTTTCAGCTCTACGTCGGGACGTGTGTTGGGCTCTACATCAGGATTTAGCTTGTTTTCAGCTCTGCCTCGGGACGTGCGTTGGGCTCTACGTCGGGACGTGCGCTGGGCTCTACGTCGGGACGTGCGCTGGGCTCTACGTCGGGACGTGCGTTGGGCTCTACGTCGGGACTTGCGTTGGGCTCTACGTCGGGACGTGCGTTGTGCTCTACATCAGGGTTTAGCTTACTTTCACCTCTACATCGGGACGTGTGTTGGGCTCTACGTCGGGACGTGTGTTGGGCTCTACGTCGGGACGTGTGTTGCGCTCTACGTCGGGACGTGTGTTGGGCTCTACGTCGGGACGTGTGTTGGGCTCTACGTCGGGACGAGTGTTGGGCTCTACTTCGGGACGTCTGTTGGTCTCTACATAAGGATTTAGCTTACTTTCAGCTCTACGTCGGGACGTGTGTTGGGCTCTACGTCGGGACGTGCGTTGGGCTCTACGTCGGGACGTGTTTTGGGCACTAGATCAGGATTTATCTTACTTTCAGCTCTACGAGGGGACGTGTCTTGGGCTCGACATCAGGATTTAGCGTACTTTCAGCTCTACGTGGGGACCTGTGTTGGGCTCTACGTCGGGACGTGTGTTGGGCTCCACGTCGGGACGCGTGTTGGGCTGCATGTCGGGACGTGTGTTGGGCTCTACGTCAGGATTTAGTTACTTTCAGCTCTACGTCGGGACGTGTGTTGGGCTCTACGTCGGGACGTGTGCTGGGCTCTACGGCGGGACGTGTGCTGGGCTCTACATCGCGACGTGTGTTGGAGTCTGCCTCGGGACGTGTGTTGGGCTCTACGTCGGGACGTGTGTTGGGATCTACATCAGGATTGAGCTTGTTTTCAGCTCTACGTCGGGACGTGTGTTGGGCTCTACGTCGGGACGTGTGTTGGGCTCTACGTCGGGACGTGTGTTGGGCTCTAGATCAGGATTTATTTTACTTTCAGCTCTACGAGGGGACGTGTGTTGGGCTCGACATCAGGATTTAGTGTACTTTCAGCTCTACGTGGGGACGTGTGTTGGGCTCTACGTCGGGACGTGTGTTGGGCTCCACGTCGGGACGCGTGTTGGGCTGCATGTCGGGACGTGTGTTGGGCTCTACGTCGGGATTTAGTTACTTTCAGCTCTACATCGCGACGTGTGTTGGGCTCTACGTCGCGACGTTTGTTGGGCTCTGCGTCGCGACGTGTGTTGGGCTCTGCGTCGGGACGTGTGTTGGGCTCTGCGTCGGGACGTGTGTTGGGCTCTACGTCGGGACGTGTGTTGGGCTGTACGTCGGGACGTGTTTTGGGCACTAGATCAGGATTTATCTTACTTTCAGCTCTACGAGGGGACGTGTGTTGGGCTCGACATCAGGATTTAGCGTACTTTCAGCTCTACGTGGGGACCTGTGTTGGGCTCTACGTCGGGACGTGTGTTTGGCTCTACGTCGGGACGTGTGTTGGGCTCCACGTCGGGATGTGTGTTGGGCTCTACATCAGGTTTAGCTTATATTCAGCTCTACGTCGGGACGTCTGTCGGGCTCTACGTCGGGACATCTGTTGGGCTCTACGTCGTGACATGTGTTGGGCTCTGCGTCGGGACGTGTGTTGGTCTCTACGTCAGGATTTAGCTTACTTTCAGCTCTATGTCGGGACGTGTGTTGGGCTCTTCATCGGGACGTGTGTTGGGCTCTATGTCGGGACGTGTGTTGGGCTCTACATCAGGATTTAGCTTACTTTTAGCTCTACGTCGGGACGTGTGTTGGGCTCTACGTCGGGACATGCATTGGGCTCTACGTCGGGACGTGTGTTGGGCTCTACGTCGGGACGTGTGTTGGGCTCTACGTCGGGACGTGTGTTGGGCTCTACATCAGGACTTAGCTTACTTTCGGCTCTACGTCGGGACGTGTGTTGGGCTCTACGTCGGGACGTGCGTTGGGCTCTACGTCGGGACGTGTGTTGGGCTCTACGTCGGGACGTGCGTTGGGCCCTACATCGGGACGTGTGTTGGGCTCTTCGTCGGGACGTCTGTTCGGCTCTACGTCGGGATGTAGCTTACTTTCAGCTCTATGTCGGGACGTGTGTTGGGCTCTATGTCGGGACGTGTGTTGGGCTCTACGTCGCGATGTGTGTTGGGCTCTACGTCGAGACGTATGTTGGGCTCTACATCAGGGTTTACCTTACTTTCAGCTCTACGTCGGGACGTGAGTTTGTGTCTACGTCGGGACGTGTGCTGGTCTATACGTCGGGACGTGTGCTGGGCTCTACGTCGGGACGTGTGTTGGGCTCTACGTCGCGACTTGTGTTGGAGTCTGGCCCGGGACGTGTGTTGGGCTCTACGTCGGGACGTGTGTTGGGCTCTACGTCGGGACGTCGGTTGGCTCTACGTCGGGACGTGTGATGGGCTCTACGTCGGGACGTGGGTTGGGCTCTACGTCGGGACGTGGGTTGGGCTCTACGTCGGGACGTCTGTCGGGCCCTACGTCGGGACGTGGGTTGGGCTCTACGTCGGGACGTCTGTCGGGCTCTACGTCGGGACATCTGTTGGGCTCTACGTCGTGACATCTGTTGGTCTCTGCGTCGGGACGTGTGTTAGTCTCTACGTCAGGATTTAGCTTACTTTCAGCTCTATGTCGGGACGTGTGTTGGGCTCTTCATCGGGACGTGTGTTGGGCTCTACGTCGGGACGTGTGTTGGGCTCTACATCAGGATTTAGCTTACTTTTAGCTCTACGTCGGGACGTGTGTTGGGCTCTACGTCGGGACATGCGTTGGGCTCTACGTCGGGACGTGTGTTGGGCTCTACGTCGGGACGTGTGTTGGGCTCTACGTCGGGACGTGTGTTGGGCTCTACATCAGGACTTAGCTTACTTTCGGCTCTACGTCGGGACGTGCGTTGGGCTCTACGTCGGGACGTGCGTTGGGCTCTACGTCGGGACGTGCGTTGGGCTCTACGTCGGGACGTGTGTTGGGTTCTACGTCTGTAATTAGCTAACGTTCAGCTCTACATCGAGACGTGTGTTGGGCTCTACGTCTGTAGTTAGCTGACTTTCAGCTGTACGTCGGGACGTGTGTTGGGCTCTACATCAGGATTTAGCTTACTTTCAGCTCTACGTCGGGACGTGCGTTGGGCTCTACGTCGGGACGTGCGTTGGGCCCTTCGTCGGGACGTGTGTTGGGTTCTACGTCTGTAGTTAGCTAACGTTCAGCTCTACATCGAGACGTGTGTTGGGCTCTACGTCTGTAGTTAGCTGACTTTCAGCTGTACGTCGGGACGTGTGTTGGGCTCTACATCAGGATTTAGCTTACTTTCAGCTCTACGTCGGGAAGTGTGTTGGGCTCGACATCAGGATTTAGCTTGTTTTCAGCTCTACGTCGGGACGTGTGTTGGGCTCTACGTCGGGACGTGTGTTGGGCTCTACGTCGGGACGTGTGTTGGGCTCTACATCAGGTTTAGCTTATATTGAGCTCTACGTCGGGACGTGTGTTGGGCTCTACATCAGTGTTTAGCTTACTTTCACCTCTACGTCGGGACATGTGTTGGGCTCTACGTCGGGACGTGTGTTGGGCTCTACGTCCGAACGTGTGTTGGGCTCTACGTCGGGACGTGTGTTGGGCTCTACGTCGGGACGTGTGTTGGGCTCTACGTCGGGACGTGTGTTGTGCTCGACATCAGGATTTAGCTTACTTTCAGCTCTACTTCAGGACGTGTGTTGGGCTCTACGTCGGGACGTGTGTTGGGCTCTTCGTCGGGACATCTGTTCGGATCTACGTCGGGATGTAGCTTACTTTCAGCTCTATGTCGGGACGTGTGTTGGGCTCTATGTCGGGACGTGTGTTGGGCTCTACGTCGCGACGTGTGTTGGGCTCTACGTCGAGACGTATGTTGGGCTCTACATCAGGGTTTACCTTACTTTCAGCTCTACGTCGGGACGTGAGTTTGTGTCTACGTCGGGACGTGTGCTGGGCTCTACGTCGGGACGTGTGCTGGGCTCTACGTCGGGACGTGTTTTGGGCTCTACGTCGCGACTTGTGTTGGAGTCTGGCCCGGGACGTGTGTTGGGCTCTACGTCGGGACGTGTGTTGGGCTCTACGTCGGGACGTCGGTTGGCTCTACGTCGGGACGTGTGATGGGCTCTACGTCGGGACGTGGGTTGGGCTCTACGTCGGGACGTGGGTTGGGCTCTACGTCGGGACGTCTGTCGGGCCCTACGTCGGGACGTGGGTTGGGCTCTACGTCGGGACGTCTGTCGGGCTCTACGTCGGGACATCTGTTGGGCTCTACGTCGTGACATGTGTTGGGCTCTGCGTCGGGACGTGTGTTGGTCTCTACGTCAGGATTTAGCTTACTTTCAGCTCTATGTCGGGACGTGTGTTGGGCTCTTCATCGGGACGTGTGTTGGGCTCTACGTCGGGACGTGTGTTGGGCTCTACATCAGGATTTAACTTACTTTTAGCTCTACGTCGGGACGTGTGTTGGGCTCTACGTCGGGACATGCAGTGGGCTCTACGTCGGGACGTGTGTTGGGCTCTACGTCGGGACGTGTGTTGGGCTCTACGTCGGGACGTGTGTTGGGCTCTACATCAGGACTTAGCTTACTTTCGGCTCTACGTCGGGACGTGCGTTGGGCTCTACGTCGGGACGTGCGTTGGGCTCTACGTCGGGACGTGCGTTGGGCTCTACGTCGGGACGTGCGTTGGGCCCTACGTCGGGACGTGTGTTGGGTTCTACGTCTGTAGTTAGCTAACGTTCAGCTCTACATCGAGACGTGTGTTGGGCTCTACGTCTGTAGTTAGCTGACTTTCAGCTGTACGTCGGGACGTGTGTTGGGCTCTACATCAGGATTTAGCTTACTTTCAGCTCTACGTCGGGAAGTGTGTTGGGCTCGACATCAGGATTTAGCTTGTTTTCAGCTCTACGTCGGGACGTGTGTTGGGCTCTACGTCGGGACGTGTGTTGGGCTCTACGTCGGGACGTGTGTTGGGCTCTACATCAGGTTTAGCTTATATTGAGCTCTACGTCGGGACGTGTGTTGGGCTCTACGTCGGGACGTGTGTTGGGCTCTACATCAGTGTTTAGCTTACTTTCACCTCTACGTCGGGACATGTGTTGGGCTCTACGTCGGGACGTGTGTTGGGCTCTACGTCCGGACGTGTGTTGGGCTCTACGTCGGGACGTGTGTTGGGCTCGACATCAGGATTTAGCTTACTTTCAGCTCTACTTCAGGACGTGTGTTGGGCTCTACGTCGGGACGTGTGTTGGGCTCTTCGTCGGGACATCTGTTCGGCTCTACGTCGGGATGTAGCTTACTTTCAGCTCTATGTCGGGACGTGTGTTGGGCTCTATGTCGGGACGTGTGTTGGGCTCTACGTCGGGACGTGTGTTGGGCTCTACGTCGCGACGTGTGTTGGGCTCTACGTCGAGACGTATGTTGGGCTCTACATCAGGGTTTACCTTACTTTCAGCTCTACGTCGGGACGTGAGTTTGTGTCTACGTCGGGACGTGTGCTGGGCTCTACGTCGGGACGTGTGCTGGGCTCTACGTCGGGACGTGTTTTGGGCTCTACGTCGCGACTTGTGTTGGAGTCTGGCCCGGGACGTGTGTTGGGCTCTACGTCGGGACGTGTGTTGTGCTCTACGTCGGGACGTCGGTTGGCTCTACGTCAGGACGTGTGATGGGCTCTACGTCGGGACGTGGGTTGGGCTCTACGTCGGGACGTGGGTTGGGCTCTACGTCGGGACGTCTGTCGGGCCCTACGTCGGGACGTGGGTTGGGCTCTACGTCGGGACGTCTGTCGGGCTCTACGTCGGGACATCTGTTGGGCTCTACGTCGTGACATGTGTTGGGCTCTGCGTCGGGACGTGTGTTGGTCTCTACGTCAGGATTTAGCTTACTTTCAGCTCTATGTCGGGACGTGTGTTGGGCTCTTCATCGGGACGTGTGTTGGGCTCTACGTCGGGACGTGTGTTGGGCTCTACATCAGGATTTAACTTACTTTTAGCTCTACGTCGGGACGTGTGTTGGGCTCTACGTCGGGACATGCATTGGGCTCTACGTCGGGACGTGTGTTGGGCTCTACGTCGGGACGTGTGTTGGGCTCTACGTCGGGACGTGTGTTGGGCTCTACATCAGGACTTAGCTTACTTTCGGCTCTACGTCGGGACGTGCGTTGGGCTCTACGTCGGGACGTGCGTTGGGCTCTACGTCGGGACGTGCGTTGGGCTCTACGTCGGGACGTGCGTTGGGCCCTACGTCGGGACGTGTGTTGGGTTCTACGTCTGTAGTTAGCTAACGTTCAGCACTACATCGAGACGTGTGTTGGGCTCTACGTCTGTAGTTAGCTGACTTTCAGCTGTACGTCGGGACGTGTGTTGGGCTCTACATCAGGATTTAGCTTACTTTCAGCTCTACGTCGGGAAGTGTGTTGGGTTCTACGTCGGGACGTATGTGGGGCTCTACGTCGGGACGTGTGTTGGGCTCTACATCAGGATTTAGCTTACTTTCAGCTCTACGTCGGGACGTGTGTTGGGCTCTACATCAGGATTTAAATTACTTTCAGCTCTACGTCGGGACGTGTGTTGGGCTCTACATCAGGATTTAGATTACTTTCAGCTCTAAGTCGGAACGTGTGTTGGGCTCTACGTCGGGACGTGTGTTGGGCTCTACATCAGGATTTAGCGTACTTACAGCTCTACGTCGGGACGTGCGTTGGGCTCTACGTCGGGACGTGCGTTGGGCTCTACGTCGCGACGTGTATTGGGCTCTACATCTGGATTTAGCTTATTTTCAGCTCTACGTCGGGACGTGTGTTGGGCTCTACGCCGCGACGTGTGTTGGTCTCTGCTTCGGGACGTGCGTTGGGCTCTACGTCGGGACGTGCGTTGGGCTCTACGTCGGGACGTGCGTTGGGCTCTACGTCGGGACGTGTGTTGGGCTCTACGTCGGGACGTGTGTTGGGCTCTACGTCGGGACGTGTGTTCGGCTCTACATCAGGATTTAGCTTACTTTCAGCTCTACGTCGGGACGTGTGTTGGGCTCTACGTCGGGACGTGTGTTGGGCTCTACATCAGGATTTAGCTTACTTTCAGCTCTACGTCGCGACATGTGTTGGGCTCTACGTCGGGACGTGTGTTGGGCTCTACATCAGGGTTTAGCTTACTTTCAGCTCTACGTCGGGACGTGTGTTGGCCTTGACATCAGGATTTAGCTTACTTTCAGCTCTACGTCGGGACGTGTGTTGGGCTCTACGTCGGGACGTGTGTTGGGCTCTAGGTCGGGACCTGTGTTGGGCTCTACGTCGGGACATGTGTTGGAGTCTGCCTCGGGACGTGTGTTGGGCTCTACGTCGGGACGTGTGTTGGGCTCTACATCAGGACGTCTGTTGGGCTCTACATCAGAATTTAGCGTACTTTCAGCTCTACTTCGGGACGTGTGTTGGGCTCTACATCGGGATGTGTGTTGGGCTCTACATCAGGATTTAGCTTACTTTCAGCTCTACGTGGGGACGTGTGTTTGGCTCAACATCAGGACTTAGCTTACTTTCAGCTCTACTTCGGGACGTGTCTTGGGCTCTACGTCGAGACGTCTGCTGGGCTCTACGTCGGGACATGTGTTGGGCTCTCCATCAGGATTTAGCGTACTGTCAGCTCTACGTCGGGACGTGTGTTGGGCTCTACGTCGGGACGTGTGTTAGGCTCTACGTCGGGACGTGTGTTGGGCTCTACATCAGGATTTAGCTTACTTTCAGCTCTACGTTGGGACGTGTGTTGGGCTCTACATCGGGACGTGTGTTGGGCTCTACCTCAGGATTTAGCGTACTTTCAGCTCTGCGTCGGGACGAGTGTTGGGCTCTACATCTGTAGTTAGATAACTTTCAGATCTACGTCGGGACATGTGTTGGGCTCTACATCGGGACGTGTGTTGGGCTCTACGTCGGGATGTGTGTTGGGCTCTACGTCGGGACGTGTGTTGGGCTCTACGTCGGGACGTGTGTTGGGCTCTACATTGTAGATAGCTAACTTTCAGCTCTACGTCGGCACGTGCGTTGGGCTCTACGTCGGGACGTGCGTTGGGCTCTACGTCGGGACGTGCGTTGGGCTCTACGTCGGGACGTGCGTTGGGCTCTACGTCGGGACGTGCGTTGGGCTCTACGTCGGGACGTGTGTTGGGCTCTACATCAGGATTTAGCTTAATTTCAGCTCTACGTCGGGACGTGTGTTGGGCTCTACGTCGGGATGTGTGTTGGGCTCTACGTCGGGACGTGTGTTGCGCTCCATGTCGGGACTTGTGTTGGGCTCTACGGCTGTTGTTAGCTAACTTTCAGCTCTACGTTGGGACGTATGTTGGGCCCTACGTCGGGCCGTGTGTTGGGCCCTACGTCGGTACGTGTGTTGGGCCCTACGTCGGTACGTGAGTTGGGCCCTACGTCGGGACGTGTGTTGGGTTCTACGTCTGTAGTTAGCTAACGTTCAGCTTTACGTCGAGACGTGTGTTGGGCTCTACGTCTGTAGTTAGCTGACTTTCAGCTGTACGTCGGGTCGTGTGTTGGGCTCTACATCAGGTTTAGCTTATATTGAGCTCTACGTCGGGACGTGTGTTGGGCTCTACGTCGGGACGTGTGTTGGGCTCTACATCAGTGTTTAGCTTACTTTCACCTCTACGTCGGGACATGTGTTTGGCTCTACGTCGGGACGTGTGTTGGGCTCTACGTCCGGACGTGTGTTGGGCTCTACGTCGGGACGTGTGTTGGGCTCTACGTCGGGACGTGTGTTGTGCTCTACGTCGGGACGTGTGTTTGGCTCTACATCGGGACATGTGTTGGGCTCTACGTCGGGATGTGTGTTGGGCTCTACATCAGTATTTAGCTTACTTTGAGCTCTTCGTTGGGACGTGTGTTAGGCTCGGCATCAGGATTTAGCTTACTTTCAGGTCTACGTCGAGACGTGTGTTGGGCTCTACGTCTGTAGTTAGCTGACTTTCAGCTGTACGTCGGGTCGTGTGTTGGGCTCTACGTCGGGACGTGGGTTGGGCTCTACGTCGGGACGTGGGTTGGGCTCTACATCAGGATTTAGCGTACTTTTAGCTCTACTTCGGGACGTGTGTTGGGCTCTACGTCGGGACGTGGGTTGGGCTCTACGTCGGGACGTGGGTTGGGCTCTACGTCGGGATGTGGGTTGGGCTCTACGTCGGGACGTGTGCTGGGCTCTACGTCGAGACGTGGGTTGGGCTCCACATCAGGATGTAGCGTACTTTTAGCTCTACTTCGGGACGTGTGTTGGGCTCTACGTCGGGACGTGTGCTGGGCTCTACGTCGGGACGTGTGCTGGGCTCTACGTCAGGACGTGTGTTGGGCTCTACATCAGGATTTAGCGTACTTTTAGCTCTGCTTCGGGACGTGTGTTGGGCTCTACGTCGGGACGTGTGTTGGGCTCTACATCAGGATTTAGCTTACTTTCAGCTCGACGTCGGAACGTGTGTTGGGCTCTACGTCGGGACGTGTGTTGGGCTCTACGTCAGGATTTAGCTTACTTTCAGCTGTACGTCGGGACGTGTGTTGGGCTCTACGTCGGGACGTGTGTTGGGCTCTACATCAGGATCTTGCATACTTTCAGTTCTACGTCGGGACACGTGTTATGCTCTAAGTCGGGACGTGTGTTGGGCTCTACATCAGATTTAGCTTACTTTCAGCTCTACGTCGGGACGTGTGTTGGGCTCTACGTCGGGACGTGTGTTGGGCTCTACATCAGGATTTAGCGTACTTTCAGCTCAACTTAGGGACGTGTGTTGGGCTCTATGTCGGGACGTGTGTTGGGCTCTATGTCGGGACGTGTGTTGGGCTCTACGTCGGGATTTAGCTTACTTTCAGCTCTACGTCGGGACGTGTGTTGGGCTCTATGTCGGGAAGTGTGTTGGGCTCTACGTCGCGACGTGTGTTGGGCTCTACGTCGAGACGTATGTTGGGCTCTACATCAGGGTTCAGCTTACTTTCAGCTCTACGTCGGGACGTGAGTTCGGGTCTACGTCGGGTCGTGTGCTGGGCTCTACGTCGGGACGTGTGTTGGGCTCTACGTTGCGACGTGTTTTGGCCTCTACGTCGGGACGTGTGTTGGGCTCTACATCAGGATTTAGCGTACTTTCAGCTCTACTTCGGGACGTGTGTTGGGCTCTACGTTGGGACGTGTGTTGGGCTCTACATCAGGATTTAGCTTACTTTCAGCTCTACGTCGGACATGTGTTGGGCTCTACGTTGGGACGTGTGTTGGGCTCTACATCAGGATTTAGCTTACTTTCAGCTCTACGTCTGGGCGAGTGTTAGGCTCTAAGTCGGGACGTGTGTTGGGCTCTACATCAGGATTTAGCGTAATTTTAGCTCTACTTCGGGACGTGTGTTGGGCTCTACGTCGGGACGTGTGTTGGGCTCTACATCAGGATTTAGCTTACTTTCAGCTCTACTTCGGGACATGTGTTGGGCTCTACGTTGGGACTTGTGTTGGGCTCTACATCAGGATTTAGCTTACTTTCATCTCTACGTCTGGGCGAGTGTTGGGCTCTAAGTCGGGACGTGTGTTGGGCTCTACATCAGGATTTAGCTTACTTTCAGCTCTACGTGGGGACGTGTGTTTGGCTCTACGTCGGGACGTGTGTTGGGCTCTATATCGGGACATGTGTTGGGCTCTACGTTGGGACGTCTGTTGGGATCTACGTCGGGACGTGTGTTGGGGTCTACGTCGGGACGTTTGTTGGGCTCTACGTCGGGACGTGGGTTGGGCCCTACGTCGGTACGTGTGTTGGGCCCTACGTCGGTACGTGAGTTGGGCCCTACGTCGGGACGTGTGTTGGGTTCTACGTCTGTAGTTAGCTAACGTTCAGCTTTACGTCGAGACGTGTGTTGGGCTCTACGTCTGTAGTTAGCTGACTTTCAGCTGTACGTCGGGTCGTGTGTTGGGCTCTACATCAGGTTTAGCTTATATTGAGCTCTACGTCGGGACGTGTGTTGGGCTCTACGTCGGGACGTGTGTTGGGCTCTACATCAGTGTTTAGCTTACTTTCACCTCTACGTCGGGACATGTGTTTGGCTCTACGTCGGGACGTGTGTTGGGCTCTACGTCCGGACGTGTGTTGGGCTCTACGTCGGGACGTGTGTTGGGCTCTACGTCGGGACGTGTGTTGTGCTCTACGTCGGGACGTGTGTTTGGCTCTACATCGGGACATGTGTTGGGCTCTACGTCGGGATGTGTGTTGGGCTCTACATCAGTATTTAGCTTACTTTGAGCTCTTCGTTGGGACGTGTGTTAGGCTCGGCATCAGGATTTAGCTTACTTTCAGGTCTACGTCGAGACGTGTGTTGGGCTCTACGTCTGTAGTTAGCTGACTTTCAGCTGTACGTCGGGTCGTGTGTTGGGCTCTACGTCGGGACGTGGGTTGGGCTCTACGTCGGGACGTGGGTTGGGCTCTACATCAGGATTTAGCGTACTTTTAGCTCTACTTCGGGACGTGTGTTGGGCTCTACGTCGGGACGTGGGTTGGGCTCTACGTCGGGACGTGGGTTGGGCTCTACGTCGGGATGTGGGTTGGGCTCTACGTCGGGACGTGTGCTGGGCTCTACGTCGAGACGTGGGTTGGGCTCTACATCAGGATGTAGCGTACTTTTAGCTCTACTTCGGGACGTGTGTTGGGCTCTACGTCGGGACGTGTGCTGGGCTCTACGTCGGGACGTGTGCTGGGCTCTACGTCAGGACGTGTGTTGGGCTCTACATCAGGATTTAGCGTACTTTTAGCTCTGCTTCGGGACGTGTGTTGGGCTCTACGTCGGGACGTGTGTTGGGCTCTACATCAGGATTTAGCTTACTTTCAGCTCGACGTCGGAACGTGTGTTGGGCTCTACGTCGGGACGTGTGTTGGGCTCTACGTCAGGATTTAGCTTACTTTCAGCTGTACGTCGGGACGTGTGTTGGGCTCTACGTCGGGACGTGTGTTGGGCTCTACGTCGGGACGTGTGTTGGGCTCTACATCAGGATCTTGCATACTTTCAGTTCTACGTCGGGACACGTGTTATGCTCTAAGTCGGGACGTGTGTTGGGCTCTACATCAGATTTAGCTTACTTTCAGCTCTACGTCGGGACGTGTGTTGGGCTCTACGTCGGGACGTGTGTTGGGCTCTACATCAGGATTTAGCGTACTTTCAGCTCAACTTAGGGATGTGTGTTGGGCTCTATGTCGGGACGTGTGTTGGGCTCTATGTCGGGACGTGTGTTGGGCTCTACGTCGGGATTTAGCTTACTTTCAGCTCTACGTCGGGACGTGTGTTGGGCTCTATGTCGGGAAGTGTGTTGGGCTCTACGTCGCGACGTGTGTTGGGCTCTACGTCGAGACGTATGTTGGGCTCTACATCAGGGTTCAGCTTACTTTCAGCTCTACGTCGGGACGTGAGTTCGGGTCTACGTCGGGTCGTGTGCTGGGCTCTACGTCGGGACGTGTGTTGGGCTCTACGTTGCGACGTGTTTTGGCCTCTACGTCGGGACGTGTGTTGGGCTCTACATCAGGATTTAGCGTACTTTCAGCTCTACTTCGGGACGTGTGTTGGGCTCTACGTTGGGACGTGTGTTGGGCTCTACATCAGGATTTAGCTTACTTTCAGCTCTACGTCGGACATGTGTTGGGCTCTACGTTGGGACGTGTGTTGGGCTCTACATCAGGATTTAGCTTACTTTCAGCTCTACGTCTGGGCGAGTGTTAGGCTCTAAGTCGGGACGTGTGTTGGGCTCTACATCAGGATTTAGCGTAATTTTAGCTCTACTTCGGGACGTGTGTTGGGCTCTACGTCGGGACGTGTGTTGGGCTCTACATCAGGATTTAGCTTACTTTCAGCTCTACTTCGGGACATGTGTTGGGCTCTACGTTGGGACTTGTGTTGGGCTCTACATCAGGATTTAGCTTACTTTCATCTCTACGTCTGGGCGAGTGTTGGGCTCTAAGTCGGGACGTGTGTTGGGCTCTACATCAGGATTTAGCTTACTTTCAGCTCTACGTGGGGACGTGTGTTTGGCTCTACGTCGGGACGTGTGTTGGGCTCTATATCGGGACATGTGTTGGGCTCTACGTTGGGACGTCTGTTGGGATCTACGTCGGGACGTGTGTTGGGGTCTACGTCGGGACGTTTGTTGGGCTCTACGTCGGGACGTGGGTTGGGCCCTACGTCGGTACGTGTGTTGGGCCCTACGTCGGTACGTGAGTTGGGCCCTACGTCGGGACGTGTGTTGGGTTCTACGTCTGTAGTTAGCTAACGTTCAGCTTTACGTCGAGACGTGTGTTGGGCTCTACGTCTGTAGTTAGCTGACTTTCAGCTGTACGTCGGGTCGTGTGTTGGGCTCTACATCAGGTTTAGCTTATATTGAGCTCTACGTCGGGACGTGTGTTGGGCTCTACGTCGGGACGTGTGTTGGGCTCTACATCAGTGTTTAGCTTACTTTCACCTCTACGTCGGGACATGTGTTTGGCTCTACGTCGGGACGTGTGTTGGGCTCTACGTCCGGACGTGTGTTGGGCTCTACGTCGGGACGTGTGTTGGGCTCTACGTCGGGACGTGTGTTGTGCTCTACGTCGGGACGTGTGTTTGGCTCTACATCGGGACATGTGTTGGGCTCTACGTCGGGATGTGTGTTGGGCTCTACATCAGTATTTAGCTTACTTTGAGCTCTTCGTTGGGACGTGTGTTAGGCTCGGCATCAGGATTTAGCTTACTTTCAGGTCTACGTCGAGACGTGTGTTGGGCTCTACGTCTGTAGTTAGCTGACTTTCAGCTGTACGTCGGGTCGTGTGTTGGGCTCTACGTCGGGACGTGGGTTGGGCTCTACGTCGGGACGTGGGTTGGGCTCTACGTCGGGACGTGGGTTGGGCTCTACATCAGGATTTAGCGTACTTTTAGCTCTACTTCGGGACGTGTGTTGGGCTCTACGTCGGGACGTGGGTTGGGCTCTACGTCGGGACGTGGGTTGGGCTCTACGTCGGGATGTGGGTTGGGCTCTACGTCGGGACGTGTGCTGGGCTCTACGTCGAGACGTGGGTTGGGCTCTACATCAGGATGTAGCGTACTTTTAGCTCTACTTCGGGACGTGTGTTGGGCTCTACGTCGGGACGTGTGCTGGGCTCTACGTCGGGACGTGTGCTGGGCTCTACGTCAGGACGTGTGTTGGGCTCTACATCAGGATTTAGCGTACTTTTAGCTCTGCTTCGGGACGTGTGTTGGGCTCTACGTCGGGACGTGTGTTGGGCTCTACATCAGGATTTAGCTTACTTTCAGCTCGACGTCGGAACGTGTGTTGGGCTCTACGTCGGGACGTGTGTTGGGCTCTACGTCAGGATTTAGCTTACTTTCAGCTGTACGTCGGGACGTGTGTTGGGCTCTACGTCGGGACGTGTGTTGGGCTCTACGTCGGGACGTGTGTTGGGCTCTACATCAGGATCTTGCATACTTTCAGTTCTACGTCGGGACACGTGTTATGCTCTAAGTCGGGACGTGTGTTGGGCTCTACATCAGATTTAGCTTACTTTCAGCTCTACGTCGGGACGTGTGTTGGGCTCTACGTCGGGACGTGTGTTGGGCTCTACATCAGGATTTAGCGTACTTTCAGCTCAACTTAGGGACGTGTGTTGGGCTCTATGTCGGGACGTGTGTTGGGCTCTATGTCGGGACGTGTGTTGGGCTCTACGTCGGGATTTAGCTTACTTTCAGCTCTACGTCGGGACGTGTGTTGGGCTCTATGTCGGGAAGTGTGTTGGGCTCTACGTCGCGACGTGTGTTGGGCTCTACGTCGAGACGTATGTTGGGCTCTACATCAGGGTTCAGCTTACTTTCAGCTCTACGTCGGGACGTGAGTTCGGGTCTACGTCGGGTCGTGTGCTGGGCTCTACGTCGGGACGTGTGTTGGGCTCTACGTTGCGACGTGTTTTGGCCTCTACGTCGGGACGTGTGTTGGGCTCTACATCAGGATTTAGCGTACTTTCAGCTCTACTTCGGGACGTGTGTTGGGCTCTACGTTGGGACGTGTGTTGGGCTCTACATCAGGATTTAGCTTACTTTCAGCTCTACGTCGGACATGTGTTGGGCTCTACGTTGGGACGTGTGTTGGGCTCTACATCAGGATTTAGCTTACTTTCAGCTCTACGTCTGGGCGAGTGTTAGGCTCTAAGTCGGGACGTGTGTTGGGCTCTACATCAGGATTTAGCGTACTTTTAGCTCTACTTCGGGACGTGTGTTGGGCTCTACGTCGGGACGTGTGTTGGGCTCTACATCAGGATTTAGCTTACTTTCAGCTCTACTTCGGGACATGTGTTGGGCTCTACGTTGGGACTTGTGTTGGGCTCTACATCAGGATTTAGCTTACTTTCATCTCTACGTCTGGGCGAGTGTTGGGCTCTAAGTCGGGACGTGTGTTGGGCTCTACATCAGGATTTAGCTTACTTTCAGCTCTACGTGGGGACGTGTGTTTGGCTCTACGTCGGGACGTGTGTTGGGCTTTATATCGGGACATGTGTTGGGCTCTACGTTGGGACGTCTGTTGGGATCTACGTCGGGACGTGTGTTGGGGTCTACGTCGGGACGTTTGTTGGGCTCTACGTCGGGATGTGGGTTGGGCTCTACGTCGGGATGTGTGTTGGGCTCTACGTCGGGACGTGGGTTGGGCTCTACGTCGTGACGTGGGTTGGGCTCTTCGTCGGGACGTCTGTTGGGCTCTACGTCGGGATTTAGCTTACTTTCAGCTCTACGTCGGGACGTGTGCTGGGCTCTACGTCGCGACGTGTGTTGGGCTCTACGTCGGGATGTGCGTTGGGCTCTACGTCGGGACGTGCGTTGGGCTCTACGTCGGGACGTGTGTTGGGCTCTATGTTGGGACGTGTGTTGGACTCTACGTCGGGATGTGTGTTGGGCTCTACATCAGGATTTAGCTTACTTTCAGCTCTACGTGGGGACGTGTGTTTGGCTCGATATCAGGATTTAGCGTACTTTCAGCTCTACGTCGGGACGTGTGTTGGGCTCTACGTCGGGATGTGTGTTGGGCTCTACATCAGGATTTAGCTTAATTTCAGCTCTACGTGGGGACGTGCGTTTGGCTCGACATTAGGACTTAGCTTACTTTCAGCTCTACTTCGGGACGTGTCTTGGGCTCTACGTCGGGATCTGTGCTGTGCTCTACGTGGGGACGTGTGCTGGGCTCTACGTCGGGACGTGTGCTGGGCTCTACGTCGGGACATGTGTTGGGCTCTTCGTCGGGACGTCTGTTGGGCTCTACGTCGGGTTTTAGCTTCCTTTCAGCTCTACGTCGGACCGTGTGTTGGGCTCTATATCAGGATTTAGCTTACTTTCAGCTCTACGTCGGGACGTGTGTTGGGCTCTACATCAGGATTTAGCTTGTTTTCAGCTCTACGTAGGGAGGTGTGTTGGGCTCTACGTCGGGACGTGTGTTGGGCTCTACCTCGGGACGTGTGTTGGGCTCTACGTCGGGACGTGTGTTGGGCTCTAGATCAGGATTTAGCTTACTTTCAGCTCTACGAGGGGATGTGTGTTGGGCTCGACATTAGGATTTAGCTTATTATCAGCTGTACGTTGGGACGCGTGTTGGGCTCTACATCGGGAAGTGTGTTGGGCTCTAGATCAGGATTTAGCTTACTTTCAGCTCTACGAGGGGACGTGTGTTGGGCTCGACATCAGGATTTAGCTTACTTTCAGCTCTACGTCGGGACGTGTGCTGGGCTCCACGTCGGGACTTCTGTTGGGTTCTACGTTGCACTGTGTGTTGGGCTCTACGTCGAGACGTATGTTGGGCTCTACATCACGATTTAGCGTACTTTCAGCTCTACTTCTGGACGTGTGTTGGGCTCTACGTTGGGACGTGTGTTGGGCTCTACATCAGGATTTAGCTTACTTTCAGCTCTACGTCGGGACATGTGTTGGGCTCTACGTTGGGACGTGTGTTGGGCTCTACATCAGGATTTAGCTTACTTTCAGCTCTACGTCTGGGCGAGTGTTGGGCTCTAAGTCAGGACGTGTGTTGGGCTCTACATCAGGATTTAGCTTACTTTCAGCTCTACGTGGGGACGTGTGTTTGGCTCTACGTCGGGACGTCTGTTGGGCTCTACGTTGGGACGTGTGTTGGGCTCTACGTCGGGACGTTTGTTGGGCTCTACGTCGGGACGTGTGTTGGCCTCTACATCGGGACGTGTGTTGGGCTCTACGTCAGGACGTGTGTTGGGCTCTACGTCGGGACATGGGTTGGGCTCTACGTCGGGACGTGGGTTGGGCTCTACGTCGGGACGTGGGTTGGGTTCTACGTCGGGACGTGGGTCGGGCTCTACGTCGGGACGTGGGTTGGGGTCTAGATCAGGAATTAGCTTACTTTCAGCTCTACGAGGGGACGTTTGTTGGTCTCGACATCAGGATTTAGCTTACTTTCAGCTCTACGTCGGGACATGTGTTGGGCTCTACGTCGGGACGTGTGTTGCGCTCTACGTCGGGACGTGTGTTGGGCTCTACGTCGGGACGCGTGTTGGGCTGCATGTCGGGACGTGTGTTGAGCTCTACGTCGGGACATGTTTTGGGTTCTGCGTCGGGACGTGTGTTGGGCTCTACGTCGGGACGTGTGTTGGGCTTTACGTCGCGACGTGTGTTGGGCTCTACGTCGCGACGTGTGTTGGACTCTGCGTCGGGATGTGTGTTGGGTTCTGCGTCGGGACGTGTGTTGGGCTCTACGTCGGGACGTGTGTTGGGCTCTACGTCGGGACGTGTGTTGGGCTCTACATCAGGATTTAGCTTACTTTCATCTCTACGTCGGGACGTGTGTTGGGCTCTACGTCGGGATGTGTGTTCGGCTCTACTTCGGGATGTGTGTTGGGCTCTACATAAGGATTTAGCTTACTTTCAGCTCTACGTGGGGACGTGTGTTTGGCTCGACATCAGGACTTAGCTTACTTTCAGCTCTACTTCGGGACGTGTGCTGGGCTCTGTGTCGGGACGTGTGCTGGGCTCTACGTCGGGATGTGTGCTGGGCTCTACGTCGGGACGTGTGTTGGGCTCTTCGTCGGGACGTCTGTTGGGCTCTATGTCAGGATTTAGCTTGTTTTCAGCGCTACATCGGGACGTGTGTTTGGCTCTACGTCGGGACGTGTGTTGGGCTCTACGTCGGGACGTGTGTTGGGCTCTAGATCAGGATTTAGCTTACTTTCAGCTCTACGAGGGGACGTGTGTTGGGCTCGACATCAGGATTTAGCTTACTTTCAGCTCTACGTCGGGACGTGTGTTGGGCTCTACGTCGGGACGTGTGTTGGGCTGTACGTCGCGACGTGTGTTGGGGTGCATGTCGGGACGTGTGTTGAGCTCTACGTCGGGACGTGTTTTGGGCTCTACGTCGGGACGTGTGTTGGGCTCTACGTCGGGATTTAGTTACTTTCAGCTCTACGTCGGGATGTGTGTTGGGCTCTACGTCGGGACGTGTGTTGGGCTCTACGTCGGGACGAGTGTTGGGCTCTACGTCGGGACGAGTGTTGGGCTCTACATAAGGATTTATCTTACTTTCAGCTCTACGTCGGGACGTGTGTTGGACTCTATGTCGGGACGTGTGCTGGGCTCCACGTCGGGACGTGTGTTCGGATCTACATCAGGATTTAGCTTAATTTCAGCTCTACGTCGGGACGTGTTTTGGGCACTACGTTGGGACGTGTGCTGGGCTCTACGTCGGGACGTGTGTTGGGCTCTACATCAGGATTTAGATTACTTTCAGCTCTTCGCCTGGACGTGTGTTGGGCTCTACGTCGGGACATGTGTTGGGCTCTACATCAGAATTTAGCTTACTTTCAGCTCTACGTGGGGACGTGTGTTGGGCTTGACATCAGGATTTAGCTTACTCTCAGCTCTACGTCGGGACGTGTGTTGGGCTCTACGTCGGGACGTGTGTTAGGCTCTACGTCGGGACGTGTTTTGGGCTCTACGTCGGGAAGTGTGTTGGGCTCTACATCAGGATTTAGCGTACTTTCAGCTCTACGTCGGGACGTGCGTTGGGCTCTACGTCGGGACGTGTGTTGGGCTCTACGTCGGGACGTGTGTTGGGCTCTACGTCGGGACGTCTGTTGGGTTCTACGTCGCGATGTGTGTTGGGCTCTACGTCGAGACGTATGTTCGGCTCTACATCAGGATTTAGCTTACTTTCAGCTCTACGTCGGGACGTGTGTTGGGCTCTACGTCGGGACGTGTGTTGGGCTCTACGTCGGGACGTGTGTTGGGCTCTATATCAGGATTTAGCTTACTTTCAGCTCTACGTCGGGACATGTGTTGGGCTCTACGTCGGGACGTGTGCTGGGCTCTACGTCGGGACGTGTGCTGGGCTCTACGTCAGGACGTGTGTTGGGCTCTACATCAGGATTTAGCGTACTTTTAGCTCTGCTTCGGGACGTGTGTTGGGCTCTACGTCGGGACGTGTGCTGGGCTCTACGTCAGGACGTGTGTTGGGCTCCACATCAGGATTTAGCTTACTTTCAGCTCTACGTCGGGACGTGTGTTGGGCTCTACGTCGGGACGTGTATTGGGCTCTACATCAGGATTTAGCTTACTTTCAGCTCTACGTCGGGACGTGTGTTGGGCTCTACGTCGGGACGTGTGTTGTTGGGCTCTACGTCGTGACGTGTTTTGGGCTCTACGTCGGGACGTCTGTTGGGTTCTACATCAGGGTTTAGCTTACTTTCACCTCTACGTCGGGACATGTGTTGGGCTCTACGTCGGGACGTGTGTTGGGCTCTACGTCGGGACGTGTGTTGGGCTCTACATCAGGATTTAGCGTACTTTCAGCTCTACGTCGGGACGTGTGTTGGGCTCTACGTCGGGACGTGTGTTGGGCTCTACGTCGGCACGTGTGTTGGGCTCTACATCAGGATTTAGCTTACTTTCAGCTCTACGTCGGGAAATGTGTTATGCTCTTTGTCGGGACGTGTGTTGGGCTCTACATCAGATTTAGCTTTCTTTCAGCTCTACGTCGGGACTTGTGTTGGGCTCTACATCAGGATTTAGCTTGTTTTCAGCTCTACTTCGGGACGTGTGTTGGGCTCTACATCGGGACGTGTGTTGGGCTCTACATCAGGATTTAGCTTACTTACAGCTCTACGTCGGGACATGTGTTGGGCTCTACGTTGGGACGTGTGTTGGGCTCTACATCAGGACTTAGCTTACTTTCAGCTCTACGTCGGGACGTGTGTTGGGCTCTACGTCGGGACGTGTGTTGGGCTCTACGTTGGGATGTGTGTTGGGCTCTACATCAGGATTTAGCTTACTTTCAGCTCAACGTCGGGATGTGTGTTGGGCTATACGTCGGGATGTCTGTTGGTCTCTACGTCGGGACGTGTGTTGGGTTCTACATCAGGATTTAGCTTACTTTCACCTCTATGTCGGGACGTGTGTTGGGCTCTACGTCGGGACGTGTGTTGGGCTCCATGTCGGGACGTGTGTTGCGCTCTACGTCGGGACGTGTGTTGGGCTCTACGTCGGGACGTGTGTTGGGCTCCATGTCGGGACGTGTGTTGGGTTCTACGTCGGGACGTATGTGGTGGGCTCTACGTCGGGACGTGTGGTGGGCTCTACGGCGGGACGTGTGTTGGGCTCTACATCAGGATTTAGCTTACTTTCAGCTGTACGTCGGGACGTGTGTTGGGCTCTACGTTGGGACGTGTGTTGGGCTCTACGTCGGGACGTGTGTTGGGCTTTACGTCGGGACGTGTGTTGGGCTCTACGGCGGGATGTGTGTTGGGCTCTACGTCGGGACGTGTGTTGGGCTCTATATCAGGATTTAGCTTACTTTCAGCTGTACGTCGGGACGTGTGTTGGGCTCTATATCAGGATTTAGCTTACTTTCAGCTGTACGTCGGGACGTGTGTTGGGCTCTACGTCGAGACATGTGTTGGGCTCTACATCAGGATTTAGCTTACTTTCAGCTCTACGAGGGGACGTGTGTTGGGCTCGACATCATTTTTTAGCTTACTTTCAGCTCTACGTCGGGACGTGCGTTGGGCTCTACGTCGGGACGTGCGTTGGGCTCTACGTCAGGACGTGCGTTGGGCTCTACGTCGGGACGTGTGTTGGGCTCTACATCAGGATTTAGCGTACTTTCAGCTCTACGTCGGGACGTGTGTTGGGCTCTACGTCGGGACGTGTGTTGGGTTCTACGTCGCGACGTGTGTTGGGCTCTACGTCGAGACGTATGTTGGGCTCTACATCAGGATTTAGCTTACTTTCAGCTCTACGTCGGGACGTGTGTTGGGCTCTACGTCGGGACGTGTGCTGGGTTCTACGTCGCGACGTGTGTTGGGCTCTACGTCGAGACGTATGTTGGGCTCTACATCAGGATTTAGCTTACTTTCAGCTCTACGTCGGGACGTGTGTTGGGCTCTACGTCGGGACGTGTGTTGGGTTCTACGTCGCGACGTGTGTTGGGCTCTACGTCGGGACGTGTGCTGGGCTCTACGTCGGGGTTTAGCTTACATTCAGCTCTACGTCGGGACATGTGTTGGGCTCTGCGTCGGGACGTGTGTTGAGCTCTACGTTGGGACGTCTGTTGGGCTCTACGTCGGGACGTTTGTTGGGCTCTATGTGCGGGTTTAGCATACATTCAGCTCTACGTCGGGACGTGTGTTGGGCTCCACGTCGGGACGTGTGTTGGGCTCCATGTCGGGACGTGTGTTGGGCTCTACGTCGGAACGTGTGTTGGGCTCTATGTCTGTAGTTAGCTAACTTTCATCTCTACGTCGGGACGTGTGTTGGGCTCTACGTCGGGACGTGTGTTGGGCTCTACGTCGGGACGTTTGTTGGGCTCTACATGGGGGTTTAGCATACATTCAGCTCTACGTCGGGACGTGTGTTGGGCTCCACGTCGGGACGTGTGTTGGGCTCCACGTCGGGACGTGTGTTGGGCTCCATGTCGGGACGTGTGTTGGGCTCTATGTCTGTAGTTAGCTAACTTTCATCTCTACGTCGGGACTTGTGTTGGGCTCTACGTCGGGACGTGTGTTGGGCTCTACGTCGGGACCTGTGTGGGGCTCTACGTCGGGACGTGTGTGGGGCTCTACGTCGGGACGTGTGTTGGGCTCTACATCAGGATTTAGCTTACTTTCAGCTCTACGTCGGGACGTGTGTTTGGCTCTACGTCGCGACGTGTGTTGGGCTCTACATCAGGATTTAGCTTCCTTTCAGCTCTACGTCGGGACGTGTGTTGGGCTCTACGTCGGGACGTGTGTTGGGCTCCACGTCGGGACGTGCGTTGGGCTCTACCTCGGGACGTGTGTTGGGCTCTACGTCGGGACGTGTGTTGGGCTCTACGTCGGGACGTGTATCGGGCTCTGCGTCTGTAGTTAGCTAAATTTCAACTCTACGTCGGGACGTGCGTTGGGCTCTACGTCGGGACGTGCGTTGGGCTCTCCGTCGGGACGTGTGTTGGGCTCTATATCAGGATTTAGCTTACTTTCGGCTCTACGTCGGGACGTGTGTTGGGCTCTACGTCGGGAAGTGTGTTGGGCTCTACGTCGGGAAGTGTGTTGGGCTCTACATCGGGAAGTGTGTTGGGCTCTAAGTCGGGACGTGTGTTGGGCTCTACGTCGGGAAGTGTGTTGGGCTCTACATCAAGATTTAGCTTCTATTCAGCTCTACGTCGGGACGTGTGTTGGGCTCTACGTCGGGACGTGTGTTGGGCTCTACGTCGGGACATGTGTTGGGCTCCACATCAGGATTTAGCTTACTTTCAGCTCTACGTCGGGACGTGTGTTGGGCTCTACGTCGGGACGTGTGTTGGGCTCTACATCAGGATTTAGCTTACTTTCAGCTCTGCGTCGGGACGTGTGTTGGGCTCTACGTCGGGAAGTGTGTTGGGCTCTACGTCGGGACGTGTGTTGGGCTCCACGTCGGGACGTGCGTTGGGCTCTACCTCGGGACGTGTGTTGGGCTCTACGTCGAGACGTGTGTTGGGCTCTACGTCGGGACGTGTGTTGGGCTCTACGTCGGGACGTGTGTTGGGCTCTACATCAGGATTTAGCTTACTTTCAGCTCTACGTCGGGACGTGTGTTGGGCTCTACGTCGGGACATGTGTTGGGCTCTACGTCGGGACGTGTGTTGGGCTATACGTCGGGACATGTGTTGGGCTCTACATCAGGATTTAGCATACTTTCAGCTCTACGTCGGGACGTGTGCTGGGCTCTACGTCGGGACGTGTGCTGGGCTCTACGTCGGGACGTGTGCTGGGGTCTACGTCGGGGTTTAGCTTACATTCAGCTCTACGTCGGGACGTGTGTTGGGCTCTGCGTCGGGACGTGTGTTGAGCTCTACGTTGGGACGTCTGTCGGGCTCTACGTCGGGACGTTTGTTGGGCTCTACGTGGTGGTTTAGCATACATTCAGCTCTACGTCGGGACGTGTGTTGGGCTCCATGTCGGGACGTGTGTTGGGCTCTACGTCGGAACGTGTGTTGGGCTCTATGTCTGTAGTTAGCTAACTTTCATCTCTACGTCGGGACGTGTGTTGGGCTCTACGTCGGGACGTGTGTTGGGCTCTACGTCGGGACATGTGTTGGGCTATACGTCGGGACGTGTGTGGGGCTCTACATCACGATTTAGCTTACTTTCTGCTCTACGTCGGGACGTGGGTTCGGTTCCACGTAGGGACGTGTGTTGGGCTCTACGTCGGGACGTGTGTTGGGCTCTACTTCGGGACTTGTGTTGGGCTCTACATCAGGATTTAGCTTACTTTCTGCTCTACGTCGGGACGTGGGTTGGGTTCTACGTAGGGACGTGTGTTGGGCTCTACGTCGGGACGTGTGTTGGGCTCTACGTCGGGAAGTGTGTTGGGCTCTACGTCGGGAAGTGTGTTGGGCTCTACGTCGGGAAGTCTGTTGGGCTCTACTTCAGGATTTAGCTTCCTTTCAGCTCTACGTCGGGACGTGTGTTGGGCTCTACGTCGGGACGTGTGTTGGGCTCTACTTCGGGACTTGTGTTGGGCTCTACATCACGATTTAGCTTACTTTCTACTCTACGTCGGGACGTGGGTTCGGTTCCACGTAGGGACGTGTGTTGGGCTCTACGTCGGGACGTGTGTTGGGCTCTACTTCGGGACTTGTGTTGGGCTCTACATCAGGATTTAGCTTACTTTCTGCTCTACGTTGGGACGTGGGTTGGGTTCTACGTAGGGACGTGTGTTGGGCTCTACGTCGGGACGTGTGTTGGGCTCTACGTCGGGAAGTGTGTTGGGCTCTACATCAAGATTTAGCTTCCTTTCAGCTCTACGTCGGGACGTGTGTTGGGCTCCACGTCGGGACGTGTGTTGGGCTCTACGTTGGGACGTGTGTTGGGCTCTACGTCTAGACGTGTGTTGGGCTCTACATCAGGATTTAGCTTACTTTGAGCTCTATGTCGGGACGTGTGTTGGGCTCTACGTCGGGACGTGCGTTGGGCTCTACGTCGGGACGTGCGTTGGGCTCTACGTCGGGACGTGCGTTGGGCTCTACGTCGGGATTTAGCTTACTTTCAGCTCTACGTCGGGACGTGCGTTGGGCTCTACGTCGGGACGTGCGTTGGGCTCTACGTCGGGACGTGCGTTGGGCTCTACGTCGGGACGTGCGTTGGGCTCTACGTCTGTAGTTAGCTAACTTTCGGCTCTACGTCGGGACGTGCGTTGGGCTCTACGTCGGGACATGTGTTTCTAAGCAGAGAATAGAAACGCTTCCGCAAGTCTATTAAGATTCCTGATAAGATGGTAAAAGGAAAAGCAAAGAAAGAAGTCTGTCTTATTTGATGGGGACAGGAAATAACACCGTATTACATAACCCATTAAATGTTCCAAGCTTTACTTCACACTAAAGCTCAATGCCAATGGTTTTATATATGTGTGTGTGTGTTTTTGTAAAAACCTGTGTAGCTGTTCTGGCAGATCTGCACTGATCCATTGCCATAATTTTTTTTTCCCAGTGGTTCAAATCTCTGACACCAACCCAGTGCTCTAGTACAAAAATACTAGAGTACAATAGTTCAATTTCTAGTGCTAAGGTCTAAATTGTTTTCCCTGTGGTTTGAGAGTGAAAATTTGGCACATCAAACAGGCCACAAGATCATCCAAATTAAACTTCATCCAAACAATTGAACCCACTCCTGTAAACACAGTAAGCAAATTTATATCCAAGCATTTGGCTTTACATTGTTTCGAATTATTTGCTAGCATATATGGAACGTGATAAAACAGGTGATTACTCAATCACTGGCATAAAATGCACCAAAAATAAATATAAGCTAATATTAGTTGGCAAGTTCTGAATGATCCAGAGGTTCCCTTTAACATGCGCATTTGAGCTTCAGATTTGGGAAAGAAAAAGTTTTCTTTTAGTCTTGAGTGTTCACGGATTACGTCCACTGCATAGTAAACTGCTTTTCATGGTATTTTAATAGCACTGTGGTGTTAAAAATACGCGCGTAACTATAGTATCATTTTGCCAGAATGCATTTAAAGAGTATGCTGAAAGATATATTTCAATGGCAAATGGTGACAGAACAAGAATATATTGGGGGTGCTTTCTTTGGAGATTTAATGGGTCACTTCTTAAATATACATGAAGTGGTAAAGCCGCAAAGGACCGGCTACATTGAATGAGGGTCTCACTCCAAAATCACTGAGGGAATTTTTTAACACTTTGGATCTGATCTAAATGTTCACTTGGTGTAAACATCTGGAAGATGTTTACTTTCTACAGTTACAGCCCAGGCCAACCGAGGAGAGAGGAGTGATGGCCTGTAGTGAGTTATGTGCTCAGCATTGTTGCCCAAAGGCCAGTGTAGTTGAAGGGACACCGGCCTAACTGCATCTGTGCTGAGGAGTAGCCAGAGAAGGCGTGCCGTTTAAGTAGGTCTTTAATTTGAAGGAGCCCAACTGAAAGGCATCCTGTCTCTGGATGCAGCCATTGACTGTTCCCTGCTGCAAGGCATTGGCATACACATGCATGGCCCTGTTACACAGTCTGACGCATGGCTTCTCATAGGATAGGACCCAGAAATGCTTGAGCTGCCTGCCTTTTCTCAAAGGGGCTCTACGCACACAGATGCTAGCATACCTCCATGGAGCTCCCCCTAAGAAGTCTGTGGCAATGCTGCATACAGCAATTGCCTGTGATTTTCTCGTGGTTCTTCCCTTTAGTTGCAAAAGGATTTGAGCAAAGCTAGTTTGTTCCTTCCAGCATGGGCCACGTTCTCTGTGCAGGTGCACCACTGTAATTAAAACTGGAGTAACTCTAATGACTCCCATTTACTCAGGTTACTGCAAGCTGGTCCTGAGATGAAGCATAGATCTTGCTGCCTCCTCCTCCTAACATAATTGTTAAGGACATAAACTACAACTGCGTTCACTGTGACTACTGAACTAGAGGGTAAACAGGCTTAGCACAGTAATATAGAGGATTTAAAGTCATGGGTTCTTATGCCTGTTAACGGTCTAGTTCCAAAGATCTGATCCAGGTTCTGTTTATCTGTGGTGTAAATCTAGACTAATTCGATGTGCTCAGTGGAATTGTGGCTGTATAAAGCTGAATGAGAAGAGAATCAGCATGTAGGTATCAAACGTGGTGGACAGATGTCCCCTTCAGGATTCTTCTGTTTCAGTGGTAGGGGATATCACCTCCAGCTTTTCTTCAGTCACCTGCAACAATCTGGCAAACTCGACTGCAGAAAAAGCAGTCTTTCTGCTACCTAGGAGAGATATTCTACCGTTATACTTCAACCCTGTGTGAAGAAGGGACATCCGTTCATTGCTTGAAAATAGGACTTGGAGGCAGCTCCTCAGTAAAATTTAAGCCAAATATAGTTTCTGCCCTTCTGAAATATTTTGAAGGGAAGGAAAGAAGCGGAGGACTGTCATACTAAGAACTTCTACCTTCATGTTTTTATAAAACTCGTGGGTCACTGCCCTTGTTTTTCACCTGGACAGCTGCATCTAAAGGCCTGTAAGGCTCGAGAGATTAAATGCATTGCAAGTATAAGAGCGGAAAGACACCTAAAGACAGCATAACCTGGATTCCATCTTTCAGTTTTTAAGAAATGCTGAATTTTGGTAATGACATTACATAAGGTAAATTAGGAGTTATTTTTTGGTATCCATCCAAACCTTCCTGGGTAAGATGTGATTTGACCTAAAGAGGAGACAGGCTCAAGAAGAAAACCAGACATGCAAAATTGTTTGGCTGTTCTTGCTTGCTCTGATAAATACCACGGCCGGAGCTAGGGTAGCTTCTCTGAAAAGATGACTGTATTTATCATGCTATCAGATGTTTACTAAAAAGAATTATGCTCTTACTCAGTGGTATTGTAATAGAGGACATAAATTAACACAGTGTTTTGGAACTATGCATATTTTTTTCAGCCAAACATTTGGCCTGCGGCCCAGATAACAATGAGGTTTAGGGCAAAGCTGTGCACTCTGAGTAACCCATGGGATCAACAGCTCCCTTTCCCAACACACATTTTATTTTTACCTTTCCATTCTGTCTCTTCCTTCCCAATTGGAAAAGCAAAATTGAGACAGTAATGAAAACAATGAGACACAATACATTGATTCAAGGATTCCAAGTGCTCCTTGCCCATATACATCTTCCGTGTCCTTTTTGGTCATCAAAATGCCTTTGAATTAAGGAGGAACTTAGAGCAATGCTCTCAGGCAAGAGAAAGAGAGACCATGTGAGGTGGAAAGATGGGTCTGCAAGACAGGGACAACTTGGAAAGCCATACTCTAAGACTGCAAAACCTCTTTCTTCAGTGAAAAGATACATACTGATCATTTCCTCATTGGTTACTGCCATCACACACAAGGCAACTCGCTTCTCCTGTTCCGGCGTAAAACTGGCCAGTTTTTTTTTCCTTCTCTTTTAGGGCTCAAACTGGCAAAGTGCATGTTAAGGTTCAAGGCCTTGAGAAACTCTGGAGCAACTGGAAAGTTCTCCTGGGTTATAGTATCATTTACTGATAGAGCTTTACCTCTGCTGATGCCCCTATTACTGTCCACAAAGTCAGACTCCTCTGCTTACGGATTTGTTAAGAGCAGTCTTCTAAAGGACACACTCCCTTGGCCTTTAGGGACCAGCATAAAACTCGCATACAGTGCCCGTGTTTTCAGGAGACTAAGACTCTGGCTGGTTGCCAACACAAGTGAGAAAAGGATAATGGATCTTATCCCTTTGAAGAACAGACACAATATAGCAGCCTTTCTCCTCCATCCCCTTTGAAGTACACGACAACACAGAGGAGACAATGAAAAAGACGGAAATTTAATGTGAATGCACCTAGGAGTAATCAAAAAAAGATCCTCTTCTGCAATTTGACCAGAAAAGCACACCCTTCTCGAAGGAAGGAACTCCCATCTAAAAGGAAGTTCATTCAGAGTGAGGGAGGTCATGAATGTGCAGCATACGGCATATGCTACACCTGTTCCTTATACAGACACTCATGGGGTTAAGAGAGATGATATGGTTGATCTAATCTAATGGTACACTGTGGCCAAGACGGAAAGCCAAGTCTCCTGTTACCATCCTCACTCCCACTGTTTGTGTCATGCCATTTCTGGGTTCATCAGAACACTTCATGAGGCAATTCAATCATTCAACCCAACAGAAAACCAGTCCAAGCAAAAAAGAAATGGATTTGCCCTCTTCTGGGCTAGTAAGCTCAGTCAGCAACGGACAGAGCAGGAAAGAACTGGTAGCACTGAGAGTGACACTGAGAGTGGCGACTGGAAAGGAAGAAGACCACTCTCACTGGGCAGCAGTGTGTGGCTAGTCTGGTTCTTGGCATGCAGTAAGACTACCCTTGAATGGAATCAGTTCCTCAGTCTCACTCTTCACAAAGCATGCTGATTAATTAGTGCACAGCAAATTTGTATCATACCTTATTGCGCAGTAACTTCCAATGGCAGACATAGCTCTTCTCACGCTGGCAAAGCTTCATAAACCAATAGGGCAGCAGGGATCAATGCCAGCAGGGAAGCTGTCTCTGCTTTGACAGGGAAAAAAAAAAAATCTAAGAAGAGATGCTTTCCTTCCAGAAAGGCAGTGAGACACAACTGCTGTGTTCTCTCATAGGTACCCACTGGGGTGGAAAATGTTTTCCCTGTGGGAATGCTGCTTTCAGCAAGGTGTCAGAGAACAATGCTGTCACCAGCCCCAGCCACATATGATTTCCATGTCTCTTTCTATCTTTTCTTCTCACATAGTTACTTGTGCGCTTTATCTGGCTGGAGCAGGGCCATTTATCTCCTATGGTACATTGCTTCCCAGGTCAAGTCTGCCTCTCCCTTCCCCCTTCTCTCCTCAACAGCTTGAAAAACATACCTTAAATTCTGTAAAGTAATCGAAGGCCTTGTTCTCTGCCATCAAAAGAGTCTAAAGGGCTTGCTGTGAAAGATGCTGGACAGTTCTGGTACTGGCAACCTCCGTACTCCTGCCAGCCAAAATTCTGCTCGTGACGAGACTAAGACTATATCTCTCCACTACCGCTCTCTTCTGCCACTGCCAAAAGAGGAGTGAGAATAAAGCAGGATCCTCAGGGTCTCTGTACTGAAAGCAACTAAGGAGCAAAGAAGTGAGAATAGAAGCTGAAATGAAGGACTGAAGAGCACGCAGTAGGAAGAATGGATATGTGTGATTTGTGGTGTTGTATGAGCACCTGGAGTTTCAGTATGCCTGGGTCTATCCCATCTACACTCCACTTACTCTTAAACTGGGCTGTGAGAATAAATTTAGTGTTGCCTGCAGATGTGTAACCACTTCTCATACTGTACCTTTTCCGCTTGGCAAGAAAGCACTATCTCTAGCTAAAAGCTGAAAGTAAAGCTGTCTCTGTTTTTTGTGCACAGACTGACAGGTCAGTCTGTGTTGCTTCCCTCTGGTGAGGAAACTCCTGAGAGTATTGAGTCATTGGTTTCCTGCCATTGCTGGGGCAGAGCAGAAGCACAGTGTCTGACCTCAAAGAGGACTCAGTTCAGGGCTCCTACTTCTGCAACATTAATGACTGAATTTTGCAGATACTGACATTTCACCTCAGCAAATGGTAGTCTGACAAGGACTGGCAAATAGGGAAGCTCAGAGAGGAGCCAACACATACCTGATTCCCACAGAGTCTGTTGTCTTCCTGCAAACAGATGACCTTCACAGACAGCCAGGTGGCAAGCACGTGGGAACACTTGGAATTTTTAGAGGAAAAATGTGGCAGGCTTTTTTTTGCAGCAGGTATTTGCTCATCCTCTTGCTGACTCTCCATTTCCCAATTACCTGCAAAATGCCTTCTTTTAGAGAAGACTCCCATAGAAAGGTTTACTGCACGAGTGTTTACTGTTTAAGAGTTTCAGTCCAGAGCAAGTATGTCACAAATTCTGTCCCTTCTGGCAATCGGCCCTTAGCAAAAGATTTCTCTAATGTTTAAACTGAATGGCGGCATGCGTGTGCATTTCGTACTGACAAGTAAGAGGTTACGGCTGTCGGGGGCAGTTTGTTCATGAGCCAGCCAATTTTGTAGCAAGGATGCATTGGATCTGCGATGGAGGAACATTATGGTTTCTATTCCTCTGACAAACGTGCACGCTTCAAATGATGCCAGTCCTTCCTCAGCTTATCCTAGTGCTCACTGCAATTTATATGCCAAAACCATTGCTATTCCTCTCCCTGGCATCCCAGCTGGGAGAGCTCTGGGAAGGGAGAGAATCAATTTTCCTGGCAAGAAGTAGGTCACATGGCAGCATGTTTTGCCCATTTTTTCTCTGCCAAGCCCCATCCTAACATACCCTTGTCCTCTGCCGATTCTGATAGGCTGGTCTTTTTCCAGAGTGGACTGGGAAACTAGCTAAAAAAATAAAACAATCAACCAGCTTCTGCTCAATGCCAGATGCTGTGCTTTGTAAAAATGGCTCAGGTGAGATCCTGCTGGCCAAGTCAGTAGGAGATTTGCCAGTGGTGTACAGGATGCCACATCAGGCTTTTCCAGCAAGAAGCAGTCTTGGAATTTATTACAGAAAGTATCCTTTCATACTAACAACAACCACCCGCAAGATTTGGTTCCAAAGGAGTCCAAAATGCAGTGTACAGACTGGATGTAGAGGTGTAATGGATTAAGGATGGGAAATGTTTCTTTCGGATTCATTTTCAAGACAGCAGTTTTCCTATTTTTTTATGCCAGGCCAGACACTTCAAAAACTACAGGCATAACTGCTTCATGCTGTAGCCTGAATCGCTTCAACCATTCTGTCAGAGACATCCTCCCTGCACTAGTAATTTTCATCCCTCCTCTACCTCAGTTCACCTATATGCAGAATACAGCTAATAACATCCCCTCAAGTAAAGCACCTTCCATTGACTGTCTTGCTGAATATCGTGGTCAGCTGTTTTGGTCGTGGACTATTTTTTACCCCATGAATTACTGGGCAGCATCCAGCATAACTGGGAACTCTCAGTACTCCTATAATAAAAGAAGTACTTGTAACACTGGCACCATTCATAAGGCAGCATGCCATCCTAACCACCAGCTTAACCCATCAGCTCTCGGCACATTCCCAGGTTTAGGCTTGGAATCTTGATGACTATGACAGACCACCAGGATACATGTCCAGCTGTTAGGATGTGCTTCTTTCCCCTTCCTCTGACAGGTACCAGGCTACCAGAGTCTAAGCAGCAACCTGCAAGATGGCTCAAGGCTTCCACTGGGAGACCATTTCCTATGCCAGCAAGCAGTGCCTGGCATCTTCCATGGCTCACTCCTGCTCACTGTCATTTGTATTCCAAAATTAAGCCTCAAAATTAATGAGGAGATTAAGTTAGAGAATAAGATTCAAAGTTCTAGGTTGCTGCAAACAAGACACCTTGGATTAATCAGCATACATGTTTAAAACAGATTATAATGACTGGTGGTGTCAAAGTGGAGCTGAAAAATACAGTTTATAAAAGCGCTGGATTAAGCAGGCAGCTTCATGGCATCAGGCAAAGCAGAGGGAATAACTGCATCACTGAAAAGCATACACGTCTGCTTAACTCTGACTCAAAAAGATGCATATGCCTGTGTCCAAATTTGCATCTGATTGGCTTTGTTCTTAAAAAAGATACTCGAGTGTTTTGCTGTACTTCAGCATGACACAAGAAACAGGCGTGCAGTACCAAAGCAAGCACAAGCCACATCAATGCACGTGCAAAAGACCAAAGGCTTTGCACTTATTGTGTGAAATATGATTATTACCAAAAGGCAAGTGCACATGCAAAAAGATTTCTAGTGCACTCAATGTGATTTGCCAGTGTGTCGCATGCTGATCAACACAGCACACTGCAGTCCTAATTCTGGAGTCCTTAAAATCAACTGTGCACTACAGCTGCATATGATAAGTGCTTCACTGTCGGATTTTCCTTACTTCAGATTTGTTCCTCTTTGGACATCTTTCTAAGTTGGTTTTATTTTATGAACTGTTTTAGTTGCTTGAGTCTCTTTTCATTCATGTTAGCAGACCAGTCAGAGCAGGGACTAGCAATGGGGCTCTGGTCTTCCCTATGACACTGACTTTCCAGCAATCATTGGGCAAGCTCCTGAAACTCTGGGACTACTGAGGATTAAAGGCCCTTTATGCTCTCCTGCCAAAACTGGGGTGACAGGAAGTGGATGTGACTTCAGTTTGCTGTAAAGTTTCTTTTGCTTGTGAAAAGGGCATTTCTAGGTCTCCCTCTCTCCCTGCCTCCATTTATCCAGGTCCCTGTTGATTGTGGGAAGTGTGGTGGGTTTCCACTGGCGCTTTTGTTGTATTTTCTTCCTCTGGTTGAGGAAAGGAAGTGATGGAGCACCTTGGTGGGCACTCAACAGCCAGCCAAGGTCAACCCATGGCAGTTTGCTTCTACTGGGCTCTCTGTTCCTGTTTTTTCCTTCTTGCATGTTTCTTGTACCCCATCGCTTTTGAAAGTTTCTACCTCTCCGTTCCTGTCTTTTAACTTCTCACTTAAGTCTCTTGAACCCAGTCGCTTTTTAAATTTTCTTGCAACCTCTCTCTTGCTCTCCCCCTCCCTGACCTAATTTTAATTTCTTGCCTATGTTTCTCGTCTCCTGTTGTTTTTCACATTTTTGCCTGCATCCCTTTACGCAGGTCCATATACCTATTCTTTTAATTCTTGTACCCTTTCACATTTAAAATATTCTTTCTGCTTTTCCCTCTGTCCATCTCCCTGTCTCTAGTTCTTAATTCTTCCCTCTGTGTCCTCTACCCAACCACTTCTTCAGTTTTGCTTCTTCCATCTGTCACCCTGCCCCCATGTGTTATTTCTTGCCTGTGTTTCCCGTACTCCATCGCTTTTTGAAATATTTGTTCTACATGTGTTTCTATTTGGCTCCCTGTTTCTATTTTTAATTTCTTGCCTATGTTTCTTTTCCCCTGTTGCTTTAGAATTTGTCCCTGGCCCTTGTTTTGCCTCTGTCTCGTCAGTCCCTTCTGCCTCACTCCCCATCTCTCCCATTTGTCTCTCAGTCCCTATTTTCTGGTGCAATCTCTCAGCTCTCCTCTCTACACCCTTGTCCCCCTCTCCAGCCCTCTCTTGTTCATGGTGTCCCATTTTCTGGCTCCCTCTCCCAATTTCTTAATGCTTTCCCGTGTTTCTTGTGCCTCACTGCATTGCAATTTCTCTTTCTCATTTTCCCTCCCTCTGGCACCCTGTCCCTCCTTTTTTAATTCCTCTCTCTGTCCTGTATGCTCTCACTTAAAAAAAAAAAAAAATTCTTCCTCAATTTTCTTCTATCCACCTCCCCAACCCTATTTTTAAATTATTTCTGTTTCTTGTACCCTGTTGCTCTTAAAGATTTCTATCTACTTTTATCCCACATCCTGTCTTTATTTTTTAATTATGCCTTATCTTTCCTTACCACCATCCTTTTAAATTTTTCTTTCTCTGTCTCCATTTTTGTTGGCTGTCACTTTCTGTATTTTTATATCTTTCCCCTTTATTTCCCTAATCCCTGTTGCTTACACTGTATTTTCTACATCTACTCTTTGCTTTTTGATATCTTAAGTTTTAACTTTTTCTTTTTCTTCAGTGCCTTTGCTTTATAGATTTTTCTTTCTACTTCTCCATTACTATTTTTATTTTTTTCCCTTATTTCCTTAATCCCCATCACTTTTAAAAGTTTCTGTCTACAGACTTGCTTGTCTGTGTTTCACTGTCACGGTTTGGCTGGTCCAGAATCACAGCCCAGCAATGCTCAGCAGGCTGTTAGCAGTTTGAGTCAGCTACAGGTGTAGCCCGGACCATTGTGTCATGCTCAGTATAAAGCGGGAAGGTTTGCTGAGGAAGGGGATCTCCCGCGGGGCTCCTGCAGGGCTCTCTCCTTTCCCTGCTTCTCCTTGCTCCCGAGGACCCCTCTCCTGTCGATCGTGGCTGCTGCACGTTCATTTGGCCCAGTGTAACTTTGCATGCCTCTGTTGGTAGTGGTGCTGTCTCGTTAAACCCGATTTCACTTCGACCCGCAGGTCTCCTCCCCTTTTCTCGACGCCCCTCCCTGGCTAGTGAGGGGTCATCGGGGGACAGGGCAGCTGTTGCCGTGTAGCCCCGGACACGGGCTGGAGGGGCACGTTCGCTGCCTTTTCTGTCCATCGCCCCCGGATTTCCTCAGAGCCCGCGCTTCTTAAATGGGCTTTCTGCGCGTTTCAGTTCGCTTTGCGGCGCTCTGCTGCCACCATGCGGCCAAGGGCAGGTACTGCAGCCCCGACCCGCGCATGCGCGGTGTCGCTCGCTGTTTCCACGCTGCCGTTCGCCCGCAGCGGCCATGCGAGACCGCGGGGGCTGCCTGGCGCCGTCTGCTGCCTCCCGGTAAGGCAGCCCCGCTGCCGCTCCGCGGGCGCGGGGCCGGCGCTGCCGTTCTGCCCCTCGCCCTCTGCCCGTTCGCGCGCCGGCTCCGGCCCCTCCGGCGCGTCGGTGGTGGGCGGGGCAAGCGCGTGCCGGGCAAACGCGTGCCCGGCAGCAGCACGGCGGCGCGCCGGGGGAGGGCCGAGGCCACCGGTGAGGCGAGCGAGTCATCCCTTTCGGCGGGTGCGCGGGGTCTCCTGGTCGGCGGCGGCCCGGAGGTGCCGTCCCGCTCCCTTCTCCCGCCCCTGGTGCGCGTGCTTTGGCGCTGCCCAGCGGTGCTCCCGCCCGCCCAGGGGTGTGTCTTCCATGCTCCCCCCGCCCGGCAGGGGGCGCGCTTTGCCGCATCCCCCCGTCCTGGTGGGCGCGTGTTCCTGCATCCTGTCGCGCCGCCGGAAGCGTCACTTCCGCCTCTCTCCCCGCCCCTCCGGGGCGCGTGGCTTCCTGCACTCTCCGGTGCACCGCCCGGCAGTGCGAGTCGCGGCAGGAGCGGCGCGGTCACCGAACGTTGCGGGGCTGGGGCTGCGGCTGGGGCTCTTCTGGCTCGGGCTCCGCCGGGGGAGCGGGTGAGTGGGGAGCGGGCGATCGACCGGTGGGTCCCGGGGAAAGCCGTGAGGCGGGCGGCCAGGCCGGCGGGGCCCGTGTCGGAGGCGCGGAGCGGGGGGGGGCTGCGGGCGGAGCCGCGCCGTGTGGGAAGGAGCGGGGGGGAGCCGCGCCGTGGGGGGGAGGGTGGGGAGGGCGATGTCCCCGCAGGGCCGGAAGCCGGGCAGGCGCCTCTCGCGACACGGCGGGAGCGGCGGTCCCGGGGCGCGGCGCTGCCGGGCTGCCCTGCCGGTGCGCCGGAGCGGGCCGGGCGGTGCTCGCCGGTGTCTGGGGCGGGGCGGCGGGGCCTGCTCGGTGCCGGGCAAAGGGGACGGAAAGGGGCCGGCTGGGGCTCCAGGGGGCCCTGCCCGGCCCCTCGGGCAGAACCTTGCTCGGTCTTCTCGCCGCTGGCCGGGCGACCTGACCAAGAGGTTCCTGTTCCGCCGCCTCTTCCCGGCGTCGCGTTCCGCGTCCCACGAGGGAGATCCCGCGCGGGCGGATGCGGTCGGTGCTTGGGCGATGGCCCACGTGGGGCTGGGGGAGCGCGGAGGGGCCAGGGCGAGTGGAAGGGCCCCGCCGCCCCTCCCCACCCAAGCCCGGGGCAGAGAAGCTGGAGACAAAACGCCGTTAATGGAGCACGGTTCGTTCCCCGGGAGGTCTCTTGGGAGTCGAGAGTGTTTTTTTTTTCCGGGCCGAGGAACAGACTTTCCTCCGTGGTAAGTGCAGAGCTGCCTGTTGCCGCCTTGAGAGTTTCTCTTCTCGTGGTTCACCCTGATTTTATGGGTGGGGTGGAGATGGCTTTTTATTTTTAGATGCCCGAGTACATTGTCAGTAACCTGTGGTGTGAGGACAGTGAACTCTTGAGCACCTAGATGCCGGTAGAAATGTAACCAAAGACACAGGATGGACAGTGATGTTTAAACTTGGTTTATAGTCGATTTGGTTTTTTCATTAGAGTGTTGATGACTGCTTGTCCTGTGGTTCAGTCCACATGCTATTCCGTGGAGCCCTCAGTCTGGGACTTTTATGTGTTAAAAAAAAAAAAGCTTGTCCTTCAAAAAAAAGAACTAGTCCTTCGTAGGACTGAGGTATAGACTTGGGGAGTCTCTTAAAGACGTGATCAGAATTAAAGCTGGATTTCACTTAACGTTGCTGCTGTTTGTCTTTGCTTTTGTTACTGTCCCCACCGCTCCGTCATGATTGGGAGCTCCGAATCATGCCCTTTTTTTTTTTTCCAATTTGTAACGCCTTTCTCCCCCCTGCCCCTCTCCTAGGACTGTAGCGTACAGACCCTTCATTTAAACGTTAGTTTGTTTCCTCACAATTGAGTTCTGATGATTGAAATCACAGAAATGACACCTGTCTGTCTTACAGATTCGGAGTATTTCTGAACATGTACCCTCACAGACAAATGCTGTGGGGATACGCATCTTCTGCACTTCATCCTCCAGCAGGACAATCCGCCGAGACGGGGACGAGCTGTGAAGGGGCAGTTTCTGCAAGGAGGCGGTTGACAAGGACAGGTGGGTCGCTGTACATTTTAAGGATAGTATTCGATTTGGGATGTCTAGGGTGAGGAAACCCTGGCTCTGTGTAGGCTTGAGAAAAGGTGCGTAGTTATCTGTGTCGATCTAAGGAAGGGAGTTCTGGTGAGACTGAAGCTGCCAATGAGTCAGAAGGAGGAAAAAAAAGAAAAAAAAAAAAAAGGCAGAAAGCACCCAGTTTTCTATGAAAACCAAAATCTCTAGTGGCCTGTCTCAACAGCTGTACCAAAGATGATGCAAAATGCTTTTTCCTCCACTCGGTTGTAGTCATTGCAAACCTTCGCCGAAATAGGAAGCTTTTGATTCCTAGCCCGCTTTGTGCTAAAAGGTGGCTTGTTTTTTTTTTTTTTCCTCTCTCAGCAGACTATCAACTGGCATCATTTCACCATGGTGACCCTTTCTTCTGCCCTGGAGGTACAAGACTGGCCCAGAGGATCCCGAGTGGCCTGCAAGGACAAGGTACATCTGCCCCGTGCGTCTGCATTTTTCCCCAGGTACTTGTAGTACGGACTTTAAAGTGAACGTGAAGAACGTGCCAGCTCTCCTTCTCTAGTTTTGATAGGAAGTGCTTCAGCAGAAACACTCAAAATAAGATCTGTTCTGGAGCACGTTGTGCCTGTGTGAAGTGTACTCCCCTCCGTTTATTTGCTCTTCCTGAGAGCGTGCGTAGCTTTCTGTTTTGTGTGCTTGCTGAGAAACGATTCTGTGAGAATCGTGTGGTGCTGAAAGGGGAAAGAAACTGTGTGTCAGAGTTTGGATGTTCTGAAGAAATGGACTGTGTTCCAGATAAAAGCTTTCTCCTTTTTCAGTCCTTAAGTGTTTAAAATATCTCATAGGGGTACGTGAAAACCTGACTGAGATACTGACATCTGTACTAAGAGCAATCAAGGTCGTGGGTTGGGGTTTTTTTTGTGTTGTGTTGTTTTGTTTTGTTGTTTGGGGTTTTTTTGCTTGTTTGGTGGGTTTTTTCCCCCCACCTCTCTCTGGCAAATCTTCCAGTCCTGTTTGGTAGCCTTAAGCATTGCAGAACTGGGTAGTTGATTTCTGCATTGTGTCGTCATCCCTGTCCGTCATCGTCCCGTCCGTGTGTGTGTCGTGTGTGTGTGTGTCCCCCAAAGTAAAATAGTATGGGGATCTCTTATCTTACTAATTTTTTATAAGTTTCATTTCTGATAGGAAAAAACCCCAAACAGTTCATGTTGTGTAATATACAAATGAACTTGCCTTGTTTAAACTGTAACCGCCCGCGAGCTTCAGGGTACGATTGAAGAGGGTGTTTAAGCAATTTGGTATTTCTTCTATGTGTTTAAAAAGAGAGGCTGCTGAATGTTATGGGTGGTTTTCCCCATATTTGGAGGGAGCACTCCAAAGTACTTTATTTCTGTCTGGCTTTCGGTGGTGCATTTCCCTGGCCATTTGGTGGCATCTCTCCTGGGCGGTGCAGCTGCCCAGATGTCCCTCCTAATGGTGTAATGCACAAGAAACCCCCCAGTCGGATGGGAACGGTGTATTTTGGAGACAGGTGATTTAATGGTATCTGCTTGCAGCTGGGTGAGTGCAGTTAACGCAAACATCAAATCAAATACTTTGGTAGTGTAAGCGTTTTTGTTGGATGTACATGAACATCCACGTGCTTTTTCGGTATAAAGTGAACGACTGAGATTTGTTCTTTCTTTAAAGAACGTTTTAAACATGACTTTGTTATGTTTATTTAGAGTTTTACACTTCACTCTGCAGATTTATTGACTGAGCAAGCGAGACGTGCAGCAGCAGCGGCGGTGGCGCAAGGGCTGTAGCTGTTATGGTGAGTCCGAGGATGGTACGAGGTCTTCATGCGGTCTCACGGGCGGGGGGGGGGGGGGGGGGGTGTATCTCCCCCCAGGGGTGCTGTGAGAAAGGGACGAGACGTTTTCCAGCACTATCAAGGGTGTTTGCTTTTATGCTGAGAATGCTTTCAAAATTGTATTGATGAGTCTTAGTATTGATTTTTTTTTTTAAATTTTTTTTTAAGCGTACCGATGGCTCTGGCTTTGAACAGATGTGTTGTAGTTTGAGCTGACCTCCTTTAGCTCAACTGCTATCCTATCCCTCATTCTCACTGAATTCTTCTGCTTTCTCCTGTGTTACTTTTCTCATATGCTGAGACATAACTTGGGATTTTTGTTCTTGAGCTGCCGTGTTGTGTCTGGTGCTGCTCGGCAGCTCCCCCTGCCCAGGTTTGCCTGCCGGCCGTTCAGCGTGCTCGCCCGGCGGCGCCAGCCCTGCGGCCGGAGGCTCCTGGCTCTGTCTCCAGCGGGGACCTGCGGGTGCTGCAGCCGGGGCTGTCCGGTGGGGAGAGTCCGGGGCCCAGAGGGTCTCCTCCCCGCTGTTCTGCCCGCCCCCGCCCCCCCCATCCCTGTCGTCCGTCGTGTCGTCCCGTCCCGTCCCCCCCCCCCCCCCCCCAAGTGATTCCCATGGAGATGTTGCCCCATGCGAGGTTTTTGCGGGACGTGCCCCCGAACCCCCTGCCCTCCGACCTTGTGCCCCCTCCGCCCCACCATGCTCGGCACCGCCCTCCCACCGCCCCTCGGGTGCCGCCTGCACCCGCCGACTTGCCCCTCGCCCCCAGCCCAAGCTCAGACCCGCCCCTTCCCCGCTCCCGCCCCGCCGGGGGCGTGTCCTCCCGCCCCAGGGGCGCGGGGCCGACGGGCGCTCGGCGCGCAACGCGCGGGGCTGCAGCGTCGGGGCCGCCCCGGGCACGCGCCGCCCGGCGGGCGCTGCTGCCGCGCGGCCAAAGCGCGGTCCCGCAGCGCGGCGGTCGCGCGCCGGGCGTGGACCTTCCGGCGCGCCGGCGGCGGCTCGCGCATGCGCGGTGCGCGAGAGCAGCATGGCGGCGGGTGAGGGGCGAGGCCGGCGGTGAGGCGAGCGAGCTCCTTCGGCTGGTGCGGGAGTCTCTGCTGGCCGCTGGCCGCCGGGGGTGGCGGGACGGGAAGCCTCAAGGCCCGTGCTGCGGCGGGCAGCCCCGGGGAGCTCCCGGGAGCTGGTGGGAGGGAAGAGGGGAAGGAGGCGGACGCCCCTCCAGGCGCCGGGTGCCTTCCCAACTCGCCAGAGCTCCCCTTGAGCCTTCCCCGGCCCCGCTGGCCCCGCGCAGCTGCCTCCAGCTCCAGCACCTCCCCTGCAGCCTGTCTCCCCAGGTCATCCTGTTGTGATGGCAGCAAGCTGGCCCTCGGATGCACTTGATTCTGCCTTAACGTGGATGCCATTAGCTGCAGTGCAGGGAAAAAGTGGCATCTCCAGAAGCTGCTGTGGAAGGAGGCGATTTGGCCGGGGATGATCTACGATCATAATGGTCACTGATTCTCCTTGTCTCCCAGAGGCTGCACTGAGGGCACAGGTGTCTCTTCCTCCCCTGAGGATGCTGTTGTCTGCACCCGCCTCGGTCTTGCCTGGGTTGTCTCTGCCTGACCTCGCTCTCGTCGCGGCGTGGGGGCAAAAAGGGGCGGGCGGAGCGCTTGCTGGCTGTGGGCAGTGGACAGGAGCTGCTGCGGCTGAAGCTGGAGAGGCCAGAGAAAGGTAAAGAAGAAGGAATCAGAGGCCGGCCGGCCGGCAGCTGCCTCCCACCGCAGGCAAGCGGAGAGTCCATGTGCGTAACCCACGGCGTGGTACGGCCGTGTGACGCATGAACGAGCGAGGCTACATGTCTAGGAAGCCTTGTCTCGCAAGAGTTGAGACAGCCATGTAATCTTTTAGGTGGAGAACCACCATGTGACCGGAGCTGCAGAAGAGGAAGGGAGGAGAGGAAGAGAAGGAAGCGTCTGAACGGGCAAATTCTCCTGGCAGCACTGAGAACAAGGGATGCGGTGAGTCCTGGGCCCTCGGGGCCCCATCGCCCCACTTGTGTGTCCCAGGCCCTCCCTATCCCCCTCCCCTGGCCCCCTGTCTTTCACATGGTGCTGTGATTTCCCCCTTGCCCGCCCCCGTCTTTTTTTTTTTTTTTTTTTAATCCCTCCCCTGTCTCAGTCTCTCTCTGTCCAGCTCCTGGTCTCTAATTTTAAATTCCCCTCTCTCTCTGGAAGCCTGTCAGGACTTTTCTCTGTCTGGCTCTCTGTCCCTGTTGTTTAATTCCTTCCTGTGTGCCCTTTTAGGCCTCACCATTTTTATTTGCTCGGTCTCTCTTGGTCCAGCACAAGATCCGGATTTTTTAAAATTCCTCCCTCTCTGCCCTGCAGCCTGTCGCTTTCGAAGTTCGTGTTGCGATTTCATTCCTTTTGCCGTCTCTCCCTGCTGGGATTTTTCAATTCCTCCCTGTCTGTCTCGCAGCCCGTTGTTGCTTTCTTGTTCTCTCTGTCTCTGTTGGGCTCCCTGTCCCTGTCTTGACCCACTTCTAAAAATGCCTTCCTCTCTGCCTCGTATGCATTGTTCTTGAAACTTCCGTTTCCCGACGTCTCTCTGTAGCTTGCTCCTGGTCCCAGATGTTTATTTCTTCCCTCTCTGTCCTGTGGCCTGTTGCGATTTGGTGTTTCTGCGTGTCTCCTGTTCCCGGCTCTCGGTCCCCGTTTTTCAGTTTCTCTCTCTCAGCCCTGTAGCCCACTGCTGTTATCTGTCTGTCCTCATCTCTCTCTGGCCAGTTGCCTCTCCCCACATATGTGGTTCCTCCCTCTGCCCTGTGGCCCGTCACTGGTTTTCCGTTCTCTGTCCTGCTCCTTTTCCCCGAGTCTTCAGTTGCTCCCTCTCTGTCCTGTAGCCCATCAAGGGGCTTTGTTTCTTTCTCCATCGCTCCCTGTCCGTCTCCCTGCCCCATCTTTTTAATCCTTCCCTTGCTGCCGTGTGGCGGCTCCCCGCTATCTTCCCTTTCTTCATATCTCTCTCTGGACGGCTCCCGCTTCCCTGTTTTTCAGTTTCTTCCTTCTGGGCCCTGTAGCCTGTGGTGATTGTGCTGCTTTCTCCTTCTCTCTGTCCGGCTGTGGATCCCATTTCTTTAATTCCTCCTGCTTCTCCCTGTAGCCTGTCTTTCTGTCTGCCCTCTCCCCCTTTATCTGTCTCCCCACTCCACCTCTGGCGCCCTGTACCTGTGTTTTAATTCTTCCCTTTCTGCCCTCCAGCTGTTGCTGTGCTTCCTGCGTGTGTCACACTGGGTCCGGCCCCTCATCTCTGTCTTTTCATTCCTCCCGCTCCTCCCTGGAGCTTGTCGCTGTCATTTTCTTTTGCTGTTGCTCTGTCTGGCTCCAGATCCTCGCAGCTTCCCCCCACCCCTGCCCTGCCTCGTTGCTCCTGGCTGTTTTTTCTGTCTCGATCTCTCTGTGCCTGGCTCTGGCTCCCTGTTGTTTCACTCCTCCCTCTCTGTCCTGTAGCCCATCGGCACATTTTCTTTCGTTGGGCTCTCTTTGGCCGTTTCCCTGTCCCTGTTGTTCAGTTTCTTCCTTCTCAGCCCTGTAGTGTGCCGTGATTCTTTTTCTTTCTCCCCCTCTCCCAGCTCCCAGTCCCTCCCTTTTAATTCCTCCCTCTCTGTCCTGTTGCCTGTCAGGAGTCGTGTGTCCTGGAGTCCCCGGCCCACCCCCCCCCCCCAGCCCCTTCTCACTTTCGCACTTCCTGTCCGTGTTTTTTAATTCCTCCTCCTTTGCTGTGTAGCCTGTTGCTTTTTTCTTTTCTCCATCTCTGTGTCTCAGTGCCCCCATTTTTTAATTCTTACTCTCTGCCCTCTACCCTACCCCTATTTTCACCTTTCTCTGACCCTCTGTATCCAGCTCCCTGTCCCTATCGATTATTTTCTCCCTCTTACTCCTGCACCCGCTGCTATTCCCTGCTGTCGCCATCCCTCTCTGTTCAGCTCTCTGTCCCCAGATTTTAATTCCTTCTTCTGCCCCTCCGTAGCCTGTCTGGGTTTTCCCCCTGCTCTCTGTCTGGCTCCCTCTCTCTGCCTTTTCATTCCACATTCTCTGTCCCATAGCCCCAGGCTATTTGTCTGTGTTTCTCAGTCTCTTCTGTCTGGCTCCCTGCTGCTGTTTTTTCTTTCCTCCTTATTTGTCTCATAGCCCATCACTGTTTCGTGGTTTGTTTTTTTTTTTTCTGTCTCTTTGTCCAGCTCCCAGTCCCTGCTCTTGAATTCCTCTTCCCTGTAGCCCGCTGCTGTTTTTTTCTGTTCTCGATCACGCTCTGTCTGGTCCCCTGTCCCTGTTGGTCAATTCTTCCTTCTCTGCCCTGCAGCCCCTGCAGTCTTGTACTTTTTTCTGTCTCTCTCTGGCCGGAGCTCTGTTGCTGCTCATGAGTTCCTCCCTCTCTGCCCTGTAGCCTGTTGCTTTTGTCCTTTCTCCGTCTCGCTTTCTCTGGCTCCCTGATGACGCTATTTTAATATTCCCTCCCTTTTTGTATGAATCGCTATACTTTTTGCTCTCCAGCTTTTTTTTTTTCCTGGCTCCCCGGCTCTATTTTTTAATTCTTCCACCTGTAGTGTGTAGCTCTGTGGTTTGTACCGTGTTGTTGTTCCCCCCACCCCCGCCCCTCCCCTCCATCGTTGGCTGTCTTGGCTCCCTGTCCCTGTTGTTTCATCCTCCCTCTCTGCCCTGTTCTTTGTTGTCTTTCTCCATGTGTCTCGGTCCAGCTTCCTGCCCCTGTTCTTCTTTCCTTCCTCTCTGTCGTGCTGCCTGTCCCAGTTTTGTCCTGCGTCTCCGTCCTCCTTTGTCAGTCTCTGCCCTGCTCCCTTCTCCCTCTATCTGCTGCCTCTCTTCTTCTCTCCCTGCTGCTTCTTTCTCCACCTGTCGGGCTCCCTGTCCCTGTCTTTCTCTCGCCATCCTGTTCCCTGCCTCAGGCGCTCTCGCTGCATCCGCTACCTGCGTGACTGAAGAAACGTTCGCAGTCTCCTTTGCCCTCCCAGCTGCGTTTGCAGTCCCTTCACAGCAGGCGAGGGGCTGTGAGGGAGCCCAGGGGAGGAGGTGCTGCGCTGCGGGGGTCGAGTGATGGCCCCCCGCTCCTGCGGCACGGCCCAGCCCTCGCCACAGCCGCCGCACGAGCTGTGGGCTCGTTGCCAGGGCCGCATGGCTGCCTGCGGGCGTCCGGCTCGGGCACCATGCTCAGCGCTGCATCCGGCGAGCAGCAGGCTGTCCTGCCGGCGGGCGCCGCCGGTAACGGCCGCGCGATGCTGCAGGGCCTGTGGGATGGGGCCGCCGTGCCCGCTGCCACTTCCCCGTGAGGAAAGGCCGCTGCTGCCCCCTGGGCACAGGGCTGGTGGGCGTGCTCTTTTCACCCGCCTGGCTCCCTGACCCCGTTTTCCTTCCACAGACCAGGACTCTGTGTCCTTTCTTTATCTGTGTCTCCCCCTCTCTGTTCTTTTCCCGGTACCTCTCTTTCTCTGCTCCTCAGTTCCTCTCCCTCACCTTATTTTTCTCTTTCTGTTCCTCTGCCCAGCTCCCCATGGCTGTGTTTTCGTTCTCCGTACCTGCTGCCCCAGCGTGGACTGCCGAGCGGTCCCAGGGAAGGGTGAGTGGACGGGCTCTGAGCCCCAGAGCAGGCGTGTTCCTCGCACTTAGATGGGTTTGCAAATAAACCCTCGCTCTGTCTCCTTTGTACTTGCTGAGCAGCGGTCAGAGAGTCCAGGGGAGCAGGTACACAGCGGGGGTAAGGGGCCATGGCTGCAGCTGCGGGCTGGTGCCGGAGGAGCCCCGGAGGGAGCCAGCGAGGCTGATGGCGATGGCCGCTCTGTGTCATGGGGCCGCAGCCCCAGGGGATGGTGCTGCTAGGGCACGCCTGCCCGAGAGTGCCGACAGCAGACGTCGGGCCCCGTCAGGGCAGCTCCCAGGGGTTTTGTGAGCTGGTGGAGAGGAAGGAGGAAGAGGGGCAGATGGCTGCCTCCGGGCACCTGGAGGCCTTCCCACCCCCTGGAAAAGTGCTCCAGCCTGCGCGCCCCATGCAGCTGCCCACAGCTCCAGCACCTGTCCCGTAGCCCCTGACCACCCCAGACCCTGCCCTCGCAGCAGCAAGCTGACCCGTGAACGTGCTTTATTGCCCCATAAGCACGGGTGCCGTTGGCAATGGTCTGGGGCAGGAGGGGGCGTCTCCAGGAGCTCCTGCAGAAGGAGGGGTTCCTGCCTGGGGAAAGGGGTGGCCGTCGCTGTGGACAACAGTTGGCCGTTCTTTGTGTCTCCCAGGGGCAGCGCTGAGGACTTGGTTGCCGGTTCCTCCCCGGGGATGTTGCTGACTGCACCTGGCTCAGGTTTGTGTCCTTATTCTCCCAGTTAAAGCGGTTCCGTTAGTTTAATTCCCTGCCCGGTCACGTTGCTGGTGCCGCAGATACCTGCAGTAGAAGAGCAGGTGTCGGCCTTTGCGGTACGGGTCGCTGTCTTTGCTCAGTGCTTTGTACCCCGTGACACGGAGGCAGGTGAGGAAACTCCCCGCTGCTCCTCCGGCCGCCCTTGTGTCTGCTGGGGGTCGCCCCAGCCCCTTTCCCAGGGGATTGCAGGAAGGGTGGTGAGCAGGGCCCCGGGTGTACGAGCCCTGGCCTCTGCACAGGGAGCCCGTTCTGCTCCGGGGCTGCTGCGGTGCGGGCGCTCCGCTGGTCTGGTCGCTGGCGGCAGCTCTTGGAGCCGGCTGGGCTGCGCAGGCGTCGGGGGTTTGCTCACGGCAAGAAGCGGAGGCGTCGGTGTGAGGGAAGAGTTTCGAGACCGGCCGAGGTTCGGCTGTAGGCATAGTAGGAAGTACCCTTTTATGCAGTTGTTTTTGTTGTTTCAGGCTGGCGGTTTTCCGCTGAGGGTTTGGGGGTGGCAAAATGGTTTAATAGCCTGCCATTTTTTTTTTTTAAATTTTAGATGCATTGCATTTTTTTGGAATTCCTGACTATGGGAGATGGAACCTTGTTTTTTTTCCCCACCGTTTTTACTGTGTGCTGTGTAAGTTGCTGATGTCTTGATCTATGCTCTTTTTTCTCTCTTAATAGGACTGATGGTGAAATTGTCCAGCGAGGGTTAGGGTGAGCATCTTGTACTCGCCTGTATACGGAGCTTGAGAGTTTCTCGAGAAGGCATCTTCCCCAGAACTTCTCAGAGAAGAGGGTCTGCGTTCTTTGCGCTGGTAACAGTCTCCAGCCAGGGTCTGTCTTCTGTCGTAGGCCCGGGCACGCGAGCCTTCCCATTACTCCGTTTCTGACTTTTTCATGACGCGCCTGATGAGACGTGTCGTAGTGCCGGTCACAGCAGTTACGTTTCCGTGTAGTTTTTCACCTGTTGTGTGTTTAGCACCGGTTTCTGTGGTTGTAAGGTGCCTGTGTTAGATCTTTCAGCCGCCGTGGTTTTTCCGTCAGCTGACCGCCGCTGTGATTCCTTGAGGGGTTCAGTGGTAAGGAGGCGGTCGGTGGTGCTTGTTCCGTGTGCGCTATACTGCACATTAATGAGGTCTCGATGCTCCGGAGGTTTATTCTTTTGCGGTAGGCGGGCGCATCGGTAGCCGCACCGAGGGTCTCGTGCTCCTCGACTCACCGGGGTACCGCCGACCGAGCGCTCCCCGTCTCGCGCGAGAAGCTCCACACACAGATCTGTCCAGCACGTCTCGTGTCCGAGAAGGTGACGAGTGGTCCAGGATGCGCTGGGGTATCCGCTGTCGAGCGGTCTGTTCTCACGGAGCCCTCTTCTGGGACGACGACTTCTCCGCGTCCTGTGGATGTTGGGTCTTGGGGCCCGGCTTCTCGCGCGTCCACCGTTGCGGTTGCGGCCGCGGCCGTATCTTTTCGTCAGGGGCCGTGGCATTTGACTTCCGGGGTGGAAGGTGCTAAGGGTCGTACGCGTAGGGCCAGGTGTTGCTTTGGCTTTGGTTTTCTGTGATGGCTGGCTGGCTGTTGTTGGAGTCTAGAGGGTATTCCTACATGGAAAGGAGATCTCCGGAACCGTTAAGCTGTTGCTCCGCAGCCGGGTGACTCGTTCGATGCCGTTTTCAGATGCAGTGAGACGAGCCGTGCACCAAAGGGTTAGAGGAGGGGCGGGGGAGCGGCCATAAGAAGGTGGGTTGGCACGCAGTGTCAGCGGGCAGATGCGGCCGATGGCTGTGTGAGCAGCTGACAGGTCTTGGTAGGTTTGTTGTATTCCAAAGGCACGAAGTAGCGAGCGAAGCAGGGTATCGGCACTGCGGGTGGCTGGGGCGAGGTGAGCTGGGACTGGTGGGCTGCAGCAGAGAAGTTACTTTTCAGGCGTTGTGTCGTTTGTGAAGTTTATAAGCATCCCTTATGGGTTGTGTTTTACAGGTGGTACCGGAGCCTCAACGCGGCAGCTGGCAGAGGTAGGGTGGGTGGGCGGCCGAGGTAGAGGAGGAGGAGAGGGGAATGGGCACGGGCAGGCTGTGGTTTCGGGCGGTATCTCAGCACGTGCCTTTTGTTTTGGCTTTCGCAGGTCACGCACGTAGCCTCGGAGGGGCGAAGCTGCGCGCCGACCAGCGGCCTGAGGAGGCGAGGCGGTTGTCAGCCGGGCCGGCGTCCAAGAGCGGAGCATCCTGCGGCAGCTCGGTCAAGCGTTTCTGTGCGTTTGTGCAGGTGTTACGCAGCTGCCTTTGGAGTTGGGTGAGCTTTTGAGGTGGTGAGCTAAGGAGCAGCAAGGAGGAGCGTGGGGCTGGTGATTTCTCCCAAGCGTGACGGTATTTCTCTGTCTGTTGCTACCTTAGGGGGGCCGCAAGCGATGACAGCTGCAGCGTCCAACACGGGAATCGGTGCGGAGCAGTTGAGCGGAAGACCACGTTCCTTTTGAGGAGGAGGGTGTTTCGAGGAGGTCTGTGGTGACCCGTGTGACAGCTACCACTGTCAGCGGTGTGTGTGTTTTTTTTTTTTTCTTTTCTGTAGGCGATGAGGAGGAACGTGGCAACTGCAGGAGTAATCAGGTTAGTTGATGTGGTTTCTGCTGAGGATGGACGCGGATCCCCAGCCCTCTGGAAGCGAAGCTGAGGGACCAGGGACCGTTGTCCTGCAGTGCGTAACTTTGATTTCAGTTGGAAAAGGGATTTTCCTGGAATGGAAATCTTTCTCCTTCAAAGAAATTGCGTTGTACGAACTGCCTGTCGGACTCTGTGTGCTTGGCTGTAGAAGTCATGAGCAGTGAGACTTTTTGCCCTCTTTTGAAAAACAAAACAACAGCAAAGTCAATTTGTTTCCAAAGACTGAAGCACAGCAAGTGTTCCAAAAGTGGATGGCGTCGCTGGTCTTTACATTCTTGGTTGCAACGGTCGAGATACGATTAAAAAATGTTCCTCTGCGTGCTTTGGTACAGCCAGAAGCCTTAGTGCATCTGCCAGTCCTGTTCGGTGGCCTTACCTGTTGCAGCCCTGGGGATTTGAATTTCTTTTTTTTTTTTTTTCTTTTTAATGAGTAAAACCATGTGGGGGATCTATTATTTCACTGATCTTTTCCTGTCATATATGAAACTCTAGAGAAAGTTAAAATTGTATAATTGGCAGAATGACTAACGCGGTTTAAACTCGCTGCCGAATCAGTACAGCATGTAATGTATGAGGTGTACTTAAGCGGTCAGGGGTTTCTCTAACTCTTTCCAAGCCAGAGGCAGCTGCATGTTACTGAGTTTCTTCCCTGTGTTTTGACAGAGCGCTCTGAAGTACTTGGTTTCTAATCATGTGACATGATAGAACAAGGTGGGGCAGGAGCAGAGTCAATTAACAACTGTGTATTTTGGAGACAGGTGTAAGCATAGATCTAGATGGGGGTGTACAGCCTTGTTCTGCAGCAGCGCTCTAAGGAAGGGCATCAAACATGAGCAAGAGCAGTTGCTTTTCTGCTAAGAAGGGGTTGGAAATCGTATCTGTTTGTCTTTCTATGGAGTGTTAAGTATTCAAATCACTCTGGTTTGTAGAGGATGTGTCTGTATTTCGGGCTGGTCTCCTTCAGTTCGACTGCTCTCCTGTCCCTCGTTCTATTGAATTCCTCTCCTTGCTTCTGTGTTGTTCTTCTAATGTGCTGAACTATGGCTGGGGCCTTTTGTTTCCCGATGTCTTGCTGTGAGTGTCCGGTGCTGCGCAGCAGCTCGCCCCCCCCCCCCAGGTTTGCCTGCCGGTGGCTCAGCACTCTCGCCCCGCGGGGCCAGCTCTGTCTCTGTCCAAGCTTTCTGCCACGGCTGTCCGGTGGGGAAAGGGGCAGTTGTTGCTCTGGGGAGCCCGTCCGGGCGTGGTCCGAGACGGGGAACGTGGCAGAGCCGAGTGCGAGCAAGAGCCATGGCACCGTCCTTTGGCGGACGCCCTGCCACCCCTCTGCTGTGCGGCAGCCGGCGTCGATGATCTGGCGGGGGGCAGGCATCGAGCATGGATTCTGTCTCGTGGGCTGTGGCAGGTGAGTGCTCGTCTGTGGGTTATGCCGGGGAGAGCCGTTGGTGTCGGTCATCCCCCACCCCTCTCCGGGTCCCCCTGTACCCCCAGTGTCAGAGAAAGACGCAGGTGCTGCTGCGCCGCTGTGACCGCACGGGGGTGCTGCGTGAAACGGCGCTTTGTGCTGCCTGCGCGTGGGGGGTGTGCGGTACTGCAGGCCGGGGTACGCGCATGCGCGCTGGCGGCCGCCCGCGGCGCGCTCTGCTACCACGATTTGACTAGGGTTGGGTACTGGGGCGTGGTACACGCGCGTGTGCGGTGACACCGATTTGTGGCGCTCTCTGCTGCCACCCTGTGACCGAAAAGCAGTACTGCAGCCCCGAAGGCGCTGCCGCGCTCCCTGCTGCCACCCTGTGACCGAAAGTCGGTACTGCAGGCCCAGCGGAGCTTTCCGCGCTCCCTGCTGCCACCCTATGACCAAAAAGCGGTTATGCAGCCCCGGCGGCGCTGCCGCGCACCCTGCTGCCACCCTGTGACCAAAAGACGGTACTGCAGCTCCGGGTGCGCGCTGCCGCGCTCTCTCCTGCTACCGCCTACAGTGAGTGGGCTACGCACCGGACGCTCTCACCTTTGTGCCCCGCGGCGGCCCCTTCCCCTGGGGATGTTTGGAAAGGCAGTGGGCGGGGCCTGGGGTAGATGAGTCCCGGGCTCTGCCCAGGGAGCTCCTTCTGTGCGAGGTGAGAGCTGTGGGATTGGGCAAGCTCCAGCAGCACCCACAGTAGAGAGAGCCCTGGGATGCAGCTTGGGCTTTTTTTTTTTATTATTTGTCAGCAGTTTCATACGGAGTGTTAAGGGGTGATGAGAGGGTTCTAAAACACACAGCTTTTTTAACTGACAGTTTTGCTGTGGTTTTGTTCTAGGTTGTCCTGGGTTACAGTGCAAAATGTGCCAAAAGAAAAAAATATTCTATTACCATCTTCAGGAGCTGTTGAGACCAGGTGGGGCGGTGCTCTCTGCCTCCCCCCCCCCCCCCGGACTATCTCCTGTTACTGGGCACAACAATGCCTTATCGCCTGACTCATCGATAACTCGCTCCTGGACTATCTCCTGTTAATGGCCCATCAAGGAACTGCCTCACGACTCCCCATCCCATTGTGAGATGCTCCGCCCGGGGGGGGGGGGGGGGGGGGGGGGGGGCGGGGGGCGGGGGGGAAGGAGCCAAGCAGTCCATGCCAAATAAAAACAGAGATTTTGAACACCCTAGCAGCCTTCTTCCAGTGGATTCCCAGAGGAGCTTTTCCCCCCACTGGAGTTCCAGAGGACAAGAGCTACCTACCTACCACTGGACCTTCGGAGGAAGACCAGACTCTTTTACCTGATTGCTGCTTCCACAGAACTACATCCATCGCTTCAGGAGGACTGCAGCCAGCATCTTATCGGACTGCTACTGCCACCCTAACAGGGTGTCAGGTTGTATTCCTGACTCTGTCAGTGTAAACCAGTGGGTTGTTTGTTTTTTCCCTGCCTTGTGTTATATATATATATATATATATATATATATATATTTATATATATATATATTAGTAAAGAACTGTTATTCCTATTCCCCATATCTTTGCCTGAACGCCCGTTAATTTCAAAATTATAATAATTTGGAGGGAAGGGGGTTGCACTTTCCATTTCAAGGGAGGCTCCTGCCTTCCTCCACAGACACCTGTCTTTCAAACCAAGACATAGGTGCACTGGATTTTCCTGGAATTCTGAACTTCCTGCAGGATGGCAACTTGTTTTTTGTGACAAGGGTTTGTGATCCCATTTCCTTTCCTAGGACTGAAGGTGAGATTATCGAGTAGCATGAGGATGTGCACCACATCTGCACCTGTCTATGCCCCCCCATACCCCTGTCTCTGCCTTCAGGTGGGGTTTTTCCCATGCCACCCCGATCTTTGTGGCCTTGACTCCCGTGTGTGTGCCTGGCCCTACTTGTCATGTCCCTGCCTCCCATGGGCCTGCCTTGCCTGCTTTTTTTCATGGTAGGGATGGACAACGACAAGAGTATATGTAAGAAGGCAGTCTTTATTAAGTTGCAAAAACCAAGATGGCTGAGATGGTGCAGCAGAAAAAGCGTACCCTTTTATAACCTTTCTTATCTGTCCACCTGTTCATGCACTAAGGCTGCTAAAATGATTCGCTCAATAGCTTTGTCCATTCACCTCCATTCACATAATGATTGGCTGGAGCTCCTACTGTATTTCTCACTGTACCTACTGTTCTCTTGCCAAGTTTCTGCTCTGTGGTATTACTTGCTCAGTCTCTTCTTGCTCAATCTCTTATAACTTCCTCAAACTTGTTTACAACATTCTTCATCCACTTCTTCTGTCTTTTCAAGGGTATACTGGAATGCTGTCAAGGTCAACTTCATCTTCCTCAATCAGGTTATCCCTGACAGATTTTTGTACCCACTTTATGGGTGTGCATAGCTCACACCCTATCCTCCCCCTGTGCACCTGCCTTCCTCCCCCCCCCCCCCCCCCCCCGCCCCCCCACCATGGGTGTGCCTTGCACCTGCCTCCCATTACCATGTTTTGTGTCCCCCCCCCCCCTTGTCCCTGCTCCATGCACCTGCCTTGCCCCCACCGCTACAAGAAGTGCTGCTCCAGATGCAAACTGTTTTAAACAAACTGTTTGCATTCCAAACTTCGCTCTGGCACTTCCTTGGGCCCAAAATGCCATCACCAGTAGATATCAGGGGGAATGAGGGGCACCCAGCAGGGACACCCTGAAGTCTCATGGTTTCCATCAGGCTTTCCCAAGGGCAGGGGTGGGTGGGAGAGTGGAAAAGCAGTATCGCTTTTTACATTTTCTTCCTACATCTCCCTCTTCAGAGCTCCTTGTCCCTGGGTGCTTGTTCTTGCCTGTGGCCCCTGTTCCTGATGGGCTCCAGGTGTGGCCAGTGGGGCTAATAACAGGGCCGGCCCTCCTGTGGGCTATAAAGGGGCTGCCTGAGGGAGCTGATAAAGGGGAACTGGTTGAGGAGGTAGCTGGAGGTACCTCCAGAATGGAATGGCTGGTCCCTGTGGTAAGGAAGGATCCCCCTGAGCTGTCCATGATGGAGCAGACCACCAGCACACGTTGCTGGCAGCTTGGTGCCTGCATCGGCTGTGTGTGTGAGCCGCTGGCCAGCCTGGCGGTGGAGGGGAGTTGAGAGAAAAGTGTTGGGGTGCTGAAGATCTGAGCTGGTGCCAGGAGCTGGGGTGAGTCACACGTTCTCCTGTGTGTGTCCCAGTCCACCTCTGCTGCCCTGCCTGCCGCTCCTTCTGCTGCCTGGGAAAGGGCTGCCCAGGGATGGGGAGGGCCAGCAATGGCTTTCTGTCCTGGCCCCTTTGCTGTGGGAGCCTGATGGACAGCCTAACACCTTCCTGACTGCACTGGGGCTTCCCCTCAAGCCAGGGGGAGAGGCAGGGCTGGAAGAAAGTGGAGGCTGAGATGGGGTGCGAAGTCAGGGAAAATGTGGAAGTCAAGATGGGGGTGGAAATGGTGTCACTTTTTACATTGTCTTTGTAAGGCTCCCTCTTTTTGTCTTCCTGACCCTATGTGTTAGTTCTTGCCTCTGTTTCTTTTCCCCTATTGCTTTACAATATTCCGCTGTCCCTTGTCTTGTCCCTGCTTTGTGGTCCTGCTGGTCCCTTTGGCCTCTCTCTCCTGCTCCTCCTCGCTCTTATGTATTCCTCCATCTCTCCCTGGGTTTTTTGCTCAGTGTCCCAGTACTCCTCTCTCTATGCTACTGTCCTGCTCCCTGTCCCTCTCCTGTTTGCAGCATCCCGTTTACTGGCTGCCTGTCCCCCACCTCTTCTCTACCTTCCTCCTGCTTTTTCCCTTCTCTCCTGCTGCGTTTGTTGTGTTTGCACATCGAGCCTTGTAGCCAGCTAAGTGCCAGGATTTGTTCTGGGCAGAGGTGAGTAAACTTTTCCTGCCTCCTCTGTGCCCCTGGATGGTATTCAAGCCCCTGGGTGCAGAGCTCGTGGCTGTGGGCAGGTGCCGGGGAGGGGGCCATGTGCTGTGGGGCTTTGCCCAGGCCCCTGTTCCTGATGGGCTCCAGCTGGGGCAGGTGTGGCCAGTGAGGCTAATGATGGGGCTGGCCCTACTTTGGGCTATGAAGGGGGCTGCCTGGGCATGCCTGCCTGCAGGAGCTGGCTGAGGAGTCAAACCAAGGGGCTTCCACAGGCAACTGTCTCCAGCTGGTCCCTGTGGCAAGGAATGATCCCTCCCACCCATCCACAACAGAGAATGCCACCATAACACAGCACCAGGACCTTGGCGCCTCTGTTGGCTGCACACGTGTGAGCTGCTGCATGTCCAGGAAACCTCGTGAGAGAAGTGCATTGAGTCACCCACCGCCTGCTCCTAAGGTCAGGCAGCTGGCACTGTGGAGGAGGAAGGGGCAGAGACAGAGAGAAAAGCCTCGGGGCGGTGAAGGTCTGCCGTTGTCACCAGGAGCCACGTGTCCCCTCGTGTGTGTCCAGGGCCATCCCTGCCCTGGTTCTGCAGGTCTCTGCCTGCCTCCTTGCCTGTCCCTGCCTCTGTCTGCCTTTCAGGCTGTCTAGTTCCCCAAAGCTTTTTGCTCTTTTGCTAGCATTGCCCTGTAAAGTGTCACCTTCTACCTTTCCTTTCTATGTCGTTTCCTTTCTGGCACCCCACCAGCTCTGATTTCATTCTTCCTCATTGCTTGTGAAACTGGCATTTCTAGGTCCCCTCTCTCCGTGTCTCAGTTTACCCAGTTGCCTATGATTGTGGGAAGGGTGGTGGTTGGGGCCTGGGGTAGATGAGCCCTGAGCTCTCCCAGGAAGCTCCTTCTTACGTGTGAAGCAAGAACTCTGGGACTAGGCAGGGTCCAGCAGCACCCACAGTAGAAAGTGCCCTGGGATGAAGCTTGGGGTTTTTTTTTTTCTTGTTTTTATGTCAGCAGTTTCCTAGGGGGTGTTCAGGGGTGACAGGAGGGTTTTAAAACACACAGCCTTTTTTTTAACTGATAGTTTTGGTGCTGTTTTGTTCTAGGTGCACTGGATTTTCCCGGAATTCTGAACTTCCTGCAGGATGGCAACTTGTTTTTTGTGAGGAGTGTTGGTGACCGCATTTCCCTTCCTAGGACTTGAAGGTGAGACTATCGAGCAGCCGTGAGGATGCGCACCACGTCTGCACCTGTCTATGCCCCCCCCGTACCCCTGTCTCCGCCTTCAGGTGGGGTTTTTCCCATGCCACCCCCAACTCGGTGGCCTTGCTAAGGGTGGGTGTGCCTGGCCCCAAATCCACCCGGCGCCTCCCCCCCGCCGTGAGCGTGCCTTGCTGCTGTTCTTCGGCACTGGCCACTGTAGGCGTGCCCTGCTTGCCCCCCCCCCCGAGTGCCTTTTCTGCCCCGGCACCGCCCCCCCCCCGTGGGCGTGCCCTGCTTCCCCGCGCCCCGCCCCGGCACCGCTCCCCCCGTGGGAGTGCCTTGCTGCTTTGCACCTCGCCCCAGCACCGCCCCCCCCCCATGGCCTCGCCGACAGTGGCTGTGCCCTGCCCGGCCCCCACCCCCTTCCCCTTCCCGGGTTTGCCTTTGTTATTCTGCACCCCACCCCAGCACCGCCCCCCCCGGGCGTGACTTTTTTGCCCCATGCCCCACCCTCCTGTTGGCGTGCCTTGCTGCCCCCCCCCCCCCCCGGCCCCGCCCCCCCCTTGTGTCCCATCCCCACCACTTGCCCGGGGGCGGGGCCTGGGGTATATGAGCCTCGGCCTCTGCTCAGGGAGCTCATTCTGCTCTGGGGCTGCTGGCGCTGGCAGCTCCAGACCCAGCTGCCTCTGCGGGCATGGGGCTTCGGGCGCGGACAGGAGCGCAGGCGGCTGCGGCAGGGAAGAGCTGCGGCCGGGGACACCAGGCCACCCCTGTACTCCTCAGGCCCCCATCGGCTCCAGCCCCTCAGCGAGGACCAGATGTGCTCCTGGGCCTGGCCAGGCCCTGCCGGGACGCGTTCCACCCCGTCGGGCCCCCTGCCACCAGCTACGCCCAGCGCTGCTGCCTCTGCCCGGCCCCGGGGGCGCCGGGGCCAGAGGTTGTCGTCCCCAAGTGGGGTCACAGCATCTTTTGGGGGGGGTCGATGGCACCGACGCCGAGCCATCCTGCAGCCTGGCTTTGCACCGCAGGCATCTCCGTAAGCTGTCCGAGTTCCTCCCTCCCCTTCGTGTGCCCCTCAGTCCCCTCCATTTCCCATCCAGGCACCAGAATCAATCTGCGTGACAAGTGGCCTTCTCAGAACCACAGGCCTTCAAAGGGCCTTCTCTCACCTGCCTAGTCCTCTCAGAAGGACACGGGCGTTGCTCTGTGTGGACTCATTTGTCTTTCCTGGCACCTCTCCTGAGGTGCCTTGTCACTTGTTTTGGTTCGAGTCGCTTCAGTGTTACTTAAGGTGCTTGGTACAGTTCCTGATGCTGTGGGGTTCTTTTCCCCGACGGTTTTTCCTTGGTTTTGGTTTTTGGTTTGGGTTCGGTTTGGTTTCAACCCTATCCTGGGGTTTTCTGTCCTTTGGGACTTATTTCTGTTGAGGGAGGCAGATGGAGAAAAGTAGGAGTCTCAGTGTCTTACAACTGCTGGTGATCTACAATATTCCCTTTGCAACCAGAGAGCTCTGAGAGGAGGATTCTTGCAGGCTGTCATTCGGCTTTGTCATTCGGTCCCGTCCAGAATGTAGCGCTGGTACAAGTTCTGCAACAGACAGGAACGGGTCTAGCCTTGTTACGCGGGCTTTCTTTTTCCTTGCAGGTCGGACTTGAGACTTGCAATGGCCTTTTCCTTCGCTAAAAAAACACGCCCCGGACTCGCCGCAGACTCGGCAGCGTCGCGGATTTCGCCGGACCGCGCCGCTGGCAGAGCCGGCGGCCGACGGGGTCGCGGGCGCTCGGCACTGCGTCGGCCGGAGGCTCCCGTTGGCGCAGCAGCGACGGTCGGGGGCGGCGCAGCTGGACAGCCGGAGGTTTGGTGTCGCGGCGTATCTGCTGTGCGCGGGTTCGCTTCCCCGGGATTTTGGGCTGCTCTGGAAAAACGGGTGGCGGAGCCGGAGAGAAGAGCGGGCGGTGGCTACAGGCCGAGTCGCCGCTCGGGGAGGTTGCGCTCCGCGGAGCTTCAAGCTTTGGAGACGGAGTGCAAAACCGTCGAGCGTCCCAAGTGGACCGCGGCAGGCGTCCTGGCTCCGGTCGCGTCGAGGCGCTCCGGTGGTTTTTCCTGGGGAATTCCAAAGTGGTCAGTTTCTATTAGTTTAATTTTTACCGCTCGTTTACGTCAAAACGTTTAAAATAAAAATGTCCGTCACAGTAACCAGAATAGTCTTTGGGAGCAAATACTGCCCGTCGTCCGCTCTAGCTATTGCTTCCCGCTTTGCAGACAGTACTTACTCCCCATTGATGTAATCAAAGGGCAAGCAGCAGAATATCAACAACAGAGCACTAACTGGAAGTAATAGCTGTAGCGAAACAACTCTAACAGGAAAAGAAAAAAATCACGCGTCCTAGTTAATCCACTTCGTGGTAAAGTCACAAAATATTAGAGCGCGCCTAAAGAGAAGAAATATTACCTAGGGTTGAGTAATGACTAAATTTAGTGGCAGATGTTACTTAATGAACCGGGCAGTAATGATTCCCGGTCCGTACTGCAATTCAAAAAATGAATAGTTTAGAGACCCTCTTGAAGTGATAAAGACAGAAAACTAATTGGGAGTCGTTAACAGCTCCATTTAAACATAACCACTGCTAAACCAATTGAACTGGAAACTAATTGGGAGGCTCTAACGCTTAAACGATCACACCGCTGTAAGCAAGCTGGGAGGCAACAGTGACTCCTGCTTAGAACCAAAAGAGTAATCGAAGCTTTAGATTTTTAGATAAAGAGAAATAAAAAAAGGAATCGTTCAATAACGGCTACGTTTAAACGTAGGTACTAAAAGAATTCCCGGGCGGTGGTGAACTAACATAACGCTAAAAGATTTAGATTTAAAATAAAAGGAAAATTAGAAAACCAACAGGGAGTCACGACTGCCAAAATTTAAACATAGCCGTTGGGGGGGGGAGGAGGGGACGGGTACCAATTCCTTCCAAGTAGAGCTAAAAGAAAAAACCGACGCCCATTAAATCCGACGAACAAAAACTTAGATTTCATTTTAGAAACAGATCGAACGCTAACTGGGCATCATGAATGCCCGTTTAACAATACTAGCCATCTTAAACTGATGCATTAAAGATACCCCCGCAGCACCATCAGATGAAAATTTTCTCCTTGGGAAGCAGAAATAGAATACCAATTGGGAGCAGTTTAGGGTAACGGTCGTCGTGAACGTACCCCTAATTTGAGTCCTAATTCACAATCCGAAACCGTGATTTCCAACGGTAATGAACCTTTTCCTCTTGTGTCAGTCGGGTGCCTGCGCTTTGCTCCTGCTCCCTTCAGCAGCGGTACACGGAGCGCTCGCTGGCTGTGAGCCGTTCGTTCAGCGGCTTTTTGTACCAGTCAACTCTTCAATCGGGCCATTTAAATAACAGACTATTCTCTCAAATTCCAGCTCAAACGCGTGGCACGAATTAACGGCGCCCGAGGACCACGCCATTTACTAGTGCCGCCCCGGAGCTGAGCCTGCTTATTGTGAGGCTCTTCTCGCAAGAGCCCCTCACGCACGCCCGCAGGTCCCGTCACCGGTGCTCCGCGCCGGCCTAACCGCGGACCGGCAGGGCGGGCGGAGAAACTGCCCGGAAGCCGTGGAGAGCGAGACGGATTTGAGAGCGAGACGGATTCAACAGCGATTCCTGCCGAAACACGCAAGGAACGCAGCTCTGCACGGCGGGGCGGCGGCCTGTCCCCTCCTGCCCGCGCGGCCCCATCCCCGCCGTGGGCAGCCTCAGCCTTCAGAAGATGGCGGCGCCATACCCCCCCCCCCCGCCCCCCTCCAAGCACCGGCCGCAGCTCCGGAGAGAAACGACGCGGATGCGGCCCCGAGACAGCGGCGCCGCCACCGCGGCCGCCGTCGGCACTCGTTTCGCGGGGGACTCACCGGCTCCTCCGGGGCTCCGGCAGGCTCCCGCCGCTTCCCCGCGGTCCTCCATGATGCCGGAAGTGCCCCTCAGTCCTCCGAACTTGCGCTCTATGGGCCCGCAGTCCTCCAGGATGCCCAAGTGCCGGTTCGGTGCGGGGGGGCCCTGGAGTAGATGAGCCCCGGGCTCTGCCCAGGGAGCTCCTTCTGGGCGAGGCGAGAGCTGTGGGACTGGGCAGGGTCCAGCGGCACCCACAGGAGAGAGCGCCCTGGCTGGGATGCAGCTTGGGTTTTGGGGTTTTTTTGGTTTGTTTTTTTTTTTTTTACGTCAGCAGTTTCCTAGGGGGTGTTCAGGGGTGACAGGAGGGTTTTAAAACACACAGCCTTTTTTTTAACTGATAGTTTTGGTGCTGTTTTGTTCTAGGTGCACTGGATTTTCCCGGAATTCTGAACTTCCTGCAGGATGGCAACTTGTTTTTTGCGAGGAGTGTTTGTGACCGCATTTCCCTTCCTCGGACTTGAAGGTGAGAATATCGAGCAGCCGTTAGGATGCGCACGTCTGCACCTGTCTATGCCCCCCCATACCCCTGTCTCTGCCTTCAGGTGGGGTTTTTCCCATGCCACCCCCAACTCGGTGGCCTTGCTAAGGGTGGGTGTGCCTGGCCCCAAATCCACCCGGCGCCTCCCCCCCGCCGTGAGCGTGCCTTGCTGCTGTTCTTCGGCACTGGCCACTGTAGGCGTGCCCTGCTTGCCCCCCCCCCGACCCCCCCCCCCCGGTGTGCCTTTTCTGCCCCGGCACCACCCCCCCGTGGGCGTGCCCTGCTTCCCCGCGCCCCGCCCCGGCACTGATCCCCCCCCCGGTGGGTGTGCCTTGCTTTTCCGCGCCCCGCCCCGTCACCGCCCCCCCGTGGGCGTGCCCTGCTTCCCCGCGCCCCGCCCCGGCACCGCTCCCCCCGTGGGAGTGCCTTGCTGCTTTGCACCTCGCCCCAGCACCGCCCCCCCCATGGCCTCGCCGACAGTGGCCGTGCCCTGCCCGGCCCCCACCCCCTTCCCCTTCCCGGGTTTGCCTTTGTTATTCTGCACCCCACCCCAGCACCGCCCCCCCCCCGGGCGTGACTTTTTTGCCCCATGCCCCACCCTCCCGTTGGCGTGCCTTGCTGCCCACCCCCCCCCCCTCACCGGCACCGCCCCCCCTTGTGTCCCATCCCCACCACTTGCCCGGGGGCGGGGCCTGGGGTATATGAGCCTCGGCCTCTGCTCAGGGAGCTCATTCTGCTCTGGGGCTGCTGGCGCTGGCAGCTCCAGACCCAGCTGCCTCTGCGGGCATGGGGCTTCGGGCGCGGACAGGAGCGCAGGCGGCTGCGGCAGGGAAGAGCTGCGGCCGGGGACACCAGGCCACCCCTGTACTCCTCAGGCCCCTATCGGCTCCAGCCCCTCAGCGAGGACCAGATGTGCTCCTGGGCCTGGCCAGGCCCTGCCGGGACGCGTTCCCCCCCGTCGGGCCCCCTGCCACCAGCTACGCCCAGCGCTGCTGCCTCTGCCCGGCCCCGGGGGCGCCGGGGCCAGAGGTTGTCGTCCCCAAGTGGGGTCACAGCATCTTTTGGGGGGGGTCGATGGCACCGACGCCGAGCCATCCTGCAGCCCGGCTTTGCACCGCAGGCATCTCCGTAAGCTGTCCGAGTTCCTCCCTCCCCTTCGTGCGCCCCTCAGTCCCCTCCATTTCCCATCCAGGCACCAGAATCAATCTGCGTGACAAGCGGCCTTCTCAGAACCACAGGCCTTCAAAGGGCCTTCTCTCACCTGCCTAGTCCTCTCAGAAGGACACGGGCGTTGCTCTGTGTGGACTCATTTGTCTTTCCTGGCACCTCTCCTGAGGTGCTTTGTCACTTGTTTTGGTTCGAGTCGCTTCAGTGTTACTTAAGGTGCTTGGTACAGTTCCTGATGCTGTGGGGTTCTTTTCCCCGACGGTTTTTCCTTGGTTTTGGTTTTTGGTTTGGGTTCTGTTTGATTTCAACCCGATCCTGGGGTTTTCTGTCCTTTGGGACTTATTTCTGTTGAGGGAGGCAGATGGAGAAAAGTAGGAGTCTCAGTGTCTTACAACTGCTGGTGATCTACAATATTCCCTTTGCAACCAGAGAGCTCTGAGAGGAGGATTCTTGCAGGCTGTCATTCGGCTTTGTCATTCGGTCCCGTCCAGAATGTAGCGCTGGTACAAGTTCTGCAACAGACAGGAACGGGTCTAGCCTTGTTACGCGGGCTTTCTTTTTCCTTGCAGGTCGGACTTGAGACTTGCAATGGCCTTTTCCTTCGCTAAAAAAACACGCCCCGGACTCGCCGCAGACTCGGCAGCGTCGCGGATTTCGCCGGACCGCGCCGCTGGCAGAGCCGGCGGCCGACGGGGTCGCGGGCGCTCGGCACTGCGTCGGCCGGAGGCTCCCGTTGGCGCAGCAGCGACGGTCGGGGGCGGCGCAGCTGGACAGCCGGAGGTTTGGTGTCGCGGCGTATCTGCTGTGCGCGGGTTCGCTTCCCCGGGATTTTGGGCTGCTCTGGAAAAACGGGTGGCGGAGCCGGAGAGAAGAGCGGGCGGTGGCTACAGGCCGAGTCGCCGCTCGGGGAGGTTGCGCTCCGCGGAGCTTCAAGCTTTGGAGACGGAGTGCAAAACCGTCGAGCGTCCCAAGTGGACCGCGGCAGGCGTCCTGGCTCCGGTCGCGTCGAGGCGCTCCGGTGGTTTTTCCTGGGGAATTCCAAAGTGGTCAGTTTCTATTAGTTTAATTTTTACCGCTCGTTTACGTCAAAACGTTTAAAATAAAAATGTCCGTCACAGTAACCAGAATAGTCTTTGGGAGCAAATACTGCCCGTCGTCCGCTCTAGCTATTGCTTCCCGCTTTGCAGACAGTACTTACTCCCCATTGATGTAATCAAAGGGCAAGCAGCAGAATATCAACAACAGAGCACTAACTGGAAGTAATAGCTGTAGCGAAACAACTCTAACAGGAAAAGAAAAAAATCACGCGTCCTAGTTAATCCACTTCGTGGTAAAGTCACAAAATATTAGAGCGCGCCTAAAGAGAAGAAATATTACCTAGGGTTGAGTAATGACTAAATTTAGTGGCAGATGTTACTTAATGAACCGGGCAGTAATGATTCCCGGTCCGTACTGCAATTCAAAAAATGAATAGTTTAGAGACCCTCTTGAAGTGATAAAGACAGAAAACTAATTGGGAGTCGTTAACAGCTCCATTTAAACATAACCACTGCTAAACCAATTGAACTGGAAACTAATTGGGAGGCTCTAACGCTTAAACGATCACACCGCTGTAAGCAAGCTGGGAGGCAACAGTGACTCCTGCTTAGAACCAAAAGAGTAATCGAAGCTTTAGATTTTTAGATAAAGAGAAATAAAAAAAGGAATCGTTCAATAACGGCTACGTTTAAACGTAGGTACTAAAAGAATTCCCGGGCGGTGGTGAACTAACATAACGCTAAAAGATTTAGATTTAAAATAAAAGGAAGATTAGAAAACCAACAGGGAGTCACGACTGCCAAAATTTAAACATAGCCGTTGGGGGGGGAGGAGGGGACGGGTACCAATTCCTTCCAAGTAGAGCTAAAAGAAAAAACCGACGCCCATTAAATCCGACGAACAAAAACTTAGATTTCATTTTAGAAACAGATCGAACGCTAACTGGGCATCATGAATGCCCGTTTAACAATACTAGCCATCTTAAACTGATGCATTAAAGATACCCCCGCAGCACCATCAGGTGAAAATTTTCTCCTTGGGAAGCAGAAATAGAATACCAATTGGGAGCAGTTTAGGGTAACGGTCGTCGTGAACGTACCCCTAATTCGAGTCCTAATTCACAATCCGAAACCGTGATTTCCAACGGTAATGAACCTTTTCCTCTTGTGTCAGTCGGGTGCCTGCGCTTTGCTCCTGCTCCCTTCAGCAGCGGTACACGGAGCGCTCGCCGGCTGTGAGCCGTTCGTTCACCGGCTTTTTGTACCAGTCAACTCTTCAATCGGGCCGTTTAAATAACAGACTATTCTCTCAAATTCCAGCTCAAACGCGTGGCACGAATTAACGGCGCCCGAGGACCACGCCATTTACTAGTGCCGCCCCGGAGCTGAGCCTGCTTATTGTGAGGCTCTTCTCGCAAGAGCCCCTCACGCACGCACGCCCGCACGCCCGCACGCCCGCAGGTCCCGTCACCGGTGCTCCACGCCGGCCTAACCGCGGACCGGCAGGGCGGGCGGAGAAACTGCCCGGAAGCCGTGGAGAGCGAGACGGATTCGAGAGCGAGACGGATTCAACAGCGATTCCTGCCGAAACACGCAAGGAACGCAGCTCTGCACGGCGGGGCGGCGGCCTGTCCCCTCCTGGCCGCGCGGCCCCATCCCCGCCGCGGGCAGCCTTAGCCTTCAGAAGATGGCGGCGCCATACCCCCCCCCCCCCCCCCGCCCCCCTCCAAGCACCGGCCGCAGCTCCGGAGAGAAACGACGCGGATGCGGCCCCGAGACAGCGGCGCCGCCACCGCGGCCGCCGTCGGCACTCGTTTCGCGGGGGACTCACCGGCTCCTCCGGGGCTCCGGCAGGCTCCCGCCGCTTCCCCGCGGTCCTCCATGATGCCGGAAGTGCCCCTCAGTCCTCCGAACTTGCGCTCTATGGGCCCGCAGTCCTCCAGGATGCCCAAGTGCCGGTTCGGTGCGGGGGGCCCTGGAGTAGATGAGCCCCGGGCTCTGCCCAGGGAGCTCCTTCTGGGCGAGAGCTGTGGGACTGGGCAGGGTCCAGCGGCACCCACAGGAGAGAGTGCCCTGGGCTGCAGCTTGGGTTTTGGTGGGGTTTTTTTGGTTTGGTTTTTTTTTTTTTTTTTACGTCGGCAGTTTCCTACGGGGTGTTCAGGGGTGACAGGAGGGTTTTAAAACACACAGCCTTTTTTTAACTGATAGTTTTGGTGCTGTTTTGTTCTAGGTGCACTGGATTCTCCCAGAATTCTGAACTTCCTGCAGGATGGCAACTTGTTTTTTGCGAGGAGTGTTTGTGACCGCATTTCCCTTCCTCGGACTTGAAGGTGAGAATATCGAGCAGCCGTGAGGATGCGCACCACGTCCGCACCTGTCTATGCCCCCCCATCCCTCCGTCCGTGGCTGCAGGTGGGATTTTTCCCATGCCACCCCCAACTCGGTGGCCTTGCCAAGGGTGGGTGTGCCTGGCCCTACTTCTCGTGTCCCTGCCTCCAATGGGTGTGCTTTGCCTGCTTTGTGTTCCCTCTTTATGGGTGTGCATAGCTCACACTGTTGTCCTCGCCCTGTGCTTCTGCCTTGCACCTGCCTCCCATGGGCATGCATTGTCCCCCCCTTGTCTCTGCTCCATGCAGCTGCCTTGCCCCCACCTCTCCAAGTATTGCTGCTCCAGGTTTACAGCACGAATAAACTGTTAGCATTCCGAACTTTGCTCTGGCACTTCCTTGGGCCCCAAATCCCTAAGACTACCGCAAAATGCCATCACCGGTAGATGTCAGGGGGAATGAGGGGCACCCAGCAGGGACACCCTGAAGTCTCATGGTTTCCATCAGGCTTTCCCAAGGGCAGAGGTGGGTGGGAGAGTGGAAAAGCAGCATTACTTTTTACGTTTTCTTCCTACATCTCCCTCTTCTGAGCTCCTTGTCCCTGGGTGTTTGTTCTTGCCTGTGGCCCCTGTTCCTGATGGGCTCCAGGTGTGGCCAGTGGGGCTAATGGCATGACTGGCCCTGCTGTGGACTATAAAGGGGCTGCCTGAGGGAGCTGGTAAAGGGGAACTGGCTGAGGAGGAGCTGGAGGTGCCTCCAGCATGGAATGGCTGGTCCCTGTGGTGAAGAAGGGTTCCTCTGAGCTGTCCGTGATGGAGCAGACCACCAGCATGTGTTGCCAAGAGCTTGGTGCCTGCATCGGCTGTGTGTGAGCCGCTGGCCAGCCTGGCAGTGGAGGGGAGTTGAGAGAAAAGTGTTGGGGCACTGAAGGTCTGAGCCGGTGCTGGGAGCTGGGGTGAGTCACATGTTCTCCCATGCACATCCTGGTCCATCTCTGCTGCCCTGCCTGTCGCTCCTTCCGCTGCCTGGGAAAGGGCTGCCCAGGGATGGGGAGGGCCAACGATGGCTTTCTGTCCTGGCCACTTTGCTGTGGAAGCCTGCCAGGCACCCTGCTGCCATTCCGATGGCACTGGGGCTTCCCCTCAAGCCAGGGGGAGGTGGCAGGGCTGGAAGAAAGTGGAGGCTGAGATGGGGTGCGAAGTCAGGGAAAATGTGGAAATCAAGAGTGGGTGGAAATGGTGTCACTTTTTACATTGTCTTTGTAAGGCTCCCTCTTTTTGTCTTCCTGACCCTATGTGTTAGTTCTTGCCTCTGTTTCTTTTCCCCTATTGCTTTACAATATTTGCCTGTCCCTCGTCTTGTCCTTGCCTTGTGGTCCTGCTGGTGCCTTTGGACTCTTTCTCCTGCTCCTCCTCTCTCTTATGTATTCCTCCACCTCTCCCTGGGTTTTTTGCTCAGTGTCCCAGTACTCCTCTCTCTATGCTACTGTCCTGCTCCCTGTCCCTCCCCTGTTTGCAGCATCCCGTTTACTGGCTGCCTGTCCCCCACCTCTTCTCTATCTTCCTCCTGTTTTTTCCCTTCTCTCCTGCTGTCCTGCTGCGTTTGAGCACTGAGCCTTGTAGCCAGCTCAGTGCCAGGATTTGTTCTGGGCAGAGGTGAGTAAACTTTTCCTGCCTCCTCTGTGCCCCTGGATGGTATTCAAGCCCCTGGGTGCAGAGCTCGTGGCTGTGAGCAGGTGCCAGGGAGGGGGCCATGTGCTGTGGGGATTTGGCCAGGCCCCTGTTCCTGACGGGCTCCAGCTGGGGCAGGTGTGGCCAGTGAGGCTAATGATGGGGCTGGCCCTGCTTTGGGCTAGGAAGGGGGCTGCCTGGGCATGCCTGCCTGCAGGAGGTGGCTGAGGAGTCAAACCAAGGGGCTTCCACAGGCAGCTGTCTCTAGCCGGTCCCTGTGGCAAGGAAGGATCCCTCCCAGCCGTCCCCAACAGAGCACGCCACCAGCACACGACACCAGGACCCTGGCGGCTCTGTTGGCCACACGTGTGAGCTGCTGCATGTCCAGGAAACCTCGTGAGAGAAGTGCATTGAGTCACGCACCGCTTACTCCTAAGGTCAGGCAGCTGGCACTGTGGAGGAGGAAGGGGCAGAAGCAGAGAGAAAAGCCTCGGGGCGGTGAAGGTCTGCCGTTGGCACCAGGAGCCACGTGTCCCCTCGTGTGTGTCCGGGCCCATCCCTGCCCTGGTTCTGCAGGTCTCTGCCTGCCTCCTTGCCTGTCCCTGCTTCTGTCTGCCTTTCAGGCTGTCTAGTTCCCCAAAGCTTTTTGCTCTTCTGCTAGCATTGCCCTGTAAAGTATCACCTTCTACCTTTCCTTTCTATGTCTCTTCCTTTCTGGCACCCCACCAGCTCTGATTTCATTCTTCCTCGTTGCTTGTGACAATGGCATTTCTAGGTCTCCCTCTCTCGGTGTCTCCGTTTATTCAGTTCCCTGTGATTGTGGGAAGGGTGGTGGTCGGGGTCTGGGTCTCTGCTCAGGGAGCTCATTCTGCTCTGAGGTTGCTGTGGTGTGGGTGCTCTGTTGGTGCTATCAGCGGTGGCAGTTTGGGAGCTGGCTGGGCTGTGTGGGTATTGCGGTTTGGACACGGAGAGAAGCAGAAGCATCTGAGGTAAGAGTTGTGGGACTGGGCAAGGTCCAGCAGCACATAGAGAGTGCCATTGGATGCCGGTTTGTTGGTTTTGATGTCAGCAATTTTATACTGAGTGTTCAGGGGTGGCAAGATACTTTAAAAACACAGAATTTTTTTTAACTGAATTTTTTTTGTTCTAGCTGCACTGGATTTTCCTGGAACTCTGGACTTCATGCAGGATGTAACCTTGTTTTTTTCCCTAGTTTGGCTGACAGCTTTTCCCTTAATAGGACTGAAGGTGAGATTATTAGGTATTAGAATGTGCAACATGTATGCACCTGTATATGCCACTCCCTATCCACCTGTCCATGCCTCATTCAGAAGATGGCGGCGCCATACCCCCCCCCCCCCCCCCGCCCCCTCCAAGCACCGTCCGCAGCTCCGGAGAGAAATGACGCGGATGCGGCCCCGAGACGGCGGTGCCGCCACCGCGGCCGCCGTCGGCACTCGTTTCGCGGGGGACTCACCGGCTCCTCCAGGGCTCCGGCAGGCTCCCGCCGCTTCCCCGCGGTCCTCCATGATGCCGGAAGTGCCCCTCAGTCCTCCGAACTTGCGCTCTATGGGCCCGCAGTCCTCCAGGATGCCCAAGTGCCGGTTCGGTGCGGGGGGCCCTGGAGTAGATGAGCCCCGGGCTCTGCCCAGGGAGCTCCTTCTGGGCAAGGCGAGAGCTGTGGGACTGGGCAGGGTCCAGCGGCATCCACAGGAGAGAGCGCCCTGGGATGCAGCTTGGGTTTTGGGTGTGTGTTTTTTTTTTTTTTTTTTTTTTTTTTTTTTTTACGTCGGCAGTTTCCTAGGGGGTGTTCAGGGGTGACAGGAGGGTTTTAAAACACATAGCCTTTTTTTTAACTGATAGTTTTGGTGCTGTTTTGTTCTAGGTGCACTGGTTTTTCCCGGAATTCTGAACTTCCTGCAGGATGGCAACTTGGTTTTTGTGAGGAGTGTTTGTGACCGCATTTCCCTTCCTCGGACTTGAAGGTGAGACTATCGAGCAGCCGTGAGGATGCGCACCACGTCTGCACCTGTCTATGCCCCCCCATCCCTCCGTCTTGCGGCTATACGTCGGGTCATCTTCTGAGCTATACGTCGGGACGTCTGTTGGTCTCTACGTCGGAACGTATGTTGGTTTCTACGTCTGGCTTGACGTTAATTTCAGCTCTACTTCGGAATGTCTTTTGGGATATACGTCGGGACGTGTGTTGGGCTCTATGTCGGGACATCTCTCGGGCTCTACGTCAGGACGTCTTTTAGGCTCTACGTCCGGCTGTAGCTCACTTTTGGCTCTACGTCGGAACGTCTGTTGGTCTCTACTTCGATATGTCTGGCTTGAGCTCGCTTTCGGCTCTATGTCGGGACGTATGTTGAGTTCTACAACTGGACATGTGTTGGGCTCTGCGTCGGGACGTCTGTTAGGCTCTATGTCGGGACATCTCTTGGGCTCTACGTCGGGACATCTGTTGGGATCAACGTCGGGACGTTTGTTGGGTTGTAGGTCGGGAAGTCTGGCTTGAGCTTGCTTTCGCCTCTAAGTCGGGACGTCTGTTGGGCTCTACATCTGGTTTAGCTTACTTTCAGCTCTGCGTCGGGACGTGCGTTGGGCTCTGCGTCTGTAGTTAGCTTACTTTCAGCTCTGCGTCGGGACGTGCGTTGGGCTCTGCGTCGGGACGTGCGTTGGGCTCTGCGTCGGGACGTGCGTTGGGCTCTGCGTCGGGACGTGCGTTGGGCTCTGCGTCGGGACGTGCGTTGGGCTCTGCGTCGGGACGTGCGTTGGGCTCTGCGTCGGGACGTGCGTTGGGCTCTGCGTCGGGACGTGCGTTGGGCTCTGCGTCGGGACGTGCGTTGGGCTCTGCGTCTGTAGTTAGCTAACTTTCAGCTCTACGTCGGGACGTGCGTTGGGCTCTACGTCTGTAGTTAGCTAACTTTCAGCTCTACGTCGGGACGTGCGTCGGGCTCTGCGTCGGGACGTGCGTCGGGCTCTGCGTCGGGACGTGCGTCGGGCTCTGCGTCGGGACGTGCGTCGGGCTCTGCGTCGGGACGTGCGTCGGGCTCTGCGTCGGGACGTGCGTCGGGCTCTGCGTCGGGACGTGCGTCGGGCTCTGCGTCGGGACGTGCGTCGGGCTCTGCGTCGGGCTCTGCGTCGGGACGTGCGTCGGGCTCTGCGTCGGGACGTGCGTCGGGCTCTGCGTCGGGACGTGCGTCGGGCTCTGCGTCGGGACGTGCGTCGGGCTCTGCGTCGGGACGTGCGTCGGGCTCTGCGTCGGGACGTGCGTCGGGCTCTGCGTCGGGACGTGCGTCGGGCTCTGCGTCGGGACGTGCGTCGGGCTCTGCGTCGGGACGTGCGTCGGGCTCTGCGTCTGTAGTTAGCTAACTTTCAGCTCTGCGTCGGGACGCGCGTCGGGCTCTGCGTCGGGACGCGCGTCGGGCTCTGCGTCGGGACGCGCGTCGGGCTCTGCGTCGGGACGCGCGTCGGGCTCTGCGTCGGGACGCGCGTCGGGCTCTGCGTCGGGCTCTGCGTCGGGCTCTGCGTCGGGACGCGCGTCGGGACGCGCGTCGGGACGCGCGTCGGGACGCGCGTCGGGACGCGCGTCGGGCTGTGCGTCGGGACGCGCGTCGGGCTCTGCGTCGGGACGCGCGTCGGGCTCTGCGTCGGGACGCGCGTCGGGCTCTGCGTCGGGACGCGCGTCGGGCTCTGCGTCGGGACGTGCGTCGGGACGTGCGTCGGGCTCTGCGTCGGGACGTGCGTCGGGCTCTGCGTCTGTAGTTAGCTAACTTTCAGCTCTGCGTCGGGACGTGCGTCGGGCTCTGCGTCGGGACGTGCGTCGGGCTCTGCGTCGGGACGTGCGTCGGGCTCTGCGTCGGGACGTGCGTCGGGCTCTGCGTCGGGACGTGCGTCGGGCTCTGCGTCGGGACGTGCGTCGGGCTCTGCGTCGGGCTCTGCGTCGGGACGTGCGTCGGGCTCTGCGTCGGGACGTGCGTCGGGCTCTGCGTCGGGACGTGCGTCGGGCTCTGCGTCGGGGCTCTGCGTCGGGACGTGCGTCGGGGCTCTGCGTCGGGACGTGCGTCGGGCTCTGCGTCGGGACGTGCGTCGGGCTCTGCGTCTGTAGTTAGCTAACTTTCAGCTCTGCGTCGGGCTCTGCGTCGGGCTCTGCGTCGGGCTCTGCGTCGGGCTCTGCGTCGGGACGTGCGTCGGGCTCTGCGTCGGGACGTGCGTCGGGCTCTGCGTCGGGACGTGCGTCGGGCTCTGCGTCGGGACGTGCGTCGGGCTCTGCGTCGGGACGTGCGTCGGGCTGTGCGTCGGGACGTGCGTCGGGCTGTGCGTCGGGCTGTGCGTCGGGACGTGCGTCGGGCTGTGCGTCGGGACGTGCGTCGGGCTGTGCGTCGGGACGTGCGTCGGGCTGTGCGTCGGGACGTGCGTCGGGCTCTGCGTCGGGCTGTGCGTCGGGACGTGCGTCGGGCTGTGCGTCGGGACGTGCGTCGGGCTCTGCGTCGGGACGTGCGTCGGGCTCTGCGTCGGGACGTGCGTCGGGCTCTGCGTCGGGACGTGCGTCGGGCTCTGCGTCTGTAGTTAGCTAACTTTCAGCTCTGCGTCGGGACGCGCGTCGGGCTCTGCGTCGGGACGCGCGTCGGGCTCTGCGTCGGGACGCGCGTCGGGCTCTGCGTCGGGACGCGCGTCGGGACGTGCGTCGGGCTCTGCGTCGGGACGTGCGTCGGGCTCTGCGTCGGGACGTGCGTCGGGCTCTGCGTCGGGACGTGCGTCGGGCTCTGCGTCGGGACGTGCGTCGGGCTCTGCGTCGGGACGTGCGTCGGGCTCTGCGTCTGTAGTTAGCTAACTTTCAGCTCTGCGTCGGGACGTGCGTCGGGCTCTGCGTCGGGACGTGCGTCGGGCTCTGCGTCGGGACGTGCGTCGGGCTCTGCGTCGGGACGTGCGTCGGGCTCTGCGTCGGGACGCGCGTCGGGCTCTGCGTCGGGACGCGCGTCGGGCTCTGCGTCGGGACGTGCGTCGGGCTCTGCGTCGGGACGCGCGTCGGGCTCTGCGTCGGGACGTGCGTCGGGCTCTGCGTCGGGACGTGCGTCGGGCTCTGCGTTGGGCTCTGCGTCGGGACGTGCGTCGGGCTCTGCGTCGGGACGTGCGTCGGGCTCTGCGTCGGGACGTGCGTCGGGCTCTGCGTCTGTAGTTAGCTAACTTTCAGCTCTGCGTCGGGACGTGCGTCGGGCTCTGCGTCGGGCTCTGCGTCGGGACGTGCGTCGGGCTCTGCGTCGGGACGTGCGTCGGGCTCTGCGTCGGGACGTGCGTCGGGCTCTGCGTCGGGACGTGCGTCGGGACGTGCGTCGGGCTGTGCGTCGGGACGTGCGTCGGGCTGTGCGTCGGGACGTGCGTCGGGCTGTGCGTCGGGACGTGCGTCGGGCTCTGCGTCGGGACGTGCGTCGGGCTCTGCGTCTGTAGTTAGCTAACTTTCAGCTCTGCGTCGGGACGTGCGTCGGGCTCTGCGTCGGGACGTGCGTCGGGCTCTGCGTCGGGACGTGCGTCGGGCTCTGCGTCGGGACGTGCGTCGGGCTCTGCGTCTGTAGTTAGCTAACTTTCAGCTCTGCGTCGGGACGTGCGTCGGGCTCTGCGTCGGGACGTGCGTCGGGCTCTGCGTCGGGACGTGCGTCGGGCTCTGCGTCTGTAGTTAGCTAACTTTCAGCTCTGCGTCGGGACGTGCGTCGGGCTCTGCGTCGGGACGTGCGTCGGGCTCTGCGTCGGGACGTGCGTCGGGCTCTGCGTCGGGACGTGCGTCGGGCTCTGCGTCGGGACGTGCGTCGGGCTCTGCGTCGGGACGTGCGTCGGGCTCTGCGTCTGTAGTTAGCTAACTTTCAGCTCTGCGTCGGGACGTGCGTCGGGCTCTGCGTCTGTAGTTAGCTAACTTTCAGCTCTGCGTCGGGACGTGCGTCGGGCTCTGCGTCTGTAGTTAGCTAACTTTCAGCTCTGCGTCGGGACGTGCGTCGGGCTCTGCGTCTGTAGTTAGCTAACTTTCAGCTCTGCGTCGGGACGTGCGTCGGGCTCTGCGTCTGTAGTTAGCTAACTTTCAGCTCTGCGTCGGGACGTGCGTCGGGCTCTGCGTCTGTAGTTAGCTAACTTTCAGCTCTGCGTCGGGACGTGCGTCGGGCTCTGCGTCGGGACGTGCGTCGGGCTCTGCGTCGGGACGTGCGTCGGGCTCTGCGTCGGGACGTGCGTCGGGCTCTGCGTCTGTAGTTAGCTAACTTTCAGCTCTGCGTCGGGACGTGCGTCGGGCTCTGCGTCGGGACGTGCGTCGGGCTCTGCGTCGGGACGTGCGTCGGGCTCTGCGTCGGGACGTGCGTCGGGCTCTGCGTCTGTAGTTAGCTAACTTTCAGCTCTGCGTCGGGACGTGCGTCGGGCTCTGCGTCTGTAGTTAGCTAACTTTCAGCTCTGCGTCGGGACGTGCGTCGGGCTCTGCGTCTGTAGTTAGCTAACTTTCAGCTCTGCGTCGGGACGTGCGTCGGGCTCTGCGTCGGGACGTGCGTCGGGCTCTGCGTCGGGACGTGCGTCGGGCTCTGCGTCTGTAGTTAGCTAACTTTCAGCTCTGCGTCGGGACGTGCGTCGGGCTCTGCGTCTGTAGTTAGCTAACTTTCAGCTCTGCGTCGGGACGTGCGTCGGGCTCTGCGTCTGTAGTTAGCTAACTTTCAGCTCTGCGTCGGGACGTGCGTCGGGCTCTGCGTCTGTAGTTAGCTAACTTTCAGCTCTGCGTCGGGACGTGCGTCGGGCTCTGCGTCGGGACGTGCGTCGGGCTCTGCGTCGGGACGTGCGTCGGGCTCTGCGTCGGGACGTGCGTCGGGCTCTGCGTCGGGACGTGCGTCGGGCTCTGCGTCTGTAGTTAGCTAACTTTCAGCTCTGCGTCGGGACGTGCGTCGGGCTCTGCGTCGGGACGTGCGTCGGGCTCTGCGTCGGGACGTGCGTCGGGCTCTGCGTCGGGACGTGCGTCGGGCTCTGCGTCGGGACGTGCGTCGGGCTCTGCGTCTGTAGTTAGCTAACTTTCAGCTCTACGTCGGGACGTGCGTCGGGCTCTGCGTCGGGACGTGCGTCGGGCTCTGCGTCGGGACGTGCGTCGGGCTCTGCGTCGGGACGTGCGTCGGGCTCTGCGTCGGGACGTGCGTCGGGCTCTGCGTCGGGACGTGCGTCGGGCTCTGCGTCGGGACGTGCGTCGGGCTCTGCGTCGGGACGTGCCTCGGGCTCTGCGTCGGGACGTGCGTCGGGCTCTGCGTCTGTAGTTAGCTAACTTTCAGCTCTACGTCGGGACGTGCGTCGGGCTCTGCGTCTGTAGTTAGCTAACTTTCAGCTCTACGTCGGGACGTGCGTCGGGCTCTGCGTCTGTAGTTAGCTAACTTTCAGCTCTACGTCGGGACGTGCGTCGGGCTCTACGTCTGTAGTTAGCTAACTTTCAGCTCTGCGTCGGGACGCGCGTCGGGCTCTGCGTCGGGACGCGCGTCGGGCTCTGCGTCGGCACGCGCGTCGGGCTCTGCGTCGGGACGCGCGTCGGGCTCTGCGTCGGGACGCGCGTCGGGCTCTGCGTCGGGACGCGCGTCGGGCTCTGCGTCTGTAGTTAGCTAACTTTCAGCTCTACGTCGGGACGTGCGTCGGGCTCTACGTCTGTAGTTAGCTAACTTTCAGCTCTACGTCGGGACGTGCGTCGGGCTCTACGTCTGTAGTTAGCTAACTTTCAGCTCTACGTCGGGACGTGCGTCGGGCTCTACGTCTGTAGTTAGCTAACTTTCAGCTCTACGTCGGGACGTGCGTCGGGCTCTGCGTCGGGACGTGCGTTGGGCTCTGCGTCGGGATTTAGCTTACTTTCAGCTCTACGTCGGGACGTGCGTTGGGCTCTGCGTCGGGATTTAGCTTACTTTCAGCTCTGCGTCGGGACGTGCGTTGGGCTCTGCGTCGGGACGTGCGTTGGGCTCTGCGTCGGGACGTGCGTTGGGCTCTGCGTCGGGACGTGCGTTGGGCTCTACGTCTGTAGTTAGCTAACTTTCAGCTCTACGTCGGGACGTGCGTTGGGCTCTACGTCTGTAGTTAGCTAACTTTCAGCTCTACGTCGGGACGTGCGTTGGGCTCTACGTCTGTAGTTAGCTAACTTTCAGCTCTACGTCGGGACGTGCGTTGGGCTCTACGTCTGTAGTTAGCTAACTTTCAGCTCTACGTCGGGACGTGCGTTGGGCTCTGCGTCGGGACGTGCGTTGGGCTCTGCGTCGGGATTTAGCTTACTTTCAGCTCTACGTCGGGACGTGCGTTGGGCTCTGCGTCGGGATTTAGCTTACTTTCAGCTCTACGTCGGGACGTGCGTTGGGCTCTGCGTCGGGACGTGCGTTGGGCTCTGCGTCGGGATTTAGCTTACTTTCAGCTCTGCGTCGGGACGTGCGTTGGGCTCTGCGTCGGGATTTAGCTTACTTTCAGATCTGCGTCGGGACGTGCGTTGGGCTCTGCGTCGGGACGTGCGTTGGGCTCTGCGTCGGGACGTGCGTTGGGCTCTGCGTCGGGACGTGCGTTGGGCTCTGCGTCGGGACGTGCGTTGGGCTCTGCGTCGGGACGTGCGTTGGGCTCTGCGTCGGGACGTGCGTTGGGCTCTGCGTTGGGATTTAGCTTACTTTAAGCTCTACGTCGGGACGTGCGTTGGGCTCTACGTGATGACGTGCGTTGGGCTCTACGTCTGTAGTTAGCTAACTTTCAGCTCTACGTCGGGACGTGCGTTGGCCTCTACGTGATGACGTGCGTTGGGCTCTACGTCTGTAGTTAGCTAACTTTCAGCTCTAAGTCGGGACGTGCGTTGGCCTCTAAGTCGGGACGTGCGTTGGCCTCTAAGTCGGGACGTGCGTTGGCCTCTAAGTCGGGACGTGCGTTGGCCTCTAAGTCGGGACGTGCGTTGGCCTCTAAGTCGGGACGTGCGTTGGCTTCTAAGTCGGGACGTGCGTTGGCCTCTAAGTCGGGACGTGCGTTGGCCTCTAAGTCGGGACGTGCGTTGGCCTCTAAGTCGGGATTTAACTTACTTTCAGCTCTACGTCGGGACGTGCGTTGGGCTCTAAGTCGGGACGTGCGTTGGGCTCTAAGTCGGGACGTGCGTTGGGCTCTACGTCGGGATTTAGCTTACTTTCAGCTCTACGTCGGGACGTGCGCTGGCCTTACGTCGGGACGTGCGCTGGCCTTACGTCGGGACGTGCGCTGGCCTCTACGTCGGGACGTGCGCTGGCCTCTACGTCGGGACGTGCGCTGGCCTCTACGTCGGGACGTGCGCTGGCCTCTACGTCGGGATTTAGCTTACTTTCAGCTCTACGTCGGGACGTGCGTTGGCCTCTACGTCGGGACGTGCGTTGGGCGCTACGTCGGGACGTGCGTTGGGCGCTACGTCGGGACGTGCGTTGGGCGCTACGTCGGGACGTGCGTTGGGCGCTACGTCGGGACGTGCGTTGGGCGCTACGTCGGGATTTAGCTTACTTTCAGCTCTACGTCGGGACGTGCGCTGGCCTCTACGTCGGGACGTGCGCTGGCCTCTACGTCGGGACGTGCGCTGGCCTCTACGTCGGGACGTGCGCTGGCCTCTACGTCGGGATTTAGCTTACTTTCAGCTCTACGTCGGGACGTGCGTTGGCCTCTACGTCGGGACGTGCGTTGGCCTCTACGTCGGGATTTAGCTTACTTTCAGCTCTACGTCGGGACGTGCGTTGGCCTCTACGTCGGGACGTGCGTTGGCCTCTACGTCGGGATTTAGCTTACTTTCAGCTCTACGTCGGGACGTGCGTTGGCCTCTACGTCGGGACGTGCGTTGGCCTCTACGTCGGGACGTGCGTTGGGCTCTACGTCGGGACGTGCGTTGGGCTCTACGTCTGTAGTTAGCTAACTTTCAGCGCTACGTCGGGACGTGCGTTGGGCGCTACGTCGGGACGTGCGTTGGGCGCTACGTCGGGACGTGCGTTGGGCGCTACGTCGGGACGTGCGTTGGGCTCTACGTCGGGATTTAGCTTACTTTCAGCTCTACGTCGGGACGTGCGTTGGGCTCTACGTCGGGACGTGCGCTGGCCTTACGTCGGGACGTGCGCTGGCCTCTACGTCGGGACGTGCGCTGGCCTCTACGTCGGGACGTGCGCTGGCCTCTACGTCGGGACGTGCGTTGGCCTCTACGTCGGGATTTAGCTTACTTTCAGCTCTACGTCGGGACGTGCGTTGGCCTCTACGTCGGGACGTGTGTTGGCCTCTACGTCGGGATTTAGCTTACTTTCAGCTCTACGTCGGGACGTGCGTTGGCCTCTACGTCGGGACGTGCGTTGGCCTCTACGTCGGGATTTAGCTTACTTTTAGCTCTAAGTCGGGACGTGCGGTGGGCTCTACGTCGGGACGTGCGGTGGGCTCTACGTCGGGACGTGCGTTGGGCTCTACGTCGGGATTTAGCTTACTTTCAGCTCTACGTCGGGACGTGCGTTGGGCGCTACGTCGGGACGTGCGTTGGGCTCTACGTCGGGACGTGCGTTGGACTCTACGTCGGGACGTGCGTTGGGCTCTACGTCGGGATTTAGCTTACTTTCAGCTCTACGTCGGGACGTGCGTTGGCCTCTACGTCGGGACGTGCGTTGGCCTCTACTTCGGGATTTAGCTTACTTTCAGCTCTACTTCGGGACGTGCGTTGGCCTCTACGTCGGGACGTGCGTTGGCCTCTACGTCGGGATTTAGCTTACTTTCAGCTCTACGTCGGGACGTGCGTTGGGCTCTACGTCGGGACGTGCGTTGGGCTCTACGTCGGGACGTGCGTTGGGCTCTACGTCGGGACGTGCGTTGGGCTCTATGTCTGTAGTTAGCTAACTTTCTGCTCTACGTCGGGACGTGCGTTGGGCTCTATGTCTGTAGTTAGCTAACTTTGAGCTCTACGTCGGGACGTGCGTTGGGCGCTACGTCGGGACGTGCGTTGGGCGCTACGTCGGGACGTGCGTTGGGCGCTACGTCGGGACGTGCGTTGGGCTCTACGTCGGGACGTGCGTTGGGCTCTACGTCGGGACGTGCGTTGGGCTCTACGTCGGGACGTGCGTTGGGCTCTACGTCGGGATTTAGCTTACTTTCAGCTCTACGTCGGGACGTGCGTTGGCCTCTAGGTCGGGACGTGCGTTGGCCTCTAGGTCGGGACGTGCGTTGGCCTCTGCGTCGGGACGTGCGTTGGCCTCTGCGTCGGGACGTGCGTTGGCCTCTGCGTCGGGATTTAGCTTACTTTCAGCTCTACTTCGGGACGTGCGTTGGGCGCTACGTCGGGACGTGCGTTGGGCGCTACGTCGGGATTTAGCTTACTTTCAGCTCTACGTCGGGACGTGCGTTGGCCTCTACGTCGGGACGTGCGTTGGCCTCTACGTCGGGATTTAGCTTACTTTCAGCTCTACGTCGGGACGTGCGTTGGCCTCTACGTCGGGACGTGCGTTGGCCTCTACGTCGGGACGTGCGTTGGCCTCTACGTCGGGATTTAGCTTACTTTCAGCTCTACGTCGGGACTTGCGGTGGGCTCTACGTCGGGACGTGCGTTGGGCTCTACGTCGGGACGTGCGTTGGGCTCTACGTCGGGATTTAGCTTACTTTCATCTCTACGTCGGGACGTGCGTTGGCCTCTACGTCGGGACGTGCGTTGGCCTCTACGTCGGGATTTAGCTTACTTTCAGCTCTACGTCGGGACGTGCGTTGGCCTCTACGTCGGGACGTGCGTTGGCCTCTACGTCGGGACGTGCGTTGGCCTCTACGTCGGGACGTGCGTTGGCCTCTACGTCGGGACGTGCGTTGGCCTCTACGTCGGGATTTAGCTTACTTTCAGCTCTACGTCGGGACGTGTGTTGGGCTCTACGTCGGGATTTAGCTTACTTTTAGCTCTACGTCGGGACGTGCGTTGGGCTCTACGTCGGGACGTGCGTTGGGCTCTACGTCGGGACGTGCGTTGGGCTCTACGTCGGGACGTGCGTTGGGCTCTACGTCGGGACGTGCGTTGGGCTCTACGTCGGGACGTGCGTTGGGCTCTACGTCGGGACGTGCGTTGGGCTCTACGTCGGGACGTGCGTTGGGCTCTACGTCGGGACGTGCGTTGGGCTCTACGTCGGGACGTGCGTTGGGCTCTACGTCGGGACGTGCGTTGGGCTCTACGTCTGTAGTTAGCTAACTTTCAGCTCTACGTCGGGACGTGCGTTGGGCTCTACGTCGGGACGTGCGTTGGGCTCTACGTCGGGACGTGCGTTGGGCTCTACGTCGGGACGTGCGTTGGGCTCTACTTCGGGACGTGCGTTGGGCTCTACGTCGGGACGTGCGTTGGCCTCTACGTCTGTAGTTAGCTAACTTTCAGCTCTACGTCGGGACGTGCGTTGGCCTCTACGTCGGGACGTGCGTTGGCCTCTACGTCGGGACGTGCGTTGGCCTCTACGTCGGGACGTGCGTTGGCCTCTACGTCGGGACGTGCGTTGGCCTCTACGTCGGGACGTGCGTTGGCCTCTACGTCGGGACGTGCGTTGGCCTCTACGTCGGGATTTAACTTACTTTCAGCTCTACGTCGGGACCTGCGTTGGGCTCTACGTCGGGACCTGCGTTGGGCTCTACGTCGGGACCTGCGTTGGGCTCTACGTCGGGACCTGCGTTGGGCTCTACGTCGGGACCTGCGTTGGGCTCTACGTCGGGACCTGCGTTGGGCTCTACGTCGGGACCTGCGTTGGGCTCTACGTCGGGATTTAGCTTACTTTCAGCTCTACGTCGGGACGTGCGTTGGCCTCTACGTCGGGACGTGCGTTGGCCTCTACATCGGGATTTAGCTTACTTTCAGCTCTACGTCGGGACGTGCGTTGGCCTCGAAGTCGGGACGTGCGTTGGCCTCGAAGTCGGGACGTGCGTTGGCCTCGAAGTCGGGACGTGCGTTGGCCTCGAAGTCGGGACGTGCGTTGGCCTCGAAGTCGGGACGTGCGTTGGCCTCGAAGTCGGGACGTGCGTTGGCCTCGAAGTCGGGACGTGCGTTGGCCTCGAAGTCGGGACGTGCGTTGGCCTCGAAGTCGGGACGTGCGTTGGCCTCGAAGTCGGGACGTGCGTTGGCCTCGAAGTCGGGACGTGCGTTGGCCTCGAAGTCGGGACGTGCGTTGGCCTCGAAGTCGGGACGTGCGTTGGCCTCGAAGTCGGGACGTGCGTTGGCCTCGAAGTCGGGACGTGCGTTGGCCTCGAAGTCGGGACGTGCGTTGGCCTCGAAGTCGGGACGTGCGTTGGCCTCGAAGTCGGGACGTGCGTTGGCCTCGAAGTCGGGACGTGCGTTGGCCTCGAAGTCGGGACGTGCGTTGGCCTCGAAGTCGGGACGTGCGTTGGCCTCGAAGTCGGGACGTGCGTTGGCCTCGAAGTCGGGACGTGCGTTGGCCTCGAAGTCGGGACGTGCGTTGGCCTCGAAGTCGGGACGTGCGTTGGCCTCGAAGTCGGGACGTGCGTTGGCCTCGAAGTCGGGACGTGCGTTGGCCTCGAAGTCGGGACGTGCGTTGGCCTCGAAGTCGGGACGTGCGTTGGCCTCGAAGTCGGGACGTGCGTTGGCCTCGAAGTCGGGACGTGCGTTGGCCTCGAAGTCGGGACGTGCGTTGGCCTCGAAGTCGGGACGTGCGTTGGCCTCGAAGTCGGGACGTGCGTTGGCCTCGAAGTCGGGACGTGCGTTGGCCTCGAAGTCGGGACGTGCGTTGGCCTCGAAGTCGGGACGTGCGTTGGCCTCGAAGTCGGGACGTGCGTTGGCCTCGAAGTCGGGACGTGCGTTGGCCTCGAAGTCGGGACGTGCGTTGGCCTCGAAGTCGGGACGTGCGTTGGCCTCGAAGTCGGGACGTGCGTTGGCCTCGAAGTCGGGACGTGCGTTGGCCTCGAAGTCGGGACGTGCGTTGGCCTCGAAGTCGGGACGTGCGTTGGCCTCGAAGTCGGGACGTGCGTTGGCCTCGAAGTCGGGACGTGCGTTGGCCTCGAAGTCGGGACGTGCGTTGGCCTCGAAGTCGGGACGTGCGTTGGCCTCGAAGTCGGGACGTGCGTTGGCCTCGAAGTCGGGACGTGCGTTGGCCTCGAAGTCGGGACGTGCGTTGGCCTCGAAGTCGGGACGTGCGTTGGCCTCGAAGTCGGGACGTGCGTTGGCCTCGAAGTCGGGACGTGCGTTGGCCTCGAAGTCGGGACGTGCGTTGGCCTCGAAGTCGGGACGTGCGTTGGCCTCGAAGTCGGGACGTGCGTTGGCCTCGAAGTCGGGACGTGCGTTGGCCTCTACTTCGTTATTTAGCTTACTTTCAGCTCTACTTCGGGACGTGCGTTGGCCTCTACGTCGGGACGTGCGTTGGCCTCTACGTCGGGACGTGCGTTGGGTTGTAGGTCGGGAAGTCTGGCTTGAGCTTGCTTTCGCCTCTAAGTCGGGACGTCTGTTGGGCTCTACATCTGGTTTAGCTTACTTTCAGCTCTGCGTCGGGACGTGCGTTGGGCTCTGCGTCTGTAGTTAGCTTACTTTCAGCTCTGCGTCGGGACGTGCGTTGGGCTCTGCGTCGGGACGTGCGTTGGGCTCTGCGTCGGGACGTGCGTTGGGCTCTGCGTCGGGACGTGCGTTGGGCTCTGCGTCGGGACGTGCGTTGGGCTCTGCGTCTGTAGTTAGCTAACTTTCAGCTCTACGTCGGGACGTGCGTTGGGCTCTGCGTCTGTAGTTAGCTAACTTTCAGCTCTACGTCGGGACGTGCGTCGGGCTCTGCGTCGGGACGTGCGTCGGGCTCTGCGTCGGGACGTGCGTCGGGCTCTGCGTCGGGACGTGCGTCGGGCTCTGCGTCGGGACGTGCGTCGGGCTCTGCGTCGGGACGTGCGTCGGGCTCTGCGTCGGGCTCTGCGTCGGGACGTGCGTCGGGCTCTGCGTCGGGACGTGCGTCGGGCTCTGCGTCGGGACGTGCGTCGGGCTCTGCGTCGGGACGTGCGTCGGGCTCTGCGTCGGGACGTGCGTCGGGCTCTGCGTCGGGACGTGCGTCGGGCTCTGCGTCGGGACGTGCGTTGGGCTCTGCGTCTGTAGTTAGCTAACTTTCAGCTCTACGTCGGGACGTGCGTTGGGCTCTGCGTCTGTAGTTAGCTAACTTTCAGCTCTACGTCGGGACGTGCGTCGGGCTCTGCGTCGGGACGTGCGTCGGGCTCTGCGTCGGGACGTGCGTCGGGCTCTGCGTCGGGACGTGCGTCGGGCTCTGCGTCGGGACGTGCGTCGGGCTCTGCGTCGGGCTCTGCGTCGGGACGTGCGTCGGGCTCTGCGTCGGGACGTGCGTCGGGCTCTGCGTCGGGACGTGCGTCGGGCTCTGCGTCGGGACGTGCGTCGGGCTCTGCGTCGGGACGTGCGTCGGGCTCTGCGTCTGTAGTTAGCTAACTTTCAGCTCTGCGTCGGGACGCGCGTCGGGCTCTGCGTCGGGACGCGCGTCGGGCTCTGCGTCGGGACGCGCGTCGGGCTCTGCGTCGGGACGCGCGTCGGGCTCTGCGTCGGGACGCGCGTCGGGCTCTGCGTCGGGCTCTGCGTCGGGCTCTGCGTCGGGACGCGCGTCGGGACGCGCGTCGGGCTCTGCGTCGGGACGCGCGTCGGGACGCGCGTCGGGACGCGCGTCGGGCTGCGCGTCGGGACGCGCGTCGGGCTCTGCGTCGGGACGCGCGTCGGGCTCTGCGTCGGGACGCGCGTCGGGCTCTGCGTCGGGACGCGCGTCGGGCTCTGCGTCGGGACGCGCGTCGGGCTCTGCGTCGGGACGTGCGTCGGGACGTGCGTCGGGCTCTGCGTCGGGACGTGCGTCGGGCTCTGCGTCTGTAGTTAGCTAACTTTCAGCTCTGCGTCGGGACGTGCGTCGGGCTCTGCGTCGGGACGTGCGTCGGGCTCTGCGTCGGGACGTGCGTCGGGCTCTGCGTCGGGACGTGCGTCGGGCTCTGCGTCGGGACGTGCGTCGGGCTCTGCGTCGGGCTCTGCGTCGGGACGTGCGTCGGGCTCTGCGTCGGGACGTGCGTCGGGCTCTGCGTCGGGACGTGCGTCGGGCTCTGCGTCGGGGCTCTGCGTCGGGACGTGCGTCGGGGCTCTGCGTCGGGACGTGCGTCGGGCTCTGCGTCGGGACGTGCGTCGGGCTCTGCGTCTGTAGTTAGCTAACTTTCAGCTCTGCGTCGGGCTCTGCGTCGGGCTCTGCGTCGGGCTCTGCGTCGGGCTCTGCGTCGGGACGTGCGTCGGGCTCTGCGTCGGGACGTGCGTCGGGCTCTGCGTCGGGACGTGCGTCGGGCTCTGCGTCGGGACGTGCGTCGGGCTCTGCGTCGGGACGTGCGTCGGGCTGTGCGTCGGGCTGTGCGTCGGGACGTGCGTCGGGCTGTGCGTCGGGACGTGCGTCGGGCTGTGCGTCGGGACGTGCGTCGGGCTGTGCGTCGGGACGTGCGTCGGGCTCTGCGTCGGGCTGTGCGTCGGGACGTGCGTCGGGCTGTGCGTCGGGACGTGCGTCGGGCTCTGCGTCGGGACGTGCGTCGGGCTCTGCGTCGGGACGTGCGTCGGGCTCTGCGTCGGGACGTGCGTCGGGCTCTGCGTCTGTAGTTAGCTAACTTTCAGCTCTGCGTCGGGACGCGCGTCGGGCTCTGCGTCGGGACGCGCGTCGGGCTCTGCGTCGGGACGCGCGTCGGGCTCTGCGTCGGGACGCGCGTCGGGCTCTGCGTCGGGACGCGCGTCGGGCTCTGCGTCGGGACGCGCGTCGGGACGTGCGTCGGGCTCTGCGTCGGGACGTGCGTCGGGCTCTGCGTCGGGACGTGCGTCGGGCTCTGCGTCGGGACGTGCGTCGGGCTCTGCGTCTGTAGTTAGCTAACTTTCAGCTCTGCGTCGGGACGTGCGTCGGGCTCTGCGTCGGGACGTGCGTCGGGCTCTGCGTCGGGACGTGCGTCGGGCTCTGCGTCGGGACGTGCGTCGGGCTCTGCGTCGGGACGCGCGTCGGGCTCTGCGTCGGGACGTGCGTCGGGCTCTGCGTCGGGACGCGCGTCGGGCTCTGCGTCGGGACGTGCGTCGGGCTCTGCGTCGGGACGCGCGTCGGGCTCTGCGTCGGGACGTGCGTCGGGCTCTGCGTCGGGACGTGCGTCGGGCTCTGCGTTGGGCTCTGCGTCGGGACGTGCGTCGGGCTCTGCGTCGGGACGTGCGTCGGGCTCTGCGTCGGGACGTGCGTCGGGCTCTGCGTCTGTAGTTAGCTAACTTTCAGCTCTGCGTCGGGACGTGCGTCGGGCTCTGCGTCGGGCTCTGCGTCGGGACGTGCGTCGGGCTCTGCGTCGGGACGTGCGTCGGGCTCTGCGTCGGGACGTGCGTCGGGCTCTGCGTCGGGACGTGCGTCGGGACGTGCGTCGGGACGTGCGTCGGGACGTGCGTCGGGCTGTGCGTCGGGACGTGCGTCGGGCTGTGCGTCGGGACGTGCGTCGGGCTCTGCGTCGGGACGTGCGTCGGGCTCTGCGTCTGTAGTTAGCTAACTTTCAGCTCTGCGTCGGGACGTGCGTCGGGCTCTGCGTCGGGACGTGCGTCGGGCTCTGCGTCGGGACGTGCGTCGGGCTCTGCGTCGGGACGTGCGTCGGGCTCTGCGTCTGTAGTTAGCTAACTTTCAGCTCTGCGTCGGGACGTGCGTCGGGCTCTGCGTCGGGACGTGCGTCGGGCTCTGCGTCGGGACGTGCGTCGGGCTCTGCGTCTGTAGTTAGCTAACTTTCAGCTCTGCGTCGGGACGTGCGTCGGGCTCTGCGTCGGGACGTGCGTCGGGCTCTGCGTCGGGACGTGCGTCGGGCTCTGCGTCGGGACGTGCGTCGGGCTCTGCGTCGGGACGTGCGTCGGGCTCTGCGTCGGGACGTGCGTCGGGCTCTGCGTCTGTAGTTAGCTAACTTTCAGCTCTGCGTCGGGACGTGCGTCGGGCTCTGCGTCTGTAGTTAGCTAACTTTCAGCTCTGCGTCGGGACGTGCGTCGGGCTCTGCGTCTGTAGTTAGCTAACTTTCAGCTCTGCGTCGGGACGTGCGTCGGGCTCTGCGTCTGTAGTTAGCTAACTTTCAGCTCTGCGTCGGGACGTGCGTCGGGCTCTGCGTCTGTAGTTAGCTAACTTTCAGCTCTGCGTCGGGACGTGCGTCGGGCTCTGCGTCTGTAGTTAGCTAACTTTCAGCTCTGCGTCGGGACGTGCGTCGGGCTCTGCGTCGGGACGTGCGTCGGGCTCTGCGTCGGGACGTGCGTCGGGCTCTGCGTCGGGACGTGCGTCGGGCTCTGCGTCTGTAGTTAGCTAACTTTCAGCTCTGCGTCGGGACGTGCGTCGGGCTCTGCGTCGGGACGTGCGTCGGGCTCTGCGTCGGGACGTGCGTCGGGCTCTGCGTCGGGACGTGCGTCGGGCTCTGCGTCGGGACGTGCGTCGGGCTCTGCGTCGGGACGTGCGTCGGGCTCTGCGTCTGTAGTTAGCTAACTTTCAGCTCTACGTCGGGACGTGCGTCGGGCTCTGCGTCGGGACGTGCGTCGGGCTCTGCGTCGGGACGTGCGTCGGGCTCTGCGTCGGGACGTGCGTCGGGCTCTGCGTCGGGACGTGCGTCGGGCTCTGCGTCGGGACGTGCGTCGGGCTCTGCGTCGGGACGTGCGTCGGGCTCTGCGTCGGGACGTGCCTCGGGCTCTGCGTCGGGACGTGCGTCGGGCTCTGCGTCTGTAGTTAGCTAACTTTCAGCTCTACGTCGGGACGTGCGTCGGGCTCTGCGTCTGTAGTTAGCTAACTTTCAGCTCTACGTCGGGACGTGCGTCGGGCTCTGCGTCTGTAGTTAGCTAACTTTCAGCTCTACGTCGGGACGTGCGTCGGGCTCTACGTCTGTAGTTAGCTAACTTTCAGCTCTGCGTCGGGACGCGCGTCGGGCTCTGCGTCGGGACGCGCGTCGGGCTCTGCGTCGGGACGCGCGTCGGGCTCTGCGTCGGGACGCGCGTCGGGCTCTGCGTCGGGACGCGCGTCGGGCTCTGCGTCGGGACGCGCGTCGGGCTCTGCGTCGGGACGCGCGTCGGGCTCTGCGTCTGTAGTTAGCTAACTTTCAGCTCTACGTCGGGACGTGCGTCGGGCTCTACGTCTGTAGTTAGCTAACTTTCAGCTCTACGTCGGGACGTGCGTCGGGCTCTACGTCTGTAGTTAGCTAACTTTCAGCTCTACGTCGGGACGTGCGTCGGGCTCTACGTCTGTAGTTAGCTAACTTTCAGCTCTACGTCGGGACGTGCGTCGGGCTCTGCGTCGGGACGTGCGTTGGGCTCTGCGTCGGGATTTAGCTTACTTTCAGCTCTACGTCGGGACGTGCGTTGGGCTCTGCGTCGGGATTTAGCTTACTTTCAGCTCTGCGTCGGGACGTGCGTTGGGCTCTGCGTCGGGACGTGCGTTGGGCTCTGCGTCGGGACGTGCGTTGGGCTCTGCGTCGGGACGTGCGTTGGGCTCTACGTCTGTAGTTAGCTAACTTTCAGCTCTACGTCGGGACGTGCGTTGGGCTCTACGTCTGTAGTTAGCTAACTTTCAGCTCTACGTCGGGACGTGCGTTGGGCTCTACGTCTGTAGTTAGCTAACTTTCAGCTCTACGTCGGGACGTGCGTTGGGCTCTACGTCTGTAGTTAGCTAACTTTCAGCTCTACGTCGGGACGTGCGTTGGGCTCTGCGTCGGGACGTGCGTTGGGCTCTGCGTCGGGATTTAGCTTACTTTCAGCTCTACGTCGGGACGTGCGTTGGGCTCTGCGTCGGGATTTAGCTTACTTTCAGCTCTACGTCGGGACGTGCGTTGGGCTCTGCGTCGGGACGTGCGTTGGGCTCTGCGTCGGGATTTAGCTTACTTTCAGCTCTGCGTCGGGACGTGCGTTGGGCTCTGCGTCGGGATTTAGCTTACTTTCAGCTCTGCGTCGGGACGTGCGTTGGGCTCTGCGTCGGGACGTGCGTTGGGCTCTGCGTCGGGACGTGCGTTGGGCTCTGCGTCGGGACGTGCGTTGGGCTCTGCGTCGGGACGTGCGTTGGGCTCTGCGTCGGGACGTGCGTTGGGCTCTGCGTCGGGACGTGCGTTGGGCTCTGCGTTGGGATTTAGCTTACTTTAAGCTCTACGTCGGGACGTGCGTTGGGCTCTACGTGATGACGTGCGTTGGGCTCTACGTCTGTAGTTAGCTAACTTTCAGCTCTACGTCGGGACGTGCGTTGGCCTCTACGTGATGACGTGCGTTGGGCTCTACGTCTGTAGTTAGCTAACTTTCAGCTCTAAGTCGGGACGTGCGTTGGCCTCTAAGTCGGGACGTGCGTTGGCCTCTAAGTCGGGACGTGCGTTGGCCTCTAAGTCGGGACGTGCGTTGGCCTCTAAGTCGGGACGTGCGTTGGCCTCTAAGTCGGGACGTGCGTTGGCTTCTAAGTCGGGACGTGCGTTGGCCTCTAAGTCGGGACGTGCGTTGGCCTCTAAGTCGGGACGTGCGTTGGCCTCTAAGTCGGGATTTAACTTACTTTCAGCTCTACGTCGGGACGTGCGTTGGGCTCTAAGTCGGGACGTGCGTTGGGCTCTAAGTCGGGACGTGCGTTGGGCTCTACGTCGGGATTTAGCTTACTTTCAGCTCTACGTCGGGACGTGCGCTGGCCTTACGTCGGGACGTGCGCTGGCCTTACGTCGGGACGTGCGCTGGCCTCTACGTCGGGACGTGCGCTGGCCTCTACGTCGGGACGTGCGCTGGCCTCTACGTCGGGACGTGCGCTGGCCTCTACGTCGGGATTTAGCTTACTTTCAGCTCTACGTCGGGACGTGCGTTGGCCTCTACGTCGGGACGTGCGTTGGGCGCTACGTCGGGACGTGCGTTGGGCGCTACGTCGGGATGTGCGTTGGGCGCTACGTCGGGACGTGCGTTGGGCGCTACGTCGGGACGTGCGTTGGGCGCTACGTCGGGATTTAGCTTACTTTCAGCTCTACGTCGGGACGTGCGCTGGCCTCTACGTCGGGACGTGCGCTGGCCTCTACGTCGGGACGTGCGCTGGCCTCTACGTCGGGACGTGCGCTGGCCTCTACGTCGGGATTTAGCTTACTTTCAGCTCTACGTCGGGACGTGCGTTGGCCTCTACGTCGGGACGTGCGTTGGCCTCTACGTCGGGATTTAGCTTACTTTCAGCTCTACGTCGGGACGTGCGTTGGCCTCTACGTCGGGACGTGCATTGGCCTCTACGTCGGGATTTAGCTTACTTTCAGCTCTACGTCGGGACGTGCGTTGGCCTCTACGTCGGGACGTGCGTTGGCCTCTACGTCGGGACGTGCGTTGGGCTCTACGTCGGGACGTGCGTTGGGCTCTACGTCTGTAGTTAGCTAACTTTCAGCGCTACGTCGGGACGTGCGTTGGGCGCTACGTCGGGACGTGCGTTGGGCGCTACGTCGGGACGTGCGTTGGGCGCTACGTCGGGACGTGCGTTGGGCTCTACGTCGGGATTTAGCTTACTTTCAGCTCTACGTCGGGACGTGCGTTGGGCTCTACGTCGGGACGTGCGCTGGCCTTACGTCGGGACGTGCGCTGGCCTCTACGTCGGGACGTGCGCTGGCCTCTACGTCGGGACGTGCGCTGGCCTCTACGTCGGGACGTGCGTTGGCCTCTACGTCGGGATTTAGCTTACTTTCAGCTCTACGTCGGGACGTGCGTTGGCCTCTACGTCGGGACGTGCGTTGGCCTCTACGTCGGGATTTAGCTTACTTTCAGCTCTACGTCGGGACGTGCGTTGGGCGCTACGTCGGGACGTGCGTTGGGCTCTACGTCGGGACGTGCGTTGGACTCTACGTCGGGACGTGCGTTGGGCTCTACGTCGGGATTTAGCTTACTTTCAGCTCTACGTCGGGACGTGCGTTGGCCTCTACGTCGGGACGTGCGTTGGCCTCTACTTCGGGATTTAGCTTACTTTCAGCTCTACTTCGGGACGTGCGTTGGCCTCTACGTCGGGACGTGCGTTGGCCTCTACGTCGGGATTTAGCTTACTTTCAGCTCTACGTCGGGACGTGCGTTGGGCTCTACGTCGCGTTTTAGCTTACTTTCAGCTCTACGTCGGGACGTGCGTTGGGCTCTACGTCGGGACGTGCGTTGGGCTCTACGTCGGGACGTGCGTTGGGCTCTACGTCGGGACGTGCGTTGGGCTCTATGTCTGTAGTTAGCTAACTTTCTGCTCTACGTCGGGACGTGCGTTGGGCTCTATGTCTGTAGTTAGCTAACTTTGAGCTCTACGTCGGGACGTGCGTTGGGCGCTACGTCGGGACGTGCGTTGGGCGCTACGTCGGGACGTGCGTTGGGCGCTACGTCGGGACGTGCGTTGGGCTCTACGTCGGGACGTGCGTTGGGCTCTACGTCGGGACGTGCGTTGGGCTCTACGTCGGGACGTGCGTTGGGCTCTACGTCGGGATTTAGCTTACTTTCAGCTCTACGTCGGGACGTGCGTTGGCCTCTAGGTCGGGACGTGCGTTGGCCTCTAGGTCGGGACGTGCGTTGGCCTCTGCGTCGGGACGTGCGTTGGCCTCTGCGTCGGGACGTGCGTTGGCCTCTGCGTCGGGATTTAGCTTACTTTCAGCTCTACTTCGGGACGTGCGTTGGGCGCTACGTCGGGACGTGCGTTGGGCGCTACGTCGGGATTTAGCTTACTTTCAGCTCTACGTCGGGACGTGCGTTGGCCTCTACGTCGGGACGTGCGTTGGCCTCTACGTCGGGATTTAGCTTACTTTCAGCTCTACGTCGGGACGTGCGTTGGCCTCTACGTCGGGACGTGCGTTGGCCTCTACGTCGGGACGTGCGTTGGCCTCTACGTCGGGATTTAGCTTACTTTCAGCTCTACGTCGGGACTTGCGGTGGGCTCTACGTCGGGACGTGCGTTGGGCTCTACGTCGGGACGTGCGTTGGGCTCTACGTCGGGATTTAGCTTACTTTCATCTCTACGTCGGGACGTGCGTTGGCCTCTACGTCGGGACGTGCGTTGGCCTCTACGTCGGGATTTAGCTTACTTTCAGCTCTACGTCGGGACGTGCGTTGGCCTCTACGTCGGGACGTGCGTTGGCCTCTACGTCGGGACGTGCGTTGGCCTCTACGTCGGGACGTGCGTTGGCCTCTACGTCGGGATTTAGCTTACTTTCAGCTCTACGTCGGGACGTGTGTTGGGCTCTACGTCGGGATTTAGCTTACTTTTAGCTCTACGTCGGGACGTGCGTTGGGCTCTACGTCGGGACGTGCGTTGGGCTCTACGTCGGGACGTGCGTTGGGCTCTACGTCGGGACGTGCGTTGGGCTCTACGTCGGGACGTGCGTTGGGCTCTACGTCGGGACGTGCGTTGGGCTCTACGTCGGGACGTGCGTTGGGCTCTACGTCGGGACGTGCGTTGGGCTCTACGTCGGGACGTGCGTTGGGCTCTACGTCGGGACGTGCGTTGGGCTCTACGTCGGGACGTGCGTTGGGCTCTACGTCTGTAGTTAGCTAACTTTCAGCTCTACGTCGGGACGTGCGTTGGGCTCTACGTCGGGACGTGCGTTGGGCTCTACGTCGGGACGTGCGTTGGGCTCTACGTCGGGACGTGCGTTGGGCTCTACTTCGGGACGTGCGTTGGGCTCTACGTCGGGACGTGCGTTGGCCTCTACGTCTGTAGTTAGCTAACTTTCAGCTCTACGTCGGGACGTGCGTTGGCCTCTACGTCGGGACGTGCGTTGGCCTCTACGTCGGGACGTGCGTTGGCCTCTACGTCGGGACGTGCGTTGGCCTCTACGTCGGGACGTGCGTTGGCCTCTACGTCGGGACGTGCGTTGGCCTCTACGTCGGGACGTGCGTTGGCCTCTACGTCGGGATTTAACTTACTTTCAGCTCTACGTCGGGACCTGCGTTGGGCTCTACGTCGGGACCTGCGTTGGGCTCTACGTCGGGACCTGCGTTGGGCTCTACGTCGGGACCTGCGTTGGGCTCTACGTCGGGACCTGCGTTGGGCTCTACGTCGGGATTTAGCTTACTTTCAGCTCTACGTCGGGACGTGCGTTGGCCTCTACGTCGGGACGTGCGTTGGCCTCTACATCGGGATTTAGCTTACTTTCAGCTCTACGTCGGGACGTGCGTTGGCCTCGAAGTCGGGACGTGCGTTGGCCTCGAAGTCGGGACGTGCGTTGGCCTCGAAGTCGGGACGTGCGTTGGCCTCGAAGTCGGGACGTGCGTTGGCCTCGAAGTCGGGACGTGCGTTGGCCTCGAAGTCGGGACGTGCGTTGGCCTCGAAGTCGGGACGTGCGTTGGCCTCGAAGTCGGGACGTGCGTTGGCCTCGAAGTCGGGACGTGCGTTGGCCTCGAAGTCGGGACGTGCGTTGGCCTCGAAGTCGGGACGTGCGTTGGCCTCGAAGTCGGGACGTGCGTTGGCCTCGAAGTCGGGACGTGCGTTGGCCTCGAAGTCGGGACGTGCGTTGGCCTCGAAGTCGGGACGTGCGTTGGCCTCGAAGTCGGGACGTGCGTTGGCCTCGAAGTCGGGACGTGCGTTGGCCTCGAAGTCGGGACGTGCGTTGGCCTCGAAGTCGGGACGTGCGTTGGCCTCGAAGTCGGGACGTGCGTTGGCCTCGAAGTCGGGACGTGCGTTGGCCTCGAAGTCGGGACGTGCGTTGGCCTCGAAGTCGGGACGTGCGTTGGCCTCGAAGTCGGGACGTGCGTTGGCCTCGAAGTCGGGACGTGCGTTGGCCTCGAAGTCGGGACGTGCGTTGGCCTCGAAGTCGGGACGTGCGTTGGCCTCGAAGTCGGGACGTGCGTTGGCCTCGAAGTCGGGACGTGCGTTGGCCTCGAAGTCGGGACGTGCGTTGGCCTCGAAGTCGGGACGTGCGTTGGCCTCGAAGTCGGGACGTGCGTTGGCCTCGAAGTCGGGACGTGCGTTGGCCTCGAAGTCGGGACGTGCGTTGGCCTCGAAGTCGGGACGTGCGTTGGCCTCGAAGTCGGGACGTGCGTTGGCCTCGAAGTCGGGACGTGCGTTGGCCTCGAAGTCGGGACGTGCGTTGGCCTCGAAGTCGGGACGTGCGTTGGCCTCGAAGTCGGGACGTGCGTTGGCCTCGAAGTCGGGACGTGCGTTGGCCTCGAAGTCGGGACGTGCGTTGGCCTCGAAGTCGGGACGTGCGTTGGCCTCGAAGTCGGGACGTGCGTTGGCCTCGAAGTCGGGACGTGCGTTGGCCTCGAAGTCGGGACGTGCGTTGGCCTCGAAGTCGGGACGTGCGTTGGCCTCGAAGTCGGGACGTGCGTTGGCCTCGAAGTCGGGACGTGCGTTGGCCTCGAAGTCGGGACGTGCGTTGGCCTCGAAGTCGGGACGTGCGTTGGCCTCGAAGTCGGGACGTGCGTTGGCCTCGAAGTCGGGACGTGCGTTGGCCTCGAAGTCGGGACGTGCGTTGGCCTCGAAGTCGGGACGTGCGTTGGCCTCGAAGTCGGGACGTGCGTTGGCCTCGAAGTCGGGACGTGCGTTGGCCTCGAAGTCGGGACGTGCGTTGGCCTCGAAGTCGGGACGTGCGTTGGCCTCGAAGTCGGGACGTGCGTTGGGCTCTACGTCGGGATTTAGCTTACTTTCAGCTCTACGTCGGGACGTGCGTTGGCCTCTACTTCGTTATTTAGCTTACTTTCAGCTCTACTTCGGGACGTGCGTTGGCCTCTACGTCGGGACGTGCGTTGGCCTCTACGTCGGGATGTGCGTTGGCCTCTACGTCGGGACGTGCGTTGGCCTCTACGTCGGGACGTGCGTTGGCCTCTACGTCGGGACGTGCGTTGGCCTCTACGTCGGGACGTGCGTTGGCCTCTACGTCGGGACGTGCGTTGGCCTCTACGTCGGGACGTGCGTTGGCCTCTACGTCGGGATTTAGCTTACTTTCAGCTCTACGTCGGGACGTGCGTTGGGCTCTACGTCGGGATTTAGCTTACTTTCAGCTCTACGTCGGGACGTGCGTTGGGCTCTACGTCGGGATTTAGCTTACTTTCAGCTCTACGTCGGGACGTGCGTTGGGCTCTACGTCGGGATTTAGCTAACTTTCTGCTCTACGTCGGGACGTGCGTTGGGCGCTACGTCGGGACGTGCGTTGGGCGCTACGTCGGGACGTGCGTTGGGCGCTACGTCGGGACGTGCGTTGGGGGCTACGTCGGGACGTGCGTTGGGCGCTACGTCGGGACGTGCGTTGGGCTCTACGTCGGGACCTGCGTTGGGCTCTACGTCGGGATTTAGCTTACTTTCAGCTCTACGTCGGGACGTGCGTTGGCCTCTAGGTCGGGACGTGCGTTGGCCTCTACGTCGGGACGTGCGTTGGCCTCTGCGTCGGGATTTAGCTTACTTTCAGCTCTACGTCGGGACGTGCGTTGGGCTCTACGTCGGGACGTGCGTTGGGCTCTACGTCGGGATTTAGCTTACTTTCAGCTCTACGTCGGGACGTGCGTTGGCCTCTAGGTCGGGACGTGCGTTGGCCTCTAGGTCGGGACGTGCGTTGGCCTCTACGTCGGGACGTGCGTTGGCCTCTGCGTCGGGATTTAGCTTACTTTCAGCTCTACGTCGGGACGTGCGTTGGGCTCTACGTCGGGACGTGCGTTGGGCTCTACGTCGGGATTTAGCTTACTTTCAGCTCTACGTCGGGACGTGCGTTGGCCTCTACGTCGGGACGTGCGTTGGCCTCTACGTCGGGACGTGCGTTGGCCTCTACGTCGGGATGTGCGTTGGCCTCTACATTGGGATTTAGCTTACTTTCAGCTCTACGTCGGGACGTGCGTTGGCCTCTACGTCGGGACGTGCGTTGGCCTCTACGTCGGGACGTGCGTTGGCCTCTAAGTCGGGACGTGCGTTGGCCTCTAAGTCGGGACGTGCGTTGGCCTCTAAGTCGGGACGTGCGTTGGCCTCTACGTCGGGACGTGTGTTGGCCTCTACGTCGGGATTTAGCTTACTTTCAGCTCTACGTCGGGACGTGCGTTGGGCTCTACGTCGGGACGTGCGTTGGGCTCTACGTCGGGATTTAGCTTACTTTCAGCTCTACGTCGGGACGTGCGTTGGGCTCTACGTCGGGACGTGCGTTGGCCTCTACTTCGGGATTTAGCTTACTTTCAGCTCTACGTCGGGAAGTGCGTTGGGCTCTACGTCGGGAAGTGCGTTGGGCTCTACGTCGGGACGTGCGTTGGGCTCTACTTCGGGACGTGCGTTGGGCTCTATGTCTGTAGTTAGCTAACTTTCTGCTCTACGTCGGGACGTGCGTTGGGCTCTATGTCTGTAGTTAGCTAACTTTCTGCTCTACGTCGGGACGTGCGTTGGGCGCTACGTCGGGACGTGCGTTGGGCTCTACGTCGGGACGTGCGTTGGGCTCTACGTCGGGATTTAGCTTACTTTCAGCTCTACGTCGGGACGTGCGTTGGCCTCTAGGTCGGGACGTGCGTTGGCCTCTAGGTCGGGACGTGCGTTGGCCTCTAGGTCGGGACGTGCGTTGGCCTCTAGGTCGGGACGTGCGTTGGCCTCTAGGTCGGGACGTGCGTTGGCCTCTACGTCGGGACGTGCGTTGGCCTCTGCGTCGGGATTTAGCTTACTTTCAGCTCTACGTCGGGACGTGCGTTGGGCGCTACGTCGGGTTTTAGCTGACTTTCAGCTCTACGTCGGGACGTGCATTGGGCTCTACGTCGGGACGTGCGGTGGGCTCTACGTCGGGACGTGCGGTGGGCTCTACGTCGGGACGTGCGGTGGGCTCTACGTCGGGACGTGCGGTGGGCTCTACGTCGGGACGTGCGGTGGGGCTCTACGTCGGGACGTGCGTTGGGCTCTACGTCGGGACGTGCATTGGGCTCTACGTCGGGATTTAGCTTACTTTCAGCTCATCGTCGGGACGTGCGTTGGGCTCTACGTCGGGATTTAGCTTACTTTCAGCTCTACGTCGTGACGTGCGTTGGCCTCTACGTCGGGACGTGCGTTGGCCTCTACGTCGGGATTTAGCTTACTTTCAGCTCTACGTCGGGACGTGCGTTGGCCTCTACGTCGGGACGTGCGTTGGCCTCTACGTCGGGACGTGCGTTGGCCTCTACGTCGGGATTTAGCTTACTTTCAGCTCTACGTCGGGACTTGCGGTGGGCTCTACGTCGGGACGTGCGTTGGGCTCTACGTCGGGACGTGCGTTGGGCTCTACGTCGGGATTTAGCTTACTTTCATCTCTACGTCGGGACGTGCGTTGGCCTCTACGTCGGGACGTGCGTTGGCCTCTACGTCGGGACGTGCGTTGGCCTCTACGTCGGGATTTAGCTTACTTTCAGCTCTACGTCGGGACGTGCGTTGGCCTCTACGTCGGGACGTGCGTTGGCCTCTACGTCGGGACGTGCGTTGGCCTCTACGTCGGGACGTGCGTTGGCCTATACGTCGGGATTTAGCTTACTTTCAGCTCTACGTCGGGACGTGTGTTGGGCTCTACGTCGGGATTTAGCTTACTTTTAGCTCTACGTCGGGACGTGCGTTGGGCTCTACGTCGGGACGTGCGTTGGGCTCTACGTCGGGACGTGCGTTGGGCTCTACGTCGGGACGTGCGTTGGGCTCTACGTCGGGACGTGCGTTGGGCTCTACGTCGGGACGTGCGTTGGGCTCTACGTCGGGACGTGCGTTGGGCTCTACGTCGGGACGTGCGTTGGGCTCTACGTCGGGACGTGCGTTGGGCTCTACGTCTGTAGTTAGCTAACTTTCAGCTCTACGTCGCGACGTGCGTTGGGCTCTACGTCGGGACGTGCGTTGGGCTCTACGTCGGGACGTGCGTTGGGCTCTACGTCGGGACGTGCGTTGGGCTCTACTTCGGGACGTGCGTTGGGCTCTACGTCGGGACGTGCGTTGGCCTCTACGTCTGTAGTTAGCTAACTTTCAGCTCTACGTCGGGACGTGCGTTGGCCTCTACGTCGGGACGTGCGTTGGCCTCTACTTCGGGATTTAGCTTACTTTCAGCTCTACTTCGGGAAGTGCGTTGGGCTCTACGTCGGGAAGTGCGTTGGGCTCTACGTCGGGACGTGCGTTGGGCTCTACTTCGGGACGTGCGTTGGGCTCTATGTCTGTAGTTAGCTAACTTTCTGCTCTACGTCGGGACGTGCGTTGGGCTCTATGTCTGTAGTTAGCTAACTTTCTGCTCTACGTCGGGACGTGCGTTGGGCGCTACGTCGGGACGTGCGTTGGGCTCTACGTCGGGACGTGCGTTGGGCTCTACGTCGGGATTTAGCTTACTTTCAGCTCTACGTCGGGACGTGCGTTGGCCTCTAGGTCGGGACGTGCGTTGGCCTCTAGGTCGGGACGTGCGTTGGCCTCTAGGTCGGGACGTGCGTTGGCCTCTAGGTCGGGACGTGCGTTGGCCTCTAGGTCGGGACGTGCGTTGGCCTCTACGTCGGGACGTGCGTTGGCCTCTGCGTCGGGATTTAGCTTACTTTCAGCTCTACGTCGGGACGTGCGTTGGGCGCTACGTCGGGTTTTAGCTGACTTTCAGCTCTACGTCGGGACGTGCATTGGGCTCTACGTCGGGACGTGCGGTGGGCTCTACGTCGGGACGTGCGGTGGGCTCTACGTCGGGACGTGCGGTGGGCTCTACGTCGGGACGTGCGGTGGGCTCTACGTCGGGACGTGCGTTGGGCTCTACGTCGGGACGTGCATTGGGCTCTACGTCGGGATTTAGCTTACTTTCAGCTCATCGTCGGGACGTGCGTTGGGCTCTACGTCGGGATTTAGCTTACTTTCAGCTCTACGTCGTGACGTGCGTTGGCCTCTACGTCGGGACGTGCGTTGGCCTCTACGTCGGGATTTAGCTTACTTTCAGCTCTACGTCGGGACGTGCGTTGGCCTCTACGTCGGGACGTGCGTTGGCCTCTACGTCGGGACGTGCGTTGGCCTCTACGTCGGGACGTGCGTTGGCCTCTACGTCGGGATTTAGCTTACTTTCAGCTCTACGTCGGGACTTGCGGTGGGCTCTACGTCGGGACGTGCGTTGGGCTCTACGTCGGGACGTGCGTTGGGCTCTACGTCGGGATTTAGCTTACTTTCATCTCTACGTCGGGACGTGCGTTGGCCTCTACGTCGGGACGTGCGTTGGCCTCTACGTCGGGACGTGCGTTGGCCTCTACGTCGGGATTTAGCTTACTTTCAGCTCTACGTCGGGACGTGCGTTGGCCTCTACGTCGGGACGTGCGTTGGCCTCTACGTCGGGACGTGCGTTGGCCTCTACGTCGGGACGTGCGTTGGCCTATACGTCGGGATTTAGCTTACTTTCAGCTCTACGTCGGGACGTGTGTTGGGCTCTACGTCGGGATTTAGCTTACTTTTAGCTCTACGTCGGGACGTGCGTTGGGCTCTACGTCGGGACGTGCGTTGGGCTCTACGTCGGGACGTGCGTTGGGCTCTACGTCGGGACGTGCGTTGGGCTCTACGTCGGGACGTGCGTTGGGCTCTACGTCGGGACGTGCGTTGGGCTCTACGTCGGGACGTGCGTTGGGCTCTACGTCGGGACGTGCGTTGGGCTCTACGTCTGTAGTTAGCTAACTTTCAGCTCTACGTCGCGACGTGCGTTGGGCTCTACGTCGGGACGTGCGTTGGGCTCTACGTCGGGACGTGCGTTGGGCTCTACGTCGGGACGTGCGTTGGGCTCTACGTCGGGACGTGCGTTGGGCTCTACGTCGGGACGTGCGTTGGCCTCTACGTCTGTAGTTAGCTAACTTTCAGCTCTACGTCGGGACGTGCGTTGGCCTCTACGTCGGGACGTGCGTTGGCCTCTACGTCGGGACGTGCGTTGGCCTCTACGTCGGGACGTGCGTTGGCCTCTACGTCGGGACGTGCGTTGGCCTCTAAGTCGGGACGTGCGTTGGCCTCTACGTCGGGATTTAACTTACTTTCAGCTCTACGTCGGGACCTGCGTTGGGCTCTACGTCGGGACCTGCGTTGGGCTCTACGTCGGGACCTGCGTTGGGCTCTACGTCGGGACCTGCGTTGGGCTCTACGTCGGGACCTGCGTTGGGCTCTACGTCGGGACCTGCGTTGGGCTCTACGTCGGGATTTAGCTTACTTTCAGCTCTACGTCGGGACGTGCGTTGGCCTCTACGTCGGGACGTGCGTTGGCCTCTACATCGGGATTTAGCTTACTTTCAGCTCTACGTCGGGACGTGCGTTGGCCTCGAAGTCGGGACGTGCGTTGGCCTCGAAGTCGGGACGTGCGTTGGCCTCGAAGTCGGGACGTGCGTTGGCCTCGAAGTCGGGACGTGCGTTGGCCTCGAAGTCGGGACGTGCGTTGGCCTCGAAGTCGGGACGTGCGTTGGCCTCGAAGTCGGGACGTGCGTTGGCCTCGAAGTCGGGACGTGCGTTGGCCTCGAAGTCGGGACGTGCGTTGGCCTCGAAGTCGGGACGTGCGTTGGCCTCGAAGTCGGGACGTGCGTTGGCCTCGAAGTCGGGACGTGCGTTGGCCTCGAAGTCGGGACGTGCGTTGGCCTCGAAGTCGGGACGTGCGTTGGCCTCGAAGTCGGGACGTGCGTTGGCCTCGAAGTCGGGACGTGCGTTGGCCTCGAAGTCGGGACGTGCGTTGGCCTCGAAGTCGGGACGTGCGTTGGCCTCGAAGTCGGGACGTGCGTTGGCCTCGAAGTCGGGACGTGCGTTGGCCTCGAAGTCGGGACGTGCGTTGGGCTCTACGTCGGGATTTAGCTTACTTTCAGCTCTACGTCGGGACGTGCGTTGGGCTCTACGTCGGGATTTAGCTTACTTTCAGCTCTACGTCGGGACGTGCGTTGGCCTCTACTTCGTTATTTAGCTTACTTTCAGCTCTACTTCGGGACGTGCGTTGGCCTCTACGTCGGGACGTGCGTTGGCCTCTACGTCGGGACGTGCGTTGGCCTCTACGTCGGGACGTGCGTTGGCCTCTACGTCGGGACGTGCGTTGGCCTCTACGTCGGGACGTGCGTTGGCCTCTACGTCGGGACGTGCGTTGGCCTCTACGTCGGGATTTAGCTTACTTTCAGCTCTACGTCGGGACGTGCGTTGGGCTCTACGTCGGGATTTAGCTTACTTTCAGCTCTACGTCGGGACGTGCGTTGGGCTCTACGTCGGGATTTAGCTTACTTTCAGCTCTACGTCGGGACGTGCGTTGGGCTCTATGTCTGTAGTTAGCTAACTTTCTGCTCTACGTCGGGACGTGCGTTGGGCGCTACGTCGGGACGTGCGTTGGGCGCTACGTCGGGACGTGCGTTGGGCGCTACGTCGGGACGTGCGTTGGGGGCTACGTCGGGACGTGCGTTGGGCGCTACGTCGGGACGTGCGTTGGGCTCTACGTCGGGACCTGCGTTGGGCTCTACGTCGGGATTTAGCTTACTTTCAGCTCTACGTCGGGACGTGCGTTGGCCTCTAGGTCGGGACGTGCGTTGGCCTCTACGTCGGGACGTGCGTTGGCCTCTGCGTCGGGATTTAGCTTACTTTCAGCTCTACGTCGGGACGTGCGTTGGGCTCTACGTCGGGACGTGCGTTGGGCTCTACGTCGGGATTTAGCTTACTTTCAGCTCTACGTCGGGACGTGCGTTGGCCTCTAGGTCGGGACGTGCGTTGGCCTCTAGGTCGGGACGTGCGTTGGCCTCTACGTCGGGACGTGCGTTGGCCTCTGCGTCGGGATTTAGCTTACTTTCAGCTCTACGTCGGGACGTGCGTTGGGCTCTACGTCGGGACGTGCGTTGGGCTCTACGTCGGGATTTAGCTTACTTTCAGCTCTACGTCGGGACGTCCATTGGCCTCTACGTCGGGACGTGCGTTGGCCTCTACTTCGGGATTTAGCTTACTTTCAGCTCTACGTCGGGACGTGCGTTGGCCTCTACGTCGGGACGTGCGTTGGCCTCTACGTCGGGACGTGCGTTGGCCTCTACGTCGGGATGTGCGTTGGCCTCTACATTGGGATTTAGCTTACTTTCAGCTCTACGTCGGGACGTGCGTTGGCCTCTACGTCGGGACGTGCGTTGGCCTCTAAGTCGGGACGTGCGTTGGCCTCTAAGTCGGGACGTGCGTTGGCCTCTAAGTCGGGACGTGCGTTGGCCTCTACGTCGGGACGTGTGTTGGCCTCTACGTCGGGATTTAGCTTACTTTCAGCTCTACGTCGGGACGTGCGTTGGGCTCTACGTCGGGACGTGCGTTGGGCTCTACGTCGGGATTTAGCTTACTTTCAGCTCTACGTCGGGACGTGCGTTGGGCTCTACGTCGGGACGTGCGTTGGCCTCTACTTCGGGATTTAGCTTACTTTCAGCTCTACGTCGGGACGTGCGTTGGCCTCTACTTCGGGATTTAGCTTACTTTCAGCTCTACTTCGGGAAGTGCGTTGGGCTCTACGTCGGGAAGTGCGTTGGGCTCTACGTCGGGACGTGCGTTGGGCTCTACTTCGGGACGTGCGTTGGGCTCTATGTCTGTAGTTAGCTAACTTTCTGCTCTACGTCGGGACGTGCGTTGGGCTCTATGTCTGTAGTTAGCTAACTTTCTGCTCTACGTCGGGACGTGCGTTGGGCGCTACGTCGGGACGTGCGTTGGGCTCTACGTCGGGACGTGCGTTGGGCTCTACGTCGGGATTTAGCTTACTTTCAGCTCTACGTCGGGACGTGCGTTGGCCTCTAGGTCGGGACGTGCGTTGGCCTCTAGGTCGGGACGTGCGTTGGCCTCTACGTCGGGACGTGCGTTGGCCTCTGCGTCGGGATTTAGCTTACTTTCAGCTCTACGTCGGGACGTGCGTTGGGCGCTACGTCGGGTTTTAGCTGACTTTCAGCTCTACGTCGGGACGTGCATTGGGCTCTACGTCGGGACGTGCGGTGGGCTCTACGTCGGGACGTGCGGTGGGCTCTACGTCGGGACGTGCGGTGGGCTCTACGTCGGGACGTGCGGTGGGCTCTACGTCGGGACGTGCGTTGGGCTCTACGTCGGGACGTGCATTGGGCTCTACGTCGGGATTTAGCTTACTTTCAGCTCATCGTCGGGACGTGCGTTGGGCTCTACGTCGGGATTTAGCTTACTTTCAGCTCTACGTCGGGACGTGCGTTGGCCTCTACGTCGGGACGTGCGTTGGCCTCTACGTCGGGATTTAGCTTACTTTCAGCTCTACGTCGGGACGTGTGTTGGGCTCTACGTCGGGATTTAGCTTACTTTTAGCTCTACGTCGGGACGTGCGTTGGGCTCTACGTCGGGACGTGCGTTGGGCTCTACGTCGGGACGTGCGTTGGGCTCTACGTCTGTAGTTAGCTAACTTTGAGCTCTACGTCGGGACGTGCGTTGGGCTCTACGTCGGGACGTGCGTTGGGCTCTACGTCGGGACGTGCGTTGGGCTCTACGACGGGACGTGCGTTGGGCTCTACGTCAGGATTTAGCTAACTTTCAGCTCTACGTCGGGACATGCGTTGGGCTCTACGTCGGGACGTGCGTTGGGCTCTACGTCGGGATTTAGCTTACTTTCAGCTCTACGTTGGGACGTGCGTTGGACTCTACGTCGGGATTTAGCTTACTTTCAGCTCTACGTCGGGACGTGCGTTGGGCTCTACGTCGGGACGTGCGTTGGGCTCTACGTCGGGACGTGCGTTGGGCTCTACGTCGGGACGTGCGTTGGGCTCTACGTCGGGACGTGCGTTGGGCTCTACGTCTGTATTTAGCTAACTTTCAGCTCTACGTCGGGACGTGCGTTGGGCTCTATGTCTGTTGTTAGCTAACTTTCAGCTCTACGTCGGGACGTGCGTTGGGCTCTACGTCTGTAGTTAGCTAACTTTCAGCTCTACGTCGGGACGTGCGTTGGGCGCTACGTCGGGACGTGCGTTGGGCTCTACGTCGGGACGTGCGTTGGGATCTACGTCGGGACGTGCGTTGGGATCTACGTCGGGACGTGCGTTGGGCTCTACGTCGGGACGTGCGTTGGGCTCTACGTCGGGATTTAACTTACTTTCAGCTCTACGTCGGGACGTGCGTTGGCCTCTACGTCGGGACGTGCGTTGGCCTCTACGTCGGGATTTAGCTTACTTTCAGCTCTACGTCGGGACGTGCGTTGGACTCTACGTCGGGACGTGCGTTGGCCTCTACGTCGGGATTTAGCTTACTTTCAGCTCTACGTCGGGACGTGCGTTGGCCTCTACGTCGGGACGTGCGTTGGCCTCTACTTCGGGATTTAGCTTACTTTCAGCTCTACGTCGGGACGTGCGTTGGCCTCTACGTCGGGACGTGCGTTGGCCTCTACGTCGGGATTTAGCTTACTTTCAGCTCCACGTCGGGACGTGCGTTGGGCTCTATGTCGGGTTTTAGCTTACTTTCAGCTCTACGTCGGGACGTGCGTTGGGCTCTACGTCGGGACGTGCGTTGGGCTCTACGTCGGGATTTAGCTTACTTTCAGCTCTACGTTGGGACGTGCGTTGGCCTCTACGTCGGGATTTAGCTTACTTTCAGCTCTACGTCGGGACTTGCGTTGGGCTCTACGTCGGGACGTGCGTTGGGCTCTACGTCGGGACGTGTGTTGGGCTCTACGTCGGGACGTGCGTTGGGCTCTACGTCGGGACGTGCGTTGGGCTCTACGTCGGGACGTGCGTTGGGCTCTACGTCTGTAGTTAGGTAACTTTTAGCTCTACGTCGGGACGTGCGTTGGGCTCTACGTCTGTAGTTAGCTAACTTTCAGCTCTACGTCGGGACGTGCGTTGGGCGCTACGTCGGGACGTGCGTTGGGCGCTACGTCGGGACGTACGTTGGGCTCTACGTCGGGACGTGCGTTGGGCTCTACTTCGGGACGTGCGTTGGGCTCTTCGTCGGGATTTAACTTACTTTCAGCTCTACGTCGGGACGTGCGTTGGCCTCTAAGTCGGGACGTGCGTTGGCCTCTAAGTCGGGACGTGCGTTGGCCTCTACGTCGGGACGTGCGTTGGCCTCTACGTCGGGACGTGCGTTGGCCTCTACGTCGGGATTTAGCTTACTTTCAGGTCTACGTCGGGATTTAGCTTACTTTCAGGTCTACGTCGGGACGTGCGTTGGACTCTACGTCGGGACATGCGTTGGGCTCTACGTCGGGATTTAGCTTACTGTCAGCTCTACGTCGGGACGTGCGTTGGCCTCTACGTCGGGACGTGCGTTGGGCTCTACGTCGGGATTTAGCTTACTTTCAGCTCTACGTCGGGACGTGCATTGGCCTCTACTTCGGGATTTAGCTTACTTTCAGCTCTACGTCGGGACGTGCGTTGGCCTCTACTTCGGGATTTAGCTTACTTTCAGCTCTACGTCGGGACGTGCGTTGGCCTCTACTTCGGGATTTAGCTTACTTTCAGCTCTACGTCGGGACGTGCGTTGGCCTCTACGTCGGGACGTGCGTTGGCCTCTACGTCGGGATTTAGCTTACTTTCAGCTCTACGTCGGGACGTGCGTTGGGCTCTACGTCGGGTTTTAGCTTACTTTCAGCTCTACGTCGGGACGTGCGTTGGGCTCTACGTCGGGACGTGCGTTGGGCTCTACGTCGGGACGTGCGTTGGGCTCTATGTCTGTAGTTAGCTAACTTTCTGCTCTACGTCGGGACGTGCGTTGGGCTCTATGTCTGTAGTTAGCTAACTTCCAGCTCTACGTCGGGACGTGCGTTGGGCTCTATGTCTGTAGTTAGCTAACTTCCAGCTCTACGTCGGGACGTGCGTTGGGCGCTACGTCGGGACGTGCGTTGGGCTCTACGTCGGGACGTGCGTTGGGCTCTACGTCGGGATTTAGCTTACTTTCAGCTCTACGTCGGGACGTGCGTTGGCCTCTACATCGGGACGTGCGTTGGCCTCTACGTCGGGACGTGCGTTGGCCTCTACGTCGGGACGTGCGTTGGCCTCTGCGTCGGGATTTAGCTTACTTTCAGCTCTACTTCGGGACGTGCATTGGGCTCTACGTCGGGACGTTCGGTGGGCTCTACTTCGGGACGTGCGTTGGGCGCCACTTCGGGACGTGCGTTGGGCGCTACGTCGGGATTTAGCTTACTTTCAGCTCTACGTCGGGACGTGCATTGGGCTCTACGTCGTGACGTGCGGTGGGCTCTACTTCGGGACGTGCGTTGGGCTCTACGTCGGGACGTGCGTTGGGCTCTACGTCGGGATTTAGCTTACTTTCAGCTCTACGTCGGGACGTGCGTTGGCCTCTACGTCGGGACGTGCGTTGGCCTCTACGTCGGGATTTAGCTTACTTTCAGCTCTACGTCGGGACGTGCGTTGGCCTCTACGTCGGGACGTGCGTTGGCCTCTAAGTCGGGACGTGCGTTGGCCTCTACGTCGGGATTTAGCTTACTTTCAGCTCTACGTCGGGACGTGTGTTGGGCTCTACGTCGGGATTTAGCTTACTTTTAGCTCTACGTCGGGACGTGCGTTGGGCTCTACGTCGGGACGTACGTTGGGCTCTACGTCTGTAGTTAGCTAACTTTCAGCTCTACGTCGGGACGTGCGTTGGGCTCTACGTCGGGACGTGCGTTGGGCTCTACGTCGGGACGTGCGTTGGGCTCTACGTCGGGATTTAGCTTACTTTCAGCTCTACGTCGGGACGTGCGTTGGCCTCTACGTCGGGACGTGCGTTGGCCTCTACGTCGGGACGTGCGTTGGCCTCTACGTCGGGACGTGCGTTGGCCTCTACGTCGGGACGTGCGTTGGCCTCTACGTCGGGACGTGCGTTGGCCTCTACGTCGGGACGTGCGTTGGCCTCTACGTCGGGACGTGCGTTGGCCTCTACGTCGGGATTTAGCTTACTTTCAGCTCTACGTCGGGATTTAGCTTACTTTCAGCTCTACGTCGGGATTTAGCTTACTTTCAGCTCTACGTCGGGACGTGCGTTGGGCTCTACGTCGGGACGTGCGTTGGGCTCTACGTCGGGACGTGCGTTGGGCTCTACGTCGGGACGTGCGTTGGGCTCTACGTCGGGACGTGCGTTGGGCTCTACGTCGGGACGTGCGTTGGGCGCTACGTCGGGACGTGCGTTGGGCTCTACGTCGGGACGTGCGTTGGGCTCTACGTCGGGATTTAACTTACTTTCAGCTCTACGTCGGGACGTGCGTTGGCCTCTACGTCGGGACGTGCGTTGGCCTCTATATCGGGATTTAGCTTACTTTCAGCTCTACGTCGGGACGTGCGTTGGCCTCTAAGTCGGGACGTGCGTTGGCCTCTACGTCGGGACGTGCGTTGGCCTCTAAGTCGGGACGTGCGTTGGGCTCTACGTCGGGACGTGCGTTGGCCTCTACGTCGGGACGTGCGTTGGCCTCTACATCGGGATTTAGCTTACTTTCAGCTCTACGTCGGGACGTGCGTTGGGCTCTACGTCGGGACGTGCGTTGGGCTCTACGTCGGGACGTGCGTTGGCCTCTACGTCGGGACGTGCGTTGGGCTCTACGTCGGGACGTGCGTTGGGCTCTACGTCGGGACGTGCGTTGGGCTCTACGTCGGGATTTAGCTTACTTTCAGCTCTACGTCGGGACGTGCGTTGGCCTCTACGTCGGGACGTGCGTTGGCCTCTACTTCGGGATTTAGCTTACTTTCAGCTCTACGTCGGGACGTGCGTTGGCCTCTAAGTCGGGACGTGCGTTGGCCTCTAAGTCGGGACGTGCGTTGGGCTCTACGTCGGGACGTGCGTTGGCCTCTAAGTCGGGACGTGCGTTGGGCTCTACGTCGGGACGTGCGTTGGCCTCTACGTCGGGACGTGCGTTGGCCTCTACGTCGGGATTTAGCTTACTTTCAGCTCTACGTCGGGACGTGCGTTGGGCTCTACGTCGTGACGTGCGTTGGGCTCTACGTCGGGACGTGCGTTGGGCTCTACGTCGGGACGTGCGTTGGGCTCTACGTCGGGACGTGCGTTGGGCTCTACGTCGGGACGTGCGTTGGGCTCTACGTCGGGATTTAGCTTACTTTCAGCTCTACGTCGGGACGTGCGTTGGCCTCTACGTCGGGACGTGCGTTGGCCTCTACGTCGGGACGTGCGTTGGCCTCTACTTCGGGATTTAGCTTACTTTCAGCTCTACGTCGGGACGTGCGTTGGCCTCTACGTCGGGACGTGCGTTGGCCTCTACGTCGGGACGTGCGTTGGCCTCTACGTCGGGACGTGCGTTGGCCTCTACGTCGGGACGTGCGTTGGCCTCTACGTCGGGACGTGCGTTGGCCTCTACGTCGGGACGTGCGTTGGCCTCTACGTCGGGACGTGCGTTGGCCTCTACGTCGGGACGTGCGTTGGCCTCTACGTCGGGACGTGCGTTGGCCTCTACGTCGGGACGTGCGTTGGCCTCTACGTCGGGACGTGCGTTGGCCTCTACGTCGGGACGTGCGTTGGCCTCTACATTGGGATTTAGCTTACTTTCAGCTCTACGTCGGGACGTGCGTTGGCCTCTACGTCGGGACGTGCGTTGGCCTCTACGTCGGGACGTGCGTTGGCCTCTACGTCGGGACGTGCGTTGGCCTCTACGTCGGGACGTGCGTTGGCCTCTACGTCGGGATTTAGCTTACTTTCAGCTCTACGTCGGGATTTAGCTTACTTTCAGCTCTACGTCGGGACGTGCGTTGGGCTCTACGTCGGGACGTGCGTTGGGCTCTACGTCGGGACGTGCGTTGGGCTCTACGTCGGGACGTGCGTTGGGCTCTACGTCGGGACGTGCGTTGGGCTCTACGTCGGGACGTGCGTTGGGCTCTACGTCGGGACGTGCGTTGGGCTCTACGTCGGGATTTAGCTAACTTTCAGCTCTACGTCGGGACGTGCGTTGGCCTCTACTTCGGGATTTAGCTTACTTTCAGCTCTACGTCGGGACGTGCGTTGGCCTCTACGTCGGGACGTGCGTTGGCCTCTACGTCGGGACGTGCGTTGGCCTCTACGTCGGGACGTGCGTTGGCCTCTACTTCGGGATTTAGCTTACTTTCAGCTCTACGTCGGGACGTGCGTTGGCCTCTACGTCGGGACGTGCGTTGGCCTCTACGTCGGGACGTGCGTTGGCCTCTACGTCGGGACGTGCGTTGGCCTCTACGTCGGGACGTGCGTTGGCCTCTACGTCGGGACGTGCGTTGGCCTCTACATTGGGATTTAGCTTACTTTCAGCTCTACGTCGGGACGTGCGTTGGGCTCTACGTCGGGACGTGCGTTGGGCTCTACGTCGGGACGTGCGTTGGCCTCTACGTCGGGACGTGCGTTGGCCTCTACGTCGGGACGTGCGTTGGCCTCTACGTCGGGACGTGCGTTGGCCTCTACGTCGGGACGTGCGTTGGGCTCTATGTCTGTAGTTAGCTAACTTTCTGCTCTACGTCGGGACGTGCGTTGGGCTCTATGTCTGTAGTTAGCTAACTTTCTGCTCTACGTCGGGACGTGCGTTGGGCGCTACGTCGGGACGTGCGTTGGGCTCTACGTCGGGACGTGCGTTGGGCTCTACGTCGGGACGTGCGTTGGGCTCTACGTCGGGATTTAGCTTACTTTCAGCTCTACGTCGGGACGTGCGTTGTCCTCTACGTCGGGACGTGCGTTGGCCTCTAGGTCGGGACGTGCGTTGGCCTCTACGTCGGGACGTGCGTTGGCGTCTGCGTCGGGATTTAGCTTACTTTCAGCTCTACGTCGGGACGTGCGTTGGCCTCTACGTCGGGACGTGCGTTGGGCGCTACGTCGGGATTTAGCTTACTTTCAGCTCTACGTCGGGACGTGCGTTGGGCTCTACGTCGGGACGTGCGTTGGGCTCTACGTCGGGACGTGCGTTGGCCTCTACGTCGGGACGTGCGTTGGCCTCTACGTCGGGACGTGCGTTGGCCTCTACGTCGGGACGTGCGTTGGCCTCTACGTCGGGATTTAGCTTACTTTCAGCTCTACGTCGGGACGTGCGTTGGCCTCTACGTTGGGACGTGCGTTGGCCTCTACGTCGGGACGTGCGTTGGCCTCTACGTCGGGACGTGCGTTGGCCTCTACGTCGGGATTTAGCTTACTTTCAGCTCTACGTCGGGACGTGCGTTGGCCTCTACGTCGGGACGTGCGTTGGCCTCTACGTCGGGATTTAGCTTACTTTTAGCTGTACGTCGGGACGTGCGTTGGGCTCTACGTCGGGACGTGCGTTGGGCTCTACGTCTGTAGTTAGCTAACTTTCAGCTCTACGTCGGGACGTGCGTTGGCCTCTAAGTCGGGACGTGCGTTGGCCTCTAAGTCGGGACGTGCGTTGGCCTCTAAGTCGGGACGTGCGTTGGCCTCTAAGTCGGGACGTGCGTTGGCCTCTAAGTCGGGACGTGCGTTGGCCTCTAAGTCGGGACGTGCGTTGGCCTCTACGTCGGGATTTAACTTACTTTCAGCTCTACGTCGGGACGTGCGCTGGGCTCTACGTCGGGACGTGCGCTGGGCTCTACGTCGGGACGTGCGCTGGGCTCTACGTCGGAACGTGCATTGGGCTCTATGTCGGGACGTGCGTTGGCCTCTACGTCGGGACGTGCGTTGGCCTCTACGTCGGGATTTAACTTACTTTCAGCTCTACGTCGGGACGTGCGTTGGGCGCTACGTCGGGACGTGCGCTGGGCTCTACGTCGGGACGTGCATTGGGCTCTACGTCGGGACGTGCGCTGGGCTCTACGTCTGTAGTTAGCTAACTTTCAGCTCTACGTCGGGACGTGCGTTTGGCGCTACGTCGGGACGTGCGTTGGGCTCTACGTCGGGATTTAGCTTACTTTCAGCTCTACGTCGGGACGTGCGTTGGCCTCTAGGTCGGGACGTGCGTTGGCCTCTAGGTCGGGACGTGCGTTGGCCTCTAGGTCGGGACGTGCGTTGGCCTCTAGGTCGGGACGTGCGTTGGCCTCTAGGTCGGGACGTGCGTTGGCCTCTACGTTCGGACGTGCGTTGGCCTCTACGTCGGGATTTAGCTTACTTTCAGCTCTACGTCGGGACGTGTGTTGGGCTCTACTTCGGGATTTAGCTTACTTTCAGCTCTACGTCGGGACGTGCGTTGGGCTCTATGTCGGGACGTGCGTTGGGCTCTACGTCTGTAGTTAGCTAACTTTCAGCTCTACGTCGGGACGTGCGTTGGGCGCTACGTCGGGACGTGCGTTGGGCGCTACGTCGGGACGTGCGTTGGGCGCTACGTCGGGATTTAGCTTAATTTCAGCTCTACGTCGGGACGTGCGTTGGCCTCTACGTCGGGACGTGCGTTGTCCTCTACGTCGGTACGTGCGTTGGCCTCTACGTCGGGACGTGCGTTGGCCTCTACGTCGGGATTTAACTTACTTTCAGCTCTACGTCGGGACGTGCGTTGGGCGCTACGTCGGGACGTGCGTTGGGCTCTACGTCGGGACGTGCGTTGGGCTCTACGTCGGGACGTGCGTTGGGCTCTACGTCGGGACGTGCGTTGGGCTCTACGTCGGGACGTGCGTTGGGCTCTACGTCGGGACGTGCGTTGGGCTCTACGTCGGGACGTGCGTTGGGCTCTACGTCGGGACGTGCGTTGGGCTCTACGTCTGTAGTTAGCTAACTTTCTGCTCTACGTTGGGACGTGCGTTGGGCTCTACGTCGGGATTTAGCTTACTTTCAGCTCTACGTCGGGACGTGCGTTGGGCTCTACGTCGGGACGTGCGTTGGGCTCTACGTCGGGACGTGCTTTGGGCTCTACGTCGGGACGTGCGTTGGGCTCTACGTCTGTAGTTAGCTAACTTTCAGCTCTACGTCGGGACGCGCGTTGGGCTCTACGTCGGGACGCGCGTTGGGCTCTACGTCGGGACGCGCGTTGGGCTCTACGTCGGGACGCGCGTTGGGCTCTACGTCGGGACGCGCGTTGGGCTCTACGTCGGGACGCGCGTTGGGCTCTACGTCGGGTTTTAGCTTACTTTCAGCTCTACGTCGGGACTTGCGTTGGGCTCTAGGTCGGGACGTGCGTTGGGCTCTACGTCGGGACGTGCGTTGGGCTCTACGTCGGGACGTGCGTTGGGCTCTACGTCGGGACGTGCTTTGGGCTCTACGTCGGGATTTAGCTTACTTTCAGCCTACGTCGGGACGTGCGTTGGGCTCTACGTCGGGACGTGCGTTGGGCTCTACGTCGGGACGTGCGTTGGGCTCTACGTCGGGACGTGCGTTGGCCTCTACGTCGGGACGTGCGTTGGCCTCTACGTCGGGATTTAGCTTACTTTCAGCTCTACGTCGGGACGTGCGTTGGGCGCTACGTCGGGACGTGCGTTGGGCGCTACGTCGGGATTTAGCTTACTTTCAGCTCTACGTCGGGACGTGCGTTGGGCTCTACGTCGGGACGTGCGTTGGGCTCTACGTCGGGACGTGCGTTGGGCTCTACGTCGGGATTTAGCTTACTTTCAGCTCTATGTCGTGACGTGCGTTGGCCTCTACGTCGGGACGTGCGTTGGCCTCTACGTCGGGACGTGCGTTGGCCTCTGCGTCGGGATTTAGCTTACTTTCAGCTCTACGTCGGGACGTGCGTTGGGCGCTACGTCGGGATTTAGCTTACTTTGAGCTCTACGTCGGGACGTGCATTGGGCTCTACGTCGGGACGTGCGGTGGGCTCTACGTCGGGACGTGCGGTGGGCTCTACGTCGGGACGTGCGGTGGGCTCTACGTCGGGATTTAGCTTACTTTCAGCTCTACGTCGGGACGTGCGTTGGCCTCTACGTCGGGACGTGCGTTGGGCGCTACGTCGGGATTTAGCTTACTTTGAGCTCTACGTCGGGACGTGCATTGGGCTCTACGTCGGGACGTGCGGTGGGCTCTACGTCGGGACGTGCGGTGGGCTCTACGTCGGGACGTGCGTTGGGCTCTACGTCGGGATTTAGCTTACTTTCAGCTCTACGTCGGGACGTGCGTTGGCCTCTACGTCGGGACGTGCGTTGGCCTCTACGTCGGGATTTAGCTTACTTTCAGCTCTACGTCGGGACGTGCGTTGGCCTCTACGTCGGGACGTGCGTTGGCCTCTACGTCGGGATTTAGCTTACTTTCAGCTCTACGTCGGGACGTGTGTTGGGCTCTACGTCGGGATTTAGCTTACTTTTAGCTCTACGTCGGGACGTGCGTTGGGCTCTACGTCGGGACGTGCGTTGGGCTCTACGTCGGGATTTAGCTTACTTTCAGCTCTACGTCGGGACGTGCGTTGGGCTCTACGTCGGGACGTGCGTTGGGCTCTACGTCGGGATTTAGCTTACTTTCAGCTCTACGTCGGGACGTGCGTTGGCCTCTAAGTCGGGACGTGCGTTGGCCTCTACGTCGGGACATGCGTTGGCCTCTACGTCGGGATTTAACTTACTTTCAGCTCTACGTCGGGACGTGCGTTGGGCTCTACGTCGGGTTTTAGCTTACTTTCAGCTCTACGTCGGGACTTGCGTTGGGCTCTAGGTCGGGACGTGCGTTGGGCTCTACGTCGGGACGTGCGTTGGGCTCTACGTCGGGACGTGCGTTGGGCTCTACGTCGGGACGTGCGTTGGGCTCTACGTCGGGACGTGCTTTGGGCTCTACGTCGGGATTTAGCTTACTTTCAGCTCTACGTCGGGACGTGCGTTGGGCTCTACGTCGGGACGTGCGTTGGGCTCTACGTCGGGACGTGCGTTGGGCTCTACGTCGGGACGTGCGTTGGCCTCTACGTCGGGACGTGCGTTGGCCTCTACGTCGGGATTTAGCTTACTTTCAGCTCTACGTCGGGACGTGCGTTGGGCGCTACGTCGGGACGTGCGTTGGGCGCTACGTCGGGATTTAGCTTACTTTCAGCTCTACGTCGGGACGTGCGTTGGGCTCTATGTCGGGACCTGCGTTGGGCTCTACGTCGGGACGTGCGTTGGGCTCTACGTCGGGATTTAGCTTACTTTCAGCTCTATGTCGTGACGTGCGTTGGCCTCTATGTCGGGACGTGCGTTGGCCTCTATGTCGGGACGTGCGTTGGCCTCTACGTCGGGACGTGCGTTGGCCTCTGCGTCGGGATTTAGCTTACTTTCAGCTCTACGTCGGGACGTGCGTTGGGCGCTACGTCGGGACGTGCGTTGGGCGCTACGTCGGGATTTAGCTTACTTTGAGCTCTACGTCGGGACGTGCGGTGGGCTCTACGTCGGGACGTGCGGTGGGCTCTACGTCGGGACGTGCGGTGGGCTCTACGTCGGGATTTAGCTTACTTGCAGCTCTACGTCGGGACGTGCGTTGGCCTCTACGTCGGGACGTGCGTTGGCCTCTACGTCGGGATTTAGCTTACTTTCAGCTCTACGTCGGGACGTGCGTTGGCCTCTACGTCGGGACGTGCGTTGGCCTCTACGTCGGGATTTAGCTTACTTTCAGCTCTACGTCGGGACGTGTGTTGGGCTCTACGTCGGGATTTAGCTTACTTTTAGCTCTACGTCGGGACGTGCGTTGGGCTCTACGTCTGTAGTTAGCTTACTTTCAGCTCTACGTCGGGACGTGCGTTGGGCTCTACGTCGGGACGTGCGTTGGGCTCTACGTCGGGACGTGCGTTGGGCTCTACGTCGGGACGTGCGTTGGGCTCTACGTCGGGATTTAGCTTACTTTCAGAACTACGTCGGGACGTGCGTTGGCCTCTAAGTCGGGACGTGCGTTGGCCTCTAAGTCGGGACGTGCGTTGGCCTCTAAGTCGGGACGTGCGTTGGCCTCTACGTCGGGACGTGCGTTGGCCTCTGCGTCGGGACGTGCGTTGGCCTCTGCGTCGGGATTTAGCTTACTTTTAGCTCTACGTCGGGACGTGCGTTGGGCGCTACGTCGGGACGTGCGTTGGGCGCTACGTCGGGACGTGCGTTGGGCGCTACGTCGGGATTTAGCTTACTTTGAGCTCTACGTCGGGACGTGCATTGGGCTCTACGTCGGGACGTGCGGTGGGCTCTACGTCGGGACGTGCGGTGGGCTCTACGTCGGGACGTGCGTTGGGCTCTACGTCGGGATTTAGCTTACTTTCAGCTCTACGTCGGGACGTGCGTTGGCCTCTACGTCGGGACGTGCGTTGGCCTCTACGTCGGGATTTAGCTTACTTTCAGCTCTACGTCGGGACGTGCGTTGGCCTCTACGTCGGGACGTGCGTTGGCCTCTACGTCGGGATTTAGCTTACTTTCAGCTCTACGTCGGGACGTGTGTTGGGCTCTACGTCGGGATTTAGCTTACTTTTAGCTCTACGTCGGGACGTGCGTTGGGCTCTACGTCGGGACGTGCGTTGGGCTCTACGTCTGTAGTTAGCTTACTTTCAGCTCTACGTCGGGACGTGCGTTGGGCTCTACGTCGGGACGTGCGTTGGGCTCTACGTCGGGATTTAGCTTACTTTCAGCTCTACGTCGGGACGTGCGTTGGCCTCTAAGTCGGGACGTGCGTTGGCCTCTACGTCGGGACATGCGTTGGCCTCTACGTCGGGATTTAACTTACTTTCAGCTCTACGTCGGGACGTGCGTTGGGCTCTACGTCGGGTTTTAGCTTACTTTCAGCTCTACGTCGGGACTTGCGTTGGGCTCTAGGTCGGGACGTGCGTTGGGCTCTACGTCGGGACGTGCGTTGGGCTCTATGTCTGTAGTTAGCTAACTTTCTGCTCTACGTCGGGACGTGCGTTGGGCTCTATGTCTGTAGTTAGCTAACTTTCAGCTCTACGTCGGGACGTGCGTTGGGCGCTACGTCGGGACGTGCGTTGGGCTCTACGTCGGGACGTGCGTTGGGCTCTACGTCGGGACGTGCGTTGGGCTCTACATCGGGATTTAACTTACTTTCAGCTCTACGTCGGGACGTGCGTTGGCCTCTAAGTCGGGACGTGCGTTGGCCTCTAAGTCGGGACGTGCGTTGGCCTCTAAGTCGGGACGTGCGTTGGCCTCTACGTCGGGACGTGCGTTGGCCTCTAAGTCGGGACGTGCGTTGGCCTCTACGTCGGGAAGTGCCTTGGCCTCTACATCGGGATTTAGCTTACTTTCAGCTCTACGTCGGGACGTGCGTTGGCCTCTACGTCGGGACGTGCGTTGGCCTCTACTTCGGGATTTAGCTTACTTTCAGCTCTACGTCGGGACGTGCGTTGGGCTTTACGTCGGGTTTTAGCTTACTTTCAGCTCTACGTCGGGACTTGCGTTGGGCTCTAGGTCGGGACGTGCGTTGGGCTCTACGTCGGGACGTGCGTTGGGCTCTACGTCGGGACGTGCGTTGGCCTCTACGTCGGGACGTGCGTTGGCCTCTAAGTCGGGACGTGCGTTGGCCTCTACGTCGGGAAGTGCCTTGGCCTCTACATCGGGATTTAGCTTACTTTCAGCTCTACGTCGGGACGTGCGTTGGCCTCTACGTCGGGACGTGCGTTGGCCTCTACTTCGGGATTTAGCTTACTTTCAGCTCTACGTCGGGACGTGCGTTGGGCTCTACGTCGGGTTTTAGCTTACTTTCAGCTCTACGTCGGGACTTGCGTTGGGCTCTAGGTCGGGACGTGCGTTGGGCTCTACGTCGGGACGTGCGTTGGGCTCTATGTCTGTAGTTAGCTAACTTTCTGCTCTACGTCGGGACGTGCGTTGGGCTCTATGTCTGTAGTTAGCTAACTTTCAGCTCTACGTCGGGACGTGCGTTGGGCGCTACGTCGGGACGTGCGTTGGGCGCTACGTCGGGACGTGCGTTGGGCTCTACGTCGGGACGTGCGTTGGGCTCTACGTCGGGATTTAGCTTACTTTCAGCTCTACGTCGGGACGTGCCTTGGCCTCTACGTCGGGACGTGCGTTGGCCTCTACGTCGGGACGTGCTTTGGGCTCTACGTCGCCACGTGCGTTGGCCTCTACGTCGGGACGTGCGTTGGCGTCTACGTCGGGATTTAGCTTACTTTCAGCTCTACGTCGGGACGTGCGTTGGGCTCTACGTCGGGACGTGCGTTGGGCTCTACGTCGGGACGCGCGTGGGGCTCTACGTCGGGGCGCGCGTTGGGCTCTACGTCTGTAGTTAGCTAACTTTCAGCTCTACGTCGGGACGCGCGTTGGGCTCTTCGTCTGTAGTTAGCTAACTTTCAGCTCTACGTCGGGACGTGCGTTGGGCTCTACGTCGGGACGTGCGTTGGGCTCTACGTCGGGATTTAGCTTACTTTCAGGTCTACGTCGGGACGTGCGTTGGGCTCTACGTCGGGACGTGCGTTGGGCTCTACGTCGGGACGTGCGTTGGGCTCTACGTCGGGACGTGCGTTGGGCTCTACGTCGGGACGTGCGTTGGGCTCTACGTCTGTAGTTAGCTAACTTTCAGCTCTACGTCGGGACGTGCGTTGGGCTCTACGTCTGTAGTTAGCTAACTTTCAGCTCTACGTCGGGACGTGCGTTGGGCTCTACGTCTGTAGTTAGCTAACTTTCAGCTCTACGTCGGGACGTGCGTTGGGCTCTACGTCTGTAGTTAGCTAACTTTCAGCTCTACGTCGGGACGTGCGTTGGGCTCTACGTCGGGACGTGCGTTGGGCTCTACGTCGGGACGTGCTTTGGGCTCTACGTCGGGATTTAGCTTACTTTCAGCTCTACGTCGGGACGTGCGTTGGGCTCTACGTCGGGACGTGCGTTGGGCTCTACGTCGGGACGTGCGTTGGGCTCTACGTCGGGACGTGCGTTGGCCTCTACGTCGGGACGTGCGTTGGCCTCTACGTCGGGATTTAGCTTACTTTCAGCTCTACGTCGGGACGTGCGTTGGGCGCTACTTCGGGACGTGCGTTGGGCGCTACGTCGGGATTTAGCTTACTTTCAGCTCTACGTCGGGACGTGCGTTGGGCTCTATGTCGGGACGTGCGTTGGGCTCTACGTCGGGACGTGCGGTGGGCTCTACGTCGGGACGTGCGTTGGCCTCTACGTCGGGACGTGCGTTGGCCTCTACGTCGGGACGTGCGTTGGCCTCTGCGTCGGGATTTAGCTTACTTTCAGCTCTACGTCGGGACGTGCGTTGGGCGCTACGTCGGGACGTGCGTTGGGCGCTACGTCGGGACGTGCGTTGGGCGCTACGTCGGGATTTAGCTTACTTTGAGCTCTACGTCGGGACGTGCGGTGGGCTCTACGTCGGGACGTGCGGTGGGCTCTACGTCGGGACGTGCGTTGGGCTCTACGTCGGGATTTAGCTTACTTTCAGCTCTACGTCGGGACGTGCGTTGGCCTCTACGTCGGGACGTGCGTTGGCCTCTACGTCGGGACGTGCGTTGGCCTCTACGTCGGGACGTGCGTTGGCCTCTACGTCGGGATTTAGCTTACTTTCAGCTCTACGTCGGGACGTGCGTTGGCCTCTACGTCGGGACGTGCGTTGGCCTCTACGTCGGGATTTAGCTTACTTTCAGCTCTACGTCGGGACGTGTGTTGGGCTCTACGTCGGGATTTAGCTTACTTTTAGCTCTACGTCGGGACGTGCGTTGGGCTCTACGTCTGTAGTTAGCTTACTTTCAGCTCTACGTCGGGACGTGCGTTGGGCTCTACGTCGGGACGTGCGTTGGGCTCTACGTCGGGACGTGCGTTGGGCTCTACGTCGGGATTTAGCTTACTTTCAGCTCTACGTCGGGACGTGCGTTGGCCTCTAAGTCGGGACGTGCGTTGGCCTCTAAGTCGGGACGTGCGTTGGCCTCTGCGTCGGGACGTGCGTTGGCCTCTGCGTCGGGACGTGCGTTGGCCTCTGCGTCGGGACGTGCGTTGGCCTCTGCGTCGGGATTTAGCTTACTTTCAGCTCTACGTCGGGACGTGCGTTGGGCGCTACGTCGGGACGTGCGTTGGGCGCTACGTCGGGATTTAGCTTACTTTGAGCTCTACGTCGGGACGTGCATTGGGCTCTACGTCGGGACGTGCGGTGGGCTCTACGTCGGGACGTGCGGTGGGCTCTACGTCGGGATTTAGCTTACTTTCAGCTCTACGTCGGGACGTGCGTTGGCCTCTACGTCGGGACGTGCGTTGGCCTCTACGTCGGGATTTAGCTTACTTTCAGCTCTACGTCGGGACGTGCGTTGGGCTTTACGTCGGGTTTTAGCTTACTTTCAGCTCTACGTCGGGACTTGCGTTGGGCTCTAGGTCGGGACGTGCGTTGGGCTCTACGTCGGGACGTGCGTTGGGCTCTACGTCGGGACGTGCGTTGGCCTCTACGTCGGGACGTGCGTTGGCCTCTACGTCGGGACGTGCGTTGGCCTCTACGTCGGGAAGTGCCTTGGCCTCTACATCGGGATTTAGCTTACTTTCAGCTCTACGTCGGGACGTGCGTTGGCCTCTACGTCGGGACGTGCGTTGGCCTCTACTTCGGGATTTAGCTTACTTTCAGCTCTACGTCGGGACGTGCGTTGGGCTCTACGTCGGGTTTTAGCTTACTTTCAGCTCTACGTCGGGACTTGCGTTGGGCTCTAGGTCGGGACGTGCGTTGGGCTCTACGTCGGGACGTGCGTTGGGCTCTATGTCTGTAGTTAGCTAACTTTCTGCTCTACGTCGGGACGTGCGTTGGGCTCTATGTCTGTAGTTAGCTAACTTTCAGCTCTACGTCGGGACGTGCGTTGGGCGCTACGTCGGGACGTGCGTTGGGCGCTACGTCGGGACGTGCGTTGGGCTCTACGTCGGGACGTGCGTTGGGCTCTACGTCGGGATTTAGCTTACTTTCAGCTCTACGTCGGGACGTGCCTTGGCCTCTACGTCGGGACGTGCGTTGGCCTCTACGTCGGGACGTGCTTTGGGCTCTACGTCGCCACGTGCGTTGGCCTCTACGTCGGGACGTGCGTTGGCGTCTACGTCGGGATTTAGCTTACTTTCAGCTCTACGTCGGGACGTGCGTTGGGCTCTACGTCGGGACGTGCGTTGGGCTCTACGTCGGGACGCGCGTGGGGCTCTACGTCGGGGCGCGCGTTGGGCTCTACGTCTGTAGTTAGCTAACTTTCAGCTCTACGTCGGGACGCGCGTTGGGCTCTTCGTCTGTAGTTAGCTAACTTTCAGCTCTACGTCGGGACGTGCGTTGGGCTCTACGTCGGGACGTGCGTTGGGCTCTACGTCGGGATTTAGCTTACTTTCAGGTCTACGTCGGGACGTGCGTTGGGCTCTACGTCGGGACGTGCGTTGGGCTCTACGTCGGGACGTGCGTTGGGCTCTACGTCGGGACGTGCGTTGGGCTCTACGTCGGGACGTGCGTTGGGCTCTACGTCGGGACGTGCGTTGGGCTCTACGTCTGTAGTTAGCTAACTTTCAGCTCTACGTCGGGACGTGCGTTGGGCTCTACGTCTGTAGTTAGCTAACTTTCAGCTCTACGTCGGGACGTGCGTTGGGCTCTACGTCTGTAGTTAGCTAACTTTCAGCTCTACGTCGGGACGTGCGTTGGGCTCTACGTCTGTAGTTAGCTAACTTTCAGCTCTACGTCGGGACGTGCGTTGGGCTCTACGTCGGGACGTGCGTTGGGCTCTACGTCGGGATTTAGCTTACTTTCAGCTCTACGTCGGGACGTGCGTTGGGCTCTACGTCGGGACGTGCGTTGGGCTCTACGTCGGGACGTGCGTTGGGCTCTACGTCGGGACGTGCGTTGGCCTCTACGTCGGGACGTGCGTTGGCCTCTACGTCGGGATTTAGCTTACTTTCAGCTCTACGTCGGGACGTGCGTTGGGCGCTACTTCGGGACGTGCGTTGGGCGCTACGTCGGGATTTAGCTTACTTTCAGCTCTACGTCGGGACGTGCGTTGGGCTCTATGTCGGGACGTGCGTTGGGCTCTACGTCGGGACGTGCGTTGGGCTCTACGTCCGGATTTAGCTTACTTTCAGCTCTACGTCGGGACGTGCGTTGGCCTCTACGTCGGGACGTGCGTTGGCCTCTACGTCGGGACGTGCGTTGGCCTCTACGTCGGGACGTGCGTTGGCCTCTGCGTCGGGATTTAGCTTACTTTCAGCTCTACGTCGGGACGTGCGTTGGGCGCTACGTCGGGACGTGCGTTGGGCGCTACGTCGGGACGTGCGTTGGGCGCTACGTCGGGATTTAGCTTACTTTGAGCTCTACGTCGGGACGTGCGGTGGGCTCTACGTCGGGACGTGCGGTGGGCTCTACGTCGGGACGTGCGTTGGGCTCTACGTCGGGATTTAGCTTACTTTCAGCTCTACGTCGGGACGTGCGTTGGCCTCTACGTCGGGACGTGCGTTGGCCTCTACGTCGGGACGTGCGTTGGCCTCTACGTCGGGACGTGCGTTGGCCTCTACGTCGGGATTTAGCTTACTTTCAGCTCTACGTCGGGACGTGCGTTGGCCTCTACGTCGGGACGTGCGTTGGCCTCTACGTCGGGATTTAGCTTACTTTCAGCTCTACGTCGGGACGTGTGTTGGGCTCTACGTCGGGATTTAGCTTACTTTTAGCTCTACGTCGGGACGTGCGTTGGGCTCTACGTCTGTAGTTAGCTTACTTTCAGCTCTACGTCGGGACGTGCGTTGGGCTCTACGTCGGGACGTGCGTTGGGCTCTACGTCGGGACGTGCGTTGGGCTCTACGTCGGGATTTAGCTTACTTTCAGCTCTACGTCGGGACGTGCGTTGGCCTCTAAGTCGGGACGTGCGTTGGCCTCTAAGTCGGGACGTGCGTTGGCCTCTGCGTCGGGACGTGCGTTGGCCTCTGCGTCGGGACGTGCGTTGGCCTCTGCGTCGGGACGTGCGTTGGCCTCTGCGTCGGGATTTAGCTTACTTTCAGCTCTACGTCGGGACGTGCGTTGGGCGCTACGTCGGGACGTGCGTTGGGCGCTACGTCGGGATTTAGCTTACTTTGAGCTCTACGTCGGGACGTGCATTGGGCTCTACGTCGGGACGTGCGGTGGGCTCTACGTCGGGACGTGCGGTGGGCTCTACGTCGGGATTTAGCTTACTTTCAGCTCTACGTCGGGACGTGCGTTGGCCTCTACGTCGGGACGTGCGTTGGCCTCTACGTCGGGATTTAGCTTACTTTCAGCTCTACGTCGGGACGTGCGTTGGCCTCTACGTCGGGACGTGCGTTGGCCTCTACGTCGGGATTTAGCTTACTTTCAGCTCTACGTCGGGACGTCTGTTGGGCTCTACGTCGGGATTTAGCTTACTTTTAGCTCTACGTCGGGACGTGCGTTGGGCTCTACGTCGGGACGTGCGTTGGGCTCTACGTCTGTAGTTAGCTTACTTTCAGCTCTACGTCGGGACGTGCGTTGGGCTCTACGTCGGGACGTGCGTTGGGCTCTACGTCGGGACGTGCGTTGGGCTCTACGTCGGGACGTGCGTTGGGCTCTACGTCGGGATTTAGCTTACTTTCAGCTCTACGTCGGGACGTGCGTTGGCCTCTAAGTCGGGACGTGCGTTGGCCTCTACGTCGGGACATGCGTTGGCCTCTACGTCGGGATTTAACTTACTTTCAGCTCTACGTCGGGACGTGCGTTGGGCTCTACGTCGGGTTTTAGCTTACTTTCAGCTCTACGTCGGGACTTGCGTTGGGCTCTAGGTCGGGACGTGCGTTGGGCTCTACGTCGGGACGTGCGTTGGGCTCTATGTCTGTAGTTAGCTAACTTTCTGCTCTACGTCGGGACGTGCGTTGGCCTCTATGTCTGTAGTTAGCTAACTTTCAGCTCTACGTCGGGACGTGCGTTGGGCGCTACGTCGGGACGTGCGTTGGGCTCTACGTCGGGACGTGCGTTGGGCTCTACGTCGGGATTTAGCTTACTTTCAGCTCTACGTCGGGACGTGCCTTGGCCTCTACGTCGGGACGTGCGTTGGCCTCTACGTCGGGACGTGCTTTGGGCTCTACGTCGCCACGTGCGTTGGCCTCTACGTCGGGACGTGCGTTGGCGTCTACGTCGGGATTTAGCTTACTTTCAGCTCTACGTCGGGACGTGCGTTGGGCTCTACGTCGGGACGTGCGTTGGGCTCTACGTCGGGACACGCGTGGGGCTCTACGTCGAGGCGCGCGTTGGGCTCTACGTCTGTAGTTAGCTAACTTTCAGCTCTACGTCGGGACGTGCGTTGGGCTCTACGTCGGGATTTAGCTTACTTTCAGCTCTACGTCGGGACGTGCGTTGGGCTCTACGTCGGGACGTGCGTTGGGCTCTACGTCGGGATTTAGCTTACTTTCAGGTCTACGTTGGGACGTGCGTTGGGCTCTACGTCGGGACGTGCGTTGGGCTCTACGTCGGGACGTGCGTTGGGCTCTACGTCGGGACGTGCGTTGGGCTCTACGTCGGGACGTGCGTTGGGCTCTATGTCTGTAGTTAGCTAACTTTCAGCTCTACGTCGGGACGTGCGTTGGGCTCTACGTCTGTAGTTAGCTAACTTTCAGCTCTACGTCGGGACGTGCGTTGGGCTCTACATCTGTAGTTAGCTAACTTTCAGCTCTACGTCGGGACGTGCGTGGGGCTCTACGTCGGGACGTGCGTTGGGCTCTACGTCGGGACGTGCGTTGGGCTCTACGTCGGGACGTGCGTTGGGCTCTACGTCGGGACACGCGTGGGGCTCTACGTCTGTAGTTAGCTAACTTTCAGCTCTACGTCGGGACGTGCGTTGGGCTCTACGTCGGGATTTAGCTTACTTTCAGCTCTACGTCGGGACGTGCGTTGGGCTCTACGTCGGGACGTGCGTTGGGCTCTACGTCGGGATTTAGCTTACTTTCAGGTCTATGTTGGGACGCGCGTTGGGCTCTACGTCGGGACGTGCGTTGGGCTCTACGTCGGGACGTGCGTTGGGCTCTACGTCGGGACGTGCCTTGGGCTCTACGTCGGGACGTGCGTTGGGCTCTACGTCGGGACGTGCGTTGGGCTCTACGTCGGGACGTGCGTTGGGCTCTACGTCGGGACGTGCGTTGGGCTCTACGTCTGTAGTTAGCTAACTTTCAGCTCTACGTCGGGACGTGCGTTGGGCTCTACGTCTGTAGTTAGCTAACTTTCAGCTCTACGTCGGGACGTGCGTTGGGCTCTACATCTGTAGTTAGCTAACTTTCAGCTCTACGTTGGGACGTGCGTTGGGCTCTACGTCGGGACGTGCGTTGGGCTCTACGTCGGGACGTGCGTTGGGCTCTACGTCGGGACGTGCGTTGGGCTCTACGTCGGGACGTGCTTTGGGCTCTACGTCGGGATTTAGCTTACTTTCAGCTCTACGTCGGGACGTGCGTTGGGCTCTACGTCGGGACGTGCGTTGGGCTCTACGTCGGGACGTGCGTTGGGCTCTACGTCGGGACGTGCGTTGGGCTCTACGTCGGGACGTGCGTTGGCCTCTACGTCGGGATTTAGCTTACTTTCAGCTCTACGTCGGGACGTGCGTTGGGCGCTACGTCGGGACGTGTGTTGGGCGCTACTTCGGGACGTGCGTTGGGCGCTACGTCGGGATTTAGCTTACTTTCAGCTCTACGTCGGGACGTGCGTTGGGCTCTATGTCGGGACGTGCGTTGGGCTCTACGTCGGGACGTGCGTTGGGCTCTACGTCGGGATTTAGCTTACTTTCAGCTCTACGTCGGGACGTGCGTTGGCCTCTACGTCGGGACGTGCGTTGGCCTCTACGTCGGGACGTGCGTTGGCCTCTGCGTCGGGATTTAGCTTACTTTCAGCTCTACGTCGGGACGTGCGTTGGGCGCTACGTCGGGACGTGTGTTGGGCGCTACGTCGGGATTTAGCTTACTTTGAGCTCTACGTCGGGACGTGCGGTGGGTTCTACGTCGGGACGTGCGGTGGGCTCTACGTCGGGACGTGCGTTGGGCTCTACGTCGGGATTTAGCTTACTTTCAGCTCTACGTCGGGACGTGCGTTGGCCTCTACGTCGGGACGTGCGTTAGCCTCTACGTCGGGATTTAGCTTACTTTCAGCTCTACGTCGGGACGTGCGTTGGCCTCTACGTCGGGACGTGCGTTGGCCTCTACGTCGGGATTTAGCTTACTTTCAGCTCTACGTCGGGACGTCTGTTGGGCTCTACGTCGGGATTTAGCTTACTTTTAGCTCTACGTCGGGACGTGCGTTGGGCTCTACGTCGGGACGTGCGTTGGGCTCTACGTCTGTAGTTAGCTTACTTTCAGCTCTACGTCGGGACGTGCGTTGGGCTCTACGTCGGGACGTGCGTTGGGCTCTACGTCGGGACGTGCGTTGGGCTCTACGTCGGGATTTAGCTTACTTTCAGCTCTACGTCGGGACGTGCGTTGGCCTCTAAGTCGGGACGTGCGTTGGCCTCTACGTCGGGACATGCGTTGGCCTCTACGTCGGGATTTAACTTACTTTCAGCTCTACGTCGGGACGTGCGTTGGGCTCTACGTCGGGTTTTAGCTTACTTTCAGCTCTACGTCGGGACTTGCGTTGGGCTCTAGGTCGGGACGTGCGTTGGGCTCTACGTCGGGACGTGCGTTGGGCTCTATGTCTGTAGTTAGCTAACTTTCTGCTCTACGTCGGGACGTGCGTTGGCCTCTATGTCTGTAGTTAGCTAACTTTCAGCTCTACGTCGGGACGTGCGTTGGGCGCTACGTCGGGACGTGCGTTGGGCTCTACGTCGGGACGTGCGTTGGGCTCTACGTCGGGATTTAGCTTACTTTCAGCTCTACGTCGGGACGTGCCTTGGCCTCTACGTCGGGACGTGCGTTGGCCTCTACGTCGGGACGTGCTTTGGGCTCTACGTCGCCACGTGCGTTGGCCTCTACGTCGGGACGTGCGTTGGCGTCTACGTCGGGATTTAGCTTACTTTCAGCTCTACGTCGGGACGTGCGTTGGGCTCTACGTCGGGACGTGCGTTGGGCTCTACGTCGGGACACGCGTGGGGCTCTACGTCGAGGCGCGCGTTGGGCTCTACGTCTGTAGTTAGCTAACTTTCAGCTCTACGTCGGGACGTGCGTTGGGCTCTACGTCGGGATTTAGCTTACTTTCAGCTCTACGTCGGGACGTGCGTTGGGCTCTACGTCGGGACGTGCGTTGGGCTCTACGTCGGGATTTAGCTTACTTTCAGGTCTACGTTGGGACGTGCGTTGGGCTCTACGTCGGGACGTGCGTTGGGCTCTACGTCGGGACGTGCGTTGGGCTCTACGTCGGGACGTGCGTTGGGCTCTACGTCGGGACGTGCGTTGGGCTCTATGTCTGTAGTTAGCTAACTTTCAGCTCTACGTCGGGACGTGCGTTGGGCTCTACGTCTGTAGTTAGCTAACTTTCAGCTCTACGTCGGGACGTGCGTTGGGCTCTACATCTGTAGTTAGCTAACTTTCAGCTCTACGTCGGGACGTGCGTGGGGCTCTACGTCGGGACGTGCGTTGGGCTCTACGTCGGGACGTGCGTTGGGCTCTACGTCGGGACGTGCGTTGGGCTCTACGTCGGGACGTGCGTTGGGCTCTACGTCGGGACACGCGTGGGGCTCTACGTCTGTAGTTAGCTAACTTTCAGCTCTACGTCGGGACGTGCGTTGGGCTCTACGTCGGGATTTAGCTTACTTTCAGCTCTACGTCGGGACGTGCGTTGGGCTCTACGTCGGGACGTGCGTTGGGCTCTACGTCGGGATTTAGCTTACTTTCAGGTCTACGTTGGGACGCGCGTTGGGCTCTACGTCGGGACGTGCGTTGGGCTCTACGTCGGGACGTGCGTTGGGCTCTACGTCGGGACGTGCGTTGGGCTCTACGTCGGGACGTGCGTTGGGCTCTACGTCGGGACGTGCGTTGGGCTCTACGTCTGTAGTTAGCTAACTTTCAGCTCTACGTCGGGACGTGCGTTGGGCTCTACGTCTGTAGTTAGCTAACTTTCAGCTCTACGTCGGGACGTGCGTTGGGCTCTACATCTGTAGTTAGCTAACTTTCAGCTCTACGTTGGGACGTGCGTTGGGCTCTACGTCGGGACGTGGGTTGGGCTCTACGTCGGGACGTGCGTTGGGCTCTACGTCGGGACGTGCGTTGGGCTCTACGTCGGGATTTAGCTTACTTTCAGCTCTACGTCGGGACGTGCGTTGGGCTCTACGTCGGGACGTGCGTTGGGCTCTACGTCGGGACGTGCGTTGGGCTCTACGTCGGGACGTGCGTTGGCCTCTACGTCGGGATTTAGCTTACTTTCAGCTCTACGTCGGGACGTGCGTTGGGCGCTACGTCGGGACGTGTGTTGGGCGCTACTTCGGGACGTGCGTTGGGCGCTACGTCGGGATTTAGCTTACTTTCAGCTCTACGTCGGGACGTGCGTTGGGCTCTATGTCGGGACGTGCGTTGGGCTCTACGTCGGGACGTGCGTTGGGCTCTACGTCGGGATTTAGCTTACTTTCAGCTCTACGTCGGGACGTGCGTTGGCCTCTACGTCGGGACGTGCGTTGGCCTCTACGTCGGGACGTGCGTTGGCCTCTGCGTCGGGATTTAGCTTACTTTCAGCTCTACGTCGGGACGTGCGTTGGGCGCTACGTCGGGACGTGTGTTGGGCGCTACGTCGGGATTTAGCTTACTTTGAGCTCTACGTCGGGACGTGCGGTGGGTTCTACGTCGGGACGTGCGGTGGGCTCTACGTCGGGACGTGCGTTGGGCTCTACGTCGGGATTTAGCTTACTTTCAGCTCTACGTCGGGACGTGCGTTGGCCTCTACGTCGGGACGTGCGTTGGCCTCTACGTCGGGATTTAGCTTACTTTCAGCTCTACGTCGGGACGTGCGTTGGCCTCTACGTCGGGACGTGCGTTGGCCTCTACGTCGGGATTTAGCTTACTTTCAGCTCTACGTCGGGACGTGTGTTGGGCTCTACGTCGGGATTTAGCTTACTTTTAGCTCTACGTCGGGACGTGCGTTGGGCTCTACGTCTGTAGTTAGCTTACTTTCAGCTCTACGTCGGGACGTGCGTTGGGCTCTACGTCGGGACGTGCGTTGGGCTCTACGTCGGGACGTGCGTTGGGCTCTACGTCGGGACGTGCGTTGGGCTCTACGTCGGGATTTAGCTTACTTTCAGCTCTACGTCGGGACGTGCGTTGGCCTCTAAGTCGGGACGTGCGTTGGCCTCTACGTCGGGACGTGCGTTGGCCTCTGCGTCGGGATTTAGCTTACTTTCAGCTCTACGTCGGGACGTGCGTTGGGCGCTACGTCGGGACGTGCGTTGGGCGCTACGTCGGGACGTGCGTTGGGCGCTACGTCGGGATTTAGCTTACTTTGAGCTCTACGTCGGGACGTGCATTGGGCTCTACGTCGGGACGTGCGGTGGGCTCTACGTCGGGACGTGCGGTGGGCTCTACGTCGGGACGTGCATTGGGCTCTACGTCGGGATTTAGCTTACTTTCAGCTCTACAACGGGACGTGCGTTGGCCTCTACGTCGGGACGTGCGTTGGCCTCTACGTCGGGATTTAGCTTACTTTCAGCTCTACGTCGGGACGTGCGTTGGCCTCTACGTCGGGACGTGCGTTGGCCTCTACGTCGGGACGTGCGTTGGCCTCTACGTCGGGACGTGCGTTGGCCTCTACGTCGGGACGTGCGTTGGCCTCTACGTCGGGATTTAGCTTACTTTCAGCTCTACGTCGGGACGTGTGTTGGGCTCTACGTCGGGATTTAGCTTACTTTTAGCTCTACGTCGGGACGTGCGTTGGGCTCTACGTCGGGACGTGCGTTGGGCTCTACGTCTGTAGTTAGCTTACTTTCAGCTCTACGTCGGGACGTGCGTTGGGCTCTACGTCGGGACGTGCGTTGGGCTCTACGTCGGGACGTGCGTTGGGCTCTACGTCGGGATTTAGCTTACTTTCAGCTCTAAGTCGGGACGTGCGTTGGCCTCTAAGTCGGGACGTGCGTTGGCCTCTAAGTCGGGACGTGCGTTGGCCTCTACGTCGGGACGTGCGTTGGCCTCTACGTCGGGATTTAACTTACTTTCAGCTCTACGTCGGGACGTGCGTTGGGTGCTACGTCGGGACGTGCGTTGGGCTCTACGTCGGGACGTGCGTTGGGCTCTACGTCTGTAGTTAGCTAACTTTCAGCTCTACGTCGGGACGTGCGTTGGGCTCTACGTCGGGACGTGCGTTGGGCTCTACGTCGGGACGTGCGTTGGGCTCTACGTCGGGACGTGCGTTGGGCTCTACGTCGGGACGTGCGTTGGGCTCTACGTCGGGACGTGCGTTGGGCTGTACGTCGGGATTTAGCTTACTTTCAGCTCTACGTCGGGACGTGCGTTGGCCTCTAGGTCGGGACGTGCGTTGGCCTCTAGGTCGGGACGTGCGTTGGCCTCTACGTCGGGACGTGCGTTGGCCTCTACGTCGGGATTTAGCTTACTTTCAGCTCTACGTCGGGACGTGTGTTGGGCTCTACTTCGGGATTTAGCTAACTTTCAGCTCTACGTCGGGACGTGCGTTGGGCGCTACGTCGGGACGTGCGTTGGGCGCTACGTCGGGATTTAGCTTACTTTCAGCTCTACGTCGGGACGTGCGTTGGCCTCTACGTCGGGACGTGCGTTGTCCTCTACGTCGGGACGTGCGTTGGCCTCTAAGTCGGGACGTGCGTTGGCCTCTAAGTCGGGACGTGCGTTGGCCTCTACGTCGGGACGTGCGTTGGCCTCCTCGTCGGGATTTAACTTACTTTCAGCTCTACGTCGGGACGTGCGTTGGGCGCTACGTCGGGACGTGCGTTGGGCTCTACGTCGGGACGTGCGTTGGGCTCTACGTCGGGATTTAGCTTACTTTCAGCTCTACGTCGGGACGTGCGTTGGGCGCTACGTCGGGACGTGCGTTGGCCTCTACGTCGGGACGTGCGTTGGGCGCTACGTCGGGACGTGCGTTGGCCTCTACGTCGGGACATGCGTTGGCCTCTACGTCGGGATTTAACTTACTTTCAGCTCTACGTCGGGACGTGCGTTGGGCTCTACGTCGGGACGTGCGTTTGGCTCTACGTCGGGACGTGCGTTGAGCTCTTCGTTGGGACACGCGTTGGGCTCTACGTCGGGACGCGCGTTGGGCTCTACGTCTGTAGTTAGCTAACTTTCAGCTCTACGTCGGGACGCGCGTTGGGCTCTTCGTCTGTAGTTAGCTAACTTTCAGCTCTACGTCGAGACGTGCGTTGGGCTCTACGTCTGTGGTTAGCTAACTTTCAGCTCTACGTCGGGACGTGCGTTGGGCTCTACGTCGGGACGTGCGTTGGGCTCTACGTCGGGATTTAGCTTACTTTCAGCTCTACGTCGGGACGTGTGTTGGGCTCTACGTCGGGATTTAGCTTACTTTCAGCTCTACGTCGGGACGTGCGTTGGCCTCTACGTCGGGACGTGCGTTGGCGTCTACGTCGGGATTTAGCTTACTTTCAGCTCTACGTCGGGACGTGTGTTGGGCTCTACGTCGGGATTTAGCTTACTTTTAGCTCTACCTCGGGACGTGCGTTGGGCTCTACGTCTGTAGTTAGCTTACTTTCAGCTCTACGTCGGGACGTGCGTTGGGCTCTACGTCGGGACGTGCGTTGGGCTCTACGTCGGGACGTGCGTTGGGCTCTACGTCGGGATTTAGCTTACTTTCAGCTCTACGTCGGGACGTGCGTTGGCCTCTACGTCGGGACGTGCGTTGGCCTCTAAGTCGGGACGTGCGTTGGCCTCTAAGTCGGGACGTGCGTTGGCCTCTACGTCGGGACGTGCGTTGGCCTCTGCGTCGGGATTTAGCTTACTTTCAGCTCTACGTCGGGACGTGCGTTGGGCGCTACGTCGGGACGTGCGTTGGGCGCTACGTCGGGACGTGCGTTGGGCGCTACGTCGGGATTTAGCTTACTTTGAGCTCTACGTCGGGACGTGCATTGGGCTCTACGTCGGGACGTGCGGTGGGCTCTACGTCGGGACGTGCGGTGGGCTCTACGTCGGGACGTGCGTTGGGCTCTACGTCGGGATTTAGCTTACTTTCAGCTCTACGTCGGGACGTGCGTTGGCCTCTACGTCGGGACGTGCGTTAGCCTCTACGTCGGGATTTAGCTTACTTTCAGCTCTACGTCGGGACGTGCGTTGGCCTCTACGTCGGGACGTGCGTTGGCCTCTACGTCGGGATTTAGCTTACTTTCAGCTCTACGTCGGGACGTCTGTTGGGCTCTACGTCGGGATTTAGCTTACTTTTAGCTCTACGTCGGGACGTGCGTTGGGCTCTACGTCGGGACGTGCGTTGGGCTCTATGTCGGGACGTGCGTTGGGCTCTACGTCTGTAGTTAGCTTACTTTCAGCTCTACGTCGGGACGTGCGTTGGGCTCTACGTCGGGACGTGCGTTGGGCTCTACGTCGGGACGTGCGTTGGGCTCTACGTCGGGATTTAGCTTACTTTCAGCTCTACGTCGGGACGTGCGTTGGCCTCTAAGTCGGGACGTGCGTTGGCCTCTACGTCGGGACATGCGTTGGCCTCTACGTCGGGATTTAACTTACTTTCAGCTCTACGTCGGGACGTGCGTTGGGCTCTACGTCGGGTTTTAGCTTACTTTCAGCTCTACGTCGGGACTTGCGTTGGGCTCTAGGTCGGGACGTGCGTTGGGCTCTACGTCGGGACGTGCGTTGGGCTCTATGTCTGTAGTTAGCTAACTTTCTGCTCTACTTCGGGACGTGCGTTGGGCTCTATGTCTGTAGTTAGCTAACTTTCAGCTCTACGTCGGGACGTGCGTTGGGCGCTACGTCGGGACGTGCGTTGGGCTCTACGTCGGGACGTGCGTTGGGCTCTACGTCGGGATTTAGCTTACTTTCAGCTCTACGTCGGGACGTGCCTTGGCCTCTACGTCGGGACGTGCGTTGGCCTCTACGTCGGGACGTGCTTTGGGCTCTACGTCGCCACGTGCGTTGGCCTCTACGTCGGGACGTGCGTTGGCGTCTACGTCGGGATTTAGCTTACTTTCAGCTCTACGTCGGGACGTGCGTTGGGCTCTACGTCGGGACGTGCGTTGGGCTCTACGTCGGGACACGCGTGGGGCTCTACGTCGAGGCGCGCGTTGGGCTCTACGTCTGTAGTTAGCTAACTTTCAGCTCTACGTCGGGACGTGCGTTGGGCTCTACGTCGGGATTTAGCTTACTTTCAGCTCTACGTCGGGACGTGCGTTGGGCTCTACGTCGGGACGTGCGTTGGGCTCTACGTCGGGATTTAGCTTACTTTCAGGTCTACGTTGGGACGTGCGTTGGGCTCTACGTCGGGACGTGCGTTGGGCTCTACGTCGGGACGTGCGTTGGGCTCTACGTCGGGACGTGCCTTGGGCTCTACGTCGGGACGTGCGTTGGGCTCTACGTCGGGACGTGCGTTGGGCTCTACGTCGGGACGTGCGTTGGGCTCTACGTCTGTAGTTAGGTAACTTTCAGCTCTACGTCTGGACGTGCGTTGGGCTCTACGTCTGTAGTTAGCTAACTTTCAGCTCTACGTCGGGACGTGCGTTGGGCTCTACGTCTGTAGTTAGCTAACTTTCAGCTCTACGTTGGGACGTGCGTTGGGCTCTACGTCGGGACGTGCGTTGGGCTCTACGTCGGGACGTGCGTTGGGCTCTACGTCGGGACGTGCTTTGGGCTCTACGTCGGGATTTAGCTTACTTTCAGCTCTACGTCGGGACGTGCGTTGGGCTCTACGTCGGGACGTGCGTTGGGCTCTACGTCGGGACGTGCGTTGGGCTCTACGTCGGGACGTGCGTTGGGCTCTACGTCGGGACGTGCGTTGGCCTCTACGTCGGGACGTGCGTTGGTCTCTACGTCGGGATTTAGCTTACTTTCAGCTCTACGTCGGGACGTGCGTTGGGCGCTACGTCGGGACGTGTGTTGGGCGCTACTTCGGGACGTGCGTTGGGCGCTACGTCGGGATTTAGCTTACTTTCAGCTCTACGTCGGGACGTGCGTTGGGCTCTATGTCGGGACGTGCGTTGGGCTCTACGTCGGGACGTGCGTTGGGCTCTACGTCGGGATTTAGCTTACTTTCAGCTCTACGTCGGGACGTGCGTTGGCCTCTACGTCGGGACGTGCGTTGGCCTCTACGTCGGGACGTGCGTTGGCCTCTGCGTCGGGATTTAGCTTACTTTCAGCTCTACGTCGGGATGTGCGTTGGGCGCTACGTCGGGACGTGTGTTGGGCGCTACGTCGGGATTTAGCTTACTTTGAGCTCTACGTCGGGACGTGCGGTGGGCTCTACGTCGGGACGTGCGGTGGGCTCTACGTCGGGACGTGCGTTGGCCTCTGCGTCGGGATTTAGCTTACTTTCAGCTCTACGTCGGGACGTGCGTTGGGCGCTACGTCGGGACGTGCGTTGGGCGCTACGTCGGGACGTGCGTTGGGCGCTACGTCGGGATTTAGCTTACTTTGAGCTCTACGTCGGGACGTGCATTGGGCTCTACGTCGGGACGTGCATTGGGCTCTACGTCGGGACGTGCGGTGGGCTCTACGTCGGGACGTGCGGTGGGCTCTACGTCGGGACGTGCGTTGGGCTCTACGTCGGGATTTAGCTTACTTTCAGCTCTACGTCGGGACGTGCGTTGGCCTCTACGTCGGGACGTGCGTTGGCCTCTACGTCGGGACGTGCGTTGGCCTCTACGTCGGGACGTGCGTTGGCCTCTACGTCGGGATTTAGCTTACTTTCAGCTCTACGTCGGGACGTGCGTTGGGCTCTACGTCGGGATTTAGCTTACTTTTAGCTCTACGTCGGGACGTGCGTTGGGCTCTACGTCGGGACGTGCGTTGGGCTCTACGTCTGTAGTTAGCTTACTTTCAGCTCTACGTCGGGACGTGCGTTGGGCTCTACGTCGGGACGTGCGTTGGGCTCTACGTCGGGACGTGCGTTGGGCTCTACTTCGGGACGTGCGTTGGGCTCTACGTCGGGATTTAGCTTACTTTCAGCTCTAAGTCGGGACGTGCGTTGGCCTCTAAGTCGGGACGTGCGTTGGCCTCTACGTCGGGACGTGCGTTGGCCTCTACGTCGGGATTTAACTTACTTTCAGCTCTACGTCGGGACGTGCGTTGGGTGCTACGTCGGGACGTGCGTTGGGCTCTACGTCGGGACGTGCGTTGGGCTCTACGTCTGTAGTTAGCTAACTTTCAGCTCTACGTCGGGACGTGCGTTGGGCTCTACGTCGGGACGTGCGTTGGGCTCTACGTCGGGACGTGCGTTGGGCTCTACGTCGGGACGTGCGTTGGGCTCTACGTCGGGACGTGCGTTGGGCTCTACGTCGGGACGTGCGTTGGGCTCTACGTCGGGATTTAGCTTACTTTCAGCTCTACGTCGGGACGTGCGTTGGCCTCTAGGTCGGGACGTGCGTTGGCCTCTAGGTCGGGACGTGCGTTGGCCTCTACGTCGGGACGTGCGTTGGCCTCTACGTCGGGATTTAGCTTACTTTCAGCTCTACGTCGGGACGTGTGTTGGGCTCTACTTCGGGATTTAGCTAACTTTCAGCTCTACGTCGGGACGTGCGTTGGGCGCTACGTCGGGACGTGCGTTGGGCGCTACGTCGGGATTTAGCTTACTTTCAGCTCTACGTCGGGACGTGCGTTGGCCTCTACGTCGGGACGTGCGTTGGCCTCTACGTCGGGACGTGCGTTGTCCTCTACGTCGGGACGTGCGTTGGCCTCTAAGTCGGGACGTGCGTTGGCCTCTACGTCGGGATTTAACTTACTTTCAGCTCTACGTCGGGACGTGCGTTGGGCTCTACGTCGGGACGTGCGTTTGGCTCTACGTCGGGACGTGCGTTGAGCTCTTCGTTGGGACACGCGTTGGGCTCTACGTCGGGACGCGCGTTGGGCTCTACGTCTGTAGTTAGCTAACTTTCAGCTCTACGTCGGGACGCGCGTTGGGCTCTTCGTCTGTAGTTAGCTAACTTTCAGCTCTACGTCGAGACGTGCGTTGGGCTCTACGTCTGTGGTTAGCTAACTTTCAGCTCTACGTCGGGACGTGCGTTGGGCGCTACGTCGGGACGTGCGTTGGGCTCTACGTCGGGATTTAGCTTACTTTCAGCTCTACGTCGGGACGTGTGTTGGGCTCTACGTCGGGATTTAGCTTACTTTCAGCTCTACGTCGGGACGTGCGTTGGCCTCTACGTCGGGACGTGCGTTGGCGTCTACGTCGGGATTTAGCTTACTTTCAGCTCTACGTCGGGACGTGTGTTGGGCTCTACGTCGGGATTTAGCTTACTTTTAGCTCTACGTCGGGACGTGCGTTGGGCTCTACGTCTGTAGTTAGCTTACTTTCAGCTCTACGTCGGGACGTGCGTTGGGCTCTACGTCGGGACGTGCGTTGGGCTCTACGTCGGGACGTGCGTTGGGCTCTACGTCGGGATTTAGCTTACTTTCAGCTCTACGTCGGGACGTGCGTTGGCCTCTACGTCGGGACGTGCGTTGGCCTCTAAGTCGGGACGTGCGTTGGCCTCTAAGTCGGGACGTGCGTTGGCCTCTACGTCGGGACGTGCGTTGGCCTCTGCGTCGGGATTTAGCTTACTTTCAGCTCTACGTCGGGACGTGCGTTGGGCGCTACGTCGGGACGTGCGTTGGGCGCTACGTCGGGACGTGCGTTGGGCGCTACGTCGGGATTTAGCTTACTTTGAGCTCTACGTCGGGACGTGCATTGGGCTCTACGTCGGGACGTGCGGTGGGCTCTACGTCGGGACGTGCGGTGGGCTCTACGTCGGGACGTGCGTTGGGCTCTACGTCGGGATTTAGCTTACTTTCAGCTCTACGTCGGGACGTGCGTTGGCCTCTACGTCGGGACGTGCGTTAGCCTCTACGTCGGGATTTAGCTTACTTTCAGCTCTACGTCGGGACGTGCGTTGGCCTCTACGTCGGGACGTGCGTTGGCCTCTACGTCGGGATTTAGCTTACTTTCAGCTCTACGTCGGGACGTCTGTTGGGCTCTACGTCGGGATTTAGCTTACTTTTAGCTCTACGTCGGGACGTGCGTTGGGCTCTACGTCGGGACGTGCGTTGGGCTCTATGTCGGGACGTGCGTTGGGCTCTACGTCTGTAGTTAGCTTACTTTCAGCTCTACGTCGGGACGTGCGTTGGCCTCTAAGTCGGGACGTGCGTTGGCCTCTACGTCGGGACATGCGTTGGCCTCTACGTCGGGATTTAACTTACTTTCAGCTCTACGTCGGGACGTGCGTTGGGCTCTACGTCGGGTTTTAGCTTACTTTCAGCTCTACGTCGGGACTTGCGTTGGGCTCTAGGTCGGGACGTGCGTTGGGCTCTACGTCGGGACGTGCGTTGGGCTCTATGTCTGTAGTTAGCTAACTTTCTGCTCTACTTCGGGACGTGCGTTGGGCTCTATGTCTGTAGTTAGCTAACTTTCAGCTCTACGTCGGGACGTGCGTTGGGCGCTACGTCGGGACGTGCGTTGGGCGCTACGTCGGGACGTGCGTTGGGCTCTACGTCGGGACGTGCGTTGGGCTCTACGTCGGGATTTAGCTTACTTTCAGCTCTACGTCGGGACGTGCCTTGGCCTCTACGTCGGGACGTGCGTTGGCCTCTACGTCGGGACGTGCTTTGGGCTCTACGTCGCCACGTGCGTTGGCCTCTACGTCGGGACGTGCGTTGGCGTCTACGTCGGGATTTAGCTTACTTTCAGCTCTACGTCGGGACGTGCGTTGGGCTCTACGTCGGGACGTGCGTTGGGCTCTACGTCGGGACACGCGTGGGGCTCTACGTCGAGGCGCGCGTTGGGCTCTACGTCTGTAGTTAGCTAACTTTCAGCTCTACGTCGGGACGTGCGTTGGGCTCTACGTCGGGATTTAGCTTACTTTCAGCTCTACGTCGGGACGTGCGTTGGGCTCTACGTCGGGACGTGCGTTGGGCTCTACGTCGGGATTTAGCTTACTTTCAGGTCTACGTTGGGACGTGCGTTGGGCTCTACGTCGGGACGTGCGTTGGGCTCTACGTCGGGACGTGCCTTGGGCTCTACGTCGGGACGTGCGTTGGGCTCTACGTCGGGACGTGCGTTGGGCTCTACGTCGGGACGTGCGTTGGGCTCTACGTCTGTAGTTAGGTAACTTTCAGCTCTACGTCTGGACGTGCGTTGGGCTCTACGTCTGTAGTTAGCTAACTTTCAGCTCTACGTCGGGACGTGCGTTGGGCTCTACGTCTGTAGTTAGCTAACTTTCAGCTCTACGTTGGGACGTGCGTTGGGCTCTACGTCGGGACGTGCGTTGGGCTCTACGTCGGGACGTGCGTTGGGCTCTACGTCGGGACGTGCTTTGGGCTCTACGTCGGGATTTAGCTTACTTTCAGCTCTACGTCGGGACGTGCGTTGGGCTCTACGTCGGGACGTGCGTTGGCCTCTACGTCGGGACGTGCGTTGGCCTCTGCGTCGGGATTTAGCTTACTTTCAGCTCTACGTCGGGACGTGCGTTGGGCGCTACGTCGGGACGTGTGTTGGGCGCTACGTCGGGATTTAGCTTACTTTGAGCTCTACGTCGGGACGTGCGGTGGGCTCTACGTCGGGACGTGCGGTGGGCTCTACGTCGGGACGTGCGTTGGCCTCTGCGTCGGGATTTAGCTTACTTTCAGCTCTACGTCGGGACGTGCGTTGGGCGCTACGTCGGGACGTGCGTTGGGCGCTACGTCGGGACGTGCGTTGGGCGCTACGTCGGGATTTAGCTTACTTTGAGCTCTACGTCGGGACGTGCATTGGGCTCTACGTCGGGACGTGCATTGGGCTCTACGTCGGGACGTGCGGTGGGCTCTACGTCGGGACGTGCGGTGGGCTCTACGTCGGGACGTGCGTTGGGCTCTACGTCGGGATTTAGCTTACTTTCAGCTCTACGTCGGGACGTGCGTTGGCCTCTACGTCGGGACGTGCGTTGGCCTCTACGTCGGGACGTGCGTTGGCCTCTACGTCGGGACGTGCGTTGGCCTCTACGTCGGGATTTAGCTTACTTTCAGCTCTACGTCGGGACGTGCGTTGGGCTCTACGTCGGGATTTAGCTTACTTTTAGCTCTACGTCGGGACGTGCGTTGGGCTCTACGTCGGGACGTGCGTTGGGCTCTACGTCTGTAGTTAGCTTACTTTCAGCTCTACGTCGGGACGTGCGTTGGGCTCTACGTCGGGACGTGCGTTGGGCTCTACGTCGGGACGTGCGTTGGGCTCTACTTCGGGACGTGCGTTGGGCTCTACGTCGGGATTTAGCTTACTTTCAGCTCTAAGTCGGGACGTGCGTTGGCCTCTAAGTCGGGACGTGCGTTGGCCTCTAAGTCGGGACGTGCGTTGGCCTCTACGTCGGGACGTGCGTTGGCCTCTACGTCGGGATTTAACTTACTTTCAGCTCTACGTCGGGACGTGCGTTGGGTGCTACGTCGGGACGTGCGTTGGGCTCTACGTCGGGACGTGCGTTGGGCTCTACGTCTGTAGTTAGCTAACTTTCAGCTCTACGTCGGGACGTGCGTTGGGCTCTACGTCGGGACGTGCGTTGGGCTCTACGTCGGGACGTGCGTTGGGCTCTACGTCGGGACGTGCGTTGGGCTCTACGTCGGGACGTGCGTTGGGCTCTACGTCGGGATTTAGCTTACTTTCAGCTCTACGTCGGGACGTGCGTTGGCCTCTAGGTCGGGACGTGCGTTGGCCTCTAGGTCGGGACGTGCGTTGGCCTCTACGTCGGGACGTGCGTTGGCCTCTACGTCGGGATTTAGCTTACTTTCAGCTCTACGTCGGGACGTGTGTTGGGCTCTACTTCGGGATTTAGCTAACTTTCAGCTCTACGTCGGGACGTGCGTTGGGCGCTACGTCGGGACGTGCGTTGGGCGCTACGTCGGGATTTAGCTTACTTTCAGCTCTACGTCGGGACGTGCGTTGGCCTCTACGTCGGGACGTGCGTTGGCCTCTACGTCGGGACGTGCGTTGTACTCTACGTCGGGACGTGCGTTGGCCTCTAAGTCGGGACGTGCGTTGGCCTCTAAGTCGGGACGTGCGTTGGCCTCTACGTCGGGACGTGCGTTGGCCTCTACGTCGGGATTTAACTTACTTTCAGCTCTACGTCGGGACGTGCGTTGGGCGCTACGTCGGGACGTGCGTTGGGCTCTACGTCGGGACGTGCGTTGGGCTCTACGTCTCTAGTTAGCTAACTTACTGCTCTACGTCGGGACGTGCGTTGGGCTCTACGTCTGTAGTTAGCTAACTTTCAGCTCTACGTCGGGACGTGCGTTGGGCGCTACGTCGGGACGTGCGTTGGGCTCTACGTCGGGACGTGCGTTGGGCTCTACGTCGGGATTTAGCTTACTTTCAGCTCTACGTCGGGACGTGCGTTGGGCGCTACGTCGGGACGTGCGTTGGGCGCTACGTCGGGACGTGCGTTGGGCGCTACGTCGGGACGTGCGTTGGGCGCTACGTCGGGACGTGCGTTGGCCTCTACGTCGGGACATGCGTTGGCCTCTACGTCGGGATTTAGCTTACTTTCAGCTCTACGTCGGGTCGTGCGTTGGGCTCTACGTCGGGACGTGCGTTTGGCTCTACGTCGGGACGTGCGTTGAGCTCTTCGTTGGGACACGCGTTGGGCTCTACGTCGGGACGCGCGTTGGGCTCTACGTCTGTAGTTAGCTAACTTTCAGCTCTACGTCGGGACGCGCGTTGGGCTCTTCGTCTGTAGTTAGCTAACTTTCAGCTCTACGTCGAGACGTGCGTTGGGCTCTACGTCTGTGGTTAGCTAACTTTCAGCTCTACGTCGGGACGTGCGTTGGGCGCTACGTCGGGACGTGCGTTGGGCTCTACGTCGGGATTTAGCTTACATTCAGCTCTACGTCGGGACGTGCGTTGGGCTCTACGTCGGGACGTGCGTTGGGCTCTACGTCGGGACGTGCGTTGGGCTCTACGTCGGGACGTGCGTTGGGCTCTACGTCGGGACGTGCGCTGGCTTCTACGTCGGGACGTGCGCTGGCCTCTACGTCGGGACGTGCGCTGGCCTCTACGTCGGGACGTGCGTTGGCCTCTACGTCGGGATTTATCTTACTTTCAGCTCTACGTCGGGACGTGCTTTGGCCTGTACGTCGGGACGTGCGTTGGCCTCTACGTCGGGATTTAGCTTACTTTCAGCTCTACGTCGGGACGTGCGTTGGGCTCTACGTCGGGACGTGCGTTGGGCTCTACGTCGGGACGTGCGTTGGGCTCTACGTCTGTAGTTAGCTAACTTTCAGCTCTACGTCGGGACGTGCGTTGGGCTCTACGTCAGGACGTGCGTTGGGCTCTACGTCGGGACGTGCGTTGGGCTCTACGTCGGGATTTAGCTTACTTTCAGCTCTACGTCGGGACATGCGTTGGCCTCTACGTCGGGACGTGCGTTGGCCTCTACGTCGGGATTTAGCTTACTTTCAGCTCTACGTCGGGACGTGCGTTGGGCTCTACGTCGGGACGTGCGTTGGGCTCTACGTCGGGACGTGCGTTGGGCTCTACGTCGGGACGTGCGTTGGGCTCTACGTCTGTAGTTAGCTAACTTTCAGCTCTACGTCGGGACGTGCGTTGGGCTCTACGTCTGTAGTTAGCTAACTTTCAGCTCTACGTCGGGACGTGCGTTGGGCTCTACGTCTGTAGTTAGCTAACTTTCAGCTCTACGTCGGGACGTGTGTTGGGCGCTACGTCGGGACGTGCGTTGGGCGCTACGTCGGGACGTGCGTTGGGCGCTACGTCGGGACGTGCGTTGGGCTCTACGTCGGGACGTGCGTTGGGCTCTACGTCGGGACGTGCGTTGGGCTCTACGTCGGGATTTAGCTTACTTTCAGCTCTACGTCGGGACGTGCGTTGGGCTCTACGTCGGGACGTGCGTTGGCCTCTACGTCGGGACGTGCGTTGGCCTCTACGTCGGGATTTAGCTTACTTTCAGCTCTACGTCGGGACGTGCGTTGGGCGCTACGTTCGGACGTGTGTTGGGCGCTACTTCTGGACGTGCGTTGGGCGCTACGTCGGGATTTAGCTTACTTTCAGCTCTACGTCGGGACGTGCGTTGGGCTCTATGTCGGGACGTGCGTTGGGCTCTACGTCGGGACGTGCGTTGGGCTCTACGTCGGGATTTAGCTTACTTTCAGCTCTACGTCGGGACGTGCGTTGGCCTCTATGTCGGGACGTGCGTTGGCCTCTACGTCGGGACGTGCGTTGGCCTCTGTGTCGGGATTTAGCTTACTTTCAGCTATACGTCGGGACGTGCGTTGGCCTCCACGTCGGGACGTGCGGTGGGCTCTACGTCGGGACGTGCGTTGGGCTCTACGTCTGTAGTTAGCTAACTTTCAGCTCTACGTCGGGACGTGCGTTGGGCTCTACGTCGGGACGTGCGTTGGGCTCTACGTCGGGACGTGCGTTGGGCTCTACGTCGGGATTTAGCTTACTTTCAGCTCTACGTCGGGACGTGCGTTGGCCTCTAAGTCGGGACGTGCGTTGGCCTCTACGTCGGGACGTGCGTTGGCCTCTACGTCGGGATTTAACTTACTTTCAGCTCTACGTCGGGACGTGCGTTGGGCGCTACGTCGGGACGTGCGTTGGGCTCTACGTCGGGACGTGCGTTGGGCTCTACGTCGGGACGTGCGTTGGGCTCTACGTCGGGACGTGCGTTGGGCTCTACGTCTGTAGTTAGCTAACTTTCAGCTCTACGTCGGGACGTGCGTTGGGCGCTACGTCGGGACGTGCGTTGGGCTCTACGTCGGGACGTGCGTTGGGCTCTACGTCGGGACGTGCGTTGGGCTCTACGTCGGGATTTAGCTTACTTTCAGCTCTACGTCGGGACGTGCGTTGGCCTCTACGTCGGGACGTGCGTTGGCCTCTAGGTCGGGACGTGCGTTGGCCTCTACGTCGGGACGTGCGTTGGCCTCTACGTCGGGATTTAGCTTACTTTCAGCTCTACGTCGGGACGTGCGGTGGGCTCTACGTCGGGACGTGCGGTGGGCTCTACATCGGGACGTGCGTTGGGCTCTACGTCGGGATGTGCGTTGGGCTCTACGTCGGGATTTAGCTAACTTTCAGCTCTACGTCGGGACGTGCGTTGGCCTCTACGTCGGGACGTGCGTTGGGTTCTACGTCGGGATTTAGCTTACTTTCAGCTCTACGTCGGGACGTGCGTTGGCCTCTACGTCAGGACGTGCGTTGGCCTCTACGTCGGGATTTAGCTTACTTTCAGCTCTACGTCGGGATGTGTGTTGGGCTCTACTTCGGGATTTAGCTTACTTTCAGCTCTACGTCGGGACGTGCGTTGGCCTGTACGTCGGGACGTGCGTTGTCCTCTACGTCGGGACGTGCGTTGGCCTCTAAGTCAGGACGTGCGTTGGCCTCTACGTCGGGACGTGCGTTGGCCTCTACGTCGGGATTTAACTTACTTTCAGCTCTACGTCGGGACGTGCGTTTGGCGCTACGTCGGGACGTGCGTTGGGCGCTAAGTCGGGACGTGCGTTGGGCTCTACGTCGGGACGTGCGTTGGGCTCTACGTCGGGATGTGCGTTGGGCTCTACGTCGGGACGTGCGTTGGGCTCTACGTCTGTAGTTAGCTAACTTACTGCTCTACGTCGGGACGTGCGTTGGGCTCTACGTCTGTAGTTAGCTAACTTTCAGCTCTACGTCGGGACGTGCGTTGGGCGCTACGTCGGGATGTGCGTTGGGCTCTACGTCGGGACGTGCGTTGGGCTCTACGTCGGGACGTGCGTTGGGCTCTACGTCGGGATTTAGCTTACTTTAAGCTCTACGTCGGGACGTGCGTTGGCCTTTACTTCGGGACGTGCGTTGGCCTCTACGTCGGGACGTGCGTTGGCATCTACGTCGGGATTTAGCTTACTTTCAGCTCTACGTCGGGACGTGCGTTGGGCTCTACGTCGGGACGTGCGTTGGGCTCTACGTCGGGACGTGCGTTGGGCTCTACGTCGGGACGCGCGTTGGGCTCTACGTCTGTAGTTAGCTAACTTTCAGCTCTACGTGGGGACGCGCGTTGGGCTCTTCGTCTGTAGTTAGCTAACTTTCACCTCTACGTCGGGACGTGCGTTGGGCTCTACGTCTGTAGTTAGCTAACTTTCAGCTCTACGTCGGGACGTGCGTTGGGCGCTACGTCGGGACGTGCGTTGGGCGCTACGTCGGGATTTAGCTTACTTTCAGCTCTACGTCGGGACGTGCGTTGGGCTCTACGTCGGGACGTGCGTTGGGCTCTACGTCGGGACGTGCGTTGGGCTCTACGTCGGGATTTAGCTTAATTTCAGCTCTACGTCGGGACGTGCGTTGGGCTCTACGTCGGGACGTGCGTTGGCCTCTACGTCGGGACGTGCGTTGGGCGCCACGTCGGGATTTAGCTTACTTTCAGCTCTACGTCGGGACGTGCGTTGGGCTCTACCTCGGGACGTGCGTTGGCCTCTACGTCTGTAGTTAGCTAACTTTCAGCTCTACGTCGGGACGTGCGTTGGGCTCTACGTCGGGATTTAGCTTACTTTCAGCTCTACGTCGGGACGTGCGTTGGGCTCTACGTCGGGACGTGTGTTGGGCTCTACGTCTGTAGTTAGCTAACTTCAAGCTCTACGTCGGGACGTGCGTTGGGCTCTACGTCGGGACGTGCGTTGGGCTCTACGTCGGGACGTGCGTTGGGCTCTACGTCGGGACGTGCGTTGGGCTCTACGTCAGGATTTAGCTAACTTTTAGCTCTACGTCGGGACATGCGTTGGGCTCTACGTCGGGACGTGCGTTGGGCTCTACGTCGGGATTTAGCTTACTTTCAGCTCTACGTTGGGACGTGCGTTGGCCTCTACGTCGGGATTTAGCTTACTTTCAGCTCTACGTCGGGACGTGCGTTGGGCTCTACGTCGGGACGTGCGTTGGGCTCTACGTCGGGACGTGCGTTGGGCTCTACGTCTGTTGTTAGCTAACTTTCAGCTCTACGTCGGGACGTGCGTTGGGCTCTACGTCTGTAGTTAGCTAACTTTCAGCTCTACGTCGGGACGTGCGTTGGGCTCTACGTCGGGACGTGCGTTGGGCTCTACGTCGGGACGTGCGTTGGGCTCTACGTCGGGATTTAACTTACTTTCAGCTCTACGTCGGGACGTGCGTTGGCCTCTGCATCGGGACGTGCGTTGGCCTCTGCATCGGGACGTGCGTTGGCCTCTGCATCGGGACGTGCGTTGGCCTCTGCATCGGGATTTAGCTTACTTTCAGCTCTACGTCGGGACGTGCGTTGGGCTCTACGTCGGGACGTGCGTTGGGCTCTACGTCGGGATTTAGCTTACTTTCAGCTCTACGTCGGGACGTGCGTTGGCCTCTACGTCGGGACGTGCGTTGGCCTCCACTTCGGGATTTAGCTTACTTTCAGCTCTACGTCGGGACGTGCGTTGGCCTCTACGTCGGGACGTGCGTTGGCCTCTACGTCGGGATTTAGCTTACTTTCAGCTCTACGTCGGGACGTGCGTTGGGCTCTACGTCGGGTTTTAGCTTACTTTCAGCTCTACGTCGGGACGTGCGTTGGGCTCTACGTCGGGACGTGCGTTGGGCTCTATGTCTGTAGTTAGCTAACTTTCTGCTCTACGTCGGGACGTGCGTTGGGCTCTATGTCTGTAGTTAGCAAACTTTCAGCTCTACGTCGGGACGTGCGTTGGGCGCTACGTCGGGACGTGCGTTGGGCTCTACGTCGGGACGTGCATTGGGCTCTACGTCGGGATTTAGCTTACTTTCAGCTCTACGTCGGGACGTGCGTTGGGCTCTACGTCGGGACGTGCTTTGGGCTCTACGTCGGGACGTGCGTTGGCCTCTACGTCGGGACGTGCGTTGGCCTCTACGTCGGGATTTAGCTTACTTTCAGCTCTACGTCGGGACGTGCGTTGGGCTCTACGTCGGGACGTGCGTTGGGCTCTACGTCTGTAGTTAGCTAACTTTCAGCTCTACGTCGGGACGTGCGTTGGGCTCTACGTCGGGACTTCCGTTGTGCTCTACGTTGGGACTTTCGTTGGGCTCTACGTCGGGACTTGCGTTGGGCTCTACGTCGGGACGTGCGTTGGGCTCTACATCTGTAGTTAGCTAACTTTCAGCTCTACGTCGGGACGTGCGTTGGGCTCTACGTCGGGACGTGCGTTGGGCTCTACGTCTGTAGTTAGCTAAGTTTCAGATCTACGTCGGGACGTGCGTTGGGCTCTACGTCGGGACGTGCGTTGGGCTCTACGTCGGGACGTGCGTTGGGCTCTACGTCGGGACGTGCGTTGGCCTCTACGTCGGGATTTAGCTTACTTTCAGCTCTACGTCGGGACGTGCGTTGGGCGCTACGTCGGGACGTTCGTTGGGCGCTACGTCGGGACGTGTGTTGGGCGCTGCTTCGGGACGTGCGTTGGGCGCTACGTCGGGATTTAGCTTACTTTCAGCTCTACGTCGGGACGTGCGTTGGGCTCTACGTCGGGACGTGCGTTGGGCTCTACGTCGGGACGTGCGTTGGGCTCTACGTCGGGATTTAGCTTACTTTCAGCTCTACGTCGGGACGTGCGTTGGGCTCTACGTCGGGACGTGCGTTGGGCTCTACGTCGGGACGTGCGTTGGCCTCTACGTCGCGATTTAGCTTACTTTCAGCTCTACGTCGGGACGTGCGTTGGGCGCTACGTCGGGACGTTCGTTGGGCGCTACGTCGGGACGTGTGTTGGGCGCTGCTTCGGGACGTGCGTTGGGCGCTACGTCGGGATTTAGCTTACTTTCAGCTCTACGTCGGGACGTGCGTTGGGCTCTACGTCGGGACGTGCGTTGGGCTCTACGTCGGGACGTGCATTGGGCTCTACGTCGGGATTTAGCTTACTTTCAGCTCTACGTCGGGACGTGCGTTGGGCTCTACGTCGGGACGTGCGTTGGGCTCTACGTCGGGACGTGCGTTCGCCTCTACGTCGCGATTTAGCTTACTTTCAGCTCTATGTTGGGACGTGCGTTCGCCTCTACGTCGGGATTTAACTTACTTTCAGCTCTACGTCGGGACGTGCGTTGGGCTCTACGTCGGGACGTGCGTTGGGCTCTATGTCTGTAGTTAGCTAACTTTCAGCTCTACGTCGGGACGTGCGTTGGGCTCTATGTCTGTAGTTAGCTAATTTCAGCTCTACGTCGGGACGTGCGTTGGGCTCTATGTCTGTAGTTAGCTAACTTTCAGCTCTACGTCGGGACGTGCGTTGGGCGCTACGTCGGGACGTGCGTTGGGCTCTACGTCGGGACGTGCGTTGGGCTCTACGTCGGGACGTGCGTTGGGCTCTACGTCGGGATTTAGCTTACTTTCAGCTCTACGTCGGGACGTGCGTTGGCCTCTACGTCGGGACGTGCGTTGGCCTCTACGTCGGGACGTGCGTTGGCCTCTACGTCGGGACGTGCGTTGGGCGCTAGTTCGGGACGTGCGTTGGGCGCTACGTCAGCATTTAGCTTACTTTCAGCTCTACGTCGGGACGTGCGTTGGGCTCTACGTCGGGACGTGCGTTGGGCTCTACGTCGGGACGTGCGTTGGCCTCTACATCGGGATTTAGCTTACTTTCAGCTCTACGTCGGGACGTGCGTTGGGCTCTACGTCGGGACGTGCGTTGGCCTCTACGTCGGGATTTAGCTTACTTTCAGCTCTACGTCGGGACGTGCGTTGGCCTCTACGTCGGGACGTGCGTTGGCCTCTACGTCGGGATTTAGCTTACTTTCAGCTCTATTCGGGACGTGCGTTGGCCTGTACGTCGGGACGTGCGTTGGCCTCTACGTCGGGATTTAGCTTACTTTCAGCTCTACGTCGGGACGTGCGTTGGGCTCTACGTCTGGAAGTGTGTTGGGCTCTACGTCGGGATTTAGCTTACTTTAAGCTCTACGTCGGGACGTGCGTTGGGCTCTACGTCGGGACGTGCGCTGGCCTCTACGTCGGGACGTGCGCTGGCCTTAACGTCGGGACATGCTTTGGGCTCTACGTCGGGACGTGCGTTGGGCTCTACGTCGGGATTTAGCTTACTTTCAGCTCTACGTCGGGACGTGCGTTGGGCTCTACGTCGGGACGTGCGTTGGGCTCTACGTCGGGACGTGCGTTGGCCTCTACATCGGGATTTAGCTTACTTTCAGCTCTACGTCGGGACGTGCGTTGGGCGCTACGTCGGGACGTGCGTTGGGCGCTACGTCGGGACGTGCGTTGGGCGCTACGTCGGGTTGTGCGTTGGGCGCTACGTCGGGACGTCTGTTGGGCGCTACTTCGGGACGTGCGTTGGGCGCTACGTCGGGATTTAGCTTACTTTCAGCTCTACGTCGGGACGTGCGTTGGGCTCTACGTCGGGACGTGCGTTGGGCTCTACGTCGGGACGTGCGTTGGGCTCTACGTCGGGATTTAGCTTACTTTCAGCTCTACGTCGGGACGTGCGTTGCCCTCTACGTCGGGACGTGCGTTGGCCTCTACGTCGGGATTTAGCTTACTTTCAGTTCTACGTCGGGACGTGCGTTGGGCTCTACGTTGGGACGTGCGTTGGGCGCTACGTCGGGATTTAACTTACTTTCAGCTCTACGTCGGGACGTGCGTTGGGCTCTACGTCGGGACATGCGTTGGGCTCTACGTCGGGATGTGCGTTGGTCTCTACGTCTGTAGTTAGCTAACTTTCAGCTCTACGTCGGGACGTGCGTTGGGCTCTACGTCGGGACGTGTGTTTGGCTCTACGTCGGGACGTGCGTTGGGCTCTACGTCGGGACGTGCGTTGGGCTCTACGTCGGGATTTAGCTTGCTTTCAGCTCTACGTCGGGACGTGCGTTGGGCTCTATGTCGGGACGTGCGTTGGGCTCTACGTCGGGACGTGCGTTGGGCTCTACGTCGGGACGTGCGTTGGGCTCTACGTCGGGATTTAGCTTACTTTCAGCTCTACGTCGGGACGTGCGTTGGCCTCTACGTCGGGACGTGCGTTGGCCTCTGCGTCGGGATTTAGCTTACTTTCAGCTCTACGTCGGGACGTGCGTTGGGCTCTACGTCGGGACGTGCGTTGGGCGCTACGTCGGGATTTAACTTACTTTCAGCTCTACGTCGGGACGTGCGTTGGGCTCTACGTCGGGATTTAGCTTACTTTCAGCTCTACGTCGGGACGTGCGTTGGCCTCTACGTCGGGACGTGCGTTGGCCTCTACTTCGGGACGTGCGTTGGCCTCTACGTCGGGACGTGCGTTGGCCTCTACGTCGGGATTTAGCTTACTTTCAGCTCTACGTCGGGACGTGCGTTGGGCTCTACGTCGGGACGTGCGTTGAGCTCTACGTCGGGACGTGCGTTGGGCGCTACGTCGGGACGTGCGTTGGCCTCTACGTCGGGACGTGCGTTGGGCGCTACGTTGGATTTAGCTTACTTTCAGCTCTACGTCGGGACGTGCGTTGGGCTCTACGTCGGGACGTGCGTTGGGCTCTACGTCGGGACGTGCGTTGGGCTCTACGTCGGGACGTGCGTTGGGCTCTACGTCGGGATTTAGCTTACTTTCAGCTCTACGTCGGGACGTGCGTTGGGCTCTACGTCGGGACGTGCGTTGAGCTCTACGTCGGGACGTGCGTTGGGCGCTACGTCGGGACGTGCGTTGGCCTCTACGTCGGGACGTGCGTTGGGCGCTACGTTGGATTTAGCTTACTTTCAGCTCTACGTCGGGACGTGCGTTGGGCTCTACGTCGGGACTTGCGTTGGGCTCTACGTCGGGACGTGCGTTGGGCTCTACGTCGGGACGTGCGTTGGGCTCTACGTCGGGACGTGCGTTGGGCTCTACGTCGGGATTTAGCTTACTTTCAGCTCTACGTCGGGACGTGCGTTGGCCTCTACGTCGGGACGTGCGTTGGCCTCTACGTCGGGATTTAGCTTACTTTCAGCTCTACGTCGGGACGTGCGTTGGGCTCTAAGTCGGGACGTGCGTTGGGCGCTACGTCGGGATTTAACTTACTTTCAGCTCTACGTCGGGACGTGCGTTGGGCTCTACGTCGGGACGTGCGTTGGGCGCTACGTCGGGATTTAACTTACTTTCAGCTCTACGTCGGGACGTGCGTTGGGCTCTACGTCGGGACGTGCGTTGGGCTCTACGTCGGGACGTGCGTTGGTCTCTACGTCTGTAGTTAGCTAACTTTCAGCTCTACGTCGGGACGTGCGTTGGGCTCTACGTCGGGACGTGCGTTGGGCTCTACGTCGGGACGTGCGTTGGGCTCTACGTCGGGACGTGCGTTGGGCTCTACGTCGGGACGTGCGTTGGGCTCTACGTCGGGATTTAGCTTGCTTTCAGCTCTACGTCGGGACGAGCGTTGGGCTCTACGTCGGGACGTGCGTTGGGCTCTACGTCGGGACGTGCGTTGCGCTGTATGTCGGGACGTGCGTTGGGCTCTACGTCGGGATTTAGCTTACTTTCAGCTCTACGTCGGGACGTGCGTTGGCCTCTAGGTCGGGACGTGCGTTGGCCTCTAGGTCGGGACGTGCGTTGGCCTCTACGTCGGGACGTGCGTTGGCCTCTACGTCGGGATTTAGCTTACTTTCAGCTCTACGTCGGGACGTGTGTTGGGCTCTACTTCGGGATTTAGCTTACTTTCAGCTCTACGTCGGGATGTGCGTTGGGCTCTATGTCGGGACGTGCGTTGGGCTCTACGTCTGTAGTTAGCTAACTTTCAGCTCTACGTCGGGACGTGCGTTGGGCTCTACTTCGAGACGTGCGTTGGGCTCTACGTCGGGATTTAGCTTACTTTCAGCTCTACGTCGGGACGTGCGTTGGGCTCTACGTCGGGACGTGCGTTGGACTCCACGTCGGGACGCGCGTTGGGCTCTACGTCTGTACTTAGCTAACTTTCAGCTCTACGTCGGGATGTGCGTTGGTCTCTACGTCTGTAGTTAGTTAACTTTCAGCTCTACGTCGGGACGTGCGTTGGGCGCTACTTCGGGACGTGCGTTGGGCGCTACGTCGGGATTTAGCTTACTTTCAGCTCTACGTCGGGACGTGCGTTGGGGTCTACGTCGGGACGTGCGTTGGGCTCTACGTAGGGATTTAACTTACTTTAAGCTCTACGTCGGGACGTGCGTTGGGCTCTACGTCGGGACGTGCGCTGGCCTCTACGTCGGGACGTGCGCTGGCCTCTACGTCGGGACGTGCGCTGGCTTCTACGTCGGGACGTGCGTTGGCCTCTACGTCGGGATTTAGCTTACTTTTAGCTCTACGTCGGGACGTGCCTTGGCCTGTACGTCGGGACGTGCGTTGGCCTCTACGTCGGGATTTAGCTTACTTTCAGCTCTACGTCGGGACGTGCGTTGGGCTCTACGTCGGGATTTAGCTTACTTTCAGCTCTACGTCGGGACGTGCGTTGGGCTCTACGTCGGGATTTAGCTTACTTTCAGCTCTACGTCGGGACGTGCGTTGGGCTCTACGTCGGGTCGTGCGTTGGGCTCTACGTCGGGACGTGCGTTGGGCTCTACGTCGGGACGTGCGTTGGGCTCTACGTCTGTAGTTAGCTAACTTTCAGCTCTACGTCGGGACGTGCGTTGGGCTCTACGTCGGGACGTGCGTTGGGCTCTACGTCTGTAGTTAGCTAACTTTCAGCTCTACGTCGGGACGTGCGTTGGGCTCTACGTCGGGACGTGCGTTGGGCTCTACGTCGGGACGTGCGTTGGGCTCTACGTCGGGATTTAGCTAACTTTCAGCTCTACATCGGGACGTGCGTTGGGCTCCACGTCGGGACGTGCGTTCGCCTCTACGTCGCGATTTAGCTTACTTTCAGCTCTATGTTGGGACGTGCGTTCGCCTCTACGTCGGGATTTAACTTACTTTCAGCTCTACGTCGGGACGTGCGTTGGGCTCTACGTCGGGACGTGCGTTGGGCTCTATGTCTGTAGTTAGCTAACTTTCAGCTCTACGTCGGGACGTGCGTTGGGCTCTATGTCTGTAGTTAGCTAATTTCAGCTCTACGTCGGGACGTGCGTTGGGCTCTATGTCTGTAGTTAGCTAACTTTCAGCTCTACGTCGGGACGTGCGTTGGGCTCTACGTCGGGACGTGCGTTGGGCTCTACGTCGGGACGTGCGTTGGGCTCTACGTCGGGACGTGCGTTGGGCTCTACGTCGGGATTTAGCTTACTTTCAGCTCTACGTCGGGACGTGCGTTGGCCTCTACGTCGGGACGTGCGTTGGCCTCTACGTCGGGACGTGCGTTGGCCTCTACGTCGGGATTTAGCTTACTTTCAGCTCTACGTCGGGATGTGCGTTGGGCGCTACGTCGGGACGTGCGTTGGGCGCTAGTTCGGGACGTGCGTTGGGCGCTACGTCGGCATTTAGCTTACTTTCAGCTCTACGTCGGGACGTGCGTTGGGCTCTACGTCGGGACGTGCGTTGGGCTCTACGTCGGGACGTGCGTTGGCCTCTACATCGGGATTTAGCTTACTTTCAGCTCTACGTCGGGACGTGCGTTGGGCTCTACGTCGGGACGTGCGTTGGCCTCTACGTCGGGATTTAGCTTACTTTCAGCTCAACGTCGGGACGTGCGTTGGCCTCTACGTCGGGACGTGCGTTGGCCTCTACGTCGGGATTTAGCTTACTTTCAGCTCTATTCGGGACGTGCGTTGGCCTGTACGTCGGGACGTGCGTTGGCCTCTACGTCGGGATTTAGCTTTCTTTCAGCTCTACGTCGGGACGTGCGTTGGGCTCTACGTCTGGAAGTGTGTTGGGCTCTACGTCGGGATTTAGCTTACTTTAAGCTCTACGTCGGGACGTGCGTTGGGCTCTACGTCGGGACGTGCGCTGGCCTCTACGTCGGGACGTGCGCTGGCCTTAACGTCGGGACATGCTTTGGGCTCTACGTCGGGACGTGCGTTGGGCTCTACGTAGGGATTTAGCTTACTTTAAGCTCTACGTCGGGACGTGCGTTGGGCTCTACGTCGGGACGTGCGCTGGCCTCTACGTCGGGACGTGCGCTGGCCTCTACGTCGGGACGTGCGCTGGCCTCTACGTCGGGACGTGCGCTGGCTTCTACGTCGGGACGTGCGTTGGCCTCTACGTCGGGATTTAGCTTACTTTTAGCTCTACGTCTGGACGTGCCTTGGCCTGTACGTCGGGACGTGCGTTGGCCTCTACGTCGGGATTTAGCTTACTTTCAGCTCTACGTCGGGACGTGCGTTGGGCTCTACGTCGGGATTTAGCTTACTTTCAGCTCTACGTTGGGACGTGCGTTGGGCTCTACGTCGGGATTTAGCTTACTTTCAGCTCTACGTCGGGACGTGCGTTGGGCTCTACGTTGGGTCGTGCGTTGGGCTCTACGTCGGGACGTGCGTTGGGCTCTACGTCGGGACGTGCGTTGGCCTCTACATCGGGATTTAGCTTACTTTCAGCTCTACGTCGGGACGTGCGTTGGGCTCTACGTCGGGACGTGCGTTGGCCTCTACGTCGGGATTTAGCTTACTTTCAGCTCTACGTCGGGACGTGCGTTGGCCTCTACGTCGGGACGTGCGTTGGCCTCTACGTCGGGATTTAGCTTACTTTCAGCTCTATTCGGGACGTGCGTTGGCCTGTACGTCGGGACGTGCGTTGGCCTCTACGTCGGGATTTAGCTTACTTTCAGCTCTACGTCGGGACGTGCGTTGGGCTCTACGTCTGGAAGTGTGTTGGGCTCTACGTCGGGATTTAGCTTACTTTCAGCTCTACGTCGGGACGTGCGTTGGCCTCTACGTCGGGACGTGCGTTGGCCTCTACTTCGGGACGTGCGTTGGCCTCTACGTCGGGACGTGCGTTGGCCTCTACGTCGGGATTTAGCTTACTTTCAGCTCTACGTCGGGACGTGCGTTGGGCTCTACGTCGGGACGTGCGTTGAGCTCTACGTCGGGACGTGCGTTGGGCGCTACGTCGGGACGTGCGTTGGCCTCTACGTCGGGACGTGCGTTGGGCGCTACGTTGGATTTAGCTTACTTTCAGCTCTACGTCGGGACGTGCGTTGGGCTCTACGTCGGGACTTGCGTTGGGCTCTACGTCGGGACGTGCGTTGGGCTCTACGTCGGGACGTGCGTTGGGCTCTACGTCGGGACGTGCGTTGGGCTCTACGTCGGGACGTGCGTTGGGCTCTACGTCGGGATTTAGCTTACTTTCAGCTCTACGTCGGGACGTGCGTTGGCCTCTACGTCGGGACGTGCGTTGGCCTCTACGTCGGGATTTAGCTTACTTTCAGCTCTACGTCGGGACGTGCGTTGGGCTCTAAGTCGGGACGTGCGTTGGGCGCTACGTCGGGATTTAACTTACTTTCAGCTCTACGTCGGGACGTGCGTTGGGCTCTACGTCGGGACGTGCGTTGGGCGCTACGTCGGGATTTAACTTACTTTCAGCTCTACGTCGGGACGTGCGTTGGGCTCTACGTCGGGACGTGCGTTGGGCTCTACGTCGGGACGTGCGTTGGTCTCTACGTCTGTAGTTAGCTAACTTTCAGCTCTACGTCGGGACGTGCGTTGGGCTCTACGTCGGGACGTGCGTTGGGCTCTACGTCGGGACGTGCGTTGGGCTCTACGTCGGGATTTAGCTTGCTTTCAGCTCTACGTCGGGACGAGCGTTGGGCTCTACGTCGGGACGTGCGTTGGGCTCTACGTCGGGACGTGCGTTGCGCTGTATGTCGGGACGTGCGTTGGGCTCTACGTCGGGACGTGCGTTGGGCTCTACGTCGGGACGTGCGTTGGCCTCTACATCGGGATTTAGCTTACTTTCAGCTCTACGTCGGGACGTGCGTTGGGCTCTACGTCGGGACTTGCGTTGGCCTCTACGTCGGGATTTAGCTTACTTTCAGCTCTACGTCGGGACGTGCGTTGGCCTCTACGTCGGGACGTGCGTTGGCCTCTACGTCGGGATTTAGCTTACTTTCAGCTCTATTCGGGACGTGCGTTGGCCTGTACGTCGGGACGTGCGTTGGCCTCTACGTCGGGATTTAGCTTACTTTCAGCTCTACGTCGGGACGTGCGTTGGGCTCTACGTCTGGAAGTGTGTTGGGCTCTACGTCGGGATTTAGCTTACTTTAAGCTCTACGTCGGGACGTGCGTTGGGCTCTACGTCGGGACGTGCGCTGGCCTCTACGTCGGGACGTGCGCTGGCCTTAACGTCGGGACATGCTTTGGGCTCTACGTCGGGACGTGCGTTGGGCTCTACGTAGGGATTTAGCTTACTTTAAGCTCTACGTCGGGACGTGCGTTGGGCTCTACGTCGGGACGTGCGCTGGCCTCTACGTCGGGACGTGCGCTGGCCTCTACGTCGGGACGTGCGCTGGCTTCTACGTCGGGACGTGCGTTGGCCTCTACGTCGGGATTTAGCTTACTTTTAGCTCTACGTCGGGACGTGCCTTGGCCTGTACGTCGGGACGTGCGTTGGCCTCTACGTCGGGACGTGCGTTGGGCGCTACGTCGGGACGTGCGTTGGGCGCTACGTCGGGACGTGCGTTGGGCGCTACGTCGGGACGTGCGTTGGGCGCTACGTCGGGATTTAGCTTACTTTCAGCTCTACGTCGGGACGTGCGTTGGGCTCTACGTCGGGACGTGCGTTGGGCTCTACGTCGGGACGTGCGTTGGGCTCTACGTCGGGATTTAGCTTACTTTCAGCTCTACGTCGGGACGTGCGTTGCCCTCTACGTCGGGACGTGCGTTGGCCTCTACGTCGGGATTTAGCTTACTTTCAGCTCTACGTCGGGACGTGCGTTGGGCTCTACGTCGGGACGTGCGTTGGGCGCTACGTCGGGATTTAACTTACTTTCAGCTCTACGTCGGGACGTGCATTGGGCTCTACGTCGGGACATGCGTTGGGCTCTACGTCGGGATGTGCGTTGGTCTCTACGTCTGTAGTTAGCTAACTTTCAGCTCTACGTCGGGACGTGCGTTGGGCTCTACTTCGGGACGTGCGTTTGGCTCTACGTCGGGACGTGCGTTGGGCTCTACGTCGGGACGTGCGTTGGGCTCTACGTCGGGATTTAGCTTGCTTTCAGCTCTACGTCGGGACGTGCGTTGGGCTCTATGTCGGGACGTGCGTTGGGCTCTACGTCGGGACGTGCGTTGGGCTCTACGTCGGGACGTGCGTTGGGCTCTACGTCGGGATTTAGCTTACTTTCAGCTCTACGTCGGGACGTGCGTTGGCCTCTACGTCGGGACGTGCGTTGGCCTCTGCGTCGGGATTTAGCTTACTTTCAGTTCTACGTCGGGACGTGCGTTGGGCTCTACGTCGGGACGTGCGTTGGGCGCTACGTCGGGATTTAACTTACTTTCAGCTCTACGTCGGGACGTGCGTTGGGCTCTACGTCGGGATTTAGCTTACTTTCAGCTCTACGTCGGGACGTGCGTTGGCCTCTACTTCGGGACGTGCGTTGGCCTCTACGTCGGGACGTGCGTTGGCCTCTACGTCGGGATTTAGCTTACTTTCAGCTCTACGTCGGGACGTGCGTTGGGCTCTACGTCGGGACGTGCGTTGAGCTCTACGTCGGGACGTGCGTTGGGCGCTACGTCGGGACGTGCGTTGGGCGCTACGTTCCGACGTGCGTTGGGCGCTACGTTGGATTTAGCTTACTTTCAGCTCTACGTCGGGACGTGCGTTGGGCTCTACGTCGGGACTTGCGTTGGGCTCTACGTCGGGACGTGCGTTGGGCTCTACGTCGGGACGTGCGTTGGGCTCTACGTCGGGATTTAGCTTACTTTCAGCTCTACGTCGGGACGTGCGTTGGCCTATACGTCGGGACGTCCGTTGGCCTCTACGTCGGGATTTAGCTTACTTTCAGCTCTACGTCGGGACGTGCGTTGGGCTCTAAGTCGGGACGTGCGTTGGGCGCTACGTCGGGATTTAACTTACTTTCAGCTCTACGTCGGGACGTGCGTTGGGCTCTACGTCAGGACATGCGTTGGGCTCTACGTCGGGACGTGCGTTGGTCTCTACGTCTGTAGTTAGCTAACTTTCAGCTCTACGTCGGGACGTGCGTTGGGCTCTACGTCGGGACGTGCGTTGGGCTCTACGTCGGGACGTGCGTTGGGCTCTACGTCGGGACGTGCGTTGGGCTCTACGTCGGGATTTAGCTTGCTTTCAGCTCTACGTCGGGACGAGCGTTGGGCTCTACGTCGGGACGTGCGTTGGGCTCTACGTCGGGACGTGCGTTGGGCTCTACGTCGGGACGTGCGTTGCGCTGTATGTCGGGACGTGCGTTGGGCTCTACGTCGGGATTTAGCTTACTTTCAGCTCTACGTCGGGACGTGCGTTGGCCTCTAGGTCGGGACGTGCGTTGGCCTCTAGGTCGGGACGTGCGTTGGCCTCTAGGTCGGGACGTGCGTTGGCCTCTACGTCGGGACGTGCGTTGGCCTCTACGTCGGGATTTAGCTTACTTTCAGCTCTACGTCGGGACGTGTGTTGGGCTCTACTTCGGGATTTAGCTTACTTTCAGCTCTACGTCGGGACGTGCGTTGGGCTCTATGTCGGGACGTGCGTTGGGCTCTACGTCTGTAGTTAGCTAACTTTCAGCTCTACGTCGGGACGTGCGTTGGGCGCTACGTCGGGACGTGCGTTGGGCGCTACGTCGGGATTTAGCTTACTTTCAGCTCTACGTCGGGACGTGCGTTGGCCTCTACGTCGGGATGTGCGTTGTCCTCTACGTCGGGACGTGCGTTGGCCTCTAAGTCGGGACGTGCGTTGGCCTCTACGTCGGGACGTGCGTTGGCCTCTACGTCGGGATTTAACTTACTTTCAGCTCTACGTCGGGACGTGCGTTGGGCGCTACGTCGGGACGTGCGTTGGGCTCTACGTCGGGACGTGCGTTGGGCTCTACGTCGGGACGTGCGTTGGGCTCTACGTCTGTAGTTAGCTAACTTTCTGCTCTACGTCGGGACGTGCGTTGGGCTCTACGTCTGTAGTTAGCTAACTTTCAGCTCTACGTCGGGACGTGCGTTGGGCGCTACGTCGGGACATGCGTTGGGCTCTACGTCGGGACGTGCGTTGGGCTCTACGTCGGGATTTAGCTTACTTTCAGCTCTACGTCGGGACGTGCGTTGGCCTCTACTTCGGGACGTGCGTTGGCCTCTACGTCGGGACGTGCGTTGGCCTCTACGTCGGGATTTAGCTTACTTTCAGCTCTACGTCGGGATGTGCGTTGGGCTCTACGTCGGGACGTGCGTTGAGCTCTACGTCGGGACACGCGTTGGGCTCTACGTCTGTAGTTAGCTAACTTTCAGCTCTACGTTGGGACGCGCGTTGGGCTCTTCGTCTGTAGTTAGCTAACTTTCAGCTCTACGTCGGGACGTGCGTTGGGCTCTACGTCAGTAGTTAGCTAACTTTCAGCTCTACGTCGGGACGTGCGTTGCGCTGTATGTCGGGACGTGCGTTGGGCTCTACGTCGGGATTTAGCTTACTTTCAGCTCTACGTCGGGACGTGCGTTGGCCTCTAGGTCGGGACGTGCGTTGGCCTCTAGGTCGGGACGTGCGTTGGCCTCTAGGTCGGGACGTGCGTTGGCCTCTACGTCGGGACGTGCGTTGGCCTCTACGTCGGGATTTAGCTTACTTTCAGCTCTACGTCGGGACGTGTGTTGGGCTCTACTTCGGGATTTAGCTTACTTTCAGCTCTACGTCGGGACGTGCGTTGGGCTCTATGTCGGGACGTGCGTTGGGCTCTACGTCTGTAGTTAGCTAACTTTCAGCTCTACGTCGGGACGTGCGTTGGGCGCTACGTCGGGACGTGCGTTGGGCGCTACGTCGGGATTTAGCTTACTTTCAGCTCTACGTCGGGACGTGCGTTGGCCTCTACGTCGGGATGTGCGTTGTCCTCTACGTCGGGACGTGCGTTGGCCTCTAAGTCGGGACGTGCGTTGGCCTCTACGTCGGGACGTGCGTTGGCCTCTACGTCGGGATTTAACTTACTTTCAGCTCTACGTCGGGACGTGCGTTGGGCGCTACGTCGGGACGTGCGTTGGGCTCTACGTCGGGACATGCGTTGGGCTCTACGTCTGTAGTTAGCTAACTTTCTGCTCTACGTCGGGACGTGCGTTGGGCTCTACGTCTGTAGTTAGCTAACTTTCAGCTCTACGTCGGGACGTGCGTTGGGCGCTACGTCGGGACATGCGTTGGGCTCTACGTCGGGACGTGCGTTGGGCTCTACGTCGGTTTTTAGCTTACTTTCAGCTCTACGTCGGGACGTGCGTTGGCCTCTACTTCGGGACGTGCGTTGGCCTCTACGTCGGGACGTGCGTTGGCCTCTACGTCGGGATTTAGCTTACTTTCAGCTCTACGTCGGGATGTGCGTTGGGCTCTACGTCGGGACGTGCGTTGAGCTCTACGTCGGGACACGCGTTGGGCTCTACGTCTGTAGTTAGCTAACTTTCAGCTCTACGTTGGGACGCGCGTTGGGCTCTTCGTCTGTAGTTAGCTAACTTTCAGCTCTACGTCGGGACGTGCGTTGGGCTCTACGTCAGTAGTTAGCTAACTTTCAGCTCTACGTCGGGACGTGCGTTGGGCGCTACGACGGGACGTGCGTTGGGCTCTACGTCGGGATTTAGCTTACTTTCAGCTCTACGTCGGGACGTGCGTTGGGCTCTACGTCGGGACGTGCGTTGGGCTCTACGTCGGGACGTGCGTTGGGCTCTACGTCGGGATTTAGCTTACTTTCAGCTCTACGTCGGGACGTGCGTTGGGTTCTACGTCGGGACGTGTGCTGGCCTCTACGTCGGGACATGTGCTGGCCTCTACGTCGGGACGTGCGCTGGCCTCTACGTCGGGACGTGCGTTGGGCTCTACGTCGGGACGTGCGTTGGGCTCTACGTCGGGATTTAGCTTACTTTCAGCTCTACGTCGGGACGTGCGTTGGCCTCTACTTCGGGACGTGCGTTGGCCTCTACGTCGGGACGTGCGTTGGCCTCTACGTCGGGATTTAGCTTACTTTCAGCTCTACGTCGGGATGTGCGTTGGGCTCTACGTCGGGACGTGCGTTGAGCTCTACGTCGGGACACGCGTTGGGCTCTACGTCTGTAGTTAGCTAACTTTCAGCTCTACGTTGGGACGCGCGTTGGGCTCTTCGTCTGTAGTTAGCTAACTTTCAGCTCTACGTCGGGACGTGCGTTGGGCTCTACGTCAGTAGTTAGCTAACTTTCAGCTCTACGTCGGGACGTGCGTTGGGCGCTACGTCGGGACGTGCGTTGGGCTCTACGTCGGGATTTAGCTTACTTTCAGCTCTACGTCGGGACGTGCGTTGGCCTCTACGTCGGGACGTGCGTTGCCCTCTACGTCGGGACGTGCGTTGGGCGCTACGTAGGGATTTAACTTACTTTCAGCTCTACGTCGGGACGTGCGTTGGGCTCTACGTCGGGACGTGCGTTGGGCTCTACGTCGGGATGTGCGTTGGTCTCTACGTCTATAGTTAGCTAACTTTCAGCTCTACGTCGGGACGTGCGTTGGGCTCTACGTCGGGACGTGCGTTTGGCTCTACGTCGGGACGTGCGTTGGGCTCTACGTCGGGACGTGCGTTGGGATCTACGTCGGGATTTAGCTTGCTTTCAGCTCTACGTCGGGACGTGCGTTGGGCTCTACGTCGGGACGTGCGTTGGGCTCTATGTCGGGACGTGCGTTGGGCTCTACGTCAGGACGTGCGTTGGGCTCTACGTCGGGACGTGCATTGGGCTCTACGTCGGGACGTGCGTTGGGCTCTACGTCGGGATTTAGCTTACTTTCAGCTCTACGTCGGGACGTGCGTTGGCCTCTACGTCGGGACGTGCGTTGGCCTCTACGTCGGGATTTAGCTTACTTTCAGCTCTACGTCGGGACGTGCGTTGGGCTCTACGTCGGGACGTGCGTTGGGCTCTACGTCGGGACGTGCGTTGGGCTCTACGTCGGGATTTAGCTTGCTTTCAGCTCTACGTCGGGACGTGCGTTGGGCTCTACGTCGGGACGTGCGTTGGGCTCTATGTCGGGACGTGCGTTGGGCTCTACGTCGGGACGTGCGTTGGGCTCTACGTCGGGACGTGCGTTGGGCTCTACGTCGGGATGTGCGTTGGGCTCTACGTCGGGATTTAGCTTACTTTCAGCTCTACGTCGGGACGTGCGTTGGCCTCTATGTCGGGACGTGCGTTGGCCTCTACGTCGGGATTTAGCTTACTTTCAGCTCTACGTCGGGACGTGCGTTGGGCTCTACGTCGGGACGTGCGTTGGGCGCTACGTCGGAATTTAACTTACTTTCAGCTCTACGTCGGGACATGCGTTGGGCTCTACGTCGGGACATGCGTTGGGCTCTACGTCGGGACGTGCGTTGGTCTCTACGTCTGTAGTTAGCTAACTTTCAGCTCTACGTCGGGACGTGCGTTGGGCTCTACGTCGGGACGTGCATTGGGCTCTACGTCGGGACGTGCGTTGGGCTCTACGTCGGGATTTAGCTTGCTTTCAGCTCTACGTCGGGACGTGTGTTGGGCTCTACGTCGGGACGTGCGTTGGGCTCTACGTCGGGATTTAGCTTACTTTCAGGTCTACGTCGGGACGTGCGTTGGGCTCTACGTCGGGACATGCTTTGGGATATACGTCGGGACGTGCGCTGGGCTCTACGTCGGGACGTGCTTTGGGCTCTACGTCGGGACGTGCGTTGGGCTCTACGTCTGTAGTTAGCTAACTTTCAGCTCTACGTTGGGACTTTCGTTGGGCTCTACGTCGGGACGTGCGTTGGGCGCTACGTCGGGACGTGCGTTGGGCGCTACGTCGGGACGTGCGTTGGGCTCTACGTCTGTAGTTAGCTAACTTTCAGCTCTACGTCGGGGTGTGCGTTTGGCGCTACGTCGGGACGTGCGTTGGGCTCTACGTCGGGACGTGCGTTGGGCGCTACGTTGGGATTTAGCTTACTTTCAGCTCTATGTCGGGACGTGCGTTGGGCTCTATGTCGGGCCGTGCGTTGGGCTCTATGTCGGGACGTGCGTTGGGCTCTACGTCGGGACGTGCGTTGGGCTCTACGTCGGGATTTAGCTTACTTTCAGCTCTACGTCGGGACGTGCGTTGGCCTCTACGTCGGGACGTGCGTTGGCCTCTACGTCGGGATTTAGCTTACTTTCAGCTCTACGTCGGGACGTGCGTTGGGCTCTACGTCGGGACGTGCGTTGGGCGCTACGTCGGGATTTAACTTACTTTCAGCTCTACGTCGGGACGTGCGTTGGGCTCTACGTCGGGACATGCGTTGGGCTCTACGTCGGGATTTAGCTTACTTTCAGCTCTACGTCGGGACGTGCGTTGGCCTCTACGTTGGGACGTGCGTTGGCCTCTACGTCGGGATTTAGCTTACTTTCAGCTCTACGTCGGGACGTGCGTTGGGCTCTACGTCGGGACGTGCGTTGGGCGCTACGTCGGGACTTGCGTTGGGCGCTACGTCGGGACATGCGTTGGGCGCTACGTCTGGACGTGCGTTGGGCGCTACGTCGGGACGTGCGTTGGGCTCTACGTCGGGACGTGCGTTGGGCTCTATGTCTGTAGTTAGCTAACTTTCAGCTCTACGTCGGGACGTGCGTTGGCCTCTACGTCGGGATTTAGCTTACTTTCAGCTCTACGTCGGGACGTACGTTGGGCTCTACGTCGGGACGTGCGTTGGGCTCTACGTCGGGACGTGCGTTGGGCTCTACGTCTGTAGTTAGGTAACTTTCAGCTCTACGTCGGGACGTGCGTTGGGCGCTACGTCGGGACGTGCGTTGGGCTCTACGTCGGGACGTGCGTTGGGCTCTATGTCTGTAGTTAGCTAACTTTCAGCTCTACGTCGGGACGTGCGTTGGGCGCTACGTCGGGACGTGCGTTGGGCGCTACGTCGGGACGTGCGTTGGGCTCTACGTCGGGATTTAGCTTACTTTCAGCTCTACGTCGGGACGTGCGTTGGCCTCTACGTCGGGACGTGCGTTGGCCTCTACGTCGGGACGTGCGTTGGCCTCTACGTCGGGATTTAGCTTACTTTCAGCTCTACGTCGGGATGTGCGTTGGGCGCTACGTCGGGACGTGCGTTGGGCGCTAGTTCGGGACGTGCGTTGGGCGCTACGTCGGGATTTAGCTTACTTTCAGCTCTACGTCGGGACGTGCGTTGGGCTCTACGTCAAGACGTGCGTTGGACTCTACGTCGGGACGTGCGTTGGCCTCTACGTCGGGATTTGCTTACTTTCAGCTCTACGTCGGGACGTGCGTTGGGCTCTACGTCGGGACGTGCGTTGGCCTCTACGTCGGGATTTAGCTTACTTTCAGCTCTACGTCGGGACGTGCGTTGGCCTCTACGTCGGGACGTGCGTTGGCCTCTACGTCGGGATTTAGCTTACTTTCAGCTCTACGTCGGGACGTGCGTTGGCCTGTACGTCGGGACGTGCGTTGGCCTCTACGTGGGGATTTAGCTTACTTTCAGCTCTACGTCGGGACGTGCGTTGGGCTCTACGTCTGTAAGTGTGTTGGGCTCTACGTCGGGATTTAGCTTACTTTAAGCTCTACGTCGGGACGTGCGCTGGCCTCTACGTCGGGACGTGAGCTGGCCTCTACGTCGGGACGTGCGCTGTCCTCTACGTCGGGACGTGCGCTGGCCTCTACATCGGGACGTGCGCTGGCCTTAACGTCGGGACATGCTTTGGGCTCTACGTCGGGACGTGCGTTGGGCTCTACGTCGGGATTTAGCTTACTTTCAGCTCTATGTCGGGACGTGCGTTGGGCTCTACGTCGGGATTTAGCTTACTTTCAGCTCTATGTCGGGACGTGCGTTGGGCGCTAAGTCGGGACGTGTGTTGGGCGCTACTTCGGGACGTGCGTTGGGCGCTACGTCGGGATTTAGCTTACTTTCAGCTCTACGTCGGGACGTGCGTTGGGCTCTATGTCGGGACGTGCGTTGGGCTCTACGTCGGGACGTGCGTTGGGCTCTACGTCGGGACGTGCGTTGGGCTCTACGTCGGGACGTGCGTTGGGCTCTACGTCGGTATTTAGCTTACTTTCAGCTCTACGTCGGGACGTGCGTTGGCCTCTACGTCGGGACGTGCGTTGCCCTCTACGTCGGGACGTGCGTTGGCCTCTACGTCGGGATTTAGCTTACTTTCAGCTCTACGTCGGGACGTGCGTTGGGCTCTGCGTCGGGACGTGCGTTGGGCGCTACGTAGGGATTTAACTTACTTTCAGCTCTACGTCGGGACGTGCGTTGGGCTCTACGTCGGGACGTGCGTTGGGCTCTACGTCGGGATGTGCGTTGGTCTCTACGTCTATAGTTAGCTAACTTTCAGCTCTACGTCGGAACGTGCGTTGGGCTCTACGTCGGGACGTGCGTTTGGCTCTACGTCGGGACGTGCGTTGGGCTCTACGTCGGGACGTGCGTTGGGATCTACGTCGGGATTTAGCTTGCTTTCAGCTCTACGTCGGGACGTGCGTTGGGCTCTACGTCGGGACGTGCGTTGGGCTCTATGTCGGGACGTGCGTTGGGCTCTACGTCAGGACGTGCGTTGGGCTCTACGTCGGGACGTGCGTTGGGCTCTACGTCGGGACGTGCGTTGGGCTCTACGTCGGGATTTAGCTTACTTTCAGCTCTACGTCGGGACGTGCGTTGGCCTCTACGTCGGGACGTGCGTTGGCCTCTACGTCGGGATTTAGCTTACTTTCAGCTCTACGTCGGGACGTGCGTTGGGCTCTACGTCGGGACGTGCGTTGGGCTCTACGTCGGGACGTGCGTTGGGCTCTACGTCGGGACGTGCGTTGGGCTCTACGTCGGGATTTAGCTTGCTTTCAGCTCTACGTCGGGACGTGCGTTGGGCTCTACGTCGGGACGTGCGTTGGGCTCTATGTCGGGACGTGCGTTGGGCTCTACGTCGGGACGTGCGTTGGGCTCTACGTCGGGACGTGCGTTGGGCTCTACGTCGGGACGTGCGTTGGGCTCTACGTCGGGATTTAGCTTACTTTCAGCTCTACGTCGGGACGTGCGTTGGCCTCTACGTCGGGACGTGCGTTGGCCTCTACGTCGGGATTTAGCTTACTTTCAGCTCTACGTCGGGACGTGCGTTGGGCTCTACGTCGGGACGTGCGTTGGGCGCTACGTCGGGATTTAACTTACTTTCAGCTCTACGTCGGGACATGCGTTGGGCTCTACGTCGGGACATGCGTTGGGCTCTACGTCGGGACGTGCGTTGGTCTCTACGTCTGTAGTTAGCTAACTTTCAGCTCTACGTCGGGACGTGCGTTGGGCTCTACGTCGGGACGTGCATTGGGCTCTACGTCGGGACGTGCATTGGGCTCTACGTCGGGACGTGCGTTGGGCTCTACGTCGGGATTTAGCTTGCTTTCAGCTCTACGTCGGGACGTGTGTTGGGCTCTACGTCGGGACGTGCGTTGGGCTCTACGTCGGGATTTAGCTTACTTTCAGGTCTACGTCGGGACGTGCGTTGGGCTCTACGTCGGGACATGCTTTGGGATATACGTCGGGACGTGCGCTGGGCTCTACGTCGGGACGTGCTTTGGGCTCTACGTCGGGACGTGCGTTGGGCTCTACGTCTGTAGTTAGCTAACTTTCAGCTCTACGTTGGGACTTTCGTTGGGCTCTACGTCGGGACGTGCGTTGGGCGCTACGTCGGGACGTGCGTTGGGCGCTACGTCGGGACGTGCGTTGGGCTCTACGTCGGGACGTGCGTTGGGCTCTACGTCGGGACGTGCGTTGGGCTCTACGTCTGTAGTTAGCTAACTTTCAGCTCTACGTCGGGGTGTGCGTTTGGCGCTACGTCGGGACGTGCGTTGGGCTCTACGTCGGGACGTGCGTTGGGCGCTACGTTGGGATTTAGCTTACTTTCAGCTCTATGTCGGGACGTGCGTTGGGCTCTATGTCGGGCCGTGCGTTGGGCTCTATGTCGGGACGTGCGTTGGGCTCTACGTCGGGACGTGCGTTGGGCTCTACGTCGGGATTTAGCTTACTTTCAGCTCTACGTCGGGACGTGCGTTGGCCTCTACGTCGGGACGTGCGTTGGCCTCTACGTCGGGATTTAGCTTACTTTCAGCTCTACGTCGGGACGTGCGTTGGGCTCTACGTCGGGACGTGCGTTGGGCGCTACGTCGGGATTTAACTTACTTTCAGCTCTACGTCGGGACGTGCGTTGGGCTCTACGTCGGGACATGCGTTGGGCTCTACGTCGGGATTTAGCTTACTTTCAGCTCTACGTCGGGACGTGCGTTGGCCTCTACGTTGGGACGTGCGTTGGCCTCTACGTCGGGATTTAGCTTACTTTCAGCTCTACGTCGGGACGTGCGTTGGGCTCTACGTCGGGACGTGCGTTGGGCGCTACGTCGGGACTTGCGTTGGGCGCTACGTCGGGACATGCGTTGGGCGCTACGTCTGGACGTGCGTTGGGCGCTACGTCGGGACGTGCGTTGGGCTCTACGTCGGGACGTGCGTTGGGCTCTATGTCTGTAGTTAGCTAACTTTCAGCTCTACGTCGGGACGTGCGTTGGCCTCTACGTCGGGATTTAGCTTACTTTCAGCTCTACGTCGGGACATACGTTGGGCTCTACGTCGGGACGTGCGTTGGGCTCTACGTCGGGACGTGCGTTGGGCTCTACGTCTGTAGTTAGGTAACTTTCAGCTCTACGTCGGGACGTGCGTTGGGCGCTACGTCGGGACGTGCGTTGGGCTCTACGTCGGGACGTGCGTTGGGCTCTATGTCTGTAGTTAGCTAACTTTCAGCTCTACGTCGGGACGTGCGTTGGGCGCTACGTCGGGACGTGCGTTGGGCGCTACGTCGGGACGTGCGTTGGGCTCTACGTCGGGATTTAGCTTACTTTCAGCTCTACGTCGGGACGTGCGTTGGCCTCTACGTCGGGACGTGCGTTGGCCTCTACGTCGAGACGTGCGTTGGCCTCTACGTCGGGACGTGCGTTGGCCTCTACGTCGGGATTTAGCTTACTTTCAGCTCTACGTCGGGATGTGCGTTGGGCGCTACGTCGGGACGTGCGTTGGGCGCTAGTTCGGGACGTGCGTTGGGCGCTACGTCGGGATTTAGCTTACTTTCAGCTCTACGTCGGGACGTGCGTTGGGCTCTACGTCAAGACGTGCGTTGGACTCTACGTCGGGACGTGCGTTGGCCTCTACGTCGGGATTTAGCTTACTTTCAGCTCTACGTCGGGACGTGCGTTGGGCTCTACGTCGGGACGTGCGTTGGCCTCTACGTCGGGATTTAGCTTACTTTCAGCTCTACGTCGGGACGTGCGTTGGCCTCTACGTCGGGACGTGCGTTGGCCTCTACGTCGGGATTTAGCTTACTTTCAGCTCTACGTCGGGACGTGCGTTGGCCTGTACGTCGGGACGTGCGTTGGCCTCTACGTGGGGATTTAGCTTACTTTCAGCTCTACGTCGGGACGTGCGTTGGGCTCTACGTCTGTAAGTGTGTTGGGCTCTACGTCGGGATTTAGCTTACTTTAAGCTCTACGTCGGGACGTGCGCTGGCCTCTACGTCGGGACGTGAGCTGGCCTCTACGTCGGGACGTGCGCTGGCCTCTACGTCGGGACGTGCGCTGGCCTCTACGTCGGGACGTGCGCTGGCCTCTACATCGGGACGTGCGCTGGCCTTAACGTCGGGACATGCTTTGGGCTCTACGTCGGGACGTGCGTTGGGCTCTACGTCGGGATTTAGCTTACTTTCAGCTCTATGTCGGGACGTGCGTTGGGCTCTACGTCGGGATTTAGCTTACTTTCAGCTCTATGTCGGGACGTGCGTTGGGCTCTACGTCGGGACGTGCGTTGGGCTCTACGTCGGGACGTGCGTTGGCCTCTACGTCGGGATTTAGCTTACTTTCAGCTCTACGTCGGGACGTGCGTTGGGCGCTACGTCGGGACGTGCGTTGGGCGCTACGTCGGGACGTGTGTTGGGCGCTACTTCGGGACGTGCGTTGGGCTCTATGTCGGGACGTGCGTTGGGCTCTACGTCGGGACGTGCGTTGGGCTCTACGTCGGGACGTGCGTTGGGCTCTACGTCGGGACGTGCGTTGGGCTCTACGTCGGGACGTGCGTTGGGCTCTACGTCGGGATTTAGCTTACTTCAGCTCTACGTCGGGACGTGCGTTGGCCTCTACGTCGGGACGTGCGTTGGCCTCTACGTCGGGATTTAGCTTACTTTCAGCTCTACGTCGGGACGTTCGTTGGGCTCTACGTCGTGACGTGCGTTGGGCGCTACGTCGGGATTTAACTTACTTTCAGCTCTACGTCGGGACGTGCGTTGCGCTCTACGTCGGAACGTGCGTTGGGCTCTACGTCGGGATGTGCGTTGGTCTCTACGTCTGTAGTTAGCTAACTTTCAGCTCTACGTCGGGACGTGCGTTGGGCTCTACGTCGGGACGTGCGTTGGGCTCTACGTCAGGACGTGCGTTGGGCTCTACGTCGGGATTTAGCTTGCTTTCAGCTCTACGTCGGGACGTGCGTTGGGCTCTACGTCGGGACGTGCGTTGGGCTCTACGTCGGGACGTGCGTTGGCCTCTACGTCGGGATTTAGCTTACTTTCAGCTCTACGTCGGGACGTGCGTTGGGCTCTACGTCGGGACGTGCGTTGGGCGCTACGTCGGGATTTAACTTACTTTCAGCTCTACGTCGGGACGTGCGTTGGGCTCTACGTCGGGACATGCGTTGGGCTCTACGTCGGGACATGCGTTGGGCTCTACGTCGGGATTTAGCTTACTTTCAGCTCTACGTCGGGACGTGCGTTGGCCTCTACTTCGGGACGTGCGTTGGCCTCTACGTCGGGACGTGCGTTGGCCTCTACGTCGGGATTTAGCTTACTTTCAGCTCTACGTTGGGACGTGCGTTGGGCTCTACGTCGGGACGTGCGTTGAGCTCTACGTCGGGACGTGCGTTGGGCGCTACGTCGGGACATGCGTTGGGCGCTACGTCGGGACGTGCGTTGGGCGCTACGTCGGGACGTGCGTTGGGCGCTACGTCAGGATTTAGCTTACTTTCAGCTCTACGTCGGGACGTGCGTTGGGCTCTATGTCGGGACGTGCGTTGGGCTCTACGTCGGGACGTGCGTTGGGCTCTACGACGGGACGTGCGTTGGGCTCTACGTCGGGACGTGCGTTGGGCTCTACGTCGGGATTTAGCTTACTTTCAGCTTTACGTCGGGACGTGCGTTGGCCTCTACGTCGGGACGTGCGTTGGCCTCTACGTCGGGATTTAGCTTACTTTCAGCTCTACGTCGGGACGTGCGTTGGGCTCTACGTTGGGACGTGCGTTGGGCGCTACGTCGGGATTTAACTTACTTTCAGCTCTACGTCGGGACGTGCGTTGGGCTCTACGTCGGGACATGCGTTGGGCTCTACGTCGGGACGTGCGTTGGTCTCTACGTCTGTAGTTAGCTAACTTTCAGCTCTACGTCGGGACGTGCGTTGGGCTCTACGTCGGGACGTGCGTTAGGCTCTACGTCGGGACGTGCGTTGGGCTCTACGTCGGGACGTGCGTTGGGCTGTACGTCGGGATTTCGCTTGCTTTCAGCTCTACGTCGGGACGTGCGTTGGGCTCTACGTCGGGACGTGCGTTGGGCTCTACGTCGGGACGTGCGTTGGGCTCTACGTCGGGACGTGCGTTGGGCTCTACGTCGGGATTTAGCTTGCTTTCAGCTCTACGTCGGGACGTGTGTTGGGCTCTACGTCGGGAGGTGCGTTGGGCTCTACGTCGGGATTTAGCTTACTTTCAGGTCTACGTCGGGACGTGCGTTGGGCTCTACGTCGGGACATGCTTTGGGATATACGTCGGGACGTGCGCTGGGCTCTACGTCGGGACGTGCTTTGGGCTCTACGTCGGGACGTGCGTTGGGCTCTACGTCTGTAGTTAGCTAACTTTCAGCTCTACGTCGGGACGTGCGTTGGGCTCTACGTTGGGACTTTCGTTGGGCTCTACGTCGGGACGTGCGTTGGGCGCTACGTCGGGACGTGCGTTGGCCTCTACGTCGAGACGTGCGTTGGCCTCTACGTCGGGACGTGCGTTGGCCTCTACGTCGGGATTTAGCTTACTTTCAGCTCTACGTCGGGATGTGCGTTGGGCGCTACGTCGGGACGTGCGTTGGGCGCTAGTTCGGGACGTGCGTTGGGCGCTACGTCGGGATTTAGCTTACTTTCAGCTCTACGTCGGGACGTGCGTTGGGCTCTACGTCAAGACGTGCGTTGGACTCTACGTCGGGACGTGCGTTGGCCTCTACGTCGGGATTTAGCTTACTTTCAGCTCTACGTCGGGACGTGCGTTGGGCTCTACGTCGGGACGTGCGTTGGCCTCTACGTCGGGATTTAGCTTACTTTCAGCTCTACGTCGGGACGTGCGTTGGCCTCTACGTCGGGACGTGCGTTGGCCTCTACGTCGGGATTTAGCTTACTTTCAGCTCTACGTCGGGACGTGCGTTGGCCTGTACGTCGGGACGTGCGTTGGCCTCTACGTGGGGATTTAGCTTACTTTCAGCTCTACGTCGGGACGTGCGTTGGGCTCTACGTCTGTAAGTGTGTTGGGCTCTACGTCGGGATTTAGCTTACTTTAAGCTCTACGTCGGGACGTGCGCTGGCCTCTACGTCGGGACGTGAGCTGGCCTCTACGTCGGGACGTGCGCTGGCCTCTACGTCGGGACGTGCGCTGGCCTCTACGTCGGGACGTGCGCTGGCCTCTACATCGGGACGTGCGCTGGCCTTAACGTCGGGACATGCTTTGGGCTCTACGTCGGGACGTGCGTTGGGCTCTACGTCGGGATTTAGCTTACTTTCAGCTCTATGTCGGGACGTGCGTTGGGCTCTACGTCGGGATTTAGCTTACTTTCAGCTCTATGTCGGGACGTGCGTTGGGCTCTACGTCGGGACGTGCGTTGGGCTCTACGTCGGGACGTGCGTTGGCCTCTACGTCGGGATTTAGCTTACTTTCAGCTCTACGTCGGGACGTGCGTTGGGCGCTACGTCGGGACGTGCGTTGGGCGCTACGTCGGGACGTGTGTTGGGCGCTACTTCGGGACGTGCGTTGGGCTCTATGTCGGGACGTGCGTTGGGCTCTACGTCGGGACGTGCGTTGGGCTCTACGTCGGGACGTGCGTTGGGCTCTACGTCGGGACGTGCGTTGGGCTCTACGTCGGGACGTGCGTTGGGCTCTACGTCGGGATTTAGCTTACTTCAGCTCTACGTCGGGACGTGCGTTGGCCTCTACGTCGGGACGTGCGTTGGCCTCTACGTCGGGATTTAGCTTACTTTCAGCTCTACGTCGGGACGTTCGTTGGGCTCTACGTCGTGACGTGCGTTGGGCGCTACGTCGGGATTTAACTTACTTTCAGCTCTACGTCGGGACGTGCGTTGCGCTCTACGTCGGAACGTGCGTTGGGCTCTACGTCGGGATGTGCGTTGGTCTCTACGTCTGTAGTTAGCTAACTTTCAGCTCTACGTCGGGACGTGCGTTGGGCTCTACGTCGGGACGTGCGTTGGGCTCTACGTCAGGACGTGCGTTGGGCTCTACGTCGGGATTTAGCTTGCTTTCAGCTCTACGTCGGGACGTGCGTTGGGCTCTACGTCGGGACGTGCGTTGGGCTCTACGTCGGGACGTGCGTTGGCCTCTACGTCGGGATTTAGCTTACTTTCAGCTCTACGTCGGGACGTGCGTTGGGCTCTACGTCGGGACGTGCGTTGGGCGCTACGTCGGGATTTAACTTACTTTCAGCTCTACGTCGGGACGTGCGTTGGGCTCTACGTCGGGACATGCGTTGGGCTCTACGTCGGGACATGCGTTGGGCTCTACGTCGGGATTTAGCTTACTTTCAGCTCTACGTCGGGACGTGCGTTGGCCTCTACTTCGGGACGTGCGTTGGCCTCTACGTCGGGACGTGCGTTGGCCTCTACGTCGGGATTTAGCTTACTTTCAGCTCTACGTTGGGACGTGCGTTGGGCTCTACGTCGGGACGTGCGTTGAGCTCTACGTCGGGACGTGCGTTGGGCGCTACGTCGGGACATGCGTTGGGCGCTACGTCGGGACGTGCGTTGGGCGCTACGTCGGGACGTGCGTTGGGCGCTACGTCAGGATTTAGCTTACTTTCAGCTCTACGTCGGGACGTGCGTTGGGCTCTATGTCGGGACGTGCGTTGGGCTCTACGTCGGGACGTGCGTTGGGCTCTACGACGGGACGTGCGTTGGGCTCTACGTCGGGACGTGCGTTGGGCTCTACGTCGGGATTTAGCTTACTTTCAGCTTTACGTCGGGACGTGCGTTGGCCTCTACGTCGGGACGTGCGTTGGCCTCTACGTCGGGATTTAGCTTACTTTCAGCTCTACGTCGGGACGTGCGTTGGGCTCTACGTTGGGACGTGCGTTGGGCGCTACGTCGGGATTTAACTTACTTTCAGCTCTACGTCGGGACGTGCGTTGGGCTCTACGTCGGGACATGCGTTGGGCTCTACGTCGGGACGTGCGTTGGTCTCTACGTCTGTAGTTAGCTAACTTTCAGCTCTACGTCGGGACGTGCGTTGGGCTCTACGTCGGGACGTGCGTTAGGCTCTACGTCGGGACGTGCGTTGGGCTCTACGTCGGGACGTGCGTTGGGCTGTACGTCGGGATTTCGCTTGCTTTCAGCTCTACGTCGGGACGTGCGTTGGGCTCTACGTCGGGACGTGCGTTGGGCTCTACGTCGGGACGTGCGTTGGGCTCTACGTCGGGACGTGCGTTGGGCTCTACGTCGGGATTTAGCTTGCTTTCAGCTCTACGTCGGGACGTGTGTTGGGCTCTACGTCGGGAGGTGCGTTGGGCTCTACGTCGGGATTTAGCTTACTTTCAGGTCTACGTCGGGACGTGCGTTGGGCTCTACGTCGGGACATGCTTTGGGATATACGTCGGGACGTGCGCTGGGCTCTACGTCGGGACGTGCTTTGGGCTCTACGTCGGGACGTGCGTTGGGCTCTACGTCTGTAGTTAGCTAACTTTCAGCTCTACGTCGGGACGTGCGTTGGGCTCTACGTTGGGACTTTCGTTGGGCTCTACGTCGGGACGTGCGTTGGGCGCTACGTCGGGACGTGCGTTGGGCTCTACGTCGGGACGTGCGTTGGGCTCTACGTCTGTAGTTAGCTAACTTTCAGCTCTACGTCGGGATGTGCGTTTGGCGCTACGTCGGGACGTGCGTTGGGCTCCACGTCGGGACGTGCGTTGGGCTCTACGTCGGGACTTGCGTTGGGCTCTACGTCGGGACGTGCGTTGGGCTCTACGTCGGGATTTAGCTTACTTTCAGCTCTACGTCGGGACGTGCGTTGGCCTCTAGGTCGGGACGTGCGTTGGCCTCTAGGTCGGGACGTGCGTTGGCCTCTAGGTCGGGACGTGCGTTGGCCTCTACGTCGGGATTTAGCTTACTTTCAGCTCTACGTCGGGACGTGTGTTGGGCTCTACTTCGGGATTTAGCTTACTTTCAGCTCTACGTCGGGACGTGCGTTGGGCTCTATGTCGGCACGTGCGTTGGGCTCTACGTCTGTAGTTAGCTAACTTTCAGCTCTACGTCGGGACGTGCGTTGGGCGCTACGTCGGGATTTAGCTTACTTTCAGCTCTACGTCGGGACGTGCGTTGGCCTCTACGTCGGGACGTGCGTTGTCCTCTACGTCGGGACGTGCGTTGGCCTCTACGTCGGGACGTGCGTTGGCCTCTACGTCGGGATTTAACTTACTTTCAGCTCTACGTCGGGACGTGCGTTGGGCGCTACGTCGGGACGTGCGTTGGGCTCTACGTCGGGACGTGCGTTGGGCTCTACGTCGGGACGTGCGTTGGGCTCTACGTCTGTAGTTAGCTAACTTTCTGCTCTACGTCGGGACGTGCGTTGGGCTCTACGTCTGTAGTTAGCTAACTTTCAGCTCTACGTCGGGACGTGCGTTGGGCGCTACGTCGGGACATGCGTTGGGCTCTACGTCGGGACGTGCGTTGGGCGCTACGTCGGGATTTAGCTTACTTTCAGCTCTACGTCGGGACGTGCGTTGGCCTCTACTTCGGGATGTGCGTTGGCCTCTACGTCGGGACGTGCGTTGGCCTCTACGTCGGGATTTTGCTTACTTTCAGCTCTACGTCGGGACGTGCGTTGGGCTCTACGTCGGGACGTGCGTTGAGCTCTACGTCGGGACGCGCGTTGGGCTCTTCGTCTGTAGTTAGCTAACTTTCAGCTCTACGTCGGGACGTGTGTTGGGCTCTACGTCTGTAGTTAGCTAACTTTCAGCTCTACGTCGGGACGTGCGTTGGGCGCTACGTCGGGACGTGCGTTGGGCTCTACGTCGGGATTTAGCTTACTTTCAGCTCTACGTCGGGACGTGCGTTGGGCTCTACGTCGGGACGTGCGTTGGGCTCTACGTCGGGACGTGCGTTGGGCTCTACGTCGGGATTTAGCTTACATTAAGCTCTACGTCGGGACGTGCGCTGGCCTCTACGTCGGGACGTGCGCTGGCCTCTACGTCGGGACGTGCGCTGGCCTCTACGTCGGGACGTGCGTTGGCCTCTACGTCGGGATTTATCTTACTTTCAGCTCTACGTCGGGACGTGCTTTGGCCTGTACGTCGGGACGTGCGTTGGGCTCTACGTCGGGATTTAGCTTACTTTCAGCTCTACGTCGGGACGTGCGTTGGGCTCTACGTCGGGATTTAGCTTACTTTCAGCTCTACGTCGGGACGTGCGTTGGGCTCTACGTCGGGACGTGCGTTGGGCTCTACGTCTGTAGTTAGCTAACTTTCAGCTCTACGTCGGGACGTGCGTTGGGCTCTACGTCGGGACGTGCGTTGGGCTCTACGTCGGGACGTGCGTTGGGCTCTACGTCAGGATTTAGCTAACTTTCAGCTCTACGTCGGGACATGCGTTGGGCTCTACGTCGGGACATGCGTTGGGCTCTACGTCGGGACGTGCGTTGGGCTCTACGTCGGGATTTAGCTTACTTTCAGCTCTACGTTGGAACGTGCGTTGGCCTCTACGTCGGGATTTAGCTTACTTTCAGCTCTACGTCGGGACGTGCGTTGGGCTCTACGTCGGGACGTGCGTTGGGCTCTACGTCGGGACGTGCGTTGGGCTCTACGTCTGTAGTTAGGTAACTTTCAGCTCTACGTCGGGACGTGCGTTGGGCTCTACGTCTGTTGTTAGCTAACTTTCAGCTCTACGTCGGGACGTGCGTTGGGCTCTACGTCTGTAGTTAGCTAACTTTCAGCTCTACGTCGGGACGTGCGTTGGGCGCTACGTCGGGACGTGCGTTGGGCTCTACGTCGGGACGTGCGTTGGGCTCTACGTCGGGACGTGCGTTGGGCTCTACGTCGGGATTTAACTTACTTTCAGCTCTACGTCGGGACGTGCGTTGGCCTCTACGTCGGGACGTGCGTTGTCCTCTACGTCGGGACGTGCGTTGTCCTCTACGTCGGGACGTGCGTTGGCCTCTAAGTCGGGACGTGCGTTGGCCTCTACGTCGGGACGTGCGTTGGGCTCTACGTCTGTAGTTAGCTAACTTTCAGCTCTACTTCGGGACGTGCGTTGGGCGCTACGTCGGGACGTGCGTTGGGCTCTACGTCGGGACGTGCGTTGGGCTCTACGTCGGGACGTGCGTTGGGCTCTACGTCGGGATTTAACTTACTTTCAGCTCTACGTCGGGACGTGCGTTGGCCTCTACGTCGGGACGTGCTTTGTCCTCTACGTCGGGACGTGCGTTGGCCTCTAAGTCGGGACGTGAGTTGGCCTCTACGTCGGGACGTGCGTTGTCCTCTACGTCGGGACGTGCGTTGGCCTCTAAGTCGGGACGTGCGTTGGCCTCTACGTCGGGACGTGCGTTGGCCTCTACATCGGGATTTAGCTTACTTTCAGCTCTACGTCGGGACGTGCGTTGGGCTCTACGTCGGGACGTGCGTTGGGCTCTACGTCGGGATTTAGCTTACTTTCAGCTCTACGTCGGGACGTGCGTTGGCCTCTACGTCGGGACGTGCGTTGGCCTCTACTTCGGGATTTAGCTTACTTTCAGCTCTACGTCGGGACGTGCGTTGGCCTCTACGTCTGGACGTGCGTTGGCCTCTACGTCGGGATGTAGCTTACTTTCAGCTCTTTGTCGGGACGTGCGTTGGGCTCTACGTCGGGTTTTAGCTTACTTTCAGCTCTACGTCGGGACGTGCGTTGGGCTCTAGGTCGGGACGTGCGTTGGGCTCTACGTCGGGACGTGCGTTGGGCTCTATGTCTGTAGTTAGCTAACTTTCATCTCTACGTCGGGACGTGCGTTGGTCGCTACATCGGGACGTGCGATGGGCTCTACGTCGGGACGTGCGTTGGGCTCTACGTCGGGATTTAGCTTACTTTCAGCTCTACGTCGGGACGTGCGTTTGCCTCTACGTCGGGACGTGCGTTGGCCTCTACGTCGGGACGTGCGTTGGCCTCTACGTCGGGACGTGCTTTGGGCTCTACGTCGCCACGTGCGTTGGCCTCTACGTCGGGACGTGCGTTGGCCTCTACGTCGGGATTTAGCTTACTTTCAGCTCTACGTCGGGACGTGCGTTGGGCGCTACGTCGGGACGTGCGTTGGGCTCTACGTCGGGACGTGCGTTGGGCTCTACGTCGGGACGTGCGTTGGGCTCTACGTCGGGATTTAACTTACTTTCAGCTCTACGTCGGGACGTGCGTTGGCCTCTACGTCGGGACGTGCGTTGTCCTCTACGTCGGGACGTGCGTTGTCCTCTACGTCGGGACGTGCGTTGGCCTCTAAGTCGGGACGTGCGTTGGCCTCTACGTCGGGACGTGCGTTGTCCTCTACGTCGGGACGTGCGTTGGCCTCTAAGTCGGGACGTGCGTTGGCCTCTACGTCGGGACGTGCGTTGGCCTCTACATCGGGATTTAGCTTACTTTCAGCTCTACGTCGGGACGTGCGTTGGGCTCTACGTCGGGACGTGCGTTGGGCTCTACGTCGGGATTTAGCTTACTTTCAGCTCTACGTCGGGACGTGCGTTGGCCTCTACGTCGGGACGTGCGTTGGCCTCTACTTCGGGATTTAGCTTACTTTCAGCTCTACGTCGGGACGTGCGTTGGCCTCTACGTCTGGACGTGCGTTGGCCTCTACGTCGGGATTTAGCTTACTTTCAGCTCTTTGTCGGGACGTGCGTTGGGCTCTACGTCGGGACGTGCGTTGGGCTCTACGTCGGGATTTAACTTACTTTCAGCTCTACGTCGGGACGTGCGTTGGCCTCTACGTCGGGACGTGCGTTGTCCTCTACGTCGGGACGTGCGTTGGCCTCTAAGTCGGGACGTGCGTTGGCCTCTACGTCGGGACGTGCGTTGTCCTCTACGTCGGGACGTGCGTTGGCCTCTAAGTCGGGACGTGCGTTGGCCTCTACGTCGGGACGTGCGTTGGCCTCTACATCGGGATTTAGCTTACTTTCAGCTCTACGTCGGGACGTGCGTTGGGCTCTACGTCGGGACGTGCGTTGGGCTCTACGTCGGGATTTAGCTTACTTTCAGCTCTACGTCGGGACGTGCGTTGGCCTCTACGTCGGGACGTGCGTTGGCCTCTACTTCGGGATTTAGCTTACTTTCAGCTCTACGTCGGGACGTGCGTTGGCCTCTACGTCTGGACGTGCGTTGGCCTCTACGTCGGGATTTAGCTTACTTTCAGCTCTTTGTCGGGACGTGCGTTGGGCTCTACGTCGGGTTTTAGCTTACTTTCAGCTCTACGTCGGGACGTGCGTTGGGCTCTAGGTCGGGACGTGCGTTGGGCTCTACGTCGGGACGTGCGTTGGGCTCTATGTCTGTAGTTAGCTAACTTTCAGCTCTACGTCGGGACATGCGTTGGGCTCTACGTCGGGACATGCGTTGGGCTCTACGTCGGGACGTGCGTTGGGCTCTACGTCGGGATTTAGCTTACTTTCAGCTCTACGTTGGGACGTGCATTGGCCTCTACGTCGGGATTTAGCTTACTTTCAGCTCTACGTCGGGACGTGCGTTGGGCTCTACGTCGGGACGTGCGTTGGGCTCTACGTCGGGACGTGCGTTGGGCTCTACGTCTGTAGTTAGGTAACTTTCAGCTCTACGTCGGGACGTGCGTTGGGCTCTACGTCTGTTGTTAGCTAACTTTCAGCTCTACGTCGGGACGTGCGTTGGGCTCTACGTCTGTAGTTAGCTAACTTTCAGCTCTACTTCGGGACGTGCGTTGGGCGCTACGTCGGGACGTGCGTTGGGCTCTACGTCGGGACGTGCGTTGGGCTCTACGTCGGGACGTGCGTTGGGCTCTACGTCGGGATTTAACTTACTTTCAGCTCTACGTCGGGACGTGCGTTGGCCTCTACGTCGGGACGTGCTTTGTCCTCTACGTCGGGACGTGCGTTGGCCTCTAAGTCGGGACGTGAGTTGGCCTCTACGTCGGGACGTGCGTTGTCCTCTACGTCGGGACGTGCGTTGGCCTCTAAGTCGGGACGTGCGTTGGCCTCTACGTCGGGACGTGCGTTGGCCTCTACATCGGGATTTAGCTTACTTTCAGCTCTACGTCGGGACGTGCGTTGGGCTCTACGTCGGGACGTGCGTTGGGCTCTACGTCGGGATTTAGCTTACTTTCAGCTCTACGTCGGGACGTGCGTTGGCCTCTACGTCGGGACGTGCGTTGGCCTCTACTTCGGGATTTAGCTTACTTTCAGCTCTACGTCGGGACGTGCGTTGGCCTCTACGTCTGGACGTGCGTTGGCCTCTACGTCGGGATGTAGCTTACTTTCAGCTCTTTGTCGGGACGTGCGTTGGGCTCTACGTCGGGTTTTAGCTTACTTTCAGCTCTACGTCGGGACGTGCGTTGGGCTCTAGGTCGGGACGTGCGTTGGGCTCTACGTCGGGACGTGCGTTGGGCTCTATGTCTGTAGTTAGCTAACTTTCATCTCTACGTCGGGACGTGCGTTGGTCGCTACATCGGGACGTGCGATGGGCTCTACGTCGGGACGTGCGTTGGGCTCTACGTCGGGATTTAGCTTACTTTCAGCTCTACGTCGGGACGTGCGTTTGCCTCTACGTCGGGACGTGCGTTGGCCTCTACGTCGGGACGTGCGTTGGCCTCTACGTCGGGACGTGCTTTGGGCTCTACGTCGCCACGTGCGTTGGCCTCTACGTCGGGACGTGCGTTGGCCTCTACGTCGGGATTTAGCTTACTTTCAGCTCTACGTCGGGACGTGCGTTGGGCTCTACGTCGGGACGTGCGTTGGGCTCTACGTCGGGACGTGCGTTGGGCTCTATGTCGGGACACGCGTGGGGCTCTACGTCGGGGCGCGCGTTGGGCTCTACGTCTGTAGTTAGCTAACTTTCAGCTCTACGTCGGGACGCGCGTTGGGCTCTTCGTCTGTAGTTAGCTGACTTTCAGCTCTACGTCGGGACGTGCGTTGGGCTCTACGTCGGGACGTGCGGTGGGCTCTACGTCGGGACGTGCGTTGGGCTCTACGTCGGGATTTAGCTTACTTTCAGCTCTACTTCGGGACGTGCGTTGGGCTCTACGTCGGGACGTGCGTTGGGCTCTACGTCGGGATTTAGCTTACTTTCAGGTCTACGTTGGGACGTGCGTTGGGCTCTACGTCGGGACGTGCGTTGGGCTCTACGTCGGGACGTGCGTTGGGCTCTACGTCGGGACGTGCGTTGGGCTCTACGTCTGTAGTTAGCTAACTTTCAGCTCTACGTCGGGACGTGCGTTGGGCTCTACGTCTGTAGTTAGCTAACTTTCAGCTCTACGTCGGGACGTGCGTTGGGCGCTACGTCGGGACGTGCGTTGGGCTCTACGTCGGGACGTGCGTTGGGCTCTACGTCGGGACGTGCGTTGGGCTCTACGTCGGGATTTAACTTACTTTCAGCTCTACGTCGGGACGTGCGTTGGCCTCTACGTCGGAACGTGCGTTGTCCTCTACGTCGGGACGTGCGTTGGCCTCTAAGTCGGGACGTGCGTTGGCCTCTACGTCGGGACGTGCGTTGTCCTCTACGTCGGGACGTGCGTTGGCCTCTAAGTCGGGACGTGCGTTGGCCTCTACGTCGGGACGTGCGTTGGCCTCTACATCGGGATTTAGCTTACTTTCAGCTCTACGTCGGGACGTGCGTTGGCCTCTACGTCGGGACGTGCGTTGGCCTCTACGTCGGGATTTAGCTTACTTTCAGCTCTACGTCGGGACGTGCGTTGGGCTCTATGTCGGGACACGCGTGGGGCTCTACGTCGGGGCGCGCGTTGGGCTCTACGTCTGTAGTTAGCTAACTTTCAGCTCTACGTCGGGACGCGCGTTGGGCTCTTCGTCTGTAGTTAGCTGACTTTCAGCTCTACGTCGGGACGTGCGTTGGGCTCTACGTCGGGACGTGCGGTGGGCTCTACGTCGGGACGTGCGTTGGGCTCTACGTCGGGATTTAGCTTACTTTCAGCTCTACTTCGGGACGTGCGTTGGGCTCTACGTCGGGACGTGCGTTGGGCTCTACGTCGGGATTTAGCTTACTTTCAGGTCTACGTTGGGACGTGCGTTGGGCTCTACGTCGGGACGTGCGTTGGGCTCTACGTCGGGACGTGCGTTGGGCTCTACGTCGGGACGTGCGTTGGGCTCTACGTCTGTAGTTAGCTAACTTTCAGCTCTACGTCGGGACGTGCGTTGGGCTCTACGTCTGTAGTTAGCTAACTTTCAGCTCTACGTCGGGACGTGCGTTGGGCGCTACGTCGGGACGTGCGTTGGGCTCTACGTCGGGACGTGCGTTGGGCTCTACGTCGGGACGTGCGTTGGGCTCTACGTCGGGATTTAACTTACTTTCAGCTCTACGTCGGGACGTGCGTTGGCCTCTACGTCGGGACGTGCGTTGTCCTCTACGTCGGGACGTGCGTTGGCCTCTAAGTCGGGACGTGCGTTGGCCTCTACGTCGGGACGTGCGTTGTCCTCTACGTCGGGACGTGCGTTGGCCTCTAAGTCGGGACGTGCGTTGGCCTCTACGTCGGGACGTGCGTTGGCCTCTACATCGGGATTTAGCTTACTTTCAGCTCTACGTCGGGACGTGCGTTGGCCTCTACGTCGGGACGTGCGTTGGCCTCTACGTCGGGATTTAGCTTACTTTCAGCTCTACGTCGGGACGTGCGTTGGGCTCTATGTCGGGACACGCGTGGGGCTCTACGTCGGGGCGCGCGTTGGGCTCTACGTCTGTAGTTAGCTAACTTTCAGCTCTACGTCGGGACGCGCGTTGGGCTCTTCGTCTGTAGTTAGCTGACTTTCAGCTCTACGTCGGGACGTGCGTTGGGCTCTACGTCGGGACGTGCGTTGGGCTCTACGTCGGGATTTAGCTTACTTTCAGGTCTACGTTGGGACGTGCGTTGGGCTCTACGTCGGGACGTGCGTTGGGCTCTACGTCGGGACGTGCGTTGGGCTCTACGTCGGGACGTGCGTTGGGCTCTACGTCTGTAGTTAGCTAACTTTCAGCTCTACGTCGGGACGTGCGTTGGGCGCTACGTCGGGACGTGCGTTGGCCGCTACTTCGGGACGTGCGTTGGGCTCTACGTCGGGATTTAGCTTACTTTCAGCTCTACGTCGGGACGTGCGTTGGGCTCTACGTCGGGACGTGCGTTGGGCTCTACGTCGGGATTTAGCTTACATTAAGCTCTACGTCGGGACGTGCGTTGGGCTCTACGTCGGGACGTGCGCTGGCCTCTACGTCGGGACGTGCGCTGGCCTCTACGTCGGGACGTGCGCTGGCCTCTACGTCGGGACGTGCGTTGGCCTCTACGTCGGGATTTATCTTACTTTCAGCTCTACGTCGGGACGTGCGTTGGGCGCTATGTCGGGACGTGCGTTGGGCACTACGTTGGGATTTAGCTTACTTACAGCTCTACGTCGGGACGTGCGGTGGGCTCTACGTCGGGACGTGCGGTGGGCTCTACGTCGGGACGTGCGTTGGGCTCTACGTCGGGACGTGCGTTGGGCTCTACGTCGGGATTTAGCTTACTTTCAGCTCTACGTCGGGACGTACGTTGGCCTCTACGTCGGGACGTGCGTTGGGCTCTACGTCGGGATTTAGCTTACTTTCAGCTCTACGTCGGGACGTGCGTTGGCCTCTACGTCGGGACGTGTGTTGGCCTTTACGTCGGGATTTAGCTTACTTTCAGCACTACGTCGGGACGTGTGTTGGGCTCTACTTCGGGATTTAGCTTACTTTCAGCTCTACGTCGGGACGTGCGTTGGGCTCTACGTCGGGACGTGCGTTGGGCTCTACGTCGGGACGTGCGTTGGGCTCTACGTCGGGACGTGCGTTGGGCTCTACGTCGGGATTTAACTTACTTTCAGCTCTACGTCGGGACGTGCGTTGGCCTCTACGTCGGGACGTGCGTTGTCCTCTACGTCGGGACGTGCGTTGGCCTCTAAGTCGGGACGTGCGTTGGCCTCTACGTCGGGACGTGCGTTGTCCTCTACGTCGGGACGTGCGTTGGCCTCTAAGTCGGGACGTGCGTTGGCCTCTACGTCGGGACGTGCGTTGGCCTCTACATCGGGATTTAGCTTACTTTCAGCTCTACGTTGGGACGTGCGTTGGGCTCTACGTCGGGACGTGCGTTGGGCTCTACGTCGGGATTTAGCTTACTTTCAGCTCTACGTCGGGACGTGCGTTGGCCTCTACGTCGGGACGTGCGTTGGCCTCTACGTCGGGATTTAGCTTACTTTCAGCTCTACGTCGGGACGTGCGTTGGGCTCTACGTCGGGACGTGCGTTGGGCTCTATGTCGGGACACGCGTGGGGCTCTACGTCGGGGCGCGCGTTGGGCTCTACGTCTGTAGTTAGCTAACTTCCAGCTCTACGTCGGGACGCGCGTTGGGCTCTTCGTCTGTAGTTAGCTGACTTTCAGCTCTACGTCGGGACGTGCGTTGGGCTCTACGTCGGGACGTGCGTTGGGCTCTACGTCGGGATTTAGCTTACTTTCAGGTCTACGTTGGGACGTGCGTTGGGCTCTACGTCGGGACGTGCGTTGGGCTCTACGTCGGGACGTGCGTTGGGCTCTACGTCGGGACGTGCGTTGGGCTCTACGTCTGTAGTTAGCTAACTTTCAGCTCTACGTCGGGACGTGCGTTGGGCTCTACGTCTGTAGTTAGCTAACTTTCAGCTCTACGTCGGGACGTGCGTTGGGCGCTACGTCGGGACGTGCGTTGGGCGCTACGTCGGGACGTGCGTTGGCCGCTACGTCGGGATTTAGCTTACTTTCAGCTCTACGTCGGGACGTGCGTTGGGCTCTACGTCGGGACGTGCGTTGGGCTCTACGTCGGGACGTGCGTTGGGCTCTACGTCGGGATTTAGCTTACATTAAGCTCTACGTCGGGACGTGCGTTGGGCTCTACGTCGGGACGTGCGCTGGCCTCTACGTCGGGACGTGCGCTGGCCTCTACGTCGGGACGTGCGCTGGCCTCTACGTCGGGACGTGCGTTGGCCTCTACGTCGGGATTTATCTTACTTTCAGCTCTACGTCGGGACGTGCGTTGGGCGCTATGTCGGGACGTGCGTTGGGCACTACGTTGGGATTTAGCTTACTTACAGCTCTACGTCGGGACGTGCGGTGGGCTCTACGTCGGGACGTGCGGTGGGCTGTACGTCGGGACGTGCGTTGGGCTCTACGTCGGGACGTGCGTTGGGCTATACGTCGGGATTTAGCTTACTTTCAGCTCTACGTCGGGACGTACGTTGGCCTCTACGTCGGGACGTGCGTTGGGCTCTACGTCGGGATTTAGCTTACTTTCAGCTCTACGTCGGGACGTGCGTTGGCCTCTACGTCGGGACGTGTGTTGGCCTTTACGTCGGGATTTAGCTTACTTTCAGCTCTACGTCGGGACGTGTGTTGGGCTCTACTTCGGGATTTAGCTTACTTTCAGCTCTACGTCGGGACGTGCGTTGGGCTCTACGTCGGGACGTGCGTTGGGCTCTACGTCTGTAGTTAGCTAACTTTCAGCTCTACGTCGGGACGTGCGTTGGGCTCTATGTCGGGACGTGCGTTGGGCTCTACGTCGGGACGTGCGTTGGGCTCTACGTAGGGATTTAGCTTACTTTAAGCTCTACGTCGGGACGTGCGTTGGGCTCTATGTCGGGACGTGCGCTGGCCTCTACGTCGGGACGTGCGCTGGCCTCTACGTCGGGACGTGCGCTGGCTTCTACGTCGGGACGTGCGATGGCCTCTACGTCGGGATTTAGCTTACTTTCAGCTCTACGTCGGGACGTGCCTTGGCCTGTACGTCGGGACGTGCGTTGGGCTCTACGTCGGGATTTAGCTTACTTTCAGCTCTACGTCGGGACGTGCGTTGGGCTGTACGTCGGGACGTGCGTTGGCCTCTACGTTGGGATTTAGCTTACTTTCAGCTCTACGTCGGGACGTCCGTTGGCCTCTACGTCGGGATTTAGCTTACTTTCAGCTCTACGTCGGGACGTGCGTTGGGCTCTACGTCGGGACATGCGTTGTGCTCTACGTCGGGACGTGCGTTGGGCTCTACGTCGGGATTTAGCTAACTTTCAGCTCTACGTCGGGACGTGCGTTGGGCTCTACGTCGGGACGTGCGTTGGGCTCTACGTCGGGACGTGCGTTGGGCTCTACGTCGGGATTTAGCTTACTTTCAGCTCTACGTCGGGACGTGCGTTGGGCTCTACGTCGGGACGTACGTTGGGCTCTACGTCGGGACGTGCGTTGGGCTCTACGTCGGGATTTAGCTTACTTTCAGCTCTACGTCGGGACGTACGTTGGGCTCTACGTCGGGACGTGCGTTGAGCTCTACGTCGGGACACGCGTTGGGCTCTACGTCGGGACGCGCGTTGGACTCTACGTCTGTAGTTTGCTAACTTTCAGCTCTACGTCGGGACGCGCGTTGAGCTCTTCGTCTGTAGTTAGCTAACTTTCACCTCTACGTCGGGACGTGCGTTGGGCTCTACGTCTGTAGTTAGCTAACTTTCAGCTCTACGTCGGGACGTGCGTTGGGCGCTACATCGGGACGTGCGTTGGGCGCTACGTCGGGATTTAGCTTACTTTCAGCTCTACGTCGGGACGTGCGTTGGGCTCTACGTCGGGACGTGCGTTGGGCTCTACGTCCGGACGTGCGTTGGGCTCTACGTCGGGATTTAGCTTACTTTCAGCTCTACGTCGGGACGTGCGTTGGGCTCTACGTCGGGACGTGCGCTGGCCTCTACGTCGGGACGTGCGCTGGCCTCTACGTCGGGACGTGCGTTGGCCTCTACGTCGGGATTTAGCTTACTTTCAGCTATACGTCGGGACGTGCGTTGGCCTGTACGTCGGGACGTGCGTTGGCCTCTACGTCTGTAGTTAGCTAACTTTCAGCTCTACGTCGGGACGTGCGTTGGGCTCTACGTCGGGATTTAGCTTACTTTCAGCTCTACGTCTGGACGTGCGTTGGGCTCTACGTCGGGACCTGCGTTGGGCTCTACGTCTGTAGTTAGCTAACTTCAAGCTCTACGTCGGGACGTGCGTTGGGCTCTACGTCGGGACGTGCGTTGGGCTCTACGTCAGGATTTAGCGAACTTTCAGCTCTACGTCGGGACATGCATTGGGCTCTACGTCGGGACGTGCGTTGGGCTCTACGTCGGGATTTAGCTTACTTTCAGCTCTACGTTGGGACGTGCGTTGGCCTCTACGTCGGGATTTAGCTTACTTTCAGCTCTACGTCGGGACGTGCGTTGGGCGCTACGTCGGGACGTGTGTTGGGCGCTACTTCGGGACGTGCGTTGGGCGCTACGTTGGGATTTAGCTTACTTTCAGCTCTATGTCGGGCCGTGCGTTGGGCTCTATGTCGGGCCGTGCGTTGCGCTCTACGTCGGGACGTGCGTTGGGCTCTACGTCGGGACGTGCATTGGGCTCTACGTCGGGATTTAGCTTACTTTCAGCTCTACGTCGGGACGTGCGTTGGCCTCTACGTTGGGACGTGCGTTGGGCTCTACGTCGGGATTTAGCTTACTTTCAGCTCTACGTCGGGACGTGCGTTGGCCTCTACGTCGGGACGTGCGTTGGCCTCTACGTTGGGATTTAGCTTACTTTCAGCTCTACGTCGGGACGTCCGTTGGCCTCTACGTCGGGATTTAGCTTACTTTCAGCTCTACGTCGGGACGTGCGTTGGGCTCTACGTCGGGACATGCGTTGTGCTCTACGTCGGGACGTGCGTTGGGCTCTACGTCGGGATTTAGCTAACTTTCAGCTCTACGTCGGGACGTGCGTTGGGCTCTACGTCGGGACGTGCGTTGGGCTCTACGTCGGGACGTGCGTTGGGCTCTACGTCGGGACGTGCGTTGGGCTCTACGTCGGGATTTAGCTTACTTTCAGGTTTACGTCGGGACGTGCGTTGGGCTCTACGTCGGGACATGCTTTGGGATATACGTCGGGACGTGCGTTGGGCTCTACGTCGGGACGTGCGTTGGGCTCTACGTCTGTAGTTAGCTAACTTTCAGCTCTACGTCGGGACGTGCGTTGGGCTCTACGTTGGGACTTTCGTTGGGCTCTACGTCGGGACTTGCGTTGGGCTCTACGTCGGGACGTGCGTTGGGCTCTACATCTGTAGTTAGCTAACTTTCAGCTCTACGTCGGGACGTGCGTTGGGCTCTACGTCTGTAGTTAGCTAAGTTTCAGCTCTACGTCGGGACGTGCGTTTGGCGCTACGTCGGGACGTGCGTTGGTCTCTACGTCGGGACGTGCGTTGGGCTCTACGTCGGGACGTGCGTTGGCCTCTACGTCGGGACGTGCGTTGGCCTCTACGTCGGGATTTAGCTTACTTTCAGCCCTACGTCGGGACGTGCGTTGGGCGCTACGTCGGGACGTGCGTTGGGCGCTACGTCGGGACGTGTGTTGGGCGCTGCTTCGGGAAGTGCGTTGGGCGCTACGTCGGGATTTAGCTTACTTTCAGCTCTACATCGGGACGTGCGTTGGGCTCTACGTCGGGACGTGCGTTGGGCTCTACGTCGGGACGTGCGTTGGGCTCTACGTCGGGACATGCGTTGGGCTCTAGGTCGGGATTTAGCTTACTTTCAGCTCTACGTCGGGACATGCGTTGGCCTCTACGTCGGGACGTGCGTTGGCCTCTACGTCGGGATTTAGCTTACTTTCAGCTCTACGTCGGGACGTGCGTTGGCCTCTACGTCGGGACGTGCGTTGGCCTCTACGTTGGGATTTAGCTTACTTTCAGCTCTACGTCGGGACGTGCGTTGGGCTCTACGTCGGGACGTGCGTTGGACTCTACGTCGGGACACGCGTTGGGCTCTACGTCGGGACGCGCGTTGGGCTCTACGTCTGTAGTTAGCTAACTTTCAGCTCTACGTCGGGATGTGCGTTGGGCTCTACGTCTGTAGTTAGTTAACTTTCAGCTCTACATCGGGACGTGCGTTGGGCGCTACGTCGGGATTTAGCTTATATTCAGCTCTACGTCGGGACGTGCGTTGGGCTCTAAGTCGGGACGTGCGTTGGGCTCTACGTCGGGCCGTGCGTTGGGCTCTACGTCTGTAGTTAGCTAACTTTCAGCTCTACGTCGGGACGTGCGTTGGGCTCTACGTTGGGACTTTCGTTGGGCTCTACGTCGGGACTTGCGTTGGGCTCTACGTCGGGACGTGCGTTGGGCTCTACATCTGTAGTTAGCTAACTTTCAGCTCTACGTCGGGACGTGCGTTGGGCTCTACGTCTGTAGTTAGCTAAGTTTCAGCTCTACGTCGGGACGTGCGTTTGGCGCTACGTCGGGACGTGCGTTGGGCTCTACGTCGGGACGTGCGTTGGGCTCTACGTCGGGACGTGCGTTGGCCTCTACGTCAGGACGTGCGTTGGCCTCTACGTCGGGATTTAGCTTACTTTCAGCTCTACGTCGGGACGTGCGTTGGGCGCTACGTCGGGACGTGTGTTGGGCACTGCTTCGGGAAGTGCGTTGGGCGCTACGTCGGGATTTAGCTTACTTTCAGCTCTACATCGGGACGTGCGTTGGGCTCTACGTCGGGACGTGCGTTGGGCTCTACGTCGGGACGTGCGTTGGGCTCTACGTCGGGACATGCGTTGGGCTCTACGTCGGGACATGCGTTGGGCTCTACGTCGGGATTTAGCTTACTTTCAGCTCTACGTCGGGACGTGCGTTGGCCTCTACGTCGGGACGTGCGTTGGCCTCTACGTCGGGATTTAGCTTACTTTCAGCTCTACGTCGGGACGTGCGTTGGCCTCTACGTCGGGACGTGCGTTGGCCTCTACGTTGGGATTTAGCTTACTTTCAGCTCTACGTCGGGACGTGCGTTTGGCTCTACGTCGGGACGTGCGTTGGACTCTACGTCGGGACGCGCGTTGGGCTCTACGTCTGTAGTTAGCTAACTTTCAGCTCTACGTCGGGATGTGCGTTGGGCTCTACGTCTGTAGTTAGTTAACTTTCAGCTCTACATCGGGACGTGCGTTGGGCGCTACGTCGGGACGTGCGTTGGGCGCTACGTCGGGATTTAACTTATTTTCAGCTCTACGTCGGGACGTGCGTTGGGCTCTACGTCGGGACGTGCGTTGGGCTCTACGTAGGGATTTAGCTTACTTTCAGCTCTACGTCGGGACGTGCGTTGGGCTCTACGTCGGGACGTGCGTTGGGCTCTACGTCGGGACGTGCGTTGGGCTCTACGTCGGGACGTGCGTTGGGCTCTACGTCGGGACGTGCGTTGGGCTCTACGTCGGGATTTAGCTTACATTAAGCTCTACGTCGGGACGTGCGTTGGGCTCTACGTCGGGACGTGCGCTGGCCTCTACGTCGGGACGTGCGCTGGCCTCTACGTCGGGACGTGCGCTGGCCTCTACGTCGGGACGTGCGTTGGCCTCTACGTCGGGATTTATCTTACTTTCAGCTCTACGTCGGGACGTGCGTTGGGCGCTATGTCGGGACGTGCGTTGGGCACTACGTTGGGATTTAGCTTACTTACAGCTCTACGTCGGGACGTGCGGTGGGCTCTACGTCGGGACGTGCGGTGGGCTGTACGTCGGGACGTGCGTTGGGCTCTACGTCGGGACGTGCGTTGGGCTATACGTCGGGATTTAGCTTACTTTCAGCTCTACGTCGGGACGTACGTTGGCCTCTACGTCGGGACGTGCGTTGGGCTCTACGTCGGGATTTAGCTTACTTTCAGCTCTACGTCGGGACGTGCGTTGGCCTCTACGTCGGGACGTGTGTTGGCCTTTACGTCGGGATTTAGCTTACTTTCAGCTCTACGTCGGGACGTGTGTTGGGCTCTACTTCGGGATTTAGCTTACTTTCAGCTCTACGTCGGGACGTGCGTTGGGCTCTACGTCGGGACGTGCGTTGGGCTCTACGTCTGTAGTTAGCTAACTTTCAGCTCTACGTCGGGACGTGCGTTGGGCTCTATGTCGGGACGTGCGTTGGGCTCTACGTCGGGACGTGCGTTGGGCTCTACGTAGGGATTTAGCTTACTTTAAGCTCTACGTCGGGACGTGCGTTGGGCTCTATGTCGGGACGTGCGCTGGCCTCTACGTCGGGACGTGCGCTGGCCTCTACGTCGGGACGTGCGCTGGCTTCTACGTCGGGACGTGCGATGGCCTCTACGTCGGGATTTAGCTTACTTTCAGCTCTACGTCGGGACGTGCCTTGGCCTGTACGTCGGGACGTGCGTTGGGCTCTACGTCGGGATTTAGCTTACTTTCAGCTCTACGTCGGGACGTGCGTTGGGCTGTACGTCGGGACGTGCGTTGGCCTCTACGTTGGGATTTAGCTTACTTTCAGCTCTACGTCGGGACGTCCGTTGGCCTCTACGTCGGGATTTAGCTTAATTTCAGCTCTACGTCGGGACGTGCGTTGGGCTCTACGTCGGGACATGCGTTGTGCTCTACGTTGGGACGTGCGTTGGGCTCTACGTCGGGATTTAGCTAACTTTCAGCTCTACGTCGGGACGTGCGTTGGGCTCTACGTCGGGACGTGCGTTGGGCTCTACGTCGGGACGTGCGTTGGGCTCTACGTCGGGATTTAGCTTACTTTCAGCTCTACGTCGGGACGTGCGTTGGGCTCTACGTCGGGACGTACGTTGGGCTCTACGTCGGGACGTGCGTTGGGCTCTACGTCGGGATTTAGCTTACTTTCAGCTCTACGTCGGGACGTACGTTGGGCTCTACGTCGGGACGTGCGTTGAGCTCTACGTCGGGACACGCGTTGGGCTCTACGTCGGGACGCGCGTTGGACTCTACGTCTGTAGTTTGCTAACTTTCAGCTCTACGTCGGGACGCGCGTTGAGCTCTTCGTCTGTAGTTAGCTAACTTTCACCTCTACGTCGGGACGTGCGTTGGGCTCTACGTCTGTAGTTAGCTAACTTTCAGCTCTACGTCGGGACGTGCGTTGGGCGCTACATCGGGACGTGCGTTGGGCGCTACGTCGGGATTTAGCTTACTTTCAGCTCTACGTCGGGACGTGCGTTGGGCTCTACGTCGGGACGTGCGTTGGGCTCTACGTCCGGACGTGCGTTGGGCTCTACGTCGGGATTTAGCTTACTTTCAGCTCTACGTCGGGACGTGCGTTGGGCTCTACGTCGGGACGTGCGCTGGCCTCTACGTCGGGACGTGCGCTGGCCTCTACGTCGGGACGTGCGTTGGCCTCTACGTCGGGATTTAGCTTACTTTCAGCTATACGTCGGGACGTGCGTTGGCCTGTACGTCGGGACGTGCGTTGGCCTCTACGTCTGTAGTTAGCTAACTTTCAGCTCTACGTCGGGACGTGCGTTGGGCTCTACGTCGGGATTTAGCTTACTTTCAGCTCTACGTCTGGACGTGCGTTGGGCTCTACGTCGGGACCTGCGTTGGGCTCTACGTCTGTAGTTAGCTAACTTCAAGCTCTACGTCGGGACGTGCGTTGGGCTCTACGTCGGGACGTGCGTTGGGCTCTACGTCAGGATTTAGCGAACTTTCAGCTCTACGTCGGGACATGCATTGGGCTCTACGTCGGGACGTGCGTTGGGCTCTACGTCGGGATTTAGCTTACTTTCAGCTCTACGTTGGGACGTGCGTTGGCCTCTACGTCGGGATTTAGCTTACTTTCAGCTCTACGTCGGGACGTGCGTTGGGCGCTACGTCGGGACGTGTGTTGGGCGCTACTTCGGGACGTGCGTTGGGCGCTACGTTGGGATTTAGCTTACTTTCAGCTCTATGTCGGGCCGTGCGTTGGGCTCTATGTCGGGCCGTGCGTTGCGCTCTACGTCGGGACGTGCGTTGGGCTCTACGTCGGGACGTGCATTGGGCTCTACGTCGGGATTTAGCTTACTTTCAGCTCTACGTCGGGACGTGCGTTGGCCTCTACGTTGGGACGTGCGTTGGGCTCTACGTCGGGATTTAGCTTACTTTCAGCTCTACGTCGGGACGTGCGTTGGCCTCTACGTCGGGACGTGCGTTGGCCTCTACGTTGGGATTTAGCTTACTTTCAGCTCTACGTCGGGACGTCCGTTGGCCTCTACGTCGGGATTTAGCTTACTTTCAGCTCTACGTCGGGACGTGCGTTGGGCTCTACGTCGGGACATGCGTTGTGCTCTACGTCGGGACGTGCGTTGGGCTCTACGTCGGGATTTAGCTAACTTTCAGCTCTACGTCGGGACGTGCGTTGGGCTCTACGTCGGGACGTGCGTTGGGCTCTACGTCGGGACGTGCGTTGGGCTCTACGTCGGGACGTGCGTTGGGCTCTACGTCGGGATTTAGCTTACTTTCAGGTTTACGTCGGGACGTGCGTTGGGCTCTACGTCGGGACATGCTTTGGGATATACGTCGGGACGTGCGTTGGGCTCTACGTCGGGACGTGCGTTGGGCTCTACGTCTGTAGTTAGCTAAGTTTCAGCTCTACGTCGGGACGTGCGTTTGGCGCTACGTCGGGACGTGCGTTGGGCTCTACGTCGGGACGTGCGTTGGGCTCTACGTCGGGACGTGCGTTGGCCTCTACGTCGGGACGTGCGTTGGCCTCTACGTCGGGATTTAGCTTACTTTCAGCCCTACGTCGGGACGTGCGTTGGGCGCTACGTCGGGACGTGCGTTGGGCGCTACGTCGGGACGTGTGTTGGGCGCTGCTTCGGGAAGTGCGTTGGGCGCTACGTCGGGATTTAGCTTACTTTCAGCTCTACATCGGGACGTGCGTTGGGCTCTACGTCGGGACGTGCGTTGGGCTCTACGTCGGGACGTGCGTTGGGCTCTACGTCGGGACATGCGTTGGGCTCTAGGTCGGGATTTAGCTTACTTTCAGCTCTACGTCGGGACATGCGTTGGCCTCTACGTCGGGACGTGCGTTGGCCTCTACGTCGGGATTTAGCTTACTTTCAGCTCTACGTCGGGACGTGCGTTGGCCTCTACGTCGGGACGTGCGTTGGCCTCTACGTTGGGATTTAGCTTACTTTCAGCTCTACGTCGGGACGTGCGTTGGGCTCTACGTCGGGACGTGCGTTGGACTCTACGTCGGGACACGCGTTGGGCTCTACGTCGGGACGCGCGTTGGGCTCTACGTCTGTAGTTAGCTAACTTTCAGCTCTACGTCGGGATGTGCGTTGGGCTCTACGTCTGTAGTTAGTTAACTTTCAGCTCTACATCGGGACGTGCGTTGGGCGCTACGTCGGGATTTAGCTTATATTCAGCTCTACGTCGGGACGTGCGTTGGGCTCTAAGTCGGGACGTGCGTTGGGCTCTACGTCGGGCCGTGCGTTGGGCTCTACGTCTGTAGTTAGCTAACTTTCAGCTCTACGTCGGGACGTGCGTTGGGCTCTACGTTGGGACTTTCGTTGGGCTCTACGTCGGGACTTGCGTTGGGCTCTACGTCGGGACGTGCGTTGGGCTCTACATCTGTAGTTAGCTAACTTTCAGCTCTACGTCGGGACGTGCGTTGGGCTCTACGTCTGTAGTTAGCTAAGTTTCAGCTCTACGTCGGGACGTGCGTTTGGCGCTACGTCGGGACGTGCGTTGGGCTCTACGTCGGGACGTGCGTTGGGCTCTACGTCGGGACGTGCGTTGGGCTCTACGTCGGGACATGCGTTGGGCTCTACGTCGGGATTTAGCTTACTTTCAGCTCTACGTCGGGACGTGCGTTGGCCTCTACGTCGGGACGTGCGTTGGCCTCTACGTCGGGATTTAGCTTACTTTCAGCTCTACGTCGGGACGTGCGTTGGCCTCTACGTCGGGACGTGCGTTGGCCTCTACGTTGGGATTTAGCTTACTTTCAGCTCTACGTCGGGACGTGCGTTTGGCTCTACGTCGGGACGTGCGTTGGACTCTACGTCGGGACGCGCGTTGGGCTCTACGTCTGTAGTTAGCTAACTTTCAGCTCTACGTCGGGATGTGCGTTAGGCTCTACGTCTGTAGTTAGTTAACTTTCAGCTCTACATCGGGACGTGCGTTGGGCGCTACGTCGGGACGTGCGTTGGGCGCTACGTCGGGATTTAACTTATTTTCAGCTCTACGTCGGGACGTGCGTTGGGCTCTACGTCGGGACGTGCGTTGGGCTCTACGTAGGGATTTAGCTTACTTTAAGCTCTACGTCGGGACGTGCGTTGGGCTCTACGTCGGGACGTGCGCTGGCCTCTACGTCGGGACGTGCGCTGGCCTCTACGTCGGGACGTGCGCTGGCTTCTACGTCGGGACGTGCGTTGGCCTTAACGTCGGGATTTAGCTTACTTTCAGCTCTACGTCGGGACGTGCCTTGGCCTGTACGTCGGGACGTGCGTTGGCCTCTACGTCGGTATTTAGCTTACTTTCAGCTCTACGTCGGGACGTGCGTTGGGCTCTACGTGGGGATTTAGCTTACTTTCAGCTCTACGTCGGGACGTGCGTTGGGCTCTACGTCGGGACGTGCGTTGGGCTCTACGTCGGGACGTGCGTTGGGCTCTACGTCTGTAGTTAGCTAACTTTCAGCTCTACGTCGGGACGTGCGTTGGGCTCTACGTCGGGACGTGCGTTGGGCTCTACGTCGGGATTTAGCTTACTTTCAGCTCTATGTTGGGACGTGCGTTGGGCTCTACGTCGGGATTTAGCTTACTTTCAGCTCTACGTCGGGACGTGCGTTGGGCTCTACGTCTGTAGTTAGCTAATTTCAGCTCTACGTCGGGACGTGCGTTGGGCTCTACGTCTGTAATTAGCTAACTTTCAGCTCTACGTCGGGACGTGCGTTGGGCGCTAGGTCGGGACGTGCGTTGGGCTCTACGTCGGGACGTGCGTTGGGCTCTACGTCGGGATTTAGCTTACTTTCAGCTCTACGTCGGGACGTGCGTTGGCCTCTACGTCGGGACGTGCGTTGTCCTCTACGTCGGGACGTGCGTTGGCCTCTACGTCGGGACGTGCGTTGGCCTCTACGTCGGGATTTAGCTTACTTTCAGCTCTAAGTCGGGACGTGCGTTGGGCGCTACGTCGGGATTTAGCTTACTTTCAGCTTTATGTTGGGACGTGCGTTGGCCTCTACGTCGGGATTTAGCTTACTTTCAGCTCTACGTCGGGACGTGCGCTGGGCTCTACGTCGGGACGTGCGTTGGGCTCTACGTCGGGACGTGCGTTGGGCTCTACATCTGTAGTTAGCTAACTTTCAGCTCTACGTCGGGACGTGCGTTGGGCTCTACGTCTGTAGTTAGCTAATTTCAGCTCTACATCGGGACGTGCGTTGGGCTCTACGTCTGTAGTTAGCTAACTTTCAGCTCTATGTCGGGACGTGCGTTGGGCGCTACGTCGGGACGTGCGTTGGGCTCTACGTCGCGACGTGCGTTGGGCTCTACGTCGGGATTTAGCTTACTTTCAGCTCTACGTCGGGACGTGCGTTGGGCGCTACGTCGGGACGTGCGTTGTCCTCTACGTCGGGACGTGCGTTGGCCTCTAAGTCGGGACGTGCGTTGGCCTCTACTTCGGGACGTGCGTTGGCCTCTACGTCGGGATTTAGCTTACTTTCAGCTCTACGTCGGGACGTGCGTTGGGCGCTACATCGGGACGTGCGTTGGGCGCTACTTCGGGACGTGCGTTGGGCGCTACGTCGGGATTTAGCTTACTTTCAGCTCTACGTCGGGACGTGCGTTGGGCTCTACGTCGGGACGTGCGTTGGGCTCTACGTCGGGACGTGCGTTGGGCTCTACGTCGGGACGTGCGTTGGGCTCTACGTCGGGACGTGCGTTGGGCTCTACGTCGGGATTTAGCTTACTTTCAGCTCTACGTCGGGACGTGCGTTGGCCTCTACGTCGGGATTTAGCTTACTTTCAGCTCTACGTCGGGACGTGCGTTGGCCTCTACGTCGGGATTTAGCTTACTTTCAGCTCTACGTCGGGACGTGCGTTGACCTCTACGTCGGGACGTGCGTTGGCCTCTACGTCGGGATTTATCTTACTTTCAGCTCTACGTCGGGACGTGTGTTGGGCTCTACGTCGGGATTTAGCTTACTTTCAGCTCTACGTCAGGACGTGCGTTGGGCTCTACGTCGGGACGTGCGTTGGGCTCTACGTCTGTAGTTAGCTAACTTTCAGCTCTACGTCGGGACGTGCGTTGGGCTCTACGTCGGGACGTGCGTTGGGCTCTACGTCGGGACGTGCGTTGGGCTCTACGTCGGGATTTAGCTTACTTTCAGCTCTACGTCGGGACGTGCGTTGGGCTCTACGTCGGGACGTGTGTTGGGCTCTACGTCGGGACGTGCGTTGGGCTCTACGTCTGTAGTTAGCTAACTTTCTGCTCTACGTCGGGACGTGCGTTGGGCTCTACGTTTGTAGTTAGCTAACTTTCAGCTCTATGTTGGGACGTGCGTTGGGCGCTACGTCGGGACTTGCGTTGGGCTCTACGTCGGGACGTGCGTTGGGCTCTACGTCGGGATTTAGTTTATTTTCGGCTCTACGTCGGGATTTATTTTACTTTCAGCTCTACGTCGGGACGTGCGTTGGGCTCTACGTCGGGACGTGCGTTGGGCTCTACGTCGGGACGTGCGTTGGGCTCTACGTCGGGACGTGCGTTGGGCTCTACGTCGGGATTTAGCTTACTTTCAGGTCTACGTCGGGACGTGCGTTGGGCTCTACGTCGGGACATGTTTTGGGATATACGTCGGGACGTGCGCTCGGCTCTACGTCGGGACGTGCGCTCGGCTCTACGTCGGGACGTGCGTTGGGCTCTACGTCGGGACGTGCGTTGGGCTTTACGTCTGTAGTTAGCTAACTTTCAGCTCTATGTCGATACGTGCGTTGGGCTCTATGTTGGGACTTTCGTTGGGCTCTACGTTGGGACGTGCGTTGGGCTCTACGTCGGGACGTGCGTTGGGCTCTACATCTGTAGTTAGCTAACTTTCAGCTCTACGTCGGGACGTGCGTTGGGCTCTAGGTCGGGACGTGCGTTGGGCTCTACGTCGAGACGTGCGTTGGGCTCTACGTCGGGATTTAGCTTACTTTCAGCTCTACGTCGGGACGTGCGTTGGGCTCTACGTCGGGACGTGCGTTGGCCTCTACGTCGGGACGTGCGTTGGCCTCTACGTCGGGATTTAGCTTACTTTCAGCTCTACGTCGGGACGTGCGTTGGGCGCTACGTCGGGACGTGCGTTGGGCGCTACTTCGGGACGTGCCTTGGGCGCTACTTCGGGATTTAGCTTACTTTCAGCTCTACGTCGGGACGTACGTTGGGCTCTCTATGTCGGGACGTGCGGTGGGCTCTACGTTGGGACGTGCATTGGGCTCTACGTCGGGACGTGCGTTGGGCTCTACGTCGGGACGTGCGTTGGGCTCTACGTCGGGACGTGCGTTGGGCTCTACGTCGGGACGTGCGTTGGGCTCTACGTCGGAACCTGCGTTGGGCTCTACGTCGGGATTTAGCTTACTTTCAGGTCTACGTCGGGACGTGCGTTGGGCTCTACGTCGGGATGTGCTTTGGGCTCTACGTCGGGATTTAGCTTACTTTCAGCTCTACGTCGGGACGTGCGTTGGCCTCTACGTCGGGACGTGCGTTGGCCTCTAATTCGGGATTTAGCTTACTTTCAGCTCTACGTCGGGACGTGTGTTGGGCTCTACGTCGGGATTTAGCTTACTTTCAGCTCTACGTCGGGACGTGCGTTGGGCTCTACGTCGGGACGTGCGTTGGGCTCTACGTCGGGACGTGCGTTGGGCGCTACGTCGGGATTTAGCTTACTTTCAGCTCTACGTCGGGACTTGCGTTGGGCTCTACGTCGGGACGTGCGTTGGGCGCTACGTCGGGATTTAGCTTACTTTCAGGTCTACGTCGGGACGTGCGTTGGGCCCTACGTCGGGACCTGTTTTGGGATATACGTCGGGACGTGCGCTCGGCTCTACGTCGGGACGTGCGCTCGGCTCTACGTCGGGACGTGCGTTGGGCTCTACGTCGGGACGTGCGTTGGGCTTTACGTCTGTAGTTAGCTAACTTTCAGCTCTATGTCGATACGTGCGTTGGGCTCTATGTTGGGACTTTCGTTGGGCTCTACGTTGGGACGTGCGTTGGGCTCTACGTCGGGACGTGCGTTGGGCTCTACATCTGTAGTTAGCTAACTTTCAGCTCTACGTCGGGACGTGCGTTGGGCTCTACGTCTGTAGTTAGCTAACTTTCAGCTCTACGTCGGGACGTGCGTTGGGCTCTAGGTCGGGACGTGCGTTGGGCTCTACGTCGAGACGTGCGTTGGGCTCTAAGTCGGGATTTAGCTTACTTTCAGCTCTACGTCGGGACGTGCGTTGGGCTCTACGTCGGGACATGCGTTGGCCTCTACGTCGGGACGTGCGTTGGCCTCTACGTCGGGATTTAGCTTACTTTCAGCTCTACGTCGGGACGTGCGTTGGCCTCTACGTCGGGACGTGCGTTGGGCGCTACTTCGGGACGTGCCTTGGGCGCTACGTCGGGATTTAGCTTACTTTCAGCTCTACGTCGGGACGTACGTTGGGCTCTACGTCGGGATGTGCGTTGGGCTCTACGTCGGGATTTAGCTTACTTTCAGCTCTACGTCGGGACGTGCGTTGGCCTCTACGTCGGGACGTGCGTTGGCCTCTAAGTCGGGATTTAGCTTACTTTCAGCTCTACGTCGGGACGTGTGTTGGGCTCTACGTCGGGATTTAGCTTACTTTCAACTCTACGTCGGGACGTGCGTTGGCCTCTACGTCGGGACGTGCGTTGGCCTCTAAGTCGGGATTTAGCTTACTTTCAGCTCTACGTCGGGACGTGTGTTGGGCTCTACGTCGGGATTTAGCTTACTTTCAACTCTACGTCGGGACGTGCGTTGGGCTCTACGTCGGGACGTGCGTTGGCCTCTACATCTGTAGTTAGCTAACTTTCAGCTGTACGTCGGGACGTGCGTTGGGCTCTACGTCTGTAGTTAACTAATTTCAGCTCTACGTCGGGACGTGCGTTGGGCTCTACGTCTGTAGTTAACTAATTTCAGCTCTACGTCGGGACGTGCGTTGGGCTCTACGTCTGTAGTTAACTAATTTCAGCTCTACGTCGGGACGTGCGTTGGGCTCTACGTCTGTAGTTAGCTAACTTTCAGCTCTACATCGGGACGTGCGTTGGGCTCTACGTCGGGACGTGCGTTGGGCTCTACGTCGGGATTTAGCTTACTTTCAGCTCTACGTCGGGACGTGCGTTGGGCGCTACGTCGGGACGTGCGTTGTACTCTACGCCGGGACGTGCGTTGGCCTCTAAGTCGGGACGTGCGTTGGCCTCTACGTCGGGACGTGCGTTGGCCACTACGTCGGGATTTAGCTTACTTTCAGCTCTACGTCGGGACGTGCGTTTGGCTCTACGTCGGGACGTGCGTTGGGCGCTACGTCGGGATTTAACTTACTTTCAGCTCTACGTCGGGACGTGCGTTGGCCTCTACGTCGGGACGTGCGTTGGCCTCTACGTCGGGATTTAGCTTACTTTCAGCTCTACGTCGGGACGTGCGTTGGTGTCTACGTAGGGACGTGCTTTGGGCTCTACGTCGGGAAGTGTGTTGGGCTCTACGTCGGGATTTAGCTTACTTTAAGCTCTACGTCGGGACGTGCGCTGGCCTCTACGTCGGGACGTGCGCTGGCCTCTACGTCGGGACGTCCGCTGGCCTCTACGTCGGGACGTGCGCTGGCCTCTACGTCGGGACGTGCGTTGGCCTTAACGTCGGGACATGCTTTGGGCTCTACGTCGGGACGTGAGTTGGGCTCTACGTCGGGATTTAGCTTACTTTCAGCTCTACGTCGGGACGTGCGATGGGCTCTACGTCGGGACGTGCGTTGGGCTCTACGTCGGGACGTGCGTTGGCCTCTACGTCGGGATTTAGCTTACTTTCAGCTCTACGTCGGGACGTGCGTTGGGCGCTACGTCGGGACGTGCGTTGGGCGCTACGTCGGGACGTGTGTTGGGCGCTACTTCGGGACGTGCATTGGGCGCTACGTCGGGATTTAGCTTACTTTCAGCTCTACGTCGGGACGTGCGTTGGGCTCTATGTCGGGACGTGCGTTGGGCTCTACGTCGGGACGTGCGTTGGCCTCTAAGTCGGGACGTGCGTTGGCCTCTACGTCGGGATTTAGCTTACTTTCAGCTCTACGTCGGGACGTGCGTTTGGCTCTACGTCGGGACGTGCGTTGGGCGCTACGTCGGGATTTAACTTACTTTCAGCTCTACGTCGGGACGTGCGTTGGCCTCTACGTCGGGACGTGCGTTGGCCTCTACGTCGGGATTTAGCTTACTTTCAGCTCTACGTCGGGACGTGCGTTGGTGTCTACGTAGGGACGTGCTTTGGGCTCTACGTCGGGAAGTGTGTTGGGCTCTACGTCGGGATTTAGCTTACTTTAAGCTCTACGTCGGGACGTGCGCTGGCCTCTACGTCGGGACGTGCGCTGGCCTCTACGTCGGGACGTCCGCTGGCCTCTACGTCGGGACGTGCGCTGGCCTCTACGTCGGGACGTGCGTTGGCCTTAACGTCGGGACATGCTTTGGGCTCTACGTCGGGACGTGAGTTGGGCTCTACGTCGGGATTTAGCTTACTTTCAGCTCTACGTCGGGACGTGCGATGGGCTCTACGTCGGGACGTGCGTTGGGCTCTACGTCGGGACGTGCGTTGGCCTCTACGTCGGGATTTAGCTTACTTTCAGCTCTACGTCGGGACGTGCGTTGGGCGCTACGTCGGGACGTGCGTTGGGCGCTACGTCGGGACGTGTGTTGGGCGCTACTTCGGGACGTGCATTGGGCGCTACGTCGGGATTTAGCTTACTTTCAGCTCTACGTCGGGACGTGCGTTGGGCTCTATGTCGGGACGTGCGTTGGGCTCTACGTCGGGACGTGCGTTGGGCTCTACGTCGGGACGTGCGTTGGGCTCTACGTCGGGATTTAGCTTACTTTCAGCTCTACGTCGGGACGTGCGTTGGCCTCTACGTCGGGACGTGCGTTGGCCTCTACGTCAGGATTTAGCTTACTTTCAGCTCTACGTCGGGACGTGCGTTTGGCTCTACGTCGGGACGTGCGTTGGGCGCTACGTCGGGATTTAACTTACTTTCAGCTCTACGTCGGGACGTGCGTTGGGCTCTACGTCGGGACATGCGTTGGGCTCTACGTCGGGACGTGCGTTGGTCTCTACGTCTGTAGTTAGCTAACTTTCAGCTCTACGTCGGGACGTGCGTTGGGCTCTACGTCGGGACGTGCGTTGGGCTCTACGTCGGGACGTGCGTTGGGCTCTACGTCGGGACGTGCGTTGGGCTCTACGTCGGGATTTAGCTTGCTTTCAGCTCTACGTCGGGACGTGTGTTGGGCTCTACGTCGGGACGTGCGTTGGGCTCTACGTCGGGATTTAGCTTACTTTCAGGTCTACGTCGGGACGTGCGTTGGGCTCTACGTCGGGACATGCTTTTGGATATACGTCGGGACGTGCGCTGGGCTCTACGTCGGGACGTGCTTTGGGCTCTACGTCGGGACGTGCGTTGGGCTCTACGTCTGTAGTTAGCTAACTTTCAGCTCTACGTCGGGACGTGCGTTGGGCTCTACGTTGGGACTTTCGTTGGGCTCTACGTTGGGACGTGCGTTGGGCTCTACGTCGGGACGTGCGTTGGGCTCTACATCTGTAGTTAGCTAACTTTCAGCTCTACGTCGGGACGTGCGTTGGGCTCTACGTCTGTAGTTAGCTAACTTTCAGCTCTACGTCGGGACGGGCGTTGGGCTCTACGTCGGGACGTGCGTTGGGCTCTACGTCGGGATTTAGCTTACTTTCAGCTCTACGTCGGGACGTGCGTTGGGCTCTACGTCGGGACGTGCGTTGAGCTCTACGTCGGGACGTGCGTTGGCCTCTACGTCGGGATTTAGCTTACTTTCAGCTCTACGTCGGGACGTGCGTTGGGCGCTACGTCGGGACGTGCGTTGGGCGCTACGTCGGGATTTAGCTTACTTTCAGCTCTATGTCGGGACGTGCGTTGGGCTCTCTATGTCGGGACGTGCGGTGGGCTCTACGTTGGGACGTGCGTTGGGCTCTACGTCGGGACGTGCGTTGGGCTCTACGTCGGGACCTGCGTTGGGCTCTACGTCGGGATTTAGCTTACTTTCAGGTCTACGTCGGGACATGCGTTGGCCTCTACGTCGGGACGTGCGTTGGCCTCTACGTCGGGATTTAGCTTACTTTCAGCTCTACGTCGGGACGTGCGTTGGCCTCTACGTCGGGACGTGCATTGGGCTCTACGTCGGGATTTAGCTTACTTTCAGCTCTACGTCGGGACGTGTGTTGGGCTCTACGTCGGGATTTAGCTTACTTTCAGCTCTACGTCGGGACGAGCGTTGGCCTCTACGTCGGGACGTGCGTTGGCCTCTACGTCGGTATTTAGCTTACTTTCAGCTCTACGTCGGGAAGTGCGTTGGCCTCTACGTCGGGACGTGCGTTGGCCTCTACGTCGGGATTTAGCCTACTTTCAGCTCTACGTCGGGACGTGCGTTGGGCTCTACGTCGGGACGTGCGTTGGGCTCTACGTCGGGACGTGCGTTGGGCTCTACGTCTGTAGTTAGCTAACTTTCAGCTCTACGTCGGGACGTGCGTTGGGCTCTACGTCGGGACGTGCGTTGGGCTCTACGTCGGGATTTAGCTTACTTTCAGCTCTATGTTGGGACGTGCGTTGGGCTCTACGTCGGGATTTAGCTTACTTTCAGCTCTACGTCGGGACGTGCGTTGGGCTCTACGTCTGTAGTTAGCTAATTTCAGCTCTACGTCGGGACGTGCGTTGGGCTCTACGTCTGTAATTAGCTAACTTTCAGCTCTACGTCGGGACGTGCGTTGGGCGCTACGTCAGGACGTGCGTTGGGCTCTACGTCGGGACGTGCGTTGGGCTCTACGTCGGGATTTAGCTTACTTTCAGCTCTACGTCGGGACGTGCGTTGGCCTCTACGTCGGGACGTGCGTTGTCCTCTACGTCGGGACGTGCGTTGGTCTCTACGTCGGGATTTAGCTTACTTTCAGCTCTAAGTCGGGACGTGCGTTGGGCGCTACGTCGGGACGTGCGTTGGGCGCTATTTCGGGACGTGCGTTGGGCGCTACGTCGGGATTTAGCTTACTTTCAGCTTTATGTTGGGACGTGCGTTGGCCTCTACGTCGGGATTTAGCTTACTTTCAGCTCTACGTCGGGACGTGCGTTGGGCTCTACGTCAGGACGTGCGTTGGGCTCTACGTCGGGACGTGCGTTGGGCTCTACATCTGTAGTTAGCTAACTTTCAGCTCTACGTCGGGACGTGCGTTGGGCTCTACGTCTGTAGTTAGCTAATTTCAGCTCTACGTCGGGACGTGCGTTGGGCTCTACGTCTGTAGTTAGCTAACTTTCAGCTCTATGTCGGGACGTGCGTTGGGCGCTACGTCGGGACGTGCCTTGGGCTCTACGTCGCGACGTGCGTTGGGCTCTACGTCGGGATTTAGCTTACTTTCAGCTCTACGTCGGGACGTGCGTTGGGCGCTACGTCGGGACGTGCGTTGTCCTCTACGTCGGGACGTGCGTTGGCCTCTAAGTCGGGACGTGCGTTGGCCTCTACGTCGGGACGTGCGTTGGCCTCTACGTCGGGATTTAGCTTACTTTCAGCTCTACGTCGGGACGTGTGTTGGGCGCTACATCGGGACGTGCGTTGGGCGCTACTTCGGGACGTGCGTTGGGCGCTACGTCGGGATTTAGCTTACTTTCAGCTCTACGTCGGGACGTGCGTTGGGCTCTACGTCGGGACGTGCGTTGGGCTCTACGTCGGGACGTGTGTTGGGCTCTACGTCGGGACGTGCGTTGGGCTCTACGTCGGGATTTAGCTTACTTTCAGCTCTACGTCGGGACGTGCGTTGGCCTCTACGTCGGGATTTAGCTTACTTTCAGCTCTACGTCGGGACGTGCGTTGGCCTCTACGTCGGGACGTGCGTTGGCCTCTACGTCGGGATTTATCTTACTTTCAGCTCTACGTCGGGACGTGTGTTGGGCTCTACGTCGGGATTTAGCTTACATTCAGCTCTACGTCAGGACGTGCGTTGGGCTCTACGTCGGGACGTGCGTTGGGCTCTACGTCGGGACGTGCGTTGGGCTCTACGTCTGTAGTTAGCTAACTTTCAGCTCTACGTCGGGACGTGCGTTGGGCTCTATGTCGGGACGTGCGTTGGGCTCTACGTCGGGACGTGCGTTGGGCTCTACGTCGGGATTTAGCTTACTTTCAGCTCTACGTCGGGACGTGCGTTGGGCTCTACGTCGGGACGTGCGTTGGGCTCTACGTCGGGACGTGCGTTGGGCTCTACGTCTGTAGTTAGCTAACTTTCTGCTCTACGTCGGGACGTGCGTTGGGCTCTACGTTTGTAGTTAGCTAACTTTCAGCTCTATGTCGGGACGTGCGTTGGGCGCTACGTCGGGACTTGCGTTGGGCTCTACGTCGGGACGTGCGTTGGCCTCTACGTCGGGACGTGCGTTGGCCTCTACGTCGGGATTTAGTTTCTTTCAGCTCTACGTCGGGACGTGCGTTGGCCTCTACGTCGGGACGTGCGTTGGGCTCTACGTCTGTAGTTAGCTAACTTTCAGCTCTACGTCGGGACGTGCGTTGGGCTCTACGTCGGGACGTGCGTTGGGCTCTACGTCGGGATTTAGCTTACTTTCAGCTCTACGTCGGGACGTGCGTTGGGCGCTACGTCGGGACGTGCGTTGTCCTCTACGCCGGGACGTGCGTTGGCCTCTAAGTCGGGACGTGCGTTGGCCTCTACGTCGGGACGTGCGTTGGCCTCTACGTCGGGATTTAGCTTACTTTCAGCTCTACGTCGGGACGTGCGTTGGGCGCTATGTCGGGACGTGCGTTGGGCGTTGCTTCGGGACGTGCGTTGGGCGCTACGTCGGGATTTAGCTTACTTTCAGCTCTACGTCGGGACGTGCGTTGGGCTCTACGTTGGGACGTGCGGTGGGCTCTACGTCGGGACGTGCGTTGGGCTCTACGTCGGGATTTAGCTTACTTTCAGCTCTACGTCGGGACGTGCGTTGGCCTCTACTTCGGGATTTAGCTTACTTTCAGCTCTACGTCGGGACGTGCGTTGGCCTCTACGTCGGGACGTGCGTTGGCCTCTACGTCGGGATTTAGCTTACTTTCAGCTCTACGTCGGGACGTGTGTTGGGCTCTACGTCGGGATTTAGCTTACTTTCAGCTCTACGTCGGGACGTGCGTTGGGCTCCACGTCGGGACGTGCGTTGGGCTCTACGTCGGGACGTGCGTTGGGCTCTACGTCGGGACGTGCGTTGGGCTCTACGTCTGTAGTTAGCTAACTTTCTGCTCTACGTCGGGACGTGCGTTGGGCTCTACGTTTGTAGTTAGCTAACTTTCAGCTCTACGTCGGGACGTGCGTTGGGCTCTACGTCGGGACGTGCGTTGGGCTCTACGTCGGGATTTAGTTTACTTTCAGCTCTACGTCGGGACGTGCGTTGGCCTCTACGTCGGGACGTGCGTTGGGCTCTACGTCGGGACGTGCGTTGGCCTCTACGTCGGGACGTGCGTTGGCTTCTACGTCGGGATTTAGCTTACCTTCAGCTCTACGTCGGGACGTGCATTGGGCTCTACGTCGGGACGTGCGTTGGGCTCTACGTCGGGACGCGCGTTGGGCTCTACGTCGGGACGCGCGTTGGGCTCTACGTCTGTAGTTAGCTAACTTTCAGCTCTACGTCGGGACGCGCGTTGGGCTCTTCGTCTGTAGTTAGCTAACTTTCAGCTCTACGTCGGGACGTGCGTTGGGCTCTACGTCAAGACGTGCGTTGGGCTCTAGGTCGGGACGTGCGTTGGGCTCTAGGTCGGGATTTAGCTTACCTTCAGGTCTACGTCGGGACGTGCGTTGGGCTCTACGTCGGGACGTGCGTTGGGCTCTACGTCGGGACGTGCGTTGGGCTCTACGTCGGGACGTGCGTTGGGCTCTACGTCTGTAGTTAGCTAACTTTCAGCTCTACGTCGGGACGTGCGTTGGGCTCTACGTCGGGACGTGCGTTGGGCTCTACGTCTGTAGTTAGCTTACTTTCAGCTCTATGTCGGGACGTGCGTTGGGCTCTACGTCGGGATTTAGCTAACTTTCAGCTCTACGTCGGGACGTGCGTTGGGCTCTACATCTGTAGTTAGCTAACTTTCAGCTCTACGTCAAGACGTGCGTTGGGAGCTACGTCGGAACGTGCGTTGGGCTCTACGTCGGGACGTGCGTTGAGCTCTACGTCGGGACGTGCGTTGGGCTCTACGTCGGGATTTAGCTTACTTTCAGCTCTACGTCGGGACGTGCGTTGGGCTCTACGTCGGGACGTGCGTTGGCCTCTACGTCGGGATTTAGCTTACTTTCAGCTCTACGTCGGGACGTGCGTTGGACGCTACGTCGGGACGTGCGTTGGGCGCTACGTCGGGACGTGCGTTGGGCGCTACTTCGGGACATGTGTTGGGCGCTATGTCGGGATTTAGCTTACTTTCAGCTCTACCTCGGGACGTGCGTTGGGCTCTATGTCGGGATGTGCGTTGGGCTCTACGTCAGGACGTGCGTTGGGCTCTACGTCGGGACGTGCGTTGGGCTCTACGTCGGGCTTTAGCTTACTTTCAGATCTACGTCGGGACGTGCGTTGGCCTCTACGTCGGGACGTGCGTTGGCCTCTACGTCGGGATTTAACTTACTTTCAGCTCTACATCGGGACGTGCGTTTGCCTCTACGTCGGGACGTGCGTTGGCCTCTACGTCGGGATTTAGCTTACTTTCAGCTCTACGTCGGGACGTCCGTTGGGCTCTACGTCGGGATTTAGCTTACTTTCAGCTCTACGTCGGGACGTGCGTTGGGCTCTAAGTCGGGACGTGCGTTGGGCTCTACGTCGGGATTTAGCTTACTTTCAGCTCTACGTCGGGACGTGCGTTGGGCTCTACGTCGGGACGTGCGTTGGGCTCTACGTCGGGACGTGCGTTGGGCTCTACGTCGGGACGTGTGTTGGGCTCTACGTCGGGATTTAGTTTACTTTCAGCTCTACGTCGGGACGTGCGTTGGCCTCTACGTCGGGACGTGCGTTGGGCTCTACGTCGGGACGTGCGTTGGGCTCTAAGTCGGGACGTGCGTTGGGCTCTACGTCGGGATTTAGCTTACTTTAAGCTCTACGTCGGGACGTGCGTTGGGCTCTACGTCGGGACGCGCGTTGGGCTCTACGTCGGGACGCGCGTTGGGCTCTACGTCGGGACGCGCGTTGGGCTCTACGTCGGGACGCGCGTTGGGCTCTACGTCTGTAGTTAGCTAACTTTCAGCTCTACGTCGGGACACGCGTTGGGCTCTTCGTCTGTAGTTAGCTAACTTTCAGCTCTACGTCGGGACGCGCGTTGGGCTCTTCGTCTGTAGTTAGCTAACTTTCAGCTCTACGTCGGGACGTGCGTTGGGCTCTACGTCGGGACGTGCGTTGGGCTCTAGGTCGGGACGTGCGTTGGGCTCTAGGTCGGGATTTAGCTTACCTTCAGGTCTACGTCGGGACGTGCGTTGGGCTCTAGGTCGGGACGTGCGTTGGGCTCTACGTCGGGACGTGCGTTGGGCTCTACGTCTGTAGTTAGCTAAGTTTCAGCTCTATGTCGGGACGTGCGTTGGGCTCTACGTCTGTAGTTAGCTAACTTTCAGCTCTACGTCGGGACGTGCGTTGGGCTCTACGTCGGGACGTGCGTTGGGCTCTACGTCGGGATTTAGCTAACTTTCAGCTCTACGTCGGGACGTGCGTTGGGCTCTACGTCGGGATTTAGCTTACTTTTCAGCTCTACGTCGGGACGTGCATGGCCTCTACGTCGGGACGTGCGTTGGCCTCTACGTCAGGACGTGCGTTGGCCTCTACGTCGGGATTTAGCTTACTTTCAGCTCTACGTCGGGACGTGCGTTGGATGCTACGTCGGGAAGTGCATTGGGCGCTATGTCGGGACGTGCGTTGGGCGCTACTTCGGGACGTGCGTTGGGCGCTACGTTGGAATTTAGCTTACTTTCAGCTCTACGTCGGGATGTGCGTTGGGCTCTACGTCGGGACGTGCGTTGGGCTCTACGTCGGGACGTGCGTTGGGCTCTACGTCGGGATTTAGCTTACTTTGAGCTCTACGTCGGGACGTGCGTTGGGCTCTACGTCGGGACGTGCGTTGGGCTCTACGTCGGGATTTAGCTTACTTTCAGCTCTACGTCGGGACGTGCGTTGGCCTCTACGTCGGCATTTAGCTTATTTTCAGCTCTACGTCGGTACGTGCGTTGGGCTCTACGTCGGGACGTGCGTTGGGCTCTACGTCGGGACGTGCGTTGGGCTCTACGTCGGGATTTAGCTTACTTTAAGCTCTACGTCGGGACGTGCGTTGGGCTCTACGTCGGGACGTGCGTTGGGCTCTACGTCGGGACGTGCGTTGGGCTCTACGTCGGGATTTAGCTTACTTTTCAGGTCTACGTCGGGACGTGCGTTGGGCTCTACGTCGGGACGTGCGTTGGGCTCTACGTCTGTAGTTAGCTAACTTTCAGCTCTACGTCGGGACGTGCGTTGGGCTCTACGTCGGGACGTGCAGTGGGCTCTACGTCGGGACGTGCGTTGGGCTCTACGTCTGTAGTCAGCTAATTTTCAGCTCTACTTCGGGACGTGCGTTGGGCTCTACGTCGGGACGTGCGTTGGGCTCTACGTCGGGATTTAGCTTACTTTCAGCTCTACGTCGGGACGTGCGTTGGGCTCTACGTCTGGAGGTGCGTTGGGCTCTACGTCGGGAGGTGCGTTGGGCTCTACGTCGGGACTTGTGTTGGGTTCTACGTCGGGACCTGCGTTGGGCTCTACGTCTGTAGTTAGCTAACTTTCTGCTCTACGTCGGGACGTGCGTTGGGCTCTACGGCTGTAGTTAGCTAACTTTCAGCTCTACGTCGGGACGTGCGTTGGGCTGTACGTCGGGACGTGCGTTGGGCTCTACGTTGGGACGTGCGTTGGGCTCTACGTCGGGATTTAGCTTACTTTCAGCTCTACGTCGGGACGTGCGTTGGCCTCTACGTCGGGACGTGCGTTGGGCGCTACGTCAGGACGTGCGTTGGCCTCTACGTCGGGACGTGCGTTGGCCTCTACGTCGGGATTTAGCTTACTTTCAGCTCTACGTCGGGACGTGCGTTGGCCTCTACGTCGGGACGTGCGTTGGGCTCTACGTCGGGACACGCGTTGGGCTCTACGTCGGGACGCGCGTTGGGCTCTACGTCTGTAGTTAGCTAACTTTCAGCTCTACGTCGGGACGCGCGTTGGGCTCTTCGTCTGTAGTTAGCTAACTTTCAGCTCTACGTCGGGACGTGCGTTGGGCTCTACGTCGGGACGTGCGTTGGGCTCTACGTCGGGACGTGCGTTGGGCTCTACGTCTGGATTTAGCTTACTTTCAGGTCTACGTCGGGACGTGCGTTGGGCTCTATGTCGGGACGTGCGTTGAGCTCTACGTCGGGACGTGCTTTGGGCTCTACGTCGGGATTTAGCTTACTTTCAGCTCTACGTCGGGACGTGCGTTGGGCTCTACTTCGGGACGTGCGTTGGGCACTACGTCGGGACGTGCGTTGGCCTCTACGTCGGGATTTAGCTTTTTTTCAGGTCTACGTCGGGACGTGCGTTGGGCTCTACTTCGGGACGTGCGTTGGGCTCTACGTCGGGACGTGCGTTGGGCTCTACGTTGGGATTTAGCTTACTTTCAGCTCTACGTCGGGACGTGCGTTGGGCTCTACGTCGGGACGTGCGTTGGGCTCTACGTCGGGATTTAGCTTACTTTCAGCTCTACGTCGGGACGTGCGTTGGCCTCTACGTCGGGACGTGCGTTGGGCGCTACGTCGGGACGTGCGTTGGCCTCTACGTCGGGACGTGCGTTGGCCTCTACGTCGGGATTTAGCTTACTTTCAGCTCTACGTCGGGACACGCGTTGGGCTCTACGTCGGGACGTGCGTTGGGCTCTACGTCGGGACACGCGTTGGGCTCTACGTCGGGACGCGCGTTGGGCTCTACGTCTGTAGTTAGCTAACTTTCAGCTCTACGTCGGGACGCGCGTTGGGCTCTTCGTCTGTAGTTAGCTAAGTTTCAGCTCTACGTCGGGACGTGCGTTGGGCTCTACGTCGGGATTTAGCTTACTTTCAGCTCTACGTCGGGACGTGCGTTGGCCTCTACGTCGGGACGTGCGTTGGCCTCTACGTCGGGATTTAGCTTACTTTCAGCTCTACGTCGGGACGTGCGTTGGGCGCTACGTCGGGACGTGCGTTGGGCGCTACTTCGGGACATGTGTTGGGCGCTATGTCGGGATTTAGCTTACTTTCAGCTCTACGTCGGGACGTGCGTTGGGCTCTATGTCGGGATGTGCGTTGGGCTCTACGTCGGGACGTGCGTTGGGCTCTACGTCGGGACGTGCGTTGGGCTCTACGTCGGGACGTGCGTTGGGCTCTACGTCGGGATTTAGCTTACTTTCAGCTCTACGTCGGGACGTGCGTTGGCCTCTACGTCGGGACGTGCGTTGGCCTCTACGTCGGGATTTAGCTTACTTTCAGCTCTACATCGGGACGTGCGTTGGGCTCTACGTCGGGACGTGCGTTGGGCTCTACGTCGGGATTTAGCTTACTTTCAGCTCTACGTCGGGACGTGCGTTGGACTCTACGTCGGGACGTGCGTTGGGCTCTACGTCGGGACGTGCGTTGGGTTCTACGTCGGGACGTGCGTTGGGCTCTACGTCTGTAGTTTGCTAACTTTCAGCTCTACGTCGGGACGTGCGTTGGGCTCTACGTCGGGAAGTGCGTTGGGCTCTACGTCTGTAGTTTGCTAACTTTCAGCTCTACGTCGGGACGTGCGTTGGCCTCTACGTCGGGACGTGCATTGGGCTCTACGTCGGGACGTGCGTTGGGCTCTACGTCGGGATTTAGCTTACTTTAAGCTCTACGTCGGGACGTGCGTTGGACGCTACGTCGGGACGTGCGTTGGGCGCTACGTCGGGACGTGCGTTGGGCGCTACGTCGGGACGTGCGTTGGGCGCTACTTCGGGACATGTGTTGGGCGCTATGTCGGGATTTAGCTTACTTTCAGCTCTACCTCGGGACGTGCGTTGGGCTCTATGTCGGGATGTGCGTTGGGCTCTACGTCAGGACGTGCGTTGGGCTCTACGTCGGGACGTGCGTTGGGCTCTACGTCGGGATTTAGCTTACTTTCAGATCTACGTCGGGACGTGCGTTGGCCTCTACGTCGGGACGTGCGTTGGCCTCTACGTCGGGATTTAACTTACTTTCAGCTCTACATCGGGACGTGCGTTGGCCTCTACGTCGGGACGTGCGTTGGCCTCTACGTCGGGATTTAGCTTACTTTCAGCTCTACGTCGGGACGTCCGTTGGGCTCTACGTCGGGATTTAGCTTACTTTCAGCTCTACGTCGGGACGTGCGTTGGGCTCTAAGTCGGGACGTGCGTTGGGCTCTACGTCGGGATTTAGCTTACTTTCAGCTCTACGTCGGGACGTGCGTTGGGCTCTACGTCGGGACGTGCGTTGGGCTCTACGTCGGGACGTGCGTTGGGCTCTACGTCGGGACGTGTGTTGGGCTCTACGTCGGGATTTAGTTTACTTTCAGCTCTACGTCGGGACGTGCGTTGGCCTCTACGTCGGGACGTGCGTTGGGCTCTACGTCGGGACGTGCGTTGGCCTCTACGTCGGGACGTGCGTTGGCTTCTACGTCGGGATTTAGCTTACCTTCAGCTCTACGTCGCGACGTGCGTTGGGCTCTACGTCGGGACGCGCGTTGGGCTCTACGTCGGGACGCGCGTTGGGCTCTACGTCGGGACGCGCGTTGGGCTCTACGTCGGGACGCGCGTTGGGCTCTACGTCTGTAGTTAGCTAACTTTCAGCTCTACGTCGGGACACGCGTTGGGCTCTTCGTCTGTAGTTAGCTAACTTTCAGCTCTACGTCGGGACGCGCGTTGGGCTCTTCGTCTGTAGTTAGCTAACTTTCAGCTCTACGTCGGGACGTGCGTTGGGCTCTACGTCGGGACGTGCGTTGGGCTCTAGGTCGGGACGTGCGTTGGGCTCTAGGTCGGGATTTAGCTTACCTTCAGGTCTACGTCGGGACGTGCGTTGGGCTCTAGGTCGGGACGTGCGTTGGGCTCTACGTCGGGACGTGCGTTGGGCTCTACGTCTGTAGTTAGCTAAGTTTCAGCTCTATGTCGGGACGTGCGTTGGGCTCTACGTCTGTAGTTAGCTAACTTTCAGCTCTACGTCGGGACGTGCGTTGGGCTCTACGTCGGGACGTGCGTTGGGCTCTACGTCGGGATTTAGCTAACTTTCAGCTCTACGTCGGGACGTGTGTTGGCCTCTACATCTGTAGTTAGCTAACTTTCAGCTCTACGTCAAGACGTGCGTTGGGAGCTACGTCGGAACGTGCGTTGGGCTCTACGTCGGGACGTGCGTTCAGCTCTACGTCGGGACGTGCGTTGGGCTCTACGTCGGGATTTAGCTTACTTTCAGCTCTACGTCGGGACGTGCGTTGTGCTCTACGTCGGGACGTGCGTTGGCCTCTACGTCGGGATTTAGCTTACTTTCAGCTCTACGTCGGGACGTGCGTTGGGCGCTACGTCGGGACGTGCGTTGGGCGCTACGTCGGGACGTGCGTTGGGCGCTACTTCGGGACATGTGTTGGGCGCTATGTCGGGATTTAGCTTACTTTCAGCTCTACCTCGGGACGTGCGTTGGGCTCTATGTCGGGATGTGCGTTGGGCTCTACGTCAGGACGTGCGTTGGGCTCTACGTCGGGACGTGCGTTGGGCTCTACGTCGGGATTTAGCTTACTTTCAGATCTACGTCGGGACGTGCGTTGGCCTCTACGTCGGGACGTGCGTTGGCCTCTACGTCGGGATTTAGCTTACTTTCAGCTCTACATCGGGACGTGCGTTGGCCTCTACGTCGGGACGTGCGTTGGCCTCTACGTCGGGATTTAGCTTACTTTCAGCTCTACGTCGGGACGTCCGTTGGGCTCTACGTCGGGATTTAGCTTACTTTCAGCTCTACGTCGGGACGTGCGTTGGGCTCTAAGTCGGGACGTGCGTTGGGCTCTACGTCGGGATTTAGCTTACTTGAAGCTCTACGTCGGGACGTGCGTTGGGCTCTACGTCGGGACGTGCGTTGGGGTCTACGTCGGGACGTGCGTTGGGCTCTACGTCGGGATTTAGCTTACTTTCAGGTCTACGTCGGGACGTGCGTTGGGCTCTACGTCGGGACGTGCGTTGGGCTCTACGTCGGGACGTGCGTTGGGCTCTACGTCGGGATTTAGCTTACTTTTCAGCTCTACGTCGGGACGTGCATGGCCTCTACGTCGGGACGTGCGTTGGCCTCTACGTCAGGACGTGCGTTGGCCTCTACGTCGGGATTTAGCTTACTTTCAGCTCTACGTCGGGACGTGCGTTGGATGCTACGTCGGGACGTGCATTGGGCGCTATGTCGGGACGTGCGTTGGGCGCTACTTCGGGACGTGCGTTGGGCGCTACGTTGGAATTTAGCTTACTTTCAGCTCTACGTCGGGATGTGCGTTGGGCTCTACGTCGGGACGTGCGTTGGGCTCTACGTCGGGACGTGCGTTGGGCTCTACGTCGGGATTTAGCTTACTTTGAGCTCTACGTCGGGACGTGCGTTGGGCTCTACGTCGGGACGTGCGTTGGGCTCTACGTCGGGATTTAGCTTACTTTCAGCTCTACGTCGGGACGTGCGTTGGCCTCTACGTCGGCATTTAGCTTACTTTCAGCTCTACGTCGGTACGTGCGTTGGGCTCTACGTCGGGACGTGCGTTGGGCTCTACGTCGGGACGTGCGTTGGGCTCTACGTCGGGATTTAGCTTACTTTAAGCTCTACGTCGGGACGTGCGTTGGGCTCTACGTCGGGACGTGCGTTGGGCTCTACGTCGGGATTTAGCTTACTTTCAGCTCTACGTCGGGACGTGCGTTGGGCTCTACGTCGGGACGTGCGTTGGGCTCTACGTCGGGACGTGCGTTGGGCTCTAAGTCGGGATTTAGCTTACTTTTCAGGTCTACGTCGGGACGTGCGTTGGGCTCTACGTCGGGACGTGCGTTGGGCTCTACGTCTGTAGTTAGCTAACTTTCAGCTCTACGTCGGGACGTGCGTTGGGCTCTACGTCGGGACGTGCAGTGGGCTCTACGTCGGGACGTGCGTTGGGCTCTACGTCTGTAGTCAGCTAATTTTCAGCTCTACGTCGGGACGTGCGTTGGGCTCTACGTCGGGACGTGCGTTGGGCTCTACGTCGGGATTTAGCTTACTTTCAGCTCTACGTCGGGACGTGCGTTGGGCTCTACGTCTGGAGGTGCGTTGGGCTCTACGTCGGGAGGTGCGTTGGGCTCTACGTCGGGACTTGTGTTGGGTTCTACGTCGGGACCTGCGTTGGGCTCTACGTCTGTAGTTAGCTAAATTTCTGCTCTACGTCGGGACGTGCGTTGGGCTCTACGGCTGTAGTTAGCTAACTTTCAGCTCTACGTCGGGACGTGCGTTGGGCTGTACGTCGGGACGTGCGTTGGGCTCTACGTTGGGACGTGCGTTGGGCTCTACGTCGGGATTTAGCTTACTTTCAGCTCTACGTCGGGACGTGCGTTGGCCTCTACGTCGGGACGTGCGTTGGGCGCTACGTCAGGACGTGCGTTGGCCTCTACGTCGGGACGTGCGTTGGCCTCTACGTCGGGATTTAGCTTACTTTCAGCTCTACGTCGGGACGTGCGTTGGCCTCTACGTCGGGACGTGCGTTGGGCTCTACGTCGGGACACGCGTTGGGCTCTACGTCGGGACGCGCGTTGGGCTCTACGTCTGTAGTTAGCTAACTTTCAGCTCTACGTCGGGACGCGCGTTGGGCTCTTCGTCTGTAGTTAGCTAACTTTCAGCTCTACGTCGGGACGTGCGTTGGGCTCTACGTCGGGACGTGCGTTGGGCTCTACGTCGGGACGTGCGTTGGGCTCTACGTCGGGACGTGCGTTGGGCTCTACGTCGGGATTTAGCTTACTTTCAGGTCTACGTCGGGACGTGCGTTGGGCTCTACGTCGGGACGTGCGTTGGGCTCTACGTCGGGACGTGCTTTGGGCTCTACGTCGGGATTTAGCTTACTTTCAGCTCTACGTCGGGACGTGCGTTGGGCTCTACTTCCGGACGTGCGTTGGGCACTACGTCGGGACGTGCGTTGGCCTCTACGTCGGGATTTAGCTTTTTTTCAGGTCTACGTCGGGACGTGCGTTGGGCTCTACTTCGGGACATGCGTTGGGCTCTACGTCGGGACGTGCGTTGGGCTCTACGTTGGGATTTAGCTTACTTTCAGCTCTACGTCGGGACGTGCGTTGGGCTCTACGTCGGGACGTGCGTTGGGCTCTACGTCGGGATTTAGCTTACTTTCAGCTCTACGTCGGGACGTGCGTTGGCCTCTACGTCGGGACGTGCGTTGGGCGCTACGTCGGGACGTGCGTTGGCCTCTACGTCGGGACGTGCGTTGGCCTCTACGTCGGGATTTAGCTTACTTTCAGCTCTACGTCGGGACACGCGTTGGGCTCTACGTCGGGACGTGCGTTGGGCTCTACGTCGGGACACGCGTTGGGCTCTACGTCGGGACGCGCGTTGGGCTCTACGTCTGTAGTTAGCTAACTTTCAGCTCTACGTCGGGACGCGCGTTGGGCTCTTCGTCTGTAGTTAGCTAAGTTTCAGCTCTACGTCGGGACGTGCGTTGGGCTCTACGTCGGGATTTAGCTTACTTTCAGCTCTACGTCGGGACGTGCGTTGGCCTCTACGTCGGGACGTGCGTTGGCCTCTACGTCGGGATTTAGCTTACTTTCAGCTCTACGTCGGGACGTGCGTTGGGCGCTACCTCGGGACGTGCGTTGGGCGCTACTTCGGGACATGTGTTGGGCGCTATGTCGGGATTTAGCTTACTTTCAGCTCTACGTCGGGACGTGCGTTGGGCTCTATGTCGGGATGTGCGTTGGGCTCTACGTCGGGACGTGCGTTGGGCTCTACGTCGGGACGTGCGTTGGGCTCTACGTCGGGACGTGCGTTGGGCTCTACGTCGGGATTTAGCTTACTTTCAGCTCTACGTCGGGACGTGCGTTGGCCTCTACGTCGGGACGTGCGTTGGCCTCTACGTCGGGATTTAGCTTACTTTCAGCTCTACATCGGGACGTGCGTTGGGCTCTACGTCGGGACGTGCGTTGGGCTCTACGTCGGGATTTAGCTTACTTTCAGCTCTACGTCGGGACGTGCGTTGGACTCTACGTCGGGACGTGCGTTGGGCTCTACGTCGGGACGTGCGTTGGGTTCTACGTCGGGACGTGCGTTGGGCTCTACGTCTGTAGTTTGCTAACTTTCAGCTCTACGTCGGGACGTGCGTTGGGCTCTACGTCGGGAAGTGCGTTGGGCTCTACGTCTGTAGTTTGCTAACTTTCAGCTCTACGTCGGGACGTGCGTTGGCCTCTACGTCGGGACGTGCATTGGGCTCTACGTCGGGACGTGCGTTGGGCTCTACGTCGGGATTTAGCTTACTTTAAGCTCTACGTCGGGACGTGCGTTGGGCTCTACGTCGGGACGTGCGTTGGGGTCTACGTCCGGACGTGCGTTGGGCTCTACGTCGGGATTTAGCTTACTTTCAGCTCTACGTCGGGACGTGCGTTGGGCTCTACTTCGGGACGTGCGTTGGGCACTACGTCGGGACGTGCGTTGGCCTCTACGTCGGGATTTAGCTTTTTTTCAGGTCTACGTCGGGACGTGCGTTGGGCTCTACTTCGGGACGTGCGTTGGGCTCTACGTCGGGACGTGCGTTGGGCTCTACGTTGGGATTTAGCTTACTTTCAGCTCTACGTCGGGACGTGCGTTGGGCTCTACGTCGGGACGTGCGTTGGGCTCTACGTCGGGATTTAGCTTACTTTCAGCTCTACGTCGGGACGTGCGTTGGCCTCTACGTCGGGACGTGCGTTGGGCGCTACGTCGGGACGTGCGTTGGCCTCTACGTCGGGACGTGCGTTGGCCTCTACGTCGGGATTTAGCTTACTTTCAGCTCTACGTCGGGACACGCGTTGGGCTCTACGTCGGGACGTGCGTTGGGCTCTACGTCGGGACACGCGTTGGGCTCTACGTCGGGACGCGCGTTGGGCTCTACGTCTGTAGTTAGCTAACTTTCAGCTCTACGTCGGGACGCGCGTTGGGCTCTTCGTCTGTAGTTAGCTAAGTTTCAGCTCTACGTCGGGACGTGCGTTGGGCTCTACGTCGGGATTTAGCTTACTTTCAGCTCTACGTCGGGACGTGCGTTGGCCTCTACGTCGGGACGTGCGTTGGCCTCTACGTCGGGATTTAGCTTACTTTCAGCTCTACGTCGGGACGTGCGTTGGGCGCTACGTCGGGACGTGCGTTGGGCGCTACTTCGGGACATGTGTTGGGCGCTATGTCGGGATTTAGCTTACTTTCAGCTCTACGTCGGGACGTGCGTTGGGCTCTATGTCGGGATGTGCGTTGGGCTCTACGTCGGGACGTGCGTTGGGCTCTACGTCGGGACGTGCGTTGGGCTCTACGTCGGGACGTGCGTTGGGCTCTACGTCGGGATTTAGCTTACTTTCAGCTCTACGTCGGGACGTGCGTTGGCCTCTACGTCGGGACGTGCGTTGGCCTCTACGTCGGGATTTAGCTTACTTTCAGCTCTACATCGGGACGTGCGTTGGGCTCTACGTCGGGACGTGCGTTGGGCTCTACGTCGGGATTTAACTTACTTTCAGCTCTACGTCGGGACGTGCGTTGGACTCTACGTCGGGACGTGCGTTGGGCTCTACGTCGGGACGTGCGTTGGGTTCTACGTCGGGACGTGCGTTGGGCTCTACGTCTGTAGTTTGCTAACTTTCAGCTCTACGTCGGGACGTGCGTTGGGCTCTACGTCGGGAAGTGCGTTGGGCTCTACGTCTGTAGTTTGCTAACTTTCAGCTCTACGTCGGGACGTGCGTTGGCCTCTACGTCGGGACGTGCATTGGGCTCTACGTCGGGACGTGCGTTGGGCTCTACGTCGGGATTTAGCTTACTTTAAGCTCTACGTCGGGACGTGCGTTGGGCTCTACGTCGGGACGTGCGTTGGGGTCTACGTCCGGACGTGCGTTGGGCTCTACGTCGGGATTTAGCTTACTTTCAGGTCTACGTCGGGACGTGCGTTGGGCTCTACGTCGGGACGTGCGTTGGCCTCTAAGTCGGGACGTGCGTTGGCCTCTACGTCGGGACGTGCGTTGGCCTCTACGTCGGGATTTAGCTTACTTTCAGCTCTACGTCGGGACGTGCGTTGGGCGCTACGTCGGGACGTGCGTTGGGCGCTAGGTCGGGACGTGCGTTGGGCGTTGCTTCGGGACGTGCGTTGGGCGCTACGTCGGGATTTAGCTTACTTTCAGCTCTACGTCGGGACGTGCGTTGGGCTCTACGTTGGGACGTGCGGTGGGCTCTACGTCGGGACGTGCGTTGGGCTCTACGTCGGGATTTAGCTTACTTTAAGCTCTACGTCGGGACGTGCGTTGGACGCTACGTCGGGACGTGCGTTGGGCGCTACGTCGGGACGTGCGTTGGGCGCTACGTCGGGACGTGCGTTGGGCGCTACTTCGGGACATGTGTTGGGCGCTATGTCGGGATTTAGCTTACTTTCAGCTCTACCTCGGGACGTGCGTTGGGCTCTATGTCGGGATGTGCGTTGGGCTCTACGTCAGGACGTGCGTTGGGCTCTACGTCGGGACGTGCGTTGGGCTCTACGTCGGGATTTAGCTTACTTTCAGATCTACGTCGGGACGTGCGTTGGCCTCTACGTCGGGACGTGCGTTGGCCTCTACGTCGGGATTTAACTTACTTTCAGCTCTACATCGGGACGTGCGTTGGCCTCTACGTCGGGACGTGCGTTGGCCTCTACGTCGGGATTTAGCTTACTTTCAGCTCTACGTCGGGACGTCCGTTGGGCTCTACGTCGGGATTTAGCTTACTTTCAGCTCTACGTCGGGACGTGCGTTGGGCTCTAAGTCGGGACGTGCGTTGGGCTCTACGTCGGGATTTAGCTTACTTTCAGCTCTACGTCGGGACGTGCGTTGGGCTCTACGTCGGGACGTGCGTTGGGCTCTACGTCGGGACGTGCGTTGGGCTCTACGTCGGGACGTGTGTTGGGCTCTACGTCGGGATTTAGTTTACTTTCAGCTCTACGTCGGGACGTGCGTTGGCCTCTACGTCGGGACGTGCGTTGGCCTCTACGTCGGGACGTGCGTTGGGCTCTACGTCGGGACGTGCGTTGGCCTCTACGTCGGGACGTGCGTTGGCTTCTACGTCGGGATTTAGCTTACCTTCAGCTCTACGTCGCGACGTGCGTTGGGCTCTACGTCGGGACGCGCGTTGGGCTCTACGTCGGGACGCGCGTTGGGCTCTACGTCGGGACGCGCGTTGGGCTCTACGTCGGGACGCGCGTTGGGCTCTACGTCTGTAGTTAGCTAACTTTCAGCTCTACGTCGGGACACGCGTTGGGCTCTTCGTCTGTAGTTAGCTAACTTTCAGCTCTACGTCGGGACGCGCGTTGGGCTCTTCGTCTGTAGTTAGCTAACTTTCAGCTCTACGTCGGGACGTGCGTTGGGCTCTACGTCGGGACGTGCGTTGGGCTCTAGGTCGGGACGTGCGTTGGGCTCTAGGTCGGGATTTAGCTTACCTTCAGGTCTACGTCGGGACGTGCGTTGGGCTCTAGGTCGGGACGTGCGTTGGGCTCTACGTCGGGACGTGCGTTGGGCTCTACGTCTGTAGTTAGCTAAGTTTCAGCTCTATGTCGGGACGTGCGTTGGGCTCTACGTCTGTAGTTAGCTAACTTTCAGCTCTACGTCGGGACGTGCGTTGGGCTCTACGTCGGGACGTGCGTTGGGCTCTACGTCGGGATTTAGCTAACTTTCAGCTCTACGTCGGGACGTGTGTTGGCCTCTACATCTGTAGTTAGCTAACTTTCAGCTCTACGTCAAGACGTGCGTTGGGAGCTACGTCGGAACGTGCGTTGGGCTCTACGTCGGGACGTGCGTTCAGCTCTACGTCGGGACGTGCGTTGGGCTCTACGTCGGGATTTAGCTTACTTTCAGCTCTACGTCGGGACGTGCGTTGTGCTCTACGTCGGGACGTGCGTTGGCCTCTACGTCGGGATTTAGCTTACTTTCAGCTCTACGTCGGGACGTGCGTTGGCCTCTACGTCGGGACGTGCATTGGGCTCTACGTCGGGACGTGCGTTGGGCTCTACGTCGGGATTTAGCTTACTTTAAGCTCTACGTCGGGACGTGCGTTGGGCTCTACGTCGGGACGTGCGTTGGGGTCTACGTCCGGACGTGCATTGGGCTCTACGTCGGGATTTAGCTTACTTTCAGGTCTACGTCGGGACGTGCGTTGGGCTCTACGTCGGGACGTGCGTTGGCCTCTAAGTCGGGACGTGCGTTGGCCTCTAAGTCGGGACGTGCGTTGGCCTCTACGTCGGGACGTGCGTTGGCCTCTACGTCGGGATTTAGCTTACTTTCAGCTCTACGTCGGGACGTGCGTTGGGCGCTACGTCGGGACGTGCGTTGGGCGCTAGGTCGGGACATGCGTTGGGCGTTGCTTCGGGACGTGCGTTGGGCGCTACGTCGGGATTTAGCTTACTTTCAGCTCTACGTCGGGACGTGCGTTGGGCTCTACGTTGGGACGTGCGGTGGGCTCTACGTCGGGACGTGCGTTGTGCTCTACGTCGGGATTTAGCTTACTTTAAGCTCTACGTCGGGACGTGCGTTGGACGCTACGTCGGGACGTGCGTTGGGCGCTACGTCGGGACGTGCGTTGGGCGCTACGTCGGGACGTGCGTTGGGCGCTACTTCGGGACATGTGTTGGGCGCTATGTCGGGATTTAGCTTACTTTCAGCTCTACCTCGGGACGTGCGTTGGGCTCTATGTCGGGATGTGCGTTGGGCTCTACGTCAGGACGTGCGTTGGGCTCTACGTCGGGACGTGCGTTGGGCTCTACGTCGGGATTTAGCTTACTTTCAGATCTACGTCGGGACGTGCGTTGGCCTCTACGTCGGGACGTGCGTTGGCCTCTACGTCGGGATTTAACTTACTTTCAGCTCTACATCGGGACGTGCGTTGGCCTCTACGTCGGGACGTGCGTTGGCCTCTACGTCGGGATTTAGCTTACTTTCAGCTCTACGTCGGGACGTCCGTTGGGCTCTACGTCGGGATTTAGCTTACTTTCAGCTCTACGTCGGGACGTGCGTTGGGCTCTAAGTCGGGACGTGCGTTGGGCTCTACGTCGGGATTTAGCTTACTTTCAGCTCTACGTCGGGACGTGCGTTGGGCTCTACGTCGGGACGTGCGTTGGGCTCTACGTCGGGACGTGCGTTGGGCTCTACGTCGGGACGTGTGTTGGGCTCTACGTCGGGATTTATTTTACTTTCAGCTCTACGTCGGGACGTGCGTTGGCCTCTACGTCGGGACGTGCGTTGGGCTCTACGTCGGGACGTGCGTTGGCCTCTACGTCGGGACGTGCGTTGGCTTCTACGTCGGGATTTAGCTTACCTTCAGCTCTACGTCGCGACGTGCGTTGGGCTCTACGTCGGGACGCGCGTTGGGCTCTACGTCGGGACGCGCGTTGGGCTCTACGTCGGGACGCGCGTTGGGCTCTACGTCGGGACGCGCGTTGGGCTCTACGTCTGTAGTTAGCTAACTTTCAGCTCTACGTCGGGACACGCGTTGGGCTCTTCGTCTGTAGTTAGCTAACTTTCAGCTCTACGTCGGGACGCGCGTTGGGCTCTTCGTCTGTAGTTAGCTAACTTTCAGCTCTACGTCGGGACGTGCGTTGGGCTCTACGTCGGGACGTGCGTTGGGCTCTAGGTCGGGACGTGCGTTGGGCTCTAGGTCGGGATTTAGCTTACCTTCAGGTCTACGTCGGGACGTGCGTTGGGCTCTAGGTCGGGACGTGCGTTGGGCTCTACGTCGGGACGTGCGTTGGGCTCTACGTCTGTAGTTAGCTAAGTTTCAGCTCTATGTCGGGACGTGCGTTGGGCTCTACGTCTGTAGTTAGCTAACTTTCAGCTCTACGTCGGGACGTGCGTTGGGCTCTACGTCGGGACGTGCGTTGGGCTCTACGTCGGGATTTAGCTAACTTTCAGCTCTACGTCGGGACGTGTGTTGGCCTCTACATCTGTAGTTAGCTAACTTTCAGCTCTACGTCAAGACGTGCGTTGGGAGCTACGTCGGAACGTGCGTTGGGCTCTACGTCGGGACGTGCGTTCAGCTCTACGTCGGGACGTGCGTTGGGCTCTACGTCGGGATTTAGCTTACTTTCAGCTCTACGTCGGGACGTGCGTTGTGCTCTACGTCGGGACGTGCGTTGGCCTCTACGTCGGGATTTAGCTTACTTTCAGCTCTACGTCGGGACGTGCGTTGGACGCTACGTCGGGACGTGCGTTGGGCGCTACGTCGGGACGTGCGTTGGGCGCTACTTCGGGACATGTGTTGGGCGCTATGTCGGGATATAGCTTACTTTCAGCTCTACCTCGGGACGTGCGTTGGGCTCTATGTCGGGATGTGCGTTGGGCTCTACGTCAGGACGTGCGTTGGGCTCTACGTCGGGACGTGCGTTGGGCTCTACGTCGGGATTTAGCTTACTTTCAGATCTACGTCGGGACGTGCGTTGGCCTCTACGTCGGGACGTGCGTTGGCCTCTACGTCGGGATTTAGCTTACTTTCAGCTCTACATCGGGACGTGCGTTGGCCTCTACGTCGGGACGTGCGTTGGCCTCTACGTCGGGATTTAGCTTACTTTCAGCTCTACGTCGGGACGTCCGTTGGGCTCTACGTCGGGATTTAGCTTACTTTCAGCTCTACGTCGGGACGTGCGTTGGGCTCTAAGTCGGGACGTGCGTTGGGCTCTACGTCGGGATTTAGCTTACTTGAAGCTCTACGTCGGGACGTGCGTTGGGCTCTACGTCGGGACGTGCGTTGGGGTCTACGTCGGGACGTGCGTTGGGCTCTACGTCGGGATTTAGCTTACTTTCAGGTCTACGTCGGGACGTGCGTTGGGCTCTACGTCGGGACGTGCGTTGGGCTCTACGTCGGGACGTGCGTTGGGCTCTACGTCGGGATTTAGCTTACTTTCAGCTCTACGTCGGGACGTGCATGGCCTCTACGTCGGGACGTGCGTTGGCCTCTACGTCAGGACGTGCGTTGGCCTCTACGTCGGGATTTAGCTTACTTTCAGCTCTACGTCGGGACGTGCGTTGGATGCTACGTCGGGACGTGCATTGGGCGCTATGTCGGGACGTGCGTTGGGCGCTACTTCGGGACGTGCGTTGGGCGCTACGTTGGAATTTAGCTTACTTTCAGCTCTACGTCGGGATGTGCGTTGGGCTCTACGTCGGGACGTGCGTTGGGCTCTACGTCGGGACGTGCGTTGGGCTCTACGTCGGGATTTAGCTTACTTTGAGCTCTACGTCGGGACGTGCGTTGGGCTCTACGTCGGGACGTGCGTTGGGCTCTACGTCGGGATTTAGCTTACTTTCAGCTCTACGTCGGGACGTGCGTTGGCCTCTACGTCGGCATTTAGCTTACTTTCAGCTCTACGTCGGTACGTGCGTTGGGCTCTACGTCGGGACGTGCGTTGGGCTCTACGTCGGGACGTGCGTTGGGCTCTACGTCGGGATTTAGCTTACTTTAAGCTCTACGTCGGGACGTGCGTTGGGCTCTACGTCGGGACGTGCGTTGGGCTCTACGTCGGGATTTAGCTTACTTTCAGCTCTACGTCGGGACGTGCGTTGGGCTCTACGTCGGGACGTGCGTTGGGCTCTACGTCGGGACGTGCGTTGGGCTCTACGTCGGGATTTAGCTTACTTTTCAGGTCTACGTCGGGACGTGCGTTGGGCTCTACGTCGGGACGTGCGTTGGGCTCTACGTCTGTAGTTAGCTAACTTTCAGCTCTACGTCGGGACGTGCGTTGGGCTCTACGTCGGGACGTGCAGTGGGCTCTACGTCGGGACGTGCGTTGGGCTCTACGTCTGTAGTCAGCTAATTTTCAGCTCTACGTCGGGACGTGCGTTGGGCTCTACGTCGGGACGTGCGTTGGGCTCTACGTCGGGATTTAGCTTACTTTCAGCTCTACGTCGGGACGTGCGTTGGGCTCTACGTCTGGAGGTGCGTTGGGCTCTACGTCGGGAGGTGCGTTGGGCTCTACGTCGGGACTTGTGTTGGGTTCTACGTCGGGACCTGCGTTGGGCTCTACGTCTGTAGTTAGCTAACTTTCTGCTCTACGTCGGGACGTGCGTTGGGCTCTACGGCTGTAGTTAGCTAACTTTCAGCTCTACGTCGGGACGTGCGTTGGGCTGTACGTCGGGACGTGCGTTGGGCTCTACGTTGGGACGTGCGTTGGGCTCTACGTCGGGATTTAGCTTACTTTCAGCTCTACGTCGGGACGTGCGTTGGCCTCTACGTCGGGACGTGCGTTGGGCGCTACGTCAGGACGTGCGTTGGCCTCTACGTCGGGACGTGCGTTGGCCTCTACGTCGGGATTTAGCTTACTTTCAGCTCTACGTCGGGACGTGCGTTGGCCTCTACGTCGGGACGTGCGTTGGGCTCTACGTCGGGACACGCGTTGGGCTCTACGTCGGGACGCGCGTTGGGCTCTACGTCTGTAGTTAGCTAACTTTCAGCTCTACGTCGGGACGCGCGTTGGGCTCTTCGTCTGTAGTTAGCTAACTTTCAGCTCTACGTCGGGACGTGCGTTGGGCTCTACGTCGGGACGTGCGTTGGGCTCTACGTCGGGACGTGCGTTGGGCTCTACGTCGGGACGTGCTTTGGGCTCTACGTCGGGATTTAGCTTACTTTCAGCTCTACGTCGGGACGTGCGTTGGGCTCTACTTCGGGACGTGCGTTGGGCACTACGTCGGGACGTGCGTTGGCCTCTACGTCGGGATTTAGCTTTTTTTCAGGTCTACGTCGGGACGTGCGTTGGGCTCTACTTCGGGACGTGCGTTGGGCTCTACGTCGGGACGTGCGTTGGGCTCTACGTTGGGATTTAGCTTACTTTCAGCTCTACGTCGGGACGTGCGTTGGGCTCTACGTCGGGACGTGCGTTGGGCTCTACGTCGGGATTTAGCTTACTTTCAGCTCTACGTCGGGACGTGCGTTGGCCTCTACGTCGGGACGTGCGTTGGGCGCTACGTCGGGACGTGCGTTGGCCTCTACGTCGGGACGTGCGTTGGCCTCTACGTCGGGATTTAGCTTACTTTCAGCTCTACGTCGGGACACGCGTTGGGCTCTACGTCGGGACGTGCGTTGGGCTCTACGTCGGGACACGCGTTGGGCTCTACGTCGGGACGCGCGTTGGGCTCTACGTCTGTAGTTAGCTAACTTTCAGCTCTACGTCGGGACGCGCGTTGGGCTCTTCGTCTGTAGTTAGCTAAGTTTCAGCTCTACGTCGGGACGTGCGTTGGGCTCTACGTCGGGATTTAGCTTACTTTCAGCTCTACGTCTAGACGTGCGTTGGCCTCTACGTCGGGACGTGCGTTGGCCTCTACGTCGGGATTTAGCTTACTTTCAGCTCTACGTCGGGACGTGCGTTGGGCGCTACCTCGGGACGTGCGTTGGGCGCTACTTCGGGACATGTGTTGGGCGCTATGTCGGGATTTAGCTTACTTTCAGCTCTACGTCGGGACGTGCGTTGGGCTCTATGTCGGGATGTGCGTTGGGCTCTACGTCGGGACGTGCGTTGGGCTCTACGTCGGGACGTGCGTTGGGCTCTACGTCGGGACGTGCGTTGGGCTCTACGTCGGGATTTAGCTTACTTTCAGCTCTACGTCGGGACGTGCGTTGGCCTCTACGTCGGGACGTGCGTTGGCCTCTACGTCGGGATTTAGCTTACTTTCAGCTCTACATCGGGACGTGCGTTGGGCTCTACGTCGGGACGTGCGTTGGGCTCTACGTCGGGATTTAGCTTACTTTCAGCTCTACGTCGGGACGTGCGTTGGACTCTACGTCGGGACGTGCGTTGGGCTCTACGTCGGGACGTGCGTTGGGTTCTACGTCGGGACGTGCGTTGGGCTCTACGTCTGTAGTTTGCTAACTTTCAGCTCTACGTCGGGACGTGCGTTGGGCTCTACGTCGGGAAGTGCGTTGGGCTCTACGTCTGTAGTTTGCTAACTTTCAGCTCTACGTCGGGACGTGCGTTGGCCTCTACGTCGGGACGTGCATTGGGCTCTACGTCGGGACGTGCGTTGGGCTCTACGTCGGGATTTAGCTTACTTTAAGCTCTACGTCGGGACGTGCGTTGGGCTCTACGTCGGGACGTGCGTTGGGGTCTACGTCCGGACGTGCGTTGGGCTCTACGTCGGGATTTAGCTTACTTTCAGCTCTACGTCGGGACGTGCGTTGGGCTCTACTTCGGGACGTGCGTTGGGCACTACGTCGGGACGTGCGTTGGCCTCTACGTCGGGATTTAGCTTTTTTTCAGGTCTACGTCGGGACGTGCGTTGGCCTCTACGTCGGGATTTAGCTTACTTTCAGCTCTACGTCGGGACGTGCGTTGGCCTCTACGTCGGGACGTGCATTGGGCTCTACGTCGGGACGTGCGTTCAGCTCTACGTCGGGACGTGCGTTGGGCTCTACGTCGGGATTTAGCTTACTTTCAGCTCTACGTCGGGACGTGCGTTGTGCTCTACGTCGGGACGTGCGTTGGCCTCTACGTCGGGATTTAGCTTACTTTCAGCTCTACGTCGGGACGTGCGTTGGCCTCTACGTCGGGACGTGCATTGGGCTCTACGTCGGGACGTGCGTTGGGCTCTACGTCGGGATTTAGCTTACTTTAAGCTCTACGTCGGGACGTGCGTTGGGCTCTACGTCGGGACGTGCGTTGGGGTCTACGTCCGGACGTGCGTTGGGCTCTACGTCGGGATTTAGCTTACTTTCAGGTCTACGTCGGGACGTGCGTTGGGCTCTACGTCGGGACGTGCGTTGGCCTCTAAGTCGGGACGTGCGTTGGCCTCTAAGTCGGGACGTGCGTTGGCCTCTACGTCGGGACGTGCGTTGGCCTCTACGTCGGGATTTAGCTTACTTTCAGCTCTACGTCGGGACGTGCGTTGGGCGCTACGTCGGGACGTGCGTTGGGCGCTAGGTCGGGACGTGCGTTGGGCGTTGCTTCGGGACGTGCGTTGGGCGCTACGTCGGGATTTAGCTTACTTTCAGCTCTACGTCGGGACGTGCGTTGGGCTCTACGTTGGGACGTGCGGTGGGCTCTACGTCGGGACGTGCGTTGGGCTCTACGTCGGGATTTAGCTTACTTTAAGCTCTACGTCGGGACGTGCGTTGGACGCTACGTCGGGACGTGCGTTGGGCGCTACGTCGGGACGTGCGTTGGGCGCTACGTCGGGACGTGCGTTGGGCGCTACTTCGGGACATGTGTTGGGCGCTATGTCGGGATTTAGCTTACTTTCAGCTCTACCTCGGGACGTGCGTTGGGCTCTATGTCGGGATGTGCGTTGGGCTCTACGTCAGGACGTGCGTTGGGCTCTACGTCGGGACGTGCGTTGGGCTCTACGTCGGGATTTAGCTTACTTTCAGATCTACGTCGGGACGTGCGTTGGCCTCTACGTCGGGACGTGCGTTGGCCTCTACGTCGGGATTTAACTTACTTTCAGCTCTACATCGGGACGTGCGTTGGCCTCTACGTCGGGACGTGCGTTGGCCTCTACGTCGGGATTTAGCTTACTTTCAGCTCTACGTCGGGACGTCCGTTGGGCTCTACGTCGGGATTTAGCTTACTTTCAGCTCTACGTCGGGACGTGCGTTGGGCTCTAAGTCGGGACGTGCGTTGGGCTCTACGTCGGGATTTAGCTTACTTTCAGCTCTACGTCGGGACGTGCGTTGGGCTCTACGTCGGGACGTGCGTTGGCCTCTACGTCGGGACGTGCGTTGGCTTCTACGTCGGGATTTAGCTTACCTTCAGCTCTACGTCGCGACGTGCGTTGGGCTCTACGTCGGGACGCGCGTTGGGCTCTACGTCGGGACGCGCGTTGGGCTCTACGTCGGGACGCGCGTTGGGCTCTACGTCGGGACGCGCGTTGGGCTCTACGTCTGTAGTTAGCTAACTTTCAGCTCTACGTCGGGACACGCGTTGGGCTCTTCGTCTGTAGTTAGCTAACTTTCAGCTCTACGTCGGGACGCGCGTTGGGCTCTTCGTCTGTAGTTAGCTAACTTTCAGCTCTACGTCGGGACGTGCGTTGGGCTCTACGTCGGGACGTGCGTTGGGCTCTAGGTCGGGACGTGCGTTGGGCTCTAGGTCGGGATTTAGCTTACCTTCAGGTCTACGTCGGGACGTGCGTTGGGCTCTAGGTCGGGACGTGCGTTGGGCTCTACGTCGGGACGTGCGTTGGGCTCTACGTCTGTAGTTAGCTAAGTTTCAGCTCTATGTCGGGACGTGCGTTGGGCTCTACGTCTGTAGTTAGCTAACTTTCAGCTCTACGTCGGGACGTGCGTTGGGCTCTACGTCGGGACGTGCGTTGGGCTCTACGTCGGGATTTAGCTAACTTTCAGCTCTACGTCGGGACGTGTGTTGGCCTCTACATCTGTAGTTAGCTAACTTTCAGCTCTACGTCAAGACGTGCGTTGGGAGCTACGTCGGAACGTGCGTTGGGCTCTACGTCGGGACGTGCGTTCAGCTCTACGTCGGGACGTGCGTTGGGCTCTACGTCGGGATTTAGCTTACTTTCAGCTCTACGTCGGGACGTGCGTTGTGCTCTACGTCGGGACGTGCGTTGGCCTCTACGTCGGGATTTAGCTTACTTTCAGCTCTACGTCGGGACGTGCGTTGGACGCTACGTCGGGACGTGCGTTGGGCGCTACGTCGGGACGTGCGTTGGGCACTACTTCGGGACATGTGTTGGGCGCTATGTCGGGATATAGCTTACTTTCAGCTCTACCTCGGGACGTGCGTTGGGCTCTATGTCGGGATGTGCGTTGGGCTCTACGTCAGGACGTGCGTTGGGCTCTACGTCGGGACGTGCGTTGGGCTCTACGTCGGGATTTAGCTTACTTTCAGATCTACGTCGGGACGTGCGTTGGCCTCTACGTCGGGACGTGCGTTGGCCTCTACGTCGGGATTTAGCTTACTTTCAGCTCTACATCGGGACGTGCGTTGGCCTCTACGTCGGGACGTGCGTTGGCCTCTACGTCGGGATTTAGCTTACTTTCAGCTCTACGTCGGGACGTCCGTTGGGCTCTACGTCGGGATTTAGCTTACTTTCAGCTCTACGTCGGGACGTGCGTTGGGCTCTAAGTCGGGACGTGCGTTGGGCTCTACGTCGGGATTTAGCTTACTTGAAGCTCTACGTCGGGACGTGCGTTGGGCTCTACGTCGGGACGTGCGTTGGGGTCTACGTCGGGACGTGCGTTGGGCTCTACGTCGGGATTTAGCTTACTTTCAGGTCTACGTCGGGACGTGCGTTGGGCTCTACGTCGGGACGTGCGTTGGGCTCTAGGTCGGGACGTGCGTTGGGCTCTAGGTCGGGATTTAGCTTACCTTCAGGTCTACGTCGGGACGTGCGTTGGGCTCTAGGTCGGGACGTGCGTTGGGCTCTACGTCGGGACGTGCGTTGGGCTCTACGTCTGTAGTTAGCTAAGTTTCAGCTCTATGTCGGGACGTGCGTTGGGCTCTACGTCTGTAGTTAGCTAACTTTCAGCTCTACGTCGGGACGTGCGTTGGGCTCTACGTCGGGACGTGCGTTGGGCTCTACGTCGGGATTTAGCTAACTTTCAGCTCTACGTCGGGACGTGTGTTGGCCTCTACATCTGTAGTTAGCTAACTTTCAGCTCTACGTCAAGACGTGCGTTGGGAGCTACGTCGGAACGTGCGTTGGGCTCTACGTCGGGACGTGCGTTCAGCTCTACGTCGGGACGTGCGTTGGGCTCTACGTCGGGATTTAGCTTACTTTCAGCTCTACGTCGGGACGTGCGTTGTGCTCTACGTCGGGACGTGCGTTGGCCTCTACGTCGGGATTTAGCTTACTTTCAGCTCTACGTCGGGACGTGCGTTGGACGCTACGTCGGGACGTGCGTTGGGCGCTACGTCGGGACGTGCGTTGGGCACTACTTCGGGACATGTGTTGGGCGCTATGTCGGGATATAGCTTACTTTCAGCTCTACCTCGGGACGTGCGTTGGGCTCTATGTCGGGATGTGCGTTGGGCTCTACGTCAGGACGTGCGTTGGGCTCTACGTCGGGACGTGCGTTGGGCTCTACGTCGGGATTTAGCTTACTTTCAGATCTACGTCGGGACGTGCGTTGGCCTCTACGTCGGGACGTGCGTTGGCCTCTACGTCGGGATTTAGCTTACTTTCAGCTCTACATCGGGACGTGCGTTGGCCTCTACGTCGGGACGTGCGTTGGCCTCTACGTCGGGATTTAGCTTACTTTCAGCTCTACGTCGGGACGTCCGTTGGGCTCTACGTCGGGATTTAGCTTACTTTCAGCTCTACGTCGGGACGTGCGTTGGGCTCTAAGTCGGGACGTGCGTTGGGCTCTACGTCGGGATTTAGCTTACTTGAAGCTCTACGTCGGGACGTGCGTTGGGCTCTACGTCGGGACGTGCGTTGGGGTCTACGTCGGGACGTGCGTTGGGCTCTACGTCGGGATTTAGCTTACTTTCAGGTCTACGTCGGGACGTGCGTTGGGCTCTACGTCGGGACGTGCGTTGGGCTCTACGTCGGGACGTGCGTTGGGCTCTACGTCGGGATTTAGCTTACTTTTCAGCTCTACGTCGGGACGTGCATGGCCTCTACGTCGGGACGTGCGTTGGCCTCTACGTCAGGACGTGCGTTGGCCTCTACGTCGGGATTTAGCTTACTTTCAGCTCTACGTCGGGACGTGCGTTGGATGCTACGTCGGGACGTGCATTGGGCGCTATGTCGGGACGTGCGTTGGGCGCTACTTCGGGACGTGCGTTGGGCGCTACGTTGGAATTTAGCTTACTTTCAGCTCTACGTCGGGATGTGCGTTGGGCTCTACGTCGGGACGTGCGTTGGGCTCTACGTCGGGACGTGCGTTGGGCTCTACGTCGGGATTTAGCTTACTTTGAGCTCTACGTCGGGACGTGCGTTGGGCTCTACGTCGGGACGTGCGTTGGGCTCTACGTCGGGATTTAGCTTACTTTCAGCTCTACGTCGGGACGTGCGTTGGCCTCTACGTCGGCATTTAGCTTACTTTCAGCTCTACGTCGGTACGTGCGTTGGGCTCTACGTCGGGACGTGCGTTGGGCTCTACGTCGGGACGTGCGTTGGGCTCTACGTCGGGATTTAGCTTACTTTAAGCTCTACGTCGGGACGTGCGTTGGGCTCTACGTCGGGACGTGCGTTGGGCTCTACGTCGGGATTTAGCTTACTTTCAGCTCTACGTCGGGACGTGCGTTGGGCTCTACGTCGGGACGTGCGTTGGGCTCTACGTCGGGACGTGCGTTGGGCTCTACGTCGGGATTTAGCTTACTTTTCAGGTCTACGTCGGGACGTGCGTTGGGCTCTACGTCGGGACGTGCGTTGGGCTCTACGTCTGTAGTTAGCTAACTTTCAGCTCTACGTCGGGACGTGCGTTGGGCTCTACGTCGGGACGTGCAGTGGGCTCTACGTCGGGACGTGCGTTGGGCTCTACGTCTGTAGTCAGCTAATTTTCAGCTCTACGTCGGGACGTGCGTTGGGCTCTACGTCGGGACGTGCGTTGGGCTCTACGTCGGGATTTAGCTTACTTTCAGCTCTACGTCGGGACGTGCGTTGGGCTCTACGTCTGGAGGTGCGTTGGGCTCTACGTCGGGAGGTGCGTTGGGCTCTACGTCGGGACTTGTGTTGGGTTCTACGTCGGGACCTGCGTTGGGCTCTACGTCTGTAGTTAGCTAACTTTCTGCTCTACGTCGGGACGTGCGTTGGGCTCTACGGCTGTAGTTAGCTAACTTTCAGCTCTACGTCGGGACGTGCGTTGGGCTGTACGTCGGGACGTGCGTTGGGCTCTACGTTGGGACGTGCGTTGGGCTCTACGTCGGGATTTAGCTTACTTTCAGCTCTACGTCGGGACGTGTGTTGGCCTCTACGTCGGGACGTGCGTTGGGCGCTACGTCAGGACGTGCGTTGGCCTCTACGTCGGGACGTGCGTTGGCCTCTACGTCGGGATTTAGCTTACTTTCAGCTCTACGTCGGGACGTGCGTTGGCCTCTACGTCGGGACGTGCGTTGGGCTCTACGTCGGGACACGCGTTGGGCTCTACGTCGGGACGCGCGTTGGGCTCTACGTCTGTAGTTAGCTAACTTTCAGCTCTACGTCGGGACGCGCGTTGGGCTCTTCGTCTGTAGTTAGCTAACTTTCAGCTCTACGTCGGGACGTGCGTTGGGCTCTACGTCGGGACGTGCGTTGGGCTCTACGTCGGGACGTGCGTTGGGCTCTACGTCGGGACGTGCTTTGGGCTCTACGTCGGGATTTAGCTTACTTTCAGCTCTACGTCGGGACGTGCGTTGGGCTCTACTTCGGGACGTGCGTTGGGCACTACGTCGGGACGTGCGTTGGCCTCTACGTCGGGATTTAGCTTTTTTTCAGGTCTACGTCGGGACGTGCGTTGGGCTCTACTTCGGGACGTGCGTTGGGCTCTACGTCGGGACGTGCGTTGGGCTCTACGTTGGGATTTAGCTTACTTTCAGCTCTACGTCGGGACGTGCGTTGGGCTCTACGTCGGGACGTGCGTTGGGCTCTACGTCGGGATTTAGCTTACTTTCAGCTCTACGTCGGGACGTGCGTTGGCCTCTACGTCGGGACGTGCGTTGGGCGCTACGTCGGGACGTGCGTTGGCCTCTACGTCGGGACGTGCGTTGGCCTCTACGTCGGGATTTAGCTTACTTTCAGCTCTACGTCGGGACACGCGTTGGGCTCTACGTCGGGACGTGCGTTGGGCTCTACGTCGGGACACGCGTTGGGCTCTACGTCGGGACGCGCGTTGGGCTCTACGTCTGTAGTTAGCTAACTTTCAGCTCTACGTCGGGACGCGCGTTGGGCTCTTCGTCTGTAGTTAGCTAAGTATCAGCTCTACGTCGGGACGTGCGTTGGGCTCTACGTCGGGATTTAGCTTACTTTCAGCTCTACGTCTAGACGTGCGTTGGCCTCTACGTCGGGACGTGCGTTGGCCTCTACGTCGGGATTTAGCTTACTTTCAGCTCTACGTCGGGACGTGCGTTGGGCGCTACCTCGGGACGTGCGTTGGGCGCTACTTCGGGACATGTGTTGGGCGCTATGTCGGGATTTAGCTTACTTTCAGCTCTACGTCGGGACGTGCGTTGGGCTCTATGTCGGGATGTGCGTTGGGCTCTACGTCGGGACGTGCGTTGGGCTCTACGTCGGGACGTGCGTTGGGCTCTACGTCGGGACGTGCGTTGGGCTCTACGTCGGGATTTAGCTTACTTTCAGCTCTACGTCGGGACGTGCGTTGGCCTCTACGTCGGGACGTGCGTTGGCCTCTACGTCGGGATTTAGCTTACTTTCAGCTCTACATCGGGACGTGCGTTGGGCTCTACGTCGGGACGTGCGTTGGGCTCTACGTCGGGATTTAGCTTACTTTCAGCTCTACGTCGGGACGTGCGTTGGACTCTACGTCGGGACGTGCGTTGGGCTCTACGTCGGGACGTGCGTTGGGTTCTACGTCGGGACGTGCGTTGGGCTCTACGTCTGTAGTTTGCTAACTTTCAGCTCTACGTCGGGACGTGCGTTGGGCTCTACGTCGGGAAGTGCGTTGGGCTCTACGTCTGTAGTTTGCTAACTTTCAGCTCTACGTCGGGACGTGCGTTGGCCTCTACGTCGGGACGTGCATTGGGCTCTACGTCGGGACGTGCGTTGGGCTCTACGTCGGGATTTAGCTTACTTTAAGCTCTACGTCGGGACGTGCGTTGGGCTCTACGTCGGGACGTGCGTTGGGGTCTACGTCCGGACGTGCGTTGGGCTCTACGTCGGGATTTAGCTTACTTTCAGCTCTACGTCGGGACGTGCGTTGGGCTCTACTTCGGGACGTGCGTTGGGCACTACGTCGGGACGTGCGTTGGCCTCTACGTCGGGATTTAGCTTTTTTTCAGGTCTACGTCGGGACGTGCGTTGGGCTCTACTTCGGGACGTGCGTTGGGCTCTACGTCGGGACGTGCGTTGGGCTCTACGTTGGGATTTAGCTTACTTTCAGCTCTACGTCGGGACGTGCGTTGGGCTCTACGTCGGGACGTGCGTTGGGCTCTACGTCGGGATTTAGCTTACTTTCAGCTCTACGTCGGGACGTGCGTTGGCCTCTACGTCGGGACGTGCGTTGGGCGCTACGTCGGGACGTGCGTTGGCCTCTACGTCGGGACGTGCGTTGGCTTCTACGTCGGGATTTAGCTTACTTTCAGCTCTACGTCGGGACACGCGTTGGGCTCTACGTCGGGACGTGCGTTGGGCTCTACGTCGGGACACGCGTTGGGCTCTACGTCGGGACGCGCGTTGGGCTCTACGACTGTAGTTAGCTAACTTTCAGCTCTACGTCGGGACGCGCGTTGGGCTCTTCGTCTGTAGTTAGCTAAGTTTCAGCTCTACGTCGGGACGTGCGTTGGGCTCTACGTCGGGATTTAGCTTACTTTCAGCTCTACGTCGGGACGTGCGTTGGCCTCTACGTCGGGACGTGCGTTGGCCTCTACGTCGGGATTTAGCTTACTTTCAGCTCTACGTCGGGACGTGCGTTGGGCGCTACGTCGGGACGTGCGTTGGGCGCTACTTCGGGACATGTGTTGGGCGCTATGTCGGGATTTAGCTTACTTTCAGCTCTGCGTCGGGACGTGCGTTGGGCTCTATGTCGGGATGTGCGTTGGGCTCTACGTCGGGACGTGCGTTGGGCTCTACGTCGGGACGTGCGTTGGGCTCTACGTCGGGACGTGCGTTGGGCTCTACGTCGGGATTTAGCTTACTTTCAGCTCTACGTCGGGACGTGCGTTGGCCTCTACGTCGGGACGTGCGTTGGCCTCTACGTCGGGATTTAGCTTACTTTCAGCTCTACATCGGGACGTGCGTTGGGCTCTACGTCGGGACGTGCGTTGGGCTCTACGTCGGGATTTAGCTTACTTTCAGCTCTACGTCGGGACGTGCGTTGGACTCTACGTCGGGACGTGCGTTGGGCTCTACGTCGGGACGTGCGTTGGGCTCTACGTCGGGACGTGCGTTGGGCTCTACGTCGGGATTTAGCTTACTTTCAGCTCTACGTCGGGACGTGCGTTGGACTCTACGTCGGGACGTGCGTTGGGCTCTACGTCGGGACGTGCGTTGGGCTCTACGTCGGGAAGTGCGTTGGGCTCTACGTCTGTAGTTTGCTAACTTTCAGCTCTACGTCGGGACGTGCGTTGGCCTCTACGTCGGGACGTGCATTGGGCTCTACGTCGGGACGTGCGTTGGGCTCTACGTCGGGATTTAGCTTACTTTAAGCTCTACGTCGGGACGTGCGTTGGGCTCTACGTCGGGACGTGCGTTGGGGTCTACGTCCGGACGTGCGTTGGGCTCTACGTCGGGATTTAGCTTACTTTCAGGTCTACGTCGGGACGTGCGTTGGGCTCTACGTCGGGACGTGCGTTGGCCTCTAAGTCGGGACGTGCGTTGGCCTCTACGTCGGGACGTGCGTTGGCCTCTACGTCGGGATTTAGCTTACTTTCAGCTCTACGTCGGGACGTGCGTTGGGCGCTACGTCGGGACGTGCGTTGGGCGCTAGGTCGGGACGTGCGTTGGGCGTTGCTTCGGGACGTGCGTTGGGCGCTACGTCGGGATTTAGCTTACTTTCAGCTCTACGTCGGGACGTGCGTTGGGCTCTACGTTGGGACGTGCGGTGGGCTCTACGTCGGGACGTGCGTTGGGCTCTACGTCGGGATTTAGCTTACTTTCAGCTCTACGTCGGGACGTGTGTTGGGCTCTACGTCGGGATTTAGCTTACTTTCAGCTCTACGTCGGGACGTGCGTTGGGCTCTACGTCGGGACGTGCGTTGGGCTCTACGTCGGGATTTAGTTTACTTTCAGCTCTACGTCGGGACGTGCGTTGGCCTCTACGTCGGGACGTGCGTTGGGCTCTACGTCGGGACGTGCGTTGGCCTCTACGTCTGGACGTGCGTTGGCTTCTACGTCGGGATTTAGCTTACCTTCAGCTCTACGTCGCGACGTGCGTTGGGCTCTACGTCGGGACGTGCGTTGGGCTCTACGTCGGGACGTGCGTTGGCCTCTACGTCGGGACGTGCGTTGGGCTCTACGTCGGGACGTGCGTTGGCCTCTACGTCTGGACGTGCGTTGGCTTCTACGTCGGGATTTAGCTTACCTTCAGCTCTACGTCGCGACGTGCGTTGGGCTCTACGTCGGGACGTGCGTTGGGCTCTACGTCGGGACACGCGTTGGGCTCTACGTCGGGACGCGCGTTGGGCTCTACGTCTGTAGTTAGCTAACTTTCAGCTCTACGTCGGGACGCGCGTTGGGCTCTTCGTCTGTAGTTAGCTAACTTTCAGCTCTACGTCGGGACGCGCGTTGGGCTCTTCGTCTGTAGTTAGCTAACTTTCAGCTCTACGTCGGGACGTGCGTTGGGCTCTACGTCGGGACGTGCGTTGGGCTCTACGTCGGGACGTGCGTTGGGCTCTAGGTCGGGATTTAGCTTACCTTCAGGTCTACGTCGGGACGTGCATTGGGCTCTATGTCGGGACGTGCGTTGGGCTCTACGTCGGGACGTGCGTTGGGCTCTACGTCTGTAGTTAGCTTACTTTCAGCTCTATGTCGGGACGTGCGTTGGGCTCTACGTCTGTAGTTAGCTAACTTTCAGCTCTACGTCGGGACGTGCGTTGGGCTCTACATCTGTAGTTAGCTAACATTCAGCTCTACGTCAAGACGTGCGTTGGGCGCTACGTCGTAACGTGCGTTGGGCTCTACGTCGGGATTTAGCTTACTTTAAGCTCTACGTCGGGACGTCCGTTGGGCTCTACGTCGGGATTTAGCTTACTTTCAGCTCTACGTCGGGACGTGCGTTGGGCTCTAAGTCGGGACGTGCGTTGGGCTCTACGTCGGGATTTAGCTTACTTTAAGCTCTACGTCGGGACGTGCGTTGGGCTCTACGTCGGGACGTGCGTTGGGGTCTACGTCGGGACGTGCGTTGGGCTCTACGTCGGGATTTAGCTTACTTTCAGCTCTACGTCGGGACGTGCGTTGGGCTCTACGTCGGGACGTGCGTTGGGCTCTACGTCGGGATTTAGCTTACTTTCAGCTCTACGTCGGGACGTGCGTTGGCCTCTACGTGGGCATTTAGCTTACTTTCAGCTCTACGTCGGGACGTGCGTTGGGCTCTACGTCGGGACGTGCGTTGGGCTCTACGTCGGGACGTGCGTTGGGCTCTACGTCGGGATTTAGCTTACTTTAAGCTCTACGTCGGGACGTGCGTTGGGCTCTACGTCGGGACGTGCGTTGGGCTCTACGTCGGGACGTGCGTTGGGCTCTACGTTGGGATTTAGCTTACTTTTCAGGTCTACGTCGGGACGTGCGTTGGGCTCTACGTCGGGACGTGCGTTGGGCTCTACGTCGGGACGTGCGTTGGGCTCTACGTCTGTAGTTAGCTAACTTTCAGCTCTACGTCGGGACGTGCGTTGGGCTCTACGTCGGGACGTGCGTTGGGCTCTACGTCTGTAGTCAGCTAATTTTCAGCTCTACGTCGGGACGTGCGTTGGGCTCTACGTCGGGACGTGCGTTGGGCACTACGTCGGGACGTGCGTTGGGCTCTACTTCGGGATTTAGCTTACTTTCAGGTCTACGTCGGGACGTGCGTTGGGCTCTACTTCGGGACGTGCGTTGGGCTCTACGTCGGGACGTGCGTTGGGCTCTACGTTGGGATTTAGCTTACTTTCAGCTCTACGTCGGGACGTGCGTTGGGCTCTACGTCGGGACGTGCGTTGGGCTCTACGTCGGGATTTAGTTTGCTTTCAGCTCTACGTCGGGACGTGCGTTGGCCTCTACGTCGGGACGTGCGTTGGGCTCTACGTCGGGACGTGCGTTGGGCTCTACGTCGGGATTTAGCTTACTTTCAGGTCTACGTCGGGAGGTGCGTTGGGCTCTACGTCGGGACGTGCGTTGGGCTCTATGTCGGGATTTAGCTTATCTTCAGCTCTACGTCGGGACGTGCGTTGGCCTCTACGTCGGGACGTGCGTTGGCCTCTACGTCGGGATTTAGCTTACTTTCAGCTCTACGTCGGGACGTGCGTTGGCCTCTACGTCGGGACGTGCGTTGGGCGCTACGTCGGGACGTGCGTTGGGCTCTACGTCGGGATTTAGCTTACTTTCAGGTCTACGTCGGGACGTGCGTTGGGCTCTACGTCGGGACGTGCGTTGGGCTCTACGTCGGGATTTAGCTTACTTTCAGCTCTACGTCGGGACGTGCGTTGGGCTCTACGTCGGGACGTGCTTTGGGCACTACGTCGGGACGTGCGTTGGGCTCTACTTCGGGATTTAGCTTACTTTCAGGTCTACGTCGGGACGTGCGTTTGGCTCTACTTCGGGACGTGCGTTGGGCTCTACGTCTGGACGTGCGTTGGGCGCTACGTTGGGATTTAGCTTACTTTCAGCTCTACGTCGGGACGTGCGTTGGGCTCTACGTCGGGACGTGCGTTGGGCTCTACGTCACGATTTAGCTTACTTTCAGCTCTACGTCGGGACGTGCGTTGGCCTCTACGTCGGGACATGCGTTGGGCGCTACGTCGGGACGTGCGTTGGCCTCTACGTCGCGACGTGCGTTGGCCTCTACGTCGGGATTTAGCTTACTTTCAGCTCTACGTCGGGACGTGTGTTGGGCTCTACGTCGGGATTTAGCTTACTTTCAGCTCTACGTCGGGACGTGCGTTGGGCTCTACGTCGGGACGTGCGTTGGGCTCTACGTCTGTAGTTAGCTAACTTTCAGCTCTACGTCGGGACGTGCGTTGGGCTCTATGTCGGGACGTGTGTTGGGCTCTACGTCGGGACGTGCGTTGGGCTCTACGTCGGGATTTAGCTTACTTTCAGCTCTACGTCGGGACGTGCGTTGGGCTCCACGTCGGGACGTGCGTTGGGCTCTACGTCGGGACGTGCGTTGGGCTCTACGTTTGTAGTTAGCTAACTTTCAGCTCTACGTCGGGACGTGCGTTGGGCTCTACGTCGGGACGTGCGTTGGGCTCTACGTCGGGACGTGCGTTGGCCTCTACGTCGGGATTTAGCTTACTTTCAGCTCTACGTCGGGACGTGCGTTGGCCTCTACGTCGGGACGTGCGTTGGGCTCTACGTCGGGACACGCGTTGGGCTCTACGTCGGGACGCGCGTTGGGCTCTACGTCTGTAGTTAGCTAACTTTCAGCTCTACGTCGGGACGCGCGTTGGGCTCTTCGTCTGTAGTTAGCTAACTTTCAGCTCTACGTCGGGACGTGCGTTGGGCTCTACGTCGGGACGTGCGTTGGGCTCTACGTCGGGACGTGCGTTGGGCTCTACGTCGGGACGTGCTTTGGGCTCTACGTCGGGATTTAGCTTACTTTCAGCTCTACGTCGGGACGTGCGTTGGGCTCTACTTCGGGACGTGCGTTGGGCACTACGTCGGGACGTGCGTTGGCCTCTACGTCGGGATTTAGCTTTTTTTCAGGTCTACGTCGGGACGTGCGTTGGGCTCTACTTCGGGACGTGCGTTGGGCTCTACGTCGGGACGTGCGTTGGGCTCTACGTTGGGATTTAGCTTACTTTCAGCTCTACGTCGGGACGTGCGTTGGGCTCTACGTCGGGACGTGCGTTGGGCTCTACGTCGGGATTTAGCTTACTTTCAGCTCTACGTCGGGACGTGCGTTGGCCTCTACGTCGGGACGTGCGTTGGGCGCTACGTCGGGACGTGCGTTGGCCTCTACGTCGGGACGTGCGTTGGCCTCTACGTCGGGATTTAGCTTACTTTCAGCTCTACGTCGGGACACGCGTTGGGCTCTACGTCGGGACGTGCGTTGGGCTCTACGTCGGGACACGCGTTGGGCTCTACGTCGGGACGCGCGTTGGGCTCTACGTCTGTAGTTAGCTAACTTTCAGCTCTACGTCGGGACGCGCGTTGGGCTCTTCGTCTGTAGTTAGCTAAGTTTCAGCTCTACGTCGGGACGTGCGTTGGGCTCTACGTCGGGATTTAGCTTACTTTCAGCTCTACGTCTAGACGTGCGTTGGCCTCTACGTCGGGACGTGCGTTGGCCTCTACGTCGGGATTTAGCTTACTTTCAGCTCTACGTCGGGACGTGCGTTGGGCGCTACCTCGGGACGTGCGTTGGGCGCTACTTCGGGACATGTGTTGGGCGCTATGTCGGGATTTAGCTTACTTTCAGCTCTACGTCGGGACGTGCGTTGGGCTCTATGTCGGGATGTGCGTTGGGCTCTACGTCGGGACGTGCGTTGGGCTCTACGTCGGGACGTGCGTTGGGCTCTACGTCGGGACGTGCGTTGGGCTCTACGTCGGGATTTAGCTTACTTTCAGCTCTACGTCGGGACGTGCGTTGGCCTCTACGTCGGGACGTGCGTTGGCCTCTACGTCGGGATTTAGCTTACTTTCAGCTCTACATCGGGACGTGCGTTGGGCTCTACGTCGGGACGTGCGTTGGGCTCTACGTCGGGATTTAGCTTACTTTCAGCTCTACGTCGGGACGTGCGTTGGACTCTACGTCGGGACGTGCGTTGGGCTCTACGTCGGGACGTGCGTTGGGTTCTACGTCGGGACGTGCGTTGGGCTCTACGTCTGTAGTTTGCTAACTTTCAGCTCTACGTCGGGACGTGCGTTGGGCTCTACGTCGGGAAGTGCGTTGGGCTCTACGTCTGTAGTTTGCTAACTTTCAGCTCTACGTCGGGACGTGCGTTGGCCTCTACGTCGGGACGTGCATTGGGCTCTACGTCGGGACGTGCGTTGGGCTCTACGTCGGGATTTAGCTTACTTTAAGCTCTACGTCGGGACGTGCGTTGGGCTCTACGTCGGGACGTGCGTTGGGGTCTACGTCCGGACGTGCGTTGGGCTCTACGTCGGGATTTAGCTTACTTTCAGCTCTACGTCGGGACGTGCGTTGGGCTCTACTTCGGGACGTGCGTTGGGCACTACGTCGGGACGTGCGTTGGCCTCTACGTCGGGATTTAGCTTTTTTTCAGGTCTACGTCGGGACGTGCGTTGGGCTCTACTTCGGGACATGCGTTGGGCTCTACGTCGGGACGTGCGTTGGGCTCTACGTTGGGATTTAGCTTACTTTCAGCTCTACGTCGGGACGTGCGTTGGGCTCTACGTCGGGACGTGCGTTGGGCTCTACGTCGGGATTTAGCTTACTTTCAGCTCTACGTCGGGACGTGCGTTGGCCTCTACGTCGGGACGTGCGTTGGGCGCTACGTCGGGACGTGCGTTGGCCTCTACTTCGGGACTTGCGTTGGCCTCTACGTCGGGATTTAGCTTACTTTCAGCTCTACGTCGGGACACGCGTTGGGCTCTACGTCGGGACGTGCGTTGGGCTCTACGTCGGGACACGCGTTGGGCTCTACGTCGGGACGCGCGTTGGGCTCTACGTCTGTAGTTAGCTAACTTTCAGCTCTACGTCGGGACGCGCGTTGGGCTCTTCGTCTGTAGTTAGCTAAGTTTCAGCTCTACGTCGGGACGTGCGTTGGGCTCTACGTCGGGATTTAGCTTACTTTCAGCTCTACGTCGGGACGTGCGTTGGCCTCTACGTCGGGACGTGCGTTGGCCTCTACGTCGGGATTTAGCTTACTTTCAGCTCTACGTCGGGACGTGCGTTGGGCGCTACGTCGGGACGTGCGTTGGGCGCTACTTCGGGACATGTGTTGGGCGCTATGTCGGGATTTAGCTTACTTTCAGCTCTGCGTCGGGACGTGCGTTGGGCTCTATGTCGGGATGTGCGTTGGGCTCTACGTCGGGACGTGCGTTGGGCTCTACGTCGGGACGTGCGTTGGGCTCTACGTCGGGACGTGCGTTGGGCTCTACGTCGGGATTTAGCTTACTTTCAGCTCTACGTCGGGACGTGCGTTGGCCTCTACGTCGGGACGTGCGTTGGCCTCTACGTCGGGATTTAGCTTACTTTCAGCTCTACATCGGGACGTGCGTTGGGCTCTACGTCGGGACGTGCGTTGGGCTCTACGTCGGGATTTAGCTTACTTTCAGCTCTACGTCGGGACGTGCGTTGGACTCTACGTCGGGACGTGCGTTGGGCTCTACGTCGGGACGTGCGTTGGGCTCTACGTCGGGATTTAGCTTACTTTCAGCTCTACGTCGGGACGTGCGTTGGACTCTACGTCGGGACGTGCGTTGGGCTCTACGTCGGGACGTGCGTTGGGCTCTACGTCGGGAAGTGCGTTGGGCTCTACGTCTGTAGTTTGCTAACTTTCAGCTCTACGTCGGGACGTGCGTTGGCCTCTACGTCGGGACGTGCATTGGGCTCTACGTCGGGACGTGCGTTGGGCTCTACGTCGGGATTTAGCTTACTTTAAGCTCTACGTCGGGACGTGCGTTGGGCTCTACGTCGGGACGTGCGTTGGGGTCTACGTCCGGACGTGCGTTGGGCTCTACGTCGGGATTTAGCTTACTTTCAGGTCTACGTCGGGACGTGCGTTGGGCTCTACGTCGGGACGTGCGTTGGCCTCTAAGTCGGGACGTGCGTTGGCCTCTACGTCGGGACGTGCGTTGGCCTCTACGTCGGGATTTAGCTTACTTTCAGCTCTACGTCGGGACGTGCGTTGGGCGCTACGTCGGGACGTGCGTTGGGCGCTAGGTCGGGACGTGCGTTGGGCGTTGCTTCGGGACGTGCGTTGGGCGCTACGTCGGGATTTAGCTTACTTTCAGCTCTACGTCGGGACGTGCGTTGGGCTCTACGTTGGGACGTGCGGTGGGCTCTACGTCGGGACGTGCGTTGGGCTCTACGTCGGGATTTAGCTTACTTTCAGCTCTACGTCGGGACGTGTGTTGGGCTCTACGTCGGGATTTAGCTTACTTTCAGCTCTACGTCGGGACGTGCGTTGGGCTCTACGTCGGGACGTGCGTTGGGCTCTACGTCGGGACGTGCGTTGGGCTCTACGTCGGGATTTAGTTTACTTTCAGCTCTACGTCGGGACGTGCGTTGGCCTCTACGTCGGGACGTGCGTTGGGCTCTACGTCGGGACGTGCGTTGGCCTCTACGTCTGGACGTGCGTTGGCTTCTACGTCGGGATTTAGCTTACCTTCAGCTCTACGTCGCGACGTGCGTTGGGCTCTACGTCGGGACGTGCGTTGGGCTCTACGTCGGGACGTGCGTTGGCCTCTACGTCGGGACGTGCGTTGGGCTCTACGTCGGGACGTGCGTTGGCCTCTACGTCTGGACGTGCGTTGGCTTCTACGTCGGGATTTAGCTTACCTTCAGCTCTACGTCGCGACGTGCGTTGGGCTCTACGTCGGGACGTGCGTTGGGCTCTACGTCGGGACACGCGTTGGGCTCTACGTCGGGACGCGCGTTGGGCTCTACGTCTGTAGTTAGCTAACTTTCAGCTCTACGTCGGGACGCGCGTTGGGCTCTTCGTCTGTAGTTAGCTAACTTTCAGCTCTACGTCGGGACGCGCGTTGGGCTCTTCGTCTGTAGTTAGCTAACTTTCAGCTCTACGTCGGGACGTGCGTTGGGCTCTACGTCGGGACGTGCGTTGGGCTCTACGTCGGGACGTGCGTTGGGCTCTAGGTCGGGATTTAGCTTACCTTCAGGTCTACGTCGGGACGTGCATTGGGCTCTATGTCGGGACGTGCGTTGGGCTCTACGTCGGGACGTGCGTTGGGCTCTACGTCTGTAGTTAGCTTACTTTCAGCTCTATGTCGGGACGTGCGTTGGGCTCTACGTCTGTAGTTAGCTAACTTTCAGCTCTACGTCGGGACGTGCGTTGGGCTCTACATCTGTAGTTAGCTAACATTCAGCTCTACGTCAAGACGTGCGTTGGGCGCTACGTCGTAACGTGCGTTGGGCTCTACGTCGGGATTTAGCTTACTTTAAGCTCTACGTCGGGACGTCCGTTGGGCTCTACGTCGGGATTTAGCTTACTTTCAGCTCTACGTCGGGACGTGCGTTGGGCTCTAAGTCGGGACGTGCGTTGGGCTCTACGTCGGGATTTAGCTTACTTTAAGCTCTACGTCGGGACGTGCGTTGGGCTCTACGTCGGGACGTGCGTTGGGGTCTACGTCGGGACGTGCGTTGGGCTCTACGTCGGGATTTAGCTTACTTTCAGCTCTACGTCGGGACGTGCGTTGGGCTCTACGTCGGGACGTGCGTTGGGCTCTACGTCGGGATTTAGCTTACTTTCAGCTCTACGTCGGGACGTGCGTTGGCCTCTACGTGGGCATTTAGCTTACTTTCAGCTCTACGTCGGGACGTGCGTTGGGCTCTACGTCGGGACGTGCGTTGGGCTCTACGTCGGGACGTGCGTTGGGCTCTACGTCGGGATTTAGCTTACTTTAAGCTCTACGTCGGGACGTGCGTTGGGCTCTACGTCGGGACGTGCGTTGGGCTCTACGTCGGGACGTGCGTTGGGCTCTACGTTGGGATTTAGCTTACTTTTCAGGTCTACGTCGGGACGTGCGTTGGGCTCTACGTCGGGACGTGCGTTGGGCTCTACGTCGGGACGTGCGTTGGGCTCTACGTCTGTAGTTAGCTAACTTTCAGCTCTACGTCGGGAAGTGCGTTGGGCTCTACGTCGGGACGTGCGTTGGGCTCTACGTCTGTAGTCAGCTAATTTTCAGCTCTACGTCGGGACGTGCGTTGGGCTCTACGTCGGGACGTGCGTTGGGCACTACGTCGGGACGTGCGTTGGGCTCTACTTCGGGATTTAGCTTACTTTCAGGTCTACGTCGGGACGTGCGTTGGGCTCTACTTCGGGACGTGCGTTGGGCTCTACGTCGGGACGTGCGTTGGGCTCTACGTTGGGATTTAGCTTACTTTCAGCTCTACGTCGGGACGTGCGTTGGGCTCTACGTCGGGACGTGCGTTGGGCTCTACGTCGGGATTTAGTTTGCTTTCAGCTCTACGTCGGGACGTGCGTTGGCCTCTACGTCGGGACGTGCGTTGGGCTCTACGTCGGGACGTGCGTTGGGCTCTACGTCGGGATTTAGCTTACTTTCAGGTCTACGTCGGGAGGTGCGTTGGGCTCTACGTCGGGACGTGCGTTGGGCTCTATGTCGGGATTTAGCTTATCTTCAGCTCTACGTCGGGACGTGCGTTGGCCTCTACGTCGGGACGTGCGTTGGCCTCTACGTCGGGATTTAGCTTACTTTCAGCTCTACGTCGGGACGTGCGTTGGCCTCTACGTCGGGACGTGCGTTGGGCGCTACGTCGGGACGTGCGTTGGGCTCTACGTCGGGATTTAGCTTACTTTCAGGTCTACGTCGGGACGTGCGTTGGGCTCTACGTCGGGACGTGCGTTGGGCTCTACGTCGGGATTTAGCTTACTTTCAGCTCTACGTCGGGACGTGCGTTGGGCTCTACGTCGGGACGTGCTTTGGGCACTACGTCGGGACGTGCGTTGGGCTCTACTTCGGGATTTAGCTTACTTTCAGGTCTACGTCGGGACGTGCGTTTGGCTCTACTTCGGGACGTGCGTTGGGCTCTACGTCTGGACGTGCGTTGGGCGCTACGTTGGGATTTAGCTTACTTTCAGCTCTACGTCGGGACGTGCGTTGGGCTCTACGTCGGGACGTGCGTTGGGCTCTACGTCAGGATTTAGCTTACTTTCAGCTCTACGTCGGGACGTGCGTTGGCCTCTACGTCGGGACATGCGTTGGGCGCTACGTCGGGACGTGCGTTGGCCTCTACGTCGCGACGTGCGTTGGCCTCTACGTCGGGATTTAGCTTACTTTCAGCTCTACGTCGGGACGTGTGTTGGGCTCTACGTCGGGATTTAGCTTACTTTCAGCTCTACGTCGGGACGTGCGTTGGGCTCTACGTCGGGACGTGCGTTGGGCTCTACGTCTGTAGTTAGCTAACTTTCAGCTCTACGTCGGGACGTGCGTTGGGCTCTATGTCGGGACGTGTGTTGGGCTCTACGTCGGGACGTGCGTTGGGCTCTACGTCGGGATTTAGCTTACTTTCAGCTCTACGTCGGGACGTGCGTTGGGCTCCACGTCGGGACGTGCGTTGGGCTCTACGTCGGGACGTGCGTTGGGCTCTACGTTTGTAGTTAGCTAACTTTCAGCTCTACGTCGGGACGTGCGTTGGGCTCTACGTCGGGACGTGCGTTGGGCTCTACGTCGGGAAGTGCGTTGGGCTCTACGTCGGGATTTAGTTTACTTTCAGCTCTACGTCGGGACGTGCGTTGGCCTCTACGTCGGGACGTGCGTTGGGCTCTACGTCGGGACGTGCGTTGGCCTCTACGTCTGGACGTGCGTTGGCTTCTACGTCGGGATTTAGCTTACCTTCAGCTCTACGTCGCGACGTGCGTTGGGCTCTACGTCGGGACGTGCGTTGGGCTCTACGTCGGGACACGCGTTGGGCTCTACGTCGGGACGCGCGTTGGGCTCTACGTCTGTAGTTAGCTAACTTTCAGCTCTACGTCGGGACGCGCGTTGGGCTCTTCGTCTGTAGTTAGCTAACTTTCAGCTCTACGTCGGGACGCGCGTTGGGCTCTTCGTCTGTAGTTAGCTAACTTTCAGCTCTACGTCGGGACGTGCGTTGGGATCTACGTCGGGACGTGCGTTGGGCTCTACGTCGGGACGTGCGTTGGGCTCTAGGTCGGGATTTAGCTTACCTTCAGGTCTACGTCGGGACGTGCGTTGGGCTCTATGTCGGGACGTGCGTTGGGCTCTACGTCGGGACGTGCGTTGGGCTCTACGTCTGTAGTTAGCTTACTTTCAGCTCTATGTCGGGACGTGCGTTGGGCTCTACGTCTGTAGTTAGCTAACTTTCAACTCTACGTCGGGACGTGCGTTGGGCTCTACATCTGTAGTTAGATAACATTCAGCTCTACGTCAAGACGTGCGTTGGGCGCTACGTCGGAACGTGCGTTGGGCTCTACGTCGGGATTTAGCTTACTTTAAGCTCTACGTCGGGACGTCCGTTGGGCTCTACGTCGGGATTTAGCTTACTTTCAGCTCTACGTCGGGACGTGCGTTGGGCTCTAAGTCGGGACGTGCGTTGGGCTCTACGTCGGGATTTAGCTTACTTTAAGCTCTACGTCGGGACGTGCGTTGGGCTCTACGTCGGGACGTGCGTTGGGGTCTACGTCGGGACGTGCGTTGGGCTCTACGTCGGGATTTAGCTTACTTTCAGGTCTACGTCGGGACGTGCGTTGGGCTCTACGTCGGGACGTGCGTTGGGCTCTACGTCGGGACACGCGTTGGGCTCTACGTCGGGATTTAGCTTACTTTTCAGCTCTACGTCGGGACGTGCGTTGGCCTCTACGTCGGGACGTGCGTTGGCCTCTACGTCAGGACGTGCGTTGGCCTCTACGTCGGGATTTAGCTTACTTTCAGCTCTACGTCGGGACGTGCGTTGGATGCTACGTCGGGACGTGCATTGGGCGCTACGTCGGGACGTGCGTTGGGCGCTACTTCGGGACGTGTGTTGGGCGCTACGTTGGAATTTAGCTTACTTTCAGCTCTACGTCGGGATGTGCGTTGGGCTCTATGTCGGGATGTGCGTTGGGCTCTACGTCGGGACGTGTGTTGGGCTCTACGTCGGGACGTGCGTTGGGCTCTACGTCGGGATTTAGCTTACTTTCAGCTCTACGTCGGGACGTGCGTTGGGCTCTACGTCGGGACGTGCGTTGGGCTCTACGTCGGGATTTAGCTTACTTTCAGCTCTACGTCGGGACGTGCGTTGGCCTCTACGTCGGCATTTAGCTTACTTTCAGCTCTACGTCGGGACGTGCGTTGGGCTCTACGTCGGGACGTGCGTTGGGCTCTACGTCGGGACGTGCGTTGGGTTCTACGTCGGGACGTGCGTTGGGCTCTACGTCTGTAGTTAGCTAACTTTCTGCTCTACGTCGGGACGTGCGTTGGGCTCTACGTCGGGACGTGCGTTGGGCTCTACGTCGGGACGTGCGTTGGGCTCTACGTCGGGATTTAGCTTACTTTAAGCTCTACGTCGGGACGTGCGTTGGGCTCTACGTCGGGATTTAGCTTACTTTTCAGGTCTACGTCGGGACGTGCGTTGGGCTCTACGTCGGGACGTGCGTTGGGCTCTACGTCGGGACGTGCGTTGGGTTCTACGTCGGGACCTGCGTTGGGCTCTACGTCTGTAGTTAGCTAACTTTCTGCTCTACGTCGGGACGTGCGTTGGGCTCTACGTCTGTAGTTAGCTAACTTTCAGCTCTACGTCGGGACGTGCGTTGGGCTCTACGTTGGGACGTGCGTTGGGCTCTACGTCGGGATTTAGCTTACTTTCAGCTCTAAATCGGGACGTGCGTTGGCCTCTACGTCGGGACGTGCGTTGGGCGCTACGTCGGGACGTGCGTTGGCCTCTACGTCGGGACGTGCGTTGGCCTCTACGTCGGGATTTAGCTTACTTTCAGCTCTACGTCGGGACGTGCGTTGGCCTCTACGTCGGGACGTGCGTTGGGCTCTACGTCGGGACGTGCGTTGGGCTCTACGTCGGGACGCGCGTTGGGCTCTACGTCTGTAGTTAGCTAACTTTCAGCTCTACGTCGGAACGCGCGTTGGGCTCTTCGTCTGTAGTTAGCTAACTTTCAGCTCTACGTCGGGACGTGCGTTGGGCTCTACGTCGGGACGTGCGTTGGGCTCTACGTCGGGATTTAGCTTACTTTCAGGTCTACGTCGGGACGTGCCTTGGCCTCTACGTCGGGACGTGCGTTGGCCTCTACGTCGGGACGTGCTTTGGGCTCTACGTCGCCACGTGCGTTGGCCTCTACGTCGGGACGTGCGTTGGCGTCTACGTCGGGATTTAGCTTACTTTCAGCTCTACGTCGGGACGTGCGTTGGCCTCTACGTCGGGACGTGCGTTGGGCGCTACGTCGGGACGTGAGTTGGGCTCTACGTCGGGATTTAGCTTACTTTCAGGTCTACGTCGGGACGTGCGTTGGGCTCTACGTCGGGACGTGCGTTGGGCTCTACGTCGGGACGTGCGTTGGGCTCTACGTCGGGATTTAGCTTACTTTCAGCTCTACGTCGGGACGTGCGTTGGGCTCTACGTCGGGACGTGCGTTGGGCACTACGTCGGGACGTGCGTTGGGCTCTACGTCGGGACGTGCGTTGGGCTCTACGTCGGGACGTGCGTTGGGCTCTACGTCGGGATTTAGCTTACTTTCAGCTCTACGTCGGGACGTGCGTTGGGCTCTACGTCGGGACGTGCGTTGGGCACTACGTCGGGACGTGCGTTGGGCTCTACTTCGGGATTTAGCTTACTTTCAGGTCTACGTCGGGACGTGCGTTGGGCTCTACTTCGGGACATGCGTTGGGCTCTACGTCGGGACGTGCGTTTTCCTCTACGTCGGGATTTAGCTTACTTTCAGCTCTACGTCGGGACGTGCGTTGGCCTCTACGTCGGGACGTGCGTTGGGCGCTACGTCGGGACGTGCGTTGGGCTCTACGTCGGGATTTAGCTTACTTTCAGGTCTACGTCGGTTCGTGCGTTGGGCTCTACGTCGGGACGTGCGTTGGGCTCTACGTCGGGACGTGCGTTGGGCTCTACGTCGGGATTTAGCTTACTTTCAGCTCTACGTCGGGACGTGCGTTGGGCTCTACGTCGGGACGTGCGTTGGGCACTACGTCGGGACGTGCGTTGGGCTCTACTTCGGGATTTAGCTAACTTTCAGCTCTACGTCGGGACGTGCGTTGGGCTCTACGTTGGGACGTGCGTTGGGCTCTACGTCGGGATTTAGCTTACTTTCAGCTCTAAATCGGGACGTGCGTTGGCCTCTACGTCGGGACGTGCGTTGGGCGCTACGTCGGGACGTGCGTTGGCCTCTACGTCGGGACGTGCGTTGGCCTCTACGTCGGGATTTAGCTTACTTTCAGCTCTACGTCGGGACGTGCGTTGGCCTCTACGTCGGGACGTGCGTTGGGCTCTACGTCGGGACGTGCGTTGGGCTCTACGTCGGGACGCGCGTTGGGCTCTACGTCTGTAGTTAGCTAACTTTCAGCTCTACGTCGGAACGCGCGTTGGGCTCTTCGTCTGTAGTTAGCTAACTTTCAGCTCTACGTCGGGACGTGCGTTGGGCTCTACGTCGGGACGTGCGTTGGGCTCTACGTCGGGATTTAGCTTACTTTCAGGTCTACGTCGGGACGTGCCTTGGCCTCTACGTCGGGACGTGCGTTGGCCTCTACGTCGGGACGTGCTTTGGGCTCTACGTCGCCACGTGCGTTGGCCTCTACGTCGGGACGTGCGTTGGCGTCTACGTCGGGATTTAGCTTACTTTCAGCTCTACGTCGGGACGTGCGTTGGCCTCTACGTCGGGACGTGCGTTGGGCGCTACGTCGGGACGTGAGTTGGGCTCTACGTCGGGATTTAGCTTACTTTCAGCTCTACGTCGGGACGTGCGTTGGGCTCTACGTCGGGACGTGCGTTGGGCTCTACGTCGGGACGTGCGTTGGGCTCTACGTCGGGATTTAGCTTACTTTCAGCTCTACGTCGGGACGTGCGTTGGGCTCTACGTCGGGACGTGCGTTGGGCACTACGTCGGGACGTGCGTTGGGCTCTACGTCGGGACGTGCGTTGGGCTCTACGTCGGGACGTGCGTTGGGCTCTACGTCGGGATTTAGCTTACTTTCAGCTCTACGTCGGGACGTGCGTTGGGCTCTACGTCGGGACGTGCGTTGGGCACTACGTCGGGACGTGCGTTGGGCTCTACTTCGGGATTTAGCTTACTTTCAGGTCTACGTCGGGACGTGCGTTGGGCTCTACTTCGGGACATGCGTTGGGCTCTACGTCGGGACGTGCGTTGGCCTCTACGTCGGGATTTAGCTTACTTTCAGCTCTACGTCGGGACGTGCGTTGGCCTCTACGTCGGGACGTGCGTTGGGCGCTACGTCGGGACGTGCGTTGGGCTCTACGTCGGGATTTAGCTTACTTTCAGGTCTACGTCGGGACGTGCGTTGGGCTCTACGTCGGGACGTGCGTTGGGCTCTACGTCGGGACGTGCGTTGGGCTCTACGTCGGGATTTAGCTTACTTTCAGCTCTACGTCGGGACGTGCGTTGGGCTCTACGTCGGGACGTGCGTTGGGCACTACGTCGGGACGTGCGTTGGGCTCTTCTTCGGGATTTAGCTGACTTTCAGGTCTACGTCGGGACGTGCGTTGGGCTCTACTTCGGGACGTGCGTTGGGCTCTACGTCGGGACGTGCGTTGGGCTCTACGTTGGGATTTAGCTTACTTTCAGCTCTACGTCGGGACGTGCGTTGGGCTCTACGTCGGGACGTGCGTTGGGTTCTACGTCAGGATTTAGCTTACTTTCAGCTCTACGTCGGGACGTGCGTTGGCCTCTACGTCGGGACATGCGTTGGGCGCTACGTCGGGACGTGCGTTGGCCTCTACGTCGGGACGTGCGTTGGCCTCTACGTCGGGATTTAGCTTACTTTCAGCTCTACGTCGGGACGTGCGTTGGCCTCTACGTCGGGACGTGCGTTGGGCTCTACGTCGGGACGTGCGTTGGTTTCTACGTCGGGACGCGCGTTGGGCTCTACGTTGGGATTTAGCTTACTTTCAGCTCTACGTCGGGACGTGCGTTGGGCTCTACGTCGGGACGTGCGTTGGGCTCTACGTCGGGATTTAGCTTACTTTCAGCTCTACGTCGGGACGTGCGTTGGGCTCTAAGTCGGGACGTGCGTTGGTTTCTACGTCGGGACGCGCGTTGGGCTCTTCGTCTGTAGTTAGCTAACTTTCAGCTCTACGTCGGGACGCGCGTTGGGCTCTTCGTCTGTAGTTAGCTAAGTTTCAGCTCTACGTCGGGACGTGCGTTGGGCTCTACGTCGGGACGTGCGTTGGGCTCTACTTCGGGACGTGCGTTGGGCTCTACGTCGGGACGTGCGTTGGGCTCTACGTTGGGATTTAGCTTACTTTCAGCTCTACGTCGGGACGTGCGTTGGGCTCTACGTCGGGACGTGCGTTGGGTTCTACGTCAGGATTTAGCTTACTTTCAGCTCTACGTCGGGACGTGCGTTGGCCTCTACGTCGGGACATGCGTTGGGCGCTACGTCGGGACGTGCGTTGGCCTCTACGTCGGGACGTGCGTTGGCCTCTACGTCGGGATTTAGCTTACTTTCAGCTCTACGTCGGGACGTGCGTTGGCCTCTACGTCGGGACGTGCGTTGGGCTCTACGTCGGGACGTGCGTTGGTTTCTACGTCGGGACGCGCGTTGGGCTCTACGTTGGGATTTAGCTTACTTTCAGCTCTACGTCGGGACGTGCGTTGGGCTCTACGTCGGGACGTGCGTTGGGCTCTACGTCGGGATTTAGCTTACTTTCAGCTCTACGTCGGGACGTGCGTTGGGCTCTAAGTCGGGACGTGCGTTGGTTTCTACGTCGGGACGCGCGTTGGGCTCTTCGTCTGTAGTTAGCTAACTTTCAGCTCTACGTCGGGACGCGCGTTGGGCTCTTCGTCTGTAGTTAGCTAAGTTTCAGCTCTACGTCGGGACGTGCGTTGGGCTCTACGTCGGGACGTGCGTTGGGCTCTACTTCGGGACGTGCGTTGGGCTCTACGTCGGGATTTAGCTTACTTTCAGCTCTACGTCGGGACGTGCGTTGGGCTCTACGTCGGGACGTGCGTTGGGCACTACGTCGGGACGTGCGTTGGGCTCTACGTCGGGACGTGCGTTGGGCTCTACGTCGGGACGTGCGTTGGGCTCTACGTCGGGATTTAGCTTACTTTCAGCTCTACGTCGGGACGTGCGTTGGGCTCTACGTCGGGACGTGCGTTGGGCACTACGTCGGGACGTGCGTTGGGCTCTACTTCGGGATTTAGCTTACTTTCAGGTCTATGTCGGGACGTGCGTTGGCCTCTACGTCGGGACGTGCGTTGGCCTCTACGTCGGGATTTAGCTTACTTTCAGCTCTACGTCGGGACGTGCGTTGGGCGCTACGTCGGGACGTGCGTTGGGCGCTAGGTCGGGACGTGCGTTGGGCGTTGCTTCAGGACGTGCGTTGGGCGCTACGTCGGGATTTAGCTTACTTTCAGCTCTACGTCGGGACGTGCGTTGGCCTCTACATCGGGACGTGCGTTGGCCTCTACTTTGGGATTTAGCTTACTTTCAGCTCTACGTCGGGACGTGCGTTGGGCTCTACGTCGGGACTTGCGTTGGGCTCTACGTCGGGATTTAGCTTACTTTCAGCTCTACGTCGGGACGTGCGTTGGGCTCCACGTCGGGACGTGCGTTGCGCTCTACGTCGGGACGTGCGTTGGGCTCTACGTTTGTAGTTAGCTAACTTTCAGCTCTACGTCGGGACGTGCGTTGGGCTCTACGTCGGGACGTGCGTTGGGCTGTACGTCGGGACGTGCGTTGGGCTCTACGTCGGGATTTAGCTTACTTTCAGCTCTACGTCGGGACGTGCGTTGGCCTCTACGTCGGGACGTGCGTTGGGCGCTACGTCGGGACGTGCGTTGGGCTCTACGTCGGGATTTAGCTTACTTTCAGGTCTACGTCGGTTCGTGCGTTGGGCTCTACGTCGGGACGTGCGTTGGGCTCTACGTCGGGACGTGCGTTGGGCTCTACGTCGGGATTTAGCTTACTTTCAGCTCTACGTCGGGACGTGCGTTGGGCTCTACGTCGGGACGTGCGTTGGGCACTACGTCGGGACGTGCGTTGGGCTCTACTTCGGGATTTAGCTGACTTTCAGGTCTACGTCGGGACGTGCGTTGGGCTCTACTTCGGGACGTGCGTTGGGCTCTACGTCGGGACGTGCGTTGGGCTCTACGTTGGGATTTAGCTTACTTTCAGCTCTACGTCGGGACGTGCGTTGGGCTCTACGTCGGGACGTGCGTTGGGCTCTACGTCAGGATTTAGCTTACTTTCAGCTCTACGTCGGGACGTGCGTTGGCCTCTACGTCGGGACATGCGTTGGGCGCTACGTCGGGACGTGCGTTGGCCTCTACGTCGGGACGTGCGTTGGCCTCTACGTCGGGATTTAGCTTACTTTCAGCTCTACGTCGGGACATGCGTTGGCCTCTACGTCGGGACGTGCGTTGGGCTCTACGTCGGGACGTGCGTTGGTTTCTACGTCGGGACGCGCGTTGGGCTCTATGTTGGGATTTAGCTTACTTTCAGCTCTACGTCGGGACGTGCGTTGGGCTCTACGTCGGTACGTGCGTTGGGCTCTACGTCGGGATTTAGCTTACTTTCAGCTCTACGTCGGGACGTGCGTTGGGCTCTACGTCGGGACGTGCGTTGGTTTCTACGTCGGGACGCGCGTTGGGCTCTTCGTCTGTAGTTAGCTAACTTTCAGCTCTACGTCGGGACGCGCGTTGGGCTCTTCGTCTGTAGTTAGCTAAGTTTCAGCTCTACGTCGGGACGTGCGTTGGGCTCTACGTCGGGACGTGCGTTGGGCTCTACGTCGGGATTTAGCTTACTTTCAGCTCTACGTCGGGACGTGCGTTGGGCTCTACGTCGGGACGTGCGTTGGGCACTACGTCGGGACGTGCGTTGGGCTCTACGTCGGGACGTGCGTTGGGCTCTACGTCGGGACGTGCGTTGGGCTCTACGTCGGGATTTAGCTTACTTTAAGCTCTACGTCGGGACGTGCGTTGGGCTCTACGTCGGGACGTGCGTTGGGCACTACGTCGGGACGTGCGTTGGGCTCTACTTCGGGATTTAGCTTACTTTCAGGTCTATGTCGGGACGTGCGTTGGCCTCTACGTCGGGACGTGCGTTGGCCTCTACGTCGGGATTTAGCTTACTTTCAGCTCTACGTCGGGACGTGCGTTGGGCGCTACGTCGGGACGTGCGTTGGGCGCTAGGTCGGGACGTGCGTTGGGCGTTGCTTCGGGACGTGCGTTGGGCGCTACGTCGGGATTTAGCTTACTTTCAGCTCTACGTCGGGACGTGCGTTGGCCTCTACGTCGGGACGTGCGTTGGCCTCTACTTCGGGATTTAGCTTACTTTCAGCTCTACGTCGGGACGTGCGTTGGGCTCTACGTCGGGACGTGCGTTGGGCTCTACGTCGGGACTTGCGTTGGGCTCTACGTCGGGATTTAGCTTACTTTCAGCTCTACGTCGGGACGTGCGTTGGGCTCCACGTCGGGACGTGCGTTGGGCTCTACGTCGGGACGTGCGTTGGGCTCTACGTTTGTAGTTAGCTAACTTTCAGCTCTACGTCGGGACGTGCGTTGGGCTCTACGTCGGGACGTGCGTTGGGCTCTACGTCGGGATTTAGCTTACTTTCAGCTCTACGTCGGGACGTGCGTTGGGCTCTACGTCGGGACGTGCGTTGGGCACTACGTCGGGACGTGCGTTGGGCTCTACTTCGGGATTTAGCTTACTTTCAGGTCTACGTCGGGACGTGCGTTGGCCTCTACGTCGGGACGTGCGTTGGCCTCTACGTCGGGATTTAGCTTACTTTCAGCTCTACGTCGGGACGTGCGTTGGGCGCTACGTCGGGACGTGCGTTGGGCGCTAGGTCGGGACGTGCGTTGGGCGTTGCTTCGGGACGTGCGTTGGGCGCTACGTCGGGATTTAGCTTACTTTCAGCTCTACGTCGGGACGTGCGTTGGCCTCTACGTCGGGACGTGCGTTGGCCTCTACTTCGGGATTTAGCTTACTTTCAGCTCTACGTCGGGACGTGCGTTGGGCTCTACGTCGGGACTTGCGTTGGGCTCTACGTCGGGATTTAGCTTACTTTCAGCTCTACGTCGGGACGTGCGTTGGGCTCCACGTCGGGACGTGCGTTGGGCTCTACGTCGGGACGTGCGTTGGGCTCTACGTTTGTAGTTAGCTAACTTTCAGCTCTACGTCGGGACGTGCGTTGGGCTGTACGTCGGGACGTGCGTTGGGCTCTACGTCGGGACGTGCGCTGGGCTCTACGTCGGGATTTAGTTTACTTTCAGCTCTACGTCGGGACGTGCGTTGGCCTCTACGTCGGGACGTGCGTTGGGCTCTACGTCGGGACGTGCGTTGGCCTCTACGTCGGGACGTGCGTTGGCTTCTACGTCGGGATTTAGCTTACCTTCAGCTCTACGTCGCGACGTGCGTTGGGCTCTACGTCGGGACGTGCGTTGGGCTCTACGTCGGGACACGCGTTGGGCTCTACGTCGGGACGCGCGTTGGGCTCTACGTCTGTAGTTAGCTAACTTTCAGCTCTACGTCGGGACGCGCGTTGGGCTCTTCGTCTGTAGTTAGCTAACTTTCAGCTCTACGTCGGGACGCGCGTTGGGCTCTTCGTCTGTAGTTAGCTAACTTTCAGCTCTACGTCGGGACGTGCGTTGGGCTCTACGTCGGGACGTGCGTTGGGCTCTACGTCGGGACGTGCGTTGGGCTCTAGGTCGGGATTTAGCTTACTTTAAGCTCTACGTCGGGACGTGCATTGGGCGCTACGTCGGGACGTGCGTTGGGCTCTACGTCGGGACGTGCGTTGGGTTCTACGTCGGGACGTGCGTTGGGCTCTACGTCGGGACGTGCGTTGGGCTCTACATCAGGATTTAGCTTACTTTCAGCTCTACGTCGGGACGTGCGTTGGGCTCTACGTCGGGACGTGCGTTGGGCTCTACGTCGGGACGTGCGTTGGGCTCTACGTCTGTAGTTAGCTAACTTTCTGCTCTACGTCGGGACGTGCGTTGGGCGCTATGTCGGGACGTGCGTTGGGCTCTACGTCGGGACGTGCGTTGGGCTCTACATCAGGATTTAGCTTACTTTCAGCTCTACGTCGGGACGTGCGTTTGGCTCTACGTCGGGACGTGCGTTGGGCTCTACGTCGGGACGTGCGTTGGGCTCTACGTCTGTAGTTAGCTAACTTTCTGCTCTACGTCGGGACGTGCGTTGGGCTCTACGTCTGTAGTTAGGTAACTTTCAGCTCTACGTCGGGACGTGCGTTGGGCGCTACGTCGGGACGTGCGTTGGGCTCTACGTCGGGACGTGCGTTGGGCTCTAAGTCGGGACGTGCGTTGGGCTCTACCTCGGGATTTAGCTTAATTTCATCTCTACGTCGAGACGTGCGTTGGCCTCTACGTCGGGACGTGCGTTGGCCTCTACATCGGGACGTGCGTTGGACTCTACGTCGGGACGTGCGTTGGGCTCTACGTCGGGATTTAGCTTACTTTCAGCTCTACGTCGGGACGTGCGTTGGGCTCTACGTCGGGACGTGCGTTGGGCTCTACGTCGGGACGTGCGTTGGGCTCTACGTCGGGACGCGCGTTGGGCTCTACGTCGGGACGCGCGTTGGGCTCTACGTCTGTAGTTAGCTAACTTTCAGCTCTACGTCGGGACGCGCGTTGGGCTCTTCGTCTGTAGTTAGCTAACTTTCAGCTCTACGTCGGGACGTGCGTTGGGCTCTACGTTGGGACGTGCGTTGGGCTCTACGTCGGGATGTGCGTTGGGTTCTACGTCGGGACGTGCGTTGAGCTCTACGTCGGGATTTAGCTTACTTTCAGCTCTACGTCGGGACGTGCGTTAGGCTCTACGTCGGGACGTGCGTTGGGCTCTACGTCGGGACGTGCGTTGGGCTCTACGTCGGGATTTAGCTTACTTTCAGGTCTACGTCGGGACGTGCGTTGGCCTCTACGTCGGGACGTGCGTTGGCCTCTACGTCTGTAGTTAGCTAACTTTCAGTTCTACGTCGGGACGTGCGTTGGGCTCTACATCTGTAGTTAGCTAACTTTCAGCTCTACGTCGGGACGTGCGTTGGGCGCTACGTCGGAACTTGCGTTGGGCTCTACGTCGGGACGTGCGTTGGGCTCTACGTCGGGACGTGCGTTGGGCTCTACGTCGGGACGTGCGTTGGGCTCTACGTCGGGACGTGCGTTGGGCTCTACGTCGGGATTTAGCTTACTTTCAGGTCTACGTCGGGACGTGCGTTGGGCTCTACGTCGGGACGTGCGTTGGGCACTACGTCGGGACGTGCGTTGGGCTCTACTTCGGGATTTAGCTTACTTTCAGGTCTACGTCGGGACGTGCGTTGGGCTCTACTTCGGGACGTGCGTTGGGCTCTACGTCGGGACGTGCGTTGGGCTCTACGTTGGGATTTAGCTTACTTTCAGCTCTACGTCGGGACGTGCGTTGGGCTCTACGTCGGGACGTGCGTTGGGCTCTACGTCGGGATTTAGCTTGCTTTCAGCTCTACGTCGGGACGTGCGTTGGGCTCTACGTCGGGATTTAGCTTACTTTCAGCTCTACGTCGGGACGTGCGTTGGGCTCTACGTCGGGACGTGCGTTGGGCTCTACGTCGGGATTTAGCTTACTTTCAGCTCTACGTCGGGACGTGCGTTGGGCTCTACTTCGGGACGTGCGTTGGGCTCTACGTCGGGACGTGCGTTGGGCTCTATGTCGGGATTTAGCTTATCTTCAGCTCTACGTCGGGACGTGCGTTGGCCTCTACGTCGGGACGTGCGTTGGCCTCTACGTCGGGATTTAGCTTACTTTCAGCTCTACGTCGGGACGTGCGTTGGCCTCTACGTCGGGACGTGCGTTGGGCGCTACGTCGGGACGTGCGTTGGGCTCTACGTCGGGATTTAGCTTACTTTCAGGTCTACGTCGGGACGTGCGTTGGGCTCTACGTCGGGACGTGCGTTGGGCTCTACGTCGGGACGTGCGTTGGGCTCTACGTCGGGATTTAGCTTACTTTCAGCTCTACGTCGGGACGTGCGTTGGGCTCTACGTCGGGACGTGCGTTGGGCACTACGTCGGGACGTGCGTTGGGCTCTACTTCGGGATTTAGCTTACTTTCAGGTCTACGTCGGGACGTGCGTTGGGCTCTACTTCGGGACGTGCGTTGGGCTCTACGTCGGGACGTGCGTTGGGCTCTACGTTGGGATTTAGCTTACTTTCAGCTCTACGTCGGGACGTGCGTTGGGCTCTACGTCGGGACGTGCGTTGGGCTCTACGTCAGGATTTAGCTTACTTTCAGCTCTACGTCGGGACGTGCGTTGGCCTCTACGTCGGGACATGCGTTGGGCGCTACGTCGGGACGTGCGTTGGCCTCTACGTCGGGACGTGCGTTGGCCTCTACGTCGGGATTTAGCTTACTTTCAGCTCTACGTCGGGACATGCGTTGGCCTCTACGTCGGGACGTGCGTTGGGCTCTACGTCGGGACGTGCGTTGGTTTCTACGTCGGGACGCGCGTTGGGCTCTTCGTCTGTAGTTAGCTAACTTTCAGCTCTACGTCGGGACGCGCGTTGGGCTCTTCGTCTGTAGTTAGCTAAGTTTCAGCTCTACGTCGGGACGTGCGTTGGGCTCTACGTCGGGACGTGCGTTGGGCTCTACGTCGGGACGTGCGTTGGGCTCTACGTCGGGATTTAGCTTACTTTCAGCTCTACGTTGGGACGTGCGTTGGGCTCTACGTCGGGACGTGCGTTGGGCACTACGTCGGGACGTGCGTTGGGCTCTACGTCGGGACGTGCGTTGGGCTCTACGTCGGGACGTGCGTTGGGCTCTACGTCGGGATTTAGCTTACTTTCAGGTCTACGTCGGGACGTGCGTTGGGCTCTACGTCGGGACGTGCGTTGGGCTCTACGTCGGGACGTGCGTTGGGCTCTACGTCGGGATTTAGCTTACTTTTCAGCTCTACGTCGGGACGTGCGTTGGCCTCTACGTCGGGACGTGCGTTGGCCTCTACGTCAGGACGTGCGTTGGCCTCTACGTCGGGATTTAGCTTACTTTCAGCTCTACGTCGGGACGTGCGTTGGATGCTACGTCGGGACGTGCATTGGGCGCTACGTCGGGACGTGCGTTGGGCGCTACTTCGGGACGTGCGTTGGGCGCTACGTTGGAATTTAGCTTACTTTCAGCTCTACGTCGGGATGTGCGTTGGGCTCTATGTCGGGATGTGCGTTGGGCTCTACGTCGGGACGTGTGTTGGGCTCTACGTCGGGACGTGCGTTGGGCTCTACGTCGGGATTTAGCTTACTTTCAGCTCTACGTCAGGACGTGCGTTGGGCTCTACGTCGGGACGTGCGTTGGGCTCTACGTCGGGATTTAGCTTACTTTCAGCTCTACGTCGGGACGTGCGTTGGCCTCTACGTCGGCATTTAGCTTACTTTCAGCTCTACGTCGGGACGTGCGTTGGGCTCTACGTCGGGACGTGCGTTGGGCTCTACGTCGGGACGTGCGTTGGGCTCTACGTCGGGACGTGCGTTGGGTTCTACGTCGGGACGTGCGTTGGGCTCTACGTCTGTAGTTAGCTAACTTTCTGCTCTACGTCGGGACGTGCGTTGGGCTCTACGTCGGGACGTGCGTTGGGCTCTACGTCGGGACGTGCGTTGGGCTCTACGTCGGGATTTAGCTTACTTTAAGCTCTACGTCGGGACGTGCGTTGGGCTCTACGTCGGGACGTGCGTTGGGCTCTACGTCGGGACGTGCGTTGGGCTCTACGTCGGGATTTAGCTTACTTTTCAGGTCTACGTCGGGACGTGCGTTGGGCTCTACGTCGGGACGTGCGTTGGGCTCTACGTCGGGACGTGCGTTGGGCTCTACGTCTGTAGTTAGCTAACTTTCAGCTCTACGTCGGGACGTGCGTTGGGCTCTACGTCGGGACGGGCGTTGGGCTCTACGTCGGGACGTGCGTTGGGCTCTACGTCGGGATTTAGCTTACTTTCAGCTCTACGTCGGGACGTGCGTTGGGCTCTACGTCGGGACGTGCGTTGGGCTCTACGTCGGGATTTAGCTTACTTTCAGCTCTACGTCGGGACGTGCATTGGCCTCTACGTCGGCATTTAGATAACTTTCAGCTCTACGTCGGGACGTGCGTTGGGCTCTACGTCGGGAGGTGCGTTGGGCTCTACGTCGGGAGGTGCGTTGGGCTCTACGTCGGGACGTGCGTTGGGTTCTACGTCGGGACCTGCGTTGGGCTCTACGTCTGTAGTTAGCTAACTTTCTGCTCTACGTCGGGACGTGCGTTGGGCTCTACGTCTGTAGTTAGCTAACTTTCAGCTCTACGTCGGGACGTGCGTTGGGCTCTACGTTGGGACGTGCGTTGGGCTCTACGTCGGGATTTAGCTTACTTTCAGCTCTAAATCGGGACGTGCGTTGGCCTCTACGTCGGGACGTGCGTTGGGCGCTACGTCGGGACGTGCGTTGGCCTCTACGTCGGGACGTGCGTTGGCCTCTACGTCGGGATTTAGCTTACTTTCAGCTCTACGTCGGGACGTGCGTTGGCCTCTACGTCGGGACGTGCGTTGGGCTCTACGTCGGGACGTGCGTTGGGCTCTACGTCGGGACGCGCGTTGGGCTCTACGTCTGTAGTTAGCTAACTTTCAGCTCTACGTCGGAACGCGCGTTGGGCTCTTCGTCTGTAGTTAGCTAACTTTCAGCTCTACGTCGGGACGTGCGTTGGGCTCTACGTCGGGACGTGCGTTGGGCTCTACGTCGGGATTTAGCTTACTTTCAGGTCTACGTCGGGACGTGCGTTGGGCTCTACGTCGGGACGTGCGTTGGGCTCTACGTCGGGATTTAGCTTACTTTCAGCTCTACGTCGGGACGTGCGTTGGGCTCTACTTCGGGACGTGCGTTGGGCTCTACGTCGGGACGTGCGTTGGGCTCTATGTCGGGATTTAGCTTATCTTCAGCTCTACGTCGGGACGTGCGTTGGCCTCTACGTCGGGACGTGCGTTGGCCTCTACGTCGGGATTTAGCTTACTTTCAGCTCTACGTCGGGACGTGCGTTGGCCTCTACGTCGGGACGTGCGTTGGGCGCTACGTCGGGACGTGAGTTGGGCTCTACGTCGGGATTTAGCTTACTTTCAGGTCTACGTCGGGACGTGCGTTGGGCTCTACGTCGGGACGTGCGTTGGGCTCTACGTCGGGACGTGCGTTGGGCTCTACGTCGGGATTTAGCTTACTTTCAGCTCTACGTCGGGACGTGCGTTGGGCTCTACGTCGGGACGTGCGTTGGGCACTACGTCGGGACGTGCGTTGGGCTCTACGTCGGGACGTGCGTTGGGCTCTACGTCGGGACGTGCGTTGGGCTCTACGTCGGGATTTAGCTTACTTTCATCTCTACGTCGGGACGTGCGTTGGGCTCTACGTCGGGCCGTGCGTTGGGCACTACGTCGGGACGTGCGTTGGGCTCTACTTCGGGATTTAGCTTACTTTCAGGTCTACGTCGGGACGTGCGTTGGGCTCTACTTCGGGACATGCGTTGGGCTCTACGTCGGGAAGTGCGTTGGCCTCTACGTCGGGATTTAGCTTACTTTCAGCTCTACGTCGGGACGTGCGTTGGCCTCTACGTCGGGACGTGCGTTGGGCGCTACGTCGGGACGTGCGTTGGGCTCTACGTCGGGATTTAGCTTACTTTCAGCTCTACGTCGGGACGTGCGTTGGGCTCTACGTCGGGACGTGCGTTGGGCTCTACGTCGGGACGTGCATTGGGCTCTACGTCGGGATTTAGCTTACTTTCAGCTCTACGTCGGGACGTGCGTTGGGCTCTACGTCGGGACGTGCGTTGGGCACTACGTCGGGACGTGCGTTGGGCTCTACTTCGCGATTTAGCTTACTTTCAGGTCTACGTCGGGACGTGCGTTGGACTCTACTTCGGGACGTGCGTTGGGCTCTACGTCGGGACGTGCGTTGGGCTCTACGTTGGGATTTAGCTTACTTTCAGCTCTACGTCGGGACGTGCGTTGGGCTCTACGTCGGGACGTGCGTTGGCCTCTACGTCGGGATTTAGCTTACTTTCAGCTCTACGTCGGGACATGCGTTGGCCTCTACGTCGGGACGTGCGTTGGGCTCTACGTCGGGACGTGCGTTGGTTTCTACGTCGGGACGCGCGTTGGGCTCTTCGTCTGTAGTTAGCTAACTTTCAGCTCTACGTCGGGACGCGCGTTGGGCTCTTCGTCTGTAGTTAGCTAAGTTTCAGCTCTACATCGGGACGTGCGTTGAGCTCTACGTCGGGACGTGCGTTGGGCTCTACGTCGGGACGTGCGTTGGGCTCTACGTCGGGATTTAGCTTACTTTCAGCTCTACGTCGGGACGTGCGTTGGGCTCTACGTCGGGACGTGCGTTGGGCACTACGTCGGGACGTGCGTTGGGCTCTACGTCGGGACGTGCGTTGGGCTCTACGTCGGGACGTGCGTTGGGCTCTACGTCGGGATTTAGCTTACTTTCAGCTCTACGTCGGGACGTGCGTTGGGCTCTACGTCGGGACGTGCGTTGGGCACTACGTCGGGACGTGCTTTGGGCTCTACTTCGGGATTTAGCTTAATTTCAGGTCTACGTCGGGACGTGCGTTGGCCTCTACGTCGGGACGTGCATTGGCCTCTACGTCGGGATTTAGCTTACTTTCAGCTCTAAGTCGGGACGTGCGTTGGGCGCTACGTCGGGACGTGCGTTGGGCGCTAGGTCGGGACGTGCGTTGGGCGTTGCTTCGGGACGTGCGTTGGGCGCTACGTCGGGATTTAGCTTACTTTCAGCTCTACGTCGGGACGTGCGTTGGCCTCTACGTCGGGACGTGCGTTGGCCTCTACTTCGGGATTTAGCTTACTTTCAGCTCTACGTCGGGACGTGCGTTGGGCTCTACGTCGGGACTTGCGTTGGGCTCTACGTCGGGATTTAGCTTACTTTCAGCTCTACGTCGGGACGTGCGTTGGGCTCTACGTCGGGACGTGCGTTGGGCTCTACGTCGGGACGTGCGTTGGGCTCTACGTTTGTAGTTAGCTAACTTTCAGCTCTACGTCGGGACGTGCGTTGGGCTCTACGTCGGGACGTGCGTTGGGCTCTACGTCGGGACGTGCGTTGGGCACTACGTCGGGACGTGCGTTGGGATCTACTTCGGGATTTAGCTTACTTTCAGGTCTACGTCGGGACGTGCGTTGGCCTCTACGTCGGGACGTGCGTTGGCCTCTACGTCGGGATTTAGCTTACTTTCAGCTCTACGTCGGGACGTGCGTTGGGCGCTACGTCGGGACGTGCGTTGGGCGCTAGGTCGGGACGTGCGTTGGGCGTTGCTTCGGGACGTGCGTTGGGCGCTACGTCGGGATTTAGCTTACTTTCAGCTCTACGTCGGGACGTGCGTTGGCCTCTACGTCGGGACGTGCGTTGGCCTCTACTTCGGGATTTAGCTTACTTTCACCTCTACGTCGGGACGTGCGTTGGGCTCTACGTCGGGACTTGCGTTGGGCTCTACGTCGGGATTTAGCTTACTTTCAGCTCTACGTCGGGACGTGCGTTGGGCTCCACATCGGGACGTGCGTTGGGCTCTACGTCGGGACGTGCGTTGGGCTCTACGTTTGTAGTTAGCTAACTTTCAGCTCTACGTCGGGACGTGCGTTGGGCTCTACGTCGGGACGTGCGTTGGGTTCTACGTCGGGACGTGCGTTGGGCTCTACGTCGGGATTTAGTTTACTTTCAGCTCTACGTCGGGACGTGCGTTGGCCTCTACGTCGGGACGTGCGTTGGGCTCTACGTCGGGACGTGCGTTGGCCTCTACGTCGGGACGTGCGTTGGCTTCTACGTCGGGATTTAGCTTACCTTCAGCTCTACGTCGCGACGTGCGTTGGGCTCTACGACGGGACGTGCGTTGGGCTCTACGTCGGGACACGCGTTGGGCTCTACGTCGGGACGCGCGTTGGGCTCTACGTCTGTAGTTAGCTAACTTTCAGCTCTACGTCGGGACGCGCGTTGGGCTCTTCGTCTGTAGTTAGCTAACTTTCAGCTCTACGTCGGGACGCGCGTTGGGCTCTTCGTCTGTAGTTAGCTAACTTTCAGCTCTACGTCGGGACGCGCGTTGGGCTCTTCGTCTGTAGTTAGCTAACTTTCAGCTCTACGTCGGGACGTGCGTTGGGCTCTACGTTGGGACGTGCGTTGGGCTCTACGTCGGGATGTGCGTTGGGTTCTACGTCGGGACGTGCGTTGAGCTCTACGTCGGGATTTAGCTTACTTTCAGCTCTACGTCGGGACGTGCGTTGGGCTCTACGTCGGGACGTGCGTTGGGCTCTACGTCGGGACGTGCGTTGGGCTCTACGTCGGGATTTAGCTTACTTTCAGCTCTACGTCGGGACGTGCGTTGGGCTCTACGTCGGGACGTGCGTTGGGCTCTACGTCGGGACACGCGTTGGGCTCTACGTCGGGACGCGCGTTGGGCTCTACGTCTGTAGTTAGCTAACTTTCAGCTCTACGTCGGGACGCGCGTTGGGCTCTTCGTCTGTAGTTAGCTAACTTTCAGCTCTACGTCGGGACGTGCGTTGGGCTCTACGTTGGGACGTGCGTTGGGCTCTACGTCGGGATGTGCGTTGGGTTCTACGTCGGGACGTGCGTTGAGCTCTACGTCGGGATTTAGCTTACTTTCAGCTCTACGTCGGGACGTGCGTTAGGCTCTACGTCGGGACGTGCGTTGGGCTCTACGTCGGGATTTAGCTTACTTTCAGGTCTACGTCGGGACGTGCGTTGGGCTCTACGTCGGGACGTGCGTTGGGCTCTACGTCTGTAGTTAGCTAACTTTCAGTTCTACGTCGGGACGTGCGTTGGGCTCTACATCTGTAGTTAGCTAACTTTCAGCTCTACGTCGGGACGTGCGTTGGGCGCTACGTCGGAACTTGCGTTGGGCTCTACGTCGGGACGTGCGTTGGGCTCTACGTCGGGACGTGCGTTGGGCTCTACGTCGGGACGTGCGTTGGGCTCTACGTCGGGATTTAGCTTACTTTCAGGTCTACGTCGGGACGTGCGTTGGGCTCTACGTCGGGACGTGCATTGGGCACTACGTCGGGACGTGCGTTGGGCTCTACTTCGGGATTTAGCTTACTTTCAGGTCTACGTCGGGACGTGCGTTGGGCTCTACTTCGGGACGTGCGTTGGGCTCTACGTCGGGACGTGCGTTGGGCTCTACGTTGGGATTTAGCTTACTTTCAGCTCTACGTCGGGACGTGCGTTGGGCTCTACGTCGGGACGTGCGTTGGGCTCTACGTCGGGATTTAGCTTGCTTTCAGCTCTACGTCGGGACGTGCGTTGGCCTCTACGTCGGGACGTGCGTTGGGCTCTACGTCGGGACGTGCGTTGGGCTCTACGTCGGGATTTAGCTTACTTTCAGCTCTACGTCGGGACGTGCGTTGGGCTCTACTTCGGGACGTGCGTTGGGCTCTACGTCGGGACGTGCGTTGGGCTCTATGTCGGGATTTAGCTTATCTTCAGCTCTACGTCGGGACGTGCGTTGGCCTCTACGTCGGGACGTGCGTTGGCCTCTACGTCGGGATTTAGCTTACTTTCAGCTCTACGTCGGGACGTGCGTTGGCCTCTACGTCGGGACGTGCGTTGGGCGCTACGTCGGGACGTGCGTTGGGCTCTACGTCGGGATTTAGCTTACTTTCAGGTCTACGTCGGGACGTGCGTTGGGCTCTACGTCGGGACGTGCGTTGGGCTCTACGTCGGGACGTGCGTTGGGCTCTACGTCGGGATTTAGCTTACTTTCAGCTCTACGTCGGGACGTGCGTTGGGCTCTACGTCGGGACGTGCGTTGGGCACTACGTCGGGACGTGCGTTGGGCTCTACTTCGGGATTTAGCTTACTTTCAGGTCTACGTCGGGACGTGCGTTGGGCTCTACTTCGGGACGTGCGTTGGGCTCTACGTCGGGACGTGCGTTGGGCTCTACGTTGGGATTTAGCTTACTTTCAGCTCTACGTCGGGACGTGCGTTGGGCTCTACGTCGGGACGTGCGTTGGGCTCTACGTCAGGATTTAGCTTACTTTCAGCTCTACGTCGGGACATGCGTTGGCCTCTACGTCGGGACATGCGTTGGGCGCTACGTCGGGACGTGCGTTGGCCTCTACGTCGGGACGTGCGTTGGCCTCTACGTCGGGATTTAGCTTACTTTCAGCTCTACGTCGGGACATGCGTTGGCCTCTACGTCGGGACGTGCGTTGGGCTCTACGTCGGGACGTGCGTTGGTTTCTACGTCGGGACGCGCGTTGGGCTCTTCGTCTGTAGTTAGCTAACTTTCAGCTCTACGTCGGGACGCGCGTTGGGCTCTTCGTCTGTAGTTAGCTAAGTTTCAGCTCTACGTCGGGACGTGCGTTGGGCTCTACGTCGGGACGTGCGTTGGGCTCTACGTCGGGACGTGCGTTGGGCTCTACGTCGGGATTTAGCTTACTTTCAGCTCTACGTCGGGACGTGCGTTGGGCTCTACGTCGGGACGTGCGTTGGGCACTACGTCGGGACGTGCGTTGGGCTCTACGTCGGGACGTGCGTTGGGCTCTACGTCGGGACGTGCGTTGGGCTCTACGTCGGGATTTAGCTTACTTTCAGCTCTACGTCGGGACGTGCGTTGGGCTCTACGTCGGGACGTGCGTTGGGCACTACGTCGGGACGTGCGTTGGGGTCTACTTCGGGATTTAGCTTACTTTCAGGTCTACGTCGGGACGTGCGTTGGCCTCTACGTCGGGACGTGCGTTGGCCTCTACGTCGGGATTTAGCTTACTTTCAGCTCTACGTCGGGACGTGCGTTGGGCGCGACGTCGGGACGTGCGTTGGGCGCTAGGTCGGGACGTGCGTTGGGCGTTGCTTCGGGACGTGCGTTGGGCGCTACGTCGGGATTTAGCTTACTTTCAGCTCTACGTCGGGACGTGCGTTGGCCTCTACGTCGGGACGTGCGTTGGCCTCTACGTCGGGATTTAGCTTACTTTCTGCTCTACGTCGGGACGTGCGTTGGGCTCTACGTCGGGACTTGCGTTGGGCTCTACGTCGGGATTTAGCTTACTTTCAGCTCTACGTCGGGACGTGCGTTGGGCTCCACGTCGGGACGTGCGTTGGGCTCTACGTCGGGACGTGCGTTGGGCTCTACGTCGGGATTTAGCTTACTTTCAGCTCTACGTCGGGACGTGCGTTGGGCTCTACGTCGGGACGTGCGTTGGGCACTACGTCGGGACGTGCGTTGGGCTCTACTTCGGGATTTAGCTTACTTTCTGCTCTACGTCGGGACGTGCGTTGGGCTCTACGTCGGGACTTGCGTTGGGCTCTACGTCGGGATTTAGCTTACTTTCAGCTCTACATCGGGACGTGCGTTGGGCTCTACGTCGGGATTTAGTTTACTTTCAGCTCTACGTCGGGACGTGCGTTGGCCTCTACGTCGGGACGTGCGTTGGGCTCTACGTCGGGACGTGCGTTGGCCTCTACGTCGGGACGTGCGTTGGCTTCTACGTCGGGATTTAGCTTACCTTCAGCTCTACGTCGCGACGTGCGTTGGGCTCTACGTCGGGACGTGCGTTGGGCTCTACGTCGGGACACGCGTTGGGCTCTACGTCGGGACGCGCGTTGGGCTCTACGTCTGTAGTTAGCTAACTTTCAGCTCTACGTCGGGACGCGCGTTGGGCTCTTCGTCTGTAGTTAGCTAACTTTCAGCTCTACGTCGGGACGCGCGTTGGGCTCTTCGTCTGTAGTTAGCTAACTTTCAGCTCTACGTCGGGACGTGCGTTGGGCTCTACGTCGGGACGTGCGTTGGGCTCTACGTCGGGACGTGCGTTGGGCTCTAGGTCGGGATTTAGCTTACTTTCAGCTCTACGTCGGGACGTGCATTGGGCGCTACGTCGGGACGTGCGTTGGGCTCTACGTCGGGACGTGCGTTGGGTTCTACGTCGGGACGTGCGTTGGGCTCTACGTCGGGACGTGCGTTGGGCTCTACATCAGGATTTAGCTTACTTTCAGCTCTACGTCGGGACGTGCGTTGGGCTCTACGTCGGGACGTGCGTTGGGCTCTACGTCGGGACGTGCGTTGGGCTCTACATCTGTAGTTAGCTAACTTTCTGCTCTACGTCGGGACGTGCGTTGGGCGCTATGTCGGGACGTGCGTTGGGCTCTACGTCGGGACGTGCGTTGGGCTCTACGTCGGGATTTAGCTTACTTTCAGCTCTACGTCGGGACGTGCGTTGGGCTCTACGTCGGGACGTGCGTTGGGCTCTACGTCGGGACGTGCGTTGGGCTCTACGTCTGTAGTTAGCTAACTTTCTGCTCTACGTCGGGACGTGCGTTGGGCTCTACGTCTCTAGTTAGGTAACTTTCAGCTCTACGTCGGGACGTGCGTTGGGCTCTACGTCTGTAGTTAGGTAACTTTCAGCTCTACGTCGGGACGTGCGTTGGGCGCTACGTCGGGACGTGCGTTGGGCTCTACGTCGGGACGTGCGTTGGGCTCTAAGTCGGGACGTGCGTTGGGCTCTACCTCGGGATTTAGCTTAATTTCATCTCTACGTCGAGACGTGCGTTGGCCTCTACGTCGGGACGTGCGTTGGCCTCTACATCGGGACGTGCGTTGGGCTCTACGTCGGGACGTGCGTTGGGCTCTACGTCGGGATTTAGCTTACTTTCAGCTCTACGTCGGGACGTGCGTTGGGCTCTACGTCGGGACGTGCGTTGGGCTCTACGTCGGGACACGCGTTGGGCTCTACGTCGGGACGCGCGTTGGGCTCTACGTCTGTAGTTAGCTAACTTTCAGCTCTACGTCGGGACGCGCGTTGGGCTCTTCGTCTGTAGTTAGCTAACTTTCAGCTCTACGTCGGGACGTGCGTTGGGCTCTACGTTGGGACGTGCGTTGGGCTCTACGTCGGGATGTGCGTTGGGTTCTACGTCGGGACGTGCGTTGAGCTCTACGTCGGGATTTAGCTTACTTTCAGCTCTACGTCGGGACGTGCGTTAGGCTCTACGTCGGGACGTGCGTTGGGCTCTACGTCGGGACGTGCGTTGGGCTCTACGTCGGGATTTAGCTTACTTTCAGCTCTACGTCGGGACGTGCGTTGGGCTCTATGTCGGGACGTGCGTTGGGCTCTACGTCTGTAGTTAGCTAACTTTCAGTTCTACGTCGGGACGTGCGTTGGGCTCTACATCTGTAGTTAGCTAACTTTCAGCTCTACGTCGGGACGTGCGTTGGGCGCTACGTCGGGACGTGCGTTGGGCTCTACGTCGGGACGTGCGTTGGGCTCTACGTCGGGATTTAGCTTACTTTCAGCTCTACGTCGGGACGTGCGTTGGGCTCTACGTCGGAACGTGCGTTGGGCTCCACGTCGGGACGTGCGTTGGGCTCTACGTCTGTAGTTAGCTAACTTTCTGCTCTACGTCGGGACGTGCGTTGGGCTCTACGTCTGTAGTTAGCTAACTTTCAGCTCTACGTCGGGACGTGCGTTGGGCGCTACGTCGGGACGTGCTTTGGGCTCTACGTCGGGACGTCCGTTGGGCTCTACGTCGGGACGTGCGTTGTGCTCTACGTCGGGATTTAGCTTACTTTCAGCTCTACGTCGAGACGTGCGTTGGCCTCTACGTCGGGACGTGCGTTGGCCTCTATATCGGGACGTGCGTTGGTCTCTACGTCGGGACGTGCGTTGTCCTCTACGTCGGGATTTAGCTTACTTTCAGCTCTACGTCGGGACGTGCGTTGGGCTCTACGTCTGTAGTTAGGTAACTTTCAGCTCTACGTCGGGACGTGCGTTGGGCTCTACGTCTGTAGTTAGGTAACTTTCAGCTCTACGTCGGGACGTGCGTTGGGCGCTACGTCGGGACGTGCGTTGGGCTCTACGTCGGGACGTGCGTTGGGCTCTAAGTCGGGACGTGCGTTGGGCTCTACCTCGGGATTTAGCTTAATTTCATCTCTACGTCGAGACGTGCGTTGGCCTCTACGTCGGGACGTGCGTTGGCCTCTACATCGGGACGTGCGTTGGGCTCTACGTCGGGACGTGCGTTGGGCTCTACGTCGGAATTTAGCTTACTTTCAGCTCTACGTCTGGACGTGCGTTGGGCTCTACGTCGGGACACGCGTTGGGCTCTACGTCGGGACACGCGTTGGGCTCTACGTCGGGACGCGCGTTGGGCTCTACGTCTGTAGTTAGCTAACTTTCAGCTCTACGTCGGGACGCGCGTTGGGCTCTTCGTCTGTAGTTAGCTAACTTTCAGCTCTACGTCGGGACGTGCGTTGGGCTCTACGTTGGGACGTGCGTTGGGCTCTACGTCGGGATGTGCGTTGGGTTCTACGTCGGGACGTGCGTTGAGCTCTACGTCGGGATTTAGCTTACTTTCAGCTCTACGTCGGGACGTGCGTTAGGCTCTACGTCGGGACGTGCGTTAGGCTCTACGTCGGGACGTGCGTTGGGCTCTACGTCGGGATTTAGCTTACTTTCAGCTCTACGTCGGGACGTGCGTTGGGCTCTACGTCGGGACGTGCGTTGGGATCTACGTCTGTAGTTAGCTAACTTTCAGTTCTACGTCGGGACGTGCGTTGGGCTCTACATCTGTAGTTAGCTAACTTTCAGCTCTACGTCGGGACGTGCGTTGGGCGCTACGTCGGGACGTGCGTTGGGCTCTACGTCGGGACGTGCGTTGGGCTCTACGTCGGGATTTAGCTTACTTTCAGCTCTACGTCGGGACGTGCGTTGGGCTCTACGTCGGAACGTGCGTTGGGCTCCACGTCGGGACGTGCGTTGGGCTCTACGTCTGTAGTTAGCTAACTTTCTGCTCTACGTCGGGACGTGCGTTGGGCTCTACGTCTGTAGTTAGCTAACTTTCAGCTCTACGTCGGGACGTGCGTTGGGCGCTACGTCGGGATGTGCGTTGGGCTCTACGTCGGGACGTCCGTTGGGCTCTACGTCGGGACGTGCGTTGGGCTCTACGTCGGGATTTAGCTTACTTTCAGCTCTACGTCGAGACTTGCGTTGGCCTCTACGTCGGGACGTGCGTTGGCCTCTATATCGGGACGTGCGTTGGTCTCTACGTCGGGACGTGCGTTGTCCTCTACGTCGGGATTTAGCTTACTTTCAGCTCTACGTCGGGACGTGCGTTGGGCTCTACGTCAGGACGTGCGTTGGGCTCTACGTCTGTAGTTAGCTAACTTTCAGCTCTACATCGGGACGTGCGTTGGGCTCTACGTCTGTAGTTAGCTAACTTTCAGCTCTACGTCGGGACGTGCGTTGGGCGCTACGTCGGGACGTGCGTTGGGCTCTACGTCGGGACATGCGTTGGGCTCTACGTCGGGATTTAGCTTACTTTCAGCTCTACGTCGGGACGTGCGTTGGCCTCTACGTCGGGACGTGCGTTGGCCTCTACGTCGGGACGTGCGTTGGCCTCTACGTCGGGATTTAGCTTACTTTCAGCTCTACGTCGGGACGTGCATTGGGCGCTACGTCGGGACGTGCGTTGGGCGCTACGTCGGGACGTGCATTGGGCGGTACTTCGGGAAATGCGTTGGGCGCTACGTCGGGATTTAGCTTACTTTCAGCTCTACGTCGGGACGTGCGTTGGGCTCTACGTCGGGACGTGCGTTGGGCTCTACGTCGGGATTTACCTTACTTTCAGCTCTACGTCGGGACGTGTGTTGGCCTGTACATTGGGACGTGCGTTGGCCTCTACGTCGGGATTTAGCTTACTTTCAGCTCTACGTCGGGACGTGCGTTGGCCTCTACGTCGGGACGTGCGTTGGCCTCTACGTCGGGATTTAGCTTACTTTCAGCTCTACGTCGGGACGCGCGTTGGGCTCTACGTCGGGATTTAGCTTACTTTCAGCTCTACGTCGGGACGTGCGCTGGGCTCTACGTCGGGACGTGCGTTGGGCTCTACGTCGGGACGTGCGTTGGGGTCTACGTCTGTAGTTAGCTAACTTTCAGCTCTACGTCCGGACGTGCGTTGGGCTCTACGTCGGGACGTGCGTTGGGCTCTACGTCGGGATTTAGCTTACTTTCAGCTCTACGTCGGGACGTGCGTTGGGCTCTACGTCGGGACGTGAGTTGGGCTCTACGTCGGGACGTGCGTTGGGCTCTACGTCGGGATTTAGCTTACTTTCAGCTCTACGTCGGGACGTGCGTTGGCCTCTAAGTCGGCATTTAGCTTACTTTCAGCTCTACGTCGGGACGTGCGTTGGGCTCTACGTCGGGACGTGCGTTGGGCTCTACGTCGGGACGTGCGTTGGGTTCTACGTCGGGACGTGCGTTGGGCTCTACGTCTGTAGTTAGCTAACTTTCTGCTCTACGTCGGGACGTGCGTTGGGCTCTACGTCTGTAGTTAGCTAACTTTCAGCTCTACGTCGGGACGTGCGTTGGGCGCTACATCGGGACGTACGTTGGGCTCTACGTCGGGACGTGCGTTGGGCTCTACGTCGGGATTTAGGTTACTTTCAGCTCTACGTCAGGACGTGCGTTGGCCTCTACGCCGGGACGTGCGTTGGGCGCTACGTCGGGACGTGCGTTGGCCTCTACGTCGCGACGTGCGTTGGCCTCTAGGTCGGGATTTAGCTTACTTTCAGCTCTACGTCGGGACGTGCGTTGGCCTCTACGTCGGGACGTGCGTTGGGCTCTACGTCGGGACACGCGTTGGGCTCTGCGTCGGGACGTGCGTTGGGCTCTACTTCTGTAGTTAGCTAACTTTCAGCTCTACGTCGGGACGTGAATTGTGCTCTACGTCTGTAGTTAGCTAACTTTCAGCTCTACGTCGGCACGTGCGTTGGGCTCTACGTCGGTACGTGCGTTGGGCTCTACGTCGGGATTTAGCTTACTTTCAGCTCTTCGTCGGGACGTGCGTTGGGCTCTACGTCGGGACGTGCGTTGGGCTCTACGTCGGGACGTGCGTTATGCTCTACGTCAGCACGTGCGTTGGGCTCTACGTCGGGATTTAGGTTACTTTCAGCTCTACGTCGGGACGCGCGTTGGGCTCTTCGTCTGTAGTTACCTATCTTTCAGCTCTACGTCGGGACGTGCGTTGGGCTCTACGTCGGGACGTGCGTTGGGCTCTACGTCAGGATTTAGCTTACTTTCAGCTCTACGTCGGGACGTGCATTGGGCGCTACGTCGGGACGTACGTTGGGCTCTACGTCGGGACGTGCGTTGGGTTCTACGTCGGGACGTGCGTTGGGCTCTACGTCTGTAGTTAGCTAACTTTCAGCTCTACGTCGGGACGTGCGTTGGGCGCTATGTCGGGACGTGCGTTGGGCTCTACGTCGGGACGTGCGTTGGGCTCTACATCAGGATTTAGCTTACTTTCAGCTCTACGTCGGGACGTGCGTTGGGCTCTACGTCGGGACGTGCGTTGGGCTCTACGTCGGGACGTGCGTTGGGCTCTACGTCTGTAGTTAGCTAACTTTCTGCTCTACGTCGAGACGTGCGTTGGGCTCTACGTCTGTAGTTAGGTAACTTTCAGCTCTACGTCGGGACGTGCGTTGGGCGCTACGTCGGGACGTGCGTTGGGCTCTACGTCGGGACGTGCGTTGGGCTCTAAGTCGGGACGTGCGTTGGGTTCTACCTCGGGATTTAGCTTAATTTCAGCTCTACGTCGAGACGTGCGTTGGCCTCTACGTCGGGACGTGCGTTGGCCTCTACATCGGGACGTGCGTTGGGCTCTACGTCGGGACGTGCGTTGGGCTCTACGTCGGGATTTAGCTTACTTTCAGCTCTACGTCGGGACGTGCGTTGGGCTCTACGTCGGGACGTGCGTTGGGCTCTACGTCGGGACACGCGTTGGGCTCTACGTCGGGACGCGCGTTGGGCTCTACGTCTGTAGTTAGCTAACTTTCAGCTCTACGTCGGGACGCGCGTTGGGCTCTTCGTCTGTAGTTAGCTAACTTTCAGCTCTACGTCGGGACGTGCGTTGGGCTCTACGTTGGGACGTGCGTTGGGCTCTACGTCGGGATGTGCGTTGGGTTCTACGTCGGGACGTGCGTTGAGCTCTACGTCGGGATTTAGCTTACTTTCAGCTCTACGTCGGGACGTGCGTTAGGCTCTACGTCGGGACGTGCGTTGGGCTCTACGTCGGGACGTGCGTTGGGCTCTACGTCGGGATTTAGCTGACTTTCAGGTCTACGTCGGGACGTGCGTTGGGCTCTATGTCGGGACGTGCGTTGGGCTCTACGTCTGTAGTTAGCTAACTTTCAACTCTACGTTGGGACGTGCGTTGGGCTCTACGTCTGTAGTTAGCTAACTTTCAGTTCTACGTCGGGACGTGCGTTGGGCTCTACATCTGTAGTTAGCTAACTTTCAGCTCTACGTCGGGACGTGCGTTGGGCGCTACGTCGGAACGTGCGTTGGGCTCTACGTCGGGACGTGCGTTGGGCTCTACGTCGGGACGTGCGTTGGGCTCTACGTCGGGATTTAGCTTACTTTCAGCTCTACGTCGGGACGTGCGTTGGCCTCTACGTCGGGACGTGCGTTGGCCTCTACGTCGGGACGTGCGTTGGCCTCTACGTCGGGATTTAGCTTACTTTCAGCTCTACGTCGGGACGTGCGTTGGGCTCTACGTCGGAACGTGCGTTGGGCTCCACGTCGGGACGTGCGTTGGGCTCTACGTCTGTAGTTAGCTAACTTTCTGCTCTACGTCGGGACGTGCGTTGGGCTCTACGTCTGTAGTTAGCTAACTTTCAGCTCTACGTCGGGACGTGCGTTGGGCACTACGTCGGGACGTGCGTTGGGCTCTACGTCGGGACGTCCGTTGGGCTCTACGTCGGGACGTGCGTTGGGCTCTACGTCGGGATTTAGCTTACTTTCAGCTCTACGTCGAGACGTGCGTTGGCCTCTACGTCGGGACGTGCGTTGGCCTCTACATCGGGACGTGCGTTGGCCTCTACGTCGGGACGTGCGTTGGCCTCTACGTCGGGATTTAGCTTACTTTCAGCTCTACGTCGGGACGTGCGTTGGGCTCTACGTCGGGACGTGCGTTGGGCTCTACGTCTGTAGTTAGCTAACTTTCAGCTCTACATCGGGACGTGCGTTGGGCTCTACGTCTGTAGTTAGCTAACTTTCAGCTCTACGTCGGGACGTGCGTTGGGCGCTACGTCGGGACATGCGTTGGGCACTACGTCGGGACATGCGTTGGGCTCTACGTCGGGATTTAGCTTACTTTCAGCTCTACGTCGGGACGTGCGTTGGCCTCTACGTCGGGATGTGCGTTGGCCTCTACGTCGGGATTTAGCTTACTTTTCAGGTCTACGTCGGGACGTGCATTGGGCGCTACGTCGGGACGTGCGTTGGGCGCTACGTCGGGACGTGCGTTGGGCGGTACTTCGGGAAATGCGTTGGGCGCTACGTCGGGATTTAGCTTACTTTCAGCTCTACGTCGGGACGTGCGTTGGGCTCTATGTCGGGACGTGCGTTGGGCTCTACGTCGGGACGTGCGTTGGGCTCTACGTCGGGATTTAGCTTACTTTCAGCTCTACGTCGGGACGTGCGTTGGCCTCTACATTGGGACGTGCGTTGGGCTCTACGTCGGGATTTAGCTTACTTTCAGCTCTACGTCGGGACGTGCGTTGGCCTCTACGTCGGGACGTGCGTTGGCCTCTACGTCGGGATTTAGCTTACTTTCAGCTCTACGTCGGGACGCGCGTTGGGCTCTACGTCGGGATTTAGCTTACTTTCAGCTCTACGTCTGGACGTGCGTTGGGCTCTACGTCGGGACGTGCGTTGGGCTCTACGTCGGGACTTGCGTTGGGCTCTACGTCTGTAGTTAGCTAACTTTCAGCTCTACGTCGGGTCGTGCGTTGGGCTCTACGTCGGGACGTGCGTTGGGCTCTACGTCGGGATTTAGCTTACTTTCAGCTCTACGTCGGGACGTGCGTTGGGCTCTACGTCGGGACGTGAGTTGGGCTCTACGTCGGGACTTGCGTTGGGCTCTACGTCGGGATTTAGCTTACTTTCAGCTCTACGTCGGGACGTGCGTTGGCCTCTAAGTCGGCATTTAGGTTACTTTCAGCTCTACGTCGGGACGTGCGTTGGGCTCTACGACGGGACGTGCGTTGGGCTCTACGTCGGGACGTGCGTTGGGTTCTACGTCGGGACGTGCGTTGGGTTCTACGTCGGGACGTGCGTTGGGCTCTACATCTGTAGTTAGCTAACTTTCAGCTCTACGTCGGGACGTGCGTTGGGCGCTACGTCGGGACGTGCGTTGGGCTCTATGTCGGGACGTGCGTTGGGCTCTACGTCGGGATTTAGGTTACTTTCAGCTCTACGTCGGGACGTGCGTTGGGCGCTACGTCGGGACGTGCGTTGGGCGCTACGTCGGGACGTGCGTTGGCCTCTACGTCGCGACGTGCGTTGGCCTCTACGTCGGGATTTAGCTTACTTTCAGCTCTACGTCGGGACGTGCGTTGGCCTCTACGTCGGGATGTGCGTTGGGCTCTACGTCGGGACACGCGTTGGGCTCTACGTCGGGACGTGCGTTGGGCTCTACGTCTGTAGTTAGCTAACTTTCAGCTCTACGTCGGGACGTGAATTGTGCTCTACGTCTGTAGTTAGCTAACTTTCAGCTCTACGTCGGCACGTGCGTTGGGCTCTACGTCGGGACGTGCGTTGGGCTCTACGTCGGGATTTAACTTAATTTTAGCTCTACGTCGGGACGTGCGTTGGGCTCTACGTCTGTAGTTAGCTAACTTGCAGCTCTACGTCGGGACGTGCGTTGGGCTCTATGTCGGGACGTGCGTTGGGCGCTACGTCGGGACGTGCGTTGGGCGCTACGTCGGGACGTGCGTTGGGCTCTACGTCGGGACGTGCGTTGGGCTCTACGTCGGGATTTAGCTTAATTTTAGCTCTACGTCGGGACGTGCGTTGGTCTCTACGTCTGTAGTTAGCTAACTTTCACCTCTACGTCGGGACGTGCGTTGGGCTCTATGTCGGGACGTGCGTTGGGCGCTACGTCGGGACGTGCGTTGGGCTCTACGTCGGGACGTGCGTTGGGCTCTACGTCGGGATTTAGCTTACTTTCAGCTCTACGTCGGGACGTGCGTTGGGCTCTACGTCGGGACGTGCGTTGGGCTCTATGTCGGGACGTGCGTTGGGTTCTACGTCGGGACGTGCGTTGGGCTCCACGTCTGTAGTTAGCTAACTTTCAGCTCTACGTCGGGACGCGCGTTGGGCTCTTCGTCTGTAGTTAGCTAACTTTCAGCTCTACGTCGGGACGTGCGTTGGCCTCTACGTCGGGACGTGCGTTGGGCGCTACGTCGGGACGTGCGTTGGCCTCTACGTCGGGACGTGCGTTGGCCTCTACGTCGGGACGTGCGTTGGGCTCTACGTCGGGATTTAGCTTACTTTCAGCTCTGCGTCGGGACCTGCGTTGGGCTCTACGTCAGGACGTGCGTTGGGCTCTACGTCGGGACACGCGTTGGGATCTACGTCGGGATTTAGGTTACTTTCAGCTCTACGTCGGGACGTGCGTTAGGCTCTATGTCGGGACGTGCGTTGGGCTCTACGTCGGGACGTGCGTTGGGCTCTACGTCGGGACGTGCGTTGGGCTCTACGTCGGGATTTAGCTTACTTTCAGCTCTACGTCGGGACGTGTGTTGGGCTCTACGTTGGGACGTGCGTTGGGCTCTACGTCTGTAGTTAGCTAACTTTCTGCTCTACGTCGGGACGTGCGTTGGGCTCTACGTCGGGACGTGCGTTGGGCTCTACGTCGGGACGTGCTTTGGGCTCTACGTCGGGATTTAGCTTACTTTCAGCTCTACGTCGGGACGTGCGTTGGCCTCTACGTCGGCATTTAGCTTTCAGCTCTTCGTCGGGACGTGCGTTGGGCTCTACGTCGGGACGTGCGTTGGGCTCTACGTCGGGATTTAGCTTACTTTCAGCTCTACGTCGGGACGTGCGTTGGCCTCTACGTCGGGACGTGCGTTGGCCTCTACGTCGGGACGTGCGTTGGCCTCTACGTCGGGACGTGCGTTGGGCTCTACGTCGGGATTTAGCTTACTTTCAGCTCTACGTCGGGACGTGCGTTGGGCTCTACGTCGGGACGTGCGTTGGGCTCTACGTCGGGACGCGCGTTGGGCTCTACGTCTGTAGTTAGCTAACTTTCAGCTCTACGTCGGGACGCGCGTTGGGCTCTTCGTCTGTAGTTAGCTAACTTTCAGCTCTACGTCGGGACGTGCGTTGGGCTCTACGTTGGGACGTGCGTTGGGCTCTACGTCGGGATGTGCGTTGGGTTCTACGTCGGGACGTGCGTTGAGCTCTACGTCGGGATTTAGCTTACTTTCAGCTCTACGTCGGGACGTGCGTTGGGCTCTACGTCGGGACGTGCGTTGGGCTCTACGTCGGGACACGCGTTGGGCTCTACGTCGGGACGCGCGTTGGGCTCTACGTCTGTAGTTAGCTAACTTTCAGCTCTACGTCGGGACGCGCGTTGGGCTCTTCGTCTGTAGTTAGCTAACTTTCAGCTCTACGTCGGGACGTGCGTTGGGCTCTACGTTGGGACGTGCGTTGGGCTCTACGTCGGGATGTGCGTTGGGTTCTACGTCGGGACGTGCGTTGAGCTCTACGTCGGGATTTAGCTTACTTTCAGCTCTACGTCGGGACGTGCGTTGGGCGCTACGTCGGGACGTGCGTTGGGCTCTACGTCGGGACGTGCGTTGGGCTCTACGTCGGGATTTAGGTTACTTTCAGCTCTACGTCAGGACGTGCGTTGGCCTCTACGTCGGGACGTGCGTTGGCCTCTACGTCGGGATTTAGCTTACTTTCAGCTCTACGTCGGTACGTGCGTTGGCCTCTACGTCGGGACGTGCGTTGGGCTCTACGTCGGGACACGCGTTGGGCTCTACGTCGGGACGCGCGTTGGGCTCTACGTCTGTAGTTAGCTAACTTTCAGCTCTACGTCGGGACGCGCGTTGGGCTCTACGTCGGTACGTGCGTTTGGCTCTACGTCGGGATTTAGCTTACTTTCAGCTCTACGTCGGGACGTGCGTTGGGCTCTAGATCAGGATTTATTTTACTTTCAGCTCTACGAGGGGACGTGTGTTGGGCTCGACATCAGGATTTAGCGTACTTTCAGCTCTACGTCGGGACGTGTGTTGGGCTCTACGTCGGGACGTGTGTTGGGCTCCACGTCGGGACGCGTGTTGGGCTGCATGTCGGGACGTGTGTTGGGCTCTACGTCGGGATTTAGTTACTTTCAGCTCTACGTCGGGACGTGTGTTGGCCTCTACGTCGCGACGTGTGTTGGACTCTACGTCGCGACGTGTGTTGGGCTGTACGTCGCGACGTGTGTTGGGCTCTGCGTCGCGACGTGTGTTGGGCTCTGCGTCGGGACGTGTGTTGGGCTCTACGTCGGGACGTGTGTTGGGCTCTACGTCGGGACGTGTTTTGGGCACTAGATCAGGATTTATCTTACTTTCAGCTCTACGAGGGGACGTGTCTTGGGCTCGACATCAGGATTTAGCGTACTTTCAGCTCTACGTGGGGACCTGTGTTGGGCTCTACGTCGGGACGTGTGTTGGGCTCCACGTCGGGACGCGTGTTGGGCTGCATGTCGGGACGTATGTTGGGCTCTACGTCGGGACGTGTGTTGGGCTCCACGTCGGGACACGTGTTGGGCTGCATGTCGGGACGTGTGTTGGGCTCTGCGTCGGGACGTGTGTTGGGCTCTACGTCGGGATTTAGTTACTTTCAGCTCTACGTCGGGACGTGTGTTGGGCTCTACGTCGGGACTTGTGTTGGGCTCTACGTCACGACGTGTGTTGGACTCTGCGTCGGGACGTGTGTTGGGCACTGCGTCGGGACGTGTGTTGGGCTCTACGTCGGGACGTGCGTTGGGCTCTACGTCGGGACGTGCGTTGGGCTCTACTTCGGGATTTAGCTTACTTTCAGCTCTACGTCGGGACGTGCGTTGGGCTCTACGTCAGGATTTAGCTTACTTTCAGCTCTACGTCGGGACGTGCGTTGGGCTCTACGTCGGGACGTGCGTTGGGCTCTACGTCGGGACGTGTGTTGGGCTCTACGTCGGGACGTGCGTTAGGCTCTACATCTGTAGTTAGCTAACTTTCAGCTCTACGTCGGGACGTGCGTTGGGCTCTACGTCGGGACGTGCGTTGGGCTCTACGTCGGGACGTGTTTTGGGCTCTACGTCGGGACGTGTGTTGGGCTCTACGTCAGGATTTAGGATAATTTCAGCTCTACGTCGGGTCGTGCGTTGGGCACTACGTCGGGACGTGCGTTGGGCTCTACGTCGGGACGTGCGTTGGGCTCTACGTCGGGACGTGCGTTGGCTCTACGTCGGGACGTGTGTTGGGATCTACATCATGATTTAGGTTAATTTCAGCTCTACGTGGGGTCGTGTGTTGGGCACTACGTCGGGACGTGTGTTGGGCTCTACATCAGGATTTAGATTACTTTCAGCTCTACGTCGGGACGTGTGTTGGGCTCTACGTCGGGAAGTGTGTTGGGCTCTACATCAGGATTTGATTACTTTCAGCTCTTCGTCGGGACGTGTGTTGGGCTCTACGTTGGGACATGTGTTGGGCTGTACATCAGGATTTAGCTTACTTTTAGCTCTACGTGGGGACGTGTGTTGCACTCGACATCAGGATTTAGCTTACTTTTAGCTCTACGTCGGGAGATGTGTTGGGCTCTACGTCGGGACGTGTGTTGGGCTCTACATCAGGATTTAGATTACTTTCAGCTCTACGTCGGGACGTGTGTTGGGCTCTACGTCGGGACGTGTGTTGGGCTCTACGTCGGGACGTGTGTTGGGCTCTACATCCGGGTTTACCTTACTTTCAGCTCTACGTCGGGACGTGTGCTGGGCTCTACGTCGGGACGTGTGCTGGGCTCTACGTCGGGACGTGTGCTGGGCTCTACGTCGCGACGTGTGTTGGAGTCTGCCTCGGGACGTGTGTTGGGCTCTACGTCGGGACGTGGGTTGGACTCTACATCAGGATTTAGCTTACTTTCAGCTCTACGTCGGGACGTGTGTTGGGCTCTACATCAGGATTTAGCTTACTTTCAGCTCTACGTCGGGACGTGTGTTGGGCTCTACATCAGGATTTAGCTTGTTTTCAGCTCTACCTCGGGACGTGCGCTGGGCTCTACGTCGGGACGTGCGCTGGGCTCTACGTCGGGACGTGCGTTGGGCTCTACGTCGGGACTTGCGTTGGGCTCTACGTCGGGACGTGCGTTGTGCTCTACATCAGGGTTTAGCTTACTTTCACCTCTACGTCGGGACGTGTGTTGGGCTCTACATCGGGACGTGTGTTGCGCTCTACGTCGGGACGTGTGTTGGGCTCTACGTTGGGACGTGTGTTGGGCTGTACGTCGGGACGAGTGTTGGGCTCTACTTCGGGACGTGTGTTAGTCTCTACATAAGGATTTAGCTTACTTTCAGCTCTACGTCGGGACGTGTGTTGGGCTCTACGTCGGGACGTGCGTTGGGCTCTACGTCGGGACGTGCGTTGGGCTCTACGTCGGGACGTGCGTTGGGCTCTACGTCGGGACGTGTGTTGGGATCTACATCAGGATTTTGGTTAATTTCAGCACTACGTCGGGTCGTGTGTAGGGCACTACGTCGGGACGTGTGTTGGGCTCTACATCAGGTTTTAGCTTACTTTCAGCTCTACGTCGGGACGTGTGTTGGGCTCTACGTCGGGACGTGTGTTGGGCTCTACATCAGGATTTGGATTACTTTCAGCTCTTCGTCGGGACGTGTGTTGGGCTCTACGTCGGGACATGTGTTGGGCTGTACATCAGGATTTAGCTTACTTTTAGCTCTACGTGGGGACGTGTGTTGGGCTCGACATCAGGTTTTAGCTTACTTTTAGCTCTACGTCGGGACATGTGTTCGGCTCTACGTCGGGACGTGTGTAGGGCTGTACATCAGGATTTAGATTACTTTCAGCTCTACGTCGGGATATGTGTTGGGCTCTACGTCGGGACGTGTGTTGGGCTCTACATCAGGGTTTACCTTACTTTCAGCTCTACATCGGGACGTGTGCTGGGCTCTACATCGAGACGTATGTTGGGCTCTACATCAGGGTTTACCTTACTTTCAGCTCTACGTCGGGACGTGCGTTGGGCTCTACGTCAGGATTTAGCTTACTTTCAGCTCTACGTCGGGACGTGTGCTGGGCTCTACCGCGGGACGTTTGCTGGGCTCTACATCGCGACGTGTGTTGGAGTCTTCCTCGGGACGTGTGTTGGGCTCTACGTCGGGACGGGTGTTGGGATCTACATCAGGATTTAGCCTGTTTTCAGCTCTACGTCGGGACGTGTGTTGGGCTCTACGTCGGGACGTGTGTTGGGCTCTACGTCGGGACGTGTGTTGGGCTCTAGATCAGGATTCATTTTACTTTCAGCTCTACGAGGGGACGTGTGTTGGGCTCGACATCAGGATTTAGCGTACTTTCAGCTCTACGTGGGGACGTGTGTTGGGCTCTACGTCGGGACGTGTGTTGGGCTCCACGTCGGGACGCGTGTTGGGCTGCATGTCGGGACGTGTGTTGGGCTCTACGTCGGGATTTAGTTACTTTCAGCTCTACGTCGGGACGTGTGTTGGGCTCTACGTCGCGACGTGTGTTGGACTCTACGTCGCGACGTGTGTTGGGCTCTACGTCGCGACGTGTGTTGGGCTCTGCGTCGCGACGTGTTTTGGGCACTAGATCAGGATTTATCTTACTTTCAGCTCTACGAGGGGACGTGTCTTGGGCTCGACATCAGGATTTAGCGTACTTTCAGCTCTACGTGGGGACCTGTGTTGGGCTCTACGTCGGGACGTATGTTGGGCTCCACGTCGGGACGCGTGTTGGGCTGCATGTCGGGACGTGTGTTGGGCTCTACGTCGGGACCTGTGTTGCGCTCCACGTCGGGACGCGTGTTGGGCTGCATGTCGGGACGTGTGTTGGGCTCTGCGTCGAGACGTGTGTTGGGCTCTATGTCGGGATTTAGTTACTTTCAGCTCTACGTCGGGACGTGTGTTGGGCTCTACGTCGGGATTTGTGTTGGGCTCTACGTCGCGACGTGTGTTGGACTCTGCGTCGGGACGTGTGTTGGGCTCTGCGTCGGGACGTGTGTTGGGCTCTACGTCGGGACGTGTGTTGGGCTCTACATCAGGATTTAGCTTACTTTCAGCTCTACGTCGGGACGTGTGTTGTGCTCTACATCGGGATGTTTGTTGGGCTCTACATCAGGATTTAGCTTACTTTCAGCTCTACGTCGGGACGTGTGTTGGGCTCTACGTCGGGACGTGTGTTGGGCTCTACGTCGGGACGTGTGTTGGGCTCTACATCAGGATTTAGCTTACATTCATCTCTACGTCGGGACGTGTGTTGGGCTCTACGTCGGGACGTGTGTTGGGCTCCACGTCGGGACGTGCGTTGGGCTCTATGTCGGGACGTGCGTTGGGCTCTATGTCGGGACGTGCGTTGGGCTCTACGTCTGTAGTTAGCTAACTTTCAGCTCTACGTCGGGACGTGCGTTGGGCTCTACGTCGGGACGTGCATTGGGCTCTACGTCGGGACGTGCGTTGGGCTCTACGTCGGGACGTGAGTGGGCTCTACGTCAGGATTTAGCTTACTTTCAGCTCCACGTCGGGACGTGCGTTGGGCTCTACGTCAGGACGTGCGTTGGGCTCTACGTCGGGACGTGCGTTGGGCTCTACGTCAGGATTTAGCTTACTTTCAGCTCTACGTCGGGACGTGCGTTGGGCTCTACGTCAGGATTTAGCTTACTTTCAGCTCTACGTAGGGACGTGCGTTGGGCTCTACGTCGGGACGTGTGTTGGGCTCTACGTCGGGACGTGCGTTAGGCTCTACGTCTGTAGTTAGCTAACTTTCAGCTCTACGTCGGGACGTGCGTTGGGCTCTACGTCGGGACGTGCGTTGGGCTGTACATCGGGACGTGCGTTGGGCCCTACGTCGGGACGTGTGTTGGGCTCTTCGTCGGGACGTCTGTTCGGCTCTACGTCGGGATGTAGCTTACTTTCAGCTCTATGTCGGGACGTGTGTTGGGCTCTATGTCGGGACGTGTGTTGGGCTCTACGTCGCGATGTGTGTTGGGCTCTACGTCAAGACGTATGTTGGGCTCTACATCAGGGTTTACCTTAGTTTCAGCTCTACGTCGGGACGTGAGTTTGTGTCTACATCGGGACGTGTGCTGGTCTATACGTCGGGACGTGTGCTGGGCTCTACGTCGGGACGTGTGTTGGGCTCTACGTCGCGACTTGTGTTGGAGTCTGGCCCGGGACGTGTGTTGGGCTCTACGTCGGGACGTGTGTTGGGCTCTACGTCGGGACGTCGGTTGGCTCTACGTCGGGACGTGGGTTGGGCTCTACGTCGGGACGTGGGTTGGGCTCTACGTCGGGACGTGGGTTGGGCTCTACGTCGGGACGTCTGTCAGGCCCTACGTCGGGACGTGGGTTGGGCTCTACGTCGGGACGTCTGTCGGGCTCTACGTCGGGACATCTGTTGGGCTCTACGTCGTGACATCTGTTGGTCTCTGCGTCGGGACGTGTGTTGGTCTCTACGTCAGGATTTAGCTTACTTTCAGCTCTATGTCGGGACGTGTGTTGGGCTCTTCATCGGGACGTGTGTTGGGCTCTACGTCGGGACGTGTGTTGGGCTCTACATCAGGATTTAGCTTACTTTTAGCTCTACGTCGGGACTTGTGTTGGGCTCTACGTCGGGACATGCGTTGGGCTCTACGTCGGGACGTGTGTTGGGCTCTACGTCGGGACGTGTGTTGGGCTCTACGTCGGGACGTGTGTTGGGCTCTACATCAGGACTTAGCTTACTTTCGGCTCTACGTCGGGACGTGCGTTGGGCTCTACGTCGGGACGTGCGTTGGGCTCTACGTCGGGACGTGCGTTGGGCTCTACGTCGGGACGTGTGTTGGGTTCTACGTCTGTAATTAGCTAACGTTCAGCTCTACATCGAGACGTGTGTTGGGCTCTACGTCTGTAGTTAGCTGACTTTCAGCTGTACGTCGGGACGTGTGTTGGGCTCTACATCAGGATTTAGCTTACTTTCAGCTCTACGTCGGGACGTGCGTTGGGCTCTACGTCGGGACGTGCGTTGGGCCCTTCGTCGGGACGTGTGTTGGGTTCTACGTCTGTAGTTAGCTAACGTTCAGCTCTACATCGAGACGTGTGTTGGGCTCTACGTCTGTAGTTAGCTGACTTTCAGCTGTACGTCGGGACGTGTGTTGGGCTCTACATCAGGATTTAGCTTACTTTCAGCTCTACGTCGGGAAGTGTGTTGGGCTCGACATCAGGATTTAGCTTGTTTTCAGCTCTACGTCGGGACGTGTGTTGGGCTCTTCGTCGGGACGTGTGTTGGGCTCTACGTCGGGACGTGTGTTGGGCTCTACGTCGGGACGTGTGTTGGGCTCTACATCAGGTTTAGCTATTATTGAGCTCTACGTCGGGACGTGTGTTGGGCTCTACGTCGGGACGTGTGTTGGGCTCTACATCAGTGTTTAGCTTACTTTCACCTCTACGTCGGGACATGTGTTGGGCTCTACGTCGGGACGTGTGTTGGGCTCTACGTCCGGACGTGTGTTGGGCTCTACGTCGGGACGTGTGTTGGGCTCTACGTCGGGACGTGTGTTGGGCTCTACATCCGGATTTAGCTTACTTTCAGCTTAACGTCGGGACGTGTGTTGGGCTCTACGTCGGGACGTGTGCTGGGCTCTACGGCGGGACGTGTGCTGGGCTCTACATCGCGACGTGTGTTGGAGTCTGCCTCGGGACGTGTGTTGGGCTCTACGTCGGGACGTGTGTTGGGATCTACATCAGGATTTAGCTTGTTTTCAGCTCTACGTCGGGACGTGTGTTGGGCTCTACGTCGGGACGTGTGTTGGGCTCTACGTCGGGACGTGTGTTGGGCTCTAGATCAGGATTTATTTTACTTTCAGCTCTACGAGGGGACGTGTGTTGGGCTCGACATCAGGATTTAGTGTACTTTCAGCTCTACGTGGGGACGTGTGTTGGGCTCTACGTCGGGACGTGTGTTGGGCTCCACGTCGGGACGCGTGTTGGGCTGCATGTCGGGACGTGTGTTGGGCTCTACGTCGGGATTTAGTTACTTTCAGCTCTACATCGCGACGTGTGTTGGGCTCTACGTCGCGACATTTGTTGGGCTCTGCGTCGCGACGTGTGTTGGGCTCTGCGTCGGGACGTGTGTTGGGCTCTACGTCGGGACGTGTGTTGGGCTGTACGTCGGGACGTGTTTTGGGCACTAGATCAGGATTTATCTTACTTTCAGCTCTACGAGGGGACGTGTGTTGGGCTCGACATCAGGATTTAGCGTACTTTCAGCTCTACGTGGGGACCTGTGTTGGGCTCTACGTCGGGACGTGTGTTTGGCTCTACGTCGGGACGTGTGTTGGGCTCCACGTCGGGATGTGTGTTGGGCTCTACATCAGGTTTAGCTTATATTCAGCTCTACGTCGGGACGTCTGTCGGGCTCTACGTCGGGACATCTGTTGGGCTCTACGTCGTGACATGTGTTGGGCTCTGCGTCGGGACGTGTGTTGGTCTCTACGTCAGGATTTAGCTTACTTTCAGCTCTATGTCGGGACGTGTGTTGGGCTCTTCATCGGGACGTGTGTTGGGCTCTACGTCGGGACGTGTGTTGGGCTCTACATCAGGATTTAGCTTACTTTTAGCTCTACGTCGGGACTTGTGTTGGGCTCTACGTCGGGACATGCGTTGGGCTCTACGTCGGGACGTGTGTTGGGCTCTACGTCGGGACGTGTGTTGGGCTCTACGTCGGGACGTGTGTTGGGCTCTACATCAGGACTTAGCTTACTTTCGGCTCTACGTCGGGACGTGCGTTGGGCTCTACGTCGGGACGTGCGTTGGGCTCTACGTCGGGACGTGCGTTGGGCTCTACGTCGGGACGTGTGTTGGGTTCTACGTCTGTAATTAGCTAACGTTCAGCTCTACATCGAGACGTGCGTTGGGCTCTACGTCGGGACGTGTGTTGGGCTCTACGTCGGGACGTGCGTTAGGCTCTACGTCTGTAGTTAGCTAACTTTCAGCTCTACGTCGGGACGTGCGTTGGGCTCTACGTCGGGACGTGCGTTGGGCTGTACATCGGGACGTGCGTTGGGCCCTACGTCGGGACGTGTGTTGGGCTCTTCGTCGGGACGTCTGTTCGGCTCTACGTCGGGATGTAGCTTACTTTCAGCTCTATGTCGGGACGTGTGTTGGGCTCTATGTCGGGACGTGTGTTGGGCTCTACGTCGCGATGTGTGTTGGGCTCTACGTCAAGACGTATGTTGGGCTCTACATCAGGGTTTACCTTAGTTTCAGCTCTACGTCGGGACGTGAGTTTGTGTCTACATCGGGACGTGTGCTGGTCTATACGTCGGGACGTGTGCTGGGCTCTACGTCGGGACGTGTGTTGGGCTCTACGTCGCGACTTGTGTTGGAGTCTGGCCCGGGACGTGTGTTGGGCTCTACGTCGGGACGTGTGTTGGGCTCTACGTCGGGACGTCGGTTGGCTCTACGTCGGGACGTGGGTTGGGCTCTACGTCGGGACGTGGGTTGGGCTCTACGTCGGGACGTGGGTTGGGCTCTACGTCGGGACGTCTGTCAGGCCCTACGTCGGGACGTGGGTTGGGCTCTACGTCGGGACGTCTGTCGGGCTCTACGTCGGGACATCTGTTGGGCTCTACGTCGTGACATCTGTTGGTCTCTGCGTCGGGACGTGTGTTGGTCTCTACGTCAGGATTTAGCTTACTTTCAGCTCTATGTCGGGACGTGTGTTGGGCTCTTCATCGGGACGTGTGTTGGGCTCTACGTCGGGACGTGTGTTGGGCTCTACATCAGGATTTAGCTTACTTTTAGCTCTACGTCGGGACTTGTGTTGGGCTCTACGTCGGGACATGCGTTGGGCTCTACGTCGGGACGTGTGTTGGGCTCTACGTCGGGACGTGTGTTGGGCTCTACGTCGGGACGTGTGTTGGGCTCTACATCAGGACTTAGCTTACTTTCGGCTCTACGTCGGGACGTGCGTTGGGCTCTACGTCGGGACGTGCGTTGGGCTCTACGTCGGGACGTGCGTTGGGCTCTACGTCGGGACGTGTGTTGGGTTCTACGTCTGTAATTAGCTAACGTTCAGCTCTACATCGAGACGTGTGTTGGGCTCTACGTCTGTAGTTAGCTGACTTTCAGCTGTACGTCGGGACGTGTGTTGGGCTCTACATCAGGATTTAGCTTACTTTCAGCTCTACGTCGGGACGTGCGTTGGGCTCTACGTCGGGACGTGCGTTGGGCCCTTCGTCGGGACGTGTGTTGGGTTCTACGTCTGTAGTTAGCTAACGTTCAGCTCTACATCGAGACGTGTGTTGGGCTCTACGTCTGTAGTTAGCTGACTTTCAGCTGTACGTCGGGACGTGTGTTGGGCTCTACATCAGGATTTAGCTTACTTTCAGCTCTACGTCGGGAAGTGTGTTGGGCTCGACATCAGGATTTAGCTTGTTTTCAGCTCTACGTCGGGACGTGTGTTGGGCTCTTCGTCGGGACGTGTGTTGGGCTCTACGTCGGGACGTGTGTTGGGCTCTACGTCGGGACGTGTGTTGGGCTCTACATCAGGTTTAGCTATTATTGAGCTCTACGTCGGGACGTGTGTTGGGCTCTACGTCGGGACGTGTGTTGGGCTCTACATCAGTGTTTAGCTTACTTTCACCTCTACGTCGGGACATGTGTTGGGCTCTACGTCGGGACGTGTGTTGGGCTCTACGTCCGGACGTGTGTTGGGCTCTACGTCGGGACGTGTGTTGGGCTCTACGTCGGGACGTGTGTTGGGCTCTACATCCGGATTTAGCTTACTTTCAGCTTAACGTCGGGACGTGTGTTGGGCTCTACGTCGGGACGTGTGCTGGGCTCTACGGCGGGACGTGTGCTGGGCTCTACATCGCGACGTGTGTTGGAGTCTGCCTCGGGACGTGTGTTGGGCTCTACGTCGGGACGTGTGTTGGGATCTACATCAGGATTTAGCTTGTTTTCAGCTCTACGTCGGGACGTGTGTTGGGCTCTACGTCGGGACGTGTGTTGGGCTCTACGTCGGGACGTGTGTTGGGCTCTAGATCAGGATTTATTTTACTTTCAGCTCTACGAGGGGACGTGTGTTGGGCTCGACATCAGGATTTAGTGTACTTTCAGCTCTACGTGGGGACGTGTGTTGGGCTCTACGTCGGGACGTGTGTTGGGCTCCACGTCGGGACGCGTGTTGGGCTGCATGTCGGGACGTGTGTTGGGCTCTACGTCGGGATTTAGTTACTTTCAGCTCTACATCGCGACGTGTGTTGGGCTCTACGTCGCGACATTTGTTGGGCTCTGCGTCGCGACGTGTGTTGGGCTCTGCGTCGGGACGTGTGTTGGGCTCTACGTCGGGACGTGTGTTGGGCTGTACGTCGGGACGTGTTTTGGGCACTAGATCAGGATTTATCTTACTTTCAGCTCTACGAGGGGACGTGTGTTGGGCTCGACATCAGGATTTAGCGTACTTTCAGCTCTACGTGGGGACCTGTGTTGGGCTCTACGTCGGGACGTGTGTTTGGCTCTACGTCGGGACGTGTGTTGGGCTCCACGTCGGGATGTGTGTTGGGCTCTACATCAGGTTTAGCTTATATTCAGCTCTACGTCGGGACGTCTGTCGGGCTCTACGTCGGGACATCTGTTGGGCTCTACGTCGTGACATGTGTTGGGCTCTGCGTCGGGACGTGTGTTGGTCTCTACGTCAGGATTTAGCTTACTTTCAGCTCTATGTCGGGACGTGTGTTGGGCTCTTCATCGGGACGTGTGTTGGGCTCTACGTCGGGACGTGTGTTGGGCTCTACATCAGGATTTAGCTTACTTTTAGCTCTACGTCGGGACTTGTGTTGGGCTCTACGTCGGGACATGCGTTGGGCTCTACGTCGGGACGTGTGTTGGGCTCTACGTCGGGACGTGTGTTGGGCTCTACGTCGGGACGTGTGTTGGGCTCTACATCAGGACTTAGCTTACTTTCGGCTCTACGTCGGGACGTGCGTTGGGCTCTACGTCGGGACGTGCGTTGGGCTCTACGTCGGGACGTGCGTTGGGCTCTACGTCGGGACGTGTGTTGGGTTCTACGTCTGTAATTAGCTAACGTTCAGCTCTACATCGAGACGTGTGTTGGGCTCTACGTCTGTAGTTAGCTGACTTTCAGCTGTACGTCGGGACGTGTGTTGGGCTCTACATCAGGATTTAGCTTACTTTCAGCTCTACGTCGGGACGTGCGTTGGGCTCTACGTCGGGACGTGCGTTGGGCCCTTCGTCGGGACGTGTGTTGGGTTCTACGTCTGTAGTTAGCTAACGTTCAGCTCTACATCGAGACGTGTGTTGGGCTCTACGTCTGTAGTTAGCTGACTTTCAGCTGTACGTCGGGACGTGTGTTGGGCTCTACATCAGGATTTAGCTTACTTTCAGCTCTACGTCGGGAAGTGTGTTGGGCTCGACATCAGGATTTAGCTTGTTTTCAGCTCTACGTCGGGACGTGTGTTGGGCTCTTCGTCGGGACGTGTGTTGGGCTCTACGTCGGGACGTGTGTTGGGCTCTACGTCGGGACGTGTGTTGGGCTCTACATCAGGTTTAGCTATTATTGAGCTCTACGTCGGGACGTGTGTTGGGCTCTACGTCGGGACGTGTGTTGGGCTCTACATCAGTGTTTAGCTTACTTTCACCTCTACGTCGGGACATGTGTTGGGCTCTACGTCGGGACGTGTGTTGGGCTCTACGTCCGGACGTGTGTTGGGCTCTACGTCGGGACGTGTGTTGGGCTCTACGTCGGGACGTGTGTTGGGCTCTACATCCGGATTTAGCTTACTTTCAGCTTAACGTCGGGACGTGTGTTGGGCTCTACGTCGGGACGTGTGCTGGGCTCTACGGCGGGACGTGTGCTGGGCTCTACATCGCGACGTGTGTTGGAGTCTGCCTCGGGACGTGTGTTGGGCTCTACGTCGGGACGTGTGTTGGGATCTACATCAGGATTTAGCTTGCTTTCAGCTCTACGTCGGGACGTGTGTTGGGCTCTACGTCGGGACGTGTGTTGGGCTCTACGTCGGGACGTGTGTTGGGCTCTAGATCAGGATTTATTTTACTTTCAGCTCTACGAGGGGACGTGTGTTGGGCTCGACATCAGGATTTAGTGTACTTTCAGCTCTACGTGGGGACGTGTGTTGGGCTCTACGTCGGGACGTGTGTTGGGCTCCACGTCGGGACGCGTGTTGGGCTGCATGTCGGGACGTGTGTTGGGCTCTACGTCGGGATTTAGTTACTTTCAGCTCTACATCGCGACGTGTGTTGGGCTCTACGTCGCGACATTTGTTGGGCTCTGCGTCGCGACGTGTGTTGGGCTCTGCGTCGGGACGTGTGTTGGGCTCTACGTCGGGACGTGTGTTGGGCTGTACGTCGGGACGTGTTTTGGGCACTAGATCAGGATTTATCTTACTTTCAGCTCTACGAGGGGACGTGTGTTGGGCTCGACATCAGGATTTAGCGTACTTTCAGCTCTACGTGGGGACCTGTGTTGGGCTCTACGTCGGGACGTGTGTTTGGCTCTACGTCGGGACGTGTGTTGGGCTCCACGTCGGGATGTGTGTTGGGCTCTACATCAGGTTTAGCTTATATTCAGCTCTACGTCGGGACGTCTGTCGGGCTCTACGTCGGGACATCTGTTGGGCTCTACGTCGTGACATGTGTTGGGCTCTGCGTCGGGACGTGTGTTGGTCTCTACGTCAGGATTTAGCTTACTTTCAGCTCTATGTCGGGACGTGTGTTGGGCTCTTCATCGGGACGTGTGTTGGGCTCTACGTCGGGACGTGTGTTGCGCTCTACATCAGGATTTAGCTTACTTTTAGCTCTACGTCGGGACGTGTGTTGGGCTCTACGTCGGGACATGCATTGGGCTCTACGTCGGGACGTGTGTTGGGCTCTACGTCGGGACGTGTGTTGGGCTCTACGTCGGGACGTGTGTTGGGCTCTACATCAGGACTTAGCTTACTTTCGGCTCTACGTCGGGACGTGCGTTGGGCTCTACGTCGGGACGTGCGTTGGGCTCTACGTCGGGACGTGTGTTGGGCTCTACGTCGGGACGTGCGTTGGGCCCTACGTCGGGACGTGTGTTGGGCTCTTCGTCGGGACGTCTGTTCGGCTCTACGTCGGGATGTAGCTTACTTTCAGCTCTATGTCGGGACGTGTGTTGGGCTCTATGTCGGGACGTGTGTTGGGCTCTACGTCGCGATGTGTGTTGGGCTCTACGTCAAGACGTATGTTGGGCTCTACATCAGGGTTTACCTTACTTTCAGCTCTACGTCGGGACGTGAGTTTGTGTCTACGTCGGGACGTGTGCTGGTCTATACGTCGGGACGTGTGCTGGGCTCTACGTCGGGACGTGTGTTGGGCTCTACGTCGCGACTTGTGTTGGAGTCTGGCCCGGGACGTGTGTTGGGCTCTACGTCGGGACGTGTGTTGGGCTCTACGTCGGGACGTCGGTTGGCTCTACGTCGGGACGTGGGTTGGGCTCTACGTCGGGACGTGGGTTGGGCTCTACGTCGGGACGTGGGTTGGGCTCTACGTCGGGACGTCTGTCGGGCCCTACGTCGGGACGTGGGTTGGGCTCTATGTCGGGACGTCTGTCGGGCTCTACGTCGGGACATCTGTTGGGCTCTACGTCGTGACATCTGTTGGTCTCTGCGTCGGGACGTGTGTTGGTCTCTACGTCAGGATTTAGCTTACTTTCAGCTCTATGTCGGGACGTGTGTTGGGCTCTTCATCGGGACGTGTGTTGGGCTCTACGTCGGGACGTGTGTTGGGCTCTACATCAGGATTTAGCTTACTTTTAGCTCTACGTCGGGACGTGTGTTGGGCTCTACGTCGGGACATGCGTTGGGCTCTACGTCGGGACGTGTGTTGGGCTCTACGTCGGGACGTGTGTTGGGCTCTACGTCGGGACGTGTGTTGGGCTCTACATCAGGACTTAGCTTACTTTCGGCTCTACGTCGGGACGTGCGTTGGGCTCTACGTCGGGACGTGCGTTGGGCTCTACGTCGGGACGTGTGTTGGGTTCTACGTCTGTAATTAGCTAACGTTCAGCTCTACATCGAGACGTGTGTTGGGCTCTACGTCTGTAGTTAGCTGACTTTCAGCTGTACGTCGGGACGTGTGTTGGGCTCTACATCAGGATTTAGCTTACTTTCAGCTCTACGTCGGGACGTGCGTTGGGCTCTACGTCGGGACGTGCGTTGGGCCCTTCGTCGGGACGTGTGTTGGGTTCTACGTCTGTAGTTAGCTAACGTTCAGCTCTACATCGAGACGTGTGTTGGGCTCTACGTCTGTAGTTAGCTGACTTTCAGCTGTACGTCGGGACGTGTGTTGGGCTCTACATCAGGATTTAGCTTACTTTCAGCTTAACGTCGGGAAGTGTGTTGGGCTCGACATCAGGATTTAGCTTGTTTTCAGCTCTACGTCGGGACGTGTGTTGGGCTCTTCGTCGGGACGTGTGTTGGGCTCTACGTCGGGACGTGTGTTGGGCTCTACGTCGGGACGTGTGTTGGGCTCTACATCAGGTTTAGCTTTTATTGAGCTCTACGTCGGGACGTGTGTTGGGCTCTACGTCGGGACGTGTGTTGGGCTCTACATCAGTGTTTAGCTTACTTTCACCTCTACGTCGGGACATGTGTTGGGCTCTACGTCGGGACGTGTGTTGGGCTCTACGTCCGGACGTGTGTTGGGCTCTACGTCGGGACGTGTGTTGGGCTCTACGTCGGGACGTGTGTTGGGCTCGACATCAGGATTTAGCTTACTTTCAGCTCTACTTCGGGAAGTGTGTTGGGCTCTACGTCGGGACGTGTGTTGGGCTCTTCGTCGGGACATCTGTTCGGCTCTACGTCGGGATGTAGCTTACTTTCAGCTCTATGTCGGGACGTGTGTTGGGCTCTATGTCGGGACGTGTGTTGGGCTCTATGTCCGGACGTGTGTTGGGCTCTACGTCGCGACGTGTGTTGGGCTCTACGTCGAGACGTATGTTGGGCTCTACATCAGGGTTTATCTTACTTTCAGCTCTACGTCGGGACGTGAGTTTGTGTCTACGTCGGGACGTGTGTTGGGCTCTACGTCGGGACGTGTGTTGGGCTCTACGTCGGGACGTCGGTTGGCTCTACATCGGGACGTGTGATGGGCTCTACGTCGGGACGTGGGTTGGGCTCTACGTCGGGACGTGGGTTGGGCTCTACGTCGGGACGTCTGTCGGCCCCTACGTCGGGACGTGGGTTGGGCTCTACGTCGGGACGTCTGTCGGGCTCTACGTCGGGACATCTGTTGGGCTCTACTTCGTGACATGTGTTGGGCTCTGCGTCGGGACGTGTGTTGGTCTCTACGTCAGGATTTAGCTTACTTTCAGCTCTATGTCGGGACGTGTGTTGGGCTCTTCATCGGGACGTGTGTTGGGCTCTACGTCGGGACGTGTGTTGGGCTCTACATCAGGATTTAGCTTACTTTTAGCTCTACGTCGGGACGTGTGTTGGGCTCTACGTCGGGACATGCGTTGGGCTCTACGTCGGGACGTGTGTTGGGCTCTACGTCGGGACGTGTGTTGGGCTCTACGTCGGGACGTGTGTTGGGCTCTACATCAGGACTTAGCTTACTTTCGGCTCTACGTCGGGACGTGCGTTGGGCTCTACGTCGGGACGTGCGTTGGGCTCTACGTCGGGACGTGTGTTGGGTTCTACGTCTGTAGTTAGCTAACGTTCAGCTCTACATCGAGACGTGTGTTGGGCTCTCGGTCTGTAGTTAGCTGACTTTCAGCTGTACGTCGGGACGTGTGTTGGGCTCTACATCAGGATTTAGCTTACTTTCAGCTCTACGTCGGGACGTGCGTTGGGCTCTACGTCGGGACGTGCGTTGGGCCCTACGTCGGGACGTGTGTTGGGTTCTACGTCTGTAGTTAGCTAACGTTCAGCTCTACATCGAGACGTGTGTTGGGCTCTACGTCTGTAGTTAGCTGACTTTCAGCTGTACGTCGGGACGTGTGTTGGGCTCTACATCAGGATTTAGCTTACTTTCAGCTCTACGTCGGGAAGTGTGTTGGGCTCGACATCAGGATTTAGCTTGTTTTCAGCTCTACGTCGGGACGTGTGTTGGGCTCTACGTCGGGACGTGTGTTGGGCTCTACGTCGGGACGTGTGTTGGGCTCTACATCAGGTTTAGCTTATATTGAGCTCTACGTCGGGACGTGTGTTGGGCTCTACGTCGGGACGTGTGTTGGGCTCTACATCAGTGTTTAGCTTACTTTCACCTCTACGTCGGGACATGTGTTGGGCTCTACGTCGGGACGTGTGTTGGGCTCTACGTCCGGACGTGTGTTGGGCTCTACGTCGGGACGTGTGTTGGGCTCTACGTCGGGACGTGTGTTGGGCTCTACGTCGGGACGTGTGTTGTGCTCGACATCAGGATTTAGCTTACTTTCAGCTCTACTTCAGGACGTGTGTTGGGCTCTATGTCGGGACGTGTGTTGGGCTCTATGTCGGGACGTGTGTTGGGCTCTACGTCGCGACGTGTGTTGGGCTCTACGTCGCGACGTGTGTTGGGCTCTACAACGAGACGTATGTTGGGCTCTACATCAGGGTTTACCTTACTTTCAGCTCTACGTCGGGACGTGAGTTTGTGTCTACGTCGGGACGTGTGCTGGGCTCTACGTCGGGACGTGTGCTGGGCTCTACGTCGGGACGTGTTTTGGGCTCTACGTCGCGACTTGTGTTGGAGTCTGGCCCGGGACGTGTGTTGGGCTCTACGTCGGGACGTGTGTTGGGCTCTACGTCGGGACGTCGGTTGGCTCTACGTCGGGACGTGTGATGGGCTCTACGTCGGGACGTGGGTTGGGCTCTACGTCGGGACGTGGGTTGGGCTCTACGTCGGGACGTCTGTCGGGCCCTACGTCGGGACGTGGGTTGGGCTCTACGTCGGGACGTCTGTCGGGCTCTACGTCGGGACATCTGTTGGGCTCTACGTCGTGACATGTGTTGGGCTCTGCGTCGGGACGTGTGTTGGTCTCTACGTCAGGATTTAGCTTACTTTCAGCTCTATGTCGGGACGTGTGTTGGGCTCTTCATCGGGACGTGTGTTGGGCTCTACGTCGGGACGTGTGTTGGGCTCTACATCAGGATTTAACTTACTTTTAGCTCTACGTCGGGACGTGTGTTGGGCTCTACGTCGGGACATGCATTGGGCTCTACGTCGGGACGTGTGTTGGGCTCTACGTCGGGACGTGTGTTGGGCTCTACGTCGGGACGTGTGTTGGGCTCTACATCAGGACTTAGCTTACTTTCGGCTCTACGTCGGGTCGTGCGTTGGGCTCTACGTCGGGACGTGCGTTGGGCTCTACGTCGGGACGTGCGTTGGGCTCTACGTCGGGACGTGCGTTGGGCCCTACGTCGGGACGTGTGTTGGGTTCTACGTCTGTAGTTAGCTAACGTTCAGCTCTACATCGAGACGTGTGTTGGGCTCTACGTCTGTAGTTAGCTGACTTTCAGCTGTACGTCGGGACGTGTGTTGGGCTCTACATCAGGATTTAGCTTACTTTCAGCTCTACGTCGGGAAGTGTGTTGGGCTCGACATCAGGATTTAGCTTGTTTTCAGCTCTACGTCGGGACGTGTGTTGGGCTCTACGTCGGGACGTGTGTTGGGCTCTACGTCGGGACGTGTGTTGGGCTCTACATCAGTGTTTAGCTTACTTTCACCTCTACGTCGGGACATGTGTTGGGCTCTCCGTCGGGACGTGTGTTGGGCTCTCCGTCGGGACGTGTGTTGGGCTCTACGTGGGGATTTAGCTTACTTCCAGCTCTACGTCGGGACGTGTGTTGGACTCTACGTCGGGACGTGTGTTGGGCTCTACATCGGAACGTGTGTTGGGCTCTACGTCGGGACGTGGGTTGGGCTCTACGTCGGGACGTGTGTTGGGCTCTACGTCGGGACGTCTGTCGGGCCCTACGTCGGGACGTGGGTTGGGCTCTACGTCGGGACGTCTGTCGGGCTCTACGTCGGGACATCTGTTGGGCTCTACGTCGTGACATGTGTTGGGCTCTGCGTCGGGACGTGTGTTGGTCTCTACGTCAGGATTTAGCTTACTTTCAGCTCTATGTCGGGACGTGTGTTGGGCTCTTCATCGGGACGTGTGTTGGGCTCTACGTCGGGACGTGTGTTGGGCTCTACGTCGGGACGTGTGTTGGGCTCTACGTTGGGACGTGTGTTGGGCTCTGCGTCGCGACGAGTGTTGGACTCTGCGTCGGGACGTGTGTTGGGCTCTACGTCAGGACGTGTGTTGGTCTCTACGTCGGGACGTGTGTTGGGCTCTACGTCAGGACTTGTGTTGGTCTCTACGTCGGGACGTGTGTTGTGCTCTACGTCGGGACTTGTGTTGGGCTCTACGTCAGGACGTGTGTTGGGCTCTACGTCGGGACGTGTGTTGGGCTCTACATCAGGATTTAGCTTTTTTTCAGCTCTACGTGGGGACGTGTGTTGGGCTCGACATCAGGGTTTACCTTACTTTCACCTCTACGTCGGGACGTGTGTTGGGTTCTACGTCGGGACGTATGTGGGGCTCTACGTCGGGACGTGTGTTGGGCTCTACATCAGGATTTAGCTTACTTTCAGCTCTACGTCGGGACGTGTGTTGGGCTCTACATCAGGATTTAAATTACTTTCAGCTCTACGTCGGGACGTGTGTTGGGCTCTACATCAGGATTTAGATTACTTTCAGCTCTAAGTCGGAACGTGTGTTGGGCTCTACGTCGGGACGTGTGTTGGGCTCTACATCAGGATTTAGCGTACTTACAGCTCTACGTCGGGACGTGCGTTGGGCTCTACGTCGGGACGTGCGTTGGGCTCTACGTCGGGACGTGTATTGGGCTCTACATCTGGATTTAGCTTATTTTCAGCTCTACGTCGGGACGTGTGTTGGGCTCTACGTCGCGACGTGTGTTGGTCTCTGCTTCGGGACGTGCGTTGGGCTCTACGTCGGGACGTGCGTTGGGCTCTAAGTCGGGACGTGCGTTGGGCTCTACGTCGGGACGTGTGTTGGGCTCTACGTCGGGACGTGTGTTGGGCTCTACGTCGGGACGTGTGTTCGGCTCTACATCAGGATTTAGCTTACTTTCAGCTCTACGTCGGGACGTGTGTTGGGCTCTACGTCGGGACGTGTGTTGGGCTCTACATCAGGATTTAGCTTACTTTCAGCTCTACGTCGCGACATGTGTTGGGCTCTACGTCGGGACGTGTGTTGGGCTCTACATCAGGGTTTAGCTTACTTTCAGCTCTACGTCGGGACGTGTGTTGCCCTTGACATCAGGATTTAGCTTACTTTCAGCTCTACGTCGGGACGTGTGTTGGGCTCTACGTCGGGACGTGTGTTGGGCTCTAGGTCGGGACCTGTGTTGGGCTCTACGTCGGGACATGTGTTGGAGTCTGCCTCGGGACGTGTGTTGGGCTCTACGTCGGGACGTGTGTTGGGCTCTACATCAGGACGTCTGTTGGGCTCTACATCAGAATTTAGCGTACTTTCAGCTCTACTTCGGGACGTGTGTTGGGCTCTACGTCGGGATGTGTGTTGGGCTCTACATCAGGATTTAGCTTACTTTCAGCTCTACGTGGGGACGTGTGTTTGGCTCGACATCAGGACTTAGCTTACTTTCAGCTCTACTTCGGGACGTGTCTTGGGCTCTACGTCGAGACGTCTGCTGGGCTCTACGTCGGGACATGTGTTGGGCTCTCCATCAGGATTTAGCGTACTGTCAGCTCTACGTCGGGACGTGTGTTGGGCTCTACGTCGGGACGTGTGTTAGGCTCTACGTCGGGACGTGTGTTGGGCTCTACATCAGGATTTAGCTTACTTTCAGCTCTACGTTGGGACGTGTGTTGGGCTCTACATCGGGACGTGTGTTGGGCTCTACCTCAGGATTTAGCGTACTTTCAGCTCTGCGTCGGGACGAGTGTTGGGCTCTACATCTGTAGTTAGATAACTTTCAGATCTACGTCGGGACATGTGTTGGGCTCTACATCGGGACGTGTGTTGGGCTCTACGTCGGGATGTGTGTTGGGCTCTACGTCGGGACGTGTGTTGGGCTCTACGTCGGGACGTGTGTTGGGCTCTACATTGTAGATAGCTAACTTTCAGCTCTACGTCGGCACGTGCGTTGGGCTCTACGTCGGCACGTGCGTTGGGCTCTACGTCGGCACGTGCGTTGGGCTCTACGTCGGGACGTGCGTTGGGCTCTACGTCGGGACGTGCGTTGGGCTCTACGTCGGGACGTGTGTTGGGCTCTACATCAGGATTTAGCTTAATTTCAGCTCTACGTCGGGACGTGTGTTGGGCTCTACGTCGGGACGTGTGTTGGGCTCTACGTCGGGACGTGTGTTGGGCTCCATGTCGGGACTTGTGTTGGGCTCTACGGCTGTTGTTAGCTAACTTTCAGCTCTACGTTGGGACGTATGTTGGGCCCTACGTCGGGACGTGTGTTGGGCCCTAAGTCGGTACGTGTGTTGGGCCCTACGTCGGTACGTGAGTTGGGCCCTACGTCGGGACATGTGTTGGGTTCTACGTCTGTAGTTAGCTAACGTTCAGCTTTACGTCGAGACGTGTGTTGGGCTCTACGTCTGTAGTTAGCTGACTTTCAGCTGTACGTCGGGTCGTGTGTTGGGCTCTACATCAGGTTTAGCTTATATTGAGCTCTACGTCGGGACGTGTGTTGGGCTCTACGTCGGGACGTGTGTTGGGCTCTACGTCGGGACGTGTGTTGGGCTCTACATCAGGGTTTACCTTACTTTCAGCTCTACGTCGGGACGTGAGTTTGTGTCTACGTCGGGACGTGTGCTGGGCTCTACGTCGGGACGTCGGTTGGCTCTACGTCGGGACGTGTGATGGGCTCTACGTCGGGACGTGGGTTGGGCTCTACGTCGGGACGTGGGTTGGGCTCTACGTCGGGACGTCTGTCGGGCCCTACGTCGGGACGTGGGTTGGGCTCTACGTCGGGACGTCTGTCGGGCTCTACGTCGGGACATCTGTTGGGCTCTACGTCGTGACATGTGTTGGGCTCTGCGTCGGGACGTGTGTTGGTCTCTACGTCAGGATTTAGCTTACTTTCAGCTCTATGTCGGGACGTGTGTTGGGCTCTTCATCGGGACGTGTGTTGGGCTCTACGTCGGGACGTGTGTTGGGCTCTACATCAGGATTTAACTTACTTTTAGCTCTACGTCGGGACGTGTGTTGGGCTCTACGTCGGGACATGCATTGGGCTCTACGTCGGGACGTGTGTTGGGCTCTACGTCGGGACGTGTGTTGGGCTCTACGTCGGGACGTGTGTTGGGCTCTACATCAGGACTTAGCTTACTTTCGGCTCTACGTCGGGTCGTGCGTTGGGCTCTACGTCGGGACGTGCGTTGGGCTCTACGTCGGGACGTGCGTTGGGCTCTACGTCGGGACGTGCGTTGGGCCCTACGTCGGGACGTGTGTTGGGTTCTACGTCTGTAGTTAGCTAACGTTCAGCTCTACATCGAGACGTGTGTTGGGCTCTACGTCTGTAGTTAGCTGACTTTCAGCTGTACGTCGGGACGTGTGTTGGGCTCTACATCAGGATTTAGCTTACTTTCAGCTCTACGTCGGGAAGTGTGTTGGGCTCGACATCAGGATTTAGCTTGTTTTCAGCTCTACGTCGGGACGTGTGTTGGGCTCTACGTCGGGACGTGTGTTGGGCTCTACGTCGGGACGTGTGTTGGGCTCTACATCAGTGTTTAGCTTACTTTCACCTCTACGTCGGGACATGTGTTGGGCTCTCCGTCGGGACGTGTGTTGGGCTCTCCGTCGGGACGTGTGTTGGGCTCTACGTGGGGATTTAGCTTACTTCCAGCTCTACGTCGGGACGTGTGTTGGACTCTACGTCGGGACGTGTGTTGGGCTCTACATCGGAACGTGTGTTGGGCTCTACGTCGGGACGTGGGTTGGGCTCTACGTCGGGACGTGTGTTGGGCTCTACGTCGGGACGTCTGTCGGGCCCTACGTCGGGACGTGGGTTGGGCTCTACGTCGGGACGTCTGTCGGGCTCTACGTCGGGACATCTGTTGGGCTCTACGTCGTGACATGTGTTGGGCTCTGCGTCGGGACGTGTGTTGGTCTCTACGTCAGGATTTAGCTTACTTTCAGCTCTATGTCGGGACGTGTGTTGGGCTCTTCATCGGGACGTGTGTTGGGCTCTACGTCGGGACGTGTGTTGGGCTCTACGTCGGGACGTGTGTTGGGCTCTACGTTGGGACGTGTGTTGGGCTCTGCGTCGCGACGAGTGTTGGACTCTGCGTCGGGACGTGTGTTGGGCTCTACGTCAGGACGTGTGTTGGTCTCTACGTCGGGACGTGTGTTGGGCTCTACGTCAGGACTTGTGTTGGTCTCTACGTCGGGACGTGTGTTGTGCTCTACGTCGGGACTTGTGTTGGGCTCTACGTCAGGACGTGTGTTGGGCTCTACGTCGGGACGTGTGTTGGGCTCTACATCAGGATTTAGCTTTTTTTCAGCTCTACGTGGGGACGTGTGTTGGGCTCGACATCAGGGTTTACCTTTCTTTCACCTCTACGTCGGGACGTGTGTTGGGTTCTACGTCGGGACGTATGTGGGGCTCTACGTCGGGACGTGTGTTGGGCTCTACATCAGGATTTAGCTTACTTTCAGCTCTACGTCGGTACGTGTGTTGGGCTCTACATCAGGATTTAAATTACTTTCAGCTCTACGTCGGGACGTGTGTTGGGCTCTACATCAGGATTTAGATTACTTTCAGCTCTAAGTCGGAACGTGTGTTGGGCTCTACGTCGGGACGTGTGTTGGGCTCTACATCAGGATTTAGCGTACTTACAGCTCTACGTCGGGACGTGCGTTGGGCTCTACGTCGGGACGTGCGTTGGGCTCTACGTCGGGACGTGTATTGGGCTCTACATCTGGATTTAGCTTATTTTCAGCTCTACGTCGGGACGTGTGTTGGGCTCTACGTCGCGACGTGTGTTGGTCTCTGCTTCGGGACGTGCGTTGGGCTCTACGTCGGGACGTGCGTTGGGCTCTAAGTCGGGACGTGCGTTGGGCTCTACGTCGGGACGTGTGTTGGGCTCTACGTCGGGACGTGTGTTGGGCTCTACGTCGGGACGTGTGTTCGGCTCTACATCAGGATTTAGCTTACTTTCAGCTCTACGTCGGGACGTGTGTTGGGCTCTACGTCGGGACGTGTGTTGGGCTCTACATCAGGATTTAGCTTACTTTCAGCTCTACGTCGCGACATGTGTTGGGCTCTACGTCGGGACGTGTGTTGGGCTCTACATCAGGGTTTAGCTTACTTTCAGCTCTACGTCGGGACGTGTGTTGCCCTTGACATCAGGATTTAGCTTACTTTCAGCTCTACGTCGGGACGTGTGTTGGGCTCTACGTCGGGACGTGTGTTGGGCTCTAGGTCGGGACCTGTGTTGGGCTCTACGTCGGGACATGTGTTGGAGTCTGCCTCGGGACGTGTGTTGGGCTCTACGTCGGGACGTGTGTTGGGCTCTACATCAGGACGTCTGTTGGGCTCTACATCAGAATTTAGCGTACTTTCAGCTCTACTTCGGGACGTGTGTTGGGCTCTACGTCGGGATGTGTGTTGGGCTCTACATCAGGATTTAGCTTACTTTCAGCTCTACGTGGGGACGTGTGTTTGGCTCGACATCAGGACTTAGCTTACTTTCAGCTCTACTTCGGGACGTGTCTTGGGCTCTACGTCGAGACGTCTGCTGGGCTCTACGTCGGGACATGTGTTGGGCTCTCCATCAGGATTTAGCGTACTGTCAGCTCTACGTCGGGACGTGTGTTGGGCTCTACGTCGGGACGTGTGTTAGGCTCTACGTCGGGACGTGTGTTGGGCTCTACATCAGGATTTAGCTTACTTTCAGCTCTACGTTGGGACGTGTGTTGGGCTCTACATCGGGACGTGTGTTGGGCTCTACCTCAGGATTTAGCGTACTTTCAGCTCTGCGTCGGGACGAGTGTTGGGCTCTACATCTGTAGTTAGATAACTTTCAGATCTACGTCGGGACATGTGTTGGGCTCTACATCGGGACGTGTGTTGGGCTCTACGTCGGGATGTGTGTTGGGCTCTACGTCGGGACGTGTGTTGGGCTCTACGTCGGGACGTGTGTTGGGCTCTACATTGTAGATAGCTAACTTTCAGCTCTACGTCGGCACGTGCGTTGGGCTCTACGTCGGCACGTGCGTTGGGCTCTACGTCGGCACGTGCGTTGGGCTCTACGTCGGGACGTGCGTTGGGCTCTACGTCGGGACGTGCGTTGGGCTCTACGTCGGGACGTGTGTTGGGCTCTACATCAGGATTTAGCTTAATTTCAGCTCTACGTCGGGACGTGTGTTGGGCTCTACGTCGGGACGTGTGTTGGGCTCTACGTCGGGACGTGTGTTGGGCTCCATGTCGGGACTTGTGTTGGGCTCTACGGCTGTTGTTAGCTAACTTTCAGCTCTACGTTGGGACGTATGTTGGGCCCTACGTCGGGACGTGTGTTGGGCCCTAAGTCGGTACGTGTGTTGGGCCCTACGTCGGTACGTGAGTTGGGCCCTACGTCGGGACATGTGTTGGGTTCTACGTCTGTAGTTAGCTAACGTTCAGCTTTACGTCGAGACGTGTGTTGGGCTCTACGTCTGTAGTTAGCTGACTTTCAGCTGTACGTCGGGTCGTGTGTTGGGCTCTACATCAGGTTTAGCTTATATTGAGCTCTACGTCGGGACGTGTGTTGGGCTCTACGTCGGGACGTGTGTTGGGCTCTACATCAGGATTTAGCTTAATTTCAGCTCTACGTCGGGACGTGTGTTGGGCTCTACGTCGGGACGTGTGTTGGGCTCTACGTCGGGACTTGTGTTGGGCTCTACGGCTGTTGTTAGCTAACTTTCAGCTCTACGTTGGGACGTATGTTGGGCCCTACGTCGGGACGTGTGTTGGGCCCTACGTCGGTACGTGTGTTGGGCCCTACGTCGGTACGTGAGTTGGGCCCTACGTCGGGACGTGTGTTGGGTTCTACGTCTGTAGTTAGCTAACGTTCAGCTTTACGTCGAGACGTGTGTTGGGCTCTACGTCTGTAGTTAGCTGACTTTCAGCTGTACGTCGGGTCGTGTGTTGGGCTCTACATCAGGTTTAGCTTATATTGAGCTCTACGTCGGGACGTGTGTTGGGCTCTACGTCGGGACGTGTGTTGGGCTCTACATCAGTGTTTAGCTTACTTTCACCTCTACGTCGGGACATGTGTTTGGCTCTACGTCGGGACGTGTGTTGGGCTCTACGTCCGGACGTGTGTTGGGCTCTACGTCGGGACGTGTGTTGGGCTCTACGTCGGGACGTGTGTTGTGCTCTACGTCGGGACGTGTGTTTGGCTCTACATCGGGACATGTGTTGGGCTCTACGTCGGGATGTGTGTTGGGCTCTACATCAGTATTTAGCTTACTTTGAGCTCTTCGTTGGGACGTGTGTTAGGCTCGGCATCAGGATTTAGCTTACTTTCAGGTCTACGTCGAGACGTGTGTTGGGCTCTACGTCTGTAGTTAGCTGACTTTCAGCTGTACGTCGGGTCGTGTGTTGGGCTCTACGTCGGGACGTGGGTTGGGCTCTACGTCGGGACGTGGGTTGGGCTCTACGTCGGGACGTGGGTTGGGCTCTACATCAGGATTTAGCGTACTTTTAGCTCTACTTCGGGACGTGTGTTGGGCTCTACGTCGGGACGTGGGTTGGGCTCTACGTCGGGACGTGGGTTGGGCTCTACGTCGGGATGTGGGTTGGGCTCTACGTCGGGACGTGTGCTGGGCTCTACGTCGAGACGTGGGTTGGGCTCTACATCAGGATGTAGCGTACTTTTACCTCTACTTCGGGACGTGTGTTGGGCTCTACGTCGGGACGTGTGCTGGGCTCTACGTCGGGACATGTGCTGGGCTCTACGTCAGGACGTGTGTTGGGCTCTACATCAGGATTTAGCGTACTTTTAGCTCTGCTTCGGGACGTGTGTTGGGCTCTACGTCGGGACGTGTGTTGGGCTCTACATCAGGATTTAGCTTACTTTCAGCTCGACGTCGGAACGTGTGTTGGGCTCTACGTCGGGACGTGTGTTGGGCTCTACGTCAGGATTTAGCTTACTTTCAGCTGTACGTCGGGACGTGTGTTGGGCTCTACGTCGGGACGTGTGTTGGGCTCTACGTCGGGAAGTGTGTTGGGCTCTACATCAGGATCTTGCATACTTTCAGTTCTACGTCGGGACACGTGTTATGCTCTAAGTCGGGACGTGTGTTGGGCTCTACATCAGATTTAGCTTACTTTCAGCTCTACGTCGGGACGTGTGTTGGGCTCTACGTCGGGACGTGTGTTGGGCTCTACATCAGGATTTAGCGTACTTTCAGCTCAACTTAGGGACGTGTGTTGGGCTCTATGTCGGGACGTGTGTTGGGCTCTATGTCGGGACGTGTGTTGGGCTCTACGTCGGGATTTAGCTTACTTTCAGCTCTACGTCGGGACGTGTGTTGGGCTCTATGTCGGGAAGTGTGTTGGGCTCTACGTCGCGACGTGTGTTGGGCTCTACGTCGAGACGTATGTTGGGCTCTACATCAGGGTTCAGCTTACTTTCAGCTCTACGTCGGGACGTGAGTTCGGGTCTACGTCGGGTCGTGTGCTGGGCTCTACGTCGGGACGTGTGTTGGGCTCTACGTTGCGACGTGTTTTGGCCTCTACGTCGGGAGGTGTGTTGGGCTCTACATCAGGATTTAGCGTACTTTCATCTCTACTTCGGGACGTGTGTTGGGCTCTACGTTGGGACGTGTGTTGGGCTCTACATCAGGATTTAGCTTACTTTCAGCTCTACGTCGGACATGTGTTGGGCTCTACGTTGGGACGTGTGTTGGGCTCTACATCAGGATTTAGCTTACTTTCAGCTCTACGTCTGGGCGAGTGTTAGGCTCTAAGTCGGGACGTGTGTTGGGCTCTACATCAGGATTTAGCGTACTTTTAGCTCTACTTCGGGACGTGTGTTGGGCTCTACGTCGGGACGTGTGTTGGGCTCTACATCAGGATTTAGCTTACTTTCAGCTCTACTTCGGGACATGTGTTGGGCTCTACGTTGGGACTTGTGTTGGGCTCTACATCAGGATTTAGCTTACTTTCATCTCTACGTCTGGGCGAGTGTTGGGCTCTAAGTCGGGACGTGTGTTGGGCTCTACATCAGGATTTAGCTTACTTTCAGCTCTACGTGGGGACGTGTGTTTGGCTCTACGTCGGGACGTGTGTTGGGCTCTATATCGGGACATGTGTTGGGCTCTACGTTGGGACGTCTGTTGGGATCTACGTCGGGACGTGTGTTGGGGTCTACGTCGGGACGTTTGTTGGGCTCTACGTCGGGACGTGGGTTGGGCTCTACGTCGGGATGTGTGTTGGGCTCTACGTCGGGACGTGGGTTGGGCTCTACGTCGTGACGTGGGTTGGGCTCTTCGTCGGGACGTCTGTTGGGCTCTACGTCGGGATTTAGCTTACTTTCAGCTCTACGTCGGGACGTGTGCTGGGCTCTACGTCGCGACGTGTGTTGGGCTCTACGTCGGGATGTGCGTTGGGCTCTACGTCGGGACGTGCGTTGGGCTCTACGTCGGGATGTGTGTTGGGCTCTACATCAGGATTTAGCTTACTTTCAGCTCTACGTGGGGACGTGTGTTTGGCTCGATATCAGGATTTAGCGTACTTTCAGCTCTACGTCGGGACGTGTGTTGGGCTCTACGTCGGGATGTGTGTTGGGCTCTACATCAGGATTTAGCTTAATTTCAGCTCTACGTGGGGACGTGCGTTTGGCTCGACATTAGGACTTAGCTTACTTTCAGCTCTACTTCGGGACGTGTCTTGGGCTCTACGTCGGGACCTGTGCTGTGCCTTACGTGGGGACGTGTGCTGGGCTCTACGTCGGGACGTGTGCTGGGCTCTACGTCGGGACATGTGTTGGGCTCTTCGTCGGGACGTCTGTTGGGCTCTACGTCGGGTTTTAGCTTCCTTTCAGCTCTACGTCGGGACGTGTGTTGGGCTCTATATCAGGATTTAGCTTACTTTCAGCTCTACGTCGGGACGTGTGTTGGGCTCTACATCAGGATTTAGCTTGTTTTCAGCTCTACGTAGGGAGGTGTGTTGGGCTCTACGTCGGGACGTGTGTTGGGCTCTACCTCGGGACGTGTGTTGGGCTCTACGTCGGGACGTGTGTTGGGCTCTAGATCAGGATTTAGCTTACTTTCAGCTCTACGAGGGGATGTGTGTTGGGCTCGACATTAGGATTTAGCTTATTATCAGCTGTACGTTGGGACGCGTGTTGGGCTCTACATCGGGAAGTGTGTTGGGCTCTAGATCAGGATTTAGCTTACTTTCAGCTCTACGAGGGGACGTGTGTTGGGCTCGACATCAGGATTTAGCTTACTTTCAGCTCTACGTCGGGACATATGTTGGGCTCTACATCGGGACGTATGTTGCGCTCTACGTCGGGACGTGTGTTGGGCTCTACGTCTGGACCAGTGTTGGGCTCTACGTCGGGACGAGTGTTGGGCCCTACGTCGGGACGAGTGTTGGGCTCTACGTCGGGACGAGTGTTGGGCTCTACGTCGGGACGAGTGTTGGGCTCTACATAACCATTTAGCTTACTTTCAGCTGTACGTCGGGATGTGTGTTGGGCTCTACGTCGGAATGTGTGTTGGGCTCGACATCAGGATTTAGCTTACTTTCAGCTCTACGTCGGGACGTGTGTTGGGCTCTACGTCGGGACGTGTGTTGGGCTCTACATCAGGATTTAGCGTACTTTCAGCTCTACTTCGGGACGTGTGTTGGGCTCTACGTCGGGACGTGTGTTGGGCTCTATGTTGGGACGTGTGTTGGGCTCTACGTCGGGATTTAGCTTACTTTCAGCTCTACGTCGGGACGTGTGTTGGGCTCTATGTCGGGACGTGTGTTGGGCTCTACGTCGCGACGTGTGTTGGGCTCTACGTCGAGACGTATGTTGGGCTCTACATCAGGGTTCAGCTTACTTTCAGGTCTACGTCGGGACGTGAGTTCGGGTCTACGTCGGGACGTGTGCTGGGCTCCACGTCGGGACTTCTGTTGGGTTCTACGTTGCACTGTGTGTTGGGCTCTACGTCGAGACGTATGTTGGGCTCTACATCAGGATTTAGCGTACTTTCAGCTCTACTTCTGGACGTGTGTTGGGCTCTACGTTGGGACGTGTGTTGGGCTCTACATCAGGATTTAGCTTACTTTCAGCTCTACGTCGGGACATGTGTTGGGCTCTACGTTGGGACGTGTGTTGGGCTCTACATCAGGATTTAGCTTACTTTCAGCTCTATGTCTGGGCGAGTGTTGGGCTCTAAGTCAGGACGTGTGTTGGGCTCTACATCAGGATTTAGCTTACTTTCAGCTCTACGTGGGGACGTGTGTGTGGCTCTACGTCGGGACGTCTGTTGGGCTCTACGTTGGGACGTGTGTTGGGCTCTACGTCGGGACGTTTGTTGGGCTCTACGTCGGGACGTGTGTTGGCCTCTACGTCGGGACGTGTGTTGGGCTCTACGTCAGGACGTGTGTTGGGCTCTACGTCGGGACGTGGGTTGGGCTCTACGTCGGGACGTGGGTTGGGCTCTACGTCGGGACGTGGGTTGGGTTCTACGTCGGGACGTGGGTTGGGCTCTACGTCGGGACGTGGGTTGGGGTCTAGATCAGGAATTAGCTTACTTTCAGCTCTACGAGGGGACGTGTGTTGGTCTCGACATCAGGATTTAGCTTACTTTCAGCTCTACGTCGGGACATGTGTTGGGCTCTACGTCGGGACGTGTGTTGCGCTCTACGTCGGGACGTGTGTTGGGCTCTACGTCGGGACGCGTGTTGGGCTGCATGTCGGGACGTGTGTTGAGCTCTACGTCGGGACATGTTTTGGGTTCTGCGTCGGGACGTGTGTTGGGCTTTACGTCGCGACGTGTGTTGGGCTCTACGTCGCGACGTGTGTTGGACTCTGCGTCGGGATGTGTGTTCGGTTCTGCGTCGGGACGTGTGTTGGGCTCTACGTCGGGACGTGTGTTGGGCTCTACGTCGGGACGTGTGTTGGGCTCTACATCAGGATTTAGCTTACTTTCATCTCTACGTCGGGACGTGTGTTGGGCTCTACGTCGGGATGTGTGTTCGGCTCTACTTCGGGATGTGTGTTGGGCTCTACATAAGGATTTAGCTTACTTTCAGCTCTACGTGGGGACGTGTGTTTGGCTCGACATCAGGACTTAGCTTACTTTCAGCTCTACTTCGGGATGTGTGCTGGGCTCTGTGTCGGGACGTGTGCTGGGCTCTACGTCGGGACGTGTGTTGGGCTCTTCGTCGGGACGTCTGTTGGGCTCTATGTCAGGATTTAGCTTGTTTTCAGCTCTACATCGGGACGTGTGTTTGGCTCTACGTCGGGACGTGTGTTGGGCTCTACGTCGGGACGTGTGTTGGGCTCTAGATCAGGATTTAGCTTACTTTCAGCTCTACGAGGGGACGTGTGTTGGGCTCGACATCAGGATTTAGCTTACTTTCAGCTCTACGTCGGGACGTGTGTTGGGCTCTACGTCGGGACGTGTGTTGGGCTGTACGTCGCGACGTGTGTTGGGGTGCATGTCGGGACGTGTGTTGAGCTCTACGTCGGGACGTGTTTTGGGCTCTACGTCGGGACGTGTGTTGGGCTCTACGTCGGGATTTAGTTACTTTCAGCTCTACGTCGGGATGTGTGTTGGGCTCTACGTCGGGACGTGTGTTGGGCTCTACGTCGGGACGAGTGTTGGGCTCTACGTCGGGACGAGTGTTGGGCTCTACATAAGGATTTATCTTACTTTCAGCTCTACGTCGGGACGTGTGTTGGACTCTATGTCGGGACGTGTGTTGGGCTCCATGTCGGGACGTGTGTTGGGCTCCATGTCGGGACGTGTGTTCGGATCTACATCAGGATTTAGCTTAATTTCAGCTCTACGTCGGGACGTGTTTTGGGCACTACGTTGGGACGTGTGCTGGGCTCTATGTCGGGACATGTGTTGGGCTCTACATCAGAATTTAGCTTACTTTCAGCTCTACGTGGGGACGTGTGTTGGGCTTGACATCAGGATTTAGCTTACTCTCAGCTCTACGTCGGGACGTGTGTTGGGCTCTACGTCGGGACGTGTGTTAGGCTCTACGTCGGGACGTGTTTTGGGCTCTACGTCGGGAAGTGTGTTGGGCTCTACATCAGGATTTAGCGTACTTTCAGCTCTACGTCGGGACGTGCGTTGGGCTCTACGTCGGGACGTGTGTTGGGCTCTACGTCGGGACGTGTGTTGGGCTCTACGTCGGGACGTCTGTTGGGTTCTACGTCGCGATGTGTGTTGGGCTCTACGTCGAGACGTATGTTCGGCTCTACATCAGGTTTTAGCTTACTTTCAGCTCTACGTCGGGACGTGTGTTGGGCTCTACGTCGGGACGTGTGTTGGGCTCTACGTCGGGACGTGTGTTGGGCTCTATATCAGGATTTAGCTTACTTTCAGCTCTACGTCGGGACATGTGTTGGGCTCTACGTCGGGACGTGTGCTGGGCTCTACGTCGGGACGTGTGCTGGGCTCTACGTCAGGACGTGTGTTGGGCTCTACATCAGGATTTAGCGTACTTTTAGCTCTGCTTCGGGACGTGTGTTGGGCTCTACGTCGGGACGTGTGCTGGGCTCTACGTCAGGACGTGTGTTGGGCTCCACATCAGGATTTAGCTTACTTTCAGCTCTACGTCGGGACGTGTGTTGGGCTCTACGTCGGGACGTGTATTGGGCTCTACATCAGGATTTAGCTTACTTTCAGCTCTACGTCGGGACGTGTGTTGGGCTCTACGTCGGGACGTGTGTTGTTGGGCTCTACGTCGTGACGTGTTTTGGGCTCTACGTCGGGACGTCTGTTGGGTTCTACATCAGGGTTTAGCTTACTTTCACCTCTACGTCGGGACATGTGTTGGGCTCTACGTCGGGACGTGTGTTGGGCTCTACGTCGGGACGTGTGTTGGGCTCTACATCAGGATTTAGCGTACTTTCAGCTCTACGTCGGGACGTGTGTTGGGCTCTACGTCGGGACGTGTGTTGGGCTCTACGTCGGCACGTGTGTTGGGCTCTACATCAGGATTTAGCTTACTTTCAGCTCTACGTCGGGAAATGTGTTATGCTCTTTGTCGGGACGTGTGTTGGGCTCTACATCAGATTTAGCTTTCTTTCAGCTCTACGTCGGGACTTGTGTTGGGCTCTACATCAGGATTTAGCTTGTTTTCAGCTCTACTTCGGGACGTGTGTTGGGCTCTACATCGGGACGTGTGTTGGGCTCTACATCAGGATTTAGCTTACTTACAGCTCTACGTCGGGACATGTGTTGGGCTCTACGTTGGGACGTGTGTTGGGCTCTACATCAGGACTTAGCTTACTTTCAGCTCTACGTCGGGACGTGTGTTGGGCTCTACGTTGGGATGTGTGTTGGGCTCTACATCAGGATTTAGCTTACTTTCAGCTCAACGTCGGGATGTGTGTTGGGCTATACGTCGGGATGTCTGTTGGTCTCTACGTCGGGACGTGTGTTGGGTTCTACATCAGGATTTAGCTTACTTTCACCTCTATGTCGGGACGTGTGTTGGGCTCTACGTCGGGACGTGTGTTGGGCTCCATGTCGGGACGTGTGTTGCGCTCTACGTCGGGACGTGTGTTGGGCTCTACGTCGGGACGTGTGTTGGGCTCCATGTCGGGACGTGTGTTGGGTTCTACGTCGGGACGTATGTGGTGGGCTCTACGTCGGGACGTGTGGTGGGCTCTACGGCGGGACGTGTGTTGGGCTCTACATCAGGATTTAGCTTACTTTCAGCTGTACGTCGGGACGTGTGTTGGGCTCTACGTTGGGACGTGTGTTGGGCTCTACGTCGGGACGTGTGTTGGGCTTTACGTCGGGACGTGTGTTGGGCTCTACGGCGGGATGTGTGTTGGGCTCTACGTCGGGACGTGTGTTGGGCTCTATATCAGGATTTAGCTTACTTTCAGCTGTACGTCGGGACGTGTGTTGGGCTCTATATCAGGATTTAGCTTACTTTCAGCTGTACGTCGGGACGTGTGTTGGGCTCTACGTCGAGACATGTGTTGGGCTCTACATCAGGATTTAGCTTACTTTCAGCTCTACGAGGGGACGTGTGTTGGGCTCGACATCATTTTTTAGCTTACTTTCAGCTCTACGTCGGGACGTGCGTTTGGCTCTACGTCGGGACGTGCGTTGGGCTCTACGTCAGGACGTGCGTTGGGCTCTACGTCGGGACGTGTGTTGGGCTCTACATCAGGATTTAGCGTACTTTCAGCTCTACGTCGGGACGTGTGTTGGGCTCTACGTCGGGACGTGTGTTGGGTTCTACGTCGCGACGTGTGTTGGGCTCTACGTCGAGACGTATGTTGGGCTCTACGTCGGGGTTTAGCTTACATTCAGCTCTACGTCGGGACGTGTGTTGGGTTCTACGTCGCGACGTGTGTTGGGCTCTACGTCGAGACGTATGTTGGGCTCTACATCAGGATTTAGCTTACTTTCAGCTCTACGTCGGGACGTGTGTTGGGTTCTACGTCGCGACGTGTGTTGGGCTCTACGTCGGGACGTGTGCTGGGCTCTACGTCGGGGTTTAGCTTACATTCAGCTCTACGTCGGGACGTGTGTTGGGCTCTGCGTTGGGACGTGTGTTGAGCTCTACGTTGGGACGTCTGTTGGGCTCTACGTCGGGACGTTTGTTGGGCTCTATGTGGGGGTTTAGCATACATTCAGCTCTACGTCGGGACGTGTGTTGGGCTCCACGTCGGGACGTGTGTTGGGCTCCATGTCGGGACGTGTGTTGGGCTCTACGTCGGAACGTGTGTTGGGCTCTATGTCTGTAGTTAGCTAACTTTCATCTCTACGTCGGGACGTGTGTTGGGCTCTACGTCGGGACGTGTGTTGGGCTCTACGTCGGGACGTTTGTTGGGCTCTACGTGGGGGTTTAGCATACATTCAGCTCTACGTCGGGACGTGTGTTGGGCTCCACGTCGGGACGTGTGTTGGGCTCCACGTCGGGACGTGTGTTGGGCTCCATGTCGGGACGTGTGTTGGGCTCTATGTCTGTAGTTAGCTAACTTTCATCTCTACGTCGGGACTTGTGTTGGGCTCTACGTCGGGACGTGTGTTGGGCTCTACGTCGGGACCTGTGTGGGGCTCTACGTCGGGACGTGTGTTGGGCTCTACGTCGGGACGTGTGTTGGGCTCTACATCAGGATTTAGCTTACTTTCAGCTCTACGTCGGGACGTGTGTTTGGCTCTACGTCGCGACGTGTGTTGGGCTCTACATCAGGATTTAGCTTCCTTTCAGCTCTACGTCGGGACGTGTGTTGGGCTCTACGTCGGGACGTGTGTTGGGCTCCACGTCGGGACGTGCGTTGGGCTCTACCTCGGGACGTGTGTTGGGCTCTACGTCGGGACGTGTGTTGGGCTCTACGTCGGGACGTGTATCGGGCTCTGCGTCTGTAGTTAGCTAAATTTGAACTCTACGTCGGGACGTGCGTTGGGCTCTACGTCGGGACGTGCGTTGGTCTCTACGTCGGGACGTGCGTTGGGCTCTCCGTCGGGACGTGTGTTGGGCTCTATATCAGGATTTAGCTTACTTTCGGCTCTACGTCGGGACGTGTGTTGGGCTCTACGTCGGGAAGTGTGTTGGGCTCTACGTCGGGAAGTGTGTTGGGCTCTACATCGGGAAGTGTGTTGGGCTCTAAGTCGGGACGTGTGTTGGGCTCTACGTCGGGAAGTGTGTTGGGCTCTACATCAAGATTTAGCTTCTATTCAGCTCTACGTCGGGACGTGTGTTGGGCTCTACGTCGGGACGTGTGTTGGGCTCTACGTCGGGACATGTGTTGGGCTCCACATCAGGATTTAGCTTACTTTCAGCTCTACGTCGGGACGTGTGTTGGGCTCTACGTCGGGACGTGTGTTGGGCTCTACGTCGGGAAGTGTGTTGGGCTCTACGTCGGGACGTGTGTTGGGCTCCACGTCGGGACGTGCGTTGGGCTCTACCTCGGGACGTGTGTTGGGCTCCACGTCGAGACGTGTGTTGGGCTCTACGTCGGGACGTGTGTTGGGCTCTACGTCGGGACGTGTGTTGGGCTCTACATCAGGATTTAGCTTACTTTCAGCTCTACGTCGGGACGTGTGTTGGGCTCTACGTCGGGACATGTGTTGGGCTCTACGTCGGGACGTGTGTTGGGCTATACGTCGGGACATGTGTTGGGCTCTACATCAGGATTTAGCATACTTTCAGCTCTACGTCGGGACGTGTGCTGGGCTCTACGTCGGGACGTGTGCTGGGCTCTACGTCGGGACGTGTGCTGGGGTCTACGTCGGGGTTTAGCTTACATTCAGCTCTACGTCGGGACGTGTGTTGGGCTCTGCGTCGGGACGTGTGTTGAGCTCTACGTTGGGACGTCTGTCGGGCTCTACGTCGTGACGTTTGTTGGGCTCTACGTGGTGGTTTAGCATACATTCAGCTCTACGTCGGGACGTGTGTTGGGCTCCATGTCGGGACGTGTGTTGGGCTCTACGTCGGAACGTGTGTTGGGCTCTATGTCTGTAGTTAGCTAACTTTCATCTCTACGTCGGGACGTGTGTTGGGCTCTACTTCGGGACGTGTGTTGGGCTCTACGTCGGGACATGTGTTGGGCTATACGTCGGGACGTGTGTGGGGCTCTACATCACGATTTAGCTTACTTTCTGCTCTACGTCGGGACGTGGGTTCGGTTCCACGTAGGGACGTGTGTTGGGCTCTACGTCGGGACGTGTGTTGGGCTCTACTTCGGGACTTGTGTTGGGCTCTACATCAGGATTTAGCTTCCTTTCAGCTCTACGTCGGGACGTGTGTTGGGCTCTACTTCGGGACTTGTGTTGGGCTCTACATCACGATTTAGCTTACTTTCTACTCTACGTCGGGACGTGGGTTCGGTTCCACGTAGGGACGTGTGTTGGGCTCTACGTCGGGACGTGTGTTGGGCTCTACTTCGGGACTTGTGTTGGGCTCTACATCAGGATTTATCTTACTTTCTGCTCTACGTTGGGACGTGGGTTGGGTTCTACGTAGGGACGTGTGTTGGGCTCTACGTCGGGACGTGTGTTGGGCTCTACGTCGGGAAGTGTGTTGGGCTCTACGTCGGGAAGTGTGTTGGGCTCTACATCAAGATTTAGCTTCCTTTCAGCTCTACGTCGGGACGTGTGTTGGGCTCCACGTCGGGACGTGTGTTGGGCTCTACGTTGGGACGTGTGTTGGGCTCTACGTCTAGACGTGTGTTGGGCTCTACATCAGGATTTAGCTTACTTTGAGCTCTATGTCGGGACGTGTGTTGGGCTCTACGTCGGGACGTGCGTTGGGCTCTACGTCGGGACGTGCGTTGGGCTCTACGTCGGGATTTAGCTTACTTTCAGCTCTACGTCAGGACGTGCGTTGGGCTCTACGTCGGGACGTGCGTTGGGCTCTACGTCGGGACGTGCGTTGGGCTCTACGTCTGTAGTTAGCTAACTTTCGGCTCTACGTCGGGACGTGCGTTGGGCTCTACGTCGGGACATGTGTTTCTAAGCAGAGAATAGAAACGCTTCCGCAAGTCTATTAAGATTCCTGATAAGATGGTAAAAGGAAAAGCAAAGAAAGAAGTCTGTCTTATTTGATGGGGACAGGAAATAACACCGTATTACATAACCCATTAAATGTTCCAAGCTTTACTTCACACTAAAGCTCAATGCCAATGGTTTTATATATGTGTGTGTGTGTTTTTGTAAAAACCTGTGTAGCTGTTCTGGCAGATCTGCACTGATCCATTGCCATAATTTTTTTTTCCCAGTGGTTCAAATCTCTGACACCAACCCAGTGCTCTAGTACAAAAATACTAGAGTACAATAGTTCAATTTCTAGTGCTAAGGTCTAAATTGTTTTCCCTGTGGTTTGAGAGTGAAAATTTGGCACATCAAACAGGCCACAAGATCATCCAAATTAAACTTCATCCAAACAATTGAACCCACTCCTGTAAACACAGTAAGCAAATTTATATCCAAGCATTTGGCTTTACATTGTTTCGAATTATTTGCTAGCATATATGGAACGTGATAAAACAGGTGATTACTCAATCACTGGCATAAAATGCACCAAAAATAAATATAAGCTAATATTAGTTGGCAAGTTCTGAATGATCCAGAGGTTCCCTTTAACATGCGCATTTGAGCTTCAGATTTGGGAAAGAAAAAGTTTTCTTTTAGTCTTGAGTGTTCACGGATTACGTCCACTGCATAGTAAACTGCTTTTCATGGTATTTTAATAGCACTGTGGTGTTAAAAATACGCGCGTAACTATAGTATCATTTTGCCAGAATGCATTTAAAGAGTATGCTGAAAGATATATTTCAATGGCAAATGGTGACAGAACAAGAATATATTGGGGGTGCTTTCTTTGGAGATTTAATGGGTCACTTCTTAAATATACATGAAGTGGTAAAGCCGCAAAGGACCGGCTACATTGAATGAGGGTCTCACTCCAAAATCACTGAGGGAATTTTTTAACACTTTGGATCTGATCTAAATGTTCACTTGGTGTAAACATCTGGAAGATGTTTACTTTCTACAGTTACAGCCCAGGCCAACCGAGGAGAGAGGAGTGATGGCCTGTAGTGAGTTATGTGCTCAGCATTGTTGCCCAAAGGCCAGTGTAGTTGAAGGGACACCGGCCTAACTGCATCTGTGCTGAGGAGTAGCCAGAGAAGGCGTGCCGTTTAAGTAGGTCTTTAATTTGAAGGAGCCCAACTGAAAGGCATCCTGTCTCTGGATGCAGCCATTGACTGTTCCCTGCTGCAAGGCATTGGCATACACATGCATGGCCCTGTTACACAGTCTGACGCATGGCTTCTCATAGGATAGGACCCAGAAATGCTTGAGCTGCCTGCCTTTTCTCAAAGGGGCTCTACGCACACAGATGCTAGCATACCTCCATGGAGCTCCCCCTAAGAAGTCTGTGGCAATGCTGCATACAGCAATTGCCTGTGATTTTCTCGTGGTTCTTCCCTTTAGTTGCAAAAGGATTTGAGCAAAGCTAGTTTGTTCCTTCCAGCATGGGCCACGTTCTCTGTGCAGGTGCACCACTGTAATTAAAACTGGAGTAACTCTAATGACTCCCATTTACTCAGGTTACTGCAAGCTGGTCCTGAGATGAAGCATAGATCTTGCTGCCTCCTCCTCCTAACATAATTGTTAAGGACATAAACTACAACTGTGTTCACTGTGACTACTGAACTAGAGGGTAAACAGGCTTAGCACAGTAATATAGAGGATTTAAAGTCATGGGTTCTTATGCCTGTTAACGGTCTAGTTCCAAAGATCTGATCCAGGTTCTGTTTATCTGTGGTGTAAATCTAGACTAATTCGATGTGCTCAGTGGAATTGTGGCTGTATAAAGCTGAATGAGAAGAGAATCAGCATGTAGGTATCAAACGTGGTGGACAGATGTCCCCTTCAGGATTCTTCTGTTTCAGTGGTAGGGGATATCACCTCCAGCTTTTCTTCAGTCACCTGCAACAATCTGGCAAACTCGACTGCAGAAAAAGCAGTCTTTCTGCTACCTAGGAGAGATATTCTACCGTTATACTTCAACCCTGTGTGAAGAAGGGACATCCGTTCATTGCTTGAAAATAGGACTTGGAGGCAGCTCCTCAGTAAAATTTAAGCCAAATATAGTTTCTGCCCTTCTGAAATATTTTGAAGGGAAGGAAAGAAGCGGAGGACTGTCATACTAAGAACTTCTACCTTCATGTTTTTATAAAACTCGTGGGTCACTGCCCTTGTTTTTCACCTGGACAGCTGCATCTAAAGGCCTGTAAGGCTCGAGAGATTAAATGCATTGCAAGTATAAGAGCGGAAAGACACCTAAAGACAGCATAACCTGGATTCCATCTTTCAGTTTTTAAGAAATGCTGAATTTTGATAATGATATTACATAAGGTAAATTAGGAGTTATTTTTTGGTATCCATCCAAACCTTCCTGGGTAAGATGTGATTTGACCTAAAGAGGAGACAGGCTCAAGAAGAAAACCAGACATGCAAAATTGTTTGGCTGTTCTTGCTTGCTCTGATAAATACCACGGCCGGAGCTAGGGTAGCTTCTCTGAAAAGATGACTGTATTTATCATGCTATCAGATGTTTACTAAAAAGAATTATGCTCTTACTCAGTGGTATTGTAATAGAGGACATAAATTAACACAGTGTTTTGGAACTATGCATATTTTTTTCAGCCAAACATTTGGCCTGCGGCCCAGATAACAATGAGGTTTAGGGCAAAGCTGTGCACTCTGAGTAACCCATGGGATCAACAGCTCCCTTTCCCAACACACATTTTATTTTTACCTTTCCATTCTGTCTCTTCCTTCCCAATTGGAAAAGCAAAATTGAGACAGTAATGAAAACAATGAGACACAATACATTGATTCAAGGATTCCAAGTGCTCCTTGCCCATATACATCTTCCGTGTCCTTTTTGGTCATCAAAATGCCTTTGAATTAAGGAGGAACTTAGAGCAATGCTCTCAGGCAAGAGAAAGAGAGACCATGTGAGGTGGAAAGATGGGTCTGCAAGACAGGGACAACTTGGAAAGCCATACTCTAAGACTGCAAAACCTCTTTCTTCAGTGAAAAGATACATACTGATCATTTCCTCATTGGTTACTGCCATCACACACAAGGCAACTCGCTTCTCCTGTTCCGGCGTAAAACTGGCCAGTTTTTTTTTCCTTCTCTTTTAGGGCTCAAACTGGCAAAGTGCATGTTAAGGTTCAAGGCCTTGAGAAACTCTGGAGCAACTGGAAAGTTCTCCTGGGTTATAGTATCATTTACTGATAGAGCTTTACCTCTGCTGATGCCCCTATTACTGTCCACAAAGTCAGACTCCTCTGCTTACGGATTTGTTAAGAGCAGTCTTCTAAAGGACACACTCCCTTGGCCTTTAGGGACCAGCATAAAACTCGCATACAGTGCCCGTGTTTTCAGGAGACTAAGACTCTGGCTGGTTGCCAACACAAGTGAGAAAAGGATAATGGATCTTATCCCTTTGAAGAACAGACACAATATAGCAGCCTTTCTCCTCCATCCCCTTTGAAGTACACGACAACACAGAGGAGACAATGAAAAAGACGGAAATTTAATGTGAATGCACCTAGGAGTAATCAAAAAAAGATCCTCTTCTGCAATTTGACCAGAAAAGCACACCCTTCTCGAAGGAAGGAACTCCCATCTAAAAGGAAGTTCATTCAGAGTGAGGGAGGTCATGAATGTGCAGCATACGGCATATGCTACACCTGTTCCTTATACAGACACTCATGGGGTTAAGAGAGATGATATGGTTGATCTAATCTAATGGTACACTGTGGCCAAGACGGAAAGCCAAGTCTCCTGTTACCATCCTCACTCCCACTGTTTGTGTCATGCCATTTCTGGGTTCATCAGAACACTTCATGAGGCAATTCAATCATTCAACCCAACAGAAAACCAGTCCAAGCAAAAAAGAAATGGATTTGCCCTCTTCTGGGCTAGTAAGCTCAGTCAGCAATGGACAGAGCAGGAAAGAACTGGTAGCACTGAGAGTGGCACTGAGAGTGGCGACTGGAAAGGAAGAAGACCACTCTCACTGGGCAGCAGTGTGTGGCTAGTCTGGTTCTTGGCATGCAGTAAGACTACCCTTGAATGGAATCAGTTCCTCAGTCTCACTCTTCACAAAGCATGCTGATTAATTAGTGCACAGCAAATTTGTATCATACCTTATTGCGCAGTAACTTCCAATGGCAGACATAGCTCTTCTCACGCTGGCAAAGCTTCATAAACCAATAGGGCAGCAGGGATCAATGCCAGCAGGGAAGCTGTCTCTGCTTTGACAGGGAAAAAAAAAAATCTAAGAAGAGATGCTTTCCTTCCAGAAAGGCAGTGAGACACAACTGCTGTGTTCTCTCATAGGTACCCACTGGGGTGGAAAATGTTTTCCCTGTGGGAATGCTGCTTTCAGCAAGGTGTCAGAGAACAATGCTGTCACCAGCCCCAGCCACATATGATTTCCATGTCTCTTTCTATCTTTTCTTCTCACATAGTTACTTGTGCGCTTTATCTGGCTGGAGCAGGGCCATTTATCTCCTATGGTACATTGCTTCCCAGGTCAAGTCTGCCTCTCCCTTCCCCCTTCTCTCCTCAACAGCTTGAAAAACATACCTTAAATTCTGTAAAGTAATCGAAGGCCTTGTTCTCTGCCATCAAAAGAGTCTAAAGGGCTTGCTGTGAAAGATGCTGGACAGTTCTGGTACTGGCAACCTCCGTACTCCTGCCAGCCAAAATTCTGCTCGTGACGAGACTAAGACTATATCTCTCCACTACCGCTCTCTTCTGCCACTGCCAAAAGAGGAGTGAGAATAAAGCAGGATCCTCAGGGTCTCTGTACTGAAAGCAACTAAGGAGCAAAGAAGTGAGAATAGAAGCTGAAATGAAGGACTGAAGAGCACGCAGTAGGAAGAATGGATATGTGTGATTTGTGGTGTTGTATGAGCACCTGGAGTTTCAGTATGCCTGGGTCTATCCCATCTACACTCCACTTACTCTTAAACTGGGCTGTGAGAATAAATTTAGTGTTGCCTGCAGATGTGTAACCACTTCTCATACTGTACCTTTTCCGCTTGGCAAGAAAGCACTATCTCTAGCTAAAAGCTGAAAGTAAAGCTGTCTCTGTTTTTTGTGCACAGACTGACAGGTCAGTCTGTGTTGCTTCCCTCTGGTGAGGAAACTCCTGAGAGTATTGAGTCATTGGTTTCCTGCCATTGCTGGGGCAGAGCAGAAGCACAGTGTCTGACCTCAAAGAGGACTCAGTTCAGGGCTCCTACTTCTGCAACATTAATGACTGAATTTTGCAGATACTGACATTTCACCTCAGCAAATGGTAGTCTGACAAGGACTGGCAAATAGGGAAGCTCAGAGAGGAGCCAACACATACCTGATTCCCACAGAGTCTGTTGTCTTCCTGCAAACAGATGACCTTCACAGACAGCCAGGTGGCAAGCACGTGGGAACACTTGGAATTTTTAGAGGAAAAATGTGGCAGGCTTTTTTTTGCAGCAGGTATTTGCTCATCCTCTTGCTGACTCTCCATTTCCCAATTACCTGCAAAATGCCTTCTTTTAGAGAAGACTCCCATAGAAAGGTTTACTGCACGAGTGTTTACTGTTTAAGAGTTTCAGTCCAGAGCAAGTATGTCACAAATTCTGTCCCTTCTGGCAATCGGCCCTTAGCAAAAGATTTCTCTAATGTTTAAACTGAATGGCGGCATGCGTGTGCATTTCGTACTGACAAGTAAGAGGTTACGGCTGTCGGGGGCAGTTTGTTCATGAGCCAGCCAATTTTGTAGCAAGGATGCATTGGATCTGCGATGGAGGAACATTATGGTTTCTATTCCTCTGACAAACGTGCACGCTTCAAATGATGCCAGTCCTTCCTCAGCTTATCCTAGTGCTCACTGCAATTTATATGCCAAAACCATTGCTATTCCTCTCCCTGGCATCCCAGCTGGGAGAGCTCTGGGAAGGGAGAGAATCAATTTTCCTGGCAAGCAGTAGGTCACATGGCAGCATGTTTTGCCCATTTTTTCTCTGCCAAGCCCCATCCTAACATACCCTTGTCCTCTGCCGATTCTGATAGGCTGGTCTTTTTCCAGAGTGGACTGGGAAACTAGCTAAAAAAATAAAACAATCAACCAGCTTCTGCTCAATGCCAGATGCTGTGCTTTGTAAAAATGGCTCAGGTGAGATCCTGCTGGCCAAGTCAGTAGGAGATTTGCCAGTGGTGTACAGGATGCCACATCAGGCTTTTCCAGCAAGAAGCAGTCTTGGAATTTATTACAGAAAGTATCCTTTCATACTAACAACAACCACCCGCAAGATTTGGTTCCAAAGGAGTCCAAAATGCAGTGTACAGACTGGATGTAGAGGTGTAATGGATTAAGGATGGGAAATGTTTCTTTCGGATTCATTTTCAAGACAGCAGTTTTCCTATTTTTTTATGCCAGGCCAGACACTTCAAAAACTACAGGCATAACTGCTTCATGCTGTAGCCTGAATCGCTTCAACCATTCTGTCAGAGACATCCTCCCTGCACTAGTAATTTTCATCCCTCCTCTACCTCAGTTCACCTATATGCAGAATACAGCTAATAACATCCCCTCAAGTAAAGCACCTTCCATTGACTGTCTTGCTGAATATCGTGGTCAGCTGTTTTGGTCGTGGACTATTTTTTACCCCATGAATTACTGGGCAGCATCCAGCATAACTGGGAACTCTCAGTACTCCTATAATAAAAGAAGTACTTGTAACACTGGCACCATTCATAAGGCAGCATGCCATCCTAACCACCAGCTTAACCCATCAGCTCTCGGCACATTCCCAGGTTTAGGCTTGGAATCTTGATGACTATGACAGACCACCAGGATACATGTCCAGCTGTTAGGATGTGCTTCTTTCCCCTTCCTCTGACAGGTACCAGGCTACCAGAGTCTAAGCAGCAACCTGCAAGATGGCTCAAGGCTTCCACTGGGAGACCATTTCCTATGCCAGCAAGCAGTGCCTGGCATCTTCCATGGCTCACTCCTGCTCACTGTCATTTGTATTCCAAAATTAAGCCTCAAAATTAATGAGGAGATTAAGTTAGAGAATAAGATTCAAAGTTCTAGGTTGCTGCAAACAAGACACCTTGGATTAATCAGCATACATGTTTAAAACAGATTATAATGACTGGTGGTGTCAAAGTGGAGCTGAAAAATACAGTTTATAAAAGCGCTGGATTAAGCAGGCAGCTTCATGGCATCAGGCAAAGCAGAGGGAATAACTGCATCACTGAAAAGCATACACGTCTGCTTAACTCTGACTCAAAAAGATGCATATGCCTGTGTCCAAATTTGCATCTGATTGGCTTTGTTCTTAAAAAAGATACTCGAGTGTTTTGCTGTACTTCAGCATGACACAAGAAACAGGCGTGCAGTACCAAAGCAAGCACAAGCCACATCAATGCACGTGCAAAAGACCAAAGGCTTTGCACTTATTGTGTGAAATATGATTATTACCAAAAGGCAAGTGCACATGCAAAAAGATTTCTAGTGCACTCAATGTGATTTGCCAGTGTGTCGCATGCTGATCAACACAGCACACTGCAGTCCTAATTCTGGAGTCCTTAAAATCAACTGTGCACTACAGCTGCATATGATAAGTGCTTCACTGTCGGATTTTCCTTACTTCAGATTTGTTCCTCTTTGGACATCTTTCTAAGTTGGTTTTATTTTATGAACTGTTTTAGTTGCTTGAGTCTCTTTTCATTCATGTTAGCAGACCAGTCAGAGCAGGGACTAGCAATGGGGCTCTGGTCTTCCCTATGACACTGACTTTCCAGCAATCATTGGGCAAGCTCCTGAAACTCTGGGACTACTGAGGATTAAAGGCCCTTTATGCTCTCCTGCCAAAACTGGGGTGACAGGAAGTGGATGTGACTTCAGTTTGCTGTAAAGTTTCTTTTGCTTGTGAAAAGGGCATTTCTAGGTCTCCCTCTCTCCCTGCCTCCATTTATCCAGGTCCCTGTTGATTGTGGGAAGTGTGGTGGGTTTCCACTGGCGCTTTTGTTGTATTTTCTTCCTCTGGTTGAGGAAAGGAAGTGATGGAGCACCTTGGTGGGCACTCAACAGCCAGCCAAGGTCAACCCATGGCAGTTTGCTTCTACTGGGCTCTCTGTTCCTGTTTTTTCCTTCTTGCATGTTTCTTGTACCCCATCGCTTTTGAAAGTTTCTACCTCTCCGTTCCTGTCTTTTAACTTCTCACTTAAGTCTCTTGAACCCAGTCGCTTTTTAAATTTTCTTGCAACCTCTCTCTTGCTCTCCCCCTCCCTGACCTAATTTTAATTTCTTGCCTATGTTTCTCGTCTCCTGTTGTTTTTCACATTTTTGCCTGCATCCCTTTACGCAGGTCCATATACCTATTCTTTTAATTCTTGTACCCTTTCACATTTAAAATATTCTTTCTGCTTTTCCCTCTGTCCATCTCCCTGTCTCTAGTTCTTAATTCTTCCCTCTGTGTCCTCTACCCAACCACTTCTTCAGTTTTGCTTCTTCCATCTGTCACCCTGCCCCCATGTGTTATTTCTTGCCTGTGTTTCCCGTACTCCATCGCTTTTTGAAATATTTGTTCTACATGTGTTTCTATTTGGCTCCCTGTTTCTATTTTTAATTTCTTGCCTATGTTTCTTTTCCCCTGTTGCTTTAGAATTTGTCCCTGGCCCTTGTTTTGCCTCTGTCTCGTCAGTCCCTTCTGCCTCACTCCCCATCTCTCCCATTTGTCTCTCAGTCCCTATTTTCTGGTGCAATCTCTCAGCTCTCCTCTCTACACCCTTGTCCCCCTCTCCATCCCTCTCTTGTTCATGGTGTCCCATTTTCTGGCTCCCTCTCCCAATTTCTTAATGCTTTCCCGTGTTTCTTGTGCCTCACTGCATTGCAATTTCTCTTTCTCATTTTCCCTCCCTCTGGCACCCTGTCCCTCCTTTTTTAATTCCTCTCTCTGTCCTGTATGCTCTCACTTAAAAAAAAAAAAAAATTCTTCCTCAATTTTCTTCTATCCACCTCCCCAACCCTATTTTTAAATTATTTCTGTTTCTTGTACCCTGTTGCTCTTAAAGATTTCTATCTACTTTTATCCCACATCCTGTCTTTATTTTTTAATTATGCCTTATCTTTCCTTACCACCATCCTTTTAAATTTTTCTTTCTCTGTCTCCATTTTTGTTGGCTGTCACTTTCTGTATTTTTATATCTTTCCCCTTTATTTCCCTAATCCCTATTGCTTACACTGTATTTTCTACATCTACTCTTTGCTTTTTGATATCTTAAGTTTTAACTTTTTCTTTTTCTTCAGTGCCTTTGCTTTATAGATTTTTCTTTCTACTTCTCCATTACTATTTTTATTTTTTTCCCTTATTTCCTTAATCCCCATCACTTTTAAAAGTTTCTGTCTACAGACTTGCTTGTCTGTGTTTCACTGTCACGGTTTGGCTGGTCCAGAATCACAGCCCAGCAATGCTCAGCAGGCTGTTAGCAGTTTGAGTCAGCTACAGGTGTAGCCCGGACCATTGTGTCATGCTCAGTATAAAGCGGGAAGGTTTGCTGAGGAAGGGGATCTCCCGCGGGGCTCCTGCAGGGCTCTCTCCTTTCCCTGCTTCTCCTTGCTCCCGAGGACCCCTCTCCTGTCGATCGTGGCTGCTGCACGTTCATTTGGCCCAGTGTAACTTTGCATGCCTCTGTTGGTAGTGGTGCTGTCTCGTTAAACCCGATTTCACTTCGACCCGCAGGTCTCCTCCCCTTTTCTCGACGCCCCTCCCTGGCTAGTGAGGGGTCATCGGGGGACAGGGCAGCTGTTGCCGTGTAGCCCCGGACACGGGCTGGAGGGGCACGTTCGCTGCCTTTTCTGTCCATCGCCCCCGGATTTCCTCAGAGCCCGCGCTTCTTAAATGGGCTTTCTGCGCGTTTCAGTTCGCTTTGCGGCGCTCTGCTGCCACCATGCGGCCAAGGGCAGGTACTGCAGCCCCGACCCGCGCATGCGCGGTGTCGCTCGCTGTTTCCACGCTGCCGTTCGCCCGCAGCGGCCATGCGAGACCGCGGGGGCTGCCTGGCGCCGTCTGCTGCCTCCCGGTAAGGCAGCCCCGCTGCCGCTCCGCGGGCGCGGGGCCGGCGCTGCCGTTCTGCCCCTCGCCCTCTGCCCGTTCGCGCGCCGGCTCCGGCCCCTCCGGCGCGTCGGTGGTGGGCGGGGCAAGCGCGTGCCGGGCAAACGCGTGCCCGGCAGCAGCACGGCGGCGCGCCGGGGGAGGGCCGAGGCCACCGGTGAGGCGAGCGAGTCATCCCTTTCGGCGGGTGCGCGGGGTCTCCTGGTCGGCGGCGGCCCGGAGGTGCCGTCCCGCTCCCTTCTCCCGCCCCTGGTGCGCGTGCTTTGGCGCTGCCCAGCGGTGCTCCCGCCCGCCCAGGGGTGTGTCTTCCATGCTCCCCCCGCCCGGCAGGGGGCGCGCTTTGCCGCATCCCCCCGTCCTGGTGGGCGCGTGTTCCTGCATCCTGTCGCGCCGCCGGAAGCGTCACTTCCGCCTCTCTCCCCGCCCCTCCGGGGCGCGTGGCTTCCTGCACTCTCCGGTGCACCGCCCGGCAGTGCGAGTCGCGGCAGGAGCGGCGCGGTCACCGAACGTTGCGGGGCTGGGGCTGCGGCTGGGGCTCTTCTGGCTCGGGCTCCGCCGGGGGAGCGGGTGAGTGGGGAGCGGGCGATCGACCGGTGGGTCCCGGGGAAAGCCGTGAGGCGGGCGGCCAGGCCGGCGGGGCCCGTGTCGGAGGCGCGGAGCGGGGGGGGGCTGCGGGCGGAGCCGCGCCGTGTGGGAAGGAGCGGGGGGGAGCCGCGCCGTGGGGGGGAGGGTGGGGAGGGCGATGTCCCCGCAGGGCCGGAAGCCGGGCAGGCGCCTCTCGCGACACGGCGGGAGCGGCGGTCCCGGGGCGCGGCGCTGCCGGGCTGCCCTGCCGGTGCGCCGGAGCGGGCCGGGCGGTGCTCGCCGGTGTCTGGGGCGGGGCGGCGGGGCCTGCTCGGTGCCGGGCAAAGGGGACGGAAAGGGGCCGGCTGGGGCTCCAGGGGGCCCTGCCCGGCCCCTCGGGCAGAACCTTGCTCGGTCTTCTCGCCGCTGGCCGGGCGACCTGACCAAGAGGTTCCTGTTCCGCCGCCTCTTCCCGGCGTCGCGTTCCGCGTCCCACGAGGGAGATCCCGCGCGGGCGGATGCGGTCGGTGCTTGGGCGATGGCCCACGTGGGGCTGGGGGAGCGCGGAGGGGCCAGGGCGAGTGGAAGGGCCCCGCCTCCCCTCCCCACCCAAGCCCGGGGCAGAGAAGCTGGAGACAAAACGCCGTTAATGGAGCACGGTTCGTTCCCCGGGAGGTCTCTTGGGAGTCGAGAGTGGTTTTTTTTTCCGGGCCGAGGAACAGACTTTCCTCCGTGGTAAGTGCAGAGCTGCCTGTTGCCGCCTTGAGAGTTTCTCTTCTCGTGGTTCACCCTGATTTTATGGGTGGGGTGGAGATGGCTTTTTATTTTTAGATGCCCGAGTACATTGTCAGTAACCTGTGGTGTGAGGACAGTGAACTCTTGAGCACCTAGATGCCGGTAGAAATGTAACCAAAGACACAGGATGGACAGTGATGTTTAAACTTGGTTTATAGTCGATTTGGTTTTTTCATTAGAGTGTTGATGACTGCTTGTCCTGTGGTTCAGTCCACATGCTATTCCGTGGAGCCCTCAGTCTGGGACTTTTATGTGTTAAAAAAAAAAAAGCTTGTCCTTCAAAAAAAAGAACTAGTCCTTCGTAGGACTGAGGTATAGACTTGGGGAGTCTCTTAAAGACGTGATCAGAATTAAAGCTGGATTTCACTTAACGTTGCTGCTGTTTGTCTTTGCTTTTGTTACTGTCCCCACCGCTCCGTCATGATTGGGAGCTCCGAATCATGCCCTTTTTTTTTTTTCCAATTTGTAACGCCTTTCTCCCCCCTGCCCCTCTCCTAGGACTGTAGCGTACAGACCCTTCATTTAAACGTTAGTTTGTTTCCTCACAATTGAGTTCTGATGATTGAAATCACAGAAATGACACCTGTCTGTCTTACAGATTCGGAGTATTTCTGAACATGTACCCTCACAGACAAATGCTGTGGGGATACGCATCTTCTGCACTTCATCCTCCAGCAGGACAATCCGCCGAGACGGGGACGAGCTGTGAAGGGGCAGTTTCTGCAAGGAGGCGGTTGACAAGGACAGGTGGGTCGCTGTACATTTTAAGGATAGTATTCGATTTGGGATGTCTAGGGTGAGGAAACCCTGGCTCTGTGTAGGCTTGAGAAAAGGTGCGTAGTTATCTGTGTCGATCTAAGGAAGGGAGTTCTGGTGAGACTGAAGCTGCCAATGAGTCAGAAGGAGGAAAAAAAAGAAAAAAAAAAAAAAGGCAGAAAGCACCCAGTTTTCTATGAAAACCAAAATCTCTAGTGGCCTGTCTCAACAGCTGTACCAAAGATGATGCAAAATGCTTTTTCCTCCACTCGGTTGTAGTCATTGCAAACCTTCGCCGAAATAGGAAGCTTTTGATTCCTAGCCCGCTTTGTGCTAAAAGGTGGCTTGTTTTTTTTTTTTTTTCCTCTCTCAGCAGACTATCAACTGGCATCATTTCACCATGGTGATCCTTTCTTCTGCCCTGGAGGTACAAGACTGGCCCAGAGGATCCCGAGTGGCCTGCAAGGACAAGGTACATCTGCCCCGTGCGTCTGCATTTTTCCCCAGGTACTTGTAGTACGGACTTTAAAGTGAACGTGAAGAACGTGCCAGCTCTCCTTCTCTAGTTTTGATAGGAAGTGCTTCAGCAGAAACACTCAAAATAAGATCTGTTCTGGAGCACGTTGTGCCTGTGTGAAGTGTACTCCCCTCCGTTTATTTGCTCTTCCTGAGAGCGTGCGTAGCTTTCTGTTTTGTGTGCTTGCTGAGAAACGATTCTGTGAGAATCGTGTGGTGCTGAAAGGGGAAAGAAACTGTGTGTCAGAGTTTGGATGTTCTGAAGAAATGGACTGTGTTCCAGATAAAAGCTTTCTCCTTTTTCAGTCCTTAAGTGTTTAAAATATCTCATAGGGGTACGTGAAAACCTGACTGAGATACTGACATCTGTACTAAGAGCAATCAAGGTCGTGGGTTGGGTTTTTTTTTGTGTTGTGTTGTTTTGTTTTGTTGTTTGGGGTTTTTTTGCTTGTTTGGTGGGTTTTTTCCCCCCACCTCTCTCTGGCAAATCTTCCAGTCCTGTTTGGTAGCCTTAAGCATTGCAGAACTGGGTAGTTGATTTCTGCATTGTGTCGTCATCCCTGTCCGTCATCGTCCCGTCCGTGTGTGTGTCGTGTGTGTGTGTGTCCCCCAAAGTAAAATAGTATGGGGATCTCTTATCTTACTAATTTTTTATAAGTTTCATTTCTGATAGGAAAAAACCCCAAACAGTTCATGTTGTGTAATATACAAATGAACTTGCCTTGTTTAAACTGTAACCGCCCGCGAGCTTCAGGGTACGATTGAAGAGGGTGTTTAAGCAATTCGGTATTTCTTCTATGTGTTTAAAAAGAGAGGCTGCTGAATGTTATGGGTGGTTTTCCCCATATTTGGAGGGAGCACTCCAAAGTACTTTATTTCTGTCTGGCTTTCGGTGGTGCATTTCCCTGGCCATTTGGTGGCATCTCTCCTGGGCGGTGCAGCTGCCCAGATGTCCCTCCTAATGGTGTAATGCACAAGAAACCCCCCAGTCGGATGGGAACGGTGTATTTTGGAGACAGGTGATTTAATGGTATCTGCTTGCAGCTGGGTGAGTGCAGTTAACGCAAACATCAAATCAAATACTTTGGTAGTGTAAGCGTTTTTGTTGGATGTACATGAACATCCACGTGCTTTTTCGGTATAAAGTGAACGACTGAGATTTGTTCTTTCTTTAAAGAACGTTTTAAACATGACTTTGTTATGTTTATTTAGAGTTTTACACTTCACTCTGCAGATTTATTGACTGAGCAAGCGAGACGTGCAGCAGCAGCGGCGGTGGCGCAAGGGCTGTAGCTGTTATGGTGAGTCCGAGGATGGTACGAGGTCTTCATGCGGTCTCACGGGCGGGGGGGGGGGGGGGGGTGTGTATCTCCCCCCAGGGGTGCTGTGAGAAAGGGACGAGACGTTTTCCAGCACTATCAAAGGTGTTTGCTTTTATGCTGAGAATGCTTTCAAAATTGTATTGATGAGTCTTAGTATTGATTTTTTTTTTTAAATTTTTTTTTAAGCGTACCGATGGCTCTGGCTTTGAACAGATGTGTTGTAGTTTGAGCTGACCTCCTTTAGCTCAACTGCTATCCTATCCCTCATTCTCACTGAATTCTTCTGCTTTCTCCTGTGTTACTTTTCTCATATGCTGAGACATAACTTGGGATTTTTGTTCTTGAGCTGCCGTGTTGTGTCTGGTGCTGCTCGGCAGCTCCCCCTGCCCAGGTTTGCCTGCCGGCCGTTCAGCGTGCTCGCCCGGCGGCGCCAGCCCTGCGGCCGGAGGCTCCTGGCTCTGTCTCCAGCGGGGACCTGCGGGTGCTGCAGCCGGGGCTGTCCGGTGGGGAGAGTCCGGGGCCCAGAGGGTCTCCTCCCCGCTGTTCTGCCCGCCCCCGCCCCCCCCATCCCTGTCGTCCGTCGTGTCGTCCCGTCCCGTCCCCCCCCCCCCCCCCCCCCAAGTGATTCCCATGGAGATGTTGCCCCATGCGAGGTTTTTGCGGGACGTGCCCCCGAACGCCCTGCCCTCCGACCTTGTGCCCCCTCCGCCCCACCATGCTCGGCACCGCCCTCCCACCGCCCCTCGGGTGCCGCCTGCACCCGCCGACTTGCCCCTCGCCCCCAGCCCAAGCTCAGACCCGCCCCTTCCCCGCTCCCGCCCCGCCGGGGGCGTGTCCTCCCGCCCCAGGGGCGAGGGGCCGGCGGGCGCTCGGCGCGCAACGCGCGGGGCTGCAGCGTCGGGGCCGCCCCGGGCACGCGCCGCCCGGCGGGCGCTGCTGCCGCGCGGCCAAAGCGCGGTCCCGCAGCGCGGCGGTCGCGCGCCGGGCGTGGACCTTCCGGCGCGCCGGCGGCGGCTCGCGCATGCGCGGTGCGCGAGAGCAGCATGGCGGCGGGTGAGGGGCGAGGCCGGCGGTGAGGCGAGCGAGCTCCTTCGGCTGGTGCGGGAGTCTCTGCTGGCCGCTGGCCGCCGGGGGTGGCGGGACGGGAAGCCTCAAGGCCCGTGCTGTGGCGGGCAGCCCCGGGGAGCTCCCGGGAGCTGGTGGGAGGGAAGAGGGGAAGGAGGCGGACGCCCCTCCAGGCGCCGGGTGCCTTCCCAACTCGCCAGAGCTCCCCTTGAGCCTTCCCCGGCCCCGCTGGCCCCGCGCAGCTGCCTCCAGCTCCAGCACCTCCCCTGCAGCCTGTCTCCCCAGGTCATCCTGTTGTGATGGCAGCAAGCTGGCCCTCGGATGCACTTGATTCTGCCTTAACGTGGATGCCATTAGCTGCAGTGCAGGGAAAAAGTGGCATCTCCAGAAGCTGCTGTGGAAGGAGGCGATTTGGCCGGGGATGATCTACGATCATAATGGTCACTGATTCTCCTTGTCTCCCAGAGGCTGCACTGAGGGCACAGGTGTCTCTTCCTCCCCTGAGGATGCTGTTGTCTGCACCCGCCTCGGTCTTGCCTGGGTTGTCTCTGCCTGACCTCGCTCTCGTCGCGGCGTGGGGGCAAAAAGGGGCGGGCGGAGCGCTTGCTGGCTGTGGGCAGTGGACAGGAGCTGCTGCGGCTGAAGCTGGAGAGGCCAGAGAAAGGTAAAGAAGAAGGAATCAGAGGCCGGCCGGCCGGCAGCTGCCTCCCACCGCAGGCAAGCGGAGAGTCCATGTGCGTAACCCACGGCGTGGTACGGCCGTGTGACGCATGAACGAGCGAGGCTACATGTCTAGGAAGCCTTGTCTCGCAAGAGTTGAGACAGCCATGTAATCTTTTAGGTGGAGAACCACCATGTGACCGGAGCTGCAGAAGAGGAAGGGAGGAGAGGAAGAGAAGGAAGCGTCTGAACGGGCAAATTCTCCTGGCAGCACTGAGAACAAGGGATGCGGTGAGTCCTGGGCCCTCGGGGCCCCATCGCCCCACTTGTGTGTCCCAGGCCCTCCCTATCCCCCTCCCCTGGCCCCCTGTCTTTCACATGGTGCTGTGATTTCCCCCTTGCCCGCCCCCGTCTTTTTTTTTTTTTTTTTTTATCCCTCCCCTATCTCAGTCTCTCTCTGTCCAGCTCCTGGTCTCTAATTTTAAATTCCCCTCTCTCTCTGGAAGCCTGTCAGGACTTTTCTCTGTCTGGCTCTCTGTCCCTGTTGTTTAATTCCTTCCTGTGTGCCCTTTTAGGCCTCACCATTTTTATTTGCTCGGTCTCTCTTGGTCCAGCACAAGATCCGGATTTTTTAAAATTCCTCCCTCTCTGCCCTGCAGCCTGTCGCTTTCGAAGTTCGTGTTGCGATTTCATTCCTTTTGCCGTCTCTCCCTGCTGGGATTTTTCAATTCCTCCCTGTCTGTCTCGCAGCCCGTTGTTGCTTTCTTGTTCTCTCTGTCTCTGTTGGGCTCCCTGTCCCTGTCTTGACCCACTTCTAAAAATGCCTTCCTCTCTGCCTCGTATGCATTGTTCTTGAAACTTCCGTTTCCCGACGTCTCTCTGTAGGTTGCTCCTGGTCCCAGATGTTTATTTCTTCCCTCTCTGTCCTGTGGCCTGTTGCGATTTGGTGTTTCTGCGTGTCTCCTGTTCCCGGCTCTCGGTCCCCGTTTTTCAGTTTCTCTCTCTCAGCCCTGTAGCCCACTGCTGTTATCTGTCTGTCCTCATCTCTCTCTGGCCAGTTGCCTCTCCCCACATATGTGGTTCCTCCCTCTGCCCTGTGGCCCGTCACTGGTTTTCCGTTCTCTGTCCTGCTCCTTTTCCCCGAGTCTTCAGTTGCTCCCTCTCTGTCCTGTAGCCCATCAAGGGGCTTTGTTTCTTTCTCCATCGCTCCCTGTCCGTCTCCCTGCCCCATCTTTTTAATCCTTCCCTTGCTGCCGTGTGGCGGCTCCCCGCTATCTTCCCTTTCTTCATATCTCTCTCTGGACGGCTCCCGCTTCCCTGTTTTTCAGTTTCTTCCTTCTGGGCCCTGTAGCCTGTGGTGATTGTGCTGCTTTCTCCTTCTCTCTGTCCGGCTGTGGATCCCATTTCTTTAATTCCTCCTGCTTCTCCCTGTAGCCTGTCTTTCTGTCTGCCCTCTCCCCCTTTATCTGTCTCCCCACTCCACCTCTGGCGCCCTGTACCTGTGTTTTAATTCTTCCCTTTCTGCCCTCCAGCTGTTGCTGTGCTTCCTGCGTGTGTCACACTGGGTCCGGCCCCTCATCTCTGTCTTTTCATTCCTCCCGCTCCTCCCTGGAGCTTGTCGCTGTCATTTTCTTTTGCTGTTGCTCTGTCTGGCTCCAGATCCTCGCAGCTTCCCCCCACCCCTGCCCTGCCTCGTTGCTCCTGGCTGTTTTTTCTGTCTCGATCTCTCTGTGCCTGGCTCTGGCTCCCTGTTGTTTCACTCCTCCCTCTCTGTCCTGTAGCCCATCGGCACATTTTCTTTCGTTGGGCTCTCTTTGGCCGTTTCCCTGTCCCTGTTGTTCAGTTTCTTCCTTCTCAGCCCTGTAGTGTGCCGTGATTCTTTTTCTTTCTCCCCCTCTCCCAGCTCCCAGTCCCTCCCTTTTAATTCCTCCCTCTCTGTCCTGTTGCCTGTCAGGAGTCGTGTGTCCTGGAGTCCCCGGCCCACCCCCCCCCCCCAGCCCCTTCTCACTTTCGCACTTCCTGTCCGTGTTTTTTAATTCCTCCTCCTTTGCTGTGTAGCCTGTTGCTTTTTTCTTTTCTCCATCTCTGTGTCTCAGTGCCCCCATTTTTTAATTCTTACTCTCTGCCCTCTACCCTACCCCTATTTTCACCTTTCTCTGACCCTCTGTATCCAGCTCCCTGTCCCTATCGATTATTTTCTCCCTCTTACTCCTGCACCCGCTGCTATTCCCTGCTGTCGCCATCCCTCTCTGTTCAGCTCTCTGTCCCCAGATTTTAATTCCTTCTTCTGCCCCTCCGTAGCCTGTCTGGGTTTTCCCCCTGCTCTCTGTCTGGCTCCCTCTCTCTGCCTTTTCATTCCACATTCTCTGTCCCATAGCCCCAGGCTATTTGTCTGTGTTTCTCAGTCTCTTCTGTCTGGCTCCCTGCTGCTGTTTTTTCTTTCCTCCTTATTTGTCTCATAGCCCATCACTGTTTCGTGGTTTGTTTTTTTTTTTTCTGTCTCTTTGTCCAGCTCCCAGTCCCTGCTCTTGAATTCCTCTTCCCTGTAGCCCGCTGCTGTTTTTTTCTGTTCTCGATCACGCTCTGTCTGGTCCCCTGTCCCTGTTGGTCAATTCTTCCTTCTCTGCCCTGCAGCCCCTGCAGTCTTGTACTTTTTTCTGTCTCTCTCTGGCCGGAGCTCTGTTGCTGCTCATGAGTTCCTCCCTCTCTGCCCTGTAGCCTGTTGCTTTTGTCCTTTCTCCGTCTCGCTTTCTCTGGCTCCCTGATGACGCTATTTTAATATTCCCTCCCTTTTTGTATGAATCGCTATACTTTTTGCTCTCCAGCTTTTTTTTTTTCCTGGCTCCCCGGCTCTATTTTTTAATTCTTCCACCTGTAGTGTGTAGCTCTGTGGTTTGTACCGTGTTGTTGTTCCCCCCACCCCCGCCCCTCCCCTCCATCGTTGGCTGTCTTGGCTCCCTGTCCCTGTTGTTTCATCCTCCCTCTCTGCCCTGTTCTTTGTTGTCTTTCTCCATGTGTCTCGGTCCAGCTTCCTGCCCCTGTTCTTCTTTCCTTCCTCTCTGTCGTGCTGCCTGTCCCAGTTTTGTCCTGCGTCTCCGTCCTCCTTTGTCAGTCTCTGCCCTGCTCCCTTCTCCCTCTATCTGCTGCCTCTCTTCTTCTCTCCCTGCTGCTTCTTTCTCCACCTGTCGGGCTCCCTGTCCCTGTCTTTCTCTCGCCATCCTGTTCCCTGCCTCAGGCGCTCTCGCTGCATCCGCTACCTGCGTGACTGAAGAAACGTTCGCAGTCTCCTTTGCCCTCCCAGCTGCGTTTGCAGTCCCTTCACAGCAGGCGAGGGGCTGTGAGGGAGCCCAGGGGAGGAGGTGCTGCGCTGCGGGGGTCGAGTGATGGCCCCCCGCTCCTGCGGCACGGCCCAGCCCTCGCCACAGCCGCCGCACGAGCTGTGGGCTCGTTGCCAGGGCCGCATGGCTGCCTGCGGGCGTCCGGCTCGGGCACCATGCTCAGCGCTGCATCCGGCGAGCAGCAGGCTGTCCTGCCGGCGGGCGCCGCCGGTAACGGCCGCGCGATGCTGCAGGGCCTGTGGGATGGGGCCGCCGTGCCCGCTGCCACTTCCCCGTGAGGAAAGGCCGCTGCTGCCCCCTGGGCACAGGGCTGGTGGGCGTGCTCTTTTCACCCGCCTGGCTCCCTGACCCCGTTTTCCTTCCACAGACCAGGACTCTGTGTCCTTTCTTTATCTGTGTCTCCCCCTCTCTGTTCTTTTCCCGGTACCTCTCTTTCTCTGCTCCTCAGTTCCTCTCCCTCACCTTATTTTTCTCTTTCTGTTCCTCTGCCCAGCTCCCCATGGCTGTGTTTTCGTTCTCCGTACCTGCTGCCCCAGCGTGGACTGCCGAGCGGTCCCAGGGAAGGGTGAGTGGACGGGCTCTGAGCCCCAGAGCAGGCGTGTTCCTCGCACTTAGATGGGTTTGCAAATAAACCCTCGCTCTGTCTCCTTTGTACTTGCTGAGCAGCGGTCAGAGAGTCCAGGGGAGCAGGTACACAGCGGGGGTAAGGGGCCATGGCTGCAGCTGCGGGCTGGTGCCGGAGGAGCCCCGGAGGGAGCCAGCGAGGCTGATGGCGATGGCCGCTCTGTGTCATGGGGCCGCAGCCCCAGGGGATGGTGCTGCTAGGGCACGCCTGCCCGAGAGTGCCGACAGCAGACGTCGGGCCCCGTCAGGGCAGCTCCCAGGGGTTTTGTGAGCTGGTGGAGAGGAAGGAGGAAGAGGGGCAGATGGCTGCCTCCGGGCACCTGGAGGCCTTCCCACCCCCTGGAAAAGTGCTCCAGCCTGCGCGCCCCATGCAGCTGCCCACAGCTCCAGCACCTGTCCCGTAGCCCCTGACCACCCCAGACCCTGCCCTCGCAGCAGCAAGCTGACCCGTGAACGTGCTTTATTGCCCCATAAGCACGGGTGCCGTTGGCAATGGTCTGGGGCAGGAGGGGGCGTCTCCAGGAGCTCCTGCAGAAGGAGGGGTTCCTGCCTGGGGAAAGGGGTGGCCGTCGCTGTGGACAACAGTTGGCCGTTCTTTGTGTCTCCCAGGGGCAGCGCTGAGGACTTGGTTGCCGGTTCCTCCCCGGGGATGTTGCTGACTGCACCTGGCTCAGGTTTGTGTCCTTATTCTCCCAGTTAAAGCGGTTCCGTTAGTTTAATTCCCTGCCCGGTCACGTTGCTGGTGCCGCAGATACCTGCAGTAGAAGAGCAGGTGTCGGCCTTTGCGGTACGGGTCGCTGTCTTTGCTCAGTGCTTTGTACCCCGTGACACGGAGGCAGGTGAGGAAACTCCCCGCTGCTCCTCCGGCCGCCCTTGTGTCTGCTGGGGGTCGCCCCAGCCCCTTTCCCAGGGGATTGCAGGAAGGGTGGTGAGCAGGGCCCCGGGTGTACGAGCCCTGGCCTCTGCACAGGGAGCCCGTTCTGCTCCGGGGCTGCTGCGGTGCGGGCGCTCCGCTGGTCTGGTCGCTGGCGGCAGCTCTTGGAGCCGGCTGGGCTGCGCAGGCGTCGGGGGTTTGCTCACGGCAAGAAGCGGAGGCGTCGGTGTGAGGGAAGAGTTTCGAGACCGGCCGAGGTTCGGCTGTAGGCATAGTAGGAAGTACCCTTTTATGCAGTTGTTTTTGTTGTTTCAGGCTGGCGGTTTTCCGCTGAGGGTTTGGGGGTGGCAAAATGGTTTAATAGCCTGCCATTTTTTTTTTTTAAATTTTAGATGCATTGCATTTTTTTGGAATTCCTGACTATGGGAGATGGAACCTTGTTTTTTTTCCCCACCGTTTTTACTGTGTGCTGTGTAAGTTGCTGATGTCTTGATCTATGCTCTTTTTTCTCTCTTAATAGGACTGATGGTGAAATTGTCCAGCGAGGGTTAGGGTGAGCATCTTGTACTCGCCTGTATACGGAGCTTGAGAGTTTCTCGAGAAGGCATCTTCCCCAGAACTTCTCAGAGAAGAGGGTCTGCGTTCTTTGCGCTGGTAACAGTCTCCAGCCAGGGTCTGTCTTCTGTCGTAGGCCCGGGCACGCGAGCCTTCCCATTACTCCGTTTCTGACTTTTTCATGACGCGCCTGATGAGACGTGTCGTAGTGCCGGTCACAGCAGTTACGTTTCCGTGTAGTTTTTCACCTGTTGTGTGTTTAGCACCGGTTTCTGTGGTTGTAAGGTGCCTGTGTTAGATCTTTCAGCCGCCGTGGTTTTTCCGTCAGCTGACCGCCGCTGTGATTCCTTGAGGGGTTCAGTGGTAAGGAGGCGGTCGGTGGTGCTTGTTCCGTGTGCGCTATACTGCACATTAATGAGGTCTCGATGCTCCGGAGGTTTATTCTTTTGCGGTAGGCGGGCGCATCGGTAGCCGCACCGAGGGTCTCGTGCTCCTCGACTCACCGGGGTACCGCCGACCGAGCGCTCCCCGTCTCGCGCGAGAAGCTCCACACACAGATCTGTCCAGCACGTCTCGTGTCCGAGAAGGTGACGAGTGGTCCAGGATGCGCTGGGGTATCCGCTGTCGAGCGGTCTGTTCTCACGGAGCCCTCTTCTGGGACGACGACTTCTCCGCGTCCTGTGGATGTTGGGTCTTGGGGCCCGGCTTCTCGCGCGTCCACCGTTGCGGTTGCGGCCGCGGCCGTATCTTTTCGTCAGGGGCCGTGGCATTTGACTTCCGGGGTGGAAGGTGCTAAGGGTCGTACGCGTAGGGCCAGGTGTTGCTTTGGCTTTGGTTTTCTGTGATGGCTGGCTGGCTGTTGTTGGAGTCTAGAGGGTATTCCTACATGGAAAGGAGATCTCCGGAACCGTTAAGCTGTTGCTCCGCAGCCGGGTGACTCGTTCGATGCCGTTTTCAGATGCAGTGAGACGAGCCGTGCACCAAAGGGTTAGAGGAGGGGCGGGGGAGCGGCCATAAGAAGGTGGGTTGGCACGCAGTGTCAGCGGGCAGATGCGGCCGATGGCTGTGTGAGCAGCTGACAGGTCTTGGTAGGTTTGTTGTATTCCAAAGGCACGAAGTAGCGAGCGAAGCAGGGTATCGGCACTGCGGGTGGCTGGGGCGAGGTGAGCTGGGACTGGTGGGCTGCAGCAGAGAAGTTACTTTTCAGGCGTTGTGTCGTTTGTGAAGTTTATAAGCATCCCTTATGGGTTGTGTTTTACAGGTGGTACCGGAGCCTCAACGCGGCAGCTGGCAGAGGTAGGGTGGGTGGGCGGCCGAGGTAGAGGAGGAGGAGAGGGGAATGGGCACGGGCAGGCTGTGGTTTCGGGCGGTATCTCAGCACGTGCCTTTTGTTTTGGCTTTCGCAGGTCACGCACGTAGCCTCGGAGGGGCGAAGCTGCGCGCCGACCAGCGGCCTGAGGAGGCGAGGCGGTTGTCAGCCGGGCCGGCGTCCAAGAGCGGAGCATCCTGCGGCAGCTCGGTCAAGCGTTTCTGTGCGTTTGTGCAGGTGTTACGCAGCTGCCTTTGGAGTTGGGTGAGCTTTTGAGGTGGTGAGCTAAGGAGCAGCAAGGAGGAGCGTGGGGCTGGTGATTTCTCCCAAGCGTGACGGTATTTCTCTGTCTGTTGCTACCTTAGGGGGGCCGCAAGCGATGACAGCTGCAGCGTCCAACACGGGAATCGGTGCGGAGCAGTTGAGCGGAAGACCACGTTCCTTTTGAGGAGGAGGGTGTTTCGAGGAGGTCTGTGGTGACCCGTGTGACAGCTACCACTGTCAGCGGTGTGTGTGTTTTTTTTTTTTTCTTTTCTGTAGGCGATGAGGAGGAACGTGGCAACTGCAGGAGTAATCAGGTTAGTTGATGTGGTTTCTGCTGAGGATGGACGCGGATCCCCAGCCCTCTGGAAGCGAAGCTGAGGGACCAGGGACCGTTGTCCTGCAGTGCGTAACTTTGATTTCAGTTGGAAAAGGGATTTTCCTGGAATGGAAATCTTTCTCCTTCAAAGAAATTGCGTTGTACGAACTGCCTGTCGGACTCTGTGTGCTTGGCTGTAGAAGTCATGAGCAGTGAGACTTTTTGCCCTCTTTTGAAAAACAAAACAACAGCAAAGTCAATTTGTTTCCAAAGACTGAAGCACAGCAAGTGTTCCAAAAGTGGATGGCGTCGCTGGTCTTTACATTCTTGGTTGCAACGGTCGAGATACGATTAAAAAATGTTCCTCTGCGTGCTTTGGTACAGCCAGAAGCCTTAGTGCATCTGCCAGTCCTGTTCGGTGGCCTTACCTGTTGCAGCCCTGGGGATTTGAATTTCTTTTTTTTTTTTTTTCTTTTTAATGAGTAAAACCATGTGGGGGATCTATTATTTCACTGATCTTTTCCTGTCATATATGAAACTCTAGAGAAAGTTAAAATTGTATAATTGGCAGAATGACTAACGCGGTTTAAACTCGCTGCCGAATCAGTACAGCATGTAATGTATGAGGTGTACTTAAGCGGTCAGGGGTTTCTCTAACTCTTTCCAAGCCAGAGGCAGCTGCATGTTACTGAGTTTCTTCCCTGTGTTTTGACAGAGCGCTCTGAAGTACTTGGTTTCTAATCATGTGACATGATAGAACAAGGTGGGGCAGGAGCAGAGTCAATTAACAACTGTGTATTTTGGAGACAGGTGTAAGCATAGATCTAGATGGGGGTGTACAGCCTTGTTCTGCAGCAGCGCTCTAAGGAAGGGCATCAAACATGAGCAAGAGCAGTTGCTTTTCTGCTAAGAAGGGGTTGGAAATCGTATCTGTTTGTCTTTCTATGGAGTGTTAAGTATTCAAATCACTCTGGTTTGTAGAGGATGTGTCTGTATTTCGGGCTGGTCTCCTTCAGTTCGACTGCTCTCCTGTCCCTCGTTCTATTGAATTCCTCTCCTTGCTTCTGTGTTGTTCTTCTAATGTGCTGAACTATGGCTGGGGCCTTTTGTTTCCCGATGTCTTGCTGTGAGTGTCCGGTGCTGCGCAGCAGCTCGCCCCCCCCCCCAGGTTTGCCTGCCGGTGGCTCAGCACTCTCGCCCCGCGGGGCCAGCTCTGTCTCTGTCCAAGCTTTCTGCCACGGCTGTCCGGTGGGGAAAGGGGCAGTTGTTGCTCTGGGGAGCCCGTCCGGGCGTGGTCCGAGACGGGGAACGTGGCAGAGCCGAGTGCGAGCAAGAGCCATGGCACCGTCCTTTGGCGGACGCCCTGCCACCCCTCTGCTGTGCGGCAGCCGGCGTCGATGATCTGGCGGGGGGCAGGCATCGAGCATGGATTCTGTCTCGTGGGCTGTGGCAGGTGAGTGCTCGTCTGTGGGTTATGCCGGGGAGAGCCGTTGGTGTCGGTCATCCCCCACCCCTCTCCGGGTCCCCCTGTACCCCCAGTGTCAGAGAAAGACGCAGGTGCTGCTGCGCCGCTGTGACCGCACGGGGGTGCTGCGTGAAACGGCGCTTTGTGCTGCCTGCGCGTGGGGGGTGTGCGGTACTGCAGGCCGGGGTACGCGCATGCGCGCTGGCGGCCGCCCGCGGCGCGCTCTGCTACCACGATTTGACTAGGGTTGGGTACTGGGGCGTGGTACACGCGCGTGTGCGGTGACACCGATTTGTGGCGCTCTCTGCTGCCACCCTGTGACCGAAAAGCAGTACTGCAGCCCCGAAGGCGCTGCCGCGCTCCCTGCTGCCACCCTGTGACCGAAAGTCGGTACTGCAGGCCCAGCGGAGCTTTCCGCGCTCCCTGCTGCCACCCTATGACCAAAAAGCGGTTATGCAGCCCCGGCGGCGCTGCCGCGCACCCTGCTGCCACCCTGTGACCAAAAGACGGTACTGCAGCTCCGGGTGCGCGCTGCCGCGCTCTCTCCTGCTACCGCCTACAGTGAGTGGGCTACGCACCGGACGCTCTCACCTTTGTGCCCCGCGGCGGCCCCTTCCCCTGGGGATGTTTGGAAAGGCAGTGGGCGGGGCCTGGGGTAGATGAGTCCCGGGCTCTGCCCAGGGAGCTCCTTCTGTGCGAGGTGAGAGCTGTGGGATTGGGCAAGCTCCAGCAGCACCCACAGTAGAGAGAGCCCTGGGATGCAGCTTGGGCTTTTTTTTTTTATTATTTGTCAGCAGTTTCATACGGAGTGTTAAGGGGTGATGAGAGGGTTCTAAAACACACAGCTTTTTTAACTGACAGTTTTGCTGTGGTTTTGTTCTAGGTTGTCCTGGGTTACAGTGCAAAATGTGCCAAAAGAAAAAAATATTCTATTACCATCTTCAGGAGCTGTTGAGACCAGGTGGGGCGGTGCTCTCTGCCTCCCCCCCCCCCCCGGACTATCTCCTGTTACTGGGCACAACAATGCCTTATCGCCTGACTCATCGATAACTCGCTCCTGGACTATCTCCTGTTAATGGCCCATCAAGGAACTGCCTCACGACTCCCCATCCCATTGTGAGATGCTCCGCCCGGGGGTGGGGGGGGCGGGGGGGAAGGAGCCAAGCAGTCCATGCCAAATAAAAACAGAGATTTTGAACACCCTAGCAGCCTTCTTCCAGTGGATTCCCAGAGGAGCTTTTCCCCCCACTGGAGTTCCAGAGGACAAGAGCTACCTACCTACCACTGGACCTTCGGAGGAAGACCAGACTCTTTTACCTGATTGCTGCTTCCACAGAACTACATCCATCGCTTCAGGAGGACTGCAGCCAGCATCTTATCGGACTGCTACTGCCACCCTAACAGGGTGTCAGGTTGTATTCCTGACTCTGTCAGTGTAAACCAGTGGGTTGTTTGTTTTTTCCCTGCCTTGTGTTATATATATATATATATATATATATATATATATTTATATATATATATATTAGTAAAGAACTGTTATTCCTATTCCCCATATCTTTGCCTGAACGCCCGTTAATTTCAAAATTATAATAATTTGGAGGGAAGGGGGTTGCACTTTCCATTTCAAGGGAGGCTCCTGCCTTCCTCCACAGACACCTGTCTTTCAAACCAAGACATAGGTGCACTGGATTTTCCTGGAATTCTGAACTTCCTGCAGGATGGCAACTTGTTTTTTGTGACAAGGGTTTGTGATCCCATTTCCTTTCCTAGGACTGAAGGTGAGATTATCGAGTAGCATGAGGATGTGCACCACATCTGCACCTGTCTATGCCCCCCCATACCCCTGTCTCTGCCTTCAGGTGGGGTTTTTCCCATGCCACCCCGATCTTTGTGGCCTTGACTCCCGTGTGTGTGCCTGGCCCTACTTGTCATGTCCCTGCCTCCCATGGGCCTGCCTTGCCTGCTTTTTTTCATGGTAGGGATGGACAACGACAAGAGTATATGTAAGAAGGCAGTCTTTATTAAGTTGCAAAAACCAAGATGGCTGAGATGGTGCAGCAGAAAAAGCGTACCCTTTTATAACCTTTCTTATCTGTCCACCTGTTCATGCACTAAGGCTGCTAAAATGATTCGCTCAATAGCTTTGTCCATTCACCTCCATTCACATAATGATTGGCTGGAGCTCCTACTGTATTTCTCACTGTACCTACTGTTCTCTTGCCAAGTTTCTGCTCTGTGGTATTACTTGCTCAGTCTCTTCTTGCTCAATCTCTTATAACTTCCTCAAACTTGTTTACAACATTCTTCATCCACTTCTGTCTTTTCAAGGGTATACTGGAATGCTGTCAAGGTCAACTTCATCTTCCTCAATCAGGTTATCCCTGACAGATTTTTGTACCCACTTTATGGGTGTGCATAGCTCACACCCTATCCTCCCCCTGTGCACCTGCCTTCCTCCCCCCCCCCCCCCCCCCCCCCGCCCCCCCACCATGGGTGTGCCTTGCACCTGCCTCCCATTACCATGTTTTGTGTCCCCCCCCCCCTTGTCCCTGCTCCATGCACCTGCCTTGCCCCCACCGCTACAAGAAGTGCTGCTCCAGATGCAAACTGTTTTAAACAAACTGTTTGCATTCCAAACTTCGCTCTGGCACTTCCTTGGGCCCAAAATGCCATCACCAGTAGATATCAGGGGGAATGAGGGGCACCCAGCAGGGACACCCTGAAGTCTCATGGTTTCCATCAGGCTTTCCCAAGGGCAGGGGTGGGTGGGAGAGTGGAAAAGCAGTATCGCTTTTTACATTTTCTTCCTACATCTCCCTCTTCAGAGCTCCTTGTCCCTGGGTGCTTGTTCTTGCCTGTGGCCCCTGTTCCTGATGGGCTCCAGGTGTGGCCAGTGGGGCTAATAACAGGGCCGGCCCTCCTGTGGGCTATAAAGGGGCTGCCTGAGGGAGCTGATAAAGGGGAACTGGTTGAGGAGGTAGCTGGAGGTACCTCCAGAATGGAATGGCTGGTCCCTGTGGTAAGGAAGGATCCCCCTGAGCTGTCCATGATGGAGCAGACCACCAGCACACGTTGCTGGCAGCTTGGTGCCTGCATCGGCTGTGTGTGTGAGCCGCTGGCCAGCCTGGCGGTGGAGGGGAGTTGAGAGAAAAGTGTTGGGGTGCTGAAGATCTGAGCTGGTGCCAGGAGCTGGGGTGAGTCACACGTTCTCCTGTGTGTGTCCCAGTCCACCTCTGCTGCCCTGCCTGCCGCTCCTTCTGCTGCCTGGGAAAGGGCTGCCCAGGGATGGGGAGGGCCAGCAATGGCTTTCTGTCCTGGCCCCTTTGCTGTGGGAGCCTGATGGACAGCCTAACACCTTCCTGACTGCACTGGGGCTTCCCCTCAAGCCAGGGGGAGAGGCAGGGCTGGAAGAAAGTGGAGGCTGAGATGGGGTGCGAAGTCAGGGAAAATGTGGAAGTCAAGATGGGGGTGGAAATGGTGTCACTTTTTACATTGTCTTTGTAAGGCTCCCTCTTTTTGTCTTCCTGACCCTATGTGTTAGTTCTTGCCTCTGTTTCTTTTCCCCTATTGCTTTACAATATTCCGCTGTCCCTTGTCTTGTCCCTGCTTTGTGGTCCTGCTGGTCCCTTTGGCCTCTCTCTCCTGCTCCTCCTCGCTCTTATGTATTCCTCCATCTCTCCCTGGGTTTTTTGCTCAGTGTCCCAGTACTCCTCTCTCTATGCTACTGTCCTGCTCCCTGTCCCTCTCCTGTTTGCAGCATCCCGTTTACTGGCTGCCTGTCCCCCACCTCTTCTCTACCTTCCTCCTGCTTTTTCCCTTCTCTCCTGCTGCGTTTGTTGTGTTTGCACATCGAGCCTTGTAGCCAGCTAAGTGCCAGGATTTGTTCTGGGCAGAGGTGAGTAAACTTTTCCTGCCTCCTCTGTGCCCCTGGATGGTATTCAAGCCCCTGGGTGCAGAGCTCGTGGCTGTGGGCAGGTGCCGGGGAGGGGGCCATGTGCTGTGGGGCTTTGCCCAGGCCCCTGTTCCTGATGGGCTCCAGCTGGGGCAGGTGTGGCCAGTGAGGCTAATGATGGGGCTGGCCCTACTTTGGGCTATGAAGGGGGCTGCCTGGGCATGCCTGCCTGCAGGAGCTGGCTGAGGAGTCAAACCAAGGGGCTTCCACAGGCAACTGTCTCCAGCTGGTCCCTGTGGCAAGGAAGGATCCCTCCCACCCATCCACAACAGAGAATGCCACCATAACACAGCACCAGGACCTTGGCGCCTCTGTTGGCTGCACACGTGTGAGCTGCTGCATGTCCAGGAAACCTCGTGAGAGAAGTGCATTGAGTCACCCACCGCCTGCTCCTAAGGTCAGGCAGCTGGCACTGTGGAGGAGGAAGGGGCAGAGACAGAGAGAAAAGCCTCGGGGCGGTGAAGGTCTGCCGTTGTCACCAGGAGCCACGTGTCCCCTCGTGTGTGTCCAGGGCCATCCCTGCCCTGGTTCTGCAGGTCTCTGCCTGCCTCCTTGCCTGTCCCTGCCTCTGTCTGCCTTTCAGGCTGTCTAGTTCCCCAAAGCTTTTTGCTCTTTTGCTAGCATTGCCCTGTAAAGTGTCACCTTCTACCTTTCCTTTCTATGTCGTTTCCTTTCTGGCACCCCACCAGCTCTGATTTCATTCTTCCTCATTGCTTGTGAAACTGGCATTTCTAGGTCCCCTCTCTCCGTGTCTCAGTTTACCCAGTTGCCTATGATTGTGGGAAGGGTGGTGGTTGGGGCCTGGGGTAGATGAGCCCTGAGCTCTCCCAGGAAGCTCCTTCTTACGTGTGAAGCAAGAACTCTGGGACTAGGCAGGGTCCAGCAGCACCCACAGTAGAAAGTGCCCTGGGATGAAGCTTGGGGTTTTTTTTTTTCTTGTTTTTATGTCAGCAGTTTCCTAGGGGGTGTTCAGGGGTGACAGGAGGGTTTTAAAACACACAGCCTTTTTTTTAACTGATAGTTTTGGTGCTGTTTTGTTCTAGGTGCACTGGATTTTCCCGGAATTCTGAACTTCCTGCAGGATGGCAACTTGTTTTTTGTGAGGAGTGTTGGTGACCGCATTTCCCTTCCTAGGACTTGAAGGTGAGACTATCGAGCAGCCGTGAGGATGCGCATCACGTCTGCACCTGTCTATGCCCCCCCGTACCCCTGTCTCCGCCTTCAGGTGGGGTTTTTCCCATGCCACCCCCAACTCGGTGGCCTTGCTAAGGGTGGGTGTGCCTGGCCCCAAATCCACCCGGCGCCTCCCCCCCGCCGTGAGCGTGCCTTGCTGCTGTTCTTCGGCACTGGCCACTGTAGGCGTGCCCTGCTTGCCCCCCCCCCCGACCCCCCCCCCCGTGTGCCTTTTCTGCCCCGGCACCGCCCCCCCCCCGTGGGCGTGCCCTGCTTCCCCGCGCCCCGCCCCGGCACCGCTCCCCCCGTGGGAGTGCCTTGCTGCTTTGCACCTCGCCCCAGCACCGCCCCCCCCCCATGGCCTCGCCGACAGTGGCTGTGCCCTGCCCGGCCCCCACCCCCTCCCCTTCCCGGGTTTGCCTTTGTTATTCTGCACCCCACCCCAGCACCGCCCCCCCCGGGCGTGACTTTTTTGCCCCATGCCCCACCCTCCTGTTGGCGTGCCTTGCTGCCCCCCCCCCCCCCCCGGCCCCGCCCCCCCCTTGTGTCCCATCCCCACCACTTGCCCGGGGGCGGGACCTGGGGTATATGAGCCTCGGCCTCTGCTCAGGGAGCTCATTCTGCTCTGGGGCTGCTGGCGCTGGCAGCTCCAGACCCAGCTGCCTCTGCGGGCATGGGGCTTCGGGCGCGGACAGGAGCGCAGGCGGCTGCGGCAGGGAAGAGCTGCGGCCGGGGACACCAGGCCACCCCTGTACTCCTCAGGCCCCCATCGGCTCCAGCCCCTCAGCGAGGACCAGATGTGCTCCTGGGCCTGGCCAGGCCCTGCCGGGACGCGTTCCACCCCGTCGGGCCCCCTGCCACCAGCTACGCCCAGCGCTGCTGCCTCTGCCCGGCCCCGGGGGCGCCGGGGCCAGAGGTTGTCGTCCCCAAGTGGGGTCACAGCATCTTTTGGGGGGGGTCGATGGCACCGACGCCGAGCCATCCTGCAGCCTGGCTTTGCACCGCAGGCATCTCCGTAAGCTGTCCGAGTTCCTCCCTCCCCTTCGTGTGCCCCTCAGTCCCCTCCATTTCCCATCCAGGCACCAGAATCAATCTGCGTGACAAGTGGCCTTCTCAGAACCACAGGCCTTCAAAGGGCCTTCTCTCACCTGCCTAGTCCTCTCAGAAGGACACGGGCGTTGCTCTGTGTGGACTCATTTGTCTTTCCTGGCACCTCTCCTGAGGTGCCTTGTCACTTGTTTTGGTTCGAGTCGCTTCAGTGTTACTTAAGGTGCTTGGTACAGTTCCTGATGCTGTGGGGTTCTTTTCCCCGACGGTTTTTCCTTGGTTTTGGTTTTTGGTTTGGGTTCGGTTTGGTTTCAACCCTATCCTGGGGTTTTCTGTCCTTTGGGACTTATTTCTGTTGAGGGAGGCAGATGGAGAAAAGTAGGAGTCTCAGTGTCTTACAACTGCTGGTGATCTACAATATTCCCTTTGCAACCAGAGAGCTCTGAGAGGAGGATTCTTGCAGGCTGTCATTCGGCTTTGTCATTCGGTCCCGTCCAGAATGTAGCGCTGGTACAAGTTCTGCAACAGACAGGAACGGGTCTAGCCTTGTTACGCGGGCTTTCTTTTTCCTTGCAGGTCGGACTTGAGACTTGCAATGGCCTTTTCCTTCGCTAAAAAAACACGCCCCGGACTCGCCGCAGACTCGGCAGCGTCGCGGATTTCGCCGGACCGCGCCGCTGGCAGAGCCGGCGGCCGACGGGGTCGCGGGCGCTCGGCACTGCGTCGGCCGGAGGCTCCCGTTGGCGCAGCAGCGACGGTCGGGGGCGGCGCAGCTGGACAGCCGGAGGTTTGGTGTCGCGGCGTATCTGCTGTGCGCGGGTTCGCTTCCCCGGGATTTTGGGCTGCTCTGGAAAAACGGGTGGCGGAGCCGGAGAGAAGAGCGGGCGGTGGCTACAGGCCGAGTCGCCGCTCGGGGAGGTTGCGCTCCGCGGAGCTTCAAGCTTTGGAGACGGAGTGCAAAACCGTCGAGCGTCCCAAGTGGACCGCGGCAGGCGTCCTGGCTCCGGTCGCGTCGAGGCACTCCGGTGGTTTTTCCTGGGGAATTCCAAAGTGGTCAGTTTCTATTAGTTTAATTTTTACCGCTCGTTTACGTCAAAACGTTTAAAATAAAAATGTCCGTCACAGTAACCAGAATAGTCTTTGGGAGCAAATACTGCCCGTCGTCCGCTCTAGCTATTGCTTCCCGCTTTGCAGACAGTACTTACTCCCCATTGATGTAATCAAAGGGCAAGCAGCAGAATATCAACAACAGAGCACTAACTGGAAGTAATAGCTGTAGCGAAACAACTCTAACAGGAAAAGAAAAAAATCACGCGTCCTAGTTAATCCACTTCGTGGTAAAGTCACAAAATATTAGAGCGCGCCTAAAGAGAAGAAATATTACCTAGGGTTGAGTAATGACTAAATTTAGTGGCAGATGTTACTTAATGAACCGGGCAGTAATGATTCCCGGTCCGTACTGCAATTCAAAAAATGAATAGTTTAGAGACCCTCTTGAAGTGATAAAGACAGAAAACTAATTGGGAGTCGTTAACAGCTCCATTTAAACATAACCACTGCTAAACCAATTGAACTGGAAACTAATTGGGAGGCTCTAACGCTTAAACGATCACACCGCTGTAAGCAAGCTGGGAGGCAACAGTGACTCCTGCTTAGAACCAAAAGAGTAATCGAAGCTTTAGATTTTTAGATAAAGAGAAATAAAAAAAGGAATCGTTCAATAACGGCTACGTTTAAACGTAGGTACTAAAAGAATTCCCGGGCGGTGGTGAACTAACATAACGCTAAAAGATTTAGATTTAAAATAAAAGGAAAATTAGAAAACCAACAGGGAGTCACGACTGCCAAAATTTAAACATAGCCGTTGGGGGGGGGAGGAGGGGACGGGTACCAATTCCTTCCAAGTAGAGCTAAAAGAAAAAACCGACGCCCATTAAATCCGACGAACAAAAACTTAGATTTCATTTTAGAAACAGATCGAATGCTAACTGGGCATCATGAATGCCCGTTTAACAATACTAGCCATCTTAAACTGATGCATTAAAGATACCCCCGCAGCACCATCAGATGAAAATTTTCTCCTTGGGAAGCAGAAATAGAATACCAATTGGGAGCAGTTTAGGGTAACGGTCGTCGTGAACGTACCCCTAATTTGAGTCCTAATTCACAATCCGAAACCGTGATTTCCAACGGTAATGAACCTTTTCCTCTTGTGTCAGTCGGGTGCCTGCGCTTTGCTCCTGCTCCCTTCAGCAGCGGTACACGGAGCGCTCGCTGGCTGTGAGCCGTTCGTTCAGCGGCTTTTTGTACCAGTCAACTCTTCAATCGGGCCATTTAAATAACAGACTATTCTCTCAAATTCCAGCTCAAACGCGTGGCACGAATTAACGGCGCCCGAGGACCACGCCATTTACTAGTGCCGCCCCGGAGCTGAGCCTGCTTATTGTGAGGCTCTTCTCGCAAGAGCCCCTCACGCACGCCCGCAGGTCCCGTCACCGGTGCTCCGCGCCGGCCTAACCGCGGACCGGCAGGGCGGGCGGAGAAACTGCCCGGAAGCCGTGGAGAGCGAGACGGATTTGAGAGCGAGACGGATTCAACAGCGATTCCTGCCGAAACACGCAAGGAACGCAGCTCTGCACGGCGGGGCGGCGGCCTGTCCCCTCCTGCCCGCGCGGCCCCATCCCCGCCGTGGGCAGCCTCAGCCTTCAGAAGATGGCGGCGCCATACCCCCCCCCCCCCCCCGCCCCCCTCCAAGCACCGGCCGCAGCTCCGGAGAGAAACGACGCGGATGCGGCCCCGAGACAGCGGCGCCGCCACCGCGGCCGCCGTCGGCACTCGTTTCGCGGGGGACTCACCGGCTCCTCCGGGGCTCCGGCAGGCTCCCGCCGCTTCCCCGCGGTCCTCCATGATGCCGGAAGTGCCCCTCAGTCCTCCGAACTTGCGCTCTATGGGCCCGCAGTCCTCCAGGATGCCCAAGTGCCGGTTCGGTGCGGGGGGCCCTGGAGTAGATGAGCCCCGGGCTCTGCCCAGGGAGCTCCTTCTGGGCGAGAGCTGTGGGACTGGGCAGGGTCCAGCGGCACCCACAGGAGAGAGTGCCCTGGGCTGCAGCTTGGGTTTTGGTGGGGTTTTTTTGGTTTGGTTTTTTTTTTTTTTTACGTCGGCAGTTTCCTACGGGGTGTTCAGGGGTGACAGGAGGGTTTTAAAACACACAGCCTTTTTTTAACTGATAGTTTTGGTGCTGTTTTGTTCTAGGTGCACTGGATTCTCCCAGAATTCTGAACTTCCTGCAGGATGGCAACTTGTTTTTTGCGAGGAGTGTTTGTGACCGCATTTCCCTTCCTCGGACTTGAAGGTGAGAATATCGAGCAGCCGTGAGGATGCGCACCACGTCCGTACCTGTCTATGCCCCCCCATCCCTCCGTCCGTGGCTGCAGGTGGGATTTTTCCCATGCCACCCCCAACTCGGTGGCCTTGCCAAGGGTGGGTGTGCCTGGCCCTACTTCTCGTGTCCCTGCCTCCAATGGGTGTGCTTTGCCTGCTTTGTGTTCCCTCTTTATGGGTGTGCATAGCTCACACTGTTGTCCTCGCCCTGTGCTTCTGCCTTGCACCTGCCTCCCATGGGCATGCATTGTCCCCCCCTTGTCTCTGCTCCATGCAGCTGCCTTGCCCCCACCTCTCCAAGTATTGCTGCTCCAGGTTTACAGCACGAATAAACTGTTAGCATTCCGAACTTTGCTCTGGCACTTCCTTGGGCCCCAAATCCCTAAGACTACCGCAAAATGCCATCACCGGTAGATGTCAGGGGGAATGAGGGGCACCCAGCAGGGACACCCTGAAGTCTCATGGTTTCCATCAGGCTTTCCCAAGGGCAGAGGTGGGTGGGAGAGTGGAAAAGCAGCATTACTTTTTACGTTTTCTTCCTACATCTCCCTCTTCTGAGCTCCTTGTCCCTGGGTGTTTGTTCTTGCCTGTGGCCCCTGTTCCTGATGGGCTCCAGGTGTGGCCAGTGGGGCTAATGGCATGACTGGCCCTGCTGTGGACTATAAAGGGGCTGCCTGAGGGAGCTGGTAAAGGGGAACTGGCTGAGGAGGAGCTGGAGGTGCCTCCAGCATGGAATGGCTGGTCCCTGTGGTGAAGAAGGGTTCCTCTGAGCTGTCCGTGATGGAGCAGACCACCAGCATGTGTTGCCAAGAGCTTGGTGCCTGCATCGGCTGTGTGTGAGCCGCTGGCCAGCCTGGCAGTGGAGGGGAGTTGAGAGAAAAGTGTTGGGGCACTGAAGGTCTGAGCCGGTGCTGGGAGCTGGGGTGAGTCACATGTTCTCCCATGCACATCCTGGTCCATCTCTGCTGCCCTGCCTGTCGCTCCTTCCGCTGCCTGGGAAAGGGCTGCCCAGGGATGGGGAGGGCCAACGATGGCTTTCTGTCCTGGCCACTTTGCTGTGGAAGCCTGCCAGGCACCCTGCTGCCATTCCGATGGCACTGGGGCTTCCCCTCAAGCCAGGGGGAGGTGGCAGGGCTGGAAGAAAGTGGAGGCTGAGATGGGGTGCGAAGTCAGGGAAAATGTGGAAATCAAGAGTGGGTGGAAATGGTGTCACTTTTTACATTGTCTTTGTAAGGCTCCCTCTTTTTGTCTTCCTGACCCTATGTGTTAGTTCTTGCCTCTGTTTCTTTTCCCCTATTGCTTTACAATATTTGCCTGTCCCTCGTCTTGTCCTTGCCTTGTGGTCCTGCTGGTGCCTTTGGACTCTTTCTCCTGCTCCTCCTCTCTCTTATGTATTCCTCCACCTCTCCCTGGGTTTTTTGCTCAGTGTCCCAGTACTCCTCTCTCTATGCTACTGTCCTGCTCCCTGTCCCTCCCCTGTTTGCAGCATCCCGTTTACTGGCTGCCTGTCCCCCACCTCTTCTCTATCTTCCTCCTGTTTTTTCCCTTCTCTCCTGCTGTCCTGCTGCGTTTGAGCACTGAGCCTTGTAGCCAGCTCAGTGCCAGGATTTGTTCTGGGCAGAGGTGAGTAAACTTTTCCTGCCTCCTCTGTGCCCCTGGATGGTATTCAAGCCCCTGGGTGCAGAGCTCGTGGCTGTGAGCAGGTGCCAGGGAGGGGGCCATGTGCTGTGGGGATTTGGCCAGGCCCCTGTTCCTGACGGGCTCCAGCTGGGGCAGGTGTGGCCAGTGAGGCTAATGATGGGGCTGGCCCTGCTTTGGGCTAGGAAGGGGGCTGCCTGGGCATGCCTGCCTGCAGGAGGTGGCTGAGGAGTCAAACCAAGGGGCTTCCACAGGCAGCTGTCTCTAGCCGGTCCCTGTGGCAAGGAAGGATCCCTCCCAGCCGTCCCCAACAGAGCACGCCACCAGCACACGACACCAGGACCCTGGCGGCTCTGTTGGCCACACGTGTGAGCTGCTGCATGTCCAGGAAACCTCGTGAGAGAAGTGCATTGAGTCACGCACCGCTTACTCCTAAGGTCAGGCAGCTGGCACTGTGGAGGAGGAAGGGGCAGAAGCAGAGAGAAAAGCCTCGGGGCGGTGAAGGTCTGCCGTTGGCACCAGGAGCCACGTGTCCCCTCGTGTGTGTCCGGGCCCATCCCTGCCCTGGTTCTGCAGGTCTCTGCCTGCCTCCTTGCCTGTCCCTGCTTCTGTCTGCCTTTCAGGCTGTCTAGTTCCCCAAAGCTTTTTGCTCTTCTGCTAGCATTGCCCTGTAAAGTATCACCTTCTACCTTTCCTTTCTATGTCTCTTCCTTTCTGGCACCCCACCAGCTCTGATTTCATTCTTCCTCGTTGCTTGTGACAATGGCATTTCTAGGTCTCCCTCTCTCGGTGTCTCCGTTTATTCAGTTCCCTGTGATTGTGGGAAGGGTGGTGGTCGGGGTCTGGGTCTCTGCTCAGGGAGCTCATTCTGCTCTGAGGTTGCTGTGGTGTGGGTGCTCTGTTGGTGCTATCAGCGGTGGCAGTTTGGGAGCTGGCTGGGCTGTGTGGGTATTGCGGTTTGGACACGGAGAGAAGCAGAAGCATCTGAGGTAAGAGTTGTGGGACTGGGCAAGGTCCAGCAGCACATAGAGAGTGCCATTGGATGCCGGTTTGTTGGTTTTGATGTCAGCAATTTTATACTGAGTGTTCAGGGGTGGCAAGATACTTTAAAAACACAGAATTTTTTTTAACTGAATTTTTTTTGTTCTAGCTGCACTGGATTTTCCTGGAACTCTGGACTTCATGCAGGATGTAACCTTGTTTTTTTCCCTAGTTTGGCTGACAGCTTTTCCCTTAATAGGACTGAAGGTGAGATTATTAGGTATTAGAATGTGCAACATGTATGCACCTGTATATGCCACTCCCTATCCACCTGTCCATGCCTCATTCAGAAGATGGCGGCGCCATACCCCCCCCCCCCCCCCCCGCCCCCTCCAAGCACCGTCCGCAGCTCCGGAGAGAAATGACGCGGATGCGGCCCCGAGACGGCGGTGCCGCCACCGCGGCCGCCGTCGGCACTCGTTTCGCGGGGGACTCACCGGCTCCTCCAGGGCTCCGGCAGGCTCCCGCCGCTTCCCCGCGGTCCTCCATGATGCCGGAAGTGCCCCTCAGTCCTCCGAACTTGCGCTCTATGGGCCCGCAGTCCTCCAGGATGCCCAAGTGCCGGTTCGGTGCGGGGGGCCCTGGAGTAGATGAGCCCCGGGCTCTGCCCAGGGAGCTCCTTCTGGGCAAGGCGAGAGCTGTGGGACTGGGCAGGGTCCAGCGGCATCCACAGGAGAGAGCGCCCTGGGATGCAGCTTGGGTTTTGGGTGTGTTTTTTTTTTTTTTTTTTTTTTTTTTTTTTTTACGTCGGCAGTTTCCTAGGGGGTGTTCAGGGGTGACAGGAGGGTTTTAAAACACATAGCCTTTTTTTTAACTGATAGTTTTGGTGCTGTTTTGTTCTAGGTGCACTGGTTTTTCCCGGAATTCTGAACTTCCTGCAGGATGGCAACTTGGTTTTTGTGAGGAGTGTTTGTGACCGCATTTCCCTTCCTGGGACTTGAAGGTGAGACTATCGAGCAGCCGTGAGGATGCGCACCACGTCTGCACCTGTCTATGCCCCCCCATCCCTCCGTCTTGCGGCTATACGTCGGGTCATCTTCTGAGCTATACGTCGGGACGTCTGTTGGTCTCTACGTCGGAACGTATGTTGGTTTCTACGTCTGGCTTGACGTTAATTTCAGCTCTACTTCGGAATGTCTTTTGGGATATACGTCGGGACGTGTGTTGGGCTCTATGTCGGGACATCTCTCGGGCTCTACGTCAGGACGTCTTTTAGGCTCTACGTCCGGCTGTAGCTCACTTTTGGCTCTACGTCGGAACGTCTGTTGGTCTCTACTTCGATATGTCTGGCTTGAGCTCGCTTTCGGCTCTATGTCGGGACGTATGTTGAGTTCTACAACTGGACATGTGTTGGGCTCTGCGTCGGGACGTCTGTTAGGCTCTATGTCGGGACATCTCTTGGGCTCTACGTCGGGACATCTGTTGGGATCAACGTCGGGACGTTTGTTGGGTTGTAGGTCGGGAAGTCTGGCTTGAGCTTGCTTTCGCCTCTAAGTCGGGACGTCTGTTGGGCTCTACATCTGGTTTAGCTTACTTTCAGCTCTGCGTCGGGACGTGCGTTGGGCTCTGCGTCTGTAGTTAGCTTACTTTCAGCTCTGCGTCGGGACCTGCGTTGGGCTCTACGTCGGGACGTGTGTTGGGCTCTACGTCGGGATTTAGCTTACTTTCAGCTCTACGTTGGGACGTGCGTTGGACTCTACGTCAGGATTTAGCTAACTTTCAGCTCTACGTCGGGACATGCGTTGGGCTCTACGTCGGGACGTGTGTTGGGCTCTACGTCGGGATTTAGCTTACTTTCAGCTCTACGTTGGGACGTGCGTTGGACTCTACGTCGGGATTTAGCTTACTTTCAGCTCTACGTCGGGACGTGCGTTGGGCTCTACGTCGGGACGTGCGTTGGGCTCTACGTCGGGACGTGCGTTGGGCTCTACGTCGGGACGTGCGTTGGGCTCTACGTCGGGACGTGCGTTGGGCTCTACGTCGGGACGTGCGTTGGGCTCTACGTCGGGACGTGCGTTGGGCTCTACGTCGGGACGTGCGTTGGGCTCTACGTCGGGACGTGCGTTGGGCTCTACGTCGGGACGTGCGTTGGGCTCTACGTCGGGACGTGCGTTGGGCTCTACGTCGGGACGTGCGTTGGGCTCTACGTCGGGACGTGCGTTGGGCTCTACGTCGGGACGTGCGTTGGGCTCTACGTCGGGACGTGCGTTGGGCTCTACGTCGGGACGTGCGTTGGGCTCTACGTCGGGATTTAGCTTACTTTCAGCTCTACGTCGGGACGTGCGTTGGGCTCTACGTCGGGACGTGCGTTGGGCTCTACGTCGGGATTTAGCTTACTTTCAGCTCTACGTCGGGACGTGCGTTGGCCTCTAGGTCGGGACGTGCGTTGGCCTCTAGGTCGGGACGTGCGTTGGCCTCTAGGTCGGGACGTGCGTTGGCCTCTAGGTCGGGACGTGCGTTGGCCTCTACGTCGGGATTTAGCTTACTTTCAGCTCTACTTCGGGACGTGCGTTGGGCGCTACGTCGGGACGTGCGTTGGGCGCTACGTCGGGATTTAGCTTACTTTCAGCTCTACGTCGGGACTTGCGGTGGGCTCTACGTCGGGACTTGCGGTGGGCTCTACGTCGGGACGTGCGTTGGGCTCTACGTCGGGACGTGCGTTGGGCTCTACGTCGGGACGTGCGTTGGGCTCTACGTCGGGATTTAGCTTACTTTCATCTCTACGTCGGGACGTGCGTTGGCCTCTACGTCGGGACGTGCGTTGGCCTCTACGTCGGGACGTGCGTTGGCCTCTACGTCGGGACGTGCGTTGGCCTCTACGTCGGGACGTGCGTTGGCCTCTACGTCGGGACGTGCGTTGGCCTCTACGTCGGGATTTAGCTTACTTTCAGCTCTACGTCGGGACGTGCGTTGGCCTCTACGTCGGGACGTGCGTTGGCCTCTACGTCGGGACGTGCGTTGGCCTCTACGTCGGGACGTGCGTTGGCCTCTACGTCGGGATTTAGCTTACTTTCAGCTCTACGTCGGGACGTGCGTTGGGCTCTACGTCGGGATTTAGCTTACTTTTAGCTCTACGTCGGGACGTGCGTTGGGCTCTACGTCGGGACGTGCGTTGGGCTCTACGTCGGGACGTGCGTTGGGCTCTACGTCGGGACGTGCGTTGGGCTCTACGTCGGGACGTGCGTTGGGCTCTACGTCGGGACGTGCGTTGGGCTCTACGTCGGGACGTGCGTTGGGCTCTACGTCGGGACGTGCGTTGGGCTCTACGTCGGGACGTGCGTTGGGCTCTACGTCGGGACGTGCGTTGGGCTCTACGTCGGGACGTGCGTTGGGCTCTACGTCGGGACGTGCGTTGGGCTCTACGTCGGGACGTGCGTTGGGCTCTACGTCGGGACGTGCGTTGGGCTCTACGTCGGGACGTGCGTTGGGCTCTACGTCGGGACGTGCGTTGGGCTCTACGTCGGGACGTGCGTTGGGCTCTACGTCGGGACGTGCGTTGGGCTCTACGTCGGGACGTGCGTTGGGCTCTACGTCGGGACGTGCGTTGGGCTCTACGTCGGGACGTGCGTTGGGCTCTACGTCGGGACGTGCGTTGGGCTCTACGTCGGGACGTGCGTTGGGCTCTACGTCGGGACGTGCGTTGGGCTCTACGTCGGGACGTGCGTTGGGCTCTACGTCGGGACGTGCGTTGGGCTCTACGTCGGGACGTGCGTTGGGCTCTACGTCGGGACGTGCGTTGGGCTCTACGTCGGGACGTGCGTTGGGCTCTACGTCGGGACGTGCGTTGGGCTCTACGTCGGGACGTGCGTTGGGCTCTACGTCGGGACGTGCGTTGGGCTCTACGTCGGGACGTGCGTTGGGCTCTACGTCGGGACGTGCGTTGGGCTCTACGTCGGGACGTGCGTTGGGCTCTACGTCGGGACGTGCGTTGGGCTCTACGTCGGGACGTGCGTTGGGCTCTAAGTCGGGACGTGCGTTGGCCTCTACGTCGGGATTTAACTTACTTTCAGCTCTACGTCGGGACGTGCGTTGGGCTCTACGTCGGGACGTGCGTTGGGCTCTACGTCGGGACGTGCGTTGGGCTCTACGTCGGGACGTGCGTTGGGCTCTACGTCGGGACGTGCGTTGGGCTCTACGTCGGGACGTGCGTTGGGCTCTACGTCGGGACGTGCGTTGGGCTCTACGTCGGGACGTGCGTTGGGCTCTACGTCGGGACGTGCGTTGGGCTCTACGTCGGGACGTGCGTTGGCCTCTACGTCGGGACGTGCGTTGGCCTCTACGTCGGGATTTAGCTTACTTTCAGCTCTACGTCGGGACGTGCGTTGGCCTCTACTTCGTTATTTAGCTTACTTTCAGCTCTACGTCGGGACGTGCGTTGGCCTCTACGTCGGGACGTGCGTTGGCCTCTACGTCGGGACGTGCGTTGGCCTCTACGTCGGGACGTGCGTTGGCCTCTACGTCGGGACGTGCGTTGGCCTCTACGTCGGGACGTGCGTTGGCCTCTACGTCGGGATTTAGCTTACTTTCAGCTCTACGTCGGGACGTGCGTTGGGCTCTGCGTCGGGACGTGCGTTGGGCTCTACGTCGGGACGTGCGTTGGCCTCTACGTCGGGACGTGCGTTGGGCTCTACGTCTGTAGTTAGCTAACTTTCAGCTCTACGTCGGGACGTGCGTTGGGCTCTACGTCTGTAGTTAGCTAACTTTCAGCTCTACGTCGGGACGTGCGTTGGGCGCTACGTCGGGACGTGCGTTGGGCTCTACGTCGGGACGTGCGTTGGGCTCTACGTCGGGACGTGCGTTGGGCTCTACGTCGGGACGTGCGTTGGGCTCTACGTCGGGATTTAACTTACTTTCAGCTCTACGTCGGGACGTGCGTTGGCCTCTACGTCGGGACGTGCGTTGGCCTCTACGTCGGGACGTGCGTTGGCCTCTACGTCGGGATTTAGCTTACTTTCAGCTCTACGTCGGGACGTGCGTTGGGCTCTACGTCGGGACGTGCGTTGGGCTCTACGTCGGGACGTGCGTTGGGCTCTACGTCGGGACGTGCGTTGGGCTCTACGTCGGGATTTAGCTTACTTTCAGCTCTACGTCGGGACGTGCGTTGGCCTATAGGTCGGGACGTGCGTTGGCCTATAGGTCGGGACGTGCGTTGGCCTCTACGTCGGGACGTGCGTTGGCCTCTACGTCGGGATTTAGCTTACTTTCAGCTCTACTTCGGGACGTGCGTTGGGCGCTACGTCGGGACGTGCGTTGGGCGCTACGTCGGGACGTGCGTTGGGCGCTACGTCGGGATTTAGCTTACTTTCAGCTCTACGTCGGGACGTGCGTTGGGCTCTACGTCGGGACTTGCGTTGGGCTCTACGTCGGGACGTGCGTTGGGCTCTACGTCGGGACGTGCGTTGGGCTCTACGTCGGGATTTAGCTTACTTTCATCTCTACGTCGGGACGTGCGTTGGCCTCTACGTCGGGACGTGCGTTGGCCTCTACGTCGGGATTTAGCTTACTTTCAGCTCTACGTCGGGACGTGCGTTGGCCTCTACGTCGGGACGTGCGTTGGCCTCTACGTTGGGACGTGCGTTGGCCTCTACGTCGGGACGTGCGTTGGCCTCTACGTCGGGATTTAGCTTACTTTCAGCTCTACGTCGGGACGTGTGTTGGGCTCTACGTCGGGATTTAGCTTACTTTTAGCTCTACGTCGGGACGTGCGTTGGGCTCTACGTCGGGACGTGCGTTGGGCTCTACGTCGGGACGTGCGTTGGGCTCTACGTCGGGACGTGCGTTGGGCTCTACGTCGGGACGTGCGTTGGGCTCTACGTCGGGACGTGCGTTGGGCTCTACGTCTGTAGTTAGCTAACTTTCAGCTCTACGTCGGGACGTGCGTTGGGCTCTACGTCGGGACGTGCGTTGGGCTCTACGTCGGGACGTGCGTTGGGCTCTACGTCTGTAGTTAGCTAACTTTCAGCTCTATGTCGGGACGTGCGTTGGCCTCTAAGTCGGGACGTGCGTTGGCCTCTAAGTCGGGACGTGCGTTGGCCTCTAAGTCGGGACGTGCGTTGGCCTCTAAGTCGGGACGTGCGTTGGCCTCTAAGTCGGGACGTGCGTTGGCCTCTAAGTCGGGACGTGCGTTGGCCTCTAAGTCGGGACGTGCGTTGGCCTCTACGTCGGGACGTGCGTTGGCCTCTACGTCGGGATTTAACTTACTTTCAGCTCTACGTCGGGACGTGCGTTGGGCGCTAAGTCGGGACCTGCGTTGGGCTCTACGTCGGGACGTGCGTTGGGCTCTACGTCGGGATTTAACTTACTTTCAGCTCTACGTCGGGACGTGCGTTGGCCTCTACGTCGGGACGTGCGTTGGCCTCTACATCGGGATTTAGCTTACTTTCAGCTCTACGTCGGGACGTGCGTTGGCCTCTAAGTCGGGACGTGCGTTGGCCTCTAAGTCGGGACGTGCGTTGGCCTCTAAGTCGGGACGTGCGTTGGCCTCTAAGTCGGGACGTGCGTTGGCCTCTAAGTCGGGACGTGCGTTGGCCTCTAAGTCGGGACGTGCGTTGGCCTCTAAGTCGGGACGTGCGTTGGCCTCTAAGTCGGGACGTGCGTTGGCCTCTAAGTCGGGACGTGCGTTGGCCTCTAAGTCGGGACGTGCGTTGGCCTCTAAGTCGGGACGTGCGTTGGCCTCTAAGTCGGGACGTGCGTTGGCCTCTAAGTCGGGACGTGCGTTGGCCTCTAAGTCGGGACGTGCGTTGGCCTCTAAGTCGGGACGTGCGTTGGCCTCTAAGTCGGGACGTGCGTTGGCCTCTAAGTCGGGACGTGCGTTGGCCTCTAAGTCGGGACGTGCGTTGGCCTCTACGTCGGGACGTGCGTTGGCCTCTAAGTCGGGACGTGCGTTGGCCTCTACGTCGGGACGTGCGTTGGCCTCTACGTCGGGACGTGCGTTGGCCTCTACGTCGGGATTTAGCTTACTTTCAGCACTACGTCGGGACGTGCGTTGGGCTCTACGTCGGGACGTGCGTTGGGCTCTACGTCGGGACGTGCGTTGGGCTCTACGTCGGGATTTAGCTTACTTTCAGCTCTACGTCGGGACGTGCGTTGGCCTCTACTTCGGGATTTAGCTTACTTTCAGCTCTACGTCGGGACGTGCGTTGGCCTCTACGTCGGGACGTGCGTTGGCCTCTACGTCGGGACGTGCGTTGGCCTCTACGTCGGGACGTGCGTTGGCCTCTACGTCGGGACGTGCGTTGGCCTCTACGTCGGGACGTGCGTTGGCCTCTACGTCGGGACGTGCGTTGGCCTCTACGTCGGGACGTGCGTTGGCCTCTACGTCGGGACGTGCGTTGGCCTCTACGTCGGGACGTGCGTTGGCCTCTACGTCGGGACGTGCGTTGGCCTCTACGTCGGGACGTGCGTTGGCCTCTACGTCGGGATTTAGCTTACTTTCAGCTCTACGTCGGGACGTGCGTTGGGCTCTGCGTCGGGACGTGCGTTGGCCTCTACGTCGGGACGTGCGTTGGCCTCTACGTCGGGACGTGCGTTGGCCTCTACGTCGGGACGTGCGTTGGCCTCTACGTCGGGACGTGCGTTGGCCTCTACGTCGGGACGTGCGTTGGCCTCTACGTCGGGACGTGCGTTGGCCTCTACGTCGGGATTTAGCTTACTTTCAGCTCTACGTCGGGACGTGCGTTGGGCTCTACGTCGGGACGTGCGTTGGGCTCTACGTCGGGATTTAGCTTACTTTCAGCTCTACGTCGGGACGTGCGTTGGGCTCTACGTCGGGACGTGCGTTGGCCTCTACGTCTGGATTTAGCTTACTTTCAGCTCTACGTCGGGACGTGCGTTGGGCTCTACGTCGGGACGTGCGTTGGGCTCTACGTCGGGACGTGCGTTGGGCTCTACGTCGGGACGTGCGTTGGGCTCTATGTCTGTAGTTAGCTAACTTTCTGCTCTACGTCGGGACGTGCGTTGGGCTCTATGTCTGTAGTTAGCTAACTTTCTGCTCTACGTCGGGACGTGCGTTGGGCGCTACGTCGGGACGTGCGTTGGGCGCTACGTCGGGACGTGCGTTGGGCTCTACGTCGGGATTTAGCTTACTTTCAGCTCTAGGTCGGGACGTGCGTTGGCCTCTAGGTCGGGACGTGCGTTGGCCTCTAGGTCGGGACGTGCGTTGGCCTCTAGGTCGGGACGTGCGTTGGCCTCTAGGTCGGGACGTGCGTTGGCCTCTAGGTCGGGACGTGCGTTGGCCTCTGCGTCGGGACGTGCGTTGGCCTCTGCGTCGGGATTTAGCTTACTTTCAGCTCTACGTCGGGACGTGCGTTGGCCTCTAAGTCGGGACGTGCGTTGGCCTCTAAGTCGGGACGTGCGTTGGCCTCTAAGTCGGGACGTGCGTTGGCCTCTAAGTCGGGACGTGCGTTGGCCTCTAAGTCGGGACGTGCGTTGGCCTCTACGTCGGGACGTGCGTTGGCCTCTACGTCGGGACGTGCGTTGGCCTCTAAGTCGGGACGTGCGTTGGCCTCTACGTCGGGACGTGCGTTGGCCTCTACGTCGGGACGTGCGTTGGCCTCTACGTCGGGACGTGCGTTGGCCTCTACGTCGGGACGTGCGTTGGCCTCTACGTCGGGACGTGCGTTGGCCTCTACGTCGGGACGTGCGTTGGCCTCTACGTCGGGACGTGCGTTGGCCTCTACGTCGGGACGTGCGTTGGCCTCTACGTCGGGACGTGCGTTGGCCTCTACGTCGGGATTTAGCTTACTTTCAGCACTACGTCGGGACGTGCGTTGGGCTCTACGTCGGGACGTGCGTTGGGCTCTACGTCGGGACGTGCGTTGGGCTCTACGTCGGGATTTAGCTTACTTTCAGCTCTACGTCGGGACGTGCGTTGGCCTCTACTTCGTTATTTAGCTTACTTTCAGCTCTACTTCGGGACGTGCGTTGGCCTCTACGTCGGGACGTGCGTTGGCCTCTACGTCGGGACGTGCGTTGGCCTCTACGTCGGGACGTGCGTTGGCCTCTACGTCGGGACGTGCGTTGGCCTCTACGTCGGGACGTGCGTTGGCCTCTACGTCGGGACGTGCGTTGGCCTCTACGTCGGGACGTGCGTTGGCCTCTACGTCGGGACGTGCGTTGGCCTCTACGTCGGGACGTGCGTTGGCCTCTACGTCGGGACGTGCGTTGGCCTCTACGTCGGGACGTGCGTTGGCCTCTACGTCGGGATTTAGCTTACTTTCAGCTCTACGTCGGGACGTGCGTTGGGCTCTGCGTCGGGACGTGCGTTGGGCTCTGCGTCGGGACGTGCGTTGGCCTCTGCGTCGGGACGTGCGTTGGCCTCTGCGTCGGGACGTGCGTTGGCCTCTACGTCGGGACGTGCGTTGGCCTCTACGTCGGGACGTGCGTTGGCCTCTACGTCGGGATTTAGCTTACTTTCAGCTCTACGTCGGGAAGTGCGTTGGGCTCTACGTCGGGAAGTGCGTTGGGCTCTATGTCTGTAGTTAGCTAACTTTCTACGTCGGGACGTGCGTTGGGCTCTATGTCTGTAGTTAGCTAACTTTCTGCTCTACGTCGGGACGTGCGTTGGGCTCTATGTCTGTAGTTAGCTAACTTTCTGCTCTACGTCGGGACGTGCGTTGGGCTCTATGTCTGTAGTTAGCTAACTTTCTGCTCTACGTCGGGACGTGCGTTGGGCGCTACGTCGGGACGTGCGTTGGGCGCTACGTCGGGACGTGCGTTGGGCTCTACGTCGGGATTTAGCTTACTTTCAGCTCTACGTCGGGACGTGCGTTGGCCTCTAGGTCGGGACGTGCGTTGGCCTCTAGGTCGGGACGTGCGTTGGCCTCTAGGTCGGGACGTGCGTTGGCCTCTAGGTCGGGACGTGCGTTGGCCTCTAGGTCGGGACGTGCGTTGGCCTCTAGGTCGGGACGTGCGTTGGCCTCTGCGTCGGGACGTGCGTTGGCCTCTGCGTCGGGATTTAGCTTACTTTCAGCTCTACGTCGGGACGTGCGTTCGGCGCTACGTCGGGACGTGCGTTGGGCGCTACGTCGGGATTTAGCTTACTTTCAGCTCTACGTCGGGACGTGCATTGGGCTCTACGTCGGGACGTGCGGTGGGCTCTACGTCGGGACGTGCGGTGGGCTCTACGTCGGGACGTGCGTTGGGCTCTACGTCGGGACGTGCGGTGGGCTCTACGTCGGGACGTGCGGTGGGCTCTACGTCGGGATTTAGCTTACTTTCAGCTCTACGTCGGGACGTGCGTTGGCCTCTACGTCGGGACGTGCGTTGGCCTCTACGTCGGGACGTGCGTTGGCCTCTACGTCGGGATTTAGCTTACTTTCAGCTCTACGTCGGGACGTGCGTTGGCCTCTACGCCGGGACGTGCGTTGGCCTCTACGTCGGGATTTAGCTTACTTTCAGCTCTACGTCGGGACGTGTGTTGGGCTCTACGTCGGGATTTAGCTTACTTTAAGCTCTACGTCGGGACGTGCGTTGGGCTCTACGTCGGGACGTGCGTTGGGCTCTACGTCTGTAGTTAGCTAACTTTCAGCTCTACGTCGGGACGTGCGTTGGGCTCTACGTCGGGACGTGCGTTGGGCTCTACGTCGGGACGTGCGTTGGGCTCTACGATGGGACGTGCGTTGGGCTCTACGTCAGGATTTAGCTAACTTTCAGCTCTACGTCGGGACATGCGTTGGGCTCTACGTCGGGACGTGTGTTGGGCTCTACGTCGGGATTTAGCTTACTTTCAGCTCTACGTTGGGACGTGCGTTGGACTCTACGTCAGGATTTAGCTAACTTTCAGCTCTACGTCGGGACATGCGTTGGGCTCTACGTCGGGACGTGTGTTGGGCTCTACGTCGGGATTTAGCTTACTTTCAGCTCTACGTTGGGACGTGCGTTGGACTCTACGTCGGGATTTAGCTTACTTTCAGCTCTACGTCGGGACGTGCGTTGGGCTCTACGTCGGGACGTGCGTTGGGCTCTACGTCGGGACGTGCGTTGGGCTCTATGTCTGTAGTTAGCTAACTTTCTGCTCTACGTCGGGACGTGCGTTGGGCTCTATGTCTCTAGTTAGCTAACTTTCAGTTCTACGTCAGGCCGTGCGTTGGGCGCTACGTCGGGACGTGCGTTGGGCTCTACGTCGGGACGTGCGTTGGGCTCTACGTCGGGACGTGCGTTGGGCTCTACGTCGGGACGTGCGTTGGGCTCTACGTCGGGATTTAGCTTACTTTCAGCTCTACGTCGGGACGTGCGTTGGCCTCTACGTCGGGACGTGCGTTGGCCTCTACGTCGGGACGTGCGTTGGCCTCTGCGTCGGGATTTAGCTTACTTTCAGCTCTACTTCGGGACGTGCGTTGGGCGCTACGTCGGGACGTGCGTTGGGCGCTACGTCGGGATTTAGCTTACTTTCAGCTCTACGTCGGGACGTGCATTGGGCTCTACGTCGGGACGTGCATTGGGCTCTACGTCGGGACGTGCGGTGGGCTCTACTTCGGGACGTGCGTTGGGCTCTACGTCGGGACGTGCGTTGGGCTCTACGTCGGGATTTAGCTTACTTTCAGCTCTACGTCGGGACGTGCGTTGGGCTCTACGTCGGGACGTGCGTTGGCCTCTACGTCGGGATTTAGCTTACTTTCAGCTCTACGTCGGGACGTGCGTTGGCCTCTACGTCGGGACGTGCGTTGGCCTCTACGTCGGGACGTGCGTTGGCCTCTACGTCGGGACGTGCGTTGGCCTCTACGTCGGGACGTGCGTTGGCCTCTACGTTGGGACGTGCGTTGGCCTCTACGTCGGGATTTAGCTTACTTTCAGCTCTACGTCGGGACGTGTGTTGGGCTCTACGTCGGGATTTAGCTTACTTTTAGCTCTACGTCGGGACGTGCGTGGGGCTCTACGTCGGGACGTGCGTTGGGCTCTACGTCGGGACGTGCGTTGGGCTCTACGTCGGGACGTGCGTTGGGCTCTACGTCGGGACGTGCGTTGGGCTCTACGTCGGGACGTGCGTTGGGCTCTACGTCGGGACGTGCGTTGGGCTCTACGTCGGGACGTGCGTTGGGCTCTACGTCGGGATTTAGCTTACTTTCAGCTCTACGTCGGGACGTGCGTTGGCCTCTAAGTCGGGACGTGCGTTGGCCTCTAAGTCGGGACGTGCGTTGGCCTCTACGTTGGGATTTAACTTACTTTCAGCTCTACGTCGGGACGTGCGTTGGGCGCTACGTCGGGACGTGCGTTGGGCGCTACGTCGGGACGTGCGTTGGGCGCTACGTCGGGACGTGCGTTGGGCGCTACGTCGGGACGTGCGTTGGGCGCTACGTCGGGACGTGCGTTGGGCGCTACGTCGGGACGTGCGTTGGGCGCTACGTCGGGACGTGCGTTGGCCTCTACGTCGGGACGTGCGTTGGCCTCTACGTCGGGATTTAGCTTACTTTCAGCTCTACGTCGGGACGTGCGTTGGGCTCTACGTCGGGTTTTAGCTTACTTTCAGCTCTACGTCGGGACGTGCGTTGGGCTCTATGTCTGTAGTTAGCTAACTTTCTGCTCTACGTCGGGACGTGCGTTGGGCTCTATGTCTCTAGTTAGCTAACTTTCAGTTCTACGTCGGGCCGTGCGTTGGGCGCTACGTCGGGCCGTGCGTTGGGCGCTACGTCGGGACGTGCGTTGGGCTCTACGTCGGGACGTGCGTTGGGCTCTACGTCGGGACGTGCGTTGGGCTCTACGTCGGGACGTACGTTGGGCTCTACGTCGGGATTTAGCTTACTTTCAGCTCTACGTCGGGACGTGCGTTGGCCTCTACATCGGGACGTGCGTTGGCTTCTAGGTCGGGACGTGCGTTGGCCTCTACGTCGGGACGTGCGTTGGCCTCTGCGTCGGGATTTAGCTTACTTTCAGCTCTACTTCGGGACGTGCGTTGGGCGCTACGTCGGGACGTGCGTTGGGCGCTACGTCGGGATTTAGCTTACTTTCAGCTCTACGTCGGGACGTGCGTTGGGCTCTACGTCGGGACGTGCATTGGGCTCTACGTCGGGACGTGCGGTGGGCTCTACGTCGGGACGTGCGGTGGGCTCTACTTCGGGACGTGCGTTGGGCTGTACGTCGGGACGTGCGTTGGGCTCTACGTCGGGATTTAGCTTACTTTCAGCTCTACGTCGGGACGTGCGTTGGGCTCTACGTCGGGACGTGCGTTGGCCTCTACGTCGGGATTTAGCTTACTTTCAGCTCTACGTCGGGACGTGCGTTGGGCTCTACGTCGGGACGTGCGTTGGCCTCTACGTCGGGATTTAGCTTACTTTCAGCTCTACGTCGGGACGTGCGTTGGCCTCTACGTTGGGACGTGCGTTGGCCTCTACGTCGGGACGTGCGTTGGCCTCTACGTCGGGACGTGCGTTGGCCTCTACGTCGGGACGTGCGTTGGCCTCTACGTCGGGACGTGCGTTGGCCTCTACGTCGGGATTTAGCTTACTTTCAGCTCTACGTCGGGACGTGCGTTGGGCTCTACGTCGGGATTTAGCTTACTTTTAGCTCTACGTCGGGACGTGCGTTGGGCTCTACGTCGGGACGTGCGTTGGGCTCTACGTCGGGACGTGCGTTGGGCTCTACGTCGGGACGTGCGTTGGGCTCTACGTCGGGACGTGCGTTGGGCTCTACGTCGGGACGTGCGTTGGGCTCTACGTCGGGACGTGCGTTGGGCTCTACGTCGGGATTTAGCTTACTTTCAGCTCTAAGTCGGGACGTGCGTTGGCCTCTAAGTCGGGACGTGCGTTGGCCTCTAAGTCGGGACGTGCGTTGGCCTCTACGTTGGGATTTAACTTACTTTCAGCTCTACGTCGGGACGTGCGTTGGGCGCTACGTCGGGACGTGCGTTGGGCGCTACGTCGGGACGTGCGTTGGGCGCTACGTCGGGACGTGCGTTGGGCGCTACGTCGGGACGTGCGTTGGGCGCTACGTCGGGACGTGCGTTGGGCGCTACGTCGGGATTTAACTTACTTTCAGCTCTACGTCGGGACGTGCGTTGGCCTCTACGTCGGGACGTGCGTTGGCCTCTACGTCGGGACGTGCGTTGGCCTCTACATCGGGATTTAGCTTACTTTCAGCTCTACGGTTGGACGTGCGTTGGCCTCTAAGTCGGGACGTGCGTTGGCCTCTAAGTCGGGACGTGCGTTGGCCTCTAAGTCGGGACGTGCGTTGGCCTCTAAGTCGGGACGTGCGTTGGCCTCTAAGTCGGGACGTGCGTTGGCCTCTAAGTCGGGACGTGCGTTGGCCTCTAAGTCGGGACGTGCGTTGGCCTCTAAGTCGGGACGTGCGTTGGCCTCTACGTCGGGACGTGCGTTGGCCTCTACGTCGGGACGTGCGTTGGCCTCTACGTCGGGACGTGCGTTGGCCTCTACATTGGGATTTAGCTTACTTTCAGCTCTACGTCGGGACGTGCGTTGGCCTCTAAGTCGGGACGTGCGTTGGCCTCTACGTCGGGACGTGCGTTGGCCTCTACGTCGGGACGTGCGTTGGCCTCTACGTCGGGACGTGCGTTGGCCTCTACGTCGGGACGTGCGTTGGCCTCTACGTCGGGACGTGCGTTGGCCTCTACGTCGGGACGTGCGTTGGCCTCTACATTGGGATTTAGCTTACTTTCAGCTCTACGTCGGGACGTGCGTTGGCCTCTAAGTCGGGACGTGCGTTGGCCTCTACGTCGGGACGTGCGTTGGGCTCTACGTCGGGACGTGCGTTGGGCTCTACGTCGGGACGTGCGTTGGGCTCTACGTCGGGACGTGCGTTGGCCTCTACATTGGGATTTAGCTTACTTTCAGCTCTACGTCGGGACGTGCGTTGGCCTCTAAGTCGGGACGTGCGTTGGCCTCTAAGTCGGGACGTGCGTTGGCCTCTAAGTCGGGACGTGCGTTGGCCTCTAAGTCGGGACGTGCGTTGGCCTCTAAGTCGGGACGTGCGTTGGCCTCTAAGTCGGGACGTGCGTTGGCCTCTACGTCGGGACGTGCGTTGGCCTCTACGTCGGGATTTAGCTTACTTTCAGCTCCACGTCGGGACGTGCGTTGGGCTCTACGTCGGGACGTGCGTTGGGCTCTACGTCGGGACGTGCGTTGGGCTCTACGTCGGGACGTGCGTTGGGCTCTACGTCGGGACGTGCGTTGGGCTCTACGTCGGGATTTAGCTTACTTTCAGCTCTACGTCGGGACGTGCGTTGGGCTCTACGTTGGGACGTGCGTTGGGCTCTACGTCGGGACGTGCGTTGGGCTCTACGTCGGGATTTAGCTTACTTTCAGCTCTACGTCGGGACGTGCGTTGGCCTCTACGTCGGGACGTGCGTTGGCCTCTACTTCGGTATTTAGCTTAATTTCAGCTCTACGTCGGGACGTGCGTTGGCCTCTACGTCGGGACGTGCGTTGGCCTCTACGTCGGGACGTGCGTTGGCCTCTACGTCGGGACGTGCGTTGGCCTCTACGTCGGGACGTGCGTTGGCCTCTACGTCGGGACGTGCGTTGGTCTCTACGTCGGGATTTAGCTTAATTTCAGTTCTACGTCGGGACGTGCGTTGGGCTCTACGTCGGGTTTTAGCTTACTTTCAGCTCTACGTCGGGACGTGCGTTGGGCTCTACGTCGGGACGTGCGTTGGGCTCTACGTCGGGACGTGCGTTGGGCTCTATGTCTGTAGTTAGCTAACTTTCTGCTCTACGTCGGGACCTGCGTTGGGCGCTACGTCGGGACCTGCGTTGGGCGCTACGTCGGGACCTGCGTTGGGCTCTACGTCGGGACGTGCGTTGGGCTCTACGTCGGGATTTAGCTTACTTTCAGCTCTACGTCGGGACGTGCGTTGGCCTCTAGGTCGGGACGTGCGTTGGCCTCTAGGTCGGGACGTGCGTTGGCCTCTAGGTCGGGACGTGCGTTGGCCTCTATGTCGGGACGTGCGTTGGGCTCTACGTCGGGATTTAGCTTACTTTCAGCTCTAAGTCGGGACGTGCGTTGGCCTCTAAGTCGGGACGTGCGTTGGCCTCTAAGTCGGGACGTGCGTTGGCCTCTAAGTCGGGACGTGCGTTGGCCTCTAAGTCGGGACGTGCGTTGGCCTCTAAGTCGGGACGTGCGTTGGCCTCTAAGTCGGGACGTGCGTTGGCCTCTAAGTCGGGACGTGCGTTGGCCTCTAAGTCGGGACGTGCGTTGGCCTCTAAGTCGGGACGTGCGTTGGCCTCTACGTCGGGACGTGCGTTGGCCTCTAAGTCGGGACGTGCGTTGGCCTCTACGTCGGGACGTGCGTTGGCCTCTACGTCGGGATTTAACTTACTTTCAGCTCTACGTCGGGACGTGCGTTGGGCTCTACGTCGGGACGTGCGTTGGGCTCTACTTCGGGACGTGCGTTGGGCTCTACTTCGGGATTTAACTTACTTTCAGCTCTACGTCGGGACGTGCGTTGGCCTCTACGTCGGGACGTGCGTTGGCCTCTACGTCGGGACGTGCGTTGGCCTCTACGTCGGGACGTGCGTTGGCCTCTACATCGGGATTTAGCTTACTTTCAGCTCTACGTCGGGACGTGCGTTGGGCTCTACGTCGGGACGTGCGTTGGGCTCTACGTCGGGACGTGCGTTGGGCTCTACGTCGGGACGTGCGTTGGGCTCTACGTCGGGACGTGCGTTGGGCTCTACGTCGGGACGTGCGTTGGGCTCTACGTCGGGACGTGCGTTGGGCTCTACGTCGGGACGTGCGTTGGGCTCTACGTCGGGACGTGCGTTGGCCTCTACGTCGGGACGTGCGTTGGCCTCTACGTCGGGACGTGCGTTGGCCTCTAAGTCGGGATGTGCGTTGGCCTCTAAGTCGGGACGTGCGTTGGACTCTACGTCGGGACGTGCGTTGGACTCTATGTCGGGACGTGCGTTGGCCTCTACATCGGGATTTAGCTTACTTTCAGCTCTACGTCGGGACGTGCGTTGGGCTCTACGTCGGGACGTGCGTTGGGCTCTACGTCGGGATTTAGCTTACTTTCAGCTCTACGTCGGGACGTGCGTTGGCCTCTAAGTCGGGACGTGCGTTGGCCTCTAAGTCGGGACGTGCGTTGGCCTCTACTTCGGGATTTAGCTTACTTTCAGCTCTACGTCGGGACGTGCGTTGGCCTCTACGTCGGGACGTGCGTTGGCCTCTACGTCGGGACGTGCGTTGGCCTCTACGTCGGGACGTGCGTTGGCCTCTACGTCGGGACGTGCGTTGGCCTCTACGTCGGGACGTGCGTTGGCCTCTACGTCGGGACGTGCGTTGGCCTCTACGTCGGGATTTAACTTACTTTCAGCTCTACGTCGGGACGTGCGTTGGCCTCTACGTCGGGACGTGCGTTGGCCTCTACGTCGGGACGTGCGTTGGCCTCTACATCGGGATTTAGCTTACTTTCAGCTCTACGTCGGGACGTGCGTTGGGCTCTACGTCGGGACGTGCGTTGGGCTCTACGTCGGGACGTGCGTTGGGCTCTACGTCGGGACGTGCGTTGGGCTCTACGTCGGGACGTGCGTTGGCCTCTACGTCGGGACGTGCGTTGGCCTCTACGTCGGGACGTGCGTTGGCCTCTACGTCGGGACGTGCGTTGGCCTCTAAGTCGGGACGTGCGTTGGCCTCTAAGTCGGGACGTGCGTTGGACTCTACGTCGGGACGTGCGTTGGCCTCTACATCGGGATTTAGCTTACTTTCAGCTCTACGTCGGGACGTGCGTTGGGCTCTACGTCGGGACGTGCGTTGGGCTCTACGTCGGGATTTAGCTTACTTTCAGCTCTACGTCGGGACGTGCGTTGGCCTCTAAGTCGGGACGTGCGTTGGCCTCTACTTCGGGATTTAGCTTACTTTCAGCTCTACGTCGGGACGTGCGTTGGCCTCTACGTCGGGACGTGCGTTGGCCTCTACGTCGGGATGTGCGTTGGCCTCTACATTGGGATTTAGCTTACTTTCAGCTCTACGTCGGGACGTGCGTTGGCCTCTACGTCGGGACGTGCGTTGGCCTCTACGTCGGGACGTGCGTTGGCCTCTACGTCGGGACGTGCGTTGGCCTCTACGTCGGGACGTGCGTTGGCCTCTACGTCGGGACGTGCGTTGGCCTCTACGTCGGGACGTGCGTTGGCCTCTAAGTCGGGACGTGCGTTGGCCTCTACGTCGGGACGTGCGTTGGCCTCTAAGTCGGGACGTGCGTTGGCCTCTACGTCGGGATTTAGCTTACTTTCAGCTCTACGTCGGGACGTGCGTTGGGCTCTACGTCGGGACGTGCGTTGGGCTCTACGTCGGGATTTAGCTTACTTTCAGCTATACGTCGGGACGTGCGTTGGGCTCTACGTCGGGACGTGCGTTGGCCTCTACTTCGGGATTTAGCTTACTTTCAGCTCTACGTCGGGACGTGCGTTGGGCTCTACGTCGGGACGTGCGTTGGCCTCTACTTCGGGATTTAGCTTACTTTCAGCTCTACGTCGGGACGTGCGTTGGGCTCTACGTCGGGAAGTGCGTTGGGCTCTACGTCGGGACGTGCGTTGGGCTCTACTTCGGGATTTAGCTTACTTTCAGCTCTACGTCGGGACGTGCGTTGGGCTCTACGTCGGGACGTGCGTTGGGCTCTACGTCGGGACGTGCGTTGGGCTCTACTTCGGGACGTGCGTTGGGCTCTATGTCTGTAGTTAGCTAACTTTCTGCTCTACGTCGGGACGTGCGTTGGGCTCTATGTCTGTAGTTAGCTAACTTTCTGCTCTACGTCGGGACGTGCGTTGGGCTCTATGTCTGTAGTTAGCTAACTTTCTGCTCTACGTCGGGACGTGCGTTGGGCTCTATGTCTGTAGTTAGCTAACTTTCAGCTCTACGTCGGGACGTGCGTTGGGCGCTACGTCGGGACGTGCGTTGGGCTCTACGTCGGGACGTGCGTTGGGCTCTACGTCGGGATTTAGCTTACTTTCAGCTCTACGTCGGGACGTGCGTTGGCCTCTAGGTCGGGACGTGCGTTGGCCTCTACGTCGGGACGTGCGTTGGCCTCTGCGTCGGGATTTAGCTTACTTTCAGCTCTACGTCGGGACGTGCGTTGGGCGCTACGTCGGGTTTTAGCTTACTTTCAGCTCTACGTCGGGACGTGCATTGGGCTCTACGTCGGGACGTGCGGTGGGCTCTACGTCGGGACGTGCGTTGGGCTCTACGTCGGGACGTGCGTTGGGCTCTACGTCGGGATTTAGCTTACTTTCAGCTCTACGTCGGGACGTGCGTTGGCCTCTACGTCGGGACGTGCGTTGGCCTCTACGTCGGGACGTGCGTTGGCCTCTACGTCTGGATTTAGCTTACTTTCAGCTCTACGTCGGGACGTGCGTTGGCCTCTACGTCGGGACGTGCGTTGGCCTCTACGTCGGGATTTAGCTTACTTTCAGCTCTACGTCGGGACGTGTGTTGGGCTCTACGTCGGGATTTAGCTTACTTTTAGCTCTACGTCGGGACGTGCGTTGGGCTCTACGTCGGGACGTGCGTTGGGCTCTACGTCGGGACGTGCGTTGGGCTCTACGTCTGTAGTTAGCTAACTTTCAGCTCTACGTCGGGACGTGCGTTGGGCTCTACGTCGGGACGTGCGTTGGGCTCTACGTCGGGACGTGCGTTGGGCTCTACGTCGGGACGTGCGTTGGGCTCTACGTCGGGACGTGCGTTGGGCTCTACGTCTGTAGTTAGCTAACTTTCAGCTCTACGTCGGGACGTGCGTTGGGCTCTACGTCGGGACGTGCGTTGGGCTCTACGTCGGGACGTGCGTTGGGCTCTACGTCAGGATTTAGCTAACTTTCAGCTCTACGTTGGGACATGCGTTGGGCTCTACGTCGGGACGTGCGTTGGGCTCTACGTCGGGATTTAGCTTACTTTCAGCTCTACGTCGGGACGTGCGTTGGACTCTACGTCAGGATTTAGCTTACTTTCAGCTCTACGTCGGGACGTGCGTTGGGCTCTACGTCGGGACGTGCGTTGGGCTCTACGTCGGGACGTGCGTTGGGCTCTACGTCGGGACGTGCGTTGGGCTCTACGTCTGTATTTAGCTAACTTTCAGCTCTACGTCGGGACGTGCGTTGGGCTCTATGTCTGTTGTTAGCTAACTTTCAGCTCTACGTCGGGACGTGCGTTGGGCTCTACGTCTGTAGTTAGCTAACTTTCAGCTCTACGTCGGGACGTGCGTTGGGCGCTACGTCGGGACGTGCGTTGGGCTCTACGTCGGGACGTGCGTTGGGCTCTACGTCGGGACGTGCGTTGGGCTCTACGTCGGGACGTGCGTTGGGCTCTACGTCGGGATTTAACTTACTTTCAGCTCTACGTCGGGACGTGCGTTGGCCTCTACGTCGGGACGTGCGTTGGCCTCTACGTCGGGATTTAGCTTACTTTCAGCTCTACGTCGGGACGTGCGTTGTCCTCTACGTCGGGACGTGCGTTGGCCTCTACGTCGGGATTTAGCTTACTTTCAGCTCTACGTCGGGACGTGCGTTGGCCTCTACGTCGGGACGTGCGTTGGCCTCTACTTCGGGATTTAGCTTACTTTCAGCTCTACGTCGGGACGTGCGTTGGCCTCTACGTCGGGACGTGCGTTGGCCTCTACGTCGGGATTTAGCTTACTTTCAGCTCCACGTCGGGACGTGCGTTGGGCTCTACGTCGGGATTTAGCTTACTTTCAGCTCCACGTCGGGACGTGCGTTGGGCTCTATGTCGGGTTTTAGCTTACTTTCAGCTCTACGTCGGGACGTGCGTTGGGCTCTACGTCGGGACGTGCGTTGGGCTCTACGTCGGGATTTAGCTTACTTTCAGCTCTACGTCGGGACGTGCGTTGGCCTCTACGTCGGGATTTAGCTTACTTTCAGCTCTACGTCGGGACGTGCGTTTGGCTCTACGTTGGGACGTGCGTTTGGCTCTACGTTGGGACGTGCGTTGGGCTCTACGTCGGGACGTGCGTTGGGCTCTACGTCGGGACGTGCGTTGGGCTCTACGTCGGGACGTGCGTTGGGCTCTACGTCGGGACGTGCGTTGGGCTCTACGTCGGGATTTAACTTACTTTCAGCTCTACGTCGGGACGTGCGTTGGCCTCTACGTCGGGACGTGCGTTGGCCTCTACGTCGGGATTTAGCTTACTTTCAGCTCTACGTCGGGACGTGCGTTGGCCTCTACGTCGGGACGTGCGTTGGCCTCTACGTCGGGATTTAGCTTACTTTCAGCTCTACGTCGGGACGTGCGTTGGTCTCTACGTCGGGACGTGCGTTGGCCTCTACTTCGGGATTTAGCTTACTTTCAGCTCTACGTCGGGTCGTGCGTTGGCCTCTACGTCGGGACGTGCGTTGGCCTCTACGTCGGGATTTAGCTTACTTTCAGCTCCACGTCGGGACGTGCGTTGGGCTCTACGTCGGGATTTAGCTTACTTTCAGCTCCACGTCGGGACGTGCGTTGGGCTCTATGTCGGGTTTTAGCTTACTTTCAGCTCTACGTCGGGACGTGCGTTGGGCTCTACGTCGGGACGTGCGTTGGGCTCTACGTCGGGATTTAGCTTACTTTCAGCTCTACGTCGGGACGTGCGTTGGCCTCTACGTCGGGATTTAGCTTACTTTCAGCTCTACGTCGGGACGTGCGTTTGGCTCTACGTTGGGACGTGCGTTGGGCTCTACGTCGGGACGTGCGTTGGGCTCTACGTCGGGACGTGCGTTGGGCTCTACGTCGGGACGTGCGTTGGGCTCTACGTCGGGACGTGCGTTGGGCTCTACGTCGGGACGTGCGTTGGGCTCTACGTCGGGACGTGCGTTGGGCTCTACGTCGGGACGTGCGTTGGGCTCTACGTCGGGACGTGCGTTGGGCTCTACGTCGGGACGTGCTTTGGGCTCTACGTCGGGACGTGCTTTGGGCTCTACATCTGTAGTTAGGTAACTTTTAGCTCTACGTCGGGACGTGCGTTGGGCTCTACGTCTGTAGTTAGCTAACTTTCAGCTCTACGTCGGGACGTGCGTTGGGCGCTACGTCGGGACGTGCGTTGGGCTCTACGTCGGGACGTGCGTTGGGCTCTACGTCGGGACGTGCGTTGGGCTCTACGTCGGGACGTGCGTTGGGCTCTACGTCGGGACGTGCGTTGGGCTCTACGTCGGGATTTAACTTACTTTCAGCTCTACGTCGGGACGTGCGTTGGCCTCTACGTCGGGACGTGCGTTGGCCTCTAAGTCGGGACGTGCGTTGGCCTCTAAGTCGGGACGTGCGTTGGCCTCTAAGTCGGGACGTGCGTTGGCCTCTAAGTCGGGACGTGCGTTGGCCTCTACGTCGGGACGTGCGTTGGCCTCTACGTCGGGATTTAGCTTACTTTCAGGTCTACGTCGGGACGTGCGTTGGCCTCTACGTCGGGATTTAGCTTACTTTCAGGTCTACGTCGGGACGTGCGTTGGACTCTACGTCGGGACGTGCGTTGGGCTCTACGTCGGGATTTAGCTTACTTTCAGCTCTACGTCGGGACGTGCGTTGGCCTCTACGTCGGGACGTGCGTTGGCCTCTACTTCGGGATTTAGCTTACTTTCAGCTCTACGTCGGGACGTGCGTTGGCCTCTACTTCGGGATTTAGCTTACTTTCAGCTCTACGTCGGGACGTGCGTTGGCCTCTACTTCGGGATTTAGCTTACTTTCAGCTCTACGTCGGGACGTGCGTTGGCCTCTACTTCGGGATTTAGCTTACTTTCAGCTCTACGTCGGGACGTGCGTTGGCCTCTACTTCGGGATTTAGCTTACTTTCAGCTCTACGTCGGGACGTGCGTTGGCCTCTACGTCGGGACGTGCGTTGGGCTCTACGTCGGGTTTTAGCTTACTTTCAGCTCTACGTCGGGACGTGCGTTGGGCTCTACGTCGGGACGTGCGTTGGGCTCTATGTCTGTAGTTAGCTAACTTTCTGCTCTACGTCGGGACGTGCGTTGGGCTCTATGTCTGTAGTTAGCTAACTTCCAGCTCTACGTCGGGACGTGCGTTGGGCGCTACGTCGGGACGTGCGTTGGGCGCTACGTCGGGACGTGCGTTGGGCGCTACGTCGGGACGTGCGTTGGGCTCTATGTCGGGATTTAGCTTACTTTCAGCTCTACGTCGGGACGTGCGTTGGCCTCTAGGTCGGGATGTGCGTTGGCCTCTAGGTCGGGATGTGCGTTGGCCTCTAGGTCGGGACGTGCGTTGGCCTCTAGGTCGGGACGTGCGTTGGCCTCTAGGTCGGGACGTGCGTTGGGCTCTGCGTCGGGATTTAGCTTACTTTCAGCTCTACTTCGGGACGTGCATTGGGCTCTACGTCGGGACGTGCGGTGGGCTCTACTTCGGGACGTGCGTTGGGCGCCACGTCGGGACGTGCGTTGGGCGCTACGTCGGGATTTAGCTTACTTTCAGCTCTACGTCGGGACGTGCATTGGGCTCTACGTCGGGACGTGCGGTGGGCTCTACGTCGGGACGTGCGGTGGGCTCTACGTCGGGACGTGCGGTGGGCTCTTCGTCGGGACGTGCGTTGGGCTCTACGTCGGGATTTAGCTTACTTTCAGCTCTACGTCGGGACGTGCGTTGGCCTCTACGTCGGGACGTGCGTTGGCCTCTACGTCGGGATTTAGCTTACTTTCAGCTCTACGTCGGGACGTGCGTTGGCCTCTACGTCGGGACGTGCGTTGGCCTCTACGTCGGGATTTAGCTTACTTTCAGCTCTACGTCGGGACGTGTGTTGGGCTCTACGTCGGGATTTAGCTTACTTTTAGCTCTACGTCGGGACGTGCGTTGGGCTCTACGTCGGGACGTGCGTTGGGCTCTACGTCGGGACGTGCGTTGGGCTCTACGTCTGTAGTTAGCTAACTTTCAGCTCTACGTCGGGACGTGCGTTGGGCTCTACGTCGGGACGTGCGTTGGGCTCTACGTCGGGACGTGCGTTGGGCTCTACGTCGGGATTTAGCTTACTTTCAGCTCTACGTCGGGACGTGCGTTGGCCTCTACGTCGGGACGTGCGTTGGCCTCTACGTCGGGACGTGCGTTGGCCTCTACGTCGGGACGTGCGTTGGCCTCTACTTCGGGACGTGCGTTGGCCTCTACGTCGGGACGTGCGTTGGCCTCTACGTCGGGACGTGCGTTGGCCTCTACGTCGGGACGTGCGTTGGCCTCTACGTCGGGACGTGCGTTGGCCTCTACGTCGGGACGTGCGTTGGCCTCTACGTCGGGATTTAACTTACTTTCAGCTCTAAGTCGGGACGTGCGTTGGGCGATACGTTGGGACGTGCGTTGGGCTCTACGTCGGGATTTAACTTACTTTCAGCTCTACGTCGGGACGTGCGTTGGCCTCTACGTCGGGACGTGCGTTGGCCTCTACGTCGGGACGTGCGTTGGCCTCTATATCGGGATTTAGCTTACTTTCAGCTCTACGTCGGGACGTGCGTTGGGCTCTACGTCGGGACGTGCGTTGGCCTCTAAGTCGGGACGTGCGTTGGCCTCTAAGTCGGGACGTGCGTTGGCCTCTAAGTCGGGACGTGCGTTGGCCTCTAAGTCGGGACGTGCGTTGGCCTCTACGTCGGGACGTGCGTTGGCCTCTACGTCGGGATTTAGCTTACTTTCAGCTCTACGTCGGGACGTGCGTTGGGCTCTACGTCGGGACGTGCGTTGGGCTCTACGTCGGGACGTGCGTTGGGCTCTACGTCGGGACGTGCGTTGGGCTCTACGTCGGGACGTGCGTTGGGCTCTACGTCTGTAGTTAGCTAACTTTTAGCTCTACGTCGGGACGTGCGTTGGGCTCTACGTCTGTAGTTAGCTAACTTTTAGCTCTACGTCGGGACGTGCGTTGGGCTCTACGTCTGTAGTTAGCTAACTTTCAGCTCTACGTCGGGACGTGCGTTGGGCGCTACGTCGGGACGTGCGTTGGGCTCTACTTCGGGACGTGTGTTGGGCTCTACATCGGGACGTGCGTTGGGCTCTACGTCGGGATTTAACTTACTTTCAGCTCTACGTCGGGACGTGCGTTGGCCTCTGCGTCGGGACGTGCGTTGGCCTCTACGTCGGGACGTGCGTTGGCCTCTACGTCGGGACGTGCGTTGGCCTCTACGTCGGGACGTGCGTTGGCCTCTAAGTCGGGACGTGCGTTGGCCTCTACGTCGGGACGTGCGTTGGCCTCTACGTCGGGATTTAGCTTACTTTCAGGTCTACGTCGGGACGTGCGTTGGCCTCTACGTCGGGATTTAGCTTACTTTCAGGTCTACGTCGGGACGTGCATTGGACTCTACGTCGGGACGTGCGTTGGGCTCTACGTCGGGATTTAGCTTACTTTCAGCTCTACGTCGGGACGTGCGTTGGCCTCTACGTCGGGACGTGCGTTGGCCTCTACTTCGGGATTTAGCTTACTTTCAGCTCTACGTCGGGACGTGCGTTGGCCTCTACTTCGGGATTTAGCTTACTTTCAGCTCTACGTCGGGACGTGCGTTGGCCTCTACGTCGGGACGTGCGTTGGCCTCTACGTCGGGATTTAGCTTACTTTCAGCTCTACGTCGGGACGTGCGTTGGGCTCTACGTCGGGACGTGCGTTGGGCTCTATGTCTGTAGTTAGCTAACTTTCTGCTCTACGTCGGGACGTGCGTTGGGCTCTATGTCTGTAGTTAGCTAACTTCCAGCTCTACGTCGGGACGTGCGTTGGGCGCTACGTCGGGACGTGCGTTGGGCGCTACGTCGGGACGTGCGTTGGGCTCTACGTCGGGACGTGCGTTGGGCTCTATGTCGGGATTTAGCTTACTTTCAGCTCTACGTCGGGACGTGCTTTGGCCTCTAGGTCGGGACGTGCGTTGGCCTCTAGGTCGGGACGTGCGTTGGCCTCTAGGTCGGGACGTGCGTTGGCCTCTAGGTCGGGACGTGCGTTGTCCTCTACGTCGGGACGTGCGTTGGCCTCTGCGTCGGGATTTAGCTTACTTTCAGCTCTACTTCGGGACGTGCATTGGGCTCTACGTCGGGACGTGCGGTGGGCTCTACTTCGGGACGTGCGTTGGGCGCCACGTCGGGACGTGCGTTGGGCGCTACGTCGGGATTTAGCTTACTTTCAGCTCTACGTCGGGACGTGCATTGGGCTCTACGTCGGGACGTGCGTTGGGCTCTACGTCGGGACGTGCGTTGGGCTCTACGTCGGGACGTGCGTTGGGCTCTACGTCGGGACGTGCGTTGGGCTCTACTTCGGGATTTAGCTTACTTTCAGCTCTACGTCGGGACGTGCGTTGGCCTCTACGTCGGGACGTGCGTTGGCCTCTACGTCGGGATTTAGCTTACTTTCAGCTCTACGTCGGGACGTGCGTTGGCCTCTACGTCGGGACGTGCGTTGGGCTCTACGTCGGGATTTAGCTTACTTTCAGCTCTACGTCGGGACGTGTGTTGGGCTCTACGTCGGGATTTAGCTTACTTTTAGCTCTACGTCGGGACGTGCGTTGGGCTCTACGTCGGGACGTGCGTTGGGCTCTACGTCTGTAGTTAGCTAACTTTCAGCTCTACGTCGGGACGTGCGTTGGGCTCTACGTCGGGACGTGCGTTGGGCTCTACGTCGGGACGTGCGTTGGGCTCTACATCGGGACGTGCGTTGGGCTCTACGTCGGGACGTGCGTTGGGCTCTACGTCGGGATTTAGCTTACTTTCAGCTCTACGTCGGGACGTGCGTTGGCCTCTACGTCGGGACGTGCGTTGGCCTCTACGTCGGGACGTGCGTTGGCCTCTACGTCGGGACGTGCGTTGGCCTCTACGTCGGGACGTGCGTTGGCCTCTACGTCGGGACGTGCGTTGGCCTCTACGTCGGGACGTGCGTTGGCCTCTACGTCGGGACGTGCGTTGGCCTCTACGTCGGGATTTAACTTACTTTCAGCTCTAAGTCGGGACGTGCGTTGGGCGCTACGTTGGGACGTGCGTTGGGCTCTACGTCGGGATTTAACTTACTTTCAGCTCTACGTCGGAACGTGCGTTGGCCTCTACGTCGGGACGTGCGTTGGCCTCTACATCGGGATTTAGCTTACTTTCAGCTCTACGTCGGGACGTGCGTTGGGCTCTACGTCGGGACGTGCGTTGGGCTCTACGTCGGGACGTGCGTTGGGCTCTACGTCGGGACGTGCGTTGGGCTCTACGTCGGGACGTGCGTTGGGCTCTACGTCGGGACGTGCGTTGGGCTCTACGTCGGGACGTGCGTTGGGCTCTACCTCTGTAGTTAGGTAACTTTTAGCTCTACGTCGGGACGTGCGTTGGGCTCTACGTCTGTAGTTAGCTAACTTTCAGCTCTACGTCGGGACGTGCGTTGGGCGCTACGTCGGGACGTGCGTTGGGCTCTACGTCGGGACGTGCGTTGGGCTCTACGTCGGGACGTGCGTTGGGCTCTACGTCGGGATTTAACTTACTTTCAGCTCTACGTCGGGACGTGCGTTGGCCTCTACGTCGGGACGTGCGTTGGCCTCTACGTCGGGACGTGCGTTGGCCTCTACGTCGGGACGTGCGTTGGCCTCTACGTCGGGATTTAGCTTACTTTCAGGTCTACGTCGGGACGTGCGTTGGCCTCTACGTCGGGATTTAGCTTACTTTCAGGTCTACGTCGGGACGTGCGTTGGACTCTACGTCGGGATTTAGCTTACTTTCAGCTCTACGTCGGGACGTGCGTTGGCCTCTACGTCGGGACGTGCGTTGGCCTCTACTTCGGGATTTAGCTTACTTTCAGCTCTACGTCGGGACGTGCGTTGGCCTCTACTTCGGGATTTAGCTTACTTTCAGCTCTACGTCGGGACGTGCGTTGGCCTCTACGTCGGGTTTTAGCTTACTTTCAGCTCTAATTCGGGACGTGCGTTGGGCTCTACGTCGGGTTTTAGCTTACTTTCAGCTCTAATTCGGGACGTGCGTTGGGCTCTACGTCGGGACGTGCGTTGGGCTCTATGTCTGTAGTTAGCTAACTTTCTGCTCTACGTCGGGACGTGCGTTGGGCTCTATGTCTGTAGTTAGCTAACTTCCAGCTCTACGTCGGGACGTGCGTTGGGCGCTACGTCGGGACGTGCGTTGGGCGCTACGTCGGGACGTGCGTTGGGCTCTACGTCGGGACGTGCGTTGGGCTCTATGTCGGGATTTAGCTTACTTTCAGCTCTACGTCGGGACGTGCGTTGGCCTCTAGGTCGGGACGTGCGTTGGGCTCTACGTCTGTAGTTAGCTAACTTTCAGCTCTACGTCGGGATGTGCGTTGGGCTCTACGTCGGGACGTGCGTTGGGCTCTACGTCGGGACGTGCGTTGGGCTCTACGTCGGGACGTGCGTTGGGCTCTACGTCGGGATTTAGCTTACTTTCAGCTCTACGTCGGGACGTGCGTTGGCCTCTACGTCGGGACGTGCGTTGGCCTCTACGTCGGGACGTGCGTTGGCCTCTACGTCGGGACGTGCGTTGGCCTCTACGTCGGGACGTGCGTTGGCCTCTACGTCGGGACGTGCGTTGGCCTCTACGTCGGGATTTAACTTACTTTCAGCTCGAAGTCGGGACGTGCGTTGGGCGCTACGTTGGGACGTGCGTTGGGCTCTACGTCGGGATTTAACTTACTTTCAGCTCTACGTCGGGACGTGCGTTGGCCTCTACGTCGGGACGTGCGTTGGCCTCTACGTCGGGACGTGCGTTGGCCTCTATATCGGGATTTAGCTTACTTTCAGCTCTACGTCGGGACGTGCGTTGGGCTCTAAGTCGGGACGTGCGTTGGGCTCTAAGTCGGGACGTGCGTTGGCCTCTAAGTCGGGACGTGCGTTGGCCTCTAAGTCGGGACGTGCGTTGGCCTCTAAGTCGGGACGTGCGTTGGCCTCTAAGTCGGGACGTGCGTTGGCCTCTAAGTCGGGACGTGCGTTGGCCTCTAAGTCGGGACGTGCGTTGGCCTCTAAGTCGGGACGTGCGTTGGCCTCTACGTCGGGACGTGCGTTGGCCTCTACGTCGGGATTTAGCTTACTTTCAGCTCTACGTCGGGACGTGCGTTGGCCTCTACGTCGGGACGTGCGTTGGCCTCTACGTCGGGACGTGCGTTGGCCTCTACGTCGGGATTTAACTTACTTTCAGCTCTAAGTCGGGACGTGCGTTGGGCGCTACGTTGGGACGTGCGTTGGGCTCTACGTCGGGATTTAACTTACTTTCAGCTCTACGTCGGGACGTGCGTTGGCCTCTACGTCGGGACGTGCGTTGGCCTCTACATCGGGATTTAGCTTACTTTCAGCTCTACGTCGGGACGTGCGTTGGGCTCTACGTCGGGACGTGCGTTGGGCTCTACGTCGGGACGTGCGTTGGGCTCTACGTCGGGACGTGCGTTGGGCTCTACGTCGGGACGTGCGTTGGGCTCTACGTCGGGACGTGCGTTGGGCTCTACGTCGGGACGTGCGTTGGGCTCTACGTCGGGACGTGCGTTGGGCTCTACATCTGTAGTTAGGTAACTTTTAGCTCTACGTCGGGACGTGCGTTGGGCTCTACGTCTGTAGTTAGCTAACTTTCAGCTCTACGTCGGGACGTGCGTTGGGCGCTACGTCGGGACGTGCGTTGGGCTCTACGTCGGGACGTGCGTTGGGCTCTACGTCGGGACGTGCGTTGGGCTCTACGTCGGGACGTGCGTTGGGCTCTACGTCGGGATTTAACTTACTTTCAGCTCTACGTCGGGACGTGCGTTGGCCTCTACGTCGGGACGTGCGTTGGCCTCTACGTCGGGACGTGCGTTGGCCTCTACGTCGGGACGTGCGTTGGGCTCTACGTCGGGATTTAGCTTACTTTCAGGTCTACGTCGGGACGTGCGTTGGCCTCTACGTCGGGATTTAGCTTACTTTCAGGTCTACGTCGGGACGTGCGTTGGACTCTACGTCGGGATTTAGCTTACTTTCAGCTCTACGTCGGGACGTGCGTTGGCCTCTACGTCGGGACGTGCGTTGGCCTCTACGTCGGGACGTGCGTTGGCCTCTACTTCGGGATTTAGCTTACTTTCAGCTCTACGTCGGGACGTGCGTTGGCCTCTACTTCGGGATTTAGCTTACTTTCAGCTCTACGTCGGGACGTGCGTTGGCCTCTACTTCGGGATTTAGCTTACTTTCAGCTCTACGTCGGGACGTGCGTTGGCCTCTACGTCGGGTTTTAGCTTACTTTCAGCTCTAATTCGGGACGTGCGTTGGGCTCTACGTCGGGTTTTAGCTTACTTTCAGCTCTAATTCGGGACGTGCGTTGGGCTCTACGTCGGGACGTGCGTTGGGCTCTATGTCTGTAGTTAGCTAACTTTCTGCTCTACGTCGGGACGTGCGTTGGGCTCTATGTCTGTAGTTAGCTAACTTCCAGCTCTACGTCGGGACGTGCGTTGGGCGCTACGTCGGGACGTGCGTTGGGCTCTACGTCGGGACGTGCGTTGGGCTCTATGTCGGGATTTAGCTTACTTTCAGCTCTACGTCGGGACGTGCGTTGGCCTCTAGGTCGGGACGTGCGTTGGGCTCTACGTCTGTAGTTAGCTAACTTTCAGCTCTACGTCGGGACGTGCGTTGGGCTCTACGTCGGGACGTGCGTTGGGCTCTACGTCGGGACGTGCGTTGGGCTCTACGTCGGGACGTGCGTTGGGCTCTACGTCGGGACGTGCGTTGGGCTCTACGTCGGGACGTGCGTTGGGCTCTACGTCGGGATTTAGCTTACTTTCAGCTCTACGTCGGGACGTGCGTTGGCCTCTACGTCGGGACGTGCGTTGGCCTCTACGTCGGGACGTGCGTTGGCCTCTACGTCGGGACGTGCGTTGGCCTCTACGTCGGGACGTGCGTTGGCCTCTACGTCGGGATTTAACTTACTTTCAGCTCGAAGTCGGGACGTGCGTTGGGCGCTACGTTGGGACGTGCGTTGGGCTCTACGTCGGGATTTAACTTACTTTCAGCTCTACGTCGGGACGTGCGTTGGCCTCTACGTCGGGACGTGCGTTGGCCTCTATATCGGGATTTAGCTTACTTTCAGCTCTACGTCGGGACGTGCGTTGGGCTCTACGTCGGGACGTGCGTTGGCCTCTAAGTCGGGACGTGCGTTGGCCTCTAAGTCGGGACGTGCGTTGGCCTCTAAGTCGGGACGTGCGTTGGCCTCTAAGTCGGGACGTGCGTTGGCCTCTAAGTCGGGACGTGCGTTGGCCTCTAAGTCGGGACGTGCGTTGGCCTCTAAGTCGGGACGTGCGTTGGCCTCTACGTCGGGACGTGCGTTGGCCTCTACATCGGGATTTAGCTTACTTTCAGCTCTACGTCGGGACGTGCGTTGGGCTCTACGTCGGGACGTGCGTTGGGCTCTACGTCGGGACGTGCGTTGGGCTCTACGTCGGGACGTGCGTTGGGCTCTACGTCGGTACGTGCGTTGGGCTCTACGTCGGGACGTGCGTTGGGCTCTACGTCGGGACGTGCGTTGGGTTCTACGTCGGGACGTGCGTTGGGCTCTACGTCGGGATTTAGCTTACTTTCAGCTCTACGTCGGGACGTGCGTTGGCCTCTACGTCGGGACGTGCGTTGGCCTCTACGTCGGGACGTGCGTTGGCCTCTACGTCGGGACGTGCGTTGGCCTCTACTTCGGGATTTAGCTTACTTTCAGCTCTACGTCGGGACGTGCGTTGGCCTCTACGTCGGGACGTGCGTTGGCCTCTACGTCGGGACGTGCGTTGGCCTCTACGTCGCGACGTGCGTTGGCCTCTACGTCGGGACGTGCGTTGGCCTCTACATTGGGATTTAGCTTACTTTCAGCTCTACGTCGGGACGTGCGTTGGGCTCTACGTCGGGACGTGCGTTGGGCTCTACGTCGGGACGTGCGTTGGCCTCTACGTCGGGACGTGCGTTGGCCTCTACGTCGGGACGTGCGTTGGCCTCTACGTCGGGATTTAGCTTATTTTCAGGTCTACGTCGGGACGTGCGTTGGGCTCTACGTCGGGACGTGCGTTGGGCTCTACGTCGGGATTTAGCTTACTTTCAGCTCTACGTCGGGACGTGCGTTGGCCTCTACGTCGGGACGTGCGTTGGCCTCTACGTCGGGACGTGCGTTGGCCTCTACGTCGGGACGTGCGTTGGCCTCTACGTCGGGACGTGCGTTGGCCTCTACTTCGGGATTTAGCTTACTTTCAGCTCTACGTCGGGACGTGCGTTGGCCTCTACGTCGGGACGTGCGTTGGCCTCTACGTCGGGACGTGCGTTGGCCTCTACGTCGGGACGTGCGTTGGCCTCTACTTCGGGATTTAGCTTACTTTCAGCTCTACGTCGGGACGTGCGTTGGCCTCTACGTCGGGACGTGCGTTGGCCTCTACGTCGGGATTTAGCTTACTTTCAGCTCCACGTCGGGACGTGCGTTGGGCTCTACGTCGGGTTTTAGCTTACTTTCAGCTCTACGTCGGGACGTGCGTTGGGCTCTACGTCGGGACGTGCGTTGGGCTCTACGTCGGGATTTAGCTTACTTTCAGCTCTACGTTGGGACGTGCGTTGGCCTCTACGTCGGGATTTAGCTTACTTTCAGCTCTACGTCGGGACGTGCGTTGGGCTCTACGTCGGGACGTGCGTTGGGCTCTACGTCGGGACGTGCGTTGGGCTCTACGTCGGGACGTGCGTTGGGCTCTACGTCGGGACGTGCGTTGGGCTCTACGTCGGGACGTGCGTTGGGCTCTACATCTGTAGTTATGTAACTTTTAGCTCTACGTCGGGACGTGCGTTGGGCTCTACGTCTGTAGTTAGCTAACTTTCAGCTCTACGTCGGGACGTGCGTTGGGCGCTACGTCGGGACGTGCGTTGGGCTCTACGTCGGGACGTGCGTTGGGCTCTACGTCGGGACGTGCGTTGGGCTCTACGTCGGGACGTGCGTTGGGCTCTACGTCGGGATTTAACTTACTTTCAGCTCTACGTCGGGACGTGCGTTGGCCTCTACGTCGGGACGTGCGTTGGCCTCTACGTCGGGACGTGCGTTGGCCTCTACGTCGGGACGTGCGTTGGCCTCTACGTCGGGATTTAGCTTACTTTCAGGTCTACGTCGGGACGTGCGTTGGACTCTACGTCGGGACGTGCGTTGGGCTCTACGTCGGGATTTAGCTTACTTTCAGCTCTACGTCGGGACGTGCGTTGGCCTCTACGTCGGGACGTGCGTTGGCCTCTACTTCGGGATTTAGCTTACTTTCAGCTCTACGTCGGGACGTGCGTTGGCCTCTACGTCGGGACGTGCGTTGGGCTCTACGTCGGGATTTAGCTTACTTTCAGCTCTACGTCGGGACGTGCGTTGGGCTCTACGTCGGGTTTTAGCTTACTTTCAGCTCTACGTCGGGACGTGCGTTGGCCTCTACGTCGGGACGTGCGTTGGGCTCTATGTCTGTAGTTAGCTAACTTTCTGCTCTACGTCGGGACGTGTGTTGGGCTCTATGTCTGTAGTTAGCTAACTTCCAGCTCTACGTCGGGACGTGCGTTGGGCGCTACGTCGGGACGTGCGTTGGGCTCTACGTCGGGACGTGCGTTGGGCTCTACGTCGGGATTTAGCTTACTTTCAGCTCTACGTCGGGACGTGCGTTGGCCTCTACATCGGGACGTGCGTTGGCCTCTACGTCGGGACGTGCGTTGGCCTCTACGTCGGGACGTGCGTTGGCCTCTGTGTCGGGATTTAGCTTACTTTCAGCTCTACTTCGGGACGTGCATTGGGCTCTACGTCGGGACGTGCGGTGGGCTCTACTTCGGGACGTGCGTTGGGCGCCACGTCGGGACGTGCGTTGGGCGCTACGTCGGGATTTAGCTTACTTTCAGCTCTACGTCGGGACGTGCATTGGGCTCTACGTCGGGACGTGCGGTGGGCTCTACTTCGGGACGTGCGTTGGACTCTACGTCGGGACGTGCGTTGGGCTCTACGTCGGGATTTAGCTTACTTTCAGCTCTACGTCGGGACGTGCGTTGGCCTCTACGTCGGGACGTGCGTTGGCCTCTACGTCGGGATTTATCTTACTTTCAGCTCTACGTCGGGACGTGCGTTGGCCTCTACGTCGGGACGTGCTTTGGCCTCTACGTCGGGACGTGCGTTGGCCTCTACGTCGGGATTTAGCTTACTTTCAGCTCTACGTCGGGACGTGTGTTGGGCTCTACGTCGGGATTTAGTTTACTTTTAGCTCTACGTCGGGACGTGCGTTGGGCTCTACGTCGGGACGTGCGTTAGGCTCTACGTCTGTAGTTAGCTAACTTTCAGCTCTACGTCGGGACGTGCGTTGGGCTCTACGTCGGGACGTGCGTTGGGCTCTACGTCGGGACGCGCGTTGGGCTCTACGTCGGGATTTAGCTTACTTTCAGCTCTACGTCGGGACGTGCGTTGGCCTCTACGTCGGGACGTGCGTTGGCCTCTACGTCGGGACGTGCGTTGGCCTCTACGTCGGGACGTGCGTTGGCCTCTACGTCGGGACGTGCGTTGGCCTCTACGTCGGGATTTAACTTACTTTCAGCTCTAAGTCGGGACGTGCGTTGGGCGCTACGTCGGGATTTAACTTACTTTCAGCTCTAAGTCGGGACGTGCGTTGGGCGCTACGTCGGGATTTAACTTACTTTCAGCTCTAAGTCGGGACGTGCGTTGGGCGCTACGTCGGGATTTAACTTACTTTCAGCTCTAAGTCGGGACGTGCGTTGGGCGCTACGTTGGGACGTGCGTTGGGCTCTACGTCGGGACGTGCGTTGGGCTCTACGTCGGGATTTAACTTACTTTCAGCTCTACGTCGGGACGTGCGTTGGGCTCTACGTCGGGACGTGCGTTGGGCTCTACGTCTGTAGTTAGCTAACTTTCAGCTCTACGTCGGGACGCGCGTTGGGCTCTACGTCGGGACGCGCGTTGGGCTCTACGTCGGGACGCGCGTTGGGCTCTACGTCGGGACGCGCGTTGGGCTCTACGTCGGGATTTAGCTTACTTTCAGCTCTACGTCGGGACGCGCGTTGGCCTCTACGTCGGGACGTCCGTTGGCCTCTACGTCGGGACGTGCGTTGGCCTCTACTTCGGGATTTAGCTTACTTTCAGCTCTACGTCGGGACGTGCGTTGGCCTCTACGTCGGGACGTGCGTTGGCCTCTACGTCGGGACGTGCGTTGGCCTCTACGTCGGGATTTAGCTTACTTTCAGCTCTACGTCGGGACGTGCGTTGGGCTCTACGTCGGGTTTTAGCTTACTTTCAGCTCTACGTCGGGACGTGCGTTGGGCTCTACGTCGGGACGTGCGTTGGGCTCTATGTCTGTAGTTAGCTAACTTTCTTCTCTACGTCGGGACGTGCGTTGGGCTCTATGTCTGTAGTTAGCTAACTTCCAGCTCTACGTCGGGACGTGCGTTGGGCGCTACGTCGGGACGTGCGTTGGGCTCTACGTCGGGACGTGCGTTGGGCTCTACGTCGGGACGTGCGTTGGGTTCTACGTCGGGATTTAGCTTACTTTCAGCTCTAGGTCGGGACGTGCGTTGGCCTCTAGGTCGGGACGTGCGTTGGCCTCTAGGTCGGGACGTGCGTTGGCCTCTACGTCGGGACGTGCGTTGGCCTCTGCGTCGGGATTTAGCTTACTTTCAGCTCTACTTCGGGACGTGCGTTGGGCGCTACGTCGGGACGTGCGTTGGGCGCTACGTCGGGACGTGCGTTGGGCGCTACGTCGGGACGTGCGTTGGGCGCTACGTCGGGATTTAGCTTACTTTCAGCTCTACGTCGGGACGTGCGTTGGCCTCTACGTCGGGACGTGCGTTGGCCTCTATATCGGGATTTAGCTTACTTTCAGCTCTACGTCGGGACGTGCGTTGGGCTCTACGTCGGGACGTGCGTTGGGCTCTACGTCGGGACGTGCGTTGGCCTCTACGTCGGGACGTGCGTTGGCCTCTACGTCGGGACGTGCGTTGGCCTCTACGTCGGGACGTGCGTTGGCCTCTACATCGGGATTTAGCTTACTTTCAGCTCTACGTCGGGACGTGCGTTGGGCTCTACGTCGGGACGTGCGTTGGGCTCTACGTCGGGACGTGCGTTGGGCTCTACGTCGGGACGTGCGTTGGGCTCTACGTCGGGACGTGCGTTGGGCTCCACGTCGGGATTTAGCTTACTTTCAGCTCTACGTTGGGACGTGCGTTGGCCTCTACGTCGGGATTTAGCTTACTTTCAGCTCTACGTCGGGACGTGCGTTGGGCTCTACGTCGGGACGTGCGTTGGGCTCTACGTCGGGACGTGCGTTGGGCTCTACGTCGGGATTTAGCTTACTTTCAGCTCTACGTCGGGACGTGCGTTGGCCTCTACGTCGGGATTTAGCTTACTTTCAGCTCTACGTCGGGACGTGCGTTGGGCTCTACGTCGGGACGTGCTTTGGGCTCTACATCTGTAGTTAGGTAACTTTTAGCTCTACGTCGGGACGTGCGTTGGGCTCTACGTCTGTAGTTAGCTAACTTTCAGCTCTACGTCGGGACGTGCGTTGGGCTCTACGTCGGGACGTGCGTTGGGCTCTACGTCGGGACGTGCGTTGGGCTCTACGTCGGGACGTGCGTTGGGCTCTACGTCGGGATTTAACTTACTTTCAGCTCTACGTCGGGACGTGCGTTGGCCTCTACGTCGGGACGTGCGTTGGCCTCTACGTCGGGACGTGCGTTGGCCTCTACGTCGGGACGTGCGTTGGCCTCTACGTCGGGACGTGCGTTGGCCTCTACGTCGGGATTTAGCTTACTTTCAGGTCTACGTCGGGACGTGCGTTGGACTCTACGTCGGGACGTGCGTTGGGCTCTACGTCGGGATTTAGCTTACTTTCAGCTCTACGTCGGGACGTGCGTTGGCCTCTACGTCGGGACGTGCGTTGGCCTCTACTTCGGGATTTAGCTTACTTTCAGCTCTACGTCGGGACGTGCGTTGGCCTCTACGTCGGGACGTGCGTTGGCCTCTACGTCGGGATTTAGCTTACTTTCAGCTCTACGTCGGGACGTGCGTTGGGCTCTACGTCGGGTTTTAGCTTACTTTCAGCTCTACGTCGGGACGTGCGTTGGCCTCTACGTCGGGACGTGCGTTGGGCTCTATGTCTGTAGTTAGCTAACTTTCTGCTCTACGTCGGGACGTGCGTTGGGCTCTATGTCTGTAGTTAGCTAACTTCCAGCTCTACGTCGGGACGTGCGTTGGGCGCTACGTCGGGACGTGCGTTGGGCTCTACGTCGGGACGTGCGTTGGGCTCTACGTCGGGATTTAGCTTACTTTCAGCTCTACGTCGGGACGTGCGTTGGCCTCTACGTCGGGACGTGCGTTGGCCTCTACGTCGGGACGTGCGTTGGCCTCTGCGTCGGGATTTAGCTTACTTTCAGCTCTACTTCGGGACGTGCATTGGGCTCTACGTCGGGACGTGCGGTGGGCTCTACTTCGGGACGTGCGTTGGGCGCCACGTCGGGACGTGCGTTGGGCGCTACGTCGGGATTTAGCTTACTTTCAGCTCTACGTCGGGACGTGCATTGGGCTCTACGTCGGGACGTGCGGTGGGCTCTACTTCGGGACGTGCGTTGGGCTCTACGTCGGGACGTGCGTTGGGCTCTACGTCGGGATTTAGCTTACTTTCAGCTCTACGTCGGGACGTGCGTTGGGCTCTACGTCGGGACGTGCGTTGGCCTCTACGTCGGGATTTAGCTTACTTTCAGCTCTACGTCGGGACGTGCGTTGGCCTCTACGTCGGGACGTGCGTTGGCCTCTACGTCGGGATTTAGCTTACTTTCAGGTCTACGTCGGGACGTGTGTTGGGCTCTACGTCGGGATTTAGTTTACTTTTAGCTATACGTCGGGACGTGCGTTGGGCTCTACGTCGGGACGTGCGTTGGGCTCTACGTCTGTAGTTAGCTAACTTTCAGCTCTACGTCGGGACGTGCGTTGGGCTCTACGTCGGGACGTGCGTTGGGCTCTACGTCGGGACGCGCGTTGGGCTCTACGTCGGGATTTAGCTTACTTTCAGCTCTACGTCGGGACGTGCGTTGGCCTCTACGTCGGGACGTGCGTTGGCCTCTACGTCGGGACGTGCGTTGGCCTCTACGTCGGGACGTGCGTTGGCCTCTACGTCGGGATTTAACTTACTTTCAGCTCTAAGTCGGGACGTGCGTTGGGCGCTACGTCGGGATTTAACTTACTTTCAGCTCTAAGTCGGGACGTGCGTTGGGCGCTACGTCGGGATTTAACTTACTTTCAGCTCTAAGTCGGGACGTGCGTTGGGCGCTACGTTGGGACGTGCGTTGGGCTCTACGTCGGGACGTGCGTTGGGCTCTACGTCGGGATTTAACTTACTTTCAGCTCTACGTCGGGACGTGCGTTGGGCTCTACGTCGGGACGTGCGTTGGGCTCTACGTCTGTAGTTAGCTAACTTTCAGCTCTACGTCGGGACGCGCGTTGGGCTCTACGTCGGGACGCGCGTTGGGCTCTACGTCGGGACGCGCGTTGGGCTCTACGTCGGGACGCGCGTTGGGCTCTACGTCGGGACGCGCGTTGGGCTCTACGTCGGGACGCGCGTTGGGCTCTACGTCGGGATTTAGCTTACTTTCAGCTCTACGTCGGGACGCGCGTTGGCCTCTACGTCGGGACGTGCGTTGGCCTCTACGTCGGGACGTGCGTTGGCCTCTACTTCGGGATTTAGCTTACTTTCAGCTCTACGTCGGGACGTGCGTTGGCCTCTATGTCGGGACGTGCGTTGGCCTCTACGTCGGGATTTAGCTTACTTTCAGCTCTACGTCGGGACGTGCGTTGGGCTCTACGTCGGGTTTTAGCTTACTTTCAGCTCTACGTCGGGACGTGCGTTGGGCTCTACGTCGGGACGTGCGTTGGGCTCTATGTCTGTAGTTAGCTAACTTTCTTCTCTACGTCGGGACGTGCGTTGGGCTCTATGTCTGTAGTTAGCTAACTTCCAGCTCTACGTCGGGACGTGCGTTGGGCGCTACGTCGGGACGTGCGTTGGGCTCTACGTCGGGACGTGCGTTGGGCTCTACGTCGGGACGTGCGTTGGGCTCTACGTCGGGATTTAGCTTACTTTCAGCTCTACGTCGGGACGTGCGTTGGCCTCTACATCGGGACGTGCGTTGGCCTCTAGGTCGGGACGTGCGTTGGCCTCTAGGTCGGGACGTGCGTTGGCCTCTACGTCGGGACGTGCGTTGGCCTCTGCGTCGGGATTTAGCTTACTTTCAGCTCTACTTCGGGACGTGCGTTGGGCGCTACGTCGGGACGTGCGTTGGGCGCTACGTCGGGACGTGCGTTGGGCGCTACGTCGGGATTTAGCTTACTTTCAGCTCTACGTCGGGACGTGCGTTGGCCTCTACGTCGGGACGTGCGTTGGCCTCTACGTCGGGACGTGCGTTGGCCTCTATATCGGGATTTAGCTTACTTTCAGCTCTACGTCGGGACGTGCGTTGGGCTCTACGTCGGGACGTGCGTTGGCCTCTAAGTCGGGACGTGCGTTGGCCTCTACGTCGGGACGTGCGTTGGCCTCTACGTCGGGACGTGCGTTGGCCTCTACATCGGGATTTAGCTTACTTTCAGCTCTACGTCGGGACGTGCGTTGGGCTCTACGTCGGGACGTGCGTTGGGCTCTACGTCGGGACGTGCGTTGGGCTCTACGTCGGGACGTGCGTTGGGCTCTACGTCGGGACGTGCGTTGGGCTCTACGTCGGGACGTGCGTTGGGCTCTACGTCGGGATTTAGCTTACTTTCAGCTCTACGTCGGGACGTGCGTTGGGCTCTACGTCGGGACGTGCGTTGGGCTCTACGTCGGGACGTGCGTTGGGCTCTACGTCGGGACGTGCGTTGGGCTCTACGTCGGGATTTAGCTTACTTTCAGCTCTACGTTGGGACGTGCGTTGGCCTCTACGTCGGGATTTAGCTTACTTTCAGCTCTACGTCGGGACGTGCGTTGGGGTCTATGTCGGGACGTGCTTTGGGCTCTACATCTGTAGTTAGGTAACTTTTAGCTCTACGTCGGGACGTGCGTTGGGCTCTACGTCTGTAGTTAGCTAACTTTCAGCTCTACGTCGGGACGTGCGTTGGGCTCTACGTCGGGACGTGCGTTGGGCTCTACGTCGGGACGTGCGTTGGGCTCTACGTCGGGACGTGCGTTGGGCTCTACGTCGGGATTTAACTTACTTTCAGCTCTACGTCGGGACGTGTGTTGGCCTGTACGTCGGGACGTGCGTTGGCCTCTAAGTCGGGACGTGCGTTGGCCTCTACGTCGGGACGTGCGTTGGCCTCTACGTCGGGATTTAGCTTACTTTCAGGTCTACGTCGGGACGTGCGTTGGACTCTACGTCGGGACGCGCGTTGGGCTCTACGTCGGGATTTAGCTTACTTTCAGCTCTACGTCGGGACGTGCGTTGGCCTCTACGTCGGGACGTGCGTTGGCCTCTACTTCGGGATTTAGCTTACTTTCAGCTCTACGTCGGGACGTGCGTTGGCCTCTACTTCGGGATTTAGCTTACTTTCAGCTCTACGTCGGGACGTGCGTTGGCCTCTACTTCGGGATTTAGCTTACTTTCAGCTCTACGTCGGGACGTGCGGTGGGCTCTACGTCGGGACGTGCGTTGGCCTCTACGTCGGGATTTAGCTTACTTTCAGCTCTACGTCGGGACGTGCGTTGGGCTCTACATCGGGTTTTAGCTTACTTTCAGCTCTACGTCGGGACGTGCGTTGGGCTCTACGTCGGGACGTGCGTTGGGCTCTATGTCTGTAGTTAGCTAACTTTCTGCTCTACGTCGGGACGTGCGTTGGGCTCTATGTCTGTAGTTAGCTAACTTCCAGCTCTACGTCGGGACGTGCGTTGGGCGCTACGTCGGGACGTGCGTTGGGCGCTACGTCGGGACGTGCGTTGGCCTCTACGTCGGGACGTGCGTTGGGCTCTACGTCGGGATTTAGCTTACTTTCAGCTCTACGTCGGGACGTGCGTTGGCCTCTAGGTCGGGACGTGCGTTGGCCTCTAGGTCGGGACGTGCGTTGGCCTCTAGGTCGGGACGTGCGTTGGCCTCTAGGTCGGGACGTGCGTTGGCCTCTAGGTCGGGACGTGCGTTGGCCTCTACGTCGGGACGTGCGTTGGCCTCTACGTCGGGACGTGCGTTGGCCTCTACGTCGGGATTTAACTTACTTTCAGCTCTAAGTCGGGACGTGCGTTGGGCGCTACGTCGGGACGTGCGTTGGGCTCTACGTCGGGACGTGCGTTGGGCTCTACGTCGGGATTTAACTTACTTTCAGCTCTACGTCGGGACGTGCGTTGGCCTCTACGTCGGGACGTGCGTTGGCCTCTATATCGGGATTTAGCTTACTTTCAGCTCTACGTCGGGACGTGCGTTGGGCTCTACGTCGGGACGTGCGTTGGGCTCTACGTCGGGACGTGCGTTGGCCTCTAAGTCGGGACGTGCTTTGGCCTCTACGTCGGGACGTGCGTTGGCCTCTACGTCGGGACGTGCGTTGGCCTCTACGTCGGGACGTGCGTTGGGCTCTACGTCGGGACGTGCGTTGGGCTCTACGTCGGGACGTGCGTTGGGCTCTACGTCGGGATTTAGCTTACTTTCAGCTCTACGTCGGGACGTGCGTTGGCCTCTACGTCGGGACGTGCGTTGGCCTCTACTTCGGGATTTAGCTTACTTTCAGCTCTACGTCGGGACGTGCGTTGGCCTCTACGTCGGGACGTGCGTTGGCCTCTACGTCGGGACGTGCGTTGGCCTCTACGTCGGGACGTGTGTTGGCCTCTACTTCGGGATGTGCGTTGGCCTCTACTTCGGGACGTGCGTTGGCCTCTACGTCGGGACGTGCGTTGGCCTCTACATTGGGATTTAGCTTACTTTCAGCTCTACGTCGGGACGTGCGTTGGCCTCTACGTCGGGACGTGCGTTGGCCTCTACGTCGGGACGTGCGTTGGCCTCTAAGTCGGGACGTGCGTTGGCCTCTACGTCGGGACGTGCGTTGGCCTCTACGTCGGGACGTGCGTTGGCCTCTACGTCGGGACGTGCGTTGGCCTCTACGTCGGGACGTGCGTTGGCCTCTAAGTCGGGACGTGCGTTGGCCTCTAAGTCGGGACGTGCGTTGGCCTCTACGTCGGGACGTGCGTTGGCCTCTATGTCGGGACGTGCGTTGGCCTCTAAGTCGGGACGTGCGTTGGCCTCTACGTCGGGACGTGCGTTGGCCTCTACGTCGGGACGTGCGTTGGCCTCTAAGTCGGGACGTGCGTTGGCCTCTACGTCGGGACGTGCGTTGGCCTCTACGTCGGGACGTGCGTTGGCCTCTACATCGGGATTTAGCTTATTTTCAGCTCTACGTCGGGACGTGCGTTGGGCTCTACGTCGGGACGTGCGTTGGGCTCTACGTCGGGATTTAGCTTACTTTCAGCTCTACGTCGGGACGTGCGTTGGCCTCTACGTCGGGACGTGCGTTGGCCTCTACTTCGGGATTTAGCTTACTTTCAGCTCTACGTCGGGACGTGCGTTGGCCTCTACGTCGGGACGTGCGTTGGCCTCTACGTCGGGACGTGCGTTGGCCTCTACTTCGGGATTTAGCTTACTTTCAGCTCTACGTCGGGACGTGCGTTGGCCTCTACGTCGGGACGTGCGTTGGCCTCTACGTCGGGACGTGCGTTGGCCTCTACGTCGGGATTTAGCTTACTTTCAGCTCCACGTCGGGACGTGCGTTGGGCTCTATGTCGGGTTTTAGCTTACTTTCAGCTCTACGTCGGGACGTGCGTTGGGCTCTACGTCGGGACGTGCGTTGGGCTCTACGTCGGGATTTAGCTTACTTTCAGCTCTACGTCGGGACGTGCGTTGGCCTCTACGTCGGGATTTAGCTTACTTTCAGCTCTACGTCGGGACGTGCGTTGGGCTCTACGTCGGGACGTGCGTTGGGCTCTACGTCGGGACGTGCGTTGGGCCGTACGTCGGGACGTGCGTTGGGCTCTACGTCGGGACGTGCTTTGGGCTCTACATCTGTAGTTAGGTAACTTTTAGCTCTACGTCGGGACGTGCGTTGGGCTCTACGTCTGTAGTTAGCTAACTTTCAGCTCTACGTCGGGACGTGCGTTGGGCGCTACGTCGGGACGTGCGTTGGGCTCTACGTCGGGACGTGCGTTGGGCTCTACGTCGGGACGTGCGTTGGGCTCTACGTCGGGACGTGCGTTGGGCTCTACTTCGGGATTTAACTTACTTTCAGCTCTACGTCGGGACGTGCGTTGGCCTCTACGTCGGGACGTGCGTTGGCCTCTACGTCGGGACGTGCGTTGGCCTCTACGTCGGGACGTGCGTTGGCCTCTACGTCGGGACGTGCGTTGGCCTCTACGTCGGGACGTGCGTTGGCCTCTAAGTCGGGACGTGCGTTGGCCTCTACGTCGGGACGTGCGTTGGCCTCTACGTCGGGATTTAGCTTACTTTCAGGTCTACGTCGGGACGTGCGTTGGACTCTACGTCGGGACGTGCGTTGGGCTCTACGTCGGGATTTAGCTTACTTTCAGCTCTACGTCGGGACGTGCGTTGGCCTCTACGTCGGGACGTGCGTTGGCCTCTACTTCGGGATTTAGCTTAGTTTCAGCTCTACGTCGGGACGTGCGTTGGCCTCTACGTCGGGATTTAGCTTACTTTCAGCTCTACGTCGGGACGTGCGTTGGGCTCTACGTCGGGTTTTAGCTTACTTTCAGCTCTACGTCGGGACGTGCGTTGGGCTCTACGTCGGGACGTGCGTTAGGCTCTATGTCTGTAGTTAGCTAACTTTCTGCTCTACGTCGGGACGTGCGTTGGGCTCTATGTCTGTAGTTAGCTAACTTCCAGCTCTACGTCGGGACGTGCGTTGGGCGCTACGTCGGGACGTGCGTTGGGCGCTACGTCGGGACGTGCGTTGGGCTCTACGTCGGGATTTAGCTTACTTTCAGCTCTACGTCGGGACGTGCGTTGGCCTCTACGTCGGGACGTGCGTTGGCCTCTACGTCGGGACGTGCGTTGGCCTCTACGTCGGGACGTGCGTTGGCCTCTACGTCGGGACGTGCGTTGGCCTCTGCGTCGGGATTTAGCTTACTTTCAGCTCTACTTCGGGACGTGCATTGGGCTCTACGTCGGGACGTGCGGTGGGCTCTACTTCGGGACGTGCGTTGGGCGCCACGTCGGGACGTGCGTTGGGCGCTACGTCGGGATTTAGCTTACTTTCAGCTCTACGTCGGGACGTGCATTGGGCTCTACGTCGGGACGTGCGGTGGGCTCTACTTCGGGACGTGCGTTGGGCTCTACGTCGGGACGTGCGTTGGGCTCTACGTCGGGATTTAGCTTACTTTCAGCTCTACGTCGGGACGTGCGTTGGCCTCTACGTCGGGACGTGCGTTGGCCTCTACGTCGGGACGTGCGTTGGCCTCTACGTCGGGATTTAGCTTACTTTCAGCTCTACGTCGGGACGTGCGTTGGCCTCTACGTCGGGACGTGCGTTGGCCTCTACGTCGGGATTTAGCTTACTTTCAGCTCTACGTCGGGACGTGTGTTGGGCTCTACGTCGGGATTTAGCTTACTTTTAGCTCTACGTCGGGACGTGCGTTGGGCTCTACGTCGGGACGTGCGTTGGGCTCTACGTCGGGACGTGCGTTGGGCTCTACGTCTGTAGTTAGCTAACTTTCAGCTCTACGTCGGGACGCGCGTTGGGCTCTACGTCGGGACGCGCGTTGGGCTCTACGTCGGGACGCGCGTTGGGCTCTACGTCGGGACGCGCGTTGGCCTCTACGTCGGGACGTGCGTTGGCCTCTACGTCGGGACGTGCGTTGGCCTCTACGTCGGGACGTGCGTTGGCCTCTACGTCGGGACGTGCGTTGGCCTCTACGTCGGGATTTAACTTACTTTCAGCTCTAAGTCGGGACGTGCGTTGGGCGCTACGTTGGGACGTGCGTTGGGCTCTACGTCGGGACGTGCGTTGGGCTCTACGTCGGGATTTAACTTACTTTCAGCTCTACGTCGGGACGTGCGTTGGCCTCTACGTCGGGACGTGCGTTGGCCTCTATATCGGGATTTAGCTTACTTTCAGCTCTACGTCGGGACGTGCGTTGCCTCTACGTCGGGACGTGCGTTGGCCTCTAAGTCGGGACGTGCGTTGGCCTCTAAGTCGGGACGTGCGTTGGCCTCTACGTCGGGACGTGCGTTGGCCTCTACGTCGGGACGTGCGTTGGCCTCTACGTCGGGACGTGCGTTGGCCTCTACGTCGGGACGTGCGTTGGCCTCTACATCGGGATTTAGCTTACTTTCAGCTCTACGTCGGGACGTGCGTTGGGCTCTACGTCGGGACGTGCGTTGGGCTCTACGTCGGGACGTGCGTTGGGCTCTACGTCGGGACGTGCGTTGGGCTCTACGTCGGGATTTAGCTTACTTTCAGCTCTACGTCGGGACGTGCGTTGGCCTCTACGTCGGGACGTGCGTTGGCCTCTACTTCGGGATTTAGCTTACTTTCAGCTCTACGTCGGGACGTGCGTTGGCCTCTACGTCGGGACGTGCGTTGGCCTCTACGTCGGGACGTGCGTTGGCCTCTACGTCGGGACGTGCGTTGGCCTCTACGTCGGGACGTGCGTTGGCCTCTACGTCGGGACGTGCGTTGGCCTCTACATTGGGATTTAGCTTACTTTCAGCTCTACGTCGGGACGTGCGTTGGCCTCTACGTCGGGACGTGCGTTGGCCTCTACTTCGGGATTTAGCTTACTTTCAGCTCTACGTCGGGACGTGCGTTGGCCTCTACGTCGGGACGTGCGTTGGCCTCTACGTCGGGATTTAGCTTACTTTCAGTTCTACGTCGGGACGTGCGTTGGGCTCTACGTCGGGTTTTAGCTTACTTTGAGTTCTACGTCGGGACGTGCGTTGGGCTCTACGTCGGGTTTTAGCTTACTTTCAGCTCTACGTCGGGACGTGCGTTGGGCTCTACGTCGGGACGTGCGTTGGGCTCTACGTCGGGATTTAGCTTACTTTCAGCTCTACGTCGGGACGTGCGTTGGCCTCTACGTCGGGACGTGCGTTGGCCTCTACTTCGGGATTTAGCTTAGTTTCAGCTCTACGTCGGGACGTGCGTTGGCCTCTACGTCGGGATTTAGCTTACTTTCAGCTCTACGTCGGGACGTGCGTTGGGCTCTACGTCGGGTTTTAGCTTACTTTCAGCTCTACGTCGGGACGTGCGTTGGGCTCTACGTCGGGACGTGCGTTAGGCTCTATGTCTGTAGTTAGCTAACTTTCTGCTCTACGTCGGGACGTGCGTTGGGCTCTATGTCTGTAGTTAGCTAACTTCCAGCTCTACGTCGGGACGTGCGTTGGGCGCTACGTCGGGACGTGCGTTGGGCGCTACGTCGGGACGTGCGTTGGGCTCTACGTCGGGATTTAGCTTACTTTCAGCTCTACGTCGGGACGTGCGTTGGCCTCTACGTCGGGACGTGCGTTGGCCTCTACGTCGGGACGTGCGTTGGCCTCTACGTCGGGACGTGCGTTGGCCTCTACGTCGGGACGTGCGTTGGCCTCTGCGTCGGGATTTAGCTTACTTTCAGCTCTACTTCGGGACGTGCATTGGGCTCTACGTCGGGACGTGCGGTGGGCTCTACTTCGGGACGTGCGTTGGGCGCCACGTCGGGACGTGCGTTGGGCGCTACGTCGGGATTTAGCTTACTTTCAGCTCTACGTCGGGACGTGCATTGGGCTCTACGTCGGGACGTGCGGTGGGCTCTACTTCGGGACGTGCGTTGGGCTCTACGTCGGGACGTGCGTTGGGCTCTACGTCGGGATTTAGCTTACTTTCAGCTCTACGTCGGGACGTGCGTTGGCCTCTACGTCGGGACGTGCGTTGGCCTCTACGTCGGGACGTGCGTTGGCCTCTACGTCGGGATTTAGCTTACTTTCAGCTCTACGTCGGGACGTGCGTTGGCCTCTACGTCGGGACGTGCGTTGGCCTCTACGTCGGGATTTAGCTTACTTTCAGCTCTACGTCGGGACGTGTGTTGGGCTCTACGTCGGGATTTAGCTTACTTTTAGCTCTACGTCGGGACGTGCGTTGGGCTCTACGTCGGGACGTGCGTTGGGCTCTACGTCGGGACGTGCGTTGGGCTCTACGTCTGTAGTTAGCTAACTTTCAGCTCTACGTCGGGACGCGCGTTGGGCTCTACGTCGGGACGCGCGTTGGGCTCTACGTCGGGACGCGCGTTGGGCTCTACGTCGGGACGCGCGTTGGCCTCTACGTCGGGACGTGCGTTGGCCTCTACGTCGGGACGTGCGTTGGCCTCTACGTCGGGACGTGCGTTGGCCTCTACGTCGGGATTTAACTTACTTTCAGCTCTAAGTCGGGACGTGCGTTGGGCGCTACGTTGGGACGTGCGTTGGGCTCTACGTCGGGACGTGCGTTGGGCTCTACGTCGGGATTTAACTTACTTTCAGCTCTACGTCGGGACGTGCGTTGGCCTCTACGTCGGGACGTGCGTTGGCCTCTATATCGGGATTTAGCTTACTTTCAGCTCTACGTCGGGACGTGCGTTGCCTCTACGTCGGGACGTGCGTTGGCCTCTAAGTCGGGACGTGCGTTGGCCTCTAAGTCGGGACGTGCGTTGGCCTCTACGTCGGGACGTGCGTTGGCCTCTACGTCGGGACGTGCGTTGGCCTCTACGTCGGGACGTGCGTTGGCCTCTACGTCGGGACGTGCGTTGGCCTCTACATCGGGATTTAGCTTACTTTCAGCTCTACGTCGGGACGTGCGTTGGGCTCTACGTCGGGACGTGCGTTGGGCTCTACGTCGGGACGTGCGTTGGGCTCTACGTCGGGACGTGCGTTGGGCTCTACGTCGGGATTTAGCTTACTTTCAGCTCTACGTCGGGACGTGCGTTGGCCTCTACGTCGGGACGTGCGTTGGCCTCTACTTCGGGATTTAGCTTACTTTCAGCTCTACGTCGGGACGTGCGTTGGCCTCTACGTCGGGACGTGCGTTGGCCTCTACGTCGGGACGTGCGTTGGCCTCTACGTCGGGACGTGCGTTGGCCTCTACGTCGGGACGTGCGTTGGCCTCTACGTCGGGACGTGCGTTGGCCTCTACATTGGGATTTAGCTTACTTTCAGCTCTACGTCGGGACGTGCGTTGGCCTCTACGTCGGGACGTGCGTTGGCCTCTACTTCGGGATTTAGCTTACTTTCAGCTCTACGTCGGGACGTGCGTTGGCCTCTACGTCGGGACGTGCGTTGGCCTCTACGTCGGGATTTAGCTTACTTTCAGTTCTACGTCGGGACGTGCGTTGGGCTCTACGTCGGGTTTTAGCTTACTTTGAGTTCTACGTCGGGACGTGCGTTGGGCTCTACGTCGGGTTTTAGCTTACTTTCAGCTCTACGTCGGGACGTGCGTTGGGCTCTACGTCGGGACGTGCGTTGGGCTCTACGTCGGGACGTGCGTTGGGCTCTATGTCTGTAGTTAGCTAACCTTCTGCTCTACGTCGGGACGTGCGTTGGGCTCTATGTCTGTAGTTAGCTAACTTTCAGCTCTACGTCGGGACGTGCGTTGGGCGCTACGTCGGGACGTGCGTTGGGCTCTACGTCGGGACGTGCGTTGGGCTCTACGTCGGGATTTAGCTTACTTTCAGCTCTACGTCGGGACGTGCGTTGGCCTCTACGTCGTTACGTGCGTTGGCCTCTAGGTCGGGACATGCGTTGGCCTCTACGTCGGGACGTGCGTTGGCGTCTGCGTCGGGATTTAGCTTACTTTCAGCTCTACGTCGGGACGTGCGTTCGGCGCTACGTCGGGACGTGCGTTGGGCGCTACGTCGGGATTTAGCTTACTTTCAGCTCTACGTCGGGACGTGCATTGGGCTCTACGTCGGGACGTGCATTGGGCTCTACGTCGGGACGTGCGTTGGCCTCTACGTCGGGACGTGCGTTGGGCTCTACGTCGGGACGTGCGTTGGGCTCTACGTCGGGATTTAACTTACTTTCAGCTCTACGTCGGGACGTGCGTTGGCCTCTACGTCGGGACGTGCGTTGGCCTCTACGTCGGGACGTGCGTTGGCCTCTACGTCGGGACGTGCGTTGGCCTCTACGTCGGGATTTAGCTTACTTTCAGCTCTACGTCGGGACGTGCGTTGGCCTCTACGTCGGGACGTGCGTTGGGCTCTACGTCGGGACGTGCGTTGGGCTCTACGTCTGTAGTTAGCTAACTTTCAGCTCTACGTCGGGACGTGCGTTGGGCTCTACGTCGGGATTTAGCTTACTTTCAGCTCTACGTCGGGACGTGCGTTGGCCTCTAGGTCGGGACGTGCGTTGGCCTCTAGGTCGGGACGTGCGTTGGCCTCTAGGTCGGGACGTGCGTTGGCCTCTACGTCGGGACGTGCGTTGGCCTCTACGTCGGGATTTAGCTTACTTTCAGCTCTACGTCGGGACGTGTGTTGGGCTCTACTTCGGGATTTAGCTTACTTTCAGCTCTACGTCGGGACGTGCGTTGGGCTCTATGTCGGGACGTGCGTTGGGCTCTACGTCTGTAGTTAGCTAACTTTCAGCTCTACGTCGGGACGTGCGTTGGGCGCTACGTCGGGACGTGCGTTGGGCGCTACGTCGGGACATGCGTTGGGCGCTACGTCGGGATTTAGCTTAATTTCAGCTCTACGTCGGGACGTGCGTTGGCCTCTACGTCGGGACGTGCGTTGTCCTCTACGTCGGGACGTGCGTTGGCCTCTACGTCGGGACGTGCGTTGGCCTCTACGTCGGGATTTAACTTACTTTCAGCTCTACGTCGGGACGTGCGTTGGGCTCTACGTCGGGACGTGCGTTGGGCTCTACGTCGGGACGTGCGTTGGGCTCTATGTCGGGACGTGCGTTGGGCTCTACGTCTGTAGTTAGCTAACTTTCTGCTCTACGTCGGGATGTGCGTTGGGCTCTACGTCTGTAGTTAGCTAACTTTCAGCTCTACGTCGGGACGTGCGTTGGGCGCTACGTCGGGACGTGCGTTGGGCGCTACGTCGGGACGTGCGTTGGGCTCTACGTCGGGACGTGCGTTGGGCTCTACGTCGGGATTTAGCTTACTTTCAGCTTTACGTCGGGACGTGCGTTGGCCTCTACTTCGTGACGTGCGTTGGCCTGTACGTCGGGACGTGCGTTGGCCTCTACGTCGGGATTTAGCTTACTTTCAGCTCTACGTCGGGACGTGCGTTGGGCTCTACGTCGGGATTTAGCTTACTTTCAGCTCTACGTCGGGACGTGCGTTGGCCTCTACGTCGGGACGTGCGTTGGTCTCTACGTCGGGACGTGCGTTGGGCTCTACGTCGGGACGTGCTTTGGGCTCTACGTCGGGACGTGCGTTGGGCTCTACGTCTGTAGTTAGCTAACTTTCAGCTCTACGTCGGGACGCGCGTTGGGCTCTACGTCGGGACGCGCGTTGGGCTCTACGTCGGGACGCGCGTTGGGCTCTACGTCGGGACGCGCGTTGGGCTCTACGTCGGGACGTGCGTTGGGCTCTACGTCGCGACGCGCGTTGGGCTCTACGTCGGGACGTGCGTTGGGCTCTACGTCGGGACGTGCGTTGGGCTCTACGTCGGGACGTGCGTTGGGCTCTACGTCGGGATGTGCGTTGGGCTCTACGTCAGGATTTAGCTAACTTTCAGCTATACGTCGGGACATGCGTTGGGCTCTACGTCGGGACGTGCGTTGGGCTCTACGTCGGGATTTAGCTTACTTTCAGCTCTACGTTGGGACGTGCGTTGGCCTCTACGTCGGGATTTAGCTAACTTTCAGCTCGACGTCGGGACGTGCGTTGGGCTCTACGTCGGGACGTGCGTTGGGCTCTACGTCTGTAGTTAGGTAACTTTCAGCTCTACGTCGGGAAGTGCGTTGGGCTCTACGTCTGTTGTTAGCTAACTTTCAGCTCTACGTCGGGACGTGCGTTGGGCTCTACGTCTGTAGTTAGCTAACTTTCAGCTCTACGTCGGGACGTGCGTTGGGCTCTACGTCTGTAGTTAGCTAACTTTCAGCTCTACGTCGGGACGTGCGTTGGGCGCTACGTCGGGACGTGCGTTGGGCTCTACGTCGGGACGTGCGTTGGGCTCTACGTCGGGACGTGCGTTGGGCTCTACGTCGGGATTTAACTTACTTTCAGCTCTACGTCGGGACGTGCGTTGTCCTCTACGTCGGGACGTGCGTTGGCCTCTGCGTCGGGACGTGCGTTGGCCTCTAAGTCGGGACGTGCGTTGGCCTCTAAGTCGGGACGTGTGTTGGCCTCTACGTCGGGACGTGCGTTGGCCTCTAAGTCGGGACGTGCGTTGGCCTCTACGTCGGGACGTGCCTTGGCCTCTTCATCGGGATTTAGCTTACTTTCAGCTCTACGTCGGGACGTGCGTTGGCCTCTACGTCGGGACGTGCGTTGGCCTCTACTTCGGGATTTAGCTTACTTTCAGCTCTACGTCGGGACGTGCGTTGGCCTGTACGTCTGGACGTGCGTTGGCCTCTACGTCGGGATTTAGCTTACTTTCAGCTCTACGTCGGGACGTGCGTTGGGCTCTACGTCGGGTTTTAGCTTACTTTCAGCTCTACGTCGGGACTTGCGTTGGGCTCTAGGTCGGCACGTGCGTTGGGCTCTACGTCGGGACGTGCGTTGGGCTCTATGTCTGTAGTTAGCTAACTTTCTGCTCTACGTCGGGACGTGCGTTGGGCTCTATGTCTGTAGTTAGCTAACTTTCAGCTCTACGTCGGGACGTGCGTTGGGCGCTACGTCGGGACGTGCGTTGGGCTCTACGTCGGGACGTGCGTTGGGCTCTACGTCGGGATTTAGCTTACTTTCAGCTCTACGTCGGGACGTGCCTTGGCCTCTACGTCGGGACGTGCCTTGGCCTCTACGTCGGGACGTGCGTTGGCCTCTACATCGGGACGTGCTTTGGGCTCTACGTCGCCACGTGCGTTGGCCTGTACGTCGGGATTTAGCTTACTTTCAGCTCTACGTCGGGACGCGCGTGGGGCTCTAGGTCGGGACGCGCGTGGGGCTCTAGGTCGGGACGCGCGTGGGGCTCTAGGTCGGGACGCGCGTGGGGCTCTAGGTCGGGACGCGCGTGGGGCTCTAGGTCGGGACGCGCGTGGGGCTCTAGGTCGGGACGCGCGTGGGGCTCTAGGTCGGGACGCGCGTGGGGCTCTAGGTCGGGACGCGCGTGGGGCTCTAGGTCGGGACGCGCGTGGGGCTCTAGGTCGGGACGCGCGTGGGGCTCTAGGTCGGGACGCGCGTGGGGCTCTAGGTCGGGACGCGCGTGGGGCTCTAGGTCGGGACGCGCGTGGGGCTCTAGGTCGGGACGCGCGTGGGGCTCTAGGTCGGGACGCGCGTGGGGCTCTAGGTCGGGACGCGCGTGGGGCTCTAGGTCGGGACGCGCGTGGGGCTCTACGTCGGGGCCCGCGTTGGGCTCTACGTCTGTAGTTAGCTAACTTTCAGCTCTACGTCGGGACGCGCGTTGGGCTCTTCGTCTGTAGTTAGCTAACTTTCAGCTCTACGTCGGGACGTGCGTTGGGCTCTACGTCGGGACGTGCGTTGGGCTCTACGTCGGGATTTAGCTTACTTTCAGGTCTACGTTGGGACGCGCGTGGGGCTCTAGGTCGGGACGCGCGTGGGGCTCTACGTCGGGGCCCGCGTTGGGCTCTACGTCTGTAGTTAGCTAACTTTCTGCTCTACGTCGGGACGTGCGTTGGGCTCTACGTCTGTAGTTAGCTAACTTTCAGCTCTACGTCGGGACGTGCGTTGGGCTCTACATCTGTAGTTAGCTAACTTTCAGCTCTACGTTGGGACGTGCGTTGGGCTCTACGTCGGGACGTGCGTTGGGCTCTACGACGGGACGTGCGTTGGGCTCTACGTCGGGACGTGCTTTGGGCTCTACGTCGGGATTTAGCTTACTTTCAGCTCTACGTCGGGACGTGCATTGGGCTCTACGTCGGGACGTGCGTTGGGCTCTACGTCGGGACGTGCGTTGGGCTCTACATCGGGACGTGCGTTGGCCTCTACGTCGGGACGTGTGTTGGCCTCTACGTCGGGATTTAGCTTACTTTCAGCTCTACGTCGGGACGTGCGTTGGGCGCTACGTCGGGACGTGTGTTGGGCGCTACTTCGGGACGTGCGTTGGGCGCTACGTCGGGATTTAGCTTACTTTCAGCTCTACGTCGGGACGTGCGTTGGGCTCTATGTCGGGACGTGTGTTGGGCTCTACGTCGGGACGTGCGTTGGGCTCTACGTCGGGATTTAGCTTACTTTCAGCTCTACGTCGGGACGTGCGTTGGCCTCTATGTCGGGACGTGCGTTGGCCTCTACGTCGGGACGTGCGTTGGCCTCTGCGTCGGGATTTAGCTTACTTTCAGCTCTACGTCGGGACGTGCGTTGGGCGCTACGTCGGGACGTGCGTTGGGCGCTACGTCGGGATTTAGCTTACTTTGAGCTCTACGTCGGGACGTGCGGTGGGCTGTACGTCGGGACGTGCGGTGGGCTCTACGTCGGGACGTGCGTTGGGCTCTACGTCGGGATTTAGCTTACTTTCAGCTCTACGTCGGGACGTGCGTTGGCCTCTACGTCGGGACGTGCGTTGGCCTCTACGTCGGGATTTAGCTTACTTTCAGCTCTACGTCGGGACGTGCGTTGGCCTCTACGTCGGGATTTAGCTTACTTTCAGCTCTACGTCGGGACGTGTGTTGGGCTCTACGTCGGGATTTAGCTTACTTTTAGCTCTACGTCGGGACGTGCGTTGGGCTCTACGTCTGTAGTTAGCTTACTTTCAGCTCTACGTCGGGACGTGCGTTGGGCTCTACGTCGGGACGTGCGTTGGGCTCTACGTCGGGACGTGCGTTGGGCTCTACGTCGGGATTTAGCTTACTTTCAGCTCTACGTCGGGACGTGCGTTGGCCTCTAAGTCGGGACGTGCGTTGGCCTCTAAGTCGGGACGTGCGTTGGCCTCTACGTCGGGACGTGCGTTGGCCTCTGCGTCGGGATTTAGCTTACTTTCAGCTCTACGTCGGGACGTGCGTTGGGCGCTACGTCGGGACGTGCGTTGGGCGCTACGTCGGGACGTGCGTTGGGCGCTACGTCGGGATTTAGCTTACTTTGAGCTCTACGTCGGGACGTGCATTGGGCTCTACGTCGGGACGTGCGGTGGGCTCTACGTCGGGACGTGCGGTGGGCTCTACGTCGGGACGTGCGTTGGGCTCTACGTCGGGATTTAGCTTACTTTCAGCTCTACGTCGGGACGTGCGTTGGCCTCTACGTCGGGACGTGCGTTGGCCTCTACGTCGGGATTTAGCTTACTTTCAGCTCTACGTCGGGACGTGCGTTGGCCTCTACGTCGGGACGTGCGTTGGCCTCTACGTCGGGATTTAGCTTACTTTCAGCTCTACGTCGGGACGTGTGTTGGGCTCTACGTCGGGATTTAGCTTACTTTTAGCTCTACGTCGGGACGTGCGTTGGGCTCTACGTCGGGACGTGCGTTGGGCTCTACGTCTGTAGTTAGCTTACTTTCAGCTCTACGTCGGGACGTGCGTTGGGCTCTACGTCGGGACGTGCGTTGGGCGCTACGTCGGGATTTAGCTTACTTTCAGCTCTACGTCGGGACGTGCCTTGGCCTCTACGTCGGGACGTGCGTTGGCCTCTACGTCGGGACGTGCTTTGGGCTCTACGTCGCCACGTGCGTTGGCCTCTACGTCGGGACGTCCGTTGGCGTCTACGTCGGGATTTAGCTTACTTTCAGCTCTACGTCGGGACGTGCGTTGGCCTCTACATCGGGACGTGCGTTGGGCTCTACGTCGGGATTTAGCTTACTTTCAGCTCTACGTCGGGACGTGCGTTGGGCTCTACGTCGGGACGTGCGTTGGGCTCTACGTCGGGATTTAGCTTACTTTCAGGTCTACGTTGGGACGTGCGTTGGGCTCTACGTCGGGACGTGCGTTGGGCTCTACGTCGGGACGTGCGTTGGGCTCTACGTCGGGACGTGCGTTGGGCTCTACGTCTGTAGTTAGGTAACTTTCAGCTCTACGTCGGGACGTGCGTTGGGCTCTACATCTGTAGTTAGCTAACTTTCAGCTCTACGTTGGGACGTGCGTTGGGCTCTACGTCGGGACGTGCGTTGGGCTCTACGTCGGGACGTGCGTTGGGCTCTACGTCGGGACGTGCGTTGGGCTCTACGTCGGGACGTGCGTTGGGCTCTACGTCGGGACGTGCTTTGGGCTCTACGTCGGGATTTAGCTTACTTTCAGCTCTACGTCGGGACGTGCGTTGGGCTCTACGTCGGGACGTGCGTTGGGCTCTACGTCGGGACGTGCGTTGGGCTCTACGTCGGGACGTGCGTTGGCCTCTACGTCGGGATTTAGCTTACTTTCAGCTCTACGTCGGGACGTGCGTTGGGCGCTACGTCGGGACGTGCGTTGGGCGCTACGTCGGGACGTGCGTTGGGCGCTACGTCGGGATTTAGCTTACTTTCAGCTCTACGTCGGGACGTGCGTTGGGCTCTACGTCGGGACGTGCGTTGGGCTCTACGTCGGGACGTGCGTTGGGCTCTACGTCGGGATTTAGCTTACTTTCAGCTCTACGTCGGGACGTGCGTTGGCCTCTATGTCGGGACGTGCGTTGGCCTCTACGTCGGGACGTGCGTTGGCCTCTGCGTCGGGATTTAGCTTACTTTCAGCTCTACGTCGGGACGTGCGTTGGGCGCTACGTCGGGACGTGCGTTGGGCGCTACGTCGGGATTTAGCTTACTTTGAGCTCTACGTCGGGACGTGCGGTGGGCTGTACGTCGGGACGTGCGGTGGGCTCTACGTCGGGACGTGCGTTGGGCTCTACGTCGGGATTTAGCTTACTTTCAGCTCTACGTCGGGACGTGCGTTGGCCTCTACGTCGGGACGTGCGTTGGCCTCTACGTCGGGATTTAGCTTACTTTCAGCTCTACGTCGGGACGTGCGTTGGCCTCTACGTCGGGATTTAGCTTACTTTCAGCTCTACGTCGGGACGTGTGTTGGGCTCTACGTCGGGATTTAGCTTACTTTTAGCTCTACGTCGGGACGTGCGTTGGGCTCTACGTCTGTAGTTAGCTTACTTTCAGCTCTACGTCGGGACGTGCGTTGGGCTCTACGTCGGGACGTGCGTTGGGCTCTACGTCGGGACGTGCGTTGGGCTCTACGTCGGGATTTAGCTTACTTTCAGCTCTACGTCGGGACGTGCGTTGGCCTCTAAGTCGGGACGTGCGTTGGCCTCTAAGTCGGGACGTGCGTTGGCCTCTACGTCGGGACGTGCGTTGGCCTCTGCGTCGGGATTTAGCTTACTTTCAGCTCTACGTCGGGACGTGCGTTGGGCGCTACGTCGGGACGTGCGTTGGGCGCTACGTCGGGACGTGCGTTGGGCGCTACGTCGGGATTTAGCTTACTTTGAGCTCTACGTCGGGACGTGCATTGGGCTCTACGTCGGGACGTGCGGTGGGCTCTACGTCGGGACGTGCGGTGGGCTCTACGTCGGGACGTGCGTTGGGCTCTACGTCGGGATTTAGCTTACTTTCAGCTCTACGTCGGGACGTGCGTTGGCCTCTACGTCGGGACGTGCGTTGGCCTCTACGTCGGGATTTAGCTTACTTTCAGCTCTACGTCGGGACGTGCGTTGGCCTCTACGTCGGGACGTGCGTTGGCCTCTACGTCGGGATTTAGCTTACTTTCAGCTCTACGTCGGGACGTGTGTTGGGCTCTACGTCGGGATTTAGCTTACTTTTAGCTCTACGTCGGGACGTGCGTTGGGCTCTACGTCGGGACGTGCGTTGGGCTCTACGTCTGTAGTTAGCTTACTTTCAGCTCTACGTCGGGACGTGCGTTGGGCTCTACGTCGGGACGTGCGTTGGGCGCTACGTCGGGATTTAGCTTACTTTCAGCTCTACGTCGGGACGTGCATTGGCCTCTACGTCGGGACGTGCGTTGGCCTCTACGTCGGGACGTGCTTTGGGCTCTACGTCGCCACGTGCGTTGGCCTCTACGTCGGGACGTGCGTTGGCGTCTACGTCGGGATTTAGCTTACTTTCAGCTCTACGTCGGGACGTGCGTTGGCCTCTACATCGGGACGTGCGTTGGGCTCTACGTCGGGATTTAGCTTACTTTCAGCTCTACGTCGGGACGTGCGTTGGGCTCTACGTCGGGACGTGCGTTGGGCTCTACGTCGGGATTTAGCTTACTTTCAGGTCTACGTTGGGACGTGCGTTGGGCTCTACGTCGGGACGTGCGTTGGGCTCTACGTCGGGACGTGCGTTGGGCTCTACGTCGGGACGTGCGTTGGGCTCTACGTCTGTAGTTAGGTAACTTTCAGCTCTACGTCGGGACGTGCGTTGGGCTCTACATCTGTAGTTAGCTAACTTTCAGCTCTACGTCGGGACGTGCGTTGGGCTCTACGTCGGGACGTGCGTTGGGCTCTACGTCGGGACGTGCGTTGGGCTCTACGTCGGGACGTGCGTTGGGCTCTACGTCGGGACGTGCGTTGGGCTCTACGTCGGGACGTGCTTTGGGCTCTACGTCGGGATTTAGCTTACTTTCAGCTCTACGTCGGGACGTGCGTTGGGCTCTACGTCGGGACGTGCGTTGGGCTCTACGTCGGGACGTGCGTTGGGCTCTACGTCGGGACGTGCGTTGGCCTCTACGTCGGGATTTAGCTTACTTTCAGCTCTACGTCGGGACGTGCGTTGGGCGCTACGTCGGGACGTGCGTTGGGCGCTACGTCGGGACGTGCGTTGGGCGCTACGTCGGGATTTAGCTTACTTTCAGCTCTACGTCGGGACGTGCGTTGGGCTCTACGTCGGGACGTGCGTTGGGCTCTACGTCGGGACGTGCGTTGGGCTCTACGTCGGGATTTAGCTTACTTTCAGCTCTACGTCGGGACGTGCGTTGGCCTCTATGTCGGGACGTGCGTTGGCCTCTACGTCGGGACGTGCGTTGGCCTCTGCGTCGGGATTTAGCTTACTTTCAGCTCTACGTCGGGACGTGCGTTGGGCGCTACGTCGGGATTTAGCTTACTTTGAGCTCTACGTCGGGACGTGCGGTGGGCTCTACGTCGGGACGTGCGGTGGGCTCTACGTCGGGACGTGCGGTGGGCTGTACGTCGGGACGTGCGTTGGGCTCTACGTCGGGATTTAGCTTACTTTCAGCTCTACGTCGGGACGTGCGTTGGCCTCTACGTCGGGACGTGCGTTGGCCTCTACGTCGGGATTTAGCTTACTTTCAGCTCTACGTCGGGACGTGCGTTGGCCTCTACGTCGGGACGTGCGTTGGCCTCTGCTTCGGGATTTAGCTTACTTTCAGCTCTACGTCGGGACGTGTGTTGGGCTCTACGTCGGGATTTAGCTTACTTTTAGCTCTACGTCGGGACGTGCGTTGGGCTCTACGTCTGTAGTTAGCTTACTTTCAGCTCTACGTCGGGACGTGCGTTGGGCTCTACGTCGGGACGTGCGTTGGGCTCTACGTCGGGACGTGCGTTGGGCTCTACGTCGGGACGTGCGTTGGGCTCTACGTCGGGACGTGCGTTGGGCTCTACGTCGGGATTTAGCTTACTTTCAGCTCTACGTCGGGACGTGCGTTGGCCTCTAGGTCGGGACGTGCGTTGGCCTCTAGGTCGGGACGTGCGTTGGCCTCTAGGTCGGGACGTGCGTTGGCCTCTAGGTCGGGACGTGCGTTGGCCTCTAGGTCGGGACGTGCGTTGGCCTCTACGTCGGGATTTAGCTTACTTTCAGCTCTACGTCGGGACGTGTGTTGGGCTCTACTTCGGGATTTAGCTAACTTTCAGCTCTACGTCGGGACGTGCGTTGGGCGCTACGTCGGGACGTGCGTTGGGCGCTACGTCGGGATGTGCGTTGGGCGCTACGTCGGGATTTAGCTTACTTTCAGGTCTACGTCGGGACGTGCGTTGGCCTCTACGTCGGGACGTGCGTTGGCCTCTACGTCGGGACGTGCGTTGGCCTCTACGTCGGGATTTAACTTACTTTCAGCTCTACGTCGGGACGTGCGTTGGGCGCTACGTCGGGACGTGCGTTGGGCGCTACGTCGGGACGTGCGTTGGGCTCTACGTCTCTAGTTAGCTAACTTTCAGCTCTACGTCGGGACGTGCGTTGGGCGCTACGTCGGGACGTGCGTTGGGCTGTACGTCGGGACGTGCGTTGGGCTCTACGTCGGGATTTAGCTTACTTTCAGCTCTACGTCGGGACGTGCGTTGGCCTCTACTTCGGGACGTGCGTTGGCCTCTACATCGGGACATGCGTTGGCCTCTACGTCGGGATTTAGCTTACTTTCAGCTCTACGTCGGGTCGTGCGTTGGGCTCTACGTCGGGACGTGCGTTGGGCTCTACGTCGGGACGTGCGTTGAGCTCTTCGTTGGGACACGCGTTGGGCTCTACGTCGGGACGCGCGTTGGGCTCTACGTCTGTAGTTAGCTAACTTTCAGCTCTACGTCGGGACGCGCGTTGGGCTCTTCGTCTGTAGTTAGCTAACTTTCAGCTCTACGTCGAGACGTGCGTTGGGCTCTACGTCTGTGGTTAGCTAACTTTCAGCTCTACGTCGGGACGTGCGTTGGGCGCTACGTCGGGACGTGCGTTGGGCTCTACGTCGGGATTTAGCTTACATTCAGCTCTACGTCGGGACGTGCGTTGGGCTCTACGTCGGGACGTGCGTTGGGCTCTACGTCGGGACGTGCGTTGGGCTCTACGTCGGGACGTGCGTTGGGCTCTACGTTGGGATTTAGCTTACATTAAGCTCTACGTCGGGACGTGCGTTGGGCTCTACGTCGGGACGTGCGCTGGCTTCTACGTCGGGACGTGCGCTGGCCTCTACGTCGGGACGTGCGCTGGCCTCTACGTCGGGACGTGCGTTGGCCTCTACGTCGGGATTTATCTTACTTTCAGCTCTACGTCGGGACGTGCTTTGGCCTGTACGTCGGGACGTGCGTTGGCCTCTACGTCGGGATTTAGCTTACTTTCAGCTCTACGTCGGGACGTGCGTTGGTCTCTACGTCGGGATTTAGCTTACTTTCAGCTCTACGTCGGGACGTGCGTTGGGCTCTACGTCGGGACGTGCGTTGGGCTCTACGTCGGGACGTGCGTTGGGCTCTACGTCGGGACGTGCGTTGGGCTCTACGTCTGTAGTTAGCTAACTTTCAGCTCTACGTCGGGACGTGCGTTGGGCTCTACGTCGGGACGTGCGTTGGGCTCTACGTCGGGACGTGCGTTGGGCTCTACGTCGGGATTTAGCTTACTTTCAGCTCTACGTCGGGACATGCGTTGGCCTCTACGTCGGGACGTGCGTTGGCCTCTACGTCGGGACGTGCTTTGGGCTCTACGTCGCCACGTGCGTTGGCCTCTAAAGTCGGGACGTGCGTTGGCCTCTACGTCGGGATTTAGCTTACTTTCAGCTCTACGTCGGGACGTGCGTTGGGCTCTACGTTGGGACGTGCGTTGGGCTCTACGTCGGGACGTGCGTTGGGCTCTACGTCTGTAGTTAGCTAACTTTCAGCTCTACGTCGGGACGTGCGTTGGGCTCTACGTCTGTAGTTAGCTAACTTTCAGCTCTACGTCGGGACGTGCGTTGGGCTCTACGTCTGTAGTTAGCTAACTTTCAGCTCTACGTCGGGACGTGTGTTGGGCGCTACGTCGGGACGTGCGTTGGGCTCTACGTCGGGACGTGCGTTGGGCTCTACGTCGGGACGTGCGTTGGGCTCTACGTCGGGATTTAGCTTACTTTCAGCTCTACGTCGGGACGTGCGTTGGGCTCTACGTCGGGACGTGCGTTGGCCTCTACGTCGGGACGTGCGTTGGCCTCTACGTCGGGATTTAGCTTACTTTCAGCTCTACGTCGGGACGTGCGTTGGGCGCTACGTTCGGACGTGTGTTGGGCGCTACTTCGGGACGTGCGTTGGGCGCTACGTCGGGATTTAGCTTACTTTCAGCTCTACGTCGGGACGTGCGTTGGGCTCTATGTCGGGACGTGCGTTGGGCTCTACGTCGGGACGTGCGTTGGGCTCTACGTCGGGATTTAGCTTACTTTCAGCTCTACGTCGGGACGTGCGTTGGCCTCTATGTCGGGACGTGCGTTGGCCTCTACGTCGGGACGTGCGTTGGCCTCTGCGTCGGGATTTAGCTTACTTTCAGCTCTACGTCGGGACGTGCGTTGGCCTCCACGTCGGGACGTGCGGTGGGCTCTACGTCGGGACGTGCGGTGGGCTCTACGTCGGGACGTGCGTTGGGCTCTACGTCGGGATTTAGCTTACTTTCAGCTCTACGTCGGGACGTGCGTTGGGCTGTACGTCGGGACGTGCGTTGGCCTCTATGTCGGGACGTGCGTTGGCCTCTACGTCGGGATTTAGCTTACTTTCAGCTCTACGTCGGGACGTGCGTTGGCCTCTACGTCGGGACGTGCGTTGGCCTCTACGTCGGGATTTAGCTTACTTTCAGCTCTACGTCGGGACGTGTGTTGGGCTCTACGTCGGGATTTAGCTTACTTTTAGCTCTACGTCGGGACGTGCGTTGGGCTCTACGTCGGGACGTGCGTTGGGCTCTACGTCTGTAGTTAGCTAACTTTCTGCTCTACGTCGGGACGTGCGTTGGGCTCTACGTCGGGACGTGCGTTGGCCTCTACATCGGGACATGCGTTGGCCTCTACGTCGGGATTTAGCTTACTTTCAGCTCTACGTCGGGTCGTGCGTTGGGCTCTACGTCGGGACGTGCGTTGGGCTCTACGTCGGGACGTGCGTTGAGCTCTTCGTTGGGACACGCGTTGGGCTCTACGTCGGGACGCGCGTTGGGCTCTACGTCTGTAGTTAGCTAACTTTCAGCTCTACGTCGGGACGCGCGTTGGGCTCTTTGTCTGTAGTTAGCTAACTTTCAGCTCTACGTCGAGACGTGCGTTGGGCTCTACGTCTGTGGTTAGCTAACTTTCAGCTCTACGTCGGGACGTGCGTTGGGCGCTACGTCGGGACGTGCGTTGGGCTCTACGTCGGGATTTAGCTTACATTCAGCTCTACGTCGGGACGTGCGTTGGGCTCTACGTCGGGACGTGCGTTGGGCTCTACGTCGGGACGTGCGTTGGGCTCTACGTTGGGATTTAGCTTACATTAAGCTCTACGTCGGGACGTGCGCTGGGCTCTACGTCGGGACGTGCGCTGGCTTCTACGTCGGGACGTGCGCTGGCCTCTACGTCGGGACGTGCGCTGGCCTCTACGTCGGGACGTGCGTTGGCCTCTACGTCGGGATTTATCTTACTTTCAGCTCTACGTCGGGACGTGCTTTGGCCTGTACGTCGGGACGTGCGTTGGCCTCTACGTCGGGATTTAGCTTACTTTCAGCTCTACGTCGGGACGTGCGTTGGGCTCTACGTCGGGATTTAGCTTACTTTCAGCTCTACGTCGGGACGTGCGTTGGGCTCTACGTCGGGACGTGCGTTGGGCTCTACGTCGGGACGTGCGTTGGGCTCTACGTCGGGACGTGCGTTGGGCTCTACGTCTGTAGTTAGCTAACTTTCAGCTCTACGTCGGGACGTGCGTTGGGCTCTACGTCGGGACGTGCGTTGGGCTCTACGTCGGGACGTGCGTTGGGCTCTACGTCGGGATTTAGCTTACTTTCAGCTCTACGTCGGGACATGCGTTGGCCTCTACGTCGGGACGTGCGTTGGCCTCTACGTCGGGACGTGCTTTGGGCTCTACGTCGCCACGTGCGTTGGCCTCTAAAGTCGGGACGTGCGTTGGCCTCTACGTCGGGATTTAGCTTACTTTCAGCTCTACGTCGGGACGTGCGTTGGGCTCTACGTCGGGACGTGCGTTGGGCTCTACGTCGGGACGTGCGTTGGGCTCTACGTCTGTAGTTAGCTAACTTTCAGCTCTACGTCGGGACGTGCGTTGGGCTCTACGTCTGTCGTTAGCTAACTTTCAGCTCTACGTCGGGACGTGCGTTGGGCTCTACATCTGTAGTTAGCTAACTTTCAGCTCTACGTCGGGACGTGCGTTGGGCGCTACGTCGGGACGTGCGTTGGGCTCTACGTCGGGACGTGCGTTGGGCTCTACGTCGGGACGTGCGTTGGGCTCTACGTCGGGACGTGCGTTGGGCTCTACGTCGGGATTTAGCTTACTTTCAGCTCTACGTCGGGACGTGCGTTGGCCTCTACGTCGGGACGTGCGTTGGCCTCTACGTCGGGATTTAGCTTACTTTCAGCTCTACGTCGGGACGTGTGTTGGGCTCTACGTCGGGATTTAGCTTACTTTTAGCTCTACGTCGGGACGTGCGTTGGGCTCTACGTCGGGACGTGCGTTGGGCTCTACGTCTGTAGTTAGCTTACTTTCAGCTCTACGTTGGGACGTGCGTTGGGCTCTACGTCGGGACGTGCGTTGGGCTCTACGTCGGGATTTAGCTTACTTTCAGCTCTACGTCGGGACATGCGTTGGCCTCTACGTCGGGACGTGCGTTGGCCTCTACGTCGGGACGTGCTTTGGGCTCTACGTCGCCACGTGCGTTGGCCTCTAAAGTCGGGACGTGCGTTGGCCTCTACGTCGGGATTTAGCTTACTTTCAGCTCTACGTCGGGACGTGCGTTGGGCTCTACGTCGGGACGTGCGTTGGGCTCTACGTCGGGACGTGCGTTGGGCTCTACGTCTGTAGTTAGCTAACTTTCAGCTCTACGTCGGGACGTGCGTTGGGCTCTACGTCTGTAGTTAGCTAACTTTCAGCTCTACGTCGGGACGTGCGTTGGGCTCTACGTCTGTAGTTAGCTAACTTTCAGCTCTACGTCGGGACGTGTGTTGGGCGCTACGTCGGGACGTGCGTTGGGCTCTACGTCGGGACGTGCGTTGGGCTCTACGTCGGGACGTGCGTTGGGCTCTACGTCGGGACGTGCGTTGGGCTCTACGTCGGGATTTAGCTTACTTTCAGCTCTACGTCGGGACGTGCGTTGGGCTCTACGTCGGGACGTGCGTTGGCCTCTACGTCGGGACGTGCGTTGGCCTCTACGTCGGGATTTAGCTTACTTTCAGCTCTACGTCGGGACGTGCGTTGGGCGCTACGTTCGGCCGTGTGTTGGGCGCTACTTCGGGACGTGCGTTGGGCGCTACGTCGGGATTTAGCTTACTTTCAGCTCTACGTCGGGACGTGCGTTGGGCTCTATGTCGGGACGTGCGTTGGGCTCTACGTCGGGACGTGCGTTGGGCTCTACGTCGGGATTTAGCTTACTTTCAGCTCTACGTCGGGACGTGCGTTGGCCTCTATGTCGGGACGTGCTTTGGCCTCTACGTCGGGACGTGCGTTGGCCTCTAAGTCAGGACGTGCGTTGGCCTCTACGTCGGGACGTGCGTTGGCCTCTACGTCGGGATTTAACTTACTTTCAGCTCTACGTCGGGACGTGCGTTGGGCGCTACGTCGGGACGTGCGTTGGCCTCTACGTCGGGACGTGCGTTGGCCTCTACGTCGGGTCGTGCGTTGGGCTCTACGTCGGGACGTGCGTTGGGCTCTACGTCTGTAGTTAGCTAACTTACTGCTCTACGTCGGGACGTGCGTTGGGCTCTACGTCTGTAGTTAGCTAACTTTCAGCTCTACGTCGGGACGTGCGTTGGGCGCTACGTCGGGACGTGCGTTGGGCTCTACGTCGGGACGTGCGTTGGGCTCTACGTCGGGACGTGCGTTGGGCTCTACGTCGGGATTTAGCTTACTTTAAGCTCTACGTCGGGACGTGCGTTGGCCTTTACTTCGGGACGTGCGTTGGCCTCTACGTCGGGACGTGCGTTGGCATCTACGTCGGGATTTAGCTTACTTTCAGCTCTACGTCGGGACGTGCGTTGGGCTCTACGTCGGGACGTGCGTTGAGCTCTACGTCGGGACACGCGTTGGGCTCTACGTCGGGACGCGCGTTGGGCTCTACGTCTGTAGTTAGCTAACTTTCAGCTCTACGTCGGGACGCGCGTTGGGCTCTACGTCTGTAGTTAGCTAACTTTCAGCTCTACTTCGGGACGTGCGTTGGGCGCTACGTCGGGACGTGCGTTGGGCGCTACGTCGGGATTTAGCTTACTTTCAGCTCTACGTCGGGACGTGCGTTGGGCTCTACGTCGGGACGTGCGTTGGGCTCTACGTCGGGACGTGCGTTGGGCTCTACGTCGGATTTAGCTTAATTTCAGCTCTACGTCGGGACGTGCGTTGGCCTCTACGTTCGGAAGTGCGTTGGCCTCTACGTCGGGACGTGCGTTGGGCGCTACGTCGGGATTTAGCTTACTTTCAGCTCTACGTCGGGACGTGCGTTGGGCTCTACCTCGGGACGTGCGTTGGCCTCTACGTCTGTAGTTAGCTAACTTTCAGCTCTACGTCGGGACGTGCGTTGGGCTCTACGTCGGGATTTAGCTTACTTTCAGCTCTACGTCGGGACGTGCGTTGGGCTCTACGTCGGGACGTGTGTTGGGCTCTACGTCTGTAGTTAGCTAACTTCAAGCTCTACGTCGGGACGTGCGTTGGGCTCTACGTCGGGACGTGCGTTGGGCTCTACGTCGGGACGTGCGTTGGGCTCTACGTCAGGATTTAGCTAACTTTTAGCTCTACGTTGGGACATGCGTTGGGCTCTACGTCGGGACGTGCGTTGGGCTCTACGTCGGGATTTAGCTTACTTTCAGCTCTACGTTGGGACGTGCGTTGGCCTCTACGTCGGGATTTAGCTTACTTTCAGCTCTACGTCTGGACGTGCGTTGGGCTCTACGTCGGGACGTGCGTTGGGATCTACGTCGGGACGTGCGTTGGGCTCTACGTCGGGACGTGCGTTGGGCTCTACGTCTGTTGTTAGCTAACTTTCAGCTCTACGTCGGGACGTGCGTTGGGCTCTACGTCTGTAGTTAGCTAACTTTCAGCTCTACGTCGGGACGTTCGTTGGGCTCTACGTCGGGACGTGCGTTGGGCTCTACGTCGGGACGTGCGTTGGGCTCTACGTCCGGATTTAACTTACTTTCAGCTCTACGTCGGGACGTGCGTTGGCCTCTATGTCGGGACGTGCGTTGTCCTCTATGTCGGGACGTGCGTTGGCCTCTAAGTCGGGACGTGCGTTGGCCTCTGCATCGGGACGTGCGTTGGCCTCTACATCGGGATTTAGCTTACTTTCAGCTCTACGTCGGGACGTGCGTTGGGCTCTACGTCGGGACGTGCGTTGGGCTCTACGTCGGGATTTAGCTTACTTTCAGCTCTACGTCGGGACGTGCGTTGGGCTCTACGTCGGGACGTGCGTTGGGCTCTACGTCGGGATTTAGCTTACTTTCAGCTCTACGTCGGGACGTGCGTTGGCCTCTACGTCGGGATGTGCGTTGGCCTCTACGTCGGGATTTAGCTTACTTTCAGCTCTACGTCGGGACGTGCGTTGGGCTCTACGTCGGGTTTTAGCTTACTTTCAGCTCTACGTCGGGACGTGCGTTGGGCTCTACGTCGGGACGTGCGTTGGGCTCTATGTCTGTAGTTAGCTAACTTTCTGCTCTACGTCGGGACGTGCGTTGGGCTCTATGTCTGTAGTTAGCTAACTTTCAGCTCTACGTCGGGACGTGCGTTGGGCGCTACGTCGGGACGTGCGTTGGGCTCTACGTCGGGACGTGCATTGGGCTCTACGTCGGGATTTAGCTTACTTTCAGCTCTACGTTGGGACGTGCGTTGGGCTCTACGTCGGGACGTGCTTTGGGCTCTACGTCGGGACGTGCGTTGGCCTCTACGTCGGGACGTGCGTTGGCCTCTACGTCGGGATTTAGCTTACTTTCATCTCTACGTCGGGACGTGCGGTGGGCTCTACGTCGGGACGTGCGTTGGGCTCTACGTCTGTAGTTAGCTAACTTTCAGCTCTACGTCGGGACGTGCGTTGGGCTCTACGTTGGGACTTTCGTTGGGCGCTACGTTGGGACTTTCGTTGGGCTCTACGTCGGGACTTGCGTTGGGCTCTACGTCGGGACGTGCGTTGGGCTCTACATCTGTAGTTAGCTAACTTTCAGCTCTACGTCGGGACGTGCGTTGGGCTCTACGTCGGGACGTGCGTTGGGCTCTACGTCTGTAGTTAGCTAAGTTTCAGATCTACGTCGGGACGTGCGTTGGGCTCTACGTCGGGACGTGCGTTGGGCTCTACGTCGGGACGTGCGTTGGCCTCTACGTCGGGACGTGCGTTGGCCTCTACGTCGGGAAGTGCGTTGGCCTCTACGTCGGGATTTAGCTTACTTTCAGCTCTACGTCGGGACGTGCGTTGGGCGCTACGTCGGGACGTGCGTTGGGCGCTACGTCGGGACGTGTGTTGGGCGCTGCTTCGGGACGTGCGTTGGGCGCTACGTCGGGATTTAGCTTACTTTCAGCTCTACGTCGGGACGTGCGTTGGGCTCTACGTCGGGACGTGCGTTGGGCTCTACGTCGGGACGTGCGTTGGGCTCTACGTCGGGACGTGCGTTGGGTCTACGTCGGGATTTAGCTTACTTTCAGCTCTACGTCGGGACGTGCGTTGGCCTCTACGTCGGGACGTGCGTTGGCCTCTACGTCGGGATTTAGCTTACTTTCAGCTCTACGTCGGGACGTGCGTTGGCCTCTACGTCGGGACGTGCGTTGGCCTCTACGTCGGGACGTGCGTTGGCCTCTACGTTGGGATTTAGCTTACTTTCAGCTCTACGTCGGGACGTCCGTTTTTCCTCTACGTCGGGATTTAGCTTACTTTCAGCTCTACATCGGGACGTGCGTTGGGCTCTACGTCGGGACATGCGTTGGGCTCTACGTCGGGACGTGCGTTGGTCTCTACGTCTGTAGTTAGCTAACTTTCAGCTCTACGTCGGGACGTGCGTTGGGCTCTACGTCGGGGCGTGCGTTGGGCTCTACGTCGGGATTTAGCTTACTTTCAGCTCTACGTCGGGACGTGCGTTGGGCTCTACGTCGGGACGTGCGTTGGACTCTACGTCGGGACACGCGTTGGGCTCTACGTCGGGACGCGCGTTGGGCTCTACGTCTGTAGTTAGCTAACTTTCAGCTCTACGTCGGGATGTGCGTTGGTCTCTACGTCTGTAGTTAGTTAACTTTCAGCTCTACGTCGGGACGTGCGTTGGGCGCTACGTCGGGACGTGCGTTGGGCGCTACGTCGGGATTTAGCTTACTTTCAGCTCTACGTCGGGACGTGCGTTGGGGTCTACGTCGGGACGTGCGTTGGGCTCTACGTAGGGATTTAACTTACTTTAAGCTCTACGTCGGGACGTGCGTTGGGCTCTACGTCGGGACGTGCGCTGGCCTCTACGTCGGGACGTGCGCTGGCCTCTACGTCGGGACGTGCGCTGGCCTCTACGTCGGGACGTGCGCTGGCTTCTACGTCGGGACGTGCGTTGGCCTCTACGTCGGGATTTAGCTTACTTTTAGCTCTACGTCGGGACGTGCCTTGGCCTGTACGTCGGGACGTGCGTTGGGCTCTACGTCGGGATTTAGCTTACTTTCAGCTCTACGTCGGGACGTGCGTTGGGCTCTACGTTGGGTCGTGCGTTGGGCTCTACGTCGGGACGTGCGTTGGGCTCTACGTCGGGACGTGCGTTGGGCTCTACGTCGGGACGTGCGTTGGGCTCTACGTCTGTAGTTAGCTAACTTTCAGCTCTACGTCGGGACGTGCGTTGGGCTCTACGTCGGGACGTGCGTTGGGCTCTACGTCGGGACGTGCGTTGGGCTCTACGTCGGGACGTGCGTTGGGCTCTACGTCGGGACGTGCGTTGGGCTCTACGTCGGGACGTGCGTTGGGCTCTACGTCGGGATTTAGCTAACTTTCAGCTCTACATCGGGACGTGCGTTGGGCTCCACGTCGGGACGTGCGTTCGCCTCTACGTCGCGATTTAGCTTACTTTCAGCTCTATGTTGGGACGTGCGTTCGCCTCTACGTCGGGATTTAACTTACTTTCAGCTCTACGTCGGGACGTGCGTTGGGCTCTACGTCGGGACGTGCGTTGGGCTCTATGTCTGTAGTTAGCTAACTTTCAGCTCTACGTCGGGACGTGCGTTGGGCTCTATGTCTGTAGTTAGCTAACTTTCAGCTCTACGTCGGGACGTGCGTTGGGCGCAACGTCGGGATTTAGCTTACTTTCAGCTCTACGTCGGGACGTGCGGTGGGCTCTACGTCGGGACGTGCGGTGGGCTCTACATCGGGACGTTCGTTGGGCTCTACGTCGGGATGTGCGTTGGGCTCTACGTCGGGATTTAGCTTACTTTCAGCTCTACGTCGGGACGTGCGTTGGCCTCTACGTCGGGACGTGCGTTGGGTTCTACGTCGGGATTTAGCTTACTTTCAGCTCTACGTCGGGACGTGCGTTGGCCTCTACGTCGGGACGTGCGTTGGCCTCTACGTCGGGATTTAGCTTACTTTCAGCTCTACGTCGGGATGTGTGTTGGGCTCTACTTCGGGATTTAGCTTACTTTCAGCTCTACGTCGGGACGTGCGTTGGCCTGTACGTCGGGACGTGCGTTGTCCTCTACGTCGGGACGTGCGTTGGCCTCTAAGTCAGGACGTGCGTTGGCCTCTACGTCGGGACGTGCGTTGGCCTCTACGTCGGGATTTAACTTACTTTCAGCTCTACGTCGGGACGTGCGTTGGGCGCTACGTCGGGACGTGCGTTGGCCTCTACGTCGGGACGTGCGTTGGCCTCTACGTCGGGTCGTGCGTTGGGCTCTACGTCGGGACGTGCGTTGGGCTCTACGTCTGTAGTTAGCTAACTTACTGCTCTACGTCGGGACGTGCGTTGGGCTCTACGTCTGTAGTTAGCTAACTTTCAGCTCTACGTCGGGACGTGCGTTGGGCGCTACGTCGGGATGTGCGTTGGGCTCTACGTCGGGACGTGCGTTGGGCTCTACGTCGGGACGTGCGTTGGGCTCTACGTCGGGATTTAGCTTACTTTAAGCTCTACGTCGGGACGTGCGTTGGCCTTTACTTCGGGACGTGCGTTGGCCTCTACGTCGGGACGTGCGTTGGCATCTACGTCGGGATTTAGCTTACTTTCAGCTCTACGTCGGGACGTGCGTTGGGCTCTACGTCGGGACGTGCGTTGAGCTCTACGTCGGGACACGCGTTGGGCTCTACGTCGGGACGCGCGTTGGGCTCTACGTCTGTAGTTAGCTAACTTTCAGCTCTACGTCGGGACGCGCGTTGGGCTCTTCGTCTGTAGTTAGCTAACTTTCACCTCTACGTTGGGACGTGCGTTGGGCTCTACGTCTGTAGTTAGCTAACTTTCAGCTCTATGTCGGGACGTGCGTTGGGCGCTACGTCGGGACGTGCGTTGGGCGCTACGTCGGGATTTAGCTTACTTTCAGCTCTACGTCGGGACGTGCGTTGGGCTCTACGTCGGGACGTGCGTTGGGCTCTACGTCGGGACGTGCCTTGGGCTCTACGTCGGGATTTAGCTTAATTTCAGCTCTACGTCGGGACGTGCGTTGGGCTCTACGTCGGGACGTGCGTTGGCCTCTACGTCGGGACGTGCCTTGGGCGCTACGTCGGGATTTAGCTTACTTTCAGCTCTACGTCGGGACGTGCGTTGGGCTCTACGTCGGGACGTGTGTTGGGCTCTACGTCTGTAGTTAGCTAACTTCAAGCTCTACGTCGGGACGTGCGTTGGGCTCTACGTCGGGACGTGCGTTGGGCTCTACGTCGGGACGTGCGTTGGGCTCTACGTCGGGACGTGCGTTGGGCTCTACGTCAGGATTTAGCTAACTTTTAGCTCTACGTCGGGACATGCGTTGGGCTCTACGTCGGGACGTGCGTTGGGCTCTACGTCGGGATTTAGCTTACTTTCAGCTCTACGTTGGGACGTGCGTTGGCCTCTACGTCGGGATTTAGCTTACTTTCAGCTCTACGTCGGGACGTGCGTTGGGCTCTACGTCGGGACGTGCGTTGGGCTCTACGTCGGGACGTGCGTTGGGCTCTACGTCGGGACGTGCGTTGGGCTCTACGTCTGTTGTTAGCTAACTTTCAGCTCTACGTCGGGACGTGCGTTGGGCTCTACGTCTGTAGTTAGCTAACTTTCAGCTCTACGTCGGGACGTGCGTTGGGCTCTACGTCGGGACGTGCGTTGGGCTCTACGTCGGGACGTGCGTTGGGCTCTACGTCGGGACGTGCGTTGGGCTCTACGTCGGGACGTGCGTTGGGCTCTACGTCGGGATTTAACTTACTTTCAGCTCTACGTCGGGACGTGCGTTGGCCTCTATGTCGGGACGTGCGTTGTCCTCTATGTCGGGACGTGCGTTGGCCTCTAAGTCGGGACGTGCGTTGGCCTCTGCATCGGGACGTGCGTTGGCCTCTACATCGGGATTTAGCTTACTTTCAGCTCTACGTCGGGACGTGCGTTGGGCTCTACGTCGGGACGTGCGTTGGGCTCTACGTCGGGATTTAGCTTACTTTCAGCTCTACGTCGGGACGTGCGTTGGCCTCTACGTCGGGACGTTCGTTGGCCTCTACGTCGGGATTTAGCTTACTTTCAGCTCTACGTCGGGACGTGCGTTGGCCTCTACGTCGGGACGTGCGTTGGCCTCTACGTCCGGATTTAGCTTGCTTTCAGCTCTACGTCGGGACGTGCGTTGGGCTCTACGTCGGGTTTTAGCTTACTTTCAGCTCTACGTCGGGACGTGCTTTGGGCTCTACGTCGGGACGTGCGTTGGGCTCTATGTCTGTAGTTAGCTAACTTTCTGCTCTACGTCGGGACGTGCGTTGGGCTCTATGTCTGTAGTTAGCTAACTTTCAGCTCTACGTCGGGACGTGCGTTGGGCGCTACGTCAGGACGTGCGTTGGGCTCTACGTCGGGACGTGCATTGGGCTCTACGTCGGGATTTAGCTTACTTTCAGCTCTACGTTGGGACGTGCGTTGGGCTCTACGTCGGGACGTGCGTTGGCCTCTACGTCGGGACGTGCGTTGGCCTCTACGTCGGGACGTGCGTTGGCCTCTACGTCGGGATTTAGCTTACTTTCATCTCTACGTCGGGACGTGCGGTGGGCTCTACGTCGGGACGTGCGTTGGGCTTTACGTCTGTAGTTAGCTAACTTTCAGCTCTACGTCTGGACGTGCGTTGGGCTCTACGTTGGGACTTTCGTTGGGCTCTACGTTGGGACTTTCGTTGGGCTCTACGTCGGGACTTGCGTTGGGCTCTACGTCGGGACGTGCGTTGGGCTCTACATCTGTAGTTAGCTAACTTTCAGCTCTACGTCGGGACGTGCGTTGGGCTCTACGTCGGGACGTGCGTTGGGCTCTACGTCTGTAGTTAGCTAAGTTTCAGATCTACGTCGGGACGTGCGTTGGGCTCTACGTCGGGACGTGCGTTGGGCTCTACGTCGGGACGTACGTTGGCCTCTATTTCGGGACGTGCGTTGGCCTCTACGTCGGGAAGTGCGTTGGCCTCTACGTCGGGATTTAGCTTACTTTCAGCTCTACGTCGGGACGTGCTTTGGCCTCTACGTCGGGACGTGCGTTGGCCTCTACGTTGGGATTTAGCTTACTTTCAGCTCTACGTCGGGACGTCCGTTTTTCCTCTACGTCGGGATTTAGCTTACTTTCAGCTCTACATCGGGACGTGCGTTGGGCTCTACGTCGGGACATGCGTTGGGCTCTACGTCGGGACGTGCGTTGGTCTCTACGTCTGTAGTTAGCTAACTTTCAGCTCTACGTCGGGACGTGCGTTGGGCTCTACGTCGGGACGTGCGTTGGGCTCTACGTCGGGATTTAGCTTACTTTCAGCTCTACGTCGGGACGTGCGTTGGGCTCTACGTCGGGACGTGCGTTGGACTATACGTCGGGACACGCGTTGGGCTCTACGTCGGGACGCGCGTTGGGCTCTACGTCTGTAGTTAGCTAACTTTCAGCTCTACGCCGGGATGTGCGTTGGTCTCTACGTCTGTAGTTAGTTAACTTTCAGCTCTACGTCGGGACGTGCGTTGGGCGCTACGTCGGGACGTGCGTTGGGCGCTACGTCGGGATTTAGCTTACTTTCAGCTCTACGTCGGGACGTGCGTTGGGCTCTACGTCGGGACGTGCGCTGGCCTCTACGTCGGGACGTGCGCTGGCCTCTACGTCGGGACGTGCGCTGGCCTCTACGTCGGGACGTGCGCTGGCTTCTACGTCGGAACGTGCCTTGGCCTGTACGTCGGGACGTGCGTTGGCCTCTACGTCGGGATTTAGCTTACTTTCAGCTCTACGTCGGGACGTGCGTTGGCCTCTACGTCGGGATTTAGCTTACTTTCAGCTCTACGTCGGGACGTGCGTTGGGCTCTACGTCGGGATTTAGCTTACTTTCAGCTCTACGTCGGGACGTGCGTTGGGCTCTACGTCGGGTCGTGCGTTGGGCTCTACGTCGGGACGTGCGTTGGGCTCTACGTCGGGACGTGCGTTGGGCTCTACGTCGGGACGTGCGTTGGGCTCTACGTCTGTAGTTAGCTAACTTTCAGCTCTACGTCGGGACGTGCGTTGGGCTCTACGTCGGGACGTGCGTTGGGCTCTACGTCGGGACGTGCGTTGGGCTCTACGTCGGGACGTGCGTTGGGCTCTACGTCGGGATTTAGCTAACTTTCAGCTCTACATCGGGACGTGCGTTGGGCTCCACGTCGGGACGTGCGTTCGCCTCTACGTCGCGATTTAGCTTACTTTCAGCTCTATGTTGGGACGTGCGTTCGCCTCTACGTCGGGATTTAACTTACTTTCAGCTCTACGTCGGGACGTGCGTTGGGCTCTACGTCGGGACGTGCGTTGGGCTCTATGTCTGTAGTTAGCTAACTTTCAGCTCTACGTCGGGACGTGCGTTGGGCTCTATGTCTGTAGTTAGCTAATTTCAGCTCTACGTCGGGACGTGCGTTGGGCTCTATGTCTGTAGTTAGCTAACTTTCAGCTCTACGTCGGGACGTGCGTTGGGCGCTACGTCGGGACGTGCGTTGGGCTCTACGTCGGGACGTGCGTTGGGCTCTACGTCGGGACGTGCGTTGGGCTCTACGTCGGGATTTAGCTTACTTTCAGCTCTACGTCGGGACGTGCGTTGGCCTCTACGTCGGGACGTGCGTTGGCCTCTACGTCGGGACGTGCGTTGGCCTCTACGTCGGGACGTGCGTTGGCCTCTACGTCGGGACGTGCGTTGGCCTCTACGTCGGGATTTAGCTTACTTTCAGCTCTACGTCGGGACGTGCGTTGGGCGCTACGTCGGGACGTGCGTTGGGCGCTAGTTCGGGACGTGCGTTGGGCGCTACATCGGGATTTAGCTTACTTTCAGCTCTACGTCGGGACGTGCGTTGGGCTCTACGTCGGGACGTGCGTTGGGCTCTACGTCGGGACGTGCGTTGGCCTCTACGTCGGGATTTAGCTTACTTTCAGCTCTACGTCGGGACGTGCGTTGGCCTCTACGTCGGGACGTGCGTTGGCCTCTACTTCGGGACGTGCGTTGGCCTCTACGTCGGGACGTGCGTTGGCCTCTACGTCGGGATTTAGCTTACTTTCAGCTCTACGTCGGGACGTGCGTTGGGCTCTACGTCGGGACGTGCGTTGAGCTCTACGTCGGGACGTGCGTTGGGCGCTACGTCGGGACGTGCGTTGGGCGCTACGTTGGATTTAGCTTACTTTGAGCTCTACGTCGGGACGTGCGTTGGGCTCTACGTCGGGACTTGCGTTGGGCTCTACGTCGGGACGTGCGTTGGGCTCTACGTCGGGACGTGCGTTGGGCTCTACGTCGGGTTTTAGCTTACTTTCAGCTCTACGTCGGGACTTGCGTTGGCCTCTACGTCGGGACGTGCGTTGGCCTCTACGTCGGGATTTAGCTTACTTTCAGCTCTACGTCGGGACGTGCGTTGGGCTCTACGTCGGGACGTGCGTTGGGCGCTACGTCGGGTTTTAACTTACTTTCAGCTCTACGTCGGGACGTGCGTTGGGCTCTACGTCGGGACATGCATTGGGCTCTACGTCGGGACGTGCGTTGGTCTCTACGTCTGTAGTTAGCTAACTTTCAGCTCTACGTCGGGACGTGCGTTGGGCTCTACGTCGGGACGTGCGTTGGGCTCTACGTCGGGACGTGCGTTGGGCTCTACGTCGGGATTTAGCTTGCTTTCAGCTCTACGTCGGGACGAACGTTGGGCTCTACGTCGGGACGTGCGTTGGGCTCTACGTCGGGACGTGCGTTGGGCTGTATGTCGGGACGTGCGTTGGGCTCTACGTCGGGATTTAGCTTACTTTCAGCTCTACGTCGGGACGTGCGTTGGCCTCTAGGTCGGGACGTGCGTTGGCCTCTAGGTCGGGACGTGCGTTGGCCTCTAGGTCGGGACGTGCGTTGGCCTCTACGTCGCGATTTAGCTTACTTTCAGCTCTATGTTGGGACGTGCGTTCGCCTCTACGTCGGGATTTAACTTACTTTCAGCTCTACGTCGGGACGTGCGTTGGGCTCTACGTCGGGACGTGCGTTGGGCTCTATGTCTGTAGTTAGCTAACTTTCAGCTCTACGTCGGGACGTGCGTTGGGCTCTATGTCTGTAGTTAGCTAATTTCAGCTCTACGTCGGGACGTGCGTTGGGCTCTATGTCTGTAGTTAGCTAACTTTCAGCTCTACGTCGGGACGTGCGTTGGGCGCTACGTCGGGACGTGCGTTGGGCTCTACGTCGGGACGTGCGTTGGGCTCTACGTCGGGACGTGCGTTGGGCTCTACGTCGGGATTTAGCTTACTTTCAGCTCTACGTCGGGACGTGCGTTGGCCTCTACGTCGGGACGTGCGTTGGCCTCTACGTCGGGACGTGCGTTGGCCTCTACGTCGGGACGTGCGTTGGCCTCTACGTCGGGATTTAGCTTACTTTCAGCTCTACGTCGGGATGTGCGTTGGGCGCTACGTCGGGACGTGCGTTGGGCGCTAGTTCGGGACGTGCGTTGGGCGCTACATCGGGATTTAGCTTACTTTCAGCTCTACGTCGGGACGTGCGTTGGGCTCTACGTCGGGACGTGCGTTGGGCTCTACGTCGGGACGTGCGTTGGCCTCTACGTCGGGATTTAGCTTACTTTCAGCTCTACGTCGGGACGTGCGTTGGCCTCTACGTCGGGACGTGCGTTGGCCTCTACTTCGGGACGTGCGTTGGCCTCTACGTCGGGACGTGCGTTGGCCTCTACGTCGGGATTTAGCTTACTTTCAGCTCTACGTCGGGACGTGCGTTGGGCTCTACGTCGGGACGTGCGTTGAGCTCTACGTCGGGACGTGCGTTGGGCGCTACGTCGGGACGTGCGTTGGGCGCTACGTTGGATTTAGCTTACTTTGAGCTCTACGTCGGGACGTGCGTTGGGCTCTACGTCGGGACTTGCGTTGGGCTCTACGTCGGGACGTGCGTTGGGCTCTACGTCGGGACGTGCGTTGGGCTCTACGTCGGGTTTTAGCTTACTTTCAGCTCTACGTCGGGACTTGCGTTGGCCTCTACGTCGGGACGTGCGTTGGCCTCTACGTCGGGATTTAGCTTACTTTCAGCTCTACGTCGGGACGTGCGTTGGGCTCTACGTCGGGACGTGCGTTGGGCGCTACGTCGGGTTTTAACTTACTTTCAGCTCTACGTCGGGACGTGCGTTGGGCTCTACGTCGGGACATGCATTGGGCTCTACGTCGGGACGTGCGTTGGTCTCTACGTCTGTAGTTAGCTAACTTTCAGCTCTACGTCGGGACGTGCGTTGGGCTCTACGTCGGGACGTGCGTTGGGCTCTACGTCGGGACGTGCGTTGGGCTCTACGTCGGGATTTAGCTTGCTTTCAGCTCTACGTCGGGACGAACGTTGGGCTCTACGTCGGGACGTGCGTTGGGCTCTACGTCGGGACGTGCGTTGGGCTGTATGTCGGGACGTGCGTTGGGCTCTACGTCGGGATTTAGCTTACTTTCAGCTCTACGTCGGGACGTGCGTTGGCCTCTAGGTCGGGACGTGCGTTGGCCTCTAGGTCGGGACGTGCGTTGGCCTCTAGGTCGGGACGTGCGTTGGCCTCTACGTCGGGACGTGCGTTGGCCTCTACGTCGGGATTTAGCTTACTTTCAGCTCTACGTCGGGACGTGTGTTGGGCTCTACTTCGGGATTTAGCTTACTTTCAGCTCTACGTCGGGACGTGCGTTGGGCTCTATGTCGGGACGTGCGTTGGGCTCTACGTCTGTAGTTAGCTAACTTTCAGCTCTACGTCGGGACGTGCGTTGGGCGCTACGTCGGGACGTGCGTTGGGCGCTACGTCGGGACGTGCGTTGGCCTCTAAGTCGGGACGTGCGTTGGCCTCTACGTCGGGACGTGCGTTGGCCTCTACGTCGGGATTTAACTTACTTTCAGCTCTACGTCGGGACGTGCGTTGGGCGCTACGTCGGGACGTGCGTTGGGCTCTACGTCTGTAGTTAGCTAACTTTCAGCTCTACGTCGGGACATGCGTTGGCCTCTACGTCGGGACGTGCGTTGTCCTCTAAGTCGGGACGTGCGTTGGCCTCTAAGTCGGGACGTGCGTTGGCCTCTACGTCGGGACGTGCGTTGGCCTCTACGTCGGGATTTAACTTACTTTCAGCTCTACGTCGGGACGTGCGTTGGGCGCTACGTCGGGACGTGCGTTGGGCTCTACGTCGGGACGTGCGTTGGGCTCTACGTCGGGACGTGCGTTGGGCTCTACGTCTGTAGTTAGCTAACTTTCTGCTCTACGTCGGGACGTGCGTTGGGCTCTACGTCGGGACGTGCGTTGGGCTCTACGTCGGGACGTGCGTTGGGCTCTACGTCGGGACGTGCGTTGGGCTCTACGTCGGGACGTGCGTTGGGCTCTACGTCGGGATTTAGCTAACTTTCAGCTCTACATCGGGACGTGCGTTGGGCTCCACGTCGGGACGTGCGTTCGCCTCTACGTCGCGATTTAGCTTACTTTCAGCTCTATGTTGGGACGTGCGTTCGCCTCTACGTCGGGATTTAACTTACTTTCAGCTCTACGTCGGGACGTGCGTTGGGCTCTACGTCGGGACGTGCGTTGGGCTCTATGTCTGTAGTTAGCTAACTTTCAGCTCTACGTCGGGACGTGCGTTGGGCTCTACGTTGGGACTTTCGTTGGGCGCTACGTTGGGACTTTCGTTGGGCTCTACGTCGGGACTTGCGTTGGGCTCTACGTCGGGACGTGCGTTGGGCTCTACATCTGTAGTTAGCTAACTTTCAGCTCTACGTCGGGACGTGCGTTGGGCTCTACGTCGGGACGTGCGTTGGGCTCTACGTCTGTAGTTAGCTAAGTTTCAGATCTACGTCGGGACGTGCGTTGGGCTCTACGTCGGGACGTGCGTTGGGCTCTACGTCGGGACGTGCGTTGGCCTCTACGTCGGGACGTGCGTTGGCCTCTACGTCGGGAAGTGCGTTGGCCTCTACGTCGGGATTTAGCTTACTTTCAGCTCTACGTCGGGACGTGCGTTGGGCGCTACGTCGGGACGTGCGTTGGGCGCTACGTCGGGACGTGTGTTGGGCGCTGCTTCGGGACGTGCGTTGGGCGCTACGTCGGGATTTAGCTTACTTTCAGCTCTACGTCGGGACGTGCGTTGGGCTCTACGTCGGGACGTGCGTTGGGCTCTACGTCGCGACGTGCGTTGGGCTCTACGTCGGGACGTGCGTTGGGTCTACGTCGGGATTTAGCTTACTTTCAGCTCTACGTCGGGACGTGCGTTGGCCTCTACGTCGGGACGTGCGTTGGCCTCTACGTCGGGATTTAGCTTACTTTCAGCTCTACGTCGGGACGTGCGTTGGCCTCTACGTCGGGACGTGCGTTGGCCTCTACGTCGGGACGTGCGTTGGCCTCTACGTTGGGATTTAGCTTACTTTCAGCTCTACGTCGGGACGTCCGTTTTTCCTCTACGTCGGGATTTAGCTTACTTTCAGCTCTACATCGGGACGTGCGTTGGGCTCTACGTCGGGACATGCGTTGGGCTCTACGTCGGGACGTGCGTTGGTCTCTACGTCTGTAGTTAGCTAACTTTCAGCTCTACGTCGGGACGTGCGTTGGGCTCTACGTCGGGGCGTGCGTTGGGCTCTACGTCGGGATTTAGCTTACTTTCAGCTCTACGTCGGGACGTGCGTTGGGCTCTACGTCGGGACGTGCGTTGGACTCTACGTCGGGACACGCGTTGGGCTCTACGTCGGGACGCGCGTTGGGCTCTACGTCTGTAGTTAGCTAACTTTCAGCTCTACGTCGGGATGTGCGTTGGTCTCTACGTCTGTAGTTAGTTAACTTTCAGCTCTACGTCGGGACGTGCGTTGGGCGCTACGTCGGGACGTGCGTTGGGCGCTACGTCGGGATTTAGCTTACTTTCAGCTCTACGTCGGGACGTGCGTTGGGGTCTACGTCGGGACGTGCGTTGGGCTCTACGTAGGGATTTAACTTACTTTAAGCTCTACGTCGGGACGTGCGTTGGGCTCTACGTCGGGACGTGCGCTGGCCTCTACGTCGGGACGTGCGCTGGCCTCCACGTCGGGACGTGCGCTGGCCTCTACGTCGGGACGTGCGCTGGCTTCTACGTCGGGACGTGCCTTGGCCTGTACGTCGGGACGTGCGTTGGCCTCTACGTCGGGATTTAGCTTACTTTCAGCTCTACGTCGGGACGTGCGTTGGCCTCTACGTCGGGATTTAGCTTACTTTCAGCTCTACGTCGGGACGTGCGTTGGGCTCTACGTCGGGATTTAGCTTACTTTCAGCTCTACGTCGGGACGTGCGTTGGGCTCTACGTCGGGTCGTGCGTTGGGCTCTACGTCGGGACGTGCGTTGGGCTCTACGTCGGGACGTGCGTTGGGCTCTACGTCGGGACGTGCGTTGGGCTCTACGTCTGTAGTTAGCTAACTTTCAGCTCTACGTCGGGACGTGCGTTGGGCTCTACGTCGGGACGTGCGTTGGGCTCTACGTCGGGACGTGCGTTGGGCTCTACGTCGGGATTTAGCTAACTTTCAGCTCTACATCGGGACGTGCGTTGGGCTCCACGTCGGGACGTGCGTTCGCCTCTACGTCGCGATTTAGCTTACTTTCAGCTCTATGTTGGGACGTGCGTTCGCCTCTACGTCGGGATTTAACTTACTTTCAGCTCTACGTCGGGACGTGCGTTGGGCTCTACGTCGGGACGTGCGTTGGGCTCTATGTCTGTAGTTAGCTAACTTTCAGCTCTACGTCGGGACGTGCGTTGGGCTCTATGTCTGTAGTTAGCTAATTTCAGCTCTACGTCGGGACGTGCGTTGGGCTCTATGTCTGTAGTTAGCTAACTTTCAGCTCTACGTCGGGACGTGCGTTGGGCGCTACGTCGGGACGTGCGTTGGGCTCTACGTCGGGACGTGCGTTGGGCTCTACGTCGGGACGTGCGTTGGGCTCTACGTCGGGATTTAGCTTACTTTCAGCTCTACGTCGGGACGTGCGTTGGCCTCTACGTCGGGACGTGCGTTGGCCTCTACGTCGGGACGTGCGTTGGCCTCTACGTCGGGACGTGCGTTGGCCTCTACGTCGGGATTTAGCTTACTTTCAGCTCTACGTCGGGATGTGCGTTGGGCGCTACGTCGGGACGTGCGTTGGGCGCTAGTTCGGGACGTGCGTTGGGCGCTACATCGGGATTTAGCTTACTTTCAGCTCTACGTCGGGACGTGCGTTGGGCTCTACGTCGGGACGTGCGTTGGCCTCTACGTCGGGATTTAGCTTACTTTCAGCTCTACGTCGGGACGTGCGTTGGCCTCTACGTCGGGACGTGCGTTGGCCTCTACTTCGGGACGTGCGTTGGCCTCTACGTCGGGACGTGCGTTGGCCTCTACGTCGGGATTTAGCTTACTTTCAGCTCTACGTCGGGACGTGCGTTGGGCTCTACGTCGGGACGTGCGTTGAGCTCTACGTCGGGACGTGCGTTGGGCGCTACGTCGGGACGTGCGTTGGGCGCTACGTTGGATTTAGCTTACTTTGAGCTCTACGTCGGGACGTGCGTTGGGCTCTACGTCGGGACGTGCGTTGGGCTCTACGTCGGGACGTGCGTTGGGCTCTACGTCGGGACGTGCGTTGGGCTCTACGTCGGGTTTTAGCTTACTTTCAGCTCTACGTCGGGACTTGCGTTGGCCTCTACGTCGGGACGTGCGTTGGCCTCTACGTCGGGATTTAGCTTACTTTCAGCTCTACGTCGGGACGTGCGTTGGGCTCTACGTCGGGACGTGCGTTGGGCGCTACGTCGGGATTTAACTTACTTTCAGCTCTACGTCGGGACGTGCGTTGGGCTCTACGTCGGGACGTGCGTTGAGCTCTACGTCGGGACGTGCGTTGGGCGCTACGTCGGGACGTGCGTTGGCCTCTACTTCGGGACGTGCGTTGGCCTCTACGTCGGGACGTGCGTTGGCCTCTACGTCGGGATTTAGCTTACTTTCAGCTCTACGTCGGGACGTGCGTTGGGCTCTACGTCGGGACGTGCGTTGAGCTCTACGTCGGGACGTGCGTTGGGCGCTACGTCGGGACGTGCGTTGGGCGCTACGTTGGATTTAGCTTACTTTGAGCTCTACGTCGGGACGTGCGTTGGGCTCTACGTCGGGACTTGCGTTGGGCTCTACGTCGGGACGTGCGTTGGGCTCTACGTCGGGACGTGCGTTGGGCTCTACGTCGGGTTTTAGCTTACTTTCAGCTCTACGTCGGGACTTGCGTTGGCCTCTACGTCGGGACGTGCGTTGGCCTCTACGTCGGGATTTAGCTTACTTTCAGCTCTACGTCGGGACGTGCGTTGGGCTCTACGTCGGGACGTGCGTTGGGCGCTACGTCGGGTTTTAACTTACTTTCAGCTCTACGTCGGGACGTGCGTTGGGCTCTACGTCGGGACATGCATTGGGCTCTACGTCGGGACGTGCGTTGGTCTCTACGTCTGTAGTTAGCTAACTTTCAGCTCTACGTCGGGACGTGCGTTGGGCTCTACGTCGGGACGTGCGTTGGGCTCTACGTCGGGACGTGCGTTGGGCTCTACGTCGGGATTTAGCTTGCTTTCAGCTCTACGTCGGGACGAACGTTGGGCTCTACGTCGGGACGTGCGTTGGGCTCTACGTCGGGACGTGCGTTGGGCTGTATGTCGGGACGTGCGTTGGGCTCTACGTCGGGATTTAGCTTACTTTCAGCTCTACGTCGGGACGTGCGTTGGCCTCTAGGTCGGGACGTGCGTTGGCCTCTAGGTCGGGACGTGCGTTGGCCTCTAGGTCGGGACGTGCGTTGGCCTCTACGTCGGGACGTGCGTTGGCCTCTACGTCGGGATTTAGCTTACTTTCAGCTCTACGTCGGGACGTGTGTTGGGCTCTACTTCGGGATTTAGCTTACTTTCAGCTCTACGTCGGGACGTGCGTTGGGCTCTATGTCGGGACGTGCGTTGGGCTCTACGTCTGTAGTTAGCTAACTTTCAGCTCTACGTCGGGACGTGCGTTGGGCGCTACGTCGGGACGTGCGTTGGGCGCTACGTCGGGACGTGCGTTGGCCTCTAAGTCGGGACGTGCGTTGGCCTCTACGTCGGGACGTGCGTTGGCCTCTACGTCGGGATTTAACTTACTTTCAGCTCTACGTCGGGACGTGCGTTGGGCGCTACGTCGGGACGTGCGTTGGGCTCTACGTCTGTAGTTAGCTAACTTTCAGCTCTACGTCGGGACATGCGTTGGCCTCTACGTCGGGACGTGCGTTGTCCTCTAAGTCGGGACGTGCGTTGGCCTCTAAGTCGGGACGTGCGTTGGCCTCTACGTCGGGACGTGCGTTGGCCTCTACGTCGGGATTTAACTTACTTTCAGCTCTACGTCGGGACGTGCGTTGGGCGCTACGTCGGGACGTGCGTTGGGCTCTACGTCGGGACGTGCGTTGGGCTCTACGTCGGGACGTGCGTTGGGCTCTACGTCTGTAGTTAGCTAACTTTCTGCTCTACGTCGGGACGTGCGTTGGGCTCTACGTCGGGACGTGCGTTGGGCTCTACGTCGGGACGTGCGTTGGGCTCTACGTCGGGACGTGCGTTGGGCTCTACGTCGGGACGTGCGTTGGGCTCTACGTCGGGATTTAGCTAACTTTCAGCTCTACATCGGGACGTGCGTTGGGCTCCACGTCGGGACGTGCGTTCGCCTCTACGTCGCGATTTAGCTTACTTTCAGCTCTATGTTGGGACGTGCGTTCGCCTCTACGTAAGGATTTAACTTACTTTCAGCTCTACGTCGGGACGTGCGTTGGGCTCTACGTCGGGACGTGCGTTGGGCTCTATGTCTGTAGTTAGCTAACTTTCAGCTCTACGTCGGGACGTGCGTTGGGCTCTACGTTGGGACTTTCGTTGGGCGCTACGTTGGGACTTTCGTTGGGCTCTACGTCGGGACTTGCGTTGGGCTCTACGTCGGGACGTGCGTTGGGCTCTACATCTGTAGTTAGCTAACTTTCAGCTCTACGTCGGGACGTGCGTTGGGCTCTACGTCGGGACGTGCGTTGGGCTCTACGTCTGTAGTTAGCTAAGTTTCAGATCTACGTCGGGACGTGCGTTGGGCTCTACGTCGGGACGTGCGTTGGGCTCTACGTCGGGACGTGCGTTGGCCTCTACGTCGGGACGTGCGTTGGCCTCTACGTCGGGAAGTGCGTTGGCCTCTACGTCGGGATTTAGCTTACTTTCAGCTCTACGTCGGGACGTGCGTTGGGCGCTACGTCGGGACGTGCGTTGGGCGCTACGTCGGGACGTGTGTTGGGCGCTGCTTCGGGACGTGCGTTGGGCGCTACGTCGGGATTTAGCTTACTTTCAGCTCTACGTCGGGACGTGCGTTGGGCTCTACGTCGGGACGTGCGTTGGGCTCTACGTCGCGACGTGCGTTGGGCTCTACGTCGGGACGTGCGTTGGGTCTACGTCGGGATTTAGCTTACTTTCAGCTCTACGTCGGGACGTGCGTTGGCCTCTACGTCGGGACGTGCGTTGGCCTCTACGTCGGGATTTAGCTTACTTTCAGCTCTACGTCGGGACGTGCGTTGGCCTCTACGTCGGGACGTGCGTTGGCCTCTACGTCGGGACGTGCGTTGGCCTCTACGTTGGGATTTAGCTTACTTTCAGCTCTACGTCGGGACGTCCGTTTTTCCTCTACGTCGGGATTTAGCTTACTTTCAGCTCTACATCGGGACGTGCGTTGGGCTCTACGTCGGGACATGCGTTGGGCTCTACGTCGGGACGTGCGTTGGTCTCTACGTCTGTAGTTAGCTAACTTTCAGCTCTACGTCGGGACGTGCGTTGGGCTCTACGTCGGGGCGTGCGTTGGGCTCTACGTCGGGATTTAGCTTACTTTCAGCTCTACGTCGGGACGTGCGTTGGGCTCTACGTCGGGACGTGCGTTGGACTCTACGTCGGGACACGCGTTGGGCTCTACGTCGGGACGCGCGTTGGGCTCTACGTCTGTAGTTAGCTAACTTTCAGCTCTACGTCGGGATGTGCGTTGGTCTCTACGTCTGTAGTTAGTTAACTTTCAGCTCTACGTCGGGACGTGCGTTGGGCGCTACGTCGGGACGTGCGTTGGGCGCTACGTCGGGATTTAGCTTACTTTCAGCTCTACGTCGGGACGTGCGTTGGGGTCTACGTCGGGACGTGCGTTGGGCTCTACGTAGGGATTTAACTTACTTTAAGCTCTACGTCGGGACGTGCGTTGGGCTCTACGTCGGGACGTGCGCTGGCCTCTACGTCGGGACGTGCGCTGGCCTCCACGTCGGGACGTGCGCTGGCCTCTACGTCGGGACGTGCGCTGGCTTCTACGTCGGGACGTGCCTTGGCCTGTACGTCGGGACGTGCGTTGGCCTCTACGTCGGGATTTAGCTTACTTTCAGCTCTACGTCGGGACGTGCGTTGGCCTCTACGTCGGGATTTAGCTTACTTTCAGCTCTACGTCGGGACGTGCGTTGGGCTCTACGTCGGGATTTAGCTTACTTTCAGCTCTACGTCGGGACGTGCGTTGGGCTCTACGTCGGGTCGTGCGTTGGGCTCTACGTCGGGACGTGCGTTGGGCTCTACGTCGGGACGTGCGTTGGGCTCTACGTCGGGACGTGCGTTGGGCTCTACGTCTGTAGTTAGCTAACTTTCAGCTCTACGTCGGGACGTGCGTTGGGCTCTACGTCGGGACGTGCGTTGGGCTCTACGTCGGGACGTGCGTTGGGCTCTACGTCGGGATTTAGCTAACTTTCAGCTCTACATCGGGACGTGCGTTGGGCTCCACGTCGGGACGTGCGTTCGCCTCTACGTCGCGATTTAGCTTACTTTCAGCTCTATGTTGGGACGTGCGTTCGCCTCTACGTCGGGATTTAACTTACTTTCAGCTCTACGTCGGGACGTGCGTTGGGCTCTACGTCGGGACGTGCGTTGGGCTCTATGTCTGTAGTTAGCTAACTTTCAGCTCTACGTCGGGACGTGCGTTGGGCTCTATGTCTGTAGTTAGCTAATTTCAGCTCTACGTCGGGACGTGCGTTGGGCTCTATGTCTGTAGTTAGCTAACTTTCAGCTCTACGTCGGGACGTGCGTTGGGCGCTACGTCGGGACGTGCGTTGGGCTCTACGTCGGGACGTGCGTTGGGCTCTACGTCGGGACGTGCGTTGGGCTCTACGTCGGGATTTAGCTTACTTTCAGCTCTACGTCGGGACGTGCGTTGGCCTCTACGTCGGGACGTGCGTTGGCCTCTACGTCGGGACGTGCGTTGGCCTCTACGTCGGGACGTGCGTTGGCCTCTACGTCGGGATTTAGCTTACTTTCAGCTCTACGTCGGGATGTGCGTTGGGCGCTACGTCGGGACGTGCGTTGGGCGCTAGTTCGGGACGTGCGTTGGGCGCTACATCGGGATTTAGCTTACTTTCAGCTCTACGTCGGGACGTGCGTTGGGCTCTACGTCGGGACGTGCGTTGGCCTCTACGTCGGGATTTAGCTTACTTTCAGCTCTACGTCGGGACGTGCGTTGGCCTCTACGTCGGGACGTGCGTTGGCCTCTACTTCGGGACGTGCGTTGGCCTCTACGTCGGGACGTGCGTTGGCCTCTACGTCGGGATTTAGCTTACTTTCAGCTCTACGTCGGGACGTGCGTTGGGCTCTACGTCGGGACGTGCGTTGAGCTCTACGTCGGGACGTGCGTTGGGCGCTACGTCGGGACGTGCGTTGGGCGCTACGTTGGATTTAGCTTACTTTGAGCTCTACGTCGGGACGTGCGTTGGGCTCTACGTCGGGACGTGCGTTGGGCTCTACGTCGGGACGTGCGTTGGGCTCTACGTCGGGACGTGCGTTGGGCTCTACGTCGGGTTTTAGCTTACTTTCAGCTCTACGTCGGGACTTGCGTTGGCCTCTACGTCGGGACGTGCGTTGGCCTCTACGTCGGGATTTAGCTTACTTTCAGCTCTACGTCGGGACGTGCGTTGGGCTCTACGTCGGGACGTGCGTTGGGCGCTACGTCGGGATTTAACTTACTTTCAGCTCTACGTCGGGACGTGCGTTGGGCTCTACGTCGGGACATGCGTTGGGCTCGACGTCGGGACGTGCGTTGGTCTCTACGTCTGTAGTTAGCTAACTTTCAGCTCTACGTCGGGACGTGCGTTGGGCTCTACGTCGGGACGTGCGTTGGGCTCTACGTCGGGACGTGCGTTGGGCTCTACGTCGGGATTTAGCTTGCTTTCAGCTCTACGTCGGGACGAACGTTGGGCTCTACGTCGGGACGTGCGTTGGGCTCTACGTCGGGACGTGCGTTGGGCTGTATGTCGGGACGTGCGTTGGGCTCTACGTCGGGATTTAGCTTACTTTCAGCTCTACGTCGGGACGTGCGTTGGCCTCTAGGTCGGGACGTGCGTTGGCCTCTAGGTCGGGACGTGCGTTGGCCTCTAGGTCGGGACGTGCGTTGGCCTCTACGTCGGGATTTAGCTTACTTTCAGCTCTACGTCGGGACGTGTGTTGGGCTCTACTTCGGGATTTAGCTTACTTTCAGCTCTACGTCGGGACGTGCGTTGGGCTCTATGTCGGGACGTGCGTTGGGCTCTACGTCTGTAGTTAGCTAACTTTCAGCTCTACGTCGGGACGTGCGTTGGGCGCTACGTCGGGACGTGCGTTGGGCGCTACGTCGGGATTTAGCTTACTTTCAGCTCTACGTCGGGACGTGCGTTGGCCTCTACGTCGGGACGTGCGTTGTCCTCTAAGTCGGGACGTGCGTTGGCCTCTAAGTCGGGACGTGCGTTGGCCTCTACGTCGGGACGTGCGTTGGCCTCTACGTCGGGATTTAACTTACTTTCAGCTCTACGTCGGGACGTGCGTTGGGCGCTACGTCGGGACGTGCGTTGGGCTCTACGTCGGGACGTGCGTTGGGCTCTACGTCGGGACGTGCGTTGGGCTCTACGTCTGTAGTTAGCTAACTTTCTGCTCTACGTCGGGACGTGCGTTGGGCTCTACGTCGGGACGTGCGTTGGGCTCTACGTCGGGACGTGCGTTGGGCTCTACGTCTGTAGTTAGCTAACTTTCTGCTCTACGTCGGGACGTGCGTTGAGCTCTACGTCGGGACACGCGTTGGGCTCTACGTCTGTAGTTAGCTAACTTTCAGCTCTACGTCGGGACGTGCGTTGGGCTCTACGTCTGTAGTTAGCTAATTTTCAGCTCTACGTCGGGACGTGCGTTGGGCGCTACGTCGGGACGTGCGTTGGGCTCTACGTCGGGATTTAGCTTACTTTCAGCTCTACGTCGGGACGTGCGTTGGGCTCTACGTCGGGACGTGCGTTGGGCTCTACGTCGGGACGTGCGTTGGCCTCTACGTCGGGATTTAGCTTACTTTCAGCTCTACGTCGGGACGTGCGTTGGGCTGTACGTCGGGACGTGCGTTGGGCTCTACGTCGGGACGTGCGTTGGCCTCTACGTCGGGATTTAGCTTACTTTCAGCTCTACGTCGGGACGTGCGTTGGCCTCTACGTCGGGACGTGCGTTGGCCTCTACTTCGGGACGTGCGTTGGCCTCTACGTCGGGACGTGCGTTGGCCTCTACGTCGGGATTTAGCTTACTTTCAGCTCTACGTCGGGACGTGCGTTGGGCTCTACGTCGGGACGTGCGTTGAGCTCTACGTCGGGACGTGCGTTGGGCGCTACGTCGGGACGTGCGTTGGGCGCTACGTCGGGACGTGCGTTGGGCGCTACGTTGGATTTAGCTTACTTTGAGCTCTACGTCGGGACGTGCGTTGGGCTCTACGTCGGGACTTGCGTTGGGCTCTACGTCGGGACGTGCGTTGGGCTCTACGTCGGGACGTGCGTTGGGCTCTACGTCGGGTTTTAGCTTACTTTCAGCTCTACGTCGGGACGTGCGTTGGCCTCTACGTCGGGACGTGCGTTGGCCTCTACGTCGGGATTTAGCTTACTTTCAGCTCTACGTCGGGACGTGCGTTGGGCTCTACGTCGGGACGTGCGTTGGGCGCTACGTCGGGATTTAACTTACTTTCAGCTCTACGTCGTGACGTGCGTTGGGCGCTACGTCGGGACGTGCGTTGGGCTCTACGTCGGGACGTGCGTTGGGCTCTACGTCTGTAGTTAGCTAACTTTCTGCTCTACGTCGGGACGTGCGTTGGGCTCTACGTCTGTAGTTAGCTAACTTTCAGCTCTACGTCGGGACGTGCGTTGGGCGCTACGTCGGGACATGCGTTGGGCTCTACGTCGGGACGTGCGTTGGGCTCTACGTCGGGATTTAGCTTACTTTCAGCTCTACGTCGGGACGTGCGTTGGCCTCTACGTCGGGACGTGCGTTGGCCTCTACGTCGGGACGTGCGTTGGCCTCTACGTCGGGATTTAGCTTACTTTCAGCTCTGCGTCGGGATGTGCGTTGGGCTCTACGTCGGGACGTGCGTTGAGCTCTACGTCGGGACACGCGTTGGGCTCTACGTCTGTAGTTAGCTAACTTTCAGCTCTACGTCGGGACGTGCGTTGGGCGCTACGTCGGGACGTGCGTTGGGCTCTACGTCGGGATTTAGCTTACTTTCAGCTCTACGTCGGGACGTGCGTTGGGCTCTACGTCGGGACGTGCGTTGGGCTCTACGTCGGGACGTGCGTTGGGCTCTACGTCGGGATTTAGCTTTCATTAAGCTCTACGTCGGGACGTGCGTTGGGCTCTACGTCGGGACGTGTGCTGGCCTCTACGTCGGGACGTGTGCTGGCCTCTACGTCGGGACGTACGCTGGCCTCTACGTCGGGACGTGCGTTGGCCTCTACGTCGGGATTTAGCTTACTTTCAGCTCTACGTCGGGACGTGCGTTGGGCTCTACGTCGGGACGTGCGTTTTGCTCTACGTCGGGACGTGCGTTGGGCTCTACGTCTGTAGTTAGCTAACTTTCAGCTCTACGTCGGGACGTGCGTTGGGCTCTACGTCGGGACGTGCGTTGGGCTCTACGTCAGGATTTAGCTAACTTTCAGCTCTACGTCGGGACATGCGTTGGGCTCTACGTCGGGACGTGCGTTGGGCTCTACGTCGGGATTTAGCTTACTTTCAGCTCTACGTTGGGACGTGCGTTGGCCTCTACGTCGGGATTTAGCTTACTTTCAGCTCTACGTCGGGACGTGCGTTGGGCTCTACGTCGGGACGTGCGTTGGGCTCTACGTCGGGACGTGCGTTGGGCTCTACGTCTGTAGTTAGGTAACTTTCAGCTCCACGTCGGGACGTGCGTTGGGCGCTACGTCGGGACGTGCGTTGGGCTCTACGTCGGGACGTGCGTTGGGCTCTACGTCGGGACGTGCGTTGGGCTCTACGTCGGGACGTGCGTTGGGCTCTATGTCTGTAGTTAGCTAACTTTCAGCTCTACGTCGGGACGTGCGTTGGGCGCTATGTCGGGACGTGCGTTGGGCTCTACGTCGGGACGTGCGTTGGGCTCTACGTCGGGACGTGCGTTGGGCTCTACGTCGGGATTTAGCTTACTTTCAGCTCTACGTCGGGATGTGCGTTGGGCGCTACGTCGGGACGTGCGTTGGGCGCTAGTTCGGGACGTGCGTTGGGCGCTACGTCGGGATTTAGCTTACTTTCAGCTCTACGTCGGGACGTGCGTTGGGCTCTACGTCGGGACGTGCGTTGGACTCTACGTCGGGACGTGCGTTGGCCTCTACGTCGGGATTTAGCTTACTTTCAGCTCTACGTCGGGACGTGCGTTGGGCTCTACGTCGGGACGTGCGTTGGCCTCTACGTTGGGATTTAGCTTACTTTCAGCTCTACGTCGGGACGTGCGTTGGCCTCTACGTCGGGACGTGCGTTGGCCTCTACATCGGGATTTAGCTTACTTTCAGCTCTACGTCGGGACGTGCGTTGGCCTGTACGTCGGGACGTGCGTTGGCCTCTACGTCGGGATTTAGCTTACTTTCAGCTCTACGTCGGGACGTGCGTTGGGCTCTACGTCTGGAAGTGTGTTGGGCTCTACGTCGGGATTTAGCTTACTTTAAGCTCTACGTCGGGACGTGCGTTGGGCTCTACGTCGGGACGTGCGTTGGGCTCTACGTCGGGACGTGCGCTGGCCTCTACGTCGGGACGTGCGCTGGCCTTAACGTCGGGACATGCGTTGGGCTCTACGTCGGGACGTGCGTTGGGCTCTACGTCGGGATTTAGCTTACTTTCAGCTCTACGTCGGGACGTGCGTTGGGCTCTACGTCGGGATGTGCGTTGGGCTCTACGTCGGGACGTGCGTTGGGCTCTACGTCGGGACGTGCGTTGGCCTCTACGTCGGGATTTAGCTTACTTTCAGCTCTACGTCGGGACGTGCGTTGGGCGCTACGTCGGGACGTGCGTTGGGCGCTACGTCGGGACGTGCGTTGGGCGCTAAGTCGGGACGTGTGTTGGGCGCTACTTCGGGACGTGCGTTGGGCGCTACGTCGGGATTTAGCTTACTTTCAGCTCTACGTCGGGACGTGCGTTGGGCTCTATGTCGGGACGTGCGTTGGGCTCTACGTCGGGACGTGCGTTGGGCTCTACGTCGGGACGTGCGTTGGGCTCTACGTCGGGATTTAGCTTACTTTCAGCTCTACGTCGGGACGTGCGTTGGCCTCTACGTCGGGACGTGCGTTGGCCTCTACGTCGGGATTTAGCTTACTTTCAGCTCTATGTCGGGACGTGCGTTGGGCTCTACGTCGGGACGTGCGTTGGGCGCTACGTCGGGATTTAACTTACTTTCAGCTCTACGTCGGGACGTGCGTTGGGCTCTACGTGGGGACGTGCGTTGGGCTCTACGTCGGGATGTGCGTTGGTCTCTACGTCTATAGTTAGCTAACTTTCAGCTCTACGTCGGGACGTGCGTTGGGCTCTACGTCGGGACGTGCGTTTGGCTCTACGTCGGGACGTGCGTTGGGCTCTACGTCGGGACGTGCGTTGGGCTCTACGTCGGGATTTAGCTTGCTTTCAGCTCTACGTCGGGACGTGCGTTGGGCTCTACGTCGGGACGTGCGTTGGGCTCTACGTCGGGACGTGCGTTGGGCTCTATGTCGGGACGTGCGTTGGGCTCTACGTCGGGACGTGCGTTGGGCTCTACGTCGGGACGTGCGTTGGGCTCTACGTCGGGACGTGCGTTGGGCTCTACGTCGGGATTTAGCTTACTTTCAGCTCTACGTCGGGACGTGCGTTGGCCTCTACGTCGGGACGTGCGTTGGCCTCTACGTCGGGATTTAGCTTACTTTCAGCTCTACGTCGGGACGTGCGTTGGGCTCTACGTCGGGACGTGCGTTGGGCGCTACGTCGGGATTTAACTTACTTTCAGCTCTACGTCGGGACGTGCGTTGGGCTCTACGTCGGGACGTGCGTTGGGCTCTACGTCGGGACGTGCGTTAGTCTCTACGTCTGTAGTTAGCTAACTTTCAGCTCTACGTCGGGACGTGCGTTGGGCTCTACGTCGGGACGTGCGTTGGGCTCTACGTCGGGACGTGCGTTGGGCTCTACGTCGGGACGTGCGTTGGGCTCTACGTCGGGATTTAGCTTGCTTTCAGCTCTACGTCGGGACGTGCGTTGGGCTCTACGTCGGGACGTGCGTTGGGCTCTACGTCGGGACGTGCGTTGGGCTCTACGTCGGGACGTGCGTTGGGCTCTACGTCGGGATTTAGCTTACTTTCAGCTCTACGTCGGGACGTGCGTTGGCCTCTACGTCGGGACGTGCGTTGGCCTCTACGTCGGGATTTAGCTTACTTTCAGCTCTACGTCGGGACGTGCGTTGGGCTCTACGTCGGGACGTGCGTTGGGCGCTACGTCGGGATTTAACTTACTTTCAGCTCTACGTCGGGACATGTGTTGGGCTCTACGTCGGGACATGCGTTGGGCTCTACGTCGGGACGTGCGTTGGTCTCTACGTCTGTAGTTAGCTAACTTTCTGCTCTACGTCGGGACGTGCGTTGGGCTCTACGTCGGGACGTGCATTGGGCTCTACGTCGGGACGTGCATTGGGCTCTACGTCGGGACGTGCGTTGGGCTCTACGTCGGGATTTAGCTTGCTTTCAGCTCTACGTCGGGACGTGTGTTGGGCTCTACGTCGTGACGTGCGTTGGGCTCTACGTCGGGATTTAGCTTACTTTCAGGTCTACGTCGGGACGTGCGTTGGGCTCTACGTCTGGACATGCTTTGGGATATACGTCGGGACGTGCGCTGGGCTCTACGTCGGGACGTGCTTTGGGCTCTACGTCGGGACGTGCGTTGGGCTCTACGTCTGTAGTTAGCTAACTTTCAGCTCTACGTCGGGACGTGCGTTGGGCTCTACGTTGGGACTTTCGTTGGGCTCTACGTCGGGACGTGCGTTGGGCTCTACGTCGGGACGTGCGTTGGGCTCTACGTCGGGACGTGCGTTGGGCTCTACGTCGGGACGTGCGTTGGGCTCTACGTCTGTAGTTAGCTAACTTTCAGCTCTACGTCGGGATGTGCGTTTGGCGCTACGTCGGGACGTGCGTTGGGCTCTACGTCGGGACGTGCGTTGGGCGCTACGTTGGGATTTAGCTTACTTTCAGCTCTATGTCGGGACGTGCGTTGGGCTCTATGTCGGGACGTGCGTTTGGCTCTATGTCGGGACGTGCGTTGGGCTCTACGTCGGGACGTGCGTTGGGCTCTACGTCGGGATTTAGCTTACTTTCAGCTCTACGTCGGGACGTGCGTTGGCCTCTACGTCGGGACGTGCGTTGGCCTCTACGTCGGGATTTAGCTTACTTTCAGCTCTACGTCGGGACGTGCGTTGGGCTCTACGTCGGGACGTGCGTTGGGCGCTACGTCGGGATTTAACTTACTTTCAGCTCTACGTCGGGACGTGCGTTGGGCTCTACGTCGGGATTTAACTTACTTTCAGCTCTACGTCGGGACGTGCGTTGGGCTCTACGTCGGGACATGCGTTGGGCTCTACGTCGGGATTTAGCTTACTTTCAGCTCTACGTCGGGACGTGCGTTGGGCTCTACGTCGGGACGTGCGTTGAGCTCTACGTCGGGACGTGCGTTGGGCGCTACGTCGGGACTTGCGTTGGGCGCTACGTCGGGACATGCGTTGGGCGCTACGTCTGGACGTGCGTTGGGCGCTACGTCGGGACGTGCGTTGGGCTCTAGTTCGGGACGTGCGTTGGGCGCTACGTCGGGATTTAGCTTACTTTCAGCTCTACGTCGGGACGTGCGTTGGGCTCTACGTCGGGACGTGCGTTGGACTCTACGTCGGGACGTGCGTTGGCCTCTACGTCGGGATTTAGCTTACTTTCAGCTCTACGTCGGGACGTGCGTTGGGCTCTACGTCGGGACGTGCGTTGGCCTCTACGTTGGGATTTAGCTTACTTTCAGCTCTACGTCGGGACGTGCGTTGGCCTCTACGTCGGGACGTGCGTTGGCCTCTACATCGGGATTTAGCTTACTTTCAGCTCTACGTCGGGACGTGCGTTGGCCTGTACGTCGGGACGTGCGTTGGCCTCTACGTCGGGATTTAGCTTACTTTCAGCTCTACGTCGGGACGTGCGTTGGGCTCTACGTCTGGAAGTGTGTTGGGCTCTACGTCGGGATTTAGCTTACTTTAAGCTCTACGTCGGGACGTGCGTTGGGCTCTACGTCGGGACGTGCGTTGGGCTCTACGTCGGGACGTGCGCTGGCCTCTACGTCGGGACGTGCGCTGGCCTTAACGTCGGGACATGCGTTGGGCTCTACGTCGGGACGTGCGTTGGGCTCTACGTCGGGATTTAGCTTACTTTCAGCTCTACGTCGGGACGTGCGTTGGGCTCTACGTCGGGATGTGCGTTGGGCTCTACGTCGGGACGTGCGTTGGGCTCTACGTCGGGACGTGCGTTGGCCTCTACGTCGGGATTTAGCTTACTTTCAGCTCTACGTCGGGACGTGCGTTGGGCGCTACGTCGGGACGTGCGTTGGGCGCTACGTCGGGACGTGCGTTGGGCGCTAAGTCGGGACGTGTGTTGGGCGCCACTTCGGGACGTGCGTTGGGCGCTACGTCGGGATTTAGCTTACTTTCAGCTCTACGTCGGGACGTGCGTTGGGCTCTATGTCGGGACGTGCGTTGGGCTCTACGTCGGGACGTGCGTTGGGCTCTACGTCGGGACGTGCGTTGGGCTCTACGTCGGGATTTAGCTTACTTTCAGCTCTACGTCGGGACGTGCGTTGGCCTCTACGTCGGGACGTGCGTTGGCCTCTACGTCGGGATTTAGCTTACTTTCAGCTCTATGTCGGGACGTGCGTTGGGCTCTACGTCGGGACGTGCGTTGGGCGCTACGTCGGGATTTAACTTACTTTCAGCTCTACGTCGGGACGTGCGTTGGGCTCTACGTCGGGACGTGCGTTGGGCTCTACGTCGGGATGTGCGTTGGTCTCTACGTCTATAGTTAGCTAACTTTCAGCTCTACGTCGGGACGTGCGTTGGGCTCTACGTCGGGACGTGCGTTTGGCTCTACGTCGGGACGTGCGTTGGGCTCTACGTCGGGACGTGCGTTGGGCTCTACGTCGGGATTTAGCTTGCTTTCAGCTCTACGTCGGGACGTGCGTTGGGCTCTACGTCGGGACGTGCGTTGGGCTCTACGTCGGGACGTGCGTTGGGCTCTATGTCGGGACGTGCGTTGGGCTCTACGTCGGGACGTGCGTTGGGCTCTACGTCGGGACGTGCGTTGGGCTCTACGTCGGGACGTGCGTTGGGCTCTACGTCGGGATTTAGCTTACTTTCAGCTCTACGTCGGGACGTGCGTTGGCCTCTACGTCGGGACGTGCGTTGGCCTCTACGTCGGGATTTAGCTTACTTTCAGCTCTACGTCGGGACGTGCGTTGGGCTCTACGTCGGGACGTGCGTTGGGCGCTACGTCGGGATTTAACTTACTTTCAGCTCTACGTCGGGACGTGCGTTGGGCTCTACGTCGGGACGTGCGTTGGGCTCTACGTCGGGACGTGCGTTAGTCTCTACGTCTGTAGTTAGCTAACTTTCAGCTCTACGTCGGGACGTGCGTTGGGCTCTACGTCGGGACGTGCGTTGGGCTCTACGTCGGGACGTGCGTTGGGCTCTACGTCGGGACGTGCGTTGGGCTCTACGTCGGGATTTAGCTTGCTTTCAGCTCTACGTCGGGACGTGCGTTGGGCTCTATGTCGGGACGTGCGTTGGGCTCTACGTCGGGACGTGCGTTGGGCTCTACGTCGGGACGTGCGTTGGGCTCTACGTCGGGATTTAGCTTACTTTCAGCTCTACGTCGGGACGTGCGTTGGCCTCTACGTCGGGACGTGCGTTGGCCTCTACGTCGGGATTTAGCTTACTTTCAGCTCTACGTCGGGACGTGCGTTGGGCTCTACGTCGGGACGTGCGTTGGGCGCTACGTCGGGATTTAACTTACTTTCAGCTCTACGTCGGGACATGTGTTGGGCTCTACGTCGGGACATGCGTTGGGCTCTACGTCGGGACGTGCGTTGGTCTCTACGTCTGTAGTTAGCTAACTTTCAGCTCTACGTCGGGACGTGCGTTGGGCTCTACGTCGGGACGTGCATTGGGCTCTACGTCGGGACGTGCATTGGGCTCTACGTCGGGACGTGCGTTGGGCTCTACGTCGGGATTTAGCTTGCTTTCAGCTCTACGTCGGGACGTGTGTTGGGCTCTACGTCGTGACGTGCGTTGGGCTCTACGTCGGGATTTAGCTTACTTTCAGGTCTACGTCGGGACGTGCGTTGGGCTCTACGTCGGGATTTAGCTTACTTTCAGCTCTACGTCGGGACGTGCGTTGGCCTCTACGTCGGGACGTGCGTTGGCCTCTACGTCGGGATTTAGCTTACTTTCAGCTCTATGTCGGGACGTGCGTTGGGCTCTACGTCGGGACGTGCGTTGGGCGCTACGTCGGGATTTAACTTACTTTCAGCTCTACGTCGGGACGTGCGTTGGGCTCTACGTCGGGACGTGCGTTGGGCTCTACGTCGGGATGTGCGTTGGTCTCTACGTCTATAGTTAGCTAACTTTCAGCTCTACGTCGGGACGTGCGTTGGGCTCTACGTCGGGACGTGCGTTTGGCTCTACGTCGGGACGTGCGTTGGGCTCTACGTCGGGACGTGCGTTGGGCTCTACGTCGGGATTTAGCTTGCTTTCAGCTCTACGTCGGGACGTGCGTTGGGCTCTACGTCGGGACGTGCGTTGGGCTCTACGTCGGGACGTGCGTTGGGCTCTACGTCGGGACGTGCGTTGGGCTCTACGTCGGGACGTGCGTTGGGCTCTACGTCGGGACGTGCGTTGGGCTCTACGTCGGGACGTGCGTTGGGCTCTACGTCGGGACGTGCGTTGGGCTCTACGTCGGGATTTAGCTTACTTTCAGCTCTACGTCGGGACGTGCGTTGGCCTCTACGTCGGGACGTGCGTTGGCCTCTACGTCGGGATTTAGCTTACTTTCAGCTCTACGTCGGGACGTGCGTTGGGCTCTACGTCGGGACGTGCGTTGGGCGCTACGTCGGGATTTAACTTACTTTCAGCTCTACGTCGGGACGTGCGTTGGGCTCTACGTCGGGACGTGCGTTGGGCTCTACGTCGGGACGTGCGTTAGTCTCTACGTCTGTAGTTAGCTAACTTTCAGCTCTACGTCGGGACGTGCGTTGGGCTCTACGTCGGGACGTGCGTTGGGCTCTACGTCGGGACGTGCGTTGGGCTCTACGTCGGGACGTGCGTTGGGCTCTACGTCGGGATTTAGCTTGCTTTCAGCTCTACGTCGGGACGTGCGTTGGGCTCTACGTCGGGACGTGCGTTGGGCTCTACGTCGGGACGTGCGTTGGGCTCTACGTCGGGACGTGCGTTGGGCTCTACGTCGGGATTTAGCTTACTTTCAGCTCTACGTCGGGACGTGCGTTGGCCTCTACGTCGGGACGTGCGTTGGCCTCTACGTCGGGATTTAGCTTACTTTCAGCTCTACGTCGGGACGTGCGTTGGGCTCTACGTCGGGACGTGCGTTGGGCGCTACGTCGGGATTTAACTTACTTTCAGCTCTACGTCGGGACATGTGTTGGGCTCTACGTCGGGACATGCGTTGGGCTCTACGTCGGGACGTGCGTTGGTCTCTACGTCTGTAGTTAGCTAACTTTCAGCTCTACGTCGGGACGTGCGTTGGGCTCTACGTCGGGACGTGCATTGGGCTCTACGTCGGGACGTGCATTGGGCTCTACGTCGGGACGTGCGTTGGGCTCTACGTCGGGATTTAGCTTGCTTTCAGCTCTACGTCGGGACGTGTGTTGGGCTCTACGTCGTGACGTGCGTTGGGCTCTACGTCGGGATTTAGCTTACTTTCAGGTCTACGTCGGGACGTGCGTTGGGCTCTACGTCTGGACATGCTTTGGGATATACGTCGGGACGTGCGCTGGGCTCTACGTCGGGACGTGCTTTGGGCTCTACGTCGGGACGTGCGTTGGGCTCTACGTCTGTAGTTAGCTAACTTTCAGCTCTACGTCGGGACGTGCGTTGGGCTCTACGTTGGGACTTTCGTTGGGCTCTACGTCGGGACGTGCGTTGGGCGCTACGTCGGGACGTGCGTTGGGCTCTACGTCGGGACGTGCGTTGGGCTCTACGTCGGGACGTGCGTTGGGCTCTACGTCGGGACGTGCGTTGGGCTCTACGTCTGTAGTTAGCTAACTTTCAGCTCTACGTCGGGATGTGCGTTTGGCGCTACGTCGGGACGTGCGTTGGGCTCTACGTCGGGACGTGCGTTGGGCGCTACGTTGGGATTTAGCTTACTTTCAGCTCTATGTCGGGACGTGCGTTGGGATCTATGTCGGGACGTGCGTTTGGCTCTATGTCGGGACGTGCGTTGGGCTCTACGTCGGGACGTGCGTTGGGCTCTACGTCGGGATTTAGCTTACTTTCAGCTCTACGTCGGGACGTGCGTTGGCCTCTACGTCGGGACGTGCGTTGGCCTCTACGTCGGGATTTAGCTTACTTTCAGCTCTACGTCGGGACGTGCGTTGGGCTCTACGTCGGGACGTGCGTTGGGCGCTACGTCGGGATTTAACTTACTTTCAGCTCTACGTCGGGACGTGCGTTGGGCTCTACGTCGGGATTTAACTTACTTTCAGCTCTACGTCGGGACGTGCGTTGGGCTCTACGTCGGGACATGCGTTGGGCTCTACGTCGGGATTTAGCTTACTTTCAGCTCTACGTCGGGACGTGCGTTGGGCTCTACGTCGGGACGTGCGTTGAGCTCTACGTCGGGACGTGCGTTGGGCGCTACGTCGGGACTTGCGTTGGGCGCTACGTCGGGACATGCGTTGGGCGCTACGTCTGGACGTGCGTTGGGCGCTACGTCGGGACGTGCGTTGGGCTCTACGTCGGGACGTGCGTTGGGCTCTACGTCGGGACGTGCGTTGGGCTCTACGTCGGGATTTAGCTTACATTAAGCTCTACGTCGGGACGTGCGTTGGGCTCTACGTCGGGACGTGCGCTGGCCTCTACGTCGGGACGTGCGCTGGCCTCTACGTCGGGACGTGCGCTGGCCTCTACGTCGGGACGTGCGTTGGCCTCTACGTCGGGATTTATCTTACTTTCAGCTCTACGTCGGGACGTGCTTTGGCCTGTACGTCGGGACGTGCGTTGGCCTCTACGTCGGTATTTAGCTTACTTTCAGCTCTACGTCGGGACGTGCGTTGGGCTCTACGTCGGGATTTAGCTTACTTTCAGCTCTACGTCGGGACGTGCGTTGGGCTCTACGTCAGGACGTGCGTTGGGCTCTACGTCGGGACTTGCGTTGGGCTCTACGTCTGTAGTTAGCTAACTTTCAGCTCTACGTCGGGACGTGCGTTGGGCTCTACGTCGGGACGTGCGTTGGGCTCTACTTCGGGACGTGCGTTGGGCTCTACGTCAGGATTTAGCTAACTTTCAGCTCTACGTCGGGACATGCGTTGGGCTCTACGTCGGGACGTGCGTTGGGCTCTACGTCGGGATTTAGCTTACTTTCAGCTCTACGTTGGGACGTGCGTTGGCCTCTACGTCGGGATTTAGCTTACTTTCAGCTCTACGTCGGGACGTGCGTTGGGCTCTACGTCGGGACGTGCGTTGGGCTCTACGTCGGGACGTGCGTTGGGCTCTACGTCGGGACGTGCGTTGGGCTCTACGTCGGGACGTGCGTTGGGCTCTACGTCTGTAGTTAGGTAACTTTCAGCTCTACGTCGGGACGTGCGTTGGGCTCTACGTCTGTTGTTCACTAACTTTCAGCTCTAGGTCGGGACGTGCGTTGGGCTCTACGTCTTTAGTTAGCTAACTTTCAGTTCTACGTCGGGACGTGCGTTGGGCGCTACGTCGAGACGTGCGTTGGGCTCTACGTCGGTACGTGCGTTGGGCTCTACGTCGGGACGTGCGTTGGGCTCTACGTCGGGACGTGCGTTGGGCTCTACGTCGGGACGTGCGTTGGGCTCTACGTCGGGATTTAACTTACTTTCAGCTCTACGTCGGGACGTGCGTTGGCCTCTACGTCGGGACGTGCGTTGTCTTCTACGTCGGGACGTGCGTTGGCCTCTAAGTCGGGACGTGCGTTGGCCTCTACGTCGGGACGTGCGTTGCCCTCTACATCGGGATTTAGCTTACTTTCAGCTCTACGTCGGGACGTGCGTTGGGCTCTACGTCGGGACGTGCGTTGGGGTCTACGTCGGGATTTATCTTACTTTCAGCTCTACGTCGGGACGTGCGTTGGCCTCTACGTCGGGACGTGCGTTGGCCTCTATTTCGGGATTTAGCTTACTTTCAGCTCTACGTCGGGACGTGCGTTGGCCTCTACGTCTGGACGTGCGTTGGGCTCTACGTCGGGTTTTAGCTTACTTTCAGCTCTACGTCGGGACGTGCGTTGGGCTCTAGGTCGGGACGTGCGTTGGGCTCTACGTCGGGACGTGCGTTGGGCTCTATGTCTGTAGTTAGCTAACTTTCTGCTCTACGTCGGGACGTGCGTTGGGCTCTATGTCTGTAGTTAGCTAACTTTCAGCTCTACGTCGGGACGTGCGTTGGGCGCTACGTCGGGACGTGCGTTGGGCTCTACGTCGGGACGTGCGTTGGGCTCTACGTCGGGATTTAGCTTACTTTCAGCTCTACGTCGGGACGTGCGTTGGCCTCTACGTCGGGACGTGCGTTGGGCTCTACATCGGGACGTGCGTTGGCCTCTACGTCGGGATTTAGCTTACTTTCAGCTCTACGTCGGGACGTGCGTTGGGCGCTACGTCGGGACGTGCGTTGGGCGCTACGTCGGGACGTGCGTTGGGCGCTAAGTCGGGACGTGTGTTGGGCGCTACTTCGGGACGTGCGTTGGGCGCTACGTCGGGATTTAGCTTACTTTCAGCTCTACGTCGGGACGTGCGTTGGGCTCTATGTCGGGACGTGCGTTGGGCTCTACGTCGGGACGTGCGTTGGGCTCTACGTCGGGACGTGCGTTGGGCTCTACGTCGGGATTTAGCTTACTTTCAGCTCTACGTCGGGACGTGCGTTGGCCTCTACGTCGGGACGTGCGTTGGCCTCTACGTCGGGATTTAGCTTACTTTCAGCTCTATGTCGGGACGTGCGTTGGGCTCTACGTCGGGACGTGCGTTGGGCGCTACGTCGGGATTTAACTTACTTTCAGCTCTACGTCGGGACGTGCGTTGGGCTCTACGTCGGGACGTGCGTTGGGCTCTACGTCGGGATGTGCGTTGGTCTCTACGTCTATAGTTAGCTAACTTTCAGCTCTACGTCGGGACGTGCGTTGGGCTCTACGTCGGGACGTGCGTTTGGCTCTACGTCGGGACGTGCGTTGGGCTCTACGTCGGGACGTGCGTTGGGCTCTACGTCGGGATTTAGCTTGCTTTCAGCTCTACGTCGGGACGTGCGTTGGGCTCTACGTCGGGACGTGCGTTGGGCTCTACGTCGGGACGTGCGTTGGGCTCTATGTCGGGACGTGCGTTGGGCTCTACGTCGGGACGTGCGTTGGGCTCTACGTCGGGACGTGCGTTGGGCTCTACGTCGGGACGTGCGTTGGGCTCTACGTCGGGATTTAGCTTACTTTCAGCTCTACGTCGGGACGTGCGTTGGCCTCTACGTCGGGACGTGCGTTGGCCTCTACGTCGGGATTTAGCTTACTTTCAGCTCTACGTCGGGACGTGCGTTGGGCTCTACGTCGGGACGTGCGTTGGGCGCTACGTCGGGATTTAACTTGCTTTCAGCTCTACGTCGGGACGTGCGTTGGGCTCTACGTCGGGACGTGCGTTGGGCTCTACGTCGGGACGTGCGTTAGTCTCTACGTCTGTAGTTAGCTAACTTTCAGCTCTACGTCGGGACGTGCGTTGGGCTCTACGTCGGGACGTGCGTTGGGCTCTACGTCGGGACGTGCGTTGGGCTCTACGTCGGGACGTGCGTTGGGCTCTACGTCGGGATTTAGCTTGCTTTCAGCTCTACGTCGGGACGTGCGTTGGGCTCTACGTCGGGACGTGCGTTGGGCTCTACGTCGGGACGTGCGTTGGGCTCTACGTCGGGACGTGCGTTGGGCTCTACGTCGGGATTTAGCTTACTTTCAGCTCTACGTCGGGACGTGCGTTGGCCTCTACGTCGGGACGTGCGTTGGCCTCTACGTCGGGATTTAGCTTACTTTCAGCTCTACGTCGGGACTTGCGTTGGGCTCTACGTCTGTAGTTAGCTAACTTTCAGCTCTACGTCGGGACGTGCGTTGGGCTCTACGTCGGGACGTGCGTTGGGCTCTACTTCGGGACGTGCGTTGGGCTCTACGTCAGGATTTAGCTAACTTTCAGCTCTACGTCGGGACATGCGTTGGGCTCTACGTCGGGACGTGCGTTGGGCTCTACGTCGGGATTTAGCTTACTTTCAGCTCTACGTTGGGACGTGCGTTGGCCTCTACGTCGGGATTTAGCTTACTTTCAGCTCTACGTCGGGACGTGCGTTGGGCTCTACGTCGGGACGTGCGTTGGGCTCTACGTCGGGACGTGCGTTGGGCTCTACGTCGGGACGTGCGTTGGGCTCTACGTCGGGACGTGCGTTGGGCTCTACGTCTGTAGTTAGGTAACTTTCAGCTCTACGTCGGGACGTGCGTTGGGCTCTACGTCTGTTGTTCACTAACTTTCAGCTCTAGGTCGGGACGTGCGTTGGGCTCTACGTCTTTAGTTAGCTAACTTTCAGTTCTACGTCGGGACGTGCGTTGGGCGCTACGTCGAGACGTGCGTTGGGCTCTACGTCGGTACGTGCGTTGGGCTCTACGTCGGGACGTGCGTTGGGCTCTACGTCGGGACGTGCGTTGGGCTCTACGTCGGGACGTGCGTTGGGCTCTACGTCGGGATTTAACTTACTTTCAGCTCTACGTCGGGACGTGCGTTGGCCTCTACGTCGGGACGTGCGTTGTCTTCTACGTCGGGACGTGCGTTGGCCTCTAAGTCGGGACGTGCGTTGGCCTCTACGTCGGGACGTGCGTTGCCCTCTACATCGGGATTTAGCTTACTTTCAGCTCTACGTCGGGACGTGCGTTGGGCTCTACGTCGGGACGTGCGTTGGGGTCTACGTCGGGATTTATCTTACTTTCAGCTCTACGTCGGGACGTGCGTTGGCCTCTATGTCGGGACGTGCGTTGGCCTCTATTTCGGGATTTAGCTTACTTTCAGCTCTACGTCGGGACGTGCGTTGGCCTCTACGTCTGGACGTGCGTTGGGCTCTACGTCGGGTTTTAGCTTACTTTCAGCTCTACGTCGGGACGTGCGTTGGGCTCTAGGTCGGGACGTGCGTTGGGCTCTACGTCGGGACGTGCGTTGGGCTCTATGTCTGTAGTTAGCTAACTTTCTGCTCTACGTCGGGACGTGCGTTGGGCTCTATGTCTGTAGTTAGCTAACTTTCAGCTCTACGTCGGGACGTGCGTTGGGCGCTACGTCGGGACGTGCGTTGGGCTCTACGTCGGGACGTGCGTTGGGCTCTACGTCGGGATTTAGCTTACTTTCAGCTCTACGTCGGGACGTGCGTTGGCCTCTACGTCGGGACGTGCGTTGGCCTCTACGTCGGGACGTGCGTTGGCCTCTACGTCGGGACGTGCTTTGGGCTCTACGTCGCCACGTGCGTTGGCCTCTACGTCGGGACCTGCGTTGGCCTCTACGTCGGGATTTAGCTTACTTTCAGCTCTACGTCGGGACGTGCGTTGGGCTCTACGTCGGGACGTGTGTTGGGCTCTACGTCGGGACACGCGTGGGGCTCTACGTCGGGGCGCGCGTTGGGCTCTACGTCTGTAGTTATCTAACTTTCAGCTCTACGTCGGGACGTGCGTTGGGCTCTACGTCAGGACGTGCGTTGGGCTCTACGTCGGGATTTAGCTTACTTTCAGCTCTACGTCGGGACGTGCGTTGGGCTCTACGTCGGGACGTGCGTTGGGCTCTACGTTGGGATTTAGCTTACTTTCAGGTCTACGTTGGGACGTGCGTTGGGCTCTACGTCGGGACGTGCGTTGGGCTCTACGTCGGGACGTGCGTTGGGCTCTACGTCGGGACGTGCGTTGGGCTCTACGTCTGTAGTTAGCTAACTTTCAGCTCTACGTCGGGACGTGCGTTGGGCTCTACGTCTGTAGTTAGCTAACTTTCAGCTCTACGTCGGGACGTGCGTTGGGCTCTACATCTGTAGTTAGCTAACTTTCAGCTCTACGTCGGGACGTGTGTTGGGCGCTACGTCGGGACGTGCGTTGGGCTCTACGTCGGGACGTGCGTTGGGCTCTACGTCGGGACGTGCTTTGGGCTCTACGTCGGGATTTAGCTTAATTTCAGCTCTACGTCGGGACGTGCGTTGGGCTCTACGTCGGGACGTGCGTTGGGCTCTACGTCGGGACGTGCGTTGGGCTCTACGTCGGGATTTAGCTTACTTTCAGCTCTACGTCGGGACGTGTGTTGGGCGCTACGTTGGGACGTGTGTTGGGCGCTACTTCGGGACGTGCGTTGGGCGCTACGTCGGGATTTAGCTTACTTTCAGCTCTACGTCGGGACGTGCGTTGGGCTCTATGTCGGGACGTGCGTTGGGCTCTACGTCGGGACATGCGTTGGGCTCTACGTCGGGATTTAGCTTAATTTCAGCTCTACATCGGGACGTGCGTTGGCCTCTATGTCGGGACGTGCGTTGGCCTCTACGTCGGGACGTGCGTTGGCCTCTGCGTCGGGATTTAGCTTACTTTCAGCTCTACGTCGGGACGTGCGTTGGGCGCTACGTCGGGACGTGCGTTGGGCGCTACGTCGGGACGTGCGTTGGGCGCTACGTCGGGATTTAGCTTACTTTCAGCTCTACGTCGGGACGTGCGTTGGCCTCTACGTCGGGACGTGCGTTGGCCTCTACTTCGGGATTTAGCTTACTTTCAGCTCTACGTCGGGACGTGCGTTGGCCTCTACGTCTGGACGTGCGTTGGCCTCTACGTCGGGATTTAGCTTACTTTCAGCTCTTTGTCGGGACGTGCGTTGGGCTCTACGTCGGGTTTTAGCTTACTTTCAGCTCTACGTCGGGACGTGCGTTGGGCTCTAGGTCGGGACGTGCGTTGGGCTCTACGTCGGGACGTGCGTTGGGCTCTATGTCTGTAGTTAGCTAAATTTCATCTCTACGTCGGGACGTGCGTTGGTCGCTACGTCGGGACGTGCGATGGGCTCTACGTCGGGACGTGCGTTGGGCTCTACGTCGGGATTTAGCTTACTTTCAGCTCTACGTTGGGACGTGCGTTTGCCTCTACGTCGGGACGTGCGTTGGCCTCTACGTCGGGACGTGCGTTGGCCTCTACGTCGGGACGTGCTTTGGGCTCTACGTCGCCACGTGCGTTGGGCTCTCTACGTCGGGACGTGCGTTGGCCTCTACGTCGGGATTTAGCTTACTTTCAGCTCTACGTCGGGACGTGCGTTGGGCTCTACGTCGGGACGTGCGTTGGGCTCTACGTCGGGACGTGCGTTGGGCTCTATGTCGGGACACGCGTGGGGCTCTACGTCGGGGCGCGCGTTGGGCTCTACGTCTGTAGTTAGCTAACTTTCAGCTCTACGTCGGGACGCGCGTTGGGCTCTTCGTCTGTAGTTAGCTGACTTTCAGCTCTACGTCGGGACGTGCGTTGGGCTCTACGTCGGGACGTGCGTTGGGCTCTACGTCGGGATTTAGCTTACTTTCAGCTCTACGTCGGGACGTGCGTTGGGCTCTACGTCGGGACGTGCGTTGGGCTCTACGTCGGGATTTAGCTTACTTTCAGGTCTACGTTGGGACGTGCGTTGGGCTCTACGTCGGGACGTGCGTTGGGCTCTACGTCGGGACGTGCGTTGGGCTCTACGTCTGTAGTTAGCTAACTTTCAGCTCTACGTCGGGACGTGCGTTGGGCTCTACGTCTGTAGTTAGCTAACATTCAGCTCTACGTCGGGACGTGCGTTGGGCGCTACGTCGGGACGTGCGTTGGGCGCTACGTCGGGACGTGCGTTGGGCTCTACGTCGGGATTTAGCTTACTTTCAGCTCTACTTCGGGACGTGCGTTGGGCTCTACGTCGGGACGTGCGTTGGGCTCTACGTCGGGACGTGCGTTGGGCTCTACGTCGGGACGTGCGTTGGGCTCTACGTCGGGATTTAGCTTACATTAAGCTCTACGTCGGGACGTGCGTTGGGCTCTACGTCGGGACGTGCGCTGGCCTCTACGTCGGGACGTGCGCTGGCCTCTACGTCGGGACGTGCGCTGGCCTCTACGTCGGGACGTGCGTTGGCCTCTACGTCGGGATTTATCTTACTTTCAGCTCTACGTCGGGACGTGCTTTGGCCTGTACGTCGGGACGTGCGTTGGCCTCTACGTCGGTATTTAGCTTACTTTCAGCTCTACGTCGGGACGTGCGTTGGGCTCTACGTCGGGATTTAGCTTACTTTCAGCTCTACGTCGGGACGTGCGTTGGGCTCTACGTCAGGACGTGCGTTGGGCTCTACGTCGGGACTTGCGTTGGGCTCTACGTCTGTAGTTAGCTAACTTTCAGCTCTACGTCGGGACGTGCGTTGGGCTCTACGTCGGGACGTGCGTTGGGCTCTACTTCGGGACGTGTGTTGGGCTCTACGTCAGGATTTAGCTAACTTTCAGCTCTACGTCGGGACATGCGTTGGGCTCTACGTCGGGACGTGCGTTGGGCTCTACGTCGGGATTTAGCTTACTTTCAGCTCTACGTTGGGACGTGCGTTGGCCTCTACGTCGGGATTTAGCTTACTTTCAGCTCTACGTCGGGACGTGCGTTGGGCTCTACGTCGGGACGTGCGTTGGGCTCTACGTCGGGACGTGCGTTGGGCTCTACGTCGGGACGTGCGTTGGGCTCTACGTCTGTAGTTAGGTAACTTTCAGCTCTACGTCGGGACGTGCGTTGGGCTCTACGTCTGTTGTTCACTAACTTTCAGCTCTACGTCGGGACGTGCGTTGGGCTCTACGTCTTTAGTTAGCTAACTTTCAGTTCTACGTCGGGACGTGCGTTGGGCGCTACGTCGAGACGTGCGTTGGGCTCTACGTCGGTACGTGCGTTGGGCTCTACGTCGGGACGTGCGTTGGGCTCTACGTCGGGACGTGCGTTGGGCTCTACGTCGGGACGTGCGTTGGGCTCTACGTCGGGATTTAACTTACTTTCAGCTCTACGTCGGGACGTGCGTTGGCCTCTACGTCGGGACGTGCGTTGTCTTCTACGTCGGGACGTGCGTTGGCCTCTAAGTCGGGACGTGCGTTGGCCTCTACGTCGGGACGTGCGTTGCCCTCTACATCGGGATTTAGCTTACTTTCAGCTCTACGTCGGGACGTGCGTTGGGCTCTACGTCGGGACGTGCGTTGGGGTCTACGTCGGGATTTATCTTACTTTCAGCTCTACGTCGGGACGTGCGTTGGCCTCTATGTCGGGACGTGCGTTGGCCTCTATTTCGGGATTTAGCTTACTTTCAGCTCTACGTCGGGACGTGCGTTGGCCTCTACGTCTGGACGTGCGTTGGGCTCTACGTCGGGTTTTAGCTTACTTTCAGCTCTACGTCGGAACGTGCGTTGGGCTCTAGGTCGGGACGTGCGTTGGGCTCTACGTCGGGACGTGCGTTGGGCTCTATGTCTGTAGTTAGCTAACTTTCTGCTCTACGTCGGGACGTGCGTTGGGCTCTATGTCTGTAGTTAGCTAACTTTCAGCTCTACGTCGGGACGTGCGTTGGGCGCTACGTCGGGACGTGCGTTGGGCTCTACGTCGGGACGTGCGTTGGGCTCTACGTCGGGATTTAGCTTACTTTCAGCTCTACGTCGGGACGTGCGTTGGCCTCTACGTCGGGACGTGCGTTGGCCTCTACGTCGGGACGTGCGTTGGCCTCTACGTCGGGACGTGCTTTGGGCTCTACGTCGCCACGTGCGTTGGCCTCTACGTCGGGACGTGCGTTGGCCTCTACGTCGGGATTTAGCTTACTTTCAGCTCTACGTCGGGACGTGCGTTGGGCTCTAAGTCGGGACGTGTGTTGGGCTCTACGTCGGGACACGCGTAGGGCTCTACGTCGGGGCGCGCGTTGGGCTCTACGTCTGTAGTTATCTAACTTTCAGCTCTACGTCGGGACGTGCGTTGGGCTCTACGTCAGGACGTGCGTTGGGCTCTACGTCGGGATTTAGCTTACTTTCAGCTCTACGTCGGGACGTGCGTTGGGCTCTACGTCGGGACGTGCGTTGGGCTCTACGTTGGGATTTAGCTTACTTTCAGCTCTACGTCGGGACGTGCGTTGGGCTCTACGTCGGGACGTGCGTTGGGCTCTACGTCGGGACGTGCGTTGGGCTCTACGTCTGTAGTTAGCTAACTTTCAGCTCTACGTCGGGACGTGCGTTGGGCTCTACGTCTGTAGTTAGCTAACTTTCAGCTCTACGTCGGGACGTGCGTTGGGCTCTACATCTGTAGTTAGCTAACTTTCAGCTCTACGTCGGGACGTGTGTTGGGCGCTACGTCGGGACGTGCGTTGGGCTCTACGTCGGGACGTGCGTTGGGCTCTACGTCGGGACGTGCTTTGGGGTCTACGTCGGGATTTAGCTTACTTTCAGCTCTACGTCGGGACGTGCGTTGGGCTCTACGTCGGGACGTGCGTTGGGCTCTACGTCGGGACGTGCGTTGGGCTCTACGTCGGGATTTAGCTTACTTTCAGCTCTACGTCGGGACGTGCGTTGGGCGCTACGTTGGGACGTGTGTTGGGCGCTACTTCGGGACGTGCGTTGGGCGCTACGTCGGGATTTAGCTTACTTTCAGCTCTACGTCGGGACGTGCGTTGGGCTCTATGTCGGGACGTGCGTTGGGCTCTACGTCGGGACATGCGTTGGGCTCTACGTCGGGATTTAGCTTAATTTCAGCTCTACATCGGGACGTGCGTTGGCCTCTATGTCGGGACGTGCGTTGGCCTCTACGTCGGGACGTGCGTTGGCCTCTGCGTCGGGATTTAGCTTACTTTCAGCTCTACGTCGGGACGTGCGTTGGGCGCTACGTCGGGACGTGCGTTGGGCGCTACGTCGGGACGTGCGTTGGGCGCTACGTCGGGATTTAGCTTACTTTCAGCTCTATGTCGGGACGTGCGGTGGGCTCTACGTCGGGACGTGCGGTGGGCTCTACGTCGGGACGTGCGTTAGGCTCTACGTCGGGACGTGCGTTGGGCTCTACGTCGGGATTTAGCTTACTTTCAGCTCTACGTCGGGACGTGCGTTGGCCTCTACGTCGGGACGTGCGTTGGCCTCTAAGTCGGGACGTGCGTTGGCCTCTACGTCGGGACGTGCGTTGGCCTCTACGTCGGGATTTAACTTACTTTCAGCTCTACGTCGGGACGTGCGTTGGGCGCTACGTCGGGACGTGCGTTGGGCTCTACGTCGGGACGTGCGTTGGGCTCTACGTCTGTAGTTAGCTAACTTTCAGCTCTACGTCGGGACGTGCGTTGGGCTCTACGTCGGGACGTGCGTTGGGCTCTACGTCGGGACGTGCGTTGGGCTCTACTTCGGGACGTGCGTTGGGCTCTACGTCGGGATTTAGCTTACTTTCACCTCTACGTCGGGACGTGCGTTGGCCTCTACGTCGGGACGTGCGTTGGCCTCTAGGTCGGGACGTGCGTTGGCCTCTAGGTCGGGACGTGCGTTGGCCTCTACGTCGGGATTTAGCTTACTTTCAGCTCTACGTCGGGACGTACGTTGGCCTCTACGTCGGGACGTGCGTTGGGCTCTACGTCGGGATTTAGCTTACTTTCAGCTCTACGTCGGGACGTGCGTTGGCCTCTACGTCGGGACGTGCGTTGGCCTTTACGTCGGGATTTAGCTTACTTTCAGCACTACGTCGGGACGTGTGTTGGGCTCTACGTCGGGATTTAGCTTACTTTCAGCTCTACGTCGGGACGTGCGTTGGGCTCTACGTCGGGACGTGCGTTGGGCTCTACGTCTGTAGTTAGCTAACTTTCAGCTCTACGTCGGGACGTGCGTTGGGCTCTACGTCGGGACGTGCGTTGGGCTCTACGTCGGGACGTGCGTTGGGCTCTACGTCGGGATTTAGCTTACTTTCAGCTCTACGTCGGGACGTGCGTTGGCCTCTAAGTCAGGACGTGCGTTGGCCTCTACGTCGGGACGTGCGTTGGCCTCTACGTCGGGATTTAACTTACTTTCAGCTCTACGTCGGGACGTGCGTTGGGCGCTACGTCGGGACGTGCGTTGGCCTCTACGTCGGGTCGTGCGTTGGGCTCTACGTCGGGACGTGCGTTGGGCTCTACGTCTGTAGTTAGCTAACTTTCTGCTCTACGTCGGGACGTGCGTTGGGCTCTACGTCTGTAGTTAGCTAACTTTCAGCTCTACGTCGGGACGTGCGTTGGGCGCTACGTCTAGATGTGCGTTGGGCTCTACGTCGGGACGTGCGTTGGGCTCTACGTCGGGACGTGCGTTGGGCTCTACGTCGGGATTTAGCTTACTTTCAGCTCTACGTCGGGACGTACGTTGGGCTCTACGTCGGGACGTGCGTTGAGCTCTACGTCGGGACACGCGTTGGGCTCTACGTCGGGACGCGCGTTGGACTCTACGTCTGTAGTTTGCTAACTTTCAGCTCTACGTCGGGACGCGCGTTGAGCTCTTCGTCTGTAGTTAGCTAACTTTCACCTCTACGTCGGGACGTGCGTTGGGCTCTACGTCTGTAGTTAGCTAACTTTCAGCTCTACGTCGGGACGTGCGTTGGGCGCTACGTCGGGACGTGCGTTGGGCGCTACGTCGGGATTTAGCTTACTTTCAGCTCTACGTCGGGACGTGCGTTGGGCTCTACGTCGGGACGTGCGTTGGGCTCTACGTCGGGATTTAGCTTACTTTCAGCTCTACGTCGGGACGTGCGTTGGGCTCTACGTCGGGACGTGCGCTGGCCTCTACGTCGGGACGTGCGTTGGCCTCTACGTCGGGATTTAGCTTACTTTCAGCTATACGTCGGGACGTGCGTTGGCCTGTACGTCGGGACGTGCGTTGGCCTCTACGTATGTAGTTAGCTAACTTTCAGCTCTACGTCGGGACGTGCGTTGGGCTCTACGTCGGGACGTGCGTTGGGCTCTACGTCGGGACGTGCGTTGGGCTCTACGTCAGGATTTAGCGAACTTTCAGCTCTACGTCGGGACATGCGTTGGGCTCTACGTCGGGACGTGCGTTGGGCTCTACGTCGGGATTTAGCTTACTTTCAGCTCTACGTTGGGACGTGCGTTGGCCTCTACGTCGGGATTTAGCTTACTTTCAGCTCTACGTCGGGACGTTTGTTGGGCGCTACGTCGGGACGTGTGTTGGGCGCTACTTCGGGACGTGCGTTGGGCGCTACGTCGGGATTTAGCTTACTTTCAGCTCTATGTCGGGCCGTGCGTTGGGCTCTATGTCGGGCCGTGCGTTGCGCTCTACGTCGGGACGTGCGTTGGGCTCTACGTCGGGACGTGCATTGGGCTCTACGTCGGGATTTAGCTTACTTTCAGCTCTACGTCGGGACCTGCGTTGGCCTCTACGTTGGGACGTGCGTTGGGCTCTACGTCGGGATTTAGCTTACTTTCAGCTCTACGTCGGGACGTGCGTTGGCCTCTACGTCGGGACGTGCGTTGGCCTCTACGTTGGGATTTAGCTTACTTTCAGCTCTACGTCGGGACGTCCGTTGGCCTCTACGTCGGGATTTAGCTTACTTTCAGCTCTACGTCGGGACGTGCATTGGGCTCTACGTCGGGACGTGCGTTGGGCTCTACGTCGGGACGTGCGTTGGGCTCTACGTCGGGATTTAGCTTACTTTCAGCTCTACGTCGGGACGTGCGTTGGGGTCTACGTCGGGACGTACGTTGGGCTCTACGTCGGGACGTGCGTTGGGCTCTACGTCGGGATTTAGCTTACTTTCAGGTCTACGTCGGGACGTGCGTTGGGCTCTACGTCGGGACATGCTTTGGGATATACGTCGGGACGTGCGTTGGGCTCTACGTCGGGACGTGCGTTGGGCTCTACGTCTGTAGTTAGCTAACTTTCAGCTCTACGTCAGGACGTGCGTTGGGCTCTACGTTGGGACTTTCGTTGGGCTCTACGTCGGGACTTGCGTTGGGCTCTACGTCGGGACGTGCGTTGGGCTCTACATCTGTAGTTAGCTAACTTTCAGCTCTACGTCGGGACGTGCGTTGGGCTCTACGTCTGTAGTTAGCTAAGTTTCAGCTCTACGTCGGGACGTGCGTTTGGCGCTACGTCGGGACGTGCGTTGGACTCTACGTCGGGACGTGCGTTGGGCTCTACGTCGGGACGTGCGTTGGCCTCTACGTCGGGACGTGCGTTGGCCTCTACGTCGGGATTTAGCTTACTTTCAGCCCTACGTCGGGACGTGCGTTGGGCGCTACGTCGGGACGTGCGTTGGGCGCTACGTCGGGACGTGTGTTGGGTGCTGCTTCGGGAAGTGCGTTGGGCGCTACGTCGGGATTTAGCTTACTTTCAGCTCTACATCGGGACGTGCGTTGGGCTCTACGTCGGGACGTGCGTTGGGCTCTACGTCGGGACGTGCGTTGGGCTCTACGTCGGGACATGCGTTGGGCTCTACGTCGGGACATGCGTTGGGCTCTACGTCGGGATTTAGCTTACTTTCAGCTCTACGTCGGGACGTGCGTTGGCCTCTACGTCAGGACGTGCGTTGGCCTCTACGTCGGGATTTAGCTTACTTTCAGCTCTACGTCGGGACGTGCGTTGGCCTCTACGTCGGGACGTGCGTTGGCCTCTACGTTGGGATTTAGCTTACTTTCAGCTCTACGTCGGGACGTGCGTTGGGCTCTACGTCGGGACGTGCGTTGGACTCTACGTCGGGACACGCGTTGGGCTCTACGTCGGGACGCGCGTTGGGCTCTACGTCTGTAGTTAGCTAACTTTCAGCTCTACGTCGGGATGTGCGTTGGGCTCTACGTCTGTAGTTAGTTAACTTTCAGCTCTACATCGGGACGTGCGTTGGGCGCTACGTCGGGACGTGCGTTGGGCGCTACGTCGGGATTTAGCTTACTTTCAGCTCTACGTCGGGACGTGCGTTGGCCTCTACGTCGGGACGTGCGTTGGCCTCTAGGTCGGGACGTGCGTTGGCCTCTACGTCGGGACGTGCGTTGGCCTCTACGTCGGGATTTAGCTTACTTTCAGCTCTACGTCGGGACGTGCGTTGGGCGCTATGTCGGGACGTGCGTTGGGCACTACGTTGGGATTTAGCTTACTTACAGCTCTACGTCGGGACGTGCGGTGGGCTCTACGTCGGGACGTGCGTTGGGCTCTACGTCGGGATTTAGCTTACTTTCAGCTCTACGTCGGGACGTACGTTGGCCTCTACGTCGGGACGTGCGTTGGGCTCTACGTCGGGACGTGCGTTGGCCTCTACGTCGGGATTTAACTTACTTTCAGCTCTACGTCGGGACGTGCGTTGGGCGCTACGTCGGGACATGCGTTGGCCTCTACGTCGGGTCGTGCGTTGGGCTCTACGTCGGGACGTGCGTTGGGCTCTACGTCTGTAGTTAGCTAACTTTCTGCTCTACGTCGGGACGTGCGTTGGGCTCTACGTCTGTAGTTAGCTAACTTTCAGCTCTAAGTCGGGACGTGCGTTGGGCGCTACGTCTAGATGTGCGTTGGGCTCTACGTCGGGACGTGCGTTGGGCTCTACGTCGGGACGTGCGTTGGGCTCTACGTCGGGATTTAGCTTACTTTCAGCTCTACGTCGGGACGTACGTTGGGCTCTACGTCAGGACGTGCGTTGAGCTCTACGTCGGGACACGCGTTGGGCTCTACGTCGGGACGCGCGTTGGACTCTACGTCTGTAGTTTGCTAACTTTCAGCTCTACGTCGGGACGCGCGTTGAGCTCTTCGTCTGTAGTTAGCTAACTTTCACCTCTACGTCGGGACGTGCGTTGGGCTCTACGTCTGTAGTTAGCTAACTTTCAGCTCTACGTCGGGACGTGCGTTGGGCGCTACGTCGGGACGTGCGTTGGGCGCTACGTCGGGATTTAGCTTACTTTCAGCTCTACGTCGGGACGTGCGTTGGGCTCTACGTCGGGACGTGCGTTGGGCTCTACGTCGGGACGTGCGTTGGGCTCTACGTCGGGATTTAGCTTACTTTCAGCTCTACGTCGGGACGTGCGTTGGCCTGTACGTCGGGACGTGCGTTGGCCTCTACGTCTGTAGTTAGCTAACTTTCAGCTCTACGTCGGGACGTGCGTTGGGCTCTATGTCGGGATTTAGCTTACTTTCAGCTCTACGTCGGGACGTGCGTTGGGCTCTACGTCGGGACGTGCGTTGGGCTCTACGTCTGTAGTTAGCTAACTTCAAGCTCTACGTCGGGACGTGCGTTGGGCTCTACGTCGGGACGTGCGTTGGGCTCTACGTCGGGACGTGCGTTGGGCTCTACCTCAGGATTTAGCGAACTTTCAGCTCTACGTCGGGACATGCGTTGGGCTCTACGTCGGGACGTGCGTTGGGCTCTACGTCGGGATTTAGCTTACTTTCAGCTCTACGTTGGGACGTGCGTTGGCCTCTACGTCGGGATTTAGCTTACTTTCAGCTCTACGTCGGGACGTGCGTTGGGCGCTACGTCGGGACGTGTGTTGTGCGCTACTTCGGGACGTGCGTTGGGCGCTACGTCGGGATTTAGCTTACTTTCAGCTCTATGTCGGGCCGTGCGTTGGGCTCTATGTCGGGCCGTGCGTTGCGCTCTACGTCGGGACGTGCGTTGGGCTCTACGTCGGGACGTGCATTGGGCTCTACGTCGGGATTTAGCTTACTTTCAGCTCTACGTCGGGACCTGCGTTGGCCTCTACGTTGGGCCGTGCGTTGGGCTCTACGTCGGGATTTAGCTTACTTTCAGCTCTACGTCGGGACGTGCGTTGGCCTCTACGTCGGGACGTGCGTTGGCCTCTACGTTGGGATTTAGCTTACTTTCAGCTCTACGTCGGGACGTCCGTTGGCCTCTACGTCGGGATTTAGCTTACTTTCAGCTCTACGTCGGGACGTGCGTTGGGCTCTACGTCGGGACATGCGTTGTGCTCTACGTCGGGACGTGCGTTGGGCTCTACGTCGGGATTTAGCTAACTTTCAGCTGTACGTCGGGACGTGCGTTGGGCTCTACGTCGGGACGTGCGTTGGGCTCTACGTCGGGACGTGCGTTGGGCTCTACGTCGGGATTTAGCTTACTTTCAGCTCTACGTCGGGACGTGCGTTGGGCTCTACGTCGGGACGTACGTTGGGCTCTACGTCGGGACGTGCGTTGGGCTCTACGTCGGGATTTAGCTTACTTTCAGGTCTACGTCGGGACGTGCGTTGGGCTCTACGTCGGGACATGCTTTGGGCTCTACGTCGGGACGTGCGTTGGGCTCTACGTCAGGACGTGCGTTGGGCTCTACGTCTGTAGTTAGCTAACTTTCAGCTCTACGTCGGGACGTGCGTTGGGCTCTACGTTGGGACTTTCGTTGGGCTCTACGTCGGGACTTGCGTTGGGCTCTACGTCGGGACGTGCGTTGGGCTCTACATCTGTAGTTAGCTAACTTTCAGCTCTACGTCGGGACGTGCGTTGGGCTCTACGTCTGTAGTTAGCTAAGTTTCAGCTCTACGTCGGGACGTGCGTTTGGCGCTACGTCGGGACGTGCGTTGGGCTCTACGTCGGGACGTGCGTTGGCCTCTACGTCGGGACGTGCGTTGGCCTCTACGTCGGGATTTAGCTTACTTTCAGCCCTACGTCGGGACGTGCGTTGGGCGCTACGTCGGGACGTGCGTTGGGCGCTACGTCGGGACGTGTGTTGGGTGCTGCTTCGGGAAGTGCGTTGGGCGCTACGTCGGGATTTAGCTTACTTTCAGCTCTACATCGGGACGTGCGTTGGGCTCTACGTCGGGACGTGCGTTGGGCTCTACGTCGGGACGTGCGTTGGGCTCTACGTCGGGACATGCGTTGGGCTCTACGTCGGGATTTAGCTTACTTTCAGCTCTACGTCGGGACGTGCGTTGGCCTCTACGTCGGGACGTGCGTTGGCCTCTACGTCGGGATTTAGCTTACTTTCAGCTCTACGTCGGGACGTGCGTTGGCCCCTACGTCGGGACGTGCGTTGGCCTCTACGTTGGGATTTAGCTTACTTTCAGCTCTACGTCGGGACGTGCGTTGGGCTCTACGTCGGGACGTGCGTTGGACTCTACGTCGGGACACGCGTTGGGCTCTACGTCGGGACGCGCGTTGGGCTCTACGTCTGTAGTTAGCTAACTTTCAGCTCTACGTCGGGATGTGCGTTGGGCTCTACGTCTGTAGTTAGTTAACTTTCAGCTCTACATCGGGACGTGTGTTGGGCGCTACGTCGGGACGTGCGTTGGGCGCTACGTCGGGATTTAGCTTACTTTCAGCTCTACGTCGGGACGTGCGTTGGCCTCTACGTCGGGACGTGCGTTGGCCTCTAGGTCGGGACGTGCGTTGGCCTCTACGTCGGGACGTGCGTTGGGCACTACGTTGGGATTTAGCTTACTTTCAGCTCTACGTCGGGACGTGCGTTGGCCTCTACGTCGGGACGTGCGTTGGCCTCTAGGTCGGGACGTGCGTTGGCCTCTACGTCGGGATTTAGCTTACTTTCAGCTCTACGTCGGGACGTGCGTTGGGCGCTATGTCGGGACGTGCGTTGGGCACTACGTTGGGATTTAGCTTACTTACAGCTCTACGTCGGGACGTGCGGTGGGCTCTACGTCGGGACGTGCGGTGGGCTCTACGTCGGGACGTGCGTTGGGCTCTACGTCGGGACGTGCGTTGGGCTCTACGTCGGGATTTAGCTTACTTTCAGCTCTACGTCGGGACGTACGTTGGCCTCTACGTCGGGACGTGCGTTGGGCTCTACGTCGGGATTTAGCTTACTTTCAGCTCTACGTCGGGACGTGCGTTGGCCTCTACGTCGGGACGTGCGTTGGCCTTTACATCGGGATTTAGCTTACTTTCAGCACTACGTCGGGACGTGTGTTGGGCTCTACTTCGGGATTTAGCTTACTTTCAGCTCTACGTCGGGACGTGCGTTGGGCTCTACGTCGGGACGTGCGTTGGGCTCTACGTCTGTAGTTAGCTAACTTTCAGCTCTACGTCGGGACGTGCGTTGGGCTCTACGTCGGGACGTGCGTTGGGCTCTACGTCGGGACGTGCGTTGGGCTCTACGTCGGGACGTGCGTTGGGCTCTACGTCGGGATTTAGCTTACTTTCAGCTCTACGTCGGGACGTGCGTTGGGCTCTACGTCGGGACGTGCGTTGTCCTCTACGTCGGGACGTGCATTGGCCTCTAAGTCAGGACGTGCGTTGGCCTCTACGTCGGGACGTGCGTTGGCCTCTACGTCGGGATTTAACTTACTTTCAGCTCTACGTCGGGACGTGCGTTGGGCGCTACGTCGGGACGTGCGTTGGCCTCTACGTCGGGTCGTGCGTTGGGCTCTACGTCGGGACGTGCGTTGGGCTCTACGTCTGTAGTTAGCTAACTTTCTGCTCTACGTCGGGACGTGCGTTGGGCTCTACGTCTGTAGTTAGCTAACTTTCAGCTCTACGTCGGGACGTGCGTTGGGCGCTACGTCTAGATGTGCGTTGGGCTCTACGTCGGGACGTGCGTTGGGCTCTACGTCGGGACGTGCGTTGGGCTCTACGTCGGGATTTAGCTTACTTTCAGCTCTACGTCGGGACGTACGTTGGGCTCTACGTCGGGACATGCGTTGAGCTCTACGTCGGGACACACGTTGGGCTCTACGTCGGGACGCGCGTTGGACTCTACGTCTGTAGTTTGCTAACTTTCAGCTCTACGTCGGGACGCGCGTTGAGCTCTTCGTCTGTAGTTAGCTAACTTTCACCTCTACGTCGGGACGTGCGTTGGGCTCTACGTCTGTAGTTAGCTAACTTTCAGCTCTACGTCGGGACGTGCGTTGGGCGCTACGTCGGGACGTGCGTTGGGCGCTACGTCGGGATTTAGCTTACTTTCAGCTCTACGTCGGGACGTGCGTTGGGCTCTACGTCGGGACGTGCGTTGGGCTCTATGTCGGGACGTGCGTTGGGCTCTACGTCGGGACGTGCGTTGGGCTCTACGTCGGGATTTAGCTTACTTTCAGCTCTACGTCGCGACGTGCGTTGGGCTCTACGTCGGGACGTGCGCTGGCCTCTACGTCGGGACGTGCGTTGGCCTCTACGTCGGGACGTGCGTTGGCCTGTACGTCGGGACGTGCGTTGGCCTCTACGTCTGTAGTTAGCTAACTTTCAGCTCTACGTCGGGACGTGCGTTGGGCTCTACGTCGGGATTTAGCTTACTTTCAGCTCTACGTCGGGACGTGCGTTGGGCTCTACGTCGGGACGTGCGTTGGGCTCTACGTCTGTAGTTAGCTAACTTCAAGCTCTACGTCGGGACGTGCGTTGGGCTCTACGTCGGGACGTGCGTTGGGCTCTACGTCGGGACGTGCGTTGGGCTCTACGTCAGGATTTAGCGAACTTTCAGCTCTACGTCGGGACATGCGTTGGGCTCTACGTCGGGACATGCGTTGGGCTCTACGTCGGGATTTAGCTTACTTTCAGCTCTACGTTGGGACGTGCGTTGGCCTCTACGTCGGGATTTAGCTTACTTTCAGCTCTACGTCGGGACGTGTGTTGGGCGCTACTTCGGGACGTGCGTTGGGCGCTACGTCGGGATTTAGCTTACTTTCAGCTCTATGTCGGGCCGTGCGTTGGGCTCTATGTCGGGCCGTGCGTTGCGCTCTACGTCGGGACGTGCGTTGGGCTCTACGTCGGGACGTGCATTGGGCTCTACGTCGGGATTTAGCTTACTTTCAGCTCTACGTCGGGACCTGCGTTGGCCTCTACGTTGGGCCGTGCGTTGGGCTCTACGTCGGGATTTAGCTTACTTTCAGCTCTACGTCGGGACGTGCGTTGGCCTCTACGTCGGGACGTGCGTTGGCCTCTACGTTGGGATTTAGCTTACTTTCAGCTCTACGTCGGGACGTCCGTTGGCCTCTACGTCGGGATTTAGCTTACTTTCAGCTCTACGTCGGGACGTGCGTTGGGCTCTACGTCGGGACATGCGTTGTGCTCTACGTCGGGATGTGCGTTGGGCTCTACGTCGGGATTTAGCTAACTTTCAGCTCTACGTCGGGACGTGCGTTGGGCTCTACGTCGGGACGTGCGTTGGGCTCTACGTCGGGATTTAGCTTACTTTCAGCTCTACGTTGGGACGTGCGTTGGCCTCTACGTCGGGATTTAGCTTACTTTCAGCTCTACGTCGGGACGTGCGTTGGGCGCTACGTCGGGACGTGTGTTGGGCGCTACTTCGGGACGTGCGTTGGGCGCTACGTCGGGATTTAGCTTACTTTCAGCTCTATGTCGGGCCGTGCGTTGGGCTCTATGTCGGGCCGTGCGTTGCGCTCTACGTCGGGACGTGCGTTGGGCTCTACGTCGGGACGTGCATTGGGCTCTACGTCGGGATTTAGCTTACTTTCAGCTCTACGTCGGGACCTGCGTTGGCCTCTACGTTGGGACGTGCGTTGGGCTCTACGTCGGGATTTAGCTTACTTTCAGCTCTACGTCGGGACGTGCGTTGGCCTCTACGTCGGGACGTGCGTTGGCCTCTACGTTGGGATTTAGCTTACTTTCAGCTCTACGTCGGGACGTCCGTTGGCCTCTACGTCGGGATTTAGCTTACTTTCAGCTCTACGTCGGGACGTGCGTTGGGCTCTACGTCGGGACATGCGTTGGGCTCTACGTCGGGACGTGCGTTGGGCTCTACGTCGGGATTTAGCTAACTTTCAGCTCTACGTCGGGACGTGCGTTGGGCTCTACGTCGGGACGTGCGTTGGGCTCTACGTCGGGACGTGCGTTGGGCTCTACGTCGGGATTTAGCTTACTTTCAGCTCTACGTCGGGACGTGCGTTGGGCTCTACGTCGGGACGTACGTTGGGCTCTACGTCGGGACGTGCGTTGGGCTCTACGTCGGGATTTAGCTTACTTTCAGGTCTACGTCGGGACGTGCGTTGGGCTCTACGTCGGGACATGCTTTGGGATATACGTCGGGACGTGCGTTGGGCTCTACGTCGGGACGTGCGTTGGGCTCTACGTCTGTAGTTAGCTAACTTTCAGCTCTACGTCGGGACGTGCGTTGGGCTCTACGTTGGGACTTTCGTTGGGCTCTACGTCGGGACTTGCGTTGGGCTCTACGTCGGGACGTGCGTTGGGCTCTACATCTGTAGTTAGCTAACTTTCAGCTCTACGTCGGGACGTGCGTTGGGCTCTACGTCTGTAGTTAGCTAAGTTTCAGCTCTACGTCGGGACGTGCGTTTGGCGCTACGTCGGGACGTGCGTTGGGCTCTACGTCGGGACGTGCGTTGGGCTCTACGTCGGGACGTGCGTTGGCCTCTACGTCGGGACGTGCGTTGGCCTCTACGTCGGGATTTAGCTTACTTTCAGCCCTACGTCGGGACGTGCGTTGGGCGCTACGTCGGGACGTGCGTTGGGCGCTACGTCGGGACGTGTGTTGGGTGCTGCTTCGGGAAGTGCGTTGGGCGCTACGTCGGGATTTAGCTTACTTTCAGCTCTACATCGGGACGTGCGTTGGGCTCTACGTCGGGACGTGCGTTGGGCTCTACGTCGGGACGTGCGTTGGGCTCTACGTCGGGACATGCGTTGGGCTCTACGTCGGGACATGCGTTGGGCTCTACGTCGGGATTTAGCTTACTTTCAGCTCTACGTCGGGACGTGCGTTGGCCTCTACGTCGGGACGTGCGTTGGCCTCTACGTTGGGATTTAGCTTACTTTCAGCTCTACGTCGGGATGTGCGTTGGGCTCTACGTCGGGACGTGCGTTGGACTCTACGTCGGGACGCGCGTTGGGCTCTACGTCTGTAGTTAGCTAACTTTCAGCTCTACGTCGGGATGTGCGTTGGGCTCTACGTCTGTAGTTAGTTAACTTTCAGCTCTACATCGGGACGTGTGTTGGGCGCTACGTCGGGACGTGCGTTGGGCGCTACGTCGGGATTTAGCTTACTTTCAGCTCTACGTCGGGACGTGCGTTGGCCTCTACGTCGGGACGTGCGTTGGCCTCTAGGTCGGGACGTGCGTTGGCCTCTACGTCGGGACGTGCGTTGGGCACTACGTTGGGATTTAGCTTACTTTCAGCTCTTCGTCGGGACGTGCGTTGGCCTCTACGTCGGGACTTGCGTTGGCCTCTAGGTCGGGACGTGCGTTGGCCTCTACGTCGGGATTTAGCTTACTTTCAGCTCTACGTCGGGACGTGCGTTGGGCGCTATGTCGGGACGTGCGTTGGGCACTACGTTGGGATTTAGCTTACTTACAGCTCTACGTCGGGACGTGCGGTGGGCTCTACGTCGGGACGTGCGGTGGGCTCTACGTCGGGACGTGCGTTGGGCTCTACGTCGGGACGTGCGTTGGGCTCTACGTCGGGATTTAGCTTACTTTCAGCTCTACGTCGGGACGTACGTTGGCCTCTACGTCGGGAAGTGCGTTGGGCTCTACGTCGGGATTTAGCTTACTTTCAGCTCTACGTCGGGACGTGCGTTGGCCTCTACGTCGGGACGTGCGTTGGCCTTTACATCGGGATTTAGCTTACTTACAGCACTACGTCGGGACGTGTGTTGGGCTCTACTTCGGGATTTAGCTTACTTTCAGCTCTACGTCGGGACGTGCGTTGGGCTCTACGTCGGGACGTGCGTTGGGCTCTACGTCTGTAGTTAGCTAACTTTCAGCTCTACGTCGGGACGTGCGTTGGGCTCTACGTCGGGACGTGCGTTGGGCTCTACGTCGGGACGTGCGTTGGGCTCTACGTCGGGATTTAGCTTACTTTCAGCTCTACGTCGGGACGTGCGTTGGGCTCTACGTCGGGACGTGCGTTGTCCTCTACGTCGGGACGTGCGTTGGCCTCTAAGTCAGGACGTGCGTTGGCCTCTACGTCGGGACGTGCGTTGGCCTCTACGTCGGGATTTAACTTACTTTCAGCTCTACGTCGGGACGTGCGTTGGGCGCTACGTCGGGACGTGCGTTGGCCTCTACGTCGGGTCGTGCGTTGGGCTCTACGTCGGGACGTGCGTTGGGCTCTACATCTGTAGTTAGCTAACTTTCTGCTCTACGTCGGGACGTGCGTTGGGCTCTACGTCTGTAGTTAGCTAACTTTCAGCTCTACGTCGGGACGTGCGTTGGGCGCTACGTCTAGATGTGCGTTGGGCTCTACGTCGGGACGTGCGTTGGGCTCTACGTCGGGACGTGCGTTGGGCTCTACGTCGGGATTTAGCTTACTTTCAGCTCTACGTCGGGACGTACGTTGGGCTCTACGTCGGGACGTGCGTTGAGCTCTACGTCGGGACACACGTTGGGCTCTACGTCGGGACGCGCGTTGGACTCTACGTCTGTAGTTTGCTAACTTTCAGCTCTACGTCGGGACGCGCGTTGAGCTCTTCGTCTGTAGTTAGCTAACTTTCACCTCTACGTCGGGACGTGCGTTGGGCTCTACGTCTGTAGTTAGCTAACTTTCAGCTCTACGTCGGGACGTGCGTTGGGCGCTACGTCGGGACGTGCGTTGGGCGCTACGTCGGGATTTAGCTTACTTTCAGCTCTACGTCGGGACGTGCGTTGGGCTCTACGTCGGGACGTGCGTTGGGCTCTACGTCGGGACGTGCGTTGGGCTCTACGTCGGGACGTGCGTTGGGCTCTACGTCGGGACGTGCGTTGAGCTCTACGTCGGGACACACGTTGGGCTCTACGTCGGGACGCGCGTTGGACTCTACGTCTGTAGTTTGCTAACTTTCAGCTCTACGTCGGGACGCGCGTTGAGCTCTTCGTCTGTAGTTAGCTAACTTTCACCTCTACGTCGGGACGTGCGTTGGGCTCTACGTCTGTAGTTAGCTAACTTTCAGCTCTACGTCGGGACGTGCGTTGGGCGCTACGTCGGGACGTGCGTTGGGCGCTACGTCGGGATTTAGCTTACTTTCAGCTCTACGTCGGGACGTGCGTTGGGCTCTACGTCGGGACGTGCGTTGGGCTCTACGTCGGGACGTGCGTTGGGCTCTACGTCGGGACGTGCGTTGGGCTCTACGTCGGGATTTAGCTTACTTTCAGCTCTACGTCGCGACGTGCGTTGGGCTCTACGTCGGGACGTGCGCTGGCCTCTACGTCGGGACGTGCGCTGGCCTCTACGTCGGGACGTGCGTTGGCCTGTACGTCGGGACGTGCGTTGGCCTCTACGTCTGTAGTTAGCTAACTTTCAGCTCTACGTCGGGACGTGCGTTGGGCTCTACGTCGGGATTTAGCTTACTTTCAGCTCTACGTCGGGACGTGCGTTGGGCTCTACGTCGGGACGTGCGTTGGGCTCTACGTCTGTAGTTAGCTAACTTCAAGCTCTACGTCGGGACGTGCGTTGGGCTCTACGTCGGGACGTGCGTTGGGCTCTACGTCGGGACGTGCGTTGGGCTCTACGTCGGGACGTGCGTTGGCCTCTACGTCAGGATTTAGCGAACTTTCAGCTCTACGTCGGGACATGCGTTGGGCTCTACGTCGGGACATGCGTTGGGCTCTACGTCGGGATTTAGCTTACTTTCAGCTCTACGTCGGGACGTGTGTTGGGCGCTACTTCGGGACGTGCGTTGGGCGCTACGTCGGGATTTAGCTTACTTTCAGCTCTATGTCGGGCCGTGCGTTGGGCTCTATGTCGGGCCGTGCGTTGCGCTCTACGTCGGGACGTGCGTTGGGCTCTACGTCGGGACGTGCATTGGGCTCTACGTCGGGATTTAGCTTACTTTCAGCTCTACGTCGGGACCTGCGTTGGCCTCTACGTTGGGCCGTGCGTTGGGCTCTACGTCGGGATTTAGCTTACTTTCAGCTCTACGTCGGGACGTGCGTTGGCCTCTACGTCGGGACGTGCGTTGGCCTCTACGTTGGGATTTAGCTTACTTTCAGCTCTACGTCGGGACGTGCGTTGGCCTCTACGTCGGGATTTAGCTTACTTTCAGCTCTACGTCGGGACGTGCGTTGGGCTCTACGTCGGGACGTGCGTTGGGCTCTACGTCTGTAGTTAGCTAACTTCAAGCTCTACGTCGGGACGTGCGTTGGGCTCTACGTCGGGACGTGCGTTGGGCTCTACGTCGGGACGTGCGTTGGGCTCTACGTCGGGACGTGCGTTGGCCTCTACGTCAGGATTTAGCGAACTTTCAGCTCTACGTCGGGACATGCGTTGGGCTCTACGTCGGGACATGCGTTGGGCTCTACGTCGGGATTTAGCTTACTTTCAGCTCTACGTTGGGACGTGCGTTGGCCTCTACGTCGGGATTTAGCTTACTTTCAGCTCTACGTCGGGACGTGTGTTGGGCGCTACTTCGGGACGTGCGTTGGGCGCTACGTCGGGATTTAGCTTACTTTCAGCTCTATGTCGGGCCGTGCGTTGGGCTCTATGTCGGGCCGTGCGTTGCGCTCTACGTCGGGACGTGCGTTGGGCTCTACGTCGGGACGTGCATTGGGCTCTACGTCGGGATTTAGCTTACTTTCAGCTCTACGTCGGGACCTGCGTTGGCCTCTACGTTGGGCCGTGCGTTGGGCTCTACGTCGGGATTTAGCTTACTTTCAGCTCTACGTCGGGACGTGCGTTGGCCTCTACGTCGGGACGTGCGTTGGCCTCTACGTTGGGATTTAGCTTACTTTCAGCTCTACGTCGGGACGTGCGTTGGCCTCTACGTCGGGATTTAGCTTACTTTCAGCTCTACGTCGGGACGTGCGTTGTGCTCTACGTCGGGATGTGCGTTGGGCTCTACGTCGGGATTTAGCTAACTTTCAGCTCTACGTCGGGACGTGCGTTGGGCTCTACGTCGGGACATGCGTTGGGCTCTACGTCGGGACGTGCGTTGGGCTCTACGTCGGGATTTAGCTTACTTTGAGCTCTATGTCGGGACGTGCGTTGGGCTCTACGTCGGGACGTACGTTGGGCTCTACGTCGGGACGTGCGTTGGGCTCTACGTCGGGATTTAGCTTACTTTCAGGTCTACGTCGGGACGTGCGTTGGGCTCTACGTCGGGACATGCTTTGGGATATACGTCGGGACGTGCGTTGGGCTCTACGTCGGGACGTGCGTTGGGCTCTACGTCTGTAGTTAGCTAACTTTCAGCTCTACGTCGGGACGTGCGTTGGGCTCTACGTTGGGACTTTCGTTGGGCTCTACGTCGGGACTTGCGTTGGGCTCTACGTCGGGACGTGCGTTGGGCTCTACATCTGTAGTTAGCTAACTTTCAGCTCTACGTCGGGACGTGCGTTGGGCTCTACGTCTGTAGTTAGCTAAGTTTCAGCTCTACGTCGGGACGTGCGTTTGGCGCTACGTCTGGACGTGCGTTGGGCTCTACGTCGGGACGTGCGTTGGGCTCTACGTCGGGACGTGCGTTGGCCTCTACGTCGGGACGTGCGTTGGCCTCTACGTCGGGATTTAGCTTACTTTCAGCCCTACGTCGGGACGTGCGTTGGGCGCTACGTCGGGACGTGCGTTGGGCGCTACGTCGGGACGTGTGTTGGGCGCTGCTTCGGGAAGTGCGTTGGGCGCTACGTCGGGATTTAGCTTACTTTCAGCTCTACATCGGGACGTGCGTTGGGCTCTACGTCGGGACGTGCGTTGGGCTCTACGTCGGGACGTGCGTTGGGCTCTACGTCGGGACATGCGTTGGGCTCTACGTCGGGACATGCGTTGGGCTCTACGTCGGGATTTAGCTTACTTTCAGCTCTACGTCGGGACGTGCGTTGGCCTCTACGTCGGGACGTGCGTTGGCCTCTACGTCGGGATTTAGCTTACTTTCAGCTCTACGTCGGGACGTGCGTTGGCCTCTACGTCGGGACGTGCGTTGGCCTCTACGTTGGGATTTAGCTTACTTTCAGCTCTACGTCGGGACGTGCGTTGGGCTCTACGTCGGGACGTGCGTTGGACTCTACGTCGGGACACGCGTTGGGCTCTACGTCGGGACGCGCATTGGGCTCTACGTCTGTAGTTAGCTAACTTTCAGCTCTACGTCGGGATGTGCGTTGGGCTCTACGTCTGTAGTTAGTTAACTTTCAGCTCTACATCGGGACGTGCGTTGGGCGCTACGTCGGGACGTGCGTTGGGCGCTACGTCGGGATTTAGCTTACTTTCAGCTCTACGTCGGGACGTGCGTTGGGCTCTACGTCGGGACGTGCGTTGGGCTCTACGTAGGGATTTAGCTTACTTTAAGCTCTACGTCGGGACGTGCGTTGGGTTCTACGTCGGGACGTGCGCTGGCCTCTACGTCGGGACGTGCGCTGGCCTCTACGTCGGGACGTGCGCTGGCGTCTACGTCGGGACGTGCGATGGCCTCTACGTCGGGATTTAGCTTACTTTCAGCTCTACGTCGGGACGTGCCTTGGCCTGTACGTCTGGACGTGCGTTGGGCTCTACGTCGGGATTTAGCTTACTTTCAGCTCTACGTCGGGACGTGCGTTGGCCTCTACGTTGGGATTTAGCTTACTTTCAGCTCTACGTCGGGACGTCCGTTGGCCTCTACGTCGGGATTTAGCTTACTTTCAGCTCTACGTCGGGACGTGCGTTGGGCTCTACGTCGGGACATGCGTTGTGCTCTACGTCGGGACGTGCGTTGGGCTCTACGTCGGGATTTAGCTAACTTTCAGCTCTACGTCGGGACGTGCGTTGGGCTCTACGTCGGGACGTGCGTTGGGCTCTACGTCGGGACGTGCGTTGGGCTCTACGTCGGGATTTAGCTTACTTTCAGCTCTACGTCGGGACGTGCGTTGGGCTCTACGTCGGGACGTACGTTGGGCTCTACGTCGGGATTTAGCTTACTTTCAGCTCTACGTCGGGACGTGCGTTGGGCTCTACGTCGGGATTTAGCTTACTTTCAGGTCTACGTCGGGATGTGCGTTGGGCTCTACGTCGGGACATGCTTTGGGATATACGTCGGGACGTGCGCTGGGCTCTAAGTCGGGACGTGCGTTGGGCTCTACGTCGGGACGTGCGTTGGGCTCTACGTCTGTAGTTAGCTAACTTTCAGCTCTACGTCGGGACGTGCGTTGGGCTCTACGTTGGGACTTTCGTTGGGCTCTACGTCGGGACTTGCGTTGGGCTCTACGTCGGGACGTGCGTTGGGCTCTACATCTGTAGTTAGCTAACTTTCAGCTCTACGTCGGGACGTGCGTTGGGCTCTACGTCTGTAGTTAGCTAAGTTTCAGCTCTACGTCGGGACGTGCGTTTGGCGCTACGTCGGGACGTGCGTTGGTCTCTACGTCGGGACGTGCGTTGGCCTCTACGTCTGGATTTAGCTTACTTTCAGCTCTACGTCGGGACGTGCTGTGGGCGCCACGTCGGGACGTGCGTTGGGCGCTACGTCGGGACGTGTGTTGGGCGCTGCTTCGGGAAGTGCGTTGGGCGCTACGTCGGGATTTAGCTTACTTTCAGCTCTACATCGGGACGTGCGTTGGGCTCTACGTCGGGACGTGCGTTGGGCTCTACGTCGGGACGTGCGTTGGGCTCTACGTCGGGACATGCGTTGGCCTCTACGTCAGGATTTAGCTTACTTTCAGCTCTACGTCGGGACGTGCGTTGGCCTCTACGTCGGGACGTGCGTTGGCCTCTACTTCGGGACGTGCGTTGGGCTCTACGTCGGGACGTGCGTTGGCCTCTACGTCAGGATTTAGCGAACTTTCAGCTCTACGTCGGGACATGCGTTGGGCTCTACGTCGGGACATGCGTTGGGCTCTACGTCGGGATTTAGCTTACTTTCAGCTCTACGTCGGGACGTGTGTTGGGCGCTACTTCGGGACGTGCGTTGGGCGCTACGTCGGGATTTAGCTTACTTTCAGCTCTATGTCGGGCCGTGCGTTGGGCTCTATGTCGGGCCGTGCGTTGCGCTCTACGTCGGGACGTGCGTTGGGCTCTACGTCGGGACGTGCATTGGGCTCTACGTCGGGATTTAGCTTACTTTCAGCTCTACGTCGGGACCTGCGTTGGCCTCTACGTTGGGCCGTGCGTTGGGCTCTACGTCGGGATTTAGCTTACTTTCAGCTCTACGTCGGGACGTGCGTTGGCCTCTACGTCGGGACGTGCGTTGGCCTCTACGTTGGGATTTAGCTTACTTTCAGCTCTACGTCGGGACGTGCGTTGGCCTCTACGTCGGGATTTAGCTTACTTTCAGCTCTACGTCGGGACGTGCGTTGGGCTCTACGTCGGGACGTGCGTTGGGCTCTACGTCTGTAGTTAGCTAACTTCAAGCTCTACGTCGGGACGTGCGTTGGGCTCTACGTCGGGACGTGCGTTGGGCTCTACGTCGGGACGTGCGTTGGGCTCTACGTCGGGACGTGCGTTGGCCTCTACGTCAGGATTTAGCGAACTTTCAGCTCTACGTCGGGACATGCGTTGGGCTCTACGTCGGGACATGCGTTGGGCTCTACGTCGGGATTTAGCTTACTTTCAGCTCTACGTTGGGACGTGCGTTGGCCTCTACGTCGGGATTTAGCTTACTTTCAGCTCTACGTCGGGACGTGTGTTGGGCGCTACTTCGGGACGTGCGTTGGGCGCTACGTCGGGATTTAGCTTACTTTCAGCTCTATGTCGGGCCGTGCGTTGGGCTCTATGTCGGGCCGTGCGTTGCGCTCTACGTCGGGACGTGCGTTGGGCTCTACGTCGGGACGTGCATTGGGCTCTACGTCGGGATTTAGCTTACTTTCAGCTCTACGTCGGGACCTGCGTTGGCCTCTACGTTGGGCCGTGCGTTGGGCTCTACGTCGGGATTTAGCTTACTTTCAGCTCTACGTCGGGACGTGCGTTGGCCTCTACGTCGGGACGTGCGTTGGCCTCTACGTTGGGATTTAGCTTACTTTCAGCTCTACGTCGGGACGTGCGTTGGCCTCTACGTCGGGATTTAGCTTACTTTCAGCTCTACGTCGGGACGTGCGTTGTGCTCTACGTCGGGATGTGCGTTGGGCTCTACGTCGGGATTTAGCTAACTTTCAGCTCTACGTCGGGACGTGCGTTGGGCTCTACGTCGGGACATGCGTTGGGCTCTACGTCGGGACGTGCGTTGGGCTCTACGTCGGGATTTAGCTTACTTTGAGCTCTATGTCGGGACGTGCGTTGGGCTCTACGTCGGGACGTACGTTGGGCTCTACGTCGGGACGTGCGTTGGGCTCTACGTCGGGATTTAGCTTACTTTCAGGTCTACGTCGGGACGTGCGTTGGGCTCTACGTCGGGACATGCTTTGGGATATACGTCGGGACGTGCGTTGGGCTCTACGTCGGGACGTGCGTTGGGATCTACGTCTGTAGTTAGCTAACTTTCAGCTCTACGTCGGGACGTGCGTTGGGCTCTACGTTGGGACTTTCGTTGGGCTCTACGTCGGGACTTGCGTTGGGCTCTACGTCGGGACGTGCGTTGGGCTCTACATCTGTAGTTAGCTAACTTTCAGCTCTACGTCGGGACGTGCGTTGGGCTCTACGTCTGTAGTTAGCTAAGTTTCAGCTCTACGTCGGGACGTGCGTTTGGCGCTACGTCGGGACGTGCGTTGGGCTCTACGTCGGGACGTGCGTTGGGCTCTACGTCGGGACGTGCGTTGGCCTCTACGTCGGGACGTGCGTTGGCCTCTACGTCGGGATTTAGCTTACTTTCAGCCCTACGTCGGGACGTGCGTTGGGCGCTACGTCGGGACGTGCGTTGGGCGCTACGTCGGGACGTGTGTTGGGCGCTGCTTCGGGAAGTGCGTTGGGCGCTACGTCGGGATTTAGCTTACTTTCAGCTCTACATCGGGACGTGCGTTGGGCTCTACGTCGGGACGTGCGTTGGGCTCTACGTCGGGACGTGCGTTGGGCTCTACGTCGGGACATGCGTTGGGCTCTACGTCGGGACATGCGTTGGGCTCTACGTCGGGATTTAGCTTACTTTCAGCTCTACGTCGGGACGTGCGTTGGCCTCTACGTCGGGACGTGCGTTGGCCTCTACGTCGGGATTTAGCTTACTTTCAGCTCTACGTCGGGACGTGCGTTGGCCTCTACGTCGGGACGTGCGTTGGCCTCTACGTTGGGATTTAGCTTACTTTCAGCTCTACGTCGGGACGTGCGTTGGGCTCTACGTCGGGACGTGCGTTGGACTCTACGTCGGGACACGCGTTGGGCTCTACGTCGGGACGCGCATTGGGCTCTACGTCTGTAGTTAGCTAACTTTCAGCTCTACGTCGGGATGTGCGTTGGGCTCTACGTCTGTAGTTAGTTAACTTTCAGCTCTACATCGGGACGTGCGTTGGGCGCTACGTCGGGACGTGCGTTGGGCGCTACGTCGGGATTTAGCTTACTTTCAGCTCTACGTCGGGACGTGCGTTGGGCTCTACGTAGGGATTTAGCTTACTTTAAGCTCTACGTCGGGACGTGCGTTGGGCTCTACGTCGGGACGTGCGCTGGCCTCTACGTCGGGACGTGCGCTGGCCTCTACGTCGGGACGTGCGCTGGCGTCTACGTCGGGACGTGCGATGGCCTCTACGTCGGGATTTAGCTTACTTTCAGCTCTACGTCGGGACGTGCCTTGGCCTGTACGTCTGGACGTGCGTTGGGCTCTACGTCGGGATTTAGCTTACTTTCAGCTCTACGTCGGGACGTGCGTTGGCCTCTACGTTGGGATTTAGCTTACTTTCAGCTCTACGTCGGGACGTCCGTTGGCCTCTACGTCGGGATTTAGCTTACTTTCAGCTCTACGTCGGGACGTGCGTTGGGCTCTACGTCGGGACATGCGTTGTGCTCTACGTCGGGACGTGCGTTGGGCTCTACGTCGGGATTTAGCTAACTTTCAGCTCTACGTCGGGACGTGCGTTGGGCTCTACGTCGGGACGTGCGTTGGGCTCTACGTCGGGACGTGCGTTGGGCTCTACGTCGGGATTTAGCTTACTTTCAGCTCTACGTCGGGACGTGCGTTGGGCTCTACGTCGGGACGTACGTTGGGCTCTACGTCGGGATTTAGCTTACTTTCAGCTCTACGTCGGGACGTGCGTTGGGCTCTACGTCGGGATTTAGCTTACTTTCAGGTCTACGTCGGGATGTGCGTTGGGCTCTACGTCGGGACATGCTTTGGGATATACGTCGGGACGTGCGCTGGGCTCTAAGTCGGGACGTGCGTTGGGCTCTACGTCGGGACGTGCGTTGGGCTCTACGTCTGTAGTTAGCTAACTTTCAGCTCTACGTCGGGACGTGCGTTGGGCTCTACGTTGGGACTTTCGTTGGGCTCTACGTCGGGACTTGCGTTGGGCTCTACGTCGGGACGTGCGTTGGGCTCTACATCTGTAGTTAGCTAACTTTCAGCTCTACGTCGGGACGTGCGTTGGGCTCTACGTCTGTAGTTAGCTAAGTTTCAGCTCTACGTCGGGACGTGCGTTTGGCGCTACGTCGGGACGTGCGTTGGTCTCTACGTCGGGACGTGCGTTGGCCTCTACGTCTGGATTTAGCTTACTTTCAGCTCTACGTCGGGACGTGCTGTGGGCGCCACGTCGGGACGTGCGTTGGGCGCTACGTCGGGACGTGTGTTGGGCGCTGCTTCGGGAAGTGCGTTGGGCGCTACGTCGGGATTTAGCTTACTTTCAGCTCTACATCGGGACGTGCGTTGGGCTCTACGTCGGGACGTGCGTTGGGCTCTACGTCGGGACGTGCGTTGGGCTCTACGTCGGGACATGCGTTGGCCTCTACGTCGGGACATGCGTTGGCCTCTACGTCGGGATTTAGCTTACTTTCAGCTCTACGTCGGGACGTGCGTTGGCCTCTACGTCGGGACGTGCGTTGGCCTCTACGTCGGGATTTAGCTTACTTTCAACTCTACGTCGGGACGTGCTTTGGCCTCTACGTCGGGACGTGCGTTGGCCTCTACGTTGGGATTTAGCTTACTTTCAGCTCTACGTCGGGACGTGCGTTTGGCTCTACGTCGGGACGTGCGTTGGACTCTACGTCGGGACACGCGTTGGGCTCTACGTCGGGACGCGCGTTGGGCTCTACGTCTGTAGTTAGCTAACTTTCAGCTCTACGTCGGGATGTGCGTTGGGCTCTACGTCTGTAGTTAGTTAACTTTCAGCTCTACATCGGGACGTGCGTTGGGCGCTACGTCGGGACGTGCGTTGGGCGCTACGTCGGGATTTAGCTTACTTTCAGCTCTACGTCGGGACGTGCATTGGGCTCTACGTCGGGACGTGCGTTGGGCTCTACGTAGGGATTTAGCTTACTTTAAGCTCTACGTCGGGACGTGCGTTGGGCTCTACGTCGGGACGTGCGCTGGCCTCTACGTCGGGACGTGCGCTGGCCTCTACGTCGGGACGTGCGCTGGCCTCTACATCGGGACGTGCTTTGGCCTCTACGTCGGGACGTGCGTTGGCCTCTACGTCGGGACGTGCGTTGGCCTCTACGTCGGGATTTAGCTTACTTTCAGCTCTACGTCGGGACGTGCGTTGGGCGCTACGTCGGGACGTGCGTTGGGCGCTAGTTCGGGACGTGCGTTGGGCGCTACGTCGGGATTTAGCTTACTTTCAGCTCTACGTCGGGACGTGCGTTGGGCTCTACGTCGGGACGTGCGTTGGACTCTACGTCGGGACGTGCGTTGGCCTCTACGTCGGGATTTAGCTTACTTTCAGCTCTACGTCGGGACGTGCGTTGGGCTCTACGTCGGGACGTGCGTTGGCCTCTACGTCGGGATTTAGCTTACTTTCAGCTCTACGTCGGGACGTGCGTTGGCCTCTACGTCGGGACGTGCGTTGGCCTCTACGTCGGGATTTAGCTTACTTTCAGCTCTACGTCGGGACGTGCGTTGGCCTCTACGTCGGGACGTGCGTTGGCCTCTACGTCGGGATTTAGCTTACTTTCAGCTCTACGTCGGGACGTGCGTTGGGCTCTACGTAGGGACGTGCGTTGGGCTCTACGTCGGGAAGTGTGTTGGGCTCTACGTCGGGATTTAGCTTACTTTAAGCTCTACGTCGGGACGTGCGCTGGCCTCTACGTCGGGACGTGCGCTGGCCTCTACGTCGGGACGTCCGCTGGCCTCTACGTCGGGACGTGCGCTGGCCTCTACGTCGGGACGTGCGTTGGCCTTAACGTCGAGACATGCTTTGGGCTCTACGTCGGGACGTGCGTTGGGCTCTACGTCGGGATTTAGCTTACTTTCAGCTCTACGTCGGGACGTGCGTTGGGCTCTACGTCGGGACGTGCGTTGGGCTCTACGTCGGGACGTGCGTTGGCCTCTACGTCGGGATTTAGCTTACTTTCAGCTCTACGTCGGGACGTGCGTTGGGCGCTACGTCGGGACGTGCGTTGGGCGCTACGTCGGGACGTATGTTGGGCGATACTTCGGGACGTGCGTTGGGCGCTACGTCGGGATTTAGCTTACTTTCAGCTCTACGTCGGGACGTGCGTTGGGCTCTATGTCGGGACGTGCGTTGGGCTCTACGTCGGGAAGTGTGTTGGGCTCTACGTCGGGATTTAGCTTACTTTAAGCTCTACGTCGGGACGTGCGCTGGCCTCTACGTCGGGACGTGCGCTGGCCTCTACGTCGGGACGTGCGCTGGCCTCTACGTCGGGACGTGCGCTGGCCTCTACGTCGGGACGTGCGTTGGCCTTAACGTCGAGACATGCTTTGGGCTCTACGTCGGGACGTGCGTTGGGCTCTACGTCGGGATTTAGCTTACTTTCAGCTCTACGTCGGGACGTGCGTTGGGCTCTACGTCGGGACGTGCGTTGGGCTCTACGTCGGGACGTGCGTTGGCCTCTACGTCGGGATTTAGCTTACTTTCAGCTCTACGTCGGGACGTGCGTTGGGCGCTACGTCGGGACGTGCGTTGGGCGCTACGTCGGGACGTATGTTGGGCGATACTTCGGGACGTGCGTTGGGCGCTACGTCGGGATTTAGCTTACTTTCAGCTCTACGTCGGGACGTGCGTTGGGCTCTATGTCGGGACGTGCGTTGGGCTCTACGTCGGGACGTGCGTTGGGCTCTACGTCGGGACGTGCGTTGGGCTCTACGTCGGGATTTAGCTTACTTTCAGCTCTACGTCGGGACGTGCGTTGGCCTCTACGTCGGGACGTGCGTTGGCCTCTACGTCAGGATTTAGCTTACTTTCAGCTCTACGTCGGGACGTGCGTTTGGCTCTACGTCGGGACGTGCGTTGGGCGCTACGTCGGGATTTAACTTACTTTCAGCTCTAAGTCGGGACGTGCGTTGGGCTCTACGTCGGGACATGCGTTGGGCTCTACGTCGGGATGTGCGTTGGTCTCTAGGTCTGTAGTTAGCTAACTTTCAGCTCTACGTCGGGACGTGCTTTGGGCTCTACGTCGGGACGTGCGTTGGGCTCTACGTCGGGACGTGCGTTGGGCTCTACGTCGGGATTTAGCTTGCTTTCAGCTCTACGTCGGGACGTGCGTTGGGCTCTACGTCGGGACGTGCGTTGGGCTCTACGTCGGGACGTGCGTTGGGCTCTACGTCGGGACGTGCGTTGGGCTCTACGTCGGGATTTAGCTTACTTTCAGCTCTACGTCGGGACGTGCGTTGGCCTCTACGTCGGGACGTGCGTTGGGCTCTACGTCGGGATTTAGCTTACTTTCAGCTCTACGTCGGGACGTGCGTTGGTCTCTACGTCGGGACGTGCGTTGGGCGCTACGTCGGGATTTAACTTACTTTCAGCTCTACGTCGGGACGTGCGTTGGGCTCTACGTCGGGACATGCGTTGGGCTCTACGTCGGGACGTGCGTTGGTCTCTACGTCTGTAGTTAGCTAACTTTCAGCTCTACGTCGGGACGTGCGTTGGGCTCTACGTCGGGACGTGCGTTGGGCTCTACGTCGGGACGTGCGTTGGGCTCTACGTCGGGATTTAGCTTGCTTTCAGCTCTACGTCGGGACGTGTGTTGGGCTCTACGTCGGGACGTGCGTTGGGCTCTACGTCGGGATTTAGCTTACTTTCAGGTCTACGTCGGGATGTGCGTTGGGCTCTACGTCGGGACATGCTTTTGGATATACGTCGGGACGTGCGCTGGGCTCTACGTCGGGACGTGCTTTGGGCTCTACGTCGGGACGTGCGTTGGGCTCTACGTCTGTAGTTAGCTAACTTTCAGCTCTACGTCGGGACGTGCGTTGGGCTCTACGTTGGGACTTTCGTTGGGCTCTACGTTGGGACGTGCGTTGGGCTCTACGTCGGGACGTGCGTTGGGCTCTACATCTGTAGTTAGCTAACTTTCAGCTCTACGTCGGGACGGGCGTTGGGCTCTACGTCGGGACGTGCGTTGGGCTCTACGTCGGGATTTAGCTTACTTTCAGCTCTACGTCGGGACGTGCGTTGTGCTCTACGTCGGGACGTGCGTTGAGCTCTACGTCGGGACGTGCGTTGGGCTCTACGTCGGGATTTAGCTTACTTTCAGCTCTACGTCGGGACGTGCGTTGGGCGCTACGTCGGGACGTGCGTTGGGCGCTACGTCGGGATTTAGCTTACTTTCAGCTCTATGTCGGGACGTGCGTTGGGCTCTCTATGTCGGGACGTGCGGTGGGCTCTACGTTGGGACGTGCGTTGGGCTCTACGTCGGGACGTGCGTTGGGCTCTACGTCGGGACCTGCGTTGGGCTCTACGTCGGGACCTGCGTTGGGCTCTACGTCGGGATTTAGCTTACTTTCAGGTCTACGTCGGGACATGCGTTGGCCTCTACGTCGGGACGTGCGTTGGCCTCTACGTCGGGATTTAGCTTACTTTCAGCTCTACGTCGGGAAGTGCGTTGGCCTCTACGTCGGGACGTGCATTGGGCTCTACGTCGGGATTTAGCTTACTTTCAGCTCTACGTCGGGACGTGTGTTGGGCTCTACGTCGGGATTTAGCTTACTTTCAGCTCTACGTCGGGACGTGCGTTGGCCTCTACGTCGGGACGTGCGTTGGCCTCTACGTCGGTATTTAGCTTACTTTCAGCTCTACGTCGGGACGTGCGTTGGCCTCTACGTCGGGACGTGCGTTGGCCTCTACGTCGGGATTTAGCCTACTTTCAGCTCTACGTCGGGACGTGTGTTGGGCTCTACGTCGGGATTTAGCTTACTTTTAGCTCTACGTCGGGACGTGCGTTGGGCTCTACGTCGGGACGTGCGTTGGGCTCTACGTCGGGACGTGCGTTGGGCTCTACGTCTGTAGTTAGCTAACTTTCAGCTCTACGTCGGGACGTGCGTTGGGCTCTACGTCGGGATTTAGCTTACTTTAAGCTCTACGTCGGGACGTGCGTTGGGCTCTACGTCGGGACGTGCGCTGGCCTCTACGTCGGGACGTGCGCTGGCCTCTACGTCGGCACGTGCGCTGGCCTCTACGTCGGGACGTGCGTTGGCCTTAACGTCGGGATTTAGCTTACTTTCAGCTCTACGTCGGGACATGCCTTGGCCTGTACGTCGGGACGTGCGTTGGCCTCTACGTCGGGATTTAGCTTACTTACAGCTCTACGTCGGGACGTGCGTTGGGCTCTACGTGGGGATTTAGCTTACTTTCAGCTCTACGTTGGGACGTGCGTTGGGTTCTACGTCGGGACGTGCGTTGGCCTCTACGTCGGGACGTGCGTTGGGCTCTACGTCTGTAGTTAGCTAACTTTCAGCTCTACGTCGGGACGTGCGTTGGGCTCTACGTCGGGACGTGCGTTGGGCTCTACGTCGGGATTTAGCTTACTTTCAGCTCTATGTTGGGACGTGCGTTGGGCTCTACGTCGGGATTTAGCTTACTTTCAGCTCTACGTCGGGACGTGCGTTGGGCTCTACGTCTGTAGTTAGCTAATTTCAGCTCTACGTCGGGACGTGCGTTGGGCTCTACGTCTGTAATTAGCTAACTTTCAGCTCTACGTCGGGACGTGCGTTGGGCGCTACGTCGGGACGTGCGTTGGGCTCTACGTCGGGACGTGCGTTGGGCTCTACGTCGGGATTTAGCTTACTTTCAGCTCTACGTCGGAACGTGCGTTGGCCTCTACGTCGGGACGTGCGTTGGCCTCTACGTCGGGATTTAGCTTACTTTCAGCTCTAAGTCGGGACGTGCGTTGGGTGCTACGTCGGGACGTGCGTTGGGCGCTACTTCGGGACGTGCGTTGGCCTCTACGTCGGGATTTAGCTTACTTTCAGCTCTACGTCGGGACGTGCGTTGGGCTCTACGTCGGGACGTGCGTTGGGCTCTACGTCGGGACGTGCGTTGGGCTCTACATCTGTAGTTAGCTAACTTTCAGCTCTACGTCGGGACGTGCGTTGGGCTCTACGTCTGTAGTTAGCTAATTTCAGCTCTACGTCGGGACGTGCGTTGGGCTCTACGTCTGTAGTTAGCTAACTTTCAGCTCTATGTCGGGACGTGCGTTGGGCGCTACGTCGGGACGTGCGTTGGGCTCTACGTCGCGACGTGCGTTGGGCTCTACGTCGGGATTTAGCTTACTTTCAGCTCTACGTCGGGACGTGCGTTGGGCGCTACGTCGGGACGTGCGTTGTCCTCTACGTCGGGACGTGCGTTGGCCTCTAAGTCTGGACGTGCGTTGGCCTCTACTTCGGGACGTGCATTGGCCTCTACGTCGGGATTTAGCTTACTTTCAGCTCTACGTCGGGACGTGCGTTGGGCGCTACATCGGGACGTGCGTTGGGCGCTACTTCGGGACGTGCGTTGGGCGCTACGTCGGGATTTAGCTTACTTTCAGCTCTACGTCGGGACGTGCGTTGGGCTCTACGTCGGGACGTGCGTTGGGCTCTACGTCGGGACGTGCGTTGGGCTCTACGTCGGGACGTGCGTTGGGCTCTACGTCGGGATTTAGCTTACTTTCAGCTCTACGTCGGGACGTGCGTTGGCCTCTACGTCGGGATTTAGCTTACTTTCAGCTCTACGTCGGGACGTGCGTTGGCCTCTACGTCGGGACGTGCGTTGGGCTCTACGTCGGGATTTATCTTACTTTCAGCTCTACGTCGGGACGTGTGTTGGGCTCTACGTCGGGATTTAGCTTACTTTCAGCTCTACGTCAGGACGTGCGTTGGGCTCTACGTCGGGACGTGCGTTGGGCTCTACGTCGGGACGTGCGTTGGGCTCTACGTCTGTAGTTAGCTAACTTTCAGCTCTACGTCGGAACGTGTGTTGGGCTCTACGTCGGGACGTGCGTTGGGCTCTACGTCGGGATTTAGCTTACTTTCAGCTCTACGTCGGGACGTGCGTTGGGCTCTACGTCGGGACGTGTGTTGGGCTCTACGTCGGGACGTGCGTTGGGCTCTACGTCTGTAGTTAGCTAACTTTCTGCTCTACGTCGGGACGTGCGTTGGGCTCTACGTTTGTAGTTAGCTAACTTTCAGCTCTATGTCGGGACGTGCGTTGGGCGCTACGTCGGGACTTGCGTTGGGCTCTACGTCGGGACGTGCGTTGGGCTCTACGTCGGGATTTAGTTTACTTTCAGCTCTACGTCGGGACGTGCGTTGGCCTCTACGTCGGGACGTGCGTTGGCCTCTACGTCGGGATTTAGTTTCTTTCAGCTCTACGTCGGGACGTGCGTTGGCCTCTACGTCGGGACGTGCGTTGGGCTCTATGTCGGGATTTAGCTTACTTTCAGCTCTACGTCGGGACGTGCGTTGGGCTCTACGTCGGGACATGCGTTGGGCTCTACGTCGGGACGTGCGTTGGTCTCTACGTCTGTAGTTAGCTAACTTTCAGCTCTACGCCGGGACGTGCGTTGGGCTCTACGTCGGGACGTGCGTTGGGCTCTACGTCGGGACGTGCGTTGGGCTCTACGTCGGGACGTGCGTTGGGCTCTACGTCGGGACGTGCGTTGGGCTCTACGTCGGGATTTAGCTTACTTTCAGGTCTACGTCGGGACGTGCGTTGGGCTCTACGTCGGGACATGTTTTGGGATATACGTCGGGACGTGCGCTCGGCTCTACGTCGGGACGTGCGCTCGGCTCTACGTCGGGACGTGCGTTGGGCTCTACGTCGGGACGTGCGTTGGGCTTTACGTCTGTAGTTAGCTAACTTTCAGCTCTATGTCGATACGTGCGTTGGGCTCTATGTTGGGACTTTCGTTGGGCTCTACGTTGGGACGTGCGTTGGGCTCTACGTCGGGACGTGCGTTGGGCTCTACATCTGTAGTTAGCTAACTTTCAGCTCTACGTCGGGACGTGCGTTGGGCTCTACGTCTGTAGTTAGCTAACTTTCAGCTCTACGTCGGGATGTGCGTTGGGCTCTAGGTCGGGACGTGCGTTGGGCTCTACGTCGAGACGTGCGTTGGGCTCTACGTCGGGATTTAGCTTACTTACAGCTCTACGTCGGGACGTGCGTTGGGCTCTACGTTGGGACGTGCGTTGGCCTCTACGTCGGGACGTGCGTTGGCCTCTACGTCGGGATTTAGCTTACTTTCAGCTCTACGTCGGGACGTGCGTTGGCCGCTACGTCGGGACGTGCGTTGGGCGCTACTTCGGGACGTGCCTTGGGCGCTACGTCGGGATTTAGCTTACTTTCAGCTCTACGTCGGGACGTACGTTGGGCTCTCTATGTCGGGACGTGCGGTGGGCTCTACGTTGGGACATGCGTTGGGTTCTACGTCGGGACGTGCGTTGGGTTCTACGTCGGGACGTGCGTTGGGCTCTACGTCGGGACGTGCGTTGGGCTCTACGTCGGGATGTGCGTTGGGCTCTACGTCGGGATTTAGCTTACTTTCAGCTCTACGTCGGGACGTGCGTTGGCCTCTACGTCGGGACGTGCGTTGGCCTCTAAGACGGGATTTAGCTTACTTTCAGCTCTACGTCGGGACGTGTGTTGGGCTCTACGTCGGGATTTAGCTTACTTTCAACTCTACGTCGGGACGTGCGTTGGGCTCTACGTCGGGACGTGCGTTGGCCTCTACGTCGGGATTTAGCTTACTTTCAGCTGTACGTCGGGACGTGTGTTAAGCTCTACGTCGGGATTTACCTTACTTTCAGCTCTACGTCGGGACGTGTGTTGGGCTCTACGTCGGGACGTGCGTTGGGCTCTACGTCGGGATTTAGCTTACTTTCAGCTCTACGTCGGGACGTGCGTTGGCCTCTACGTCGGGACGTGCGTTGGCCTCTTCGTCGGGATTTAGCTTACTTTCAGGTCTACGTCGGGACGTGTGTTGGGCTCTACGTCGGGATTTAGCTTACTTTAAGCTCTACGTCGGGACGTGCGTTGGGCTCTACGTCGGGACGTGCGCTGGCCTCTACGTCGGGACGTGCGCTGGCCTCTACGTCGGGACGTGCGTTCGCCTTAACGTCGGGATTTAGCTTACTTTCAGCTCTACGTCGGGACGTGCCTTGGCCTGTACGTCGGGACGTGCGTTGGCCTCTACGTCGGGGTTTAGCTTACTTACAGCTCTACGTCGGGACGTGCATTGGGCTCTAAGTCGGGATTTAGCTTACTTTCAGCTCTACGTCGGGACGTGCGTTGGGCTCTACGTCGGGACGTGCGTTGGGCTCTACGTCGGGATTTAGCTAACTTTCAGCTCTACGTCGGGACGTGCGTTGGGCTCTACGTCGGGACGTGCGTTGGGCTCTACGTCGGGACGTGCGTTGGGCTCTACGTCGGGATTTAGCTTACTTTCAGCTCTATGTTGGGACGTGCGTTGGCCTCTACGTCGGGATTTAGCTTACTTTCAGCTCTACGTCGGGACGTGCGTTGGGCTCTACGTCTGTAGTTAGCTAATTTCAGCTCTACGTCGGGACGTGCGTTGGGCTCTACGTCTGTAGTTAGCTAACTTTCAGCTCTACGTCGGGACGTGCGTTGGGCGCTACGTCGGGACGTGCGTTGGGCTCTACGTCGGGACGTGCGTTGGGGTCTACGTCGGGATGTAGCTTACTTTCAGCTCTACGTCAGGACGTGCGTTGGCCTCTACGTCGGGACGTGCGTTGTCCTCTACGTCGGGACGTGCGTTGGCCTCTACGTCGGGACGTGCGTTGGCCTCTACTTTGGGACGTGCGTTGGCCTCTACGTCGGGATTTAGCTTACTTTCAGCTCTACGTCGGGACGTGCGTTGGCCTCTACGTCGGGACGTGCGTTGGCCTCTACGTCGGGATTTAGCTTACTTTCAGCTCTACGTCGGGACGTGCGTTGGGCTCTACGTAGGGACGTGCGTTGGGCTCTACGTCGGGATTTAGCTTACTTTAAGCTCTACGTCGGGACGTGCGCTGGCCTCTACGTCGGGACGTGCGCTGGCCTCTACGTCGGGACGTCCGCTGGCCTCTACGTTGGGACGTGCGCTGGCCTCTACGTCGGGACGTGCGTTGGCCTTAACGTCGGGACATGCTTTGGGCTCTACGTCGGGACGTGCGTTGGGCTCTACGTCGGGATTTAGCTTACTTTCAGCTCTACGTCGGGACGTGCGAAGGGCTCTACGTCGGGACGTGCGTTGGGCTCTACGTCGGGACGTGCGTTGGCCTCTACGTCGGGATTTAGCTTACTTTCAGCTCTACGTCGGGACGTGCGTTGGGCGCTACGTCGGGACGTGCGTTGGGCGCTACGTCGGGACGTGTGTTGGGCGCTACTTCGGGACGTGCATTGGGCGCTACGTCGGGATTTAGCTTACTTTCAGCTCTACGTCGGGACGTGCGTTGGGCTCTATGTCGGGACGTGCGTTGGGCTCTACGTCGGGACGTGCGTTGGGCTCTACGTCGGGATTTATCTTACTTTCAGCTCTACGTCGGGACGTGCGTTGGCCTCTACGTCGGGACGTGCGTTGGCCTCTACGTCAGGATTTAGCTTACTTTCAGCTCTACGTCGGGACGTGCGTTTGGCTCTACGTCGGGACGTGCGTTGGGCGCTACGTCGGGATTTAACTACTTTCAGCTCTACGTCGGGACGTGCGTTGGGCTCTACGTCGGGACATGCGTTGGGCTCTACGTCGGGATGTGCGTTGGTCTCTAGGTCTGTAGTTAGCTAACTTTCAGCTCTACGTCGGGACGTGCGTTGGGCTCTACGTCGGGACGTGCGTTGGGCTCTACGTCGGGATTTAGCTTGCTTTCAGCTCTACGTCGGGACGTGCGTTGGGCTCTATGTCGGGACGTGCGTTGGGCTCTACGTCGGGACGTGCGTTGGGCTCTACGTCGGGACGTGCGTTGGGCTCTACGTCGGGATTTAGCTTACTTTCAGCTCTACGTCGGGACGTGCGTTGGCCTCTACGTCGGGACGTGCGTTGGCCTCTACGTCGGGATTTAGCTTACTTTCAGCTCTACGTCGGGACGTGCGTTGGGCGCTACGTCGGGATTTAACTTACTTTCAGCTCTACGTCGGGACGTGCGTTGGGCTCTACGTCGGGACATGCGTTGGGCTCTACGTCGGGACGTGCGTTGGTCTCTACGTCTGTAGTTAGCTAACTTTCAGCTCTACGTCGGGACGTGCGTTGGGCTCTACGTCGGGACGTGCGTTGGGCTCTACGTCGGGACGTGCGTTGGGCTCTACGTCGGGACGTGCGTTGGGCTCTACGTCGGGATTTAGCTTGCTTTCAGCTCTACGTCGGGACGTGTGTTGGGCTCTACGTCGGGACGTGCGTTGGGCTCTACGTCGGGATTTAGCTTACTTTCAGGTCTACGTCGGGACGTGCGTTGGGCTCTACGTCGGGACATGCTTTTGGATATACGTCGGGACGTGCGCTGGGCTCTACGTCGGGACGTGCTTTGGGCTCTACGTCGGGACGTGCGTTGGGCTCTACGTCTGTAGTTAGCTAACTTTCAGCTCTACGTCGGGACGTGCGTTGGGCTCTACGTTGGGACTTTCGTTGGGCTCTACGTTGGGACGTGCGTTGGGCTCTACGTCGGGACGTGCGTTGGGCTCTACGTCTGTAGTTAGCTAACTTTCAGCTCTACGTCGGGACGGGCGTTGGGCTCTACGTCGGGACGTGCGTTGGGCTCTACGTCGGGATTTAGCTTACTTTCAGCTCTACGTCATGACGTGCGTTGGGCTCTACGTCGGGACGTGCGTTGAGCTCTACGTCGGGACGTGCGTTGGCCTCTACGTCGGGATTTAGCTTACTTTCAGCTCTACGTCGGGACGTGCGTTGGGCGCTACGTCGGGATTTAGCTTACTTTCAGGTCTACGTCGGGACATGCGTTGGCCTCTACGTCGGGACGTGCGTTGGCCTCTACGTCGGGATTTAGCTTACTTTCAGCTCTACGTCGGGACGTGCGTTGGCCTCTACGTCGGGACGTGCATTGGGCTCTACGTCGGGATTTAGCTTACTTTCAGCTCGACGTCGGGACGTGTGTTGGGCTCTACGTCGGGATTTAGCTTACTTTCAGCTCTACGTCGGGACGAGCGTTGGCCTCTACGTCGGGACGTGCGTTGGCCTCTACGTCGGTATTTAGCTTAATTTCAGCTCTACGTCGGGACGTGCGTTGGCCTCTACGTCGGGACGTGCGTTGGCCTCTACGTCGGGATTTAGCCTACTTTCAGCTCTACGTCGGGACGTGTGTTGGGCTCTACGTCGGGATTTAGCTTACTTTTAGCTCTACGTCGGTACGTGCGTTGGGCTCTACGTCGGGACGTGCGTTGGGCTCTACGTCGGGACGTGCGTTGGGCTCTACGTCTGTAGTTAGCTAACTTTCAGCTCTACGTCGGGACGTGCGTTGGGCTCTACGTCGGGACGTGCGTTGGGCTCTACGTCGGGATTTAGCTTACTTTCAGCTCTATGTTGGGACGTGCGTTGGGCTCTACGTCGGGATTTAGCTTACTTTCAGCTCTACGTCGGGACGTGTGTTGGGCTCTACGTCTGTAGTTAGCTAATTTCAGCTCTACGTCGGAACGTGCGTTGGGCTCTACGTCTGTAATTAGCTAACTTTCAGCTCTACGTCGGGACGTGCGTTGGGCGCTACGTCGGGACGTGCGTTGGGCTCTACGTCGGGACGTGCGTTGGGCTCTACGTCGGGATTTAGCTTACTTTCAGCTCTACGTCGGGACGTGCGTTGGCCTCTACGTCGGGACGTGCGTTGTCCTCTACGTCGGGACGTGCGTTGGCCTCTACGTCGGGACGTGCGTTGGTCTCTACGTCGGGATTTAGCTTACTTTCAGCTCTAAGTCGGGACGTGCGTTGGGCGCTACGTCGGGACGTGCGTTGGGCGCTACTTCGGGACGTGCGTTGGGCGCTACGTCGGGATTTAGCTTACTTTCAGCTTTATGTTGGGACGTGCGTTGGCCTCTACGTCGGGATTTAGCTTAATTTCAGCTCTACGTCGGGACGTGCGTTGGGCTCTACGTCGGGACGTGCGTTGGGCTCTACGTCGGGACGTGCGTTGGGCTCTACATCTGTAGTTAGCTAACTTTCAGCTCTACGTCGGGACGTGCGTTGGGCTCTACGTCTGTAGTTAGCTAATTTCAGCTCTACGTCGGGACGTGCGTTGGGCTCTACGTCTGTAGTTAGCTAACTTTCAGCTCTATGTCGGGACGTGCGTTGGGCGCTACGTCGGGACGTGCGTTGGGCTCTACGTCGCGACGTGCGTTGGGCTCTACGTCGGGATTTAGCTTACTTTCAGCTCTACGTCGGGACGTGCGTTGGGCGCTACGTCGGGACGTGCGTTGTCCTCTACGTCGGGACGTGCGTTGGCCTCTAAGTCGGGACGTGCGTTGGGCTCTACGTCGGGACGTGCGTTGGGCTCTACGTCTGTAGTTAGCTAACTTTCAGCTCTACGTCGGGACGTGCGTTGGGCTCTATGTCGGGACGTGCGTTGGGCTCTACGTCGGGACGTGCGTTGGGCTCTACGTCTGTAGTTAGCTAACTTTCAGCTCTACGTCGGGACGTGCGTTGGGCTCTACGTCGGGACGTGCGTTGGGCTCTACGTCTGTAGTTAGCTAACTTTCTGCTCTACGTCGGGACGTGCGTTGGGCTCTACGTTTGTAGTTAGCTAACTTTCAGCTCTATGTCGGGACGTGCGTTGGGCGCTACGTCGGGACTTGCGTTGGGCTCTACGTCGGGACGTGCGTTGGGCTCTACGTCGGGATTTAGTTTACTTTCAGCTCTACGTCGGGACGTGCGTTGGCCTCTACGTCGGGACGTGCGTTGGCCTCTACGTCGGGATTTAGTTTCTTTCAGCTCTACGTCGGGACGTGCGTTGGCCTCTACATCGGGACGTGCGTTGGGCTCTACGTCGGGACATGCGGTGGGCTCTACGTCGGGACGTGCGTTGGTCTCTACGTCTGTAGTTAGCTAACTTTCAGCTCTACGTCGGGACGTGCGTTGGGCTCTACGTCGGGACGTGCGTTGGGCTCTACGTCGGGACGTGCGTTGGGCTCTACGTCGGGACGTGCGTTGGGCTCTACGTCGGGATTTAGCTTACTTTCAGCTCTACGTCGGGACGTGCGTTGGGCTCTACGTCGGGACGTGCGTTGGGCTCTACGTCGGGACGTGCGTTGGGCTCTACGTCGGGATTTAGCTTACTTTCAGGTCTACGTCGGGACGTGCGTTGGGCTCTACGTCGGGACATGTTTTGGGATATACGTCGGGACGTGCGCTCGGCTCTACGTCGGGACGTGCGTTGGGCTCTACGTTGGGACGTGCGTTGGGCTTTACGTCTGTAGTTAGCTAACTTTCAGCTCTATGTCGATACGTGCGTTGGGCTCTATGTTGGGACTTTCGTTGGGCTCTACGTTGGGACGTGCGTTGGGCTCTACGTCGGGACGTGCGTTGGGCTCTACATCTGTAGTTAGCTAACTTTCAGCTCTACGTCGGGACGTGCGTTGGGCTCTACGTCTGTAGTTAGCTAACTTTCAGCTCTACGTCGGGACGTGCGTTGGGCTCTAGGTCGGGACGTGCGTTGGGCTCTACGTCGAGACGTGCGTTGGGCTCTACGTCGGGATTTAGCTTACTTTCAGCTCTACGTCGGGACGTGCGTTGGGCTCTACGTCGGGACGTGCGTTGGCCTCTACGTCGGGACGTGCGTTGGCCTCTACGTCGGGATTTAGCTTATTTTCAGCTCTACGTCGGGACGTTCGTTGGGCGCTACGTCGGGACGTGCGTTGGGCGCTACTTCGGGACGTGCCTTGGGCGCTACGTCGGGATTTAGCTTACTTTCAGCTCTACGTCGGGACGTACGTTGGGCTCTCTATGTCGGGACGTGCGGTGGGCTCTACGTTGGGACGTGCGTTGGGCTCTACGTCGGGACGTGCGTTGGGCTCTACGTCGGGACCTGCGTTGGGCTCTACGTCGGGATTTAGCTTACTTTCAGGTCTACGTCGGGACATGCGTTGGGCTCTACGTCGGGATGTGCGTTGGGCTCTACGTCGGGATTTAGCTTACTTTCAGCTCTACGTCGGGACGTGCGTTGGCCTCTACGTCGGGACGTGCGTTGGCCTCTAAGTCGGGATTTAGCTTACTTTCAGCTCTACGTCGGGACGTGTGTTGGGCTCTACGTCGGGATTTAGCTTACTTTCAGCTCTACGTCGGGACGTGCGTTGGGCTCTACGTCGGGACGTGCGTTGGCCTCTACGTCGGGATTTAGCTTACTTACAGCTCTATGTCGGGACGTGTGTTGGGCTCTACGTCGGGATTTACCTTACTTTCAGCTCTACGTCGGGACGTGTGTTGGGCTCTACGTCGGGACGTGCGTTGGGCTCTACGTCGGGATTTAGCTTACTTTCAGCTCTACGTCGGGACGTGCGTTGGCCTCTACGTCGGGACGTGCGTTGGCCCGTACGTCGGTATTTAGCTTACTTTCAGCTCTACGTCGGGACGTGCGTTGGCCTCTACGTCGTGACGTGCGTTGGCCTCTTCGTCGGGATTTAGCTTACTTTCAGGTCTACGTCGGGACGTGTGTTGGGCTCTACGTCGGGATTTAGCTTACTTTAAGCTCTACGTCGGGACGTGCGTTGGGCTCTACGTCGGGACGTGCGCTGGCCTCTACGTCGGGACGTGCGCTGGTCTGTACGTCGGGACGTGCGTTGGCCTTAACGTCGGGATTTAGCTTACTTTCAGCTCTACGTCGGGACGTGCCTTGGCCTGTACGTCGGGACGTGCGTTGGCCTCTACGTCGGGATTTAGGTTACTTACAGCTCTACGTCGGGACGTGCATTGGGCTCTAAGTCGGGATTTAGCTTACTTTCAGCTCTACGTCGGGACGTGCGTTGGGCTCTACGTCGGGACGTGCGTTGGGCTCTACGTCGGGATTTAGCTAACTTTCAGCTCTACGTCGGGACGTGCGTTGGGCTCTACGTCGGGACGTGCGTTGGGCTCTACGTCGGGACGTGCGTTGGGCTCTACGTCGGGATTTAGCTTACTTTCAGCTCTATGTTGGGACGTGCGTTGGCCTCTACGTCGGGATTTAGCTTACTTTCAGCTCTACGTCGGGACGTGCGTTGGGCTCTACGTCGGGACGTGCGTTGGGCTCTACGTCGGGACGTGCGTTGGGCTCTACGTCGGGACGTTCGTTGGGCTCTACATCTGTAGTTAGCTAACTTTCAGCTGTACGTCGGGACGTGCGTTGGGCTCTACGTCTGTAGTTAACTAATTTCAGCTCTACGTCGGGACGTGCGTTGGGCTCTACGTCTGTAGTTAGCTAACTTTCAGCTCTACGTCGGGACGTGCGTTGGGCTCTACGTCGGGACGTGCGTTGGGCTCTACGTCGGGATTTAACTTACTTTCAGCTCTACGTCGGGACGTGCGTTGGGCGCTACGTCGGGACGTGCGTTGTCCTCTACGCCGGGACGTGCGTTGGCCTCTAAGTCGGGACGTGCGTTGGCCTCTAAGTCGGGACGTGCGTTGGCCTCTACGTCGGGACGTGCGTTGGCCTCTACGTCGGGATTTAGCTTACTTTCAGCTCTACGTCGGGACGTGCGTTGGGCGCTACGTCGGGACGTGCGTTGGGCGTTGCTTCGGGACATGCGTTGGGCGCTACGTCGGGATTTAGCTTACTTTCAGCTCTACGTCGGGACGTGCGTTGGGCTCTACGTTGGGACGTGCGGTGGGCTCTACGTCGGGACGTGCGTTGGGCTCTACGTCGGGATTTAGCTTACTTTCAGCTCTACGTCGGGACGTGCGTTGGCCTCTACGTCGGGACGTGCGTTGGCCTCTACGTCGGGATTTAGCTTACTTTCAGCTCTACGTCGGGACGTGTGTTGGGCTCTACGTCGGGATTTAGCTTACTTTCAGCTCTACGTCGGGACGTGCGTTGGGCTCTACGTCGGGACGTGCGTTGGGCTCTACGTCGGGACGTGCGTTGGGCTCTACGTCTGTAGTTAGCTAACTTTCAGCTCTACGTCGGGACGTGCGTTGGGCTCTACGTCGGGACGTGCGTTGGGCTCTACGTCGGGACGTGCGTTGGGCTCTACGTCTGTAGTTAGCTAACTTTCAGCTCTACGTCGGGACGTGCGTTGGCCTCTAAGTCGGGACGTGCGTTGGCCTCTACGTCGGGACGTTCGTTGGCCTCTACGTCGGGATTTAGCTTACTTTCAGCTCTACGTCGGGACGTGCGTTGGGCGCTACGTCGGGACGTGCGTTGGGCGTTGCTTCGGGACATGCGTTGGGCGCTACGTCGGGATTTAGCTTACTTTCAGCTCTACGTTGGGACGTGCGTTGGGCTCTACGTTGGGACGTGCGGTGGGCTCTACGTCGGGACGTGCGTTGGGCTCTACGTCGGGATTTATCTTACTTTCAGCTCTACGTCGGGACGTGCGTTGGCCTCTACTTCGGGACGTGCGTTGGCCTCTACTTCGGGATTTAGCTTACTTTCAGCTCTACGTCGGGACGTGCGTTGGCCTCTACGTCGGGACGTGCGTTGGCCTCTACGTCGGGATTTAGCTTACTTTCAGCTCTACGTCGGGACGTGTGTTGGGCTCTACGTCGGGATTTAGCTTACTTTCAGCTCTACGTCGGGACGTGCGTTGGGCTCTACGTCGGGACGTGCGTTGGGCTCTACGTCGGGACGTGCGTTGGGCTCTACGTCTGTAGTTAGCTAACTTTCAGCTCTATGTCGGGACGTGCGTTGGGCTCTATGTCGGGACGTGCGTTGGGCTCTACGTCGGGACATGCCTTGGGCTCTACGTCGGGATTTAGCTTACTTTCAGCTCTACGTCGGGACGTGCGTTGGGCTCTACGTCGGGACGTGCGTTGGGCTCTACGTCGGGACGTGCGTTGGGCTCTACGTCGGGACGTGCGTTGGGCTCTACGTCTGTAGTTAGCTAACTTTCAGCTCTACGTCGGGACGTGCGTTGGGCTCTACGTCGGGACGTGCGTTGGGCTCTACGTCGGGACGTGCGTTGGGCTCTACGTCTGTAGTTAGCTAACTTTCAGCTCTACGTCGGGACGTGCGTTGGCCTCTAAGTCGGGACGTGCGTTGGCCTCTACGTCGGGACGTTCGTTGGCCTCTACGTCGGGATTTAGCTTACTTTCAGCTCTACGTCGGGACGTGCGTTGGGCGCTACGTCGGGACGTGCGTTGGGCGTTGCTTCGGGACATGCGTTGGGCGCTACGTCGGGATTTAGCTTACTTTCAGCTCTACGTCGGGACGTGCGTTGGGCTCTACGTTGGGACGTGCGGTGGGCTCTACGTCGGGACGTGCGTTGGGCTCTACGTCGGGATTTATCTTACTTTCAGCTCTACGTCGGGACGTGCGTTGGCCTCTACTTCGGGACGTGCGTTGGCCTCTACTTCGGGATTTAGCTTACTTTCAGCTCTACGTCGGGACGTGCGTTGGCCTCTACGTCGGGACGTGCGTTGGCCTCTACGTCGGGATTTAGCTTACTTTCAGCTCTACGTCGGGACGTGTGTTGGGCTCTACGTCGGGATTTAGCTTACTTTCAGCTCTACGTCGGGACGTGCGTTGGGCTCTACGTCGGGACGTGCGTTGGGCTCTACGTCGGGACGTGCGTTGGGCTCTACGTCTGTAGTTAGCTAACTTTCAGCTCTATGTCGGGACGTGCGTTGGGCTCTATGTCGGGACGTGCGTTGGGCTCTACGTCGGGACATGCCTTGGGCTCTACGTCGGGATTTAGCTTACTTTCAGCTCTACGTCGGGACGTGCGTTGGGCTCCACGTCGGGACGTGCGTTGAGCTCTACGTCGGGACGTGCGTTGGGCTCTACGTCTGTAGTTAGCTAACTTTCTGCTCTACGTCGGGACGTGCGTTGGGCTCTACGTTTGTAGTTAGCTAACTTTCAGCTCTACGTCGGGACGTGCGTTGGGCTCTACGTCGGGACGTGCGTTGGGCTCTACGTCGGGACGTGCGTTGGGCTCTACGTTGGGATTTAGTTTACTTTCAGCTCTACGTCGGGACGTGCGTTGGCCTCTACGTCGGGACGTGCGTTGGGCTCTACGTCGGGACGTGCGTTGGGCTCTACGTCGGGACGCGCGTTGGGCTCTACGTCGGGACGCGCGTTGGGCTCTACGTCTGTAGTTAGCTAACTTTCAGCTCTACGTCGGGACGCGCGTTGGGCTCTTCGTCTGTAGTTAGCTAACTTTCAGCTCTACGTCGGGACGTGCGTTGGGCTCTACGTCGGGACGTGCGTTGGGCTCTAGGTCGGGACGTGCGTTGGGCTCTAGGTCGGGATTTAGCTTACCTTCAGGTCTACGTCGGGACGTGCGTTGGGCTCTACGTCGGGACGTGCGTTGGGCTCTACGTCGGGACGTGCGTTGGGCTCTACATCTGTAGTTAGCTAAGTTTCAGCTCTATGTCGGGACGTGCGTTGGGCTCTACGTCTGTAGTTAGCTAACTTTCAGCTCTACGTCGGGACGTGCGTTGGGCTCTACGTCGGGACGTGCGTTGGGCTCTACGTCTGTAGTTAGCTTACTTTCAGCTCTATGTCGGGACGTGCTTTGGGCTCTACGTCGGGATTTAGCTAACTTTCAGCTCTACGTCGGGACGTGCGTTGGGCTCTACATCTGTAGTTAGCTAACTTTCAGCTCTACGTCAAGACGTGCGTTGGGAGCTACGTCGGAACGTGCGTTGGGCTCTACGTCGGGACGTGCGTTGAGCTCTACGTCGGGACGTGCGTTGGGCTCTACGTCGGGATTTAGCTTACTTTCAGCTCTACGTCGGGACGTGCGTTGGGCTCTACGTCGGGACGTGCGTTGGCCTCTACGTCGGGATTTAGCTTACTTTCAGCTCTACGTCGGGACGTGCGTTGGGCGCTACGTCGGGACGTGCGTTGGGCGCTACTTCGGGACATGTGTTGGGCGCTATGTCGGGATTTAGCTTACTTTCAGCTCTACCTCGGGACGTGCGTTGGGCTCTATGTCGGGATGTGCGTTGGGCTCTACGTCAGGACGTGCGTTGGGCTCTACGTCGGGACGTGCGTTGGGCTCTACGTCGGGATTTAGCTTACTTTCAGCTCTACGTCGGGACGTGCGTTGGCCTCTACGTCGGGACGTGCGTTGGCCTCTACGTCGGGATTTAGCTTACTTTCAGCTCTACATCGGGACGTGCGTTGGCCTCTACGTCGGGACGTGCGTTGGCCTCTACGTCGGGATTTAGCTTACTTTCAGCTCTACGTCGGGACGTCCATTGGGCTCTACGTCGGGATTTAGCTTACTTTCAGCTCTACGTCGGGACGTGCGTTGGGCTCTAAGTCGGGACGTGCGTTGGGCTCTACGTCGGGATTTAGCTTACTTTAAGCTCTACGTCGGGACGTGCGTTGGGCTCTACGTCGGGACGTGCGTTGGGCTCTACGTCGGGACGTGCGTTGGGCTCTACGTCGGGATTTAGCTTACTTTCAGGTCTACGTCGGGACGTGCGTTGGGCTCTACGTCGGGACGTGCGTTGGGCTCTACGTCGGGACGTGCGTTGGGCTCTACGTCGGGATTTAGTTTACTTTCAGCTCTACGTCGGGACGTGCGTTGGCCTCTACGTCGGGACGTGCGTTGGGCTCTACGTCGGGACGTGCGTTGGCCTCTACGTCGGGACGTGCGTTGGCTTCTACGTCGGGATTTAGCTTACCTTCAGCTCTACGTCGCGACGTGCGTTGGGCTCTACGTCGGGACGCGCGTTGGGCTCTACGTCGGGACGCGCGTTGGGCTCTACGTCGGGACGCGCGTTGGGCTCTACGTCTGTAGTTAGCTAACTTTCAGCTCTACGTCGGGACGCGCGTTGGGCTCTTCGTCTGTAGTTAGCTAACTTTCAGCTCTACGTCGGGACACGCGTTGGGCTCTTCGTCTGTAGTTAGCTAACTTTCAGCTCTACGTCGGGACGTGCGTTGGGCTCTACGTCGGGACGTGCGTTGGGCTCTAGGTCGGGACGTGCGTTGGGCTCTAGGTCGGGATTTAGCTTACCTTCAGGTCTACGTCGGGACGTGCGTTGGGCTCTACGTCGGGACGTGCGTTGGGCTCTACGTCGGGACGTGCGTTGGGCTCTACGTCTGTAGTTAGCTAAGTTTCAGCTCTATGTCGGGACGTGCGTTGGGCTCTACGTCTGTAGTTAGCTAACTTTCAGCTCTACGTCGGGACGTGCGTTGGGCTCTACGTCGGGACGTGCGTTGGGCTGTACGTCGGGATTTAGCTAACTTTCAGCTCTACGTCGGGACGTGCGTTGGGCTCTACATCTGTAGTTAGCTAACTTTCAGCTCTACGTCAAGACATGCGTTGGGAGCTACGTCGGAACGTGCGTTGGGCTCTACGTCGGGACGTGCGTTGAGCTCTACGTCGGGACGTGCGTTGGGCTCTACGTCGGGATTTAGCTTACTTTCAGCTCTACGTCGGGACGTGCGTTGGGCTCTACGTCGGGACGTGCGTTGGCCTCTACGTCGGGATTTAGCTTACTTTCAGCTCTACGTCGGGACGTGCGTTGGGCGCTACGTCGGGACGTGCGTTGGGCGGTACGTCGGGACGTGCGTTGGGCGCTACTTCGGGACATGTGTTGGGCGCTATGTCGGGATTTAGCTTACTTTCAGCTCTACCTCGGGACGTGCGTTGGGCTCTATGTCGGGATGTGCGTTGGGCTCTACGTCAGGACGTGCGTTGGGCTCTACGTCGGGACGTGCGTTGGGCTCTACGTCGGGATTTAGCTTACTTTCAGATCTACGTCGGGACGTGCGTTGGCCTCTATGTCGGGACGTGCGTTGGCCTCTACGTCGGGATTTAGCTTACTTTCAGCTCTACATCGGGACGTGCGTTGGCCTCTACGTCGGGACGTGCGTTGGCCTCTACGTCGGGAATTAGCTTACTTTCAGCTCTACGTCGGGACGTCCGTTGGGCTCTACGTCGGGATTTAGCTTACTTTCAGGTCTACGTCGGGACGTGCGTTGGGCTCTAAGTCGGGACGTGCGTTGGGCTCTACGTCGGGATTTAGCTTACTTTAAGCTCTACGTCGGGACGTGCGTTGGGCTCTACGTCGGGACGTGCGTTGGGCTCTACGTCTGTAGTTAGCTAACTTTCTGCTCTACGTCGGGACGTGCGTTGGGCTCTACGTTTGTAGTTAGCTAACTTTCAGCTCTACGTCGGTACGTGCGTTGGGCTCTACGTCGGGACGTGCGTTGGGCTCTACGTCGGGACGTGCATTGGGCTCTACGTCGGGATTTAGTTTACTTTCAGCTCTACGTCGGGACGTGCGTTGGCCTCTACGTCGGGACGTGCGTTGGGCTCTACGTCGGGACGTGCGTTGGCCTCTACGTCGGGACGTGCGTTGGCTTCTACGTCGGGATTTAGCTTACCTTCAGCTCTACGTCGGGACGTGCATTGGGCTCTACGTCGGGACGTGCGTTGGGCTCTACGTCGGGACGCGCGTTGGGCTCTACGTCGGGACGCGCCTTGGGCTCTACGTCTGTAGTTAGCTAACTTTCAGCTCTACGTCGGGACGCGCGTTGGGCTCTTCGTCTGTAGTTAGCTAACTTTCAGCTCTACGTCGGGACGTGCGTTGGGCTCTACGTCGGGACGTGCGTTGGGCTCTAGGTCGGGACGTGCGTTGGGCTCTAGGTCGGGATTTAGCTTACCTTCAGGTCTACGTCGGGACGTGCGTTGGGCTCTACGTCGGGACGTGCGTTGGGCTCTACGTCGGGACGTGCGTTGGGCTCTACGTCTGTAGTTAGCTAACTTTCAGCTCTACGTCGGGACGTGCGTTGGGCTCTACGTCGGGACGTGCGTTGGGCTCTACGTCTGTAGTTAGCTTACTTTCAGCTCTATGTCGGGACGTGCGTTGGGCTCTACGTCGGGATTTAGCTAACTTTCAGAACTACGTCAAGACGTGCGTTGGGAGCTACGTCGGAACGTGCGTTGGGCTCTACGTCGGGACGTGCGTTGAGCTCTACGTCGGGACGTGCGTTGGGCTCTACGTCGGGACGTGCGTTGGGCTCTACATCTGTAGTTAGCTAAGTTTCAGCTCTATGTCGGGACGTGCGTTGGGCTCTACGTCTGTAGTTAGCTAACTTTCAGCTCTACGTCGGGACGTGCGTTGGGCTCTACGTCGGGACGTGCGTTGGGCTCTACGTCTGTAGTTAGCTTACTTTCAGCTCTACGTCGGGACGTGCGTTGGGCTCTACATCTGTAGTTAGCTATATTTCAGAACTACGTCAAGACGTGCGTTGGGAGCTACGTCGGAACGTGCGTTGGGCTCTACGTCGGGACGTGCGTTGAGCTCTACGTCGGGACGTGCGTTGGGCTCTACGTCGGGATTTAGCTTACTTTCAGCTCTACGTCGGGACGTGCGTTGGGCTCTACGTCGGGACGTGCGTTGGCCTCTACGTCGGGATTTAGCTTACTTTCAGCTCTACGTCGGGACGTGCGTTGGACGCTACGTCGGGACGTGCGTTGGGCGCTACGTCGGGACGTGCGTTGGGCGCTACGTCGGGACGTGCGTTGGGCGCTACTTCGGGACATGTGTTGGGCGCTATGTCGGGATTTAGCTTACTTTCAGCTCTACCTCGGGACGTGCGTTGGGCTCTATGTCGGGATGCGCGTTGGGCTCTAAGTCAGGACGTGCGTTGGGCTCTACGTCGGGACGTGCGTTGGGCTCTACGTCGGGATTTAGCTTACTTTCAGATCTACGTCGGGACGTGCGTTGGCCTCTACGTCGGGACGTGCGTTGGCCTCTACGTCGGGATTTAGCTTACTTTCAGCTCTACATCGGGACGTGCGTTGGCCTCTACGTCGGGACGTGCGTTGGCCTCTACGTCGGGATGTAGCTTACTTTCAGCTCTACGTCGGGACGTCCGTTGGGCTCTACGTCGGGGTTTAGCTTACTTTCAGCTCTACGTCGGGACGTGCGTTGGGCTCTAAGTCGGGACGTGCGTTGGGCTCTACGTCGGGATTTAGCTTACTTTCAGGTCTACGTCGGGACGTGCGTTGGGCTCTACGTCGGGACGTGCGTTGGGGTCTACGTCGGGACGTGCGTTGGGCTCTACATCGGGATTTAGCTTACTTTCAGGTCTACGTCGGGACGTGCGTTGGGCTCTACGTCGGGACGTGCGTTGGGCTCTACGTCGGGACGTGCGTTGGGCTCTACGTCGGGATTTAGCTTACTTTTCAGCTCTACGTCGGGACGTGCGTTGGCCTCTACGTCGGGACGTGCGTTGGCCTCTACGTCAGGACGTGCGTTGGCCTCTACGTCGGGATTTAGCTTACTTTCAGCTCTACGTCGGGACGTGCGTTGGATGCTACGTCGGGACGTGCATTGGGCGCTATGTCGGGACGTGCGTTGGGCGCTACTTCGGGACGTGCGTTGGGCGCTACGTTGGAATTTAGCTTACTTTCAGCTCTACGTCGGGATGTGCGTTGGGCTCTACGTCGGGACGTGCGTTGGGCTCTACGTCGGGACGTGCGTTGGGCTCTACGTCGGGAAGTGCGTTGGGCTCTATGTCGGGATTTAGCTTACTTTCAGCTCTACGTCGGGACGTGCGTTGGCCTCTACGTCGGCATTTAGCTTACTTTCAGCTCTACGTCGGTACGTGCGTTGGGCTCTACGTCGGGACGTGCGTTGGGCTCTACGTCGGGACGTGCGTTGGGCTCTACGTCGGGATTTAGCTTACTTTAAGCTCTACGTCGGGACGTGGGTTGGGCTCTACGTCGGGACGTGCGTTGGGCTCTACGTCGGGATTTAGCTTACTTTCAGGTCTACGTCGGGACGTGCGTTGGGCTCTACGTCGGGACGTGCGTTGGGCTCTACGTTGGGATTTAGCTTACTTTTCAGGTCTACGTCGGGACGTGCGTTGGGCTCTACGTCGGGACGTGCGTTGGGCTCTACGTCTGTAGTTAGCTTACTTTCAGCTCTACGTCGGGACGTGCATTGGGCTCTACGTCGGGACGTGCGTTGGGCTCTACGTCGGGACGTGCGTTGGGCTCTACGTCTGTAGTCAGCTAATTTTCAGCTCTACGTCGGGACGTGCGTTGGGCTCTACGTCGGGACGTGCGTTGGGCTCTACGTCGGGATTTAGCTTACTTTCAGCTCTACGTCGGGACGTGCGTTGGGCTCTACGTCGGGACGTGCGTTGGGCTCTACGTCGGGATTTAGCTTACTTTCAGCTCTACGTCGGGACGTGCATTGGCCTCTACGTCGGCATTTAGCTTACTTTCAGCTCTACGTCGGGACGTGCGTTGGGCTCTACGTCTGGAGGTGCGTTGGGCTCTACGTCGGGAGGTGCGTTGGGCTCTACGTCGGGACGTGCGTTGGGTTCTACGTCGGGACCTGCGTTGGGCTCTACGTCTGTAGTTAGCTAACTTTCTGCTCTACGTCGGGACGTGCGTTGGGCTCTACGTCTGTAGTTAGCTAACTTTCAGCTCTACGTCGGGACGTGCGTTGGGCTGTACGTCGGGACGTGCGTTGGGCTCTACGTTGGGACGTGCGTTGGGCTCTACGTCGGGATTTAGCTTACTTTCAGCTCTACGTCGGGACGTGCGTTGGCCTCTACGTCGGGACGTGCGTTGGGCGCTACGTCAGGACGTGCGTTGACCTCTACGTCGGGACGTGCGTTGGCCTCTACGTCGGGATTTAGCTTACTTTCAGCTCTACGTCGGGACGTGCGTTGGCCTCTACGTCGGGACGTGCGTTGGGCTCTACGTCGGGACACGCGTTGGGCTCTACGTCGGGACGCGCGTTGGGCTCTACGTCTGTAGTTAGCTAACTTTCAGCTCTACGTCGGGACGCGCGTTGGGCTCTTCGTCTGTAGTTAGCTAACTTTCAGCTCTACGTCGGGACGTGCGTTGGGCTCTACGTCGGGACGTGCTTTGGGCTCTACGTCGGGACGTGCGTTGGGCTCTACGTCGGGACGTGCGTTGGGCTCTACGTCGGGATTTAGCTTACTTTCAGGTCTACGTCGGGACGTGCGTTGGGCTCTACGTCGGGACGTGCGTTGGGCTCTACGTCGGGACGTGCTTTGGGCTCTACGTCGGGATTTAGCTTACTTTCAGCTCTACGTCGGGACGTGCGTTGGGCTCTACTTCGGGACGTGCGTTGGGCACTACGTCGGGACGTGCGTTGGCCTCTACGTCGGGATTTAGCTTTTTTTCAGGTCTACGTCGGGACGTGCGTTGGGCTCTACTTCGGGACGTGCGTTGGGCTCTACGTCGGGACGTGCGTTGGGCTCTACGTTGGGATTTAGCTTACTTTCAGCTCTACGTCGGGACGTGCGTTGGGCTCTACGTCGGGACGTGCGTTGGGCTCTACGTCGGGATTTAGCTTACTTTCAGCTCTACGTCGGGACGTGCGTTGGCCTCTACGTCGGGACGTGCGTTGGGCGCTACGTCGGGACGTGCGTTGGCCTCTACGTCGGGACGTGCGTTGGCCTCTACATCGGGATTTAGCTTACTTTCAGCTCTACGTCGGGACACGCGTTGGGCTCTACGTCGGGACGTGCGTTGGGCTCTACGTCGGGACACGCGTTGGGCTCTACGTCGGGACGCGCGTTGGGCTCTACGTCTGTAGTTAGCTAACTTTCAGCTCTACGTCGGGACGTGCGTTGGGCTCTATGTCGGGACGTGCGTTGGGCTCTACGTCGGGACGTGCGTTGGGCTCTACGTCGGGATTTAGCTTACTTTCAGCTCTACGTCGGGACGTGCGTTGGGCTCCACGTCGGGACGTGCGTTGGGCTCTACGTTGGGACGTGCGTTGGGCTCTACGTCGGGACGTGCGTTGGGCTCTACGTCGGGATTTAGCTTACTTTCAGCTCTACGTCGGGACGTGCGTTGGCCTCTACGTCGGGAAGTGCGTTGGCCTCTACGTCGGGATTTAGCTTACTTTCAGCTCTACATCGGGACGTGCGTTGGGCTCTACGTCGGGACGTGCGTTGGGCTCTACGTCGGGATTTAGCTTACTTTCAGCTCTACGTCGGGACGTGCGTTGGACTCTACGTCGGGACGTGCGTTGGGCTCTACGTCGGGACGTGCGTTGGGTTCTACGTCGGGACGTGCGTTGGGCTCTACGTCTGTAGTTTGCTAACTTTCAGCTCTACGTCGGGACGTGCGTTGGGCTCTACGTCGGGAAGTGCGTTGGGCTCTACGTCTGTAGTTTGGTAACTTTCAGCTCTACGTCGGGACGTGCGTTGGGCTCTACGTCGGGACGTGCATTGGGCTCTACGTCGGGACGTGCGTTGGGCTCTACGTCGGGATTTAGCTTACTTTAAGCTCTACGTCGGGACGTGCGTTGGGCTCTACGTCGGGACGTGCGTTGGGGTCTACGTCCGGACGTGCGTTGGGCTCTACGTCGGGATTTAGCTTACTTTCAGGTCTACGTCGGGACGTGCGTTGGCCTCTAAGTCGGGACGTGCGTTGGCCTCTACGTCGGGACGTGCGTTGGCCTCTACGTCGGGATTTAGCTTACTTTCAGCTCTACGTCGGGACGTGCGTTGGGCGCTACGTCGGGACGTGCGTTGGGCGCTAGGTCGGGACGTGCGTTGGGCGTTGCTTCGGGACGTGCGTTGGGCGCTACGTCGGGATTTAGCTTACTTTCAGCTCTACGTCGGGACGTGCGTTGGGCTCTACGTTGGGACGTGCGGTGGGCTCTACGTCGGGACGTGCGTTGGGCTCTACGTCGGGATTTAGCTTACTTTCAGCTCTACGTCGGGACGTGCGTTGGCCTCTACGTCGGGACGTGCGTTGGCCTCTACGTCGGGATTTAGCTTACTTTCAGCTCTACGTCGGGACGTGCGTTGGGCTCTACGTCGGGACGTGCGTTGGGCTCTACGTCGGGACGTGCGTTGGGCTCTACGTCTGTAGTTAGCTAACTTTCAGCTCTACGTCGGGACGTGCGTTGGGCTCTATGTCGGGACGTGCGTTGGGCTCTACGTCGGGACCTGCGTTGGGCTCTACGTCGGGATTTAGCTTACTTTCAGGTCTACGTCGGGACGTGCGTTGGGCTCCACGTCGGGACGTGCGTTGGGCTCTACGTCGGGACGTGCGTTGGGCTCTACGTTTGTAGTTAGCTAACTTTCAGCTCTACGTCGGGACGTGCGTTGGGCTCTACGTCGGGACGTGCGTTGGGCTCTACGTCTGTAGTTAGCTAACTTTCAGCTCTACGTCGGGACGTGCGTTGGGCTCTATGTCGGGACGTGCGTTGGGCTCTACGTCGGGACCTGCGTTGGGCTCTACGTCGGGATTTAGCTTACTTTCAGGTCTACGTCGGGACGTGCGTTGGGCTCCACGTCGGGACGTGCGTTGGGCTCTACGTCGGGACGTGCGTTGGGCTCTACGTTTGTAGTTAGCTAACTTTCAGCTCTACGTCGGGACGTGCGTTGGGCTCTACGTCGGGACGTGCGTTGGGCTCTACGTCGGGACGTGCGTTGGGCTCTACGTCGGGATTTAGTTTACTTTCAGCTCTACGTCGGGACGTGCGTTGGCCTCTACGTCGGGACGTGCGTTGGGCTCTACGTCGGGACGTGCGTTGGCCTCTACGTCTGGACGTGCGTTGGCTTCTACGTCGGGATTTAGCTTACCTTCAGCTCTACGTCGCGACGTGCGTTGCGCTCTACGTCGGGACACGCGTTGGGCTCTACGTCGGGACGCGCGTTGGGCTCTACGTCTGTAGTTAGCTAACTTTCAGCTCTACGTCGGGACGCGCGTTGGGCTCTTCGTCTGTAGTTAGCTAACTTTCAGCTCTACGTCGGGACGCGCGTTGGGCTCTTCGTCTGTAGTTAGCTAACTTTCAGCTCTACGTCGGGACGTGCGTTGGGCTCTACGTCGGGACGTGCGTTGGGCTCTAGGTCGGGATTTAGCTTACCTTCAGGTCTACGTCGGGACGTGCGTTGGGCTCTATGTCGGGACGTGCGTTGGGCTCTACGTCGGGACGTGCGTTGGGCTCTACGTCTGTAGTTAGCTTACTTTCAGCTCTATGTCGGGACGTGCGTTGGGCTCTACGTCTGTAGTTAGCTAACTTTCAGCTCTACGTCGGGACGTGCGTTGGGCTCTACATCTGTAGTTAGCTAACATTCAGCTCTACGTCAAGACGTGCGTTGGGCGCTACGTCGGAACGTGCGTTGGGCTCTACGTCGGGATTTAGCTTACTTTAAGCTCTACGTCGGGACGTCCGTTGGGCTCTACGTCGGGACGTGCGTTGGGGTCTACGTCGGGACGTGCGTTGGGCTCTACGTTGGGATTTAGCTTACTTTCAGCTCTACGTCGGGACGTGCGTTGGGCTCTAAGTCGGGACGTGCGTTGGGCTCTACGTCGGGATTTAGCTTACTTTAAGCTCTACGTCGGGACGTGCGTTGGGCTCTACGTCGGGACGTGCGTTGGGGTCTACGTCGGGACGTGCGTTGGGCTCTACGTCGGGATTTAGCTTACTTTCAGGTCTACGTCGGGACGTGCGTTGGGCTCTACGTCGGGACGTGCGTAGGGCTCTACGTCGGGACGTGCGTTGGGCTCTACGTCGGGATTTAGCTTACTTTTCAGCTCTACGTCGGGACGTGCGTTGGCCTCTACGTCGGGACGTGCGTTGGCCTCTACGTCAGGACGTGCGTTGGCCTCTACGTCGGGATTTAGCTTACTTTCAGCTCTACGTCGGGACGTGCGTTGGATGCTACGTCGGGACGTGCATTGGGCGCTACGTCGGGACGTGCGTTGGGCGCTACTTCGGGGCGTGCGTTGGGCGCTACGTTGGAATTTAGCTTACTTTCAGCTCTACGTCGGGATGTGCGTTGGGCTCTATGTCGGGATGTGCGTTGGGGTCTACGTTGGGACGTGCGTTGGGCTCTACGTTGGGATTTAGCTTACTTTCAGCTCTACGTCGGGACGTGCGTTGGGCTCTAAGTCGGGACGTGCGTTGGGCTCTACGTCGGGATTTAGCTTACTTTACGTCGGGACGTGCGTTGGGCTCTACGTCGGGACGTGCGTTGGGGTCTACGTCGGGACGTGCGTTGGGCTCTACGTCGGGACGTGCGTTGGGCTCTACGTCGGGATTTAGCTTACTTTTCAGCTCTACGTCGGGACGTGCGTTGGCCTCTACGTCGGGACGTGCGTTGGCCTCTACGTCAGGACGTGCGTTGGCCTCTACGTCGGGATTTAGCTTACTTTCAGCTCTAAGTCGGGACGTGCGTTGGATGCTACGTCGGGACGTGCATTGGGCGCTACGTCGGGACGTGCGTTGGGCGCTACTTCGGGACATGCGTTGGGCGCTACGTTGGAATTTACCTTACTTTCAGCTCTACGTCGGGATGTGCGTTGGGCTCTATGTCGGGATGTGCGTTGGGCTCTACGTCGGGACGTGTGTTGGGCTCTACGTCGGGACGTGCGTTGGGCTCTACGTCGGGATTTAGCTTACTTTCAGCTCTACGTCGGGACGTGCGTTGGGCTCTACGTCGGGACGTGCGTTGGGCTCTACGTCGGGATTTAGCTTACTTTCAGCTCTACGTCGGGACGTGCGTTGGCCTCTACGTCGGCATTTAGCTTACTTTCAGCTCTACGTCGGGACGTGCGTTGGGCTCTACGTCGGGACGTGCGTTGGGCTCTACGTCGGGACGTGCGTTGGGCTCTACGTCGGGACGTGCGTTGGGTTCTACGTCGGGACGTGCGTTGGGCTCTACGTCTGTAGTTAGCTAACTTTCTGCTCTACGTCGGGACGTGCGTTGGGCTCTACGTCTGTAGTTAGCTAACTTTCAGCTCTACGACGGGACGTGCGTTGGGCTCTACGTCGGGACTTGCGTTGGGCTCTACGTCGGGACGTGCGTTGGGCTCTACGTCGGGATTTAGCTTACTTTAAGCTCTACGTCGGGACGTGCGTTGGGCTCTACGTCGGGACGTGCGTTGGGCTCTACGTCGGGACGTGCGTTGGGCTCTACGTCGGGATTTAGCTTACTTTTCAGGTCTACGTCGGGACGTGCGTTGGGCTCTACGTCGGGACGTGCGTTGGGCTCTACGTCGGGACGTGCGTTGGGCTCTACGTCTGTAGTTAGCTAACTTTCAGCTCTACGTCGGGACGTGCGTTGGGCTCTACGTCGGGACGTGCGTTGGGCTCTACGTCTGTAGTCAGCTAATTTTCAGCTCTACGTCGGGACGTGCGTTGGGCTCTACGTCGGGACGTGCGTTGGGCTCTACGTCGGGACGTGCGTTGGGCTCTACGTCGGGATTTAGCTTACTTTCAGCTCTACATCGGGACGTGCGTTGGGCTCTACGTCGGGACGTGCGTTGGGCTCTACGTCGGGATTTAGCTTACTTTCAGCTCTACGTCGGGACGTGCATTGGCCTCTACGTCGGCATTTAGCTTACTTTCAGCTCTACGTCGGGACGTGCGTTGGGCTCTACGTCGGGAGGTGCGTTGGGCTCTACGTCGGGAGGTGCGTTGGGCTCTACGTCGGGACGTGCGTTGGGTTCTACGTCGGGACCTGCGTTGGGATCTACGTCTGTAGTTAGCTAACTTTCTGCTCTACGTCGGGACGTGCGTTGGGCTCTACGTCTGTAGTTAGCTAACTTTCAGCTCTACGTCGGGACGTGCGTTGGGCTCTACGTCGGGACGTGCGTTGGGCTCTACGTCGGGATTTAGCTTACTTTCAGGTCTACGTCGGGACGTGTGTTGGGCTCTACGTCGGGACGTGCGTTGGGCTCTACGTCGGGATTTAGCTTACTTTCAGCTCTACGTCGGGACGTGCGTTGGGCTCTACTTCGGGACGTGCGTTGGGCTCTACGTCGGGACGTGCGTTGGGCTCTATGTCGGGATTTAGCTTATCTTCAGCTCTACGTCGGGACGTGCGTTGGCCTCTACGTCGGGACGTGCGTTGGCCTCTACGTCGGGATTTAGCTTACTTTCAGCTCTACGTCGGGACGTGCGTTGGCCTCCACGTCGGGACGTGCGTTGGTCGCTACGTCGGGACGTGCGTTGGGCTCTACGTCGGGATTTAGCTTACTTTCAGGTCTACGTCGGGACGTGCGTTGGGCTCTACGTCGGGACGTGCGTTGGGCTCTACGTCGGGACGTGCGTTGGGCTCTACGTCGGGATTTAGCTTACTTTCAGCTCTACGTCGGGACGTGCGTTGGGCTCTACGTCGGGACGTGCGTTGGGCACTACGTCGGGACGTGCGTTGGGCTCTACTTCGGGATTTAGCTTACTTTCAGGTCTACGTCGGGACGTGCGTTGGGCTCTACTTCGGGACGTGCGTTGGGCTCTACGTCGGGACGTGCGTTGGGCTCTACGTTGGGATTTAGCTTACTTTCAGCTCTACGTCGGGACGTGCGTTGGGCTCTACGTCGGGACGTGCGTTGGGCTCTACGTCGGGATTTAGCTTGCTTTCAGCTCTACGTCGGGACGTGCGTTGGCCTCTACGTCGGGACGTGCGTTGGGCGCTACGTCGGGACGTGCGTTGGGCTCTACGTCGGGATTTAGCTTACTTTCAGGTCTACGTCGGGACGTGCGTTGGGCTCTACGTCGGGACGTGCGTTGGGCTCTACGTCGGGACGTGCGTTGGGCTCTACGTCGGGATTTAGCTTACTTTCAGCTCTACGTCGGGACGTGCGTTGGGCTCTACTTCGGGACGTGCGTTGGGCTCTACGTCGGGACGTGCGTTGGGCTCTATGTCGGGATTTAGCTTATCTTCAGCTCTACGTCGTGACGTGCGTTGGCCTCTACGTCGGGACGTGCGTTGGCCTCTACGTCGGGATTTAGCTTACTTTCAGCTCTACGTCGGGACGTGCGTTGGCCTCTACGTCGGGACGTGCGTTGGGCGCTACGTCGGGACGTGCGTTGGGCTCTACGTCGGGATTTAGCTTACTTTCAGGTCTACGTCGGGACGTGCGTTGGGCTCTACGTCGGGACGTGCGTTGGGCTCTACGTCGGGACGTGCGTTGGGCTCTAGGTCGGGATTTAGCTTACCTTCAGGTCTACGTCGGGACGTGCGTTGGGCTCTATGTCGGGACGTGCGTTGGGCTCTACGTCGGGACGTGCGTTGGGCTCTACGTCTGTAGTTAGCTTACTTTCAGCTCTATGTCGGGACGTGCGTTGGGCTCTACGTCTGTAGTTAGCTAACTTTCAGCTCTACGTCGGGACGTGCGTTGGGCTCTACATCTGTAGTTAGCTAACATTCAGCTCTACGTCAAGACGTGCGTTGGGCGCTACGTCGGAACGTGCGTTGGGCTCTACGTCGGGATTTAGCTTACTTTAAGCTCTACGTCGGGACGTCCGTTGGGCTCTACGTCGGGATTTAGCTTACTTTCAGCTCTACGTCGGGACGTGCGTTGGGCTCTAAGTCGGGACGTGCGTTGGGCTCTACGTCGGGATTTAGCTTACTTTAAGCTCTACGTCGGGACGTGCGTTGGGCTCTACGTCGGGACGTGCGTTGGGGTCTACGTCGGGACGTGCGTTGGGCTCTACGTCGGGATTTAGCTTACTTTCAGGTCTACGTCGGGACGTGCGTTGGGCTCTACGTCGGGACGTGCGTTGGGCTCTACGTCGGGATTTAGCTTACTTTTCAGCTCTACGTCGGGACGTGCGTTGGCCTCTACGTCGGGACGTGCGTTGGCCTCTACGTCAGGACGTGCGTTGGCCTCTACGTCGGGATTTAGCTTACTTTCAGCTCTACGTCGGGAAGTGCGTTGGATGCTACGTCGGGACGTGCATTGGGCGCTACGTCGGGACGTGCGTTGGGCGCTACTTCGGGACGTGCGTTGGGCGCTACGTTGGAATTTAGCTTACTTTCAGCTCTACGTCGGGATGTGCGTTGGGCTCTATGTCGGGATGTGCGTTGGGCTCTACGTCGGGACGTGTGTTGGGCTCTACGTCGGGACGTGCGTTGGGCTCTACGTCGGGATTTAGCTTACTTTCAGCTCTACGTCGTGACGTGCGTTGGGCTCTACGTCGGGACGTGCGTTGGGCTCTACGTCGGGATTTAGCTTACTTTCAGCTCTACGTCGGGACGTGCGTTGGGCTCTACGTCGGCATTTAGCTTACTTTCAGCTCTACGTCGGGACGTGCGTTGGGCTCTACGTCGGGACGTGCGTTGGGCTCTACGTCGGGACGTGCGTTGGGCTCTACGTCGGGACGTGCGTTGGGTTCTACGTCGGGACGTGCGTTGGGCTCTACGTCTGTAGTTAGCTAACTTTCTGCTCTACGTCGGGACGTGCGTTGGGCTCTACGTCTGTAGTTAGCTAACTTTCAGCTCTACGTCGGGACGTGCATTGGGATCTACGTCGGGACGTGCGTTGGGCTCTACGTCGGGACGTGCGTTGGGCTCTACGTCGGGATTTAGCTTACTTTAAGCTCTACGTCGGGACGTGCGTTGGGCTCTACGTCGGGACGTGCGTTGGGCTCTACGTCGGGACGTGCGTTGGGCTCTACGTCGGGATTTAGCTTACTTTTCAGGTCTACGTCGGGACGTGCGTTGGGCTCTACGTCGGGACGTGCGTTGGGCTCTACGTCTGTAGTTATCTAACTTTCAGCTCTACGTCGGGACGTGCGTTGGGCTCTACGTCGGGACGGGCGTTGGGCTCTAAGTCTGTAGTCAGCTAATTTTCAGCTCTACGTCGGGACGTGCGTTGGGCTCTACGTCGGGACGTGCGTTGGGCTCTACGTCGGGACGTGCGTTGGGCTCTACGTCGGGATTTAGCTTACTTTCAGCTCTACGTCGGGACGTGCGTTGGGCTCTACGTCGGGATGTGCGTTGGGCTCTACGTCGGGATTTAGCTTACTTTCAGCTCTACGTCGGGACGTGCATTGGCCTCTACGTCGGCATTTAGCTTACTTTCAGCTCTACGTCGGGACGTGCGTTGGGCTCTACGTCGGGAGGTGCGTTGGGCTCTACGTCGGGAGGTGCGTTGGGGTCTACGTCGGGACGTGCGTTGGGTTCTACGTCGGGACCTGCGTTGGGCTCTACGTCTGTAGTTAGCTAACTTTCTGCTCTACGTCGGGACGTGCGTTGGGCTCTACGTCTGTAGTTAGCTAACTTTCAGCTCTACGTCGGGACGTGCGTTGGGCTCTACGTTGGGACGTGCGTTGGGCTCTACGTCGGGATTTAGCTTACTTTCAGCTCTAAATCGGGACGTGCGTTGGCCTCTACGTCGGGACGTGCGTTGGGCGCTACGTCGGGACGTGCGTTGGCCTCTACGTCGGGACGTGCGTTGGCCTCTACGTCGGGATTTAGCTTACTTTCAGCTCTACGTCGGGACGTGCGTTGGCCTCTACGTCGGGACGTGCGTTGGGCTCTACGTCGGGACGTGCGTTGGGCTCTACGTCGGGACGCGCGTTGGGCTCTACGTCTGTAGTTAGCTAACTTTCAGCTCTACGTCGGAACGCGCGTTGGGCTCTTCGTCTGTAGTTAGCTAACTTTCAGCTCTACGTCGGGACGTGCGTTGGGCTCTACGTCGGGACGTGCGTTGGGCTCTACGTCGGGATTTAGCTTACTTTCAGGTCTACGTCGGGACGTGCGTTGGGCTCTACGTCGGGACGTGCGTTGGGCTCTACGTCGGGATTTAGCTTACTTTCAGCTCTACGTCGGGACGTGCGTTGGGCTCTACTTCGGGACGTGCGTTGGGCTCTACGTCGGGACGTGCGTTGGGCTCTATGTCGGGATTTAGCTTATCTTCAGCTCTACGTCGGGACGTGCGTTGGCCTCTACGTCGGGACGTGCGTTGGCCTCTACGTCGGGATTTAGCTTACTTTCAGCTCTACGTCGGGACGTGCGTTGGCCTCTACGTCGGGACGTGCGTTGGGCGCTACGTCGGGACGTGAGTTGGGCTCTACGTCGGGATTTAGCTTACTTTTAGGTCTACGTCGGGACGTGCGTTGGGCTCTACGTCGGGACGTGCGTTGGGCTCTACGTCGGGACGTGCGTTGGGCTCTACGTCGGGATTTAGCTTACTTTCAGCTCTACGTCGGGACGTGCGTTGGGCTCTACGTCGGGACGTGCGTTGGGCACTACGTCGGGACGTGCGTTGGGCTCTACGTCGGGACGTGCGTTGGGCTCTACGTCGGGATTTAGCTTACTTTCAGCTCTACGTCGGGACGTGCGTTGGGCTCTACGTCGGGACGTGCGTTGGGCACTACGTCGGGACGTGCGTTGGGCTCTACTTCGGGATTTAGCTTACTTTCAGGTCTACGTCTGGACGTGCGTTGGGCTCTACTTCGGGACGTGCGTTGGGCTCTACGTCAGGACGTGCGTTGGGCTCTACGTTGGGATTTAGCTTACTTTCAGCTCTACGTCGGGACGTGCGTTGGGCTCTACGTCGGGACGTGCGTTGGGCTCTACGTTGGGATTTAGCTTGCTTTCAGCTCTACGTCGGGACGTGCGTTTGCCTCTACGTCGGGACGTGCGTTGGGCGCTACGTCGGGACGTGCGTTGGGCTCTACGTCGGGATTTAGCTTACTTTCAGGTCTACGTCGGGACGTGCGTTGGGCTCTACGTCGGGACGTGCGTTGGGCTCTACGTCGGGACGTGCGTTGGGCTCTACGTCGGGATTTAGCTTACTTTCAGCTCTACGTCGGGACGTGCGTTGGGCTCTACTTCGGGACGTGCGTTGGGCTCTACGTCGGGACGTGCGTTGGGCTCTATGTCGGGATTTAGCTTATCTTCAGCTCTACGTCGGGACGTGCGTTGGCCTCTACGTCGGGACGTGCGTTGGCCTCTACGTCGGGATTTAGCTTACTTTCAGCTCTACGTCGGGACGTGCGTTGGCCTCTACGTCGGGACGTGCGTTGGGCGCTACGTCGGGACGTGCGTTGGGCTCTACGTCGGGATTTAGCTTACTTTCAGGTCTACGTCGGGACGTGCGTTGGGCTCTACGTCGGGACGTGCGTTGGGCTCTACGTCGGGACGTGCGTTGGGCTCTACGTCGGGATTTAGCTTACTTTCAGCTCTACGTCGGGACGTGCGTTGGGCTCTACGTCGGGACGTGCGTTGGGCACTACGTCGGGACGTGCGTTGGGCTCTACTTCGGGATTTAGCTTACTTTCAGGTCTACGTCGGGACGTGCGTTGGGCTCTACTTCGGGACGTGCGTTGGGCTCTACGTCGGGACGTGCGTTGGGCTCTACGTTGGGATTTAGCTTACTTTCAGCTCTACGTCGGGACGTGCGTTGGGCTCTACGTCGGGACGTGCGTTGGGCTCTACGTCAGGATTTAGCTTACTTTCAGCTCTACGTCGGGACGTGCGTTGGCCTCTACGTCGGGACGTGCGTTGGGCGCTACGTCGGGACGTGCGTTGGGCTCTACGTCGGGATTTAGCTTACTTTCAGGTCTACGTCGGGACGTGCGTTGGGCTCTACGTCGGGACGTGCGTTGGGCTCTACGTCGGGACGTGCGTTGGGCTCTACGTCGGCATTTAGCTTACTTTCAGCTCTACGTCGGGACGTGCGTTGGGCTCTACGTCGGGACGTGCGTTGGGCTCTACGTCGGGACGTGCGTTGGGTTCTACGTCGGGACGTGCGTTGGGCTCTACGTCTGTAGTTAGCTAACTTTCTGCTCTACGTCGGGACGTGCGTTGGGCTCTACGTCTGTAGTTAGCTAACTTTCAGCTCTACGTCGGGACGTGCATTGGGCTCTACGTCGGGACGTGCGTTGGGCTCTACGTCGGGACGTGCGTTGGGCTCTACGTCGGGATTTAGCTTACTTTAAGCTCTACGTCGGGACGTGCGTTGGGCTCTACGTCGGGACGTGCGTTGGGCTCTACGTCGGGACGTGCGTTGGGCTCTACGTCGGGATTTAGCTTACTTTTCAGGTCTACGTCGGGACGTGCGTTGGGCTCTACGTCGGGACGTGCGTTGGGCTCTACGTCGGGACGTGCGTTGGGCTCTACGTCTGTAGTTAGCTAACTTTCAGCTCTACGTCGGGACGTGCGTTGGGCTCTACGTCGGGACGGGCGTTGGGCTCTAAGTCTGTAGTCAGCTAATTTTCAGCTCTAAGTCGGGACGTGCGTTGGGCTCTACGTCGGGACGTACGTTGGGCTCTACGTCGGGACGTGCGTTGGGCTCTACGTCGGGATTTAGCTTACTTTCAGCTCTACGTCGGGACGTGCGTTGGGCTCTACGTCGGGACGTGCGTTGGGCTCTACGTCGGGATTTAGCTTACTTTCAGCTCTACGTCGGGACGTGCATTGGCCTCTACGTCAGCATTTAGCTTACTTTCAGCTCTACGTCGGGACGTGCGTTGGGCTCTACGTCGGGAGGTGCGTTGGGCTCTACGTCGGGAGGTGCGTTGGGCTCTACGTCGGGACGTGCGTTGGGTTCTACGTCGGGACCTGCGTTGGGCTCTACGTCTGTAGTTAGCTAACTTTCTGCTCTACGTCGGGACGTGCGTTGGGCTCTACGTCTGTAGTTAGCTAACTTTCAGCTCTACGTCGGGACGTGCGTTGGGCTCTACGTTGGGACGTGCGTTGGGCTCTACGTCGGGATTTAGCTTACTTTCAGCTCTAAATCGGGACGTGCGTTGGCCTCTACGTCGGGACGTGCGTTGGGCGCTACGTCGGGACGTGCGTTGGCCTCTACGTCGGGACGTGCGTTGGCCTCTACGTCGGGATTTAGCTTACTTTCAGCTCTACGTCGGGACGTGCGTTGGCCTCTACGTCGGGACGTGCGTTGGGCTCTACGTCGGGACGTGCGTTGGGCTCTACGTCGGGACGCGCGTTGGGCTCTACGTCTGTAGTTAGCTAACTTTCAGCTCTACGTCGGAACGCGCGTTGGGCTCTTCGTCTGTAGTTAGCTAACTTTCAGCTCTACGTCGGGACGTGCGTTGGGCTCTACGTCGGGACGTGCGTTGGGCTCTACGTCGGGATTTAGCTTACTTTCAGGTCTACGTCGGGACGTGCGTTGGGCTCTACGTCGGGACGTGCGTTGGGCTCTACGTCGGGATTTAGCTTACTTTCAGCTCTACGTCGGGACGTGCGTTGGGCTCTACTTCGGGACGTGCGTTGGGCTCTACGTCGGGACGTGCGTTGGGCTCTATGTCGGGATTTAGCTTATCTTCAGCTCTACGTCGGGACGTGCGTTGGCCTCTACGTCGGGACGTGCATTGGCCTCTACGTCGGGATTTAGCTTACTTTCAGCTCTACGTCGGGACGTGCGTTGGCCTCTACGTCGGGACGTGCGTTGGGCGCTACGTCGGGACGTGAGTTGGGCTCTACGTCGGGATTTAGCTTACTTTCAGGTCTACGTCGGGACGTGCGTTGGGCTCTACGTCGGGACGTGCGTTGGGCTCTACGTCGGGACGTGCGTTGGGCTCTACGTCGGGATTTAGCTTACTTTCAGCTCTACGTCGGGACGTGCGTTGGGCTCTACGTCGGGACGTGCGTTGGGCACTACGTCGGGACGTGCGTTGGGCTCTACGTCGGGACGTGCGTTGGGCTCTACGTCGGGACGTGCTATGGGCTCTACGTCGGGACGTGCGTTGGGCTCTACGTCGGGATTTAGCTTACTTTCAGCTCTACGTCGGGACGTGCGTTGGGCTCTACGTCGGGACGTGCGTTGGGCACTACGTCGGGACGTGCGTTGGGCTCTACTTCGGGATTTAGCTTACTTTCAGGTCTACGTCGGGACGTGCGTTGGGCTCTACTTCGGGACGTGCGTTGGGCTCTACGTCGGGACGTGCGTTGGGCTCTACGTTGGGATTTAGCTTACTTTCAGCTCTACGTCGGGACGTGCGTTGGGCTCTACGTCGGGACGTGCGTTGGGCTCTACGTCGGGATTTAGCTTGCTTTCAGCTCTACGTCGGGACGTGCGTTTGCCTCTACGTCGGGACGTGCGTTGGGCGCTACGTCGGGACGTGCGTTGGGCTCTACGTCGGGATTTAGCTTACTTTCAGGTCTACGTCGGGACGTGCGTTGGGCTCTACGTCGGGACGTGCGTTGGGCTCTACGTCGGGACGTGCGTTGGGCTCTACGTCGGGATTTAGCTTACTTTCAGCTCTACGTCGGGACGTGCGTTGGGCTCTACTTCGGGACGTGCGTTGGGCTCTACGTCGGGACGTGCGTTGGGCTCTATGTCGGGATTTAGCTTATCTTCAGCTCTACGTCGGGACGTGCGTTGGCCTCTACGTCGGGACGTGCGTTGGCCTCTACGTCGGGATTTAGCTTACTTTCAGCTCTACGTCGGGACGTGCGTTGGCCTCTACGTCGGGACGTGCGTTGGGCGCTACGTCGGGACGTGCGTTGGGCTCTACGTCGGGATTTAGCTTACTTTCAGGTCTACGTCGGGACGTGCGTTGGGCTCTACGTCGGGACGTGCGTTGGGCTCTACGTCGGGACGTGCGTTGGGCTCTACGTCGGGATTTAGCTTACTTTCAGCTCTACGTCGGGACGTGCGTTGGGCTCTACGTCGGGACGTGCGTTGGGCACTACGTCGGGACGTGCGTTGGACTCTACTTCGGGATTTAGCTTACTTTCAGGTCTACGTCGGGATGTGCGTTGGGCTCTACTTCGGGACGTGCGTTGGGCTCTACGTCGGGACGTGCGTTGGGCTCTACGTTGGGATTTAGCTTACTTTCAGCTCTACGTCGGAACGTGCGTTGGGCTCTACGTCGGGACGTGCGTTGGGCTCTACGTCAGGATTTAGCTTACTTTCAGCTCTGCGTCGGGACGTGCGTTGGCCTCTACGTCGGGACATGAGTTGGGCGCTACGTCGGGACGTGCGTTGGCCTCTACGTCGGGACGTGCGTTGGCCTCTACGTCGGGATTTAGCTTACTTTCAGCTCTACGTCGGGACATGCGTTGGCCTCTACGTCGGGACGTGCGTTGGGCTCTACGTCGGGACGTGCGTTGGTTTCTACGTCGGGACGCGCGTTGGGCTCTTCGTCTGTAGTTAGCTAACTTTCAGCTCTACGTCGGGACGCGCGTTTGCCTCTTCGTCTGTAGTTAGCTAAGTTTCAGCTCTACGTCGGGACGTGCGTTGGGCTCTACGTCGGGACGTGCGTTGGGCTCTACGTCGGGACGTGCGTTGGGCTCTACGTCGGGATTTAGCTTACTTTCAGCTCTACGTCGGGACGTGCGTTGGGCTCTACGTCGGGACGTGCGTTGGGCACTACGTCGGGACGTGCGTTGGGCTCTACGTCGGGACGTGCGTTGGGCTCTACGTCGGGACGTGCGTTGGGCTCTACGTCGGGATTTAGCTTACTTTCAGATCTACGTCGGGACGTGCGTTGGGCTCTACGTCGGGACGTGCGTTGGGCACTACGTCGGGACGTGCGTTGGGCTCTACGTCGGGATTTAGCTTACTTTCAGGTCTACGTCGGGACGTGCGTTGGCCTCTACGTCGGGACGTGCGTTGGCCTCTACGTCGGGATTTAGCTTACTTTCAGCTCTACGTCGGGACGTGCGTTGGGCGCTACGTCGGGACGTGCGTTGGGCGCTAGGTCGGGACGTGCGTTGGGCTTTGCTTCGGGACGTGCGTTGGGCGCTACTTCGGGATTTAGCTTACTTTCAGCTCTACGTCGGGACGTGCGTTGGCCTCTACGTCGGGACGTGCGTTGGCCTCTACTTCGGGATTTAGCTTACTTTCAGCTCTACGTCGGGACGTGCGTTGGGCTCTACGTCGGGACTTGCGTTGGGCTCTACGTCGGGATTTAGCTTACTTTCAGCTCTACGTCGGGACGTGCGTTGGGCTCCACGTCGGGACGTGCGTTGGGCTCTACGTCGGGACGTGCGTTGGGCTCTACGTTTGTAGTTAGCTAATTTTCAGCTCTACGTCGGGACGTGCGTTGGGCTCTACGTCGGGACGTGCGTTGGGCTCTACGTCGGGACTTGCGTTGGGCTCTACGTCGGGATTTAGCTTACTTTCAGCTCTACGTCGGGACGTGCGTTGGGCTCTACGTCGGGACGTGCGTTGGGCACTACGTCAGGACGTGCGTTGGGCTCTACTTCGGGATTTAGCTTACTTTCAGGTCTACGTCGGGACGTGCGTTGGCCTCTACGTCGGGACGTGCGTTGGCCTCTACGTCGGGATTTATCTTACTTTCAGCTCTACGTCGGGACGTGCGTTGGGCGCTACGTCGGGACGTGCGTTGGGCGCTAGGTCGGGACGTGCGTTGGGCGTTGCTTCGGGACATGCGTTGGGCGCTACGTCGGGATTTAGCTTACTTTCAGCTCTAAGTCGGGACGTGCGTTGGCCTCTACGTCGGGACGTGCGTTGGCCTCTACTTCGGGATTTAGCTTACTTTCAGCTCTACGTCGGGACGTGCGTTGGGCTCTACGTCGGGACTTGCGTTGGGCTCTACGTCGGGATTTAGCTTACTTTCAGCTCTACGTCGGGACGTGCGTTGGGCTCCACGTCGGGACGTGCGTTGGGCTGTACGTCGGGACGTGCGTTGGGCTCTACGTTTGTAGTTAGCTAACTTTCAGCTCTACGTCGGGACGTGCGTTGGGCTCTACGTCGGGACGTGCGTTGGGCTCTACGTCGGGACGTCTGTTGGGCTCTACGTCGGGATTTAGTTTACTTTCAGCTCTACGTCGGGACGTGCGTTGGCCTCTACGTCGGGACGTGCGTTGGCCTCTACGTCGGGACGTGCGTTGGCTTCTACGTCGGGATTTAGCTTACCTTCAGCTCTACGTCGCGACGTGCGTTGGGCTCTACGTCGGGACGTGCGTTGGGCTCTACGTCGGGACACGCGTTGGGCTCTACGTCGGGACGCGCGTTGGGCTCTACGTCTGTAGTTAGCTAACTTTCAGCTCTACGTCGGGACGCGCGTTGGGCTCTTCGTCTGTAGTTAGCTAACTTTCAGCTCTACGTCGGGACGCGCGTTGGGCTCTTCGTCTGTAGTTAGCTAACTTTCAGCTCTACGTCGGGACGTGCGTTGGGCTCTACGTCGGGACGTGCGTTGGGCTCTACGTCGGGACGTGCGTTGGGCTCTAGGTCGGGATTTAGCTTACCTTCAGGTCTACGTCGGGACGTGCGTTGGGCTCTATGTCGGGACGTGCGTTGGGCTCTACGTCGGGACGTGCGTTGGGCTCTACGTCTGTAGTTAGCTTACTTTCAGCTCTATGTCGGGACGTGCGTTGGGCTCTACGTCTGTAGTTAGCTAACTTTCAGCTCTACGTCGGGACGTGCGTTGGGCTCTACATCTGTAGTTAGCTAACATTCAGCTCTACGTCAAGACGTGCGTTGGGCGCTACGTCGGAACGTGCGTTGGGCTCTACGTCGGGATTTAGCTTACTTTAAGCTCTACGTCGGGACGTCCGTTGGGCTCTACGTCGGGATTTAGCTTACTTTCAGCTCTAGGTCGGGACGTGCGTTGGGCTCTAAGTCGGGACGTGCGTTGGGCTCTACGTCGGGATTTAGCTTACTTTAAGCTCTACGTCGGGACGTGCGTTGGGCTCTACGTCGGGACGTGCGTTGGGGTCTACGTCGGGACGTGTGTTGGGCTCTACGTCGGGATTTAGCTTACTTTCAGGTCTACGTCGGGACGTGCGTTGGGCTCTACGTCGGGACGTGCGTTGGGCTCTACGTCGGGACGTGCGTTGGGCTCTACATCGGGATTTAGCTTACTTTTCAGCTCTACGTCGGGACGTGCGTTGGCCTCTACGTCGGGACGTGCGTTGGCCTCTACGTCAGGACGTGCGTTGGCCTCTACGTCGGGATTTAGCTTACTTTCAGCTCTACGTCGGGACGTGCGTTGGATACTACGTCGGGACGTGCATTGGGCGCTACGTCGGGACGTGCGTTGGGCGCTACTTCGGGACGTGCGTTGGGCGCTACGTTGGAATTTAGCTTACTTTCAGCTCTACGTCGGGATGTGCGTTGGGCTCTATGTCGGGATGTGCGCTGGGCTCTACGTCGGGACGTGTGTTGGGCTCTACGTCGGGACGTGAGTTGGGCTATACGTCGGGATTTAGCTTACTTTCAGCTCTACGTCGGGACGTGCGTTGGGCTCTACGTCGGGACGTGCGTTGGGCTCTACGTCGGGATTTAGCTTACTTTCAGCTCTACGTCGGGACGTGCGTTGGCCTCTACGTCGGCATTTAGCTTACTTTCAGCTCTACGTCGGGACGTGCGTTGGGCTCTACGTCGGGACGTGCGTTGGGCTCTACGTCGGGACGTGCGTTGGGCTCTACGTCGGGACGTGCGTTGGGTTCTACGTCGGGACGTGCGTTGGGCTCTACGTCTGTAGTTAGCTAACTTTCTGCTCTACGTCGGGACGTGCGTTGGGCTCTACGTCTGTAGTTAGCTAACTTTCAGCTCTACGTCGGGACGTGCGTTGGGCTCTACGTCGGGACGTGCGTTGGGCTCTACGTCGGGACGTGCGTTGGGCTCTACGTCGGGATTTAGCTTACTTTAAGCTCTACGTCGGGACGTGCGTTGGGCTCTACGTCGGGACGTGCGTTGGGCTCTACGTCGGGATTTAGCTTACTTTTCAGGTCTACGTCGGGACGTGCGTTGGGCTCTACGTCGGGACGTGCGTTGGGCTCTACGTCGGGACGTGCGTTGGGCTCTACGTCTGTAGTTAGCTAACTTTCAGCTCTACGTCGGGACGTGCGTTGGGCTCTACGTCGGGACGTGCGTTGGGCTCTACGTCTGTAGTCAGCTAATTTTCAGCTCTACGTCGGGACGTGCGTTGGGCTCTACGTCGGGACGTGCGTTGGGCTCTACGTCGGGTCGTGCGTTGGGCTCTACGTCGGGATTTAGCTTACTTTCAGCTCTACGTCGGGACGTGCGTTGGGCTCTACGTCGGGACGTGCGTTGGGCTCTACGTCGGGATTTAGCTTACTTTCAGCTCTACGTCGGGACGTGCATTGGCCTCTACGTCGGCATTTAGCTTACTTTCAGCTCTACGTCGGGACGTGCGTTGGGCTCTACGTCGGGAGGTGCGTTGGGCTCTACGTCGGGAGGTGCGTTGGGCTCTACGTCGGGACGTGCGTTGGGTTCTACGTCGGGACCTGCGTTGGGCTCTACGTCTGTAGTTAGCTAACTTTCTGCTCTACGTCGGGACGTGCGTTGGGCTCTACGTCTGTAGTTAGCTAACTTTCAGCTCTACGTCGGGACGTGCGTTGGGCTCTACGTTGGGACGTGCGTTGGGCTCTACGTCGGGATTTAGCTTACTTTCAGCTCTAAATCGGGACGTGCGTTGGCCTCTACGTCGGGACGTGCGTTGGCCTCTACTTCGGGATTTAGCTTACTTTCAGCTCTACGTCGGGACGTGTGTTGGCCTCTACGTCGGGACGTGCGTTGGGCTCTACGTCGGGACACGCGTTGGGCTCTACGTCGGGACGCGCGTTGGGCTCTACGTCTGTAGTTAGCTAACTTTCAGCTCTACGTCGGGACGTGCGTTGGGCTCTACGTCGGGACGTGCGTTGGGCTCTACGTCGGGATTTAGCTTACTTTCAGGTCTACGTCGGGACGTGCGTTGGGCTCTACGTCGGGACGTGCGTTGGGCTCTACGTCGGGACGTGCGTTGGGCTCTACGTCTGTAGTTAGCTAAGTTTCAGCTCTACGTCGGGACGTGCGTTGGGCTCTACGTCGGGACGTGCGTTGGGCTCTACGTCGGGACGTGCGTTGGGCTCTACGTCGGGATTTAGCTTACTTTCAGCTCTACGTCGGGACGTGCGTTGGGCTCTACGTCGGGACGTGCGTTGGGCACTACGTCGGGACGTGCGTTGGGCTCTACTTCGGGACGTGCGTTGGGCTCTACGTCGGGACGTGCGTTGGGCTCTACGTCGGGATTTAGCTTACTTTCAGCTCTACGTCGGGACGTGCGTTGGGCTCTACGTCGGGACGTGCGTTGGGCACTACGTCGGGACGTGCGTTGGGCTCTACTTCGGGATTTAGCTTACTTTCAGGTCTACGTCGGGACGTGCGTTGGGCTCTACTTCGGGACGTGCGTTGGGCTCTACGTCGGGACGTGCGTTGGGCTCTACGTTGGGATTTAGCTTACTTTCAGCTCTACGTCGGGACGTGCGTTGGGCTCTACGTCGGGACGTGCATTGGGGTCTACGTCGGGATTTAGCTTGCTTTCAGCTCTACGTCGGGACGTGCGTTGGCCTCTACGTCGGGACGTGCGTTGGGCGCTACGTCGGGACGTGCGTTGGGCTCTACGTCGGGATTTAGCTTACTTTCAGGTCTACGTCGGGACGTGCGTTGGGCTCTACGTCGGGACGTGCGTTGGGCTCTACGTCGGGACGTGCGTTGGGCTCTACGTCGGGATTTAGCTTACTTTCAGCTCTACGTCGGGACGTGCGTTGGGCTCTACTTCGGGACGTGCGTTGGGCTCTACGTCGGGACGTGCGTTGGGCTCTATGTCGGGATTTAGCTTATCTTCAGCTCTACGTCGGGACGTGCGTTGGCCTCTACGTCGGGACGTGCGTTGGCCTCTACGTCGGGATTTAGCTTACTTTCAGCTCTACGTCGGGACGTGCGTGGCCTCTACATCGGGACGTGCGTTGGGCGCTACGTCGGGACGTGCGTTGGGCTCTACGTCGGGATTTAGCTTACTTTCAGGTCTACGTCGGGACGTGCGTTGGGCTCTACGTCGGGACGTGCGTTGGGCTCTACGTCGGGACGTGCGTTGGGCTCTACGTCGGGATTTAGCTTACTTTCAGCTCTACGTCGGGACGTGCGTTGGGCTCTACGTCGGGACGTGCGTTGGGCACTACGTCGGGACGTGCGTTGGGCTCTACTTCGGGATTTAGCTTACTTTCAGGTCTACGTCGGGACGTGCGTTGGGCTCTACTTCGGGACGTGCGTTGGGCTCTACGTCGGGACACGCGTTGGGCTCTACGTCGGGACGTGCGTTGGGCTCTTCGTCTGTAGTTAGCTAACTTTCAGCTCTACGTCGGGACGCGCGTTGGGCTCTTCGTCTGTAGTTAGCTAAGTTTCAGCTCTACGTCGGGACGTGCGTTGGGCTCTACGTCGGGATTTAGCTTACTTTCAGCTCTACGTCGGGACGTGCGTTGGACGCTACGTCGGGACGTGCGTTGGGCGCTACGTCGGGACGTGCGTTGGGCGCTACTTCGGGACATGTGTTGGGCGCTATGTCGGGATTTAGCTTACTTTCAACTCTACGTCGGGACGTGCGTTGGCCGCTACGTCGGGACGTGCGTTGGGCTCTACGTCGGGATTTAGCTAACTTTCAGCTCTACGTCGGGACGTGCGTTGGCCTCTACGTCGGCATTTAGCTTACTTTCAGCTCTACGTCGGGACGTGCGTTGGGCTCTACGTCGGGACGTGCGTTGGGCTCTATGTCGGGATGTGCGTTGGGCTCTACGTCGGGACGTGCGTTGGGCTCTACGTCGGGACGTGCGTTGGGCTCTACGTCGGGATTTAGCTTACTTTCAGCTCTACGTCGGGACGTGCGTTGGTCTCTACGTCGGGACGTGCGTTGGCCTCTACGTCGGGATTTAGCTTACTTTCAGCTCTACATCGGGACGTGCGTTGGCCTCTACGTCGGGACGTGCGTTGGCCTCTACGTCGGGATTTAGCTTACTTTCAGCTCTACGTCGGGACGTCCGTTGGGCTCTACGTCGGGACGTGCGTTGGGCTCTACGTCGGGACGTGCGTTGGGCTCTACGTCGGGATTTAGCTTACTTTAAGACCTACGTCGGGACGTGCGTTGGGCTCTACGTCGGGACGTGCGTTGGGGTCTACGTCGGGACGTGCGTTGGGCTCTACGTCGGGATTTAGCTTACTTTCAGGTCTACGTCGGGACGTGCGTTGGGCTCTACGTCGGGACGTGCGTTGGGCTCTACGTCTGTAGTCAGCTAATTTTCAGCTCTACGTCGGGACGTGCGTTGGGCTCTACGTCGGGACGTGCGTTGGGGTCTACGTCGGGACGTGCGTTGGGCTCTACGTCGGGATTTAGCTTACTTTCAGCTCTACGTCGGGACGTGCGTTGGGCTCTACGTCGGGACGTGCGTTGGGCTCTACGTCGGGATTCAGCTTACTTTCAGCTCTACGTCGGGACGTGCATTGGCCTCTACGTCGGCATTTAGCTTACTTTCAGCTCTACGTCGGGACGTGCGTTGGGCTCTACGTCGGGAGGTGCGTTGGGCTCTACGTCGGGAGGTGCGTTGGGCTCTACGTCGGGACGTGCGTTGGGTTCTACGTCGGGACCTGCGTTGGGCTCTACGTCTGTAGTTAGCTAACTTTCTGCTCTACGTCGGGGTGCGTTGGGCTCTACGTCTGTAGTTAGCTAACTTTCAGCTCTACGTCGGGACGTGCGTTGGGCTGTACGTCGGACGTGCGTTGGGCTCTACGTTGGGACGTGCGTTGGGCTCTACGTCGGGATTTAGCTTAATTTCAGCTCTACTTCGGGACGTGCGTTGGCCTCTACGTCGGGACATGCGTTGGGCGCTACGTCGGGACGTGCGTTGGCCTCTACGTCGGGACGTGCGTTGGCCTCTACGTCGTGATTTAGCTTACTTTCAGCTCAACGTCAGGACGTGCGTTGGCCTCTACGTCGGGACGTGCGTTGGGCTCTACGTCGGGACACGCGTTGGGCTCTACGTCGGGACGCGCGTTGGGCTCTACGTCTGTAGTTAGCTAACTTTCAGCTCTACGTCGGGACGTGCGTTGGGCTCTTCGTCTGTAGTTAGCTAACTTTCAGCTCTACGTCGGGACGTGCGTTGGGCTCTACGTCGGGACGTGCGTTGGGCTCTACGTCGGGATTAAGCTTACTTTCAGGTCTACGTCGGGACGTGCGTTGGGCTCTACGTCGGGACGTGCGTTGGGCTCTACGTCGGGACGTGCGTTGGGCTCTACGTCGGGATTTAGCTTACTTTCAGCTCTACGTCGGGACGTGCGTTGGGCTCTACGTCGGGACGTGCGTTGGGCACTACGTCGGGACGTGCGTTGGGCTCTACTTCGGGATTTAGCTTACTTTCAGGTCTACGTCGGGACGTGCGTTGGGCTCTACTTCGGGACGTGCGTTGGGCGCTACGTCGGGACGTGCGTTGGGCTCTACGTCGGGATTTAGCTTACTTTCAGGTCTACGTCGGGACGTGCGTTGGGCTCTACGTCGGGACGTGCGTTGGGCTCTACGTCGGGACGTGCGTTGGGCTCTACGTCGGGATTTAGCTTACTTTCAGCTCTACGTCGGGACGTGCGTTGGGTCTACTTCGGGACGTGCGTTGGGCTCTACGTCGGGACGTGCGTTGGGCTCTACGTCGGGATTTAGCTTACTTTCAGCTCTACGTCGGGACGTGCGTTGGCCTCTACGTCGGGACGTGCGTTGGCCTCTACGTCGGGATTTAGCTTACTTTCAGCTCTACGTCGGGACGTGCGTTGGCCTCTACGTCGGGACGTGCGTTGGGCGCTACGTCGGGACGTGCGTTGGGCTCTACGTCGGGATTTAGCTTACTTTCAGGTCTACGTCGGGACGTGCGTTGGGCTCTACGTCGGGACGTGCGTTGGGCTCTACGTCGGGACGTGCGTTGGGCTCTACGTCGGGATTTAGCTTACTTTCAGCTCTACGTCGGGACGTGCGTTGGGCTCTACGTCGGGACGTGCGTTGGGCACTACGTCGGGACGTGCGTTGGGCTCTACTTCGGGATTTAGCTTACTTTCAGGTCTACGTCGGGACATGCGTTGGGCTCTACTTCGGGACGTGCGTTGGGCTCTACGTCGGGACGTGCGTTGGGCTCTACGTTGGGATTTAGCTTACTTTCAGCTCTACGTCGGGACGTGCGTTGGGCTCTACGTCGGGACGTGCGTTGGGCTCTACGTCGGGATTTAGCTTACTTTCAGCTCTACGTCGGGACGTGCGTTGGCCTCTACGTCGGGACGTGCGTTGGGCGCTACGTCGGGACGTGCGTTGGCCTCTACGTCGGGACGTGCGTTGGCCTCTACGTCGGGATTTAGCTTACTTTCAGCTCTACGTCGGGACATGCGTTGGCCTCTACGTCGGGACGTGCGTTGGGCTCTACGTCGGGACACGCGTTGGGCTCTACGTCGGGACGCGCGTTGGGCTCTACGTCTGTAGTTAGCTAACTTTCAGCTCTACGTCGGGACCCGCGTTGGGCTCTTCGTCTGTAGTTAGCTAGGTTTCAGCTCTACGTCGGGACGTGCGTTGGCCTCTACGTCGGGACGTGCGTTGGCCTCTACGTCGGGACGTGCGTTGGCCTCTACGTCGGGATTTAGCTTACTTTCAGCTCTACGTCGGGACGTGCGTTGGACGCTACGTCGGGACGTGCGTTGGGCGCTACGTCGGGACGTGCGTTGGGCGCTACTTCGGGACATGTGTTGGGCGCTATGTCGGGATTTAGCTTACATTCAGCTCTACGTCGGGACGTGCGTTGGGCTCTATGTCGGGATGTGCGTTGGGCTCTACGTCGGGACGTGCGTTGGGCTCTACGTCGGGACGTGCGTTGGGCTCTACGTCGGGATTTAGCTTACTTTCAGCTCTACGTCGGGACGTCCGTTGGTCTCTACGTCGGGATTTAGCTTACTTTCAGGTCTACGTCGGGACGTGCGTTGGGCTCTACGTCGGGACGTGCGTTGGGCTCTACGTCGGGACGTGCGTTGGGCTCTACGTCTGTAGTTAGCTAACTTTCAGCTCTACGTCGGGACGTGCGTTGGGCTCTACGTCGGGACGTGCGTTGGGCTCTACGTCGGGATTTAGCTTACTTTCAGCTCTACGTCGGGACGTGCGTTGGGCTCTACGTCGGGACGTGCGTTGGGCTCTACGTCGGGATTTAGCTTACTTTCAGCTCTACGTCGGGACGTGCGTTGGCCTCTACGTCGGCATTTAGCTTACTTTCAGCTCTACGTCGGGACGTGCGTTGGGCTCTACGTCGGGATGTGCGTTGGGCTCTACGTCGGGACGTGCGTTGGGTTCTACGTCGGGACGTGCGTTGGGCTCTACGTCTGTAGTTTGCTAACTTTCAGCTCTACGTCGGGACGTGCGTTGGGCTCTACGTCGGGACGTGCGTTGGGCTCTACGTCTGTAGTTTGCTAACTTTCAGCTCTACGTCGGGACGTGCGTTGGGCTCTACGTCGGGACGTGCGTTGGGCTCTACGTCGGGATTTAGCTTACTTTAAGCTCTACGTCGGGACGTGCGTTGGGCTCTACGTCGGGACGTGCGTTGGGGTCTACGTCCGGACGTGCGTTGGGCTCTACGTCGGGATTTAGCTTACTTTCAGGTCTACGTCGGGACGTGCGTTGGGCTCTACGTCGGGACGTGCGTTGGGCTCTACGTCGGGATTTAGCTTACTTTTCAGGTCTACGTCGGGACGTGCGTTGGGCTCTACGTTGGAACGTGCGTTGGGCTCTATGTCGGGACGTGCGTTGGGCTCTACGTCTGTAGTTAGCTAACTTTCAGCTCTACGTCGGGACGTGCGTTGCGCTCTACATCTGTAGTTAGCTAACTTTCAGCTCTACGTCAAGACGTGCGTTGGGCGCTACGTCGGAACTTGCGTTGGGCTCTACGTCGGGACGTGCGTTGGGCTCTACGTCGGGATTTAGCTTACTTTCAGCTCTACGTCGGGACGTGCGTTGGCCTCTACGTCGGGACGTGCGTTGGCCTCTACGTCGGGACATGCGTTGGCCTTTACGTCGGGATTTAGCTTACTTTCAGCTCTACGTCGGGACGTGCGTTGGATGCTACGTCGGGACGTGCGTTGGGCGCTACGTCGGGACGTGCGTTGGGCGCTACTTCGGGACGTGCGTTGGGCGCTACGTCGGAATTTAGCTTACTTTCAGCTCTACGTCGGGACGTGCGTTGGCCTCTACGTCGGGACGTGCGTTGGCCTCTACGTCGGGATTTAGCTTACTTTCAGCTCTACGTCGGGACGTCCGTTGGGCTCTACGTCGGGACGTGCGTTGGGCTCTACGTCGGGACGTGCGTTGGGCTCTACGTCGGGATTTAGCTTACTTTAAGACCTACGTCGGGACGTGCGTTGGGCTCTACGTCGGGACGTGCGTTGGGGTCTACGTCGGGACGTGCGTTGGGCTCTACGTCGGGATTTAGCTTACTTTCAGGTCTACGTCGGGACGTGCGTTGGGCTCTACGTCGGGACGTGCGTTGGGCTCTACGTCTGTAGTCAGCTAATTTTCAGCTCTACGTCGGGACGTGCGTTGGGCTCTACGTCGGGACGTGCGTTGGGGTCTACGTCGGGACGTGCGTTGGGCTCTACGTCGGGATTTAGCTTACTTTCAGCTCTACGTCGGGACGTGCGTTGGGCTCTACGTCGGGACGTGCGTTGGGCTCTACGTCGGGATTCAGCTTACTTTCAGCTCTACGTCGGGACGTGCATTGGCCTCTACGTCGGCATTTAGCTTACTTTCAGCTCTACGTCGGGACGTGCGTTGGGCTCTACGTCGGGAGGTGCGTTGGGCTCTACGTCGGGAGGTGCGTTGGGCTCTACGTCGGGACGTGCGTTGGGTTCTACGTCGGGACCTGCGTTGGGCTCTACGTCTGTAGTTAGCTAACTTTCTGCTCTACGTCGGGGTGCGTTGGGCTCTACGTCTGTAGTTAGCTAACTTTCAGCTCTACGTCGGGACGTGCGTTGGGCTGTACGTCGGACGTGCGTTGGGCTCTACGTTGGGACGTGCGTTGGGCTCTACGTCGGGATTTAGCTTAATTTCAGCTCTACTTCGGGACGTGCGTTGGCCTCTACGTCGGGACATGCGTTGGGCGCTACGTCGGGACGTGCGTTGGCCTCTACGTCGGGACGTGCGTTGGCCTCTACGTCGTGATTTAGCTTACTTTCAGCTCAACGTCAGGACGTGCGTTGGCCTCTACGTCGGGACGTGCGTTGGGCTCTACGTCGGGACACGCGTTGGGCTCTACGTCGGGACGCGCGTTGGGCTCTACGTCTGTAGTTAGCTAACTTTCAGCTCTACGTCGGGACGTGCGTTGGGCTCTTCGTCTGTAGTTAGCTAACTTTCAGCTCTACGTCGGGACGTGCGTTGGGCTCTACGTCGGGACGTGCGTTGGGCTCTACGTCGGGATTAAGCTTACTTTCAGGTCTACGTCGGGACGTGCGTTGGGCTCTACGTCGGGACGTGCGTTGGGCTCTACGTCGGGACGTGCGTTGGGCTCTACGTCGGGATTTAGCTTACTTTCAGCTCTACGTCGGGACGTGCGTTGGGCTCTACGTCGGGACGTGCGTTGGGCACTACGTCGGGACGTGCGTTGGGCTCTACGTCGGGATTTAGCTTACTTTCAGGTCTACGTCGGGACGTGCGTTGGGCTCTACTTCGGGACGTGCGTTGGGCGCTACGTCGGGACGTGCGTTGGGCTCTACGTCGGGATTTAGCTTACTTTCAGGTCTACGTCGGGACGTGCGTTGGGCTCTACGTCGGGACGTGCGTTGGGCTCTACGTCGGGACGTGCGTTGGGCTCTACGTCGGGATTTAGCTTACTTTCAGCTCTACGTCGGGACGTGCGTTGGGTCTACTTCGGGACGTGCGTTGGGCTCTACGTCGGGACGTGCGTTGGGCTCTACGTCGGGATTTAGCTTACTTTCAGCTCTACGTCGGGACGTGCGTTGGCCTCTACGTCGGGACGTGCGTTGGCCTCTACGTCGGGATTTAGCTTACTTTCAGCTCTACGTCGGGACGTGCGTTGGCCTCTACGTCGGGACGTGCGTTGGGCGCTACGTCGGGACGTGCGTTGGGCTCTACGTCGGGATTTAGCTTACTTTCAGGTCTACGTCGGGACGTGCGTTGGGCTCTACGTCGGGACGTGCGTTGGGCTCTACGTCGGGACGTGCGTTGGGCTCTACGTCGGGATTTAGCTTACTTTCAGCTCTACGTCGGGACGTGCGTTGGGCTCTACGTCGGGACGTGCGTTGGGCACTACGTCGGGACGTGCGTTGGGCTCTACTTCGGGATTTAGCTTACTTTCAGGTCTACGTCGGGACATGCGTTGGGCTCTACTTCGGGACGTGCGTTGGGCTCTACGTCGGGACGTGCGTTGGGCTCTACGTTGGGATTTAGCTTACTTTCAGCTCTACGTCGGGACGTGCGTTGGGCTCTACGTCGGGACGTGCGTTGGGCTCTACGTCGGGATTTAGCTTACTTTCAGCTCTACGTCGGGACGTGCGTTGGCCTCTACGTCGGGACGTGCGTTGGGCGCTACGTCGGGACGTGCGTTGGCCTCTACGTCGGGACGTGCGTTGGCCTCTACGTCGGGATTTAGCTTACTTTCAGCTCTACGTCGGGACATGCGTTGGCCTCTACGTCGGGACGTGCGTTGGGCTCTACGTCGGGACACGCGTTGGGCTCTACGTCGGGACGCGCGTTGGGCTCTACGTCTGTAGTTAGCTAATTTCAGCTCTACGTCGGGACCCGCGTTGGGCTCTTCGTCTGTAGTTAGCTAAGTTTCAGCTCTACGTCGGGACGTGCGTTGGCCTCTACGTCGGGACGTGCGTTGGCCTCTACGTCGGGACGTGCGTTGGCCTCTACGTCGGGATTTAGCTTACTTTCAGCTCTACGTCGGGACGTGCGTTGGACGCTACGTCGGGACGTGCGTTGGGCGCTACGTCGGGACGTGCGTTGGGCGCTACTTCGGGACATGTGTTGGGCGCTATGTCGGGATTTAGCTTACATTCAGCTCTACGTCGGGACGTGCGTTGGGCTCTATGTCGGGATGTGCGTTGGGCTCTACGTCGGGACGTGCGTTGGGCTCTACGTCGGGACGTGCGTTGGGCTCTACGTCGGGATTTAGCTTACTTTCAGCTCTACGTCGGGACGTGCGTTGGCCTCTACGTCGGGACGTGCGTTGGCCTCTACGTCGAGATTTAGCTTACTTTCAGCTCTACATCGGGACGTGCGTTGGCCTCTACGTCGGGACGTGCGTTGGCCTCTACGTCGGGATTTAGCTTACTTTCAGCTCTACGTCGGGACGTCCGTTGGTCTCTACGTCGGGATTTAGCTTACTTTCAGGTCTACGTCGGGACGTGCGTTGGGCTCTACGTCGGGACGTGCGTTGGGCTCTACGTCGGGACGTGCGTTGGGCTCTACGTCTGTAGTTAGCTAACTTTCAGCTCTACGTCGGGACGTGCGTTGGGCTCTACGTCGGGACGTGCGTTGGGCTCTACGTCGGGATTTAGCTTACTTTCAGCTCTACGTCGGGACGTGCGTTGGGCTCTACGTCGGGACGTGCGTTGGGCTCTACGTCGGGATTTAGCTTACTTTCAGCTCTACGTCGGGACGTGCGTTGGCCTCTACGTCGGCATTTAGCTTACTTTCAGCTCTACGTCGGGACGTGCGTTGGGCTCTACGTCGGGATGTGCGTTGGGCTCTACGTCGGGACGTGCGTTGGGTTCTACGTCGGGACGTGCGTTGGGCTCTACGTCTGTAGTTTGCTAACTTTCAGCTCTACGTCGGGACGTGCGTTGGGCTCTACGTCGGGACGTGCGTTGGGCTCTACGTCTGTAGTTTGCTAACTTTCAGCTCTACGTCGGGACGTGCGTTGGGCTCTACGTCGGGACGTGCGTTGGGCTCTACGTCGGGATTTAGCTTACTTTAAGCTCTACGTCGGGACGTGCGTTGGGCTCTACGTCGGGACGTGCGTTGGGGTCTACGTCCGGACGTGCGTTGGGCTCTACGTCGGGATTTAGCTTACTTTCAGGTCTACGTCGGGACGTGCGTTGGGCTCTACGTCGGGACGTGCGTTGGGCTCTACGTCGGGATTTAGCTTACTTTTCAGGTCTACGTCGGGACGTGCGTTGGGCTCTACGTTGGAACGTGCGTTGGGCTCTATGTCGGGACGTGCGTTGGGCTCTACGTCTGTAGTTAGCTAACTTTCAGCTCTACGTCGGGACGTGCGTTGCGCTCTACATCTGTAGTTAGCTAACTTTCAGCTCTACGTCAAGACGTGCGTTGGGCGCTACGTCGGAACTTGCGTTGGGCTCTACGTCGGGACGTGCGTTGGGCTCTACGTCGGGATTTAGCTTACTTTCAGCTCTACGTCGGGACGTGCGTTGGCCTCTACGTCGGGACGTGCGTTGGCCTCTACGTCGGGACATGCGTTGGCCTTTACGTCGGGATTTAGCTTACTTTCAGCTCTACGTCGGGACGTGCGTTGGATGCTACGTCGGGACGTGCGTTGGGCGCTACGTCGGGACGTGCGTTGGGCGCTACTTCGGGACGTGCGTTGGGCGCTACGTCGGAATTTAGCTTACTTTCAGCTCTACGTCGGGATGTGTGTTGGGCTCTACGTCGGGACGTGCGTTGGGCTCTACGTCGGGACGTGCGTTGGGCTCTACGTCGGGATTTAGCTTACTTTTCAGGTCTACGTCGGGACTTGCGTTGGGCTCTACGTCGGGACGTGCGTTGGGCTCTATGTCGGGACGTGCGTTGGGCTCTACGTCTGTAGTTAGCTAAATTTCAGCTCTACGTCGGGACGTGCGTTGGGCTCTACATCTGTAGTTAGCTAACTTTCAGCTCTACGTCAAGACGTGCGTTGGGCGCTACGTCGGAACGTGCGTTGGGCTCTACGTCGGGACGTGCGTTGGGCTCTACGTCGGGATTTAGCTTACTTTCAGCTCTACGTCGGGACGTGCGTTGGCCTCTACGTCGGGACGTGCGTTGGCCTCTACGTCGGGACATGCGTTGGCCTTTACGTCGGGATTTAGCTTAATTTCAGCTCTACGTCGGGACGTGCGTTGGATGCTACGTCGGGACGTGCGTTGGGCGCTACGTCGGGACGTGCGTTGGGCGCTACTTCGGGACGTGCGTTGGGCGCTACGTCGGAATTTAGCTTACTTTCAGCTCTACGTCGGGATGTGTGTTGGGCTCTACGTCGGGACGTGCGTTGGGCTCTACGTCGGGACGTGCGTTGGGCTCTACGTCGGGACGTGCGTTGGGCTCTACGTCGGGATTTAGCTTACTTTCAGCTCTACGTCGGGACGTGCGTTGGCCTCTACGTCGGGACGTGCGTTGGCCTCTACGTCGGGATTTAGCTTACTTTCAGCTCTACGTCGGGACGTGCGTTGGCCTCTACGTCGGGACGTGCGTTGGCCTCTACGTCGGGATTTAGCTTACTTTCAGCTCTACGTCGGGACGTGCGTTGGGCTCTACGTCGGGATTTAGTTTACTTTCAGCTCTACGTCGGGACGTGCGTTGGGCTCTACGTCGGGACGTGCGTTGGGCTCTACGTCGGGACGTGCGTTGGGCTCTACGTCGGGACGTGCGTTGGGCTCTACGTCTGTAGTTAGCTAACTTTCAGCTCTACGTCGGGATGTGCGTTGGGCTCTACGTCGGGACGTGCGTTGGGCTCTACGTCTGAAGTTAGCTAACTTTCAGCTCTACGTCGGGACGTGCGTTGGGCTCTACGTCGGGACGTGCGTTGGGCTCTACGTCGGGACGTGCGTTGGGCTCTACGTCGGGATTTAGCTTACTTTCAGCTCTACGTCGGGACGTGCATTGGCCTCTAGGTCGGCATTTAGCTTACTTTCAGCTCTACGTCGGGACGTGCGTTGGGCTCTACGTCGGGACGTGCGTTGGGCTCTACTTCGGGAGGTGCGTTGGGCTCTACGTCGGGACGTGCGTTGGGTTCTACGTCGGGACGTGCGTTGGGCTGTACGTCTGTAGTTAGCTAACTTTCTGCTCTACGTCGGGACGTGCGTTGGGCTCTACGTATGTAGTTAGCTAACTTTCAGCTCTACGTCGGGACGTGCGTTGGGCTGTACGTCGGGACGTGCGTTGGGCTCTACGTCGGGATGTGCGTTGGGCTCTACGTCGGGATTTAGCCTACTTTCAGCTCTACGTCGGGACGTGCGTTGGCCTCTACGTCGCGACATGCGTTGGGCGCTACGTCGGGACGTGCGTTGGCCTCTACGTCGGGACGTGCGTTGGCCTCTACGTCGGGATTTAGCTTACTTTCAGCTCTACGTCGGGACGTGCGTTGGCCTCTACGTCGGGACGTGCGTTGGGCTCTGCGTCGGGACACGCGTTGGGATCTACGTCGGGACGCGCGTTGGGCTCTTCGTCTGTAGTTAGCTAACTTTCAGGTCTACGTCGGGACGTGCGTTGGGCTCTACGTCGGGACGTGCTTTGGGCTCTACGTCGGGATGTGCGTTGGGCTCTACGTCGGGACGTGCGTTGGGCTCTACGTCGGCATTTAGCTTACTTTCAGCTCTACGTCGGGACGTGCATTGGGCTCTACGTCGGGACGTGCGTTGGGGTCTACGTCGGGACATGCGTTGGGCTCTACGTCGGGATTTAGCTTACTTTCAGTTGTACGTCGGGACGTGCGTTGGGCTCTACGTCGGGACGTGCGTTGGGCTCTACGTCGGGATTTAGCTTACTTTCAGCTCTACGTCGGGACGTGCGTTGGGCTCTACGTCGGGACATGCGTTGGGCACTACGTCGGGACGTGCGTTGGGCTCTACGTCGGGATTTAGCTTACTTTCAGGTCTACGTCGGGACGTGCGTTGGGCTCTACTTCGGGACGTGCGTTGGGCTCTACGTCGGGACGTGCGTTGGGCTCTACGTTGGGATTTAGCTTACTTTCAGCTCTACGTCGGGACGTGCGTTGGGCTCTACGTCGGGATTTAGCTTACTTTCAGCTCTACGTCGGGACGTGCGTTGGCCTCTACGTCGGGACGTGCGTTGGTCGCTACGTCGGGACGTGCGTTGGTCTCTACGTCGGGAAGTGCGTTGGCCTCTACGTCGGGATTTAGCTTACTTTCAGCTCTACGTCGGGACATGCGTTGGCCTCTACGTCGGGACGTGTGTTGGGCTCTACGTCGGGACACGCGTTGGGCTCTACGTCGGGACGCGCCTTGGGCTCTACGTCTGTAGTTAGCTAACTTTCAGGTCTACGTCGTGACGCGCGTTGGGCTCTTCGTCTGTAGTTAGCTAACTTTCAGCTCTACGTCGGGACGTGCGTTGGGCTCTACGTCGGGACGTGCGTTGGGCTCTACGTCGGGATTTAGCTTACTTCAAGCTCTACGTCGGGACGTGCGTTGGGCTCTACGTCGGGACGTGCGTTGGGGTCTACGTCGGGACGTGCGTTGGGCTCTACGTCGGGATTTAGCTTACTTTCAGGTCTACGTCGGGACGTGCGTTGGGCTCTACGTCGGGACGTGCGTTGGGCTCTACGTCGGGACGTGCGTTGGGCTCTACGTCGGGATTTAGCTTACTTTTCAGGTCTACGTCGGGACGTGCGTTGGGCTCTACATCGGGACGTGCGTTGGGCTCTACGTCGGGAAGTGCGTTGGGCTCTACGTCTGTAGTCAGCTAATTTTCAGCTCTACGTCGGGACGTGCGTTGGGCTCTACGTCTGAAGTTAGCTAACTTTCAGCTCTACGTCGGGACGTGCGTTGGGCTCTACGTCGGGACGTGCGTTGGGCTCTACGTCTGTAGTCAGCTAATTTTCAGCTCTACGTCGGGACGTGCGTTGGGCTCTACGTCGGGACGTGCGTTGGGCTCTACGTCGGGATTTAGCTTACTTTCAGCTCTACGTCGGGACGTGCGTTGGGCTCTACGTCGGGACGTGCGTTGGGCTCTACGTCGGGATTTAGCTTACTTTCAGCTCTACGTCGGGACGTGCATTGGCCTCTACGTCGGCATTTAGCTTACTTTCAGCTCTACGTCGGGACGTGCGTTGGGCTCTACGTCGGGAGGTGCGTTGGGCTCTACGTCGGGAGGTGCGTTGGGCTCTACGTCGGGACGTGCGTTGGGTTCTACGTCGGGACCTGCGTTGGGCTCTACGTCTGTAGTTAGCTAACTTTCTGCTCTACGTCGGGACGTGCGTTGGGCTCTACGTCTGTAGTTAGCTAACTTTCAGCTCTACGTCGGGACGTGCGTTGGGCTGTACGTCGGGACGTGCGTTGGGCTCTACGTTGGGACGTGCGTTGGGCTCTACGTCGGGATTTAGCTTACTTTCAGCTCTACGTCGGGACGTGCGTTGGCCTCTACGTCGGGACGTTCGTTGGGCGCTACGTCGGGACGTGCGTTGGCCTCTACGTCGGGACGTGCGTTGGGCTCTACGTCGGGATTTAGCTTACTTTCAGCTCTACGTCGGGACGTGCGTTGGCCTCTACGTCGGGACGTGCGTTGGGCTCTACGTCGGGACACGCGTTGGGCTCTACGTTGGGACGCGCGTTGGGCTCTACGTCTGTAGTTAGCTAACTTTCAGCTCTACGTCGGTACGCGCGTTGGGCTCTTCGTCTGTAGTTAGCTAAGTTTCAGCTCTACGTCGGGACGTGTGTTGGGCTCTACGTCGGGACGTGCGTTGGGCTCTACGTCGGGATTTAGCTTACTTTCAGGTCTACGTCGGGACGTGCGTTGGGCTCTACTTCGGGACGTGCGTTGGGCTCTACGTCGGGACGTGCGTTGGGCTCTACGTTGGGATTTAGCTTACTTTCAGCTCTACGTCGGGACGTGCGTTGGGCTCTACGTCGGGATTTAGCTTACTTTCAGCTCTACGTCGGGACGTGCGTTGGCCTCTACGTCGGGACGTGCGTTGGTCGCTACGTCGGGACGTGCGTTGGTCTCTACGTCGGGAAGTGCGTTGGCCTCTACGTCGGGACGTGTGTTGGGCTCTACGTCGGGACACGCGTTGGGCTCTACGTCGGGACGCGCCTTGGGCTCTACGTCTGTAGTTAGCTAACTTTCAGGTCTACGTCGTGACGCGCGTTGGGCTCTTCGTCTGTAGTTAGCTAACTTTCAGCTCTACGTCGGGACGTGCGTTGGGCTCTACGTCGGGACGTGCGTTGGGCTCTATGTCGGGATTTAGCTTACTTCAAGCTCTACGTCGGGACGTGCGTTGGGCTCTACGTCGGGACGTGCGTTGGGGTCTACGTCGGGACGTGCGTTGGGCTCTACGTCGGGATTTAGCTTACTTTCAGGTCTACGTCGGGACGTGCGTTGGGCTCTACGTCGGGACGTGCGTTGGGCTCTACGTCGGGACGTGCGTTGGGCTCTACGTCGGGATTTAGCTTACTTTTCAGGTCTACGTCGGGACGTGCGTTGGGCTCTACATCGGGACGTGCGTTGGGCTCTACGTCGGGAAGTGCGTTGGGCTCTACGTCGGGACGTGCGTTGGGCTCTACGTCGGGATTTAGCTTACTTTCAGCTCTACGTCGGGACGTGCATTGGCCTCTACGTCGGCATTTAGCTTACTTTCAGCTCTACGTCGGGACGTGCGTTGGGCTCTACGTCGGGAGGTGCGTTGGGCTCTACGTCGGGAGGTGCGTTGGGCTCTACGTCGGGACGTGCGTTGGGTTCTACGTCGGGACCTGCGTTGGGCTCTACGTCTGTAGTTAGCTAACTTTCTGCTCTACGTCGGGACGTGCGTTGGGCTCTACGTCTGTAGTTAGCTAACTTTCAGCTCTACGTCGGGACGTGCGTTGGGCTGTACGTCGGGACGTGCGTTGGGCTCTACGTTGGGACGTGCGTTGGGCTCTACGTCGGGATTTAGCTTACTTTCAGCTCTACGTCGGGACGTGCGTTGGCCTCTACGTCGGGACGTTCGTTGGGCGCTACGTCGGGACGTGCGTTGGCCTCTACGTCGGGACGTGCGTTGGGCTCTACGTCGGGATTTAGCTTACTTTCAGCTCTACGTCGGGACGTGCGTTGGCCTCTACGTCGGGACGTGCGTTGGGCTCTACGTCGGGACACGCGTTGGGCTCTACGTTGGGACGCGCGTTGGGCTCTACGTCTGTAGTTAGCTAACTTTCAGCTCTACGTCGGTACGCGCGTTGGGCTCTTCGTCTGTAGTTAGCTAAGTTTCAGCTCTACGTCGGGACGTGTGTTGGGCTCTACGTCGGGACGTGCGTTGGGCTCTACGTCGGGATTTAGCTTACTTTCAGGTCTACGTCGGGACGTGCGTTGGGCTCTACGTCGGGACGTGCGTTGGGCTCTACGTCGGGACGTGCGTTGGGCTCTACGTCGGGATTTAGCTTACTTTCAGCTCTACGTCGGGACGTGCGTTGGGCTCTACGTCGGGACGTGTGTTGGGCACTACGTCGGGACGTGCGTTGGGCTCTACTTCGGGATTTAGCTTACTTTCAGGTCTACGTCGGGACGTGCGTTGGGCTCTACGTCGGGACGTGCGTTGGCCTCTACGTCGGGATGTGCGTTGGCCTCTACGTCGGGATTTAGCTTACTTTCAGCTCTACGTCGGGGCGTGCGTTGGACGCTACGTCGGGACGTGCGTTGGGCTCTACGTCGGGATTTAGCTTACTTTCAGCTCTACGTCGGGACGTGCGTTGGCCTCTACGTCGGGACGTGCGTTGGGCGCTACGTCGGGAAGTGCGTTGGGCTCTACGTCGGGATTTAGCTTACTTTCAGGTCTACATCGGGACGTGCGTTGGGCTCTACGTCGGGACGTGCGTTGGGCTCTACGTCGGGATTTAGCTTACTTTCAGCTCTACGTCGGGACGTGCGTTGGGCTCTACGTCGGGACGTGCGTTGGGCTCTACGTCGGGACGTGCGTTGGGCTCTACGTCGGCATTTAGCTTACTTTCAGCTCTACGTCGGGACGTGCGTTGGCCTCTACGTCGGTACGTGCGTTGGCCTCTACGTCGGGATTTAGCTTACTTTCAGCTCTACGTCGGGACGTGCGTTGGCCTCTACGTCGGGACGTGCGTTGGGCGCTACGTCGGGACGTGCGTTGGGCTCTACGTCGGGATTTAGCTTACTTTCAGGTCTACGTCGGGACGTGCGTTGGGCTCTACGTTTGTAGTTAGCTAACTTTCAGCTCTACGTCGGGACGTGCGTTGGGCTCTACGTCGGGACGTGCGTTGGGCTCTACGTCGGGACGTCTGTTGGGCTCTACGTCGGGATTTAGTTTACTTTCAGCTCTACGTCGGGACGTGCGTTGGCCTCTACGTCGGGACGTGCGTTGGCCTCTACGTCGGGACGTGCGTTGGCTTCTACGTCGGGATTTAGCTTACCTTCAGCTCTACGTCGCGACGTGCGTTGGGCTCTACGTCGGGACGTGCGTTGGGCTCTACGTCGGGACACGCGTTGGGCTCTACGTCGGGACGCGCGTTGGGCTCTACGTCTGTAGTTAGCTAACTTTCAGCTCTACGTCGGGACGCGCGTTGGGCTCTTCGTCTGTAGTTAGCTAACTTTCAGCTCTACGTCGGGACGTGCGTTGGGCTCTACGTCGGGACGTGCGTTGGGCTCTACGTCGGGACGTGCGTTGGGCTCTAGGTCGGGATTTAGCTTACCTTCAGGTCTACGTCGGGACGTGCGTTGGGCTCTATGTCGGGACGTGCGTTGGGCTCTACGTCGGGACGTGCGTTGGGCTCTACGTCTGTAGTTAGCTTACTTTCAGCTCTATGTCGGGACGTGCGTTGGGCTCTACGTCTGTAGTTAGCTAACTTTCAGCTCTACGTCGGGACGTGCGTTGGGCTCTACATCTGTAGTTAGCTAACATTCAGCTCTACGTCAAGACGTGCGTTGGGCGCTACGTCGGAACGTGCGTTGGGCTCTACGTCGGGATTTAGCTTACTTTAAGCTCTACGTCGGGACGTCCGTTGGGCTCTACGTCGGGATTTAGCTTACTTTCAGCTCTAGGTCGGGACGTGCGTTGGGCTCTAAGTCGGGACGTGCGTTGGGCTCTACGTCGGGATTTAGCTTACTTTAAGCTCTACGTCGGGACGTGCGTTGGGCTCTACGTCGGGACGTGCGTTGGGGTCTACGTCGGGACGTGTGTTGGGCTCTACGTCGGGATTTAGCTTACTTTCAGGTCTACGTCGGGACGTGCGTTGGGCTCTACGTCGGGACGTGCGTTGGGCTCTACGTCGGGACGTGCGTTGGGCTCTACATCGGGATTTAGCTTACTTTTCAGCTCTACGTCGGGACGTGCGTTGGCCTCTACGTCGGGACGTGCGTTGGCCTCTACGTCAGGACGTGCGTTGGCCTCTACGTCGGGATTTAGCTTACTTTCAGCTCTACGTCGGGACGTGCGTTGGATACTACGTCGGGACGTGCATTGGGCGCTACGTCGGGACGTGCGTTGGGCGCTACTTCGGGACGTGCGTTGGGCGCTACGTTGGAATTTAGCTTACTTTCAGCTCTACGTCGGGATGTGCGTTGGGCTCTATGTCGGGATGTGCGCTGGGCTCTACGTCGGGACGTGTGTTGGGCTCTACGTCGGGACGTGAGTTGGGCTATACGTCGGGATTTAGCTTACTTTCAGCTCTACGTCGGGACGTGCGTTGGGCTCTACGTCGGGACGTGCGTTGGGCTCTACGTCGGGATTTAGCTTACTTTCAGCTCTACGTCGGGACGTGCGTTGGCCTCTACGTCGGCATTTAGCTTACTTTCAGCTCTACGTCGGGACGTGCGTTGGGCTCTACGTCGGGACGTGCGTTGGGCTCTACGTCGGGACGTGCGTTGGGCTCTACGTCGGGACGTGCGTTGGGTTCTACGTCGGGACGTGCGTTGGGCTCTACGTCTGTAGTTAGCTAACTTTCTGCTCTACGTCGGGACGTGCGTTGGGCTCTACGTCTGTAGTTAGCTAACTTTCAGCTCTACGTCGGGACGTGCGTTGGGCTCTACGTCGGGACGTGCGTTGGGCTCTACGTCGGGACGTGCGTTGGGCTCTACGTCGGGATTTAGCTTACTTTAAGCTCTACGTCGGGACGTGCGTTGGGCTCTACGTCGGGACGTGCGTTGGGCTCTACGTCGGGACGTGCGTTGGGCTCTACGTCGGGATTTAGCTTACTTTTCAGGTCTACGTCGGGACGTGCGTTGGGCTCTACGTCGGGACGTGCGTTGGGCTCTACGTCGGGACGTGCGTTGGGCTCTACGTCTGTAGTTAGCTAACTTTCAGCTCTACGTCGGGACGTGCGTTGGGCTCTACGTCGGGACGTGCGTTGGGCTCTACGTCTGTAGTCAGCTAATTTTCAGCTCTACGTCGGGACGTGCGTTGGGCTCTACGTCGGGACGTGCGTTGGGCTCTACGTCGGGTCGTGCGTTGGGCTCTACGTCGGGATTTAGCTTACTTTCAGCTCTACGTCGGGACGTGCGTTGGGCTCTACGTCGGGACGTGCGTTGGGCTCTACGTCGGGATTTAGCTTACTTTCAGCTCTACGTCGGGACGTGCATTGGCCTCTACGTCGGCATTTAGCTTACTTTCAGCTCTACGTCGGGACGTGCGTTGGGCTCTACGTCGGGAGGTGCGTTGGGCTCTACGTCGGGAGGTGCGTTGGGCTCTACGTCGGGACGTGCGTTGGGTTCTACGTCGGGACCTGCGTTGGGCTCTACGTCTGTAGTTAGCTAACTTTCTGCTCTACGTCGGGACGTGCGTTGGGCTCTACGTCTGTAGTTAGCTAACTTTCAGCTCTACGTCGGGACGTGCGTTGGGCTCTACGTTGGGACGTGCGTTGGGCTCTACGTCGGGATTTAGCTTACTTTCAGCTCTAAATCGGGACGTGCGTTGGCCTCTACGTCGGGACGTGCGTTGGCCTCTACGTCGGGATTTAGCTTACTTTCAGCTCTACGTCGGGACGTGTGTTGGCCTCTACGTCGGGACGTGCGTTGGGCTCTACGTCGGGACACGCGTTGGGCTCTACGTCGGGACGCGCGTTGGGCTCTACGTCTGTAGTTAGCTAACTTTCAGCTCTACGTCGGGACGTGCGTTGGGCTCTACGTCGGGACGTGCGTTGGGCTCTATGTCGGGATTTAGCTTATCTTCAGCTCTACGTCGGGACGTGCGTTGGCCTCTACGTCGGGACGTGCGTTGGCCTCTACGTCGGGATTTAGCTTACTTTCAGCTCTACGTCGGGACGTGCGTTGGCCTCTACGTCGGGACGTGCGTTGGGCGCTACGTCGGGACGTGAGTTGGGCTCTACGTCGGGATTTAGCTTACTTTCAGGTCTACGTCGGGACGTGCGTTGGGCTCTACGTCGGGACGTGCGTTGGGCTCTACGTCGGGACGTGCGTTGGGCTCTACGTCGGGATTTAGCTTACTTTCAGCTCTACGTCGGGACGTGCGTTGGGCTCTACGTCGGGACGTGCGTTGGGCACTACGTCGGGACGTGCGTTGGGCTCTACGTCGGGACGTGCGTTGGGCTCTACGTCGGGATTTAGCTTACTTTCAGCTCTACGTCGGGACGTGCGTTGGGCTCTACGTCGGGACGTGCGTTGGGCACTACGTCGGGACGTGCGTTGGGCTCTACTTCGGGATTTAGCTTACTTTCAGGTCTACGTCTGGACGTGCGTTGGGCTCTACTTCGGGACGTGCGTTGGGCTCTACGTCGGCATTTAGCTTACTTTCAGCTCTACGTCGGGACGTGCGTTGGGCTCTACGTCGGGACGTGCGTTGGGCTCTACGTCGGGACGTGCGTTGGGTTCTACGTCGGGACGTGCGTTGGGCTCTACGTCTGTAGTTAGCTAACTTTCTGCTCTACGTCGGGACGTGCGTTGGGCTCTACGTCTGTAGTTAGCTAACTTTCAGCTCTACGTCGGGACGTGCATTGGGCTCTACGTCGGGACGTGCGTTGGGCTCTACGTCGGGACGTGCGTTGGGCTCTACGTCGGGATTTAGCTTACTTTAAGCTCTACGTCGGGACGTGCGTTGGGCTCTACGTCGGGACGTGCGTTGGGCTCTACGTCGGGACGTGCGTTGGGCTCTACGTCGGGATTTAGCTTACTTTTCAGGTCTACGTCGGGACGTGCGTTGGGCTCTACGTCGGGACGTGCGTTGGGCTCTACGTCGGGACGTGCGTTGGGCTCTACGTCTGTAGTTAGCTAACTTTCAGCTCTACGTCGGGACGTGCGTTGGGCTCTACGTCGGGACGGGCGTTGGGCTCTAAGTCTGTAGTCAGCTAATTTTCAGCTCTACGTCGGGACGTGCGTTGGGCTCTACGTCGGGACGTACGTTGGGCTCTACGTCGGGACGTGCGTTGGGCTCTACGTCGGGATTTAGCTTACTTTCAGCTCTACGTCGGGACGTGCGTTGGGCTCTACGTCGGGACGTGCGTTGGGCTCTACGTCGGGATTTAGCTTACTTTCAGCTCTACGTCGGGACGTGCATTGGCCTCTACGTCGGCATTTAGCTTACTTTCAGCTCTACGTCGGGACGTGCGTTGGGCTCTACGTCGGGAGGTGCGTTGGGCTCTACGTCGGGAGGTGCGTTGGGCTCTACGTCGGGACGTGCGTTGGGTTCTACGTCGGGACCTGCGTTGGGCTCTACGTCTGTAGTTAGCTAACTTTCTGCTCTACGTCGGGACGTGCGTTGGGCTCTACGTCTGTAGTTAGCTAACTTTCAGCTCTACGTCGGGACGTGCGTTGGGCTCTACGTTGGGACGTGCGTTGGGCTCTACGTCGGGATTTAGCTTACTTTCAGCTCTAAATCGGGACGTGCGTTGGCCTCTACGTCGGGACGTGCGTTGGGCGCTACGTCGGGACGTGCGTTGGCCTCTACGTCGGGACGTGCGTTGGCCTCTACGTCGGGATTTAGCTTACTTTCAGCTCTACGTCGGGACGTGCGTTGGCCTCTACGTCGGGACGTGCGTTGGGCTCTACGTCGGGACGTGCGTTGGGCTCTACGTCGGGACGCGCGTTGGGCTCTACGTCTGTAGTTAGCTAACTTTCAGCTCTACGTCGGAACGCGCGTTGGGCTCTTCGTCTGTAGTTAGCTAACTTTCAGCTCTACGTCGGGACGTGCGTTGGGCTCTACGTCGGGACGTGCGTTGGGCTCTACGTCGGGATTTAGCTTACTTTCAGGTCTACGTCGGGACGTGCGTTGGGCTCTACGTCGGGACGTGCGTTGGGCTCTACGTCGGGATTTAGCTTACTTTCAGCTCTACGTCGGGACGTGCGTTGGGCTCTACTTCGGGACGTGCGTTGGGCTCTACGTCGGGACGTGCGTTGGGCTCTATGTCGGGATTTAGCTTATCTTCAGCTCTACGTCGGGACGTGCGTTGGCCTCTACGTCGGGACGTGCATTGGCCTCTACGTCGGGATTTAGCTTACTTTCAGCTCTACGTCGGGACGTGCGTTGGCCTCTACGTCGGGACGTGCGTTGGGCGCTACGTCGGGACGTGAGTTGGGCTCTACGTCGGGATTTAGCTTACTTTCAGGTCTACGTCGGGACGTGCGTTGGGCTCTACGTCGGGACGTGCATTGGGCTCTACGTCGGGACGTGCGTTGGGCTCTACGTCGGGATTTAGCTTACTTTCAGCTCTACGTCGGGACGTGCGTTGGGCTCTACGTCGGGACGTGCGTTGGGCACTACGTCGGGACGTGCGTTGGGCTCTACGTCGGGACGTGCGTTGGGCTCTACGTCGGGACGTGCTATGGGCTCTACGTCGGGACGTGCGTTGGGCTCTACGTCGGGATTTAGCTTACTTTCAGCTCTACGTCGGGACGTGCGTTGGGCTCTACGTCGGGACGTGCGTTGGGCACTACGTCGGGACGTGCGTTGGGCTCTACTTCGGGATTTAGCTTACTTTCAGGTCTACGTCGGGACGTGCGTTGGGCTCTACTTCGGGACGTGCGTTGGGCTCTACGTCGGGACGTGCGTTGGGCTCTACGTTGGGATTTAGCTTACTTTCAGCTCTACGTCGGGACGTGCGTTGGGCTCTACGTCGGGACGTGCGTTGGGCTCTACGTCGGGATTTAGCTTGCTTTCAGCTCTACGTCGGGACGTGCGTTTGCCTCTACGTCGGGACGTGCGTTGGGCGCTACGTCGGGACGTGCGTTGGGCTCTACGTCGGGATTTAGCTTACTTTCAGGTCTACGTCGGGACGTGCGTTGGGCTCTACGTCGGGACGTGCGTTGGGCTCTACGTCGGGACGTGCGTTGGGCTCTACGTCGGGATTTAGCTTACTTTCAGCTCTACGTCGGGACGTGCGTTGGGCTCTACTTCGGGACGTGCGTTGGGCTCTACGTCGGGACGTGCGTTGGGCTCTATGTCGGGATTTAGCTTATCTTCAGCTCTACGTCGGGACGTGCGTTGGCCTCTACGTCGGGACGTGCGTTGGCCTCTACGTCGGGATTTAGCTTACTTTCAGATCTACGTCGGGACGTGCGTTGGCCTCTACGTCGGGACGTGCGTTGGGCGCTACGTCGGGACGTGCGTTGGGCTCTACGTCGGGATTTAGCTTACTTTCAGGTCTACGTCGGGACGTGCGTTGGGCTCTACGTCGGGACGTGCGTTGGGCTCTACGTCGGGACGTGCGTTGGGCTCTACGTCGGGATTTAGCTTACTTTCAGCTCTACGTCGGGACGTGCGTTGGGCTCTACGTCGGGACGTGCGTTGGGCACTACGTCGGGACGTGCGTTGGACTCTACTTCGGGATTTAGCTTACTTTCAGGTCTACGTCGGGAGGTGCGTTGGGCTCTACGTCGGGACGTGCGTTGGGTTCTACGTCGGGACCTGCGTTGGGCTCTACGTCTGTAGTTAGCTAACTTTCTGCTCTACGTCGGGACGTGCGTTGGGCTCTACGTCTGTAGTTAGCTAACTTTCAGCTCTACGTCGGGACGTGCGTTGGGCTCTACGTTGGGACGTGCGTTGGGCTCTACGTCGGGATTTAGCTTACTTTCAGCTCTAAATCGGGACGTGCGTTGGCCTCTACGTCGGGACGTGCGTTGGCCTCTACGTCGGGATTTAGCTTACTTTCAGCTCTACGTCGGGACGTGTGTTGGCCTCTACGTCGGGACGTGCGTTGGGCTCTACGTCGGGACACGCGTTGGGCTCTACGTCGGGACGCGCGTTGGGCTCTACGTCTGTAGTTAGCTAACTTTCAGCTCTACGTCGGGACGTGCGTTGGGCTCTACGTCGGGACGTGCGTTGGGCTCTATGTCGGGATTTAGCTTATCTTCAGCTCTACGTCGGGACGTGCGTTGGCCTCTACGTCGGGACGTGCGTTGGCCTCTACGTCGGGATTTAGCTTACTTTCAGCTCTACGTCAGGACGTGCGTTGGCCTCTACGTCGGGACGTGCGTTGGGCGCTACGTCGGGACGTGAGTTGGGCTCTACGTCGGGATTTAGCTTACTTTCAGGTCTACGTCGGGACGTGCGTTGGGCTCTACGTCGGGACGTGCGTTGGGCTCTACGTCGGGACGTGCGTTGGGCTCTACGTCGGGATTTAGCTTACTTTCAGCTCTACGTCGGGACGTGCGTTGGGCTCTACGTCGGGACGTGCGTTGGGCACTACGTCGGGACGTGCGTTGGGCTCTACGTCGGGACGTGCGTTGGGCTCTACGTCGGGATTTAGCTTACTTTCAGCTCTACGTCGGGACGTGCGTTGGGCTCTACGTCGGGACGTGCGTTGGGCACTACGTCGGGACGTGCGTTGGGCTCTACTTCGGGATTTAGCTTACTTTCAGGTCTACGTCTGGACGTGCGTTGGGCTCTACTTCGGGACGTGCGTTGGGCTCTACGTCGGCATTTAGCTTACTTTCAGCTCTACGTCGGGACGTGCGTTGGGCTCTACGTCGGGACGTGCGTTGGGCTCTACGTCGGGACGTGCGTTGGGTTCTACGTCGGGACGTGCGTTGGGCTCTACGTCTGTAGTTAGCTAACTTTCTGCTCTACGTCGGGACGTGCGTTGGGCTCTACGTCTGTAGTTAGCTAACTTTCAGCTCTACGTCGGGACGTGCATTGGGCTCTACGTCGGGACGTGCGTTGGGCTCTACGTCGGGACGTGCGTTGGGCTCTACGTCGGGATTTAGCTTACTTTAAGCTCTACGTCGGGACGTGCGTTGGGCTCTACGTCGGGACGTGCGTTGGGCTCTACGTCGGGACGTGCGTTGGGCTCTACGTCGGGATTTAGCTTACTTTTCAGGTCTACGTCGGGACGTGCGTTGGGCTCTACGTCGGGACGTGCGTTGGGCTCTACGTCGGGACGTGCGTTGGGCTCTACGTCTGTAGTTAGCTAACTTTCAGCTCTACGTCGGGACGTGCGTTGGGCTCTACGTCGGGACGGGCGTTGGGCTCTAAGTCTGTAGTCAGCTAATTTTCAGCTCTACGTCGGGACGTGCGTTGGGCTCTACGTCGGGACGTACGTTGGGCTCTACGTCGGGACGTGCGTTGGGCTCTACGTCGGGATTTAGCTTACTTTCAGCTCTACGTCGGGACGTGCGTTGGGCTCTACGTCGGGACGTGCGTTGGGCTCTACGTCGGGATTTAGCTTACTTTCAGCTCTACGTCGGGACGTGCATTGGCCTCTACGTCGGCATTTAGCTTACTTTCAGCTCTACGTCGGGACGTGCGTTGGGCTCTACGTCGGGAGGTGCGTTGGGCTCTACGTCGGGAGGTGCGTTGGGCTCTACGTCGGGACGTGCGTTGGGTTCTACGTCGGGACCTGCGTTGGGCTCTACGTCTGTAGTTAGCTAACTTTCTGCTCTACGTCGGGACGTGCGTTGGGCTCTACGTCTGTAGTTAGCTAACTTTCAGCTCTACGTCGGGACGTGCGTTGGGCTCTACGTTGGGACGTGCGTTGGGCTCTACGTCGGGATTTAGCTTACTTTCAGCTCTAAATCGGGACGTGCGTTGGCCTCTACGTCGGGACGTGCGTTGGGCGCTACGTCGGGACGTGCGTTGGCCTCTACGTCGGGACGTGCGTTGGCCTCTACGTCGGGATTTAGCTTACTTTCAGCTCTACGTCGGGACGTGCGTTGGCCTCTACGTCGGGACGTGCGTTGGGCTCTACGTCGGGACGTGCGTTGGGCTCTACGTCGGGACGCGCGTTGGGCTCTACGTCTGTAGTTAGCTAACTTTCAGCTCTACGTCGGAACGCGCGTTGGGCTCTTCGTCTGTAGTTAGCTAACTTTCAGCTCTACGTCGGGACGTGCGTTGGGCTCTACGTCGGGACGTGCGTTGGGCTCTACGTCGGGATTTAGCTTACTTTCAGGTCTACGTCGGGACGTGCGTTGGGCTCTACGTCGGGACGTGCGTTGGGCTCTACGTCGGGATTTAGCTTACTTTCAGCTCTACGTCGGGACGTGCGTTGGGCTCTACTTCGGGACGTGCGTTGGGCTCTACGTCGGGACGTGCGTTGGGCTCTATGTCGGGATTTAGCTTATCTTCAGCTCTACGTCGGGACGTGCGTTGGCCTCTACGTCGGGACGTGCATTGGCCTCTACGTCGGGATTTAGCTTACTTTCAGCTCTACGTCGGGACGTGCGTTGGCCTCTACGTCGGGACGTGCGTTGGGCGCTACGTCGGGACGTGAGTTGGGCTCTACGTCGGGATTTAGCTTACTTTCAGGTCTACGTCGGGACGTGCGTTGGGCTCTACGTCGGGACGTGCATTGGGCTCTACGTCGGGACGTGCGTTGGGCTCTACGTCGGGATTTAGCTTACTTTCAGCTCTACGTCGGGACGTGCGTTGGGCTCTACGTCGGGACGTGCGTTGGGCACTACGTCGGGACGTGCGTTGGGCTCTACGTCGGGACGTGCGTTGGGCTCTACGTCGGGACGTGCTATGGGCTCTACGTCGGGACGTGCGTTGGGCTCTACGTCGGGATTTAGCTTACTTTCAGCTCTACGTCGGGACGTGCGTTGGGCTCTACGTCGGGACGTGCGTTGGGCACTACGTCGGGACGTGCGTTGGGCTCTACTTCGGGATTTAGCTTACTTTCAGGTCTACGTCGGGACGTGCGTTGGGCTCTACTTCGGGACGTGCGTTGGGCTCTACGTCGGGACGTGCGTTGGGCTCTACGTTGGGATTTAGCTTACTTTCAGCTCTACGTCGGGACGTGCGTTGGGCTCTACGTCGGGACGTGCGTTGGGCTCTACGTCGGGATTTAGCTTGCTTTCAGCTCTACGTCGGGACGTGCGTTTGCCTCTACGTCGGGACGTGCGTTGGGCGCTACGTCGGGACGTGCGTTGGGCTCTACGTCGGGATTTAGCTTACTTTCAGGTCTACGTCGGGACGTGCGTTGGGCTCTACGTCGGGACGTGCGTTGGGCTCTACGTCGGGACGTGCGTTGGGCTCTACGTCGGGATTTAGCTTACTTTCAGCTCTACGTCGGGACGTGCGTTGGGCTCTACTTCGGGACGTGCGTTGGGCTCTACGTCGGGACGTGCGTTGGGCTCTATGTCGGGATTTAGCTTATCTTCAGCTCTACGTCGGGACGTGCGTTGGCCTCTACGTCGGGACGTGCGTTGGCCTCTACGTCGGGATTTAGCTTACTTTCAGCTCTACGTCGGGACGTGCGTTGGCCTCTACGTCGGGACGTGCGTTGGGCGCTACGTCGGGACGTGCGTTGGGCTCTACGTCGGGATTTAGCTTACTTTCAGGTCTACGTCGGGACGTGCGTTGGGCTCTACGTCGGGACGTGCGTTGGGCTCTACGTCGGGACGTGCGTTGGGCTCTACGTCGGGATTTAGCTTACTTTCAGCTCTACGTCGGGACGTGCGTTGGGCTCTACGTCGGGACGTGCGTTGGGCACTACGTCGGGACGTGCGTTGGACTCTACTTCGGGATTTAGCTTACTTTCAGGTCTACGTCGGGATGTGCGTTGGGCTCTACTTCGGGACGTGCGTTGGGCTCTACGTCGGGACGTGCGTTGGGCTCTACGTTGGGATTTAGCTTACTTTCAGCTCTACGTCGGAACGTGCGTTGGGCTCTACGTCGGGACGTGCGTTGGGCTCTACGTCAGGATTTAGCTTACTTTCAGCTCTACGTCGGGACGTGCGTTGGCCTCTACGTCGGGACATGCGTTGGGCGCTACGTCGGGACGTGCGTTGGCCTCTACGTCGGGACGTGCGTTGGCCTCTACGTCGGGATTTAGCTTACTTTCAGCTCTACGTCGGGACATGCGTTGGCCTCTACGTCGGGACGTGCGTTGGGCTCTACGTCGGGACGTGCGTTGGTTTCTACGTCGGGACGCGCGTTGGGCTCTTCGTCTGTAGTTAGCTACCTTTCAGCTCTACGTCGGGACGCGCGTTGGGCTCTTCGTCTGTAGTTAGCTAAGTTTCAGCTCTACGTCGGGACGTGCGTTGGGCTCTACGTCGGGACGTGCGTTGGGCTCTACGTCGGGACGTGCGTTGGGCTCTACGTCGGGATTTAGCTTACTTTCAGCTCTACGTCGGGACGTGCGTTGGGCTCTACGTCGGGACGTGCGTTGGGCACTACGTCGGGACGTGCGTTGGGCTCTACGTCGGGACGTGCGTTGGGCTCTACGTCGGGACGTGCGTTGGGCTCTACGTCGGGATTTAGCTTACTTTCAGATCTACGTCGGGACGTGCGTTGGGCTCTACGTCGGGACGTGCGTTGGGCACTACGTCGGGACGTGCGTTGGGCTCTACGTCGGGATTTAGCTTACTTTCAGGTCTACGTCGGGACGTGCGTTGGCCTCTACGTCGGGACGTGCGTTGGCCTCTACGTCGGGATTTAGCTTACTTTCAGCTCTACGTCGGGACGTGCGTTGGGCGCTACGTCGGGACGTGCGTTGGGCGCTAGGTCGGGACGTGCGTTGGGCTTTACTTCGGGACGTGCGTTGGGCGCTACTTCGGGATTTAGCTTACTTTCAGCTCTACGTCGGGACGTGCGTTGGCCTCTACGTCGGGACGTGCGTTGGCCTCTACTTCGGGATTTAGCTTACTTTCAGCTCTACGTCGGGACGTGCGTTGGGCTCTACGTCGGGACTTGCGTTGGGCTCTACGTCGGGATTTAGCTTACTTTCAGCTCTACGTCGGGACGTGCGTTGGGCTCCACGTCGGGACGTGCGTTGGGCTCTACGTCGGGACGTGCGTTGGGCTCTACGTTTGTAGTTAGCTAATTTTCAGCTCTACGTCGGGACGTGCGTTGGGCTCTACGTCGGGACGTGCGTTGGGCTCTACGTCGGGACTTGCGTTGGGCTCTACGTCGGGATTTAGCTTACTTTCAGCTCTACGTCGGGACGTGCGTTGGGCTCTACGTCGGGACGTGCGTTGGGCACTACGTCAGGACGTGCGTTGGGCTCTACTTCGGGATTTAGCTTACTTTCAGGTCTACGTCGGGACGTGCGTTGGCCTCTACGTCGGGACGTGCGTTGGCCTCTACGTCGGGATTTATCTTACTTTCAGCTCTATGTCGGGACGTGCGTTGGGCGCTACGTCGGGACGTGCGTTGGGCGCTAGGTCGGGACGTGCGTTGGGCGTTGCTTCGGGACGTGCGTTGGGCGCTACGTCGGGATTTAGCTTACTTTCAGCTCTACGTCGGGACGTGCGTTGGCCTCTACGTCGGGACGTGCGTTGGCCTCTACTTCGGGATTTAGCTTACTTTCAGCTCTACGTCGGGACGTGCGTTGGGCTCTACGTCGGGACTTGCGTTGGGCTCTACGTCGGGATTTAGCTTACTTTCAGCTCTACGTCGGGACGTGCGTTGGGCTCCACGTCGGGACGTGCGTTGGGCTGTACGTCGGGACGTGCGTTGGGCTCTACGTTTGTAGTTAGCTAACTTTCAGCTCTACGTCGGGACGTGCGTTGGGCTCTACGTCGGGACGTGCGTTGGGCTCTACGTCGGGACGTCTGTTGGGCTCTACGTCGGGATTTAGTTTACTTTCAGCTCTACGTCGGGACGTGCGTTGGCCTCTACGTCGGGACGTGCGTTGGCCTCTACGTCGGGACGTGCGTTGGCTTCTACGTCGGGATTTAGCTTACCTTCAGCTCTACGTCGCGACGTGCGTTGGGCTCTACGTCGGGACGTGCGTTGGGCTCTACGTCGGGACACGCGTTGGGCTCTACGTCGGGACGCGCGTTGGGCTCTACGTCTGTAGTTAGCTAACTTTCAGCTCTACGTCGGGACGCGCGTTGGGCTCTTCGTCTGTAGTTAGCTAACTTTCAGCTCTACGTCGGGACGCGCGTTGGGCTCTTCGTCTGTAGTTAGCTAACTTTCAGCTCTACGTCGGGACGTGCGTTGGGCTCTACGTCGGGACGTGCGTTGGGCTCTACGTCGGGACGTGCGTTGGGCTCTAGGTCGGGATTTAGCTTACCTTCAGGTCTACGTCGGGACGTGCGTTGGGCTCTATGTCGGGACGTGCGTTGGGCTCTACGTCGGGACGTGCGTTGGGCTCTACGTCTGTAGTTAGCTTACTTTCAGCTCTATGTCGGGACGTGCGTTGGGCTCTACGTCTGTAGTTAGCTAACTTTCAGCTCTACGTCGGGACGTGCGTTGGGCTCTACATCTGTAGTTAGCTAACATTCAGCTCTACGTCAAGACGTGCGTTGGGCGCTACGTCGGAACGTGCGTTGGGCTCTACGTCGGGATTTAGCTTACTTTAAGCTCTACGTCGGGACGTCCGTTGGGCTCTACGTCGGGATTTAGCTTACTTTAAGCTCTACGTCGGGACGTGCGTTGGGCTCTACGTCGGGACGTGCGTTGGGCTCTACGTCGGGACGTGCGTTGGGCTCTACATCGGGATTTAGCTTACTTTTCAGCTCTACGTCGGGACGTGCGTTGGCCTCTACGTCGGGACGTGCGTTGGCCTCTACGTCAGGACGTGCGTTGGCCTCTACGTCGGGATTTAGCTTACTTTCAGCTCTACGTCGGGACGTGCGTTGGATACTACGTCGGGACGTGCATTGGGCGCTACGTCGGGACGTGCGTTGGGCGCGACTTCGGGACGTGCGTTGGGCGCTACGTTGGAATTTAGCTTACTTTCAGCTCTACGTCGGGATGTGCGTTGGGCTCTATGTCGGGATGTGCGCTGGGCTCTACGTCGGGACGTGTGTTGGGCTCTACGTCGGGACGTGAGTTGGGCTATACGTCGGGATTTAGCTTACTTTCAGCTCTACGTCGGGACGTGCGTTGGGCTCTACGTCGGGACGTGCGTTGGGCTCTACGTCGGGATTTAGCTTACTTTCAGCTCTACGTCGGGACGTGCGTTGGCCTCTACGTCGGCATTTAGCTTACTTTCAGCTCTACGTCGGGACGTGCGTTGGGCTCTACGTCGGGACGTGCGTTGGGCTCTACGTCGGGACGTGCGTTGGGCTCTACGTCGGGACGTGCGTTGGGTTCTACGTCGGGACGTGCGTTGGGCTCTACGTCTGTAGTTAGCTAACTTTCTGCTCTACGTCGGGACGTGCGTTGGGCTCTACGTCTGTAGTTAGCTAACTTTCAGCTCTACGTCGGGACGTGCGTTGGGCTCTACGTCGGGACGTGCGTTGGGCTCTACGTCGGGACGTGCGTTGGGCTCTACGTCGGGATTTAGCTTACTTTAAGCTCTACGTCGGGACGTGCGTTGGGCTCTACGTCGGGACGTGCGTTGGGCTCTACGTCGGGACGTGCGTTGGGCTCTACGTCGGGATTTAGCTTACTTTTCAGGTCTACGTCGGGACGTGCGTTGGGCTCTACGTCGGGACGTGCGTTGGGCTCTACGTCGGGACGTGCGTTGGGCTCTACGTCTGTAGTTAGCTAACTTTCAGCTCTACGTCGGGACGTGCGTTGGGCTCTACGTCGGGACGTGCGTTGGGCTCTACGTCTGTAGTCAGCTAATTTTCAGCTCTACGTCGGGACGTGCGTTGGGCTCTACGTCGGGACGTGCGTTGGGCTCTACGTCGGGTCGTGCGTTGGGCTCTACGTCGGGATTTAGCTTACTTTCAGCTCTACGTCGGGACGTGCGTTGGGCTCTACGTCGGGACGTGCGTTGGGCTCTACGTCGGGATTTAGCTTACTTTCAGCTCTACGTCGGGACGTCCATTGGCCTCTACGTCGGCATTTAGCTTACTTTCAGCTCTACGTCGGGACGTGCGTTGGGCTCTACGTCGGGAGGTGCGTTGGGCTCTACGTCGGGAGGTGCGTTGGGCTCTACGTCGGGACGTGCGTTGGGTTCTACGTCGGGACCTGCGTTGGGCTCTACGTCTGTAGTTAGCTAACTTTCTGCTCTACGTCGGGACGTGCGTTGGGCTCTACGTCTGTAGTTAGCTAACTTTCAGCTCTACGTCGGGACGTGCGTTGGGCTCTACGTTGGGACGTGCGTTGGGCTCTACGTCGGGATTTAGCTTACTTTCAGCTCTAAATCGGGACGTGCGTTGGCCTCTACGTCGGGACGTGCGTTGGCCTCTACGTCGGGATTTAGCTTACTTTCAGCTCTACGTCGGGACGTGTGTTGGCCTCTACGTCGGGACGTGCGTTGGGCTCTACGTCGGGACACGCGTTGGGCTCTACGTCGGGACGCGCGTTGGGCTCTACGTCTGTAGTTAGCTAACTTTCAGCTCTACGTCGGGACGTGCGTTGGGCTCTACGTCGGGACGTGCGTTGGGCTCTACGTCGGGATTTAGCTTACTTTCAGGTCTACGTCGGGACGTGCGTTGGGCTCTACGTCGGGACGTGCGTTGGGCTCTACGTCGGGACGTGCGTTGGGCTCTACGTCTGTAGTTAGCTAAGTTTCAGCTCTACGTCGGGACGTGCGTTGGGCTCTACGTCGGGACGTGCGTTGGGCTCTACGTCGGGACGTGCGTTGGGCTCTACGTCGGGATTTAGCTTACTTTCAGCTCTACGTCGGGACGTGCGTTGGGCTCTACGTCGGGACGTGCGTTGGGCACTACGTCGGGACGTGCGTTGGGCTCTACTTCGGGACGTGCGTTGGGCTCTACGTCGGGACGTGCGTTGGGCTCTACGTCGGGATTTAGCTTACTTTCAGCTCTACGTCGGGACGTGCGTTGGGCTCTACGTCGGGACGTGCGTTGGGCACTACGTCGGGACGTGCGTTGGGCTCTACTTCGGGATTTAGCTTACTTTCAGGTCTACGTCGGGACGTGCGTTGGGCTCTACTTCGGGACGTGCGTTGGGCTCTACGTCGGGACGTGCGTTGGGCTCTACGTTGGGATTTAGCTTACTTTCAGCTCTACGTCGGGACGTGCGTTGGGCTCTACGTCGGGACGTGCATTGGGGTCTACGTCGGGATTTAGCTTGCTTTCAGCTCTACGTCGGGACGTGCGTTGGCCTCTACGTCGGGACGTGCGTTGGGCGCTACGTCGGGACGTGCGTTGGGCTCTACGTCGGGATTTAGCTTACTTTCAGGTCTACGTCGGGACGTGCGTTGGGCTCTACGTCGGGACGTGCGTTGGGCTCTACGTCGGGACGTGCGTTGGGCTCTACGTCGGGATTTAGCTTACTTTCAGCTCTACGTCGGGACGTGCGTTGGGCTCTACTTCGGGACGTGCGTTGGGCTCTACGTCGGGACGTGCGTTGGGCTCTATGTCGGGATTTAGCTTATCTTCAGCTCTACGTCGGGACGTGCGTTGGCCTCTACGTCGGGACGTGCGTTGGCCTCTACGTCGGGATTTAGCTTACTTTCAGCTCTACGTCGGGACGTGCGTGGCCTCTACATCGGGACGTGCGTTGGGCGCTACGTCGGGACGTGCGTTGGGCTCTACGTCGGGATTTAGCTTACTTTCAGGTCTACGTCGGGACGTGCGTTGGGCTCTACGTCGGGACGTGCGTTGGGCTCTACGTCGGGACGTGCGTTGGGCTCTACGTCGGGATTTAGCTTACTTTCAGCTCTACGTCGGGACGTGCGTTGGGCTCTACGTCGGGACGTGCGTTGGGCACTACGTCGGGACGTGCGTTGGGCTCTACTTCTGGATTTAGCTTACTTTCAGGTCTACGTCGGGACGTGCGTTGGGCTCTACTTCGGGACGTGCGTTGGGCTCTACGTCGGGACACGCGTTGGGCTCTACGTCGGGACGCGCGTTGGGCTCTTCGTCTGTAGTTAGCTAACTTTCAGCTCTACGTCGGGACGCGCGTTGGGCTCTTCGTCTGTAGTTAGCTAAGTTTCAGCTCTACGTCGGGACGTGCGTTGGGCTCTACGTCGGGATTTAGCTTACTTTCAGCTCTACGTCGGGACGTGCGTTGGACGCTACGTCGGGACGTGCGTTGGGCGCTACGTCGGGACGTGCGTTGGGCGCTACTTCGGGACATGTGTTGGGCGCTATGTCGGGATTTAGCTTACTTTCAACTCTACGTCGGGACGTGCGTTGGCCGCTACGTCGGGACGTGCGTTGGGCTCTACGTCGGGATTTAGCTAACTTTCAGCTCTACGTCGGGACGTGCGTTGGCCTCTACGTCGGCATTTAGCTTACTTTCAGCTCTACGTCGGGACGTGCGTTGGGCTCTACGTCGGGACGTGCGTTGGGCTCTATGTCGGGATGTGCGTTGGGCTCTACGTCGGGACGTGCGTTGGGCTCTACGTCGGGACGTGCGTTGGGCTCTACGTCGGGATTTAGCTTACTTTCAGCTCTACGTCGGGACGTGCGTTGGTCTCTACGTCGGGACGTGCGTTGGCCTCTACGTCGGGATTTAGCTTACTTTCAGCTCTACATCGGGACGTGAGTTGGCCTCTACGTCGGGACGTGCGTTGGCCTCTACGTCGGGATTTAGCTTACTTTCAGCTCTACGTCGGGACGTCCGTTGGGCTCTACGTCGGGACGTGCGTTGGGCTCTACGTCGGGACGTGCGTTGGGCTCTACGTCGGGATTTAGCTTACTTTAAGACCTACGTCGGGACGTGCGTTGGGCTCTACGTCGGGACGTGCGTTGGGGTCTACGTCGGGACGTGCGTTGGGCTCTACGTCGGGATTTAGCTTACTTTCAGGTCTACGTCGGGACGTGCGTTGGGCTCTACGTCGGGACGTGCGTTGGGCTCTACGTCTGTAGTCAGCTAATTTTCAGCTCTACGTCGGGACGTGCGTTGGGCTCTACGTCGGGACGTGCGTTGGGGTCTACGTCGGGACGTGCGTTGGGCTCTACGTCGGGATTTAGCTTACTTTCAGCTCTACGTCGGGACGTGCGTTGGGCTCTACGTCGGGACGTGCGTTGGGCTCTACGTCGGGATTCAGCTTACTTTCAGCTCTACGTCGGGACGTGCATTGGCCTCTACGTCGGCATTTAGCTTACTTTCAGCTCTACGTCGGGACGTGCGTTGGGCTCTACGTCGGGAGGTGCGTTGGGCTCTACGTCGGGAGGTGCGTTGGGCTCTACGTCGGGACGTGCGTTGGGTTCTACGTCGGGACCTGCGTTGGGCTCTACGTCTGTAGTTAGCTAACTTTCTGCTCTACGTCGGGGTGCGTTGGGCTCTACGTCTGTAGTTAGCTAACTTTCAGCTCTACGTCGGGACGTGCGTTGGGCTGTACGTCGGACGTGCGTTGGGCTCTACGTTGGGACGTGCGTTGGGCTCTACGTCGGGATTTAGCTTAATTTCAGCTCTACTTCGGGACGTGCGTTGGCCTCTACGTCGGGACATGCGTTGGGCGCTACGTCGGGACGTGCGTTGGCCTCTACGTCGGGACGTGCGTTGGCCTCTACGTCGTGATTTAGCTTACTTTCAGCTCAACGTCAGGACGTGCGTTGGCCTCTACGTCGGGACGTGCGTTGGGCTCTACGTCGGGAGACGCGTTGGGCTCTACGTCGGGACGCGCGTTGGGCTCTACGTCTGTAGTTAGCTAACTTTCAGCTCTACGTCGGGACGTGCGTTGGGCTCTTCGTCTGTAGTTAGCTAACTTTCAGCTCTACGTCGGGACGTGCGTTGGGCTCTACGTCGGGACGTGCGTTGGGCTCTACGTCGGGATTAAGCTTACTTTCAGGTCTACGTCGGGACGTGCGTTGGGCTCTACGTCGGGACGTGCGTTGGGCTCTACGTCGGGACGTGCGTTGGGCTCTACGTCGGGATTTAGCTTACTTTCAGCTCTACGTCGGGACGTGCGTTGGGCTCTACGTCGGGACGTGCGTTGGGCACTACGTCGGGACGTGCGTTGGGCTCTACTTCGGGATTTAGCTTACTTTCAGGTCTACGTCGGGACGTGCGTTGGGCTCTACTTCGGGACGTGCGTTGGGCGCTACGTCGGGACGTGCGTTGGGCTCTACGTTGGGATTTAGCTTACTTTCAGGTCTACGTCGGGACGTGCGTTGGGCTCTACGTCGGGACGTGCGTTGGGCTCTACGTCGGGACGTGCGTTGGGCTCTACGTCGGGATTTAGCTTACTTTCAGCTCTACGTCGGGACGTGCGTTGGGTCTACTTCGGGACGTGCGTTGGGCTCTACGTCGGGACGTGCGTTGGGCTCTACGTCGGGATTTAGCTTACTTTCAGCTCTACGTCGTGACGTGCGTTGGCCTCTACGTCGGGACGTGCGTTGGCCTCTACGTCGGGATTTAGCTTACTTTCAGCTCTACGTCGGGACGTGCGTTGGCCTCTACGTCGGGACGTGCGTTGGGCGCTACGTCGGGACGTGCGTTGGGCTCTACGTCGGGATTTAGCTTACTTTCAGGTCTACGTCGGGACGTGCGTTGGGCTCTACGTCGGGACGTGCGTTGGGCTCTACGTCGGGACGTGCGTTGGGCTCTACGTCGGGATTTAGCTTACTTTCAGCTCTACGTCGGGACGTGCGTTGGGCTCTACGTCGGGACGTGCGTTGGGCACTACGTCGGGACGTGCGTTGGGCTCTACTTCGGGATTTAGCTTACTTTCAGGTCTACGTCGGGACATGCGTTGGGCTCTACGTCGGGATGTGCGTTGGGCTCTACGTCGGGACGTGCGTTGGGCTCTACGTTGGGATTTAGCTTACTTTCAGCTCTACGTCGGGACGTGCGTTGGGCTCTACGTCGGGACGTGCGTTGGGCTCTACGTCGGGATTTAGCTTACTTTCAGCTCTACGTCGGGACGTGCGTTGGCCTCTACGTCGGGACGTGCGTTGGGCGCTACGTCGGGACGTGCGTTGGCCTCTACGTCGGGACGTGCGTTGGCCTCTACGTCGGGATTTAGCTTACTTTCAGCTCTACGTCGGGACATGCGTTGGCCTCTACGTCGGGACGTGCGTTGGGCTCTACGTCGGGACACGCGTTGGGCTCTACGTCGGGACGCGCGTTGGGCTCTACGTCTGTAGTTAGCTAACTTTCAGCTCTACGTCGGGACCCGCGTTGGGCTCTTCGTCTGTAGTTAGCTAAGTTTCAGCTCTACGTCGGGACGTGCGTTGGCCTCTACGTCGGGACGTGCGTTGGCCTCTACGTCGGGACGTGCGTTGGCCTCTACGTCGGGATTTAGCTTACTTTCAGCTCTACGTCGGGACGTGCGTTGGACGCTACGTCGGGACGTGCGTTGGGCGCTACGTCGGGACGTGCGTTGGGCGCTACTTCGGGACATGTGTTGGGCGCTATGTCGGGATTTAGCTTACTTTCAGCTCTACGTCGGGACGTGCGTTGGGCTCTATGTCGGGATGTGCGTTGGGCTCTACGTCGGGACGTGCGTTGGGCTCTACGTCGGGACGTGCGTTGGGCTCTACGTCGGGATTTAGCTTACTTTCAGCTCTACGTCGGGACGTGCGTTGGCCTCTACGTCGGGACGTGCGTTGGCCTCTACGTCGAGATTTAGCTTACTTTCAGCTCTACATCGGGACGTGCGTTGGCCTCTACGTCGGGACGTGCGTTGGCCTCTACGTCGGGATTTAGCTTACTTTCAGCTCTACGTCGGGACGTCCGTTGGTCTCTACGTCGGGATTTAGCTTACTTTCAGGTCTACGTCGGGACGTGCGTTGGGCTCTACGTCGGGACGTGCGTTGGGCTCTACGTCGGGACGTGCGTTGGGCTCTACGTCTGTAGTTAGCTAACTTTCAGCTCTACGTCGGGACGTGCGTTGGGCTCTACGTCGGGACGTGCGTTGGGCTCTACGTCGGGATTTAGCTTACTTTCAGCTCTACGTCGGGACGTGCGTTGGGCTCTACGTCGGGACGTGCGTTGGGCTCTACGTCGGGATTTAGCTTACTTTCAGCTCTACGTCGGGACGTGCGTTGGCCTCTACGTCGGCATTTAGCTTACTTTCAGCTCTACGTCGGGACGTGCGTTGGGCTCTACGTCGGGATGTGCGTTGGGCTCTACGTCGGGACGTGCGTTGGGTTCTACGTCGGGACGTGCGTTGGGCTCTACGTCTGTAGTTTGCTAACTTTCAGCTCTACGTCGGGACGTGCGTTGGGCTCTACGTCGGGACGTGCGTTGGGCTCTACGTCTGTAGTTTGCTAACTTTCAGCTCTACGTCGGGACGTGCGTTGGGCTCTACGTCGGGACGTGCGTTGGGCTCTACGTCGGGATTTAGCTTACTTTAAGCTCTACGTCGGGACGTGCGTTGGGCTCTACGTCGGGACGTACGTTGGGGTCTACGTCCGGACGTGCGTTGGGCTCTACGTCGGGATTTAGCTTACTTTCAGGTCTACGTCGGGACGTGCGTTGGGCTCTACGTCGGGACGTGCGTTGGGCTCTACGTCGGGATTTAGCTTACTTTTCAGGTCTACGTCGGGACGTGCGTTGGGCTCTACGTCGGAACGTGCGTTGGGCTCTATGTCGGGACGTGCGTTGGGCTCTACGTCTGTAGTTAGCTAACTTTCAGCTCTACGTCGGGACGTGCGTTGCGCTCTACATCTGTAGTTAGCTAACTTTCAGCTCTACGTCAAGACGTGCGTTGGGCGCTACGTCGGAACTTGCGTTGGGCTCTACGTCGGGACGTGCGTTGGGCTCTACGTCGGGATTTAGCTTACTTTCAGCTCTACGTCGGGACGTGCGTTGGCCTCTACGTCGGGACGTGCGTTGGCCTCTACGTCGGGACATGCGTTGGCCTTTACGTCGGGATTTAGCTTACTTTCAGCTCTACGTCGGGACGTGCGTTGGATGCTACGTCGGGACGTGCGTTGGGCGCTACGTCGGGACGTGCGTTGGGCGCTACTTCGGGACGTGCGTTGGGCGCTACGTCGGAATTTAGCTTACTTTCAGCTCTACGTCGGGATGTGTGTTGGGCTCTACGTCGGGACGTGCGTTGGGCTCTACGTCGGGACGTGCGTTGGGCTCTACGTCGGGATTTAGCTTACTTTTCAGGTCTACGTCGGGACTTGCGTTGGGCTCTACGTCGGGACGTGCGTTGGGCTCTACGTCTGTAGTTAGCTAACTTTCAGCTCTACGTCGGGACGTGCGTTGGGCTCTACATCTGTAGTTAGCTAACTTTCAGCTCTACGTCAAGACGTGCGTTGGGCGCTACGTCGGAACTTGCGTTGGGCTCTACGTCGGGACGTGCGTTGGGCTCTACGTCGGGATTTAGCTTACTTTCAGCTCTACGTCGGGACGTGCGTTGGCCTCTACGTCGGGACGTGCGTTGGCCTCTACGTCGGGACATGCGTTGGCCTTTACGTCGGGATTTAGCTTACTTTCAGCTCTACGTCGGGACGTGCGTTGGATGCTACGTCGGGACGTGCGTTGGGCGCTACGTCGGGACGTGCGTTGGGCGCTACTTCGGGACGTGCGTTGGGCGCTACGTCGGAATTTAGCTTACTTTCAGCTCTACGTCGGGATGTGTGTTGGGCTCTACGTCGGGACGTGCGTTGGGCTCTACGTCGGGACGTGCGTTGGGCTCTACGTCTGTAGTTAGCTAACTTTCAGCTCTACGTCGGGATGTGCGTTGGGCTCTACGTCGGGACGTGCGTTGGGCTCTACGTCTGAAGTTAGCTAACTTTCAGCTCTACGTCGGGACGTGCGTTGGGCTCTACGTCGGGACGTGCGTTGGGCTCTACGTCGGGACGTGCGTTGGGCTCTACGTCGGGATTTAGCTTACTTTCAGCTCTACGTCGGGACGTGCGTTGGCCTCTAGGTCGGCATTTAGCTTACTTTCAGCTCTACGTCGGGACGTGCGTTGGGCTCTACGTCGGGACGTGCGTTGGGCTCTACTTCGGGAGGTGCGTTGGGCTCTACGTCGGGACGTGCGTTGGGTTCTACGTCGGGACGTGCGTTGGGCTGTACGTCTGTAGTTAGCTAACTTTCTGCTCTACGTCGGGACGTGCGTTGGGCTCTACGTATGTAGTTAGCTAACTTTCAGCTCTACGTCGGGACGTGCGTTGGGCTGTACGTCGGGACGTGCGTTGGGCTCTACGTCGGGATGTGCGTTGGGCTCTACGTCGGGATTTAGCCTACTTTCAGCTCTACGTCGGGACGTGCGTTGGCCTCTACGTCGCGACATGCGTTGGGCGCTACGTCGGGACGTGCGTTGGCCTCTACGTCGGGACGTGCGTTGGCCTCTACGTCGGGATTTAGCTTACTTTCAGCTCTACGTCGGGACGTGCGTTGGCCTCTACGTCGGGACGTGCGTTGGGCTCTGCGTCGGGACACGCGTTGGGATCTACGTCGGGACGCGCGTTGGGCTCTTCGTCTGTAGTTAGCTAACTTTCAGGTCTACGTCGGGACGTGCGTTGGGCTCTACGTCGGGACGTGCTTTGGGCTCTACGTCGGGATGTGCGTTGGGCTCTACGTCGGGACGTGCGTTGGGCTCTACGTCGGCATTTAGCTTACTTTCAGCTCTACGTCGGGACGTGCATTGGGCTCTACGTCGGGACGTGCGTTGGGGTCTACGTCGGGACATGCGTTGGGCTCTACGTCGGGATTTAGCTTACTTTCAGTTCTACGTCGGGACGTGCGTTGGGCTCTACGTCGGGACGTGCGTTGGGCTCTACGTCGGGATTTAGCTTACTTTCAGCTCTACGTCGGGACGTGCGTTGGGCTCTACGTCGGGACATGCGTTGGGCACTACGTCGGGACGTGCGTTGGGCTCTACGTCGGGATTTAGCTTACTTTCAGGTCTACGTCGGGACGTGCGTTGGGCTCTACTTCGGGACGTGCGTTGGGCTCTACGTCGGGACGTGCGTTGGGCTCTACGTTGGGATTTAGCTTACTTTCAGCTCTACGTCGGGACGTGCGTTGGGCTCTACGTCGGGATTTAGCTTACTTTCAGCTCTACGTCGGGACGTGCGTTGGCCTCTACGTCGGGACGTGCGTTGGTCGCTACGTCGGGACGTGCGTTGGTCTCTACGTCGGGAAGTGCGTTGGCCTCTACGTCGGGATTTAGCTTACTTTCAGCTCTACGTCGGGACATGCGTTGGCCTCTACGTCGGGACGTGTGTTGGGCTCTACGTCGGGACACGCGTTGGGCTCTACGTCGGGACGCGCCTTGGGCTCTACGTCTGTAGTTAGCTAACTTTCAGGTCTACGTCGTGACGCGCGTTGGGCTCTTCGTCTGTAGTTAGCTAACTTTCAGCTCTACGTCGGGACGTGCGTTGGGCTCTACGTCGGGACGTGCGTTGGGCTCTACGTCGGGATTTAGCTTACTTCAAGCTCTACGTCGGGACGTGCGTTGGGCTCTACGTCGGGACGTGCGTTGGGGTCTACGTCGGGACGTGCGTTGGGCTCTACGTCGGGATTTAGCTTACTTTCAGGTCTACGTCGGGACGTGCGTTGGGCTCTACGTCGGGACGTGCGTTGGGCTCTACGTCGGGACGTGCGTTGGGCTCTACGTCGGGATTTAGCTTACTTTTCAGGTCTACGTCGGGACGTGCGTTGGGCTCTACATCGGGACGTGCGTTGGGCTCTACGTCGGGAAGTGCGTTGGGCTCTACGTCTGTAGTCAGCTAATTTTCAGCTCTACGTCGGGACGTGCGTTGGGCTCTACGTCTGAAGTTAGCTAACTTTCAGCTCTACGTCGGGACGTGCGTTGGGCTCTACGTCGGGACGTGCGTTGGGCTCTACGTCTGTAGTCAGCTAATTTTCAGCTCTACGTCGGGACGTGCGTTGGGCTCTACGTCGGGACGTGCGTTGGGCTCTACTTCGGGATTTAGCTTACTTTCAGCTCTACGTCGGGACGTGCGTTGGGCTCTACGTCGGGACGTGCGTTGGGCTCTACGTCGGGATTTAGCTTACTTTCAGCTCTACGTCGGGACGTGCATTGGCCTCTACGTCGGCATTTAGCTTACTTTCAGCTCTACGTCGGGACGTGCGTTGGGCTCTACGTCGGGAGGTGCGTTGGGCTCTACGTCGGGAGGTGCGTTGGGCTCTACGTCGGGACGTGCGTTGGGTTCTACGTCGGGACCTGCGTTGGGCTCTACGTCTGTAGTTAGCTAACTTTCTGCTCTACGTCGGGACGTGCGTTGGGCTCTACGTCTGTAGTTAGCTAACTTTCAGCTCTACGTCGGGACGTGCGTTGGGCTGTACGTCGGGACGTGCGTTGGGCTCTACGTTGGGACGTGCGTTGGGCTCTACGTCGGGATTTAGCTTACTTTCAGCTCTACGTCGGGACGTGCGTTGGCCTCTACGTCGGGACGTTCGTTGGGCGCTACGTCGGGACGTGCGTTGGCCTCTACGTCGGGACGTGCGTTGGGCTCTACGTCGGGATTTAGCTTACTTTCAGCTCTACGTCGGGACGTGCGTTGGCCTCTACGTCGGGACGTGCGTTGGGCTCTACGTCGGGACACGCGTTGGGCTCTACGTTGGGACGCGCGTTGGGCTCTACGTCTGTAGTTAGCTAAGTTTCAGCTCTACGTCGGGACGTGTGTTGGGCTCTACGTCGGGACGTGCGTTGGGCTCTACGTCGGGATTTAGCTTACTTTCAGGTCTACGTCGGGACGTGCGTTGGGCTCTACGTCGGGACGTGCGTTGGGCTCTACGTCGGGACGTGCGTTGGGCTCTACGTCGGGATTTAGCTTACTTTCAGCTCTACGTCGGGACGTGCGTTGGGCTCTACGTCGGGACGTGTGTTGGGCACTACGTCGGGACGTGCGTTGGGCTCTACTTCGGGATTTAGCTTACTTTCAGGTCTACGTCGGGACGTGCGTTGGGCTCTACGTCGGGACGTGCGTTGGCCTCTACGTCGGGATGTGCGTTGGCCTCTACGTCGGGATTTAGCTTACTTTCAGCTCTTCGTCGGGGCGTGCGTTGGACGCTACGTCGGGACGTGCGTTGGGCTCTACGTCGGGATTTAGCTTACTTTCAGCTCTACGTCGGGACGTGCGTTGGCCTCTACGTCGGGACGTGCGTTGGGCGCTACGTCGGGACGTGCGTTGGGCTCTACGTCGGGATTTAGCTTACTTTCAGGTCTACGTCGGGACGTGCGTTGGGCTCTACGTCGGGACGTGCGTTGGGCTCTACGTCGGGATTTAGCTTACTTTCAGCTCTACGTCGGGACGTGCGTTGGGCTCTACGTCGGGACGTGCGTTGGGCTCTACGTCGGGACGTGCGTTGGGCTCTACGTCGGCATTTAGCTTACTTTCAGCTCTACGTCGGGACGTGCGTTGGCCTCTACGTCGGTACGTGCGTTGGCCTCTACGTCGGGATTTAGCTTACTTTCAGCTCTACGTCGGGACGTGCGTTGGCCTCTACGTCGGGACGTGCGTTGGGCGCTACGTCGGGACGTGCGTTGGGCTCTACGTCGGGATTTAGCTTACTTTCAGGTCTACGTCGGGACGTGCGTTGGGCTCTACGTCGGGACGTGCGTTGGGCTCTACGTCGGGACGTGTGTTGGGCTCTACGTCGGGATTTAGCTTACTTTCAGCTCTACGTCGGGACGTGCGTTGGGCTCTACGTCGGGACGTGCGTTGGGCACTACGTCGGGACGTGCGTTGGGCTCTACTTCGGGATTTAGCTTACTTTCAGGTCTACGTCGGGACGTGCGTTGGGCTCTACTTCGGGACGTGCGTTGGGCTCTACGTCGGGACGTGCGTTGGGCTCTACGTTGGGATTTAGCTTACTTTCAGCTCTACGTCGGGACGTGCGTTGGGCTCTACGTCGGGACGTGCGTTGGGCTCTATGTCGGGATTTAGCTTACTTTCAGCTCTACGTCGGGACGTGCGTTGGCCTCTACGTCGGGACGTGCGTTGGGCTCTACGTCGGGACGTGCGTTGGCCTCTACGTCGGGATTTAGCTTACTTTCAGCTCTACGTCGGGACATGCGTTGGCCTCTACGTCGGGACGTGCGTTGGGCTCTACGTCGGGACACGCGTTGGGCTCTACGTCGGGACGCGCGTTGGGCTCTACGTCTGTAGTTAGCTAACTTTCAGCTCTACGTCGGGACGCGCGTTGGGCTCTTCGTCTGTAGTTAGCTAAGTTTCAGCTCTACGTCGGGACGTGCGTTGGGCTCTACGTCGGGATTTAGCTTACTTTCAGCTCTACGTCGGGACGTGCGTTGGCCTCTACGTCGGGACGTGCGTTGGCCTCTACGTCGGGATGTGCGTTGGCCTCTACGTCGGGATTTAGCTTACTTTCAGCTCTACGTCGGGGCGTGCGTTGGACGCTACGTCGGGACGTGCGTTGGGCGCTACGTCGGGACGTGCGTTGGGCGCTACTTCGGGACGTGTGTTGGGCGCTTTGTCGGGATTTAGCTTACTTTCAGCTCTACGTCGGGACGTGCGTTGGGCTCTATGTCGGGATGTGCGTTGGGCTCTACGTCGGGACGTGCGTTGGGCTCTACGTCGGGACGTGCGTTGGGCTCTACGTCGGGATTTAGCTTACTTTCAGCTCTACGTCGGGACGTGCGTTGGCCTCTACGTCGGGACGTGCGTTGGCCTCTATGTCGGGATTTAGCTTACTTTCAGCTCTACATCGGGACGTGCGTTGGCCTCTACGTCGGGACGTGCGTTGGCCTCTACGTCGGGATTTAGCTTACTTTCAGCTCTACGTCGGGACGTGCGTTGGGCTCTACGTCGGGACGTGCGCTGGGCTCTACGTCGGGACGTGCGTTGGGCTCTACGTCTGTAGTTAGCTAACTTTCAGCTCTACGTCGGGACGTGCGTTGGGCTCTACGTCGGGACGTGCGTTGGGCTCTACGTCGGGATTTAGCTTACTTTAAGCTCTACGTCGGGACGTGCGTTGGGCTCTACGTCGGGACGTGCGTTGGGGTCTACGTCCGGACGTGCGTTGGGCTCTGCGTCGGGATTTAGCTTACTTTCAGGTCTACGTCGGGACGTGCGTTGGGCTCTACGTCGGGACGTGCGTTGGGCTCTACGTCGGGATTTAGCTTACTTTTCAGGTCTACGTCGGGACGTGCGTTGGGCTCTACGTCGGGACGTGCGTTGGGCTCTATGTCGGGACGTGCGTTGGGCTCTACGTCTGTAGGTAGCTAACTTTCAGATCTACGTCGGGACGTGCGTTGGGCTCTACATCTGTAGTTAGCTAACTTTCAGCTCTACGTCAAGACGTGCGTTGGGCGCTACGTCGGAACGTGCGTTGGGCTCTACGTCGGGACGTGCGTTGGGCTCTACGTCGGGACGTGCGTTGGGCTCTACGTCGGGATTTAGCTTACTTACAGCTCTACGTCGGGACGTGCGTTGGCCTCTACGTCGGGACGTGCGTTGGCCTCTACGTCGGGACGTGCGTTGGCCTTTACGTCGGGATTTAGCTTACTTTCAGCTCTACGTCGGGACGTGCGTTGGATGCTACGTCGGGACGTGCGTTGGGCGCTACGTCGGGACGTGCGTTGGGCGCTACTTCGGGACGTGCGTTGGGCGCTAGGTCGGAATTTAGCTTACTTTCAGCTCTACGTCGGGATGTGCGTTGGGCTCTATGTCGGGATGTGTGTTGGGCTCTACGTCGGGACGTGCGTTGGGCTCTACGTCGGGATTTAGCTTACTTTCAGCTCTACGTCGGGACGTGCGTTGGCCTCTACGTCGGGACGTGCGTTGGCCTCTACGTCGGGATTTAGCTTACTTTCAGCTCTACGTCGGGACGTGCGTTGGCCTCTACGTCGGGACGTGCGTTGGCCTCTACGTCGGGATTTAGCTTACTTTCAGCTCTACGTCGGGACGTGCGTTTGGCTCTACGTCGGGATTTAGTTTACTTTCAGCTCTACGTCGGGACGTGCGTTGGGCTCTACGTCGGGACGTGCGTTGGGCTCTACGTCGGGACGTGCGTTGGGCTCTACGTCGGGACGTGCGTTGGGCTCTACGTCTGTAGTTAGCTAACTTTCAGCTCTACGTCGGGACGTGCGTTGGGTCTACGTCGGGACGTGCGTTGGGCTCTACGTCTGAAGTTAGCTAACTTTCAGCTGTACGTCGGGACGTGCGTTGGGCTCTACGTCGGGACGTGCGTTGGGCTCCACGTCTGAAGTTAGCTAACTTTTAGCTCTACGTCGGGACGTGCGTTCGGCTCTACGTCGGGACGTGCGTTGGGCTCTACGTCGGGACGTGCGTTGGGCTCTACGTCGGGACGTGCGTTGGGCTCTACGTCGGGATTTAGCTTACTTTCAGCTCTACGTCGGGACGTGCATTGGCCTCTACGTCGGCATTTAGCTTACTTTCAGCTCTACGTCGGGACGTGCGTTGGGCTCTACGTCGGGACGTGCGTTGGGCTCTACGTCGGGAGGTGCGTTGGGCTCTACGTCGGGACGTGCGTTGGGTTCTACGTCGGGACGTGCGTTGGGCTGTACGTCTGTAGTTAGCTAACTTTCTGCTCTACGTCGGGACGTGCGTTGGGCTCTACGTATGTAGTTAGCTAACTTTCAGCTCTACGTCGGGACGTGCGTTGGGCTGTACGTCGGGACGTGCGTTGGGCTCTACGTCGGGACGTGCGTTGGGCTCTACGTCGGGATTTAGCTTACTTTCAGCTCTACGTCGGGACGTGCGTTGGCCTCTACGTCGGGACATGCATTGGGCGCTACGTCGGGACGTGCGTTGGCCTCTACGTCGGGACGTGCGTTGGCCTCTACGTCGGGATTTAGCTTACTTTCAGCTCTACGTCGGGACGTGCGTTGGGCTCTACGTCGGGACGTGCGTTGGGCTCTGCGTCGGGACACGCGTTGGGCTCTACGTCGGGACGCGCGTTGGGCTCTTCGTCTGTAGTTAGCTAACTTTCAGCTCTACGTCGGGACGTGCGTTGGGCTCTACGTCGGGACGTGCTTTGGGCTCTACGTCGGGACATGCGTTGGGCTCTACGTCGGGACGTGCGTTGGGCTCTACGTCGGGATTTAGCTTACTTTCAGCTCTACGTCGGGACGTGCATTGGGCTCTACGTCGGGACGTGCGTTGGGGTCTACGTCGGGACATGCGTTGGGCTCTACGTCGGGATTTAGCTTACTTTCAGTTCTACGTCGGGACGTGCGTTGGGCTCTACGTCGGGACGTGCGTTGGGCTCTACGTCGGGACGTGCGTTGGGCTCTACGTCGGGATTTAGCTTACTTTCAGCTCTACATCGGGACGTGCGTTGGGCTCTACGTCGGGACGTGCGTTGGGCACTACGTCGGGACGTGCGTTGGGCTCTACGTCTGTAGTTAGCTAACTTTCAGGTCTACGTCGGGACGCGCGTTGGGCTCTTCGTCTGTAGTTAGCTAACTTTCAGCTCTACGTCGGGACGTGCGTTGGGCTCTACGTCGGGACGTGCGTTGGGCTCTACGTCGGGATTTAGCTTACTTCAAGCTCTACGTCGGGACGTGCGTTGGGCTCTACGTCGGGACGTGCGTTGGGGTCTACGTCGGGACGTGCGTTGGGCTCTACGTCGGGATTTAGCTTACTTTCAGCTCTACGTCGGGACGTGCGTTGGGCTCTACGTCGGGACGTGCGTTGGGCTCTACGTCTGTAGTCAGCTAATTTTCAGCTCTACGTCGGGACGTGCGTTGGACTCTACGTCGGGACGTGCGTTGGGCTCTACGTCGGGACGTGCGTTGGGCTGTACGTCTGTAGTTAGCTAACTTTCTGCTCTACGTCGGGACGTGCGTTGGGCTCTACGTATGTAGTTAGCTAACTTTCAGCTCTACGTCGGGACGTGCGTTGGGCTGTACGTCGGGACGTGCTTTGGGCTCTACGTCGGGACGTGCGTTGGCCTCTACGTCGGGATTTAGCTTACTTTCAGCTCTACGTCGGGACGTGCGTTGGGCTCTACGTTGGGATTTAGTTTACTTTCAGCTCTACGTTGGGACGTGCGTTGGGCTCTACGTCGGGACGTGCGTTGGGCTCTACGTCGGGATTTAGCTTACTTTCAGCTCTACGTCGGGACGTGCATTGGCCTCTACGTCGGCATTTAGCTTACTTTCAGCTCTACGTCGGGACGTGCGTTGGGCTCTACGTTGGGACGTGCGTTGGGCTCTACGTCGGGAGGTGCGTTGGGCTCTACGTCGGGACGTGCGTTCGTTTCTACGTCGGGACGTGCGTTGGGCTGTACGTCTGTAGTTAGCTAACTTTCTGCTCTACGTCGGGACGTGCGTTGGGCTCTACGTATGTAGTTAGCTAACTTTCAGCTCTACGTCGGGACGTGCGTTGGGCTGTACGTCGGGACGTGCGTTGGGCTCTACGTCGGGACGTGCGTTGGGCTCTACGTCGGGATTTAGCTTACTTTCAGCTCTACGTCGGGACGTGCGTTGGCCTCTACGTCGGGACATGCGTTGGGCGCTACGTCGGGACGTGCGTTGGCCTCTACGTCGGGACGTGCGTTGGCCTCTACGTCGGGATTTAGCTTACTTTCAGCTCTACGTCGGGACGTGCGTTGGCCTCTACGTCGGGACGTGCGTTGGGCTCTGCGTCGGGACACGCGTTGGGCTCTACGTCGGGACGCGCGTTGGGCTCTTCGTCTGTAGTTAGCTAACTTTCAGCTCTACGTCGGGACGTGCGTTGGGCTCTACGTCCGGACGTGCTTTGGGCTCTACGTCGGGACGTGCTTTGGGCTCTACGTCGGGACGTGCGTTGGGCTCTACGTCGGGACGTGCGTTGGGCTCTACGTCGGGATTTAGCTTACTTTCAGCTCTACGTCAGGACGTGCATTGGGCTCTACGTCGGGACGTGCGTTGGGCTCTACGTCGGGACGTGCGTTGGGGTCTACGTCGGGACGCGCGTTGGGCTCTATGTCTGTAGGTAGCTAACTTTTAGCTCTACGTCGGGACGCGCGTTCGGCTCTACGTCTGTAGTTATCTAACTTTCAGCTCTACGTCGGGACGTGCGTTTGGCTCTACGTCGGGATTTAGCTTACTTTCAGCTCTACGTCGGGACGTGCGTTGGGCTCTACGTCGGGACGTGCGTTGGGCTCTACGTCGGGATTTAGCTTACTTTCAGCTCTACGTCGGGACGTGCGTTGGCCTCTACGTCGGCATTTAGCTTACTTTCAGCTCTACGTCGGGACGTGCGTTGGGCTCTACGTCGGGACGTGCGTTGGGCTCTACGTCGGGACGTGCGTTGGGCTCTACGTCGGGACGTGCGTTGGGTTCTACGTCGGGACGTGCGTTGGGCTCTACGTCTGTAGTTAGCTAACTTTCTGCTCTACGTCGGGACGTGCGTTGGGCTCTACGTCTGTAGTTAGCTAACTTTCAGCTCTACGTCGGGACGTGCGTTGGGCTCTACGTCGGGACGTGCGTTGGGCGCTACGTAGGGACACGCGTTGGGCTCTACGTCGGGACGCGCGTTGGGCTCTACGTCTGTAGTTAGCTAACTTTCAGCTCTACGTCGGGACGCGCGTTGGGCTCTTCGTCTGTAGTTAGCTAACTTTCACCTCTACGTCAGGACGTGCGTTGGGCTCTACGTCGGGACGTGCTTTGGGCTCTATGACGGGACGTGCGTTGGGCTCTACGTCGGGACGTGCGTTGGGCTCTACGTCGGGATTTAGCTTACTTTCAGCTCTACGTCGGGACGTGCAATGGGCTCTACGTCGGGACGTGCATTGGGCTCTACGTCGGGACGTGCGTTGGGGTCTACGTCGGGACGTGCTTTGGGCTCTACGTCGGGATTTAGCTTACTTTCAGGTCTACGTCGGGACGTGCGTTGGGCTCTACGTCGGGACGTGCGTTGGGCTCTACGTCGGGATTTAGCTTACTTTCAGCTCTACGTCGGGACGTGCGTTGGGCTCTACGTCGGGACGTGCGTTGGGCTCTACGTCGGGACGTGCGTTGGGCTCTACGTCGGGATTTAGCTTACTTTCAGGTCTACGTCGGGACGTGCGTTGGGCTCTACTTCGGGACGTGCGTTGGGCTCTACGTCGGGACGTGCGTTGGGCTCTACGTCGGGACGTGCGTTGGGCTCTACGTTGGGATTTAGCTTACTTTCAGCTCTACGTCGGGACGTGCGTTGGGCTCTACGTCGGGACGTGCGTTGGGCTCTACGTCGGGACGTGCGTTGGGCTCTACGTCTGTAGTTAGCTAACCTTCAGCTCTACATCGGGACTTGCGTTAGGCTCTACGTCGGGACGTGCGTTGGGCTCTACGTCTGTAGTTAGCCAACTTTCAGCTCTACGTCGGGACGTGCGTTGGGCTCTACGTCGGGACGTGCGTTGGGATCTACGTCGGGATTTAGCTTACTTTCTGCTCTACGTCGGGACGTGCGTTGGGCTCTACGTCTGTAGTTAGCTAACTTTCAGCTCTACGTCGGGACGTGCGTTGGGCTCTACGTCGGGACGTGCGTTAGGCTCTACGTCGGGACGTGCGTTGGGCTCTACGTCGGGACGTGCATTGGCCTCTACGTCGGGATTTAGCTTACTTTCAGCTCCACGTCGGGACGCGCGTTGGGCTCTACGTCGGGACGTACGTTGGGCTCTACGTCGGGACGTGCGTTGGGCTCTACGTCGGGACGTGCGTTGGGCTCTACGTCTGTAGTTAGCTAACTTTCAGCTCTACGTCGGGACGTGCGTTGGGCGCTACGTAGGGACACGCGTTGGGCTCTACGTCGGGACGCGCGTTGGGCTCTACGTCTGTAGTTAGCTAACTTTCAGCTCTACGTCGGGACGCGCGTTGGGCTCTTCGTCTGTAGTTAGCTAACTTTCAGCTCTACGTCGGGACGTGCGTTGGGCTCTACGTCGGGACGTGCGTTGGGCTCTACGTCGGGACGTGCGTTGGGTTCTATGTCGGGACATGCGTTGGGCTCTACGTCTGTAGTTATCTAACTTTCTGCTCTACGTCGGGACGTCCGTTGGGCTCTACGTCTGTACTTAGCTAACTTTCAGCTCTACGTCGGGACGTGCGTTGGGCTCTACGTCGGGACGTGCGTTGGGCTCTACGTCGGGATTTAGCTTACTTTCAGCTCTACGTCGGGACGTGCGTTGGCCTCTACGTCGGGACGTGCGTTGGGCGCTACGTAGGGACGTGCGTTGGGCTCTACGTCGGGACGTGCGTTGGGCTCTACGTCGGGACGTGCGTTGGCCTCTACGTCGGGATTTAGCTTACTTTCAGCTCTACGTCGGGACGTGCGTTGGCCTCTACGTCGGGACGTGCGTTGGGTTCTACGTCTGTAGTTAGCTAACTTTCAGCTCTACGTCGGGACGTGCGTTGGGCTCTGCGTCTGTAGTTAGCTAACTTTCAGCTCTACGTCGGGACGTGCGTTGGGCTCTACGTCTGTAGTTAGCTAACTTTCAGCTCTACGGCGGGACGTGCGTTGGGCGCTACGTCGGGACGTGCGTTGGGCTCTACGTCGGGACGTGCGTTGGGCTCTACGTTGGGATTTAGCTTACTTTCAGCTCTACGTCGGGACGTGCGTTGGGCTCTACGTCGGGACTTGCGTTGGGCTCTACGTCTGTAGTTAGCTAACTTTCAGCTCTACGTCGGGACGTGCGTTGGGCGCTACGTCGGGACGTGCGTCGGGCACTACGTCGGGACGTGCGCTGGGCTCTACGTCGGGACGTGCGTTGGGCTCTACGTCGGGACGTGCGTTGGGCTCTACGTCGGGCTTTAGCTTACTTTCAGTTCCACGTCGGGACGTGCGTTGGGCACTACGTCGGGACGTGCATTGGGCTCTACGTCGGGACGCGTGTTGGGCTCTACGTCGGGACACGCCTTGGGCTCTATGTCTGTAGTTAGCTAACATTTAGCTCTACGTCGGGACGCGCGTTGGGCTCTACGTCTGTAGTTAGCTAACTTTCAGCTCTACGTCGGGACGTGTGTTGGGCTCTACGTCGGGATTTAGCTTACTTTCAGCTCTACGTCGGGACGTGCGTTGGGCTCTACGTCGGGACGTGCGTTGGGCTCTACGTCGGGATTTAGCTTACTTTCAGCTCTACGTCGGGACGTGCGTTGGGCTCTACGTCGGGATTTAGCTTACTTTCAGCTCTACGTCGGGACGTGCGTTGGGCTCTACGTCGGGACGTGCGTTGGGCTCTACGTCGGGACGTGCGTTGGGCTCTAGGTCTGTAGTTAGCTAACTTTCTGCTCTACGTCGGGACGTGCGTTGGGCTCTACGTCTGTAGTTAGCTAACTTTCAGCTCTACGTCGGGACGTGCGTTGGGCTCTACGTCGGGACGTGCGTTGGGCTCTACGTAGGGATTTACCTTACTTTCAGCTCTACGTCGGGACGTGCGTTGGCCTCTACGTCGGGACGTGCGTTGGGCGCTACGTCGGGACGTGCGTTGGCCTCTACGTCGGGACGTGCGTTGGCCTCTACGTCGGGACGTGCGTTGGCCTCTACGTCGGTATTTAGCTTACTTTCAGCTCTACATCGGGACGTGCGTTGGCCTCTACATCGGGACGTGCGTTGGGCTCTACGTGGGGAGAGGCGTTGGGCTCTACGTCGGGACGCGCGTTGGGCTCTACGTCTGTAGTTAGCTAACTTTCAGCTGTACGTCGGGACGTGCGTTGGGCTCTACGTCGGGACGTGCGTTCGGCTCTACGTCGGGACGTGCGTTGGGCTCTACGTCGGGACGTGCGTTGGGCTCTACCTCGGGATTTAGCTTACTTTCAGCTCTACGTCGGGACGTGCGTTGGGCTCTACGTCGGGACGTGCGTTGGGCTCTACGTCGGGACGTGCGTTGCGCTCTACGTCGGGATTTAGCTTACTTTCAGCTCTACGTCGGGACGTGCGTTGGGCTCTACGTCGGGACGTGCGTTGGGCTCTACGTCGGGACGTGCGTTGGGTTCTACGTCGGGACGTGCGTTGGGCTCTACCTCGGGATTTAGCTTACTTTCAGCTCTACGTCGGGTCATGCGTTGGGCTCTACGTCGGGACGTGCGTTGGGCTCTACGTCGGGATTTAGCTTACTTTCAGCTCTACGTCGGGACGTGCGTAGGGCTCTACGTCGGGACGCGCGGTGGGCTCTACGTCGGGACGTGCGTTGGGCTCTACGTCGGGACGTGCGTTGGGCTCTACGTCTGTAGTTAGCTAACTTTCAGCTCTACGTCGGGACGTGCGTTCGGCTCTACGTCGGGACGTGCGTTGGGGTCTACGTCGGGACGTGCGTTGGGCTCTACGTCGGGACGTGCGTTGGGCTCTACGTCTGTAGTTAGCTAACTTTCAGCTCTACGTCGGGACGTGCGTTGGGCTCTACGTCGGGACGTGCGTTGGCCTCTACGTCGGGATTTAGCTTACTTTCAGCTCCACGTCGGGACGCGCGTAGGGCTCTACGTCGGGACGCGCGGTGGGCTCTACGTCGGGACGTGCGTTGGGCTCTACGTCGGGACGTGCGTTGGGCTCTACGTCTGTAGTTAGCTAACTTTCAGCTCTACGTCGGGACGTGCGTTCGGCTCTACGTCGGGACGTGCGTTGGGGTCTACGTCGGGACGTGCGTTGGGCTCTACGTTGGGATTTAGCTTACTTTCAGCTCTACGTCGGGACGTGCGTTGGGCTCTACGTCGGGACGTGCGTTGGGCTCTACGTCTGTAGTTAGCTAACTTTCAGCTCTACGTCGGGACGTGCGTTGGGCTCTACGTCGGGACGTGCGTTGGGCTCTACATCGGGATTTAGCTTACTTTCAGGTCTATGTCGGGACGTGCGTTGGGCTCTACATCGGGACGTGCGTTGGGCTCTACGTCGGGACGTGCGTTGGGCTCTACGTTGGGATTTAGCTTACTTTCAGCTCTACGTCGGGACGTGCGTTGGGCTCTACGTCGGGACGTGCGTTGGGCTCTACGTCTGCAGTTAGCCAACGTTCAGCTCTACGTCGGGACGTGCGTTGGGCTCTACGTCGGGACGTGCGTTGGGCTCTACGTCGGGACGTGCGTTGGGGTCTATGTCGGGATTTAGCTTACTTTCAGCTCTACGTCGGGACGTGCGTCGGGCACTACGTCGGGACGTGCGCTGGGCTCTACGTCGGGACGTGCGTTGGGCTCTACGTCGGGATTTAGCTTACTTTCAGTTCCACGTCGGGACGTGCGTTGGACACTACGTCGGGACGCGCGTTGGGCTCTACGTCGGGACGCGCGTTGGGCTCTACGTCGGGACGCGTGTTGGGCTCTACGTCGGGACACGCGTTGGGCTCTACGTCTGTAGTTAGCTAACTTTTAGCTCTACGTCGGGACGCGCGTTGGGCTCTACGTCTGTAGTTTGCTAACTTTCAGCTCTACGTCGGGACGTGCGTTGGGCTCTACGTCGGGACGTGCGTTGGGCTCTACGTCGGGATTTAGCTTACTTTCAGCTCTACGTCGGGACGTGCGTCGGCCTCTACGTCGGCATTTAGCTTACTTTCAGCTCAACGTCGGGACGTGCGTTGGGCTCTACGTCGGGACGTGCGTTGGGCTCTACGTCGGGACGTGCGTTGGGTTCTACGTCGGGACGTGCGTTGGGTTCTACGTCGGGACGTGCGTTGGGCTCTACGTCTGTAGTTAGCTAACTTTCTGCTCTACGACGGGACGTGCGTTGGGCTCTACGTCTGTAGTTAGCTAACTTTCAGCTCTACGTCGGGACGTGCGTTGGGCTCTACGTCGGGACGTGCGTTGGGCTCTACGTCGGGATTAAGCTTACTTTCAGCTCTACGTCGGGACGTGCGTTGGGCGCTACGTCGGGACGTGCGTTGGGCGCTACGTCGGGACGTGCGTTGGCCTCTACGTCGGGACGTGCGTTGGCCTCTACGTCGGGATTTAGCTTACTTTCAGCTCTACGTCGGGACGTGCGTTGGCCTCTACGTCGGGACGTGCGTTGGGCTCTAGGTCGGGACACGCGTTGGGCTCTACGTCAGGACGCGCGTTGGGCTCTATGTCTGTAGTTAGCTAACTTTCAGCTCTACGTCGGGACGCGCGTTGGGCTCTTCGTCTGTAGTTAGCTAACTTTCAGCTCTACGTCGGGACGTGCGTTGGGCTCTACGTCGGGACGTGCGTTGGGCTCTACGTCGGGATTTAGCTTACTTTCAGCTCTACGTCGGGACGTGCGTGGGGCTCTACGTCGGGACGTGCGTTGGGCTCTACGTCGGGCTTTAGCTTACTTTCAGCTCTACGTCGGGACGTGCGTTGGCCTCTACGTCGGGATTTAGCTTACTTTCAGCTCTACGTCGGGACATGCGTTGGGCTCTACGTCGGGACGTGCGTTGGGCTCTACGTCTGTAGTTAGCTAACTTTCAGCTCTACGTCGGGACGTGCGTTGGGCTCTACGTCGGGACATGCGTTGGGCTCTACGTCGGGGCGTGCGTTGGCCTCTACGTCGGGATTTAGCTTACTTTCAGCTCCACGTCGGGACGTGCGTTGGGCTCTACGTCGGGACGTGCGTTGGGCTCTACGTCGGGACGTGCGTTGGGCTCTACGTCTGTAGTTAGCTAACTTTCAGCTCTACGTCGGGACGTGCGTTGGTCTCTACGTCGGGACGTACGTTGGGCAGTACGTCAGGACGTGCGCTGGGCTCTACGTCGGGACGTGCGTTGGGCTCTACGTCGGGACGTGCGTTGGGCTCTACGTCGGGATTTAGCTTACTTTCAGTTCCACGTCGGGACGTGCGTTGGGCAATACTTCGGGACGTGCGTTGGGCTCTGTGTCGGGACGCGCGTTGGGCTCTACGTCGGGACGCGTGTTGGGCTCTACGTCAGGACGCGCGTTGGGCTCTACGTCTGTAGTTAGCTAACTTTTAGCTCTACGTCGGGACGCGCGTTGGGCTCTACGTCTGTAGTTAGCTAACTTTCAGCTCTACGTCGGGACGCGCGTTGGGCTCTACGTCTGTAGTTAGCTAACTTTCAGCTCTACGTCGGGACGCGCGTTGGGCTCTACGTCGGGATGCGCGTTGGGCTCTACGTCGGGACGTGCATTGGGCTCTACGTCGGGATTTAGCTTACTTTCAGCTCTACGTCGGGACGTGCGTTGGGCTCTACGTCGGGACGTGCGTTGGGCTCTACGTCGGGACGTGCGTTGGCCTCTACGTCGGGATTTAGCTTACTTTCAGCTCCACGTCGGGACGTGCGTTGGGCTCTATGTCGGGACGCGCGTTTGGCTCTACTTCGGGACGTGCGTTGGGCTCTACGTCGGGACGTGCGTTGGGCTCTACGTCGGGATTTAGCTTACTCTCAGCTCTACGTCGGGACGTGCGTTGGCCTCTACGTTGGGACGTGCGTTGGCCTCTACGTCGGGATTTAACTTACTTTCAGCTCTACGTCGGGACGTGCGTTGGCCTCTACGTCGGGACGTGCGTTGGCCTCTACGTCGGGATTTAGCTTACTTTCAGCTCTACGTCGGGACGTGCGTTGGGCTCTACGTCGGGATTTAGCTTACTTTCAGCTCTACGTCGGGACGTGCGTTGGGCTCTACGTCGGGACGTGCGTTAGGCTCTACTTCGGGACGTGCGTTGGGCTCTACGTCTGTAGTTAGATTACTTTCAGCTCTACGTCGGGACGTGTGTTGGGCTCTACGTCGGGACGTGCGTTGGGCTCTACGTCGGGACGTGCGTTGGGCTCTACGTCGGGATTTAGCTTTATTTCAGCTCTACGTCGGGACGTGCGTTGGCCTCTAAGATGGCATTTAGATTACTTTCAGATCTACGTCGGGACGTGCGTTGGGCTCTACGTCGGGAAGTGCGTTGGGCTCTACGTCGGGACGTGCGTTGGGCTCTACGTCGGGACGTGCGTTGGGTTCTACGTCGGGACGTGCGTTGGGCTCTACGTCTGTAGTTAGTTAACTTTCAGCTCTACGTCGGGACGTGCGTTGGGCTCTACGTCTGTAGTTAGCTAACTTTCAGCTCTACGTCGGGACGTGCGTTGGGCGCTATGTCGGGACGTGCGTTGGGCTCTACGTCGGGACCTGCGTTGGGCTCTACGTCGGGATTTAGCTTACTTTCAGCTCTACGTCGGGACGTGCGTTGGGCACTACGTCGGGACGTGCGTTGGGCTCTACGTCGGGACGTGCGTTGGGCTCTACGTCTCTAGTTAGCTAACTTTCTGCTCTACGTCGGGACATGCGTTGGGCTCTACGTCTGTATTTAGCTGACTTTCAGCTCTACGTCGGGACGTGCGTTTGGCTCTATGTCGGGACGTGCGTTGGGCTCTACGTCGGTACGTGCGTTGGGCTCTACGTCGGGATTTAGCTTACTTTCAGCTCTACGTCGAGACGTGCGTTGGCCTCTACGTCGGGACGTGCGTTGGCCTCTACATCGGGACGTGCGTTGGCCTCTACGTCGGGACGTGCGTTGGCCTCTACGTCGGGATTTAGCTTACTTTCAGCTCTACTTCGGGACGTGCGTTGGGCTCTACGTCGGGATTTAGCTTACTTTCAGCTCTACGTCGGGACGTGCGTTGGGCTCTACGTCGGGACGTGCGTTGGGCTCTACGTCGGGACGTGCCTTGGGCTCTACGTCGGGATTTAGCTTACTTTCAGCTCTACGTCGGGACGTGCGTTGGGCTCTACGTCGGGACGTGCGTTGGGCTCTACGTCGGGCTTTAGCTTACTTTCAGCTCTACGTCGGGACGTGCGTTGGCCTCTACGCCGGGATTTAGCTTACTTTCAGCTCTACGTCGGGACATGCGTTGGGCTCTACGTCGGGACGTGCGTTGGGCTCTACGTCTGTAGTTAGATAACTTTCAGCTCTACGTCGGGACGTGCGTTGGGCTCTACGTCGGGACGTGCGTTGGGCTCTACGTCGGGACGTGCGTTGGCCTCTACGTCGGGATTTAGCTTACTTTCAGCTCCACGTCGGGACGCGCGTTGGGCTCTACGTCGGGACGCCCGTTGGGCTCTACGTCGGGACGTGCGTTGGGCTCTACGTCGGGACGTGCGTTGGGCTCTACGTCTGTAGTTAGCTAACTTTCAGCTCTACGTCGGGACGTGCGTTGGGCGCTACGTCGGGACGTGCGTTTGGCTCTACGTTGGGATTTAGCTTACTTTCAGCTCTACGTCGCGACGTGCGTTGGTCTCTACGTCGGGACGTACGTTGGGCAGTACGTCGGGACGTGCGCTGGGCTCTACGTCGGGACGTGCGTTGGGCTCTACGTCGGGACGTGCGTTGGGCTCTACGTCGGGATTTAGCTTACTTTCAGTTCCACGTCGGGACGTGCGTTGGGCACTACGTCGGGACGTGCGTTGGGCTCTGTGTCGGGACGCGCGTTGGGCTCTAGGTCGGGACGCGTGTTGGGCTCTACGTCAGGACGCGCGTTGGGCTCTACGTCTGTAGTTAGCTAACTTTTAGCTCTACGTCGGGACGCGCGTTGGGCTCTACGTCGGGACGTGCGTTGGGATCTACGTCGGGACGTGTGTTGGCCTCTACGTCTGTAGTTAGCTAACTTTCAGCTCTACGTCGGGACGTGCGTTGGGCTCTACGTCGGGACGTGCGTTGGGCTCTAAGTCGGGACGTGCGTTGGGCTCTACGTCGGGTTTTAGCTTACTTTCAGCTCTACGTCGGGATTTAGCTTACTTTCAGCTCTACGTCGGAATTTAGCTTACTTTCAGCTCTACGTCGGGATTTAGCTTACTTTCAGCTCTACGTCGGGACGTGCGTTGGGCTCTACGTCGGGACGTGCGTTGGCCTCTACGTCGGGGCGTACTTTGGCCTCTACGTCGGGACGTGCGTTGGCCTCTACGTCGGGATTTAGCTTGCTTTCAGCTCTACGTCGGGACGTGCGTTGGCCTCTACGTCGGGATTTAGCTTACTTTCAGCTCTACGTCGGGACGTGCTTTGGCCTCTACGTCGGGACGTGCGTTGGGCGCTACGTCGGGATTTAGCTTACTTTGAGCTCTACGTCGGGATGTGCGTTGGGCTCTACGTCGGGACGTGTGTTGGCCTCTACGTCGGGATTAACTTACTTTCAGCTCTACGTCGGGACGTGCGTTGGCCTCTACGTCGGTACGTGCGTTTGACTCTACGTCGGGATTTAGCTTACTTTCAGCTCTACGTCGGGACGTGCGTTGGGCTCTACGTTGGGATTTAGCTTACTTTCAGCTCTACGTCGGGACGTGTGTTGGGCTCTACGTCGGGACGTGCGTTGGGCTCTACGTCGGGACGTGCGTTGGGCTCTACGTCGGGACGTGCGTTGGGCTCTACGTCTGTAGTTAGCTAACCTTCAGCTCTACATCGGGACGTGCGTTGGGCTCTACTTCGGGACGTGCGTTGGGCTCTACGTCTGTAGTTAGCCAACTTTCAGCTCTACGTCGAGACGTGCGTTGGGCTCTACGTCTGTAGTTAGCTAACTTTCAGCTCTACGTCGGGACGTGCGTTGGGCGCTACGTCGGGACGTGCGTTGGGCGCTACGTCGGGACATGCGTTGGCCTCTACGTCGGGACGTGCGTTGGCCTCTACGTCGGGACGTGCGTTGGCCTCTACGTCGGGATTTAGCTTACTTTCAGCTCTACGTCGGGACGTGCGTTGGCCTCTACGTCGGTACGTGCGTTTGACTCTACGTCGGGATTTAGCTTACTTTCAGCTCTACGTCGGGACGTGCGTTGGGCTCTACGTTGGGATTTAGCTTACTTTCAGCTCTACGTCGGGACGTGCGTTGGGCTCTACGTCGGGACGTGCGTTGGGCTCTACGTCGGGACGTGCGTTGGGCTCTACGTCTGTAGTTAGCTAACCTTCAGCTCTACATCGGGACGTGCGTTGGGCTCTACGTCGGGACGTGCGTTGGGCTCTACGTCTGTAGTTAGCCAACTTTCAGCTCTACGTCGGGACGTGCGTTGGGATCTACGTCTGTAGTTAGCTAACTTTCAGCTCTACGTCGGGACGTGCGTTGGGCTCTACGTCTGTAGTTAGCTAACTTTCAGCTCTACGTCGGGACGTGCGTTGGGCGCTACGTCGGGACGTGCGTTGGGCTCTACGTCGGGACGTGCGTTGGGCTCGACGTCTGTAGTTAGCTAACTTTCAGCTCTACGTCGAGACGTGTGTTGGGCTCTACGTCTGTAGTTAAATAACTTTCAGCTCTACGTCGGGTCGTGCGTTGGGCGCTACGTCGGGACGTGCGTTGGACTCTACGTCGGGACGTGCGTTGGCCTCTACGTCGGGATTTAGCTTACTTTCAGCTCTACGTCGGGATGTGCGTTGGGCTCTACTTCGGGACGTGCGTTGGGATCTACGTCGGGACGTGTGTTGAGCTCTACGTCTGTAGTTAGCTAGCTTTCAGCTGTACGTCGGGACGTGCATTGGGCTCTACGTCTGTAGTTAGCTAACTTTCAGCTCTACGTCGGGACGTGCGTTCGGCTCTACGTCTGTAGTTAGCTAACTTTCAGCTCTACGTCGGGACGTGCGTTGGGCGCTACGTCGGGACGTGCGTTGGGCTCTACGTTGGGACGTGCGTTGGGCTCTACGTCGGGACGTGCGTTGGCCTCTACGTCGGGACGTGCGTTGGCCTCTACGTCGGGACGTGCGTTGGGCTCTACGTCTGTAGTTAGCTAACTTTCAGCTCTACGTCGGGACGTGCGTTGGCCTCTACGTCTGTAGTTAGCTAACTTTCAGCTCTACGTCGGGACGTGCGTTGGGCTCTACGTCGGGACGTGCGTTGTGCTCTACGTCGGGACGTGCGTTGGGCTCTACGTCGGGACGTGCGTTGGGCTCTACGTCGGGATTTAGCTTACTTTCAGCTCTACGTCGGGACGTGCGTTGGGCTCTAAGTCGGGACGTGCGTTGGGCTCTACGTCGGGACGTGCGTTGGGCTCTACGTCGGGACGTGCATTGGGCGCTACGTCGGGACGTGCGTTGGGCGCTACATCGGGATTTAGCTTACTTTCAGCTCTACGTTGGGACGTGCGTTGGGCTCTACGTCGGGACGTGCGTTGGGCTCTACGTCGGGATTTAGCTTACTTTAAGCTCTACGTCGGGACGTGCGTTGGCCTCTACGTCGGGACGTGCGTTGGCCTCTACGTCGGGACGTGCGTTGGGCTCTACGTCGGGACGTGCGTTGGCCTCTACGTCGGGATTTAGCTTACTTTAAGCTCTACGTCGGGACGTGCGTTGGGCTCTACGTCGGGACGTGCTTTGGGCTCTACGTCGGGACGTGCGTTGGCCTCTACGTCCGGATTTAGCTTACATTCAGCTCCACGTCGGGACGCGCGTTGGGCTCTACGTCGGGACGCGCGTTGGGCTCTACGTCGGGACGTGCGTTGGGCTCTACGTCTGTAGTTAGCTAACTTTCAGCTCTACGTCGGGACGTGCGTTCGGCTCTACGTCTGTAGTTAGCTAACTTTCAGCTCTACGTCGGGACGTGCGTTGGGCGCTACGTCGGGACGTGCGTTGGGCTCTACGTCGGGACGTGCGTTGTCCTCTACGTCGGGACGTGCGTTGGCCTCTACGTCGGGACGTGCGTTGGCCTCTACGTCGGGATTTAGCTTACTTTAAGCTCTACGTCGGGACGTGCGTTGGCCTCTACGTCGGGACGTGCGTTGGGCTCTACGTCGGGACGTGCGTTGGGTTCTACGTCGGGACGTGCGTTGGGCTCTACGTCTGTAGTTAGTTAACTTTCAGCTCTACGTCGGGACGTGCGTTGGGCTCTACGTCTGTAGTTAGCTAACTTTCAGCTCTACGTCGGGACGTGCGTTGGGCGCTATGTCGGGACGTGCGTTGGGCTCTACGTCGGGACCTGCGTTGGGCTCTACGTCGGGATTTAGCTTACTTTCAGCTCTACGTCGGGACGTGCGTTGGGCACTACGTCGGGACGTGCGTTGGGCTCTACGTCGGGACGTGCGTTGGGCTCTACGTCTCTAGTTAGCTAACTTTCTGCTCTACGTCGGGACATGCGTTGGGCTCTACGTCTGTATTTAGCTGACTTTCAGCTCTACGTCGGGACGTGCGTTTGGCTCTATGTCGGGACGTGCGTTGGGCTCTACGTCGGGACGTGCGTTGGGCTCTACGTCGGGATTTAGCTTACTTTCAGCTCTACGTCGAGACGTGCGTTGGCCTCTACGTCGGGACGTGCGTTGGCCTCTACATCGGGACGTGCGTTGGCCTCTACGTCGGGACGTGCGTTGGCCTCTACGTCGGGATTTAGCTTACTTTCAGCTCTACTTCGGGACGTGCGTTGGGCTCTACGTCGGGCTTTAGCTTACTTTCAGCTCTACGTCGGGACGTGCGTTGGGCTCTACGTCGGGACGTGCGTTGGGCTCTACGTCGGGACGTGCCTTGGGCTCTACGTCAGGATTTAGCTTACTTTCAGCTCTACGTCGGGACGTGCGTTGGGCTCTACGTCGGGACGTGCGTTGGGCTCTACGTCGGGCTTTAGCTTACTTTCAGCTCTACGTCGGGACGTGCGTTGGCCTCTACGTCGGGATTTAGCTTACTTTCAGCTCTACGTCGGGACATGCGTTGGGCTCTACGTCGGGACGTGCGTTGGGCTCTACGTCTGTAGTTAGATAACTTTCAGCTCTACGTCGGGACGTGCGTTGGGCTCTACGTCGGGACGTGCGTTGGGCTCTACGTCGGGACGTGCGTTGGCCTCTACGTCGGGATTTAGCTTACTTTCAGCTCCACGTCGGGACGCGCGTTGGGCTCTACGTCGGGACGCCCGTTGGGCTCTACGTCGGGACGTGCGTTGGGCTCTACGTCGGGACGTGCGTTGGGCTCTACGTCTGTAGTTAGCTAACTTTCAGCTCTACGTCGGGACGTGCGTTGGGCGCTACGTCGGGACGTGCGTTGGGCTCTACGTTGGGATTTAGCTTACTTTCAGCTCTACGTCGCGACGTGCGTTGGTCTCTACGTCGGGACGTACGTTGGGCAGTACGTCGGGACGTGCGCTGGGCTCTGTGTCGGGACGCGCGTTGGGCTCTACGTCGGGATTTAGCTTACTTTCAGTTCCACGTCGGGACGTGCGTTGGGCACTACGTCAGGACGTGCGTTGGGCTCTGTGTCGGGACGCGCGTTGGGCTCTACGTCGGGACGCGTGTTGGGCTCTACGTCAGGACGCGCGTTGGGCTCTACGTCTGTAGTTAGCTAACTTTTAGCTCTACGTCGGGACGCGCGTTGGGCTCTACGTCGGGACGTGCGTTGGGATCTACGTCGGGACGTGTGTTGGCCTCTACGTCTGTAGTTAGCTAACTTTCAGCTCTACGTCGGGACGTGCGTTGGGCTCTACGTCGGGACGTGCGTTGGGCTCTACGTCGGGTTTTAGCTTACTTTCAGCTCTACGTCGGGATTTAGCTTACTTTCAGCTCTACGTCGGAATTTAGCTTACTTTCAGCTCTACGTCGGGATTTAGCTTACTTTCAGCTCTACGTCGGGACGTGCGTTGGGCTCTACGTCGGGACGTGCGTTGGCCTCTACGTCGGGGCGTACTTTGGCCTCTACGTCGGGACGTGCGTTGGCCTCTACGTCGGGATTTAGCTTGCTTTCAGCTCTACGTCGGGACGTGCGTTGGCCTCTACGTCGGGATTTAGCTTACTTGCAGCTCTACGTCGGGATGTGCGTTGGGCTCTACGTCGGGATTTAGCTTACTTTCAGCTCTACGTCGGGACGTGCTTTGGCCTCTACGTCGGGACGTGCGTTGGGCGCTACGTCGGGATTTAGCTTACTTTGAGCTCTACGTCGGGATGTGCGTTGGGCTCTACGTCGGGACGTGTGTTGGCCTCTACGTCGGGATTAACTTACTTTCAGCTCTACGTCGGGACGTGCGTTGGCCTCTACGTCGGTACGTGCGTTTGACTCTACGTCGGGATTTAGCTTACTTTCAGCTCTACGTCGGGACGTGTGTTGGGCTCTACGTCGGGACGTGCGTTGGGCTCTACGTCGGGACGTGCGTTGGGCTCTACGTCGGGACGTGCGTTGGGCTCTACGTCTGTAGTTAGCTAACCTTCAGCTCTACATCGGGACGTGCGTTGGGCTCTACTTCGGGACGTGCGTTGGGCTCTACGTCTGTAGTTAGCCAACTTTCAGCTCTACGTCGAGACGTGCGTTGGGCTCTACGTCTGTAGTTAGCTAACTTTCAGCTCTACGTCGGGACGTGCGTTGGGCGCTACGTCGGGACGTGCGTTGGGCGCTACGTCGGGACATGCGTTGGCCTCTACGTCGGGACGTGCGTTGGCCTCTACGTCGGGACGTGCGTTGGCCTCTACGTCGGGATTTAGCTTACTTTCAGCTCTACGTCGGTACGTGCGTTGGCCTCTACGTCGGTACGTGCGTTTGACTCTACGTCGGGATTTAGCTTACTTTCAGCTCTACGTCGGGACGTGCGTTGGGCTCTACGTTGGGATTTAGCTTACTTTCAGCTCTACGTCGGGACGTGCGTTGGGCTCTACGTCGGGACGTGCGTTGGGCTCTACGTCGGGACGTGCGTTGGGCTCTACGTCTGTAGTTAGCTAACCTTCAGCTCTACATCGGGACGTGCGTTGGGCTCTACGTCGGGACGTGCGTTGGGCTCTACGTCTGTAGTTAGCCAACTTTCAGCTCTACGTCGGGACGTGCGTTGGGATCTACGTCTGTAGTTAGCTAACTTTCAGCTCTACGTCGGGACGTGCGTTGGGCTCTACGTCTGTAGTTAGCTAACTTTCAGCTCTACGTCGGGACGTGCGTTGGGCGCTACGTCGGGACGTGCGTTGGGCTCTACGTCGGGACGTGCGTTGGGCTCTACGTCTGTAGTTAGCTAACTTTCAGCTCTACGTCGAGACGTGTGTTGGGCTCTACGTCTGTAGTTAAATAACTTTCAGCTCTACGTCGGGTCGTGCGTTGGGCGCTACGTCGGGACGTGCGTTGGGCTCTACGTCGGGACGTGCGTTGTGCTCTACGTCGGGACGTGCGTTGGGCTCTACGTCGGGACGTGCGTTGGGCTCTACGTCGGGATTTAGCTTACTTTCAGCTCTACGTCGGGACGTGCGTTGGGCTCTAAGTCGGGACGTGCGTTGGGCTCTACGTCGGGACGTGCGTTGGGCTCTACGTCGGGACGTGCATTGGGCGCTACGTCGGGACGTGCGTTGGGCGCTACATTGGGATTTAGCTTACTTTCAGCTCTACGTCGGGACGTGCGTTGGGCTCTACGTCGGGACGTGCGTTGGGCTCTACGTCGGGATTTAGCTTACTTTAAGCTCTACGTCGGGACGTGCGTTGGCCTCTACGTCGGGACGTGCGTTGGGCTCTACGTCGGGACGTGCGTTGGCCTCTACGTCGGGATTTAGCTTACTTTCAGCTCTACGTCGGGACGTGCGTTGGGCTCTACGTCGGGACGTGCTTTGGGCTCTACGTCGGGACGTGCGTTGGCCTCTACGTCCGGATTTAGCTTACATTCAGCTCCACGTCGGGACGCGCGTTGGGCTCTACGTCGGGACGCGCGTTGGGCTCTACGTCGGGACGTGCGTTGGGCTCTACGTCTGTAGTTAGCTAACTTTCAGCTCTACGTCGGACGTGCGTTCACTCTACGTCTGTAGTTAGCTAACTTTCAGCTCTACGTCGGGACGTGCGTTGGGCGCTACGTCGGGACGTGCGTTGGGCTCTACGTCGGGACGTGCGTTGTCCTCTACGTCGGGACGTGCGTTGGCCTCTACGTCGGGACGTGCGTTGGCCTCTACGTCGGGATTTAGCTTACTTTCAGCTCTACGTCGGGACGTGCGTTGGCCTCTACGTCGGTACGTGCGTTTGACTCTACGTCGGGATTTAGCTTACTTTCAGCTCTACGTCGGGACGTGCGTTGGGCTCTACGTTGGGATTTAGCTTACTTTCAGCTCTACGTCGGGACGTGCGTTGGGCTCTACGTCGGGACGTGCGTTGGGCTCTACGTCAGGACGTGCGTTGGGCTCTACGTCGGGACGTGCGTTGGGCTCTACGTCTGTAGTTAGCTAACCTTCAGCTCTACATCGGGACGTGCGTTGGGCTCTACGTCGGGACGTGCGTTGGGCTCTACGTCCGGATTTAGCTTACATTCAGCTCCACGTCGGGACGCGCGTTGGGCTCTAAGTCGGGACGCGCGTTGGGCTCTACGTCGGGACGTGCGTTGGGCTCTACGTCGGGACGTGCGTTGGGCTCTACGTCTGTAGTTAGCTAACTTTCAGCTCTACGTCGGGACGTGCGTTCGGCTCTACGTCTGTAGTTAGCTAACTTTCAGCTCTACGTCGGGACGTGCGTTGGGCGCTACGTCGGGACGTGCGTTGGGCTCTACGTCGGGACGTGCGTTGGGCTCTACGTCGGGACGTGCGTTGGCCTCTACGTCCGGATTTAGCTTACATTGAGCTCCACGTCGGGACGCGCGTTGGGCTCTACGTCGGGACGTGCGTTGGGCTCTACGTCGGGACGTGCGTTGGGCTCTACGTCGGGACGTGCGTTGGGCTCTACGTCTGTAGTTAGCTAACTTTCAGCTCTACGTCGGGACGTGCGTTCGGCTCTACGTCTGTAGTTAGCTAACTTTCAGCTCTACGTCGGGACGTGCGTTGGGCGCTACGTCGGGACGTGCGTTGGGCTCTACGTCGGGACGTGCGTTGCGCTCTACGTCTGTAGTTAGCTAACTTTCAGCTCTACGTCGGGACGTGCGTTGGCCTCTACGTCGGGACGTGCGTTGGCCTCTACGTCGGGACGTGCGTTGGGCTCTACGTCGGGACGTGCGTTGGCCTCAACTTCGGGATTTAGCTTACTTTCAGCTCTACGTTGGGACGTGCGTTGGCCTCTACGTTGGGACCTGCGTTGGCCTCTACGTCGGGACGTGCCTTGGCCTCTACGTTGGGATTTAGCTAACTTTCAGCTCTACGTTGGGACGTGCGTTGGCCTCTACGTCGGGACGTGCGTTGGCCTCTACGTCTGTAGTTAGCTAACCTACAGCTCTACATCGGGACGTGCGTTGGGCTCTACGTCTGGACGTGCGTTGGCCTCCACGTCGGGACGTGCGTTGGGCTCTACGTCTGTAGTTAGCCAACTTTTAGCTCTACGTCGGGACGTGCGTTGGGATCTACGTCGGGACGTGCGTTGGGCTCTACGTCGGGACGTGCGTTGGGCTCTACGTTGGGATTTAGCTTACTTTCAGCTCTACGTCGGGACGTGCGTTGGCCTCTACGTCGGGATTTAGCTTACTTTCAGCTCTACGTCGGGACGTGCGTTGGCCTCTACGTAGGGATTTAGCTTACATTCAGCTCTACGTCGGGACGTGCGTTGGGCTCTACGTCGGGACGTGCGTTGGGCTCTACGTCGGGACGTGCGTTGGGCTCTACGTCGGGACGTGCATTGGGCTCTACGTCTGTAGTTAGCTAACTTTCAGCTCTACGTCGGGACGTGCGTTGGGCGCTACGTCGGGACGTGCATTGGGCTCTACGTCGAGACGTGTGTTGGGCTCTACGTCGGGATTTAGCTTAGTTTCAGCTCTACGTCGGGATGTGCTTTGGGCTGTACGTCGGGACGTGCGTTGTCATCTACTTCGGGACGTGCGTTGGGCTCTACGACGGGACGTACGTTGGGCTCTACGTTGGGACGTGCGTTGGCCTCTACGGCGGGACGTGCGTTGGCCTCTACGTTGGGATTTACCTTACTTTCAGCTCTACGTCGGGACGTGCGTTGGGCTCTACGTCGGGACGTGCGTTGGGCTCTACGTCGGGACGTGCGTTGGGCTCTACGTCGGGATGTGCGTTGGGCTCTACGTCGGGACGCGCGTTGGGCTGTACGTCTGTAGTTAGCTAACTTTCAGCTCTACGTCGGGACGCGCGTTGGGCTCTTCGTCTGTAGTTAGCTAACTTTCAGCTCTACGTCGGGACGTGCGTTGGGCTCTACGTCGGGACGTGCGTTGGGCTCTACGTCGGGACGTGCGTTGGGCTCTACGTCGGGACGTGCGTTGGCCTCTACGTCGGGATTTATCTTACTTTCAGCTCCACGTTGGGACGCGCGTTGGGCTCTACGTCGGGACGCGCGTTGGGCTCTACGTCGGGACGTGCGTTGGGCTCTACGTCGGGACGTGCGTTGGGCGCTACGTCGGGATTTAGCTTACTTTCAGCTCCACGTCGGGACGCGCGTTGGGCTCTACGACGGGACGCGCGTTGGGCTCTACGTCGGGACGTGCGTTGGGCTCTACGTCTGTAGTTAGCTAACTTTCAGCTCTACGTCGGGACGTGCGTTGGGCTCTACGTCGGGACGTGCGTTGGGCTCTACGTCGGGACGTGCGTTGGCCTCTACGTCGGGATTTAGCTTACTTTCAGCTCTACGTCGGGACGCGCGTTGGCCTCTACGTCGGGACGCGCGTTGGCCTCTACGTCGGGATTTAGCTTACTTTCATCTCTACGTCGGGATGTGCGTAGGGCTCTACGTCGGGATTTAGCTTACTTTCAGCTCTACGTCGGGACGTGCGTTGGGCTCTACGTCGGGACGTGCGTTGGGCTCTACGTCGGGACGTGCGTTGGGCTCTACATCTGTAGTTAGCTAACTTTCAGCTCTACGTCGGGACGTGCGTTGGGCTCTACGTCTGTAGTTAGCTAATTTCAGCTCTACGTCGGGACGTGCGTTGGGCTCTACGTCTGTAGTTAGCTAACTTTCAGCTCTACGTCGGGACGTTCGTTGGCCTCTAAGTCGGGACGTGCGTTGGGCTCTACGTCGGGACGTGCGTTGGCCTCTACGTCGGGATTTAGCTTACTTTCAGCTCTAGATCGGGACGTGCGTTGGGCACTACGTCGGGACGTGCGTTGGGCGCTACTTCGGGACGTGCGTTGGGCGCTACGTCGCGATTTAGCTTACTTTCAGCTCTACGTCGGGACGTGCGTTGGGCTCTACGTCGGGACGTGCGTTGGGCTCTACGTCGGGACGTGCGTTGGCCTCTACGTCAGGACGTGCGTTGTCCTCTACGTCGGGACGTGCGTTGGCCTCTACGTCGGGACGTGCGTTGGCCTCTACGTCGGGATTTAGCTTACTTTCAGCTCTACGTCGGGACGTGCGTTGGGCGCTACGTCGGGACGTGCGTTGGGCGCTACTTCGGGACGTGCGTTGGGCGCTATATCGGGATTTAGCTTACTTTCAGCTCTAAGTCGGGACGTGCGTTGGCCTCTACGTCGGGACGTGCGTTGTCCTCTACGTCGGGACGTGCGTTGGCCTCTACGTCGGGACGTGCGTTGGCCTCTACGTCGGGACGTGCGTTGGCCTCTACGTTGGGACGTGCGTTGGCCTCTACGTCGGGATTTAGCTTACTTTCAGCTCTACGTCGGGACGTGCGTTGGGCGCTACGTCGGGACGTGCGTTGGGCGCTACTTCGGGACGTGCGTTGGGCGCTACGTCGGGATTTAGCTTACTTTGAGCTCTACGTCGGGACGTGCGTTGGCCTCTACGTCGGGACGTGCGTTGTCCTCTACGTCGGGACGTGCGTTGGCCTCTACGTCGGGACACGCGTTGGGCTCTACATCGGGACGTGCGTTGGCCTCTACGTCGGGATTTAGCTTACTTTCAGCTCTACGTCGGGACGTGCGTTGGGCGCTACGTCGGGACGTGCGTTGGGCGCTACTTCGGGACGTGCGTTGGGCGCTACGTCGGGATTTAGCTTACTTTCAGCTCTACGTCGGGACGTGCGTTGGGCTCTACGTCGGGACGTGCGTTGGGCTCTACGTCGGGACGTGCGTTGGGCTCTACGTCTGTAGTTAGCTAACCTTCAGCTCTACATCGGGACGTGCGTTGGGCTCTACGTCGGGACGTGCGTTTTGCTCTACGTCTGTAGTTAGCCAACTTTCAGCTCTACGTCGGGACGTGCGTTGGGCTCTACGTCGGGACGTGCGTTGGGCTCTACGTCGGGATTTAGCTTACTTTCAGCTCTACGTCGGGACGTGCATTGGCCTCTACGTCGGGATTTAGCTTACTTTCAGCTCTACGTCGGGACGTGCGTTGGGCTCTACGTCGGGACGTGCGTTGGGCTCTACGTCGGGACGTGCGTTAGACTCTACATCGGGACGTGCGTTGGGCTCTACGTCGGGACGTGCGTTGGCCTCTACGTCTGTAGTTAGCTAACTTTCAGCTCTACGTCGGGACGTGCGTTGGGCTCTACGTCTGTAGTTAGCTAACTTTCAGCTCTACATCGGGACGTGCGTTGGGCGCTACGTCGGGACGTGCGTTGGGCCCTACGTCGGGACGTGCGTTGGCCTCTACGTCGGGATTTAGCTTACTTTCAGCTCTACGTCGGGACGTGCGTTGGCCTCTACGTCGGTACGTGCGTTTGACTCTACGTCGGGATTTAGCTTACTTTCAGCTCTACGTCGGGACGTGCGTTGGGCTCTACGTTGGGATTTAGCTTACTTTCAGCTCTACGTCGGGACGTGCGTTGGGCTCTACGTCGGGACGTGCGTTGGGCTCTACGTCGGGACGTGCGTTGGGCTCTACGTCTGTAGTTAGCTAACCTTCAGCTCTACATCGGGACGTGCGTTGGGCTCTACGTCGGGACGTGCGTTGGGCTCTACGTCTGTAGTTAGCCAACTTTCAGCTCTACGTCGGGACGTGCGTTGGGCTCTACGTCGGGACGTGCGTTGGGCTCTACGTCGGGACGCGCGTTGGGCTGTACATCTGTAGTTAGCTAACTTTCAGCTCTACGTCGGGACGCGCGTTGGGCTCTTCGTCTGTAGTTAGCTAACTTTCAGCTCTACGTCGGGACGTGCGTTGGGCTCTACGTCGGGACGTGCGTTGGGCACTACGTCGGGACGTGCGTTGGGCTCTACGTCGGGATTTAGCTTACTTTCAGCTCTACGTCGGGACGTGCGTTGGGCTCTACGTCGGGACGTGCGTTGGGCTCTACGTCCGGATTTAGCTTACATTCAGCTCCACGTCGGGACGCGCGTTGGGCTCTAAGTCGGGACGCGCGTTGGGCTCTACGTCGGGACGTGCGTTGGGCTCTACGTCGGGACGTGCGTTGGGCTCTACGTCTGTAGTTAGCTAACTTTCAGCTCTACGTCGGGACGTGCGTTCGGCTCTACGTCTGTAGTTAGCTAACTTTCAGCTCTACGTCGGGACGTGCGTTGGGCGCTACGTCGGGACGTGCGTTGGGCTCTACGTCGGGACGTGCGTTGGGCTCTACGTCGGGACGTGCGTTGGGCTCTACGTTGGGACGTGCGTTGGCCTCTACGTCCGGATTTAGCTTACATTGAGCTCCACGTCGGGACGCGCGTTGGGCTCTACGTCGGGACGTGCGTTGGGCTCTACGTCGGGACGTGCGTTGGGCTCTACGTCTGTAGTTAGCTAACTTTCAGCTGTACGTCGGGACGTGCGTTCGGCTCTACGTCTGTAGTTAGCTAACTTTCAGCTCTACGTCGGGACGTGCGTTGGGCGCTACGTCGGGACGTGCGTTGGGCTCTACGTCGGGACGTGCGTTGGGCTCTACGTCTGTAGTTAGCTAACTTTCAGCTCTACGTCGGGACGTGCGTTGGCCTCTACGTCGGGACGTGCGTTGGCCTCTACGTCGGGACGTGCGTTGGGCTCTACGTCGGGACGTGCGTTGGCCTCTACTTCGGGATTTAGCTTACTTTCAGCTCTACGTTGGGACGTGCGTTGGCCTCTACGTTGGGACCTGCGTTGGCCTCTACGTCGGGACGTGCCTTGGCCTCTACGTTGGGATTTAGCTAACTTTCAGCTCTACGTTGGGACGTGCGTTGGCCTCTACGTCGGGACGTGCGTTGGCCTCTACGTCTGTAGTTAGCTAACCTTCAGCTCTACATCGGGACGTGCGTTGGGCTCTACGTCTGGACGTGCGTTGGCCTCCACGTCGGGACGTGCGTTGGGCTCTACGTCTGTAGTTAGCCAACTTTTAGCTCTACGTCGGGACGTGCGTTGGGCTCTACGTCGGGACGTGCGTTGGGCTCTACGTCGGGACGTGCGTTGGGCTCTACGTTGGGATTTAGCTTACTTTCAGCTCTACGTCGGGACGTGCGTTGGCCTCTACGTCGGGATTTAGCTTACTTTCAGCTCTACGTCGGGACGTGCGTTGGCCTCTACGTAGGGATTTAGCTTACATTCAGCTCTACGTCGGGACGTGCGTTGGGCTCTACGTCGGGACGTGCTTTGGGCTCTACGTCGGGACGTGCGTTGGGCTCTACGTCGGGACGTGCATTGGGCTCTACGTCTGTAGTTAGCTAACTTTCAGCTCTACGTCGGGACGTGCGTTGGGCTCTACGTCTGTAGTTAGCTAACTTTCAGCTCTACGTCGGGACGTGCGTTGGGCGCTACGTCGGGACGTGCATTGGGCTCTACGTCGAGACGTGTGTTGGGCTCTACGTCGGGATTTAGCTTACTTTCAGCTCTACGTCGGGATGTGCTTTGGGCTGTTCGTCGGGACGTGCGTTGTCATCTACTTCGGGACGTGCGTTGGGCTCTACGACGGGACGTACGTTGGGCTCTACGTTGGGACGTGCGTTGGCCTCTACGGCGGGACGTGCGTTGGCCTCTACGTCGGGATTTAGCTTACTTTCAGCTCTACGTCGGGACGTGCGTTGGGCTCTACTTCGGGACGTGCGTTGGGCTCTACGTCGGGATGTGCGTTGGGCTCTACGTCGGGACGCGCGTTGGGCTGTACGTCTGTAGTTAGCTAACTTTCAGCTCTACGTCGGGACGCGCGTTGGGCTCTTCGTCTGTAGTTAGCTAACTTTCAGCTCTACGTCGGGACGTGCGTTGGGCTCTACGTCGGGACGTGCTTTGGGCTCTACGTTGGGACGTGCGTTGGGCTCTACGTCGGGACGTGCGTTGGCCTCTACGTCGGGATTTAGCTTACTTTCAGCTCCACGTCGGGACGCGCGTTGGGCTCTACGTCGGGACGCGCGTTGGGCTCTACGTCGGGACGTGCGTTGGGCTCTACGTCGGGACGTGCGTTGGGCGCTACGTCGGGATTTAGCTTACTTTCAGCTCCACGTCGGGACGCGCGTTGGGCTCTACGACGGGACGCGCGTTGGGCTCTACGTCGGGACGTGCGTTGGGCTCTACGTCTGTAGTTAGCTAACTTTCAGCTCTACGTCGGGACGTGCGTTGGGCGCTACGTCGGGACGTGCGTTGGGCTCTACGTCGGGACGTGCGTTGGGCTCTACGTCGGGACGTGCGTTGGCCTCTACGTCGGGACGTGCGTTGGCCTCTACGTCGGGATTTAGCTTACTTTCAGCTCTACGTCGGGACGCGCGTTGGCCTCTACGTCGGGACGCGCGTTGGCCTCTACGTCGGGATTTAGCTTACTTTCATCTCTACGTCGGGATGTGCGTAGGGCTCTACGTCGGGATTTAGCTTACTTTCAGCTCTACGTCGGGACGTGCGTTGGGCTCTACGTCGGGACGTGCGTTGGGCTCTACGTCGGGACGTGCGTTGGGCTCTACATCTGTAGTTAGCTAACTTTCAGCTCTACGTCGGGACGTGCGTTGGGATCTACGTCTGTAGTTAGCTAATTTCAGCTCTACGTCGGGACGTGCGTTGGGCTCTACGTCTGTAGTTAGCTAACTTTAAGCTCTACGTCGGGACGTGCGTTGGCCTCTAAGTCGGGACGTGCGTTGGGCTCTACGTCGGGACGTGCGTTGGCCTCTACGTCGGGATTTAGCTTACTTTCAGCTCTAGATCGGGACGTGCGTTGGGCGCTACGTCGGGACGTGCGTTGGGCGCTACTTCGGGACGTGCGTTGGGCGCTACGTCGCGATTTAGCTTACTTTCAGCTCTACGTCGGGACGTGCGTTGGGCTCTACGTCGGGACGTGCGTTGGGCTCTACGTCGGGACGTGCGTTGGGCTCTACGTCGGGATTTAGCTTACTTTCGCCTCTACGTCGGGACGTGCGTTGGCCTCTACGTCAGGACGTGCGTTGTCCTCTACGTCGGGACGTGCGTTGGCCTCTACGTCGGGACGTGCGTTGGCCTCTACGTCGGGATTTAGCTTACTTTCAGCTCTACGTCGGGACGTGCGTTGGGCGCTACGTCGGGACGTGCGTTGGGCGCTACTTCGGGACGTGCGTTGGGCGCTATATCGGGATTTAGCTTACTTTCAGCTCTAAGTCGGGACGTGCGTTGGCCTCTACGTCGGGACGTGCGTTGTCCTCTACGTCGGGACGTGCGTTGGCCTCTACGTCGGGACGTGCGTTGGCCTCTACGTCGGGACGTGCGTTGGCCTCTACGTTGGGACGTGCGTTGGCCTCTACGTCGGGATTTAGCTTACTTTCAGCTCTACGTCGGGACGTGCGTTGGGCGCTACGTCGGGACGTGCGTTGGGCGCTACTTCGGGACGTGCGTTGGGCGCTACGTCGGGATTTAGCTTACTTTGAGCTCTACGTCGGGACGTGCGTTGGCCTCTACGTCGGGACGTGCGTTGTCCTCTACGTCGGGACGTGCGTTGGCCTCTACGTCGGGACACGCGTTGGGCTCTACATCGGGACGTGCGTTGGCCTCTACGTCGGGATTTAGCTTACTTTCAGCTCTACGTCGGGACGTGCGTTGGGCGCTACGTCGGGACGTGCGTTGGGCGCTACTTCGGGACGTGCGTTGGGCGCTACGTCGGGATTTAGCTTACTTTCAGCTCTACGTCGGGACGTGCGTTGGGCTCTACGTCGGGACGTGCGTTGGGCTCTACGTCTGTAGTTAGCTAACCTTCAGCTCTACATCGGGACGTGCGTTGGGCTCTACGTCGAGACGTGCGTTTTGCTCTACGTCTGTAGTTAGCCAACTTTCAGCTCTACGTCGGGACGTGCGTTGGGCTCTACGTCGGGACGTGCGTTGGACTCTACGTCGGGATTTAGCTTACTTTCAGCTCTACGTCGGGACGTGCATTGGCCTCTACGTCGGGATTTAGCTTACTTTCAGCTCTACGTCGGGACGTGCGTTGGGCTCTACGTCGGGACGTGCGTTGGGCTCTACGTCGGGACGTGCGTTAGACTCTACATCGGGACGTGCGTTGGGCTCTACGTCGGGACGTGCGTTGTCCTCTACGTCTGTAGTTAGCTAACTTTCAGCTCTACGTCGGGACGTGCGTTGGGCTCTACGTCTGTAGTTAGCTAACTTTCAGCTCTACGTCGGGACGTGCGTTGGGCGCTACGTCGGGACGTGCGTTGGGCCCTACGTCAAGACGTGCGTTGGGCTCTACGTTGGGATTTAGCTTACTTTCAGCTCTACGTCGGGACGTGCGTTGGGCTCTACGTCGGGACGTGCGTTGGGTTCTACATCTGTAGTTAGCTAACTTTCAGCTCTACGTCGGGACATGCGTTGGGCGCTACGTCGGGACGTGCGTTGGGCTCTACGTCGGGACGTGCGCTGGGCTCTACGTCGGGACGTACGTTGGGCTCTACGTCGGGACGTGCGTTGGGCTCTACGTCGGGATTTAGCTTACTTTCAGTTCCACGTCGGGACGTGCGTTGGGCGCTACGTCGGGACGTGCGTTGGGCTCTACGTCGGGACGTGCGTTGGGCTCTACGTCTGTAGTTAGCTAACTTTCAGCTCTACGTCGGGACGTGCGTTGGGCTCTACGTCGGGACGTGCGTTGGGCTCTACGTCGGGACGTGCGTTGGCCTCTACTTCGGGATTTAGCTTACTTTCAGCTCTACTTTGGGACGTGCGTTGGCCTCTACGTTGGGACCTGCGTTGGCCTCTACGTCGGGACGTGCCTTGGCCTCTACGTTGGGATTTAGCTAACTTTCAGCTCTACGTTGGGACGTGCGTTGGCCTCTACGTCGGGACGTGCGTTGGCCTCTACGTCTGTAGTTAGCTAACCTTCAGCTCTACATCGGGACGTGCGTTGGGCTCTACGTCTGGACGTGCGTTGGGCTCTACGTCGGGACGTGCGTTGGGCTCTACGTTGGGATTTAGCTTACTTTCAGCTCTACGTCGGGACGTGCGTTGGCCTCTACGTCGGGATTTAGCTTACTTTCAGCTCTACGTCGGGACGTGCGTTGGCCTCTACGTAGGGATTTAGCTTACATTCAGCTCTACGTCGGGACGTGCGTTGGGCTCTACGTCGGGACGTGCGTTGGGCTCTACGTCGGGACGTGCGTTGGGCTCTACGTCGGGACGTGCATTGGGCTCTACGTCTGTAGTTAGCTAACTTTCAGCTCTACGTCGGGACGTGCGTTGGGCTCTACGTCTGTAGTTAGCTAACTTTCAGCTCTACGTCGGGACGTGCGTTGGGCGCTACGTCGGGACGTGCATTGGGCTCTACGTCGAGACGTGTGTTGGGCTCTACGTCGGGATTTAGCTTACTTTCAGCTCTACGTCGGGATGTGCTTTGGGCTGTACGTCGGGACGTGCGTTGTCATCTACTTCGGGACGTGCGTTGGGCTCTACGACGGGACGTACGTTGGGCTCTACGTTGGGACGTGCGTTGGCCTCTACGGCGGGACGTGCGTTGGCCTCTACGTCGGGATTTAGCTTACTTTCAGCTCTACGTCGGGACGTGCGTTGGGCTCTACGTCGGGACGTGCGTTGGGCTCTACGTCGGGACGTGCGTTGGGCTCTACGTCGGGATGTGCGTTGGGCTCTACGTCGGGACGCGCGTTGGGCTGTACGTCTGTAGTTAGCTAACTTTCAGCTCTACGTCGGGACGCGCGTTGGGCTCTTCGTCTGTAGTTAGCTAACTTTCAGCTCTACGTCGGGACGTGCGTTGGGCTCTACGTCGGGACGTGCGTTGGGCTCTACGTTGGGACGTGCGTTGGGCTCTACGTCGGGACGTGCGTTGGCCTCTACGTCGGGATTTAGCTTACTTTCAGCTCCACGTCGGGACGCGCGTTGGGCTCTACTTCGGGACGCGCGTTGGGCTCTACGTCGGGACGTGCGTTGGGCTCTACGTCGGGACGTGCGTTGGGCGCTACGTCGGGATTTAGCTTACTTTCAGCTCCACGTCGGGACGCGCGTTGGGCTCTACGACGGGACGCGCGTTGGGCTCTACGTCGGGACGTGCGTTGGGCTCTACGTCTGTAGTTAGCTAACTTTCAGCTCTACGTCGGGACGTGCGTTGGGCGCTACGTCGGGACGTGCGTTGGGCTCTACGTCGGGACGTGCGTTGGGCTCTACGTCGGGACGTGCGTTGGCCTCTACGTCGGGATTTAGCTTACTTTCAGCTCTACGTCGGGACGCGCGTTGGCCTCTACGTCGGGACGCGCGTTGGCCTCTACGTCGGGACGTGCGTTGGCCTCTACGTCGGGATTTAGCTTACTTTCATCTCTACGTCGGGATGTGCGTAGGGCTCTACGTCGGGATTTAGCTTACTTTCAGCTCTACGTCGGGACGTGCGTTGGGCTCTACGTCGGGACGTGCGTTGGGCTCTACGTCGGGACGTGCGTTGGGCTCTACATCTGTAGTTAGCTAACTTTCAGCTCTACGTCGGGACGTGCGTTGGGCTCTACGTCTGTAGTTAGCTAATTTCAGCTCTACGTCGGGACGTGCGTTGGGCTCTACGTCTGTAGTTAGCTAACTTTCAGCTCTACGTCGGGACGTGCGTTGGCCTCTAAGTCGGGACGTGCGTTGGGCTCTACGTCGGGACGTGCGTTGGCCTCTACGTCGGGATTTAGCTTACTTTCAGCTCTAGATCGGGACGTGCGTTGGGCGCTACGTCGGGACGTGCGTTGGGCTCTACGTCGGGACGTGCGTTGGGCTCTACGTCTGTAGTTAGCTTACTTTCAGCTCTACGTCGGGACGTGCGTTGGGCTCTACGTCGGGACGTGCGTTGGGCTCTACGTCGGGATTTAGCTTACTTTCGCCTCTACGTCGGGACGTGCGTTGGCCTCTACGTCAGGACGTGCGTTGTCCTCTACGTCGGGACGTGCGTTGGCCTCTACGTCGGGACGTGCGTTGGCCTCTACGTCGGGATTTAGCTTACTTTCAGCTCTACGTCGGGACGTGCGTTGGGCGCTACGTCGGGACGTGCGTTGGGCGCTACTTCGGGACGTGCGTTGGGCGCTATATCGGGATTTAGCTTACTTTCAGCTCTAAGTCGGGACGTGCGTTGGCCTCTACGTCGGGACGTGTGTTGTCCTCTACGTCGGGACGTGCGTTGGCCTCTACGTCGGGACGTGCGTTGGCCTCTACGTCGGGACGTGCGTTGGCCTCTACGTTGGGACGTGCGTTGGCCTCTACGTCGGGATTTAGCTTACTTTCAGCTCTACGTCGGGACGTGCGTTGGGCGCTACGTCGGGACGTGCGTTGGGCGCTACTTCGGGACGTGCGTTGGGCGGTACGTCGGGATTTAGCTTACTTTGAGCTCTACGTCGGGACGTGCGTTGGCCTCTACGTCGGGACGTGCGTTGTCCTCTACGTCGGGACGTGCGTTGGCCTCTACGTCGGGACACGCGTTGGGCTCTACATCGGGACGTGCGTTGGCCTCTACGTCGGGATTTAGCTTACTTTCAGCTCTACGTCGGGACGTGAGTTGGGCGCTACGTCGGGACGTGCGTTGGGCGCTACTTCGGGACGTGCGTTGGGCGCTACGTCGGGATTTAGCTTACTTTCAGCTCTACGTCGGGACGTGCGTTGGGCTCTACGTCGGGACGTGCGTTGGGCTCTACGTCGGGACGTGCGTTGGGCTCTACGTCTGTAGTTAGCTAACCTTCAGCTCTACATCGGGACGTGCGTTGGGCTCTACGTCGGGACGTGCGTTTTCCTCTACGTCTGTAGTTAGCCAACTTTCTGCTCTACGTCGGGACGTGCGTTGGGCACTACGTCTGTAGTTAGCTAACTTTCAGCTCTACGTCGGGACGTGCGTTGGGCTCTACGTCGGGACGTGCGTTGGGCTCTACGTCGGGATTTAGCTTACTTTCAGCTCTACGTCGGGACGTGCGTTGGCCTCTACGTCGGGACGTGCGTTGGGCGCTACGTCGGGACGTGCGTTGGGCGCTACGTCGTGACGTGCGTTGGCCTCTACGTCGGGACGTGCGTTGGCCTCTACGTCGGGATTTAGCTTACTTTCAGCTCTACGTCGGGACGTGCGTTGGCCTCTACGTCGGGACGTGCGTTGGGCTCTACGTCGGGACACGCGTTGGGCTCTACGTCGGGACGCGCGATGGGTTCTACGTCTGTAGTTAGCTAACTTTCAGCTCTACGTCGGGACGCGCGTTCGGCTCTTCGTCTGTAGTTAGCTAACTTTCAGGTCTACGTCGGGACGTGCGTTGGGCTCTACGTCGGGACGTGCGTTGGGCTCTACGTCGGGACGTGCGTTGGGCTCTACGTCGGGATTTAGCTTACTTTCAGCTCTACGTCGGGACGTGCGTTGGGCTCTACGTCGGGACGTGCGTTGGGCTCTACGTCGAGACGTGCATTGGGCTCTACGTCGGGACGTGCGTTGGGCTCTACGTCGGGATTTAGCTTACTTTCAGCTCTACGTCGGGACGTGCGTTGGGCTCTACGTCGGGACGTGCGTTGGGCTCCACGTCGGGATTTAGCTTACTTTCAGGTCTACGTCGGGACGTGCGTTGGGCTCTACGTCGGGACGTGCGTTGGGCTCTACGTCGGGACGTGCGTTGGGCTCTACGTTGGGATTTAGCTTACTTTCAGCTCTACGTCGGGACGTGCGTTGGCCTCTACGTCGGGACGTGCGTTGGGCGCTACGTCGTGACGTGCGTTGGCCTCTACGTCGGGACGTGCGTTGGCCTCTACGTCGGGATTTAGCTTACTTTCAGCTCTACGTCGGGACGTGCGTTGGCCTCTACGTCGGGACGTGCGTTGGGCTCTACGTCGGGACACGCGTTGGGCTCTACGTCGGGACGCGCGATGGGTTCTACGTCTGTAGTTAGCTAACTTTCAGCTCTACGTCGGGACGCGCGTTCGGCTCTTCGTCTGTAGTTAGCTAAATTTCAGCTCTACGTCGGGACGTGCGTTGGGCTCTACGTCGGGACGTGCGTTGGGCTCTACGTCGGGACGTGCGTTGGGCTCTACGTCGGGATTTAGCTTACTTTCAGCTCTACGTCGGGACGTGCGTTGGGCTCTACGTCGGGACGTGCGTTGGGCTCTACGTCGAGACGTGCATTGGGCTCTACGTCGGGACGTGCGTTGGGCTCTACGTCGGGATTTAGCTTACTTTCAGCTCTACGTCGGGACGTGCGTTGGGCTCTACGTCGGGACGTGCGTTGGGCTCCACGTCGGGATTTAGCTTACTTTCAGGTCTACGTCGGGACGTGCGTTGGGCTCTACGTCGGGACGTGCGTTGGGCTCTACGTCGGGACGTGCGTTGGGCTCTACGTTGGGATTTAGCTTACTTTCAGCTCTACGTCGGGACGTGCGTTGGGCTCTACGTCGGGACGTGCGTTGGGCTCTACGTCTGTAGTTAGCTAACTTTCAGCTCTACGTCGGGACGTGCGTTGGGCTCTACGTCTGTAGTTAGCTAACTTTCAGCTCTACGTCGGGACGTGCTTTGGGCGCTACGTCGAGACGTGCGTTGAGCTCTACGTCGGGACGTGCGTTGGGCTCTACGTTGGGATTTAGCTTACTTTCAGCTCTACGTCGGGACGTGCGTTGGGCTCTACGTCGGGACGTGCGTTGGGCTCTACGTCGGGACGTGCGTTGGTCTCTACGTCGGGATTTAGCTTACTTTCAGCTCCACGTCGGGACGCGCGTTGGGCTCTACGTCGGGATTTAGCTTACTTTCAGCTCTACGTCGGGACGTGCATTGGGCTCTCCGTCGGGACGTGCGTTGGGGTCTACGTCGGGACGTGCGTTGGGCTCTACGTCGGGATTTAGCTTACTTTCAGGTCTACGTCGGGACGTGCGTTGGGCTCTACGTCGGGACGTGCGTTGGGCTCTACGTCGGGACGTGCGTTGGGCTCTACGTCGGGACGTGCGTCGGGCACTACGTCGGGTCGTGCGTTGGGCGCTACGTCGAGACGTGCGTTGAGCTCTACGTCGGGACGTGCGTTGGGCTCTACGTCGGGATTTAGCTTACTTTCAGCTCTACGTCGGGACGTGCGTTGGGCTCTACGTCGGGACGTGCGTTGGGCGCTACGTCGGGACGTGCGTTGGGCTCTACGTCGGGACGTGCGTTGGGCTCTACGTTGGGATTTAGCTTACTTTCAACTCTACGTCGGGACGTGCGTTGGGCTCTACGTCTGTAGTTAGCTAACTTTCAGCTCTACGTCGGGACGTGCGTTGGGCGCTACGTCGGGACGTGCGTTGGGCGCTACGTCGGGACGTGCGCTGGGCTCTACGTCGGGACGTGCGTTGGGCGCTACGTCGGGACGTGCGTTGGGCGCTACGTCGGGATTTAGCTTACTTTCAGCTCTACGTCGGGACGTGCGTTGGGCTCTACGTCGGGACGTGCGCTGGCCTCTACGTCGGGACGTGCGCTGGCCTCTACGTCGGGACGTGCGTTGGCCTCTACGTTGAGACGTGCGTTGGCCTCTACGTCGGGATTTAGCTTACTTTCAGCTCTACGTCGGGACGTGCGTTGGGCTCTACGTCGGGACGTGCGTTGGGCTCTACGTCGGGATTTAGCTAACTTTCAGCTCTACGTCGGGACGTGCGTTGGGCTCTACGTCGGGACGTGCGTTGGGCTCTACGTCGGGATTTAGCTTACTTTCAGCTCTACGTTGGGACGTGCGTTGGGCTCTACGTCGGGATTTAGCTTACTTTCAGCTCTACGTCGGGACGTGCGTTGGGCTCTACGTCGGGACGTGCGTTGGGCTCTACGTCGGGACGTGCGTTGGGCTCTACGTCTGTAGTTAGCTAACTTTCAGCTCTACGTCGGGACGTGCGTTGGGCTCTACGTCGGGATTTAGCTTACTTTCAGCTCTACGTCGGGACATGCGTTGGGCTCTACGTCGGGACGTGCGTTGGGCTCTACGTCGGGACGTGCGTTGGGCTCTACGTCGGGATTTAGCTAACTGTCAGCTCTACGTCGGGACGTGCGTTGCGCTCTACGTCGGGAAGTGCGTTGGGCTCAACGTCGGGATTTAGCTTACTTTCAGCTCTACGTTGGGACGTGCGTTGGCCTCTACGTCGGGATTTAGCTTACTTTCAGCTCTACGTCGGGACGTGCGTTGGGCTCTACGTCGGGACGTGTGTTGGGCTCTAAGTCGGGACGTGCGTTGGGCTCTACGTCGGGACGTGCGTTGGGCTCTACGTCGGGACGTGCGTTGGGCTCTACGTCTGTAGTTAGCTAACTTTCAGCTCTACGTCGGGACGTGCGTTGGGCTCTACGTCTGTAGTTAGCTAACTTTCAGCTCTACGTCGGGACGTGCGTTGGGCTCTATGTCGGGACGTGCGTTGGGCTCTACGTCGGGACGTGCGTTGGGCTCTACGTCGGGACGTGCGTTGGGCTCTACGTCGGGATTTAGCTTACTTTCAGCTCTACGTCGGGACGTGCATTGGGCGCTACGTCGGGACGTGCGTTGGGCTCTACGTCGGGACTTGCGTTGGGCTCTACGTTGGGATGTGCGTTGGGCTCTACGTCTGTAGTTAGCTAACTTTCTGCTCTACGTCGGGACGTGCGTTGGGCTCTACGTCTGTAGTTAGGTAACTTTCAGCTCTACGTCGGGACGTGCGTTGGGCGCTACGTCGGGACGTGCGTTGGGCTCTACGTCGGGACGTGCGTTGGGCTCTAAGTCGGGACGTGCGTTGGGCTCTACCTCGTTATTTAGCTTACTTTCAGCTCTATGTCGAGACGTGCGTTGGCCTCTACGTCGGGACGTGCGTTGGCCTCTACATCGGGACGTGCGTTGGGCTCTACGTCGGGACGTGCGTTGGGCTCTACGTCGGGATTTAGCTTACTTTCAGCTCTACGTCGGGACGTGCGTTGGGATCTACGTCGGGACGTGCGTTGGGCTCTACGTCGGGACGTGCGTTGGGCTCTACGTCGGGACGTGCGTTGGGCTCTACGTCGGGATTTAGCTTACTTTCAGGTCTGCGTCGGGACTTGCGTTGGGCTCTACGTCGGGACGTGCGTTGGGCGCTACGTCTGTAGTTAGCTAACTTTCAACTCTACGTTGGGACGTGCGTTGGGCTCTACGTCTGTAGTTAGCTAACTTTCAGTTCTACGTCGGGACGTGCGTTGGGCTCTACATCTGTAGTTAGCTAACTTTCAGCTCTACGTCGGGACGTGCGTTGGGCGCTACGTCGGAACGTGCGTTGGGTTCTACGTCGGGACGTGCGTTGGGCTCTACGTCGGGACGTGCGTTGGCCTCTACGTCGGGATTTAGCTTACTTTCAGCTCTACGTCGAGACGTGCGTTGCGCGCTACGTCGGGACGTGCGTTGGGCGCTAGGTCGGGACGTGCGTTGGGCGCTACTTCGGGACGTGCGTTGGGCGCTACGTCGGGATTTAGCTTACTTTCAGCTCTACGTCGGGACGTGCGTTGGGCTCTACGTCGGGACGTGCGTTGGGCTCTACGTCGGGACGTGCGTTGGGCTCTACGTCGGGATTTAGCTTACTTTCAGCTCTACGTCGGGACGTGCGTTGGCCTCTACGTCGGGACGTGCGTTGGGCTCTACGTCTGTAGTTAGCTAACTTTCAACTCTACGTTGGGACGTGCGTTGGGCTCTACGTCTGTAGTTAGCTAACTTTCAGCTCTACATCGGGACGTGCGTTGGGCTCTACATCTGTAGTTAGCTAACTTTCAGCTCTACGTCGGGACGTGCGTTGGGCGCTACGTCGGAACATGCGTTGGGCTCTACGTCGGGACGTGCGTTGGGCTCTACGTCGGGACGTGCGTTGGACTCTACGTCGGGACGTGCGTTGGGCTCTACGTCGGGATTTAGCTTACTTTCAGCTCTACGTCGGGACGTGCGTTGGCCTCTACGTCGGGACGTGCGTTGGCCTCTACGTCGGGACGTGCGTTGGCCTCTACGTCGGGATTTAGCTTACTTTCAGCTCTACGTCGGGACGTGCGTTGCGCGCTACGTCGGGACGTGCGTTGGGCGCTACGTCGGGACGTGCGTTGGGCGCTACTTCGGGACGTGCGTTGGGCGCTACGTCGGGATTTAGCTTACTTTCAGCTCTACGTCGGGACGTGCGTTGGGCTCTACGTCGGGACGTGCGTTGGCCTCTACGTCGGGACGTGCGTTGGCCTCTACGTCGGGATTTAGCTTACTTTAGCTCTACGTCGGGACGTGCGTTGGCCTCTACGTCGGGACGTGCGTTGGCCTCTACGTCGGGTTTTATCTTACTTTCAGCTCTACGTCGGGACGTGCGTTGGCCTCTACATCGGGACGTGCGTTGGCCTCTACGTCGGGATTTAGCTTACTTTCAGCTCTACGTCGGATCGTGCGTTGGGCTCTAGGTCGGGATTTAGCTTACTTTCAGCTCTACGTCGGGACATGCGTTGGGCTCTACGTCGGGACGTGCGTTGGGCTCTACGTCTGTAGTTAGCTAACTTTCAGCTCTACATCGGGACGTGCGTTGGGCTCTACGTCGGGACGTGAGTTGGGCTCCACGTCGGGACGTGCGTTGGGCTCTACGTCGGGATTTAGCTTACTTTCAGCTCTACGTCGGGACGTGCGTTGGCCTCTACGTCGGCATTTAGCTTTCAGCTCTACGTCGGGACTTGCGTCGGGCTCTACGTCGGGACGTGCGTTGGGCTCTACGTCGGGACGTGCGTTGGGCTCTACGTCGGGATTTTCTTACTTTCAGCTCTACGTCGGGACGTGCGTTGGCCTCTACGTCGGGACGTGCGTTGGGCTCTACGTCTGTAGTTAGCTAACTTTCAACTCTACGTTGGGACGTGCGTTGGGCTCTACGTCTGTAGTTAGCTAACTTTCAGCTCTACATCGGGACGTGCGTTGGGCTCTACATCTGTAGTTAGCTAACTTTCAGCTCTACGTCGGGACGTGCGTTGGGCGCTACGTCGGAACGTGCGTTGGGCTCTACGTCGGGACGTGCGTTGGGCTCTACGTCGGGACGTGCGTTGGCCTCTACGTCGGGACGTGCGTTGGGCTCTACGTCGGGATTTAGCTTACTTTCAGCTCTACGTCGGGACGTGCGTTGGCCTCTACGTCGGGACGTGCGTTGGCCTCTACGTCGGGACGTGCGTTGGCCTCTACGTCGGGATTTAGCTTACTTTCAGCTCTACGTCGGGACGTGCGTTGCGCGCTACGTCGGGACGTGCGTTGGGCGCTACGTCGGGACGTGCGTTGGGCGCTACTTCGGGACGTGCGTTGGGCGCTACGTCGGGATTTAGCTTACTTTCAGCTCTACGTCGGGACGTGCGTTGGGCTCTACGTCGGGACGTGCGTTGGCCTCTACGTCGGGACGTGCGTTGGCCTCTACGTCGGGATTTAGCTTACTTTAGCTCTACGTCGGGACGTGCGTTGGCCTCTACGTCGGGACGTGCGTTGGCCTCTACGTCGGGATTTATCTTACTTTCAGCTCTACGTCGGGACGTGCGTTGGCCTCTACATCGGGACGTGCGTTGGCCTCTACGTCGGGATTTAGCTTACTTTCAGCTCTACGTCGGATCGTGCGTTGGGCTCTACGTCGGGATTTAGCTTACTTTCAGCTCTACGTCGGGACATGCGTTGGGCTCTACGTCGGGACGTGCGTTGGGCTCTACGTCTGTAGTTAGCTAACTTTCAGCTCTACATCGGGACGTGCGTTGGGCTCTACGTCGGGACGTGAGTTGGGCTCCACGTCGGGACGTGCGTTGGGCTCTACGTCGGGATTTAGCTTACTTTCAGCTCTACGTCGGGACGTGCGTTGGCCTCTACGTCGGCATTTAGCTTTCAGCTCTACGTCGGGACTTGCGTTGGGCTCTACGTTGGGACGTGCGTTGGGCTCTACGTCGGGACGTGCGTTGGGTTCTACGTCGGGACGTGCGTTGGGCTCTACGTCTGTAGTTAGCTAACTTTCTGCTCTACGTCGGGACGTGCGTTGGGCTCTACGTCTGTAGTTAGGTAACTTTCAGCTCTACGTCGGGACGTGCGTTGGGCGCTACGTCGGGACGTGCGTTGGGCTCTACGTCGGGACGTGCGTTGGGCTCTACGTAGGGATTTAGGTTACTTTCAGCTCTACGTCGGGACGTGCGTTGGCCTCTACGTCGGGACACGCGTTGGGCCCTACGTCGCGACGCGCGTTGGGCTCTACGTCTGTAGTTAGCTAACTTTCAGCTCTACGTCGGGACGCGCGTTGGGCTCTTCGTCTGTAGTTAGCTAACTTCCAGCTCTACGTCGGGACGTGCGTTGGGCTCTACGTCGGGACGTGCGTTGGGCTCTACGTCGGGACGTGCGTTGGGTTCTACGTCGGGACGTGCGTTGGGCTCTACGTCTGTAGTTAGCTAACTTTCTGCTCTACGTCGGGACGTGCGTTGGGCTCTACGTCTGTAGTTAGCTAACTTTCAGCTCTACGTCGGGACGTGCGTTGGGCGCTATGTCGGGATTTAGCTTACTTTCAGCTCTACGTCGAGACGTGCGTTGGCCTCTACGTCGGGACGTGCGTTGGCCTCTACATCGGGACGTGCGTTGGGCTCTACGTCGGGATGTGCGTTGGGCTCTACGTCGGGATTTAGCTTACTTTCAGCTCTACGTCGGGACGTGCGTTGGGCTCTACGTCGGGACGTGCGTTGGGCTCTACGTCGGGACACGCGTTGGGCTCTACGTCGGGACGCGCGTTGGGCTCTTCGTCTGTAGTTAGCTAACTTTCAGCTCTACGTCGGGACGTGCGTTGGGCTCTACGTTGGGACGTGCGTTGGGCTCTACGTCGGGATTTAGCTTACTTTCAGCTCTACGTCGGGACGTGCGTTGGGATCTACGTCGGGACGTGCGTTGGGCTCTACGTCGGGACACGCGTTGGGCTCTACGTCGGGACGTGCGTTGGGCTCTACGTTGGGACGTGCGTTGGGCTCTACGTCGGGACGTGCGTTGGGCTCTACGTCGGGATTTAGCTTACTTTCAGCTCTACGTCGGGACGTGCGTTGGGCTCTACGTCGGAACGTGCGTTGGGCTCTACGTCGGGACGTGCGTTGGGCTCTACGTCGGGACGTGCGTTGGACTCTACGTCGGGACGTGCGTTGGGCTCTACGTCGGGATTTAGCTTACTTTCAGCTCTACGTCGGGACGTGCGTTGGCCTCTACGTCGGGACGTGCGTTGGCCTCTACGTCGGGACGTGCGTTGGCCTCTACGTCGGGATTTAGCTTACTTTCAGCTCTACGTCGGGACGTGCGTTGCGCGGTACGTCGGGACGTGCGTTGGGCGCTACGTCGGGACGTGCGTTGGGCGCTACTTCGGGACGTGCGTTGGGCGCTACGTCGGGATTTAGCTTACTTTCAGCTCTACGTCGGGACGTGCGTTGGGCTCTACGTCGGGACGTGCGTTGGCCTCTACGTCGGGACGTGCGTTGGCCTCTACGTCGGGATTTAGCTTACTTTAGCTCTACGTCGGGACGTGCGTTGGCCTCTACGTCGGGACGTGCGTTGGCCTCTACGTCGGGATTTATCTTACTTTCAGCTCTACGTCGGGACGTGCGTTGGCCTCTACATCGGGACGTGCGTTGGCCTCTACGTCGGGATTTAGCTTACTTTCAGCTCTACGTCGGATCGTGCGTTGGGCTCTACGTCGGGATTTAGCTTACTTTCAGCTCTACGTCGGGACATGCGTTGGGCTCTACGTCGGGACGTGCGTTGGGCTCTACGTCTGTAGTTAGCTAACTTTCAGCTCTACATCGGGACGTGCGTTGGGCTCTACGTCGGGACGTGAGTTGGGCTCCACGTCGGGACGTGCGTTGGGCTCTACGTCGGGATTTAGCTTACTTTCAGCTCTACGTCGGGACGTGCGTTGGCCTCTACGTCGGCATTTAGCTTTCAGCTCTACGTCGGGACTTGCGTTGGGCTCTACGTCGGGACGTGCGTTGGGCTCTACGTCGGGACGTGCGTTGGGTTCTACGTCGGGACGTGCGTTGGGCTCTACGTCTGTAGTTAGCTAACTTTCTGCTCTACGTCGGGACGTGCGTTGGGCTCTAAGTCTGTAGTTAGGTAACTTTCAGCTCTACGTCGGGACGTGCGTTGGGCGCTACGTCGGGACGTGCGTTGGGCTCTACGTCGGGACGTGCGTTGGGCTCTACGTAGGGATTTAGGTTACTTTCAGCTCTACGTCGGGACGTGCGTTGGCCTCTACGTCGGGACACGCGTTGGGCCCTACGTCGCGACGCGCGTTGGGCTCTACGTCTGTAGTTAGCTAACTTTCAGCTCTACGTCGGGACGCGCGTTGGGCTCTTCGTCTGTAGTTAGCTAACTTTCAGCTCTACGTCGGGACGTGCGTTGGGCTCTACGTCTGGACGTGCGTTGGGCTCTACGTCGGGATTTAGCTTACTTTCAGCTCTACGTCGGGACGTGCATTGGGCGCTACGTCGGGACGTGCGTTGGGCTCTACGTCGGGACGTGCGTTGGGTTCTACGTCGGGACGTGCGTTGGGCTCTACGTCTGTAGTTAGCTAACTTTCTGCTCTACGTCGGGACGTGCGTTGGGCTCTACGTCTGTAGTTAGCTAACTTTCAGCTCTACGTCGGGACGTGCGTTGGGCGCTATGTCGGGATTTAGCTTACTTTCAGCTCTACGTCGAGACGTGCGTTGGCCTCTACGTCGGGACGTGCGTTGGCCTCTACATCGGGACGTGCGTTGGGCTCTACGTCGGGATGTGCGTTGGGCTCTACGTCGGGATTTAGCTTACTTTCAGCTCTACGTCGGGACGTGCGTTGGGCTCTACGTCGGGACGTGCGTTGGGCTCTACGTCGGGACACGCGTTGGGCTCTACGTCGGGACGCGCGTTGGGCTCTTCGTCTGTAGTTAGCTCACTTTCAGCTCTACGTCGGGACGTGCGTTGGGCTCTACGTTGGGACGTGCGTTGGGCTCTACGTCGGGATTTAGCTTACTTTCAGCTCTACGTCGGGACGTGCGTTGGGATCTACGTCGGGACGTGCGTTGGGCTCTACGTCGGGACACGCGTTGGGCTCTACGTCGGGACGTGCGTTGGCCTCTACATCGGGACGTGCGTTGGGCTCTACGTCGGGACGTGCGTTGGGCTCTACGTCGGGATTTAGCTTACTTTCAGCTCTACGTCGGGACGTGCGTTGGCCTCTACGGCGGGACGTGCGTTGGCCTCTACGGCGGGACGTGCGTTGGGCTCTACGTCGGGACGTGCGTTGGACTCTACGTCGGGACGTGCGTTGGGCTCTACGTCGGGATTTAGCTTACTTTCAGCTCTACGTCGGGACGTGCGTTGGCCTCTACGTCGGGACGTGCGTTGGCCTCTACGTCGGGACGTGCGTTGGCCTCTACGTCGGGATTTAGATTACTTTCAGCTCTACGTCGGGACGTGCGTTGCGCGGTACGTCGGGACGTGCGTTGGGCGCTACGTCGGGACGTGCGTTGGGCGCTACTTCGGGACGTGCGTTGGGCGCTACGTCGGGATTTAGCTTACTTTCAGCTCTACGTCGGGACGTGCGTTGGGCTCTACGTCGGGACGTGCGTTGGCCTCTACGTCGGGACGTGCGTTGGCCTCTACGTCGGGATTTAGCTTACTTTAGCTCTACGTCGGGACGTGCGTTGGCCTCTACGTCGGGACGTGCGTTGGCCTCTACGTCGGGATTTATCTTACTTTCAGCTCTACGTCGGGACGTGCGTTGGCCTCTACATCGGGACGTGCGTTGGCCTCTACGTCGGGATTTAGCTTACTTTCAGCTCTACGTCGGATCGTGCGTTGGGCTCTACGTCGGGATTTAGCTTACTTTCAGCTCTACGTCGGGACATGCGTTGGGCTCTACGTCGGGACGTGCGTTGGGCTCTACGTCTGTAGTTAGCTAACTTTCAGCTCTACATCGGGACGTGCGTTGGGCTCTACGTCGGGACGTGAGTTGGGCTCCACGTCGGGACGTGCGTTGGGCTCTACGTCGGGATTTAGCTTACTTTCAGCTCTACGTCGGGACGTGCGTTGGCCTCTACGTCGGCATTTAGCTTTCAGCTCTACGTCGGGACTTGCGTTGGGCTCTACGTCGGGACGTGCGTTGGGCTCTACGTCGGGACGTGCGTTGGGTTCTACGTCGGGACGTGCGTTGGGCTCTACGTCTGTAGTTAGCTAACTTTCTGCTCTACGTCGGGACGTGCGTTGGGCTCTACGTCTGTAGTTAGGTAACTTTCAGCTCTACGTCGGGACGTGCGTTGGGCGCTACGTCGGGACGTGCGTTGGGCTCTACGTCGGGACGTGCGTTGGGCTCTACGTAGGGATTTAGGTTACTTTCAGCTCTACGTCGGGACGTGCGTTGGCCTCTACGTCGGGACACGCGTTGGGCCCTACGTCGCGACGCGCGTTGGGCTCTACGTCTGTAGTTAGCTAACTTTCAGCTCTACGTCGGGACGCGCGTTGGGCTCTTCGTCTGTAGTTAGCTAACTTTCAGCTCTACGTCGGGACGCGCGTTGGGCTCTTCGTCTGTAGTTAGCTAACTTGCAGCTCTACGTCGGGACGTGCATTGGGCGCTACGTCGGGACGTGCGTTGGGCTCTACGTCGGGACGTGCGTTGGGTTCTACGTCGGGACGTGCGTTGGGCTCTACGTCTGTAGTTAGCTAACTTTCTGCTCTACGTCGGGACGTGCGTTGGGCTCTACGTCTGTAGTTAGCTAACTTTCAGCTCTACGTCGGGACGTGCGTTGGGCGCTATGTCGGGATTTAGCTTACTTTCAGCTCTACGTCGAGACGTGCGTTGGCCTCTACGTCGGGACGTGCGTTGGCCTCTACATAGGGACGTGCGTTGGTCTCTACGTCGGGATGTGCGTTGGGCTCTACGTCGGGATTTAGCTTACTTTCAGCTCTACGTCGGGACGTGCGTTGGGCTCTACGTCGGGACGTGCGTTGGGCTCTACGTCGGGACGTGCGTTGGGCTCTACGTCGGGACGCGCGTTGGGCTCTTCGTCTGTAGTTAGCTAACTTTCAGCTCTACGTCGGGACGTGCGTTGGGCTCTACGTTGGGACGTGCGTTGGGCTCTACGTCGGGACGTGCGTTGGGTTCTACGTCGGGACGTGCGTTGAGCTCTACGTCGGGATTTAGCTTTCTTTCAGCTCTACGTCGGGACGTGCGTTAGGCTCTACGTCGGGACGTGCGTTGGGCTCTACGTCGGGACGTGCGTTGGGCTCTACGTCGGGATTTAGCTTACTTTCAGGTCTACGTCGGGACGTGCGTTGGGCTCTACGTCGGGACGTGCGTTGGGCTCTACGTCTGTAGTTAGCTAAGTTTCAACTCTACGTTGGGACGTGCGTTGGGCTCTACGTCTGTAGTTAGCTAACTTTCAGTTCTACGTCGGGACGTGCGTTGGGCTCTACATCTGTAGTTAGCTAACTTTCAGCTCTACGTCGGGACGTGCGTTGGGCGCTACGTCGGAACGTGCGTTGGGCTCTACGTCGGGACGTGCGTTGGGCTCTACGTCGGGACGTGCGTTGGGCTCTACGTCGGGATTTAGCTTACTTTCAGCTCTACGTCGGGACGTGCGTTGGCCTCTACGTCGGGACGTGCGTTGGCCTCTACGTCGGGACGTGCGTTGGCCTCTACGTCGGGATTTAGCTTACTTTCAGCTCTAAGTCGAGACGTGCGTTGTGCGCTACGTCGGGACGTGCGTTGGGCGCTACGTCGGGACGTGCGTTGGGCGCTACTTCGGGACGTGCGTTGGGCGCTTCGTCGGGATTAACTTACTTTCAGCTCTACGTCGGGACGTGCGTTGGGCTGTATGTCGGGACGTGCGTTGGGCTCTACGTCGGGACGTGCGTTGGGCTCTACGTTGGGATTTAGCTTACTTTCAGCTCTACGTCGGGACGTGCGTTGGCCTCTACGTCGGGATTTAGCTTACTTTCAGCTCTACGTCGGGACGTGCGTTGGCCTCTACGTCGGGACTTGCGTTGGCCTCTACGTCGGGATTTAGCTTACTTTCAGCTCTACGTCGGGACGTGCGTTGGGATCTACGTCAGGACGTGCGTTGGGCTCTACGTCTGTAGTTAGCTAACTTTCACCTCTAGGTCGGGACGTGCGTTGGGCTCTACGTCGGGACGTGAGTTGGGTTCCACGTCGGGACGTGCGTTGGGCTCTACGTCGGGATTTAGCTTACTTTCAGCTCTACGTCGGGACGTGCGTTGGCCTCTACGTCGGCATTTAGCTTTCAGCTCTACGTCGGGACGTGCGTTGGGCTCTACGTCGGGACGTGCGTTGGGCTCTACGTCGGGACGTGCGTTATGCTCTACGTCAGGACGTGCGTTGGGCTCTACGTCGGGTTTTAGGTTACTTTCAGCTCTACGTCGGGACGCGCGTTGGGCTCTTCGTCTGTAGTTACCTATCTTTCAGCTCTACGTCGGGACGTGCGTTGGGCTCTACGTCGGGACGTGCGTTGGGCTCTACGTCGGGATTTAGCTTACTTTCAGCTCTACGTCGGGACGTGCATTGGGCGCTACGTCGGGACGTGCGTTGGGCTCTACGTCGGGACGTGCGTTGGGTTCTACGTCGGGACGTGCGTTGGGCTCTACGTCTGTAGTTAGCTAACTTTCAGCTCTACGTCGGGACGTGCGTTGGGCGCTATGTCGGGACGTGCGTTGGGCTCTACTTCGGGACGTGCGTTGGGCTCTACGTCAGGATTTAGCTTACTTTTCAGGTCTACGTCGGGACGTGCGTTGGGCTCTACGTCGGGACGTGCGTTGGCCTCTACGTCGGGACGTGCGTTGGGCTCTACGTCTGTAGTTAGCTAACTTTCAACTCTACGTTGGGACGTGCGTTGGGCTCTACGTCTGTAGTTAGCTAACTTTCAGCTCTACATCGGGACGTGCGTTGGGCTCTACATCTGTAGTTAGCTAACTTTCAGCTCTACGTCGGGACGTGCGTTGGGCGCTACGTCGGAACGTGCGTTGGGCTCTACGTCGGGACGTGCGTTGGGCTCTACGTCGGGACGTGCGTTGGACTCTACGTCGGGACGTGCGTTGGGCTCTACGTCGGGATTTAGCTTACTTTCAGCTCTACGTCGGGACGTGCGTTGACCTCTACGTCGGGCCGTGCGTTGGCCTCTACGTCGGGACGTGCGTTGGCCTCTACGTCGGGATTTAGCTTACTTTCAGCTCTACGTCGGGACGTGCGTTGCGCGCTACGTCGGGACGTGCGTTGGGCGCTACGTCGGGACGTGCGTTGGGCGCTACTTCGGGACGTGCGTTGGGCGCTACGTCGGGTTTTAGGTTACTTTCAGCTCTACGTCGGGACGCGCGTTGGGCTCTTCGTCTGTAGTTACCTATCTTTCAGCTCTACGTCGGGACGTGCGTTGGGCTCTACGTCGGGACGTGCGTTGGGCTCTACGTCGGGATTTAGCTTACTTTCAGCTCTACGTCGGGACGTGCATTGGGCGCTACGTCGGGACGTGCGTTGGGCTCTACGTCGGGAAGTGCGTTGGGTTCTACGTCGGGACGTGCGTTGGGCTCTACGTCTGTAGTTAGCTAACTTTCAGCTCTACGTCGGGACGTGCGTTGGGCGCTATGTCGGGACGTGCGTTGGGCTCTACTTCGGGACGTGCGTTGGGCTCTACGTCAGGATTTAGCTTACTTTTCAGGTCTACGTCGGGACGTGCGTTGGGCTCTACGTCGGGACGTGCGTTGGCCTCTACGTCGGGACGTGCGTTGGGCTCTACGTCTGTAGTTAGCTAACTTTCAACTCTACGTTGGGACGTGCGTTGGGCTCTACGTCTGTAGTTAGCTAACTTTCAGCTCTACATCGGGACGTGCGTTGGGCTCTACATCTGTAGTTAGCTAACTTTCAGCTCTACGTCGGGACGTGCGTTGGGCGCTACGTCGGAACGTGCGTTGGGCTCTACGTCGGGACGTGCGTTGGGCTCTACGTCGGGACGTGCGTTGGACTCTACGTCGGGACGTGCGTTGGGCTCTACGTCGGGATTTAGCTTACTTTCAGCTCTACGTCGGGACGTGCGTTGGCCTCTACGTCGGGACGTGCGTTGACCTCTACGTCGGGCCGTGCGTTGGCCTCTACGTCGGGACGTGCGTTGGCCTCTACGTCGGGATTTAGCCTACTTTCAGCTCTACGTCGGGACGTGCGTTGCGCGCTACGTCGGGACGTGCGTTGGGCGCTACGTCGGGACGTGCGTTGGGCGCTACTTCGGGACGTGCGTTGGGCGCTACGTCGGGATTTAGCTTACTTTCAGCTCTACGTCGGGACGTGCGTTGGGCTCTACGTCGGGACGTGCGTTGGGCTCTACGTCGGGACGTGCGTTGGGCTCTACATCGGGATTTAGCTTACTTTCAGCTCTACGTCGGGACGTGCGTTGGCCTCTACGTCGGGACGTGCGTTGGCCTCTACGTCGGGATTTATCTTACTTTCAGCTCTACGTCGGGACGTGCGTTGGCCTCTACATCGGGACGTGCGTTGGCCTCTACGTCTGGATTTAGCTTACTTTCAGCTCTACGTCGCATCGTGCGTTGGGCTCTACGTCGGGATTTAGCTTACTTTCAGCTCTACGTCGGGACGTGCGTTGGGCTCTACGTCGGGACGTGCGTTGGGCTCTACGTCTGTAGTTAGCTAACTTTCAGCTCTACGTCGGGACGTGCGTTGGGCTCTACGTCGGGACGTGAGTTGGGCTCCACGTCGGGACGTGCGTTGGGCTCTACGTCGGGATTTAGCTTACTTTCAGCTCTACGTCGGGACGTGCGTTGGCCTCTACGTCGGCATTTAGCTTTCAGCTCTACGTCGGGACTTGCGTTGGGCTCTACGTCGGGACGTGCGTTGGGCTCTACGTCGGGACGTGCGTTGGGCTCTACGTCGGGACGTGCATGGGTTCTACGTCGGGACGTGCGTTGGGCTCTACGTCTGTAGTTAGCTAACTTTCTGCTCTACGTCGGGACGTGCGTTGGGCTCTACGTCTGTAGTTAGGTAACTTTCAGCTCTACGTCGGGACGTGCGTTGGGCGCTACGTCGGGACGTGCGTTGGGCTCTACGTTGGGACGTGCGTTGGGCTCTACGTCGGGACGTGCGTTGGGCTCTACGTCGGGATTTAGGTTACTTTCAGCTCTACGTCGGGACGTGCGTTGGCCTCTACGTCGGGACACGCGTTGGGCTCTACGTCTGTAGTTAGCTAACTTTCAGCTCTACGTCGGGACGTGCGTTGGGCTCTACGTCGGGACGTGCGTTGGGCTCTACGTCGGGATTTAGCTTACTTTCAGCTCTACGTCGGGACGTGCATTGGGCGCTACGTCGGGACGTGTGTTGGGCTATACGTCGGGACGTTTGTGGGGCTCTACATCACGATTTAGCTTACTTTCTGCTCTACGTCGGGACGTGGGTTCGGTTCCACGTAGGGACGTGTGTTGGGCTCTACGTCGGGACGTGTGTTGGGCTCTACTTCGGGACTTGTGTTGGGCTCTACATCAGGATTTAGCTTACTTTCTGCTCTACGTCGGGACGTGGGTTGGGTTCTACGTAGGGACGTGTGTTGGGCTCTACGTCGGGACGTGTGTTGGGCTCTACGTCGGGAAGTGTGTTGGGCTCTACGTCGGGAAGTGTGTTGGGCTCTACGTCGGGAAGTCTGTTGGGCTCTACTTCAGGATTTAGCTTCCTTTCAGCTCTACGTCGGGACGTGTGTTGGGCTCTACGTCGGGACGTGTGTTGGGCTCTACTTCGGGACTTGTGTTGGGCTCTACATCACGATTTAGCTTACTTTCTACTCTACGTCGGGACGTGGGTTCGGTTCCACGTAGGGACGTGTGTTGGGCTCTACGTCGGGACGTGTGTTGGGCTCTACTTCGGGACTTGTGTTGGGCTCTACATCAGGATTTAGCTTACTTTCTGCTCTACGTTGGGACGTGGGTTGGGTTCTACGTCGGGACGTGTGTTGGGCTCTAGATCAGGATTTAGCTTACTTTCAGCTCTACGAGGGGATGTGTGTTGGGCTCGACATTAGGATTTAGCTTATTATCAGCTGTACGTTGGGACGCGTGTTGGGCTCTACATCGGGAAGTGTGTTGGGCTCTAGATCAGGATTTAGCTTACTTTCAGCTCTACGAGGGGACGTGTGTTGGGCTCGACATCAGGATTTAGCTTACTTTCAGCTCTACGTCGGGACATATGTTGGGCTCTACATCGGGACGTATGTTGCGCTCTACGTCGGGACGTGTGTTGGGCTCTACGTCTGGACCAGTGTTGGGCTCTACGTCGGGACGATTGTTGGGCTCTACGTTGGGACGAGTGTTGGGCTCTACATAACCATTTAGCTTACTTTCAGCTGTACGTCGGGATGTGTGTTGGGCTCTACGTCGGGACGTGTGTTGGGCTCTACGTCGGGACGTGTGTTGGGCTCTACATCAGGATCTAGCTTGTTTTCAGCTCTACTTCGGGACACGTGTTATGCTCTAAGTTGGGACGTGTGTTGGGCTCTAATTCGGGACGTGTGTTGGGCTCTACGTCGGGACGTATGTTGGGCTCTACATCAGGATCTAGCATACTTTCAGTTCTACGTCGGGACACGTGTTATGCTCTAAGTCGGGACGTGTGTTGGGCTCTACATCAGATTTAGCTTCCTTTCAGCTGTACGTTGGGACGTGTGTTGGGCTCTACGTCGGAATGTGTGTTGGGCTCGACATCAGGATTTAGCTTACTTTCAGCTCTACGTCGGGACGTGTGTTGGGCTCTACGTCGGGACGTGTGTTGGGCTCTACATCAGGATTTAGCGTACTTTCAGCTCTACTTCGGGACGTGTGTTGGGCTCTACGTCGGGACGTGTGTTGGGCTCTATGTCGGGACGTGTGTTGGGCTCTACGTCGCGACGTGTGTTGGGCTCTACGTCGAGACGTATGTTGGGCTCTACATCAGGGTTCAGCTTACTTTCAGGTCTACGTCGGGACGTGAGTTCGGGTCTACGTCGGGACGTGTGCTGGGCTCCACGTCGGGACGTCTGTTGGGTTCTACGTTGCACTGTGTGTTGGGCTCTACGTCGAGACGTATGTTGGGCTCTACATCAGGATTTAGCGTACTTTCAGCTCTACTTCTGGACGTGTGTTGGGCTCTACGTTGGGACGTCTGTTGGGCTCTACATCAGGATTTAGCTTACTTTCAGCTCTACGTCGGGACATGTGTTGGGCTCTACGTTGGGACGTGTGTTGGGCTCTACATCAGGATTTAGCTTACTTTCAGCTCTACGTCTGGGCGAGTGTTGGGCTCTAAGTCAGGACGTGTGTTGGGCTCTACATCAGGATTTAGCTTACTTTCAGCTCTACGTGGGGACGTGTGTTTGGCTCTACGTCGGGACGTCTGTTGGGCTCTACGTTGGGACGTGTGTTGGGCTCTACGTCGGGACGTTTGTTGGGCTCTACGTCGGGACGTGTGTTGGCCTCTACGTCGGGACGTGTGTTGGGCTCTACGTCAGGACGTTTGTTGGGCTCTACGTCGGGACGTGGGTTGGGCTCTACGTCGGGACGTGGGTTGGGCTCTACGTCGGGACGTGGGTTGGGTTCTACGTCGGGACGTGGGTTGGGCTCTACGTCGGGACGTGGGTTGGGGTCTAGATCAGGATTTAGCTTACTTTCAGCTCTACGAGGGGACGTGTGTTGGTCTCGACATCAGGATTTAGCTTACTTTCTGCTCTACGTCGGGACATGTGTTGGGCTCTACGTCAGGACGTGTGTTGCGCTCTACGTCGGGACGTGTGTTGGGCTCTACGTCGGGACGCGTGTTGGGCTGCATGTCGGGACGTGTGTTGAGCTCTACGTCGGGACATGTTTTGGGTTCTGCGTCGGGACGTGTGTTGGGCTCTACGTCGGGACGTGTGTTGGGCTTTACGTCGCGACGTGTGTTGGGCTCTACGTCGCGACGTGTGTTGGACTCTGCGTCGGGATGTGTGTTGGGTTCTGCGTCGGGACGTGTGTTGGGCTCTACGTCGGGACGTGTGTTGGGCTCTACGTCGGGACGTGTGTTGGGCTCTACATCAGGATTTAGCTTACTTTCATCTCTACGTCGGGACGTGTGTTGGGCTCTACGTCGGGATGTGTGTTCGGCTCTACTTCGGGATGTGTGTTGGGCTCTACATAAGGATTTAGCTTACTTTCAGCTCTACGTGGGGACGTGTGTTTGGCTCGACATCAGGACTTAGCTTACTTTCAGCTCTACTTCGGGACGTGTGCTGGGCTCTGTGTCGGGACGTGTGCTGGGCTCTACGTCGGGATGTGTGCTGGGCTCTACGTCGGGACGTGTGTTGGGCTCTTCGTCGGGATGTCTGTTGGGCTCTACGTCAGGATTTAGCTTGTTTTCAGCTCTACATCGGGACGTGTGTTTGGCTCTACGTCGGGACGTGTGTTGGGCTCTACGTCGGGACGTGTGTTGGGCTCTAGATCAGGATTTAGCTTACTTTCAGCTCTACGAGGGGACGTGTGTTGGGCTCGACATCAGGATTTAGCTTACTTTCAGCTCTACGTCGGGACGTGTGTTGGGCTCTACGTCGGGACGTGTGTTGGGCTGTACGTCGCGACGTGTGTTGCGGTGCATGTCGGGACGTGTGTTGAGCTCTACGTCGAGACGTGTTTTGGGCTCTACGTCGGGACGTGTGTTGGGCTCTACGTCGGGATTTAGTTACTTTCAGCTCTACGTCGGGATGTGTGTTGGGCTCTACGTCGGGACGTGTGTTGGGCTCTACATCAGGATCTAGCTTGTTTTCAGCTCTACTTCGGGACACGTGTTATGCTCTAAGTCGGGACGTGTGTTGGGCTCTACATCAGATTTAGGTTCCTTTCAGCTGTACGTTGGGACGTGTGTTGGGCTCTACGTCGGAATGTGTGTTGGGCTCGACATCAGGATTTAGCTTACTTTCAGCTCTACGTCGGGACGTGTGTTGGGCTCTACGTCGGGACGTGTGTTGGGCTCTATGTTGGGACATGTGTTGGGCTCTACGTCGGGATTTAGCTTACTTTCAGCTCTACGTCGGGACGTGTGTTGGGCTCTATGTCGGGACGTGTGTTGGGCTCTACGTCGCGACGTGTGTTGGGCTCTACGTCGAGACGTATGTTGGGCTCTACATCAGGGTTCAGCTTACTTTCAGGTCTACGTCGGGACGTGAGTTCGGGTCTACGTCGGGACGTGTGCTGGGCTCCACGTCGGGACGTCTGTTGGGTTCTACGTTGCACTGTGTGTTGGGCTCTACGTCGAGACGTATGTTGGGCTCTACATCAGGATTTAGCGTACTTTCAGCTCTACTTCTGGACGTGTGTTGGGCTCTACGTTGGGACGTCTGTTGGGCTCTACATCAGGATTTAGCTTACTTTCAGCTCTACGTCGGGACATGTGTTGGGCTCTACGTTGGGACGTGTGTTGGGCTCTACATCAGGATTTAGCTTACTTTCAGCTCTACGTCTGGGCGAGTGTTGGGCTCTAAGTCAGGACGTGTGTTGGGCTCTACATCAGGATTTAGCTTACTTTCAGCTCTACGTGGGGACGTGTGTTTGGCTCTACGTCGGGACGTCTGTTGGGCTCTACGTTGGGACGTGTGTTGGGCTCTACGTCGGGACGTGCGTTGGGCTCTACGTCGGGACGTGTGTTGGCCTCTACGTCGGGACGTGTGTTGGGCTCTACGTCAGGACGTGTGTTGGGCTCTACGTCGGGACGTGGGTTGGGCTCTACGTCGGGACGTGGGTTGGGCTCTACGTCGGGACGTGGGTTGGGGTCTAGATCAGGATTTAGCTTACTTTCAGCTCTACGAGGGGACGTGTGTTGGTCTCGACATCAGGATTTAGCTTACTTTCAGCTCTACGTCGGGACATGTGTTGGGCTCTACGTCGGGACGTGTGTTGCGCTCTACGTCGGGACCTGTGTTGGGCTCTACGTCGGGACGCGTGTTGGGCTGCATGTCGGGACGTGTGTTGAGCTCTACGTCGGGACATGTTTTGGGTTCTGCGTCGGGACGTGTGTTGGGCTCTACGTCGGGACGTGTGTTGGGCTTCACGTCGCGACGTGTGTTGGGCTCTACATCGCGACGTGTGTTGGACTCTGCGTCGGGATGTGTGTTGGGTTCTGTGTCGGGACGTGTGTTGGGCTCTACGTCGGGACGTGTGTTGGGCTCTACGTCGGGACGTGTGTTGGGCTCTACATCAGGATTTAGCTTACTTTCATCTCTACGTCGGGACGTGTGTTGGGCTCTACGTCGGGATGTGTGTTCGGCTCTACTTCGGGATGTGTGTTGGGCTCTACATAAGGATTTAGCTTACTTTCAGCTCTACGTGGGGACGTGTGTTTGGCTCGACATCAGGACTTAGCTTACTTTCAGCTCTACTTCGGGACGTGTGCTGGGCTCTGTGTCGGGACGTGTGCTGGGCTCTACGTCGGGATGTGTGCTGGGCTCTACGTCGGGACGTGTGTTGGGCTCTTCGTCGGGACGTCTGTTGGGCTCTACGTCAGGATTTAGCTTGTTTTCAGCTCTACATCGGGACGTGTGTTTGGCTCTACGTCGGGACGTGTGTTGGGCTCTACGTCGGGACGTGTGTTGGGCTCTAGATCAGGATTTAGCTTACTTTCAGCTCTACGAGGGGACGTGTGTTGGGCTCGACATCAGGATTTAGCTTACTTTCAGCTCTACGTCAGGACGTGTGTTGGGCTCTACGTCGGGACGTGTGTTGGGCTGTACGTCGCGACGTGTGTTGGGGTGCATGTCGGGACGTGTGTTGAGCTCTACGTCGGGACGTGTTTTGGGCTCTACGTCGGGACGTGTGTTGGGCTCTACGTCGGGATTTAGTTACTTTCAGCTCTACGTCGGGATGTGTGTTGGGCTCTACGTCGGGACGTGTGTTGGGCTCTACGTCGGGACGAGTGTTGGGCTCTACGTCGGGACGAGTGTTGGGCTCTACATAAGGATTTATCTTACTTTCAGCTCTACGTCGGGACGTGTGTTGGACTCTATGTCGGGACGTGTGTTGGGCTCCACGTCGGGACGTGTGTTCGGATCTACATCAGGATTTAGCTTAATTTCAGCTCTACGTCGGGACGTGTTTTGGGCACTACGTTGGGACGTGTGCTGGGCTCTACGTCGGGACGTCTGTTGGGCTCTACATCAGGATTTAGATTACTTTCAGCTCTTCGTCTGGACGTGTGTTGGGCTCTACCTCGGGACATGTGTTGGGCTCTACATCAGAATTTAGCTTACTTTCAGCTCTACGTGGGGACGTGTGTTGGGCTTGACATCAGGATTTAGCTTACTCTCAGCTCTACGTCGGGACGTGTGTTGGGCTCTACGTCGGGACGTGTGTTAGGCTCTACGTCGGGACGTGTTTTGGGCTCTACGTCGGGAAGTGTGTTGGGCTCTACATCAGGATTTAGCGTACTTTCAGCTCTACGTCGGGACGTGCGTTGGGCTCTACGTCGGGACGTGTGTTGGGCTCTACGTCGGGACGTGTGTTGGGCTCTACGTCGGGACGTCTGTTGGGTTCTACGTCGCGATGTGTGTTGGGCTCTACGTCGAGACGTATGTTGGGCTCTACATCAGGATTTAGCTTACTTTCAGCTCTACGTCGGGACGTGTGTTGGGCTCTACGTCGGGACGTGTGTTGGGCTCTACGTCGGGACGTGTGTTGGGCTCTATATCAGGATTTAGCTTACTTTCAGCTCTACGTCGGGACATGTGTTGGGCTCTACGTCGGGACGTGTGTTGGGCTCCACATCAGGATTTAGCTTACTTTCAGCTCTACGTCGGGACGTGTGTTGGGCTCTACGTCGGGACGTGTATTGGGCTCTACATCAGGATTTAGCTGACTTTCATCTCTACTTCGGGACGTGTGTTGGGCTCTACGTCGGGACGTGTGTTGTGCTCTACGTCGGGACGTGCGTTGGGCTCTACGTCGGGACGTGCGTTGGGCTCTACGTCGGGACGTGCGTTGGGCTCTACGTCTGTAATTAGCTAACTTTCAGGTCTACGTCGGGACGTGCGTTGGGCTCTACGTCGGGACGTGCGTTGGGCTCTACGTCGGGACGTGCGTTGGGCTCTACGTCGGGATTTAGCTTACTTTCAGCTCTACGTCGGGACGTGCGTTGGGCTCTACGTCGGGACGTGCGTTGGGCTCTACTGCGGGACGTGCTTTGGGCTCTACGCCTGTAGTTAGCTAACTTTCAGCTCTACGTCGGGACGTGCGTTGGCCTCTACTTCGGGACGTGCGTTGGCCTCTACGTCGGGATTTAGCTTACTTTCAGCTCTACGTCGGGACGTGCTTTGGCCTCTACGTCGGGATTTAGCTTACTTTCAGCTCTACGTCGGGACGTGCGTTGGGCTCTACGTCGGGACGTCGTTGGGCTCTACGTCGGGACGTGCGTTGGGCTCTACGTCTGTAGTTAGCTAACTTTCAGCTCTACGTCGGGACGTGCGTTGGGCTCTACCTCGGGACGTGCGTTGGGCTCTACGTCGGGATTTAGCTTACTTTCAGCTCTACGTCGGGACGAGCGTTGTGCTCTACGTCGGGACGTGCGTTGGGCTCTACGTCGGGACGTGCGTTGGGCTCTACGTCTGTAGTTAGCTAACGTTCAGCTCTACGTCGGGACGTGCGTTGGGCTCTACGTCTGTAGTTAGCTAACTTTCAGCTCTACGTCGGGACGTGCGTTGGGCGCTACGTCGGGACGTGCGTTGGGCTCTACGTCGGGACGTGCGTTGGGCTCTACGTCGGGACGTGCGTTGGGCTCTACGTCGGGACTTAGCTCACTTTCAGCTCTACGTCGGGACGTGCGTTGGGCTCTACGTCGGGACGTGCGTTGGGCTCTACGTCGGGACGTGCGTTGGGCTCTACGTCTGTAATTAGCTAACTTTCAGGTCTACGTCGGGACGTGCGTTGGGCTCTACGTCGGGGTTTAGCTTACTTTCAGCTCTACGTCGGGATGTGCGTTGGGTTCTATGTCGGGACGTGCGTTGGGCTCTATGTCGGGACGTGCGTTGGGCTCTACGTCGGGACGTGCGTTGGGCTCTACTTCGGGACGTGCTTTGGGCTCTAGGCCTGTAGTTAGCTAACTTTCAGCTCTACGTCGGGATGTGCGTTGGCCTCTACTTCGGGACGTGCGTTGGGCTCTACGTCGGGATTTAGCTTAATTTCAGGTCTACGTCGGGACGTGCGTTGGCCTCTACGTCGGGATTTAGCTTACTTTCAGCTCTACGTCGGGACGTGCGTTGGCCTCTACGTCGGGATTTAGCTTACTTTCAGCTCTACGTCGGGACGTGCTTTGGCCTCTACGTCGGGATTTAGCTTACTTTCAGCTCTACGTCGGGACGTGCGTTGGGCTCTACGTCGGGACGTGCGTTGGGCATTACGTCGGGACGTGCGTTGGGCTCTACGTCTGTATTTAGCTAACTTTCAGGTCTACGTCGGGACGTGCGTTGGGCTCTACGTCGGGATTTAGCTTACTTTCAGCTCTACGTCGGGACGTGCGTTGGGCTCTACGTCGGGACGCGCGTTGGGCTCTACGTCGGGATGCGCGTTGGGCTCTACGTCTGTAGTTAGCTAACTTTCAGCTCTACGTCGGGACGCGCGTTGGGCTCTACGTCGGGACGCGCGTTGAGCTCTACGTCGGGACGCGCGTTGGGCTCTACGTCGGGACGCGCGTTGGGCTCTACGTCGGGACGCGCGTTGGGCTCTACGTCGGGATTTAGCTTACTTTTAGCTCTACGTCGGGACGTGCGTTGGGCTCTACGTCGGGACGTGCGTTGGGCTCTACGTCGGGACGTGCGTTGGGCTCTACGTCTGTAGTTAGCTAACTTTCAGCTCTACGTCGGGACGTGCGTTGGGCTCTACGTCGGGACGTGCGTTGGGCTCTACGTCGGGACGTCGTTGGGCTCTACGTCGGGACGTGCGTTGGGCTCTACGTCGGGATTTAGCTTACTTTCAGCTCTACGTCGGGACGTGCGTTGGGCTCTACGTCGGGACGTGCGTTTGGCTCTACGTCGGGACGTGCGTTGGGCTCTACGTCTGTAGTTAGCTAACTTTCAGCTCTACGTCGGGACGTGCGTTGGGCTCTACCTCGGGACGTGCGTTGGGCTCTACGTCGGGACGTGCGTTGGCCTCTACGTCGGGATTTAGCTTACTTTCAGCTCTACGTCGGGACGTGCGTTGGGCGCTACGTCGGGACGTGCGTTGGGCTCTACGTCGGGACGTGCGTTGGGCTCTACGTCGGGACGTGCGTTGGGCTCTACGTCTGTAGTTAGCTAACTTTCAGCTCTACGTCGGGACGTGCGTTGGGCGCTACGTCGGGACGTGCGTTGGGCTCTACGTCGGGACGTGCGTTGGGCTCTACGTCGGGACTTAGCTTACGTTCAGCTCTACGTCGGGACGTGCGTTGGGCTCTACGTCGGGACGTGCGTTGGGCTCTACGTCTGTAATTAGCTAACTTTCAGGTCTACGTCGGGACGTGCGTTGGGCTCTACGTCGGGACGTGCGTTGGGCTCTACGTCGGGACGTGCGTTGGGCTCTACTTCGGGACGTGCTTTGGGCTCTACGCCTGTAGTTAGCTAACTTTCAGCTCTACGTCGGGATGTGCGTTGGCCTCTACTTCGGGACGTGCGTTGGGCTCTACGTCGGGATTTACCTTAATTTCAGGTCTACGTCGGGACGTGCGTTGGCCTCTACGTCGGGATTTAGCTTACTTTCAGCTCTACGTCGGGACATGCGTTGGCCTCTACGTCGGGATTTAGCTTACTTTCAGCTCTACGTCGGGACGTGCTTTGGCCTCTACGTCGGGATTTAGCTTACTTTCAGCTCTACGTCGGGACGTGCGTTGGCCTCTACGTCGGGACGTGCGTTGGGCATTACGTCGGGACGTGCGTTGGGCTCTACGTCTGTAGTTAGCTAACTTTCAGTTCTACGTCGGGACGTGCGTTGGGCTCTACGTCGGGATTTAGCTTACTTTCAGCTCTACGTCGGGACGTGCGTTGGGCTCTACGTCGGGACGTGCGTTGGGCTCTACATCGGGACGTGCGTTGGCCTCTACGTCGGGACGTGCGTTGGGCTCTACGTCGGGATTTAGCTTACTTTCAGCTCTACGTCGGGACGTGCGTTGGCCTCTACGTCGGGATTTAGCTTACTTTCAGCTCTACGTCGGGACGTGCTTTGGCCTCTACGTCGGGATTTAGCTTACTTTCATCTCTACGTCGGGACGTGCGTTGGGCTCTACGTCGGGACGTGCGTTGGGCATTACGTCGGGACGTGCGTTGGGCTCTACGTCTGTAGTTAGCTAACTTTCAGTTCTACGTCGGGACGTGCGTTGGGCTCTACGTCGGGATTTAGCTTACTTTCAGCTCTACGTCGGGACGTGCGTTGGGCTCTACGTCGGGATGTGCGTTGGGCTCTACGTCGGGAAGTGTGTTGGGCTCTACGTCGGGAAGTCTGTTGGGCTCTACTTCAGGATTTATCTTCCTTTCAGCTCTACGTCGGGACGTGTGTTGGGCTCTACGTCGGGACGTGTGTTGGGCTCTACTTCGGGACTTGTGTTGGGCTCTACATCACGATTTAGCTTACTTTCTACTCTACGTCGGGACGTGGGTTCGGTTCCACGTAGGGACGTGTGTTGGGCTCTATGTCGGGACGTGTGTTGGGCTCTACTTCGGGACTTGTGTTGGGCTCTACATCAGGATTTAGCTTACTTTCTGCTCTACGTTGGGACGTGGGTTGGGTTCTACGTAGGGACGTGTGTTGGGCTCTACGTCGGGACGTGTGTTGGGCTCTACGTCGGGAAGTGTGTTGGGCTCTACGTCGGGAAGTGTGTTGGGCTCTACATCAAGATTTAGCTTCCTTTCAGCTCTACGTCGGGACGTGTGTTGGGCTCCACGTCGGGACGTGCGTTTGGCTCTACCTCGGGACGTGTGTTGGTCTCTACGTCTAGACGTGTTTTTGGCTCTACATAAGGATTTAGCTTACTTTGAGCTCTATGTCGGGACGTGTGTTGGGCTCTACGTTGGGACGTGTGTTGGGCTCTACGTCTAGACGTGTGTTGGGCTCTACATCAGGATTTAGCTTACTTTGAGCTCTATGTCGGGACGTGTGTTGGGCTCTACGTCGGGACGTGTGTTGGGCTCTACGTCGCGACGTGCGTTGGGCTCTACGTCTGTAGTTAGCTAACTTTCAGCTCTACGTCGGGACGTGCGTTGGGCTCTACATCGGGACGTGCGTTGGGCTCTACGTCGGGACATGGGTTGGGCTCTACGTAGGGACGTGCGTTGGGCTCTCCGTCGGGACGTGTGTTGGGCTCTACATCAGGATTTACCTTACTTTCAGCTCTACGTCGGGACGTGTGTTGGCATCTACGTCGGGAAGTGTGTTGAGCTCTACGTCGGGAAGTGTGTTGGGCTCTACGTCGGGAAGTGTGTTGGGCTCTAAGTCGGAACGTGTGTTGGGCTTTACGTCGGGAAGTGTGTTGGGCTCTACATCAAGATTTAGCTTCCTTTCAGCTCTACGTCGAGACGTGTGTTGGGCTCTACGTCGGGACGTGTGTTGGGCTCTACGTCGGGACGTGTGTTGGGCTCTACATCAGGATTTAGCTTATTTTCAGCTCTACTTCGGGACGTGTGTTGGGCTCTACGTCGGGACGTGTGTTGGGCTCTACGTCGGGATGTGTGTTGGGCTCTACGTCGGGATTTAGCTTACTTTCAGCTCTACGTCGGGACGTGCGTTGGGCTCTACGTCGGGATGTGCGTTGGGCTCTACGTCGGGACGTGCGTTGGGCTCTACGTCGGGACGTGCGTTGGGCTCTACGTCGGGATTTAGCTTACTTTCAGCTCTACGTCGGGACGTGCTTTGGCCTCTACGTCGGGATTTAGCTTACTTTCAGCTCTACGTCGGGACGTGCGTTGGGCTCTACGTCGGGACGTGCGTTGGGCATTACGTCGGGACGTGCGTTGGGCTCTACGTCTGTAGTTAGCTAACTTTCAGTTCTACGTCGGGACGTGCGTTGGGCTCTACGTCGGGATTTAGCTTACTTTCAGCTCTACGTCGGGACGTGCGTTGGGCTCTACGTCGGGATGTGCGTTGGGCTCTACGTCGGGACGTGCGTTGGGCTCTACGTCGGGACGTGCGTTGGGCTCTACGTCGGGATTTAGCTTACTTTCAGCTCTACGTCGGGACGTGCGTTGGGCTCTACGTCGGGACGTGCGTTGGGCTCTACGTCGGGACGTGCGTTGGGCTCTACGTCGGGACGTGCGTTGGGCTCTACGTCTGTAGTTAGCTAACTTTCGGCTCTACGTCGGGACGTGCGTTGGGCTCTACGTCGGGACATGTGTTTCTAAGCAGAGAATAGAAACGCTTCCGCAAGTCTATTAAGATTCCTGATAAGATGGTAAAAGGAAAAGCAAAGAAAGAAGTCTGTCTTATTTGATGGGGACAGGAAATAACACCGTATTACATAACCCATTAAATGTTCCAAGCTTTACTTCACACTAAAGCTCAATGTCAATGGTTTTATATGTGTGTGTGTGTGTTTTTGTAAAAACCTGTGTAGCTGTTCTGGCAGATCTGCACTGATCCATTGCCATAATTTTTTTTTCCCAGTGGTTCAAATCTCTGACACCAACCCAGTGCTCTAGTACAAAAATACTAGAGTACAATAGTTCAATTTCTAGTGCTAAGGTCTAAATTGTTTTCCCTGTGGTTTGAGAGTGAAAATTTGGCACATCAAACAGGCCACAAGATCATCCAAATTAAACTTCATCCAAACAATTGAACCCACTCCTGTAAACACAGTAAGCAAATTTATATCCAAGCATTTGGCTTTACATTGTTTCGAATTATTTGCTAGCATATATGGAACGTGATAAAACAGGTGATTACTCAATCACTGGCATAAAATGCACCAAAAATAAATATAAGCTAATATTAGTTGGCAAGTTCTGAATGATCCAGAGGTTCCCTTTAACATGCGCATTTGAGCTTCAGATTTGGGAAAGAAAAAGTTTTCTTTTAGTCTTGAGTGTTCACGGATTACGTCCACTGCATAGTAAACTGCTTTTCATGGTATTTTAATAGCACTGTGGTGTTAAAAATACGCGCGTAACTATAGTATCATTTTGCCAGAATGCATTTAAAGAGTATGCTGAAAGATATATTTCAATGGCAAATGGTGACAGAACAAGAATATATTGGGGGTGCTTTCTTTGGAGATTTAATGGGTCACTTCTTAAATATACATGAAGTGGTAAAGCCGCAAAGGACCGGCTACATTGAATGAGGGTCTCACTCCAAAATCACTGAGGGAATTTTTTAACACTTTGGATCTGATCTAAATGTTCACTTGGTGTAAACATCTGGAAGATGTTTACTTTCTACAGTTACAGCCCAGGCCAACCGAGGAGAGAGGAGTGATGGCCTGTAGTGAGTTATGTGCTCAGCATTGTTGCCCAAAGGCCAGTGTAGTTGAAGGGACACCGGCCTAACTGCATCTGTGCTGAGGAGTAGCCAGAGAAGGCGTGCCGTTTAAGTAGGTCTTTAATTTGAAGGAGCCCAACTGAAAGGCATCCTGTCTCTGGATGCAGCCATTGACTGTTCCCTGCTGCAAGGCATTGGCATACACATGCATGGCCCTGTTACACAGTCTGACGCATGGCTTCTCATAGGATAGGACCCAGAAATGCTTGAGCTGCCTGCCTTTTCTCAAAGGGGCTCTACGCACACAGATGCTAGCATACCTCCATGGAGCTCCCCCTAAGAAGTCTGTGGCAATGCTGCATACAGCAATTGCCTGTGATTTTCTCGTGGTTCTTCCCTTTAGTTGCAAAAGGATTTGAGCAAAGCTAGTTTGTTCCTTCCAGCATGGGCCACGTTCTCTGTGCAGGTGCACCACTGTAATTAAAACTGGAGTAACTCTAATGACTCCCATTTACTCAGGTTACTGCAAGCTGGTCCTGAGATGAAGCATAGATCTTGCTGCCTCCTCCTCCTAACATAATTGTTAAGGACATAAACTACAACTGCGTTCACTGTGACTACTGAACTAGAGGGTAAACAGGCTTAGCACAGTAATATAGAGGATTTAAAGTCATGGGTTCTTATGCCTGTTAACGGTCTAGTTCCAAAGATCTGATCCAGGTTCTGTTTATCTGTGGTGTAAATCTAGACTAATTCGATGTGCTCAGTGGAATTGTGGCTGTATAAAGCTGAATGAGAAGAGAATCAGCATGTAGGTATCAAACGTGGTGGACAGATGTCCCCTTCAGGATTCTTCTGTTTCAGTGGTAGGGGATATCACCTCCAGCTTTTCTTCAGTCACCTGCAACAATCTGGCAAACTCGACTGCAGAAAAAGCAGTCTTTCTGCTACCTAGGAGAGATATTCTACCGTTATACTTCAACCCTGTGTGAAGAAGGGACATCCGTTCATTGCTTGAAAATAGGACTTGGAGGCAGCTCCTCAGTAAAATTTAAGCCAAATATAGTTTCTGCCCTTCTGAAATATTTTGAAGGGAAGGAAAGAAGCGGAGGACTGTCATACTAAGAACTTCTACCTTCATGTTTTTATAAAACTCGTGGGTCACTGCCCTTGTTTTTCACCTGGACAGCTGCATCTAAAGGCCTGTAAGGCTCGAGAGATTAAATGCATTGCAAGTATAAGAGCGGAAAGACACCTAAAGACAGCATAACCTGGATTCCATCTTTCAGTTTTTAAGAAATGCTGAATTTTGATAATGATATTACATAAGGTAAATTAGGAGTTATTTTTTGGTATCCATCCAAACCTTCCTGGGTAAGATGTGATTTGACCTAAAGAGGAGACAGGCTCAAGAAGAAAACCAGACATGCAAAATTGTTTGGCTGTTCTTGCTTGCTCTGATAAATACCACGGCCGGAGCTAGGGTAGCTTCTCTGAAAAGATGACTGTATTTATCATGCTATCAGATGTTTACTAAAAAGAATTATGCTCTTACTCAGTGGTATTGTAATAGAGGACATAAATTAACACAGTGTTTTGGAACTATGCATATTTTTTTCAGCCAAACATTTGGCCTGCGGCCCAGATAACAATGAGGTTTAGGGCAAAGCTGTGCACTCTGAGTAACCCATGGGATCAACAGCTCCCTTTCCCAACACACATTTTATTTTTACCTTTCCATTCTGTCTCTTCCTTCCCAATTGGAAAAGCAAAATTGAGACAGTAATGAAAACAATGAGACACAATACATTGATTCAAGGATTCCAAGTGCTCCTTGCCCATATACATCTTCCGTGTCCTTTTTGGTCATCAAAATGCCTTTGAATTAAGGAGGAACTTAGAGCAATGCTCTCAGGCAAGAGAAAGAGAGACCATGTGAGGTGGAAAGATGGGTCTGCAAGACAGGGACAACTTGGAAAGCCATACTCTAAGACTGCAAAACCTCTTTCTTCAGTGAAAAGATACATACTGATCATTTCCTCATTGGTTACTGCCATCACACACAAGGCAACTCGCTTCTCCTGTTCCGGCGTAAAACTGGCCAGTTTTTTTTTCCTTCTCTTTTAGGGCTCAAACTGGCAAAGTGCATGTTAAGGTTCAAGGCCTTGAGAAACTCTGGAGCAACTGGAAAGTTCTCCTGGGTTATAGTATCATTTACTGATAGAGCTTTACCTCTGCTGATGCCCCTATTACTGTCCACAAAGTCAGACTCCTCTGCTTACGGATTTGTTAAGAGCAGTCTTCTAAAGGACACACTCCCTTGGCCTTTAGGGACCAGCATAAAACTCGCATACAGTGCCCGTGTTTTCAGGAGACTAAGACTCTGGCTGGTTGCCAACACAAGTGAGAAAAGGATAATGGATCTTATCCCTTTGAAGAACAGACACAATATAGCAGCCTTTCTCCTCCATCCCCTTTGAAGTACACGACAACACAGAGGAGACAATGAAAAAGACGGAAATTTAATGTGAATGCACCTAGGAGTAATCAAAAAAAGATCCTCTTCTGCAATTTGACCAGAAAAGCACACCCTTCTCGAAGGAAGGAACTCCCATCTAAAAGGAAGTTCATTCAGAGTGAGGGAGGTCATGAATGTGCAGCATACGGCATATGCTACACCTGTTCCTTATACAGACACTCATGGGGTTAAGAGAGATGATATGGTTGATCTAATCTAATGGTACACTGTGGCCAAGACGGAAAGCCAAGTCTCCTGTTACCATCCTCACTCCCACTGTTTGTGTCATGCCATTTCTGGGTTCATCAGAACACTTCATGAGGCAATTCAATCATTCAACCCAACAGAAAACCAGTCCAAGCAAAAAAGAAATGGATTTGCCCTCTTCTGGGCTAGTAAGCTCAGTCAGCAACGGACAGAGCAGGAAAGAACTGGTAGCACTGAGAGTGACACTGAGAGTGGCGACTGGAAAGGAAGAAGACCACTCTCACTGGGCAGCAGTGTGTGGCTAGTCTGGTTCTTGGCATGCAGTAAGACTACCCTTGAATGGAATCAGTTCCTCAGTCTCACTCTTCACAAAGCATGCTGATTAATTAGTGCACAGCAAATTTGTATCATACCTTATTGCGCAGTAACTTCCAATGGCAGACATAGCTCTTCTCACGCTGGCAAAGCTTCATAAACCAATAGGGCAGCAGGGATCAATGCCAGCAGGGAAGCTGTCTCTGCTTTGACAGGGAAAAAAAAAAATCTAAGAAGAGATGCTTTCCTTCCAGAAAGGCAGTGAGACACAACTGCTGTATTCTCTCATAGGTACCCACTGGGGTGGAAAATGTTTTCCCTGTGGGAATGCTGCTTTCAGCAAGGTGTCAGAGAACAATGCTGTCACCAGCCCCAGCCACATATGATTTCCATGTCTCTTTCTATCTTTTCTTCTCACATAGTTACTTGTGCGCTTTATCTGGCTGGAGCAGGGCCATTTATCTCCTATGGTACATTGCTTCCCAGGTCAAGTCTGCCTCTCCCTTCCCCCTTCTCTCCTCAACAGCTTGAAAAACATACCTTAAATTCTGTAAAGTAATCGAAGGCCTTGTTCTCTGCCATCAAAAGAGTCTAAAGGGCTTGCTGTGAAAGATGCTGGACAGTTCTGGTACTGGCAACCTCCGTACTCCTGCCAGCCAAAATTCTGCTCGTGACGAGACTAAGACTATATCTCTCCACTACCGCTCTCTTCTGCCACTGCCAAAAGAGGAGTGAGAATAAAGCAGGATCCTCAGGGTCTCTGTACTGAAAGCAACTAAGGAGCAAAGAAGTGAGAATAGAAGCTGAAATGAAGGACTGAAGAGCACGCAGTAGGAAGAATGGATATGTGTGATTTGTGGTGTTGTATGAGCACCTGGAGTTTCAGTATGCCTGGGTCTATCCCATCTACACTCCACTTACTCTTAAACTGGGCTGTGAGAATAAATTTAGTGTTGCCTGCAGATGTGTAACCACTTCTCATACTGTACCTTTTCCGCTTGGCAAGAAAGCACTATCTCTAGCTAAAAGCTGAAAGTAAAGCTGTCTCTGTTTTTTGTGCACAGACTGACAGGTCAGTCTGTGTTGCTTCCCTCTGGTGAGGAAACTCCTGAGAGTATTGAGTCATTGGTTTCCTGCCATTGCTGGGGCAGAGCAGAAGCACAGTGTCTGACCTCAAAGAGGACTCAGTTCAGGGCTCCTACTTCTGCAACATTAATGACTGAATTTTGCAGATACTGACATTTCACCTCAGCAAATGGTAGTCTGACAAGGACTGGCAAATAGGGAAGCTCAGAGAGGAGCCAACACATACCTGATTCCCACAGAGTCTGTTGTCTTCCTGCAAACAGATGACCTTCACAGACAGCCAGGTGGCAAGCACGTGGGAACACTTGGAATTTTTAGAGGAAAAATGTGGCAGGCTTTTTTTTGCAGCAGGTATTTGCTCATCCTCTTGCTGACTCTCCATTTCCCAATTACCTGCAAAATGCCTTCTTTTAGAGAAGACTCCCATAGAAAGGTTTACTGCACGAGTGTTTACTGTTTAAGAGTTTCAGTCCAGAGCAAGTATGTCACAAATTCTGTCCCTTCTGGCAATTGGCCCTTAGCAAAAGATTTCTCTAAGGTTTAAACTGAATGGCGGCATGCGTGTGCATTTCGTACTGACAAGTAAGAGGTTACGGCTGTCGGGGGCAGTTTGTTCATGAGCCAGCCAATTTTGTAGCAAGGATGCATTGGATCTGCGATGGAGGAACATTATGGTTTCTATTCCTCTGACAAACGTGCACGCTTCAAATGATGCCAGTCCTTCCTCAGCTTATCCTAGTGCTCACTGCAATTTATATGCCAAAACCATTGCTATTCCTCTCCCTGGCATCCCAGCTGGGAGAGCTCTGGGAAGGGAGAGAATCAATTTTCCTGGCAAGCAGTAGGTCACATGGCAGCATGTTTTGCCCATTTTTTCTCTGCCAAGCCCCATCCTAACATACCCTTGTCCTCTGCCGATTCTGATAGGCTGGTCTTTTTCCAGAGTGGACTGGGAAACTAGCTAAAAAAATAAAACAATCAACCAGCTTCTGCTCAATGCCAGATGCTGTGCTTTGTAAAAATGGCTCAGGTGAGATCCTGCTGGCCAAGTCAGTAGGAGATTTGCCAGTGGTGTACAGGATGCCACATCAGGCTTTTCCAGCAAGAAGCAGTCTTGGAATTTATTACAGAAAGTATCCTTTCATACTAACAACAACCACCCGCAAGATTTGGTTCCAAAGGAGTCCAAAATGCAGTGTACAGACTGGATGTAGAGGTGTAATGGATTAAGGATGGGAAATGTTTCTTTCGGATTCATTTTCAAGACAGCAGTTTTCCTATTTTTTTATGCCAGGCCAGACACTTCAAAAACTACAGGCATAACTGCTTCATGCTGTAGCCTGAATCGCTTCAACCATTCTGTCAGAGACATCCTCCCTGCACTAGTAATTTTCATCCCTCCTCTACCTCAGTTCACCTATATGCAGAATACAGCTAATAACATCCCCTCAAGTAAAGCACCTTCCATTGACTGTCTTGCTGAATATCGTGGTCAGCTGTTTTGGTCGTGGACTATTTTTTACCCCATGAATTACTGGGCAGCATCCAGCATAACTGGGAACTCTCAGTACTCCTATAATAAAAGAAGTACTTGTAACACTGGCACCATTCATAAGGCAGCATGCCATCCTAACCACCAGCTTAACCCATCAGCTCTCGGCACATTCCCAGGTTTAGGCTTGGAATCTTGATGACTATGACAGACCACCAGGATACATGTCCAGCTGTTAGGATGTGCTTCTTTCCCCTTCCTCTGACAGGTACCAGGCTACCAGAGTCTAAGCAGCAACCTGCAAGATGGCTCAAGGCTTCCACTGGGAGACCATTTCCTATGCCAGCAAGCAGTGCCTGGCATCTTCCATGGCTCACTCCTGCTCACTGTCATTTGTATTCCAAAATTAAGCCTCAAAATTAATGAGGAGATTAAGTTAGAGAATAAGATTCAAAGTTCTAGGTTGCTGCAAACAAGACACCTTGGATTAATCAGCATACATGTTTAAAACAGATTATAATGACTGGTGGTGTCAAAGTGGAGCTGAAAAATACAGTTTATAAAAGCGCTGGATTAAGCAGGCAGCTTCATGGCATCAGGCAAAGCAGAGGGAATAACTGCATCACTGAAAAGCATACACGTCTGCTTAACTCTGACTCAAAAAGATGCATATGCCTGTGTCCAAATTTGCATCTGATTGGCTTTGTTCTTAAAAAAGATACTCGAGTGTTTTGCTGTACTTCAGCATGACACAAGAAACAGGCGTGCAGTACCAAAGCAAGCACAAGCCACATCAATGCACGTGCAAAAGACCAAAGGCTTTGCACTTATTGTGTGAAATATGATTATTACCAAAAGGCAAGTGCACATGCAAAAAGATTTCTAGTGCACTCAATGTGATTTGCCAGTGTGTCGCATGCTGATCAACACAGCACACTGCAGTCCTAATTCTGGAGTCCTTAAAATCAACTGTGCACTACAGCTGCATATGATAAGTGCTTCACTGTCGGATTTTCCTTACTTCAGATTTGTTCCTCTTTGGACATCTTTCTAAGTTGGTTTTATTTTATGAACTGTTTTAGTTGCTTGAGTCTCTTTTCATTCATGTTAGCAGACCAGTCAGAGCAGGGACTAGCAATGGGGCTCTGGTCTTCCCTATGACACTGACTTTCCAGCAATCATTGGGCAAGCTCCTGAAACTCTGGGACTACTGAGGATTAAAGGCCCTTTATGCTCTCCTGCCAAAACTGGGGTGACAGGAAGTGGATGTGACTTCAGTTTGCTGTAAAGTTTCTTTTGCTTGTGAAAAGGGCATTTCTAGGTCTCCCTCTCTCCCTGCCTCCATTTATCCAGGTCCCTGTTGATTGTGGGAAGTGTGGTGGGTTTCCACTGGCGCTTTTGTTGTATTTTCTTCCTCTGGTTGAGGAAAGGAAGTGATGGAGCACCTTGGTGGGCACTCAACAGCCAGCCAAGGTCAACCCATGGCAGTTTGCTTCTACTGGGCTCTCTGTTCCTGTTTTTTCCTTCTTGCATGTTTCTTGTACCCCATCGCTTTTGAAAGTTTCTACCTCTCCGTTCCTGTCTTTTAACTTCTCACTTAAGTCTCTTGAACCCAGTCGCTTTTTAAATTTTCTTGCAACCTCTCTCTTGCTCTCCCCCTCCCTGACCTAATTTTAATTTCTTGCCTATGTTTCTCGTCTCCTGTTGTTTTTCACATTTTTGCCTGCATCCCTTTACGCAGGTCCATATACCTATTCTTTTAATTCTTGTACCCTTTCACATTTAAAATATTCTTTCTGCTTTTCCCTCTGTCCATCTCCCTGTCTCTAGTTCTTAATTCTTCCCTCTGTGTCCTCTACCCAACCACTTCTTCAGTTTTGCTTCTTCCATCTGTCACCCTGCCCCCATGTGTTATTTCTTGCCTGTGTTTCCCGTACTCCATCGCTTTTTGAAATATTTGTTCTACATGTGTTTCTATTTGGCTCCCTGTTTCTATTTTTAATTTCTTGCCTATGTTTCTTTTCCCCTGTTGCTTTAGAATTTGTCCCTGGCCCTTGTTTTGCCTCTGTCTCGTCAGTCCCTTCTGCCTCACTCCCCATCTCTCCCATTTGTCTCTCAGTCCCTATTTTCTGGTGCAATCTCTCAGCTCTCCTCTCTACACCCTTGTCCCCCTCTCCATCCCTCTCTTGTTCATGGTGTCCCATTTTCTGGCTCCCTCTCCCAATTTCTTAATGCTTTCCCGTGTTTCTTGTGCCTCACTGCATTGCAATTTCTCTTTCTCATTTTCCCTCCCTCTGGCACCCTGTCCCTCCTTTTTTAATTCCTCTCTCTGTCCTGTATGCTCTCACTTAAAAAAAAAAAAAAATTCTTCCTCAATTTTCTTCTATCCACCTCCCCAACCCTATTTTTAAATTATTTCTGTTTCTTGTACCCTGTTGCTCTTAAAGATTTCTATCTACTTTTATCCCACATCCTGTCTTTATTTTTTAATTATGCCTTATCTTTCCTTACCACCATCCTTTTAAATTTTTCTTTCTCTGTCTCCATTTTTGTTGGCTGTCACTTTCTGTATTTTTATATCTTTCCCCTTTATTTCCCTAATCCCTATTGCTTACACTGTATTTTCTACATCTACTCTTTGCTTTTTGATATCTTAAGTTTTAACTTTTTCTTTTTCTTCAGTGCCTTTGCTTTATAGATTTTTCTTTCTACTTCTCCATTACTATTTTTATTTTTTTCCCTTATTTCCTTAATCCCCATCACTTTTAAAAGTTTCTGTCTACAGACTTGCTTGTCTGTGTTTCACTGTCACGGTTTGGCTGGTCCAGAATCACAGCCCAGCAATGCTCAGCAGGCTGTTAGCAGTTTGAGTCAGCTACAGGTGTAGCCCGGACCATTGTGTCATGCTCAGTATAAAGCGGGAAGGTTTGCTGAGGAAGGGGATCTCCCGCGGGGCTCCTGCAGGGCTCTCTCCTTTCCCTGCTTCTCCTTGCTCCCGAGGACCCCTCTCCTGTCGATCGTGGCTGCTGCACGTTCATTTGGCCCAGTGTAACTTTGCATGCCTCTGTTGGTAGTGGTGCTGTCTCGTTAAACCCGATTTCACTTCGACCCGCAGGTCTCCTCCCCTTTTCTCGACGCCCCTCCCTGGCTAGTGAGGGGTCATCGGGGGACAGGGCAGCTGTTGCCGTGTAGCCCCGGACACGGGCTGGAGGGGCACGTTCGCTGCCTTTTCTGTCCATCGCCCCCGGATTTCCTCAGAGCCCGCGCTTCTTAAATGGGCTTTCTGCGCGTTTCAGTTCGCTTTGCGGCGCTCTGCTGCCACCATGCGGCCAAGGGCAGGTACTGCAGCCCCGACCCGCGCATGCGCGGTGTCGCTCGCTGTTTCCACGCTGCCGTTCGCCCGCAGCGGCCATGCGAGACCGCGGGGGCTGCCTGGCGCCGTCTGCTGCCTCCCGGTAAGGCAGCCCCGCTGCCGCTCCGCGGGCGCGGGGCCGGCGCTGCCGTTCTGCCCCTCGCCCTCTGCCCGTTCGCGCGCCGGCTCCGGCCCCTCCGGCGCGTCGGTGGTGGGCGGGGCAAGCGCGTGCCGGGCAAACGCGTGCCCGGCAGCAGCACGGCGGCGCGCCGGGGGAGGGCCGAGGCCACCGGTGAGGCGAGCGAGTCATCCCTTTCGGCGGGTGCGCGGGGTCTCCTGGTCGGCGGCGGCCCGGAGGTGCCGTCCCGCTCCCTTCTCCCGCCCCTGGTGCGCGTGCTTTGGCGCTGCCCAGCGGTGCTCCCGCCCGCCCAGGGGTGTGTCTTCCATGCTCCCCCCGCCCGGCAGGGGGCGCGCTTTGCCGCATCCCCCCGTCCTGGTGGGCGCGTGTTCCTGCATCCTGTCGCGCCGCCGGAAGCGTCACTTCCGCCTCTCTCCCCGCCCCTCCGGGGCGCGTGGCTTCCTGCACTCTCCGGTGCACCGCCCGGCAGTGCGAGTCGCGGCAGGAGCGGCGCGGTCACCGAACGTTGCGGGGCTGGGGCTGCGGCTGGGGCTCTTCTGGCTCGGGCTCCGCCGGGGGAGCGGGTGAGTGGGGAGCGGGCGATCGACCGGTGGGTCCCGGGGAAAGCCGTGAGGCGGGCGGCCAGGCCGGCGGGGCCCGTGTCGGAGGCGCGGAGCGGGGGGGGGCTGCGGGCGGAGCCGCGCCGTGTGGGAAGGAGCGGGGGGGAGCCGCGCCGTGGGGGGGAGGGTGGGGAGGGCGATGTCCCCGCAGGGCCGGAAGCCGGGCAGGCGCCTCTCGCGACACGGCGGGAGCGGCGGTCCCGGGGCGCGGCGCTGCCGGGCTGCCCTGCCGGTGCGCCGGAGCGGGCCGGGCGGTGCTCGCCGGTGTCTGGGGCGGGGCGGCGGGGCCTGCTCGGTGCCGGGCAAAGGGGACGGAAAGGGGCCGGCTGGGGCTCCAGGGGGCCCTGCCCGGCCCCTCGGGCAGAACCTTGCTCGGTCTTCTCGCCGCTGGCCGGGCGACCTGACCAAGAGGTTCCTGTTCCGCCGCCTCTTCCCGGCGTCGCGTTCCGCGTCCCACGAGGGAGATCCCGCGCGGGCGGATGCGGTCGGTGCTTGGGCGATGGCCCACGTGGGGCTGGGGGAGCGCGGAGGGGCCAGGGCGAGTGGAAGGGCCCCGCCGCCCCTCCCCACCCAAGCCCGGGGCAGAGAAGCTGGAGACAAAACGCCGTTAATGGAGCACGGTTCGTTCCCCGGGAGGTCTCTTGGGAGTCGAGAGTGGTTTTTTTTTCCGGGCCGAGGAACAGACTTTCCTCCGTGGTAAGTGCAGAGCTGCCTGTTGCCGCCTTGAGAGTTTCTCTTCTCGTGGTTCACCCTGATTTTATGGGTGGGGTGGAGATGGCTTTTTATTTTTAGATGCCCGAGTACATTGTCAGTAACCTGTGGTGTGAGGACAGTGAACTCTTGAGCACCTAGATGCCGGTAGAAATGTAACCAAAGACACAGGATGGACAGTGATGTTTAAACTTGGTTTATAGTCGATTTGGTTTTTTCATTAGAGTGTTGATGACTGCTTGTCCTGTGGTTCAGTCCACATGCTATTCCGTGGAGCCCTCAGTCTGGGACTTTTATGTGTTAAAAAAAAAAAAGCTTGTCCTTCAAAAAAAAGAACTAGTCCTTCGTAGGACTGAGGTATAGACTTGGGGAGTCTCTTAAAGACGTGATCAGAATTAAAGCTGGATTTCACTTAACGTTGCTGCTGTTTGTCTTTGCTTTTGTTACTGTCCCCACCGCTCCGTCATGATTGGGAGCTCCGAATCATGCCCTTTTTTTTTTTTCCAATTTGTAACGCCTTTCTCCCCCCTGCCCCTCTCCTAGGACTGTAGCGTACAGACCCTTCATTTAAACGTTAGTTTGTTTCCTCACAATTGAGTTCTGATGATTGAAATCACAGAAATGACACCTGTCTGTCTTACAGATTCGGAGTATTTCTGAACATGTACCCTCACAGACAAATGCTGTGGGGATACGCATCTTCTGCACTTCATCCTCCAGCAGGACAATCCGCCGAGACGGGGACGAGCTGTGAAGGGGCAGTTTCTGCAAGGAGGCGGTTGACAAGGACAGGTGGGTCGCTGTACATTTTAAGGATAGTATTCGATTTGGGATGTCTAGGGTGAGGAAACCCTGGCTCTGTGTAGGCTTGAGAAAAGGTGCGTAGTTATCTGTGTCGATCTAAGGAAGGGAGTTCTGGTGAGACTGAAGCTGCCAATGAGTCAGAAGGAGGAAAAAAAAGAAAAAAAAAAAAAAGGCAGAAAGCACCCAGTTTTCTATGAAAACCAAAATCTCTAGTGGCCTGTCTCAACAGCTGTACCAAAGATGATGCAAAATGCTTTTTCCTCCACTCGGTTGTAGTCATTGCAAACCTTCGCCGAAATAGGAAGCTTTTGATTCCTAGCCCGCTTTGTGCTAAAAGGTGGCTTGTTTTTTTTTTTTTTTTCCTCTCTCAGCAGACTATCAACTGGCATCATTTCACCATGGTGACCCTTTCTTCTGCCCTGGAGGTACAAGACTGGCCCAGAGGATCCCGAGTGGCCTGCAAGGACAAGGTACATCTGCCCCGTGCGTCTGCATTTTTCCCCAGGTACTTGTAGTACGGACTTTAAAGTGAACGTGAAGAACGTGCCAGCTCTCCTTCTCTAGTTTTGATAGGAAGTGCTTCAGCAGAAACACTCAAAATAAGATCTGTTCTGGAGCACGTTGTGCCTGTGTGAAGTGTACTCCCCTCCGTTTATTTGCTCTTCCTGAGAGCGTGCGTAGCTTTCTGTTTTGTGTGCTTGCTGAGAAACGATTCTGTGAGAATCGTGTGGTGCTGAAAGGGGAAAGAAACTGTGTGTCAGAGTTTGGATGTTCTGAAGAAATGGACTGTGTTCCAGATAAAAGCTTTCTCCTTTTTCAGTCCTTAAGTGTTTAAAATATCTCATAGGGGTACGTGAAAACCTGACTGAGATACTGACATCTGTACTAAGAGCAATCAAGGTCGTGGGTTGGGTTTTTTTTTGTGTTGTGTTGTTTTGTTTTGTTGTTTGGGGTTTTTTTGCTTGTTTGGTGGGTTTTTTCCCCCCACCTCTCTCTGGCAAATCTTCCAGTCCTGTTTGGTAGCCTTAAGCATTGCAGAACTGGGTAGTTGATTTCTGCATTGTGTCGTCATCCCTGTCCGTCATCGTCCCGTCCGTGTGTGTGTCGTGTGTGTGTGTGTCCCCCAAAGTAAAATAGTATGGGGATCTCTTATCTTACTAATTTTTTATAAGTTTCATTTCTGATAGGAAAAAACCCCAAACAGTTCATGTTGTGTAATATACAAATGAACTTGCCTTGTTTAAACTGTAACCGCCCGCGAGCTTCAGGGTACGATTGAAGAGGGTGTTTAAGCAATTCGGTATTTCTTCTATGTGTTTAAAAAGAGAGGCTGCTGAATGTTATGGGTGGTTTTCCCCATATTTGGAGGGAGCACTCCAAAGTACTTTATTTCTGTCTGGCTTTCGGTGGTGCATTTCCCTGGCCATTTGGTGGCATCTCTCCTGGGCGGTGCAGCTGCCCAGATGTCCCTCCTAATGGTGTAATGCACAAGAAACCCCCCAGTCGGATGGGAACGGTGTATTTTGGAGACAGGTGATTTAATGGTATCTGCTTGCAGCTGGGTGAGTGCAGTTAACGCAAACATCAAATCAAATACTTTGGTAGTGTAAGCGTTTTTGTTGGATGTACATGAACATCCACGTGCTTTTTCGGTATAAAGTGAACGACTGAGATTTGTTCTTTCTTTAAAGAACGTTTTAAACATGACTTTGTTATGTTTATTTAGAGTTTTACACTTCACTCTGCAGATTTATTGACTGAGCAAGCGAGACGTGCAGCAGCAGCGGCGGTGGCGCAAGGGCTGTAGCTGTTATGGTGAGTCCGAGGATGGTACGAGGTCTTCATGCGGTCTCACGGGCGGGGGGGGGGGGGGGGGTGTGTATCTCCCCCCAGGGGTGCTGTGAGAAAGGGACGAGACGTTTTCCAGCACTATCAAAGGTGTTTGCTTTTATGCTGAGAATGCTTTCAAAATTGTATTGATGAGTCTTAGTATTGATTTTTTTTTTTAAATTTTTTTTTAAGCGTACCGATGGCTCTGGCTTTGAACAGATGTGTTGTAGTTTGAGCTGACCTCCTTTAGCTCAACTGCTATCCTATCCCTCATTCTCACTGAATTCTTCTGCTTTCTCCTGTGTTACTTTTCTCATATGCTGAGACATAACTTGGGATTTTTGTTCTTGAGCTGCCGTGTTGTGTCTGGTGCTGCTCGGCAGCTCCCCCTGCCCAGGTTTGCCTGCCGGCCGTTCAGCGTGCTCGCCCGGCGGCGCCAGCCCTGCGGCCGGAGGCTCCTGGCTCTGTCTCCAGCGGGGACCTGCGGGTGCTGCAGCCGGGGCTGTCCGGTGGGGAGAGTCCGGGGCCCAGAGGGTCTCCTCCCCGCTGTTCTGCCCGCCCCCGCCCCCCCCATCCCTGTCGTCCGTCGTGTCGTCCCGTCCCGTCCCCCCAAGTGATTCCCATGGAGATGTTGCCCCATGCGAGGTTTTTGCGGGACGTGCCCCCGAACGCCCTGCCCTCCGACCTTGTGCCCCCTCCGCCCCACCATGCTCGGCACCGCCCTCCCACCGCCCCTCGGGTGCCGCCTGCACCCGCCGACTTGCCCCTCGCCCCCAGCCCAAGCTCAGACCCGCCCCTTCCCCGCTCCCGCCCCGCCGGGGGCGTGTCCTCCCGCCCCAGGGGCGAGGGGCCGGCGGGCGCTCGGCGCGCAACGCGCGGGGCTGCAGCGTCGGGGCCGCCCCGGGCACGCGCCGCCCGGCGGGCGCTGCTGCCGCGCGGCCAAAGCGCGGTCCCGCAGCGCGGCGGTCGCGCGCCGGGCGTGGACCTTCCGGCGCGCCGGCGGCGGCTCGCGCATGCGCGGTGCGCGAGAGCAGCATGGCGGCGGGTGAGGGGCGAGGCCGGCGGTGAGGCGAGCTCGCTCCTTCGGCTGGTGCGGGAGTCTCTGCTGGCCGCTGGCCGCCGGGGGTGGCGGGACGGGAAGCCTCAAGGCCAGTGCTGTGGCGGGCAGCCCCGGGGAGCTCCCGGGAGCTGGTGGGAGGGAAGAGGGGAAGGAGGCGGACGCCCCTCCAGGCGCCGGGTGCCTTCCCAACTCGCCAGAGCTCCCCTTGAGCCTTCCCCGGCCCCGCTGGCCCCGCGCAGCTGCCTCCAGCTCCAGCACCTCCCCTGCAGCCTGTCTCCCCAGGTCATCCTGTTGTGATGGCAGCAAGCTGGCCCTCGGATGCACTTGATTCTGCCTTAACGTGGATGCCATTAGCTGCAGTGCAGGGAAAAAGTGGCATCTCCAGAAGCTGCTGTGGAAGGAGGCGATTTGGCCGGGGATGATCGACGGTCATAATGGTCACTGATTCTCCTTGTCTCCCAGAGGCTGCACTGAGGGCACAGGTGTCCCTTCCTCCCCTGAGGATGCTGTTGTCTGCACCCGCCTCGGTCTTGCCTGGGTTGTCTCTGCCTGACCTCGCTCTCGTCGCGGCGTGGGGGCAAAAAGGGGCGGGCGGAGCGCTTGCTGGCTGTGGGCAGTGGACAGGAGCTGCTGCGGCTGAAGCTGGAGAGGCCAGAGAAAGGTAAAGAAGAAGGAATCAGAGGCCGGCCGGCCGGCAGCTGCCTCCCACCGCAGGCAAGCGGAGAGTCCATGTGCGTAACCCACGGCGTGGTACGGCCGTGTGACGCATGAACGAGCGAGGCTACATGTCTAGGAAGCCTTGTCTCGCAAGAGTTGAGACAGCCATGTAATCTTTTAGGTGGAGAACCACCATGTGACCGGAGCTGCAGAAGAGGAAGGGAGGAGAGGAAGAGAAGGAAGCGTCTGAACGGGCAAATTCTCCTGGCAGCACTGAGAACAAGGGATGCGGTGAGTCCTGGGCCCTCGGGGCCCCATCGCCCCACTTGTGTGTCCCAGGCCCTCCCTATCCCCCTCCCCTGGCCCCCTGTCTTTCACATGGTGCTGTGATTTCCCCCTTGCCCGCCCCCGTCTTTTTTTTTTTTTTTTTTTTATCCCTCCCCTGTCTCAGTCTCTCTCTGTCCAGCTCCTGGTCTCTAATTTTAAATTCCCCTCTCTCTCTGGAAGCCTGTCAGGACTTTTCTCTGTCTGGCTCTCTGTCCCTGTTGTTTAATTCCTTCCTGTGTGCCCTTTTAGGCCTCACCATTTTTATTTGCTCGGTCTCTCTTGGTCCAGCACAAGATCCGGATTTTTTAAAATTCCTCCCTCTCTGCCCTGCAGCCTGTCGCTTTCGAAGTTCGTGTTGCGATTTCATTCCTTTTGCCGTCTCTCCCTGCTGGGATTTTTCAATTCCTCCCTGTCTGTCTCGCAGCCCGTTGTTGCTTTCTTGTTCTCTCTGTCTCTGTTGGGCTCCCTGTCCCTGTCTTGACCCACTTCTAAAAATGCCTTCCTCTCTGCCTCGTATGCATTGTTCTTGAAACTTCCGTTTCCCGACGTCTCTCTGTAGGTTGCTCCTGGTCCCAGATGTTTATTTCTTCCCTCTCTGTCCTGTGGCCTGTTGCGATTTGGTGTTTCTGCGTGTCTCCTGTTCCCGGCTCTCGGTCCCCGTTTTTCAGTTTCTCTCTCTCAGCCCTGTAGCCCACTGCTGTTATCTGTCTGTCCTCATCTCTCTCTGGCCAGTTGCCTCTCCCCACATATGTGGTTCCTCCCTCTGCCCTGTGGCCCGTCACTGGTTTTCCGTTCTCTGTCCTGCTCCTTTTCCCCGAGTCTTCAGTTGCTCCCTCTCTGTCCTGTAGCCCATCAAGGGGCTTTGTTTCTTTCTCCATCGCTCCCTGTCCGTCTCCCTGCCCCATCTTTTTAATCCTTCCCTTGCTGCCGTGTGGCGGCTCCCCGCTATCTTCCCTTTCTTCATATCTCTCTCTGGACGGCTCCCGCTTCCCTGTTTTTCAGTTTCTTCCTTCTGGGCCCTGTAGCCTGTGGTGATTGTGCTGCTTTCTCCTTCTCTCTGTCCGGCTGTGGATCCCATTTCTTTAATTCCTCCTGCTTCTCCCTGTAGCCTGTCTTTCTGTCTGCCCTCTCCCCCTTTATCTGTCTCCCCACTCCACCTCTGGCGCCCTGTACCTGTGTTTTAATTCTTCCCTTTCTGCCCTCCAGCTGTTGCTGTGCTTCCTGCGTGTGTCACACTGGGTCCGGCCCCTCATCTCTGTCTTTTCATTCCTCCCGCTCCTCCCTGGAGCTTGTCGCTGTCATTTTCTTTTGCTGTTGCTCTGTCTGGCTCCAGATCCTCGCAGCTTCCCCCCACCCCTGCCCCGCCTCGTTGCTCCTGGCTGTTTTTTCTGTCTCGATCTCTCTGTGCCTGGCTCTGGCTCCCTGTTGTTTCACTCCTCCCTCTCTGTCCTGTAGCCCATCGGCACATTTTCTTTCGTTGGGCTCTCTTTGGCCGTTTCCCTGTCCCTGTTGTTCAGTTTCTTCCTTCTCAGCCCTGTAGTGTGCCGTGATTCTTTTTCTTTCTCCCCCTCTCCCAGCTCCCAGTCCCTCCCTTTTAATTCCTCCCTCTCTGTCCTGTTGCCTGTCAGGAGTCGTGTGTCCTGGAGTCCCCGGCCCACCCCCCCCCCCCAGCCCCTTCTCACTTTCGCACTTCCTGTCCGTGTTTTTTAATTCCTCCTCCTTTGCTGTGTAGCCTGTTGCTTTTTTCTTTTCTCCATCTCTGTGTCTCAGTGCCCCCATTTTTTAATTCTTACTCTCTGCCCTCTACCCTACCCCTATTTTCACCTTTCTCTGACCCTCTGTATCCAGCTCCCTGTCCCTATCGATTATTTTCTCCCTCTTACTCCTGCACCCGCTGCTATTCCCTGCTGTCGCCATCCCTCTCTGTTCAGCTCTCTGTCCCCAGATTTTAATTCCTTCTTCTGCCCCTCCGTAGCCTGTCTGGGTTTTCCCCCTGCTCTCTGTCTGGCTCCCTCTCTCTGCCTTTTCATTCCACATTCTCTGTCCCATAGCCCCAGGCTATTTGTCTGTGTTTCTCAGTCTCTTCTGTCTGGCTCCCTGCTGCTGTTTTTTCTTTCCTCCTTATTTGTCTCATAGCCCATCACTGTTTCGTGGTTTGTTTTTTTTTTTTCTGTCTCTTTGTCCAGCTCCCAGTCCCTGCTCTTGAATTCCTCTTCCCTGTAGCCCGCTGCTGTTTTTTTCTGTTCTCGATCACGCTCTGTCTGGTCCCCTGTCCCTGTTGGTCAATTCTTCCTTCTCTGCCCTGCAGCCCCTGCAGTCTTGTACTTTTTTCTGTCTCTCTCTGGCCGGAGCTCTGTTGCTGCTCATGAGTTCCTCCCTCTCTGCCCTGTAGCCTGTTGCTTTTGTCCTTTCTCCGTCTCGCTTTCTCTGGCTCCCTGATGACGCTATTTTAATATTCCCTCCCTTTTTGTATGAATCGCTATACTTTTTGCTCTCCAGCTTTTTTTTTTTCCTGGCTCCCCGGCTCTATTTTTTAATTCTTCCACCTGTAGTGTGTAGCTCTGTGGTTTGTACCGTGTTGTTGTTCCCCCCACCCCCGCCCCTCCCCTCCATCGTTGGCTGTCTTGGCTCCCTGTCCCTGTTGTTTCATCCTCCCTCTCTGCCCTGTTCTTTGTTGTCTTTCTCCATGTGTCTCGGTCCAGCTTCCTGCCCCTGTTCTTCTTTCCTTCCTCTCTGTCGTGCTGCCTGTCCCAGTTTTGTCCTGCGTCTCCGTCCTCCTTTGTCAGTCTCTGCCCTGCTCCCTTCTCCCTCTATCTGCTGCCTCTCTTCTTCTCTCCCTGCTGCTTCTTTCTCCACCTGTCGGGCTCCCTGTCCCTGTCTTTCTCTCGCCATCCTGTTCCCTGCCTCAGGCGCTCTCGCTGCATCCGCTACCTGCGTGACTGAAGAAACGTTCGCAGTCTCCTTTGCCCTCCCAGCTGCGTTTGCAGTCCCTTCACAGCAGGCGAGGGGCTGTGAGGGAGCCCAGGGGAGGAGGTGCTGCGCTGCGGGGGTCGAGTGATGGCCCCCTGCTCCTGCGGCACGGCCCAGCCCTCGCCACAGCCGCCGCACGAGCTGTGGGCTCGTTGCCAGGGCCGCATGGCTGCCTGCGGGCGTCCGGCTCGGGCACCATGCTCAGCGCTGCATCCGGCGAGCAGCAGGCTGTCCTGCCGGCGGGCGCCGCCGGTAACGGCCGCGCGATGCTGCAGGGCCTGTGGGATGGGGCCGCCGTGCCCGCTGCCACTTCCCCGTGAGGAAAGGCCGCTGCTGCCCCCTGGGCACAGGGCTGGTGGGCGTGCTCTTTTCACCCGCCTGGCTCCCTGACCCCGTTTTCCTTCCACAGACCAGGACTCTGTGTCCTTTCTTTATCTGTGTCTCCCCCTCTCTGTTCTTTTCCCGGTACCTCTCTTTCTCTGCTCCTCAGTTCCTCTCCCTCACCTTATTTTTCTCTTTCTGTTCCTCTGCCCAGCTCCCCATGGCTGTGTTTTCGTTCTCCGTACCTGCCAGGGAAGGGTGAGTGGACGGGCTCTGAGCCCCAGAGCAGGCGTGTTCCTCGCACTTAGATGGGTTTGCAAATAAACCCTCGCTCTGTCTCCTTTGTACTTGCTGAGCAGCGGTCAGAGAGTCCAGGGGAGCAGGTACACAGCGGGGGTAAGGGGCCATGGCTGCAGCTGCGGGCTGGTGCCGGAGGAGCCCCGGAGGGAGCCAGCGAGGCTGATGGCGATGGCCGCTCTGTGTCATGGGGCCGCAGCCCCAGGGGATGGTGCTGCTAGGGCACGCCTGCCCGAGAGTGCCGACAGCAGACGTCGGGCCCCGTCAGGGCAGCTCCCAGGGGTTTTGTGAGCTGGTGGAGAGGAAGGAGGAAGAGGGGCAGATGGCTGCCTCCGGGCACCTGGAGGCCTTCCCACCCCCTGGAAAAGTGCTCCAGCCTGCGCGCCCCATGCAGCTGCCCACAGCTCCAGCACCTGTCCCGTAGCCCCTGACCACCCCAGACCCTGCCCTCGCAGCAGCAAGCTGACCCGTGAACGTGCTTTATTGCCCCATAAGCACGGGTGCCGTTGGCAATGGTCTGGGGCAGGAGGGGGCGTCTCCAGGAGCTCCTGCAGAAGGAGGGGTTCCTGCCTGGGGAAAGGGGTGGCCGTCGCTGTGGACAACAGTTGGCCGTTCTTTGTGTCTCCCAGGGGCAGCGCTGAGGACTTGGTTGCCGGTTCCTCCCCGGGGATGTTGCTGACTGCACCTGGCTCAGGTTTGTGTCCTTATTCTCCCAGTTAAAGCGGTTCCGTTAGTTTAATTCCCTGCCCGGTCACGTTGCTGGTGCCGCAGATACCTGCAGTAGAAGAGCAGGTGTCGGCCTTTGCGGTACGGGTCGCTGTCTTCGCTCAGTGCTTTGTACCCCGTGACACGGAGGCAGGTGAGGAAACTCCCCGCTGCTCCTCCGGCCGCCCTTGTGTCTGCTGGGGGTCGCCCCAGCCCCTTTCCCAGGGGATTGCAGGAAGGGTGGTGAGCAGGGCCCCGGGTGTACGAGCCCTGGCCTCTGCACAGGGAGCCCGTTCTGCTCCGGGGCTGCTGCGGTGCGGGCGCTCCGCTGGTCTGGTCGCTGGCGGCAGCTCTTGGAGCCGGCTGGGCTGCGCGGGCGTCGGGGGTTTGCTCACGGCAAGAAGCGGAGGCGTCGGTGTGAGGGAAGAGTTTCGAGACCGGCCGAGGTTCGGCTGTAGGCATAGTAGGAAGTACCCTTTTATGCAGTTGTTTTTGTTGTTTCAGGCTGGCGGTTTTCCGCTGAGGGTTTGGGGGTGGCAAAATGGTTTAATAGCCTGCCATTTTTTTTTTTTAAATTTTAGATGCATTGCATTTTTCTGGAATTCCTGACTATGGGAGATGGAACCTTGTTTTTTTTCCCCACCGTTTTTACTGTGTGCTGTGTAAGTTGCTGATGTCTTGATCTATGCTCTTTTTTCTCTCTTAATAGGACTGATGGTGAAATTGTCCAGCGAGGGTTAGGGTGAGCATCTTGTACTCGCCTGTATACGGAGCTTGAGAGTTTCTCGAGAAGGCATCTTCCCCAGAACTTCTCAGAGAAGAGGGTCTGCGTTCTTTGCGCTGGTAACAGTCTCCAGCCAGGGTCTGTCTTCTGTCGTAGGCCCGGGCACGCGAGCCTTCCCATTACTCCGTTTCTGACTTTTTCATGACGCGCCTGATGAGACGTGTCGTAGTGCCGGTCACAGCAGTTACGTTTCCGTGTAGTTTTTCACCTGTTGTGTGTTTAGCACCGGTTTCTGTGGTTGTAAGGTGCCTGTGTTAGATCTTTCAGCCGCCGTGGTTTTTCCGTCAGCTGACCGCCGCTGTGATTCCTTGAGGGGTTCAGTGGTAAGGAGGCGGTCGGTGGTGCTTGTTCCGTGTGCGCTATACTGCACATTAATGAGGTCTCGATGCTCCGGAGGTTTATTCTTTTGCGGTAGGCGGGCGCATCGGTAGCCGCACCGAGGGTCTCGTGCTCCTCGACTCACCGGGGTACCGCCGACCGAGCGCTCCCCGTCTCGCGCGAGAAGCTCCACACACAGATCTGTCCAGCACGTCTCGTGTCCGAGAAGGTGACGAGTGGTCCAGGATGCTCTGGGGTATCCGCTGTCGAACGGTCTGTTCTCACGGAGCCCTCTTCTGGGACGACGACTTCTCCGCGTCCTGTGGATGTTGGGTCTTGGGGCCCGGCTTCTCGCGCGTCCACCGTTGCGGTTGCGGCCGCGGCCGTATCTTTTCGTCAGGGGCCGTGGCATTTGACTTCCGGGGTGGAAGGTGCTAAGGGTCGTACGCGTAGGGCCAGGTGTTGCTTTGGCTTTGGTTTTCTGTGATGGCTGGCTGGCTGTTGTTGGAGTCTAGAGGGTATTCCTACATGGAAAGGAGATCTCCGGAACCGTTAAGCTGTTGCTCCGCAGCCGGGTGACTCGTTCGATGCCGTTTTCAGATGCAGTGAGACGAGCCGTGCACCAAAGGGTTAGAGGAGGGGCGGGGGAGCGGCCATAAGAAGGTGGGTTGGCACGCAGTGTCAGCGGGCAGATGCGGCCGATGGCTGTGTGAGCAGCTGACAGGTCTTGGTAGGTTTGTTGTATTCCAAAGGCACGAAGTAGCGAGCGAAGCAGGGTATCGGCACTGCGGGTGGCTGGGGCGAGGTGAGCTGGGACTGGTGGGCTGCAGCAGAGAAGTTACTTTTCAGGCGTTGTGTCGTTTGTGAAGTTTATAAGCATCCCTTATGGGTTGTGTTTTACAGGTGGTACCGGAGCCTCAACGCGGCAGCTGGCAGAGGTAGGGTGGGTGGGCGGCCGAGGTAGAGGAGGAGGAGAGGGGAATGGGCACGGGCAGGCTGTGGTTTCGGGCGGTATCTCAGCACGTGCCTTTTGTTTTGGCTTTCGCAGGTCACGCACGTAGCCTCGGAGGGGCGAAGCTGCGCGCCGACCAGCGGCCTGAGGAGGCGAGGCGGTTGTCAGCCGGGCCGGCGTCCAAGAGCGGAGCATCCTGCGGCAGCTCGGTCAAGCGTTTCTGTGCGTTTGTGCAGGTGTTACGCAGCTGCCTTTGGAGTTGGGTGAGCTTTTGAGGTGGTGAGCTAAGGAGCAGCAAGGAGGAGCGTGGGGCTGGTGATTTCTCCCAAGCGTGACGGTATTTCTCTGTCTGTTGCTACCTTAGGGGGGCCGCAAGCGATGACAGCTGCAGCGTCCAACACGGGAATCGGTGCGGAGCAGTTGAGCGGAAGACCACGTTCCTTTTGAGGAGGAGGGTGTTTCGAGGAGGTCTGTGGTGACCCGTGTGACAGCTACCACTGTCAGCGGTGTGTGTGGTTTTTTTTTTTTCTTTTCTGTAGGCGATGAGGAGGAACGTGGCAACTGCAGGAGTAATCAGGTTAGTTGATGTGGTTTCTGCTGAGGATGGACGCGGATCCCCAGCCCTCTGGAAGCGAAGCTGAGGGACCAGGGACCGTTGTCCTGCAGTGCGTAACTTTGATTTCAGTTGGAAAAGGGATTTTCCTGGAATGGAAATCTTTCTCCTTCAAAGAAATTGCGTTGTACGAACTGCCTGTCGGACTCTGTGTGCTTGGCTGTAGAAGTCATGAGCAGTGAGACTTTTTGCCCTCTTTTGAAAAACAAAACAACAGCAAAGTCAATTTGTTTCCAAAGACTGAAGCACAGCAAGTGTTCCAAAAGTGGATGGCGTCGCTGGTCTTTACATTCTTGGTTGCAACGGTCGAGATACGATTAAAAAATGTTCCTCTGCGTGCTTTGGTACAGCCAGAAGCCTTAGTGCATCTGCCAGTCCTGTTCGGTGGCCTTACCTGTTGCAGCCCTGGGGATTTGAATTTCTTTTTTTTTTTTTTCTTTTTAATGAGTAAAACCATGTGGGGGATCTATTATTTCACTGATCTTTTCCTGTCATATATGAAACTCTAGAGAAAGTTAAAATTGTATAATTGGCAGAATGACTAACGCGGTTTAAACTCGCTGCCGAATCAGTACAGCATGTAATGTATGAGGTGTACTTAAGCGGTCAGGGGTTTCTCTAACTCTTTCCAAGCCAGAGGCAGCTGCATGTTACTGAGTTTCTTCCCTGTGTTTTGACAGAGCGCTCTGAAGTACTTGGTTTCTAATCATGTGACATGATAGAACAAGGTGGGGCAGGAGCAGAGTCAATTAACAACTGTGTATTTTGGAGACAGGTGTAAGCATAGATCTAGATGGGGGTGTACAGCCTTGTTCTGCAGCAGCGCTCTAAGGAAGGGCATCAAACATGAGCAAGAGCAGTTGCTTTTCTGCTAAGAAGGGGTTGGAAATCGTATCTGTTTGTCTTTCTATGGAGTGTTAAGTATTCAAATCACTCTGGTTTGTAGAGGATGTGTCTGTATTTCGGGCTGGTCTCCTTCAGTTCGACTGCTCTCCTGTCCCTCGTTCTATTGAATTCCTCTCCTTGCTTCTGTGTTGTTCTTCTAATGTGCTGAACTATGGCTGGGGCCTTTTGTTTCCCGATGTCTTGCTGTGAGTGTCCGGTGCTGCGCAGCAGCTCGCCCCCCCCCCCAGGTTTGCCTGCCGGTGGCTCAGCACTCTCGCCCCGCGGGGCCAGCTCTGTCTCTGTCCAAGCTTTCTGCCACGGCTGTCCGGTGGGGAAAGGGGCAGTTGTTGCTCTGGGGAGCCCGTCCGGGCGTGGTCCGAGACGGGGAACGTGGCAGAGCCGAGTGCGAGCAAGAGCCATGGCACCGTCCTTTGGCGGACGCCCTGCCACCCCTCTGCTGTGCGGCAGCCGGCGTCGATGATCTGGCGGGGGGCAGGCATCGAGCATGGATTCTGTCTCGTGGGCTGTGGCAGGTGAGTGCTCGTCTGTGGGTTATGCCGGGGAGAGCCGTTGGTGTCGGTCATCCCCCACCCCTCTCCGGGTCCCCCTGTACCCCCAGTGTCAGAGAAAGACGCAGGTGCTGCTGCGCCGCTGTGACCGCACGGGGGTGCTGCGTGAAACGGCGCTTTGTGCTGCCTGCGCGTGGGGGGTGTGCGGTACTGCAGGCCGGGGTACGCGCATGCGCGCTGGCGGCCGCCCGCGGCGCGCTCTGCTACCACGATTTGACTAGGGTTGGGTACTGGGGCGTGGTACACGCGCGTGTGCGGTGACACCGATTTGTGGCGCTCTCTGCTGCCACCCTGTGACCAAAAAGCAGTACTGCAGCCCCGAAGGCGCTGCCGCGCTCCCTGCTGCCACCCTGTGACCGAAAGTCGGTACTGCAGGCCCAGCGGAGCTTTCCGCGCTCCCTGCTGCCACCCTATGACCAAAAAGCGGTTATGCAGCCCCGGCGGCGCTGCCGCGCACCCTGCTGCCACCCTGTGACCAAAAGACGGTACTGCACCTCCGGGTGCGCGCTGCCGCGCTCTCTCCTGCTACCGCCTACAGTGAGTGGGCTACGCACCGGACGCTCTCACCTTTGTGCCCCGCGGCGGCCCCTTCCCCTGGGGATGTTTGGAAAGGCAGTGGGCGGGGCCTGGGGTAGATGAGTCCCGGGCTCTGCCCAGGGAGCTCCTTCTGTGCGAGGTGAGAGCTGTGGGATTGGGCAAGCTCCAGCAGCACCCACAGTAGAGAGAGCCCTGGGATGCAGCTTGGGCTTTTTTTTTTTATTATTTGTCAGCAGTTTCATACGGAGTGTTAAGGGGTGATGAGAGGGTTCTAAAACACACAGCTTTTTTAACTGACAGTTTTGCTGTGGTTTTGTTCTAGGTTGTCCTGGGTTACAGTGCAAAATGTGCCAAAAGAAAAAAATATTCTATTACCATCTTCAGGAGCTGTTGAGACCAGGTGGGGCAGTGCTCTCTGCCTCCCCCCCCCCCCCGGACTATCTCCTGTTACTGGGCACAACAATGCCTTATCGCCTGACTCATCGATAACTCGCTCCTGGACTATCTCCTGTTAATGGCCCATCAAGGAACTGCCTCACGACTCCCCATCCCATTGTGAGATGCTCCGCCCGGGGGGGGGGGGGGGGGGGGGGGGGGGGGCGGGGGGCGGGGGGGAAGGAGCCAAGCAGTCCATGCCAAATAAAAACAGAGATTTTGAACACCCTAGCAGCCTTCTTCCAGTGGATTCCCAGAGGAGCTTTTCCCCCCACTGGAGTTCCAGAGGACAAGAGCTACCTACCTACCACTGGACCTTCGGAGGAAGACCAGACTCTTTTACCTGATTGCTGCTTCCACAGAACTACATCCATCGCTTCAGGAGGACTGCAGCCAGCATCTTATCGGACTGCTACTGCCACCCTAACAGGGTGTCAGGTTGTATTCCTGACTCTGTCAGTGTAAACCAGTGGGTTGTTTGTTTTTTCCCTGCCTTGTGTTATATATATATATATATATATTTTTATATATATATATATTAGTAAAGAACTGTTATTCCTATTCCCCATATCTTTGCCTGAACGCCCGTTAATTTCAAAATTATAATAATTTGGAGGGAAGGGGGTTGCACTTTCCATTTCAAGGGAGGCTCCTGCCTTCCTCCACAGACACCTGTCTTTCAAACCAAGACATAGGTGCACTGGATTTTCCTGGAATTCTGAACTTCCTGCAGGATGGCAACTTGTTTTTTGTGACAAGGGTTTGTGATCCCATTTCCTTTCCTAGGACTGAAGGTGAGATTATCGAGTAGCATGAGGATGTGCACCACATCTGCACCTGTCTATGCCCCCCCATACCCCTGTCTCTGCCTTCAGGTGGGGTTTTTCCCATGCCACCCCGATCTTTGTGGCCTTGACTCCCGTGTGTGTGCCTGGCCCTACTTGTCATGTCCCTGCCTCCCATGGGCCTGCCTTGCCTGCTTTTTTTCATGGTAGGGATGGACAACGACAAGAGTATATGTAAGAAGGCAGTCTTTATTAAGTTGCAAAAACCAAGATGGCTGAGATGGTGCAGCAGAAAAAGCGTACCCTTTTATAACCTTTCTTATCTGTCCACCTGTTCATGCACTAAGGCTGCTAAAATGATTCGCTCAATAGCTTTGTCCATTCACCTCCATTCACATAATGATTGGCTGGAGCTCCTACTGTATTTCTCACTGTACCTACTGTTCTCTTGCCAAGTTTCTGCTCTGTGGTATTACTTGCTCAGTCTCTTCTTGCTCAATCTCTTATAACTTCCTCAAACTTGTTTACAACATTCTTCATCCACTTCTTCTGTCTTTTCAAGGGTATACTGGAATGCTGTCAAGGTCAACTTCATCTTCCTCAATCAGGTTATCCCTGACAGATTTTTGTACCCACTTTATGGGTGTGCATAGCTCACACCCTATCCTCCCCCTGTGCACCTGCCTTCCTCCCCCCCCCCCCCCCCCCGCCCCCCCACCATGGGTGTGCCTTGCACCTGCCTCCCATTACCATGTTTTGTGTCCCCCCCCCCCCTTGTCCCTGCTCCATGCACCTGCCTTGCCCCCACCGCTACAAGAAGTGCTGCTCCAGATGCAAACTGTTTTAAACAAACTGTTTGCATTCCAAACTTCGCTCTGGCACTTCCTTGGGCCCAAAATGCCATCACCAGTAGATATCAGGGGGAATGAGGGGCACCCAGCAGGGACACCCTGAAGTCTCATGGTTTCCATCAGGCTTTCCCAAGGGCAGGGGTGGGTGGGAGAGTGGAAAAGCAGTATTGCTTTTTACATTTTCTTCCTACATCTCCCTCTTCAGAGCTCCTTGTCCCTGGGTGCTTGTTCTTGCCTGTGGCCCCTGTTCCTGATGGGCTCCAGGTGTGGCCAGTGGGGCTAATAACAGGGCCGGCCCTCCTGTGGGCTATAAAGGGGCTGCCTGAGGGAGCTGATAAAGGGGAACTGGCTGAGGAGGTAGCTGGAGGTACCTCCAGAATGGAATGGCTGGTCCCTGTGGTAAGGAAGGATCCCCCTGAGCTGTCCATGATGGAGCAGACCACCAGCACACATTGCTGGCAGCTTGGTGCCTGCATCGGCTGTGTGTGTGAGCCGCTGGCCAGCCTGGCGGTGGAGGGGAGTTGAGAGAAAAGTGTTGGGGTGCTGAAGATCTGAGCTGGTGCCAGGAGCTGGGGTGAGTCACACGTTCTCCTGTGTGTGTCCCAGTCCACCTCTGCTGCCCTGCCTGCCGCTCCTTCTGCTGCCTGGGAAAGGGCTGCCCAGGGATGGGGAGGGCCAGCAATGGCTTTCTGTCCTGGCCCCTTTGCTGTGGGAGCCTGATGGACAGCCTAACACCTTCCTGATTGCACTGGGGCTTCCCCTCAAGCCAGGGGGAGAGGCAGGGCTGGAAGAAAGTGGAGGCTGAGATGGGGTGCGAAGTCAGGGAAAATGTGGAAGTCAAGATGGGGGTGGAAATGGTGTCACTTTTTACATTGTCTTTGTAAGGCTCCCTCTTTTTGTCTTCCTGACCCTATGTGTTAGTTCTTGCCTCTGTTTCTTTTCCCCTATTGCTTTACAATATTCCGCTGTCCCTTGTCTTGTCCCTGCTTTGTGGTCCTGCTGGTCCCTTTGGCCTCTCTCTCCTGCTCCTCCTCGCTCTTATGTATTCCTCCATCTCTCCCTGGGTTTTTTGCTCAGTGTCCCAGTACTCCTCTCTCTATGCTACTGTCCTGCTCCCTGTCCCTCTCCTGTTTGCAGCATCCCGTTTACTGGCTGCCTGTCCCCCACCTCTTCTCTACCTTCCTCCTGCTTTTTCCCTTCTCTCCTGCTGCGTTTGTTGTGTTTGCACATCGAGCCTTGTAGCCAGCTAAGTGCCAGGATTTGTTCTGGGCAGAGGTGAGTAAACTTTTCCTGCCTCCTCTGTGCCCCTGGATGGTATTCAAGCCCCTGGGTGCAGAGCTCGTGGCTGTGGGCAGGTGCCGGGGAGGGGGCCATGTGCTGTGGGGCTTTGCCCAGGCCCCTGTTCCTGATGGGCTCCAGCTGAGGCAGGTGTGGCCAGTGAGGCTAATGATGGGGCTGGCCCTACTTTGGGCTATGAAGGGGGCTGCCTGGGCATGCCTGCCTGCAGGAGCTGGCTGAGGAGTCAAACCAAGGGGCTTCCACAGGCAACTGTCTCCAGCTGGTCCCTGTGGCAAGGAATGATCCCTCCCACCCATCCACAACAGAGAATGCCACCATAACACAGCACCAGGACCTTGGCGCCTCTGTTGGCTGCACACGTGTGAGCTGCTGCATGTCCAGGAAACCTCGTGAGAGAAGTGCATTGAGTCACCCACCGCCTGCTCCTAAGGTCAGGCAGCTGGCACTGTGGAGGAGGAAGGGGCAGAGACAGAGAGAAAAGCCTCGGGGCGGTGAAGGTCTGCCGTTGTCACCAGGAGCCACGTGTCCCCTCGTGTGTGTCCAGGGCCATCCCTGCCCTGGTTCTGCAGGTCTCTGCCTGCCTCCTTGCCTGTCCCTGCCTCTGTCTGCCTTTCAGGCTGTCTAGTTCCCCAAAGCTTTTTGCTCTTTTGCTAGCATTGCCCTGTAAAGTGTCACCTTCTACCTTTCCTTTCTATGTCGTTTCCTTTCTGGCACCCCACCAGCTCTGATTTCATTCTTCCTCATTGCTTGTGAAACTGGCATTTCTAGGTCCCCTCTCTCCGTGTCTCAGTTTACCCAGTTGCCTATGATTGTGGGAAGGGTGGTGGTTGGGGCCTGGGGTAGATGAGCCCTGAGCTCTCCCAGGAAGCTCCTTCTTACGTGTGAAGCAAGAACTCTGGGACTAGGCAGGGTCCAGCAGCACCCACAGTAGAAAGTGCCCTGGGATGAAGCTTGGGGTTTTTTTTTTTCTTGTTTTTATGTCAGCAGTTTCCTAGGGGGTGTTCAGGGGTGACAGGAGGGTTTTAAAACACACAGCCTTTTTTTTAACTGATAGTTTTGGTGCTGTTTTGTTCTAGGTGCACTGGATTTTCCCGGAATTCTGAACTTCCTGCAGGATGGCAACTTGTTTTTTGTGAGGAGTGTTTGTGACCGCATTTCCCTTCCTCGGACTTGAAGGTGAGACTATCGAGCAGCCGTGAGGATGCGCACCACGTCTGCACCTGTCTATGCCCCCCCGTACCCCTGTCTCCGCCTTCAGGTGGGGTTTTTCCCATGCCACCCCCAACTCGGTGGCCTTGCTAAGGGTGGGTGTGCCTGGCCCCAAATCCACCCGGCGCCTCCCCCCCGCCGTGAGCGTGCCTTGCTGCTGTTCTTCGGCACTGGCCACTGTAGGCGTGCCCTGCTTCCCCGCGCCCCGCCCCGGCACCGCTCCCCCCGTGGGAGTGCCTTGCTGCTTTGCACCTCGCCCCAGCACCGCCCCCCCCATGGCCTCGCCGACAGTGGCCGTGCCCTGCCCGGCCCCCACCCCCTTCCCCTTCCCGGGTTTGCCTTTGTTATTCTGCACCCCACCCCAGCACCGCCCCCCCCCCGGGCGTGACTTTTTTGCCCCATGCCCCACCCTCCCGTTGGCGTGCCTTGCTGCCCACCCCCCCCCCCTCACCGGCACCGCCCCCCCTTGTGTCCCATCCCCACCACTTGCCCGGGGGCGGGGCCTGGGGGATATGAGCCTCGGCCTCTGCTCAGGGAGCTCATTCTGCTCTGGGGCTGCTGGCGCTGGCAGCTCCAGACCCAGCTGCCTCTGCGGGCATGGGGCTTCGGGCGCGGACAGGAGCGCAGGCGGCTGCGGCAGGGAAGAGCTGCGGCCGGGGACACCAGGCCACCCCTGTACTCCTCAGGCCCCTATCGGCTCCAGCCCCTCAGCGAGGACCAGATGTGCTCCTGGGCCTGGCCAGGCCCTGCCGGGACGCGTTCCCCCCCGTCGGGCCCCCTGCCACCAGCTACGCCCAGCGCTGCTGCCTCTGCCCGGCCCCGGGGGCGCCGGGGCCAGAGGTTGTCGTCCCCAAGTGGGGTCACAGCATCTTTTGGGGGGGGTCGATGGCACCGACGCCGAGCCATCCTGCAGCCCGGCTTTGCACCGCAGGCATCTCCGTAAGCTGTCCGAGTTCCTCCCTCCCCTTCGTGCGCCCCTCAGTCCCCTCCATTTCCCATCCAGGCACCAGAATCAATCTGCGTGACAAGCGGCCTTCTCAGAACCACAGGCCTTCAAAGGGCCTTATCTCACCTGCCTAGTCCTCTCAGAAGGACACGGGCGTTGCTCTGTGTGGACTCATTTGTCTTTCCTGGCACCTCTCCTGAGGTGCTTTGTCACTTGTTTTGGTTCGAGTCGCTTCAGTGTTACTTAAGGTGCTTGGTACAGTTCCTGATGCTGTGGGGTTCTTTTCCCCGACGGTTTTTCCTTGGTTTTGGTTTTTGGTTTGGGTTCCGTTTGATTTCAACCCGATCCTGGGGTTTTCTGTCCTTTGGGACTTATTTCTGTTGAGGGAGGCAGATGGAGAAAAGTAGGAGTCTCAGTGTCTTACAACTGCTGGTGATCTACAATATTCCCTTTGCAACCAGAGAGCTCTGAGAGGAGGATTCTTGCAGGCTGTCATTCGGCTTTGTCATTCGGTCCCGTCCAGAATGTAGCGCTGGTACAAGTTCTGCAACAGACAGGAACGGGTCTAGCCTTGTTACGCGGGCTTTCTTTTTCCTTGCAGGTCGGACTTGAGACTTGCAATGGCCTTTTCCTTCGCTAAAAAAACACGCCCCGGACTCGCCGCAGACTCGGCAGCGTCGCGGATTTCGCCGGACCGCGCCGCTGGCAGAGCCGGCGGCCGACGGGGTCGCGGGCGCTCGGCACTGCGTCGGCCGGAGGCTCCCGTTGGCGCAGCAGCGACGGTCGGGGGCGGCGCAGCTGGACAGCCGGAGGTTTGGTGTCGCGGCATATCTGCTGTGCGCGGGTTCGCTTCCCCGGGATTTTGGGCTGCTCTGGAAAAACGGGTGGCGGAGCCGGAGAGAAGAGCGGGCGGTGGCTACAGGCCGAGTCGCCGCTCGGGGAGGTTGCGCTCCGCGGAGCTTCAAGCTTTGGAGACGGAGTGCAAAACCGTCGAGCGTCCCAAGTGGACCGCGGCAGGCGTCCTGGCTCCGGTCGCGTCGAGGCGCTCCGGTGGTTTTTCCTGGGGAATTCCAAAGTGGTCAGTTTCTATTAGTTTAATTTTTACCGCTCGTTTACGTCAAAACGTTTAAAATAAAAATGTCCGTCACAGTAACCAGAATAGTCTTTGGGAGCAAATACTGCCCGTCGTCCGCTCTAGCTATTGCTTCCCGCTTTGCAGACAGTACTTACTCCCCATTGATGTAATCAAAGGGCAAGCAGCAGAATATCAACAACAGAGCACTAACTGGAAGTAATAGCTGTAGCGAAACAACTCTAACAGGAAAAGAAAAAAATCACGCGTCCTAGTTAATCCACTTCGTGGTAAAGTCACAAAATATTAGAGCGCGCCTAAAGAGAAGAAATATTACCTAGGGTTGAGTAATGACTAAATTTAGTGGCAGATGTTACTTAATGAACCGGGCAGTAATGATTCCCGGTCCGTATTGCAATTCAAAAAATGAATAGTTTAGAGACCCTCTTGAAGTGATAAAGACAGAAAACTAATTGGGAGTCGTTAACAGCTCCATTTAAACATAACCACTGCTAAACCAATTGAACTGGAAACTAATTGGGAGGCTCTAACGCTTAAACGATCACACCGCTGTAAGCAAGCTGGGAGGCAACAGTGACTCCTGCTTAGAACCAAAAGAGTAATCGAAGCTTTAGATCTTTAGATAAAGAGAAATAAAAAAAGGAATCGTTCAATAACGGCTACGTTTAAACGTAGGTACTAAAAGAATTCCCGGGCGGTGGTGAACTAACATAACGCTAAAAGATTTAGATTTAAAATAAAAGGAAGATTAGAAAACCAACAGGGAGTCACGACTGCCAAAATTTAAACATAGCCGTTGGGGGGGGAGGAGGGGACGGGTACCAATTCCTTCCAAGTAGAGCTAAAAGAAAAAACCGACGCCCATTAAATCCGACGAACAAAAACTTAGATTTCATTTTAGAAACAGATCGAACGCTAACTGGGCATCATGAATGCCCGTTTAACAATACTAGCCATCTTAAACTGATGCATTAAAGATACCCCCGCAGCACCATCAGGTGAAAATTTTCTCCTTGGGAAGCAGAAATAGAATACCAATTGGGAGCAGTTTAGGGTAACGGTCGTCGTGAACGTACCCCTAATTCGAGTCCTAATTCACAATCCGAAACCGTGATTTCCAACGGTAATGAACCTTTTCCTCTTGTGTCAGTCGGGTGCCTGCGCTTTGCTCCTGCTCCCTTCAGCAGCGGTACACGGAGCGCTCGCCGGCTGTGAGCCGTTCGTTCACCGGCTTTTTGTACCAGTCAACTCTTCAATCGGGCCGTTTAAATAACAGACTATTCTCTCAAATTCCAGCTCAAACGCGTGGCACGAATTAACGGCGCCCGAGGACCACGCCATTTACTAGTGCCGCCCCGGAGCTGAGCCTGCTTATTGTGAGGCTCTTCTCGCAAGAGCCCCTCACGCACGCACGCCCGCACGCCCGCACGCCCGCAGGTCCCGTCACCGGTGCTCCGCGCCGGCCTAACCGCGGACCGGCAGGGCGGGCGGAGAAACTGCCCGGAAGCCGTGGAGAGCGAGACGGATTCGAGAGCGAGACGGATTCAACAGCGATTCCTGCCGAAACACGCAAGGAACGCAGCTCTGCACGGCGGGGCGGCGGCCTGTCCCCTCCTGCCCGCGCGGCCCCATCCCCGCCGCGGGCAGCCTTAGCCTTCAGAAGATGGCGGCGCCATACCCCCCCCCCCCCCCCCCCGCCCCCCTCCAAGCACCGGCCGCAGCTCCGGAGAGAAACGACGCGGATGCGGCCCCGAGACAGCGGCGCCGCCACCGCGGCCGCCGTCGGCACTCGTTTCGCGGGGGACTCACCGGCTCCTCCGGGGCTCCGGCAGGCTCCCGCCGCTTCCCCGCGGTCCTCCATGATGCCGGAAGTGCCCCTCAGTCCTCCGAACTTGCGCTCTATGGGCCCGCAGTCCTCCAGGATGCCCAAGTGCCGGTTCGGTGCGGGGGGCCCTGGAGTAGATGAGCCCCGGGCTCTGCCCAGGGAGCTCCTTCTGGGCGAGAGCTGTGGGACTGGGCAGGGTCCAGCGGCACCCACAGGAGAGAGTGCCCTGGGCTGCAGCTTGGGTTTTGGTGGGGTTTTTTTGGTTTGGTTTTTTTTTTTTTTTTTACGTCGGCAGTTTCCTACGGGGTGTTCAGGGGTGACAGGAGGGTTTTAAAACACACAGCCTTTTTTTAACTGATAGTTTTGGTGCTGTTTTGTTCTAGGTGCACTGGATTCTCCCAGAATTCTGAACTTCCTGCAGGATGGCAACTTGTTTTTTGCGAGGAGTGTTTGTGACCGCATTTCCCTTCCTCGGACTTGAAGGTGAGAATATCGAGCAGCCGTGAGGATGCGCACCACGTCCGCACCTGTCTATGCCCCCCCATCCCTCCGTCCGTGGCTGCAGGTGGGATTTTTCCCATGCCACCCCCAACTCGGTGGCCTTGCCAAGGGTGGGTGTGCCTGGCCCTACTTCTCGTGTCCCTGCCTCCAATGGGTGTGCTTTGCCTGCTTTGTGTTCCCTCTTTATGGGTGTGCATAGCTCACACTGTTGTCCTCGCCCTGTGCTTCTGCCTTGCACCTGCCTCCCATGGGCATGCATTGTCCCCCCCTTGTCTCTGCTCCATGCAGCTGCCTTGCCCCCACCTCTCCAAGTATTGCTGCTCCAGGTTTACAGCACGAATAAACTGTTAGCATTCCGAACTTTGCTCTGGCACTTCCTTGGGCCCCAAATCCCTAAGACTACCGCAAAATGCCATCACCAGTAGATGTCAGGGGGAATGAGGGGCACCCAGCAGGGACACCCTGAAGTCTCATGGTTTCCATCAGGCTTTCCCAAGGGCAGAGGTGGGTGGGAGAGTGGAAAAGCAGCATTACTTTTTACGTTTTCTTCCTACATCTCCCTCTTCTGAGCTCCTTGTCCCTGGGTGTTTGTTCTTGCCTGTGGCCCCTGTTCCTGATGGGCTCCAGGTGTGGCCAGTGGGGCTAATGGCATGACTGGCCCTGCTGTGGACTATAAAGGGGCTGCCTGAGGGAGCTGGTAAAGGGGAACTGGCTGAGGAGGAGCTGGAGGTGCCTCCAGCATGGAATGGCTGGTCCCTGTGGTGAAGAAGGGTTCCTCTGAGCTGTCCGTGATGGAGCAGACCACCAGCATGTGTTGCCAAGAGCTTGGTGCCTGCATCGGCTGTGTGTGAGCCGCTGGCCAGCCTGGCAGTGGAGGGGAGTTGAGAGAAAAGTGTTGGGGCACTGAAGGTCTGAGCCGGTGCTGGGAGCTGGGGTGAGTCACATGTTCTCCCATGCACATCCTGGTCCATCTCTGCTGCCCTGCCTGTCGCTCCTTCCGCTGCCTGGGAAAGGGCTGCCCAGGGATGGGGAGGGCCAACGATGGCTTTCTGTCCTGGCCACTTTGCTGTGGAAGCCTGCCAGGCACCCTGCTGCCATTCCGATGGCACTGGGGCTTCCCCTCAAGCCAGGGGGAGGTGGCAGGGCTGGAAGAAAGTGGAGGCTGAGATGGGGTGCGAAGTCAGGGAAAATGTGGAAATCAAGAGTGGGTGGAAATGGTGTCACTTTTTACATTGTCTTTGTAAGGCTCCCTCTTTTTGTCTTCCTGACCCTATGTGTTAGTTCTTGCCTCTGTTTCTTTTCCCCTATTGCTTTACAATATTTGCCTATCCCTCGTCTTGTCCTTGCCTTGTGGTCCTGCTGGTGCCTTTGGACTCTTTCTCCTGCTCCTCCTCTCTCTTATGTATTCCTCCACCTCTCCCTGGGTTTTTTGCTCAGTGTCCCAGTACTCCTCTCTCTATGCTACTGTCCTGCTCCCTGTCCCTCCCCTGTTTGCAGCATCCCGTTTACTGGCTGCCTGTCCCCCACCTCTTCTCTATCTTCCTCCTGTTTTTTCCCTTCTCTCCTGCTGTCCTGCTGCGTTTGAGCACTGAGCCTTGTAGCCAGCTCAGTGCCAGGATTTGTTCTGGGCAGAGGTGAGTAAACTTTTCCTGCCTCCTCTGTGCCCCTGGATGGTATTCAAGCCCCTGGGTGCAGAGCTCGTGGCTGTGAGCAGGTGCCAGGGAGGGGGCCATGTGCTGTGGGGATTTGGCCAGGCCCCTGTTCCTGACAGGCTCCAGCTGGGGCAGGTGTGGCCAGTGAGGCTAATGATGGGGCTGGCCCTGCTTTGGGCTAGGAAGGGGGCTGCCTGGGCATGCCTGCCTGCAGGAGGTGGCTGAGGAGTCAAACCAAGGGGCTTCCACAGGCAGCTGTCTCTAGCCGGTCCCTGTGGCAAGGAAGGATCCCTCCCAGCCGTCCCCAACAGAGCACGCCACCAGCACACGACACCAGGACCCTGGCGGCTCTGTTGGCCACACGTGTGAGCTGCTGCATGTCCAGGAAACCTCGTGAGAGAAGTGCATTGAGTCACGCACCACTTACTCCTAAGGTCAGGCAGCTGGCACTGTGGAGGAGGAAGGGGCAGAAGCAGAGAGAAAAGCCTCGGGGCGGTGAAGGTCTGCCGTTGGCACCAGGAGCCACGTGTCCCCTCGTGTGTGTCCGGGCCCATCCCTGCCCTGGTTCTGCAGGTCTCTGCCTGCCTCCTTGCCTGTCCCTGCTTCTGTCTGCCTTTCAGGCTGTCTAGTTCCCCAAAGCTTTTTGCTCTTCTGCTAGCATTGCCCTGTAAAGTATCACCTTCTACCTTTCCTTTCTATGTCTCTTCCTTTCTGGCACCCCACCAGCTCTGATTTCATTCTTCCTCGTTGCTTGTGACAATGGCATTTCTAGGTCTCCCTCTCTCGGTGTCTCCGTTTATTCAGTTCCCTGTGATTGTGGGAAGGGTGGTGGTCGGGGTCTGGGTCTCTGCTCAGGGAGCTCATTCTGCTCTGAGGTTGCTGTGGTGTGGGTGCTCTGTTGGTGCTATCAGCGGTGGCAGTTTGGGAGCTGGCTGGGCTGTGTGGGTATTGCGGTTTGGACACGGAGAGAAGCAGAAGCATCTGAGGTAAGAGTTGTGGGACTGGGCAAGGTCCAGCAGCACATAGAGAGTGCCATTGGATGCCGGTTTGTTGGTTTTGATGTCAGCAATTTTATACTGAGTGTTCAGGGGTGGCAAGATACTTTAAAAACACAGAATTTTTTTTAACTGAATTTTTTTTGTTCTAGCTGCACTGGATTTTCCTGGAACTCTGGACTTCATGCAGGATGTAACCTTGTTTTTTTCCCTAGTTTGGCTGACAGCTTTTCCCTTAATAGGACTGAAGGTGAGATTATTAGGTATTAGAATGTGCAACATGTATGCACCTGTATATGCCACTCCCTATCCACCTGTCCATGCCTCATTCAGAAGATGGCGGCGCCATACCCCCCCCCCCCCCCCCCCGCCCCCTCCAAGCACCGTCCGCAGCTCCGGAGAGAAATGACGCGGATGCGGCCCCGAGACGGCGGTGCCGCCACCGCGGCCGCCGTCGGCACTCGTTTCGCGGGGGACTCACCGGCTCCTCCAGGGCTCCGGCAGGCTCCCGCCGCTTCCCCGCGGTCCTCCATGATGCCGGAAGTGCCCCTCAGTCCTCCGAACTTGCGCTCTATGGGCCCGCAGTCCTCCAGGATGCCCAAGTGCCGGTTCGGTGCGGGGGGCCCTGGAGTAGATGAGCCCCGGGCTCTGCCCAGGGAGCTCCTTCTGGGCAAGGCGAGAGCTGTGGGACTGGGCAGGGTCCAGCGGCATCCACAGGAGAGAGCGCCCTGGGATGCAGCTTGGGTTTTGGGTGTGTGTTGTTTTTTGTTTTTTTTTTTTTTTTTTTTTTTTTTTTTTTTTTTTTTTTTACGTCGGCAGTTTCCTAGGGGGTGTTCAGGGGTGACAGGAGGGTTTTAAAACACATAGCCTTTTTTTTAACTGATAGTTTTGGTGCTGTTTTGTTCTAGGTGCACTGGTTTTTCCCGGAATTCTGAACTTCCTGCAGGATGGCAACTTGGTTTTTGTGAGGAGTGTTTGTGACCGCATTTCCCTTCCTGGGACTTGAAGGTGAGACTATCGAGCAGCCGTGAGGATGCGCACCACGTCTGCACCTGTCTATGCCCCCCCATCCCTCCGTCTTGCGGCTATACGTCGGGTCATCTTCTGAGCTATACGTCGGGACGTCTGTTGGTCTCTACGTCGGAACGTATGTTGGTTTCTACGTCTGGCTTGACGTTAATTTCAGCTCTACTTCGGAATGTCTTTTGGGATATACGTCGGGACGTGTGTTGGGCTCTATGTCGGGACATCTCTCGGGCTCTACGTCAGGACGTCTTTTAGGCTCTAAGTCCGGCTGTAGCTCACTTTTGGCTCTACGTCGGAACGTCTGTTGGTCTCTACTTCGATATGTCTGGCTTGAGCTCGCTTTCGGCTCTATGTCGGGACGTATGTTGAGTTCTACAACTGGACATGTGTTGGGCTCTGCGTCGGGACGTCTGTTAGGCTCTATGTCGGGACATCTCTTGGGCTCTACGTCGGGACATCTGTTGGGATCAACGTCGGGACGTTTGTTGGGTTGTAGGTCGGGAAGTCTGGCTTGAGCTTGCTTTCGCCTCTAAGTCGGGACGTCTGTTGGGCTCTACATCTGGTTTAGCTTACTTTCAGCTCTGCGTCGGGACGTGCGTTGGGCTCTGCGTCGGGACGTGCGTTGGGCTCTGCGTCGGGACGTGCGTTGGGCTCTGCGTCGGGACGTGCGTTGGGCTCTGCGTCGGGACGTGCGTTGGGCTCTGCGTCGGGACGTGCGTTGGGCTCTGCGTCGGGACGTGCGTTGGGCTCTGCGTCGGGACGTGCGTTGGGCTCTGCGTCGGGATTTAGCTTACTTTCAGCTCTACGTCGGGACGTGCGTTGGGCTCTGCGTCGGGATTTAGCTTACTTTCAGCTCTACGTCGGGACGTGCGTTGGGCTCTAATTTTATTGTTAGCTCACTTTCAGCTCTACTTCGGAACTTCTCTTGGCCTCTGCGTCGGGACGTCTGTTGGGCTCTACATCTGGTTTAGCTTACTTTCAGCTCTGCGTCGGGACGTGCCTTGGGCTCTGCGTCGGGACGTGCCTTGGGCTCTGCGTCGGGACGTGCCTTGGGCTCTGCGTCGGGACGTGCCTTGGGCTCTGCGTCGGGACGTGCCTTGGGCTCTGCGTCGGGACGTGCCTTGGGCTCTGCGTCGGGACGTGCCTTGGGCTCTGCGTCGGGACGTGCCTTGGGCTCTGCGTCGGGACGTGCCTTGGGCTCTGCGTCGGGACGTGCCTTGGGCTCTGCGTCGGGACGTGCCTTGGGCTCTGCGTCGGGACGTGCCTTGGGCTCTGCGTCGGGACGTGCCTTGGGCTCTGCGTCGGGACGTGCCTTGGGCTCTGCGTCGGGACGTGCCTTGGGCTCTAATTTTATTGTTAGCTCACTTTCAGCTCTACTTCGGAACTTCTCTTGGCCTCTGCGTCGGGACGTCTGTTGGGCTCTACATCTGGTTTAGCTTACTTTCAGCTCTGCGTCGGGACGTGCGTTGGGCTCTGCGTCGGGACGTGCGTTGGGCTCTGCGTCGGGACGTGCGTTGGGCTCTGCGTCGGGACGTGCGTTGGGCTCTGCGTCGGGACGTGCGTTGGGCTCTGCGTCGGGACGTGCGTTGGGCTCTGCGTCGGGACGTGCGTTGGGCTCTGCGTCGGGACGTGCGTTGGGCTCTGCGTCGGGACGTGCGTTGGGCTCTGCGTCGGGACGTGCGTTGGGCTCTGCGTCGGGACGTGCGTTGGGCTCTGCGTCGGGACGTGCGTTGGGCTCTGCGTCGGGACGTGCGTTGGGCTCTGCGTCGGGACGTGCGTTGGGCTCTAATTTTATTGTTAGCTCACTTTCAGCTCTACTTCGGAACTTCTCTTGGGCTCTGCGTCGGGACGTGCGTTGGGCTCTGCGTCGGGACGTGCGTTGGGCTCTGCGTCGGGACGTGCGTTGGGCTCTGCGTCGGGACGTGCGTTGGGCTCTAATTTTATTGTTAGCTCACTTTCAGCTCTACTTCGGAACTTCTCTTGGGCTCTGCGTCGGGACGTGCGTTGGGCTCTGCGTCGGGACGTGCGTTGGGCTCTGCGTCGGGACGTGCGTTGGGCTCTGCGTCGGGACGTGCGTTGGGCTCTGCGTCGGGACGTGCGTTGGGCTCTGCGTCGGGACGTGCGTTGGGCTCTGCGTCGGGACGTGCGTTGGGCTCTGCGTCGGGACGTGCGTCGGGATTTAGCTTACTTTCAGCTCTACGTCGGGACGTGCGTTGGGCTCTAATTTTATTGTTAGCTCACTTTCAGCTCTACTTCGGAACTTCTCTTGGGCTCTGCGTCGGGACGTGCGTTGGGCTCTGCGTCGGGACGTGCGTTGGGCTCTGCGTCGGGACGTGCGTTGGGCTCTGCGTCGGGACGTGCGTTGGGCTCTGCGTCGGGACGTGCGTTGGGCTCTGCGTCGGGACGTGCGTTGGGCTCTGCGTCGGGACGTGCGTTGGGCTCTGCGTCGGGACGTGCGTTGGGCTCTGCGTCGGGACGTGCGTTGGGCTCTGCGTCGGGATTTAGCTTACTTTCGGCTCTGCGTCGGGATTTAGCTTACTTTCGGCTCTGCGTCGGGATTTAGCTTACTTTCGGCTCTGCGTCGGGATTTAGCTTACTTTCGGCTCTGCGTCGGGACGTGCGTTGGGCTCTAATTTTATTGTTAGCTCACTTTCAGCTCTACTTCGGAACTTCTCTTGGGCTCTGCGTCGGGACGTGCGTCGGGGCTCTGCGTCGGGACGTGCGTCGGGGCTCTGCGTCGGGACGTGCGTCGGGGCTCTGCGTCGGGACGTGCGTCGGGGCTCTGCGTCGGGACGTGCGTCGGGGCTCTGCGTCGGGGCTCTGCGTCGGGACGTGCGTCGGGGCTCTGCGTCGGGGCTCTGCGTCGGGACGTGCGTCGGGGCTCTGCGTCGGGACGTGCGTCGGGGCTCTGCGTCGGGACGTGCGTCGGGGCTCTGCGTCGGGACGTGCGTCGGGGCTCTGCGTCGGGACGTGCGTCGGGGCTCTGCGTCGGGACGTGCGTCGGGGCTCGCGTCGGGGCTCTGCGTCGGGATTTAGCTTACTTTCGGCTCTGCGTCGGGACGCGCGTTGGGCTCTGCGTCGGGATTTAGCTTACTTTCGGCTCTGCGTCGGGACGCGCGTTGGGCTCTGCGTCGGGATTTAGCTTACTTTCGGCTCTGCGTCGGGACGCGCGTTGGGCTCTGCGTCGGGATTTAGCTTACTTTCGGCTCTGCGTCGGGACGCGCGTTGGGCGCTGCGTCGGGACGCGCGTTGGGCGCTGCGTCGGGACGCGCGTTGGGCGCTGCGTCGGGACGCGCGTTGGGCGCTGCGTCGGGACGCGCGTTGGGCGCTGCGTCGGGACGCGCGTTGGGCGCTACGTCGGGATTTAGCTTCCTTTCAGCTCTACGTCGGGACGCGCGTTGGGCTCTACGTCGGGACGCGCGTTGGGCTCTACGTCGGGACGCGCGTTGGGCTCTACGTCGGGACGCGCGTTGGGCTCTACGTCGGGACGCGCGTTGGGCTCTGCGTCGGGATTTAGCTTACTTTCGGCTCTGCGTCGGGACGCGCGTTGGGCTCTGCGTCGGGATTTAGCTTACTTTCGGCTCTGCGTCGGGACGCGCGTTGGGCTCTGCGTCGGGACGCGCGTTGGGCTCTGCGTCGGGACGCGCGTTGGGCTCTGCGTCGGGACGCGCGTTGGGCTCTGCGTCGGGACGCGCGTTGGGCTCTGCGTCTGTAGTTAGCTAACTTTGGGCTCTGCGTCGGGACGCGCGTTGGGCTCTGCGTCTGTAGTTAGCTAACTTTGGGCTCTGCGTCGGGACGCGCGTTGGGCTCTGCGTCTGTAGTTAGCTAACTTTGGGCTCTGCGTCGGGACGCGCGTTGGGCTCTGCGTCTGTAGTTAGCTAACTTTGGGCTCTGCGTCGGGACGCGCGTTGGGCTCTGCGTCTGTAGTTAGCTAACTTTCGGCTCTGCGTCGGGACGTGCGTTGGGCGCTACGTCGGGACGTGCGTTGGGCGCTACGTCGGGACGTGCGTTGGGCGCTACGTCGGGACGTGCGTTGGGCGCTACGTCGGGATTTAGCTTACTTTCAGCTCTACGTCGGGACGTGCGTTGGGCTCTGCGTCGGGACGTGCGTTGGGCTCTGCGTCGGGACGTGCGTTGGGCTCTGCGTCGGGACGTGCGTTGGGCTCTGCGTCGGGACGTGCGTTGGGCTCTGCGTCGGGACGTGCGTTGGGCTCTGCGTCGGGATTTAGCTTACTTTCGGCTCTGCGTCGGGATTTAGCTTACTTTCGGCTCTGCGTCGGGATTTAGCTTACTTTCGGCTCTGCGTCGGGATTTAGCTTACTTTCGGCTCTGCGTCGGGATTTAGCTTACTTTCGGCTCTGCGTCGGGATTTAGCTTACTTTCGGCTCTGCGTCGGGACGTGCGTTGGGCTCTAATTTTATTGTTAGCTCACTTTCAGCTCTACTTCGGAACTTCTCTTGGCCTCTGCGTCGGGACGTGCGTCGGGGCTCTGCGTCGGGACGTGCGTCGGGGCTCTGCGTCGGGACGTGCGTCGGGGCTCTGCGTCGGGACGTGCGTCGGGGCTCTGCGTCGGGACGTGCGTCGGGGCTCTGCGTCGGGGCTCTGCGTCGGGACGTGCGTCGGGGCTCTGCGTCGGGACGTGCGTCGGGGCTCTGCGTCGGGACGTGCGTCGGGGCTCGCGTCGGGGCTCTGCGTCGGGATTTAGCTTACTTTCGGCTCTGCGTCGGGACGCGCGTTGGGCTCTGCGTCGGGATTTAGCTTACTTTCGGCTCTGCGTCGGGACGCGCGTTGGGCTCTGCGTCGGGATTTAGCTTACTTTCGGCTCTGCGTCGGGACGCGCGTTGGGCTCTGCGTCGGGATTTAGCTTACTTTCGGCTCTGCGTCGGGACGCGCGTTGGGCGCTGCGTCGGGACGCGCGTTGGGCGCTGCGTCGGGACGCGCGTTGGGCGCTGCGTCGGGACGCGCGTTGGGCGCTGCGTCGGGATTTAGCTTCCTTTCAGCTCTACGTCGGGACGCGCGTTGGGCGCTACGTCGGGATTTAGCTTACTTTCGGCTCTACGTCGGGATTTAGCTTACTTTCGGCTCTACGTCGGGATTTAGCTTACTTTCGGCTCTACGTCGGGATTTAGCTTACTTTCGGCTCTACGTCGGGATTTAGCTTACTTTCGGCTCTACGTCGGGATTTAGCTTACTTTCGGCTCTACGTCGGGATTTAGCTTACTTTCGGCTCTACGTCGGGATTTAGCTTACTTTCGGCTCTACGTCGGGATTTAGCTTACTTTCGGCTCTACGTCGGGATTTAGCTTACTTTCGGCTCTACGTCGGGATTTAGCTTACTTTCGGCTCTACGTCGGGATTTAGCTTACTTTCGGCTCTACGTCGGGACGCGCGTTGGGCTCTACGTCGGGACGCGCGTTGGGCTCTACGTCGGGACGCGCGTTGGGCTCTACGTCGGGACGCGCGTTGGGCTCTACGTCGGGACGCGCGTTGGGCTCTACGTCGGGACGCGCGTTGGGCTCTACGTCGGGACGCGCGTTGGGCTCTACGTCGGGACGCGCGTTGGGCTCTACGTCGGGACGCGCGTTGGGCTCTACGTCGGGACGCGCGTTGGGCTCTACGTCGGGACGCGCGTTGGGCTCTACGTCGGGACGCGCGTTGGGCTCTACGTCGGGACGCGCGTTGGGCTCTACGTCGGGACGCGCGTTGGGCTCTACGTCGGGACGCGCGTTGGGCTCTACGTCTGTAGTTAGCTAACTTTCAGCTCTACGTCGGGACGCGCGTTGGGCTCTACGTCTGTAGTTAGCTAACTTTCAGCTCTACGTCGGGACCCGCGTTGGGCTCTACGTCTGTAGTTAGCTAACTTTCAGCTCTACGTCGGGACCCGCGTTGGGCTCTACGTCTGTAGTTAGCTAACTTTCAGCTCTACGTCGGGACCCGCGTTGGGCTCTACGTCTGTAGTTAGCTAACTTTCAGCTCTACGTCGGGACCCGCGTTGGGCTCTACGTCTGTAGTTAGCTAACTTTCAGCTCTACGTCGGGACCCGCGTTGGGCTCTACGTCGGGACGCGCGTTGGGCGCTACGTCGGGACGCGCGTTGGGCGCTACGTCGGGACGCGCGTTGGGCGCTACGTCGGGACGCGCGTTGGGCTCTACGTCGGGACGCGCGTTGGGCTCTACGTCGGGACGCGCGTTGGGCTCTACGTCGGGATTTAGCTTACTTTCAGCTCTACGTCGGGACGCGCGTTGGGCTCTACGACGGGATTTAGCTTACTTTCAGCTCTACGTCGGGACGCGCGTTGGGCTCTACGTCGGGACGCGCGTTGGGCTCTACGTCGGGACGCGCGTTGGGCTCTACGTCGGGACGCGCGTTGGGCTCTACGTCGGGACGCGCGTTGGGCTCTACGTCGGGACGCGCGTTGGGCTCTACGTCGGGACGCGCGTTGGGCTCTACGTCGGGATTTAGCTTACTTTCAGCTCTACGTCGGGACGCGCGTTGGGCTCTACGACGGGATTTAGCTTACTTTCAGCTCTACGTCGGGACGCGCGTTGGGCTCTACGTCGGGACGCGCGTTGGGCTCTACGTCGGGACGCGCGTTGGGCTCTACGTCGGGACGCGCGTTGGGCTCTACGTCGGGACGCGCGTTGGGCTCTACGTCGGGACGCGCGTTGGGCTCTACGTCGGGACGCGCGTTGGGCTCTACGTCGGGACGCGCGTTGGGCTCTACGTCGGGACGCGCGTTGGGCTCTACGTCGGGACGCGCGTTGGGCTCTACGTCGGGACGCGCGTTGGGCTCTACGTCGGGACGCGCGTTGGGCTCTACGTCGGGATTTGGCTTACTTTAAACTCTACGTCGGGACGTGCGTTGTCCTCTACGTCGGGACGTGCGTTGGCCTCTACGTCGGGATTTGGCTTACTTTCAGCTCTACGTCGGGACGTGCGTTGGCCTCTACGTCGGGACGTGCGTTGGCCTCTACGTCGGGACGTGCGTTGGCCTCTACGTCGGGACGTGCGTTGGGCTCTACGTCGGGACGTGCGTTGGGCTCTACGTGTGTAGTTAGCTAACCTTCAGCTCTACGTCGGGACGTGCGTTGGGCTCTACGTCGGGACGTGCGTTGGGCTCTACGTCGGGACGTGCGTTGGGCTCTACGTCGGGACGTGCGTTGGGCTCTACGTCGGGATTTAGCTTACTTTAAGCTCTACGTCGGGACGTGCGTTGGCCTCTACGTCGGGACGTGCGTTGGCCTCTACGTCGGGACGTGCGTTGGCCTCTACGTCGGGATTTGGCTTACTTTCAGCTCTACGTCGGGACGTGCGTTGGCCTCTACGTCGGGATTTGGCTTACTTTCAGCTCTACGTCGGGACGTGCGTTGGCCTCTACGTCGGGATTTGGCTTACTTTCAGCTCTACGTCGGGACGTGCGTTGGCCTCTACGTCGGGACGTGCGTTGGGCTCTACGTGTGTAGTTAGCTAACCTTCAGCTCTACGTCGGGACGCGCGTTGGGCTCTACGTCGGGACGCGCGTTGGGCTCTACGTCGGGACGCGCGTTGGGCTCTACGTCGGGACGCGCGTTGGGCTCTACGTCGGGACGCGCGTTGGGCTCTACGTCGGGACGCGCGTTGGGCTCTTCGTCGGGACGCGCGTTGGGCTCTTCGTCGGGACGCGCGTTGGGCTCTTCGTCGGGACGCGCGTTGGGCTCTACGTCTGTAGTTAGCCAACTTTCAGCTCTACGTCGGGACGTGCGTTGGGCTCTACGTCGGGACGTGCGTTGGGCTCTACGTCGGGACGTGCGTTGGGCTCTACGTCGGGACGTGCGTTGGGCTCTACGTCGGGACGTGCGTTGGCCTCTACGTCGGGATTTAGCTTACTTTCAGCTCTACGTCGGGACGTGCGTTGGCCTCTACGTCGGGATTTAGCTTACTTTCAGCTCTACGTCGGGACGTGCGTTGGGATTTACGTTGGGACGTGTGTTGAGCTCTACGTCTGTAGTTAGCTAACTTTGAGCTCTACGTCGGGACGTGCCTTGTGCTCTACGTCTGTAGTTAGCTAACTGTCAGCTCTACGTCGGGACGTGCGTTGGGCGCTACGTCGGGACGTGCGTTGGGCGCTACGTCGGGACGTGCGTTGGGCTCTACGTCGGGACGTGCGTTGGGCTCTACGTCGGGATTTAGCTTACTTTCAGCTCTACGTCGGGACGTGCGTTGGGCTCTGCGTCGGGACGTCCGTTGGGCTCTGCGTCGGGACATGCGTTGGGATCTACGTCGGGACGTGCGTTGGGCTCTACGTCGGGACGTGCGTTGGGCTCTACGTCGGGACGTGCGTTGGCCTCTACGTCGGGATTTAGCTTACTTTCAGCTCTACGTCGGGACGTGCGTTTTGCTCTACGTCTGTAGTTAGCTAACTTTCAGCTCTACGTCGGGACGTGCGTTGGGCGCTACGTCGGGACGTGCGTTGGGCGCTACGTCGGGACGTGAGTTGGGCGCTACGTCGGGACGTGCGTTGGGCTCTACGTCGGGACGTGCGTTGGCCTCTACGTCGGGATTTAGCTTACTTTCAGCTCCACGTCGGGACGCGCGTTGGGCTCTACGTCGGGACGCGCGTTGGGCTCTACGTCGGGACGCGCGTTGGGCTCTACGTCGGGACGCGCGTTGGGCTCTACGTCGGGACGCGCGTTGGGCTCTACGTCGGGACGCGCGTTGGGCTCTACGTCGGTATTTAGCTTACTTTCAGCTCTACGTCGGGACGCGCGTTGGGCTCTACGTCGGGACGCGCGTTGGGCTCTACGTCGGGACGTGCGTTGGGCTCTACGTCGGGACGTGCGTTGGGCTCTACGTCGGGACGAGCGTTGGGCTCTACGTCGGGACGAGCGTTGGGCTCTACGTCGGGACGAGCGTTGGGCTCTACGTCGGGACGTGCGTTGGGCTCTACGTCGGGACGTGCGTTGGGCTCTACGTCGGGACGTGCGTTGGCCTCTACGTCGGGATTTAGCTTACTTTCAGCTCCACGTCGGGACGCGCGTTGGGCTCTACGTCGGGACGCGCGTTGGGCTCTACGTCGGGACGCGCGTTGGGCTCTACGTCGGGACGCGCGTTGGGCTCTACGTCGGGATTTAGCTTACTTTCAGCTCCACGTCGGGACGTGCGTTGGGCTCTACGTCGGGACGTGCGTTGGGCTCTACGTTGGGACGTGCGTTGGGCTCTACGTTGGGACGTGCGTTGGGCTCTACGTCGGGACGTGCGTTGGCCTCTACGTCGGGATTTAGCTTACTTTCGGCTCTACGTCGGGATTTAGCTTACTTTCGGCTCTACGTCGGGATTTAGCTTACTTTCGGCTCTACGTCGGGATTTAGCTTACTTTCGGCTCTACGTCGGGATTTAGCTTACTTTCGGCTCTACGTCGGGATTTAGCTTACTTTCGGCTCTACGTCGGGATTTAGCTTACTTTCGGCTCTACGTCGGGACGCGCGTTGGGCTCTACGTCGGGACGCGCGTTGGGCTCTACGTCGGGACGCGCGTTGGGCTCTACGTCGGGACGCGCGTTGGGCTCTACGTCGGGACGCGCGTTGGGCTCTACGTCGGGACGCGCGTTGGGCTCTACGTCGGGACGCGCGTTGGGCTCTACGTCGGGACGCGCGTTGGGCTCTACGTCGGGACGCGCGTTGGGCTCTACGTCGGGACGCGCGTTGGGCTCTACGTCGGGACGCGCGTTGGGCTCTACGTCGGGACGCGCGTTGGGCTCTACGTCGGGACGCGCGTTGGGCTCTACGTCGGGACGCGCGTTGGGCTCTACGTCGGGACGCGCGTTGGGCTCTACGTCGGGACGCGCGTTGGGCTCTACGTCGGGACGCGCGTTGGGCTCTACGTCGGGACGCGCGTTGGGCTCTACGTCTGTAGTTAGCTAACTTTCAGCTCTACGTCGGGACCCGCGTTGGGCTCTACGTCTGTAGTTAGCTAACTTTGAGCTCTACGTCGGGACCCGCGTTGGGCTCTACGTCTGTAGTTAGCTAACTTTCAGCTCTACGTCGGGACCCGCGTTGGGCTCTACGTCTGTAGTTAGCTAACTTTCAGCTCTACGTCGGGACCCGCGTTGGGCTCTACGTCGGGACGCGCGTTGGGCGCTACGTCGGGACGCGCGTTGGGCGCTACGTCGGGACGCGCGTTGGGCGCTACGTCGGGACGCGCGTTGGGCGCTACGTCGGGACGCGCGTTGGGCGCTACGTCGGGACGCGCGTTGGGCTCTACGTCGGGACGCGCGTTGGGCTCTACGTCGGGATTTAGCTTACTTTCAGCTCTACGTCGGGACGCGCGTTGGGCTCTACGACGGGATTTAGCTTACTTTCAGCTCTACGTCGGGACGCGCGTTGGGCTCTACGTCGGGACGCGCGTTGGGCTCTACGTCGGGACGCGCGTTGGGCTCTACGTCGGGACGCGCGTTGGGCTCTACGTCGGGACGCGCGTTGGGCTCTACGTCGGGACGCGCGTTGGGCTCTACGTCGGGACGCGCGTTGGGCTCTACGTCGGGATTTAGCTTACTTTCAGCTCTACGTCGGGACGCGCGTTGGGCTCTACGACGGGATTTAGCTTACTTTCAGCTCTACGTCGGGACGCGCGTTGGGCTCTACGTCGGGACGCGCGTTGGGCTCTACGTCGGGACGCGCGTTGGGCTCTACGTCGGGACGCGCGTTGGGCTCTACGTCGGGACGCGCGTTGGGCTCTACGTCGGGACGCGCGTTGGGCTCTACGTCGGGACGCGCGTTGGGCTCTACGTCGGGACGCGCGTTGGGCTCTACGTCGGGATTTGGCTTACTTTAAACTCTACGTCGGGAAGTGCGTTGTCCTCTACGTCGGGACGTGCGTTGGCCTCTACGTCGGGATTTGGCTTACTTTCAGCTCTACGTCGGGACGTGCGTTGGCCTCTACGTCGGGACGTGCGTTGGCCTCTACGTCGGGACGTGCGTTGGGCTCTACGTCGGGACGTGCGTTGGGCTCTACGTGTGTAGTTAGCTAACCTTCAGCTCTACGTCGGGACGTGCGTTGGGCTCTACGTCGGGACGTGCGTTGGGCTCTACGTCGGGACGTGCGTTGGGCTCTACGTCGGGACGTGCGTTGGGCTCTACGTCGGGACGTGCGTTGGGCTCTACGTCGGGATTTAGCTTACTTTAAGCTCTACGTCGGGATTTAGCTTACTTTAAGCTCTACGTCGGGACGTGCGTTGGCCTCTACGTCGGGACGTGCGTTGGCCTCTACGTCGGGACGTGCGTTCGCCTCTACGTCGGGATTTGGCTTACTTTCAGCTCTACGTCGGGACGTGCGTTGGCCTCTACGTCGGGATTTGGCTTACTTTCAGCTCTACGTCGGGACGTGCGTTGGCCTCTACGTCGGGATTTGGCTTACTTTCAGCTCTACGTCGGGACGTGCGTTGGCCTCTACGTCGGGATTTGGCTTACTTTCAGCTCTACGTCGGGACGTGCGTTGGCCTCTACGTCGGGACGTGCGTTGGGCTCTACGTGTGTAGTTAGCTAACCTTCAGCTCTACGTCGGGACGCGCGTTGGGCTCTACGTCGGGACGCGCGTTGGGCTCTACGTCGGGACGCGCGTTGGGCTCTACGTCGGGACGCGCGTTGGGCTGTACGTCGGGACGCGCGTTGGGCTCTACGTCGGGACGCGCGTTGGGCTCTACGTCGGGACGCGCGTTGGGCTCTACGTCGGGACGCGCGTTGGGCTCTACGTCGGGACGCGCGTTGGGCTCTTCGTCGGGACGCGCGTTGGGCTCTTCGTCGGGACGCGCGTTGGGCTCTACGTCTGTAGTTAGCCAACTTTCAGCTCTACGTCGGGACGTGCGTTGGGCTCTACGTCGGGACGTGCGTTGGGCTCTACGTCGGGACGTGCGTTGGGCTCTACGTCGGGACGTGCGTTGGGCTCTACGTCGGGACGTGCGTTGGGCTCTACGTCGGGACGTGCGTTGGCCTCTACGTCGGGATTTAGCTTACTTTCAGCTCTACGTCGGGACGTGCGTTGGCCTCTACGTCGGGATTTAGCTTACTTTCAGCTCTACGTCGGGACGTGCGTTGGGATTTACGTTGGGACGTGTGTTGAGCTCTACGTCTGTAGTTAGCTAACTTTGAGCTCTACGTCGGGACGTGCCTTGTGCTCTACGTCTGTAGTTAGCTAACTGTCAGCTCTACGTCGGGACGTGCGTTGGGCGCTACGTCGGGACGTGCGTTGGGCGCTACGTCGGGACGTGCGTTGGGCTCTACGTCGGGACGTGCGTTGGGCTCTACGTCGGGATTTAGCTTACTTTCAGCTCTACGTCGGGACGTGCGTTGGGCTCTGCGTCGGGACGTCCGTTGGGCTCTGCGTCGGGACGTGCGTTGGGATCTACGTCGGGACGTGCGTTGGGCTCTACGTCGGGACGTGCGTTGGGCTCTACGTCGGGACGTGCGTTGGCCTCTACGTCGGGATTTAGCTTACTTTCAGCTCTACGTCGGGACGTGCGTTTTGCTCTACGTCTGTAGTTAGCTAACTTTCAGCTCTACGTCGGGACGTGCGTTGGGCGCTACGTCGGGACGTGCGTTGGGCGCTACGTCGGGACGTGAGTTGGGCGCTACGTCGGGACGTGCGTTGGGCTCTACGTCGGGACGTGCGTTGGCCTCTACGTCGGGATTTAGCTTACTTTCAGCTCCACGTCGGGACGCGCGTTGGGCTCTACGTCGGGACGCGCGTTGGGCTCTACGTCGGGACGCGCGTTGGGCTCTACGTCGGGACGCGCGTTGGGCTCTACGTCGGTATTTAGCTTACTTTCAGCTCTACGTCGGGACGCGCGTTGGGCTCTACGTCGGGACGCGCGTTGGGCTCTACGTCGGGACGCGCGTTGGGCTCTACGTCGGGACGTGCGTTGGGCTCTACGTCGGGACGTGCGTTGGGCTCTACGTCGGGACGAGCGTTGGGCTCTACGTCGGGACGAGCGTTGGGCTCTACGTCGGGACGAGCGTTGGGCTCTACGTCGGGACGTGCGTTGGGCTCTACGTCGGGACGTGCGTTGGGCTCTACGTCGGGACGTGCGTTGGGCTCTACGTCGTGATTTAGCTTACTTTCAGCTCCACGTCGGGACGCGCGTTGGGCTCTACGTCGGGACGCGCGTTGGGCTCTACGTCGGGACGCGCGTTGGGCTCTACGTCGGGACGCGCGTTGGGCTCTACGTCGGGATTTAGCTTACTTTCAGCTCCACGTCGGGACGTGCGTTGGGCTCTACGTCGGGACGTGCGTTGGGCTCTACGTCGGGACGTGCGTTGGGCTCTACGTCGGGACGTGCGTTGGGCTCTACGTCGGGACGTGCGTTGGGCTCTACGTCGGGACGTGCGTTGGCCTCTACGTCGGGATTTAGCTTACTTTCAGCTCCACGTCGGGACGTGCGTTGGGCGCTACGTCGGGACGTGCGTTGGGCGCTACGTCGGGACGTGCGTTGGGCTCTACGTCGGGACGTGCGTTGGGCTCTACGTTGGGATTTAGCTTATTTTCAGCTCTACGTCGGGACGTGCGTTGGGCTCTACGTTGGGATTTAGCTTATTTTCAGCTCTACGTCGGGACGTGCGTTGGGCTCTACGTCGGGACGTGCGTTGGGCTCTACGTCGGGACGTGCGTTGGGCTCTACGTCTGTAGTTAGCTAACTTTCAGCTCTACGTCGGGACGTGCGTTGGCCGCTACGTCGGGACGTGCGTTGGCCGCTACGTCGGGACGTGCGTTGGGCTCTGCGTCGGGACGTGCGTTGGGCTCTGCGTCGGGACGTGCGTTGGCCTCTACGTCGGGACGTGCGTTGGCCTCTACGTCGGGACGTGCGTTGGCCTCTACGTCGGGATTTAGCTTACTTTCAGCTCTACATCGGGACGTGCGTTGGCCTCTACGTCGGGATTTAGCTTACTTTCAGCTCTACGTCGGGACGTGCGTTGGCCTCTACGTCGGGATTTAGCTTACTTTCAGCTCTACGTCGGGACGTGCGTTGGCCTCTACGTCGGGATTTAGCTTACTTTCAGCTCTACGTCGGGACGTGCGTTGGCCTCTACGTCGGGACGTGCGTTGGCCTCTACGTCGGGACGTGCGTTGGCCTCTACGTCGGGACGTGCGTTGGCCTCTACGTCGGGACGTGCGTTGGCCTCTACGTCGGGATTTAGCTTACTTTCAGCTCTACGTCGGGACGTGCGTTGTGCTCTACGTCTGTAGTTAGATAACTTTCAGCTCTACGTCGGGACGTGCGTTGGGCGCTACGTCGGGACGTGCGTTGGGCTCTACGTCGGGACGTGCGTTGGGCTCTACGTCGGGACGTGCGTTGGGCTCTACGTCGGGACGTGCGTTGGGCTCTACGTCGGGATTTAGCTTACTTTCAGCTCTACGTCGGGACGTGCGTTGGCCTCTACGTCGGGACGTGCGTTGGCCTCTACGTCGGGACGGGCGTTGGCCTCTACGTCGGGACGGGCGTTGGCCTCTACGTCGGGACGGGCGTTGGCCTCTACGTCGGGACGGGCGTTGGGCGCTACGTCGGGACGGGCGTTGGGCGCTACGTCGGGACGTGCGTTGGGCGCTACGTCGGGACGTGCGTTGGCCTCTACGTCGGGATTTAGCTTACTTTCAGCTCCACGTCGGGACGCGCGTTGGGCTCTACGTCGGGACGCGCGTTGGGCTCTACGTCGGGACGCGCGTTGGGCTCTACGTCGGGACGCGCGTTGGGCTCTACGTCGGGACGCGCGTTGGGCTCTACGTCGGGACGCGCGTTGGGCTCTACGTCGGGATTTAGCTTACTTTCAGCTCTACGTCGGGACGCGCGTTGGGCTCTACGTCGGGACGCGCGTTGGGCTCTACGTCGGGACGCGCGTTGGGCTCTACGTCGGGACGCGCGTTGGGCTCTACGTCGGGACGCGCGTTGGGCTCTACGTCGGGACGCGCGTTGGGCTCTACGTCGGGATTTAGCTTAATTTCAGCTCCACGTCGGGACGCGCGTGGGGCTCTACGTCGGGATTTAGCTTAATTTCAGCTCCACGTCGGGACGCGCGTGGGGCTCTACGTCGGGACGCGCGTGGGGCTCTACGTCGGGACGCGCGTGGGGCTCTACGTCGGGACGCGCGTGGGGCTCTACGTCGGGACGCGCGTGGGGCTCTACGTCGGGACGCGCGTGGGGCTCTACGTCGGGACGCGCGTGGGGCTCTACGTCGGGACGCGCGTTGGGCTCTACGTCGGGACGCGCGTTGGGCTCTACGTCGGGACGCGCGTGGGGCTCTACGTCGGGATTTAGCTTACTTTCAGCTCTACGTCGGGACGTGCGTTGGACTCTACGTCGGGACGTGCGTTGGGCTCTACGTCGGGACGTGCGTTGGGCTCTACGTCGGGACGTGCGTTGGGCTCTACGTCGGGACGTGCGTTGGGGTCTACGTCGTGATTTAGCTTACTTTCAGCTCCACGTCGGGACGCGCGTTGGGCTCTACGTCGGGACGCGCGTTGGGCTCTACGTCGGGACGCGCGTTGGGCTCTACGTCGGGATTTAGCTTACTTTCAGCTCCACGTCGGGACGTGCGTTGGGCTCTACGTCGGGACGTGCGTTGGGCTCTACGTCGGGACGTGCGTTGGCCTCTACGTCGGGATTTAGCTTACTTTCAGCTCCACGTCGGGACGTGCGTTGGGCGCTACGTCGGGACGTGCGTTGGGCGCTACGTCGGGACGTGCGTTGGGCGCTACGTCGGGACGTGCGTTGGGCGCTACGTCGGGACGTGCGTTGGGCTCTACGTCGGGACGTGCGTTGGGCTCTACGTTGGGATTTAGCTTATTTTCAGCTCTACGTCGGGACGTGCGTTGGGCTCTACGTCGGGACGTGCGTTGGGCTCTACGTCGGGACGTGCGTTGGGCTCTACGTCTGTAGTTAGCTAACTTTCAGCTCTACGTCGGGACGTGCGTTGGCCGCTGCGTCGGGACGTGCGTTGGGCTCTGCGTCGGGACGTGCGTTGGGCTCTGCGTCGGGACGTGCGTTGGGCTCTGCGTCGGGACGTGCGTTGGCCTCTACGTCGGGACGTGCGTTGGCCTCTACGTCGGGACGTGCGTTGGCCTCTACGTCGGGATTTAGCTTACTTTCAGCTCTACGTCGGGACGTGCGTTGGCCTCTACGTCGGGATTTAGCTTACTTTCAGCTCTACGTCGGGACGTGCGTTGGCCTCTACGTCGGGATTTAGCTTACTTTCAGCTCTACGTCGGGACGTGCGTTGGCCTCTACGTCGGGACGTGCGTTGGCCTCTACGTCGGGACGTGCGTTGGCCTCTACGTCGGGACGTGCGTTGGCCTCTACGTCGGGACGTGCGTTGGCCTCTACGTCGGGATTTAGCTTACTTTCAGCTCTACGTCGGGACGTGCGTTGTGCTCTACGTCTGTAGTTAGATAACTTTCAGCTCTACGTCGGGACGTGCGTTGGGCGCTACGTCGGGACGTGCGTTGGGCTCTACGTCGGGACGTGCGTTGGGCTCTACGTCGGGACGTGCGTTGGGCTCTACGTCGGGACGTGCGTTGGGCTCTACGTCGGGACGTGCGTTGGGCTCTACGTCGGGATTTAGCTTACTTTCAGCTCTACGTCGGGACGTGCGTTGGCCTCTACGTCGGGACGTGCGTTGGCCTCTACGTCGGGACGCGCGTTGGCCTCTACGTCGGGACGTGCGTTGGCCTCTACGTCGGGACGTGCGTTGGCCTCTACGTCGGGATTTAGCTTACTTTCAGCTCTACGTCGGGACGCGCGTTGGGCTCTACGTCGGGACGCGCGTTGGGCTCTACGTCGGGACGCGCGTTGGGCTCTACGTCGGGACGCGCGTTGGGCTCTACGACGGGACGCGCGTTGGGCTCTACGTCGGGACGCGCGTTGGGCTCTACGTCTGTAGTTAGCTAACTATCAGCTCTACGTTGGGACGTGCGTTGGGCTCGACGTCGGGACGTGCGTTGGGCTCTACGTCGGGATTTAGCTTACTTTCAGCTCTACGTCGGGAAGTGCGTTGCGCTCTACGTCGGGACGTGCGTTGGGCTCTACGTCGGGACGTGCGTTGGGCTCTACGTCTGTAGTTAGCTTACTTTCAGCTCTACGTCGGGACGCGCGTTGGGCTCTACGTCGGGACGCGCGTTGGGCTCTACGTCGGGACGCGCGTTGGGCTCTACGTCGGGACGCGCGTTGGGCTCTACGTCGGGACGCGCGTTGGGCTCTACGTCTGTAGTTAGCTAACTATCAGCTCTACGTCGGGACGTGCGTTGGGCTCGACGTCGGGACGTGCGTTGGGCTCTACGTCGGGATTTAGCTTACTTTCAGCTCTACGTCGGGAAGTGCGTTGCGCTCTACGTCGGGACGTGCGTTGGGCTCTACGTCGGGACGTGCGTTGGGCTCTACGTCTGTAGTTAGCTTACTTTCAGCTCTACGTCGGGACGTGCGTTGGGCTCTACGTCTGTAGTTAGATAACTTTCAGCTCTACGTCGGGACGCGCATTGGGCTCTACGTCTGTAGTTAGCTAACTTTCAGCTCTACGTCGGGACGCGCGTTGGGCTCTACGTGGGGATGTGCGTTGGGCGCTACGTCGGGATTTAGCTTACTTTCAGCTCTACGTCGGGACGTGCGTTGGGCGCTACGTCGGGACGTGCGTTGGGCGCTACGTCGGGATTTAGCTTACTTTCGGCTCTACGTCGGGACATGCGTTGGGCTGTACGTCGGGACGTGCGTTGGGCTCTACGTCGGGACGTGCGTTGGGCTCTACGTCGGGACGTGCGTTGGGCTCTACGTCGGGATTTAGCTTACTTTCAGCTCTACGTCAGGACGTGCGTTGGGCGCTACGTCGGGACGTGCGTTGGGCGCTACGTCGGGACGTGCGTTGGGCGCTACGTCGGGACGTGCGTTGGGCTCTACGTCGGGACGTGCGTTGGGCTCTACGTCGGGACGTGCGTTGGGCTCTACGTCTGTAGTTAGCTAACTTTCAGCTCTACGTCGGGACGTGCGTTGGGCGCTACGTCGGGACGTGCGTTGGGCTCTACGTCTGTAGTTAGCTAACTTTCAGCTCTACTTCGGGACGTGCGTTGGGCTCTACGTCTGTAGTTAGCTAACTTTCAGCTCTACGTCGGGACGTGCGTTGGGCTCTACGTCGGGACGTGCGTTGGGCTCTACGTCGGGACGTGCGTTGGGCTCTACGTCGGGACGTGCGTTGGGCTCTACGTCGGGACGTGCGTTGGGCTCTACGTCGGGACGTGCGTTGGGCTCTACGTCGGGACGTGCGTTGGGCTCTACGTCGGCATTTAGCTAACTTTCAGCTCTACGTCGGGACGTGCGTTGGGCTCTACGTCGGGACGTGCGTTGGGCTCTACGTCGGGATTTAGCTTACTTTAAGCTCTACGTCGGGACGTGCGTTGGGCTCTACGTCGGGACGTGCGTTGGGCTCTACGTCGGGACGTGCGTTGGGCTCTACGTCGGGACGTGCGTTGGGCTCTACGTCGGGACGTGCGTTGGGCTCTACGTCGGGACGTGCGTTGGGCTCTACGTCTGTAGTTAGCTAACTTTCAGCTCTACGTCGGGACGTGCCTTGGGCGCTACGTCGGGACGTGCCTTGGGCGCTACGTCGGGACGTGCCTTGGGCGCTACGTCGGGACGTGCCTTGGGCGCTACGTCGGGACGTGCCTTGGGCGCTACGTCGGGATTTAGCTTACTTTCAGCTCTACGTCGGGACGTGCGTTGGGCTCTACGTCGGGACGTGCGTTGGGCTCTACGTCGGGACGTGCGTTGGGCTCTACGTCGGGACGTGCGTTGGGCTCTACGTCGGGACGTGCGTTGGGCTCTACGTCGGGACGTGCGTTGGGCTCTACGTCGGGATTTAGCTTACTTTAAGCTCTACGTCGGGACGTGCGTTGGCCTCTACGTCGGGACGTGCGTTGGCCTCTACGTCGGGACGTGCGTTGGCCTCTACGTCGGGACGTGCGTTGGCCTCTACGTCGGGACGTGCGTTGGCCTCTACGTCGGGACGTGCGTTGGCCTCTACGTCGGGACGTGCGTTGGCCTCTACGTCGGGACGTGCGTTGGCCTCTACGTCGGGACGTGCGTTGGCCTCTACGTCGGGACGTGCGTTGGCCTCTACGTCGGGATTTAGCTTACTTTCAGCTCTACGTCGGGACGCGCGTTGGCCTCTACGTCGGGACGCGCGTTGGCCTCTACGTCGGGACGCGCGTTGGCCTCTACGTCGGGACGCGCGTTGGCCTCTACGTCGGGACGCGCGTTGGCCTCTACGTCGGTACGCGCGTTTGCCTCTACGTCGGGATTTAGCTTACTTTCAGCTCTACGTCGGGACGTGAGTTGGCCTCTACGTCGGTACGTGCGTTTGCCTCTACGTCGGGATTTAGCTTACTTTCAGCTCTACGTCGGGACGTGCGTTGGGCTCTACGTTGGGATTTAGCTTACTTTCAGCTCTACGTCGGGACGTGCGGTGGGCTCTACGTCGGGACGTGCGGTGGGCTCTACGTCGGGACGTGCGGTGGGCTCTACGTCGGGACGTGCGTTGGGCTCTACGTCGGGACGTGCGTTGGGCTCTACGTCTGTAGTTAGCTAACCTTCAGCTCTACATCGGGACGTGCGTTGGGCTCTACGTCGGGATGTGCGTTGGGCTCTACGTCGGGACGTGCGTTGGGCTCTACGTCGGGTTTTAGCTTACTTTTAGCTCTACGTCGGGACGTGCGTTGGCCTCTACGTCGGGATTTAGCTTACTTTCAGCTCTTCGTCGGGACGTGCGTTGGGCTCTACGTCGGGACGTGCGTTGGGCTCTACGTCGGGACGTGTGTTGAGCTCTACGTCTGTAGTTAGCTAACTTTCAGCTCTACGTCGGTACGTGCGTTGAGCTCTACGTCTGTAGTTAGCTAACTTTCAGCTCTACGTCGGGACGTGCGTTGTGCTCTACGTCTGTAGTTAGCTAACTTTCAGCTCTACGTCGGGACGTGCGTTGGGCGCTACGTCGGGACGTGCGTTGGGCTCTACGTCGGGACGTGCGTTGGGCTCTACGTCGGGACGTGCGTTGGGCTCTACGTCGGGACGTGCGTTGGGCTCTACGTCGGGACGTGCGTTGGGCTCTACGTCGGGATTTAGCTTACTTTCAGCTCTACGTTGGGATTTAGCTTACTTTCAGCTCTACGTCGGGACGTGCGTTGGGCTCTACGTCGGGACGTACGTTGGGCTCTACGTCGGGACGTGCGTTGGGCTCTACGTCGGGACGTGCGTTGGGCTCTACGTCGGGACGTGCGTTGGGATCTACGTCGGGACGTGTGTTGAGCTCTACGTCTGTAGTTAGCTAACTTTCAGCTCTACGTCGGGACGTGCATTGGGCTCTACGTCTGTAGTTAGCTGAGTTTTAGGTCTACGTCGGGACGTGCGTTGTGCTCTACGTCTGTATTTAGCTAACTTTCAGCTCTACGTCGGGACGTGCGTTGGGCGCTACGTCGGGACTTGCGTTGGGCTCTACGTCGGGACGCGCGTTGGGCTGTACGTCTGTAGTTAGCTAACTTTCAGCTCTACGTCGGGACGCGCGTTGGGCTCTTCGTCTGTAGTTAGCTAACTTTCAGCTCTACGTCGGGACGTGCGTTGGGCTCGACGTCGGGACGTGCGTTGGGCTCTACGTCAAGAGGTGCGTTGGGCTCTACGTCGGGATTTAGCTTACTTTCAGCTCTACGTCGGAACGTGCGTTGGGCTCTACGACGGGACGTGCGTTGGGCTCTACGTCGGGACGTTCATTGGGCTCTAAGTCGGGACGTGCGTTGGCCTCTACGTCGGGATTTAGCTTACATTCAGCTCTACGTCGGGACGCGCGTTGGGCTCTACGACGGGACGCGCGTTGGGCTCTACGACGGGACGCGCGTTGGGCTCTACGTCGGGAGGCACTTCGGGCTCTACGTCGGGACGTGCGTTGGGCTCTACGTCGGGACGTGCGTTGGGCTCTACGTCTGTAGTTAGCTAACTTTCAGCTCTACGTCGGGACGTGCGTTGGGCGCTACGTCGGGACGTGCGTTGGGCGCTACGTCGGGACGTGCGTTGGGCGCTACGTCGGGACGTGCGTTGGGCGCTACGTCGGGACGTGCGTTGGGCGCTACGTCGGGACGTGCGTTGGGCTCTACGTCTGTAGTTAGCTAACCTTCAGCTCTACGTCGGGACGTGCGTTGGGCTCTACGTCGGGACGTGCGTTGGGCTCTACGTCGGGACGTGCGTTGGCCTCTACGTCGGGATTTAGCTTACTTTCAGCTCTACGTCGGGACGTGCGTTGGGCTCTACGTTGGGATTTAGCTTACTTTCAGCTCTACGTCGGGACGTGCGTTGGGCTCTACGTCGGGACGTGCGTTGGGCTCTACGTCGGGACGTGCGTTGGGCTCTACGTCGGGATTTAGCTTACTTTCAGCTCTACGTCGGGACGTGCGTTGGCCTCTACGTCGGGATTTAGCTTACTTTCAGCTCTACGTCGGGACGTGCGTTGGCCTCTACGTCGGGATTTAGCTTACTTTCAGCTCTACGTCGGGACGTGCGTTGGGCTCTACGTCGGGACGTGCGTTGGGCTCTACGTCGGGACGTGCGTTGGGCTCTATGTCGGGACGTGCGTTGGGCTCTACGTCGGGACGTGCGTTGGGCTCTACGTCGGGATTTAGCTTACTTTCAGCTCCACGTCGGGACGTGCGTTGGACTCTACGTCGGGATTTAGCTTACTTTCAGCTCCACGTCGGGACGTGCCTTGGGCTCTGCGTCGGGACGTGCGTTGGCCTCTGCGTCGGGATTTAGCTTACTTTCAGCTCTACGTCGGGACGTGCGTTGGCCTCTACGTCGGGACGTGCGTTGGCCTCTACGTCGGGACGTGCGTTGGCCTCTACGTCGGGACGTGCGTTGGGCTCTACGTCGGGACGTGCGATGGCCTCTACGTCGGGATTTAGCTTACACTCAGCTCTACGTCGGGACGTGCGTTGGCCTCTACGTCGGGATTTAGCTTACTTTGAGCTCTACGTCGGGACGTGCGTTGGGCTCTACGTCGGGACGTGCGTTGGGCTCTACGTCGGGACGTGCGTTGGGCTCTACGTCGGGACGTGCGTTGGGCTCTACGTCGGGACGTGCGTTGGGCTCTACGTCGGGACGTGCGTTGGGCTCTACGTCGGGATTTAGCTTACTTTCAGCTCTACGTCGGGACGTGCGTTGGGCTCTACGTCGGGACGTGCGTTGGGCTCTACGTCGGGACGTGCGTTGGGCTCTACGTCGGGACGTGCGTTGGGCTCTACGTCGGGACGTGCGTTGGGCTCTACGTCGGGATTTAGCTTACTTTGAGCTCTGCGTCGGGATTTAGCTTACTTTGAGCTCTACGTCGGGATTTAGCTTACTTTGAGCTCTACGTCGGGATTTAGCTTACTTTGAGCTCTACGTCGGGACGTGCGTTGGGCTCTACGTCGGGACGTGCGTTGGGCTCTACGTCGGGACGTGCGTTGGGCTCTACGTCGGGACGTGCGTTGGGCGCTACGTCGGGACGTGCGTTGGGCGCTACGTCGGGACGTGCGTTGGGCTCTACGTCGGGACGTGCGTTGGGCTCTACGTCGGGACGTGCGTTGGGCTCTACGTCGGGATTTAGCTTACTTTCAGCTCTACGTCGGGATTTAGCTTACTTTCAGCTCTACGTCGGGATTTAGCTTACTTTCAGCTCTACGTCGGGATTTAGCTTACTTTCAGCTCTACGTCGGGATTTAGCTTCCTTTGAGGTCTGCGTCGGGATTTAGCTTACTTTGAGCTCTACGTCGGGATTTAGCTTACTTTCAGCTCTACGTCGGGACGCGCGTTGGGCTCTACGTCGGGACGCGCGTTGGGCGCTACGTCGGGACGCGCGTTGGGCGCTACGTCGGGACGCGCGTTGGGCGCTACGTCGGGACGCGCGTTGGGCTCTACGTCGGGACGCGCGTTGGGCTCTACGTCGGGACGCGCGTTGGGCTCTACGTCGGGACGCGCGTTGGGCTCTACGTCGGGACGCGCGTTGGGCGCTATGTCGGGACGCGCGTTGGGCGGTACGTCGGGATTTAGCTTACTTTCAGCTCTACGTCGGACGCGCGTTGGGCTCTACGTCGGGACGCGCGTTGGGCTCTACGTCGGGACGCGCGTTGGGCGCTACGTCGGGACGCGCGTTGGGCGCTACGTCGGGATTTAGCTTACTTTCAGCTCTACGTCGGGACGCGCGTTGGGCTCTACGTCGGGACGCGCGTTGGGCTCTACGTCGGGACGCGCGTTGGGCTCTACGTCGGGACGCGCGTTGGGCTCTACGTCGGGACGCGCGTTGGGCTCTACGTCGGGACGCGCGTTGGGCTCTACGTCTGTAGTTAGCTAACTTTCAGCTCTACGTCGGGACGCGCGTTGGGCGCTACGTCGGGACGCGCGTTGGGCGCTACGTCGGGACGCGAGTTGGGCTCTACGTCGGGACGCGCGTTGGGCTCTACGTCGGGATTTAGCTTACTTTCAGCTTTACGTCGGGACGCGCGTTGGGCTCTACGACGGGATTTAGCTTACTTTCAGCTCTACGTCGGGACGCGCGTTGGGCTCTACGTCGGGACGCGCGTTGGGCTCTACGTCGGGACGCACGTTGGGCTCTACGTCGGGACGCGCGTTGGGCTCTACGTCGGGACGTGCGTTGGGCTCTATGTCGGGATTTAGATTACTTTTAGCTCTACGTCGGGACGCGCGTTGGGCTCTACGTCGGGACGCGCGTTGGGCTCTACGTCGGGACGCGCGTTGGCCTCTACGTCGGGACGCGCGTTGGCCTCTACGTCGGGACGCGCGTTGGGCTCTACGTCGGGACGCGCGTTGGGCTCTACGTCTGTAGTTAGCTAACTTTCGGCTCTACGTCGGGACGCGCGTTGGGCTCTACGCCTGTAGTTAGATAACTTTCGTCTCTACGTCGGGACGCGCGTTGGGCTCTACGTCTGTAGTTAGCTAACTTTCAGCTCTACGTCGGGACGCGCGTTGGGCTCTACGTCGGGACGTGCGTTGGGCTCTACGTCGGGACGTGCGTTGGGCTCTACGTCTGTAGTTAGCTAACTTTCAGCTCTACGTCGGGATGTGCGTTGGGCTCTACGGCTTTAGTTAGCTAACTTTCAGCTCTACGTCGGGACGTGCGTTGGGCGCTATGTCGGGATGTGCGTTGGGCTCTATGTCGGGACGTGCGTTGGCTTCTATGTCGGGATTTAGCTTACTTTCAGCTCTACGTCGGGACGTGCGTGGGGCGGTACGTCGGGACGAGCGTTGGGCTCTACGTCGGGACGTGCGTTGGGCTCTACGTCGGGACGTGCGTTGGCTTCTATGTCGGGATTTAGCTTACTTTCAGCTCTACGTCGGGACGTGCGTTGGCCTCTACGTCGGGACGTGCGTTGGGCTCTAGGTCTGTAGTTAGCTAACTTTCAGCTGTACGTCGGGACGTGCGTTGGGCTCTACGTCTGCAGTTAGCTAACTTTCAGCTCTACGTCGGGACGTGCGTTGGGCGCTACGTCTGTAGTTAGCTAACTTTCAGCTCTACGTCGGGACGTGCGTTGGGCGCTACATCGGGACGTGCGTTGGGCGCTACGTCGGGACGTGCGTTGGGCTCTACGTCGGGACGTGCGTTGGGCGCTACGTCGGGACGTGCGTTGGGCGCTACGTCGGGACGTGCGTTGGGCTCTACGTCGGGACGTGCGTTGGGCTCTACGTCGGGACGTGCGTTGGGCTCTACGTCGGGACGTGCGTTGGGCTCTACGTCTGTAGTTAGCTAACTTTCAGCTCTACGTCGGGACGTGCGTTGGGCTCTACGTTGGGATTTAGCTTACTTTCAGCTCTACGTCGGGACGCGCGTTGGGCTCTACGTCGGGACGCGCGTTGGCCTCTACGTCGGGACGCGCGTTGGCCTCTACGTCGGGACGCGCGTTGGGCTCTACGTCGGGACGCGCGTTGGGCTCTACGTCTGTAGTTAGCTAACTTTCGGCTCTACGTCGGGACGCGCGTTGGGCTCTACGCCTGTAGTTAGATAACTTTCGTCTCTACGTCGGGACGCGCGTTGGGCTCTACGTCTGTAGTTAGCTAACTTTCAGCTCTACGTCGGGACGTGCGTTGGGCTCTACGTCGGGACGTGCGTTGGGCTCTACGTCGGGACGTGCGTTGGGCTCTACGTCTGTAGTTAGCTAACTTTCAGCTCTACGTCGGGATGTGCGTTGGGCTCTACGGCTTTAGTTAGCTAACTTTCAGCTCTACGTCGGGACGTGCGTGGGGCGGTACGTCGGGACGAGCGTTGGGCTCTACGTCGGGACGTGCGTTGGGCTCTACGTCGGGACGTGCGTTGGCTTCTATGTCGGGATTTAGCTTACTTTCAGCTCTACGTCGGGACGTGCGTTGGCCTCTACGTCGGGACGTGCGTTGGGCTCTAGGTCTGTAGTTAGCTAACTTTCATCTGTACGTCGGGACGTGCGTTGGGCTCTACGTCTGCAGTTAGCTAACTTTCAGCTCTACGTCGGGACGTGCGTTGGGCGCTACGTCTGTAGTTAGCTAACTTTCAGCTCTACGTCGGGACGTGCGTTGGGCGCTACATCGGGACGTGCGTTGGGCGCTACGTCGGGACGTGCGTTGGGCTCTACGTCGGGACGTGCGTTGGGCTCTACGTCGGGACGTGCGTTGGGCTCTACGTCGGGACGTGCGTTGGGCTCTACGTCGGGACGTGCGTTGGGCTCTACGTCGGGACGTGCGTTGGGCTCTACGTCTGTAGTTAGCTAACTTTCAGCTCTACGTCGGGACGTGCGTTGGGCTCTACGTTGGGATTTAGCTTACTTTCAGCTCTACGTCGGGACGTGCGTTGGGCTCTACGTCGGGACGTGCGTTGGGCTCTACGTCGGGATTTAGCTTACTTTCAGCTCTACGTCGGGACGTGCGTTGGCCTCTACGTCGGGATTTAGCTTACTTTCAGCTCTACGTCGGGACGTGCGTTGGCCTCTACGTCGGGATTTAGCTTACTTTCAGCTCTACGTCGGGACGGCGTTGGGCTCTACGTCGGGACGTGCGTTGGGCTCTACGTCGGGACGTTCGTTGGGCTCTACGTCGGGACATGCGTTGGGCTCTACGTCGGGACGTGCGTTGGGCTCTACGTCGGGATTTAGCTTACTTTCAGCTCCACGTCGGGACGTGCGTTGGGCTCTACGTCGGGATTTAGCTTACTTTCAGCTCCACGTCGGGACGTGCCTTGGGCTCTGCGTCGGGACGTGCGTTGGCCTCTGCGTCGGGATTTAGCTTACTTTCAGCTCTACGTCGGGACGTGCGTTGGCCTCTACGTCGGGACGTGCGTTGGCATCTACGTCGGGACGTGCGTTGGGCTCTACGTCGGGACGTGCGATGGCCTCTACGTCGGGATTTAGCTTACACTCAGCTCTACGTCGGGACGTGCGTTGGCCTCTACGTCGGGATTTAGCTTACTTTGAGCTCTACGTCGGGACGTGCGTTGGGCTCTACGTCGGGACGTGCGTTGGGCTCTACGTCGGGACGTGCGTTGGGCTCTACGTCGGGACGTGCGTTGGGCTCTACGTCGGGACGTGCGTTGGGCTCTACGTCGGGACGTGCGTTGGGCTCTACGTCGGGATTTAGCTTACTTTCAGCTCTACGTCGGGATTTAGCTTACTTTGAGCTCTGCGTCGGGATTTAGCTTACTTTGAGCTCTACGTCGGGATTTAGCTTACTTTGAGCTCTACGTCGGGATTTAGCTTACTTCGAGCTCTACGTCGGGATTTAGCTTACTTTGAGCTCTACGTCGGGACGTGCGTTGGGCTCTACGTCGGGACGTGCGTTGGGCTCTACGTCGGGACGTGCGTTGGGCTCTACGTCGGGACGTGCGTTGGGCTCTACGTCGGGATTTAGCTTACTTTCAGCTCTACGTCGGGATTTAGCTTACTTTCAGCTCTGCGTCGGGATTTAGCTTCCTTTGAGCTCTGCGTCGGGATTTAGCTTCCTTTGAGCTCTACGTCGGGATTTAGCTTACTTTGAGCTCTACGTCGGGATTTAGCTTACTTTGAGCTCTACGTCGGGATTTAGCTTACTTTGAGCTCTACGTCGGGATTTAGCTTACTTTGAGCTCTACGTCGGGATTTAGCTTACTTTGAGCTCTACGTCGGGACGCGCGTTGGGCTCTACGTCGGGATTTAGCTTACTTTCAGCTCTACGTCGGGACGCGCGTTGGGCTCTACGTCGGGACGCGCGTTGGGCTCTACGTCGGGACGCGCGTTGGGCTCTACGTCGGGACGCGCGTTGGGCGCTACGTCGGGACGCGCGTTGGGCGCTACGTCGGGACGCGCGTTGGGCGCTACGTCGGGACGCGCGTTGGGCGCTACGTCTGGATTTAGCTTACTTTCAGCTCTACGTCGGGACGCGCGTTGGGCTCTACGTCGGGACGCGCGTTGGGCTCTACGTCGGGACGCGCGTTGGGCGCTACGTCGGGATTTAGCTTACTTTCAGCTCTACGTCGGGACGCGCGTTGGGCTCTACGTCGGGACGCGCGTTGGGCTCTACGTCGGGACGCGCGTTGGGCGCTACGTCGGGACGCGCGTTGGGCGCTACGTCGGGATTTAGCTTACTTTCAGCTCTACGTCGGGACGCGCGTTGGGCTCTACGTCGGGACGCGCGTTGGGCTCTACGTCGGGACGCGCGTTGGGCTCTACGTCGGGACGCGCGTTGGGCTCTACGTCGGGACGCGCGTTGGGCTCTACGTCGGGACGCGCGTTGGGCTCTACGTCGGGACGCGCGTTGGGCTCTACGTCTGTAGTTAGCTAACTTTCAGCTCTACGTCGGGACGCGCGTTGGGCGCTACGTCGGGACGCGCGTTGGGCGCTACGTCGGGACGCGCGTTGGGCGCTACGTCGGGACGCGCGTTGGGCTCTACGTCGGGACGCGCGTTGGGCTCTACGTCGGGATTTAGCTTACTTTCAGCTTTACGTCGGGATGCGCGTTGGGCTCTACGACGGGATTTAGCTTACTTTCAGCTCTACGTCGGGACGCGCGTTGGGCTCTACGTCGGGACGCGCGTTGGGCTCTACGTCGGGACGCGCGTTGGGCTCTACGTCGGGACGCGCGTTGGGCTCTACGTCGGGACGCGCGTTGGGCTCTACGTCGGGACGCGCGTTGGGCTCTACGTCGGGACGCGCGTTGGGCTCTACGTCGGGATTTAGATTACTTTTAGCTCTACGTCGGGACGCGCGTTGGGCTCTACGTCGGGACGCGCGTTGCGCTCTACGTCGGGACGCGCGTTGGCCTCTACGTCGGGACGCGCGTTGGCCTCTACGTCGGGACGCGCGTTGGCCTCTACGTCGGGACGCGCGTTGGGCTCTACGTCGGGACGCGCGTTGGGCTCTACGTCTGTAGTTAGCTAACTTTCGGCTCTACGTCGGGACGCGCGTTGGGCTCTACGCCTGTAGTTAGATAACTTTCGTCTCTACGTCGGGACGCGCGTTGGGCTCTACGTCTGTAGTTAGCTAACTTTCAGCTCTACGTCGGGACGCGCGTTGGGCTCTACGTCGGGACGTGCGTTGGGCTCTACGTCGGGACGTGCGTTCGGCTCTACGTCTGTAGTTAGCTAACTTTCAGCTCTACGTCGGGATGTGCGTTGGGCTCTACGGCTTTAGTTAGCTAACTTTCAGCTCTACGTCGGGACGTGCGTTGGGCGCTATGTCGGGATGTGCGTTGGGCTCTATGTCGGGACGTGCGTTGGCTTCTATGTCGGGATTTAGCTTACTTTCAGCTCTACGTCGGGACGTGCGTGGGGCGGTACGTCGGGACGAGCGTTGGGCTCTACGTCGGGACGTGCGTTGGGCTCTACGTCGGGACGTGCGTTGGCTTCTATGTCGGGATTTAGCTTACTTTCAGCTCTACGTCGGGACGTGCGTTGGCCTCTACGTCGGGACGTGCGTTGGGCTCTAGGTCTGTAGTTAGCTAACTTTCAGCTGTACGTCGGGACGTGCGTTGGGCTCTACGTCTGCAGTTAGCTAACTTTCAGCTCTACGTCGGGACGTGCGTTGGGCGCTACGTCTGTAGTTAGCTAACTTTCAGCTCTACGTCGGGACGTGCGTTGGGCGCTACATCGGGACGTGCGTTGGGCGCTACGTCGGGACGTGCGTTGGGCGCTACGTCGGGACGTGCGTTGGGCGCTACGTCGGGACGTGCGTTGGGCTCTACGTCGGGACGTGCGTTGGGCGCTACGTCGGGACGTGCGTTGGGCTCTACGTCGGGACGTGCGTTGGGCTCTACGTCGGGACGTGCGTTGGGCTCTACGTCGGGACGTGCGTTGGGCTCTACGTCGGGACGTGCGTTGGGCTCTACGTCTGTAGTTAGCTAACTTTCAGCTCTACGTCGGGACGTGCGTTGGGCTCTACGTCGGGACGTGCGTTGGGCGCTAGGTCGGGACGTGCGTTGGGCTCTACGTCGGGACGTGCGTTGGGCTCTACGTCGGGACGTGCGTTGGGCTCTAATTCGGGACGTGCGTTGGGCTCTAATTCGGGACGTGCGTTGGGCTCTACGTCGGGACGTGCGTTGGGCTCTACGTCGGGACGTGCGTTGGGCTCTACGTCGGGATTTAGCTTACTTTCAGCTCTACGTCGGGACGTGCGTTGGGCTCTACGTCGGGACGTGCGTTGGGCTCTACGTCGGGACGTGCGTTGGGCTCTACGTCGGGACGTGCGTTGGGCTCTACGTCGGGACGTGCGTTGGGCTCTACGTCGGGATTTAGCTTACTTTAAGCTCTACGTCGGGAAGTGCGTTGTCCTCTACGTCGGGACGTGCGTTGGCCTCTACGTCGGGACGTGCGTTGGCCTCTACGTCGGGATTTGGCTTACTTTCAGCTCTACGTCGGGACGTGCGTTGGCCTCTACGTCGGGATTTGGCTTACTTTCAGCTCTACGTCGGGACATGCGTTGGCCTCTACGTCGTGACGTGCGTTGGGCTCTACGTGTGTAGTTAGCTAACCTTCAGCTCTACATCGGGACGTGCGTTGGGCTCTACGTCGGGACGTGCGTTGGGCTCTACGTCGGGACGTGCGTTGGGCTCTACGTCGGGACGTGCGTTGGGCTCTACGTCGGGACGTGCGTTGGGCTCTACGTCTGTAGTTAGCCAACTTTCAGCTCTACGTCGGGACGTGCGTTGGGCTCTACGTCGGGACGTGCGTTGGGCTCTACGTCGGGACGTGCGTTGGCCTCTACGTCGGGATTTAGCTTACTTTCAGCTCTACGTCGGGACGTGCGTTGGCCTCTACGTCGGGATTTAGCTTACTTTCAGCTCTACGTCGGGACGTGCGTTGGGATTTACGTTGGGACGTGTGTTGAGCTCTACGTCTGTAGTTAGCTAACTTTGAGCTCTACGTCGGGACGTGCGTTGTGCTCTACGTCTGTAGTTAGCTAACTGTCAGCTCTACGTCGGGACGTGCGTTGGGCGCTACGTCGGGACGTGCGTTGGGCGCTACGTCGGGACGTGCGTTGGGCTCTACGTCGGGACGTGCGTTGGGCTCTACGTCGGGATTTAGCTTACTTTCAGCTCTACGTCGGGACGTGCGTTGGGCTCTACGTCGGGACGTGCGTTGGGCTCTACGTCGGGACGTGCGTTGGGCTCTACGTCGGGACGTGCGTTGGCCTCTACGTCGGGATTTAGCTTACTTTCAGCTCTACGTCGGGACGTGCGTTTTGCTCTACGTCTGTAGTTAGCTAACTTTCAGCTCTACGTCGGGACGTGCGTTGGGCGCTACGTCGGGACGTGCGTTGGGCGCTACGTCGGGACGTGCGTTGGGCGCTACGTCGGGACGTGCGTTGGCTTCTACGTCGGGACGCGCGTTGGGCTCTACGTCGGGACGCGCGTTGGGCTCTACGTCGGGACGCGCGTTGGGCTCTACGTCGGGACGCGCGTTGGGCTCTACGTCGGGACGCGCGTTGGGCTCTACGTCGGGACGCGCGTTGGGCTCTACGTCTGTAGTTAGCTAACTTTCGGCTCTACGTCGGGACGCGCGTTGGGCTCTACGCCTGTAGTTAGATAACTTTCGTCTCTACGTCGGGACGCGCGTTGGGCTCTACGTCTGTAGTTAGCTAACTTTCAGCTCTACGTCGGGACGCGCGTTGGGCTCTACGTCGGGACGTGCGTTGGGCTCTACGTCGGGACGTGCGTTCGGCTCTACGTCTGTAGTTAGCTAACTTTCAGCTCTACGTCGGGATGTGCGTTGGGCTCTACGGCTTTAGTTAGCTAACTTTCAGCTCTACGTCGGGACGTGCGTTGGGCGCTATGTCGGGATGTGCGTTGGGCTCTATGTCGGGACGTGCGTTGGCTTCTATGTCGGGATTTAGCTTACTTTCAGCTCTACGTCGGGACGTGCGTGGGGCGGTACGTCGGGACGAGCGTTGGGCTCTACGTCGGGACGTGCGTTGGGCTCTACGTCGGGACGTGCGTTGGCTTCTATGTCGGGATTTAGCTTACTTTCAGCTCTACGTCGGGACGTGCGTTGGCCTCTACGTCGGGACGTGCGTTGGGCTCTAGGTCTGTAGTTAGCTAACTTTCAGCTGTACGTCGGGACGTGCGTTGGGCTCTACGTCTGCAGTTAGCTAACTTTCAGCTCTACGTCGGGACGTGCGTTGGGTGCTACGTCTGTAGTTAGCTAACTTTCAGCTCTACGTCGGGACGTGCGTTGGGCGCTACATCGGGACGTGCGTTGGGCGCTACGTCGGGACGTGCGTTGGGCGCTACGTCGGGACGTGCGTTGGGCTCTACGTCGGGACGTGCGTTGGGCGCTACGTCGGGACGTGCGTTGGGCTCTACGTCGGGACGTGCGTTGGGCTCTACGTCGGGACGTGCGTTGGGCTCTACGTCGGGACGTGCGTTGGGCTCTACGTCGGGATTTAGCTTACTTTCAGCTCTACGTCGGGACGTGCGTTGGGCTCTACGTCGGGACGTGCGTTGGGCTCTACGTCGGGACGTGCGTTGGGCTCTACGTCGGGACGTGCGTTGGCCTCTACGTCGGGATTTAGCTTACTTTCAGCTCTACGTCGGGACGTGCGTTTTGCTCTACGTCTGTAGTTAGCTAACTTTCAGCTCTACGTCGGGACGTGCGTTGGGCGCTACGTCGGGACGTGCGTTGGGCGGTACGTCGGGACGTGCGTTGGGCGCTACGTCGGGACGTGCGTTGGCTTCTACGTCGGGACGCGCGTTGGGCTCTACGTCGGGACGCGCGTTGGGCTCTACGTCGGGACGCGCGTTGGGCTCTACGTCGGGACGCGCGTTGGGCTCTACGTCGGGACGCGCGTTGGGCTCTACGTCGGGACGCGCGTTGGGCTCTACGTCTGTAGTTAGCTAACTTTCGGCTCTACGTCGGGACGCGCGTTGGGCTCTACGCCTGTAGTTAGATAACTTTCGTCTCTACGTCGGGACGCGCGTTGGGCTCTACGTCTGTAGTTAGCTAACTTTCAGCTCTACGTCGGGACGTGCGTTGGGCTCTACGTCGGGACGTGCGTTGGGCTCTACGTCGGGACGTGCGTTCGGCTCTACGTCTGTAGTTAGCTAACTTTCAGCTCTACGTCGGGATGTGCGTTGGGCTCTACGGCTTTAGTTAGCTAACTTTCAGCTCTACGTCGGGACGTGCGTTGGGCGCTATGTCGGGATGTGCGTTGGGCTCTATGTCGGGACGTGCGTTGGCTTCTATGTCGGGATTTAGCTTACTTTCAGCTCTACGTCGGGACGTGCGTGGGGCGGTACGTCGGGACGAGCGTTGGGCTCTACGTCGGGACGTGCGTTGGGCTCTACGTCGGGACGTGCGTTGGCTTCTATGTCGGGATTTAGCTTACTTTCAGCTCTACGTCGGGACGTGCGTTGGCCTCTACGTCGGGACGTGCGTTGGGCTCTAGGTCTGTAGTTAGCTAACTTTCAGCTGTACGTCGGGACGTGCGTTGGGCTCTACGTCTGCAGTTAGCTAACTTTCAGCTCTACGTCGGGACGTGCGTTGGGTGCTACGTCTGTAGTTAGCTAACTTTCAGCTCTACGTCGGGACGTGCGTTGGGCGCTACATCGGGACGTGCGTTGGGCGCTACGTCGGGACGTGCGTTGGGCGCTACGTCGGGACGTGCGTTGGGCTCTACGTCGGGACGTGCGTTGGGCGCTACGTCGGGACGTGCGTTGGGCTCTACGTCGGGACCTGCGTTGGGCTCTACGTCGGCACGTGCGTTGGGCTCTACGTCGGGACGTGCGTTGGGCTCTACGTCGGGACGTGCGTTGGGCTCTACGTCGGGACGTGCGTTGGGCTCTACGTCTGTAGTTAGCTAACTTTCAGCTCTACGTCGGGACGTGCGTTGGGCTCTACGTCGGGACGTGCGTTGGGCGCTAGGTCGGGACGTGCGTTGGGCTCTACGTCGGGACGTGCGTTGGGCTCTACGTCGGGATTTAGCTTACTTTCAGCTCTACGTCGGGACGTGCGTTGGGCTCTACGTCGGGACGTGCGTTGGGCTCTAATTCGGGACGTGCGTTGGGCTCTAATTCGGGACGTGCGTTGGGCTCTACGTCGGGACGTGCGTTGGGCTCTACGTCGGGATTTAGCTTACTTTCAGCTCTACGTCGGGACGTGCGTTGGGCTCTACGTCGGGACGTGCGTTGGGCTCTACGTCGGGACGTGCGTTGGGCTCTACGTCGGGACGTGCGTTGGGCTCTACGTCGGGATTTAGCTTACTTTAAGCTCTACGTCGGGAAGTGCGTTGTCCTCTACGTCGGGACGTGCGTTGGCCTCTACGTCGGGACGTGCGTTGGCCTCTACGTCGGGATTTGGCTTACTTTCAGCTCTACGTCGGGACGTGCGTTGGCCTCTACGTCGGGATTTGGCTTACTTTCAGCTCTACGTCGGGACATGCGTTGGCCTCTACGTCGGGACGTGCGTTGGGCTCTACGTGTGTAGTTAGCTAACCTTCAGCTCTACATCGGGACGTGCGTTGGGCTCTACGTCGGGACGTGCGTTGGGCTCTACGTCGGGACGTGCGTTGGGCTCTACGTCGGGACGTGCGTTGGGCTCTACGTCGGGACGTGCGTTGGGCTCTACGTCGGGACGTGCGTTGGGCTCTACGTCTGTAGTTAGCCAACTTTCAGCTCTACGTCGGGACGTGCGTTGGGCTCTACGTCGGGACGTGCGTTGGGCTCTACGTCGGGACGTGCGTTGGCCTCTACGTCGGGATTTAGCTTACTTTCAGCTCTACGTCGGGACGTGCGTTGGCCTCTACGTCGGGATTTAGCTTACTTTCAGCTCTACGTCGGGACGTGCGTTGGGATTTACGTTGGGACGTGTGTTGAGCTCTACGTCTGTAGTTAGCTAACTTTGAGCTCTACGTCGGGACGTGCGTTGTGCTCTACGTCTGTAGTTAGCTAACTGTCAGCTCTACGTCGGGACGTGCGTTGGGCGCTACGTCGGGACGTGCGTTGGGCGCTACGTCGGGACGTGCGTTGGGCTCTACGTCGGGACGTGCGTTGGGCTCTACGTCGGGATTTAGCTTACTTTCAGCTCTACGTCGGGACGTGCGTTGGGCTCTACGTCGGGACGTGCGTTGGGCTCTACGTCGGGACGTGCGTTGGGCTCTACGTCGGGACGTGCGTTGGCCTCTACGTCGGGATTTAGCTTACTTTCAGCTCTACGTCGGGACGTGCGTTTTGCTCTACGTCTGTAGTTAGCTAACTTTCAGCTCTACGTCGGGACGTGCGTTGGGCGCTACGTCGGGACGTGCGTTGGGCGCTACGTCGGGACGTGCGTTGGGCGCTACGTCGGGACGTGCGTTGGCTTCTACGTCGGGACGCGCGTTGGGCTCTACGTCGGGACGCGCGTTGGGCTCTACGTCGGGACGCGCGTTGGGCTCTACGTCGGGACGCGCGTTGGGCTCTACGTCGGGACGCGCGTTGGCCTCTACGTCGGGACGCGCGTTGGGCTCTACGTCGGGACGCGCGTTGGGCTCTACGTCTGTAGTTAGCTAACTTTCGGCTCTACGTCGGGACGCGCGTTGGGCTCTACGCCTGTAGTTAGATAACTTTCGTCTCTACGTCGGGACGCGCGTTGGGCTCTACGTCTGTAGTTAGCTAACTTTCAGCTCTACGTCGGGACGCGCGTTGGGCTCTACGTCGGGACGTGCGTTGGGCTCTACGTCGGGACGTGCGTTCGGCTCTACGTCTGTAGTTAGCTAACTTTCAGCTCTACGTCGGGATGTGCGTTGGGCTCTACGGCTTTAGTTAGCTAACTTTCAGCTCTACGTCGGGACGTGCGTTGGGCGCTATGTCGGGATGTGCGTTGGGCTCTATGTCGGGACGTGCGTTGGCTTCTATGTCGGGATTTAGCTTACTTTCAGCTCTACGTCGGGACGTGCGTGGGGCGGTACGTCGGGACGAGCGTTGGGCTCTACGTCGGGACGTGCGTTGGGCTCTACGTCGGGACGTGCGTTGGCTTCTATGTCGGGATTTAGCTTACTTTCAGCTCTACGTCGGGACGTGCGTTGGCCTCTACGTCGGGACGTGCGTTGGGCTCTAGGTCTGTAGTTAGCTAACTTTCAGCTGTACGTCGGGACGTGCGTTGGGCTCTACGTCTGCAGTTAGCTAACTTTCAGCTCTACGTCGGGACGTGCGTTGGGTGCTACGTCTGTAGTTAGCTAACTTTCAGCTCTACGTCGGGACGTGCGTTGGGCGCTACATCGGGACGTGCGTTGGGCGCTACGTCGGGACGTGCGTTGGGCGCTACGTCGGGACGTGCGTTGGGCTCTACGTCGGGACGTGCGTTGGGCGCTACGTCGGGACGTGCGTTGGGCTCTACGTCGGGACGTGCGTTGGGCTCTACGTCGGGACGTGCGTTGGGCTCTACGTCGGGACGTGCGTTGGGCTCTACGTCGGGATTTAGCTTACTTTCAGCTCTACGTCGGGACGTGCGTTGGGCTCTACGTCGGGACGTGCGTTGGGCTCTACGTCGGGACGTGCGTTGGGCTCTACGTCGGGACGTGCGTTGGCCTCTACGTCGGGATTTAGCTTACTTTCAGCTCTACGTCGGGACGTGCGTTTTGCTCTACGTCTGTAGTTAGCTAACTTTCAGCTCTACGTCGGGACGTGCGTTGGGCGCTACGTCGGGACGTGCGTTGGGCGCTACGTCGGGACGTGCGTTGGGCGCTACGTCGGGACGTGCGTTGGCTTCTACGTCGGGACGCGCGTTGGGCTCTACGTCGGGACGCGCGTTGGGCTCTACGTCGGGACGCGCGTTGGGCTCTACGTCGGGACGCGCGTTGGGCTCTACGTCGGGACGCGCGTTGGCCTCTACGTCGGGACGCGCGTTGGGCTCTACGTCGGGACGCGCGTTGGGCTCTACGTCTGTAGTTAGCTAACTTTCGGCTCTACGTCGGGACGCGCGTTGGGCTCTACGCCTGTAGTTAGATAACTTTCGTCTCTACGTCGGGACGCGCGTTGGGCTCTACGTCTGTAGTTAGCTAACTTTCAGCTCTACGTCGGGACGCGCGTTGGGCTCTACGTCGGGACGTGCGTTGGGCTCTACGTCGGGACGTGCGTTCGGCTCTACGTCTGTAGTTAGCTAACTTTCAGCTCTACGTCGGGATGTGCGTTGGGCTCTACGGCTTTAGTTAGCTAACTTTCAGCTCTACGTCGGGACGTGCGTTGGGCGCTATGTCGGGATGTGCGTTGGGCTCTATGTCGGGACGTGCGTTGGCTTCTATGTCGGGATTTAGCTTACTTTCAGCTCTACGTCGGGACGTGCGTGGGGCGGTACGTCGGGACGAGCGTTGGGCTCTACGTCGGGACGTGCGTTGGGCTCTACGTCGGGACGTGCGTTGGCTTCTATGTCGGGATTTAGCTTACTTTCAGCTCTACGTCGGGACGTGCGTTGGCCTCTACGTCGGGACGTGCGTTGGGCTCTAGGTCTGTAGTTAGCTAACTTTCAGCTGTACGTCGGGACGTGCGTTGGGCTCTACGTCTGCAGTTAGCTAACTTTCAGCTCTACGTCGGGACGTGCGTTGGGTGCTACGTCTGTAGTTAGCTAACTTTCAGCTCTACGTCGGGACGTGCGTTGGGCGCTACATCGGGACGTGCGTTGGGCGCTACGTCGGGACGTGCGTTGGGCGCTACGTCGGGACGTGCGTTGGGCTCTACGTCGGGACGTGCGTTGGGCGCTACGTCGGGACGTGCGTTGGGCTCTACGTCGGGACGTGCGTTGGGCTCTACGTCGGGACGTGCGTTGGGCTCTACGTCGGGACGTGCGTTGGGCTCTACGTCGGGACGTGCGTTGGGCTCTACGTCTGTAGTTAGCTAACTGTCAGCTCTACGTCGGGACGTGCGTTGGGCTCTACGTCGGGATTTAGCTTACTTTCAGCTCTACGTCGGGACGTGCGTTGGGCTCTACGTCGGGACGTGCGTTGGGCTCTACGTCGGGACGTGCGTTGGGCTCTACGTCGGGACGTGCGTTGGCCTCTACGTCGGGATTTAGCTTACTTTCAGCTCTACGTCGGGACGTGCGTTTTGCTCTACGTCTGTAGTTAGCTAACTTTCAGCTCTACGTCGGGACGTGCGTTGGGCGCTACGTCGGGACGTGCGTTGGGCGCTACGTCGGGACGTGCGTTGGGCGCTACGTCGGGACGTGCGTTGGCTTCTACGTCGGGACGCGCGTTGGGCTCTACGTCGGGACGCGCGTTGGGCTCTACGTCGGGACGCGCGTTGGGCTCTACGTTGGGATTTAGCTTATTTTCAGCTCTACGTCGGGACGTGCGTTGGGCTCTACGTCGGGACGTGCGTTGGGCTCTACGTCGGGACGTGCGTTGGGCTCTACGTCGGGACGTGCGTTGGGCTCTACGTTGGGATTTAGCTTACTTTCAGCTCCACGTCGGGACGTGCGTTGGGCGCTACGTCGCGACGTGCGTTGGGCTCTACGTCGTGATTTAGCTTACTTTCAGCTCCACGTCGGGACGCGCGTTGGGCTCTACGTCGGGACGTGCGTTGGGCTCTACGTCGGGACGCGCGTTGGGCTCTACGTCGGGACGCGCGTTGGGCTCTACGTCGGGACGCGCGTTGGGCTCTACGTCGGGACGCGCGTTGGGCTCTACGTCGGGATTTAGCTTACTTTCAGCTCCACGTCGGGACGTGCGTTGGGCTCTACGTCGGGACGTGCGTTGGGCTCTACGTCGGGACGTGCGTTGGGCTCTACGTCGGGACGTGCGTTGGCCTCTACGTCGGGATTTAGCTTACTTTCAGCTCCACGTCGGGACGTGCGTTGGGCGCTACGTCGGGACGTGCGTTGGGCGCTACGTCGGGACGTGCGTTGGGCTCTACGTCGGGACGTGCGTTGGGCTCTACGTCGGGACGTGCGTTGGGCTCTACGTCTGTAGTTAGCTAACTTTCAGCTCTACGTCGGGACGTGCGTTGGGCTCTACGTCGGGACGTGCGTTGGGCTCTACGTCGGGACGTGCGTTGGCCTCTACGTCGGGACGTGCGTTGGCCTCTACGTCGGGACGTGCGTTGGCCTCTACGTCGGGACGTGCGTTGGCCTCTACGTCGGGACGTGCGTTGGCCTCTACGTCGGGATTTAGCTTACTTTCAGCTCTACGTCGGGACGTGCGTTGGGCTCTACGACGGGACGCGCGTTGGGCTCTACGACGGGACGCGCGTTGGGCTCTACGACGGGACGCGCGTTGGGCTCTACGTCTGTAGTTAGCTAACTTTCAGCTCTACGTCGGGACGCGCGTTGGGCTCTTCTTCTGTAGTTAGCTAACTATCAGCTCTACGTCGGGACGTGCGTTGGGCTCTACATCGGGACGTGCGTTGGGCTCTACGTCGGGACGTGCGTTGGGCTCTACGTCGGGATTTAGCTTACTTTCAGCTCTACGTCGGGACGTGCGTTGGGCTCTACGTCGGGACGTGCGTTGGGCTCTACGTCGGGACGTGCGTTGGGCTCTACGTCGGGACGTGCGTTGGGCTCTACGTCTGTAGTTAGCTTACTTTCAGCTCTACGTCGGGACGTGAGTTGGGCTCTACGTCTGTAGTTAGCTAATTTTCAGCTCTACGTCGGGACGTGCGTTGGGCTCTACGTCTGTAGTTAGCTAACTTTCAGCTCTACGTCGGGACGTGCGTTGGGTTCTACGTCTGTAGTTAGCTAACTTTCAGCTCTACGTCCGGACGCGCGTTGGGCTCTACGTCGGGACGCGCGTTGGGTTCTACGTCTGTAGTTAGCTAACTTTCAGATCAACGTCGGGACGTGCGTTGGGCTCTACGTCTGTAGTTAGCTAACTTTCAGCTCTACGTCGGGACACGCATTGGGCTCTACGTCTGTAGTTAGCTATCTTTCAGCTCTACGTCGGGACGCGCATTGGGCTCTACGTCTGTAGTTAGCTAACTTTCAGCTCTACGTCGGGACGCGCGTTGGGCTCTACGTCGGGATGTGCGTTGGGCGCTACGTCGGGATTTAGCTTACTTTCGGCTCTACGTCGGGACGTGCGTTGGGCTGTACGTCGGGACGTGCGTTGGGCTCTACGTCGGGACGTGCGTTGGGCTCTACGTCGGGACGTGCGTTGGGCGCTACGTCGGGACGTGCGTTGGGCTCTACGTCAGGACGTGCGTTGGGCTCTACTTCGGGATTTAGCTTACTTTCAGCTCTACGTCGGGACGTGCGTTGGGCTCTACGTCGGGACGTGCGTTGGGCTCTACGTCGGGACGTGCGTTGGGCTCTACGTCGGGACGTGCGTTGGGCTCTACGTCGGGACGTGCGTTGGGCTCTACGTCGGGATTTAGCTTACTTTCAGCTCTAGGTCGGGACGTGCGTTGGGCTCTACGTCGGGACGTGCGTTGGGCTCTACGTCGGGACGTGCGTTGGGCTCTACGTCGGGACGTGCATTGGGCTCTACGTCTGTAGTTAGCTAACTTTCAGCTCTACGTCGGGACGTGCGTTGGGCGCTACGTCGGGACGTGCGTTGGGCGCTACGTCGGGACGTGCGTTGGGCGCTACGTCGGGACGTGCGTTGGGCGCTACGTCGGGATTTAGCTTACTTTCAGCTCTACGTCGGGACGTGCGTTGGGCTCTACGTCGGGACGTGCGTTGGGCTCTAGGTCGGGACGTGCGTTGGGCTCTACGTCGGGACATGCGTTGGGCTCTACGTCGGGATTTAGCTTACTTTAAGCTCTACGTCGGGACGTGCGTTGGCCTCTACGTCGGGACGTGCGTTGGCCTCTACGTCGGGACGTGCGTTGGACTCTACGTCAGGACGTGCGTTGGCCTCTACGTCGGGACGTGCGTTGGCTTCTACGTCGGGATTTAGCTTACTTTCAGCTCTACGTCGGGACGCGCGTTGGCCTCTACGTCGGTACGTGCGTTTGCCTCTACGTCGGGATTTAGCTTACTTTCAGCTCTACGTCGGGACGTGCGTTGGCCTCTACGTCGGTACGTGCGTTTGCCTCTACGTCGGGATTTAGCTTACTTTCAGCTCTACGTCGGGACGTGCGTTAGGCTCTACGTTGGGATTTAGCTTACTTTCAGCTCTACGTCGGGACGTGCGTTGGGCTCTACGTCGGGACGTGCGGTGGGCTCTACGTCGGGACGTGCGGTGGGCTCTACGTCGGGACGTGCGTTGGGCTCTACGTCGGAACGTGCGTTGGGCTCTACGTCTGTAGTTAGCTAACCTTCAGCTCTACATCGGGACGTGCGTTGGGCTCTACGTCGGGATGTGCGTTGGGCTCTACGTCGGGACGTGCGTTGGGCTCTACGTCGGGTTTTAGCTTACTTTTAGCTCTACGTCGGGACGTGCGTTGGCCTCTACGTCGGGATTTAGCTTACTTTCAGCTCTTCGTCGGGACGTGCGTTGGGCTCTACGTCGGGACGTGCGTTGGGCTCTACGTTGGGATTTAGCTAACTTTCAGCTCTACGTCGGGACGTGCGTTGTGCTCTACGTCTGTAGTTAGCTAACTTTCAGCTCTACGTCTGGACGTGCGTTGGGCGCTACGTCGGGACGTGCGTTGGGCTCTACGTCGGGACGTGCGTTGGGCTCTACGTCGGGACGTGCGTTGGGCTCTACGTTGGGATTTAGCTTACTTTCAGCTCTACGTCGGGACGTGCGTTGGGCTCTACGTCGGGACGTGCGTTGGACTCTACGTCGGGACGTGCGTTGGGCTCTACGTCTGTAGTTAGCTAACCTTCAGCTCTACATCGGGACGTGCATTGGGCTCTACGTCGGGACGTGCGTTGGGCTCTACGTCGGGACGTGCGTTGGGCTCTACGTGTGTAGTTAGCCAACTTTCAGCTGTACTTCGGGACGTGCGTTGGGCTCTACGTCGGGACGTGCGTTGGGCTCTACGTCAGGACGTGCGTTGGGCTCTACATCGGGACGTGCGTTGGGCTCCACTTCGGGACGTGCGTTGGGCTCTACGTCTGTATTAACTAACTTTCAGCTCTACGTCGGGACGTGCGTTGGGCTCTACGTCGGGACGTGCGTTGGGCTCTACGTCGGGATTTAGCTTACTTTCAGCTCTACGTCGGGACGTGCGTTGGGCTCTACGTCGGGACATGCGTTGGGCTCTACGTCGGGACGTGCGTTGGGCTCTACGTCGGGACGTGCGTTGGGCTCTACGTCGGGACGTGCGTTGGGCTCTACGTCGGGATTTAGCTTACTTTCACTCTACGTCGGGATTTAGCTTACTTTCAGCTCTACGTCGGGACGTGCGTTGGGCTCTACGTCGGGACGTGCGTTGTGCTCTACGTCGGGACGTGCGTTGGGATCTACGTCGGGACGTGTGTTGAGCTCTACGTCTGTAGTTAGCTAACTTTCAGCTCTACGTCGGGACGTGCATTGGGCTCTACGTCTGTAGTTAGCTGACTTTTAGGTCTACGTCGGGACGTGCGTTGTGCTCTACGTCTGTATTTAGGTAACTTTCAGCTCTACGTCGGGACGTGCGTTGGGCGCTACGTCGGTACTTGCGTTGGGCTCTACGTCGGGACGTGCGTTGGGCTCTACGTCGGGACGCGCGTTGGGCTGTACGTCTGTAGTTAGCTAACTTTCAGCTCTACGTCGGGACGCGCGTTGGGCTCTTCGTCTGTAGTTAGCTAACTTTCAGCTCTACGTCGGGACGTGCGTTGGGCTCGACGTCGGGACGTGCGTTGGGCTCTACGTCAAGAGGTGCGTTGGGCTCTACGTCGGGATTTAGCTTACTTTCAGCTCTACGTCGGAACGTGCGTTGGGCTCTACGTCGGGACGTGCGTTGGGCTCTACGTCGGGACGTTCATTGGGCTCTACGTCGGGACGTGCGTTGGCCTCTAAGTCGGGATTTAGCTTACATTCAGCTCTACGTCGGGACGCGCGTTGGGCTCTACGACGGGACGCGCGTTGGGCTCTACGACGGGACGCGCGTTGGGCTCTACGTCGGGAGGCACGTTGGGCTCTACGTCGGGACGTGCGTTGGGCTCTACGTCGGGACGTGCGTTGGCCTCTACGTCGGGATTTAGCTTACTTTCAGCTCTACGTCGGGACGTGCGTTCGGCTCTACGTCTGTAGTTAGCTAACTTTCAGCTCTACGTCGGGACGTGCGTTGGGCGCTACGTCGGGACGTGCGTTGGGCGCTACGTCGGGACGTGCGTTGGGCGCTACGTCGGGACGTGCGTTGGGCGCTACGTCGGGACGTGCGTTGGGCTCTACGTCTGTAGTTAGCTAACCTTCAGCTCTACGTCGGGACGTGCGTTGGGCTCTACGTCGGGACGTGCGTTGGCCTCTACGTCGGGATTTAGCTTACTTTCAGCTCTACGTCGGGACGTGCGTTGGGCTCTACGTTGGGGTTTAGCTTACTTTCAGCTCTACGTCGGGACGTGCGTTGGGCTCTACGTCGGGACGTGCGTTGGGCTCTACGTCTGTAGTTAGCTAACCTTCAGCTCTACATCGGGACGTGCGTTGGGCTCTACGTCGGGACGTGTGTTGGGCTCTACGTCTGTAGTTAGCTAACTTTGAGCTCTACGTCGGGACGTGCATTGGGCTCTACGTCTGTAGTTAGCTAACTTTCAGCTCTACGTCGGGACGTGCGTTGGGCTCTACGTCTGTAGTTAGCTAACTTTCAGCTCTACGTCGGGACTTGCGTTGGGCTCTACGTCTGTAGTTAGCTAACTTTCAGCTCTACGTCGGGATGTGCGTTGGGCGCTACGTCGGGATGTGCGTTGGGCTCTACGTCGGGACGTGCGTTGGCCTCTACGTCGGGACGTGCGTTGGCCTCTACGTCGGGACGTGCGTTGGCCTCTACGTCGGGACGTGCGTTGGCCTCTACGTCGGGATTTAGCTTACTTTCAGCTCTACGTCGGGACGTGCGTTGGCCTCTACGTCGGGACGTGCGTTGGCCTCTACGTCGGGATTTAGCTTACTTTCAGCTCTACGTTGGGACGTAAGTTGGCCTCTACGTCGGGATTTAGCTTACTTTCAGCTCTACGTCGGGACGTGCGTTGGGCTCTACGTTGGGATTTAGCTTACTCTCAACTCTACGTCGGGACGTGCGTTGGGCTCTACGTCGGGACGTGCGTTGGGCTCTACGTCGGGACGTGCGTTGGGCTCTACGTCTGTAGTTAGCTAACCTTCAGCTCTACATCGGGACGTGCGTTGGGCTCTACGTCGGGACGTGCGTTGGGCTCTACGTCTGTAGTTAGCCAACTTTCAGCTCTACGTCGGGACGTGCGTTGGGCTCTACGTCGGGACGTGCGTTGGCCTCTACGTCGGGATTTAGCTTACTTTCAGCTTTACGTCGGGACGTGCGTTGGCCTCTACGTCGGGATTTAGGTTACTTTCAGCTCTACGTCGGGACGTGCGTTGGGCTCTACGTCGGGACGTGCGTTGGGCTCTACGTCGGGACGTGCGTTGGGCTCTACGTCGGGACGCGCGTTGGGCTGTACGTCTGTAGTTAGCTAACTTTGAGCTCTACGTCGGGACGTGCATTGGGCTCGACGTCTGTAGTTAGCTAACTTTCAGCTCTACGTCGGGACGTGCGTTGGGCTCTACATCTGTAGTTAGCTAACTTTCAGCTCTACGTCGGGACGTGCGTTGGGCGCTACGTCGGGACGTGCGTTGGGCTCTACTTCGAGACGTGCGTTGGGCTCTACGTCGGGACGTGCGTTGGGCTCTACGTCGGGATTTAGCTTACTTTCAGCTCTACGTCGGGACGTGCGTTGGGCTCTACGTTGGGATTTAGCTTACTTTCAGCTCTACGTCGGGACGTGCGTTGGCCTCTACGTCGGGATTTAGCTTACTTTCAGCTCTACGTCGGGACGTGCGTTGGCCTCTACGTCGGGATTTAGCTTACTTTTAGCTCTACGTCGGGACGTGCGTTGGGCTCTACGGCGGGACGTGCGTTGGGCTCTACGTCGGGACGTGTGTTGGGCTCTACATCTGTAGTTAGCTAACTTTGAGCTCTACGTCGGGACGTGCGTTGGGCTCTACGTCTGTAGTTAGCTAACTTTCAGCTCTACGTCGGGACGTGCGTTGGGCTCTACGTCTGTAGTTAGCTAACTTTCAGCTCTACGTCGGGACGTGCGTTGGGCGCTACGTCGGGATGTGCGTTGGGCTCTACGTCGGGACGTGCGTTGGCCTCTACGTCGGGACGTGCGTTGGCCTCTAAGTCGGGACGTGCGTTGGCCTCTAATCGGGACGTGCGTTGGGCTCTACGTCGGGATTTAGCTTACTTTCAGCTCTACGTCGGGACGTGCGTTGGGCTCTACGTCGGGACGTGCGTTGGGCTCTACGTCGGGACGTGCGTTGGGCTCTACGTCGGGACGTGCGTTGGCCTCTACGTCGGGATTTAGCTTACTTTCAGCTCTACGTCGGGACGTGCGTTTTGCTCTACGTCTGTAGTTAGCTAACTTTCAGCTCTACGTCGGGACGTGCGTTGGGCGCTACGTCGGGACGTGCGTTGGGCGCTACGTCGGGACGTGCGTTGGGCGCTACGTCGGGACGTGCGTTGGCTTCTACGTCGGGACGCGCGTTGGGCTCTACGTCGGGACGCGCGTTGGGCTCTACGTCGGGACGCGCGTTGGGCTCTACGTTGGGATTTAGCTTATTTTCAGCTCTACGTCGGGACGTGCGTTGGGCTCTACGTCGGGACGTGCGTTGGGCTCTACGTCGGGACGTGCGTTGGGCTCTACGTCGGGACGTGCGTTGGGCTCTACGTCGGGACGTGCGTTGGGCTCTACGTTGGGATTTAGCTTACTTTCAGCTCCACGTCGGGACGTGCGTTGGGCGCTACGTCGCGACGTGCGTTGGGCTCTACGTCGTGATTTAGCTTACTTTCAGCTCCACGTCGGGACGCGCGTTGGGCTCTACGTCGGGACGTGCGTTGGGCTCTACGTCGGGACGCGCGTTGGGCTCTACGTCGGGACGCGCGTTGGGCTCTACGTCGGGATTTAGCTTACTTTCAGCTCCACGTCGGGACGTGCGTTGGGCTCTACGTCGGGACGTGCGTTGGGCTCTACGTCGGGACGTGCGTTGGGCTCTACGTCGGGACGTGCGTTGGCCTCTACGTCGGGATTTAGCTTACTTTCAGCTCCACGTCGGGACGTGCGTTGGGCGCTACGTCGGGACGTGCGTTGGGCGCTACGTCGGGACGTGCGTTGGGCTCTACGTCGGGACGTGCGTTGGGCTCTACGTCGGGACGTGCGTTGGGCTCTACGTCTGTAGTTAGCTAACTTTCAGCTCTACGTCGGGACGTGCGTTGGGCTCTACGTCGGGACGTGCGTTGGGCTCTACGTCGGGACGTGCGTTGGCCTCTACGTCGGGACGTGCGTTGGCCTCTACGTCGGGACGTGCGTTGGCCTCTACGTCGGGACGTGCGTTGGCCTCTACGTCGGGATTTAGCTTACTTTCAGCTCTACGTCGGGACGTGCGTTGGCCTCTACGTCGGGATTTAGCTTACTTTCAGCTCTACGTCGGGACGTGCGTTGGCCTCTACGTCGGGACGTGCGTTGGCCTCTACGTCGGGATTTAGCTTACTTTCAGCTCTACGTCGGGACGTGCGTTGTGCTCTACGTCTGTAGTTAGATAACTTTCAGCTCTACGTCGGGACGTGCGTTGGGCGCTACGTCGGGACGTGCGTTGGGCGCTACGTCGGGACGTGCGTTGGGCTCTACGTCGGGACGTGCGTTGGGCTCTACGTCGGGACGTGCGTTGGGCTCTACGTCGGGATTTACCTTACTTTCAGCTCTACGTCGGGTCGTGCGTTGGCCTCTACGTCGGGACGTGCGTTGGCCTCTACGTCGGGACGTGCGTTGGCCTCTACGTCGGGACGTGCGTTGGCCTCTACGTCGGGACGTGCGTTGGGCTCTACGTCGGGACGTGCGTTGGCCTCTACGTCGGGACGTGCGTTGGCCTCTACGTCGGGATTTAGCTTACTTTCAGCTCTACGTCGGGACGTGCGTTGGGCTCTACGACGGGACGCGCGTTGGGCTCTACGACGGGACGCGCGTTGGGCTCTACGACGGGACGCGCGTTGGGCTCTACGTCGGGATTTAGCTTACTTTCAGCTCTACGTCGGGACGTGCGTTGGGCTCTACGACGGGACGCGCGTTGGGCTCTACGACGGGACGCGCGTTGGGCTCTACGACGGGACGCGCGTTGGGCTCTACGTCTGTAGTTAGCTAACTTTCAGCTCTACGTCGGGACGCGCGTTGGGCTCTTCTTCTGTAGTTAGCTAACTATCAGCTCTACGTCGGGACGTGCGTTGGGCTCTACATCGGGACGTGCGTTGGGCTCTACGTCGGGACGTGCGTTGGGCTCTACGTCGGGATTTAGCTTACTTTCAGCTCTACGTCGGGACGTGCGTTGGGCTCTACGTCGGGACGTGCGTTGGGCTCTACGTCGGGACGTGCGTTGGGCTCTACGTCGGGACGTGCGTTGAGCTCTACGTCTGTAGTTAGCTTACTTTCAGCTCTACGTCGGGACGTGAGTTGGGCTCTACGTCTGTAGTTAGCTAATTTTCAGCTCTACGTCGGGACGTGCGTTGGGCTCTACGTCTGTAGTTAGCTAACTTTCAGCTCTACGTCGGGACGTGCGTTGGGTTCTACGTCTGTAGTTAGCTAACTTTCAGCTCTACGTCCGGACGCGCGTTGGGCTCTACGTCGGGACGCGCGTTGGGTTCTACGTCTGTAGTTAGCTAACTTTCAGATCAACGTCGGGACGTGCGTTGGGCTCTACGTCTGTAGTTAGCTAACTTTCAGCTCTACGTCAGGACACGCATTGGGCTCTACGTCTGTAGTTAGCTATCTTTCAGCTCTACGTCGGGACGCGCATTGGGCTCTACGTCTGTAGTTAGCTAACTTTCAGCTCTACGTCGGGACGCGCGTTGGGCTCTACGTCGGGATGTGCGTTGGGCGCTACGTCGGGATTTAGCTTACTTTCGGCTCTACGTCGGGACGTGCGTTGGGCTGTACGTCGGGACGTGCGTTGGGCTCTACGTCGGGACGTGCGTTGGGCTCTACGTCGGGACGTGCGTTGGGCTCTACGTCGGGACGTGCGTTGGGCGCTACGTCGGGACGTGCGTTGGGCTCTACGTCAGGACGTGCGTTGGGCTCTACTTCGGGATTTAGCTTACTTTCAGCTCTACGTCGGGACGTGCGTTGGGCTCTACGTCGGGACGTGCGTTGGGCTCTACGTCGGGACGTGCGTTGGGCTCTACGTCGGGACGTGCGTTGGGCTCTACGTCGGGACGTGCGTTGGGCTCTACGTCGGGATTTAGCTTACTTTCAGCTCTAGGTCGGGACGTGCGTTGGGCTCTACGTCGGGACGTGCGTTGGGCTCTACGTCGGGACGTGCGTTGGGCTCTACGTCGGGACGTGCATTGGGCTCTACGTCTGTAGTTAGCTAACTTTCAGCTCTACGTCGGGACGTGCGTTGGGCGCTACGTCGGGACGTGCGTTGGGCGCTACGTCGGGACGTGCGTTGGGCGCTACGTCGGGATTTAGCTTACTTTCAGCTCTACGTCGGGACGTGCGTTGGGCTCTACGTCGGGACGTGCGTTGGGCTCTAGGTCGGGACGTGCGTTGGGCTCTACGTCGGGACATGCGTTGGGCTCTACGTCGGGATTTAGCTTACTTTAAGCTCTACGTCGGGACGTGCGTTGGCCTCTACGTCGGGACGTGCGTTGGCCTCTACGTCGGGACGTGCGTTGGACTCTACGTCAGGACGTGCGTTGGCCTCTACGTCGGGACGTGCGTTGGCTTCTACGTCGGGATTTAGCTTACTTTCAGCTCTACGTCGGGACGCGCGTTGGCCTCTACGTCGGTACGTGCGTTTGCCTCTACGTCGGGATTTAGCTTACTTTCAGCTCTACGTCGGGACGTGCGTTGGCCTCTACGTCGGTACGTGCGTTTGCCTCTACGTCGGGATTTAGCTTACTTTCAGCTCTACGTCGGGACGTGCGTTAGGCTCTACGTTGGGATTTAGCTTACTTTCAGCTCTACGTCGGGACGTGCGTTGGGCTCTACGTCGGGACGTGCGGTGGGCTCTACGTCGGGACGTGCGGTGGGCTCTACGTCGGGACGTGCGTTGGGCTCTACGTCGGAACGTGCGTTGGGCTCTACGTCTGTAGTTAGCTAACCTTCAGCTCTACATCGGGACGTGCGTTGGGCTCTACGTCGGGATGTGCGTTGGGCTCTACGTCGGGACGTGCGTTGGGCTCTACGTCGGGTTTTAGCTTACTTTTAGCTCTACGTCGGGACGTGCGTTGGCCTCTACGTCGGGATTTAGCTTACTTTCAGCTCTTCGTCGGGACGTGCGTTGGGCTCTACGTCGGGACGTGCGTTGGGCTCTACGTTGGGATTTAGCTAACTTTCAGCTCTACGTCGGGACGTGCGTTGTGCTCTACGTCTGTAGTTAGCTAACTTTCAGCTCTACGTCTGGACGTGCGTTGGGCGCTACGTCGGGACGTGCGTTGGGCTCTACGTCGGGACGTGCGTTGGGCTCTACGTTGGGATTTAGCTTACTTTCAGCTCTACGTCGGGACGTGCGTTGGGCTCTACGTCGGGACGTGCGTTGGACTCTACGTCGGGACGTGCGTTGGGCTCTACGTCTGTAGTTAGCTAACCTTCAGCTCTACATCGGGACGTGCATTGGGCTCTACGTCGGGACGTGCGTTGGGCTCTACGTCGGGACGTGCGTTGGGCTCTACGTGTGTAGTTAGCCAACTTTCAGCTGTACTTCGGGACGTGCGTTGGGCTCTACGTCGGGACGTGCGTTGGGCTCTACGTCAGGACGTGCGTTGGGCTCTACATCGGGACGTGCGTTGGGCTCCACTTCGGGACGTGCGTTGGGCTCTACGTCTGTATTAACTAACTTTCAGCTCTACGTCGGGACGTGCGTTGGGCTCTACGTCGGGACGTGCGTTGGGCTCTACGTCGGGATTTAGCTTACTTTCAGCTCTACGTCGGGACGTGCGTTGGGCTCTACGTCGGGACATGCGTTGGGCTCTACGTCGGGACGTGCGTTGGGCTCTACGTCGGGACGTGCGTTGGGCTCTACGTCGGGACGTGCGTTGGGCTCTACGTCGGGATTTAGCTTACTTTCACTCTACGTCGGGATTTAGCTTACTTTCAGCTCTACGTCGGGACGTGCGTTGGGCTCTACGTCGGGACGTGCGTTGTGCTCTACGTCGGGACGTGCGTTGGGATCTACGTCGGGACGTGTGTTGAGCTCTACGTCTGTAGTTAGCTAACTTTCAGCTCTACGTCGGGACGTGCATTGGGCTCTACGTCTGTAGTTAGCTGACTTTTAGGTCTACGTCGGGACGTGCGTTGTGCTCTACGTCTGTATTTAGGTAACTTTCAGCTCTACGTCGGGACGTGCGTTGGGCGCTACGTCGGTACTTGCGTTGGGCTCTACGTCGGGACGTGCGTTGGGCTCTACGTCGGGACGCGCGTTGGGCTGTACGTCTGTAGTTAGCTAACTTTCAGCTCTACGTCGGGACGCGCGTTGGGCTCTTCGTCTGTAGTTAGCTAACTTTCAGCTCTACGTCGGGACGTGCGTTGGGCTCGACGTCGGGACGTGCGTTGGGCTCTACGTCAAGAGGTGCGTTGGGCTCTACGTCGGGATTTAGCTTACTTTCAGCTCTACGTCGGAACGTGCGTTGGGCTCTACGTCGGGACGTGCGTTGGGCTCTACGTCGGGACGTTCATTGGGCTCTACGTCGGGACGTGCGTTGGCCTCTAAGTCGGGATTTAGCTTACATTCAGCTCTACGTCGGGACGCGCGTTGGGCTCTACGACGGGACGCGCGTTGGGCTCTACGACGGGACGCGCGTTGGGCTCTACGTCGGGAGGCACGTTGGGCTCTACGTCGGGACGTGCGTTGGGCTCTACGTCGGGACGTGCGTTGGCCTCTACGTCGGGATTTAGCTTACTTTCAGCTCTACGTCGGGACGTGCGTTCGGCTCTACGTCTGTAGTTAGCTAACTTTCAGCTCTACGTCGGGACGTGCGTTGGGCGCTACGTCGGGACGTGCGTTGGGCGCTACGTCGGGACGTGCGTTGGGCGCTACGTCGGGACGTGCGTTGGGCGCTACGTCGGGACGTGCGTTGGGCTCTACGTCTGTAGTTAGCTAACCTTCAGCTCTACGTCGGGACGTGCGTTGGGCTCTACGTCGGGACGTGCGTTGGCCTCTACGTCGGGATTTAGCTTACTTTCAGCTCTACGTCGGGACGTGCGTTGGGCTCTACGTTGGGGTTTAGCTTACTTTCAGCTCTACGTCGGGACGTGCGTTGGGCTCTACGTCGGGACGTGCGTTGGGCTCTACGTCTGTAGTTAGCTAACCTTCAGCTCTACATCGGGACGTGCGTTGGGCTCTACGTCGGGACGTGTGTTGGGCTCTACGTCTGTAGTTAGCTAACTTTGAGCTCTACGTCGGGACGTGCATTGGGCTCTACGTCTGTAGTTAGCTAACTTTCAGCTCTACGTCGGGACGTGCGTTGGGCTCTACGTCTGTAGTTAGCTAACTTTCAGCTCTACGTCGGGACTTGCGTTGGGCTCTACGTCTGTAGTTAGCTAACTTTCAGCTCTACGTCGGGATGTGCGTTGGGCGCTACGTCGGGATGTGCGTTGGGCTCTACGTCGGGACGTGCGTTGGCCTCTACGTCGGGACGTGCGTTGGCCTCTACGTCGGGACGTGCGTTGGCCTCTACGTCGGGACGTGCGTTGGCCTCTACGTCGGGATTTAGCTTACTTTCAGCTCTACGTCGGGACGTGCGTTGGCCTCTACGTCGGGACGTGCGTTGGCCTCTACGTCGGGATTTAGCTTACTTTCAGCTCTACGTTGGGACGTAAGTTGGCCTCTACGTCGGGATTTAGCTTACTTTCAGCTCTACGTCGGGACGTGCGTTGGGCTCTACGTTGGGATTTAGCTTACTCTCAACTCTACGTCGGGACGTGCGTTGGGCTCTACGTCGGGACGTGCGTTGGGCTCTACGTCTGTAGTTAGCTAACCTTCAGCTCTACATCGGGACGTGCGTTGGGCTCTACGTCGGGACGTGCGTTGGGCTCTACGTCTGTAGTTAGCCAACTTTCAGCTCTACGTCGGGACGTGCGTTGGGCTCTACGTCGGGACGTGCGTTGGCCTCTACGTCGGGATTTAGCTTACTTTCAGCTTTACGTCGGGACGTGCGTTGGCCTCTACGTCGGGATTTAGGTTACTTTCAGCTCTACGTCGGGACGTGCGTTGGGCTCTACGTCGGGACGTGCGTTGGGCTCTACGTCGGGACGTGCGTTGGGCTCTACGTCGGGACGCGCGTTGGGCTGTACGTCTGTAGTTAGCTAACTTTGAGCTCTACGTCGGGACGTGCATTGGGCTCGACGTCTGTAGTTAGCTAACTTTCAGCTCTACGTCGGGACGTGCGTTGGGCTCTACATCTGTAGTTAGCTAACTTTCAGCTCTACGTCGGGACGTGCGTTGAGCGCTACGTCGGGACGTGCGTTGGGCTCTACTTCGAGACGTGCGTTGGGCTCTACGTCGGGACGTGCGTTGGGCTCTACGTCGGGATTTAGCTTACTTTCAGCTCTACGTCGGGACGTGCGTTGGGCTCTACGTTGGGATTTAGCTTACTTTCAGCTCTACGTCGGGACGTGCGTTGGCCTCTACGTCGGGATTTAGCTTACTTTCAGCTCTACGTCGGGACGTGCGTTGGCCTCTACGTCGGGATTTAGCTTACTTTTAGCTCTACGTCGGGACGTGCGTTGGGCTCTACGGCGGGACGTGCGTTGGGCTCTACGTCGGGACGTGTGTTGGGCTCTACATCTGTAGTTAGCTAACTTTGAGCTCTACGTCGGGACGTGCGTTGGGCTCTACGTCTGTAGTTAGCTAACTTTCAGCTCTACGTCGGGACGTGCGTTGGGCTCTACGTCTGTAGTTAGCTAACTTTCAGCTCTACGTCGGGACGTGCGTTGGGCGCTACGTCGGGATGTGCGTTGGGCTCTACGTCGGGACGTGCGTTGGCCTCTACGTCGGGACGTGCGTTGGCCTCTACGTCGGGACGTGCGTTGGCCTCTACGTCGGGCTTTAGCTTACTTTCAGCTCTACGTTGGGACGTGCGTTGGCCTCTACGTCGGGACGTGCGTTGGCCTCTACGTCGGGATTTAGCTTACTTTCAGCTCTACGTCGGGACGTGCGTTGGGCTCTACGTTGGGATTTAGCTTACTTTCAGTTCTACGTCGGGACGTGCGTTGGCCTCTACGTCGGGATTTAGCTTACTTTTAGCTCTACGTCGGGACGTGCGTTGGGCTCTACGTCGGGACGTGCGTTGGGCTCTACGTCGGGACGTGTGTTGGGCTCTACGTCGGGACGTGCGTTGGGCTCTACGTCGGGACGTGCGTTGGGCTCTACGTCGGGACGTGCGTTGGGCTCTACGTCTGTAGTTAGCTAACCTTCAGCTCTACATCGGGACGTGCGTTGGGCTCTACGTCGGGACGTGCGTTGGGCTCTACGTCTGTAGTTAGCCAACTTTCAGCTCTACGTCGGGACGTGCGTTGGGCTCTACGTCGGGATTTAGCTTACTTTCAGCTCTACGTCGGGACGTGCGTTGGGCTCTACGTCGGGATTTAGCTAACTTTCAGCTCTACGTCGGGACGTGCGTTGGCCTCTACGTCGGGATTTAGCTTACTTTCAGCTCTACGTCGGGACGTGCGTTGGGCTCTACGTCGGGACGTGCGTTGGGCTCTACGTCGGGACGTGTGTTGGGCTCTACGTCTGTAGTTAGCTAACTTTCAGCTCTACGTCGGGACGTGCGTTGGGCTCTACGTCTGTAGTTAGCTAACTTTCAGCTCTACGTCGGGACGTGCGTTGGGCTCTACATCTGTAGTTAGGTAACTTTCAGCTCTACGTCGGGACGTGCGTTGGGCGCTACGTCGGGACGTGCGTTGGGCTCTACGTCGGGACGTGCGTTGGGCTCTACGTCGAGTCGTGCGTTGGGCTCTACATTGGGATGTGCGTTGGGCTCTACGTCGGGATTTAGCTTACTTTCAGCTCTACGTCGGGACGTGCTTTGGGCTCTACGTCGGGACGTGCCTTGGCATCTACTTCGGGACGTGCGTTGGGCTCTACGTCGGGACGTGCGTTGGGCTCTACGTCGGGACGTGCCTTGGGCTCTACGTCGGGACGTGCGTTGGCCTCTACGGCGGGACGTGCGTTGGGCTCTACGTCGGGATTTAGCTTACTTTCAGCTCTACGTCGGGACGTGCGTTGGGCTCTACGTCGGGACGTGCATTGGGCTCTACGTCGGGATGTCCGTTGGGCTCTACGTCGGGACGCGCGTTGGGCTGTACGTCTGTAGTTAGCTAAACTTCAGCTCTACATCGGGACGTGCGTTGGGCTCTACGTCGGGACGTGCGTTGGGCTCTACGTCTGTAGTTAGCCAACTTTCAGCTCTACGTCGGGACGTGCGTTGGGCTCTACGTCGGGACGTGCGTTGGGCTCTACGTCGGGATTTAGCTTACTTTCAGCTCTACGTCGGGACGTGCGTTGGCCTCTACGTCGGGATTTAGCTTACTTTCAGCTCTACGTCGGGACGTGCGTTGGCCTCTACGTCGGGATTTAGCTTACTTTCAGCTCTACGTCGGGACGTGCGTTGGCCTCTACGTCGGGACGTGCGTTGGGCTCTACGTCGGGACGTGCGTTGGGCTCTACGTCGGGACGTGCGTTGGGCTCTACGTCGGGACGTGCGTTGGGCTCTACGTCGGGACGTGTGTTGGGCTCTACGTCTGTAGTTAGCTAACTTTGAGCTCTACGTCGGGACGTGCATTGGGCTCTACGTCTGTAGTTAGCTAACTTTCAGCTCTACGTCGGGACGTGCGTTGGGCTCTACGTCTGTAGTTAGCTAACTTTCAGCTCTATGTCGGGACGTGCGTTGGGCGCTACGTCGGGATGTGCGTTGGGCTCTACGTCGGGACGTGCGTTGGCCTCTACGTCGGGACGTGCGTTGGCCTCTACGTCGGGACGTGCGTTGGCCTCTACGTCGGGATTTAGCTTACTTTCAGCTCTACGTCGGGACGTGCGTTGGGCTCTACGTCTGTAGTTAGCTAACTTTCAGCTCTACGTCGGGACGTGCGTTGGTCTCTACGTCTGTAGTTAGCTAACTTTCAGCTCTACGTCGGGACGTGCGTTGGGCTCTACGTCTGTAGTTAGTTAACCTTCAGCTCTACGTCGGGACGTGTGTTGGGCGCTACGTCGGGACGTGCGTTGGGCTCTACGTCGAGATTTGCGTTGGGCTCTACGTTGGGACGTGCATTGGGCTCTACGTCGGGATTTAGCTTACTTTCAGCTCTACGTCGGGACGTGCTTTGGGCTCTACGTCGGGACGTGCGTTGGGCTCTACGTCGGGACGTGCGTTGGGCTCTACGTCGGGACGTACGTTGGCCTCTACGGCGGGACGTGCGTTGGCCTCTACGGCGGGACGTGCGTTGGCCTCTACGTCGGGATTTAGCTTACTTTCAGCTCTACGTCGGGACGCGCGTTGGCCTCTACGTCGGGACGTGCGTTGGCCTCTACGTCGGGATTTAGCTTACTTTCAGCTCTACGTCGGGACGTGCGTTGGGCTCTACGTCGGGACGTGCGTTGGGCTCTACGTCGGGACGTGCGCTGGGCTCTACGTCGGGACGTGCGTTGGGCTCTACGTCGGGATTTAGCTTACTTTCAGCTCCACGTCGGGACGCGCGTTGGGCACTACGTCGGGACGCGCTTTGGGCTCTACGTCGGGACGCGTGTAGGGCTCTACGTCGGGACGCGCGTTGGGCTCTACGTCTGTAGTTAGCCAACTTTCAGCTCTACGTCGGGACGTGCGTTGGGCTCTACGTCGGGACGTGCGTTGGGCTCTACGTCGGGATTTAGCTTACTTTCAGCTCTACGTCGGAACGTGCGTTGGCCTCTACGTCGGGACGTGCGTTGGCCTCTACGTCGGGACGTGCGTTGGGCTCTACGTCGGGACGTGCGTTGGGCTCTACGTCGTGACGTGCGTTGGGCTCTACGTTGGGATTTAGCTTACTTTCAGCTCTACGTCGGGACGTGCGTTGGGCTCTACGTCTGTAGTTAGCTAACTTTCAGCTCTAAGTCGGGACGCGCGTTGGGCTCTACGTCGGGACGCGCGTTGGGCTCTACGTCGGGACGTGCGTTGGGCTCTACGTCGGGATGTGCGTTGGGCTCTACGTCTGTAGTTAGCTAACTTTCAGCTCTACGTCGGGACGTCCGTTCGGCTTTACGTCTGTAGTTAGCTAACTTTCAGCTCTACGTCGGGACGTGCGTTGGGCTCTACGTCGGGATTTAGCTTACTTTTAGCTCTACGTCGGGACGTGCGTTGGGCTCTACGTCGGGACGTGCGTTGGGCTCTACGTCGGGACGTGTGTTGGGCTCTACGTCGGGACGTGCGTTGGGCTCTACGTCGGGACGTGCGTTGGGCTCTACGTCGGGACGTGCGTTGGGCTCTACGTCTGTAGTTAGCTAACCTTCAGCTCTACATCGGGACGTGCGTTGGGCTCTACGTCGGGACGTGCGTTGGGCTCTACGTCTGTAGTTAGCCAACTTTCAGCTCTACGTCGGGACGTGCGTTGGGCTCTACGTCGGGATTTAGCTTACTTTCAGCTCTACGTCGGGACGTGCGTTGGGCTCTACGTCGGGATTTAGCTAACTTTCAGCTCTACGTCGGGACGTGCGTTGGCCTCTACGTCGGGATTTAGCTTACTTTCAGCTCTACGTCGGGACGTGCGTTGGGCTCTACGTCGGGACGTGCGTTGGGCTCTACGTCGGGACGTGTGTTGGGCTCTACGTCTGTAGTTAGCTAACTTTCAGCTCTACGTCGGGACGTGCGTTGGGCTCTACGTCTGTAGTTAGCTAACTTTCAGCTCTACGTCGGGACGTGCGTTGGGCTCTACATCTGTAGTTAGCTAACTTTCAGCTCTACGTCGGGACGTGCGTTGGGCGCTACGTCGGGACGTGCGTTGGGCTCTACGTCGGGACGTGCGTTGGGCTCTACGTCGAGACGTGCGTTGGGCTCTACATTGGGATGTGCGTTGGGCTCTACGTCGGGATTTAGCTTACTTTCAGCTCTACGTCGGGACGTGCTTTGGGCTCTACGTCGGGACGTGCCTTGGCATCTACTTCGGGACGTGCGTTGGGCTCTACGTCGGGACGTGCGTTGGGCTCTACGTCGGGACGTGCCTTGGGCTCTACGTCGGGACGTGCGTTGGCCTCTACGGCGGGACGTGCGTTGGCCTCTACGTCGGGATTTAGCTTACTTTCAGCTCTACGTCGGGACGTGCGTTGGGCTCTACGTCGGGACGTGCATTGGGCTCTACGTCGGGATGTCCGTTGGGCTCTACGTCGGGACGCGCGTTGGGCTGTACGTCTGTAGTTAGCTAAACTTCAGCTCTACATCGGGACGTGCGTTGGGCTCTACGTCGGGACGTGCGTTGGGCTCTACGTCTGTAGTTAGCCAACTTTCAGCTCTACGTCGGGACGTGCGTTGGGCTCTACGTCGGGACGTGCGTTGGGCTCTACGTCGGGATTTAGCTTACTTTCAGCTCTACGTCGGGACGTGCGTTGGCCTCTACGTCGGGATTTAGCTTACTTTCAGCTCTACGTCGGGACGTGCGTTGGCCTCTACGTCGGGATTTAGCTTACTTTCAGCTCTACGTCGGGACGTGCGTTGGCCTCTACGTCGGGACGTGCGTTGGGCTCTACGTCGGGACGTGCGTTGGGCTCTACGTCGGGACGTGCGTTGGGCTCTACGTCGGGACGTGCGTTGGGCTCTACGTCGGGACGTGTGTTGGGCTCTACGTCTGTAGTTAGCTAACTTTGAGCTCTACGTCGGGACGTGCATTGGGCTCTACGTCTGTAGTTAGCTAACTTTCAGCTCTACGTCGGGACGTGCGTTGGGCTCTACGTCTGTAGTTAGCTAACTTTCAGCTCTATGTCGGGATGTGCGTTGGGCTCTACGTCGGGACGTGCGTTGGCCTCTACGTCGGGACGTGCGTTGGCCTCTACGTCGGGACGTGCGTTGGCCTCTACGTCGGGACGTGCGTTGGCCTCTACGTCGGGATTTAGCTTACTTTCAGCTCTACGTCGGGACGTGCGTTGGGCTCTACGTCTGTAGTTAGCTAACTTTCAGCTCTACGTCGGGACGTGCGTTGGGCTCTACGTCTGTAGTTAGCTAACTTTCAGCTCTACGTCGGGACGTGCGTTGGGCTCTACGTCTGTAGTTAGTTAACCTTCAGCTCTACGTCGGGACGTGTGTTGGGCGCTACGTCGGGACGTGCGTTGGGCTCTACGTCGAGATTTGCGTTGGGCTCTACGTTGGGACGTGCATTGGGCTCTACGTCGGGACGTGCGTTGGGCTCTACGTCGGGACGTACGTTGGCCTCTACGGCGGGACGTGCGTTGGCCTCTACGGCGGGACGTGCGTTGGCCTCTACGTCGGGATTTAGCTTACTTTCAGCTCTACGTCGGGACGCGCGTTGGCCTCTACGTCGGGACGTGCGTTGGCCTCTACGTCGGGATTTAGCTTACTTTCAGCTCTACGTCGGGACGTGCGTTGGGCTCTACGTCGGGACGTGCGTTGGGCTCTACGTCGGGACGTGCGCTGGGCTCTACGTCGGGACGTGCGTTGGGCTCTACGTCGGGATTTAGCTTACTTTCAGCTCCACGTCGGGACGCGCGTTGGGCACTACGTCGGGACGCGCTTTGGGCTCTACGTCGGGACGCGTGTAGGGCTCTACGTCGGGACGCGCGTTGGGCTCTACGTCTGTAGTTAGCCAACTTTCAGCTCTACGTCGGGACGTGCGTTGGGCTCTACGTCGGGACGTGCGTTGGGCTCTACGTCGGGATTTAGCTTACTTTCAGCTCTACGTCGGAACGTGCGTTGGCCTCTACGTCGGGACGTGCGTTGGCCTCTACGTCGGGACGTGCGTTGGGCTCTACGTCGGGACGTGCGTTGGGCTCTACGTCGTGACGTGCGTTGGGCTCTACGTTGGGATTTAGCTTACTTTCAGCTCTACGTCGGGACGTGCGTTGGGCTCTACGTCTGTAGTTAGCTAACTTTCAGCTCTACGTCGGGACGCGCGTTGGGCTCTACGTCGGGACGCGCGTTGGGCTCTACGTCGGGACGTGCGTTGGGCTCTACGTCGGGATGTGCGTTGGGCTCTACGTCTGTAGTTAGCTAACTTTCAGCTCTACGTCGGGACGTCCGTTCGGCTTTACGTCTGTAGTTAGCTAACTTTCAGCTCTACGTCGGGACGTGCGTTGGGCTCTACGTCGGGACGTGCGTTGGGCTCTACGTCGGGACGTGCGTTGGGCTCTACGTTGGGATTTAGCTTACTTTCAGCTCTACGTCGGGACGTGCGTTGGGCTCTACGTCGGGACGTGCGTTGGGCTCTACGTCTGTAGTTAGCTAACTTTCAGCTCTACGTCGGGACGTGCGTTGGGCGCTACGTCGGGACGTGCGTTGGGCAATACGTCGGGACGTGCGTTGGGCTCTACGGCAGGACGTGCCTTGGCCTCTACGTCGGGACGTGCGTTGGCCTCTACGTCGGGACGTGCGTTGGCCTCTACGTCGGGATAAGGTTACTTTCAGCTCTACGTCGGGACGTGCGTTGGGCTCTACGTCGGTACGTGCGTTGGGCTCTACGTCTGTTGTTAGCCAACTTTCAGCTCTACGTCGGGACGTGCGTTGGGCTCTACGTCGGGACGTGCGTTGGGCTCTACGTTGGGATTCAGCTTACTTTCAGCTCTACTTCGGGACGTGCGTTGGCCTCTACGTCGGGATTTATCTTACTTTCAGCTCTACGTCGGGACGTGCGTTGGGCTCTACGTCGAGACGTGCGTTGGGCTCTACGTCGAGACGTGCGTTGGGCTCTACGTCGAGACGTGCGTTGGGGTCTACGTCGGGACGTGTGTTGGGCTCTACGTCTGTAGTTAGCTAACTTTGAGCTCTACGTCGGGACGTGCATTGGGCTCTACGTCTGTAGTTAGCTAACTTTCAGCTCTACGTCGGGACGTGCGTTGGGCTCTACGTCTGTAGTTAGCTAACTTTCAGCTCTACGTCGGGACGTGCGTTGGGCTCTACGTCTGTAGTTAGCTAACTTTCAGCTCTACGTCGGGACGTGTGTTGGGCGCTACGTCGGGACGTGCGTTGGGCTCTACGTCGAGACGTGCGTTGGGCTCTACGTCGGGACGTGCGTTGGGCTCTACGTCGGGACGTGCGTTGGCCTCTACGGCGGGACGTGCGTTGGCCTCTACGGCGGGACGTGCGTTGGCCTCTACGGCGGGACGTGCGTTGGCCTCTACGGCGGGACGTGCGTTGGCCTCTACGTCGGGATTTAGCTTACTTTCAGCTCTACGTCGGGACGCGCGTTGGCCTCTACGTCGGGACGTGCGTTGGCCTCTACGTCGGGATTTAGCTTACTTTCAGCTCTACGTCGGGACGTGCGTTGGGCTCTACGTCGGGACGTGCGTTGGCCTCTACGTCGGGACGTGCCTTGGGCTCTACGTCGGGATGTGTGTTGGGCTCTACGTCTGTAGTTAGCCAACTTTCAGCTCTACGTCGGGACGTGCGTTGGGCTCTACGTCGGGACGTGCGTTGGGCTCTACGTCGGGATTTAGCTTACTTTCAGCTCTACGTCGGGACGTGCGTTGGCCTCTACGTCGGGATTTAGCTTACTTTCAGCTCTACGTCGGGACGTGCGTTGGGCTCTACGTCGGGACGTGCGTTGGGCTCTACGTCGGGACGTGCGTTGGGCTCTACGTCGGGACGTGCGTTGGGCTCTACGTTGGGATTTAGCTTACTTTCAGCTCTACGTCGGAACGTGCGTTGGGCTCTACGTCGGGACGTGCGTTGGGCTCTACTTCGGGACTTGCGTTGGGCTCTATGTTGGGCTTTAGCTTACTTTCAGCTCTACGTCGGTACGCGCGTTGGCCTCTACGTCGGGTCGTGCGTTGGCCTCTACGTCGGGACGTGCGTTGGGCTCTACGTCGGGACGCGCGTTGGCCTCTACGTCGGGACGTGCGTTGGGCTATACGTCGGGACGTGCGTTGGGCTCTACGTCTGTAGTTAGCTAACTTTCAGCTCTACGTCGGGACGTGCGTTCGGCTCTACATCTGTAGTTAGCTAACTTTCAGCTCTACGTCGGGACGTGCGTTGGGCGGTACGTCTGTAGTTAGCTTACTTTCAGCTCTACGTCGGGACGTGCGTTGGGCTCTACGTCGGGACGTGCGTTGGGCTCTACTTCGGGACTTGCGTTGGGCTCTATGTTGGGCTTTAGCTTACTTTCAGCTCTACGTCGGTACGCGCGTTGGCCTCTACGTCGGGTCGTGCGTTGGCCTCTACGTCGGGACGTGCGTTGGGCTCTACGTCGGGACGCGCGTTGGCCTCTACGTCGGGACGTGCGTTGGGCTATACGTCGGGACGTGCGTTGGGCTCTACGTCTGTAGTTAGCTAACTTTCAGCTCTACGTCGGGACGTGCGTTCGGCTCTACATCTGTAGTTAGCTAACTTTCAGCTCTACGTCGGGACGTGCGTTGGGCGGTACGTCTGTAGTTAGCTAACTTTCAGCTCTACGTCGTGACGTGCGTTGGGCGCTACGTCTGTAGTTAGCTAACTTTCAGCTCTACGTCGGGACGTGCGTTGGGCGCTACGTCGGGACGTGCGTTGGGCTCTACGTCGGGACGTGCGTTGGGCTCTACGTCGGGACGCGCGTTGGGCTCTACGTCGGGATTTAGCTTACTTTCAGCTCTATGTCGGGACGCGCGTTGGCCTCTACGTCGGGATTTAGCTTACTTTCAGCTCTACGTCGGGACGCGCGTTGGGCTCTACGTCGGGACGCGCGTTGGGCTCTACGTCGGGACGCGCGTTGGGCTCTACGTCGGGATTTAGCTTACTTTCAGCTCTACGTCGGGACGCGCGTTGGGCTCTACGTCGGGATTTAGCTTACTTTCAGCTCTACGTCGGGACGCGCGTTTGGCTCTACGTCGGGACGCGCGTTGGGCTCTACGTCGGGACGCGCGTTGGGCTCTACGTCGGGATTTAGCTAACATTCAGCTCTACGTCGGGACGTGCGTTGGGCTCTACGTCGGGACGCGCGTTGGGCTCTACGTCGGGACGCGCGTTGGGCTCTACGTCGGGACGCGCGTTGGGCTCTACGTCGGGACGCGCGTTGGCCTCTACGTCGGGACGCGCGTTGGCCTCTACGTCGGGATTTAGCTTACTTTCAGCTCTACGTCGGGACGCGCGTTGGCCTCTACGTCGGGATTTAGCTTACTTTCAGCTCTACGTCGGGACGCGCGTTGGCCTCTACGTCGGGATTTAGCTTACTTTCAGCTCTACGTCGGGACGCGCGTTGGCCTCTACGTCGGGATTTAGCTTACTTTCAGCTCTACGTCGGGACGCGCGTTGGCCTCTACGTCGGGACGCGCGTTGGCCTCTACGTCGGGACGCGCGTTGGCCTCTACGTCGGGACGCGCGTTGGCCTCTACGTCGGGACGCGCGTTGGCCTCTACGTCGGGATTTAGCTTACTTTCAGCTCTACGTCGGGACGCGCGTTGGCCTCTACGTCGGGATTTAGCTTACTTTCAGCTCTACGTCGGGACGCGCGTTGGCCTCTACGTCGGGATTTAGCTTACTTTCAGCTCTACGTCGGGACGCGCGTTGGCCTCTACGTCGGGATTTAGCTTACTTTCAGCTCTACGTCGGGACGCGCGTTGGCCTCTACGTCGGGATTTAGCTTACTTTCAGCTCTACGTCGGGACGCGCGTTGGCCTCTACGTCGGGACGCGCGTTGGCCTCTACGTCGGGACGCGCGTTGGCCTCTACGTCGGGACGCGCGTTGGCCTCTACGTCGGGACGCGCGTTGGCCTCTACGCCGGGACGCGCGTTGGCCTCTACGTCGGGATTTAGCTTACTTTCAGCTCTACGTCTGGTCGCGCGTTGGGCTCTACGTCGGGATTTAGCTTACTTTCAGCTCTACGTCGGGTCGCGCGTTGGGCTCTACGTCGGGATTTAGCTTACTTTCAGCTCTACGTCGGGACGCGCGTTGGGCTCTACGTCGGGATTTAGCTTACTTTCAGCTCTACGTCGGGACGCGCGTTGGCCTCTACGTCGGGATTTAGCTTACTTTCAGCTCTACGTCGGGACGCGCGTTGGCCTCTACGTCGTGATTTAGCTTACTTTCAGCTCTACGTCGGGACGCGCGTTGGCCTCTACGTCGGGACGCGCGTTGGCCTCTACGTCGGGACGCGCGTTGGCCTCTACGTCGGGACGCGCGTTGGCCTCTACGTCGGGACGCGCGTTGGCCTCTACGTCGGGATTTAGCTTACTTTCAGCTCTACGTCGGGACGCGCGTTGGCCTCTACGTCGGGATTTAGCTTACTTTAAGCTCTACGTCGGGACGCGCGTTGGCCTCTACGTCGGGATTTAGCTTACTTTCAGCTCTACGTCGGGACGTGCGTTGGGCTCTACGTCTGTAGTTAGCTAACTTTCAGCTCTACGTCGGGACGTGCGTTGGGCTCTACGTCTGTAGTTAGTTAACCTTCAGCTCTACGTCGGGACGTGTGTTGGGCGCTACGTCGGGACGTGCGTTGGGCTCTACGTCGAGATTTGCGTTGGGCTCTACGTTGGGACGTGCGTTGGGCTCTACGTCGGGATTTAGCTTACTTTCAGCTCTACGTCGGGACGTGCTTTGGGCTCTACGTCGGGACGTGCGTTGGGCTCTACGTCGGGACGTGCGTTGGGCTCTACGTCGGGACGTACGTTGGCCTCTACGGCGGGACGTGCGTTGGCCTCTACGGCGGGACGTGCGTTGGCCTCTACGTCGGGATTTAGCTTACTTTCAGCTCTACGTCGGGACGCGCGTTGGCCTCTACGTCGGGACGTGCGTTGGCCTCTACGTCGGGATTTAGCTTACTTTCAGCTCTACGTCGGGACGTGCGTTGGGCTCTACGTCGGGACGTGCGTTGGGCTCTACGTCGGGACGTGCGCTGGGCGCTACGTCGGGACGTGCGTTGGGCTCTACGTCGGGATTTAGCTTACTTTCAGCTCCACGTCGGGACGCGCGTTGGGCTCTACGTCTGTAGTTAGCCAACTTTCAGCTCTACGTCGGGACGTGCGTTGGGCTCTACGTCGGGATGTGCGTTGGGCTCTACGTCTGTAGTTAGCTAACTTTCAGCTCTACGTCGGGACGTCCGTTCGGCTTTACGTCTGTAGTTAGCTAACTTTCAGCTCTACGTCGGGACGTGCGTTGGGCTCTACGTCGGGACGTGCGTTGGGCTCTACGTCGGGACGTGCGTTGGGCTCTACGTTGGGATTTAGCTTACTTTCAGCTCTACGTCGGGACGTGCGTTGGGCTCTACGTCGGGACGTGCGTTGGGCTCTACGTCTGTAGTTAGCTAACTTTCAGCTCTACGTCGGGACGTGCGTTGGGCGCTACGTCGGGACGTGCGTTGGGCAATACGTCGGGACGTGCGTTGGGCTCTACGGCAGGACGTGCCTTGGCCTCTACGTCGGGACGTGCGTTGGCCTCTACGTCGGGACGTGCGTTGGCCTCTACGTCGGGATTAGGTTACTTTCAGCTCTACGTCGGGACGTGCGTTGGGCTCTACGTCGGTACGTGCGTTGGGCTCTACGTCTGTTGTTAGCCAACTTTCAGCTCTACGTCGGGACGTGCGTTGGGCTCTACGTCGGGACGTGCGTTGGGCTCTACGTTGGGATTTAGCTTACTTTCAGCTCTACTTCGGGACGTGCGTTGGCCTCTACGTCGGGATTTATCTTACTTTCAGCTCTACGTCGGGATGTGCGTTGGGCTCTACGTCGAGACGTGCGTTGGGCTCTACGTCGAGACGTGCGTTGGGCTCTACGTCGAGACGTGCGTTGGGGTCTACGTCGGGACGTGTGTTGGGCTCTACGTCTGTAGTTAGCTAACTTTGAGCTCTACGTCGGGACGTGCATTGGGCTCTACGTCTGTAGTTAGCTAACTTTCAGCTCTACGTCGGGACGTGCGTTGGGCTCTACGTCTGTAGTTAGCTAACTTTCAGCTCTACGTCGGGACGTGCGTTGGGCTCTACGTCTGTAGTTAGCTAACTTTCAGCTCTACGTCGGGACGTGTGTTGGGCGCTACGTCGGGACGTGCGTTGGGCTCTACGTCGAGACGTGCGTTGGGCTCTACGTTGGGACGTGCGTTGGGCTCTACGTCGGGACGTGCGTTGGCCTCTACGGCGGGACGTGCGTTGGCCTCTACGGCGGGACGTGCGTTGGCCTCTACGGCGGGACGTGCGTTGGCCTCTACGTCGGGATTTAGCTTACTTTCAGCTCTACGTCGGGACGCGCGTTGGCCTCTACGTCGGGACGTGCGTTGGCCTCCACGTCGGGATTTAGCTTACTTTCAGCTCTACGTCGGGACGTGCGTTGGGCTCTACGTCGGGACGTGCGTTGGCCTCTACGTCGGGACGTGCCTTGGGCTCTACGTCGGGATGTGTGTTGGGCTCTACGTCTGTAGTTAGCCAACTTTCAGCTCTACGTCGGGACGTGCGTTGGGCTCTACGTCGGGACGTGCGTTGGGCTCTACGTCGGGATTTAGCTTACTTTCAGCTCCACGTCGGGACGCGCGTTGGGCACTACGTCGGGACGCGCTTTGGGCTCTACGTCGGGACGCGTGTAGGGCTCTACGTCGGGACGCGCGTTGGGCTCTACGTCTGTAGTTAGCCAACTTTCAGCTCTACGTCGGGACGTGCGTTGGGCTCTACGTCGGGACGTGCGTTGGGCTCTACGTCGGGATTTAGCTTACTTTCAGCTCTACGTCGGAACGTGCGTTGGCCTCTACGTCGGGACGTGCGTTGGCCTCTACGTCGGGACGTGCGTTGGGCTCTACGTCGGGACGTGCGTTGGGCTCTACGTCGTGACGTGCGTTGGGCTCTACGTCGTGACGTGCGTTGGGCTCTACGTTGGGATTTAGCTTACTTTCAGCTCTACGTCGGGACGTGCGTTGGGCTCTACGTCTGTAGTTAGCTAACTTTCAGCTCTACGTCGGGACGCGCGTTGGGCTCTACGTCGGGACGTGCGTTGGGCTCTACGTCGGGATGTGCGTTGGGCTCTACGTCTGTAGTTAGCTAACTTTCAGCTCTACGTCGGGACGTCCGTTCGGCTTTACGTCTGTAGTTAGCTAACTTTCAGCTCTACGTCGGGACGTGCGTTGGGCTCTACGTCGGGACGTGCGTTGGGCTCTACGTCGGGACGTGCGTTGGGCTCTACGTTGGGATTTAGCTTACTTTCAGCTCTACGTCGGGACGTGCGTTGGGCTCTACGTCGGGACGTGCGTTGGGCTCTACGTCTGTAGTTAGCTAACTTTCAGCTCTACGTCGGGACGTGCGTTGGGCGCTACGTCGGGACGTGCGTTGGGCAATACGTCGGGACGTGCGTTGGGCTCTACGGCAGGACGTGCCTTGGCCTCTACGTCGGGACGTGCGTTGGCCTCTACGTCGGGACGTGCGTTGGCCTCTACGTCGGGATTAGGTTACTTTCAGCTCTACGTCGGGACGTGCGTTGGGCTCTACGTCGGTACGTGCGTTGGGCTCTACGTCTGTTGTTAGCCAACTTTCAGCTCTACGTCGGGACGTGCGTTGGGCTCTACGTCGGGACGTGCGTTGGGCTCTACGTTGGGATTTAGCTTACTTTCAGCTCTACTTCGGGACGTGCGTTGGCCTCTACGTCGGGATTTATCTTACTTTCAGCTCTACGTCGGGACGTGCGTTGGGCTCTACGTCGAGACGTGCGTTGGGCTCTACGTCGAGACGTGCGTTGGGCTCTACGTCGAGACGTGCGTTGGGGTCTACGTCGGGACGTGTGTTGGGCTCTACGTCTGTAGTTAGCTAACTTTGAGCTCTACGTCGGGACGTGCATTGGGCTCTACGTCTGTAGTTAGCTAACTTTCAGCTCTACGTCGGGACGTGCGTTGGGCTCTACGTCTGTAGTTAGCTAACTTTCAGCTCTACGTCGGGACGTGCGTTGGGCTCTACGTCTGTAGTTAGCTAACTTTCAGCTCTACGTCGGGACGTGTGTTGGGCGCTACGTCGGGACGTGCGTTGGGCTCTACGTCGAGACGTGCGTTGGGCTCTACGTTGGGACGTGCGTTGGGCTCTACGTCGGGACGTGCGTTGGCCTCTACGGCGGGACGTGCGTTGGCCTCTACGGCGGGACGTGCGTTGGCCTCTACGGCGGGACGTGCGTTGGCCTCTACGTCGGGATTTAGCTTACTTTCAGCTCTACGTCGGGACGCGCGTTGGCCTCTACGTCGGGACGTGCGTTGGCCTCTACGTCGGGATTTAGCTTACTTTCAGCTCTACGTCGGGACGTGCGTTGGGCTCTACGTCGGGACGTGCGTTGGCCTCTACGTCGGGACGTGCCTTGGGCTCTACGTCGGGATGTGTGTTGGGCTCTACGTCTGTAGTTAGCCAACTTTCAGCTCTACGTCGGGACGTGCGTTGGGCTCTACGTCGGGACGTGCGTTGGGCTCTACGTCGGGATTTAGCTTACTTTCAGCTCTACGTCGGGACGTGCGTTGGCCTCTACGTCGGGATTTAGCTTACTTTCAGCTCTACGTCGGGACGTGCGTTGGGCTCTACGTCGGGACGTGCGTTGGGCTCTACGTCGGGACGTGCGTTGGGCTCTACGTCGGGACGTGCGTTGGGCTCTACGTTGGGATTTAGCTTACTTTCAGCTCTACGTCGGGACGTGCGTTGGGCTCTACGTCGGGACGTGCGTTGGGCTCTACTTCGGGACTTGCGTTGGGCTCTATGTTGGGCTTTAGCTTACTTTCAGCTCTACGTCGGTACGCGCGTTGGCCTCTACGTCGGGTCGTGCGTTGGCCTCTACGTCGGGACGTGCGTTGGGCTCTACGTCGGGACGCGCGTTGGCCTCTACGTCGGGACGTGCGTTGGGCTATACGTCGGGACGTGCGTTGGGCTCTACGTCTGTAGTTAGCTAACTTTCAGCTCTACGTCGGGACGTGCGTTCGGCTCTACATCTGTAGTTAGCTAACTTTCAGCTCTACGTCGGGACGTGCGTTGGGCGGTACGTCTGTAGTTAGCTAACTTTCAGCTCTACTCGGGACGTGCGTTGGGCGCTACGTCTGTAGTTATCTAACTTTCAGCTCTACGTCGGGACGTGCGTTGGGCGCTACGTCGGGACGTGCGTTGGGCTCTACGTCGGGACGTGCGTTGGGCTCTACGTCGGGACGCGCGTTGGGCTCTACGTCGGGATTTAGCTTACTTTCAGCTCTATGTCGGGACGCGCGTTGGCCTCTACGTCGGGATTTAGCTTACTTTCAGCTCTACGTCGGGACGCGCGTTGGGCTCTACGTCGGGACGCGCGTTGGGCTCTACGTCGGGACGCGCGTTGGGCTCTACGTCGGGACGCGCGTTGGGCTCTACGTCGGGATTTAGCTTACTTTCAGCTCTACGTCGGGACGCGCGTTGGGCTCTACGTCGGGATTTAGCTTACTTTCAGCTCTACGTCGGGACGCGCGTTGGGCTCTACGTCGGGACGCGCGTTGGGCTCTACGTCGGGACGCGCGTTGGGCTCTACGTCGGGATTTAGCTAACATTCAGCTCTACGTCGGGACGTGCGTTGGGCTCTACGTCGGGACGCGCGTTGGGCTCTACGTCGGGACGCGCGTTGGCCTCTACGTCGGGACGCGCGTTGGCCTCTACGTCGGGACGCGCGTTGGCCTCTACGTCGGGACGCGCGTTGGCCTCTACGTCGGGATTTAGCTTACTTTCAGCTCTACGTCGGGACGCGCGTTGGCCTCTACGTCGGGATTTAGCTTACTTTCAGCTCTACGTCGGGACGCGCGTTGGCCTCTACGTCGGGATTTAGCTTACTTTCAGCTCTACGTCGGGACGCGCGTTGGCCTCTACGTCGGGATTTAGCTTACTTTCAGCTCTACGTCGGGACGCGCGTTGGCCTCTACGTCGGGACGCGCGTTGGCCTCTACGTCGGGACGCGCGTTGGCCTCTACGTCGGGACGCGCGTTGGCCTCTACGTCGGGACGCGCGTTGGCCTCTACGTCGGGATTTAGCTTACTTTCAGCTCTACGTCGGGACGCGCGTTGGCCTCTACGTCGGGATTTAGCTTACTTTCAGCTCTACGTCGGGACGCGCGTTGGCCTCTACGTCGGGATTTAGCTTACTTTCAGCTCTACGTCGGGACGCGCGTTGGCCTCTACGTCGGGATTTAGCTTACTTTCAGCTCTACGTCGGGACGCGCGTTGGCCTCTACGTCGGGATTTAGCTTACTTTCAGCTCTACGTCGGGACGCGCGTTGGCCTCTACGTCGGGACGCGCGTTGGCCTCTACGTCGGGACGCGCGTTGTCCTCTACGCCGGGACGCGCGTTGGCCTCTACGTCGGGATTTAGCTTACTTTCAGCTCTACGTCGGGTCGCGCGTTGGGCTCTACGTCGGGATTTAGCTTACTTTCAGCTCTACGTCGGGTCGCGCGTTGGGCTCTACGTCGGGATTTAGCTTACTTTCAGCTCTACGTCGGGACGCGCGTTGGGCTCTACGTCGGGATTTAGCTTACTTTCAGCTCTACGTCGGGACGCGCGTTGGCCTCTACGGCGGGATTTAGCTTACTTTCAGCTCTACGTCGGGACGCGCGTTGGCCTCTACGTCGGGATTTAGCTTACTTTCAGCTCTACGTCGGGACGCGCGTTGGCCTCTACGTCGGGACGCGCGTTGGCCTCTACGTCGGGACGCGCGTTGGCCTCTACGTCGGGACGCGCGTTGGCCTCTACGTCGGGACGCGCGTTGGGCTCTACGTCGGGACGCGCGTTGGCCTCTACGTCGGGACGCGCGTTGGCCTCTACGTCGGGACGCGCGTTGGCCTCTACGTCGGGATTTAGCTTACTTTCAGCTCTACGTCGGGACGCGCGTTGGCCTCTACGTCGGGATTTAGCTTACTTTCAGCTCTACGTCGGGGCGCGCGTTGGCCTCTACGTCGGGATTTAGCTTACTTTCAGCTCTACGTCGGGACGCGCGTTGGCCTCTACGTCGGGATTTAGCTTACTTTCAGCTCTACGTCGGGACGCGCGTTGGCCTCTACGTCGGGACGCGCGTTGGCCTCTACGTCGGGACGCGCGTTGGCCTCTACGTCGGGACGCGCGTTGGCCTCTACGTCGGGATTTAGCTTACTTTCAGCTCTACGTCGGGACGCGCGTTGGCCTCTACGTCGGGATTTAGCTTACTTTCAGCTCTACGTCGGGACGCGCGTTGGCCTCTACGTCGGGATTTAGCTTACTTTCAGCTCTACGTCGGGACGCGCGTTGGCCTCTACGTCGGGATTTAGCTTACTTTCAGCTCTACGTCGGGACGCGCGTTGGCCTCTACGTCGGGACGCGCGTTGGCCTCTACGTCGGGACGCGCGTTGGCCTCTACGTCGGGACGCGCGTTGGCCTCTACGTCGGGACGCGCGTTGGCCTCTACGCCGGGACGCGCGTTGGCCTCTACGTCGGGATTTAGCTTACTTTCAGCTCTACGTCGGGTCGCGCGTTGGGCTCTACGTCGGGATTTAGCTTACTTTCAGCTCTACGTCGGGTCGCGCGTTGGGCTCTACGTCGGGATTTAGCTTACTTTCAGCTCTACGTCGGGACGCGCGTTGGGCTCTACGTCGGGATTTAGCTTACTTTCAGCTCTACGTCGGGACGCGCGTTGGCCTCTACGTCGGGATTTAGCTTACTTTCAGCTCTACGTCGGGACGCGCGTTGGCCTCTACGTCGGGATTTAGCTTACTTTCAGCTCTACGTCGGGACGCGCGTTGGCCTCTACGGCGGGATTTAGCTTACTTTCAGCTCTACGTCGGGACGCGCGTTGGCCTCTACGTCGGGATTTAGCTTACTTTCAGCTCTACGTCGGGACGCGCGTTGGCCTCTACGACGGGACGCGCGTTGGCCTCTACGTCGGGACGCGCGTTGGCCTCTACGTCGGGACGCGCGTTGGCCTCTACGTCGGGACGCGCGTTGGGCTCTACGTCGGGACGCGCGTTGGCCTCTACGTCGGGACGCGCGTTGGCCTCTACGTCGGGACGCGCGTTGGCCTCTACGTCGGGATTTAGCTTACTTTCAGCTCTACGTCGGGACGCGCGTTGGCCTCTACGTCGGGATTTAGCTTACTTTCAGCTCTACGTCGGGGCGCGCGTTGGCCTCTACGTCGGGATTTAGCTTACTTTCAGCTCTACGTCGGGACGCGCGTTGGCCTCTACGTCGGGATTTAGCTTACTTTCAGCTCTACGTCGGGACGCGCGTTGGCCTCTACGTCGGGACGCGCGTTGGCCTCTACGTCGGGACGCGCGTTGGCCTCTACGTCGGGACGCGCGTTGGCCTCTACGTCGGGACGCGCGTTGGCCTCTACGTCGGGATTTAGCTTACTTTCAGCTCTACGTCGGGACGCGCGTTGGCCTCTACGTCGGGATTTAGCTTACTTTCAGCTCTACGTCGGGACGCGCGTTGGCCTCTACGTCGGGATTTAGCTTACTTTCAGCTCTACGTCGGGACGCGCGTTGGCCTCTACGTCGGGATTTAGCTTACTTTCAGCTCTACGTCGGGACGCGCGTTGGCCTCTACGTCGGGACGCGCGTTGGCCTCTACGTCGGGACGCGCGTTGGCCTCTACGTCGGGACGCGCGTTGGCCTCTACGCCGGGACGCGCGTTGGCCTCTACGTCGGGATTTAGCTTACTTTCAGCTCTACGTCGGGTCGCGCGTTGGGCTCTACGTCGGGATTTAGCTTACTTTCAGCTCTACGTCGGGTCGCGCGTTGGGCTCTACGTCGGGATTTAGCTTACTTTCAGCTCTACGTCGGGACGCGCGTTGGGCTCTACGTCGGGATTTAGCTTACTTTCAGCTCTACGTCGGGACGCGCGTTGGCCTCTACGTCGGGATTTAGCTTACTTTCAGCTCTACGTCGGGACGCGCGTTGGCCTCTACGTCGGGATTTAGCTTACTTTCAGCTCTACGTCGGGACGCGCGTTGGCCTCTACGTCGGGACGCGCGTTGGCCTCTACGTCGGGACGCGCGTTGGCCTCTACGTCGGGACGCGCGTTGGCCTCTACGCCGGGACGCGCGTTGGCCTCTACGTCGGGATTTAGCTTACTTTCAGCTCTACGTCGGGTCGCGCGTTGGGCTCTACGTCGGGATTTAGCTTACTTTCAGCTCTACGTCGGGACGCGCGTTGGGCTCTACGTCGGGATTTAGCTTACTTTCAGCTCTATGTCGGGACGCACGTTGGGCTCTACGTCGGGATTTAGCTTACTTTCAGCTCTACGTCGGGACGCGCGTTGGGCTCTACGTCGGGATTTAGCTTACTTTCAGCTCTACGTCGGGACGCGCGTTGGCCTCTACGCCGGGACGCGCGTTGGCCTCTACGTCGGGACGCGCGTTGGCCTCTACGCCGGGACGCGCGTTGGCCTCTACGTCGGGACGCGCGTTGGCCTCTACGTCGGGATTTAGCTTACTTTCAGCTCTACGTCGGGATTTAGCTTACTTTCAGCTTTACGTCGGGATTTAGCTTACTTTCAGCTCTACGTCGCGATTTAGCTTACTTTCAGCTCTACGTCGGGATTTAGCTTACTTTCAGCTCTACGTCGGGATTTAGCTTACTTTCAGCTCTACGTCGGGACGCGCGTTGGCCTCTACGTCGGGAGTTAGCTTACTTTCAGCTCTACGTCGGGACGCGCGTTGGCCTCTACGTCGGGACGCGCGTTGGCCTCTACGTCGGGACGCGCGTTGGCCTCTACGTTGGGACGCGCGTTGGCCTCTGCGTCGGGACGCGCGTTGGCCTCTACGTCGGGATTTAGCTTACTTTCAGCTCTACGTCGGGATTTAGCTTACTTTCAGCTCTACGTCGGGATTTAGCTTACTTTCAGCTCTACGTCGGGACGTGCGTTGGGCGGTACGTCGGGATTTAGCTTACTTTCAGCTCTACGTCGGGACGTGCGTTGGGCGCTACGTCGGGATTTAGCTAACTTTCAGCTCTACGTCGGGACGTGCGTTGGGCGCTACGTCTGTAGTTAGCTAACTTTCAGCTCTACGTCGGGACGTGCGTTGGGCGCTACGTCTGTAGTTAGCTAACTTTCAGCTCTACGTCGGGACGTGCGTTGGGCGCTACGTCGGGACGTGCGTTGGGCGCTACGTCGGGACGTGCGTTGGGCTCTGCGTCGGGATTTAGCTTACTTTCAGCTCTGCGTCGGGACGTGCGTTGGGCTCTGCGTCGGGATTTAGCTTACTTTCAGCTCTGCGTCGGGACGTGCGTTGGGCTCTGCGTCGGGATTTAGCTTACTTTCAGCTCTGCGTCGGGACGTGCGTTGGGCTCTGCGTCGGGACGTGCGTTGGGCTCTGCGTCGGGACGTGCGTTGGGCTCTACGTCGGGACGTGCGTTGGGCTCTACGTCGGGATTTAGCTTACTTTCAGCTCTACGTCGGGACGCGCGTTGGGCTCTACGTCGGGACGCGCGTTGGGCTCTACGTCGGGACGCGCGTTGGGCTCCACGTCGGGACGCGTGTTGGGCTCTACGTCGGGACGCGCGTTGGGCTCTACGTCGGGATTTACCTTACTTTCAGCTCTACGTCGGGACGCGCGTTGGGCTCTACGTCGGGATTTAGCTTACTTTCAGCTCTACGTCGGGACGCGCGTTGGCCTCTACGTCGGGACGCGCGTTGGCCTCTACGTCGGGACGCGCGTTGGGCTCTACGTCGGGACGCGCGTTGGGCTCTACGTCGGGACGCGCGTTGGTCTCTACGTCGGGACGCGCGTTGGGCTCTACGTCGGGATTTAGCTTACTTTCAGCTCTACGTCGGGACGCGCGTTGGGCTCTACGTCGGGATTTAGCTTACTTTCAGCTCTACGTCGGGACGCGCGTTGGCCTCTACGTCGGGACGCGCGTTGGCCTCTACGTCGGGACGCGCGTTGGGCTCTACGTCTGTAGTTAGCTAACCTTCAGCTCTACATCGGGACGTGCGTTGGGCTCTACGTCGGGACGTGCGTTGGGCTCTACGTCGGGACGTGCGTTGGGCTCTACGTCTGTAGTTAGCCAACTTTCAGCTCTACGTCGGGACGTGCGTTGGGCTCTACGTCGGGACGTGCGTTGGGCTCTACGTTGGGATTTAGCTTACTTTCAGCTCTACGTCGGGACGTGCGTTGGCCTCTACGTCGGGATTTAGCTTACTTTCAGCTCTACGTCGGGACGTGCGTTGGCCTCTACGTCGGGATTTAGCTTACTTTTAGCTCTACGTCGGGACGTGCGTTGGGCTCTACGTCGGGACGTGCGTTGGGCTCTACGTCGGGACGTGTGTTGGGCTCTACGTCTGTAGTTAGCTAACTTTGAGCTCTACGTCGGGACGTGCGTTGGGCTCTACGTCTGTAGTTAGCTAACTTTCAGCTCTACGTCGGGACGTGCGTTGGGCTCTACGTCTGTAGTTAGCTAACTTTCAGCTCTATGTCGGGACGTGCGTTGGGCGCTACGTCGGGATGTGCGTTGGGCTCTACGTCGGGACGTGCGTTGGCCTCTACGTCGGGACGTGCGTTGGCCTCTACGTCGGGACGTGCGTTGGCCTCTACGTCGGGCTTTAGCTTACTTTCAGCTCTACGTTGGGACGTGCGTTGGCCTCTACGTCGGGACGTGCGTTGGCCTCTACGTCGGGATTTAGCTTACTTTCAGCTCTACGTCGGGACGTGCGTTGGGCTCTACGTTGGGATTTAGCTTACTTTCAGCTCTACGTCGGGACGTGCGTTGGCCTCTACGTCGGGATTTAGCTTACTTTTAGCTCTACGTCGGGACGTGCGTTGGGCTCTACGTCGGGACGTACGGTGGGCTCTACGTCGGGACGTGCGTTGGGCTCTACGTCGGGACGTGCGTTGGGCTCTACGTCGGGACGTGCGTTGGGCTCTACGTCTGTAGTTAGCTAACCTTCAGCTCTACATCGGGACGTGCGTTGGGCTCTACGTCGGGACGTGCGTTGGGCTCTACGTCTGTAGTTAGCCAACTTTCAGCTCTACGTCGGGACGTGCGTTGGGCTCTACGTCGGGATTTAGCTTACTTTCAGCTCTACGTCGGGACGTGCGTTGGCCTCTACGTCGGGATTTAGCTTACTTTCAGCTCTACGTCGGGACGTGCGTTGGCCTCTACGTCGGGATTTAGCTTACTTTCAGCTCTACGTCGGGACGTGCGTTGGGCTCTACGTCGGGACGTGCGTTGGGCTCTACGTCGGGACGTTTTTTGGCTCTACGTCTGTAGTTAGCTAACTTTGAGCTCTACGTCGGGACGTGCGTTGGGCTCTACGTCTGTAGTTAGCTAACTTTCAGCTCTACGTCGGGACGTGCGTTGGGCGCTTCGTCGGGACGTGCGTTGGGCTCTACGTCGAGACGTGCGTTGGGCTCTACGTCGGGACGTGCGTTGGGCTCTACGTCGGGACGTGCGTTGGGCTCTACGTCGGGACGTGCGTTGGGCTCTACGTCGGGATTTAGCTTACTTTCAGCTCTACGTCGGGTCGTGCGTTGGCCTCTATGTCGGGACGTGCGTTGGCCTCTACGTCGGGACGTGCGTTGGCCTCTGCGTCGGGACGTGCGTTGGCCTCTGCGTCGGGATTTAGCTTACTTTCAGCTCTACGTCGGGACGTGCGTTGGGCGCTACGTCGGGACGTGCGTTGGGCGCTACGTCGGGACGTGCGTTGGGCTCTACGTCGGGACGTGCGTTGGGCTCTACGTCGGGATTTAGCTTACTTTCAGCTCTACGTCGGGACGTGCGTTGGGCTCTACGTCGGGATTTAGCTTACTTTCAGCTCTACGTCAGGACGTGCGTTGGGCTCTACGTCGGGACGTGCGTTGGGCTCTACGTCGGGACGTGCGTTGGGCTCTACGTCGGGATTTAGCTTACTTTCAGCTCTACGTCGGGACGTGCGTTGGGCTCTACGTCGGGACGTGCGTTGGGCTCTACGTCGGGACGTGCGTTGGGCTCTACGTCGGGATTTAGCTTACTTTCAGCTCTACGTCGGGACGTGCGTTGGCCTCTACGTCGGGATTTAGCTTACTTTCAGCTCTACGTCGGGACGTGCGTTGGCCTCTACGTTGGAATTTAGCTTACTTTCAGCTCTACGTCGGGACGTGCGTTGGGCTCTACGTCGGGACGTGCGTTGGGCTCTACGTCGGGACGTGTGTTGGGCTCTACGTCTGTAGTTAGCTAACTTTGAGCTCTACGTCGGGACGTGCGTTGGGCTCTACGTCTGTAGTTAGCCAACTTTCAGCTCTACGTAGGGACGTGCGTTGGGCTCTACGTCGGGATTTAGCTTACTTTCAGCTCTACGTCGGGACGTGCGTTGGCCTCTACGTCGGGATTTAGCTTACTTTCAGCTCTACGTCGGGACGTGCGTTGGGCTCTACGTCGGGACGTGCGTTGGGCTCTACGTCGGGATTTAGCTTACTTTCAGCTCTACGTCGGGACGTGCGTTGGCCTCTACGTCGGGATTTAGCTTACTTTTAGCTCTACGTCGGGACGTGCGTTGGGCTCTACGTCGGGACGTACGTTGGGCTCTACGTCGGGACGTGTGTTGGGCTCTACGTCGGGACGTGCGTTGGGCTCTACGTCGGGACGTGCGTTGGGCTCTACGTCGGGACGTGCGTTGGGCTCTACGTCGGGACGCGCGTTGGGCTCTACTTTGGGACGCGCGTTGGGCTCTATGTCGGGACGCGCGTTGGGCTCTACGTCGGGACGCGTGTTGGGCTCTACGTCGGGACGCGCGTTGGGCTCTACGTCGGGATTTACCTTACTTTCAGCTCTACGTCGGGACGTGCGTTGGGCTCTACGTCGGGATTTAGCTTACTTTCAGCTCTACGTCGGGACGCGCGTTGGCCTCTACGTCGGGACGCGCGTTGGCCTCTACGTCGGGACGCGCGTTGGCCTCTACGTCGGGACGCGCGTTGGGCTCTACGTCGGGACGCGCGTTGGGCTCTACGTCGGGACGCGCGTTGGGCTCTACGTCGGGATTTAGCTTACTTTCAGCTCTACGTCGGGACGCGCGTTGGGCTCTAAGTCGGGATTTAGCTTACTTTCAGCTCTACGTCGGGACGCGCGTTGGCCTCTACGTCGGGACGCGCGTTGGCCTCTACGTTCGGACGCGCGTTGGGCTCTACGTCTGTAGTTAGCTAACCTTCAGCTATACATCGGGACGTGCGTTGGGCTCTACGTCGGGACGTGCGTTGGGCTCTACGTCGGGACGTGCGTTGGGCTCTACGTCTGTAGTTAGCCAACTTTCAGCTCTACGTCGGGACGTGCGTTGGGCTCCACGTCGGGACGTGCGTTGGGCTCTACGTTGGGATTTAGCTTACTTTCAGCTCTACGTCGGGACGTGCGTTGGCCTCTACGTCGGGATTTAGCTTACTTTCAGCTCTACGTCGGGACGTGCGATGGCCTCTACGTCGGGATTTAGCTTACTTTTAGCTACACGTCGGGACGTGCGTTGGGCTCTACGTCGGGACGTGCGTTGGGCTCTACGTCGGGACGTGTGTTGGGCTCTACGTCTGTAGTTAGCTAACTTTGAGCTCTACGTCGGGACGTGCGTTGGGCTCTACGTCTGTAGTTAGCTAACTTTCAGCTCTACGTCGGGACGTGCGTTGGGCTCTACGTCGGGACGTGCGTTGGGCTCTACGTCGGGATTTAGCTTACTTTCAGCTCTACGTCGGGACGTGCGTTGGGCTCTACGTCGGGACGTGCGTTGGGCTCTACGTCGGGACGTGCGTTGGGCTCTACGTCGGGATTTAGCTTACTTTCAGCTCTACGTCGGGACGTGCGTTGGCCTCTACGTCGGGATTTAGCTTACTTTCAGCTCTACGTCGGGACGTGCGTTGGCCTCTACGTCGGGATTTAGCTTACTTTCAGCTCTACGTCGGGACGTGCGTTGGGCTCTACGTCGGGACGTGCGTTGGGCTCTACGTCGGGACGTGTGTTGGGCTCTACGTCTGTAGTTAGCTAACTTTGAGCTCTACGTCGGGACGTGCGTTGGGCTCTACGTCTGTAGTTAGCCAACTTTCAGCTCTACGTCGGGACGTGCGTTGGGCTCTACGTCGGGATTTAGCTTACTTTCAGCTCTACGTCGGGACGTGCGTTGGCCTCTACGTCGGGATTTAGCTTACTTTCAGCTCTACGTCGGGACGTGCGTTGGGCTCTACGTCGGGACGTGCGTTGGGCTCTACGTCGGGATTTAGCTTACTTTCAGCTCTACGTCGGGACGTGCGTTGGCCTCTACGTCGGGATTTAGCTTACTTTTAGCTCTACGTCGGGACGTGCGTTGGGCTCTACGTCGGGACGTACGTTGGGCTCTACGTCGGGACGTGCGTTGGGCTCTACGTCGGGACGTGCGTTGGGCTCTACGTCGGGACGTGCGTTGGGCTCTACGTCGGGACGTGCGTTGGGCTCTACGTCGGGACGCGCGTTGGGCTCTACTTTGGGACGCGCGTTGGGCTCTATGTCGGGACGCGCGTTGGGCTCTACGTCGGGACGCGTGTTGGGCTCTACGTCGGGACGCGCGTTGGGCTCTACGTCGGGATTTACCTTACTTTCAGCTCTACGTCGGGACGTGCGTTGGGCTCTACGTCGGGATTTAGCTTACTTTCAGCTCTACGTCGGGACGCGCGTTGGCCTCTACGTCGGGACGCGCGTTGGCCTCTACGTCGGGACGCGCGTTGGCCTCTACGTCGGGACGCGCGTTGGGCTCTACGTCGGGACGCGCGTTGGGCTCTACGTCGGGACGCGCGTTGGGCTCTACGTCGGGATTTAGCTTACTTTCACCTCTACGTCGGGACGCGCGTTGGGCTCTAAGTCGGGATTTAGCTTACTTTCAGCTCTACGTCGGGACGCGCGTTGGCCTCTACGTCGGGACGCGCGTTGGCCTCTACGTTCGGACGCGCGTTGGGCTCTACGTCTGTAGTTAGCTAACCTTCAGCTCTACATCGGGACGTGCGTTGGGCTCTACGTCGGGACGTGCGTTGGGCTCTACGTCGGGACGTGCGTTGGGCTCTACGTCTGTAGTTAGCCAACTTTCAGCTCTACGTCGGGACGTGCGTTGGGCTCTACGTCGGGACGTGCGTTGGGCTCTACGTTGGGATTTAGCTTACTTTCAGCTCTACGTCGGGACGTGCGTTGGCCTCTACGTCGGGATTTAGCTTACTTTCAGCTCTACGTCGGGACGTGCGATGGCCTCTACGTCGGGATTTAGCTTACTTTTAGCTACACGTCGGGACGTGCGTTGGGCTCTACGTCGGGACGTGCGTTGGGCTCTACGTCGGGACGTGTGTTGGGCTCTACGTCTGTAGTTAGCTAACTTTGAGCTCTACGTCGGGACGTGCGTTGGGCTCTACGTCTGTAGTTAGCTAACTTTCAGCTCTACGTCGGGACGTGCGTTGGGCGCTACGTCGGGATGTGCGTTGGGCTCTACGTCGGGACGTGCGTTGGCCTCTACGTCGGGACGTGCGTTGGCCTCTACGTCGGGACGTGCGTTGGCCTCTACGTCGGGCTTTAGCTTACTTTCAGCTCTACGTTGGGACGTGCGTTGGCCTCTACGTCGGGACGTGCGTTGGCCTCTACGTCGGGATTTAGCTTACTTTCAGCTCTACGTCGGGACGTGCGTTGGGCTCTACGTTGGGATTTAGCTTACTTTCAGCTCTACGTCGGGACGTGCGTTGGCCTCTACGTCGGGATTTAGCTTACTTTTAGCTCTACGTCGGGACGTGCGTTGGGCTCTACGTCGGGATTTAGCTTACTTTTAGCTCTACGTCAGGACGTGCGTTGGGCTCTACGTCGGGACGTGCGTTGGGCTCTACGTCGGGACGTGTGTTGGGCTCTACGTCTGTAGTTAGCTAACTTTGAGCTCTACGTCGGGACGTGCGTTGGGCTCTACGTCTGTAGTTAGCTAACTTTCAGCTCTACGTCGGGACGTGCGTTGGGCTCTACGTCTGTAGTTAGCTAACTTTCAGCTCTACGTCGGGACGTGCGTTGGGCGCTACGTCGGGATGTGCGTTGGGCTCTACGTCGGGACGTGCGTTGGCCTCTACGTCGGGACGTGCGTTGGCCTCTACGTCGGGACGTGCGTTGGCCTCTACGTCGGGCTTTAGCTTACTTTCAGCTCTACGTTGGGACGTGCGTTGGCCTCTACGTCGGGACGTGCGTTGGACTCTACGTCGGGATTTAGCTTACTTTCAGCTCTACGTCGGGACGTGCGTTGGGCTCTACGTTGGGATTTATCTTACTTTCAGCTCTACGTCGGGATGTGCGTTGGCCTCTACGTCGGGATTTATCTTACTTTTAGCTCTACGTCGGGACGTGCGTTGGGCTCTACGTCGGGACGTGCGTTGGGCTCTACGTCGGGACGTGCGTTGGGCTCTACGTCGGGACGTGCGTTGGGCTCTACGTCGGGACGTGCGTTGGGCTCTACGTCTGTAGTTAGCTAACCTTCAGCTCTACATCGGGACGTGCGTTGGGCTCTACGTCGGGACGTGCGTTGGGCTCTACGTCTGTAGTTAGCCAACTTTCAGCTCTACGTCGGGACGTGCGTTGGGCTCTACGTCGGGATTTAGCTTACTTTCAGCTCTACGTCGGGACGTGCGTTGGCCTCTACGTCGGGATTTAGCTTACTTTCAGCTCTACGTCGGGACGTGCGTTGGCCTCTACGTCGGGATTTAGCTTACTTTCAGCTCTACGTCGGGACGTGCGTTGGGCTCTACGTCGGGACGTGCGTTGGGCTCTACGTCTGTAGTTAGCCAACTTTCAGCTCTACGTCGGGACGTGCGTTGGCCTCTACGTCGGGATTTAGCTTACTTTCAGCTCTACGTCGGGACGTGCGTTGGGCTCTACGTCGGGACGTGCGTTGGGCTCTACGTCGGGACGTGTGTTGGGCTCTACGTCTGTAGTTAGCTAACTTTGAGTTCTACGTCGGGACGTGCGTTGGGCTCTACGTCTGTAGTTAGCTAACTTTCAGCTCTACGTCGGGACGTGCGTTGGGCTCTACATCTGTAGTTAGCTAACTTTCAGCTCTACGTCGGGACGTGCGTTGGGCGCTACGTCGGGACGTGCGTTGGGCTCTACGTCGAGACGTGCGTTGGGCTCTACGTTGGGACGTGCGTTGGGCTCTACGTCGGGATTTAGCTTACTTTCAGCTCTACGTCGGGACGTGCTTTGGGCTCTACGTCGGGACGTGCCTTGGCATCTACTTCGGGACGTGCGTTGGGCTCTACGTCGGGACGTGCGTTGGGCTCTACGTCGGGACGTGCCTTGGGCTCTACGTCGGGACGTGCGTTGGCCTCTACGTCGGGACGTGCGTTGGCCTCTACGTCGGGATTTAGCTTACTTTCAGCTCTACGTCGGGACGTGCGTTGGGCTCTACGTCGGGACGTGCATTGAGCTCTACGTCGGGATGTCCGTTGGGCTCTACGTCGGGACGCGCGTTGGGCTGTACGTCTGTAGTTAGCTAAACTTCAGCTCTACATCGGGACGTGCGTTGGGCTCTACGTCGGGACGTGCGTTGGGCTCTACGTCTGTAGTTAGCCAACTTTCAGCTCTACGTCGGGACGTGCGTTGGGCTCTACGTCGGGACGCGCGTTGGGCTCTACGTCGGGATTTAGCTTACTTTCAGCTCTACGTCGGGACGTGCGTTGGCCTCTACGTCGGGATTTAGCTTACTTTCAGCTCTACGTCGGGACGTGCGTTGGCCTCTACGTCGGGATTTAGCTTACTTTCAGCTCTACGTCGGGACGTGCGTTGGGCTCTACGTCGGGACGTGCGTTGGGCTCTACGTCGGGACGTGCGTTGGGCTCTACGTCGGGACGTGCGTTGGGCTCTACGTCGGGACGTGTGTTGGGCTCTACGTCTGTAGTTAGCTAACTTTGAGGTCTACGTCGGGACGTGCATTGGGCTCTACGTCTGTAGTTAGCTAACTTTCAGCTCTACGTCGGGACGTGCGTTGGGCTCTACGTCTGTAGTTAGCTAACTTTCAGCTCTATGTCGGGACGTGCGTTGGGCGCTACGTCGGGATGTGCGTTGGGCTCTACGTCGGGACGTGCGTTGGCCTCTACGTCGGGACGTGCGTTGGCCTCTACGTCGGGACGTGCGTTGGCCTCTACGTCGGGATTTAGCTTACTTTCAGCTCTACGTCGGGACGTGCGTTGGGCTCTACGTCTGTAGTTAGCTAACTTTCAGCTCTACGTCGGGACGTGCGTTGGGCTCTACGTCTGTAGTTAGTTAACTTTCAGCTCTACGTCGGGACGTGTGTTGGGCGCTACGTCGGGACGTGCGTTGGGCTCTACGTCGAGATTTGCGTTGGGCTCTACGTTGGGACGTGCCTTTGGCTCTACGTCGGGATTTAGCTTACTTTCAGCTCTACGTCGGGACGTGCTTTGGGCTCTACGTCGGGACGTGCGTTGGCATCTACTTCGGGACGTGCGTTGGGCTCTACGTCGGGACGTGCGTTGGGCTCTACGGCGGGACGTACGTTGGCCTCTACGGCGGGACGTGCGTTGGCCTCTACGGCTGGACGTGCGTTGGCCTCTACGTCGGGATTTAGCTTACTTTCAGCTCTACGTCGGGACGCGCGTTGGCCTCTACGTCGGGACGTGCGTTGGCCTCTACGTCGGGATTTAGCTTACTTTCAGCTCTACGTCGGGACGTGCGTTGGGCTCTACGTCGGGACGTGCGTTGGGCTCTACGTCGGGACGTGCGCTGGGCTCTACGTCGGGACGTGCGTTGGGCTCTACGTCGGGATTTAGCTTACTTTCAGCTCCACGTCGGGACGCGCGTTGGGCACTACGTCGGGACGCGCGTTGGGCTCTACGTCGGGACGCGTGTAGGGCTCTACGTCGGGACGCGCGTTGGGCTCTACGTCTGTAGTTAGCCAACTTTCAGCTCTACGTCGGGACGTGCGTTGGGCTCTACGTCGGGACGTGCGTTGGGCTCTACGTCGGGATTTAGCTTACTTTCAGCTCTACGTCGGGACGTGCGTTGGCCTCTACGTCGGGACGTGCGTTGGGCTCTACGTCGGGACGTGCGTTGGGCTCTACGTCGTGACGTGCGTTGGGCTCTACGTTGGGATTTAGCTTACTTTCAGCTCTACGTCGGGACGTGCGTTGGGCTCTACGTCTGTAGTTAGCTAACTTTCAGCTCTACGTCGGGACGCGCGTTGGGCTCTACGTCGGGACGTGCGTTGGGCTCTACGTCGGGATGTGCGTTGGGCTCTACGTCTGTAGTTAGCTAACTTTCAGCTCTACGTCGGGACGTCCGTTCGGCTTTACGTCTGTAGTTAGCTAACTTTCAGCTCTACGTCGGGACGTGCGTTGGGCGCTACGTCGGGACGTGCGTTGGGCTCTACGTCGGGACGTGCGTTGGGCTCTACGTTGGGATTTAGCTTACTTTCAGCTCTACGTCGGGACGTGCGTTGGGCTGTACGTCGGGACGTGCGTTGGGCTCTACGTCTGTAGTTAGCTAACTTTCAGCTCTACGTCGGGACGTGCGTTGGGCGCTACGTCGGGACGCGCGTTGGGCAATACGTCGGGACGTGCGTTGGGCTCTACGGCAGGACGTGCCTTGGCCTCTACGTCGGGACGTGCGTTGGCCTCTATATCGGGATTAGGTTACTTTCAGCTCTACGTCGGGACGTGCGTTGGGCTCTACGTTGGGATTTAGCTTACTTTCAGCTCTACGTCGGGACGTGCGTTGGCCTCTACGTCGGGACGTGCGTTGGCCTCTACGTCGGGATTAGGTTACTTTCAGCTCTACGTCGGGACGTGCGTTGGGCTCTACGTCAGGATTTAGCTTACTTTCAGCTCTACGTCGGGACGTGCGTTGGCCTCTACGTCGGGATTTAGCTTACTTTCAGCTCTACGTCGGGACGTGCGTTGGGCTCTACGTCGGGACGTGCGTTGGGCTCTACGTCGGGACGTGCGTTGGGCTCTACGTTGGGATTTAGCTTACTTCCAGCTCTACGTCGGGACGTGCGTTGGGCTCTACGTCGGGACGTGCGTTAGGCTCTACGTCTGTAGTTAGCTAACTTTCAGCTCTACGTCGGGACGTGTGTTGGGTGCTACGTCGGGACGTGCATTGGGCACGACGTCGGGACGTGCGTTGGGCTCTACGGCAGGACATGCGTTGGCCTCTACGTTGGGACGTGCGTTGGCCTCTACGTCGGGATTTAGCTTACTTTCAGCTCTACGTCGGGACGTGCGTTGGGCTCTACGTCGGGACGTGCGTTGGGCTCTACTTCGGGACTTGCGTTGGGCTCTACGTTGGGCTTTAGCTTACTTTCAGCTCTACGTCGGTACGCGCGTTGGCCTCTACGTCGGGACGCGCGTTGGCCTCTACGTCGGGTCGTGCGTTGGCCTCTACGTCGGGACGTGCGTTGGGCTCTACGTCGGGACGCGCGTTGGCCTCTACGTCGGGACGTGCGTTGGGCTCTACGTCGGGACGCGCGTTGGCCTCTACGTCGGGTCGTGCGTTGGCCTCTACGTCGGGACGCGCGTTGGCCTCTACGTCGGGACGCGCGTTGGCCTCTACGTCGGGACGCGCGTTGGGCTCTACGTCGGGACGCGCGTTGGCCTCTACGTCGGGACGCGCGTTGGCCTCTACGTCGGGACGCGCGTTGGCCTCTACGTCGGGATTTAGCTTACTTTCAGCTCTACGTCGGGATTTAGCTTACTTTCAGCTCTACGTCGGGATTTAGCTTACTTTCAGCTCTACGTCGGGATTTAGCTTACTTTCAGCTCTACGTCGGGACGTGCGTTGGGCGGTACGTCGGGATTTAGCTTACTTTCAGCTCTACGTCGGGACGTGCGTTGGGCGCTACGTCGGGATTTAGCTAACTTTCAGCTCTACGTCGGGACGTGCGTTGGGCGCTACGTCTGTAGTTAGCTAACTTTCAGCTCTACGTCGGGACGTGCGTTGGGCGCTACGTCTGTAGTTAGCTAACTTTCAGCTCTACGTCGGGACGTGCGTTGGGCGCTACGTCGGGACGTGCGTTGGGCTCTGCGTCGGGATTTAGCTTACTTTCAGCTCTGCGTCGGGACGTGCGTTGGGCTCTGCGTCGGGATTTAGCTTACTTTCAGCTCTACGTCGGGACGTGCGTTGGGCTCTGCGTCGGGATTTAGCTTACTTTCAGCTCTGCGTCGGGACGTGCGTTGGGCTCTGCGTCGGGACGTGCGTTGGCCTCTGCGTCGGGACGTGCGTTGGCCTCTGCGTCGGGACGTGCGTTGGCCTCTGCGTCGGGATTTAGCTTACTTTCAGCTCTACGTCGGGACGTGCGTTGGGCTTTTCGTCTGTAGTTAGCTAACTTTAAGCTCTACGTCGGGACGTGCATTGGGCTCTACGTCGGGACGTGCGTTGGGCTCTACGTCGGGACGTGCGTTGGGCGCTACGTCGGGACGTGCGTTGGGCTCTACGTCGGGACGTGTGTTGGGCTCTACGTCGGGACGTGCGTTGGGCTCTACGTCGGTATTTAGCTTACTTTCAGCTCTACGTCGGGACGTGCGTTGGGGTCTACGTCGGGATTTAGCTTACTTTCAGCTCTACGTCGGGACGTGCGTTGGGCTCTACGTCGGGATTTAGCTTACTTTCAGCTCTACGTTGGGACGTACGTTGGGCTCTACGTCGGGACGTGCGTTGGGCTCTACGTCGGGACGTGCGTTGGGCTCTACGTCGGGACGTGCGTTGGGCTCTACGTCGGGATTTAGCTTACTTTCAGCTCTACGTCGGGACGTGCGTTGGGCTCTACGTCGGGACGTGCGTTGGGCTCTACGTCGGGACGTGCGTTGGGCTCTACGTCGGGACGTGCGTTGGGCTCTACGTCGGGATTTAGCTTACTTTCAGCTCTACGTCGGGACGCGCGTTGGGCTCTACGTCGGGACGCGCGTTGGGCTCTACGTCGGGACGCGCGTTGGGCTCTACGTCGGGACGCGCGTTGGGTTCTACGTCGGGACGCGCGTTGGGCTCTACGTCGGGATTTACCTTACTTTCAGCTCTAGGTCGGGACGCGCGTTGGGCTCTACGTCGGGATTTAGCTTACTTTCAGCTCTACGTCGGGACGCGCGTTGGCCTCTACGTCGGGACGCGCGTTGGCCTCTACGTCGGGACGCGCGTTGGCCTCTACGTCGGGACGCGCGTTGGCCTCTACGTCGGGACGCGCGTTGGGCTCTACGTCGGGACGCGCGTTGGGCTCTACGTCGGGACGCGCGTTGGGCTCTACGTCGGGATTTAGCTTACTTTCAGCTCTACGTCGGGACGCGCGTTGGCCTCTACGTCGGGACGCGCGTTGGCCTCTACGTCGGGACGCGCGTTGGCCTCTACGTCGGGACGCGCGTTGGCCTCTACGTCGGGACGCGCGTTGGCCTCTACGTCGGGATTTAGCTTACTTTCAGCTCTACGTCGGGATTTAGCTTACTTTCAGCTCTACGTCGGGATTTAGCTTACGTCGGGACGCGCGTTGGCCTCTACGTCGGGGCGCGCGTTGGCCTCTACGTCGGGGCGCGCGTTGGCCTCTACGTCGGGGCGCGCGTTGGCCTCTACGTCGGGGCGCGCGTTGGCCTCTACGTCGGGATTTAGCTTACTTTTAGCTCTACGTCGGGACGTGTGTTGGGCGGTACGTCTGTAGTTAGCTAACTTTCAGCTCTACGTCGGGACGTGCGTTGGGCGCTACGTCTGTAGTTAGCTAACTTTCAGCTCTACGTCGGGACGTGCTTTGGGCGCTACGTCGGGACGTGCGTTGGGCTCTACGTCGGGACGTGCGTTGGGCTCTACGTCGGGACGTGCGTTGGGCTCTACGTCGGGATTTAGCTTACTTTCAGCTCTACGTCGGGACGTGCGTTGGCCTCTACGTCGGGATTTAGCTTACTTTCAGCTCTACGTCGGGACGTGCGTTGGCCTCTACGTCGGGACGTGCGTTGGGCTCTACGTCGGGACGCGCGTTGGGCTCTACGTCGGGACGCGCGTTGGGCTCTACGTCGGGACTCGCGTTGGGCTCTACGTCGGGATTTAGCTTACTTTCAGCTCTACGTCGGGACGCGCGTTGGCCTCTACGTCGGGACGCGCGTTGGCCTCTACGTCGGGACGCGCGTTGGCCTCTACGTCGGGATTTAGCTTACTTTCAGCTCTACGTCGGGACGCGCGTTGGCCTCTACGTCGGGATTTAGCTTACTTTCAGCTCTACGTCGGGACGCGCGTTGGCCTCTACGTCGGGACGCGCGTTGGCCTCTACGTCGGGACGCGCGTTGGGCTCTACGTCGGGACGCGCGTTGGGCTCTACGTCGGGACGCGCGTTGGGCTCTACGTCGGGATTTACCTTACTTTCAGCTCTACGTCGGGACGCGCGTTGGGCTCTACGTCGGGATTTAGCTTACTTTCAGCTCTACGTCGGGACGCGCGTTGGCCTCTACGTCGGGATTTAGCTTACTTTCAGCTCTACGTCGGGACGCGCGTTGGCCTCTACGTCGGGACGCGCGTTGGCCTCTACGTCGGGACGCGCGTTGGCCTCTACGTCGGGACGCGCGTTGGCCTCTACGTCGGGATTTAGCTTACTTTCAGCTCTACGTCGGGATTTAGCTTACTTTCAGCTCTACGTCGGGATTTAGCTTACTTTCAGCTCTACGTCGGGATTTAGCTTACGTCGGGACGCGCGTTGGCCTCTACGTCGGGGCGCGCGTTGGCCTCTACGTCGGGGCGCGCGTTGGCCTCTACGTCGGGGCGCGCGTTGGCCTCTACGTCGGGATTTAGCTTACTTTCAGCTCTACGTCGGGACGTGCGTTGGGCGGTACGTCTGTAGTTAGCTAACTTTCAGCTCTACGTCGGGACGTGCGTTGGGCGCTACGTCTGTAGTTAGCTAACTTTCAGCTCTACGTCGGGACGTGCGTTGGGCGCTACGTCGGGACGTGCGTTGGGCTCTACGTCGGGACGTGCGTTGGGCTCTACGTCGGGACGTGCGTTGGGCTCTACGTCGGGATTTAGCTTACTTTCAGCTCTACGTCGGGACGTGCGTTGGCCTCTACGTCGGGACGTGCGTTGGGCTCTACGTCGGGACGTGCGTTGGGCTCTACGTCGGGACGTGCGTTGGGCTCTACGTCGGGACGTGCGTTGGCCTCTACGTCGGGACGTGCGTTGGCCTCTACGTCGGGATTTAGCTTACTTTCAGCTCTACGTCGGGACGCGCGTTGGGCTCTACGTCGGGACGCGCGTTGGGCTCTACGTCGGGACGCGCGTTGGGCTCTACGTCGGGATTTAGCTTACTTTCAGCTCTACGTCGGGACGCGCGTTGGCCTCTACGTCGGGACGCGCGTTGGCCTCTACGTCGGGACGCGCGTTGGCCTCTTCGTCGGGGCGCGCGTTGGCCTCTACGTCGGGATTTAGCTTACTTTCAGCTCTACGTCGGGACGCGCGTTGGCCTCTACGTAGGGACGCGCGTTGGCCTCTACGTCGGGACGCGCGTTGGCCTCTACATCGGGACGCGCGTTGGCCTCTACGCCGGGACGCGCGTTGGCCTCTACGTCGGGACGCGCGTTGGCCTCTACGTCGGGACGCGCGTTGGCCTCTACGTCGGGATTTAGCTTACTTTCAGCTCTACGTCGGGACGCGCGTTGGGCTCTACGTCGGGATTTAGCTTACTTTCAGCTCTACGTCGGGACGCGCGTTGGCCTCTACGTCGGGATTTAGCTTACTTTCAGCTCTACGTCGGGACGCGCGTTGGCCTCTACGTCGGGACGCGCGTTGGCCTCTACGTCGGGACGCGCGTTGGCCTCTACGTCGGGACGCGCGTTGGCCTCTACGTCGGGATTTAGCTTACTTTCAGCTCTACGTCGGGACGCGCGTTGGCCTCTACGTCGGGATTTAGCTTACTTTCAGCTGTACGTCGGGACGCGCGTTGGGCTCTACGTCGGGATTTAGCTTACTTTCAGCTCTACGTCGGGACGCGCGTTGGCCTCTACGTCGGGATTTAGCTTACTTTCAGCTCTACGTCGGGACGCGCGTTGGCCTCTACGTCGGGACGCGCGTTGGCCTCTACGTCGGGACGCGCGTTGGCCTCTACGTCGGGACGCGCGTTGGTCTCTACGTCGGGACGCGCGTTGGCCTCTACGTCGGGATTTAGCTTTCTTTCAGCTCTACGTCGGGATTTAGCTTACTTTCAGCTCTACGTCGGGATTTAGCTTACTTTCAGCTCTACGTCGGGATTTAGCTTACTTTCAGCTCTACGTCGGGATTTAGCTTACTTTCAGCTCTACGTCGGGACGTGCGTTGGGCGGTACGTCTGTAGTTAGCTAACTTTCAGCTCTACGTCGGGACGTGCGTTGGGCGCTACGTCTGTAGTTAGCTAACTTTCAGCTCTACGTCGGGACGTGCGTTGGGCGCTACGTCGGGACGTGCGTTGGGCGCTACGCCGGGACGTGCGTTGGGCTCTACGTCGGGACGTGCGTTGGGCTCTACGTCGGGATTTAGCTTACTTTCAGCTCTACGTCGGGACGTGCGTTGGCCTCTACGTCGGGATTTAGCTTACTTTCAGCTCTACGTCGGGACGTGCGTTGGGCTCTACGTCGGGACGTGCGTTGGGCTCTACGTCGGGACGTGCGTTGGGCTCTACGTCGGGACGTGCGTTGGGCTCTACGTCGGGATTTAGCTTACTTTCAGCTCTACGTCGGGATTTAGCTTACTTTCAGCTCTACGTCGGGACGTGCGTTGGGCTTTACGTCTGTAGTTAGCTAACTTTCAGCTCTACGTCGGGACGTGCGTTGGGCGCTACGTCTGTAGTTAGCTAACTTTCAGCTCTACGTCGGGACGTGCGTTGGGCGCTACGTCGGGACGTGCGTTGGGCGCTACGTCGGGACGTGCGTTGGGCTCTGCGTCGGGATTTAGCTTACTTTCAGCTCTACGTCGGGACGTGCGTTGGGCTCTGCGTTGGGATTTAGCTTACTTTCAGCTCTACGTCGGGACGTGCGTTGGGCTCTGCGTCGGGATTTAGCTTACTTTCAGCTCTACGTCGGGACGTGCGTTGGGCTCTACGTCGGGATTTAGCTTACTTTCAGCTCTACGTCGGGATGTGCGTTGGGCTCTACGTCGGGACGTGCGTTGGGCTCTGCGTCGGGACGTGCGTTGGGCTCTGCGTCGGGACGTGCGTTGGGCTCTGCGTCGGGACGTGCGTTGGGCTCTGCGTCGGGACGTGCGTTGGCCTCTACGTCGGGATTTAGCTTACTTTCAGCTCTACGTCGGGACGTGCGTTGGGCTTTACGTCTGTAGTTAGCTAACTTTCAGCTCTACGTCGGGACGTGCGTTGGGCTCTACGTCGGGACGTGCGTTGGGCGCTACGTCGGGACGTGCGTTGGGCTCTACGTCGGGACGTGCGTTGGGCTCTACGTCGCGACGTGCGTTGGGCTCTACGTCGGGATTTAGCTAACTTTCAGCTCTACGTCGGGACGTGCGTTGGGCTCTACGTCGGGATTTAGCTTACTTTCAGCTCTACGTCGGGACGTGCGTTGGGCTCTACGTCGGGACGTGCGTTGGGCTCTACGTCGGGACGTGCGTTGGGCTCTACGTCGGGACGTGCGTTGGGCTCTACGTCGGGATTTAGCTTACTTTCAGCTCTACGTCGGGACGCGCGTTGGGCTCTACGTCGGGATTTAGCTTACTTTCAGCTCTACGTCGGGACGCGCGTTGGCCTCTACGTCGGGACGCGCGTTGGCCTCTACGTCGGGACGCGCGTTGGCCTCTACGTCGGGACGCGCGTTGGCCTCTACGTCGGGACGCGCGTTGGCCTCTACGTCTGTAGTTAGCTAACTTTCAGCTCTACGTCGGGACGCGCGTTGGCCTCTACGTCGGGACGCGCGTTGGCCTCTACGTCGGGACGCGCGTTGGCCTCTACGTGGGGACGCGCGTTGGCCTCTACGTCGGGACGCGCGTTGGCCTCTACGTCTGTAGTTAGCTAACATTCAGCTCTACGTGGGGACGCGCGTTGGCCTCTACGTCGGGACGCGCGTTGGCCTCTACGTCGGGACGCGCGTTGGCCTCTACGTCGGGACGCGCGTTGGCCTCTACGTCTGTAGTTAGCTAACTTTCAGCTCTACGTCGGGACGCGCGTTGGCCTCTACCTCTGTAGTTAGCTAACTTTCAGCTCTACGTCGTGACGCGCGTTGGCCTCTACGTCTGTAGTTAGCTAACTTTCAGCTCTACGTCGGGACGCGCGTTGGCCTCTACGTCTGTAGTTAGCTAACTTTCAGCTCTACGTCGGGACGCGCGTTGGGCTCTACGTCTGTAGTTAGCTAACTTTCAGCTCTACGTCGGGACGCGCGTTGGGCTCTACGTCGGGACGCGCGTTGGGCTCTACGTCGGGACGCGCGTTGGGCTCTACGTCGGGACGCGCGTTGGCCTCTACGTCGGGATTTAGCTTACTTTCAGCTCTACGTCGGGATTTAGCTTACTTTCAGCTCTACGTCGGGACGTGCGTTGGCCTCTACGTCGGGAATTAGCTTACTTTCAGCTCTACGTCGGGACGTGCGTTGGGCTCTACGTCGGGACGTGCGTTGGGCTCCACGTCGGGACGTGCGTTGGGCTCCAGGTCGGGACGTGCGTTGGGCTCTACGTCGGGAATTAGCTTACTTTCAGCTCTACGTCGGGACGTGCGTTGGGCTCTACGTCGGGACGTGCGTTGGGCTCTACGTCGGGACGTGCGTTGGGCTCTACGTCGGGACGTGCTTTGGGCTCTACGTCGGGACGTGCGTTGGGCTCCACGTCGGGACGTTCGTTGGGCTCTACATCAGGGTTTAGCTTACTTTCAGCTGTACGTCGGGACGTGCGTTGGGCTCCACGTCGGGGCGTGCGTTGGGCTCTACGTCGGGACGTGCGTTGGGCTCTACGTCGGGAATTAGCTTACTTTCAGCTCTACGTTCGGACGTGCGTTGGGCTCTACGTCGGGACGTGCGTTGGGCTCTACGTCGGGATTTAGCTTACTTTCAGCTCTACGTCGGGACGTGCGTTGGGCTCTACGTCGGGACGTCCGTTGGGCTCTACGTCGGGACGTGCGTTGGGCTCTACGTCGGGACGTGCGTTGGGCTCTACGTCGGGATTTAGCTTACTTTTAGCTCTACGTCGGGATTTAGCTTACTTTTAGCTCTACGTCGGGACGTGCGTTGGGCTCTACGTCGGGACGTGCGTTGGGCTCTGCGTCGGGACGTGCGTTGGGCTCTGCGTCGGGACGTGCGTTGGGCTCTGCGTCGGGACGTGCGTTGGCCTCTACGTCGGGATTTAGCTTACTTTCAGCTCTACGTCGGGACGTGCGTTGGGCTTTACGTCTGTAGTTAGCTAACCTTCAGCTCTACGTCGGGACGTGCGTTGGTCTCTACGTCGGGACGTGCGTTGGGCTCTACGTCGGGACGTGCGTTGGGCGCTACGTCGGGACGTGCGTTGGGCTCTACGTCGGGACGTGCGTTGGGCTCTACGTCGCGACGTGCGTTGGGCTCTACGTCGGGATTTAGCTTACTTTCAGCTCTACGTCGGGACGTGCGTTGGGCTCTACGTCGGGATTTAGCTTACTTTCAGCTCTACGTCGGGACGTGCGTTGGGCTCTACGTCGGGACGTGCGTTGGGCTCTACGTCGGGACGTGCGTTGGGCTCTACGTCGGGACGTGCGTTGGGCTCTACGTCGGGATTTAGCTTACTTTCAGCTCTACGTCGGGACGCGCGTTGGGCTCTACGTCGGGATTTAGCTTACTTTCAGCTCTACGTCGGGACGCGCGTTGGCCTCTACGTCGGGACGCGCGTTGGCCTCTACGTCGGGACGCGCGTTGGCCTCTACGTCGGGACGCGCGTTGGCCTCTACGTCTGTAGTTAGCTAACTTTCAGCTCTACGTCGGGACGCGCGTTGGCCTCTACGTCGGGTCGCGCGTTGGCCTCTACGTCGGGACGCGCGTTGGCCTCTACGTCGGGACGCGCGTTGGCCTCTACGTCGGGACGCGCGTTGGCCTCTACGTCGGGACGCGCGTTGGCCTCTACGTGGGGACGCGCGTTGGCCTCTACGTGGGGACGCGCGTTGGCCTCTACGTCGGGACGCGCGTTGGCCTCTACGTCTGTAGTTAGCTAACTTTCAGCTATACGTGGGGACGCGCGTTGGCCTCTACGTCGGGACGCGCGTTGGCCTCTACGTCGGGACGCGCGTTGGCCTCTACGTCGGGACGCGCGTTGGCCTCTACGTCTGTAGTTAGCTAACTTTCAGCTCTACGTCGGGACGCGCGTTGGCCTCTACCTCTGTAGTTAGCTAACTTTCAGCTCTACGTCGTGACGCGCGTTGGCCTCTACGTCTGTAGTTAGCTAACTTTCAGCTCTACGTCGGGACGCGCGTTGGCCTCTACGTCTGTAGTTAGCTAACTTTCAGCTCTACGTCGGGACGCGCGTTGGGCTCTACGTCTGTAGTTAGCTAACTTTCAGCTCTACGTCGGGACGCGCGTTGGGCTCTACGTCGGGACGCGCGTTGGGCTCTACGTCGGGACGTGCGTTGGGCTCTACGTCGGGACGTGCTTTGGGCTCTACGTCGGGACGTGCGTTGGGCTCCACGTCGGGACGTTCGTTGGGCTCTACATCAGGGTTTAGCTTACTTTCAGCTGTACGTCGGGACGTGCGTTGGGCTCCACGTCGGGGCGTGCGTTGGGCTCTACGTCGGGACGTGCGTTGGGCTCTACGTCGGGAATTAGCTTACTTTCAGCTCTACGTTCGGACGTGCGTTGGGCTCTACGTCGGGACGTGCGTTGGGCTCTACGTCGGGATTTAGCTTACTTTCAGCTCTACGTCGGGACGTGCGTTGGGCTCTACGTCGGGACGTCCGTTGGGCTCTACGTCGGGACATGCGTTGGGCTCTACGTCGGGATTTAGCTTACTTTTAGCTCTACGTCGGGATTTAGCTTACTTTTAGCTCTACGTCGGGACGTGCGTTGGGCTCTACGTCGGGACGTGCGTTGGGCTCTACGTCGGGACATGCGTTGGGCTCTACGTCGGGATTTAGCTTACTTTTAGCTCTACGTCGGGATTTAGCTTACTTTTAGCTCTACGTCGGGACGTGCGTTGGGCTCTACGTCGGGACGTGCGTTGGGCTCTACGTCGGGACGTGCGTTGGGCTCTACGTCGGGACGTGCGTTGGGCTCTACGTCGGGATTTAGCTTACTTTTAGCTCTACGTCGGGACGTGCGTTGGGCTCTACGACGGGATTTAGCTTACTTTTAGCTCTACGTCGGGACGTGCGCTGGGCTCTACGTCGGGATGTGCGTTGGGCTCTACGTCGGGACGTGCGTTGGGCTCTACGTCGGGACGTGCGTTGGGCTCTACGTCGGGACGTGCGTTGGGGTCTACGTCGGGATTTAGCTTACTTTTAGCTCTACGTCGGGACGTGCGTTGGCCTCTACGTCGGGACGTGCGTTGGCCTCTACGTCGGGACGTGCGTTGGCCTCTACGTCGGGACGTGCGTTGGCCTCTACGTCAGGATTTAGCTTACATTCAGCTCTACGTCGGGACGTGCGTTGGCCTCTACGTCGGGACGTGCGTTGGGCTCCACGTCGGGACGTGCGTTGGGCTCTACGTCGGGACGTGCGTTGGGCTCTACGTCGGGAATTAGCTTACTTTCAGCTCTACGTCGGGACGTGCGTTGGGCTCTACGTCGGGACGTGCGTTGGGCTCTACGTCGGGACGTGCTTTGGGCTCTACGTCGAGACGTGCGTTGGGCTCCACGTCGGGACGTTCGTTGGGCTCTACATCAGGGTTTAGCTTACTTTCAGCTCTACGTTGGGACGTGCGTTGGGCTCCACGTCGGGGCGTGCGTTGGGCTCTACGTCAGGACGTGCGTTGGGCTCTACGTCGGGAATTAGCTTACTTTCAGCTCTACGTTTGGACGTGCGTTGGGCTCTACGTCGGGACGTGCGTTGGGCTCTACGTTTGGACGTGCGTTGGGCTCTGCGTCGGGACGTGCGTTAGGCTCTACGTCGGGACGTGCGTTGGGCTCTAATTCGGGACGTGCGTTGGGCTCTACGTCGGGACGTGCGTTGGGCTCTACGTCGAGACGTGCGTTGGGCTCTACGTCGGGACGTGCGTTGGGCTCTACGTCAGGGCTTAGCTTACTTTCAGCTCCACGTCGGGACGTGCGTTGGGCTCCACGTCGGGACGTGCGTTGGGCTCCACGTCGGGACGTGCGTTGGGCTCTACGTCGGGACGTGCGTTGGGCTCTACGTCGGGACGTGCGTTGGGCTCTACGTCGGGACGTGCGTTGGGCTCTACGTCGGGATTTAGCTTACTTTCAGCTCTACGTCGGGATTTAGCTTTCTTTCAGCTCTACGTCGGGATTTAGCTTACTTTCAGCTCTACGTCGGGATGTGCGTTGGGCTCTACGTCGGGATTTAGCTTACTTTCAGCTCTACGTCGGCACGTGCGTTGGGCTCTACGTCGGCACGTGCGTTGGGCTCTACCTCGGGACGTGCGTTGGCCTCTACCTCGGGACGTGCGTTGGCCTCTACCTCGGGACGTGCGTTGGCCTCTACGCCGGGATTTAGCTTACTTTCAGCTCTACGTCGGGACGTGCGTTGGCCTCTACGTCGGGATTTAGCTTACTTTCAGCTCTACGTCGGGACGTGCGTTGGGCTCTACGTCGGGATTTAGCTTACTATTAGCTCTACGTCGGGACGTGCGTTGGGCTCTACGTCGGGACGTGCGTTGGGCTCTACGTCGGGACGTGCGTTGGGCTCTACGTCGGGATTTAGCTTACTTTCAGCTCTACGTCGGGATTTAGCTTACTTTCAGCTCTACGTCGGGATTTAGCTTACTTTCAGCTCTACGTCGGGATTTAGCTTTCTTTCAGCTCTACGTCGGGATTTAGCTTACTTTCAGCTCTACGTCGGGATTTAGCTTACTTTCAGCTCTACGTCGGGATTTAGCTTACTTTCAGCTCTACGTCGGGACGTGCGTTGGGCTCTAAGTCGGGATTTAGCTTACTTTCAGCTCTACGTCGGGACGTGCGTTGGGCTCTACGTCGGAACGTGCGTTGGGCTCTACGTCGGGACGTGCGTTGGGCTCTACGTCGGGACGTGTGTTGGGCTCTACGTCGGGATTTAGCTTACTTTCAGCTCTACGTCGGGACGTGCGTTGGGCTCTACGTCGGGATTTAGCTTACTTTCAGCTCTACGTCGGGACGTGCGTTGGCCTCTACGTCGGGACGTGCGTTGGCCTCTACGTCAGGATTTAGCTTACTTTCAGCTCTACGTCGGGACGTGCGTTGGCCTCTACGTCGGGACGTGCGTTGGCCTCTACGTCGGGACGTGCGTTGGCCTCTACGTCGGGACGTGCGTTGGCCTCTACGTCAGGATTTAGCTTACTTTCGGCTCTACGTCGGGACGTGCGTTGGCCTCTACGTCAGGACGTGCGTTGGCCTCTACGTCGGGACGTGCGTTGGCCTCTAAGTCAGGATTTAGCTTACTTTCGGCTCTACGTCGGGACGTGCGTTGGCCTCTACGTCGGGACGTGCGTTGGCCTCTACGTCGGAACGTGCGTTGGCCTCTACGTCGGGACGTGCGTTGGCCTCTACGTCTGTAGTTAGCTAACTTTCACCTCTACGTCGGGAATTAGGTTAATTTGGGCTCTACGTTGGGACGTGCGTTGGCCTCTACGTCGGGACGTGCGTTGGCCTATATGTCGGGACGTGCGTTGGCCTCTACATCAGGATTTAGCTTACTTTGGGCTCTACGTCGGGACGTGCGTTGGCCTCTACGTCGGGACGTGCGTTGGCCTCTACGTCGGGACGTGCGTTGGCCTATACTTCGGGACGTGCGTTGGCCTCTACGTCAGGATTTAGCTTACTTTGGGCTCTACGTCGGGACGTGCGTTGGCCTCTACGTCGGGACGTGCGTTGGCCTCTACGTCGGGACGTGCGTTGGCCTATACTTCGGGACGTGCGTTGGCCTCTACGTCAGGATTTAGCTTACTTTGGGCTCTACGTCGGGACGTGCGTTGGCCTCTACGTCGGGACGTGCGTTGGCCTCTACGTCGGGACGTGCGTTGGCCTCTACGTCGGGACGTGCGTTGGCCTCTACGTCAGGATTTAGCTTACTTTCAGCTCTACGTCGGGACGTGCGTTGGCCTCTACGTCGGGACGTGCGTTGGCCTATACTTCGGGACGTGCGTTGGCCTCTACGTCAGGATTTAGCTTACTTTGGGGTCTACGTCGGGACGTGCGTTGGCCTCTACGTCGGGACGTGCGTTGGCCTCTACGTCGGGACGTGCGTTGGCCTCTACGTCGGGACGTGCGTTGGCCTCTACGTCGGGACGTGCGTTGGCCTCTACGTCAGGATTTAGCTTACTTTCAGCTCTACGTCGGGACGTGCGTTGGCCTCTACGTCGGGACGTGCGTTGGCCTCTACGTCGGGACGTGCGTTGGCCTCTACGTCAGGATTTAGCTTACTTTCGGCTCTACGTCGGGACGTGCGTTGGCCTCTACGTCGGGACGTGCGTTGGCCTCTACGTCGGGACGTGCGTTGGCCTCTACGTCGGGACGTGCGTTGGCCTCTACGTCAGGATTTGGCTTACATTCAGCTCTACGTCGGGACGTGCGTTGGCCTCTACGTCGGGACGTGCGTTGGCCTCTACGTCGGGACGTGCGTTGGCCTCTACGTCGGGATGTGCGTTGGACTCTACGTCTGTAGTTAGCTAACTTCCACCTCTACGTCGGGAATTAGCTTACTTTGGGTTCTACGTCGGGACGTGCGTTGGGCTGTGCGTCGGGACGTGCGTTGGGCTCTGCGTCGGGACGAGTGTTGGGCTCTACGTCGGGACGTGCGTTGGGCTCTACGTCGGGACGTGCGTTGGGCTCTACGTCGGGACGTGCGTTGGGCTCTACGTCGGGACGTGCGTTGGGCTCTACGTCAGGATTTAGCTTACTTTCAATCTACGTCGGGACGTGCGTTGGCCTCTACGTCGGGACGTGCGTTGGCCTCTACGTCGGGACGTGAGTTGGCCTATACGTCGGGACGTGCGTTGGCCTCTACGTCAGGATTTAGCTTACTTTGGGCTCTACGTCGGGACGTGCGTTGGCCTCTACGTCGGGACGTGCATTGGCCTCTACGTCGGGACGTGCGTTGGCCTCTACGTCAGGATTTAGCTTACTTTCAGCTCTACGTCGGGACGTGCGTTGGCCTCTACGTCGGGACGTGCGTTGGCCTCTACGTCGGGACGTGCGTTGGCCTCTACGTCAGGATTTAGCTTACATTCAGCTCTACGTCGGGACGTGCGTTGGCCTCTACGTCGGGACGTGCGTTGGCCTCTACGTCGGGATGTGCGTTGGACTCTACGTCTGTAGTTAGCTAACTTCCACCTCTACGTCGGGAATTAGCTTACTTTGGGTTCTACGTCGGGACGTGCGTTGGGCTCTGCGTCGGGACGTGCGTTGGGCTCTGCGTCGGGACGAGTGTTGGGCTCTACGTCGGGACGTGCGTTGGGCTCTACGTCGGGACGTGCGTTGGGCTCTACGTCGGGAATTAGCTTACTTTCAGCTCTACGTCGGGACGTGCGTTGGGCTCTACGTCGGGACGTGCGTTGGGCTCCTCGTCGGGACGTGCCTTGGGCTCTACGTCGGGACGTGCGTTGGGTTCTACGTCAGGAATTAGCTTACTTTCAGCTCTACGTCGGGACGTGCGTTGGGCTCTACGTCGGGAATTAGCTTACTTTCAGCTCTACGTCGGGACGTGCGTTGGCCTCTACGTCGGGACGTGCGTTGGGCTCTACGTCGGGACGTGCGTTGGGCTCCACGTCGGGACGTTCGTTGGGCTCTACATCAGGGTTTAGCTTACTTTCAGCTCTACGTCGGGACGTGCGTTGGGCTCCACGTCGGGGCGTGCGTTGGGCTCTACGTCGGGACGTGCGTTGGGCTCTACGTCGGGACGTGCGTTGGGCTCTACGTCGGGACGTGCGTTGGGCTCTACGTCGGGACGTGCGTTGGGCTCTACGTCAGGATTTAGCTTACTTTCAGCTCTACGTCGGGACGTGCGTTGGCCTCTACGTCGGGACGTGCGTTGGCCTCTACGTCGGGACGTGAGTTGGCCTATACGTCGGGACGTGCGTTGGCCTCTACGTCAGGATTTAGCTTACATTCAGCTCTACGTCGGGACGTGCGTTGGCCTCTACGTCGGGACTTGCGTTGGCCTCTACGTCGGGATGTGCGTTGGACTCTACGTCTGTAGTTAGCTAACTTCCACCTCTACGTCGGGAATTAGCTTACTTTGGGTTCTACGTCGAGACGTGCGTTGGGCTCTGCGTCGGGACGTGCGTTGGGCTCTGCGTCGGGACGAGTGTTGGGCTCTACGTCGGGACGTGCGTTGGGCTCTACGTCGGGACGTGCGTTGGGCTCTACGTCGGGAATTAGCTTACTTTCAGCTCTACGTCGGGACGTGCGTTGGGCTCTACGTCGGGACGTGCGTTGGGCTCCACGTCGGGACGTGCCTTGGGCTCTACGTCGGGACGTGCGTTGGGTTCTACGTCAGGAATTAGCTTACTTTCAGCTCTACGTCGGGACGTGCGCTGGGCTCTACGTCGGGAATAAGCTTACTTTCAGCTCTACGTCGGGACGTGCGTTGGGCTCTACGTCGGGACGTGCGTTGGGCTCCACGTCGGGACGTGCGTTGGGCTCTACATCAGGGTTTAGCTTACTTTCAGCTCTACGTCGGGACGTGCGTTGGGCTCCACGTCGGGGCGTGCGTTGGGCTCTACGTCGGGACGTGCGTTGGGCTCTACGTCGGGAATTAGCTTACTTTCAGCTCTACGTTCGGACGTGCGTTGGGCTCTACGTCGGGACGTGCGTTGGGCTCTACGTCGGGACGTCTGTTGGGCTCTGCGTCGGGAGGTTCGTTGGGCTCTACGTCGGGACATGCGTTGGGCTCCACGACGGGACGTGCGTTGGGCTCTACGTCGGGACGTGCGTTGGGCTCCACGACGGGACGTGCGTTGGGCTCTAAGTCGGGACGTGCGTTGGGCTCCACGACGGGACGTGCGTTGGGCTCTACGTCGGGACGTGCGTTGGGCTCTACGTCAGGGCTTAGCTTACTTTGAGCTCCACGTCGGGACGTGCGTTGGGCTCCACGTCGGGACGTGCGTTGGGCTCCACGTCGGGACGTGCGTTGGGCTCTACGTCGGGACGTGCGTTGGGCTCTACATCAGGATTTAGCTTACTTTCAGCTCTACGTCGGGACGTGCGTTGGGCTCCACGTCGGGACGTGCGTTGGGCTCTACGTCGGGACGTGCGTTGGGCTCTACGTCGGGACGTGCGTTGGCCTCTACGTCTGTAGTTAGCTAACTTTCAGCTCTACGTCGGGACGTGCGTTGGCCTCTACGTCGGGACGTGCTTTGGCCTCTACATCGGGACGTGCGTTGGCCTCTACGTCGGGACGTGCGTTGGCCTCTACGTCGGGACGTGCGTTGGCCTCTACGTCTGGATTTAGCTTACTTTCAGCTCTACGTCGGGACGTGCGTTGGCCTCTACGTCGGGACGTGCGTTGGCCTCTACGTCGGGACGTGCGTTGGCCTCTACGTCTGTAGTTAGCTAACTTTCACCTCTACGTCGGGAATTAGGTTAATTTGGGCTCTACGTTGGGACGTGCGTTGGCCTCTACGTCGGGACGTGCGTTGGCCTATACGTCGGGACGTGCGTTGGCCTCTACGTCAGGATTTAGCTTACTTTGGGCTCTACGTCGGGACGTGCGTTGGCCTCTACGTCGGGACGTGCATTGGCCTCTACGTCGGGACGTGCGTTGGCCTCTACGTCAGGATTTAGCTTACTTTCAGCTCTACGTCGGGACGTGCGTTGGCCTCTACGTCGGGACGTGCGTTGGCCTCTACGTCAGGATTTAGCTTACTTTCAGCTCAACGTCGGGACGTGCGTTGGCCTCTACGTCGGGACGTGCGTTGGCCTCTACGTCGGGACGTGCGTTGGCCTCTACGTCGGGACGTGCGTTGGCCGCTACGTCGGGACGTGCGTTGGCCTCTACGTCGGGACGTGCGTTGGCCTCTACGTCAGGATTTAGCTTACATTCAGCTCTACGTCGGGATTTAGCTTACTTTTAGCTCTACGTCGGGACGTGCGTTGGGCTCTACGTCGGGACGTGCGTTGGGCTCTACGTCGGGACGTGCGTTGGGCTCTACGTCGGGACGTGCGTTGGGCTCTACGTCGGGATTTAGCTTACTTTCAGCTCTACGTCGGGATTTAGCTTACTTTCAGCTCTACGTCGGGATTTAGCTTACTTTCAGCTCTACGTCGGGATTTAGCTTACTTTCAGCTCTACGTCGGGACGTGCGTATGCCTCTACGCCGGGATTTAGCTTACTTTCAGCTCTACGTCGGGACGTGCGTTGGCCTCTACGTCGGGATTTAGCTTACTTTCAGCTCTACGTCGGGACGTGCGTTGGCCTCTACGTCGGGACGTGCGTTGGCCTCTACGTCGGGACGTGCGTTGGCCTCTACGTCGGGACGTGCGTTGGCCTCTACGTCGGGATTTAGCTTACTTTCAGCTCTACGTCGGGACGTGCGTTGGCCTCTACGTCGGGATTTAGCTTACTTTCAGCTCTACGTCGGGACGTGCGTTGGTCTCTACGTTGGGATTTAGCTTACTTTCAGCTCTACGTCGGGACGTGCGTTGGCCTCTACGTCGGGACGTGCGTTGGGCTCTACGTCGGGACGTGCGTTGGGCTCTACGTCGGGACGTGCGTTGGGCTCTACGTCTGTAGTTAGCTAACTTTCAGCTCTACGTCGTGACGTGCGTTGGCCTCTACGTCGGGACGTGCGTTGGCCTCTACGTCGGGACGTGCGTTGGCCTCTACGTCGCGACGTGCGTTGGCCTCTACGTCGGGACGTGCGTTGGCCTCTACGTCTGGATTTAGCTTACTTTCAGCTCTACGTCGGGACGTGCGTTGGCCTCTACGTCGGGACGTGCGTTGGCCTCTACGTCGGGACGTGCGTTGGCCTCTACGTCAGGATTTAGCTTACTTTCGGCTCTACGTCGGGACGTGCGTTGGCCTCTACGTCAGGATTTATCTTACTTTCGGCTCTACGTCGGGACGTGCGTTGGCCTATACGTCGAGACGTGCGTTGGACTCTACGTCGGGACGTGCGTTGGCCTCTACGTCGGGACGTGCGTTGGCCTCTACGTCGGGACGTGCGTTGGCCTCTATGTCGGGACGTGCGTTGGCCTCTAAGTCAGGATTTAGCTTACTTTCGGCTCTACGTCGGGACGTGCGTTGGCCTCTACGTCGGGACGTGCGTTGGCCTCTACGTCGGGACGTGCGTTGGCCTCTACGTCGGGACATGCGTTGGCCTCTACGTCTGTAGTTAGCTAACTTTCACCTCTACGTCGGGAATTAGGTTAATTTGGGCTCTACGTTGGGACGTGCGTTGGCCTCTACGTCGGGACGTGCGTTGGCCTCTACGTCGGGACGTGCGTTGGCCTTTACGTCGGGACGTGCGTTGGCCTCTACATCAGGATTTAGCTTACTTTGGGCTCTTCGTCGGGACGTGCGTTGGCCTCTACGTCGGGACGTGCATTGGCCTCTACGTCGGGACGTGCGTTGGCCTCTACGTCAGGATTTAGCTTACTTTCAGCTCTACGTCGGGACGTGCGTTGGCCTCTACGTCAGGATTTAGCTTACTTTCAGCTCTACGTCGGGACGTGCGTTGGCCTCTACGCCGGGACGTGCGTTGGCCTCTACGTCGGGACGTGCGTTGTCCTCTACGTCGGGACGTGCGTTGGCCTCTACGTCGGGACGTGCGTTGGCCTCTACGTCGGGACGTGCGTTGGCCTCTACGTCAGGATTTAGCTTACATTCAGCTCTACGTCGGGACGTGCGTTGGCCTCTACGTCGGGACGTGCGTTGGCCTCTACGTCGGGACGTGCGTTGGACTCTACGTCTGTAGTTAGCTAACTTCCACCTCTACGTCGGGAATTAGCTTACTTTGGGTTCTACGTCGGGACGTGCGTTGGGCTCTGCGTCGGGACGTGCGTTGGCCTCTACGTCGGGACGTGCGTTGGGCTCTACGTCGGGACGTGCGTTGGCCTCTACGTCTGTAGTTAGCTAACTTTCACCTCTACGTCGGGAATTAGGTTAATTTGGGCTCTACGTTGGGACGTGCGTTGGCCTCTACGTCGGGACGTGCGTTGGCCTCTACGTCGGGCCGTGCGTTGGCCTATATGTCGGGACGTGCGTTGGCCTCTACATCAGGATTTAGCTTACTTTGGGCTCTTCGTCGGGACGTGCGTTAGCCTCTACGTCGGGACGTGCATTGGCCTCTACGTCGGGACGTGCGTTGGCCTCTACGTCAGGATTTAGCTTACTTTCAGCTCTACGTCGGGACGTGCGTTGGCCTCTACGTCGGGACGTGCGTTGGCCTCTACGTCATTATTTAGCTTACTTTCAGCTCTACGTCGGGACGTGCGTTGGCCTCTACGTCGGGACGTGCGTTGGCCTCTACGTCGGGACGTGCGTTGGCCTCTACGTCGGGACGTGCGTTGGCCTCTACGTCAGGATTTAGCTTACATTCAGCTCTACGTCGGGACGTGCGTTGGCCTCTACGTCGGGACGTGCGTTGGCCTCTACGTCGGGACGTGCGTTGGACTCTACGTCTGTAGTTAGCTAACTTCCACCTCTACGTCGGGAATTAGCTTACTTTGGGTTCTACGTCGGGACGTGCGTTGGGCTCTGCGTCGGGACGTGCGTTGGGCTCTACGTTGGGATTTAGCTTACTTTCAGCTCTACGTCGGGACGTGCGTTGGGCTCTACATCGGGACGTGCGTTGGGCTCCACTTCGGGACGTGCGTTGGGCTGTACGTCGGGACGTGCGTTGGGCTCTACGTCGGGAATTAGCTTACTTTCACCTCTACGTCGGGACGTGCGTTGGGCTCTACGTCGGGACGTGCGTTGGGCTCTACGTCGGGATTTAGCTTACTTTCAACTCTACGTCGGGACGTGCGTTGGGCTCTACGTCGGGACGTGCGTTGGGCTCTACGTCGGGACGTGCGTTGGGCTCTACGTCGGGACGTGCGTTGGGCTCTACGTCTGTAGTTAGCTAACTTTCAGCTCTACGTCGGGACGTGCGTTGGCCTCTACGTCGGGACGTGCGTTGGCCTCTACGTCGGGACGTGCGTTGGCCTCTACGTCTGGATTTAGCTTACTTTCAGCTCTACGTCGGGACGTCCGTTGGCCTCTACGTCGGGACGTGCGTTGGCCTCTACGTCAGGACGTGCGTTGGCCTCTACGTCAGGATTTAGCTTACTTTCGGCTCTACGTCGGGACGTGCGTTGGCCTCTACGTCAGGATTTAGCTTACTTTCGGCTCTACGTCGGGACGTGCGTTGGTCTCTACGTCAGGATTTATCTTACTTTCAGCTCTACGTCGGGACGTGCGTTGGCCTCTACGTCGGGACGTGCGTTGGCCTCTACGTTGGGACGTGCGTTGGCCTCTAAGTCAGGATTTAACTTACTTTCGGCTGACGTCGGGACGTGCGTTGGCCTCTACGTCGGGACGTGCGTTGGCCTATACGTCGGGACGTGCGTTGGCCTCTACATCAGGATTTAGCTTACTTTGGGCTCTTCGTCGGGACGTGCGTTGGGCTCTACGTCGGGACGTGTGTTGGGCTCTACGTCGGGACGTGTGTTGGGCTCTACGTCGGGATTTAGCTTACTTTCAGCTCTACGTCGGGACGTGCGTTGGCCTCTACGTCGGGACGTGCGTTGGCCTCTACGTCGGGACGTGCGTTGGCCTCTACGTCGGGACGTGCGTTGGCCTCTACGTCGGGACGTGCGTTGGCCTCTACGTCAGGATTTAGCTTACTTTCGGCTCTACGTCGGGACGTGCGTTGGCCTCTACGTCGGGACGTGCGTTGGCCTCTACGTCGGGACGTGCGTTGGCCTCTAAGTCAGGATTTAGCTTACTTTCGGCTCTACGTCGGGACGTGCGTTGGCCTCTACGTCGGGACGTGCGTTGGCCTCTACGTCGGGACGTGCGTTGGCCTCTACGTCGGGACGTGCGTTGGCCTCTACGTCTGTAGTTAGCTAACTTTCACCTCTACGTCGGGAATTAGGTTAATTTGGGCTCTACGTTGGGACGTGCGTTGGCCTCTACGTCGGGACGTGCGTTGGCCTATACTTCGGGACGTGCGTTGGCCTCTACGTCAGGATTTAGCTTACTTTGGGCTCTACGTCGGGACGTGCGTTGGCCTCTACGTCGGGACGTGCGTTGGCCTCTACGTCGGGACGTGCGTTGGCCTATACTTCGGGACGTGCGTTGGCCTCTACGTCAGGATTTAGCTTACTTTGGGCTCTACGTCGGGACGTGCGTTGGCCTCTACGTCGGGACGTGCATTGGCCTCTACGTCGGGACGTGCGTTGGCCTATACTTCGGGACGTGCGTTGGCCTCTACGTCAGGATTTAGCTTACTTTGGGCTCTATGTCGGGACGTGCGTTGGCCTCTACGTCGGGACGTGCGTTGGCCTCTACGTCGGGACGTGCGTTGGCCTCTACGTCGGGACGTGCGTTGGCCTCTACGTCAGGATTTAGCTTACTTTCAGCTCTACGTCGGGACGTGCGTTGGCCTCTACGTCGGGACGTGCGTTGGCCTCTACGTCGGGACGTGCGTTGGCCTCTACGTCGGGACGTGCGTTGGCCTCTACGTCAGGATTTTGCTTACATTCAGCTCTACGTCGGGACGTGCGTTGGCCTCTACGTCGGGACGTGCGTTGGCCTCTACGTCGGGACGTGCGTTGGCCTCTACGTCGGGATGTGCGTTGGACTCTACGTCTGTAGTTAGCTAACTTCCACCTCTACGTCGGGAATTAGCTTACTTTGGGTTCTACGTCGGGACGTGCGTTGGGCTCTGCGTCGGGACGTGCGTTGGGCTCTGCGTCGGGACGAGTGTTGGGCTCTACGTCGGGACGTGCGTTGGGCTCTACGTCGGGACGTGCGTTGGGCTCTACGTCGGGACGTGCGTTGGGCTCTACGTCAGGATTTAGCTTACTTTCAGCTCTACGTCGGGACGTGCGTTGGCCTCTACGTCGGGACGTGCGTTGGCCTCTATGTCGGGACGTGAGTTGGCCTATACGTCGGGACGTGCGTTGGCCTCTACGTCAGGATTTAGCTTACTTTGGGCTCTACGTCGGGACGTGCGTTGGCCTCTACGTCGGGACGTGCATTGGCCTCTACGTCGGGACGTGCGTTGGCCTCTACGTCAGGATTTAGCTTACTTTCAGCTCTACGTCGGGACGTGCGTTGGCCTCTACGTCGGGACGTGCGTTGGCCTCTACGTCGGGACGTGCGTTGGCCTCTACGTCAGGATTTAGCTTACATTCAGCTCTACGTCGGGACGTGCGTTGGCCTCTACGTCGGGACGTGCGTTGGCCTCTACGTCGGGATGTGCGTTGGACTCTACGTCTGTAGTTAGCTAACTTCCACCTCTATGTCGGGAATTAGCTTACTTTGGGTTCTACGTCGGGACGTGCGTTGGGCTCTGCGTCGGGACGTGCGTTGGGCTCTGCGTCGGGACGAGTGTTGGGCTCTACGTCGGGACGTGCGTTGGGCTCTACGTCGGGAATTAGCTTACTTTCAGCTCTACGTCGGGACGTGCGTTGGGCTCTACGTTGGGACGTGCGTTGGGCTCCACGTCGGGACGTGCGTTGGGCTCTACGTCGGGACGTGCGTTGGGCTCTACGTCAGGAATTAGCTTACTTTCAGCTCTACGTCGGGACGTGCGTTGGGCTCTACGTCGGGAATTAGCTTACTTTCAGCTCTACGTCGGGACGTGCGTTGGGCTCTACGTCGGGACGTGCGTTGGGCTCTACGTCGGGACGTGCGTTGGGCTCCACGTCGGGACGTGCGTTGGGCTCTACATCAGGGTTTAGCTTACTTTCAGCTCTACGTCGGGGCGTGCGTTGGGCTCCACGTCGGGGCGTGCGTTGGGCTCTACGTCGGGACGTGCGTTGGGCTCTACGTCGGGAATTAGCTTACTTTTAGCTCTACGTTCGGACGTGCGTTGGGCTCTACGTCGGGACGTGCATTGGGCTCTACGTCGGGACGTCTGTTGGGCTCTGCGTCGGGAGGTTCGTTGGGCTCTACGTCGGGACATGCGTTGGGCTCCACGACGGGACGTGCGTTGGGCTCTACGTCGGGACGTGCGTTGGGCTCCACGACGGGACGTGCGTTGGGCTCTACGTCGGGACGTGCGTTGGGCTCCACGACGGGACGTGCGTTGGGCTCTACGTCGGGACGTGCGTTGGGCTCTACGTCAGGGCTTAGCTTACTTTCAGCTCCACGTCGGGACGTGCGTTGGGCTCCACGTTGGGACGTGCGTTGGGCTCCACGTCGGGACGTGCGTTGGGCTCCACGTCGGGACGTGCGTTGGGCTCTACGTCGGGACGTGCGTTGGGCTCTACATCAGGATTTAGCTTACTTTCAGCTCTACGTCGGGACGTGCGTTGGGCTCCACGTCGGGACGTGCGTTGGGCTCTACGTCGGGACGTGCGTTGGGCTCTACGTCGGGACGTGCGTTGGGCTCTACGTCTGTAGTTAGCTAACTTTCAGCTCTACGTCGGGACGTGCGTTGGCCTCTACGTCGGACGTGCGTTGGCCTCTACGTCGGGACGTGCGTTGGACACTACGTCTGGATTTAGCTTACTTTCAGCTCTACGTCGGGACGTGCGTTGGCCTCTACGTCGGGACGTGCGTTGGCCTCTACGTCGGGACGTGCGTTGGCCTCTACGTCTGTAGTTAGCTAACTTTCACCTCTACGTCGGGAATTAGGTTAATTTGGGCTCTACGTTGGGACGTGCGTTGGCCTCTACGTCGGGACGTGCGTTGGCCTATACGTCGGGACGTGCGTTGGCCTCTACGTCAGGATTTAGCTTACTTTGGGTTCTACGTCGGGACGTGCGTTGTCCTCTACGTCGGGACGTGCATTGGCCTCTACGTCGGGACGTGCGTTGGCCTCTACGTCAGGATTTAGCTTACTTTCAGCTCTACGTCGGGACCTGCGTTGGCCTCTACGTCGGGACGTGCGTTGGCCTCTACGTCAGGATTTAGCTTACTTTCAGCTCAACGTCGGGACGTGCGTTGGCCTCTACGTCGGGACGTGCGTTGGCCTCTACGTCGGGACGTGCGTTGGCCGCTACGTCGGGACGTGCGTTGGCCTCTACGTCGGGACGTGCGTTGGCCTCTACGTCAGGATTTAGCTTACATTCAGCTCTACGTCGGGACGTGCGTTGGCCTCTACGTCGGGACGTGCGTTGGCCTCTACGTCGGGATGTGCGTTGGACTCTACGTCTGTAGTTAGCTAACTTCCACCTCTACGTCGGGAATTAGCTTACTTTTAGCTCTACGTCGGGACGTGCGTTGGGCTCTACGTCGGGACGTGCGTTGGGCTCTACGTCGGGACGTGCGTTGGGCTCTACGTCGGGACGTGCGTTGGGCTCTACATCGGGATTTAGCTTACTTTCAGCTCTACGTCGGGATTTAGCTTACTTTCAGCTCTACGTCGGGATTTAGCTTACTTTCAGCTCTACGTCGGGACGTGCGTATGCCTCTACGCCGGGATTTAGCTTACTTTCAGCTCTACGTCAGGACGTGCGTTGGCCTCTACGTCGGGATTTAGCTTACTTTCAGCTCTACGTCGGGACGTGCGTTGGCCTCTACGTCGGGACGTGCGTTGGCCTCTACGTCGGGACGTGCGTTGGGCTCTACGTCGGGACGTGCGTTGGGCTCTACGTCGGGACGTGCGTTGGCCTCTACGTCGGGACGTGCGTTGGCCTCTACGTCGGGACGTGCGTTGGCCTCTACGTCGGGATTTAGCTTACTTTCAGTTCTACGTCGGGACGTGCGTTGGCCTCTACGTCGGGATTTAGCTTATTTTCAGCTCTACGTCGGGACGTGCGTTGGCCTCTACGTCGGGATTTAGCTTACTTTCAGCTCTACGTCGGGACGTGCGTTGGCCTCTACGTCGGGACGTGCGTTGGGCTCTACGTCGGGACGTGCGTTGGGCTCTACGTCGGGACGTGCGTTGGGCTCTACGTCTGTAGTTAGCTAACTTTCAGCTCTACGTCGGGACGTGCGTTGGCCTCTACGTCGGGACGTGCGTTGGGCTCTACGTCGGGACGTGCGTTGGCCTCTACGTCGCGACGTGCGTTGGCCTCTACGTCGGGACGTGCGTTGGCCTCTACGTCTGGATTTAGCTTACTTTCAGCTCTACGTCGGGACGTGCGTTGGCCTCTACGTCGGGACGTGCGTTGGCCTCTACGTCGGGACGTGCGTTGGCCTCTACGTCAGGATTTAGCTTACTTTCGGCTCTACGTCGGGACGTGCGTTGGCCTCTACGTCAGGATTTATCTTACTTTCGGCTCTACGTCGGGACGTGCGTTGGCCTCTACGTCGGGACGTACGTTGGCCTCTACGTCGGGACGTGCGTTGGCCTCTACGTCGGGACGTGCGTTGGCCTCTACGTCGGGACGTGCGTTGGCCTCTATGTCGGGACGTGCGTTGGCCTCTAAGTCAGGATTTAGCTTACTTTCGGCTCTACGTCGGGACGTGCGTTGGCCTCTACGTCGGGACGTGCGTTGGCCTCTACGTCGGGACGTGCGTTGGCCTCTACGTCTGTAGTTAGCTAACTTTCACCTCTACGTCGGGAATTAGGTTAATTTGGGCTCTACGTTGGGACGTGCGTTGGCCTCTACGTCGGGACGTGCGTTGGCCTCTACGTCGGGACGTGCGTTGGCCTATACGTCGGGACGTGCGTTGGCCTCTACATCAGGATTTAGCTTACTTTGGGCTCTTCGTCGGGACGTGCGTTGGCCTCTACGTCGGGACGTGCATTGGCCTCTACGTCGGGACGTGCGTTGGCCTCTACGTCAGGATTTAGCTTACTTTCAGCTCTACGTCGGGACGTGCGTTGGCCTCTACGTCGGGACGTGCGTTGGCCTCTACGTCAGGATTTAGCTTACTTTCAGCTCTACGTGGGGACGTGCGTTGGCCTCTACGTCGGGACGTGCGTTGGCCTCTACGTCGGGACGTGCGTTGGCCTCTACGTCGGGACGTGCGTTGGCCTCTACGTCAGGATTTAGCTTACATTCAGCTCTACGTCGGGACGTGCGTTGGCCTCTACGTCGGGACGTGCGTTGGCCTCTACGTCGGGACGTGCGTTGGACTCTACGTCTGTAGTTAGCTAACTTCCACCTCTACGTCGGGAATTAGCTTACTTTGGGTTCTACGTCGGGACGTGCGTTGGGCTCTGCGTCGGGACTTGCGTTGGGCTCTGCGTCGGGACGAGTGTTGGGCTCTACGTCGGGACGTGCGTTGGGCTCTACGTCGGGACGTGCGTTGGGATCTACGTCGGGATTTAGCTTACTTTCAGCTCTACGTCGGGACGTGCGTTGGGCTCTACATCGGGACGTGCGTTGGGCTCCACGTCGGGACGTGCGTTGGGCTCTACGTCGGGACGTGCGTTGGGCTCTACGTCGGGAATTAGCTTACTTTCAGCTCTACGTCGGGACGTGCGTTGGGCTCTACGTCGGGACGTGCGTTGGGCTCTACGTCGGGATTTAGCTTACTTTCAGCTCTACGTCGGGACGTGCGTTGGCCTCTACGTCGGGACGTGCGTTGGGCTCTACGTCGGGACGTGCGTTGGGCTCTACGTCGGGACGTGCGTTGGGCTCTACGTCTGTAGTTAGCTAACTTTCAGCTCTACGTCGGGACGTGCGTTGGCCTCTACGTCGGGACGTGCGTTGGCCTCTACGTCGGGACGTGCGTTGGCCTCTACGTCGGGACGTGCTTTGGCCTCTACGTCAGGATTTAGCTTACTTTCGGCTCTACGTCGGGACGTGCGTTGGCCTCTACGTCAGGATTTAGCTTACTTTCGGCTCTACGTCGGGACGTGCGTTGGCCTCTACGTCAGGATTTAGCTTACTTTCGGCTCTACGTCGGGACGTGCGTTGGCCTCTACGTCGGGACGTGCGTTGGCCTCTACGTTGGGACGTGCGTTGGCCTCTAAGTCAGGATTTAGCTTACTTTCGGCTGTACGTCGGGACGTGCGTTGGCCTCTACGTCGGGACGTGCGTTGGCCTCTACGTCGGGACGTGCGTTGGCCTCTACGTCGGGACGTGCGTTGGCCTCTACGTCTGTAGTTAGCTAACTTTCAACTCTACGTCGGGAATTAGGTTAATTTGGGCTCTACGTTGGGACGTGCGTTGGCCTCTACGTCGGGACGTGCGTTGGCCTCTACGTCGGGACGTGCGTTGGCCTCTACGTCGGGACGTGCGTTGGCCTATACGTCGGGACGTGCGTTGGCCTCTACGTCAGGATTTAGCTTACTTTGGGCTCTACGTCGGGACGTGCGTTGGCCTCTACGTCGGGACGTGCATTGGCCTCTACGTCGGGACGTGCGTTGGCCTCTACGTCAGGATTTAGCTTACTTTCAGCTCTACGTCGGGACGTGCGTTGGCCTCTACGTCGGCACGTGCGTTGGCCTCTACGTCAGGATTTAGCTTACTTTCAGCTCTACGTCGGGACGTGCGTTGGCCTCTACGTCGGGACGTGCGTTGGCCTCTACGTCGGGACGTGCGTTGGCCTCTACGTCGGGACGTGCGTTGGCCTCTACGTCAGGATTTAGCTTACATTCAGCTCTACGTCGGGACGTGCGTTGGCCTCTACGTCGGGACGTGCGTTGGCCTCTACGTCGGGATGTGCGTTGGACTCTACGTCTGTAGTTAGCTAACTTCCACATCTACGTCGGGAATTAGCTTACTTTGGGTTCTACGTCGGGACGTGCGTTGGGCTCTGCGTCGGGACGTGCGTTGGGCTCTGCGTCGGGACGAGTGTTGGGCTCTACGTCGGGACGTGCGTTCGGCTCTACATCGGGACGTGCGTTGGGCTCTACGTCGGGACGTGCGTTGGGCTCCACGTCGGGACGTGCGTTGGGCTTTACATCAGGGTTTAGCTTACTTTCAGCTCTACGTCGAGACGTGCATTGGGCTCCACGTCGGGGCGTGCGTTGGGTTCTACGTCGGGACGTGCGTTGGCCTCTACGTAGGGACGTGCGTTGGGCTCTACGTCGGGACGTGCTTTGGGCTCTACGTCGGGACGTGCTTTGGGCTCTACGTCGAGACGTGCGTTGGGCTATACATCGGGAATTAGCTTACTTTCAGCTCTACGTCGGGACGTGCGTTGGGCTCTTCGTCAGGTTTTAGCTTACTTTCAGCTCTACGTCGGGACGTGCGTTGGGCTCCACGTCGGGACGTGCGTTGGGCTCTACGTCGGGACGTGCGTTGGGCTCCACGTCGGGACGTGCGTTGGGCTCTATATCAGGATTTAGCTTACTTTCAGCTCCACGTCGGGACGTGCGTTGGACTCCACGTTGGGACGTGCGTTGGGCTCCACGTCGGGACGTGCGTTGGCCTCTACGTCGGGACGTGCGTTGGGCTCCACGTCGGGACGTGTGTTGGGCTCTACGTCTGTAGTTAGCTAATTTTCACCTCTACGTCGGGAATTAGCTTACTTTCAGCTCTACGTCTGGACGTGCATTGGGCTCTACGTCGGGACGTGCGTTGGGCTCTACGTCGGGACGTGCGTTGGGCTCTACGTCGGGAATTAGCTTACTTTCAGCTCTACGTCGGGACGTGCCTTGGGCTCTACGTCGGGAATTAGCTTACTTTCAGCTCTACGTCGGGACGTGCGTTGGGCTCCACGTCGGGACGTGCGTTGGGCTCCACGTCGGGACGTGCGTTGGGCTCCACGTCGGGACGTGCGTTGGGCTCTACGTCGGGACGTGCGTTGGGCTCTACATCAGGATTTAGCTTACTTTCAGCTGTACGTCAGGACGTGCGTTGGGCTCCACGTCGGGACGTGCGTTGGGCTCCACGTTGGGATGTGCGTTGGGCTCTACGTCGGGAAGTGCGTTGGGGTCTACGTCAGGGTTTAGCTTACTTTCAGCTCTACGTCGGGACGTGCGTTGGGCTCTACGTCGGGAATTAGCTTACTTTCAGCTCTACGTCGGGACGTGCGTTGGGCTCTACGTCGGGAATTAGCTTACTTTAAGCTCTTTGTCGGGACGTGCGTTGGGCTCCACGTCGGGACTTGTGTTGGCTCTACGTCGGGACGTGCGTTGGGCTCTACGTCAGGATTTAGCTTACTTTCAACTCTATGTCGTAACGTGCGTTGGGCTCCACGTCGGGACGTGTGTTGGGCTCTACGTCAGGGTTTAGCTTAATTTCAGCTCTACGTCGGGACGTGCGTTGGGCTCCACGTCGGGACGTGCGTTGGGCTCCACGTCGGGACGTGCGTTGAGCTCCAAGTCGGGACGTGCGTTGGGCTCTACGTCGGGAATTAGCTTACTTTCAGCTCTACGTCGAGACGTGCGTTGGGCTCGACGTCGGGAATTAGCTTACTTTCAGCTCTACGTCGGGACGTGCGTTGGGCTCTACGTCGGGACGTGCGTTGGGCTCTACGTCGGGACGTGCGTTGGGATCTACGTCGGGACGTGCGTTGGGCTCTACGTCGGGAATTAGCTTACTTTCAACTGTACGTCAGTACGTGCGTTGGGCTCTACGTCGGGAATTAGCTTACTTTCAGCTCTGCGTCGGGACGTGCGTTGGGCTCTACATCAGGATTTAGCTTACTTTCAGCTCTACGTCAGAACGTGCGTTGGGTTCTACGTCGGGACGTGCGTTGGGCTCTACGTAGGGACGTGCGTTGGGCTCTACGTCGGGACGTGCTTTGGGCTCTACGTCGGGACGTGCTTTGGGCTCTACGTCGAGACGTGCGTTGGGCTATACATCGGGAATTAGCTTACTTTCAGCTCTACGTCGGGACGTGCGTTGGGCTGTTCGTCAGGGTTTAGCTTACTTTCAGCTCTACGTCGGGACGTGCGTTGGGCTCCACGTCGGGACGTGCGTTGGGCTCTACGTCGGGACGTGCGTTGGGCTCTACGTCGGGACGTGCGTTGGGCTATACTTCAGGATGTAGATTACTTTCAGCTCTACGTCGGGACGTGCGTTGGGCTCTACGTCGGGACGTGCGTTGGGCTCTACGTCGGGACGTGCGTTGGGCTCTACGTCGGGAATTAGCTTACTTTCAGCTCTACGTCGGGACGTGCCTTGGGCTCTACGTCGGGAATTAGCTTACTTTCAGCTCTACGTCGGGACGTGCGTTGGGCTCCACGTCGGGACGTGCGTTGGGCTCCATGTCGGGACGTGCGTTGGGCTCCACATCGGGACGTGCGTTGGGCTCCACGTCGGGACGTGCGTTGGGCTCTACATCGGGACGTGCGTTGGGCTCTACATCAGGATTTAGCTTACTTTCAGCTGTACGTCAGGACGTGCGTTGGGCTCCACGTCGGGACGTGCGTTGGGCTCCACGTTGGGATGTGCGTTGGGCTCTACGTTGGGAAGTGCGTTGGGGTCTACGTCAGGGTTTAGCTTACTTTCAGATCTACGTCGGGACGTGCTTTGGGCTCCATGTCGGGACGTGCGTTGGGCTCCACGTCGGGACGTGTCTTGGGCTCTACGTCAGGATTTAGCTTACTTTCAGGTCTACGTTGGGACGTGCGTTGGGCTCCACGTCGGGACGTGCGTTGGGCTCCACGTCGGGACGTGCGTTGGGCTCCAAGTCGGGACGTGCGTTGGGTCCATGTCGGGATGTGCGTTGGGCTCCACGTCGGGACGTGCGTTGGGATCCACATCAGGATTTAGCTTACTTTCAGCTCCACGTCGGGACGTGCGTTGGGCTCGACGTCGGGACGTGCGTTGGGCTCCATGTCGGGACGTGCGTTGGGCTCTACATCAGGATTTAGCTTACTTTCAGCTCTATGTCGGGACGTGCGTTGGGCTCCACGTCGGGACGTGCGTTGGGCTCCACGTCGGGACGTGTGTTGGGCTCTACGTCAGGGTTTAGCTTACTTTCAGCTCTACGTCGGGACGTGCGTTGGGCTCCACGTCAGCACATGCGTTGGGCTCTACATCAGGATTTAGCTTACTTTCAGCTCCACGTCGGGACGTGCGTTGGGCTCCACGTCGGGACGTGCGTTGGGCTCCACGTTGGGACGTGCGTTGGGCTCCACGTCGGGACGTGCGTTGGGCTCTACCTCAGGGTTTAGCGTACTTTCAGCTCTACGTCGGGACGTGCGTTGGCCTCTACGTCGGGACGTGCGTTGGCCTCTACGTCGGGATGTGCGTTGGACTCTACGTCTGTAGTTAGCTAACTTCCACATCTACGTCGGGAATTAGCTTACTTTGGGTTCTACGTCGGGACGTGCGTTGGGCTCTGCGTCGGGACGTGCGTTGGGCTCTGCGTCGGGACGAGTGTTGGGCTCTACGTCGGGACGTGCGTTCGGCTCTACATCGGGACGTGCGTTGGGCTCTACGTCGGGACGTGCGTTGGGCTCCACGTCGGGACGTGCGTTGGGCTTTACATCAGGGTTTAGCTTACTTTCAGCTCTACGTCGAGACGTGCATTGGGCTCCACGTCGGGGCGTGCGTTGGGTTCTACGTCGGGACGTGCGTTGGCCTCTACGTAGGGACGTGCGTTGGGCTCTACGTCGGGACGTGCTTTGGGCTCTACGTCGGGACGTGCTTTGGGCTCTACGTCGAGACGTGCGTTGGGCTATACATCGGGAATTAGCTTACTTTCAGCTCTACGTCGGGACGTGCGTTGGGCTCTTCGTCAGGTTTTAGCTTACTTTCAGCTCTACGTCGGGACGTGCGTTGGGCTCCACGTCGGGACGTGCGTTGGGCTCTACGTCGGGACGTGCGTTGGGCTCCACGTCGGGACGTGCGTTGGGCTCTATATCAGGATTTAGCTTACTTTCAGCTCCACGTCGGGACGTGCGTTGGACTCCACGTTGGGACGTGCGTTGGGCTCCACGTCGGGACGTGCGTTGGCCTCTACGTCGGGACGTGCGTTGGGCTCCACGTCGGGACGTGTGTTGGGCTCTACGTCTGTAGTTAGCTAATTTTCACCTCTACGTCGGGAATTAGCTTACTTTCAGCTCTACGTCTGGACGTGCATTGGGCTCTACGTCGGGACGTGCGTTGGGCTCTACGTCGGGACGTGCGTTGGGCTCTACGTCGGGAATTAGCTTACTTTCAGCTCTACGTCGGGACGTGCCTTGGGCTCTACGTCGGGAATTAGCTTACTTTCAGCTCTACGTCGGGACGTGCGTTGGGCTCCACGTCGGGACGTGCGTTGGGCTCCACGTCGGGACGTGCGTTGGGCTCCACGTCGGGACGTGCGTTGGGCTCTACGTCGGGACGTGCGTTGGGCTCTACATCAGGATTTAGCTTACTTTCAGCTGTACGTCAGGACGTGCGTTGGGCTCCACGTCGGGACGTGCGTTGGGCTCCACGTTGGGATGTGCGTTGGGCTCTACGTCGGGAAGTGCGTTGGGGTCTACGTCAGGGTTTAGCTTACTTTCAGCTCTACGTCGGGACGTGCGTTGGGCTCTACGTCGGGAATTAGCTTACTTTCAGCTCTACGTCGGGACGTGCGTTGGGCTCTACGTCGGGAATTAGCTTACTTTAAGCTCTTTGTCGGGACGTGCGTTGGGCTCCACGTCGGGACTTGTGTTGGCTCTACGTCGGGACGTGCGTTGGGCTCTACGTCAGGATTTAGCTTACTTTCAACTCTATGTCGTAACGTGCGTTGGGCTCCACGTCGGGACGTGTGTTGGGCTCTACGTCAGGGTTTAGCTTAATTTCAGCTCTACGTCGGGACGTGCGTTGGGCTCCATGTCGGGACGTGCGTTGGGCTCCACGTCGGGACGTGCGTTGAGCTCCAAGTCGGGACGTGCGTTGGGCTCTACGTCGGGAATTAGCTTACTTTCAGCTCTACGTCGAGACGTGCGTTGGGCTCGACGTCGGGAATTAGCTTACTTTCAGCTCTACGTCGGGACGTGCGTTGGGCTCTACGTCGGGACGTGCGTTGGGCTCTACGTCGGGACGTGCGTTGGGATCTACGTCGGGACGTGCGTTGGGCTCTACGTCGGGAATTAGCTTACTTTCAACTGTACGTCAGTACGTGCGTTGGGCTCTACGTCGGGAATTAGCTTACTTTCAGCTCTGCGTCGGGACGTGCGTTGGGCTCTACATCAGGATTTAGCTTACTTTCAGCTCTACGTCAGAACGTGCGTTGGGTTCTACGTCGGGACGTGCGTTGGGCTCTACGTAGGGACGTGCGTTGGGCTCTACGTCGGGACGTGCTTTGGGCTCTACGTCGGGACGTGCTTTGGGCTCTACGTCGAGACGTGCGTTGGGCTATACATCGGGAATTAGCTTACTTTCAGCTCTACGTCGGGACGTGCGTTGGGCTGTTCGTCAGGGTTTAGCTTACTTTCAGCTCTACGTCGGGACGTGCGTTGGGCTCCACGTCGGGACGTGCGTTGGGCTCTACGTCGGGACGTGCGTTGGGCTCTACGTCGGGACGTGCGTTGGGCTATACTTCAGGATGTAGATTACTTTCAGCTCTACGTCGGGACGTGCGTTGGGCTCTACGTCGGGACGTGCGTTGGGCTCTACGTCGGGACGTGCGTTGGGCTCTACGTCGGGAATTAGCTTACTTTCAGCTCTACGTCGGGACGTGCCTTGGGCTCTACGTCGGGAATTAGCTTACTTTCAGCTCTACGTCGGGACGTGCGTTGGGCTCCACGTCGGGACGTGCGTTGGGCTCCATGTCGGGACGTGCGTTGGGCTCCACATCGGGACGTGCGTTGGGCTCCACGTCGGGACGTGCGTTGGGCTCTACATCGGGACGTGCGTTGGGCTCTACATCAGGATTTAGCTTACTTTCAGCTGTACGTCAGGACGTGCGTTGGGCTCCACGTCGGGACGTGCGTTGGGCTCCACGTTGGGATGTGCGTTGGGCTCTACGTTGGGAAGTGCGTTGGGGTCTACGTCAGGGTTTAGCTTACTTTCAGATCTACGTCGGGACGTGCTTTGGGCTCCATGTCGGGACGTGCGTTGGGCTCCACGTCGGGACGTGTCTTGGGCTCTACGTCAGGATTTAGCTTACTTTCAGGTCTACGTTGGGACGTGCGTTGGGCTCCACGTCGGGACGTGCGTTGGGCTCCACGTCGGGACGTGCGTTGGGCTCCAAGTCGGGACGTGCGTTGGGTCCACGTCGGGATGTGCGTTGGGCTCCACGTCGGGACGTGCGTTGGGATCCACATCAGGATTTAGCTTACTTTCAGCTCCACGTCGGGACGTGCGTTGGGCTCGACGTCGGGACGTGCGTTGGGCTCCATGTCGGGACGTGCGTTGGGCTCTACATCAGGATTTAGCTTACTTTCAGCTCTATGTCGGGACGTGCGTTGGGCTCCACGTCGGGACGTGCGTTGGGCTCCACGTCGGGACGTGTGTTGGGCTCTACGTCAGGGTTTAGCTTACTTTCAGCTCTACGTCGGGACGTGCGTTGGGCTCCACGTCAGCACATGCGTTGGGCTCTACATCAGGATTTAGCTTACTTTCAGCTCCACGTCGGGACGTGCGTTGGGCTCCACGTCGGGACGTGCGTTGGGCTCCACGTTGGGACGTGCGTTGGGCTCCACGTCGGGACGTGCGTTGGGCTCTACCTCAGGGTTTAGCGTACTTTCAGCTCTACGTCGGGATGTGCGTTGGGCTCCACGTCGGGACGTGCGTTGGGCTCCACGTCGGGACGTGCGTTGGGCTCTACATCAGGATTTAGATTACTTTCAGGTCCACGTCGGGACGTGCGTTTGGCTCCACGTTGGGACGTGCGTTGGGCTCCACGTCGGGACGTGCGTTGGGCTCTACGTCAGGATTTAGCTTACTTTCAGCTCCACGTCGGCACGTGCGTTGGGCTCCACGTCGGGACGTGCGATGGGCTCCACGTCGGGACGTGCGTTGGGCTCCACGTCAGGATTTAGCTTACTTTCAGCTCTACGTCGGGACGTGCGTTGTGTTCCACGTCGGGACGGGTGTTGGGCTCCACATCAGGATTTAGCTTATTTCAGCTCCAAGTCGGGACGTGCGTTGGGCTTCACGTCGGGACGTGCCTTGGGCTCCACGTCGGGACGTGCATTGGGCTCCACGTCCGGACGTGCGTTGGGCTCTACGTCAGGGTTTAGCTTACTTTCAGCTCTACGTCGGGACGTGCGTTGGGCTCCACGTCGGGACATGCGTTGGGCTCAACATCGGGACGTGTGTTGGGCTCTACGTCAGGGTTTAGCTTACTTTCAGCTCCACGTCGGGACGTGCGTTGGGCTCCACGTCGGGCCGTGCATTGGGCTCTACGTCAGGATTTAGCTTACTTTCAGCTCTACGTCGGGACGTGCGTTGGGGTCCACGTCGGGACGTGCGTTGGGCTCCACGTCGGGACGTGCGTTGGGCTCTACATCAGGATTTAGCTTACTTTCAGCTCTATGTCGGGACGTGCGTTGGGCTCCACGTCGGGACGTGCGTTGGGCTCCACGTCGGGACGTGTGTTGGGCTCTACGTCAGGGTTTAGCTTACTTTCAGCTCTACGTCGGGACGTGCGTTGGGGTCCACGTCAGGACATGCGTTGGGCTCTACATCAGGATTTAGCTTACTTTCAGCTCCACGTCGGGACGTGCGTTGGGCTCCACGTTGGGACGTGCGTTGGGCTCCATGTCGGGACGTGCGTTGGGCTCCATGTCGGGACGTGCATTGGGCTCTACCTCAGGGTTTAGCTTAGTTTCAGATCTACGTGGGGACGTGCGTTGGGCTCCACGTCGGGACGTGCGTTGGGCTCTACGTCGGGACGTGCGTTGGGCTCTACGTCAGGGTTTAGCTTAATTTCAGCTCTACGTCGGGACATGCGTTGGGCTCCACGTCGGGACGTGCGTTGGGCTCCACGTCGGGACGTGCGTTGGGCTCTACGTCGGGACGTGCGTTGGGCTCTACATCAGGATTTAGTTTACTTTCAGCTCCACGTCGGGACGTGCGTTGGGCTCCACGTTGGGACGTGCGTTGGGCTCCATGTTGGGACGTGCGTTGGGCTCCACGTCGGGACATGCGTTGGGCTCCACGTCGGGACATGCGTTGGGCTCTACGTCAGGATTTAGCTTAGTTTCAGCTCCACGTCGGCACGTGCGTTGGGCTCCACGTCGGGACGTGCGTTGGGCTCCACGTCGGGACGTGCGTTGGGCTCTACATCAGGATTTAGCTTACTTTCAGCTCCACGTCGGGACGTGCGTTGGGCTCCACGTCGGGTCGTGCGTTGGGCTCCACGTCGGGACGTGCGTTGGGCTCTACGTCGGGAAGTACGTTGGGGTCTACGTCAGGGTTTAGCTTACTTTCAGATCTACGTCGGGACGTGCTTTGGGCTCCACGTCGGGACGTGCGTTGGGCTCCACGTCGGGCCGTGCGTTGGGCTCTACGTCAGGATTTAGCTTACTTTCAGCTCTACGTCGGGAGGTGCGCTGGGCTCTACGTCGGGAGGTGCGTTGGGCTCCTCGTCGGGACGTGCGTTGGGCTCCACGTCGGGACGTGCGTTGGGCTCCACGTCGGGACGTGCGTTGGGCTCTACGTCGGGACGTGCGTTGGGCTCTACATCTGTAGTTGGCTAACTTTCAGCTCTACGTCGGGACGTGCGTTGGGCTCCACGTCGGGACGTGCGTTGGGCTCCACGTCGGGACGTGCGTTGGGCTCCACGTCGGGACTTGCGTTGGGCTCTACGTCAGGATTTAGCTTACTTTCAGCTCCACGTCGGCACGTGCGTTGGGCTCCACGTCGGGACGTGCGTTGGGCTCTACGTCGGGACGTGCGTTGGGTTCCACGTCGGGACGTGCGTTGGGCTCTACGTCGGGAATTAGCTTACTTTCAGCTCTACGTCGTGACGTGCGTTGGGCTCTACGTCGGGAATTAGCTTACTTTCAGCTCTACGTCGAGACGTGCGTTGGGCTCTACGTCGGGAATTAGCTTATTTACAGCTCTACGTCGGGACGTGCGTTGCGCTCTACGTCGGGACGTGAGTTGGGATCTACGTCGGGACGTGCGTTGGGCTCTACGTCGGGACGTGCGTTGGGCTCTACGTTGGGAATTAGATTACTTTCAGCTCTACGTCGTGACGTGCGTTGGGCTCTACGTCGGGAATTAGCTTACTTTCAGCTCTACGTCGGGACGTGCGTTGGGCTCTACGTCGGGAATTAGCTTACTTTCAGCTCTACGTCGGGACGTGCGTTGGGCTCTACATCGCGACGTGCATTGGGCTTCACGTCGGGACGTGCGTTGGGCTCCACGTCGGGACGTGCGTTGGGCTCTACGTCGGGACGTGCGTTGTGGTCTACGTCAGGGTTTAGCTTACTTTCAGCTCTACGTCGGGACGTGCGTTGTGCTCCACGTCGGGATTTGCGTTGGGCTCCACGTCGGGACGTGCGTTGGGCTCTACGTCAGGGTTTAGCTTACTTTCAGCTCTATGTCGGGACGTGCGTTGTGCTCCACGTCGGGACGTGCGTTGGGCTCCACGTCGGGAATTGCGTTGGGCTCTACATCAGGATTTAGCTTACATTCAGCTCTACGTCCGGACGTGCGTTGGGCTCCACTTCGGGACGTGCCTTGGGCTCTACGTCGGGACGTGCGTTGTGCTCCACGTCGGGACGTGCGTTGGGCTCCACGTCGGGAATTGCGTTGGGCTCTACATCAGGATTTAGCTTACATTCAGCTCTACGTCCGGACGTGCGTTGGGCTCCACGTCGGGACGTGCGTTGGGCTCTACGTCGGGACGTGCGTTTGGCTCCACGTCAGGGTTTAGCTTACTTTCAGCTCTACGTCGGGACGTGCGTTGGGCTCCAAGTCGGGACGTGCGTTGGGCTCCACATCAGGATTTAGCTTACTTTCAGCTCCACGTCGGGACGTGCGTTGGGCTCCACGTCGGGACGTGCGTTGGGCTCCACGTCGGGCCGTGCATTGGGCTCTACGTCAGGATTTAGCTTACTTTCACCTCTACGTCGGGACGTGCGTTGGGCTCCACGTCAGGACGTGCGTTGGGCTCTACATCAAAATTTAGCTTACTTTCAGCTCCACGTCGGGACGTGCGTTGGGCTCCACGTCGGGACGTGCGTTGGGATCCACGTCGGGACGTGCGTTGGGCTCTACGTCGGGACGTGCGTTGGGCTCTACATCAGGATTTAGCTTACGTTTAGCTCTACGTCGGGACGTGCGTTGGGCTCCACGTCGGCACGTGTGTTGGGCTGTATGTCGGGACGTGCGTTGGGCTCTACGTCGGGACGTGCGTTGGGCTCTACGTCAGGATTTAGCTTACTTTCAGCTCTACGTCGGGACGTGTGTTGGGCTCCACGTCGGGACGTGCGTTGGGCTCCAAGTCGGGACGTGCGTTGGGCTCTACGTCGGGACGTGCGTTGGGCTCCACGTCGGCACGTGCGTTGGGCTCTACGTCGGGACGTGCGTTGGGCTCTACGTCGGGACTTGCGTTGGGCTCTAAGTCGGGACATGCGTTGGGCTCTACGTCAGGGTTTAGCTTATATTCAGCTCTACGTTGGGACGTGCGTTGGGCTCTACGTCGGGATGTGCGTTGGGCTCTATGTCGGGACGTGCGTTGGGCTCTACATCGGGATTTAGCTTTCTTTCTGCTCTACGTCGGGACGTGCGTTGGGCTCTACGTCGGGAATTAGCTTACTTTCAGCTCTACGTCGGGACGTGCATTGGGCTCTACTTCAGGATTTAGCTTACTTTCAGCTCTACGTCGGGACGTGCGTTGGGCTCTATGTCGGGAAGTGTGTTGGGCTCTACATCGGGATTTAGCTTTCTTTCAGCTCTACGTCCGGACGTGCGTTGGGCTCTACGTCGGGAATTAGCTTACATTCAGCTCTACGTCCGGACGTGCGTTGGGCTCTACGTCGGGACGTGCGTTGGGCTCCAAATTGGGACGTGCGTTGGGCTCTACGTCGGGACGTGCGTTGGGCTCTACATCAGGATTTAGCTTACTTTCAGCTCTACGTCGGGACGTGCGTTGGGCTCCACGTCGGGACGTGCGTTGGGATCCACGTCGGGACGTGCGTTGGGCTCTACGTCGGGACGTGCGTTGGGCTCTACATCAGGATTTAGCTTACGTTTAGCTCTACGTCGGGACGTGCGTTGGGCTCCACGTCGGCACGTGTGTTGGGCTGTATGTCGGGACGTGCGTTGGGCTCTACGTCGGGACGTGCGTTGGGCTCTACGTCAGGATTTAGCTTACTTTCAGCTCTACGTCGGGACGTGTGTTGGGCTCCACGTCGGGACGTGCGTTGGGCTCCAAGTCGGGACGTGCGTTGGGCTCTACGTCGGGACGTGCGTTGGGCTCCACGTCGGCACGTGCGTTGGGCTCTACGTCGGGACGTGCGTTGGGCTCTACGTCGGGACTTGCGTTGGGCTCTAAGTCGGGACATGCGTTGGGCTCTACGTCAGGGTTTAGCTTATATTCAGCTCTACGTTGGGACGTGCGTTGGGCTCTACGTCGGGATGTGCGTTGGGCTCTATGTCGGGACGTGCGTTGGGCTCTACATCGGGATTTAGCTTTCTTTCTGCTCTACGTCGGGACGTGCGTTGGGCTCTACGTCGGGAATTAGCTTACTTTCAGCTCTACGTCGGGACGTGCATTGGGCTCTACTTCAGGATTTAGCTTACTTTCAGCTCTACGTCGGGACGTGCGTTGGGCTCTATGTCGGGAAGTGTGTTGGGCTCTACATCGGGATTTAGCTTTCTTTCAGCTCTACGTCCGGACGTGCGTTGGGCTCTACGTCGGGAATTAGCTTACATTCAGCTCTACGTCCGGACGTGCGTTGGGCTCTACGTCGGGACGTGCGTTGGGCTCCAAATTGGGACGTGCGTTGGGCTCTACGTCGGGACGTGCGTTGGGCTCTACATCAGGATTTAGCTTACTTTCAGCTCTACGTCGGGACGTGCGTTGGGCTCCACGTCGGGACGTGCGTTGGGCTCCACGTCGGGACATGCGTTGGGCTCTACGTCGGGACGTGCGTTGGGCTCTACGTCAGGGTTTAGCTTACTCTCAGCTCTACGTCGGGACGTGCGTTGTGCTCTACTTCGGGACGTGCGTTGGGCTCTACGTCGAGACGTGCGTTGGGCTCTACATCGGGATTTAGCTTACTTTCAGCTCTACGTCGGGACGTGCGTTGGGCTCTACGTCGGGAATTAGCTTACTTTCAGCTCTACGTCGGGACGTGCGTTGGGCTCTACGTCGGGAATTAGCTTACCTTCAGCTCTACGTCCGGACGTGCGTTGGGCTCCACGTCGGGACGTGCCTTGGGCTCTACGTCGGGACGTGCGTTGGGCTCTATGTCGGGACGTGCGTTGGGCTCTACATCGGGATTTAGCTTTCTTTCAGCTCTACGTCGGGACGTGCCTTGGGCTCTACGTCGGGAATTAGCTTACTTTCAGCTGTACGTCGGGACGTGCCTTGGGCTCTACGTCGGGAATTAGCTTACTTTCAGGTCTACGTCGGGACGTGCGTTGGGCTCTACGTCGGGAATTAGCTTACTTTCAGCTCTACGTCGGGACGTGTGTTGGGCTTTACGTCTGGACGTGCGTTGGCCTCTACTTCGGGACGTGCGTTGGCCTCTACGTCAGGGTTTAGCTTACTTTCAGCTATACGTTGGGACGTGCGTTGGGCTCTACGTCGGGACGTGCGTTGGACTCTACGTCGGGACGTGCATTGGGCTCTATGTCGGGACGTGTGTTGGGCTCTACATCGGGATTTAGCTTTCTTTCAGCTCTACGTCGGGACGTGCGTTGGGCTCTACGTCGGGAATTAGCTTACTTTCAGCTCTACGTCCGGACGTGCGTTGGGCTCTACGTCGGGACGTGCGTTGGGCTCCACGTCGGGTCGTGCGTTGGGCTCCACGTCGGGACGTGCGTTGGGCTCCACGTCGGGACATGCGTTGGGCTCTACATCGGGATTTAGCTTACTTTCAGCTCTACGTCGGGACGTGCGTTGGGCTCTACGTCGGGAATTAGCTTACTTTCAGCTCTACGTCGGGACGTGCGTTGGGCTCTACGTTGGGACGTGCATTGGGCTCCACGTCGGGACGTCTGTTGGGCTCTACGTCGGGACGTGCGTTGGGCTCTACGTCGGGACGTGCGTTGGTCTCTACGTCGTGACGTGCGTTGGGCTCCACTTCGGGAAGTGCGTTGGGCTCCACGTCAGGGTTTAGCTTACTTTCAGCTCTACGTCGGGACGTGCGTTGGGCTCCACGTCGGGACGTGCGTTGGGCTCCACGTCGGGACGTGCGTTGGCCTCTACGTCTGTAGTTAGCTAACTTTCACCTCTACGTCGGGAATTAGCTTATTTTGGGCTCTACGTCGGGACGTGGGTTGGGCTCTACGTCGGGAATTAGCTAACTTTCACCTCTACGTTCGGACGTGCGTTGGGCTCTACGTAGGGAATTATCTTACTTTCAGCTCTACGTCAGGACGTGCGTTGGGCTCTACGTCGGGAATTAGCTTACTTTCAGCTCTATGTCGGGACGTACGTTGGGCTCTACGTCGGGACGTGTTTTGGGCTCTACATCTGTAGTTGGCTAACTTTCAGCTCTACGTCGGGACGTGCGTTGGGCTCTATGTTGGGACGTGCGTTGGGCTCTACATCAGGATTTAGCTTACTTTCAGCTCTATGTCGGGACGTGCGTTGTGCTCCACGTCGGGACGTGCGTTGGGCTCCACGTCGGGAATTGCGTTGGGCTCTACATCAGGATTTAGCTTACATTCAGCTCTACGTCCGGACGTGCGTTAGGCTCCACTTCGGGACGTGCCTTGGGCTCTACGTCGGGACGTGCGTTGTGCTCCACGTCGGGACGTGCGTTGGGCTCCACGTCGGGAATTGCGTTGGGCTCTACATCAGGATTTAGCTTACATTCAGCTCTACGTCCGGACGTGCGTTGGGCTCCACGTCGGGACGTGCGTTGGGCTCCACGTCGGGACGTGCGTTGGGCTCTACGTCGGGACGTGCGTTTGGCTCCACGTCAGGGTTTAGCTTACTTTCAGCTCTACGTCGGGACGTGCGTTGGGCTCCAAGTCGGGACGTGCGTTGGGCTCCACATCAGGATTTAGCTTACTTTCAGCTCCACGTCGGGACGTGCGTTGGGCTCCACGTCGGGACGTGCGTTGGGCTCCACGTCGGGACGTGCGTTGGGCTCTACGTCAGGGTTTAGCTTACTTTCAGCTCCACGTCGGGACGTGCGTTGGGCTCCACGTCGGGACGTGCGTTGGGCTCCACGTCGGGCCGTGCATTGGGCTCTACGTCAGGATTTAGCTTACTTTCACCTCTACGTCGGGACGTGCGTTGGGCTCCACGTCAGGACGTGCGTTGGGCTCTACATCAAAATTTAGCTTACTTTCAGCTCCACGTCGGGACGTGCGTTGGGCTCCACGTCGGGACGTGCGTTGGGATCCACGTCGGGACGTGCGTTGGGCTCTACGTCGGGACGTGCGTTGGGCTCTACATCAGGATTTAGCTTACGTTTAGCTCTACGTCGGGACGTGCGTTGGGCTCCACGTCGGCACGTGTGTTGGGCTGTATGTCGGGACGTGCGTTGGGCTCTACGTCGGGACGTGCGTTGGGCTCTACGTCAGGATTTAGCTTACTTTCAGCTCTACGTCGGGACGTGTGTTGGGCTCCACGTCGGGACGTGCGTTGGGCTCCAAGTCGGGACGTGCGTTGGGCTCTACGTCGGGACGTGCGTTGGGCTCCACGTCGGCACGTGCGTTGGGCTCTACGTCGGGACGTGCGTTGGGCTCTACGTCGGGACTTGCGTTGGGCTCTAAGTCGGGACATGCGTTGGGCTCTACGTCAGGGTTTAGCTTATATTCATCTCTACGTTGGGACGTGCGTTGGGCTCTACGTCGGGATGTGCGTTGGGCTCTATGTCGGGACGTGCGTTGGGCTCTACATCGGGATTTAGCTTTCTTTCTGCTCTACGTCGGGACGTGCGTTGGGCTCTACGTCGGGAATTAGCTTACTTTCAGCTCTACGTCGGGACGTGCATTGGGCTCTACTTCAGGATTTAGCTTACTTTCAGCTCTACGTCGGGACGTGCGTTGGGCTCTATGTCGGGAAGTGTGTTGGGCTCTACATCGGGATTTAGCTTTCTTTCAGCTCTACGTCCGGACGTGCGTTGGGCTCTACGTCGGGACGTGCGTTGGGCTCCAAATTGGGACATGCGTTGGGCTCTACGTCGGGACGTGCGTTGGGCTCTACATCAGGATTTAGCTTACTTTCAGCTCTACGTCGGGACGTGCGTTGGGCTCCACGTCGGGACGTGCGTTGGGCTCCACGTCGGGACATGCGTTGGGCTCTACGTCGGGACGTGCGTTGGGCTCTACGTCAGGGTTTAGCTTACTCTCAGCTCTACGTCGGGATGTGCGTTGTGCTCTACTTCGGGACGTGCGTTGGGCTCTACGTCGAGACGTGCGTTGGGCTCTACATCGGGATTTAGCTTACTTTCAGCTCTACGTCGGGACGTGCGTTGGGCTCTACGTCGGGAATTAGCTTACTTTCAGCTCTACGTCGGGACGTGCGTTGGGCTCTACGTCGGGAATTAGCTTACCTTCAGCTCTACGTCCGGACGTGCGTTGGGCTCCACGTCGGGACGTGCCTTGGGCTCTACGTCGGGACGTGCGTTGGGCTCTATGTCGGGACGTGCGTTGGGCTCTACATCGGGATTTAGCTTTCTTTCAGCTCTACGTCGGGACGTGCCTTGGGCTCTACGTCGGGAATTAGCTTACTTTCAGCTGTACGTCGGGACGTGCCTTGGGCTCTACGTCGGGAATTAGCTTACTTTCAGGTCTACGTCGGGACGTGCGTTGGGCTCTACGTCGGGAATTAGCTTACTTTCAGCTCTACGTCGGGACGTGTGTTGGGCTTTACGTCGGGACGTGCGTTGGCCTCTACTTCGGGACGTGCGTTGGCCTCTACGTCAGGGTTTAGCTTACTTTCAGCTATACGTTGGGACGTGCGTTGGGCTCTACGTCGGGACGTGCGTTGGACTCTACGTCGGGACGTGCATTGGGCTCTATGTCGGGACGTGTGTTGGGCTCTACATCGGGATTTAGCTTTCTTTCAGCTCTACGTCGGGACGTGCGTTGGGCTCTACGTCGGGAATTAGCTTACTTTCAGCTCTACGTCCGGACGTGCGTTGGGCTCTACGTCGGGACGTGCGTTGGGCTCCACGTCGGGTCGTGCGTTGGGCTCCACGTCGGGACGTGCGTTGGGCTCCACGTCGGGACATGCGTTGGGCTCTACATCGGGATTTAGCTTACTTTCAGCTCTACGTCGGGACGTGCGTTGGGCTCTACGTCGGGAATTAGCTTACTTTCAGCTCTACGTCGGGACGTGCGTTGGGCTCTACGTTGGGACGTGCATTGGGCTCCACGTCGGGACGTCTGTTGGGCTCTACGTCGGGACGTGCGTTGGGCTCTACGTCGTGACGTGCGTTGGGCTCCACTTCGGGAAGTGCGTTGGGCTCCACGTCAGGGTTTAGCTTACTTTCAGCTCTACGTCGGGACGTGCGTTGGGCTCTACGTCGGGACGTGCGTTGGGCTCCACGTCGGGACGTGCGTTGGGCTCCACGTCGGGACGTGCGTTGGCCTCTACGTCTGTAGTTAGCTAACTTTCACCTCTACGTCGGGAATTAGCTTATTTTGGGCTCTACGTCGGGACGTGGGTTGGGCTCTACGTCGGGAATTAGCTAACTTTCACCTCTACGTCGGGACGTGCGTTGGGCTCTACGTAGGGAATTATCTTACTTTCAGCTCTACGTCAGGACGTGCGTTGGGCTCTACGTCGGGAATTAGCTTACTTTCAGCTCTATGTCGGGACGTACGTTGGGCTCTACGACGGGACGTGTTTTGGGCTCTACATCTGTAGTTGGCTAACTTTCAGCTCTACGTCGGGACGTGCGTTGGGCTCTATGTTGGGACGTGCGTTGGGCTCTACATCAGGATTTAGTTTACTTTCAGCTCTACGTCGGGATGTGTGTTGGGCTCTGTGTCGGGACGTGCGTTGGCCTCTACGTCGGGACGTGCGTTGGCCTCTACGTCGGGACGTGCTTTGGCCTCTACGTCGGGACGTGCGTTGGCCTCTACGTCAGGATTTAGCTTACTTTTAGCTCTACGTCGGGACGTGCGTTGGCCTCTACGTCGGGAATTAGCTTACTTTCAGCTCTACGTCGGGACGTGCGTTGGGCTCTACGTCGGGACGTCTGTTGGGCTCTACGTCGGGACGTGCGTTGGGCTATACGTCGGGACGTGTTTTGAGCTTTACGTCGGGACGTGTGTTGCACTATACGTCGGGGTTTAGCTTACATTCACCTCTACGTCGGGACGTGTGTTGAGCTCTACGTCGGGACGTGTGTTGGGCTCTACGTCGGGACGTGTGTTGGGCTCTACGTCGGGACGTGTGTTGGGCTCTACGTCGAGAATTAGCTTACTTTCAGCTCTACGTCGGGACGAGTGTTGGGCTCTACGTCGGGACGTGTGTTGGGCTCTACATCAGGGTTTAGGTTACTTTCAGCTCTACGTCGTGACGTGTGTTGGGCTCCACGTCGGGACGTGCGTTGGGCTCTACTTCGGGACGTGTGTTGGGCTCTACGTCGGGACGTATGTTGGGCTCTACTTCGGGACGTGTGTTGGGCTCTACGTCGGGACGTATGTTGGGCTCTATGTCAGGATTTAGCTTATTTCAGCTTACCTCGGGACGTGTGTTGGGCTCTACGTCGGGACGTGTGTTGGACTCTACGTCTGTAGTTAGCTTACTTTCAGCTCTACGTCGGGACGTGCATTGGGCTCCACGTCGGGACGTGCGTTGGGCTCCACGTCGGGACGTGCGTTGGGCTCTACATCAGGATTTAGCTTACTTTCAGCTCCACGACGGGACGTGCGTTGGGCTCCACGTCGGGACGTGCGTTGGGCTCCACGTCGGGACGTGCGTTGGGCTCTACGTCAGGGTTTAGCTTACTTTCAGCTCTATGTCGGGACGTGTTGGGCTCTACGTCGGGACGGCTGTTGGGCTCTACGTCGGGACGTGTGTTGGGCTTACGTCGGGACGTCTTTTGGGCTCTACGTCGGGACGTGCGTTGGGCTCTACTTCGGGACGTGCGTTGGGCTCTACATCAGGATTTAGCGTACTTTCAGCTCTACGTCGGGACGTGCGTTCGGCTCCACGTCGGCACGTGTGTTGGGCTGTACGTCGGGACGTGCGTTGGGCTCTACGTCGGGACGTGCGTTGGGCTCTACATCAGGATTTAGCTTACTTTCAGCTCTACGTCAGGACGTGCGTTGGGCTGCACGTAGGGACGTGCGTTGGGCTCCATGTCGGGACGTGCCTTGGGCATCACGTCGGGACGTGCATTGGGTTCTACGTCGGTACGTGCGTTAAGCTCTACGTCGGGACGTGCGTTGGGCTCTACGTCGGGACGTGCGTTGGGCTCTACGTCGGGACGTGTTCTGGGCTCTACATCTGTAGTTGGCTAACTTTCAGCTCTACGTCGGGACGTGCGTTGGGCTCTATGTCGGGACGTGCGTTGGGCTGCACGTCGGGACGTGCGTTGGGCTCTACGTCGGGAATTAGCTTACTTTCAGCTCTACGTCGGGACGTGCGTTGGGCTCTACGTCAAGACGTGCGTTGGGCTCTACGTCGGGACGTGTGTTGGGCTCTACATCAGGATTTAGATTACTTTCAGCTGTACGTCGGGACGTGTGTTGGGCTCTACGTCGGGACGTGTGTTGGGCTCTACGTCGGGACGTGTGTTGGGCTCTACATCTGGGTTTAGCTTACTTTCAGCTCTACGTCGGGACGTGTGCTGGGCTCTACATCGGGGTTTAGCTTACATTCAGCTCTACATCGGGACGTGTGTTGGGCTCTAGGTACGGACGTGTGTTGGGCTCTACGTCGGGACGTGCGTTGGGCTCTACGTCTGTAGTTAGCTAACTTTCAGCTCTACTTCGGGACGTGCGTTGGGCTCTACGTCGGGACGTGTGTTGGGCTCTACGTCAGCGTTTAGCTAACATTCAGCTCTATATCGGGACGTGTGTTGGGCTCTACGTCGGGACGTGCGTTGGGCTCTACATCAGGATTTAGCTTACTTTCAGCTCTACGTCAGGACGTGCGTTGGGCTCCACGTAGGGACGTGCGTTGGGCTCCATGTCGGGACGTGCGTTGGGCTCCACGTCGGGACGTGCATTGGGTTCTACGTCGGGACGTGCGTTAAGCTCTACGTCGGGATGTGCGTTGGGCTCTACGTCGGGACGTGCGTTGGGCTCTACGTCGGGACGTGTTCTGGGCTCTACATCTGTAGTTGGCTAACTTTCAGCTCTACGTCGGGACGTGCGTTGGGCTCCACGTCGGGACGTGCGTTGGGCTCCACGTCGGGAATTAGCTAACTTTCACCTCTATGTCGGGAATTAGCTTACTTTCATCTCTACGTCGGGACGTGCGTTGGGCTCTATGTCGGGACGTGCGTTGGGCTGCACGTCGGGACGTGCGTTGGGCTGTACGTCGGGAATTAGCTTACTTTCAGCTCTACGTCGGGACGTGCGTTGGGCTCTACGTCGGGACGTGCGTTGGGCTCTACGTCGGGACGTGTGTTGGGCTCTACATCAGGATTTAGATTACTTTCAGCTGTACGTCGGGACGTGTGTTGGGCTCTACGTCGGGACGTGTGTTGGGCTCTACGTCGGGACGTGTGTTGGGCTCTACATTTGGGTTTAGCTTACTTTCAGCTCTACGTCGGGACGTGTGCTGGGCTCTACTTCGGGGTTTAGCTTACATTCAGCTCTACATCGGGACGTGTGTTGGGCTCTAGGTCGGGACTTGTGTTGGGATCTACGTCGGGACGTGTGTTGGACTCTACGTCTGTAGTTAGCTAACTTTCAGCTCTACGTCGGGACGTGTGTTGGGCTCTACGTGGGGACGTGTGTTGGGCTCTACGTCGGGACGTGAGTTGGGCTGTACGTGGGGACGTGTGTTGGGCTCTACGTCTGTAGTTACATAACTTTCAGCTCTACGTCGGGCCGTGTGTTGGGATCTACGTCCGGACGTGTGTTGGGCTCTACGTCGGGACGTGTGTTGGGCTCTACGTCGGGATTTAGCTTACTTTCATCTCTACGTCGGGATATAGCTTACTTTCAGCTCTACGTCGGGACGTGTGTTGGGCTCTACATCGGGACGTGTGTAGGGCTCTACGTCGGGACGAGTGTTAGGCTCTACGTCAGGACGTGTGTTGGGCTCTAAGTTGGGACGTGTGTTGGGGTCTACGTCGGGATATGTGTTGGGCTCTACATCTGGGTTTAGCTTACTTTCAGCTCTACCTCGGGACGTGCGTTGGGCTCTACGTCGGGACGTGCGTTGGGCTCCATGTTGGGACGTGCGTTGGGCTCCATGTTGGGACGTGCGTTGGGCTCTACATCAGGATTTAGCTTACTTTCAGCTCTACGTTGGGACGTGCGTTGGGCTCTACGTCGGGACGTGCGTTGGGCTCTACGTCGGGACGTGCGTTGGGCTCTACGTCGGGACGTGCGTTGGGCTCTATGTCGGGATCGTGTGTTGGGCTCTACATCGGGATTTAGCTTTCTTTCAGCTCTACGTCGGGACGTGCGTTGGGCTCTACGTCGGGAATTAGCTTACTTTCAGCTCTACGTCCGGACGTGCGTTGGGCTCTACGTCGGGACGTGCGTTGGGCTCCACGTCGGGACGTGCGTTGGGCTCTACGTCGGGACGTGCGTTGGGCTCTATGTCGGGACGTGCGTTGGGCTCTACGTCGGGAATTAGCTTACTTTCAGCTCTACGTCGGGACGTGCGTTGGGCTCTACGTCGGGAATTAGCTTACTTTCAGCTCTATGTCGGGACGTACGTTGGGCTCTACGTCGGGACGTGTTTTGGGCTCTACATCTGTAGTTGGCTAACTTTCAGCTCTACGTTGGGACGTGCGTTGGGCTCCACGTCGGGACGTGCGTTGGGCTCCACGTCGGGACGTGCGTTGGGCTCTACGTCGGGACGTGCGTTGGGCTCTACATCAGGATTTAGCTTACTTTAAGCTCTACGTCTGGATGTGTGTTGGGCTCTGCGTCGGGACGTGCGGTGGCCTCTACGTCGGGACGTGCGTTGGCCTCTACGTCGGGACGTGCGTTGGGCTCTACGTCGCTAATTAGCTTACTTTCAGCTCTACCTCGCGACGTGCGTTGGGCTATACGTCGGGAATTAGCTTACATTCAGCTCTATGTCGGGACGTGCGTTGGGCTCTACGTCGGGATTTAGCTTACTTTCAGCTCTACGTCAGGACGTGCGTTGGGCTCTACGTCGGGACGTGCGTTGGGCTCTATGTCGGGACGTGCTTTGGGCTCTACGTCAGGGTTTAGCTTACTTTCAGCTCTACGTTGGGACGTGCGTTGGGCTCTACGTCGGGAATTAGCTTACTTTCAGCTCTACGTCGGGACGTGCGTTGGGCTCTACGTCGGGACGTGCGTTGGGCTCTACGTCAGGGTTTAGCTTACTTTCAGCTCTACGTTGGGACGTGCGTTGGGCTCTATGTCGGGAAGTGTGTTGGGCTCTACATCGGGATTTAGCTTTCTTTCAGCTCTACGTCCGGTCGTGCGTTGGGCTCTACATCGGGAATTAGCTTATTTTCAGCTCTACGTTCGGACGTGCGTTGGGCTCTACGTCAGGACGTGCGTTGGGCTCTACGTCAGGACGTGCGTTGGGATCCAAATTGGGACGTGCGTTGGGCTCTACGTCGGGACGTGCGTTGGGCTCTACATCAGGATTTAGCTTACTTTCAGCTCTACGTCGGGACGTGCGTTGGGCTCCACGTCGGGACGTGCGTTGGGCTCCACGTCGGGACATGCGTTGGGCTCTACGTCGGGACGTGCCTTGGGCTCTACGTCAGGGTTTAGCTTACTCTCAGCTCTACGTCGGGACGTGCGTTGGGCTCTACTTCGGGACGTGCGTTGGGCTCTACGTCGAGACGTGCGTTGGGCTCTACATCGGGATTTAGCTTACTTTCAGCTCTACGTCGGGACGTGCGTTGGGCTCTACGTCGGGAATTAGCTTACTTTCAGCTCTACGTCGGGACGTGCGTTGGGCTCTACTTTGGGACGTGCGTTGGGTTCTACGTCGGGACGTCTGTTGGGCTCTACGTCGGGACGTGCGTTGGGCTCTACGTCGGGACGTGCGTTGGGCTCCACGTCAGGGTTTAGCTTACTTTGAGCTCTACGTCGGGACGTGCGTTGGGCTCCACGTCGGGACGTGCGTTGGGCTCTACGTCTGTAGTTAGCTAACTTTCACCTCTACGTCAGGAATTAGCTTACTTTGGGCTCTACGTCGGGACGTGCGTTGGGCTCTACATCGGGAATTAGCTTACTTTCAGCTGTACGTCGGGACGTGCGTTGGGCTCTACGTCAGGAATTAGCTTACTTTCAGCTCTACGTCGGGACTTGCGTTGGGCTCTACGTCGGGAATTAGCTAACTTTCACCTCTACATCGGGAATTAGCTTACTTTCACCTCTACGTCGGGACGTGTGTTGGGCTCTACTTCGGGAATTAGCTTACTTTCAGCTCTACGTCGGGACGTGCGTTGGGCTGTACGTCAGGAATTAGCTTACTTTCAGCTCTACGTCGGGACTTGCGTTGGGCTCTACGTCAGGAATTAGCTTACTTTCAGCTCTATGTCGGGATGTACGTTGGGCTCTACGTCGGGACTTGTTTTGGGCTCTGCATCTGTAGTTGGCTAACTTTCAGCTCTACGTAGGGACGTGCGTTGGGCTCCACGTCGGGACGTGCGTTGGGCTCCACGTCGGGATGTGCGTTGGGCTCTACGTCGGGACGTGCGTTGGGCTCTACGTCGGGACGTGCGTTGGGCTCTACGTTGGGACGTGCGTTGGGCTCTACATCAGGATTTAGCTTACTTTAAGCTCTACATCGGGATGTGTGTTGGGCTCTGCGTCGGGACGTGCGTTGGCCTCTACGTCAGGACGTGCGTTGGGCTCTACGTCGGGAATTAGCTTACTTTCAGCTCTATGTCGGGACGTGCGTTGGGCTCTACGTCGGGAATTAGCTTACTTTCAGCTCTACGTCGGGACGTTCGTTGGGCTCTACGTCGGGACGTGCGTTGAGCTCTATGTCGGGACGTGCTTTGGGCTCTCCGTCAGGCTTTAGCTTACTTTCAGCTCTACGTTGGGACGTGCGTTGGGCTCTACGTCGGGACGTGCGTTGGGCTCTACATCGGGATTTAGCTTTCTTTCAGCTCTACGTCGGGACGTGCGTAGGGCTCTACGTCGGGAATTAGCTTACTTTCAGCTGTACGTCGGGACGTGCGTTGGGCTCTACGTCGGGAATTAGCTTACTTTCAGGTCTACGTCGTGACGTGCGTTGGGCTCTACGTCGGGAATTAGCTTACTTTCAGCTCTACGTCGGGACGTGCGTTGGGCTCTACGTCGGGACGTGCGTTGGGCTCTACGTCGGGACGTGCGTTGGGCTCTACGTCAGGGTTTAGCTTACTTTCACCTCTACGTTGGGACGTGCGTTGGGCTCTATGTCGGGAAGTGTGTTGGGCTCTACATCGGGAATTAGCTTACTTTCAGCTCTACGTCTGGACGTGCGTTGGGCTCTACATCAGGATTTAGCTTACTTTCAGCTCCACGACGGGACGTGCGTTGGGCTCCACGTCGGGACGTGCGTTGGGCTCCACGTCGGGACGTGCGTTGGGCTCCACGTCGGGACGTGCGTTGGGCTCTACGTCAGGGTTTAGCTTACTTTCAGCTCTATGTCGGGACGTGCGTTGGGCTCCGCGTCGGGACGTGCGTTGGGCTCCACATCGGGACGTGTGTTGGGCTCCACGTCGGGACGTGCGTTGGGCTCTACGTCGGGACGTGCGTTGGGCTCTACGTCGGGACATGCATTGGGCTCTACTTCGGGACGTGCGTTGGGCTCTACATCAGGATTTAGCGTACTTTCAGCTCTACGTCGGGACGTGCGTTCGGCTCCACGTCGGCACGTGTGTTGGGCTGTACGTCGGGACGTGCGTTGGGCTCCACGTTGGGACGTGCGTTGGGCTCCACGTCGGGACGTGCGTTGGGCTCCACGTCGGGACGTGCATTGGGTTCTACGTCGGGACGTGCGTTGGGCTCTACGTCGGGACGTGCGTTGGGCTCTACGTCGGGACGTGCGTTCGGCTCTACGTCGGGACGTGTTTTGGGCTCTGCATCTGTAGTTGTCTAACTTTCAGCTCTACGTCGGGACGTGCGTTGGGCTCCACGTCGGGACGTGCGTTGGGCTCCACGTCGGGACGTGCGTTGGGCTCTACGTCGGGAAGTGCTTTGGCCTCTACGTCGGGACTTGCGTTGGCCTCTACGTCAGGATTTAGCATACTTTTAGCTCTACGTCGGGACGTGCGTTGGCCTCTACGTCGGGACGTGCGTTGGCCTCTACGTCGGGACGTGCGTTGGCCTCTACGTAAGGATTTAGCTTACTTTCAGCTCTACGTCGGGATGTGCGTTGGCCTCTACGTCGGGACGTGCGTTGGCCTCTACGTCGGTTCGTGCGTTGGCCTCTACGTCTGTAGTTAGCTAAGTTTCACCTCTACGTCGGGAATTATCTTACTTTGGGCTCTACGTCGGGACGTCTTTTGGGCTCTACATCTGTAGTTGGCTAACTTTCAGCTCTACGTCGGGACGTGCGTTGGGCTCCACGTCGGGACGTGCGTTGGGCTCTACGTCGGGACGTGCGTTGGGCTCTACGTCGGGACGTGCGTTGGGCTCTATGTCGGGACGTGCGTTGGGCTCTACATCAGGATTTAGTTTACTTTCAGCTCTACGTCGGGATGTGTGTTGGGCTCTACGTCGGGACGTGCGTTGGCCTCTACGTCGGGACGTGCGTTGGCCTCTACGTCGGGACGTGCTTTGGCCTCTACGTCGGGACGTGCGTTGGCCTCTACGTCAGGATTTAGCTTACTTTTAGCTCTACGTCGGGACGTGCGTTGGGCTCTACGTCGGGAATTAGCTTACTTTCAGCTCTACGTCGGGACGTGCGTTGGGCTCTACGTCGGGACATCTGTTGGGCTCTACGTCGGGACGTGCGTTGGGCTCTACTTCGGGACGTGTTTTGGGCTGTACGTCGGGACGTGTGTTGCACTATACGTCGGGGTTTAGCTTACATTCACCTCTACGTCGGGACTTGTGTTGAGCTCTACGTCGGGACGTGTGTTGGGCTCTACGTCGGGAATTAGCTTACTTTCAGGTCTACGTCGTGACGTGCGTTGGGCTCTACGTCGGGAATTAGCTTACTTTCAGCTCTACGTCGGGACGTGCGTTGGGCTCTACGTCGGGACGTGCGTTGGGCTCTACGTCAGGGTTTAGCTTACTTTCAGCTCTACGTTGGGACGTGCGTTGGGCTCTATGTCGGGAAGTGTGTTGGGCTCTACATCGGGAATTAGCTTACTTTCAGCTCTACGTCTGGACGTGCGTTGGGCTCTACATCAGGATTTAGCTTACTTTCAGCTCCACGACGGGACGTGCGTTGGGCTCCACGTCGGGACGTGCGTTGGGCTCCACGTCGGGACGTGCGTTGGGCTCTACGTCAGGGTTTAGCTTACTTTCAGCTCTATGTCGGGACGTGCGTTGGGCTCCGCGTCGGGACGTGCGTTGGGCTCCACATCGGGACGTGTGTTGGGCTCCACGTCGGGACGTGCGTTGGGCTCTACGTCGGGACGTGCGTTGGGCTCTACGTCGGGACATGCATTGGACTCTAATTCGGGACGTGCGTTGTGCTCTACATCAGGATTTAGCGTACTTTCAGCTCTACGTCGGGACGTGCGTTCGGCTCCACGTCGGCACGTGTGTTGGGCTGTACGTCGGGACGTGCGTTGGGCTCCACGTTGGGACGTGCGTTGGGCTCCACGTCGGGACGTGCGTTGGGCTCCACGTCGGGACGTGCATTGGGTTCTACGTCGGGACGTGCGTTGGGCTCTACGTCGGGACGTGCGTTGGGCTCTACGTCGGGACGTGCGTTCGGCTCTACGTCGGGACGTGTTTTGGGCTCTGCATCTGTAGTTGTCTAACTTTCAGCTCTACGTCGGGACGTGCGTTGGGCTCCACGTCGGGACGTGCGTTGGGCTCCACGTCGGGACGTGCGTTGGGCTCTACGTCGGGACGTGCTTTGGCCTCTACGTCGGGACTTGCGTTGGCCTCTACGTCAGGATTTAGCTTACTTTTAGCTCTACGTCGGGACGTGCGTTGGCCTCTACGTCGGGACGTGCGTTGGCCTCTACGTAAGGATTTAGCTTACTTTCAGCTCTACGTCGGGATGTGCGTTGGCCTCTACGTCGGGACGTGCGTTGGCCTCTACGTCGGTTCGTGCGTTGGCCTCTACGTCTGTAGTTAGCTAAGTTTCACCTCTACGTCGGGAATTATCTTACTTTGGGCTCTACGTCGGGACGTCTTTTGGGCTCTACATCTGTAGTTGGCTAACTTTCAGCTCTACGTCGGGACGTGCGTTGGGCTCCACGTCGGGACGTGCGTTGGGCTCTACGTCGGGACGTGCGTTGGGCTCTACGTCGGGACGTGCGTTGGGCTCTATGTCGGGACGTGCGTTGGGCTCTATGTCGGGACGTGCGTTGGGCTCTACATCAGGATTTAGTTTACTTTCAGCTCTACGTCGGGATGTGTGTTGGGCTCTGTGTCAGGACGTGCGTTGGCCTCTACGTCGGGACGTGCGTTGGCCTCTACGTCGGGACGTGCTTTGGCCTCTACGTCGGGACGTGCGTTGGCCTCTACGTCAGGATTTAGCTTACTTTTAGCTCTACGTCGGGACGTGCGTTGGGCTCTACGTCGGGAATTAGCTTACTTTCAGCTCTACGTCGGGACGTGCGTTGGGCTCTACGTCGGGACATCTGTTGGGCTCTACGTCGGGACGTGCGTTGGGCTCTACTTCGGGACGTGTTTTGGGCTGTACGTCGGGACGTGTGTTGCACTATACGTCGGGGTTTAGCTTACATTCACCTCTACGTCGGGACTTGTGTTGAGCTCTACGTCGGGACGTGTGTTGGGCTCTACGTCGGGACGTGTGTTGGGCTCTACGTCGGGATGTGTGTTGGGCTCTACGTCGAGAATTAGCTTACTTTCAGCTCTACATCGGGACGTGTGTTGGGCTCTATGTCGGGACGTGTGTTGGGCTCTATGTCAGGATTTAGCTTATTTCAGCTTACCTCTGGACGTGTGTTGGGCTCTACGTCGGGACGTGTGTTGGACTCTACGTCTGTAGTTAGCTTACTTTCAGCTCCACGTCGGGACGTGCGTTGGGCTCCACGTCGGGACGTGCGTTGGGCTCCACGTCGGGACGTGCGTTGGGCTCCACGTCGGGACGTGCGTTGGGCTCTACATCAGGATTTAGCTTACTTTCAGCTCCACGACGGGACGTGCGTTGGGCTCTACGTCGGGACGTGCGTTGGGCTCCACGTCGGGACGTGCGTTGGGCTCTACGTCAGGGTTTAGCTTACTTTCAGCTCTATGTCGGGACGTGTTGGGCTCTACGTCGGGACGTCTGTTGGGCTCTACGTCGGGACGTGTGTTGGGCTTACGTCGGGACGTGTGTTGGGCTCTACGTCGGGATGTGCGTTGGGCTCTACTTCGGGACGTGCGTTGGGCTCTACATCAGGATTTAGCGTACTTTCAGCTCTAGGTCGGGACGTGCGTTCGGCTCCACGTCGGCACGTGTGTTGGGCTGTACGTCGGGACGTGCGTTGGGCTCTACGTCGGGACGTGCGTTGGGCTCTACATCAGGATTTAGCTTACTTTCAGCTCTACGTCAGGACGTGCGTTGGGCTCCACGTAGGGACGTGCGTTGGGCTCCATGTCGGGACGTGCGTTGGGCTCCACGTCGGGACGTGCATTGGGTTCTATGTCGGGACGTGCGTTAAGCTCTACGTCGGGACGTGCGTTGGGCTCTACGTCGGGACGTGTGTTGGGCTCTACGTCGGGACGTGTTCTGGGCTCTACATCTGTAGTTGGCTAACTTTCAGCTCTACGTCGGGACGTGCGTTGGGCTCCACGTCGGGACGTGCGTTGGGCTCCACGTCGGGAATTAGCTAACTTTCACCTCTATGTCGGAAATTAGCTTACTTTCATCTCTACGTCGGGACGTGCGTTGGGCTCTATGTCGGGACGTGCGTTGTGCTGCACGTCGGGACGTGTGTTGGGCTCTACGTCGGGAATTAGCTTACTTTCAGCTCTACGTCGGGACGTGCGTTGGGCTCTACGTCGGGACGTGCATTGGGCTCTACGTTGGGAAGTGCGTTGGACTCTACATCAGGATTTAGCTTACTTTCAGCTGTACGTCGGGACGTGTGTTGGGCTCTACGTCGGGACGTGTGTTGGGCTCTACGTCGGGACGTGTGTTGGGCTCTACGTCGGGACGAGTGTTAGGCTCTACGTCAGGACGTGTGTTGGGCTCTACGTCGGGACGTGTGTTGGGCTCTACGTCGGCGTTTAGCTAACATTCAGCTCTATAACGGGACGTGTTTTGGGCTCTACGTCGGGACGTTTGTTGGGTTCTACGTCGGGACGTGTGTTTGGCTCTACGTCGGGACGTGAGTTGGGCTGTACGTGGGGACGTGTCTTGGGCTCTACGTCGGGACGTGAGTTGGGCTGTACGTGGGGACGTGTGTTGGGCTCTACATCTGTAGTTACATAACTTTCAGATCTACGTCGGGCCGTGTGTTGGGCTCTACGTCCGGACGTGTGTTGGGCTCTACGTCGGGACGTGTGTTGGGCTCTACGTCGGGATTTAGCTTACTTTCAGCTCTACGTCGGGATTTAGCTTACTTTCAGCTCTACGTCGGGACGTGTGTTGGGCTCTACATCGGGACGTGTGTTGGGCTCTACGTCGGGACGAGTGTTAGGCTCTACGTCGGGACGTGTGTTGGGCTCTGCGTCGGGACGTGTGTTGGGCTCTACGTCGAAATGTGTGTTGGGCTCTACATCTGGGTTTAGCTTACTTTCAGCTCTACCTCGGGACGTGTGCTGGGCTCTACGTTGGGACGTGTGCTCGGCTCTACGTCGAGACGTGTGTTGGGCTCTACGTCGGGATTTAGCTTACTTTCATTTCTACGTCGGGACGTGTTTTACCTCTACGTCGGGACGTGTGTTGGGATCTAGGTCGGGACGTGTGTTGGGCTCTACGTCGGGACGTGTGTTGGGTTCTACGTCGGGACGTGTGTTCGGCTCTACGTCGGGACGTGAGTTGGTCTGTACGTGGGGACGTATCTTGGGCTCTACGTCGGGACGTGAGTTGGGCTGTACGTGGGGACGTGTGTTGGGCTCTACGTCTGTAGTTACATAACTTTCAGCTCTACGTCAGGCCGTGTGTTGGGCTCTACGTCGGGACGTGTGTTGGGCTCTACGTCGGGACGTGTGTTGGGCTCTACGTCGGGGTTTAGCTTACTTTCATTTCTACGTCCGGACGTGTTTTGAGCTCTACGTCGGGACGTGTGTTGGGATCTAGGTCGGGACGTGTGTTGGGCTCTACGTCGGGGTTTAGCTAACATTCAGCTCTATATCGGGACGTGTGTTGGGCTCTACGTCGGGACGTGTGTTGAGTTCTACGTCGGGACGTATGTTGGGCTCTATGTCGGGACGTGAGTTGGGCTGTACGTGGGGACGTGTGTTGGGCTCTACGTCTGTAGTTACATAACTTTCAGATCTACGTCGGGACGTGTGTTGGGCTCTGCGTCGGGACGTGTGTTGAGCTCTACATCTGGGTTTAGCTTACTTTCAGCTCTACGTCGGGACGTGTGCTGGGCTTACGTCGGGACGTGTGCTGGGCTCTACGTCGAGACGTGTGTTGCGCTATACGTCGGGGTTTAGCTTACATTCAGCTCTACGTTGGGACGTGTGTTGAGCTCTACGTCGGGACGTGTGTTGGGCTCTACGTCGGGACGTATGTTCGGCTCTACGTCGAGACGTGTGTTGGGCTCTACGTCGAGAATTAGCTTACTTTCAGCTCTACGTCGGGACGTGTGTTGAGCTCTATGTCGGGACGTGTGTTGGGCTCTACGTCGGGACGTGTGTTGGCCTCTACATCAGGGATTAGGTTACTTTCAGGTCTACGTCGGGACGTGGGTTGGGCTCTACGTCGGGACGTGTGTTGGGCTATACGTCTGTAGTTAGCTAACTTTCAGCTCTACGTCGGGACGTGTGTTGGGCTCTACGTCGGGACGTGTGTTGGGCTCTACGTTGGGACGTGTGTTGGGCTCTACATCAGGGTTTAGGTTACTTTCAGCTCTACGTCGGGACGTGTTTTGGGCTCTACGTCGGGACGTGTGTTGGGCTCTACGTCGGGACATGTGTTGGGCTCTACGTCGGGATGTGTGTTGGGCTCAACGTCGAGAATTAGCTTACTTTCAGCTTTACGTCGGGACGTGCGTTGGGCTCTACGTCGGGACGTGCGTTGGGCTCTACGTCGGGACGTGTGTTGGGCTCTACGTCGGGACGTGTGTTGGGCTCTACGTCGGGACGTGTGTTGGGCTCTACGTCGAGAATTAGCTTACTTTCAGCTTTACGTCGGGACGTGCGTTGGGCTCTACGTCGGGACGTGCGTTGGGCTCTACGTCGGGACGTGCGTTGGGCTCTACGTCAGGGTTTAGCTTACTTTCAGCTCTACGTTGGGACGTGCGTTGGGCTCTACGTCGGGACGTGTGTTGGGCTCTACGTCGGGACGTGCGTTGGGCTCTATGTCGGGACGTGCGTTGGGCTCTACGTCGGGAATTAGCTTACTTTCAACTCTACGTCGGGACGTGCGTTGGGCTCCACGTCGGGACGTGCGTTGGGGTCTACGTCGGGACGTGCGTTGGGCTCTGCATGAGGATTTAGCTTACTTTCAGCTCTACGTCGGGACGTGCGTTGGGCTCCACGTCGGGACGTGCGTTGGGCTTCACGTCGGGACGTGCGTTGGGCTCCACGTCGGGACGTGCGTTGTGCTCCACGTCGGGACATGCTTTGGGCTCTACGTCGGGACGTGCGTTGGGCTCTACGTCAGGGTTTAGCTTACTTTCAGCTCTACGTCGGGACGTGTGTTGGGCTCTACGTCAGGACGTGTATTGGGCTATACGTCGGGACGTGTGTAGGGCTCTACATCAGGGTTTAGCTTACTTTCAGCTCTACGTCGGGACGTGTGTTGGGCTCTACGTCGGCAAGTCTTTTGGGCTCTACGTCGGGACGTGTGTTGGGCTCAACGTCGAGAATTAGCTTACTTTCAGCTCTCCGTCGGGATGTGTGTTGGGCTCTCCGTCGGGACGTGTGTTGGGCTCTCCGTCGGGACGTGTGTTGGGCTCTACGTCGGGATTTAGCTTACTTTCAGCTCTACGTCGGGACGTGTGCTGGGCTCTACGTCGGGACGTGTGCTGGGCTCTACATCGGGGTTTAGCTTACATTCAGCTCTACGTCGGGACATGTGTTGAGCTCTACGTCGGGACGTGTGTTGGGCTCTAGGTCGGGACGTGTGTTGGGCTCTACGTCGGGACGTGTGTTGGACTCTACGTCTGTAGTTATCTAACTTTCAGCTCTACGTCGGGACGGTGTTGGGCTCTACGTCGGGACGTGTGTTGGGCTCTACGTCGGGGTTTATCTAACATTCAGCTCTATATCGGGACGTGTGTTGGGCTCTACGTCGGGACGTGTGTTGGGTTCTACGTCGGGACGTGTGTTGGGCTCTACGTCAGGACGTGAAATGGGCTGTACGTGGGGACTTGTGTTGGGCTCTACGTCGGGACGTGAGTTGGGCTGTACGTGGGGACGTGTGTTGGGCTCTACGTCTGTAGTTACCTAACTTTCAGCTCTACGTCGGGACATGTGTTGGGCTCTACGTCGGGACGTGTGTTGGGCTCTACGTCGGCGTTTAGCTAACATTCAGCTCTATAACGGGACGTGTTTTGGGCTCTACGTCGGGACGTGTGTTGGGTTCTACGTCGGGACGTGTGTTCGGCTCTACGTCGGGACGTGAGTTGGGCTGTACGTGGGGACGTGTCTTGGGCTCTACGTCGGGACGTGAGTTGGGCTGTACGTGGGGACGTGTGTTGGGCTCTACATCTGTTGTTACATAACTTTCAGCTCTACGTCGGGCCGTGTGTTGGGCTCTACGTCCGGACGTGTGTTGGGCTCTACGTCGGGACGTGTGTTGGGCTCTACGTCGGGATTTAGCTTACTTTCAGCTCTACGTCGGGATTTAGCTTACTTTCAGCTCTACGTCGGGACGTGTGTTGGGCTCTACGTCGGGACGTGTGTTGGGCTCTACGTCGGGACGAGTGTTAGGCTCTACGTCAGGACGTGTGTTGGGCTCTACGTCGGGACGTGTGTTGGGCTCTACGTCGGCGTTTAGCTAACATTCAGCTCTATAACGGGACGTGTTTTGGGCTCTACGTCGGGACGTTTGTTGGGTTCTACGTCGGGACGTGTGTTTGGCTCTACGTCGGGACGTGAGTTGGGCTCTACGTGGGGACGTGTCTTGGGCTCTACGTCGGGACGTGAGTTGGGCTGTACGTGGGGACGTGTGTTGGGCTCTACATCTGTAGTTACATAACTTTCAGATCTACGTCGGGCCGTGTGATGGGCTCTACGTCCGGACGTGTGTTGGGCTCTACGTCGGGACGTGTGTTGGGCTCTACGTCGGGATTTAGCTTACTTTCAGCTCTACGTCGGGATTTAGCTTACTTTCAGCTCTACGTCGGGACGTGTGTTGGGCTCTACGTCGGGACGTGTGTTGGGCTCTACGTCGGGACGAGTGTTAGGCTCTACGTCGGGACGTGTGTTGGGCTCTGCGTCGGGACGTGTGTTGGGCTCTACGTCGGGACGAGTGTTAGGCTCTACGTCGGGACGTGTGTTGGGCTCTGCGTCGGGACGTGTGTTGGGCTCTACGTCGAAACGTGTGTTGGGCTCTACATCTGGGTTTAGCTTACTTTCAGCTCTACCTCGGGACGTGTGCTGGGCTCTACGTTGGGACGTGTGCTCGGCTCTACGTCGAGACGTGTGTTGGGCTCTACGTCGGGATTTAGCTTACTTTCATTTCTACGTCGGGACGTGTTTTACCTCTACGTCGGGACGTGTGTTGGGATCTAGGTCGGGACGTGTGTTGCGCTCTACGTCGGGACGTGTGTTGGACTCTACGTCTGTAGTTAGCTAACTTTCAGATCTACGTCGGGACGTGTGTTGGGCTCTACGTCGGCGTTTAGCTAACATTCAGCTCTATATCGGGACATGTGTTGGGCTCTACGTCGGGACGTGTGTTGGGTTCTACGTCGGGACGTGTGTTCGGCTCTACGTCGGGACGTGAGTTGGTCTGTACGTGGGGACGTATCTTGGGCTCTACGTCGGGACGTGAGTTGGGCTGTACGTGGGGACGTGTGTTGGGCTCTACGTCTGTAGTTACATAACTTTCAGCTCTACGTCAGGCCGTGTGTTGGGCTCTACGTCGGGACGTGTGTTGGGCTCTACGTCGGGACGTGTGTTGGGCTCTACGTCGGGGTTTAGCTTACTTTCATTTCTACGTCCGGACGTGTTTTGAGCTCTACGTCGGGACGTGTGTTGGGATCTAGGTCGGGACGTGTGTTGGGCTCTACGTCGGGGTTTAGCTAACATTCAGCTCTATATCGGGACGTGTGTTGGGCTCTACGTCGGGACGTGTGTTGAGTTCTACGTCGGGACGTATGTTGGGCTCTATGTCGGGACGTGAGTTGGGCTGTACGTGGGGACGTGTGTTGGGCTCTACGTCTGTAGTTACATAACTTTCAGATCTACGTCGGGACGTGTGTTGGGCTCTGCGTCGGGACGTGTGTTGAGCTCTACATCTGGGTTTAGCTTACTTTCAGCTCTACGTCGGGACGTGTGCTGGGCTTACGTCGGGACGTGTGCTGGGCTCTACGTCGAGACGTGTGTTGCGCTATACGTCGGGGTTTAGCTTACATTCAGCTCTACGTTGGGACGTGTGTTGAGCTCTACGTCGGGACGTGTGTTGGGCTCTACGTCGGGACGTATGTTCGGCTCTACGTCGAGACGTGTGTTGGGCTCTACGTCGAGAATTAGCTTACTTTCAGCTCTACGTCGGGACGTGTGTTGAGCTCTATGTCGGGACGTGTGTTGGGCTCTACGTCGGGACGTGTGTTGGCCTCTACATCAGGGATTAGGTTACTTTCAGGTCTACGTCGGGACGTGGGTTGGGCTCTACGTCGGGACGTGTGTTGGGCTATACGTCTGTAGTTAGCTAACTTTCAGCTCTACGTCGGGACGTGTGTTGGGCTCTCCGTCGGGACGTGTGTTGGGCTCTACGTTGGGACGTGTGTTGGGCTCTACATCAGGGTTTAGGTTACTTTCAGCTCTACGTCGGGACGTGTTTTGGGCTCTACGTCGGGACGTGTGTTGGGCTCTACGTCGGGACATGTGTTGGGCTCTACGTCGGGATGTGTGTTGGGCTCAACATCGAGAATTAGCTTACTTTCAGCTTTACGTCGGGACGTGCGTTGGGCTCTACGTCGGGACGTGCGTTGGGCTCTACGTCGGGACGTGTGTTGGGCTCTACGTCGGGACGTGTGTTGGGCTCTACGTCGGGACGTGTGTTGGGCTCTACGTCGAGAATTAGCTTACTTTCAGCTTTACGTCGGGACGTGCGTTGGGCTCTACGTCGGGACTTGCGTTGGGCTCTACGGCGGGACGTGCGTTGGGCTCTACGTCGGGACGTGCGTTGGGCTCTACGTCAGGGTTTAGCTTACTTTCAGCTCTACGTTGGGACGTGCGTTGGGCTCTACGTCGGGACGTGTGTTGGGCTCTACGTCGGGACGTGCGTTGGGCTCTATGTCGGGACGTGCGTTGGGCTCTACGTCGGGAATTAGCTTACTTTCAACTCTACGTCGGGACGTGCGTTGGGCTCCACGTCGGGACGTGCGTTGGGGTCTACGTCGGGACGTGCGTTGGGCTCTGCATGAGGATTTAGCTTACTTTCAGCTCTACGTCGGGACGTGCGTTGGGCTCCACGTCGGGACGTGCGTTGGGCTTCACGTCGGGACGTGCGTTGGGCTCCACGTCGGGACGTGCGTTGTGCTCCACGTCGGGACATGCTTTGGGCTCTACGTCGGGACGTGCGTTGGGCTCTACGTCAGGGTTTAGCTTACTTTCAGCTCTACGTCGGGACGTGTGTTGGGCTCTACGTCAGGACGTGTATTGGGCTCTACGTCGGGACGTGTGTTGGGCTCTACATCAGGGTTTAGCTTACTTTCAGCTCTACGTCGGGACGTGTGTTGGGCTCTACGTCGGCAAGTCTTTTGGGCTCTACGTCGGGACGTGTGTTGGGCTCAACGTCGAGAATTAGCTTACTTTCAGCTCTCCGTCGGGATGTGTGTTGGGCTCTCCGTCGGGACGTGTGTTGGGCTCTCCGTCGGGACGTGTGTTGGGCTCTACGTCGGGATTTAGCTTACTTTCAGCTCTACGTCGGGACGTGTGCTGGGCTCTACGTCGGGACGTGTGCTGGGCTCTACATCGGGGTTTAGCTTACATTCAGCTCTACGTCGGGACATGTGTTGAGCTCTACGTCGGGACGTGTGTTGGGCTCTAGGTCGGGACGTGTGTTGGGCTCTACGTCGGGACGTGTGTTGGACTCTACGTCTGTAGTTATCTAACTTTCAGCTCTACGTCGGGACGGTGTTGGGTTGTACGTCGGGACGTGTGCTGGGCTCTACGTCGGGGTTTAGCTAACATTCAGCTCTATATCGGGACGTGTGTTGGGCTCTACGTCGGGACGTGTGTTGGGTTCTACGTCGGGACGTGTGTTGGGCTCTACGTCAGGACGTGAGATGGGCTGTACGTGGGGACTTGTGTTGGGCTCTACGTCGGGACGTGAGTTGGGCTGTACGTGGGGACGTGTGTTGGGCTCTACGTCTGTAGTTACATAAACTTCAGCTCTACGTCGGGACGTGTGTTGGGCTCTACGTCGGGCCGTGTGTTGGGCTCTACGTCGGGACGTGTGTTGGGCTCTTTGTCGGGACGTGAGTTGGGCTGTACGTGGGGACGTGTGTTGGGCTCTACGTCTGTAGTTACATAACTTTCAGCTCTACGTCGGGACGTGTGATGGGCTCTACGTCGGGACGTGTGTTGGGCTCTACGTCGGGCCGTGTGTTGGGCTCTACGTCGGGACGTGTGTTGGGCTCTACGTCTGTAGTTAGCTAACTTTCAGCTCTACGTCGGGACGTGTGTTGGGCTCTACTTCGGGACGTGTGTTGGGCTCTACTTCGGGACGTGTGTTGGGCTCTACATCGGGACGTGTGTTGGGCTCTACGTCGGGACGTGCGTTGGGCTCTACATCCGGATTTAGCTTACTTTCAGCTCTACGTCGGGACGTGTGCTGGGCTCTCTATCGGGACGTGTGTTGGGATCTACGTCGGGACGTGTGTTGGACTCTACGTCTGTAGTTAGCTAACTTTCAGCTCTACGTCGGGACGTGTGTTGGGCTCTACGTCGGGACGTGTGTTGGGCTCTACGTCGGGGTTTAGCTAACATTCAGCTCTATATCGGGACGTGTTTTGGGCTCTACGTCGGGATGTGTGTTGGGTTCTTCGTCGGGACGTGTGTTGGGCTCTAGGTCGGGACGTGTGTTGGGCTCTACGTCGGGACGTGTGTTGGACTCTACGTTTGTAGTTAGCTAACTTTCAGCTCTACGTCGGGACGGTGTTGGGCTGTACGTCGGGACGTGTGTTGGGCTCTACGTCGGGGTTTAGCTAACATTCAGCTCTATATCGGGACGTGTGTTGGGCTCTACGTCGGGACGTGTGTTGGGTTCTACGTCGGGACGTGTGTTGGGCTCTACGTCAGGACGTGAGTTGGGCTGTACGTGGGGACGTGTGTTGGGCTATACGTCGGGACGTGAGTTGGGCTGTACGTGGGGACGTGTGTTGGGCTCTACGTCTGTAGTTACATAACTTTCAGCTCTACGTCGGGACGTGTGTTGGGCTCTACGTCGGGACGTGTTTTTGGCTCTACGTCGGGACGTGTGTTGGGCTCTACGTCGGGACGTGCGTTGGGCTCTACATCGGGATTTAGCTTACTTTCAGCTCTACGTCGGGACGTGTGTTGGGCTCTACGTCGAGAATTAGCTTACTTTCAGCTCTACGTCGGGACGTGTGTTGGGCTCTACGTCGGGACGTGCGTTCGTCTCTACGTCAGGGTTTAGCTTACTTTCAGCTCTACGTTGGGACGTGCGTTGGGCTCTACGTCGGGACGTGTGTTGGGCTCTACGTCGGGACGTGCGTTGGGCTCTATGTCGGGACGTGCGTTGGGCTCTACATCGGGATTTAGCTTTCTTTCAGCTCTACGTCGGGACGTGCGTTGGGCTCTACGTCGGGAATTAGCTTACTTTCACCTCTACGTCGGGACGTGCGTTGGACTCTACGTCGGGACGTGCGTTGGGCTCTACGTCGGGACGTCTGTTGGGCTCTACATTGGGATTTAGCTTTCTTTCAGCTCTACGTCGGGACGTGTGCTGGGCTCTACGTCGGGACGTGTGCTGGGCTCTACATCGGGGTTTAGCTTACATTCAGCTCTACGACGGGACATGTGTTGAGCTCTACGTCGGGACGTGTGTTGGGCTCTAGGTCGGGACGTGTGTTGGGCTCTACGTCGGGACGTGTGTTGGACTCTACGTCTGTAGTTATCTAACTTTCAGCTCTACGTCGGGACGGTGTTGGGCTGTACGTCGGGACGTGTGTTGGGCTCTACGTCGGGGTTTAGCTAACATTCAGCTCTATATCGGGACGTGTGTTGGGCTCTACGTCGGGACGTGTGTTGGGTTCTACGTCGGGACGTGTGTTGGGCTCTACGTCAGGACGTGAGATGGGCTGTACGTGGGGACTTGTGTTGGGCTCTACGTCGGGACGTGAGTTGGGCTGTACGTGGGGACGTGTGTTGGGCTCTACGTCTGTAGTTACATAAACTTCAGCTCTACGTCGGGACGTGTGTTGGGCTCTACGTCGGGCCGTGTGTTGGGCTCTACGTCGGGACGTGTGTTGGGCTCTTTGTCGGGACGTGAGTTGGGCTGTACGTGGGGACGTGTGTTGGGCTCTACGTCTGTAGTTACATAACTTTCAGCTCTACGTCGGGACGTGTGATGGGCTCTACGTCGGGACGTGTGTTGGGCTCTACGTCGGGCCGTGTGTTGGGCTCTACGTCGGGACGTGTGTTGGGCTCTACGTCTGTAGTTAGCTAACTTTCAGCTCTACGTCGGGACGTGTGTTGGGCTCTACTTCGGGACGTGTGTTGGGCTCTACTTCGGGACGTGTGTTGGGCTCTACATCGGGACGTGTGTTGGGCTCTACGTCGGGACGTGCGTTGGGCTCTACATCCGGATTTAGCTTACTTTCAGCTCTACGTCGGGACGTGTGCTGGGCTCTCTATCGGGACGTGTGTTGGGATCTACGTCGGGACGTGTGTTGGACTCTACGTCTGTAGTTAGCTAACTTTCAGCTCTACGTCGGGACGTGTGTTGGGCTCTACGTCGGGACGTGTGTTGGGCTCTACGTCGGGGTTTAGCTAACATTCAGCTCTATATCGGGACGTGTTTTGGGCTCTACGTCGGGATGTGTGTTGGGTTCTTCGTCGGGACGTGTGTTGGGCTCTAGGTCGGGACGTGTGTTGGGCTCTACGTCGGGACGTGTGTTGGACTCTACGTTTGTAGTTAGCTAACTTTCAGCTCTACGTCGGGACGGTGTTGGGCTGTACGTCGGGACGTGTGTTGGGCTCTACGTCGGGGTTTAGCTAACATTCAGCTCTATATCGGGACGTGTGTTGGGCTCTACGTCGGGACGTGTGTTGGGTTCTACGTCGGGACGTGTGTTGGGCTCTACGTCAGGACGTGAGTTGGGCTGTACGTGGGGACGTGTGTTGGGCTCTACGTCGGGACGTGAGTTGGGCTGTACGTGGGGACGTGTGTTGGGCTCTACGTCTGTAGTTACATAACTTTCAGCTCTACGTCGGGACGTGTGTTGGGCTCTACGTCAGGACGTGTTTTGGGCTCTACGTCGGGACGTGTGTTGGGCTCTACGTCGGGACGTGTTTTTGGCTCTACGTCGGGACGTGTGTTGGGCTCTACGTCGGGACGTGCGTTGGGCTCTACATCGGGATTTAGCTTACTTTCAGCTCTACGTCGGGACGTGTGTTGGGCTCTACGTCGAGAATTAGCTTACTTTCAGCTCTACGTCGGGACGTGTGTTGGGCTCTACGTCGGGACGTGCGTTCGTCTCTACGTCAGGGTTTAGCTTACTTTCAGCTCTACGTTGGGACGTGCGTTGGGCTCTACGTCGGGACGTGTGTTGGGCTCTACGTCGGGACGTGCGTTGGGCTCTATGTCGGGACGTGCGTTGGGCTCTACATCGGGATTTAGCTTTCTTTCAGCTCTACGTCGGGACGTGCGTTGGGCTCTACGTCGGGAATTAGCTTACTTTCACCTCTACGTCGGGACGTGCGTTGGACTCTACGTCGGGACGTGCGTTGGGCTCTACGTCGGGACGTCTGTTGGGCTCTACATTGGGATTTAGCTTTCTTTCAGCTCTACGTCGGGACGTGTGCTGGGCTCTACGTCGGGACGTGTGCTGGGCTCTACATCGGGGTTTAGCTTACATTCAGCTCTACGTCGGGACATGTGTTGAGCTCTACGTCGGGACGTGTGTTGGGCTCTAGGTCGGGACGTGTGTTGGGCTCTACGTCGGGACGTGTGTTGGACTCTACGTCTGTAGTTATCTAACTTTCAGCTCTACGTCGGGACGGTGTTGGGCTGTACGTCGGGACGTGTGTTGGGCTCTACGTCGGGGTTTAGCTAACATTCAGCTCTATATCGGGACGTGTGTTGGGCTCTACGTCGGGACGTGTGTTGGGTTCTACGTCGGGACGTGTGTTGGGCTCTACGTCAGGACGTGAGATGGGCTGTACGTGGGGACTTGTGTTGGGCTCTACGTCGGGACGTGAGTTGGGCTGTACGTGGGGACGTGTGTTGGGCTCTACGTCTGTAGTTACATAAACTTCAGCTCTACGTCGGGACGTGTGTTGGGCTCTACGTCGGGCCGTGTGTTGGGCTCTACGTCGGGACGTGTGTTGGGCTCTTTGTCGGGACGTGAGTTGGGCTGTACGTGGGGACGTGTGTTGGGCTCTACGTCTGTAGTTACATAACTTTCAGCTCTACGTCGGGACGTGTGATGGGCTCTACGTCGGGACGTGTGTTGGGCTCTACGTCGGGCCGTGTGTTGGGCTCTACGTCGGGACGTGTGTTGGGCTCTACGTCTGTAGTTAGCTAACTTTCAGCTCTACGTCGGGACGTGTGTTGGGCTCTACTTCGGGACGTGTGTTGGGCTCTACTTCGGGACGTGTGTTGGGCTCTACATCGGGACGTGTGTTGGGCTCTACGTCGGGACGTGCGTTGGGCTCTACATCCGGATTTAGCTTACTTTCAGCTCTACGTCGGGACGTGTGCTGGGCTCTCTATCGGGACGTGTGTTGGGATCTACGTCGGGACGTGTGTTGGACTCTACGTCTGTAGTTAGCTAACTTTCAGCTCTACGTCGGGACGTGTGTTGGGCTCTACGTCGGGACGTGTGTTGGGCTCTACGTCGGGGTTTAGCTAACATTCAGCTCTATATCGGGACGTGTTTTGGGCTCTACGTCGGGATGTGTGTTGGGTTCTTCGTCGGGACGTGTGTTGGGCTCTAGGTCGGGTTCGTGTGTTGGGCTCTACGTCGGGACGTGTGTTGGACTCTACGTTTGTAGTTAGCTAACTTTCAGCTCTACGTCGGGACGGTGTTGGGCTGTACGTCGGGACGTGTGTTGGGCTCTACGTCGGGGTTTAGCTAACATTCAGCTCTATATCGGGACGTGTGTTGGGCTCTACGTCGGGACGTGTGTTGGGTTCTACGTCGGGACGTGTGTTGGGCTCTACGTCAGGACGTGAGTTGGGCTGTACGTGGGGACTTGTGTTGGGCTCTACGTCGGGACGTGAGTTGGGCTGTACGTGGGGACGTGTGTTGGGCTCTACGTCTGTAGTTACATAAACTTCAGCTCTACGTCGGGACGTGTCTTGGGCTCTACGTCGGGACGTGTGTTGGGTTCTACGTCGGGACGTGTGTTGGGGTCTACGTCAGGACGTGAGTTGGGCTGTACGTGGGGACGTGTGTTGGGCTCTACGTCGGGACGTGAGTTGGGCTGTACGTCGGGACGTGCGTTGGGCTCTACGTCAGGGTTTAGCTTACTTTTAGCTCTACGTTTGGACGTGTGTTCGGCTCTACGTCGGGACGTGTGTTGGGCTCTACATCTGGGTTTAGCTTACTTTCAGCTCTACGTCGGGACGTGTGTTGGGCTCTACGTCGGGACGTGTGTTGGGCTCTAGGTCGGGACTTGTGTTGGGATCTACGTCGGGACGTGTGTTGGACTCTACGTCTGTAGTTAGCTAACTTTCAGCTCTACGTCGGGACGTGTGTTGGGCTCTACGTCGGGACGTGTGTTGGGCTCTACGTCGGGGTTTAGCTAACATTCAGCTCTATATCGGGACGTGTTTTGGGCTCTACGTCGGGACGTGTGTTGGGTTCTACGTCGGGACGTGTGTTGGGCTCTACGTCAGGACGTGAGTTGGGCTGTACGTGGGGACGTGTGTTGGGCTCTACGTCGGGACGTGAGTTGGGCTGTACGTGGGGACGTGTGTTGGGCTCTACGTCTGTAGTTACATAACTTTCAGCTCTACGTCGGGACGTGTGTTGGGCTCTACGTCAGGACGTGTTTTGGGCTCTACGTCGGGACGTGTGTTGGGCTCTACGTCGGGACGTGTGTTGGGCTCTACGTCGGGACGTGTTTTTGGCTCTACGTCGGGACGTGTGTTGGGCTCTACGTCGGGACGTGCGTTGGGCTCTACATCGGGATTTAGCTTACTTTCAGCTCTACGTCGGGACGTGTGTTGGGCTCTACGTCGAGAATTAGCTTACTTTCAGCTCTACGTCGGGACGTGTGTTGGGCTCTACGTCGGGACGTGCGTTCGTCTCTACGTCAGGGTTTAGCTTTTTTCAGCTCTACGTTGGGACGTGCGTTGGGCTCTACGTCGGGACGTGTGTTGGGCTCTACGTCGGGACGTGCGTTGGGCTCTATGTCGGGACGTGCGTTGGGCTCTACATCGGGATTTAGCTTTCTTTCAGCTCTACGTCGGGACGTGCGTTGGGCTCTACGTCGGGAATTAGCTTACTTTCACCTCTACGTCGGGACGTGCGTTGGACTCTACGTCGGGACGTGCGTTGGGCTCTACGTCGGGACGTCTGTTGGGCTCTACGTCGGGACGTGCGTTGGGCTTACGTCGGGACGTGCGTTGGGCTCCACGTCGGGACGTGCGTTGGGCTCTACGTCGGGAATTAGCTTACTTACAACTCTACGTCGGGACGTGCTTTGGACTCCACGTCGGGACGTGCGTTGGGCTCTACGTCGGGACGTGCGTTGGGCTCTACATGAGGATTTAGCTTACTTTCAGCTCTACATCTGGACGTGCATTGGGCTCCACGTCGGGACGTGCGTTGGGCTTCACGTCGGGACGTGCGTTGGACTCCACGTCGGGACGTGCGTTGGGCTCCACGTCGGGACATGCTTTGGGGTTCACGTCGGGACATGCTTTGGGGTTTACGTCGGGACGTGCGTTGGGCTCTACGTCAGGGTTTAGCTTACTTTCAGCTCTACGTCGGGTTGTGCGTTGGGCTCTACTCCGGGACTTGTGTTGGGCTCTACATCTGGGTTTAGCTTACTTTCAGCTCTACGTCGGGACGTGTGCTGGGCTCTACGTCGGGACATGTGTTGAGCTCTACGTCGGGACGTGTGTTGGGCTCTAGGTCGGGACGTGTGTTGGGCTCTACTTCGCGATTTAGCTTACTTTCAGCTCTACGTCGGGACATGTGTTGGGCTCTACGTCGGGATGTGTGTTGGGCTCTACGTCGGGATGTGTGTTGGGCTCTACGTCGGGACGTGTGTTGGGCTCTACATCTGGGTTTAGCTTACTTTCAGCTCTACGTTGGGACGTGTGCTGGGCTCTACGTCGGGACGTGTGCTGGGCTCTACGTCGGGACGTGTGCTGGGCTCTACATCGGGGTTTAGCTTACATTCAGCTCTACGTCGGGACATGTGTTGAGCTCTACGTCGGGACGTGTGTTGGGCTCTAGGTTGGGACGTGTGTTGGGCTCTACGTCGGGACGTGTGTTGGACTCTACGTCTGTAGTTAGCTAACTTTCAGCTCTACGTCGGGACGTGTGTTGGGCTCTACGTCGGGAAGTGTGTTGGGCTCTACGTCGGGGTTTAGCTAACATTCAGCTCTATATCGGGACGTGTGTTGGGCTCTACGTCGGGACGTGTGTTGGGTTCTACGTCGGGACGTGTGTTGGGCTCTACGTCAGGACGTGAGTTGGGCTGTACGTGGGGACGTGTGTTGGGCTCTACGTCGGGACGTGAGTTGGGCTGTACGTGGGGACGTGTGTTGGGCTCTACGTCTGTAGTTACATAACTTTCAGCTCTACGTCGGGCCGTGTGTTGGGCTCTACGTCGGGCAGTGTGTTGGGCTCTACGTCGGGACGTGTGTTGGGCTCTAATTCGGGACGTGAGTTGGGCTGTACGTGGGGAAGTGTGTTGGGCTCTACGTCTGTAGTTACATAACTTTCAGGTCTACGTCGGGACATGTGTTGGGCTCTACGTCGGGCCGTGTGTTGGACTCCACGTCGGGACATGTTTTGGGCTCTACGTCTGTAGTTAGCTAAATTTCAGCTCTACGTCGGCACGTGTGTTGGGCTCTACGTCGGGCCGTGTGTTGGGCTCTACGTCGGGACGTGTGTTGGGCTCTACGTCGGGACGTGTGTTGGGCTCTACGTCGGAACGTGAGTTGGGCTGTACGTGGTGACGTGTGTTGGGCTCTACGTCTGTAGTTACATAACTTTCAGCTCTACGTCGGGACATGTGTTGGGCTCTACGTCAGGCCGTGTGTTGGGCTCTACGTCGGGACGTGTGTTGGGCTCTACGTCTGTAGTTAGCTAACTTTCAGCTCTACGTCGGGACGTGTGTTGAGCTCTACATCAGAGTTTAGGTTACTTTCAGCTCTACGTCGGGACGTGTGTTGGGCTCTACGTTGGGACGTGAGTTGGGCTGTACGTGGGGACGTGTGTTGGGCTCTACGTCTGTAGTTACATAACTTTCAGCTCTACGTCGGGACGTGTGTTGGGCTCTACGTCGGGCCATGTGTTGGGCTCTACGTCGGGCCGTGTGTTGGGCTCTACGTCGGGACGTGTGTTGGGCTCTACGTCTGTAGTTAGCTAACTTTCAGCTCTACGTCGGGACGTGTGTTGGGCTCTACGTCGCGACGTGTGTTGGGCTCTACATCGGGACGTGTGTTGGGCTCTACGTCGGGACGTGTGTTGGGCTCTACATCTGGGTTTAGCTTACTTTCATCTCTACGTCGGGACGTGTGCTGGGCTCTATGTCGGGACGTGTGCTGGGCTCTACATCAGGGTTTAGCTTACATTCAGCTCTACGTCGGGACATGTGTTGAGCTCTACGTCGGGACGTATGTTGGGCTCTAGGTCGGGACGTGTGTTGGGATCTACGTCGGGACGTGTGTTGGACTCTACGTCTGTAGTTAGCTAACTTTCATCTCTACGTCGGGACGTGTGTTGGGCTCTACGTCGGGACGTGTGTTGGGCTCTACGTCGGAGTTTAGCTAACATTCAGCTCTATATCGGGACGTGTTTTGGGCTCTACGTCGGGACGTGTGTTGGGTTCTACGTCGGGACGTGTGTTGGGCTCTACGTCAGGACGTGAGTTGGGCTGTACTTCGGGACGTCTGTTGGGCTCTACGTCGGGACGTGTGTTGGGCTGTACGTCGGGACGTGTGTTGGGCTCTACATCAGGGTTTAGGTTACTTTCAGATCTACGTCGGGACGTGTTTTGGGCTCTACGTCGGGACGTGTGTTGGGCTCTACGTCGGGACGTGTGTTGGGCGCAACGTCGGGACGTGTGTTGGGCTCTACGTCGAGAATTAGCTTACTTTCAGCTCTACGTCGGGACGTGTGTTGGGCTCTACGTCGGGACGTGCGTTGGGCTCTACGTCGGGACGTGGGTTGGGCTCTACGTCGGGACGTGCGTTGGGCTCTACGTCTGGGTTTAGCTTACTTTCAGCTCTACGTTGGGACGTGCGTTGGGCTCTACGTCGGGACGTGTGTTGGGCTCTACGTCGGGACGTGCATTGGGCTCTATGTCGGGACGTGCGTTGGGCTCTACATCGGGATTTAGCTTTCTTTCAGCTCTACGTCGGGACGTGCGTTGGGCTCTACGTCGGGAATTAGCTTACTTTCACCTCTACGTCGGGACGTGCGTTGGACTCTACGTCGGGACGTGCGTTGGGCTCCACGTCGGGACGTCTGTTGGGCTCTACGTCGGGACGTGCGTTGGGCTCTATGTTGGGACGTGCGTTGGGCTCTACGTCGGGAATTAGCTTACTTACAACTCTACGTCGGGACGTGCATTGGGCTCCACGTCGGGACGTGCGTTGGGCTTCACGTCGGGACGTGCGTTGGACTCCACGTCGGGACGTGCATTGGGCTCCACGTCGGGAACTGCTTTGGGGTCTACGTCGGGACGTGCGTTGGGCTCTACGTCAGGGTTTAGCTTACTTTCAGCTCTACGTCGGGATGTGCGTTGGGCTCTACTCCGGGACGTGTGTTGGGCTCTACATCTGGGTTTAGCTTACTTTCAGCTCTACGTCGGGACGTGTGCTGGGCTGTACGTGGGGACGTGTGTTGGGCTCTACGTCTGTAGTTACATAACTTTCAGCTCTACGTCGGGACATGTGTTGGGCTCTACGTCGGGCCGTGTGTTGGGCTCTACGTCGGGACGTGTGTTGGGCTCTACGTCTGTAGTTAGCTAACTTTCAGCTCTACGTCGGGACGTGTGTTGGGCTCTACATCAGGGTTTAGGTTACTTTCAGCTCTACGTCGGGACGTGTGTTGGGCTCTACGTCGGGACGTGAGTTGGGCTGTACGTGGGGACGTGTGTTGGGCTCTACGTCTGTAGTTACATAACTTTCAGCTCTACGTCGGGACGTGTGTTGGGCTCTACGTCGGGACGTGTGTTGGGCTCTACGTCGGGACGTGTGTTGGGCTCTACGTCGGGACGTGTGTTGGGCTCTACGTCGAGGATTAGCTTACTTTCAGCTCTACGTCGGGACGTGTGTTAGGCTCTACGTCGGGACGTGCGTTCGGCTCTACGTCGGGACGTGCGTTTGGCTCTACGTCGGGACGTGCGTTCGGCTCTACGTCAGGGTTTAGCTTACTTTCAGGTCTACGTTGGGACGTGCGTTGGGCTCTTCGTCGGGACGTGTGTTGGGCTCTACGTCGGGACGTGCGTTGGGCTCTATGTCGGGACGTGCGTTGGGCTCTACATCGGGATTTAGCTTTCTTTCAGCTCTACGTCGGGACGTGCGTTGGGCTCTACGTCGGGAATTAGCTTACTTTCACCTCTACGTCGGGACGTGCGTTGGACTCTACGTCGGGACGTGTGTTGGGCTCTACGTCTGTAGTTACATAACTTTCAGCTCTACGTCGGGACATGTGTTGGGCTCTACGTCGGGCCGTGTGTTGGGCTCTACGTCGGGACGTGTGTTGGGCTCTACGTCTGTAGTTAGCTAACTTTCAGCTCTACGTCGGGACGTGTGTTGGGCTCTACATCAGGGTTTAGGTTACTTTCAGCTCTACGTCGGGACGTGTGTTGGGCTCTACGTCGGGACGTGAGTTGGGCTGTACGTGGGGACGTGTGTTGGGCTCTACGTCTGTAGTTACATAACTTTCAGCTCTACGTCGGGACGTGTGTTGGGCTCTACGTCGGGACGTGTGTTGGGCTCTACGTCGGGACGTGTGTTGGGCTCTACGTCGGGACGTGTGTTGGGCTCTACGTCGAGGATTAGCTTACTTTCAGCTCTACGTCGGGACGTGTGTTAGGCTCTACGTCGGGACGTGCGTTCGGCTCTACGTCGGGACGTGCGTTTGGCTCTACGTCGGGACGTGCGTTCGGCTCTACGTCAGGGTTTAGCTTACTTTCAGGTCTACGTTGGGACGTGCGTTGGGCTCTTCGTCGGGACGTGTGTTGGGCTCTACGTCGGGACGTGCGTTGGGCTCTATGTCGGGACTTGCGTTGGGCTCTACATCGGGATTTAGCTTTCTTTCAGCTCTACGTCGGGACGTGCGTTGGGCTCTACGTCGGGAATTAGCTTACTTTCACCTCTACGTCGGGACGTGCGTTGGACTCTACGTCGGGACGTGTGTTGGGCTCTACGTCTGTAGTTACATAACTTTCAGCTCTACGTCGGGACATGTGTTGGGCTCTACGTCGGGCCGTGTGTTGGGCTCTACGTCGGGACGTGTGTTGGGCTCTACGTCTGTAGTTAGCTAACTTTCAGCTCTACGTCGGGACGTGTGTTGGGCTCTACATCAGGGTTTAGGTTACTTTCAGCTCTACGTCGGGACGTGTGTAGGGCTCTACGTCGGGACGTGAGTTGGGCTGTACGTGGGGACGTGTGTTGGGCTCTACGTCTGTAGTTACATAACTTTCAGCTCTACGTCGGGACGTGTGTTGGGCTCTACGTCGGGACGTGTGTTGGGCTCTACGTCGGGACGTGTGTTGGGCTCTACGTCGGGACGTGTGTTGGGCTCTACGTCGAGGATTAGCTTACTTTCAGCTCTACGTCGGGACGTGTGTTAGGCTCTACGTCGGGACGTGCGTTCGGCTCTACGTCGGGACGTGCGTTTGGCTCTACGTCGGGACGTGCGTTCGGCTCTACGTCAGGGTTTAGCTTACTTTCAGGTCTACGTTGGGACGTGCGTTGGGCTCTTCGTCGGGACGTGTGTTGGGCTCTACGTCGGGACGTGCGTTGGGCTCTATGTCAGGACTTGCGTTGGGCTCTACATCGGGATTTAGCTTTCTTTCAGCTCTACGTCGGGACGTGCGTTGGGCTCTACGTCGGGAATTAGCTTACTTTCACCTCTACGTCGGGACGTGCGTTGGACTCTACGTCGGGACGTGTGTTGGGCTCTACGTCGGGACGTCTGTTGGGCTCTACGTCGGGACGTGCGTTGGGCTTTACGTCGGGACGTGCGTTGGGCTCCACGTCGGGACGTGCGTTGGGTCTACGTCGGGAATTAGCTTACTTACAACTCTACGTCGGGACGTGCGTTGGACTCCACGTCGGGACGTGCGTTGGGCTCTACGTCGGGACGTGCGTTGGGCTCTACATGAGGATTTAGCTTACTTTCAGCTCTACATCTGGACGTGCATTGGGCTCCACGTCGGGACGTGCGTTGGGCTTCACGTCGGGACGTGCGTTGGACTCCACGTCGGGACGTGCGTTGGGCTCCACGTCGGGACATGCTTTGGGTTTCACGTCGGGACATGCTTTGTGGTTTACGTCGGGACGTGCGTTGGGCTCTACGTCAGGGTTTAGCTTACTTTCAGCTCTACGTCGGGTTGTGCGTTGGGCTCTACTCCGGGACTTGTGTTGGGCTCTACATCTGGGTTTAGCTTACTTTCAGCTCTACGTCGGGACGTGTGCTGGGCTCTACGTCGGGACATGTGTTGAGCTCTACGTCGGGACGTGTGTTGGGCTCTAGGTCGGGACGTGTGTTGGGCTCTACTTCGGGATTTAGCTTACTTTCAGCTCTACGTCGGGACATGTGTTGGGCTCTACGTCGGGATGTGTGTTGGGCTCTACGTCGGGATGTGTGTTGGGCTCTACGTCGGGACGTGTGTTGGGCTCTACATCTGGGTTTAGCTTACTTTCAGCTCTACGTCGGGACGTGTGCTGGGCTCTACGTCGGGACGTGTGCTGGGCTCTACGTCGGGACGTGTGCTGGGCTCTACATCGGGGTTTAGCTTACATTCAGATCTACGTCGGGACATGTGTTGAGCTCTACGTCGGGACGTGTGTTGGGCTCTAGGTTGGGACGTGTGTTGGGCTCTACGTCGGGACGTGTGTTGGACTCTACGTCGGGACGTGTTTTGGGCTCTACGTCGGGACGTGTGTTGGGCTCTACGTCGGGACGTGTGTTGGGCTCTACGTCGGGACGTGTGTTGGGCTCTACGTCGAGAATTAGCTTACTTTCAGCTCTACGTCGGGACGTGTGTTGGGCTCTACGTCGGGACGTGCGTTCGGCTCTACGTCGGGACGTGCGTTTGGCTCTACGTCGGGACGTGCGTTCGGCTCTACGTCAGGGTTTAGCTTACTTTCAGGTCTACGTTGGGACGTGCGTTGGGCTCTTCGTCGGGACGTGTGTTGGGCTCTACGTCGGGACGTGCGTTGGGCTCTATGTCGGGACGTGCGTTGGGCTCTACATCGGGATTTAGCTTTCTTTCAGCTCTACGTCGGGACGTGCGTTGGGCTCTACGTCGGGAATTAGCTTACTTTCACCTCTACGTCGGGACGTGCGTTGGACTCTACGTCGGGACGTGTGTTGGGCTCTACGTCGGGACGTCTGTTGGGCTCTACGTCGGGACGTGCGTTGGGCTTTACGTCGGGACGTGCGTTGGGCTCCACGTCGGGACGTGCGTTGGGTCTACGTCGGGAATTAGCTTACTTACAACTCTACGTCGGGACGTGCGTTGGACTCCACGTCGGGACGTGCGTTGGGCTCTACGTCAGGACGTGCGTTGGGCTCTACATGAGGATTTAGCTTACTTTCAGCTCTACATCTGGACGTGCATTGGGCTCCACGTCGGGACGTGCGTTGGGCTTCACGTCGGGACGTGCGTTGGGCTCCACGTCGGGACGTGCGTTGGGCTCCACGTCGGGACATGCTTTGGGGTTCACGTCGGGACATGCTTTGGGGTTTACGTCGGGACGTGCGTTGGGCTCTACGTCAGGGTTTAGCTTACTTTCAGCTCTACGTCGGGTTGTGCGTTGGGCTGTACTCCGGGACTTGTGTTGGGCTCTACATCTGGGTTTAGCTTACTTTCAGCTCTACGTCGGGACGTGTGCTGGGCTCTACGTCGGGACATGTGTTGAGCTCTACGTCGGGACGTGTGTTGGGCTCTAGGTTGGGACGTGTGTTGGGCTCTACGTCGGGACGTGTGTTGGACTCTACGTCGGGACGTGTTTTGGGCTCTACGTCGGGACGTGTGTTGGGCTCTACGTCGGGACGTGTGTTGGGCTCTACGTCGGGACGTGTGTTGGGCTCTACGTCGAGAATTAGCTTACTTTCAGCTCTACGTCGGGACGTGTGTTGGGCTCTACGTCGGGACGTGCGTTCGGCTCTACGTCGGGACGTGCGTTCGGCTCTACGTCGGGACGTGCGTTCGGCTCTACGTCAGGGTTTAGCTTACTTTCAGCTCTACGTTGGGACGTGCGTTGGGCTCTACGTCGGGACGTGTGTTGGGCTCTACGTCGGGACGTGCGTTGGGCTCTATGTCGGGACGTGCGTTGGGCTCTACATCAGGATTTAGCTTTCTTTCAGCTCTACGTCGGGACGTGCGTTGGGCTCTACGTCGGGAATTAGCTTACTTTCACCTCTACGTCGGGACGTGCGTTGGACTCTACGTCGGGACGTGCGTTGGGCTCTACGTCGGGACGTCTGTTGGGCTCTACGTCGGGACGTGCGTTGGGCTCTACGTCGGGACGTGCGTTGGGCTCCACGTCGGGACGTGCGTTGGGCTCTACGTCGGGAATTAGCTTACTTACAACTCTACGTCGGGACGTGCGTTGGGCTCCACGTCGGGACGTGCGTTGGGCTCTACGTCGGGACGTGCGTTGGGCTCTACATGAGGATTTAGCTTACTTTCAGCTCTACATCTGGACGTGCATTGGGCTCCACGTCGGGACGTGCGTTGGGCTTCACGTCGGGACGTGCGTTGGACTCCACGTCGGGACGTGCGTTGGGGTTTACGTCGGGACGTGCGTTGGGCTCTACGTCAGGGTTTAGCTTACTTTCAGCTCTACGTCGGGTTATGCGTTGGGCTCTACTCCGGGACTTGTGTTGGGCTCTACATCTGGGTTTAGCTTACTTTCAGCTCTACGTCGGGACGTGTGCTGGGCTCTACGTCGGGACATGTGTTGAGCTCTACGTCGGGACGTGTGTTGGGCTCTAGGTCGGGACGTGTGTTGGGCTCTACTTCGGGATTTAGCTTACTTTCAGCTCTACGTCGGGACATGTGTTGGGCTCTACGTCGGGACGTGTGTTGGGCTCTACGTCGGGACGTGCGTTGGGCTCTATGTCGGGACGTGCGTTGGGCTCTACATCGGGATTTAGCTTTCTTTCAGCTCTACGTCGGGACGTGCGTTGGGCTCTACGTCGGGAATTAGCTTACTTTCACCTCTACGTCGGGACGTGCGTTGGACTCTACGTCGGGACGTGCGTTGGGCTCTACGTCGGGACGTCTGTTGGGCTCTACGTCGGGACGTGCGTTGGGCTCTACGTCGGGACGTGCGTTGGGCTCCACGTCGGGACGTGCGTTGGGCTCTACGTCGGGAATTAGCTTACTTACAACTCTACGTCGGGACGTGCTTTGGACTCCACGTCGGGACGTGCGTTGGGCTCTACGTCGGGACGTGCGTTGGGCTCTACATGAGGATTTAGCTTACTTTCAGCTCTACATCTGGACGTGCATTGGGCTCCACGTCGGGACGTGCGTTGGGCTCTACGTCGGGACGTGTGTTGGGCTCTACGTCGAGAATTAGCTTACTTTCAGCTCTACGTCGGGACGTGTGTTGGGCTCTACGTCGGGACGTGCGTTCGGCTCTACGTCGGGACGTGCGTTTTGCTCTACGTCGGGACGTGCGTTCGGCTCTACGTCAGGGTTTAGCTTACTTTCAGCTCTACGTTGGGACGTGCGTTGGGCTCTACGTCGGGACGTGTGTTGGGCTCTACGTCGGGACGTGCGTTGGGCTCTATGTCGGGACGTGCGTTGGGCTCTACATCGGGATTTAGCTTTCTTTCAGCTCTACGTCGGGACGTGCGTTGGGCTCTACCTCGGGAATTAGCTTACTTTCACCTCTACGTCGGGACGTGCGTTGGACTCTACGTCGGGACGTGCGTTGGGCTCTACGTCGGGACGTCTGTTGGGCTCTACGTCGGGACGTGCGTTGGGCTCTACGTCGGGACGTGCGTTGGGCTCCACGTCGGGACGTGCGTTGGGCTCTACGTCGGGAATTAGCTTACTTACAACTCTACGTCGGGACGTGCTTTGGACTCCACGTCGGGACGTGCTTTGGGCTCTACGTCGGGACGTGCGTTGGGCTCTACATGAGGATTTAGCTTACTTTCAGCTCTACATCTGGACGTGCATTGGGCTCCACGTCGGGACGTGCGTTGGGCTTCACGTCGGGACGTGCGTTGGACTCCACGTCGGGACGTGCGTTGGGCTCCACGTCGGGACATGCTTTGGGGTTCACGTCGGGACATGCTTTGGGGTTTACGTCGGGACGTGCGTTGGGCTCTACGTCAGGGTTTAGCTTACTTTCAGCTCTACGTCGGGTTGTGCGTTGGGCTCTACTCCGGGACTTGTGTTGGGCTCTACATCTGGGTTTAGCTTACTTTCAGCTCTACGTCGGGACGTGTGCTGGGCTCTACGTCGGGACATGTGTTGAGCTCTACGTCGGGACGTGTGTTGGGCTCTAGGTCGGGACGTGTGTTGGGCTCTACTTCGGGATTTAGCTTACTTTCAGCTCTACGTCGGGACATGTGTTGGGCTCTACGTCGGGACGTGTGTTGGGCTCTACGTCGGGACGTGCGTTGGGCTCTATGTCGGGACGTGCGTTGGGCTCTACATCGGGATTTAGCTTTCTTTCAGCTCTACGTCGGGACGTGCGTTGGGCTCTACGTCGGGAATTAGCTTACTTTCACCTCTACGTCGGGACGTGCGTTGGACTCTACGTCGGGACGTGCGTTGGGCTCTACGTCGGGACGTCTGTTGGGCTCTACGTCGGGACGTGCGTTGGGCTCTACGTCGGGACGTGCGTTGGGCTCCACGTCGGGACGTGCGTTGGGCTCTACGTCGGGAATTAGCTTACTTACAACTCTACGTCGGGACGTGCTTTGGACTCCACGTCGGGACGTGCGTTGGGCTCTACGTCGGGACGTGCGTTGGGCTCTACATGAGGATTTAGCTTACTTTCAGCTCTACATCTGGACGTGCATTGGGCTCCACGTCGGGACGTGCGTTGGGCTTCACGTCGGGACGTGCGTTGGACTCCACGTCGGGACGTGCGTTGGGCTCCACGTCGGGACATGCTTTGGGGTTCACGTCGGGACATGCTTTGGGGTTTACGTCGGGACGTGCGTTGGGCTCTACGTCAGGGTTTAGCTTACTTTCAGCTCTACGTCGGGTTGTGCGTTGGGCTCTACTCCGGGACTTGTGTTGGGCTCTACATCTGGGTTTAGCTTACTTTCAGCTCTACGTCGGGACGTGTGCTGGGCTCTACGTCGGGACATGTGTTGAGCTCTACGTCGGGACGTGTGTTGGGCTCTAGGTCGGGACGTGTGTTGGGCTCTACTTCGGGATTTAGCTTACTTTCAGCTCTACGTCGGGACATGTGTTGGGCTCTACGTCGGGATGTGTGTTGGGCTCTACGTCGGGATGTGTGCTGGGCTCTACGTCGGGACGTGTGCTGGGCTCTACATCGGGACGTGTGCTGGGCTCTACGTCGGGACGTGTGCTGGGCTCTACATCGGGGTTTAGCTTACATTCAGCTCTACGTCGGGACGTGTGCTGGGCTCTACATCGGGGTTTAGCTTACATTCAGCTCTACGTCGGGACATGTGTTGAGCTCTACGTCGGGACGTGTGTTGGGCTCTAGGTCGGGCAGTGTGTTGGGCTCTACGTCGGGACGTGTGTTGGGCTCTACGTCGGGACGTGAGTTGGGCTGTACGTGGGGACGTGTGTTGGGCTCTACGTCTGTAGTTACATAACTTTCAGCTCTACGTCGGGACATGTGTTGGGCTCTACGTCGGGCCGTGTGTTGGACTCCACGTCGGGACATGTGTTGGGCTCTACGTCTGTAGTTAGCTAACTTTCAGCTCTACGTCGGGACGTGTGTTGGGCTCTATGTCGGGCCGTGTGTTGGGCTCTACGTCGGGACGTGTGTTGGGCTCTACGTCGGAACGTGAGTTGGGCTGTACGTGGGGACGTGTGTTGGGCTCTACGTCTGTAGTTACATAACTTTCAGCTCTACGTCGGGACATGTGTTGGGCTCTACGTCAGGCCGTGTGTTGGGCTCTACGTCGGGACGTGTGTTGGGCTCTACGTCTGTAGTTAGCTAACTTTCAGCTCTACGTCGGGACGTGTGTTGAGCTCTACATCAGAGTTTAGGTTACTTTCAGCTCTACGTCGGGACGTGTGTTGGGCTCTACGTTGGGACGTGAGTTGGGCTGTACGTGGGGACGTGTGTTGGGCTCTACGTCTGTAGTTACATAACTTTCAGCTCTACGTCGGGACGTGTGTTGGGCTCTACGTCGGGACGTGTGTTGGGCTCTACGTCGGGACGTGTGTTGGGCTCTACGTCTGTAGTTAGCTAACTTTCAGCTCTACGTCGGGACGTGTGTTGGGCTCTACGTCGCGACGTGTGTTGGGCTCTACATCGGGACGTGTGTTGGGCTGTACGTCGGGACGTGTGTTGGGCTCTACATCTGGGTTTAGCTTACTTTCATCTCTACGTCGGGACGTGTGCTGGGCTCTATGTCGGGACGTGTGCTGGGCTCTACATCAGGGTTTAGCTTACATTCAGCTCTACGTCGGGACATGTGTTGAGCTCTACGTCGGGACGTATGTTGGGCTCTAGGTCGGGACGTGTGTTGGTATCTACGTCGGGACGTGTGTTGGACTCTACGTCTGTAGTTAGCTAACTTTCAGCTCTACGTCGGGACGTGTGTTGGGCTCTACGTCGGGACGTGTGTTGGGCTCTACGTCGGAGTTTAGCTAACATTCAGCTCTATATCGGGACGTGTTTTGGGCTCTACGTCGGGACGTGTGTTGGGTTCTACGTCGGGACGTGTGTTGGGCTCTACGTCAGGACGTGAGTTGGGCTGTACTTCGGGACGTGTGTTGGGCTCTACGTCAGGACGTGTGTTGGGCTGTACGTCGGGACGTGTGTTGGGCTCTACATCAGGGTTTAGGTTACTTTCAGCTCTACGTCGGGACGTGTTTTGGGCTCTACGTCGGGACGTGTGTTGGGCTCTACGTCGGGACGTGTGTTGGGCTCTACGTCGGGAAGTGTGTTGGGCTCTACGTCGAGAATTAGCTTACTTTCAGCTCTACGTCGGGACGTGTGTTGGGCTCTACGTCGGGACGTGCGTTGGGCTCTACGTCGGGACGTGGGTTGGACTCTACGTCGGGACGTGCGTTGGGCTCTACGTCTGGGTTTAGCTTACTTTCAGCTCTACGTTGCGACGTGCGTTGGGCTCTACGTCGGGACGTGTGTTGGGCTCTACGTCGGGACGTGCGTTGGGCTCTACGTCGGGAATTAGCTTACTTTCACCTCTACGTCGGGACGTGCGTTGGACTCTACGTCGGGACGTGCGTTGGGCTCTATGTCGGGACGTGCGTTGGGCTCTACGTCGGAAATTAGCTTACTTACAACTCTACGTCGGGACGTGCGTTGGACTCCACGTCGGGACGTGCGTTGGGCTCCACGTCGGGAACTGCTTTGGGGGCTACGTCGGGACGTGCGTTGGGCTCTACGTCAGGGTTTAGCTTACTTTCAGCTCTACATCGGGATGTGCGTTGGGCTCTACTCCGGGACGTGTGTTGGGCTCTACATCTGGGTTTAGCTTACTTTCAGCTCTACGTCGGGACGTGTGCTGGGCTCTACGTCGGGACGTGTGCTGGGCTCTATATCGGGGTTTAGCTTACATTCAGCTCTACGTCGGGACATGTGTTGAGCTCTACGTCTGTAGTTAGCTAACTTTCAGCTCTACGTCGGGACGTGTGTTGGGCTCTACGTCGGGACGTGAGTTGGGCTGTACGTGGGGACGTGTGTTGGGCTCTACGTCTGTAGTTACATAACTTTCAGCTCTACGTCGGGACGTGTGTTGGGCTCTACGTCGGGCCGTGTGTTGGGCTCTACGTCGGGACGTGTGTTGGGCTCTACGTCGGGACGTGAGTTGGGCTGTTCGTGGGGACGTGTGTTGGGCTCTACGTCTGTAGTTACATAACTTTCAGCTCTACGTCGGGACATGTGTTGGGCTCTACGTCGGGCCGTGTGTTGGGCTCTACGTCGGGACGTGTGTTGGTCTCTACATCTGTAGTTAGCTAACTTTCAGCTCTACGTCGGGACGAGTGTTGGGCTCTCCGTCGGGACGTGTGTTGGGCTCTACGTCGGGACGTGTGTTGGGCTCAACGTCGAGAATTAGCTTACATTCAGCTCTCCGTCGGGACGTGTGTTGGGCTCTACGTCGGGACGTGTGTTGGGCTCAACGTCGAGAATTAGCTTACATTCAGCTCTCCGTCGGGACGTGTGTTGGGCTCTCCGTCGGGACGTGTGTTGGACTCTCCATCGGGACGTGTGTTGGGCTCCACGTCGGGACGTGTGTTGGGCTCTACGTCGGGATTTAGCTTACTTTCAGCTCTACGTCGGGACGTGTGTTGGGCTCTACGTCGGGATGTGTGTTGGGCTCTACGTCGGGACGTGTGTTGGGCTCTACGTCGGGACGTGTGTTGGGCTCTACATCTGGGTTTAGCTTACTTTCAGCTCTACGTCGGGACGTGTGCTGGGCTCTACGTCGGGACGTGTGCTGGGCTCTACATCGGGGTTTAGCTTACATTCAGCTCTACGACGGGACATGTGTTGAGCTCTACGTTGGGACGTGTGTTGGGCTCTAGGTCGGGACGTGTGTTGGCCTCTACGTCGGGACGTGTGTTGTGCTCTACGTCGGGACGTGTGTTGGGCTCTACGTCGGGGTTTAGCTAACATTCAGCTCTATATCGGGACGTGTGTTGGGCTCTACGTCGGGACGTCTGTTGGGTTCTACGTCGGGACGTGTGTTGGCCTCTACGTCAGGACGTGAGTTGGGCTGTACGTGGGGACGGGTGTTGGGCTCTACGTTGGGACGTGAGTTGGGCTGTACGTGGGGACGTGTGTTGGGCTCTACGTCTGTAGTTACATAACTTTCAGCTCTACGTCGGGACGTGTTTTGGGCTCTACGTCGGGACGTGTGTTGGGTTCTACGTCGGGACGTGTGTTGGCCTCTACGTCAGGACGTGAGTTGGGCTGTACGTGGGGACGTGTGTTGGGCTCTACGTTGGGACGTGAGTTGGGCTGTACGTGGGGACGTGTGTTGGGCTCTACGTCTGTAGTTAGCTAACTTTCACCTCTACGTCGGGACGTGTGTTGGGCTCTACGTCGGGCCGTGTGTTGGGCTCTACGTCTGGACGTGCGTTGGGATCTACGTCGGGCCGTGAGTTGGGCTGTACGTGGGGACGTGTGTTGGGCTCTACGTCTGTAGTTACATAACTTTCAGCTCTACGTCGGGACGTGTGTTGGGCTCTACGTCGGGACGTTTGTTGGGCTCTACGTCGAGAATTAGCTTACTTTCAGCTCTACGTCGGGACGTGTGTTGGGCTCTACGTCGGGACGTGTGCTGGGCTCTACGTCGGGACGTGCGTTGGGCTCTATGTCGGGACGTGCGTTGGGCTCTACGTCGGGATTTAGCTTTCTTTCAGCTCTACGTCGGGACGTGCGTTGGGCTCTACGTCGGGTATTAGCTTACTTTCAGCTCTACGTCGGGACGTGCGTTGGACTCTACGTCGGGACGTGCGTTGGGCTCCACGTCGGGACGTCTGTTGGGCTATACGTCGGGACGTGCGTTTGGCTCTATGTCGGGACGTGCGTTGGGCTCTACGTCGGGAATTAGCTTACTTTAAACTCTACGTCGGGACGTGCGTTGGGCTCCACGTCGGGACGTGCGTTGGGCTCTACGTCGGGACGTGCGTTGGGATCTACATGAGGACTTAGCTTACTTTCAGCTCTACGTCGGGACGTGCGTTGGTCTCCACGTCGGGACGTGCGTTGGGCTTCACGTCGGGACGTGCGTTGGGCTCCACGTCGGGACGTGCGTGGGGCTCCACGTCGGGACATGCTTTGGGCTCTACGTCGGGACGTGCGTTGGGCTCTATATCAGGGTTTAGCTTACTTCCAGCTCTACGTCGGGATGTGCGTTGGGCTCTACGTCGGGACGTGTGCTGGGCTCTAAGTCGGGACGTGTGCTGGGCTCTAAGTCGGGACGTGTGCTGGGCTCTACATCGGGGTTTAGCTTACATTCAGCTCTACGTCGGGACATGTGTTGAGCTCTACGTCGGGACGCGTGTTGGGCTCTAGGTCGGGACGTGTGTTGGGCTGTACGTGGGGACGGGTGTTGGACTCTACGTCTGTAGTTAGCTAACTTTCAGCTCTATGTCGGGACGTGTGTTGGGCTCTACGTCGGGACGTGTGTTGGGCTCTACGTCGGGACGTGTGTTGGGCTCTACATCAGGGTTTAGCTTACTTTCAGCTCTACGTCGGGACGTGTGTTGGGCTCTACGTCGGGACGTGTGTTGGGCTCTACGTCGGCAAGTCTGTTGGGCTCTACGTCGGGACGTGTGTTCGGCTCTACGTCTGCAGTTAGCTAACTTTTAGCTCGACGTCGGGACGTGTGCTGGGCTCTACGTCGGGACGTGAGTTGGGTTCTACATCTGTAGTTAGCTAACTTTCAGCTCTACGTCGGGACGTGGGTTGGGTTCTACATCTGTAGTTAGCTAACTTTCAGCTCTACGTCGGGACGTGTGTTGGGCTCTACGTCGGGACGTGTGTTGGGCTCTACGTCGGGACGTGTGTTGGGCTCAACGTCGAGAATTAGCTTACTTTCAGCTCTCTGTCGGGACGTGTGTTGGGCTCTCCGTCGGGACGTGTGTTGGGCTCTACGTCGGGATTTAGCTTACTTGCAGCTCTACGTCGGGACGTGTGTTGGGCTCTACGTCGGGACGTGTGTTGGGCTCTACATCAGGGTTTAGGTTACTTTCAGCTCTACGTCGGGACGTGTGTTGGGCTCTACGTCGGGACGTGAGTTGGGCTGTACGTGGGGACGTGTGTTGGGCTCTACGTCTGTAGTTACATAACTTTCAGCTCTACATCGGGACGTGTGTTGGGCTCTACGTCGGGACGTGTGTTGGGCTCTACGTCGGGACGTGTGTTGGGCTCTACGTCGAGAATTAGCTTACTTTCAGCTCTACGTCGGGACGTGTGTTGGGCTCTACGTCGGGACGTGCGTTCGGCTCTACGTCGGGACGTGCGTTTGGCTCTACGTCGGGACGTGCGTTCGGCTCTACGTCACGGTTTAGCTTACTTTCAGCTCTACGTTGGGACGTGCGTTGGGCTCTACGTCGGGACGTGTGTTGGGCTCTACGTCGGGACGTGCGTTGGGCTCTATGTCGGGACGTGCGTTGGGCTCTACATCGGGATTTAGCTTTCTTTCAGCTCTACGTCGGGACGTGCGTTGGGCTCTACGTCGGGAATTAGCTTACTTTCACCTCTACGTCGGGACGTGCGTTGGACTCTACGTCGGGACGTGCGTTGGGCTCTACGTCGGGACGTCTGTTGGGCTCTACGTCGGGACGTGCGTTGGGCTCTACGTCGGGACGTGCGTTGGGCTCCACGTCGGGACGTGCGTTGGGCTCTACGTCGGGAATTAGCTTACTTACAACTCTACGTCGGGACGTGCGTTGGGCTCCACGTCGGGACGGGTGTTGGACTCTACGTCTGTAGTTAGCTAACTTTCAGCTCTATGTCGGGACGTGTGTTGGGCTCTACGTCGGGACGTGTGTTGGGCTCTACGTCGGGACGTGTGTTGGGCTCTACATCAGGGTTTAGCTTACTTTCAGCTCTACGTCGGGACGTGTGTTGGGCTCTACGTCGGGACGTGTGTTGGGTTCTACGTCGGCAAGTCTGTTGGGCTCTACGTCGGGACGTGTGTTCGGCTCTACGTCTGCAGTTAGCTAACTTTTAGCTCGACGTCGGGACGTGTGCTGGGCTCTACGTCGGGACGTGAGTTGGGTTCTACATCTGTAGTTAGCTAACTTTCAGCTCTACGTCGGGACGTGGGTTGGGTTCTACATCTGTAGTTAGCTAACTTTCAGCTCTACGTCGGGACGTGTGTTGGGCTCTACGTCGGGACGTGTGTTGGGCTCTACGTCGGGACGTGTGTTGGGCTCAACGTCGAGAATTAGCTTACTTTCAGCTCTCTGTCGGGACGTGTGTTGGGCTCTCCGTCGGGACGTGTGTTGGGCTCTACGTCGGGATTTAGCTTACTTGCAGCTCTACGTCGGGACGTGTGTTGGGCTCTACGTCGGGACGTGTGTTGGGCTCTACATCAGGGTTTAGGTTACTTTCAGCTCTACGTCGGGACGTGTGTTGGGCTCTACGTCGGGACGTGAGTTGGGCTGTACGTGGGGACGTGTGTTGGGCTCTACGTCTGTAGTTACATAACTTTCAGCTCTACATCGGGACGTGTGTTGGGCTCTACGTCGGGACGTGTGTTGGGCTCTACGTCGGGACGTGTGTTGGGCTCTACGTCGAGAATTAGCTTACTTTCAGCTCTACGTCGGGACGTGTGTTGGGCTCTACGTCGGGACGTGCGTTCGGCTCTACGTCATGACGTGCGTTTGGCTCTACGTCGGGACGTGCGTTCGGCTCTACGTCACGGTTTAGCTTACTTTCAGCTCTACGTTGGGACGTGCGTTGGGCTCTACGTCGGGACGTGTGTTGGGCTCTACATCGGGACGTGCGTTGGGCTCTATGTCGGGACGTGCGTTGGGCTCTACATCGGGATTTAGCTTTCTTTCAGCTCTACGTCGGGACGTGCGTTGGGCTCTACGTCGGGAATTAGCTTACTTTCACCTCTACGTCGGGACGTGCGTTGGACTCTACGTCGGGACGTGCGTTGGGCTCTACGTCGGGACGTCTGTTGGGCTCTACGTCGGGACGTGCGTTGGGCTCTACGTCGGGACGTGCGTTGGGCTCCACGTCGGGACGTGCGTTGGGCTCTACGTCGGGAATTAGCTTACTTACAACTCTACGTCGGGACGTGCGTTGGGCTCCACGTCGGGACGTGCGTTGGGCTCTACGTCGGGACGTGCGTTGGGCTCTACATGAGGATTTAGCTTACTTTCAGCTCTACATCTGGACGTGCATTGGGCTCCACGTCGGGACGTGCGTTGGGCTTCACGTCGGGACGTGCGTTGGACTCCACGTCGGGACGTGCGTTGGGGTTTACGTCGGGACGTGCGTTGGGCTCTACGTCAGGGTTTAGCTTACTTTCAGCTCTACGTCGGGTTATGCGTTGGGCTCTACTCCGGGACTTGTGTTGGGCTCTACATCTGGGTTTAGCTTACTTTCAGCTCTACGTCGGGACGTGTGTTGGGCTCTAGGTCGGGACGTGTGTTGGGCTCTACTTCGGGATTTAGCTTACTTTCAGCTCTACGTCGGGACATGTGTTGGGCTCTGCGTCGGGATGTGTGTTGGGCTCTACGTCGGGACATGTGTTGAGCTCTACGTCGGGACGTGTGTTGGGCTCTAGGTTGGGACGTGTGTTGGGCTCTACGTCGGGACGTGTGTTGGACTCTACGTCTGTAGTTAGCTAACTTTCAGCTCTACGTCGGGACGTGTGTTGGGCTCTACGTCGGGAAGTGTGTTGGGCTCTACGTCGGGGTTTAGCTAACATTCAGCTCTATATCGGGACGTGTGTTGGGCTCTACGTCGGGACGTGTGTTGGGTTCTACGTCGGGACGTGTGTTGGGCTCTACGTCAGGACGTGAGTTGGGCTGTACGTGGGGACGTGTGTTGGGCTCTACGTCGGGACGTGAGTTGGGCTGTACGTGGGGACGTGTGTTGGGCTCTACGTCTGTAGTTACATAACTTTCAGCTCTACGTCGGGCCGTGTGTTGGGCTCTACGTCGGGCAGTGTGTTGGGCTCTACGTCGGGACGTGTGTTGGGCTCTACGTCGGGACGTGAGTTGGGCTGTACGTGGGGAAGTGTGTTGGGCTCTACGTCTGTAGTTACATAACTTTCAGCTCTACGTCGGGACATGTGTTGGGCTCTACGTCGGGCCGTGTGTTGGACTCCACGTCGGGACATGTGTTGGGCTCTACGTCTGTAGTTAGCTAAATTTCAGCTCTACGTCGGGACGTGTGTTGGGCTCTACGTCGGGCCGTGTGTTGGGCTCTACGTCGGGCCGTGTGTTGGGCTCTACGTCGGGACGTGTGTTGGGCTCTACGTCGGAACGTGAGTTGGGCTGTACGTGGGGACGTGTGTTGGGCTCTACGTCTGTAGTTACATAACTTTCAGCTCTACGTCGGGACATGTGTTGGGCTCTACGTCAGGCCGTGTGTTGGGCTCCACGTCGGGACATGTGTTGGGCTCTACGTCTGTAGTTAGCTAACTTTCAGCTCTACGTCGGGACGTGTGTTGGGCTCTACGTCGCGACGTGTTTTGGGCTCTACATCGGGACGTGTGTTGGGCTCTACGTCGGGACGTGTGTTGGGCTCTACATCTGGGTTTAGCTTACTTTCATCTCTACGTCGGGACGTGTGCTGGGCTCTATGTCGGGACGTGTGCTGGGCTCTACATCAGGGTTTAGCTTACATTCAGCTCTACGTCGGGACATGTGTTGAGCTCTACGTCGGGACGAATGTTGGGCTCTAGGTCGGGACGTGTGTTGGGATCTACGTCGGGACGTGTGTTGGACTCTACGTCTGTAGTTAGCTAACTTTCAGCTCTACGTCGGGACGTGTGTTGGGCTCTACGTCGGGACGTGTGTTGGGCTCTACGTCGGAGTTTAGCTAACATTCAGCTCTATATCGGGACGTGTTTTGTGCTCTACGTCGGGACGTGTGTTGGGTTCTAAGTCGGGACGTGTGTTGGGCTCTACGTCAGGACGTGAGTTGGGCTGTACTTCGGGACGTGTGTTGGGCTCTACGTCGGGACGTGTGTTGGGCTGTACGTCGGGACGTGTGTTGGGCTCTACATCAGGGTTTAGGTTACTTTCAGCTCTACGTCGGGACGTGTGTTGGGCTCTACGTCGGGACGTGTGTTGGGCTCTACGTCGGGACGTGTGTTGGGCTCTACGTCGAGAATTAGCTTACTTTCAGCTCTACGTCGGGACGTGTGTTGGGCTCTACGTCGGGACGTGCGTTGGGCTCTACGTCGGGACGTGGGTTGGGCTCTACGTCGGGACGTGCGTTGGGCTCTACGTCTGGGTTTAGCTTACTTTCAGCTCTACGTTGGGACGTGCGTTGGGCTCTACGTCGGGACGTGTGTTGGGCTCTACGTCGGGACGTGCGTTGGGCTCTATGTCGGGACGTGCGTTGGGCTCTACATCGGGATTTAGCTTTCTTTCAGCTCTACGTCGGGACGTGCGTTGGGCTCTACGTCGGGAATTAGCTTACTTTCACCTCTACGTCGGGACGTGCGTTGGACTCTACGTCGGGACGTGCGTTGGGCTCCACGTCGGGACGTCTGTTGGGCTCTACGTCGGGACGTGCGTTGGGCTCTATGTCGGGACGTGCGTTGGGCTCTACGTCGGGAATTAGCTTACTTACAACTCTACGTCGGGACGTGCATTGGGCTCCACGTCGGGACGTGCGTTGGGCTTCACGTCGGGACGTGCGTTGGACTCCACGTCGGGACGTGCGTTGGGCTCCACGTCGGGAACTGCTTTGGGGTCTACGTCGGGACGTGCGTTGGGCTCTACGTCAGGGTTTAGCTTACTTTCAGCTCTACGTCGGGATGTGCGTTGGGCTCTACTCCGGGACGTGTGTTGGGCTCTACATCTGGGTTTAGCTTACTTTCAGCTCTACGTCGGGACGTGTGCTGGGCTGTACGTGGGGACGTGTGTTGGGCTCTACGTCTGTAGTTACATAACTTTCAGCTCTACGTCGGGACATGTGTTGGGCTCTACGTCGGGCCGTGTGTTGGGCTCTACGTCGGGACGTGTTTTGGGCTCTACGTCTGTAGTTAGCTAACTTTCAGCTCTACGTCGGGACGTGTGTTGGGCTCTACATCAGGGTTTAGGTTACTTTCAGCTCTACGTCGGGACGTGTGTTGGGCTCTACGTCGGGACGTGAGTTGGGCTGTACGTGGGGACGTGTGTTGGGCTCTACGTCTGTAGTTACATAACTTTCAGCTCTACGTCGGGACGTGTGTTGGGCTCTACGTCGGGACTTGTGTTGGGCTCTACGTCGGGACGTGTGTTGGGCTCTACGTCGGGACGTGTGTTGGGCTCTACGTCGGGACGTGTGTTGGGCTCTACGTCTGTAGTTAGCTAACTTTGAGCTCTACGTCGGGACGTGTGTTGGGCTCTACGTCTGTAGTTACATAACTTTCAGCTCTACGTCGGGACGTGTGTTGGGCTCTACGTCGCGACGTGTTTTGGGCTCTACATCGGGACGTGTGTTGGGCTCTACGTCGGGACGTGTGTTGGGCTCTACATCTGGGTTTAGCTTACTTTCAGCTCTACGTCGGGACGTGTGCTGGGCTCTATGTCGGGACGTGTGCTGGGCTCTACATCAGGGTTTAGCTTACATTCAGCTCTACGTCGGGACATGTGTTGAGCTCTACGTCGGGACGAATGTTGGGCTCTAGGTCGGGACGTGTGTTGGGATCTACGTCGGGACGTGTGTTGGACTCTACGTCTGTAGTTAGCTAACTTTCAGCTCTACGTCGGGACGTGTGTTGGGCTCTACGTCGGGACGTGTGTTGGGCTCTACGTCGGGCCGTGTGTTGGGCTCTACGTCGGGCCGTGTGTTGGGCTCTACGTCGGGACGTGTGTTGGGCTCTACGTCGGAACGTGAGTTGGGCTGTACGTGGGGACGTGTGTTGGGCTCTACGTCTGTAGTTACATAACTTTCAGCTCTACGTCGGGACATGTGTTGGGCTCTACGTCAGGCCGTGTGTTGGGCTCCACGTCCGGACATGTGTTGGGCTCTACGTCTGTAGTTAGCTAACTTTCAGCTCTACGTCGGGACGTGTGTTGGGCTCTACGTCGCGACGTGTTTTGGGCTCTACATCGGGACGTTTGTTGGGCTCTACGTCGGGACGTGTGTTGGGCTCTACATCTGGGTTTAGCTTACTTTCATCTCTACGTCGGGACGTGTGCTGGGCTCTATGTCGGGACGTGTGCTGGGCTCTACATCAGGGTTTAGCTTACATTCAGCTCTACGTCGGGACATGTGTTGAGCTCTACGTCGGGACGAATGTTGGGCTCTAGGTCGGGACGTGTGTTGGGATCTACGTCGGGACGTGTGTTGGACTCTACGTCTGTAGTTAGCTAACTTTCAGCTCTACGTCGGGACGTGTGTTGGGCTCTACGTCGGGACGTGTGTTGGGCTCTACGTCGGAGTTTAGCTAACATTCAGCTCTATATCGGGACGTGTTTTGGGCTCTACGTCGGGACGTGTGTTGGGTTCTAAGTCGGGACGTGTGTTGGGCTCTACGTCAGGACGTGAGTTGGGCTGTACTTCGGGACGTGTGTTGGGCTCTACGTCGGGACGTGTGTTGGGCTGTACGTCGGGACGTGTGTTGGGCTCTACATCAGGGTTTAGGTTACTTTCAGCTCTACGTCGGGACGTGTGTTGGGCTCTACGTCGGGACGTGTGTTGGGCTCTACGTCGGGACGTGTGTTGGGCTCTACGTCGAGAATTAGCTTACTTTCAGCTCTACGTCGGGACGTGTGTTGGGCTCTACGTCGGGACGTGCGTTGGGCTCTACGTCGGGACGTGGGTTGGGCTCTACGTCGGGACGTGCGTTGGGCTCTACGTCTGGGTTTAGCTTACTTTCAGCTCTACGTTGGGACGTGCGTTGGGCTCTACGTCGGGACGTGTGTTGGGCTCTACGTCGGGACGTGCGTTGGGCTCTATGTCGGGACGTGCGTTGGGCTCTACATCGGGATTTAGCTTTCTTTCAGCTCTACGTCGGGACGTGCGTTGGGCTCTACGTCGGGAATTAGCTTACTTTCACCTCTACGTCGGGACGTGCGTTGGACTCTACGTCGGGACGTGCGTTGGGCTCCACGTCGGGACGTCTGTTGGGCTCTACGTCGGGACGTGCGTTGGGCTCTATGTCGGGACGTGCGTTGGGCTCTACGTCGGGAATTAGCTTACTTACAACTCTACGTCGGGACGTGCATTGGGCTCCACGTCGGGACGTGCGTTGGGCTTCACGTCGGGACGTGCGTTGGACTCCACGTCGGGACGTGCGTTGGGCTCCACGTCGGGAACTGCTTTGGGGTCTACGTCGGGACGTGCGTTGGGCTCTACGTCAGGGTTTAGCTTACTTTCAGCTCTACGTCGGGATGTGCGTTGGGCTCTACTCCGGGACGTGTGTTGGGCTCTACATCTGGGTTTAGCTTACTTTCAGCTCTACGTCGGGACGTGTGCTGGGCTGTACGTGGGGACGTGTGTTGGGCTCTACGTCTGTAGTTACATAACTTTCAGCTCTACGTCGGGACATGTGTTGGGCTCTACGTCGGGCCGTGTGTTGGGCTCTACGTCGGGACGTGTTTTGGGCTCTACGTCTGTAGTTAGCTAACTTTCAGCTCTACGTCGGGACGTGTGTTGGGCTCTACATCAGGGTTTAGGTTACTTTCAGCTCTACGTCGGGACGTGTGTTGGGCTCTACGTCGGGACGTGAGTTGGGCTGTACGTGGGGACGTGTGTTGGGCTCTACGTCTGTAGTTACATAACTTTCAGCTCTACGTCGGGACGTGTGTTGGGCTCTACGTCGGGACTTGTGTTGGGCTCTACGTCGGGACGTGTGTTGGGCTCTACGTCGGGACGTGTGTTGGGCTCTACGTCGGGACGTGTGTTGGGCTCTACGTCTGTAGTTAGCTAACTTTGAGCTCTACGTCGGGACGTGTGTTGGGCTCTACGTCTGTAGTTACATAACTTTCAGCTCTACGTCGGGACGTGTGCTGGGCTCTACATCAGGGTTTAGCTTACATTCAGCTCTACGTCGGGACATGTGTTGAGCTCTACGTCGGGACGTATGTTGGGCTCTAGGTCGGGACGTGTGTTGGGATCTACGTCGGGACGTGTGTTGGACTCTACGTCTATAGTTAGCTAACTTTCAGCTCTACGTCGGGACGTGTGTTGGGCTCTACGTCGGGACGTGTGTTGGGCTCTACGTCGGGGTTTAGCTAACATTCAGCTCTATATCGGGACGTGTTTTGGGCTCTACGTCGGGACGTGTGTTGGGTTCTACGTCGGGACGTGTGTTGGGCTCTACGTCAGGACGTGAGTTGGGCTGTACATGGGGACGTGCGTTGGGCTCTACGTCGGGAATTAGCTTACTTACAACTCTACGTCGGGACGTGCGTTGGGCTCCACGTCGGGACGTGCGTTGGGCCCTTCGTCGGGACGTGCGTTGGGCTCTACATGAGGATTTAGCTTACTTTCAGCTCTACGTCTGGACGTGCATTGGGCTCCACGTCGGGACGTGCGTTGGGCTTCACGTCGGGACGTGCGTTGGACTCCACGTCGGGACGTGCGTTGGGCTCCACTTCGGGAACTGCTTTGGGGGCTACGTCGGGACGTGCGTTGGGCTCTACGTCAGGGTTTAGCTTACTTTCAGCTCTACGTCGGGATGTGCGTTGGGCTCTACTCCGGGACGTGTGTTGGGCTCTACATCTGGGTTTAGCTTACTTTCAGCTCTACGTCGGGACGTGTGCTGGGCTCTACGTCGGGACGTGTGCTGGGCTGTATATCGGGGTTTAGCTTACATTCAGCTCTACGTCGGGACATGTGTTGACCTCTACGTCTGTAGTTAGCTAACTTTCAGCTCTACGTCGGGACGTGTGTTGGGCTCTACGTCGGGACGTGAGTTGGGCTGTACGTGGGGACGTGTGTTGGGCTCTACGTCTGTAGTTACATAACTTTCAGCTCTACGTCGGGACGTGTGTTGGGCTCTACGTCGGGCCGTGTGTTGGGCTCTACTTCGGGACGTGTGTTGGGCTCTACGTCGGGACGTGAGTTGGGCTGTTCGTGGGGACGTGTGTTGGGCTCTACGTCTGTAGTTACATAACTTTCAGCTCTACGTCGGGACATGTGTTGGGCTCTACGTCGGGACGTGTGTTGGGCTCTACGTCGGGACGTGTGTTGGGCTCTACATCTGTAGTTAGCTAACTTTCAGCTCTACGTCGGGACGTGTGTTGGGCTCTCCGTCGGGACGTGTGTTGGGCTCTACGTCGGGACGTGTGTTGGGCTCTACGTCGGGATTTAGCTTACTTTCAGCTCTACGTCGGGACGTGTGTTGGGCTCTACGTCGGGACGTGTGTTGGGCTCAACGTCGAGAATTAGCTTACATTCAGCTCTCCGTCGGAACGTGTGTTGGGCTCTCCGTCGGGACGTGTGTTGGACTCTCCATCGGGACGTGTGTTGGGCTCCACGTCGGGACGTGTGTTGGGCTCTACGTCGGGATTTAGCTTACTTTCAGCTCTACGTCGGGACGTGTGTTGGGCTCTACGTCGGGATGTGTGTTGGGCTCTACGTCGGGACGTGTGTTGGGCTCTACGTCGGGACGTGTGTTGGGCTCTACGTCAGGGTTTAGCTTACTTCCAGGTCTACGTCGGGACGTGTGCTGGGCTCTAAGTCGGGACGTGTGCTGGGCTCTAAGTCGGGACGTGTGCTGGGCTCTACATCGGGGTTTAGCTTACATTCAGCTCTACGTCGGGACATGAGTTGAGCTCTACGTCGGGACGTGTGTTGGGCTGTACGTGGGGACGGGTGTTGGACTCTACGTCTGTAGTTAGCTAACTTTCAGCTATATGTCGGGACGTGTGTTGGGCTCTACGTCGGGACGTGTGTTGGGCTCTACGTCGGGACGTGTGTTGGGCTCTACATCAGGGTTTAGCTTACTTTCAGCTCTACGTCGGGACGTGTGTTGGGCTCTACGTCGGGACGTGTGTTGGGCTCTACGTCGGCAAGTCTGTTGGGCTCTACGTCGGGACGTGTGTTCGGCTCTACGTCTGCAGTTAGCTAACTTTTAGCTCGACGTCGGGACGTGTGCTGGGCTCTACGTCGGGACGTGAGTTGGGTTCTACATCTGTAGTTAGCTAACTTTCAGCTCTACGTCGGGACGTGGGTTGGGTTCTACATCTGTAGTTAGCTAATTTTCAGCTCTACGTCGGGACGTGTGGTGGGCTCTAGGTCGGGACGTGTGTTGGGCTCTACGTCGGGACGTGCGTTCGGCTCTACGTCGGGACGTGCGTTTGGCTCTACGTCGGGACGTGCGTTCGGCTCTACGTCAGGGTTTAGCTTACTTTCAGCTCTACGTTGGGACGTGCGTTGGGCTCTACGTCGGGACGTGTGTTGGGCTCTACGTCGGGACGTGCGTTGGGCTCTATGTCGGGACGTGCGTTGGGCTCTACATCGGGATTTAGCTTTCTTTCAGCTCTACGTCGGGACGTGCGTTGGGCTCTACGTCGGGAATTAGCTTACTTTCACCTCTACGTCGGGACGTGCGTTGGACTCTACGTCGGGACGTGCGTTGGGCTCTACGTCGGGACGTCTGTTGGGCTCTACGTCGGGACGTGCGTTGGGCTCTACGTCGGGACGTGCGTTGGGCTCCACGTCGGGACGTGCGTTGGGCTCTACGTCGGGAATTAGCTTACTTACAACTCTACGTCAAGACGTGCGTTGGACTCCACGTCGGGACATGTGTTGGGCTCTACGTCGGGATGTGTGTTGGGCTCTACGTCGGGATGTGTGTTGGGCTCTACGTCGGGACGTGTGTTGGGCTCTACATCTGGGTTTAGCTTACTTTCAGCTCTACGTCGGGACGTGTGCTGGGCTCTACGTCGGGACGTGTGCTGGGCTCTACATCGGGGTTTAGCTTACATTCAGATCTACGTCGGGACATGTGTTGAGCTCTACGTCGGGACGTGTGTTGGGCTCTAGGTTGGGACGTGTGTTGGGCTCTACGTCGGGAAGTGTGTTGGGCTCTACGTCGGGGTTTAGCTAACATTCAGCTCTATATCGGGACGTGTGTTGGGCTCTACGTCGGGACGTGTGTTGGGTTCTACGTCGGGACGTGTGTTGGGCTCTACGTCAGGACGTGAGTTGGGCTGTACGTGGGGACGTGTGTTGGGCTCTACGTCGGGACGTGAGTTGGGCTGTACGTGGGGACGTGTGTTGGGCTCTACGTCTGTAGTTACATAACTTTCAGCTCTACGTCGGGCCGTGTGTTGGGCTCTACGTCGGGCCGTGTGTTGCGCTCTACGTCGGGACGTGTGTCGGGCTCTACGTCGGGACGTGAGTTGGGCTGTACGTGGGGAAGTGTGTTGGGCTCTACGTCTGTAGTTACATAATTTTCAGCTCTACGTCGGGACATGTGTTGGGCTCTACGTCGGGCCGTGTGTTGGGCTCCACGTCGGGACATGTGTTGGGCTCTACGTCTGTAGTTAGCTAACTTTCAGCTCTACCTCGGGACGTGTGTTGGGCTCTACATCAGAGTTTAGGTTACTTTCAGCTCTACGTCGGGACGTGTGTTGGGCTCTACGTTGGGACGTGAGTTGGGCTGTACGTGGGGACGTGTGTTGGGCTCTATGTCTGTAGTTACATAACTTTCAGCTCTACGTCGGGACGTGTGTTGGGTTCTACGTCGGGCCGTGTGTTGGGCTCTACGTCGGGACGTGTGTTGGGCTCTACGTCTGTAGTTAGCTAACTTTCAGCTCTACGTCGGGACGTGTGTTGGGCTCTACGTCGGGACGTGTGTTGGGCTCTACATCGGGACGTGTGTTGGGCTCTACGTCGGGACGTGTGTTGGGCTCTACATCTGGGTTTAGCTTACTTTCATCTCTACGTCGGGACGTGTGCTGGGCTCTACATCAGGGTTTAGCTTACATTCAGCTCTACGTCGGGACATGTGTTGAGCTCTACGTCGGGACGTATGTTGGGCTCTAGGTCGGGACGTGTGTTGGGATCTACGTCGGGACGTGTGTTGGACTCTACGTCTGTAGTTAGCTAACTTTCAGCTCTACGTCGGGACGTGTGTTGGGCTCTACGTCGGGACGTGTGTTGGGCTCTACGTCGGAGTTTAGCTAACATTCAGCTCTATATCGGGACGTGTTTTGGGCTCTACGTCGGGACGTGTGTTGGGTTCTACGTCGGGACGTGTGTTGGGCTCTACGTCAGGACGTGAGTTGGGCTGTACGTCGGGACGTGTGTTGGGCTCTACGTCGGGACGTGTGTTGGGCTGTACGTCGGGACGTGTGTTGGGCTCTACATCAGGGTTTAGGTTACTTTCAGCTCTACGTCGGGACGTGTTTTGGGCTCTACGTCGGGACGTGTGTTGGGCTCTACGTCGGGACCTGTCTTGGGCTCTACGTCGGGACGTGTGTTGGGCTCTACGTCGAGAATTATCTTACTTTCAGCTCTACGTCGGGACGTGTGTTGGGCTCTACGTCGGGACGTGCGTTGGGCTCTACGTCGGGACGTGGGTTGGGCTCTACGTCGGGACGTGCGTTGGGCTCTACGTCTGGGTTTAGCTTACTTTCAGCTCTACGTTGGGACGTGCGTTGGGCTCTACGTCGGGACGTGTGTTGGGCTCTACGTCGGGACGTGCGTTGGGCTCTATGTCGGGACGTGCGTTGGGCTCTACATCAGGATTTAGCTTTCTTTCAGCTCTACGTCGGGACGTGCGTTGGGCTCTACGTCGGGAATTAGCTTACTTTCACCTCTACGTCGGGACGTGCGTTGGACTCTACGTCGGGACGTGCGTTGGGCTCCACGTCGGGACGTCTGTTGGGCTCTACGTCGGGACGTGCGTTGGGCTCTATGTCGGGACGTGCGTTGGGCTCTACGTCGGGAATTAGCTTACTTATAACTCTACGTCGGGACGTGCATTGGGCTCCACGTCGGGACGTGCGTTGGGCTTCACGTCGGGACGTGCGTTGGACTCCACGTCGGGACGTGCGTTGGGCTCCACGTCGGGAACTGCTTTGGCGTCTACGTCGGGACGTGCGTTGGGCTCTACGTCAGGGTTTAGCTTACTTTCAGCTCTACGTCGGGATGTGCGTTGGGCTCTACTCCGGGACGTGTGTTGGGCTCTACATCTGGGTTTAGCTTACTTTCAGCTCTACGTCGGGACGTGTGCTGGGCTGTACGTGGGGACGTGTGTTGGGCTCTACGTCTGTAGTTACATAAATTTCAGCTCTACGTCGGGACATGTGTTGGGCTCTACGTCGGGCCGTGTGTTGGGCTCTACGTCGGGACGTGTGTTGGGCTCTACGTCTGTAGTTAGCTAACTTTCAGCTCTACGTCGGGACGTGTGTTGGGCTCTACATCAGGGTTTAGGTTACTTTCAGCTCTACGTCGGGACGTGTGTTGGGCTCTACGTCGGGACGTGAGTTGGGCTGTACGTGGGGACGTGTGTTGGGCTCTACGTCTGTAGTTACATAACTTTCAGCTCTACGTCGGGACGTGTGTTGGGCTCTACGTCGGGACGTGTGTTGGGCTCTACGTCGGGACGTGTGTTGGGCTCTACGTTTGTAGTTAGCTAACTTTCAGCTTTACGTCGGGACGTGTGTTGGGCTCTACGTCGGGACGTGTGTTGGGCTCTACGTCGGGACGTGTTTTGGGCTCTACATCTGGGTTTAGCTTACTTTCAGCTCTATGTCGGGACGTGTGCTGGGCTCTACGTCGGGACGTGTGCTGGGCTCTACATCAGGGTTTAGCTTACATTCAGCTCTACGTCGGGACATGTGTTGAGCTCTACGTCGGGACGTATGTTGGGCTCTAGGTCGGGACGTGTGTTGGGATCTACGTCGGGACGTGTGTTGGACTCTACGTCTATAGTTAGCTAACTTTCAGCTCTACGTCGGGACGTGTGTTGGGCTCTACGTCGGGACGTGTGTTGGGCTCTACGTCTGTAGTTAGCTAACTTTCAGCTCTACGTCGGGACGTGTGTTGGGCTCTACGTCGGGACGTGTGTTGGGCTCTACATCGGGACGTGTGTTGGGCTCTACGTCGGGACGTGTGTTGGGCTCTACATCTGGGTTTAGCTTACTTTCATCTCTACGTCGGGACGTGTGCTGGGCTCTACATCAGGGTTTAGCTTACATTCAGCTCTACGTCGGGACATGTGTTGAGCTCTACGTCGGGACGTATGTTGGGCTCTAGGTCGGGACGTGTGTTGGGATCTACGTCGGGACGTGTGTTGGACTCTACGTCTGTAGTTAGCTAACTTTCAGCTCTACGTCGGGACGTGTGTTGGGCTCTACGTCGGGACGTGTGTTGGGCTCTACGTCGGAGTTTAGCTAACATTCAGCTCTATATCGGGACGTGTTTTGGGCTCTACGTCGGGACGTGTGTTGGGTTCTACGTCGGGACGTGTGTTGGGCTCTACGTCAGGACGTGAGTTGGGCTGTACGTCGGGACGTGTGTTGGGCTCTACGTCGGGACGTGTGTTGGGCTGTACGTCGGGACGTGTGTTGGGCTCTACATCAGGGTTTAGGTTACTTTCAGCTCTACGTCGGGACGTGTTTTGGGCTCTACGTCGGGACGTGTGTTGGGCTCTACGTCGGGACCTGTCTTGGGCTCTACGTCGGGACGTGTGTTGGGCTCTACGTCGAGAATTATCTTACTTTCAGCTCTACGTCGGGACGTGTGTTGGGCTCTACGTCGGGACGTGCGTTGGGCTCTACGTCGGGACGTGGGTTGGGCTCTACGTCGGGACGTGCGTTGGGCTCTACGTCTGGGTTTAGCTTACTTTCAGCTCTACGTTGGGACGTGCGTTGGGCTCTACGTCGGGACGTGTGTTGGGCTCTACGTCGGGACGTGCGTTGGGCTCTATGTCGGGACGTGCGTTGGGCTCTACATCGGGATTTAGCTTTCTTTCAGCTCTACGTCGGGACGTGCGTTGGGCTCTACGTCGGGAATTAGCTTACTTTCACCTCTACGTCGGGACGTGCGTTGGACTCTACGTCGGGACGTGCGTTGGGCTCCACGTCGGGACGTCTGTTGGGCTCTACGTCGGGACGTGCGTTGGGCTCTATGTCGGGACGTGCGTTGGGCTCTACGTCGGGAATTAGCTTACTTATAACTCTACGTCGGGACGTGCATTGGGCTCCACGTCGGGACGTGCGTTGGGCTTCACGTCGGGACGTGCGTTGGACTCCACGTCGGGACGTGCGTTGGGCTCCACGTCGGGAACTGCTTTGGCGTCTACGTCGGGACGTGCGTTGGGCTCTACGTCAGGGTTTAGCTTACTTTCAGCTCTACGTCGGGATGTGCGTTGGGCTCTACTCCGGGACGTGTGTTGGGCTCTACATCTGGGTTTAGCTTACTTTCAGCTCTACGTCGGGACGTGTGCTGGGCTGTACGTGGGGACGTGTGTTGGGCTCTACGTCTGTAGTTACATAAATTTCAGCTCTACGTCGGGACATGTGTTGGGCTCTACGTCGGGCCGTGTGTTGGGCTCTACGTCGGGACGTGTGTTGGGCTCTACGTCTGTAGTTAGCTAACTTTCAGCTCTACGTCGGGACGTGTGTTGGGCTCTACATCAGGGTTTAGGTTACTTTCAGCTCTACGTCGGGACGTGTGTTGGGCTCTACGTCGGGACGTGAGTTGGGCTGTACGTGGGGACGTGTGTTGGGCTCTACGTCTGTAGTTACATAACTTTCAGCTCTACGTCGGGACGTGTGTTGGGCTCTACGTCGGGACGTGTGTTGGGCTCTACGTCGGGACGTGTGTTGGGCTCTACGTTTGTAGTTAGCTAACTTTCAGCTTTACGTCGGGACGTGTGTTGGGCTCTACGTCGGGACGTGTGTTGGGCTCTACGTCGGGACGTGTTTTGGGCTCTACATCTGGGTTTAGCTTACTTTCAGCTCTATGTCGGGACGTGTGCTGGGCTCTACGTCGGGACGTGTGCTGGGCTCTACATCAGGGTTTAGCTTACATTCAGCTCTACGTCGGGACATGTGTTGAGCTCTACGTCGGGACGTATGTTGGGCTCTAGGTCGGGACGTGTGTTGGGATCTACGTCGGGACGTGTGTTGGACTCTACGTCTATAGTTAGCTAACTTTCAGCTCTACGTCGGGACGTGTGTTGGGCTCTACGTCGGGACGTGTGTTGGGCTCTACGTCGGGGTTTAGCTAACATTCAGCTCTATATCGGGACGTGTTTTGGGCTCTACGTCGGGACGTGTGTTGGGTTCTACGTTGGGACGTGTGTTGGGATCTACGTCAGGACGTGAGTTGGGCTGTACATGGGGACGTGCGTTGGGCTCTACGTCGGGAATTAGCTTACTTACAACTCTACGTCGGGACGTGCGTTGGGCTCCACGTCGGGACGTGCGTTGGGCTCTTCGTCGGGACATGCGTTGGGCTCTACATGAGGATTTAGCTTACTTTCAGCTCTACGTCTGGACGTGCATTGGGCTCCACGTCGGGACGTGCGTTGGGCTTCACGTCGGGACGTGCTTTGGACTCCACGTCGGGACGTGCGTTGGGCTCCACGTCGGGAACTGCTTTGGGGGCTACGTCGGGACGTGCGTTGGGCTCTACGTCGAGAATTAGCTTACTTTCAGCTCTACGTCGGGATGTGCGTTGGGCTCTACTCCGGGACGTGTGTTGGGCTCTACATCTGGGTTTAGCTTACTTTCAGTTCTACGTCGGGACGTGTGCTGGGCTCTACGTCGGGACGTGTGCTGGGCTCTACGTCGGGACGTGTGCTGGGCTGTATATCGGGGTTTAGCTTACATTCAGCTCTACGTCGGGACATGTGTTGAGCTCTACGTCTGTAGTTAGCTAACTTTAAGCTCTACGTGGGGACGTGTGTTGGGCTCTACGTCGGGACGTGTGTTGGGCTCTACGTCGGGACGTGTGTTGGGCTCTATGTCAGGATTTAGCTTACTTTCAGCTATACGTCGGGACGTGTGTTGGGCTATACGTCGGGACGTGTGCTGGGATCTACATCGGGGTTTAGCTTACATTCAGCTCTACGTCGGGACATGTGTTGAGCTCTACGTCGGGACGTGTGTTGGGCTCTAGGTCGGGACGTGTGTTGGGATCTACGTCGGGACGTGTGTTGGACTCTACGTCTGTAGTTAGCTAACTTTCAGCTCTACGTCGGGACGTGTGTTGGGATCTACGTCGGGGTTTAGCTAACATTCAGCTCTATATCGGGACGTGTGTTGGGCTCTACGTCGGGACGTGTGTTGGGTTCTACGTCGGGACGTGTGTTGGGCTCTAAGTCAGGACGTGAGTTGGGCTGTACGTGGGGACGTGTGTTGGGCTCTACGTCGGGACGTGAGTTGGGCTGTACGTGGGAACGTGTGTTGGGCTCTACGTCTGTAGTTACATAACTTTCAGCTCTACGTCTGGACGTGTGTTGGGCTCTACGTCGGGCCGTGTGTTGGGCTCTACGTCGGGACGTGTGTTGGGCTCTACGTCAGGACGTGAGTTGGGCTGTACGTGGGGACGTGTGTTGGGCTCTACGTCTGTAGTTACATAACTTTCAGCTCTACGTCGGGACATGTGTTGGGCTCTACGTCGGGCCGTGTGTTGGGCTCTACGTCGGGACGTGTGTTGGTCTCTACATCTGTAGTTAGCTAACTTTCAGCTCTACGTCGGGACGTGTGTTGGGCTCTACGTCGGGTCGTGTGTTGGGCTCTACGTCGTGATTTAGCTTACTTTCAGCTCTACGTCGGGACGTGTGTTGGGCTCTACGTCGGGACGTGTGTTGGGCTCAACGTCGAGAATTAGCTTACATTCAGCTCTCCGTCGGGACGTGTGTTGGGCTCTCCGTCGGGACGTGTGTTGGACTCTCCATCGGGACGTGTGTTGGGCTCCACGTCGGGACGTGTGTTGGGCTCTACGTCGGGATTTAGCTTACTTTCAGCTCTACGTCGGGACGTGTGTTGGGCTCCACGTCGGGACGTGTGTTGGGCTCTACGTCGGGATTTAGCTTACTTTCAGCTCTACGTCGGGACGTGTGTTGGGCTCTACGTCGGGATGTGTGTTGGGCTCTACGTCGGGACGTGTGTTGGGCTCTACGTCGGGACGTGTGTTGGGCTCTACGTCGGAACGTGTGTTGGGCTCTAGGTCGGGACGTGTGTTGGGCTCTACGTCAGGACGTGTGTTGTGCTCTACGTCGGGACGTGTGTTGGGCTCTACGTCGGGGTTTAGCTAACATCCAGCTCTATATCGGGACGTGTGTTGGGCTCTACGTCGGGACGTGTGTTGGGTTCTACGTCGGGACGTGTGTTGGCCTCTACGTCAGGACGTGAGTTGGGCTGTACGTGGGGACGTGTGTTGGGCTCTACGTTGGGACGTGAGTTGGGCTGTACGTGGGGACGTGTGTTGGGCTCTACGTCTGTAGTTACATAACTTTCAGCTCTACGTCGGGACGTGTGTTGGGATCTACGTCGGGACGTGTGTTGGACTCTACGTCTGTAGTTAGCTAACTTTCAGCTCTACGTCGGGACGTGTGTTGGGCTCTACGTCGGGACGTGTGTTGGGCTCTACGTCGGAGTTTAGCTAACATTCAGCTCTATATCGGGACGTGTTTTGGGCTCTACGTCGGGACGTGTGTTGGGTTCTACGTCGGGACGTGTGTTGGGCTCTACGTCAGGACGTGAGTTGGGCTGTACGTCGGGACGTGTGTTGGGCTCTACGTCGGGACGTGTGTTGGGCTGTACGTCGGGACGTGTGTTGGGCTCTACATCAGGGTTTAGGTTACTTTCAGCTCTACGCCGGGACGTGTTTTGGGCTCTACGTCGGGACGTGTGTTGGGCTCTACGTCGGGACGTGTCTTGGGCTCTACGTCGGGACGTGTGTTGGGCTCTACGTCGAGAATTATCTTACTTTCAGCTCTACGTCGGGACGTGTGTTGGGCTCTACGTCGGGACGTGCGTTGGGCTCTACGTCGGGACGTGGGTTGGGCTCTACGTCGGGACGTGCGTTGGGCTCTACGTCTGGGTTTAGCTTACTTTCAGCTCTACGTTGGGACGTGCGTTGGGCTCTACGTCGGGACGTGTGTTGGGCTCTACGTCGGGACGTGCATTGGGCTCTATGTCGGGACGTGCGTTGGGCTCTACATCGGGATTTAGCTTTCTTTCAGCTCTACGTCGGGACGTGCGTTGGGCTCTACGTCGGGAATTAGCTTACTTTCACCTCTACGTCGGGACGTGCGTTGGACTCTACGTCGGGACGTGCGTTGGGCTCCACGTCGGGACGTCTGTTGGGCTCTACGTCGGGACGTGCGTTGGGCTCTATGTCGGGACGTGCGTTGGGCTCTACGTCGGGAATTAGCTTACTTATAACTCTACGTCAGGACGTGCATTGGGCTCCACGTCGGGACGTGCGTTGGGCTTCACGTCGGGACGTGCGTTGGACTCCACGTCGGGACGTGCGTTGGGCTCCACGTCGGGAACTGCTTTGGCGTCTACGTCGGGACGTGCGTTGGGCTCTACGTCAGGGTTTAGCTTACTTTCAGCTCTACGTCGGGATGTGCGTTGGGCTCTACTCCGGGACGTGTGTTGGGCTCTACATCTGGGTTTAGCTTACTTTCAGCTCTACGTCGGGACGTGTGCTGGGCTGTACGTGGGGACGTGTGTTGGGCTCTACGTCTGTAGTTACATAAATTTCAGCTCTACGTCGGGACATGTGTTGGGCTCTACGTCGGGCCGTGTGTTGGGCTCTACGTCGGGACGTGTGTTGGGCTCTACGTCTGTAGTTAGCTAACTTTCAGCTCTACGTCGGGACGTGTGTTGGGCTCTACATCATGTTTAGGTTACTTTCAGCTCTACGTCGGGACGTGTGTTGGGCTCTACGTCGGGACGTGAGTTGGGCTGTACGTGGGGACGTGTGTTGGGCTCTACGTCTGTAGTTACATAACTTTCAGCTCTACGTCGGGACGTGTGTTGGGCTCTACGTCGGGACGTGTGTTGGGCTCTACGTCGGGACGTGTGTTGGGCTCTACGTTTGTAGTTAGCTAACTTTCAGCTTTACGTCGGGACGTGTGTTGGGCTCTACGTCGGGACGTGTGTTGGGCTCTACGTCGGGACGTGTTTTGGGCTCTACATCTGGGTTTAGCTTACTTTCAGCTCTATGTCGGGACGTGTGCTGGGCTCTACGTCGGGACGTGTGCTGGGCTCTACATCAGGGTTTAGCTTACATTCAGCTCTACGTCGGGACATGTGTTGAGCTCCACGTCGGGACGTATGTTGGGCTCTAGGTCGGGACGTGTGTTGGGATCTACGTCGGGACGTGTGTTGGACTCTACGTCTATAGTTAGCTAACTTTCAGCTCTACGTCGGGACGTGTGTTGGGCTCTACGTCGGGACGTGTGTTGGGCTCTACGTCGGGGTTTAGCTAACATTCAGCTCTATATCGGGACGTGTTTTGGGCTCTACGTCGGGACGTGTGTTGGGTTCTACGTTGGGACGTGTGTTGGGATCTACGTCAGGACGTGAGTTGGGCTGTACATGGGGACGTGCGTTGGGCTCTACGTCGGGAATTAGCTTACTTACAACTCTACGTCGGGACGTGCGTTGGGCTCCACGTCGGGACGTGCGTTGGGCTCTACGTCAGGGTTTAGCTTACTTTCAGCTCTACGTCGGGATGTGCGTTGGGCTCTACTCCGGGACGTGTGTTGGGCTCTACATCTGGGTTTAGCTTACTTTCAGCTCTACGTCGGGACGTGTGCTGGGCTGTACGTGGGGACGTGTGTTGGGCTCTACGTCTGTAGTTACATAAATTTCAGCTCTACGTCGGGACATGTGTTGGGCTCTACGTCGGGCCGTGTGTTGGGCTCTACGTCGGGACGTGTGTTGGGCTCTACGTCTGTAGTTAGCTAACTTTCAGCTCTACGTCGGGACGTGTGTTGGGCTCTACATCATGTTTAGGTTACTTTCAGCTCTACGTCGGGACGTGTGTTGGGCTCTACGTCGGGACGTGAGTTGGGCTGTACGTGGGGACGTGTGTTGGGCTCTACGTCTGTAGTTACATAACTTTCAGCTCTACGTCGGGACGTGTGTTGGGCTCTACGTCGGGACGTGTGTTGGGCTCTACGTCGGGACGTGTGTTGGGCTCTACGTCGGGACGTGTTTTGGGCTCTACATCTGGGTTTAGCTTACTTTCAGCTCTATGTCGGGACGTGTGCTGGGCTCTACGTCGGGACGTGTGCTGGGCTCTACATCAGGGTTTAGCTTACATTCAGCTCTACGTCGGGACATGTGTTGAGCTCCACGTCGGGACGTATGTTGGGCTCTAGGTCGGGACGTGTGTTGGGATCTACGTCGGGACGTGTGTTGGACTCTACGTCTATAGTTAGCTAACTTTCAGCTCTACGTCGGGACGTGTGTTGGGCTCTACGTCGGGACGTGTGTTGGGCTCTACGTCGGGGTTTAGCTAACATTCAGCTCTATATCGGGACGTGTTTTGGGCTCTACGTCGGGACGTGTGTTGGGTTCTACGTTGGGACGTGTGTTGGGATCTACGTCAGGACGTGAGTTGGGCTGTACATGGGGACGTGCGTTGGGCTCTACGTCGGGAATTAGCTTACTTACAACTCTACGTCGGGACGTGCGTTGGCCTCCACGTCGGGACGTGCGTTGGGCTCTTCGTCGGGACATGCGTTGGGCTCTACATGAGGATTTAGCTTACTTTCAGCTCTACGTCTGGACGTGCATTGGGCTCCACGTCGGGACGTGCGTTGGGCTTCACGTCGGGACGTGCTTTGGACTCCACGTCGGGACGTGCGTTGGGCTCCACGTCGGGAACTGCTTTGGGGGCTACGTCGGGACGTGCGTTGGGCTCTACGTCAGGGTTTAGCTTACTTTCAGCTCTACGTCGGGATGTGCGTTGGGCTCTACTCCGGGACGTGTGTTGGGCTCTACATCTGGGTTTAGCTTACTTTCAGTTCTACGTCGGGACGTGTGCTGGGCTCTACGTCGGGACGTGTGCTGGGCTCTACGTCGGGACGTGTGCTGGGCTGTATATCGGGGTTTAGCTTACATTCAGCTCTACGTCGGGACATGTGTTGAGCTCTACGTCTGTAGTTAGCTAACTTTAAGCTCTACGTGGGGACGTGTGTTGGACTCTACGTCGGGACGTGTGTTGGGCTCTACGTCGGGACGTGTGTTGGGCTCTATGTCAGGATTTAGCTTACTTTCAGCTATACGTCGGGACGTGTGTTGGGCTATACGTCCGGACGTGTGCTGGGATCTACATCGGGGTTTAGCTTACATTCAGCTCTACGTCGGGACATGTGTTGAGCTCTACGTCGGGACGTGTGTTGGGCTCTAGGTCGGGACGTGTGTTGGGCTCTACGTCGGGACGTGTGTTGGACTCTACGTCTGTAGTTAGCTAACTTTCAGCTCTACGTCGGGACGTGTGTTGGGCTCTACGTCGGGACGTGTGTTGGGATCTACGTCGGGGTTTAGCTAACATTCAGCTCTATATCGGGACGTGTGTTGGGCTCTACGTCGGGACGTGTGTTGGGTTCTACGTCGGGACGTGTGTTGGGCTCTAAGTCAGGACGTGAGTTGGGCTGTACGTGGGGACGTGTGTTGGGCTCTACGTCGGGACGTGAGTTGGGCTGTACGTGGGGACGTGTGTTGGGCTCTACGTCTGTAGTTACATAACTTTCAGCTCTACGTCTGGACGTGTGTTGGGCTCTACGTCGGGCCGTGTGTTGGGCTCTACGTCGGGACGTGTGTTGGGCTCTACGTCGGGACGTGAGTTGGGCTGTACGTGGGGACGTGTGTTGGGCTCTACGTCTGTAGTTACATAACTTTCAGCTCTACGTCGGGACATGTGTTGGGCTCTACGTCGGGCCGTGTGTTGGGCTCTACGTCGGGACGTGTGTTGGTCTCTACATCTGTAGTTAGCTAACTTTCAGCTCTACGTCGGGACGTGTGTTGGGCTCTACGTCGGGTCGTGTGTTGGGCTCTACGTCGGGATTTAGCTTACTTTCAGCTCTACGTCGGGACGTGTGTTGGGCTCTACGTCGGGACGTGTGTTGGGCTCAACGTCGAGAATTAGCTTACATTCAGCTCTCCGTCGGGACGTGTGTTGGGCTCTCCGTCGGGACGTGTGTTGGACTCTCCATCGGGACGTGTGTTGGGCTCCACGTCGGGACGTGTGTTGGGCTCTACGTCGGGATTTAGCTTACTTTCAGCTCTACGTCGGGACTTGTGTTGGGCTCCACGTCAGGACGTGTGTTGGGCTCTACGTCGGGATTTAGCTTACTTTCAGCTCTACGTCGGGACGTGTGTTGGGCTCTACGTCGGGACGTGTGTTGGGCTCTACGTCGGGACGTGTGTTGGGCTCTACGTCGGAACGTGTGTTGGGCTCTAGGTCGGGACGTGTGTTGGGCTCTACGTCAGGACGTGTGTTGTGCTCTACGTCGGGACGTGTGTTGGGCTCTACGTCGGGGTTTAGCTAACATCCAGCTCTATATCGGGACGTGTGTTGGGCTCTACGTCGGGACGTGTGTTGGGTTCTACGTCGGGACGTGTGTTGGCCTCTACGTCAGGACGTGAGTTGGGCTGTACGTGGGGACGTGTGTTGGGCTCTACGTTGGGACGTGAGTTGGGCTGTACGTGGGGACGTGTGTTGGGCTCTACGTCTGTAGTTACATAACTTTCAGCTCTACGTCGGGACGTGTGTTGGGCTGTACGTCGGGACGTTTGTTGGGCTCTACGTCGAGAATTAGCTTACTTTCAGCTCTACGTCGGGACGTGTGTTGGGCCCTACGTCGGGACGTGTGCTGGGCTCTACGTCGGGACGTGCGTTGGGCTCTATGTCGGGACGTGCGTTGGGCTCTACGTCGGGATTTAGCTTTCTTTCAGCTCTACGTCGGGACGTGCGTTGGGCTCTACGTCGGGTATTAGCTTACTTTCAGCTCTACGTCGGGACGTGCGTTGGACTCTACGTCGGGACGTGCGTTGGGCTCCACGTCGGGACGTCTGTTGGGCTCTACGTCGGGACGTGCGTTTGGCTCTATGTCGGGACGTGCGTTGGGCTCTACGTCGGGAATTAGCTTACTTTAAACTCTACGTCGGGACGTGCGTTGGGCTCCGTCGGGACGTGCGTTGGGCTCTACGTCGGGACGTGCGTTGGGCTCTACATGAGGACTTAGCTTACTTTCAGCTCTACGTCGGGACGTGCGTTGGTCTCCACGTCGGGACGTGCGTTGGGCTTCACGTCGGGACGTGCGTTGGGCTCCACGTCGGGACGTGCGTTGGGCTCCACGTCGGGACATGCTTTGGGCTCTACGTCGGGACGTGCGTTGGGCTCTACGTCAGGGTTTAGCTTACTTCCAGCTCTTCGTCGGGATGTGCGTTGGGCTCTACGTCGGGACGTGTGCTGGGCTCTAAGTCGGGACGTGTGCTGGGCTCTACATCGGGGTTTAGCTTACATTCAGCTCTACGTCGGGACATGTGTTGAGCTCTACGTCGGGACGTGTGTTGGGCTCTAGGTCGGGACGTGTGTTGGGCTGTACGTGGGGACGGGTGTTGGACTCTACGTCTGTAGTTAGCTAACTTTCAGCTCTATATCGGGACGTGTGTTGGGCTCTACGTCGGGACGTGTGTTGGGCTCTACGTCGGGACGTGTGTTGGGCTCTACATCAGGGTTTAGCTTACTTTCAGCTCTACGTCGGGACGTGTGTTGGGCTCTACGTCGGGACGTGTGTTGGGCTCTACGTCGGGACGTGTGTTGGCCTCTACGTCAGGACGTGTGTTGGGCTGTACGTGGGGACGTGTGTTGGGCTCTACTTCGGGACGTGAGTTGGGCTGTACGTGGGGACGTGTGTTGGGCTCTACGTCTGTAGTTACATAACTTTCAGCTCTACGTCGGGCCGTGTGTTGGGCTCTACATCGGGACGTGTGTTGGGCTCTACGTCGGGACTTGAGTTGGGATGTACGTGGGGACGTGTGTTGGGCTCTACGTCTGTAGTTACATAACTTTCAGCTCTACGTCGGGACGTGTGTTGGGCTCTACGTCGGGACGTGTGTTGGGCTCTACGTCGGGCCGAGTGTTGGGCTCTACGTCGGGACGTGTGTTGGGCTCTACGTCTGTAGTTAGCTAACTTTCAGCTCTACGTCGGGATGTGTGTTGGGCTCTACGTCGGGACGTGTGTTGGGCTCTACATCAGGGTTTAGCTTACTTTCAGCTCTACATCGGGACATGTGCTGGGCTCTACGTCTGGACGTGTGCTGGGCTCTACATCAGGGTTTAGCTTACATTCAGCTCCTCGTCGGGACATGTGTTGAGCTCTACGTCGGGACGTGTGTTGGGCTCTACGTCGGGACGTGTGTTGGGATCTACGTCGGGACGTGTGTTGGACTCTACGTCTGTAGTTAGCTAACTTTCAGCTCTACGTCGGGACGTGTGTTGGGCTCTACGTCGGGACGTGTGTTGGGATCTACGTCGGCGTTTAGCTAACATTCAGCTCTATATCGGGACGTGCGTTGGACTCTACGTCGGGACGTGCGTTGGGCTCCACGTCGGGACGTGCGTTGGGCTCTACATGAGGACTTAGCTTACTTTCAGCTCTACGTCGGGACGTGCGTTGGGCTCCACGTCGGGACGTGCGTTGGGCTCCACGTCGGGACATGCTTTGGGCTCTACGTCGGGACGTGCGTTGGGCTCTACGTCAGGGTTTAGCTTACTTCCAGCTCTACGTCGGGATGTGCGTTGGGCTCTACATCGGGGTTTAGCTTACATTCAGCTCTACGTCGGGACATGTGTTGAGCTCTACGTCGGGACGTGTGTTGGGCTCTCGGTCGGGAGGTGTGTTAGGCTGTACGTGGGGACGGGTGTTGGACTCTACGTCTGTAGTTAGCTAACTTTCAGCTCTATGTCGGGACGTGTGTTGGGCTCTACGTCGGGACGTGTGTTGGGCTCTACGTCGGGACGTGTGTTGGGCTCTACATCAGGGTTTAGCTTACTTTCAGCTCTACGTCGGGACGTGTGTTGGGCTGTACGTCGGGACGTGTGTTGGGCTCTACGTCGGCAAGTCTGTTGAGCTCTACGTCGGGACGTGTGTTCGGCTCTACGTCTGCAGTTAGCTAATTTTTAGCTCGACGTCGGGACGTGTGCTGGGCTCTACGTTGGGACGTGAGTTGGGTTCTACATCTGTAGTTAGCTAACTTTCAGCTCTAAGTCGGGACGTGGGTTGGGTTCTCCATCTGTAGTTAGCTAACTTTCAGCTCTACGTCGGGACGTGTGTTGGGCTCTACATCTGGGTTTAGCTTACTTTCAGCTCTACGTCGGGACGTGTGCTGGGCTCTACGTCGGGACGTGTGCTGGGCTCTACGTTGGGACGTGTGGTGGGCTCTACATCGGGGTTTAGCTTACATTCAGGTCTACATCGGGACATGTGTTGAGCTCTACGTCGGGACGTGTGATGGGCTCTAGGTCGGGACGTGTGTTGGGCTCTACGTCGGGACGTGTGTTGGACTCTACGTCTGTAGTTAGCTAACTTTCAGCTCTACGTCGGGACGTGTGTTGGGCTCTACGTCGCGGTTTAGCTAACATTCAGCTCTATATCGGGACGTGTGTTGGGCTCTACGTCGGGACGTGTGTTGGGTTCTACGTCGGGACGTGTGTTGGCCTCTACGTCAGGACGTGAGTTGGGCTGTACGTGGGGACGTGTGTTGGGCTCTAGTCGGGACGTGAGTTGGGCTGTACGTGGGGACGTGTGTTGGGCTCTACGTCGGGCCGTGTGTTGTGCTCTACGTCGGGACGTGTGTTGGGCTCTACGTCTGTAGTTAGCTAACTTTCAGCTCTACGTCGGGACGTGTGTTGGGCTCTACGTCGGGACGTGCGTTGGGCTCTACGTCAGGGTTTAGCTTACTTCCAGCTCTTCGTCGGGATGTGCGTTGGGCTCTACGTCGGGACGTGTGCTGGGCTCTAAGTCGGGACGTGTGCTGGGCTCTACATCGGGGTTTAGCTTACATTCAGCTCTACGTCGGGACATGTGTTGAGCTCTACGTCGGGACGTGTGTTGGGCTCTAGGTCGGGACGTGTGTTGGGCTGTACGTGGGGACGGGTGTTGGACTCTACGTCTGTAGTTAGCTAACTTTCAGCTCTATGTCGGGACGTGTGTTGGGCTCTACGTCGGGACGTGTGTTGGGCTCTACGTCGGGACGTGTGTTGGGCTCTACATGAGGGTTTAGCTTACTTTCAGCTCTACGTCGGGACGTGTGTTGGGCTCTACGTCGGGACGTGTGTTGGGCTCTACGTCAGCAAGTCTGTTGGGCTCTACGTCGGGACGTGTGTTCGGCTCTACGTCTGCAGTTAGCTAACTTTTAGCTCGACGTCGGGACGTGCGTTGGGCTCTACGTCGGGACGTGAGTTGGGTTCTACATCTGTAGTTAGCTAACTTTCAGCTCTACGTCGGGACGTGTGTTGGGCTCTACGTCGGGACGTGTGTTGGGCTCAACGTCGAGAATTAGCTTACTTTCAGCTCTCTGTCGGGACGTGTGTTGGGCTCTCCGTCGGGACGTGTGTTGGGCTCTACGTCGGGATTTAGCTTACTTTCAGCTCTACGTAGGGACGTGTGTTGGGCTCTACGTCGGGACGTGTGTTGGGCTCTACATCTGGGTTTAGCTTACTTTCAGCTCTACGTCGGGACGTGTGCTGGGCTCTACGTCGGGACGTGTGCTGGGCTCTACGTTGGGACGTGTGGTGGGCTCTACATCGGGGTTTAGCTTACATTCAGCTCTGCATCGGGACATGTGTTGAGCTCTACGTCGGGACGTGTGATGGGCTCTAGGTCGGGACGTGTGTTGGGCTCTACGTCGGGACGTGTGTTGGACTCTACGTCTGTAGTTAGCTAACTTTCAGCTCTACGTCGGGACGTGTGTTGGGCTCTACGTCGGGGTTTAGCTAACATTCAGCTCTATATCGGGACCTGTGTTGGGCTCTACGTCGGGACGTGTGTTGGGTTCTACGTCGGGACGTGTGTTGGCCTCTACGTCAGGACGTGTGTTGGGCTGTACGTGGGGACGTGTGTTGGGCTCTACTTCGGGACGTGAGTTGGGCTGTACGTGGGGACGTGTGTTGGGCTCTACGTCTGTAGTTACATAACTTTCAGCTCTACGTCGGGCCGTGTGTTGGGCTCTACATCGGGACGTGTGTTGGGCTCTACGTCGGGACTTGAGTTGGGATGTACGTGGGGACGTGTGTTGGGCTCTACGTCTGTAGTTACATAACTTTCAGCTCTACGTCGGGACGTGTGTTGGTCTCTACGTCGGGACGTGTGTTGGGCTCTACGTCGGGCCGAGTGTTGGGCTCTACGTCGGGACGTGTGTTGGGCTCTACGTCTGTAGTTAGCTAACTTTCAGCTCTACGTCGGGATGTGTGTTGGGCTCTACGTCGGGACGTGTGTTGGGCTCTACGTCGGGACGTGTGTTGGGCTCTACATCTGTGTTTAGCTTACTTTCAGCTCTACATCGGGACATGTGCTGGGCTCTACGTCTGGACGTGTGCTGGGCTCTACATCAGGGTTTAGCTTACATTCAGCTCCTCGTCGGGACATGTGTTGAGCTCTACGTCGGGACGTGTGTTGGGCTCTACGTCGGGACGTGTGTTGGGAACTACGTCGGGACGTGTGTTGGACTCTACGTCTGTAGTTAGCTAACTTTCAGCTCTACGTCGGGACGTGTGTTGGGCTCTACGTCGGGACGTGTGTTGGGCTCTACGTCGGCGTTTAGCTAACATTCAGCTCTATATCGGGACGTGCGTTGGACTCTACGTCGGGACGTGTGTTGGGCTCTACGTCGGGACGTGTGTTGGGCTCTACGTCGGGACGTGAGTTGGGCTGTACGTGGGGACGTGTGTTGGGCTCTACGTCTCTAGTTACATAACTTTCAGCTCTACGTCGGGACATGCGTTGGGCTCTACGTCGGGCCGTGTGTTGGGCTCTACGTCGGGCCGTGTGTTATGCTCTACGTCGGGACGTGTGTTGGGCTCTACGTCTGTAGTTAGCTAACTTTCAGCTCTACGACGGGACGTGTGTTGGGCTCTACGTCGGGACGTGTGTTGGGCTCTACATCAGGGTTTAGGTTACTTTCAGCTCTACGTCGGGACGTGTGTTGGGCTCTACGTCGGGACGTGTGTTGGGCTCAACGTCGAAAATTAGCTTACTTTCAGCTCTCCGTCGGGACGTGTGTTGGGCTCTCCGTCGGGACGTCTGTTGGGCTCTATGTCGGGATTTAGCTTACTTTCAGCTCTACGTCGGGACGTGTGTTGGTCTCTACGTCGGGACGTGTGTTGGGCTCTACGTCGGGACGTGTCTTGGGCTCTACATCTGGGTTTAGCTTACTTTCCGCTCTACGTCGGGACGTGTGCTGGGCTTTACGTCGGGACGTGTGCTGGGATCTACATCAGGGTTTAGCTTACATTCAGCTCTACGTCGGGACATGTGTTGAGCTCTACGTCGGGACGTGTGTTGGGTTCTACGTCGGGACGTGTGTTGGGATCTACGTCGGGACGTGTGTTGGACTCTACGTCTGTAGTTAGCTAACTTTCAGCTCTACGTCGGGACGTGTGTTGGACTCTACGTCGGGACGTGTGTTGGGCTCTACGTCGGGACGTGAGTTGGGCTGTACGTGGGAACGTGTGTTGGGCTCTACGTCTGTAGTTACATAACTTTCAGCTCTACGTCGGGACGTGTGTTGGGCTCTACGTCGGGACGTGTGTTGGGCTCTACGTCTGTAGTTAGCTAACTTTCAGCTCTACGTCGGGACGTGTGTTGGGCTCTACGTCGCGACGTGTGTTGGGCTGTACGTGGGGACGTGTGTTGGGCTCTACGTCGGGACGTGCGTTGGACTCTACGTCGGGACGTGCGTTGGGCTCCACGTCGGGACTTCTGTTGGGCTCTACGTCGGGACGTGCGTTTGGCTCTATGTCGGGACGTGTGCTGGGCTCTACGTCGGGAATTAGCTTACTTTAAACTCTACGTCGGGACGTGCGTTGGGCTCCACGTCGGGACGTGCGTTGGGCTCCACGTCGGGACATGCTTTGGGCTCTACGTCGGGACGTGCGTTGGGCTCTACGTCAGGGTTTAGCTTACTTCCAGCTCTACGTCGGGATGTGCGTTGGGCTCTACATCGGGGTTTAGCTTACATTCAGCTCTACGTCGGGACATGTGTTGAGCTCTACGTCGGGACGTGTGTTGGGCTCTAGGTCGGGAGGTGTGTTAGGCTGTACGTGGGGACGGGTGTTGGACTCTACGTCTGTAGTTAGCTAACTTTCAGCTCTATGTCGGGACGTGTGTTGGGCTCTACGTCGGGACGTGTGTTGGGCTCTACGTCGGGACGTGTGTTGGGCTCTACATCAGGGTTTAGCTTACTCTCAGCTCTACGTCGGGACGTGTGTTGGGCTCTACGTCGGGACGTGTGTTGGGCTCTACGTCGGCAAGTCTGTTGAGCTCTACGTCGGGACGTGTGTTCGGCTCTACGTCTGCAGTTAGCTAATTTTTAGCTCGACGTCGGGACGTGTGCTGGGCTCTACGTCGGGACGTGAGTTGGGTTCTACATCTGTAGTTAGCTAACTTTCAGCTCTACGTGGGACGTGGGTTGGGTTCTACATCTGTAGTTAGCTAACTTTCAGCTCTATGTCGGGACGTGTGTTGGGCTCTACGTCGGGACGTGTGTTGGGCTCTACGTCGGGACGTGTGTTGGGCTCTACGTCGGGACGTGTGTTGGGCTCTACGTCGGGATTTAGCTTACTTTCAGCTCTACGTCGGGACGTGTGTTGGGCTCTACGTCGGGACGTGTGTTGGGCTCTACATCTGGGTTTAGCTTACTTTCAGCTCTACGTCGGGACGTGTGCTGGGCTCTACGTCGGGACGTGTGCTGGGCTCTACGTTGGGACGTGTGGTGGGCTCTACATCGGGGTTTAGCTTACATTCAGGTCTACATCGGGACATGTGTTGAGCTCTACGTCGGGACGTGTGATGGGCTCTAGGTCGGGACGTGTGTTGGGCTCTACGTCGGGACGTGTGTTGGACTCTACGTCTGTAGTTAGCTAACTTTCAGCTCTACGTCGGGACGTGTGTTGGGCTCTACGTCGCGGTTTAGCTAACATTCAGCTCTATATCGGGACGTGTGTTGGGCTCTACGTCGGGACGTGTGTTGGGTTCTACGTCGGGACGTGTGTTGGCCTCTACGTCAGGACGTGAGTTGGGCTGTACGTGGGGACGTGTGTTGGGCTCTAGTCGGGACGTGAGTTGGGCTGTACGTGGGGACGTGTGTTGGGCTCTACGTCGGGCCGTGTGTTGTGCTCTACGTCGGGACGTGTGTTGGGCTCTACGTCTGTAGTTAGCTAACTTTCAGCTCTACGTCGGGACGTGTGTTGGGCTCTACGTCGGGACGTGTGTTGGGCTCTACATCTGGGTTTAGCTTACTTTCAGCTCTACATCGGGACATGTGCTGGGCTCTACGTCGGGACGTGTGCTGGGCTCTACATCAGGGTTTAGCTTACATTCAGCTCTACGTCGGGACATGTGTTGAGCTCTACGTCGGGACGTGTGTTGGGCTCTACGTCGGGACGTGTGTTGGGATCTACGTCGGGACGTGTGTTGGACTCTACGTCTGTAGTTAGCTAACTTTCAGCTCTACGTCGGGACGTGTGTTGGGCTCTACGTCGGGACGTGTGTTGGGCTCTACGTCGGCGTTTAGCTAACATTCAGCTCTATATCGGGACGTGTGTTGGGCTCTACGTCGGGACGTGTGTTGGACTCTACGTCGGGAATTAGCTTACTTTCAGCTCTACGTCGGGACGTGCGTTGGACTCTACGTCGGGACGTGTGTTGGGCTCTACGTAGGGACGTGTGTTGGGCTCTACGTCGGGACGTGCGTTGGGCTCCACGTCGGGACGTGCGTTGGGCTCCACGTCGGGACGTGCGTTGGGCTCTACGTCGGGACGTGCGTTGGGCTCTACATGAGGACTTAGCTTACTTTCAGCTCTACGTCGGGACGTGCGTTGGTCTCCACGTCGGGACGTGCGTTGGGCTTCACGTCGGGACGTGCGTTGGGCTCCACGTCGGGACGTGCGTTGGGCTCCACGTCGGGACATGCTTTGGGCTCTACGTCGGGACGTGCGTTGGGCTCTACGTCAGCGTTTAGCTTACTTCCAGCTCTACGTCGGGATGTGCGTTGGGCTCTACGTCGGGACGTGTGCTGGGCTCTACATCGGGGTTTAGCTTACATTCAGCTCTACGTCGGGACATGTGTTGAGCTCTACGTCGGGACGTGTGTTGGGCTCTAGGTCGGGAGGTGTGTTGGGCTGTACGTGGGGACGGGTGTTGGACTCTACGTCTGTAGTTAGCTAACTTTCAGCTCTATGTCGGGACGTGTGTTGGGCTCTACGTCGGGACGTGTGTTGGGCTCTACGTCGGGACGTGTGTTGGGCTCTACATCAGGGTTTAGCTTACTTTCATCTCTACGTCGGGACGTGTGCTGGGCTCTATGTCGGGACGTGTGCTGGGCTCTACATCAGGGTTTAGCTTACTTCCAGCTCTACGTCGGGACGTGTGTTGGGCTCTACGTCGGGACGTCTGTTGGGCTCTACGTCGGCAAGTCTGTTGAGCTCTACGTCGGGACGTGTGTTTGGCTCTACGTCTGCAGTTAGCTAACTTTTAGCTCGACGTCGGGACGTGTGCTGGGCTCTACGTCGGGACGTGAGTTGGGTTCTACATCTGTAGTTAGCTAACTTTCAGCTCTACGTCGGGACGTGGGTTGGGTTCTACATCTGTAGTTAGCTAACTTTCAGCTCTACGTCGGGACGTGTGTTGGGCTCTACGTCGGGACGTGTGTTGGGCTCTCCGTCGGGACGTGTGTTGGGCTCTACGTCGGGATTTAGCTTACTTTCAGCTCTACGTCGGGACGTGTGTTGGGCTCTACGTCGGGACGTGTGTTGGGCTCTACATCTGGGTTTAGCTTACTTTCAGCTCTACGTCGGGACGTGTGCTGGGCTCTACGTTGGGACGTGTGGTGGGCTCTACATCGGGGTTTAGCTTACATTCAGGTTTACATCGGGACATGTGTTGAGCTCTACGTCGGGACGTGTGATGGGCTCTAGGTCGGGACGTGTGTTGGGCTCTACGTCGGGACGTGTGTTGGACTCTACGTCTGTAGTTAGCTAAATTTCAGCTCTACGTCGGGACGTGTGTTGGGCTCTACGTCGCGGTTTAGCTAACATTCAGCTCTATATCGGGACGTGTGTTGGGCTCTACGTCGGGACGTGTGTTGGGTTCTACGTCGGGACGTGTGTTGGCCTCTACGTCAGGACGTGTGTTGGGCTGTACGTGGGGACGTGTGTTGGGCTCTACGTCGGGACGTGAGTTGGGCTGTACGTGGGGACTTGTGTTGGGCTCTACGTCGGGCCGTGTGTTGTGCTCTACGTCGGGACGTGTGTTGGGCTCTACGTCTGTAGTTAGCTAACTTTCAGCTCTACGTCGGGACGTGTGTTGGGCTCTACGTCGCGACGTGTGTTGGGCTCTACATCGGGACGTGTGTTGGGCTCTACGTCGGGACGTGTGTTGGGCTCTACATCTGGGTTTAGCTTACTTTCAGCTCTACATCGGGACATTTGCTGGGCTCTACGTCGGGACGTGTGCTGGGCTCTACATCAGGGTTTAGCTTACATTCAGCTCTACGTCGGGACATGTGTTGAGCTCTACGTCGGGACGTGTGTTGGGCTCTACGTCGTGACGTGTGTTGGGATCTACGTCGGGACGTGTGTTGGACTCTACGTCTGTAGTTAGCTAACTTTCAGCTCTACGTCGGGACGTGTGTTGGGCTCTACGTCGGGACGTGTGTTGGGCTCTACGTCGGCGTTTCGCTAACATTCAGCTCTATATCGGGACGTGTGTTGGGCTCTACGTCAGGCCGTGTGTTGGGCTCTACGTCGGGACGTGTGTTGGGCTCTACGTCTGTAGTTAGCTAAATTTCAGCTCTACGTCGGGACGTGTGTTGAGCTCTACATCAGAGTTTAGGTTACTTTCAGCTCTACGTCGGGACGTGTGTTGGGCTCTACGTCGGGACGTGAGTTGGGCTGTACGTGGGGACGTGTCTTGGGCTCTACGTCTGTAGTTACATAACTTTCAGCTCTACGTCGGGACGTGTGTTGGGCTCTACGTCGGGCCGTGTGTTGGGCTTTACGTCGGGCCGTGTGTTGGGCTCTACGTCGGGACGTGTGTTGGGCTCTACGTCTGTAGTTAGCTAACTTTCAGCTCTACGTCGGGACGTGTGTTGGGCTCTACGTCGTGACGTGTGTTGGGCTCTACATCGGGACGTGTGTTGGGCTCTACGTCGGGACGTATGTTGGGCTCTACATCTGGGTTTAGCTTACTTTCATCTCTACGTCGGGACGTGTGCTGGGCTCTATGTCGGGACGTGTGCTGGGCTCTACATCAGGTTTTAGCTTACATTCAGCTCTACGTCGGGACATGTGTTGGGTTCTATGTCGGGACGTGTGTTGGGCTCTACGTCAGGACGTGAGTTGGGCTGTACTTCGGGACGTGTGTTGGGCTCTACGTCGGGACGTGTGTTGGGCTGTACGTCGGGACGTGTGTTGGGCTCTACATCAGGGTTTAGGTTACTTTCAGCTCTACGTCGGGACGTGTTTTGGGCTCTACGTCGGGACGTGTGTTGGGCTCTACGTCGGGACGTGGGTTGGGCTCTACGTCGGGACGTGTGTTGGGCTCTACGTCGAGAATTAGCTTACTTTCAGCTCTACGTCGGGACGTGTGTTGTGCTCTACGTCGGGACGTGCGTTGGGCTCTACGTCGGGACGTGGGTTGGGCTCTACGTCGGGACGTGTGTTGGGCTCTACGTCTGTAGTTAGCTAACTTTCAGCTCTACGTCGGGACGTGTGTTGGGCTCTACGTCCGGACGTGTGTTGGGCTCTACATCGGGACGTGTGTTGGGCTCTACGTCGGGACGTGTGTTGGGCTCTACATCTGGGTTTAGCTTACTTTCAGCTCTATGTCGGGACGTGTGCTGGGCTCTACGTCGGGACGTGTGCTGGGCTCTACATCAGGGTTTAGCTTACATTCAGCTCTACGTCGGGACATGTGTTGAGCTCTACGTCGGGACGTATGTTGGGCTCTAGGTCGGGACGTGTATTGGGATCTACGTCGGGACGTGTGTTGGACTCTACGTCTATAGTTAGCTAACTTTCAGCTCTACGTCGGGACGTGTGTTGGGCTCTACGTCGGGACGTGTGTTGGGCTCTACGTCGGGGTTTAGCTAACATTCAGCTCTATATCGGGACGTGTTTTGGGCTCTACGTCGGGACGTGTGTTGGGTTCTACGTCGGGAGGTGTGTTGGGCTCTACGTCAGGACGTGAGTTCGGCTGTACATGGGGACGTGCGTTGGGCTCTACGTCGGGAATTAGCTTACTTACAACTCTACGTCGGGACGTGCGTTGGGCTCCACGTCGTGACGTGCGTTGGGCTCTTCGTCGGGACGTGCGTTGGGCTCTACATGAGGATTTAGCTTACTTTCAGCTCTACGTCTGGACGTGCATTGGGCTCCACGTCGGGACGTGCGTTGGGCTACACGTCGGGACGTGCGTTGGACTCCACGTCGGGACGTGCGTTGGGCTCCACGTCGGGACATGCTTTGGGCTCTACGTCGGGACGTGCGTTGGGCTCTACGTCAGGGTTTAGCTTACTTCCAGCTCTTCGTCGGGATGTGCGTTGGGCTCTACGTCGGGACGTGTGCTGGGCTCTAAGTCGGGACGTGTGCTGGGCTCTACATCGGGGTTTAGCTTACATTCAGCTCTACGTCGGGACATGTGTTGAGCTCTACGTCGGGACGTGTGTTGGGCTCTAGGTCGGGACGTGTGTTGGGCTGTACGTGGGGACGGGTGTTGGACTCTACGTCTGTAGTTAGCTAACTTTCAGCTCTATGTCGGGACGTGTGTTGGGCTCTACGTCGGGACGTGTGTTGGGCTCTACGTCGGGACGTGTGTTGGGCTCTACATGAGGGTTTAGCTTACTTTCAGCTCTACGTCGGGACGTGTGTTGGGCTCTACGTCGGGACGTGTGTTGGGCTCTACGTCAGCAAGTCTGTTGGGCTCTACGTCGGGACGTGTGTTCGGCTCTACGTCTGCAGTTAGCTAACTTTTAGCTCGACGTCGGGACGTGCGTTGGGCTCTACGTCGGGACGTGAGTTGGGTTCTACATCTGTAGTTAGCTAACTTTCAGCTCTACGTCGGGACGTGTGTTGGGCTCTACGTCGGGACGTGTGTTGGGCTCAACGTCGAGAATTAGCTTACTTTCAGCTCTCTGTCGGGACGTGTGTTGGGCTCTCCGTCGGGACGTGTGTTGGGCTCTACGTCGGGATTTAGCTTACTTTCAGCTCTACGTAGGGACGTGTGTTGGGCTCTACGTCGGGACGTGTGTTGGGCTCTACATCTGGGTTTAGCTTACTTTCAGCTCTACGTCGGGACGTGTGCTGGGCTCTACGTCGGGACGTGTGCTGGGCTCTACGTTGGGACGTGTGGTGGGCTCTACATCGGGGTTTAGCTTACATTCAGCTCTGCATCGGGACATGTGTTGAGCTCTACGTCGGGACGTGTGATGGGCTCTAGGTCGGGACGTGTGTTGGGCTCTACGTCGGGACGTGTGTTGGACTCTACGTCTGTAGTTAGCTAACTTTCAGCTCTACGTCGGGACGTGTGTTGGGCTCTACGTCGGGGTTTAGCTAACATTCAGCTCTATATCGGGACCTGTGTTGGGCTCTACGTCGGGACGTGTGTTGGGTTCTACGTCGGGACGTGTGTTGGCCTCTACGTCAGGACGTGTGTTGGGCTGTACGTGGGGACGTGTGTTGGGCTCTACTTCGGGACGTGAGTTGGGCTGTACGTGGGGACGTGTGTTGGGCTCTACGTCTGTAGTTACATAACTTTCAGCTCTACGTCGGGCCGTGTGTTGGGCTCTACATCGGGACGTGTGTTGGGCTCTACGTCGGGACTTGAGTTGGGATGTACGTGGGGACGTGTGTTGGGCTCTACGTCTGTAGTTACATAACTTTCAGCTCTACGTCGGGACGTGTGTTGGTCTCTACGTCGGGACGTGTGTTGGGCTCTACGTCGGGCCGAGTGTTGGGCTCTACGTCGGGACGTGTGTTGGGCTCTACGTCTGTAGTTAGCTAACTTTCAGCTCTACGTCGGGATGTGTGTTGGGCTCTACGTCGGGACGTGTGTTGGGCTCTACGTCGGGACGTGTGTTGGGCTCTACATCTGTGTTTAGCTTACTTTCAGCTCTACATCGGGACATGTGCTGGGCTCTACGTCTGGACGTGTGCTGGGCTCTACATCAGGGTTTAGCTTACATTCAGCTCCTCGTCGGGACATGTGTTGAGCTCTACGTCGGGACGTGTGTTGGGCTCTACGTCGGGACGTGTGTTGGGAACTACGTCGGGACGTGTGTTGGACTCTACGTCTGTAGTTAGCTAACTTTCAGCTCTACGTCGGGACGTGTGTTGGGCTCTACGTCGGGACGTGTGTTGGGCTCTACGTCGGCGTTTAGCTAACATTCAGCTCTATATCGGGACGTGCGTTGGACTCTACGTCGGGACGTGTGTTGGGCTCTACGTCGGGACGTGTGTTGGGCTCTACGTCGGGACGTGAGTTGGGCTGTACGTGGGGACGTGTGTTGGGCTCTACGTCTCTAGTTACATAACTTTCAGCTCTACGTCGGGACATGCGTTGGGCTCTACGTCGGGCCGTGTGTTGGGCTCTACGTCGGGCCGTGTGTTATGCTCTACGTCGGGACGTGTGTTGGGCTCTACGTCTGTAGTTAGCTAACTTTCAGCTCTACGACGGGACGTGTGTTGGGCTCTACGTCGGGACGTGTGTTGGGCTCTACATCAGGGTTTAGGTTACTTTCAGCTCTACGTCGGGACGTGTGTTGGGCTCTACGTCGGGACGTGTGTTGGGCTCAACGTCGAAAATTAGCTTACTTTCAGCTCTCCGTCGGGACGTGTGTTGGGCTCTCCGTCGGGACGTCTGTTGGGCTCTATGTCGGGATTTAGCTTACTTTCAGCTCTACGTCGGGACGTGTGTTGGTCTCTACGTCGGGACGTGTGTTGGGCTCTACGTCGGGACGTGTCTTGGGCTCTACATCTGGGTTTAGCTTACTTTCCGCTCTACGTCGGGACGTGTGCTGGGCTTTACGTCGGGACGTGTGCTGGGATCTACATCAGGGTTTAGCTTACATTCAGCTCTACGTCGGGACATGTGTTGAGCTCTACGTCGGGACGTGTGTTGGGTTCTACGTCGGGACGTGTGTTGGGATCTACGTCGGGACGTGTGTTGGACTCTACGTCTGTAGTTAGCTAACTTTCAGCTCTACGTCGGGACGTGTGTTGGGCTCTACGTCGGGACGTGTGTTGGGCTCTACGTCGGGACGTGAGTTGGGCTGTACGTGGGAACGTGTGTTGGGCTCTACGTCTGTAGTTACATAACTTTCAGCTCTACGTCGGGACGTGTGTTGGGCTCTACGTCGGGACGTGTGTTGGGCTCTACGTCTGTAGTTAGCTAACTTTCAGCTCTACGTCGGGACGTGTGTTGGGCTCTACGTCGCGACGTGTGTTGGGCTGTACGTGGGGACGTGTGTTGGGCTCTACGTCGGGACGTGCGTTGGACTCTACGTCGGGACGTGCGTTGGGCTCCACGTCGGGACTTCTGTTGGGCTCTACGTCGGGACGTGCGTTTGGCTCTATGTCGGGACGTGTGCTGGGCTCTACGTCGGGAATTAGCTTACTTTAAACTCTACGTCGGGACGTGCGTTGGGCTCCACGTCGGGACGTGCGTTGGGCTCCACGTCGGGACATGCTTTGGGCTCTACGTCGGGACGTGCGTTGGGCTCTACGTCAGGGTTTAGCTTACTTCCAGCTCTACGTCGGGATGTGCGTTGGGCTCTACATCGGGGTTTAGCTTACATTCAGCTCTACGTCGGGACATGTGTTGAGCTCTACGTCGGGACGTGTGTTGGGCTCTAGGTCGGGAGGTGTGTTAGGCTGTACGTGGGGACGGGTGTTGGACTCTACGTCTGTAGTTAGCTAACTTTCAGCTCTATGTCGGGACGTGTGTTGGGCTCTACGTCGGGACGTGTGTTGGGCTCTACGTCGGGACGTGTGTTGGGCTCTACATCAGGGTTTAGCTTACTCTCAGCTCTACGTCGGGACGTGTGTTGGGCTCTACGTCGGGACGTGTGTTGGGCTCTACGTCGGCAAGTCTGTTGAGCTCTACGTCGGGACGTGTGTTCGGCTCTACGTCTGCAGTTAGCTAATTTTTAGCTCGACGTCGGGACGTGTGCTGGGCTCTACGTCGGGACGTGAGTTGGGTTCTACATCTGTAGTTAGCTAACTTTCAGCTCTACGTGGGACGTGGGTTGGGTTCTACATCTGTAGTTAGCTAACTTTCAGCTCTATGTCGGGACGTGTGTTGGGCTCTACGTCGGGACGTGTGTTGGGCTCTACGTCGGGACGTGTGTTGGGCTCTACGTCGGGACGTGTGTTGGGCTCTACGTCGGGATTTAGCTTACTTTCAGCTCTACGTCGGGACGTGTGTTGGGCTCTACGTCGGGACGTGTGTTGGGCTCTACATCTGGGTTTAGCTTACTTTCAGCTCTACGTCGGGACGTGTGCTGGGCTCTACGTCGGGACGTGTGCTGGGCTCTACGTTGGGACGTGTGGTGGGCTCTACATCGGGGTTTAGCTTACATTCAGGTCTACATCGGGACATGTGTTGAGCTCTACGTCGGGACGTGTGATGGGCTCTAGGTCGGGACGTGTGTTGGGCTCTACGTCGGGACGTGTGTTGGACTCTACGTCTGTAGTTAGCTAACTTTCAGCTCTACGTCGGGACGTGTGTTGGGCTCTACGTCGCGGTTTAGCTAACATTCAGCTCTATATCGGGACGTGTGTTGGGCTCTACGTCGGGACGTGTGTTGGGTTCTACGTCGGGACGTGTGTTGGCCTCTACGTCAGGACGTGAGTTGGGCTGTACGTGGGGACGTGTGTTGGGCTCTAGTCGGGACGTGAGTTGGGCTGTACGTGGGGACGTGTGTTGGGCTCTACGTCGGGCCGTGTGTTGTGCTCTACGTCGGGACGTGTGTTGGGCTCTACGTCTGTAGTTAGCTAACTTTCAGCTCTACGTCGGGACGTGTGTTGGGCTCTACGTCGGGACGTGTGTTGGGCTCTACATCTGGGTTTAGCTTACTTTCAGCTCTACATCGGGACATGTGCTGGGCTCTACGTCGGGACGTGTGCTGGGCTCTACATCAGGGTTTAGCTTACATTCAGCTCTACGTCGGGACATGTGTTGAGCTCTACGTCGGGACGTGTGTTGGGCTCTACGTCGGGACGTGTGTTGGGATCTACGTCGGGACGTGTGTTGGACTCTACGTCTGTAGTTAGCTAACTTTCAGCTCTACGTCGGGACGTGTGTTGGGCTCTACGTCGGGACGTGTGTTGGGCTCTACGTCGGCGTTTAGCTAACATTCAGCTCTATATCGGGACGTGTGTTGGGCTCTACGTCGGGACGTGTGTTGGACTCTACGTCGGGAATTAGCTTACTTTCAGCTCTACGTCGGGACGTGCGTTGGACTCTACGTCGGGACGTGTGTTGGGCTCTACGTAGGGACGTGTGTTGGGCTCTACGTCGGGACGTGCGTTGGGCTCCACGTCGGGACGTGCGTTGGGCTCCACGTCGGGACGTGCGTTGGGCTCTACGTCGGGACGTGCGTTGGGCTCTACATGAGGACTTAGCTTACTTTCAGCTCTACGTCGGGACGTGCGTTGGTCTCCACGTCGGGACGTGCGTTGGGCTTCACGTCGGGACGTGCGTTGGGCTCCACGTCGGGACGTGCGTTGGGCTCCACGTCGGGACATGCTTTGGGCTCTACGTCGGGACGTGCGTTGGGCTCTACGTCAGCGTTTAGCTTACTTCCAGCTCTACGTCGGGATGTGCGTTGGGCTCTACGTCGGGACGTGTGCTGGGCTCTACATCGGGGTTTAGCTTACATTCAGCTCTACGTCGGGACATGTGTTGAGCTCTACGTCGGGACGTGTGTTGGGCTCTAGGTCGGGAGGTGTGTTGGGCTGTACGTGGGGACGGGTGTTGGACTCTACGTCTGTAGTTAGCTAACTTTCAGCTCTATGTCGGGACGTGTGTTGGGCTCTACGTCGGGACGTGTGTTGGGCTCTACGTCGGGACGTGTGTTGGGCTCTACATCAGGGTTTAGCTTACTTTCATCTCTACGTCGGGACGTGTGCTGGGCTCTATGTCGGGACGTGTGCTGGGCTCTACATCAGGGTTTAGCTTACTTCCAGCTCTACGTCGGGACGTGTGTTGGGCTCTACGTCGGGACGTCTGTTGGGCTATACGTCGGCAAGTCTGTTGAGCTCTACGTCGGGACGTGTGTTTGGCTCTACGTCTGCAGTTAGCTAACTTTTAGCTCGACGTCGGGACGTGTGCTGGGCTCTACGTCGGGACGTGAGTTGGGTTCTACATCTGTAGTTAGCTAACTTTCAGCTCTACGTCGGGACGTGGGTTGGGTTCTACATCTGTAGTTAGCTAACTTTCAGCTCTACGTCGGGACGTGTGTTGGGCTCTACGTCGGGACGTGTGTTGGGCTCTCCGTCGGGACGTGTGTTGGGCTCTACGTCGGGATTTAGCTTACTTTCAGCTCTACGTCGGGACGTGTGTTGGGCTCTACGTCGGGACGTGTGTTGGGCTCTACATCTGGGTTTAGCTTACTTTCAGCTCTACGTCGGGACGTGTGCTGGGCTCTACGTTGGGACGTGTGGTGGGCTCTACATCGGGGTTTAGCTTACATTCAGGTTTACATCGGGACATGTGTTGAGCTCTACGTCGGGACGTGTGATGGGCTCTAGGTCGGGACGTGTGTTGGGCTCTACGTCGGGACGTGTGTTGGACTCTACGTCTGTAGTTAGCTAAATTTCAGCTCTACGTCGGGACGTGTGTTGGGCTCTACGTCGCGGTTTAGCTAACATTCAGCTCTATATCGGGACGTGTGTTGGGCTCTACGTCGGGACGTGTGTTGGGTTCTACGTCGGGACGTGTGTTGGCCTCTACGTCAGGACGTGTGTTGGGCTGTACGTGGGGACGTGTGTTGGGCTCTACGTCGGGACGTGAGTTGGGCTGTACGTGGGGACTTGTGTTGGGCTCTACGTCGGGCCGTGTGTTGTGCTCTACGTCGGGACGTGTGTTGGGCTCTACGTCTGTAGTTAGCTAACTTTCAGCTCTACGTCGGGACGTGTGTTGGGCTCTACGTCGCGACGTGTGTTGGGCTCTACATCGGGACGTGTGTTGGTCTCTACGTCGGGACGTGTGTTGGGCTCTACGTCGGGACGTGTCTTGGGCTCTACATCTGGGTTTAGCTTACTTTCCGCTCTACGTCGGGACGTGTGCTGGGCTTTACGTCGGGACGTGTGCTGGGATCTACATCAGGGTTTAGCTTACATTCAGCTCTACGTCGGGACATGTGTTGAGCTCTACGTCGGGACGTGTGTTGGGTTCTACGTCGGGACGTGTGTTGGGATCTACGTCGGGACGTGTGTTGGACTCTACGTCTGTAGTTAGCTAACTTTCAGCTCTACGTCGGGACGTGTGTTGGGCTCTACGTCGGGACGTGTGTTTGGCTCTACGTCGGGACGTGAGTTGGGCTGTACGTGGGAACGTGTGTTGGGCTCTACGTCTGTAGTTACATAACTTTCAGCTCTACGTCGGGACGTGTGTTGGGCTCTACGTCGGGACGTGTGTTGGGCTCTACGTCTGTAGTTAGCTAACTTTCAGCTCTACGTCGGGACGTGTGTTGGGCTCTACGTCGCGACGTGTGTTGGGCTGTACGTGGGGACGTGTGTTGGGCTCTACGTCGGGACGTGCGTTGGACTCTACGTCGGGACGTGCGTTGGGCTCCACGTCGGGACTTCTGTTGGGCTCTACGTCGGGACGTGCGTTTGGCTCTATGTCGGGACGTGTGCTGGGCTCTACGTCGGGAATTAGCTTACTTTAAACTCTACGTCGGGACGTGCGTTGGGCTCCACGTCGGGACGTGCGTTGGGCTCCACGTCGGGACATGCTTTGGGCTCTACGTCGGGACGTGCGTTGGGCTCTACGTCAGGGTTTAGCTTACTTCCAGCTCTACGTCGGGATGTGCGTTGGGCTCTACATCGGGGTTTAGCTTACATTCAGCTCTACGTCGGGACATGTGTTGAGCTCTACGTCGGGACGTGTGTTGGGCTCTAGGTCGGGAGGTGTGTTAGGCTGTACGTGGGGACGGGTGTTGGACTCTACGTCTGTAGTTAGCTAACTTTCAGCTCTATGTCGGGACGTGTGTTGGGCTCTACGTCGGGACGTGTGTTGGGCTCTACGTCGGGACGTGTGTTGGGCTCTACATCAGGGTTTAGCTTACTCTCAGCTCTACGTCGGGACGTGTGTTGGGCTCTACGTCGGGACGTGTGTTGGGCTCTACGTCGGCAAGTCTGTTGAGCTCTACGTCGGGACGTGTGTTCGGCTCTACGTCTGCAGTTAGCTAATTTTTAGCTCGACGTCGGGACGTGTGCTGGGCTCTACGTCGGGACGTGAGTTGGGTTCTACATCTGTAGTTAGCTAACTTTCAGCTCTACGTGGGACGTGGGTTGGGTTCTACATCTGTAGTTAGCTAACTTTCAGCTCTATGTCGGGACGTGTGTTGGGCTCTACGTCGGGACGTGTGTTGGGCTCTACGTCGGGACGTGTGTTGGGCTCTACGTCGGGATTTAGCTTACTTTCAGCTCTACGTCGGGACGTGTGTTGGGCTCTACGTCGGGACGTGTGTTGGGCTCTACATCTGGGTTTAGCTTACTTTCAGCTCTACGTCGGGACGTGTGCTGGGCTCTACGTCGGGACGTGTGCTGGGCTCTACGTTGGGACGTGTGGTGGGCTCTACATCGGGGTTTAGCTTACATTCAGGTCTACATCGGGACGTGTGTTGGGCTCTACGTCGCGGTTTAGCTAACATTCAGCTCTATATCGGGACGTGTGTTGGGCTCTACGTCGGGACGTGTGTTGGGTTCTACGTCGGGACGTGTGTTGGCCTCTACGTCAGGACGTGAGTTGGGCTGTACGTGGGGACGTGTGTTGGGCTCTAGTCGGGACGTGAGTTGGGCTGTACGTGGGGACGTGTGTTGGGCTCTACGTCGGGCCGTGTGTTGTGCTCTACGTCGGGACGTGTGTTGGGCTCTACGTCTGTAGTTAGCTAACTTTCAGCTCTACGTCGGGACGTGTGTTGGGCTCTACGTCGGGACGTGTGTTGGGCTCTACATCTGGGTTTAGCTTACTTTCAGCTCTACATCGGGACATGTGCTGGGCTCTACGTCGGGACGTGTGCTGGGCTCTACATCAGGGTTTAGCTTACATTCAGCTCTACGTCGGGACATGTGTTGAGCTCTACGTCGGGACGTGTGTTGGGCTCTACGTCGGGACGTGTGTTGGGATCTACGTCGGGACGTGTGTTGGACTCTACGTCTGTAGTTAGCTAACTTTCAGCTCTACGTCGGGACGTGTGTTGGGCTCTACGTCGGGACGTGTGTTGGGCTCTACGTCGGCGTTTAGCTAACATTCAGCTCTATATCGGGACGTGTGTTGGGCTCTACGTCGGGACGTGTGTTGGACTCTACGTCGGGAATTAGCTTACTTTCAGCTCTACGTCGGGACGTGCGTTGGACTCTACGTCGGGACGTGTGTTGGGCTCTACGTAGGGACGTGTGTTGGGCTCTACGTCGGGACGTGCGTTGGGCTCCACGTCGGGACGTGCGTTGGGCTCCACGTCGGGACGTGCGTTGGGCTCTACGTCGGGACGTACGTTGGGCTCTACATGAGGACTTAGCTTACTTTCAGCTCTACGTCGGGACGTGCGTTGGTCTCCACGTCGGGACGTGCGTTGGGCTTCACGTCGGGACGTGCGTTGGGCTCCACGTCGGGACGTGCGTTGGGCTCCACGTCGGGACATGCTTTGGGCTCTACGTCGGGACGTGCGTTGGGCTCTACGTCAGCGTTTAGCTTACTTCCAGCTCTACGTCGGGATGTGCGTTGGGCTCTACGTCGGGACGTGTGCTGGGCTCTACATCGGGGTTTAGCTTACATTCAGCTCTACGTCGGGACATGTGTTGAGCTCTACGTCGGGACGTGTGTTGGGCTCTAGGTCGGGAGGTGTGTTGGGCTGTACGTGGGGACGGGTGTTGGACTCTACGTCTGTAGTTAGCTAACTTTCAGCTCTATGTCGGGACGTGTGTTGGGCTCTACGTCGGGACGTGTGTTGGGCTCTACGTCGGGACGTGTGTTGGGCTCTACATCAGGGTTTAGCTTACTTTCATCTCTACGTCGGGACGTGTGCTGGGCTCTATGTCGGGACGTGTGCTGGGCTCTACATCAGGGTTTAGCTTACTTCCAGCTCTACGTCGGGACGTGTGTTGGGCTCTACGTCGGGACGTCTGTTGGGCTCTACGTCGGCAAGTCTGTTGAGCTCTACGTCGGGACGTGTGTTTGGCTCTACGTCTGCAGTTAGCTAACTTTTAGCTCGACGTCGGGACGTGTGCTGGGCTCTACGTCGGGACGTGAGTTGGGTTCTACATCTGTAGTTAGCTAACTTTCAGCTCTACGTCGGGACGTGGGTTGGGTTCTACATCTGTAGTTAGCTAACTTTCAGCTCTACGTCGGGACGTGTGTTGGGCTCTACGTCGGGACGTGTGTTGGGCTCTCCGTCGGGACGTGTGTTGGGCTCTACGTCGGGATTTAGCTTACTTTCAGCTCTACGTCGGGACGTGTGTTGGGCTCTACGTCGGGACGTGTGTTGGGCTCTACATCTGGGTTTAGCTTACTTTCAGCTCTACGTCGGGACGTGTGCTGGGCTCTACGTTGGGACGTGTGGTGGGCTCTACATCGGGGTTTAGCTTACATTCAGGTTTACATCGGGACATGTGTTGAGCTCTACGTCGGGACGTGTGATGGGCTCTAGGTCGGGACGTGTGTTGGGCTCTACGTCGGGACGTGTGTTGGACTCTACGTCTGTAGTTAGCTAAATTTCAGCTCTACGTCGGGACGTGTGTTGGGCTCTACGTCGCGGTTTAGCTAACATTCAGCTCTATATCGGGACGTGTGTTGGGCTCTACGTCGGGACGTGTGTTGGGTTCTACGTCGGGACGTGTGTTGGCCTCTACGTCAGGACGTGTGTTGGGCTGTACGTGGGGACGTGTGTTGGGCTCTACGTCGGGACGTGAGTTGGGCTGTACGTGGGGACTTGTGTTGGGCTCTACGTCGGGCCGTGTGTTGTGCTCTACGTCGGGACGTGTGTTGGGCTCTACGTCTGTAGTTAGCTAACTTTCAGCTCTACGTCGGGACGTGTGTTGGGCTCTACGTCGCGACGTGTGTTGGGCTCTACATCGGGACGTGTGTTGGGCTCTACGTCGGGACGTGTGTTGGGCTCTACATCTGGGTTTAGCTTACTTTCAGCTCTACATCGGGACATTTGCTGGGCTCTACGTCGGGACGTGTGCTGGGCTCTACATCAGGGTTTAGCTTACATTCAGCTCTACGTCGGGACATGTGTTGAGCTCTACGTCGGGACGTGTGTTGGGCTCTACGTCGTGACGTGTGTTGGGATCTACGTCGGGACGTGTGTTGGACTCTACGTCTGTAGTTAGCTAACTTTCAGCTCTACGTCGGGACGTGTGTTGGGCTCTACGTCGGGACGTGTGTTGGGCTCTACGTCGGCGTTTCGCTAACATTCAGCTCTATATCGGGACGTGTGTTGGGCTCTACGTCAGGCCGTGTGTTGGGCTCTACGTCGGGACGTGTGTTGGGCTCTACGTCTGTAGTTAGCTAACTTTCAGCTCTACGTCGGGACGTGTGTTGAGCTCTACATCAGAGTTTAGGTTACTTTCAGCTCTACGTCGGGACGTGTGTTGGGCTCTACGTCGGGACGTGAGTTGGGCTGTACGTGGGGACGTGTCTTGGGCTCTACGTCTGTAGTTACATAACTTTCAGCTCTACGTCGGGACGTGTGTTGGGCTCTACGTCGGGCCGTGTGTTGGGCTTTACGTCGGGCCGTGTGTTGGGCTCTACGTCGGGACGTGTGTTGGGCTCTACGTCTGTAGTTAGCTAACTTTCAGCTCTACGTCGGGACGTGTGTTGGGCTCTACGTCGTGACGTGTGTTGGGCTCTACATCGGGACGTGTGTTGGGCTCTACGTCGGGACGTATGTTGGGCTCTACATCTGGGTTTAGCTTACTTTCATCTCTACGTCGGGACGTGTGCTGGGCTCTATGTCGGGACGTGTGCTGGGCTCTACATCAGGTTTTAGCTTACATTCAGCTCTACGTCGGGACATGTGTTGGGTTCTATGTCGGGACGTGTGTTGGGCTCTACGTCAGGACGTGAGTTGGGCTGTACTTCGGGACGTGTGTTGGGCTCTACGTCGGGACGTGTGTTGGGCTGTACGTCGGGACGTGTGTTGGGCTCTACATCAGGGTTTAGGTTACTTTCAGCTCTACGTCGGGACGTGTTTTGGGCTCTACGTCGGGACGTGTGTTGGGCTCTACGTCGGGACGTGGGTTGGGCTCTACGTCGGGACGTGTGTTGGGCTCTACGTCGAGAATTAGCTTACTTTCAGCTCTACGTCGGGACGTGTGTTGTGCTCTACGTCGGGACGTGCGTTGGGCTCTACGTCGGGACGTGGGTTGGGCTCTACGTCGGGACGTGTGTTGGGCTCTACGTCTGTAGTTAGCTAACTTTCAGCTCTACGTCGGGACGTGTGTTGGGCTCTACGTCCGGACGTGTGTTGGGCTCTACATCGGGACGTGTGTTGGGCTCTACGTCGGGACGTGTGTTGGGCTCTACATCTGGGTTTAGCTTACTTTCAGCTCTATGTCGGGACGTGTGCTGGGCTCTACGTCGGGACGTGTGCTGGGCTCTACATCAGGGTTTAGCTTACATTCAGCTCTACGTCGGGACATGTGTTGAGCTCTACGTCGGGACGTATGTTGGGCTCTAGGTCGGGACGTGTATTGGGATCTACGTCGGGACGTGTGTTGGACTCTACGTCTATAGTTAGCTAACTTTCAGCTCTACGTCGGGACGTGTGTTGGGCTCTACGTCGGGACGTGTGTTGGGCTGTACGTCGGGGTTTAGCTAACATTCAGCTCTATATCGGGACGTGTTTTGGGCTCTACGTCGGGACGTGTGTTGGGTTCTACGTCGGGACGTGTGTTGGGCTCTACGTCAGGACGTGAGTTCGGCTGTACATGGGGACGTGCGTTGGGCTCTACGTCGGGAATTAGCTTACTTACAACTCTACGTCGGGACGTGCGTTGGGCTCCACGTCGTGACGTGCGTTGGGCTCTTCGTCGGGACGTGCGTTGGGCTCTACATGAGGATTTAGCTTACTTTCAGCTCTACGTCTGGACGTGCATTGGGCTCCACGTCGGGACGTGCGTTGGGCTACACGTCGGGACGTGCGTTGGACTCCACGTCGGGACGTGCGTTGGGCTCCGCGTCGGGAACTGCTTTGGGGGCTACGTCGGGACGAGCGTTGGGCTCTACGTCAGGGTTTAGCTTACTTTCAGCTCTACGTCGGGATGTGCGTTGGGCTCTACTCCGGGACGTGTGTTGGGCTCTACATCTGGGTTTAGCTTACTTTCAGCTCTACGTCGGGACGTGTGCTGGGCTCTACGTCGGGACGTGTGCTGGGCTCTACGTCGGGACGTGTGCTGGGCTCTATATCGGGGTTTAGCTTACATTCAGCTCTACGTCGGGACATGTGTTGAGCTCTACGTCTGTAGTTAGCTAACTTTCAGCTCTACGTCGGGACGTGTGTTGGGCTCTACGTCGGGACGTGTGTTGGGCTCTACGTAAGGACGTGTGTTGGGCTCTACGTCGGCAAGTCTGTTGGGCTCTACGTCGGGACGTGTGTTCGGCTCTACGTCTGTAGTTAGCTAACTGTCAGCTATACGTCGGGACGTGTGTTGGGCTCTACGTCGGGACGTGTGTTGGGCTCTACGTCGGGACGTGTTTTGGGCTCAACTTCGAGAATTAGCTTACTTTCAGCTCTCCGTCGGGACGTGTGTTGGGCTCTCCGTCGGGACGTGTGTTGGGCTCTCCGTCGGGACGTGTGTTGGGCTCTACGTCGCGACGTGTGTTGGGCTCTACGTCGGGATTTAGCTTACTTTCAGCTCTACGTCGGGACGTGTGTTGGGCTATACGTCGGGACGTGTGCTGGGCTCTACGTCGGGACGTATGCTGGGATCTACATCGGGGTTTAGCTTACATTCAGCTCTACATCGGGACATGTGTTGAGCTCTACGTCGGGACGTGTGTTGGGCTCTAGGTCGGGACGTGTGTTGGGCTCTACGTCGGGACGTGTGTTGGACTCTACGTCTGTAGTTAGCTAACTTTCAGCTCTACGTCGGGACGTGTGTTGGGCTCTATGTCGGGACGTGTGTTGGGATCTACGTCGGGGTTTAGCTAACATTCAGCTCTATATCGGGACGTGTGTTGGGCTCTACGTCGGGACGTGTGTTGGGTTCTACGTCGGGACGTGTGTTGGGCTCTAAGTCAGGACGTGAGTTGGGCTGTACGTGGGGACGTGTGTTGGGCTCTACGTCGGGACGTGAGTTGGGCTGTACGTGGGGACGTGTGTTGGGCTCTACGTCTGTAGTTACATAACTTTCAGCTCTACGTCGGGACGTGTGTTGGGCTCTACGTCGGGCCGTGTGTTGGGCTCTACGTCGGGACGTGTGTTGGGCTCTACGTCGGGACGTGTGTTGGGCTCTACATCTGTAGTTAGCTAACTTTCAGCTCTACGTCGGGACGTGTGTTGGGCTCTACGTCGGGACGTGTGTTGGGCTCTACGTCGGGATTTAGCTTACTTTCAGCTCTACGTCGGGACGTGTGTTGGGCTCTACGTCGGGACGTGTGTTGGGCTCAACGTCGAGAATTAGCTTACATTCAGCTCTCCGTCGGGACGTGTGTTGGGCTCTCCGTCGGGACGTGTGTTGGACTCTCCATCGGGACGTGTGTTGGGCTCCACGTCGGGACGTGTGTTGGGCTCTACGTCGGGATTTAGCTTACATTCAGCTCTACGTCGGGACGTGTGTTGGGCTCTACGTCGGGAGGTGTGTTGGGCTGTACGTCGGGACGTGTGTTGGGCTCTACGTCGGGACGTGTGTTGGGCTCTACATCTGGGTTTAGCTTACTTTCAGCTCTACGTCGGGACGTCTGCTGGGCTCTACGTCGGGACGTGTGCTGGTCTCTACATCGGGGTTTAGCTTACATTCAGCTCTACGTCGGGACATGTGTTGAGCTCTACGTTGGGACGTGTGTTGGGCTCTAGGTCGGGACGTGTGTTGGGCTCTACGTCGGGACGTGTGTTGTGCTCTACGTCGGGACGTGTGTTGGGCTCTACGTCGGGGTTTAGCTAACATTCAGCTCTATATCGGGACGTGTGTTGCGCTCTACGTCGGGACGTGTGTTGGGTTCTACGTCGGGACGTGTGTTGGCCTCTACGTCAGGACGTGTGTTGGGCTGTACGTGGGGACGTGTGTTGGGCTCTACTTCGGGACGTGAGTTGGGCTGTACGTGGGGACGTTTGTTGGGCTCTACGTCTGTAGTTACATAACTTTCAGCTCTACGTCGGGACGTGTGTTGGGCTCTACGTCGGGCCGTGTGTTGGGCTCTACGTCGGGCCGTGTGTTGGGCTCTACGTCGGGACGTGTGTTGGGCTCTACGTCTGTAGTTAGCTAACTTTCAGCTCTACGTCGGGATGTGTGTTGGGCTCTACGTCGGGACGTGTGTTGGGCTCTACGTCGGGACGTGTGTTGGGCTCTACATCTGGGTTTAGCTTACTTTCAGCTCTACATCGGGACATGTGCTGGGCTCTACGTCGGGACGTGTGCTGGGCTCTACATCAGGGTTTAGCTTACATTCAGCTCCTTGTCGGGACATGTGTTGAGCTCTACGTCGGGACGTGTGTTGGGCTCTACGTCGGGACGTGTGTTGGGATCTACGTCGGGACGTGTGTTGGACTCTACGTCTGTAGTTAGCTAACTTTCAGCTCTACGTCGGGACGTGTGTTGGGCTCTACGTCGGGACGTGTGTTGGGCTCTACGTCGGCGTTTAGCTAACATTCAGCTCTATATCGGGACGTGTGTTGGGCTCTACGTCGGGACGTGTGTTGGGTTCTACGTCGGGACGTGTGTTGGCCTCTACGTCAGGACGTGAGTTGGGCTGTACGTGGGGACGTGTGTTGGGCTCTACGTTGGGACGTGAGTTGGGCTGTACGTGGGGACGTGTGTTGGGCTCTACGTCTGTAGTTACATAACTTTCAGCTCTACGTCGGGACGTGTGTTGGGCTCTACGTCGGGCCGTGTGTTGGGCTCTACGTCTGGACGTGCGTTGGGATCTACGTCGGGCCGTGAGTTGGGCTGTACGTGGGGACGTGTGTTGGGCTCTACGTCTGTAGTTACATAACTTTCAGCTCTACGTCGGGACGTGTGTTGGGCTCTAGGTCGGGACGTTTGTTGGGCTCTACGTCGAGAATTAGCTTACTTTCAGCTCTACGTCGGGACGTGTGTTGGGCTCTACGTCGGGACGTGTGCTGGGCTCTACGTCGGGACGTGCGTTGGGCTCTATGTCGGGACGTGCGTTGGGCTCTACGTCGGGATTTAGCTTTCTTTCAGCTCTACGTCGGGACGTGCGTTGGGCTCTACGTCGGGTATTAGCTTACTTTCAGCTCTACGTCGGGACGTGCGTTGGACTCTACGTCGGGACGTGCGTTGGGCTCCACGTCGGGACCTCTGTTGGGCTCTACGTCGGGACGTGCGTTTGGCTCTATGTCGGGACGTGCGTTGGGCTCTACATCGGGAATTAGCTTACTTTAAACTCTACGTCGGGACGTGCGTTGGGCTCCACGTCGGGACGTGCGTTGGGCTCTACATGAGGACTTAGCTTACTTTCAGCTCTACGTCGGGACGTGCGTTGGTCTCCACGTCGGGACGTGCGTTGGGCTTCACGTCGGGACGTTCGATGGGCTCTACGTCGGGACGTGCGTTGGGCTCTACGTCGGGATTTAGCTTACTTTCAGCTTCACGTCGGGACGTTCGTTGGGCTCTACGTCAGCAAGTCTGTTGGGCTCTACGTCGGGACGTGTGTTCGGCTCTACGTCTGCAGTTAGCTAACTTTTAGCTCGACGTCGGGACGTGTGCTGGGCTCTACGTCGGGACGTGAGTTGGGTTCTACATCTGTAGTTAGCTAACTTTCAGCTCTACGTCGGGACGTGGGTTGGGTTCTACATCTGTAGTTAGCTAACTTTCAGCTCTACGTCGGGACGTGTGTTGGGCTCAACGTCGAGAATTAGCTTACTTTCAGCTCTCTGTCGGGACGTGTGTTGGGCTCTCCGTCGGGACGTGTGTTGGGCTCTACGTCGGGATTTAGCTTACTTTCAGCTCTACGTCGGGACGTGTGTTGGGCTCTACGTCGGGACGTGTGTTGGGCTCTACATCTGGGTTTAGCTTACTTTCAGCTCTACGTCGGGACGTGTGCTGGGCTCTACGTCGGGACGTGTGCTGGGCTCTACATCAGGGTTTAGCTTACATTCAGCTCCTTGTCGGGACATGTGTTGAGCTCTACGTCGGGACGTGTGTTGGGCTCTACGTCGGGACGTGTGTTGGGATCTACGTCGGGACGTGTGTTGGACTCTACGTCTGTAGTTAGCTAACTTTCAGCTCTACGTCGGGACGTGTGTTGGGCTCTACGTCGGGACGTGTGTTGGGCTCTACGTCGGCGTTTAGCTAACATTCAGCTCTATATCGGGACGTGTGTTGGGCTCTACGTCGGGACGTGTGTTGGGTTCTACGTCGGGACGTGTGTTGGCCTCTACGTCAGGACGTGAGTTGGGCTGTACGTGGGGACGTGTGTTGGGCTCTACGTTGGGACGTGAGTTGGGCTGTACGTGGGGACGTGTGTTGGGCTCTACGTCTGTAGTTACATAACTTTCAGCTCTACGTCGGGACGTGTGTTGGGCTCTACGTCGGGCCGTGTGTTGGGCTCTACGTCTGGACGTGCGTTGGGATCTACGTCGGGCCGTGAGTTGGGCTGTACGTGGGGACGTGTGTTGGGCTCTACGTCTGTAGTTACATAACTTTCAGCTCTACGTCGGGACGTGTGTTGGGCTCTAGGTCGGGACGTTTGTTGGGCTCTACGTCGAGAATTAGCTTACTTTCAGCTCTACGTCGGGACGTGTGTTGGGCTCTACGTCGGGACGTGTGCTGGGCTCTACGTCGGGACGTGCGTTGGGCTCTATGTCGGGACGTGCGTTGGGCTCTACGTCGGGATTTAGCTTTCTTTCAGCTCTACGTCGGGACGTGCGTTGGGCTCTACGTCGGGTATTAGCTTACTTTCAGCTCTACGTCGGGACGTGCGTTGGACTCTACGTCGGGACGTGCGTTGGGCTCCACGTCGGGACCTCTGTTGGACTCTACGTCGGGACGTGCGTTTGGCTCTATGTCGGGACGTGCGTTGGGCTCTACATCGGGAATTAGCTTACTTTAAACTCTACGTCGGGACGTGCGTTGGGCTCCACGTCGGGACGTGCGTTGGGCTCTACATGAGGACTTAGCTTACTTTCAGCTCTACGTCGGGACGTGCGTTGGTCTCCACGTCGGGACGTGCGTTGGGCTTCACGTCGGGACGTTCGATGGGCTCTACGTCGGGACGTGCGTTGGGCTCTACGTCGGGATTTAGCTTACTTTCAGCTTCACGTCGGGACGTTCGTTGGGCTCTACGTCAGCAAGTCTGTTGGGCTCTACGTCGGGACGTGTGTTCGGCTCTACGTCTGCAGTTAGCTAACTTTTAGCTCGACGTCGGGACGTGTGCTGGGCTCTACGTCGGGACGTGAGTTGGGTTCTACATCTGTAGTTAGCTAACTTTCAGCTCTACGTCGGGACGTGGGTTGGGTTCTACATCTGTAGTTAGCTAACTTTCAGCTCTACGTCGGGACGTGTGTTGGGCTCAACGTCGAGAATTAGCTTACTTTCAGCTCTCTGTCGGGACGTGTGTTGGGCTCTCCGTCGGGACGTGTGTTGGGCTCTACGTCGGGATTTAGCTTACTTTCAGCTCTACGTCGGGACGTGTGTTGGGCTCTACGTCGGGACGTGTGTTGGGCTCTACATCTGGGTTTAGCTTACTTTCAGCTCTACGTCGGGACGTGTGCTGGGCTCTACGTCGGGACGTGTGCTGGGCTCTACGTTGGGACGTGTGGTGGGCTCTACATAGGGGTTTAGCTTACATTCAGCTCTGCATCGGGACATGTGTTGAGCTCTACGTCGGGACGTGTGATGGGCTCTAGGTCGGGACGTGTGTTGGGCTCTACGTCGGGACGTGTGTTGGACTCTACGTCTGTAGTTAGCTAACTTTCAGCTCTACGTCGGGACGTGTGTTGGGCTCTACGTCGGGGTTTAGCTAACATTCAGCTCTATATCGGGACGTGTGTTGGGCTCTACGTCGGGACGTGTGTTGGGTTCTACGTCGGGACGTGTGTTGGCCTCTACGTCAGGACGTGTGTTGGGCTGTACGTGGGGACGTGTGTTGGGCTCTACTTCGGGACGTGAGTTGGGCTGTACGTGGGGACGTGTGTTGGGCTCTACGTCTGTAGTTACATAACTTTCAGCTCTACGTCGGGATGTGTGTTGGGCTGTACGTCGGGACGTGTGTTGGGCTCTACGTCGGGACGTGTGTTGGGCTCTACATCTGGGTTTAGCTTACTTTCAGCTCTACATCGGGACATGTGCTGGGCTCTACGTCGGGACGTGTGCTGGGCTCTACATCAGGGCTTAGCTTACATTCAGCTCCTCGTCGGGACATGTGTTGAGCTCTACGTCGGGACGTGTGTTGGGCTCTACGTCGGGACGTGTGTTGGGATCTACGTCGGGACGTGTGTTGGACTCTACGTCTGTAGTTAGCTAACTTTCAGCTCTACGTCGGGACGTGTGTTGGGCTCTACGTCGGGACGTGTGTTGGGCTCTACGTCGGCGTTTTTAGCTAACATTCAGCTCTATATCGGGACGTGTGTTGGGCTCTACGTCGGGACGTGTGTTGGGTTCTACGTCGGGACGTGTGTTGGCCTCTACGTCAGGACGTGAGTTGGGCTGTACGTGGGGACGTGTGTTGGGCTCTACGTTGGGACGTGAGTTGGGCTGTACGTGGGGACGTGTGTTGGGCTCTACATCTGTAGTTACATAACTTTCAGCTCTACGTCGGGACGTGTGTTGGGCTCTACGTCGGGACGTGTGTTGGGCTCTACGTCGGGACGTGTGTTGGGCTCTACGTCGGGACGTGTGTTGGGCTCTACGTCTGTAGTTAGCTAACTTTCAGCTCTACGTCGGGACGTGTGTTGGCCTCTACGTCAGGACGTGAGTTGGGCTGTACGTGGGGACGTGTGTTGGGCTCTAGTCGGGACGTGAGTTGGGCTGTACGTGGGGACGTGTGTTGGGCTCTACGTCGGGCCGTGTGTTGTGCTCTACGTCGGGACGTGTGTTGGGCTCTACGTCTGTAGTTAGCTAACTTTCAGCTCTACGTCGGGACGTGTGTTGGGCTCTACGTCGGGACGTGTGTTGGGCTCTACATCTGGGTTTAGCTTACTTTCAGCTCTACATCGGGACATGTGCTGGGCTCTACGTCGGGACGTGTGCTGGGCTCTACATCAGGGTTTAGCTTACATTCAGCTCTACGTCGGGACATGTGTTGAGCTCTACGTCGGGACGTGTGTTGGGCTCTACGTCGGGACGTGTGTTGGGATCTACGTCGGGACGTGTGTTGGACTCTACGTCTGTAGTTAGCTAACTTTCAGCTCTACGTCGGGACGTGTGTTGGGCTCTACGTCGGGACGTGTGTTGGGCTCTACGTCGGCGTTTAGCTAACATTCAGCTCTATATCGGGACGTGTGTTGGGCTCTACGTCGGGACGTGTGTTGGACTCTACGTCGGGAATTAGCTTACTTTCAGCTCTACGTCGGGACGTGCGTTGGACTCTACGTCGGGACGTGTGTTGGGCTCTACGTAGGGACGTGTGTTGGGCTCTACGTCGGGACGTGCGTTGGGCTCCACGTCGGGACGTCTGTTGGGCTCTACGTCGGGACGTGCGTTTGGCTCTATGTCGGGACGTGTGCTGGGCTCTACGTCGGGAATTAGCTTACTTTAAACTCTACGTCGGGACGTGCGTTGGGCTCCACGTCGGGACGTGCGTTGGGCTCTACGTCGGGACGTGCGTTGGGCTCTACATGAGGACTTAGCTTACTTTCAGCTCTACGTCGGGACGTGCGTTGGTCTCCACGTCGGGACGTGCGTTGGGCTTCACGTCGGGACGTGCGTTGGGCTCCACGTCGGGACGTGCGTTGGGCTCCACGTCGGGACATGCTTTGGGCTCTACGTCGGGACGTGCGTTGGGCTCTACGTCAGCGTTTAGCTTACTTCCAGCTCTACGTCGGGATGTGCGTTGGGCTCTACGTCGGGACGTGTGCTGGGCTCTACATCGGGGTTTAGCTTACATTCAGCTCTACGTCGGGACATGTGTTGAGCTCTACGTCGGGACGTGTGTTGGGCTCTAGGTCGGGAGGTGTGTTGGGCTGTACGTGGGGACGGGTGTTGGACTCTACGTCTGTAGTTAGCTAAATTTCAGCTCTATGTCGGGACGTGTGTTGGGCTCTACGTCGGGACGTGTGTTGGGCTCTACGTCGGGACGTGTGTTGGGCTCTACATCAGGGTTTAGCTTACTTTCATCTCTACGTCGGGACGTGTGCTGGGCTCTATGTCGGGACGTGTGCTGGGCTCTACATCAGGGTTTAGCTTACTTCCAGCTCTACGTCGGGACGTGTGTTGGGCTCTACGTCGGGACGTGTGTTGGGCTCTACGTCGGCAAGTCTGTTGAGCTCTACGTCGGGACGTGTGTTTGGCTCTACGTCTGCAGTTAGCTAACTTTTAGCTCGACGTCGGGACGTGTGCTGGGCTCTACGTCGGGACGTGAGTTGGGTTCTACATCTGTAGTTAGCTAACTTTCAGCTCTACGTCGGGACGTGGGTTGGGTTCTACATCTGTAGTTAGCTAACTTTCAGCTCTACGTCGGGACGTGTGTTGGGCTCTACGTCGGGACGTGTGTTGGGCTCTCCGTCGGGACGTGTGTTGGGCTCTACGTCGGGATTTAGCTTACTTTCAGCTCTACGTCGGGACGTGTGTTGGGCTCTACGTCGGGACGTGTGTTGGGCTCTACATCTGGGTTTAGCTTACTTTCAGCTCTACGTCGGGACGTGTGCTGGGCTCTACGTTGGGACGTGTGGTGGGCTCTACATCGGGGTTTAGCTTACATTCAGGTTTACATCGGGACATGTGTTGAGCTCTACGTCGGGACGTGTGATGGGCTCTAGGTCGGGACGTGTGTTGGGCTCTACGTCGGGACGTGTGTTGGACTCTACGTCTGTAGTTAGCTAAATTTCAGCTCTACGTCGGGACGTGTGTTGGGCTCTACGTCGCGGTTTAGCTAACATTCAGCTCTATATCGGGACGTGTGTTGGGCTCTACGTCGGGACCTGTGTTGGGTTCTACGTCGGGACGTGTGTTGGCCTCTACGTCAGGACGTGTGTTGGGCTGTACGTGGGGACGTGTGTTGGGCTCTACGTCGGGACGTGAGTTGGGCTGTACGTGGGGACTTGTGTTGGGCTCTACGTCGGGCCGTGTGTTGTGCTCTACGTCGGGACGTGTGTTGGGCTCTACGTCTGTAGTTAGCTAACTTTCAGCTCTACGTCGGGACGTGTGTTGGGCTCTACGTCGCGACGTGTGTTGGGCTCTACATCGGGACGTGTGTTGGGCTCTACGTCGGGACGTGTGTTGGGCTCTACATCTGGGTTTAGCTTACTTTCAGCTCTACATCGGGACATTTGCTGGGCTCTACATCGGGACGTGTGCTGGGCTCTACATCAGGGTTTAGCTTACATTCAGCTCTACGTCGGGACATGTGTTGAGCTCTACGTCGGGACGTGTGTTGGGCTCTACGTCGGGACGTGTGTTGGGATCTACGTCGGGACGTGTGTTGGACTCTACGTCTGTAGTTAGCTAACTTTCAGCTCTACGTCGGGACGTGTGTTGGGCTCTACGTCGGGACGTGTGTTGGGCTCTACGTCGGCGTTTAGCTAACATTCAGCTCTATATCGGGACGTGTGTTGGGCTCTACGTCGGGACGTGTGTTGGGCTCTACGTCGGGAATTAGCTTACTTTCAGCTCTACGTCGGGACGTGCGTTGGACTCTACGTCGGAACGTGTGTTGGGCTCTACGTCGGGACGTGTGTTGGGCTCTACGTCGGGACGTGAGTTGGGCTGTACGTGGGGACGTGTGTTGGGCTCTACGTCTGTAGTTACATAACTTTCAGCTCTACGTCGGGACATGTGTTGGGCTCTACGTCAGGCCGTGTGTTGGGCTCTACGTCGGGACGTGTGTTGGGCTCTACGTCTGTAGTTAGCTAACTTTCAGCTCTACGTCGGGACGTGTGTTGAGCTCTACATCAGAGTTTAGGTTACTTTCAGCTCTACGTCGGGACGTGTGTTGGGCTCTACGTTGGGACGTGAGTTGGGCTGTACGTGGGGACGTGTGTTGGGCTCTACGTCTGTAGTTACATAACTTTCAGCTCTACGTCGGGACGTGTGTTGGGCTCTACGTCGGGCCGTGTGTTGGGCTTTACGTCGGGCCGTGTGTTGGGCTCTACGTCGGGACGTGTGTTGGGCTCTACGTCTGTAGTTAGCTAACTTTCAGCTCTACGTCGGGACGTGTGTTGGGCTCTACGTCGTGACGTGTGTTGGGCTCTACATCGGGACGTGTGTTGGGCTCTACGTCGGGACGTATGTTGGGCTCTACATCTGGGTTTAGCTTACTTTCATCTCTACGTCGGGACGTGTGCTGGGCTCTATGTCGGGACGTGTGCTGGGCTCTACATCAGGTTTTAGCTTACATTCAGCTCTACGTCGGGACATGTGTTGAGCTCTACGTCGGGACGTATGTTGGGCTCTACGTCGGGACGTGTGTTGGGATCTACGTCGGGACGTGTGTTGGACTCTACGTCTGTAGTTAGCTAACTTTCAGCTCTACGTCGGGACGTGTGTTGGGCTCTACGTCGGGACGTGTGTTGGGCTCTACGTCGGAGTTTAGCTAACATTCAGCTCTATATCGGGACGTGTTTTGGGCTCTACGTCGGGACGTGTGTTGGGTTCTACGTCGGGACGTGTGTTGGGCTCTACGTCAGGACGTGAGTTGGGCTGTACTTCGGGACGTGTGTTGGGCTCTACGTCGGGACGTGTGTTGGGCTGTACGTCGGGACGTGTGTTGGGCTCTACATCAGGGTTTAGGTTACTTTCAGCTCTACGTCGGGACGTGTTTTGGGCTCTACGTCGGGACGTGTGTTGGGCTCTACGTCGGGACGTGGGTTGGGCTCTACGTCGGGACGTGTGTTGGGCTCTACGTCGAGAATTAGCTTACTTTCAGCTCTACGTCGGGACGTGTGTTGTGCTCTACGTCGGGACGTGCGTTGGGCTCTACGTCGGGACGTGGGTTGGGCTCTACGTCGGGACGTGTGTTGGGCTCTACGTCTGTAGTTAGCTAACTTTCAGCTCTACGTCGGGACGTGTGTTGGGCTCTACGTCCGGACGTGTGTTGGGCTCTACATCGGGACGTGTGTTGGGCTCTACGTCGGGACGTGTGTTGGGCTCTACATCTGGGTTTAGCTTACTTTCAGCTCTATGTCGGGACGTGTGCTGGGCTCTACGTCGGGACGTGTGCTGGGCTCTACATCAGGGTTTAGCTTACATTCAGCTCTACGTCGGGACATGTGTTGAGCTCTACGTCGGGACGTATGTTGGGCTCTAGGTCGGGACGTGTGTTGGGATCTACGTCGGGACGTGTGTTGGACTCTACGTCTATAGTTAGCTAACTTTCAGCTCTACGTCGGGACGTGTGTTGGGCTCTACGTCGGGACGTGTGTTGGGCTCTACGTCGGGGTTTAGCTAACATTCAGCTCTATATCGGGACGTGTTTTGGGCTCTACGTCGGGACGTGTGTTGGGTTCTACGTCGGGACGTGTGTTGGGCTCTACGTCAGGACGTGAGTTGGGCTGTACATGGGGACGTGCGTTGGGCTCTACGTCGGGAATTAGCTTACTTACAACTCTACGTCGGGACGTGCGTTGGGCTCCACGTCGTGACGTGCGTTGGGCTCTTCGTCGGGACGTGCGTTGGGCTCTACATGAGGATTTAGCTTACTTTCAGCTCTAAGTCTGGACGTGCATTGGGCTCCACGTCGGGACGTGCGTTGGGCTACACGTCGGGACGTGCGTTGGACTCCACGTCGGGACGTGCGTTGGGCTCCACGTCGGGAACTGCTTTGGGGGCTACGTCGGGACGAGCGTTGGGCTCTACGTCAGGGTTTAGCTTACTTTCAGCTCTACGTCGGGATGTGCGTTGGGCTCTACTCCGGGACGTGTGTTGGGCTCTACATCTGGGTTTAGCTTACTTTCATCTCTACGTCGGGACGTGTGCTGGGCTCTACGTCGGGACGTGTGCTGGGCTCTACGTCGGGACGTGTGCTGGGCTCTATATCGGGGTTTAGCTTACATTCAGCTCTACGTCGGGACATGTGTTGAGCTCTACGTCTGTAGTTAGCTAACTTTCAGCTCTACGTCGGGACGTGTGTTGGGCTCTACGTCGGGACGTGTGTTGGGCTCTACGTAAGGACGTGTGTTGGGCTCTACGTCGGCAAGTCTGTTGGGCTCTACGTCGGGACGTGTGTTCGGCTCTACGTCTGTAGTTAGCTAACTGTCAGCTATACGTCGGGACGTGTGTTGGGCTCTACGTCGGGACGTGTGTTGGGCTCTACGTCGGGACGTGTTTTGGGCTCAACTTCGAGAATTAGCTTACTTTCAGCTCTCCGTCGGGACGTGTGTTGGGCTCTCCGTCGGGACGTGTGTTGGGCTCTCCGTCGCGACGTGTGTTGGGCTCTACGTCGCGACGTGTGTTGGGCTCTACGTCGGGATTTAGCTTACTTTCAGCTCTACGTCGGGACGTGTGTTGGGCTATACGTCGGGACGTGTGCTGGGCTCTACGTCGGGACGTATGCTGGGATCTACATCGGGGTTTAGCTTACATTCAGCTCTACGTCGGGACATGTGTTGAGCTCTACGTCGGGACGTGTGTTGGGCTCTAGGTCGGGACGTGTGTTGGGCTCTACGTCGGGACGTGTGTTGGACTCTACGTCTGTAGTTAGCTAACTTTCAGCTCTACGTCGGGACGTCTGTTGGGCTCTATGTCGGGACGTGTGTTGGGATCTACGTCGGGGTTTAGCTAACATTCAGCTCTATATCGGGACGTGTGTTGGGCTCTACGTCGGGACGTGTGTTGGGTTCTACGTCGGGACGTGTGTTGGGCTCTAAGTCAGGACGTGAGTTGGGCTGTACGTGGGGACGTGTGTTGGGCTCTACGTCGGGACGTGAGTTGGGCTGTACGTGGGGACGTGTGTTGGGCTCTACGTCTGTAGTTACATAACTTTCAGCTCTACGTCGGGACGTGTGTTGGGCTCTACGTCGGGCCGTGTGTTGGGCTCTACGTCGGGACGTGTGTTGGGCTCTACGTCGGGACGTGTGTTGGGCTCTACATCTGTAGTTAGCTAACTTTCAGCTCTACGTCGGGACGTGTGTTGGGCTCTCCGTCGGGACGTGTGTTGGGCTCTACGTCGGGACGTGTGTTGGGCTCTACGTCGGGATTTAGCTTACTTTCAGCTCTACGTCGGGACGTGTGTTGGGCTCTACGTCGGGACGTGTGTTGGGCTCAACGTCGAGAATTAGCTTACATTCAGCTCTCCGTCGGGACGTGTGTTGGGCTCTCCGTCGGGACGTGTGTTGGACTCTCCATCGGGACGTGTGTTGGGCTCCACGTCGGGACGTGTGTTGGGCTCTACGTCGGGATTTAGCTTACTTTCAGCTCTACGTCGGGACGTGTGTTGGGCTCTACGTCGGGAGGTGTGTTGGGCTGTACGTCGGGACGTGTGTTGGGCTCTACGTCGGGACGTGTGTTGGGCTCTACATCTGGGTTTAGCTTAATTTCAGCTCTACGTCGGGACGTCTGCTGGGCTCTACGTCGGGACGTGTGCTGGTCTCTACATCGGGGTTTAGCTTACATTCAGCTCTACGTCGGGACATGTGTTGAGCTCTACGTTGGGACGTGTGTTGGACTCTAGGTCGGGACGTGTGTTGGGCTCTACGTCGGGACGTGTGTTGTGCTCTACGTCGGGACGTGTGTTGGGCTCTACGTCGGGGTTTAGCTAACATTCAGCTCTATATCGGGACGTGTGTTGGGCTCTACGTCGGGACGTGTGTTGGGTTCTACGTCGGGACGTGTGTTGGCCTCTACGTCAGGACGTGTGTTGGGCTGTACGTGGGGACGTGTGTTGGGCTCTACTTCGGGACGTGAGTTGGGCTGTACGTGGGGACGTTTGTTGGGCTCTACGTCTGTAGTTACATAACTTTCAGCTCTACGTCGGGACGTGTGTTGGGCTCTACGTCGGGACGTGTGTTGGGCTCTACGTCGGGCCGTGTGTTGGGCTCTACGTCGGGACGTGTGTTGGGCTCTACGTCTGTAGTTAGCTAACTTTCAGCTCTACGTCGGGATGTGTGTTGGGCTCTACGTCGGGACGTGTGTTGGGCTCTACGTCGGGACGTGTGTTGGGCTCTACATCTGGGTTTAGCTTACTTTCAGCTCTACATCGGGACATGTGCTGGGCTCTACGTCGGGACGTGTGCTGGGCTCTACATCAGGGTTTAGCTTACATTCAGCTCCTCGTCGGGACATGTGTTGAGCTCTACGTCGGGACGTGTGTTGGGCTCTACGTCGGGACGTGTGTTGGGATCTACGTCGGGACGTGTGTTGGACTCTACGTCTGTAGTTAGCTAACTTTCAGCTCTACGTCGGGACGTGTGTTGGGCTCTACGTCGGGACGTGTGTTGGGCTCTACGTCGGCGTTTAGCTAACATTCAGCTCTATATCGGGACGTGTGTTGGGCTCTACGTCGGGACGTGTGTTGGGTTCTACGTCGGGACGTGTGTTGGGCTCTAGGTCGGGACGTTTGTTGGGCTCTACGTCGAGAATTAGCTTACTTTCAGCTCTACGTCGGGACGTGTGTTGGGCTCTACGTCGGGACGTGTGCTGGGCTCTACGTCGGGACGTGCGTTGGGCTCTATGTCGGGACGTGCGTTGGGCTCTACGTCGGGATTTAGCTTTCTTTCAGCTCTACGTCGGGACGTGCGTTGGGCTCTACGTCGGGTATTAGCTTACTTTCAGCTCTACGTCGGGACGTGCGTTGGACTCTACGTCGGGACGTGCGTTGGGCTCCACGTCGGGACCTCTGTTGGGCTCTACGTCGGGACGTGCGTTTGGCTCTATGTCGGGACGTGCGTTGGGCTCTACATCGGGAATTAGCTTACTTTAAACTCTACGTCGGGACGTGCGTTGGGCTCCACGTCGGGACGTGCGTTGGGCTCTACGTCGGGACGTGCGTTGGGCTCTACATGAGGACTTAGCTTACTTTCAGCTCTACGTCGGGACGTGCGTTGGTCTCCACGTCGGGACGTGCGTTGGGCTTCACGTCGGGACGTTCGTTGGGCTCTACGTCGGGACGTGCGTTGGGCTCTACGTCGGGATTTAGCTTACTTTCAGCTTCACGTCGGGACGTTCGTTGGGCTCTACGTCAGCAAGTCTGTTGGGCTCTACGTCGGGACGTGTGTTCGGCTCTACGTCTGCAGTTAGCTAACTTTTAGCTCGACGTCGGGACGTGTGCTGGGCTCTACGTCGGTACGTGAGTTGGGTTCTACATCTGTAGTTAGCTAACTTTCAGCTCTACGTCGGGACGTGGGTTGGGTTCTACATCTGTAGTTAGCTAACTTTCAGCTCTACGTCGGGACGTGTGTTGGGCTCAACGTCGAGAATTAGCTTACTTTCAGCTCTCTGTCGGGACGTGTGTTGGGCTCTCCGTCGGGACGTGTGTTGGGCTCTACGTCGGGATTTAGCTTACTTTCAGCTCTACGTCGGGACGTGTGTTGGGCTCTACGTCGGGACGTGTGTTGGGCTCTACATCTGGGTTTAGCTTACTTTCAGCTCTACGTCGGGACGTGTGCTGGGCTCTACGTCGGGACGTGTGCTGGGCTCTACGTTGGGACGTGTGGTGGGCTCTACATCGGGGTTTAGCTTACATTCAGCTCTGCATCGGGACATGTGTTGAGCTCTACGTCGGGACGTGTGATGGGCTCTAGGTCGGGACGTGTGTTGGGCTCTACGTCGGGACGTGTGTTGGACTCTACGTCTGTAGTTAGCTAACTTTCAGCTCTACGTCGGGACGTGTGTTGGGCTCTACGTCGGGGTTTAGCTAACATTCAGCTCTATATCGGGACGTGTGTTGGGCTCTACGTCGGGACGTGTGTTGGGTTCTACGTCGGGACGTGTGTTGGCCTCTACGTCAGGACGTGTGTTGGGCTGTACGTGGGGACGTGTGTTGGGCTCTACTTCGGGACGTGAGTTGGGCTGTACGTGGGGACGTGTGTTGGGCTCTACGTCTGTAGTTACATAACTTTCAGCTCTACGTCGGGATGTGTGTTGGGCTCTACGTCGGGACGTGTGTTGGGCTCTACGTCGGGATGTGTGTTGGGCTCTACATCTGGGTTTAGCTTACTTTCAGCTCTACATCGGGACATGTGCTGGGCTCTACGTCGGGACGTGTGCTGGGCTCTACATCAGGGCTTAGCTTACATTCAGCTCCTCGTCGGGACATGTGTTCAGCTCTACGTCGGGACGTGTGTTGGGCTCTACGTCGGGACGTGTGTTGGGATCTACGTCGGGACGTGTGTTGGACTCTACGTCTGTAGTTAGCTAACTTTCAGCTCTACGTCGGGACGTGTGTTGGGCTCTACGTCGGGACGTGTGTTGGGCTCTACGTCGGCGTTTTTAGCTAACATTCAGCTCTATATCGGGACGTGTGTTGGGCTCTACGTCGGGACGTGTGTTGGGTTCTACGTCGGGACGTGTGTTGGCCTCTACGTCAGGACGTGAGTTGGGCTGTACGTGGGGACGTGTGTTGGGCTCTACGTTGGGACGTGAGTTGGGCTGTACGTGGGGACGTGTGTTGGGCTCTACGTCTGTAGTTACATAACTTTCAGCTCTATGTCGGGACGTGTGTTGGGCTCTACGTCGGGCCGTGTGTTGGGCTCTACGTCTGGACGTGCGTTGGGATCTACGTCGGGCCGTGAGTTGGGCTGTACGTGGGGACGTGTGTTGGGCTCTACGTCTGTAGTTACATAACTTTCAGCTCTACGTCGGGACGTGTGTTGGGCTCTAGGTCGGGACGTTTGTTGGGCTCTACGTCGAGAATTAGCTTACTTTCAGCTCTACGTCGGGACGTGCGTTGGGCTCTATGTCGGGACGTGCGTTGGGCTCTACGTCGGGATTTAGCTTTCTTTCAGCTCTACGTCGGGACGTGCGTTGGGCTCTACGTCGGGTATTAGCTTACTTTCAGCTCTACGTCGGGACGTGCGTTGGACTCTACGTCGGGACGTGCGTTGGGCTCCACGTCGGGACGTCTGTTGGGCTCTACGTCGGGACGTGCGTTTGGCTCTATGTCGGGACGTGCGTTGGGCTCTACATCGGGAATTATCTTACTTTAAACTCTACGTCGGGACGTGCGTTGGGCTCCACGTCGGGACGTGCGTTGGGCTCTACGTCGGGACGTGCGTTGGGCTCTACATGAGGACTTAGCTTACTTTCAGCTCTACGTCGGGACGTGCGTTGGTCTCCACGTCGGGACGTGAGTTGGGCTGTACATGGGGACGTGCGTTGGGCTCTACGTCGGGAATTAGCTTACTTACAACTCTACGTCGGGACGTGCGTTGGCCTCCACGTCGGGACGAGCGTTGGGCTCTTCGTCGGGACGTGCGTTGGGCTCTACATGAGGATTTAGCTTACTTTCAGCTCTACGTCTGGACGTGCATTGGGCTCCACGTCGGGACGTGCGTTGGGCTACACGTCGGGACGTGCGTTGGACTCCACGTCGGGACGTGCGTTGGGCTCTCCGTCGGGACGTGTGTTGGGCTCTACGTCGCGACGTGTGTTGGGCTCTACGTCGGGATTTAGCTTACTTTCAGCTCTACGTCGGGACGTGTGTTGGGCTATACGTCGGGACGTGTGCTGGGCTCTACGTCGGGACGTATGCTGGGATCTACATCGGGGTTTAGCTTACATTCAGCTCTACGTCGGGACATGTGTTGAGCTCTACGTCGGGACGTGTGTTGGGCTCTAGGTCGGGACGTGTGTTGGGCTCTACGTCGGGACGTGTGTTGGACTCTACGTCTGTAGTTAGCTAACTTTCAGCTCTACGTCGGGACGTGTGTTGGGCTCTATGTCGGGACGTGTGTTGGGATCTACGTCGGGGTTTAGCTAACATTCAGCTCTATATCGGGACGTGTGTTGGGCTCTACGTCGGGACGTGTGTTGGGTTCTACGTCGGGACGTGTGTTGGGCTCTAAGTCAGGACGTGAGTTGGGCTGTACGTGGGGACGTGTGTTGGGCTCTACGTAGGGACGTGAGTTGGGCTGTACGTGGGGACGTGTGTTGGGCTCTACGTCTGTAGTTACATAACTTTCAGCTCTACGTCGGGACGTGTGTTGGGCTCTACGTCAGGCCGTGTGTTGGGCTCTACGTCGGGACGTGTGTTGGGCTCTACATCTGTAGTTAGCTAACTTTCAGCTCTACGTCGGGACGTGTGTTGGGCTCTCCGTCGGGACGTGTGTTGGGCTCTACGTCGGGACGTGTGTTGGGCTCTACGTCGGGATTTAGCTTACTTTCAGCTCTACGTCGGGACGTGTGTTGGGCTCTACGTCGGGACGTGTGTTGGGCTCAACGTCGAGAATTAGCTTACATTCAGCTCTCCGTCGGGACGTGTGTTGGGCTCTCCGTCGGGACGTGTGTTGGACTCTCCATCGGGACGTGTGTTGGGCTCCACGTCGGGACGTGTGTTGGGCTCTACGTCGGGATTTAGCTTACTTTCAGCTCTACGTCGGGACGTGTGTTGGGCTCTACGTCGGGAGGTGTGTTGGGCTGTACGTCGGGACGTGTGTTGGGCTCTACGTCGGGACGTGTGTTGGGCTCTACATCTGGGTTTAGCTTACTTTCAGCTCTACGTCGGGACATCTGCTGGGCTCTACGTCGGGACGTGTGCTGGTCTCTACATCGGGGTTTAGCTTACATTCAGCTCTACGTCGGGACATGTGTTGAGCTCTACGTTGGGACGTGTGTTGGGCTCTAGGTCGGGACGTGTGTTGGGCTCTACGTCGGGACGTGTGTTGTGCTCTACGTCGGGACGTGTGTTGGGCTCTACGTCGGGGTTTAGCTAACATTCAGCTCTATATCGGGACGTGTGTTGGGCTCTACGTCGGGACGTGTGTTGGGTTCTACGTCGGGACGTGTGTTGGCCTCTACGTCAGGACGTGTGTTGGGCTGTACGTGGGGACGTGTGTTGGGCTCTACTTCGGGACGTGAGTTGGGCTGTACGTGGGGACGTTTGTTGGGCTCTACGTCTGTAGTTACATAACTTTCAGCTCTACGTCGGGACGTGTGTTGGGCTCTACGTCGGGACGTGTGTTGGGCTCTACGTCGGGCCGTGTGTTGGGCTCTACGTCGGGACGTGTGTTGGGCTCTACGTCTGTAGTTAGCTAACTTTCAGCTCTACGTCGGGATGTGTGTTGGGCTCTACGTCGGGACGTGTGTTGGGCTCTACGTCGGGACGTGTGTTGGGCTCTACATCTGGGTTTAGCTTACTTTCAGCTCTACATCGGGACATGTGCTGGGCTCTACGTCGGGACGTGTGCTGGGCTCTACATCAGGGTTTAGCTTACATTCAGCTCCTCGTCGGGACATGTGTTGAGCTCTACGTCGGGACGTGTGTTGGGCTATACGTCGGGACGTGTGTTGGGATCTACGTCGGGACGTGTGTTGGACTCTACGTCTGTAGTTAGCTAACTTTCAGCTCTACGTCGGGACGTGTGTTGGGCTCTACGTCGGGACGTGTGTTGGGCTCTACGTCGGCGTTTAGCTAACATTCAGCTCTATATCGGGACGTGTGTTGGGCTCTACGTCGGGACGTGTGTTGGGTTCTACGTCGGGACGTGTGTTGGCCTCTACGTCAGGACGTGAGTTGGGCTGTACGTGGGGACGTGTGTTGGGCTCTACGTTGGGACGTGAGTTGGGCTGTACGTGGGGACGTGTGTTGGGCTCTACGTCTGTAGTTACATAACTTTCAGCTCTACGTCGGGACGTGTGTTGGGCTCTACGTCGGGCCGTGTGTTGGGCTCTACGTCTGGACGTGCGTTGGTATCTACGTCGGGCCGTGAGTTGGGCTGTACGTGGGGACGTGTGTTGGGCTCTACGTCTGTAGTTACATAACTTTCAGCTCTACGTCGGGACGTGTGTTGGGCTCTAGGTCGGGACGTTTGTTGGGCTCTACGTCGAGAATTAGCTTACTTTCAGCTCTACGTCGGGACGTGTGTTGGGCTCTACGTCGGGACGTGTGCTGGGCTCTACGTCGGGACGTGCGTTGGGCTCTATGTCGGGACGTGCGTTGGGCTCTACGTCGGGATTTAGCTTTCTTTCAGCTCTACGTCGGGACGTGCGTTTGGCTCTACGTCGGGTATTAGCTTACTTTCAGCTCTACGTCGGGACGTGCGTTGGACTCTACGTCGGGACGTGCGTTGGGCTCCACGTCGGGACGTCTGTTGGGCTCTACGTCGGGACGTGCGTTTGGCTCTATGTCGGGACGTGCGTTGGGCTCTACATCGGGAATTAGCTTACTTTAAACTCTACGTCGGGACGTGCGTTGGGCTCCACGTCGGGACGTGCGTTGGGCTCTACGTCGGGACGTGCGTTGGGCTCTACATGAGGACTTAGCTTACTTTCAGCTCTACGTCGGGACGTGCGTTGGTCTCCACGTCGGGACGTGCGTTGGGCTTCACGTCGGGACGTTCGTTGGGCTCTACGTCGGGACGTGCGTTGGGCTCTACGTCGGGATTTAGCTTACTTTCAGCTTCACGTCGGGACGTTCGTTGGGCTCTACGTCGGGATGTGTGTTGGGCTCTACGTCAGCAAGTCTGTTGGGCTCTACGTCGGGACGTGTGTTCGGCTCTACGTCTGCAGTTAGCTAACTTTTAGCTCGACGTCGGGACGTGTGCTGCGCTCTACGTCGGGACGTGAGTTGGGTTCTACATCTGTAGTTAGCTAACTTTCAGCTCTACGTCGGGACGTGGGTTGGGTTCTACATCTGTAGTTAGCTAACTTTCAGCTCTACGTCGGGACGTGTGTTGGGCTCAACGTCGAGAATTAGCTTACTTTCAGCTCTCTGTCGGGACGTGTGTTGGGCTCTCCGTCGGGACGTGTGTTGGGCTCTACGTCGGGATTTAGCTTACTTTCAGCTCTACGTCGGGACGTGTGTTGGGCTCTACGTCGGGACGTGTGTTGGGCTCTACATCTGGGTTTAGCTTACTTTCAGCTCTACGTCGGGACGTGTGCTGGGCTCTACGTCGGGACGTGTGCTGGGCTCTACGTTGGGACGTGTCGTGGGCTCTACATCGGGGTTTAGCTTACATTCAGCTCTGCATCGGGACATGTGTTGAGCTCTACGTCGGGACGTGTGCTGGGCTCTACGTCGGGACGTGTGCTGGGCTCTACGTCGGGACGTGCGTTGGGCTCTATGTCGGGACGTGCGTTGGGCTCTACGTCGGGATTTAGCTTTCTTTCAGCTCTACGTCGGGACGTGCGTTGGGCTATACGTCGGGTATTAGCTTACTTTCAGCTCTACGTCGGGACGTGCGTTGGACTCTACGTCGGGACGTGCGTTGGGCTCCACGTCGGGATGTCTGTTGGGCTCTACGTCGGGACGTGCGTTTGGCTCTATGTCGGGACGTGCGTTGGGCTCTACATCGGGAATTAGCTTACTTTAAACTCTACGTCGGGACGTGCGTTGGGCTCCACGTCGGGACGTGCGTTGGGCTCTACGTCGGGACGTGCGTTGGGCTCTACATGAGGACTTAGCTTACTTTCAGCTCTACGTCGGGACGTGCGTTGGTCTCCACGTCGGGACGTGCGTTGGGCTTCACGTCGGGACGTTCGTTGGGCTCCACGTCGGGACGTGCGTTGGGCTCCACGTCGGGACATGCTTTGGGCTCTACGTCTTGACGTGCGTTGGGCTCTACGTCAGGGTTTAGCTTACTTCCAGCTCTACGTCGGGATGTGCGTTGGGCTCTACGTCGGGACGTGTGCTGGGCTCTAAGTCGGGACGTGTGCTGGGCTCTACATCGGGGTTTAGCTTACATTCAGCTCTACGTCGGGACATGTGTTGAGCTCTACGTCGGGACGTGTGTTGGGCTCTAGTTCGGGATGTGTGTTGGGCTGTACGTGGGGACGGGTGTTGGACTCTACGTCTGTAGTTAGCTAACTTTCAGCTCTATGTCGGGACGTGTGTTGGGCTCTACGTCGGGACGTGTGTTGGGCTCTACGTCGGGACGTGTGTTGGGCTCTACATCAGGGTTTAGCTTACTTTCAGGTCTACGTCGGGACGTGTGTTGGGCTCTACGTCGGGACGTGTGTTGGGCTCTACGTCAGCAAGTCTGTTGGGCTCTACGTCGGGACGTGTGTTCGGCTCTACGTCTGCAGTTAGCTAACTTTTAGCTCGACGTCGGGACGTGTGCTGGGCTCTACGTCGGGACGTGAGTTGGGTTCTACATCTGTAGTTAGCTAACTTTCAGCTCTACGTCGGGACGTGGGTTGGGTTCTACATCTGTAGTTAGCTAACTTTCAGCTCTACGTCGGGACGTGTGTTGGGCTCAACGTCGAGAATTAGCTTACTTTCAGCTCTCTGTCGGGACGTGTGTTGGGCTCTCCGTCGGGACGTGTGTTGGGCTCTACGTCGGGATTTAGCTTACTTTCAGCTCTACGTCGGGACGTGTGTTGGGCTCTACGTCGGGACGTGTGTTGGGCTCTACATCTGGGTTTAGCTTACTTTCAGCTCTACGTCGGGACGTGTGCTGGGCTCTACGTCGGGACGTGTGCTGGGCTCTACGTTGGGACGTGTGGTGGGCTCTACATCGGGGTTTAGCTTACATTCAGCTCTGCATCGGGACATGTGTTGAGCTCTACGTCGGGACGTGTGATGGGCTCTAGGTCGGGACGTGTGTTGGACTCTACGTCGGGACGTGTGTTGGACTCTACGTCTGTAGTTAGCTAACTTTCAGCTCTACGTCGGGACGTGTGTTGGGCTCTACGTCGGGGTTTAGCTAACATTCAGCTCTATATCGGGACGTGTGTTGGGCTCTACGTCGGGACGTGTGTTGGGTTCTACGTCGGGACGTGTGTTGGCCTCTACGTCAGGACGTGTGTTGGGCTGTACGTGGGGACGTGTGTTGGGCTCTACTTCGGGACGTGAGTTGGGCTGTACGTGGGGACGTGTGTTGGGGTCTACGTCTGTAGTTACATAACTTTCAGCTCTACGTCGGGCCGTGTGTTGGGCTCTACATCGGGACGTGTGTTGGGCTCTACGTCGGGACTTGAGTTGGGATGTACGTGGGGACGTGTGTTGGGCTCTACGTCTGTAGTTACATAACTTTCAGCTCTACGTCGGGACGTGTGTTGGGCTCTACGTCGGGACGTGTGTTGGGCTCTACGTCGGGACGTGTGTTGGGCTCTACGTCGGGACGTGTGTTGGGCTCTACGTCTGTAGTTAGCTAACTTTCAGCTCTACGTCGGGATGTGTGTTGGGCTCTACGTCGGGACGTGTGTTGGGCTCTACATCTGGGTTTAGCTTACTTTCAGCTCTACATCGGGACATGTGCTGGGCTCTACGTCGGGACGTGTGCTGGGCTCTACATCAGGGTTTAGCTTACATTCAGCTCCTCGTCGGGACATGTGTTGAGCTCTACGTCGGGACGTGTGTTGGGCTCTACGTCGGGACGTGTGTTGGGATCTACGTCGGGACGTGTGTTGGGCTCAACGTCGAGAATTAGCTTACTTTCAGCTCTCTGTCGGGACGTGTGTTGGGCTCTCCGTCGGGACGTGTGTTGGGCTCTACGTCGGGATTTAGCTTACTTTCAGCTCTACGTCGGGACGTGTGTTGGGCTCTACGTCGGGACGTGTGTTGGGCTCTACATCTGGGTTTAGCTTACTTTCAGCTCTACGTCGGGACGTGTGCTGGGCTCTACGTCGGGACGTGTGCTGGGCTCTACGTTGGGACGTGTGGTGGGCTCTACATCGGGGTTTAGCTTACATACAGCTCTGCATCGGGACATGTGTTGAGCTCTACGTCGGGACGTGTGATGGGCTCTAGGTCGGGACGTGTGTTGGGCTCTACGTCGGGACGTGTGTTGGACTCTACGTCTGTAGTTAGCTAACTTTCAGCTCTACGTCGGGACGTGTGTTGGGCTCTACGTCGGGGTTTAGCTAACATTCAGCTCTATATCGGGACGTGTGTTGGGCTCTACGTCGGGACGTGTGTTGGGTTCTACGTCGGGACGTGTGTTGGCCTCTACGTCAGGACGTGTGTTGGGCTGTACGTGGGGACGTGTGTTGGGCTCTACTTCGGGACGTGAGTTGGGCTGTACGTGGGGACGTGTGTTGGGCTCTACGTCTGTAGTTACATAACTTTCAGCTCTACGTCGGGATGTGTGTTGGGCTCTACGTCGGGACGTGTGTTGGGCTCTACGTCGGGACGTGTGTTGGGCTCTACATCTGGGTTTAGCTTACTTTCAGCTCTACATCGGGACATGTGCTGGGCTCTACGTCGGGACGTGTGCTGGGCTCTACATCAGGGCTTAGCTTACATTCAGCTCTACGTCGGGCCGTGTGTTGGGCTCTACATCGGGACGTGTGTTGGGCTCTACGTCGGGACTTGAGTTGGGATGTACGTGGGGACGTGTGTTGGGCTCTACGTCTGTAGTTACATAACTTTCAGCTCTACGTCGGGACGTGTGTTGGGCTCTACGTCGGGACGTGTGTTGGGCTCTACGTCGGGCCGTGTGTTGGGCTCTACGTCGGGACGTGTGTTGGGCTCTACGTCTGTAGTTAGCTAACTTTCAGCTCTACGTCGGGATGTGTGTTGGGCTCTACGTCGGGACGTGTGTTGGGCTCTACATCTGGGTTTAGCTTACTTTCAGCTCTACATCGGGACATGTGCTGGGCTCTACGTCGGGACGTGTGCTGGGCTCTACATCAGGGTTTAGCTTACATTCAGCTCCTCGTCGGGACATGTGTTGAGCTCTACGTCGGGACGTGTGTTGGGCTCTACGTCGGGACGTGTGTTGGGATCTACGTCGGGACGTGTGTTGGACTCTACGTCTGTAGTTAGCTAACTTTCAGCTCTACGTCGGGACGTGTGTTGGGCTCTACGTCGGGACGTGTGTTGGGCTCTACGTCGGCGTTTAGCTAACATTCAGCTCTATATCGGGACGTGTGTTGGGCTCTACGTCGGGACGTGTGTTGGGCTCTACGTCGAGAATTAGCTTACTTTCAGCTCTACGTCGGGACGTGCGTTGGGCTCTACGTCGGGACGTGTGTTGGGCTCTACGTCGGGACGTGCGTTGGGCTCTATCTCGGGACGTGCGTTGGGCTCTACATCGGGATTTTTCTTTCTTTCATCTCTACGTCGGGACGTGCGTTGGGCTCTACGTCGGGAATTAGCTTACTTTCAGCTCTACGTCGGGACGTGCGTTGGACTCTACGTCGGGACGTGTGTTGGGCTCTACGTCGGGACGTGTGTTGGGCTCTACGTCAGGACGTGAGTTGGGCTGTACGTGGGGACGTGTGTTGGGCTCTACGTCTGTAGTTACATAACTTTCAGCTCTACGTCGGGACATGCGTTGGGCTCTACGTCGGGCCGTGTGTTGGGCTCTACGTCGGGCCGTGTGTTATGCTCTACGTCGGGACGTGTGTTGGGCTCTACGTCTGTAGTTAGCTAACTTTCAGCTCTACGACGGGACGTGTGTTGGGCTCTACGTCGGGACGTGTGTTGGGCTCTACGTCGGGACGTGTGTTGGGCTCTACATCAGGGTTTAGGTTACTTTCAGCTCTACGTCGGGACGTGTGTTGGGCTCTACGTCGGGACGTGTGTTGGGCTCAACGTCGAAAATTAGCTTACTTTCAGCTCTCCGTCGGGACGTGTGTTGGGCTCTCCGTCGGGACGTCTGTTGGGCTCTATGTCGGGATTTAGCTTACTTTCAGCTCTACGTCGGGACGTGTGTTGGTCTCTACGTCGGGACGTGTGTTGGGCTCTACGTCGGGACGTGTGCTGGGCTCTACATCAGGGTTTAGCTTACATTCAGCTCTACGTCGGGACATGTGTTGAGCTCTTCGTCGGGACGTGTGTTGGGTTCTACGTCGGGACGTGTGTTGGGTTCTACGTCGGGACGTGTGTTGGGCTCTACGTCGGGGTATAGCTAACCTTCAACTCTATATCGGGACGTGTGTTGGGCTCTACGTCGGGACGTGTGTTGGGTTCTACGTCGGGACGTGTGTTGGGCTCTACGTCGGGACGTGAGTTGGGCTGTACGTTGGAACGTGTGTTGGGCTCTACATCTGTAGTTAGCTAACTTTCAGCTCTACGTCGGGACGTGTGTTGGGCTCTACGTCGGGACGTGTGTTGGGCTCTACGTCGGGACGTGTGTTGGGCTCTACGTCTGTAGTTAGCTAACTTTCAGCTCTACGTCGGGACGTGTGTTGGGCTCTACGTCGCGACGTGTGTTGGGCTGTACGTGGGGACGTGTGTTGGGCTCTACGTCGGGACGTGTGTTGGGCTCTACGTCGGGACGTGTGTTGGGCTCTACATCAGGGTTTAGGTTACTTTCAGCTCTACGTCGGGCCGTGTTTTGGGCTCTACGTCGGGACGTGTGTTGGGCTCTACGTCGGGACGTGTGTTGGGCTCTACGTCGGGATGTGTGTTGGGCTCTATGTCGACAATTAGCTTCCTTTCAGCTCTACGTCGGGACGTGTGTTGGGCTCTACGTCGGGACGTGCGTTGGGCTCTACGTCGGGACGTGCTTTGGGCTCTATGTCGGGACGTGCGTTGGGCTCTACATCGGGATTTAGCTTTCTTTCAGCTCTACGTCGGGATGTGCGTTGGGCTCTACGTCGGGAATTAGCTTACTTTCAGCTCTACGTCGGGACGTGCGTTGGACTCTACGTCGGGACGTGCGTTGGGCTCCACGTCGGGACGTCTGTTGGGCTCTACGTTGGGACGTGCGTTGGGCTCCACGTCGGGACGTGCGTTGGGCTCCACGTTGGGACGTGCGTTGGGCTCTACGTCGGGACGTGCGTTGGGCTCTACATGAGGATTTAGCTTACTTTCAGCTCTACGTCGGGACGTGCGTTGGGCTCCACGTCGGTACGTGCGTTTGGCTTCACGTCGGGACGTGCGTTGGGCTCCACGTCGGGACATGCTTTGGGCTCTACGTCGGGACGTGCGTTGGGCTCTACGTCAGGGTTTAGCTTACTTTCAGCTCTATGTCGGGATGTGCGTTGGGCTCCAAGTCGGGACGAGCGTTGGGCTCCACGTCAGGACGTGCGTTGTGCTCCACGTCGGGACGTGCGTTGGGCTCCACTTCGGGACGTGCGTTGGGCGCTACGTCAGGGTTTAGCTTACTTTCAGCTCTACGTCGGGACGTGCGTTGGGATCCACGTCGGGACGTGCGTTGGGCTCTACGTCAGGGTATATCTTACTTTCAGCTCTATGTCGGGACGTGCGTTGGGCTCCACGTCGGGACGTGCGTTGGGCTCTACGTCGGGACGTGCGTTGGGCTCTACATCAGGATTTAGCTTACTTTCAGCTCTACGTCAGGAATTGCGTTGGGCTCCACGTTGGGACGTGCGTTGGGCTCCACGTCAAGACGTGCGTTGGCCTCTATGTCGGGACGTGCGTTGGGCTCCACTTTGGGACGTGCGTTGGGCTCCACGTCGGGACATGCGTTGGCCTCTACGTCGGGACGTGCATTGGGCTTTACGTCGGGACGTGTTTTGGGCTGTACGTCGGGACGTGTGTTGGGCTCTACGTCGGGACGTGCATTGGGCTCTACGTCGGGACGTGCGTTGGGCTCTACGTCGGGAATTAGCTTACTTTCAGCTCTACGTCGGGACGTGTGTTGGGCTCTACGTCGGGACGTGTGTTGGGCTCTACGTCGAATTTAGCTAACATTCAGCTCTATATCAGGACGTGTGTTGGGCTCTACGTCGGGACGTGAGTTGGGCTGTACGTGGGGACGTGTGTTGGGCTCTACGTCGGGACGTGAGTTGGGCTGTACGAGGGGACGTGTGTTGGGCTCTACATCGGGACGTGTGTTGGGCTCTACGTCGGGACGTGTGTTGGGCTGTACATCTGGGTTTAGCTTACTTTCAGCTCTACGTCGGGACGTGTGTTGGGCTCTACGTCGGGACGTCTGTTGGGCTCTACGTCGGGACGTGTGTTGGGCTCTACGTCGGGAAGTTTGTTGGGCTCTACATCTGGGTTTAGCTTACTTTCAGCTCTACGTCGGGACGTGTGCTGGGCTCTACGTCGGGACGTGTGCTGGGCTCTACGTCGGGATTGTGCCGGGCTCTACATCGGGGTTTAGCTTACATTCAGATCTACGTCGGGACGTGTGTTGAGCTCTACGTCGGGACGTGTGTTGGGCTCTAGGTCGGGACGTGTGTTGGGCTCTACGTCGGGACGTGTGTTGGGCTCTACGTCTGTAGATAGCTAACTTTCAGCTGTACGTCGGGACGTGTGTTGGGCTCTACGTCGGGACGTTTGTTGGGCTCTACGTTTGTAGTTAGCTAACTTTCAGCTCTACGTCGGGACGTGTGTTGGGATCTACGTCGGGACGTATGTTGGGCTCTACGTCGGGACGTGTGTTGGGCTCTACGTCGGGACGTGTGTTGGGCTCTATGTCAGGATTTAGCTTATTTCAGCTCTTTGTCGGGACGTGTGTTGGGCTATACGTCGGGACGTGTGTTGGGCTCTACGTCGATAATTAGCTTACTTTCAGCTCTACATCGGGACGTGTGCTGGGCTCTACATCGGGGTTTAGCTTACATTCAGCTCTACGTCGGGACGTGTGTTGGGCTCTACATCAGGGTTTAGGTTACTTTCAGCTCTACGTTGGGACGTGTGTTGGGCTCTACGTCGGGACGTGTGTTGGGCTCTACGTCGGGACGTGTGTTGGGCTCTACGTCGGGACGTGTGTTGGGCTCTACGTCGGGACGTGTGTTGGGCTCTACGTCGGGACGTCTGTTGGGCTCTACATCTGGTTTTAGCTTACTTTCAGCTCTACGTCGGGACGTGTGCTGGGCTCTACGTCGGGAAGTGTGCTGGGCTCTACGTCGGGATTGTGCTGGGCTCTACATCGGGGTTTAGCTTACATTCAGATCTACGTCGGGACGTGTGTTGAGCTCTACGTCGGGACGTGTGTTGGGCTCTAGGTCGGGACGTGTGTTGGGCTCTACGTCGGGACGTGTGTTGGGCTCTACGTCTGTAGATAGCTAACTTTCAGCTGTACGTCGGGACGTGTGTTGGGCTCTACGTCGGGACGTGTGTTGGGCTCTACGTCGGGACGTGTGTTGGGCTCTATGTCAGGATTTAGCTGATTTCAGCTCTACGTCGGGACGTGTGTTGGGCTCTACGTCGGGACGTGTGTTGGGCTCTACGTCGAGAATTAGCTTACTTTCAGCTCTACGTCGGGACGTGTGCTGGGCTCTACATCGGGGTTTAGCTTACATTCAGCTCTACGTCGGGACGTGTGTTGGGCTCTACATCAGGGTTTAGGTTACTTTCAGCTCTACGTCGGGACGTGTGTTGGGCTCTCCGTCGGGATGTGTGTTGGGCTCTACGTCGGGACGTGGGTTGGGCTCTACGTCGGGACGTGTGTTGGGCTCTACAGCTGGGTTTAGCTTACTTTCAGCTCTACGTCGGGACGTGTGTTGGGCTCTACGTCGGGACGTGTGTTGGGCTCTACGTCGGGACGTGTGTTGGGCTCTACATCTGGGTTTAGCTTACTTTCAGCTCTACGTCGGGACGTGTGCTGGGCTCTACGTCGGGACGTGTGCTGGGCTCTACGTCGGGATTGTGCTGGGCTCTACATCGGGGTTTAGCTTACATTCAGATCTACGTCGGGACGTGTGTTGAGCTCTACGTCGGGACGTGTGTTGGGCTCTAGGTCGGGACGTGTGTTGGACTCTACGTCTGTAGTTAGCTAACTTTCAGCTCTACGTCGGGACGTGTGTTGGGCTATACGTCGGGACGTGTGTTGGGCTCTACGTCGAATTTAGCTAACATTCAGCTCTATATCAGGACGTGTGTTGGGCTCTACGTCGGGACGTGAGTTGGGCTGTACGTGGGGACGTGTGTTGGGCTCTACGTCGGGTCGTGAGTTGGGCTGTACGAGGGGACGTGTGTTGGGCTCTACATAGGGACGTGTGTTGGGCTCTAGGTCGGGACGTGTGTTGGACTCTACGTCTGTAGTTAGCTAACTTTCAGCTCTACGTCGGGACGGTGTTGGGCTGTATGTCGGGACGTGTGTTGGGCTCTATGTCGGGGTTTAGCTAACATTCAGCTCTATATCGGGACGTGTGTTTGGCTCTACGTCGGGACGTGTGTTGGGTTCTACGTAGGGACGTGTGTTCGGCTCTACGTCGGGACGTGAGTTGGGCTGTACGTGGGGACGTGTTTTGGGCTCTACGTCGGGACGTGAGTTGGGCTGTACGTGGGGACGTGTGTTGGGCTCTACGTCGGGATTTAGCTTACTTTCAGCTCTACGTCGGGATTTATCTTACTTTCAGCTCTACATCGGGCCGTGTGTTCGGCTCTACGTCGGGACGTGTGTTGGGCTCTACGTCGGGATTTAGCTTACTTTCAGCTCTACGTCGGGACGTGTGTTGGGCTCTACGTCGGGACGTGTGTTGGGCTCTACATCTGGGTTTAGCTTACATTCAGCTCTACGTCGGGACGTGTGCTGGGCTCTACGTTGGGACGTGTGTTGGGCTCTACGTCGAGACGTGTGTTGGGCTCTACGTCGGGGTTTAGCTTACTTTCATTTCTACGTCGGGACGTGTTTTGAGCTCTACGTCGGGACGTGTGTTGGGCTCTACGTCGGGATGTGTGCTGGGCTCTACTTCGGGATTGTGCTGGGCTCTACGTCGGGGTTTAGCTAACATTCAGCTCTACTTCGGGACGTGTGTTGGGCTCTACGTCGGGACGTGTGTTGAGTTCTACGTCGGGACGTGTGTTGGGCTCTATGTCGGGACGTGAGTTGGGCTGTACGTGGGGATGTGTGTTGGGCTCTACGTCTGTAGTTACATAACTTTCAGCTCTACGTCGTGACGTGTGTTGGGCTCTACGTCGGGACGTGTGTTGGGCTCTACGTCCGGACGTGTGTTGGGCTCTACATCTGGGTTTAGCTTACTTGCAGCTCTACGTCAGGACGTGTGCTGGGCTCTACGTCAGGACTTGTGCTGGGCTCTACGTCGGGACGTGTGCTGGGCTCTATGTCGAGACGTGTGTTGCGCTCTACGTCGGGGTTTAGCTTACATTCAGCTCTACGTCGGGACGTGTGTTGGGCTCTACGTCGGGATGTGCGTTGGGCTCTACGTCGGGAATTAGCTTACTTTCAGCTCTACCTCGGGACGTGTGTTGCGCTATACGTCGGGACTTGTGTTGGGCTCTACGTCCGTAGTTCGCTAATATTTAGCTCTACGTCGGGACGTGTGTTGGACTCTACGTCTGTAGTTACCTAACTTTCAGCTGTACGTCGGTACGTGGGTTGGGTTCTACATCTGTAGTTACCTAACTTTCATCTCTACGTCGGGATGTGGGTTGGGTTCTACATCTGTAGTTAGCTAACTTTCAGCTCTACGTCGGGACGTGTGTTGGGCTCTACGTCGGGACGTGTGTTGGGCTCTACGTCGGGACGTGTGTTGGGCTCTACGTCGAGAATTAGCTTACTTTCAGCTCTACATCGGGACGTGTGTTGGGCTCTCCGTCGGGACGTGTCTTGGGCTCTACGTCGGGATTTAGGTTACTTTCAGCTCTACGTCGGGACGTGTGTTGGGCTCTACGTCGGGACGTGTGTTGGGCTCTACGTCGGGACGTGGGTTGGGTTCTACATCTGTAGTTAGCTAACTTTCAACTCTACGTCGGGATGTGGGCTGGGTTCTAAATCTGTATTTAGCTATTTTTCAGCTCTATATCGGGACGTGTGTTGGGCTCTCCGTCGGGACGTGTGTTGGGCTCTCCGTCGGGACGTGTGTTGGGCTCTACATCGGGACGTGTGTTGGGCTCTACATCTGGGTTTAACTTACTTTCAGCTCTACGTCGGGACGTCTGTTGGGATCTACGTCGGGACGTGGGTTGGCCTCTGCGTCGGGAAGTTTGTTGGGCTCTACATCTGGGTTTAGCTTACTTTCAGCTCTACGTCGGGACGTGTGCTGGGCTCTACGTCGGGACGTGTGCTGGGCTCTACGTCGGGATTGTGCTGGGCTCTACATCGGGACGTGTGTTGGGCTCTACGTCTGTAGATAGCTAACTTCCATTCTACGTCGGGACGTGTGTTGGGCTCTACGTCGGGACGTGTGTTGGGCTCTACGTCTATAGTTAGCTAACTTTCAGCTCTACGTCGGGACGTGTGTTGGGCTCTACGTCGGGACGTGTGTTGGGCTCTACGTCGGGACGTGTGTTGGGCTCTATGTCAGGATTTAGCTTATTCCAGCTCTTTGTCGGGACGTGTGTTGGGCTATACGTCGGGACGTGTGTTGGGCTCTACGTCGAGAATTAGCTTACTTTCAGCTCTACTTCGGGACGTGTGCTGGACTCTACATCGGGGTTTAGCTTACATTCAGCTCTACGTCGGGACGTGTGTTGGGCTCTAGGTCGGGACGTGTGTTGGGCTCTACGTCTGTAGTTAGCTAACTTTCAGCTCTACGTCGGGATGTGTGTTGGGCTCTACATCGGGACGTGTGTTGGGCTCTACGTCGGGACGTGTGTTGGGCTCTACGTCGGGACGTGTGTTGGGCTCTATGTCAGGATTTAGCTGATTTCAGCTCTACGTCGGGACGTGTGTTGGGCTCTACGTCGGGATATAGCTTACTTTCAGCTCTACGTCGGGACGTGTGTTGGGCTCTACGTCGGGACGTGTGTTGGGCTCAACGTCGAGAATTAACTTACTTTCAGCTCTCCGTCGGGACGTGTGTTGGGCTCTCTGTCGGGACGTGTGTTGGACTCTCCATCGGGACGTGTGTTGGGCTCCACGTAGGGACGTGTGTTGGGCTCTACGTCGGGATTTAGCTTACTTTCAGCTCTACGTCGGGACGTGTGTTGGGCTCTACGTCGGGCCGTGTGTTGGGCTCTACGTCAGGACGTGTGTTGGGATCTATGTCGGGCCGTGAGTTGGGCTGTACGTGGGGACGTGTGTTGGGCTCTACGTCGGGACGTGTGCTGGGCTCTACGTCGGGACGTGCGTTGCGCTCTATGTCGGGACGTGCGTTGGGCTCTACGTCGGGATTTAGCTTTCTTTCAGCTCTACGTCGGGACGTGCGTTGGACTCTATGTCGGGACGTGCGTTGGGCTCCACGTCGGGACGTCTGTTGGGCTCTACGTCGGGACGTGCGTTGGGCTCCACGTCGGGACATGCTTTGGGCTCTACGTCGGGACGTGCGTTGGGCTCTACGTCAGGGTTTAGCTTACTTCCAGCTCTACGTCGGGACGTGTGTTGGGCTCTACGTTGGGACGTGTGCTGGGCTCTAAGTCGGGACGTGTGCTGGGCTCTACATCGGGGTTTAGCTTAAATTCAGCTCTACGTCGGGACATGTGTTGAGCTCTACGTCGGGACGTGTGTTGGGCTCTAGGTCGGGACGTGTGTTGGGCTGTACGTGGGGACGGGTGTTGGACTCTACGTCTGTAGTTAGCTAACTTTCAGCTCTATGTCGGGACGTGTGTTGGGCTCTACGTCGGGACGTGTGTTGGGCTCTACGTCGGGACGTGTGTTGGGCTCTACATCAGGGTTTAGCTTACTTTCAGCTCTACGTCGGGACGTGTGTTGGGCTCTACGTCGGGACGTGTGTTGGGCTCTACGTCGGCAAGTCTGTTGGGCTCTACGTCCGGACGTGTGTTGGGCTCTACATCAGGGTTTAGCTTACTTTCAGCTCTACGTCGGGACGTGTGTTGGGCTCTACGTCGGGACATGTGTTCGGCTCTACGTCTGCAGTTAGCTAACTTTTAGCTCGACGTCGGGACGTGTGCTGGGCTCTACGTCGGGACGTGAGTTGGGTTCTACATCTGTAGTTAGCTAACTTTCAGCTCTACGTCGGGACGTGGGTTGGGTTCTACATCTGTAGTTAGCTAACTTTCAGATCTACGTCGGGACTTGTGTTGGGCTCTACGTCGGGACGTGTGTTGGGCTCTACGTCGGGACGTGTGTTGGGCTCAACATCGAGAATTAGCTTACTTTCAGCTCTCTGTCGGGACGTGTGTTGGGCTCTCCGTCGGGACGTGTGTTGGGCTCTCCTTCGGGACGTGTGTTGGGCTCTACGTCGGGATTTAGCTTACTTTCAGCTCTACGTCGGGACGTGTGTTGGGCTCTACGTCGGGACGTGTGTTGGGCTCTACATCTGGGTTTAGCTTACTTTCAGCTCTACGTCGGGACGTGTGCTGGACTCTACGTCGGGACGTGTGCTGGGCTCTACGTTGGGACGTGTGGTGGGCTCTACATCGGGGTTTAGCTTACATTCAGCTCTACATCAGGACATGTGTTGAGCTCTACGTCGGGACGTGAGTTGGGTTCTACATCTGTAGTTAGCTAACTTTCAGCTCTACGTCGGGACGTGGGTTGGGTTCTACATCTGTAGTTAGCTAACTTTCAGATCTACGTCGGGACGTGTGTTGGGCTCTACGTCGGGACGTGTGTTGGACTCTACGTCTGTAGTTAGCTAACTTTCAGTTCTACGTCGGGACGTGTGTTGGGCTCTACGTCGGGGTTTAGCTAACATTCAGCTCTATATCGGGACGTGTGTTGGGCTCTACGTCGGGACGTGTGTTGGGCTCTACGTCGGGACGTGTGTTGGGTTCTACGTCGGGACGTGTGTTGACCTCTACGTCAGGACGTGTGTTGGGCTGTACGTGGGGACGTGTGTTGGGCTCTACGTCTGTAGTTACATAACTTTCAGCTCTACGTCGGGCCGTGTGTTGGGCTCTACGTCGGGCCGTGTGTTGGGCTCTACATCGGGACGTGTGTTGGGCTCTACGTCGGGACTTGAGTTGGGATGTACGTGGGGACGTGTGTTGGGCTCTACGTCTGTAGTTACATAACTTTCAGCTCTACGTCGGGACGTGTGTTGGGCTCTACGTCGGGACGTGTGTTGGGCTCTACGTCGGGCCGTGTGTTGGGCTCTACGTCTGTAGTTAGCTAACTTTCAGCTCTACGTCGGGATGTGTGTTGGGCTCTACGTCGGGACGTGTGTTGGGCTCTACGTCGGGACGTGTGTCGTGCTCTACATCTGGGTTTAGCTTACTTTCAGCTCTACATCGGGACATGTGCTGGGCTCTACATCGGGACGTGTGCTGGGCTCTACATCAGGGTTTAGCTTACATTCAGCTCTACGTCGGGACATGTGTTGAGCTCTACGTCGGGACGTGTGTTGGGCTCTACGTCGGGACGTGTGTTGGGCTCTACGTCGGGACGTGTGTTGGGATCTACGTCGGGACGTGTGTTGGACTCTACGTCTATAGTTAGCTACCTTTCAGCTCTACGTCGGGACGTGTGTTGGGCTCTACGTCGGGACGTGTGTTGGGCTCTACGTCGGGACTTGAGTTGGGATGTACGTGGGGACGTGTGTTGGGCTCTACGTCTGTAGTTACATAACTTTCGGCTCTACGTCGGGACGTGTGTTGGGCTCTACGTCGGGCCGTGTGTTGGGCTCTACGTCGGGACGTGTGTTGGGCTCTACGTCTGTAGTTAGCTAACTTTCAGCTCTACGTCGGGATGTGTGTTGGGCTCTACGTCGGGACGTGTGTTGGGCTCTACGTCGGGACGTGTGTCGTGCTCTACATCTGGGTTTAGCTTACTTTCAGCTCTACATCGGGACATGTGCTGGGCTCTACATCGGGACGTGTGCTGGGCTCTACATCAGGGTTTAGCTTACATTCAGCTCTATGTCGGGACATGTGTTGAGCTCTACGTCGGGACGTGTGTTGGGCTCTACGTCTGGATGTCTGTTGGGCTCTACATCAGTATTTAACTTACATTCAGCTCTACGTCGGGACGTGTGTTGAGCTCTACGTCGGGACGTGTGTTGGGCTCTACATTAGGATTTAACTTACTTTCAGCTCTACGTCGGGACGTGTGTTCGGAATACGTCGGAACGTGTGTTGGGCTCTATTTCGGGACGTGTGTTGGGCTCTACGTCGGGACGTGTGTTGTGCTCTACGTCGGGACGTGTGTTGCGCTCTACTTCGGGACGTGTGTTATGCTATACATCAGGATTTAGCTTACTTTCAGCTCTACGTCGGGACGTGTGTTGGGCTCTACATCAGGATTTAGCTTACTTTCAGCTCTACGTCGGGACGTGTGTTGGGCTCTACGTCGGGACGTGTGTTGGGCTCTACATCAGGATTTAGTTTACTTTCAGCTCTATGTCGGGACGTGTGTTGTGCTCTACGTCGGGACGTGTGTTGGGCTCTACGTTGGGACGTGTGTTGGGCTTTACGTCGGGACGTGTGTTGGGCTCTACATCAGGATTTAGCTGACTTTCAGCTCTACGTCGGACGTGTGTTGGGCTCTACGTCGGGACGTGTGTTGGGCTTTGCATCAGGATTTATCTTACTTTCAGCTCTACGTCGGGACGTGTGTTGGGCTGTACGTCTGGACGTGTGATTTGCTCTACATCATGATTTAACTTACATTCAGCTGTACGTCGGGACGTGTGTTGGGCTCTACGTCGGGACGTGTGTTGGGCTCTACATCAGGATTTAACTTACTTTCAGCTCTACGTCGGGACGTGTGTTGGGAATAAGTCGGGACGTGGGTTGGGCTCTACGTCGGGACGTGGGTTGGGCTATAAGTCGGGACGTCTGTTGGACTCTACGTCGGGTGTTTGTTGGGCTCTACGTCGGGACGTGTGTTGGGCTCTACGTCGGGATATGTGTTGGGCTCTACGTCTGCAGTTAGCTAATTTCAGTTCTACGTCGGGACGTGTGTTGGGCTCTACGTCGTGACGTGTGTTGGGCTCTACGTCGGGGTTTAGCTTACATTCATCTCTACGTCGGGACGTGTTTTGGGCTCTACGTCGGGACGTGTGTTGGGCTCTACGTCGGGACGTGTGTTGGGCTCTACATCAGGATTTAGCTGACTTTCAGCTCTACTTCGGGACGTGTGTTGGGCTCTACGTCGGGACGTGTGTTGTGCTCTACGTCGGGACGTGTGTTGGGCTCTACGTTGGGACGTGTATTGGGCTGTACATCAGGATTTATCTTACTTTCAGCTCTACGTCGGGACGTGTGTTGGGCTCTACGTCTGGACGTCTGTTGGGCTCTACATCAGGATTTAACTTACATTCAGGTCTACGTCGGGACGTGTGTTGGGCTCTACGTCGGGACGTGTGTTGGGCTCTACATCAGGATTTAACTTACTTTCAGCTCTACGTCGGGACGTGTGTTGGGAATACGTCGGGATGTGTGTTGGGCTCTACGTCGGGACGTGTTTTGGGCTCTACTTCCGGACGTGTGTTGTGCTCTATGTCAGGATTTAGCTTACTTTCAGCTCTACGTCGGGACGTCTGTTGGGCTCTACATCAGGATTTAGCTTACTTTCAGCTCTACGTCGGGACGTGTGTTGGGCTCTACGTCGCGATGTGTGTTGGTCTCTACGTCGGGACGTGTGTTGGGCTCTACATCAGGATTTAGCTTACTTTCAGCTCTATGTCGGGACGTGTGTTGGGCTCTACGTCGGGACGTGTGTTGGGCTCTATGTCGGGACGTGTGTTGGGCTCTACGTCGGGACGTGTGTTGGGATTTACGTCGGGACGTGTGTTGGGCTCTACATCAGGATTTAGCTGACTTTCAGCTCTACGTCGGACGTGTGTTGGGCTCTACGTCGGACGTGTGTTGGGCTGTACGTCGGGATGTGTGTTGCGCTCTACGTCGGGACGTGTGTTGGGCTCTATATCAGGATTTATCTTACTTTCAGCTCTACGTCGGGACGTGTGTTCCGCTCTACGTCTGGACGTCTGTTGGGCTCTACATCAGAATTTAACTTACATTCAGCTCTACGTCGGGACGTGTGTTGGGCTCTACGTCAGGACGTGTGTTGGGCTCTACGTCGGGACGTGTGTTGGGCTCTACGTCGGACGTGTGTTGGGCTCTAAGTCGGGACGTGTGCTGGGCTCTACGTCAGGACGTGTGTTGGGCTCTACGTCGGGACGTGTGTTGGGCTCTACGTCGGGACGTGTGTTGGGCTCTACATCAGGATTATCTTACTTTCAGCTCTACGTCGGGATGTGTGTTGGCCTCTACGTCTGGACGTGTGTTGGGCTCTACATCAGGATTCAGCTTACTTTCAGCTCTCCGTCGGGACGTGTGTTGGGCTCTACGTCGGGACGTGTTTTAGGCTCTACATCAGGATTTAACTTACTTTCAGCTCTACGTTGGGAGGTGTGTTGGGAATACGTCGGGACGTGTGTTGGGCTCTACGTCGGGACGTCTGTTGGGCTCTACGTCGGGACGTCTGTTGGGCTCTACGTCGGGACGTGTGTTGGGCTCTACATCCGGACGTGTGTTGGGCTCTACTTCGGGGTTTAGCTTACATTCAGCTCTACGTCGGGACGTGTGTTGAGCTCTACATTGGGACGTGTGTTGGGCTCTACGTCGGGATGTGTGTTGGGCTCTACATCAGGGTTTAGCTTACTTTCAGCTCTACGTCGGGACGTGTGTTGGGCTCTACGTCGGGACGTGTGTTGGGCTCTACGTCGGGACGTCTGTTGGGCTCTACGTCGGACGTGCGTTGGGCTCTACGTCGGGACGTGTGTTGGGCTCTACATCTGGATTTAGCTTACTTTCAGCTCTACGTCGCGTCGTGTGTTGGGCTCTGCGTCGTGACGTGTGTTGGGCTCTACATCAGGATTTAGCTTACTTTCAGCTCTACGTCGGGACGTGTGTTGGGCTCTACGTCGGGACGTGTTTTGGGCTCTACGTGGGGACGTGTGTTGGGCACTACGTCGGGACGTGTGTTAGGCTCTGCGTCGGGACGTGTGTTGGGCTCTATATCAGGATTTAGCTTACTTTCAGCTCTATGTCGGGACGTGTGTTGGGCTCTACTTCGGGACGTGTGTTGGGCTCTACGTCGGGACGTGTGTTGGGCTCTACATCAGGATTTAGCTGACTTTCAGCTCTACTTCGGGACGTGTGTTGGGCTCTACGTCGGGAAGTGTGTTGGGCTCTACGTCGGGACGTGTGTTGGGCTCTACGTCGGGACGTGTGTTGGGCTCTACGTCGGACGTGTGTTGGGCTCTACGTCGGGACGTGTGCTGGGCTCTACGTCAGGACGTTTGTTCGGCTCTACGTCGGACGTGTGTTGGGCTCTACGTCGGGATGTGTGTTGGGCTCTACGTCGGGACGTGTGTTGGGCTCTACATCAGGATTATCTTACTTTCAGCTCTACGTCGGGATGTGTGTTGGGCTCTACGTCTGGACGTGTGTTGGGCTCTACATCAGGATTTAGCTGACTTTCAGCTCTACTTCGGGACGTGTGTTGGGCTCTACGTCGGGACTTTTGTTGGGCTCTATGTCGGGACGTGTGTTGGGCTCTATGTCGGGACGTGTGTTGGGCTCTACGTCGGGACGTCTGTTGGGCTCTACGTCGGGACGTCTGTTGGGCTATACGTCGGGACGTGTGTTGGGCTCTACATCCGGACGTGTGTTGGGCTCTACTTCGGGGTTTAGCTTACATTCAGCTCTACGTCGGGACGTGTGTTGAGCTCTACGTTGGGACGTGTGTTGGGCTCTACGTCGGGATGTGTGTTGGGCTCTACATCAGGGTTTAGCTTACTTTCAGCTCTACGTCGGGACGTGTGTTGGGCTCTACGTCGGGACGTGTGTTGGGCTCTACGTCGGGACGTCTGTTGGGCTCTACGTCGGACGTGCGTTGGGCTCTACGTCGGGACGTGTGTTGGGCTCTACATCAGGATTTAGCTTACTTTCAGCTCTACGTCGGGACATGTGTTGGGCTCTACGTCGGGACGTGTGTTGGGCTCTACATCTGGATTTAGCTTACTTTCAGCTCTACGTCGCGACGTGTGTTGGGCTCTGCGTCGTGACGTGTGTTGGGCTCTACATCTGGATTTAGCTTACTTTCAGCTCTACGTCGGGACGTGTGTTGGGCTCTACGTCGGGACGTGTTTTGGGCTCTACGTGGGGACGTGTGTTGGGCACTATGTCGGGACGTGTGTTGGGCTCTACGTCGGGACGTGTGTTCGGCTCTACGTTGGGACGTGTGTTGGGCTCTATATCAGGATTTAGCTTACTTTCAGCTCTACGTCGGGACGTGTGTTGGGCTCTACGTCGGGACGTGTCTTGGGCTCTACGTCGGGACGTGTGTTGGGCTCTACATCAGGATTTAGCTTACTTTCAGCTCTATGTCGGGACGTGTGTTGGGCTCTACTTCGGGACGTGTGTTGGGCTCTACGTCGGGACGTGTGTTGGGCTCTACATCAGGATTTATCTTACTTTCAGCTCTACGTCGGGACGTGTGTTGAGCTCTATGTCTGGACGTGTGTTGGGCTCTACATCAGGATTTAACTTACTTTCAGCTCTACGTCTGGACGTGTGTTGGGAATACGTCGGCACGTGTGTTGGGCTCTACTTCGCGACGTCTGTTGGGCTCTACGTCGGGACGTGTGTTGGACTCTACGTCGCGACGTCTGTTGGGCTCTACGTCGGGATGTCTGTTGGGCTCTACGTCGGGACATGTGTTGGGCTCTAGGTCGGGACGTGTGTTAGGCTCTATGTCGGGACGTGTGTTGGGCTCTACATCACGGTTTAGCTTACTTTCAGCTCTACGTCGCGACGTGTGCTGGGCTCTACATCAGGACTTAGCTTACTTTCAGCTCTACGTCGGGACGTGTGTTGGGCTCTACGTCGGGACGTGTGTTGGGCTCTACGTCGGGAAGTGTGTTGGGCTCTACATCAAGATTTAGCTTCCTTTCAGCTCTACGTCGGGACGTGTGTTGGGCTCTACGTCGGGACGTGTGTTGGGCTCCACGTCGGGACGTGCGTTGGGCTCTACCTCGGGACGTGTGTTGGGCTCTACGTCGCGACGTGTGTTGGGCTCTACGTCGGGACGTGTGTCGGGCTCTACGTCTGTAGTTAGCTAAATTTCAGCTCTATGTCGGGACGTGCGTTGGGCTCTACATCGGGACGTGCGTTGGTCTCTACGTCGGGACGTGCGTTGGGCTCTCCGTCGGGACGTGTGTTGGGCTCTATATCAGGATTTAGCTTACTTTCGGCTCTACGTCGGTACGTGTGTTGGGCTCTACTTCGGGAAGTGTGTTGGGCTCTACGTCGGGAAGTGTGTTGGGCTCTAAGTCGGGACGTGTGTTGGGCTCTACGTCGGGAAGTGTGTTGGGCTCTACATCAAGATTTAGCTTCTATTCAGCTCTAGGTCGGGACGTGTGTTGGGCTATACGTCGGGACGTGTGTTGGGCTCTACGTCGGGACGTGTGTTGGGCTCTACATCAGGATTTAGCTTACTTTCAGCTCTACGTCGGGACGTGTGTTGGGCTCTACGTCGGGACGTGTGTTGGGCTCTACGTCGGGACGTGTGTTGGGCTCTACGTCGGGAAGTGTGTTGGGCTCTACGTCGGGAAGTGTGTTGGGCTCTACATCAAGATTTAGCTTCCTTTCAGCTCTACGTCGGGACGTGTGTTGGGCTCTACGTCGGGACGTGTGTTGGGCTCCACTTCGGGACGTGCGTTGGGCTCTACCTCGGGACGTGTGTTGGGCTCTACGTCGAGACGTGTGTTGGGCTCTACGTCGGGACGTGCGTTGGGCTCTACGTCGGGACGTTTGTTGGGCTCTATGTGCGGGTTTAGCATACATTCAGCTCTACGTCGGGACGTGTGTTGGGCTCCACGTCGGGACGTGTGTTGGGCTCCACGTCGGGACGTGTGTTGGGCTCTACGTCGGGACGTTTGTTGGGCTCTACGTGGGGGTTTAGCATACATTCAGCTCTACGTCGGGACGTGTGTTGGGCTCCACGTCGGGACGCGTGTTGGGCTCCATGTCGGGACGTGTGTTGGGCTCCATGTCGGGACGTGTGTTGGGCTCTACGTCGGAACGTGTGTTGAGCTCTATGTCTGTGGTTAGCTAACTTTCATCTCTACGTCGGGACGTTTGTTGGGCTCTACATCAGGATTTAGCTTACTTTCAGCTCTACGTCGGGACGTGTGTTGGGCTCTACGTCGGGACGTGTGTTGGGCTCTACATCAGGATTTAGCTTACTTTCAGCTCTACGTCGGGACGTGTGTTGGGGTCTACGTCGGGAAGTGTGTTGGGCTCTACGTCGGGAAGTGTGTTGGGCTCTACATCAAGATTTAGCTTCCTTTCAGCTCTACGTCGGGACGTGTGTTGGGCTCCATGTCGGGACGTGTGTTGGGCTCTACGTCGGAACGTGTGTTGAGCTCTATGTCTGTAGTTAGCTAACTTTCATCTCTACGTCGGGACGTGTGTGGGGCTCTACGTCGGGACGTGTGTGGGGCTCTACGTCGGGACGTGTGTTGGGCTCTACGTCGGGACGTGTGTTGGGCTCTACATCAGGATTTAGCTTACTTTCAGCTCTACGTCGGGACGTGTGTTGGTCTCTACGTCGGGAAGTCTGTTGGGCTCTACGTCGGGACGTGTGTTGGGCTCTACGTCGGGAAGTGTGTTGGGCTCTACGTGGGGAAGTGTGTTGGGCTCAACATCAAGATTTAGCTTCCTTTCAGCTCTATGTCGGGACGTGTGTTGGGCTCTACGTCGGGACGTGTGTTGGGCTCCACGTCGGGACGTGCGTTGGGCTCTACCTCGGGACGTGTGTTGGGCTCTACGTCGGGACGTGTGTTGGGCTCTACGTCGGGACTTGTGTCGGGCTCTGCGTCTGTACTTAGCTAAATTTCAGCTCTACGTCGGGACGTGCGTTGGGCTCTACGTCGGGACGTGCGTTGTTCTCTACGTCGGGACGTGCGTTGGGCTCTACGTCGGGACGTGCGTTGGGCTCTACGTCGGGACGTGTGTGGGGCTCTACGTCGAGACGTGTGTTGGGCTCTACGTCGGGAAGTGTGTTGGGCTCTACGTCGGGAATTGTGTTGGGCTCTACTTCAGGATTTAGCTTCCTTTCAGCTCTACGTCGGGACGTGTGTTGGGCTCTACGTCGGGACGTGTGTTGGGCTCTACTTCGGGACTTGTGTTGGGCTCTACATCACGATTTAGCTTACTTTCTGCTCTACGTCGGGACGTAGGTTCGGTTCCACGTAGGGACGTGGGTTGGGTTCTACGTAGGGAAGTGTGTTGGGCTCTACGTCGGGAAGTGTGTTGGGCTTTACATCAAGATTTAGCTTCCTTTCAGCTCTACGTCGGGACGTGTGTTGGGCTCTACGTCGGGACGTGTGTTTAGCTCCACGTCGGGACGTGCGTTGGGCTCTACCTCGGGACGTGTGTTGGGCTCTACGTCGAGACGTGTGTTGGGCTCTACGTCGGGACGTGTGTTGGGCTCTATGTCGGGACGTGTGTTGGGCTCTACATCAGGATTTAGCTTACTTTCAGCTCTACGTCGGGACGTGTGTTGGGTTCTACGTCGGGACGTGTGTTGGGCTCTACGTCGGGACATGTGTTGGGCTCTACGTCGGGACGTGTGTTGGGCTATACGTCGGGACGTGTGTTGGGCTCTACATCAGTATTTAGCATACTTTCAGCTCTACGTCGGGACGTGTGCTGGGCTCTACGTCGGGACGTGTGCTGGGCTCTACGTCGGGACGTGTGCTGGGCTCTACGTCGGGGTTTAGCTTACATTCAGCTCTACGTCGGGACGTGTATTGGGCTCTGCGTCGGGACGTCTGTTGAGCTCTACGTTGGGACGTCTGTTGGGCTCTACGTCGGGACGTTTGTTAGGCTCTACGTGGGGGTTTAGCATACATTCAGCTCTACGTCGGGACGTGTGTTGGGCTCCACGTCAGGACGTGTGTTGGGCTCCATGTCAGGACGTGTGTTGGGCTCTACCTCGGAACGTGTGTTGGGCTCTACGTCGGAACGTGTGTTGGGCTCTATGTCTGTAGTTAGCTAACTTTCATCTCTACGTCGGGACGTGTGTTGGGCTCTACGTCGGGACGTGTGTGGGGCTCTACGTCGAGACGTGTGTTGGGCTCTACTTCGGGAAGTGTGATGGGCTCTACGTCGGGAAGTGTGTTGGGCTCTACTTCAGGATTTAGCTTCCTTTCAGCTCTACGTCGGGACGTGTGTTGGGCTCTACGTCGGGACGTGTCTTGTGCTCCACGTCGGGACGTGTGTTGGGCTCTACGTCGAGACGTGTGTTGGGCTCTACGTCGGGACGTCTGTTGGGCTCTACGTCGGGAAGTGTTGGGCTCTACATCAGGATTTAGCTTACTTTCAGCTCTACGTCGGGACGTGTGTTGGGTTCTACGTCGGGACGTGTGTTGGGCTCTACGTCGGGACATGTGTTGGGCTCTACGTCGGGACGTGTGTTGGGCTCTACGTCTGGACGTGTGTTGGGCTCTACATCAGTATTTAGCATACTTTCAGCTCTACGTCGGGACGTGTGCTGGGCTCTACGTCGGGACGTGTGCTGGGCTCTACGTCGGGACGTGTGCTGGGCTCTACGTCGGGGTTTAGCTTACATTCAGCTCTACGTCGGGACGTGTATTGGGCTCTGCGTCGGGACGTCTGTTGAGCTCTACGTCGGGACGTTTGTTGGGCTCTACGTGGGGGTTTAGCATACATTCAGCTCTACGTCGGGACGTGTGTTGGGCTCCACGTCGGGACGTGTGTTGGGCTCCATGTCAGGACGTGTGTTGGGCTCTACCTCGGAACGTGTTTTGGGCTCTACGTCGGAACGTGTGTTGGGCTCTATGTCTGTAGTTAGCTAACTTTCATCTCTACGTCAGGACGTGTGTTGGGCTCTACGTCGGGACGTGTGTGGGGCTCTACGTCGAGACGTGTGTTGGGCTCTACGTCGGGAAGTGTGATGGGCTCTACGTCGGGAAGTGTGTTGGGCTCTACTTCAGGATTTAGCTTCCTTTCAGCTCTACGTCGGGACGTGTGTTGGGCTCTACGTCGGGACGTGTCTTGGGCTCTGCTTCGGGACTTGTGTTGGGCTCTACATCAGGATTTAGCTTACTTTCTGCTCTACGTCGGGACGTGTGTTGGGCTCTACGTCGGGACGTGTGTTGGGTTCCACGTCGGACGTGCGTTGGGCTCTACCTCGGGACGTGTGTTGGGCTCTACGTCGGGACGTGTGCTGGGCTCTACGTCGGGACGTGTGCTGGGCTGTACGTCGGGGTTTAGGTTACATTCAGCTCTACGTCGGGACGTGTGTTGGGCTCTACGTCGGGACGTCTGTTGGGCTCTACATCGGGACGTTTGTTGGGCTCTACGTGGGGGTTTAGCATACATTCAGCTCTGCGTCGGGACGTGTGTTGTGCTGTACTTCGGGACGTGTGTTGGGCTCTACGTTCGGACGTGTTTTGGGCTCTACGTTGGGACGTGTGTTGGGCTCTACTTCGGGATGTGTGTTCGGCTCTCGGTCGGGACGTGTGTTGGGCTCTACTTTGGGACGTGTGTTGGTCTCTACGTCTAGACGTGTTTTTGGCTCTTCATCAGGATTTAGCTTACTTTGAGCTCTATGTCGGGACGTGTGTTGGGCTCTACGTTGGGACGTGTGTTGGGCTCTACGTCTAGACGTGTGTTGGGTTCTACATCAGGATTTAGCTTACTTTGAGCTCTATGTCGGGACGTGTGTTGGGCTCTACGTTGGGACGTGTGTTGGGCTCTACGTCTAGACGTGTGTTGGGTTCTACGTCTGGACGTGTGTTGGGCTCTACGTCGGGACGTGTGTCGGGCTCTACGTCTGTAGTTAGCTAAATTTCAGCTCTACGTCGGGACGTGCGTTGGGCTTTACGTCGAGACGTGTGTTGGGCTCTACGTCGAGACGTGTGTTGGGCTCTACGTCGGGACGTGTGTTGGGCTCTACGTCGCGACGTGCGTTGGGCTCTACGTCTGTAGTTAGCTAACTTTCAGCTCTACGTCGGGACGTGCGTTGGGCTCTACATCGGGACGTGCGTTGGGCTCTACGTCGGGACATGGGTTGGGCTCTACGTAGGGACGTGCGTTGGGCTCTCCGTCGGGACGTGTGTTGGGCTCTACATCAGGATTTAGCTTACATTCACCTCTACGTCGGGACGTGTGTTGGGCTCTACATTGGGACGTTTGTTGGGCTCTACGTGGGGGTTTAGCATACATTCAGCTGTACGTCGGGACGTGTGTTGGGCTCTGCATCACGATTTAGCTGACTTTCAGCTCTACGTGGGACGTGTGTTGGGCTCTGCATCACGATTTAGCTGACTTTCAGCTCTACGTCGGGACGTGTGTTGGGCTCTACGTCGGGACGTGTGTTGGGCTCTACGTCGGAAGTGCGTTGGGCTCTACATCGGGACGTGTGTTGGGCTCTACGTCGGGAGATGTGTTGGGCTCTACGTCGGGACGTGTGTTGGGCTCTACATCTGGATTTAGTTTACTTTCAGCTCTACGTCGCGACGTGTGTTGAGCTCTGCGTCGTGACGTGTGTTGGGCTCTACTTCAGGATTTAGCTTACTTTAAGCTCTACGTCGGGACGTGTGTTGGGCTCTACATCAGGATTCAGCTTACTTTCAGCTCTACGTCGGGACGTGTGTTGGGCTCTACGTCGGGACGTGTGTTGGGCTCTACGTGGGGACGTGTGTTGGGCTCTACGTGGGGACGTCTCTTGGGCTCTATGTCGGGATGTGTGTTGGGCTCTACGTCGGGACGTGTGTTGGGCTCTACTTCGGGACGTGTGTTGTGCTCTACATCAGGATTTAGCTTACTTTCAGCTCTACGTCGGGACATGTGTTGGGCTCTACTTCGGGACGTGTGTTGGGCTCTACATCAGGATTTAGCTTACTTTCAGCTCTACGTCGGGACGTGTGTTGGGCTCTACTCTGGACGTGTGTTGGGCTCTACGTCGGGACGTGTGTCGGGCTCTACGTCGGGACGTGTGTTGGGCTCTACAACAGGATTTAGCTTACTTTCAGCTCTACTTCGGGACGTGTGTTGGGCTCTACGTCGGACGTGTGTTGGGCTCTACGTCGGACATGTGTTGGGCTCTATGTCGGACGTGTGTTGGGCTCTAGGTCGGGAGGTGTGTTGGGCTCTACGTCGGGACGTGTGTTGGGCTCTACATCAGGATTTAGCTTACTTTCAACTCTACGTCAGGACGTGTGTTGGGCTCTACGTGGGGACGTGTGTTGGGCTCTACGTCGGGACATGTGTTGGGCTCTACGTCGGGACGTGTGTTGGGCTCTACGTTGGGACGTTTGTTGGGCTCTACGTGGGGGTTTAGCATACATTCAGCTGTACGTCGGGACGTGTGTTGGGCTCTGCATCACGATTTAGCTGACTTTCAGCTCTACGTGGGACGTGTGTTGGTCTCTGCATCACGATTTAGCTGACTTTCAGCTCTACGTCGGGACGTGTGTTGGGCTCTACGTCGGGACGTGTGTTGGGCTCTACGTCGGACGTGCGTTGGGCTCTACATCGGGATGTGTGTTGGGCTCTACATCAGGATTTAGCTTACTTTCAGCTCTACGTCGGGAGATGTGTTGGGCTCTACGTCGGGACGTGTGTTGGGCTCTACATCTGGATTTAGTTTACTTTCAGCTCTACGTCGCGACGTGTGTTGGGCTCTGCGTCGTGACGTGTGTTGGGCTCTACATCAGGATTTAGCTTACTTTAAGCTCTACGTCGGGACGTGTGTTGGGCTCTACATCAGGATTCAGCTTACTTTCAGCTCTACGTCGGGACGTGTGTTGGGCTCTACGTCGGGACGTGTGTTGGGCTCTACGTGGGGACGTGTGTTGGGCTCTACGTGGGGACGTGTCTTGGGCTCTACGTCGGGATGTGTGTTGGGCTCTACGTCGGGACGTGTGTTGGGCTCTACTTCGGGACGTGTGTTGTGCTCTACATCAGGATTTAGCTTACTTTCAGCTCTACGTCAGGACATGTGTTGGGCTCTACTTCGGGACGTGTGTTGGGCTCTACATCAGGATTTAGCTTACTTTCAGCTCTGCGTCGGGACGTGTGTTGGGCTCTACTCTGGACGTGTGTTGGGCTCTACGTCGGGACGTCTGTCGGGCTCTACGTCGGGACGTGTGTTGGGCTCTACAACAGGATTTAGCTTACTTTCAGCTCTACTTCGGGACGTGTGTTGGGCTCTACGTCGGACGTGTGTTGGGCTCTACGTCGGACATGTGTTGGGCTCTATGTCGGACGTGTGTTGGGCTCTATGTCGGGACGTGTGTTGGGCTCTACGTCGGGACGTGTGTTGGGCTCTACATCAGGATTTAGCTTACTTTCAACTCTACGTCAGGACGTGTGTTGGGCTCTACGTCGGGGTGTGTGTTGGGCTCTACGTCGGGACATGTGTTGGGCTCTACGTCGGGACGTGTGTTGGGCTCTACGTCTGACGTGTGTTGGGCTCTACGTCGGGACGTGTGTTGGGCTCTATGTCTGGACGTGTGTTGGGATCTACATCTGGATTTAACTTACATTCAGCTCTACGTCGGGACGTGTGTTGGGCTGTACGTCTGGACGTGTGTTGGGCTCTACATCAGGATTTAACTTACTTTCAGCTCTACGTCGGGTCGTGTGTTGGGAATACGTCGGGACGTGTGTTGGGCTCTACGTCGGGATGTGTGTTGGGCTCTACGTCGGGACGTGTGTTGGGCTCTACATCGGGAATTAGCTTACTTTCAGCTCTACTTCGGGACGTGTGTTGGGCTCCACGTCGGGACGTGTGTTGGGCTCTACGTCGGGACGTGTGCTGGGCTCTACATCCGGACGTGTGTTGGGCTCTACTTTGGGGTTTAGCTTACATTCAGATCTACGTCGGGACGTGTGTTGGGCTCTACGTTGCGACGTGTGTTGGGCTCTACGTCGGGACGTCTGTTGGGCTCTACGTCGGGACGTTTTTTGGGCTCTACGTGGGGGTTTAGCATACATTAAGCTCTACGTCGGGAAGTGTGTTGGGCTCTACGTCGGGACGTGTGTTGGGCTATACGTCGGGACGTGGGTTGGGCCCTACTTCGGGACGTCTGTTGGGCTCTACGTCGGGACGTGTGTTGGGCTCTACGTCGGGACATCTGTTGGGCTCTGCGTCGTTACGTGTGTTGGGCTCTGCATCACGATTTAGCTGACTTTCAGCTCTACGTCGGGACGTGTGTTGGGCTCTACGTCGGATGTGCGTTGGGCTCTACGTCGGGACGTGTGTTGGGCTATACATCAGGATTTAGCTTACTTTCAGCTCTACGTCGGGATATGTGTTGGGCTCTACGTCGGGACGTGTGTTGCGCTCTACATCTGGATTTAGCTTACCTTCAGATCTACGTCGCGACGTGTGTTGGGCTCTGCGTCGTGACGTGTGTTGGGCTCTACATCAGGATTTAGCTTACTTTCAGCTCTACGTCGGGACGTGTGTTGGGAATACGTCGGGACGTGTGTTGGGCTCTACGTCTGGACGTCTGTTGGGCTCTACATCAGTATTTAAATTACTTTCAGCTCTACGTCGGGACGTGTGTTCGGAATACGTCGGGACGTGTGTTGGGCTCTATTTCGGGACGTGTGTTGGGCTCTACGTCGGGACGTGTGTTGTGCTCTACGTCGGGACGTGTGTTGCGCTCTACGTCGGGACGTGTGTTGGGCTCTACATCAGGATTTAGCTTACTTTCAGCTCTACGTCGGGACATGTGTTGGACTCTACGTCGGGCTGTGTGTTGGGCTCTACGTCGTGACGTGTGTTGGGCTCTACTTCGGGACGTGTGTTGTGCTCTACATCAGGATTTAGGTTACTTTCAGCTCTACGTCGGGACGTGTGTTGGGCTCCACATCAAGATTTAGCTTACTTTCAGCTCTACGTCGGGACGTGTGTTGGGCTCTACGTCGGGACGTGTGTTGGGCTCTACATCAGGATTTAACTTACATTCAGCTCTTCGTCGGGACGTGTGTTGGGCTCTACGTCGGGACGTGTGTTGGGCTTTACTTCAGGATTTAACTTACTTTCAGCTCTACGTCGGGAGATGTGTTGGGCTCTACGTCGGGACGTGTGTTGGGCTCTACATCTGGATTTAGCTTACTTTCAGCTCTACGTCGGGACTTGTGTTGGGAATACGTTGGGACGTGTGTTGGGCTCTATGTCGGGACGTCTGTTGGGCTCTACGTCGGGACGTGTGTTGGGCTCTACGTCGCGACGTCTGTTGGGCTCTACGTCGGGACGTGTGTTGGACTCTACGTCGCGACGTCTGTTGGGCTCTACGTCGGGACGTGTGTTGGGCTCTACGTCGGGACGTGTGTTGGGCTCTACATCAGGATTTAACTTACCTTCAGCTCTACGTCGGGACGTCTGTTGGGAATACGTCGGGACGTGTGTTGGGCTCTACGTCGGGACGTGTGTTGGGCTCTACGTCGGGACGTGTGCTGGGCTCTACGTCAGGACGTGTGTTGGGCTCTACGTCGGGACGTGTGTTGGGCTCTACATCAGGATTATCTTACTTTCAGCTCTACGTCGGGATGTGTGTTGGGCTCTACGTCTGGACGTGTGTTGGGCTCTACATCAGGATTTAGCTTACTTTCAGCTCTACGTCGGGACGTGTGTTGGGCTCTACGTCGGGACGTGTGTTGGGCTCTACATCATGATTTAACTTACTTTCAGCTCTACGTCGGGAGGTGTGTTGGGAATACGTCGGGACGTGTGTTGTGCTCTATGTCGGGACGTGTGTTGGGCTCTACGTCGGGACGTCTGTTGGGCTCTACGTCGGGACGTCTGTTGGGCTCTACGTAGGGACGTGTGTTGGGCTCTACATCCGGACGTGTGTTGGGCTCTACTTCGGGGTTTAGCTTACATTCAGCTCTACGTTGGGACGTGTGTTGGGCTCTACGTCGGGATGTGTGTTGGGCTCTACATCAGGGTTTAGCTTACTTTCAGCTCTACGTCGGGACGTGTGTTGGGCTCTACGTCGGGACGTCTGTTGGGCTCTACGTCGGGACGTCTGTTGGGCTCTACGTCGGACGTGCGTTGGGCTCTACGTCGGGACGTGTGTTGGGCTCTACATCAGGATTTAGCTTTCTTTCAGCTCTGCGTCGGGACATGTGTTGGGCTCTACGTCGGGTCGCGTGTTGGGCTCTACATCTGGATTTAGCTTACTTTCAGCTCTACGTCGCGACCTGTGTTGGGCTCTGCGTCGTGACATGTGTTGGGCTCTACATCAGGATTTAGCTTACTTTCAGCTCTACGTCGGGACGTGTGTTGGGCTCTACGTCGGGACGTGTGTTGGGCTCTACGTGGGGACGTGTGATGGGCTCTACGTGGGGACGTGTGTTGGGCACTCTGTCGGGACGTGTGTTGGGCTCTACGTCGGGACGTGTGTTCGGCTCTACGTTGGGACGTGTGTTGGGCTCTATATCAGGATTTAGCTTACTTTCAGCTCTACATCGGGACGTGTGTTGGGCTCTACGTCGGGACGTGTGTTGGGCTCTACGTCGGGACGTGTGTTGGGCTCTACATCAGGATTTAGCTGACTTTCAGCTCTACGTCGGGACATGTGTTGGGAATACGTCGGGACGTGTGTTGGGCTCTACGTCGCGACGTCTGTTGGGCTCTACGTCGGGACGTGTGTTGGACTCTACGTCGCGACGTCTGTTGGGCTCTACGTCGGGACGTCTGTTGGGCTCTACATCAGGGTTTAGCTTACTTTCAGCTCTACGTCGGGACGTGTGCTGGGCTCTACGTCCGGACGTGTGCTGGGCTCTACGTCCGGACGTGTGTTGGGCTCTACATCTGGGTTTAGCTTACTTTCAGCTCTACGTCGGGACGTCTGCTGGGCTCTACGTCGGGACGTGTGCTGGTCTCTACATCGGGGTTTAGCTTACATTCAGCTCTACGTCGGGACATGTGTTGAGCTCTACGTTGGGACGTGTGTTGGGCTATAGGTCGGGACGTGTGTTGGGCTCTACGTCGGGACGTGTGTTGTGCTCTACGTCGGGACGTGTGTTGGGCTCTACGTCGCGGTTTAGCTAACATTCAGCTCTATATCGGGACGTGTGTTGGGCTCTACGTCGGGACGTGTGTTAGGCTCTATGTCGGGACGTGTGTTGGGCTATACATCAGGTTTTAGCTTACTTTCCGCTCTACGTAGCGACGTGTGCTGGGCTCTACGTCGGGACGTCTGCTGGGCTCTACATCCGGACGTGTGTTGGGCTCTACGTCGAGACGTGTGCTGGGCTCTACATCCGGACGTGTGTTGGGCTCTACATCAGGATTATCTTACTTTCAGCTCTACGTCGGGACATGTGTTGGGCTCTACGTCGGGACGTGTGTTGGGCTCTACATCAGGATTTAGCTTACTTTCAGCTCTACGTCGGGACGTGTGTTGGGCTCTACGTCGGATGTGCGTTGGGCTCTACGTCGGGACGTGTGTTGGGCTATACATCAGGATTTAGCTTACTTTCAGCTCTACGTCGGGACATGTGTTGGGCTCTACGTCGGGACGTGTGTTGCGCTCTACATCTGGATTTAGCTTACCTTCAGCTCTACGTCGCGACGTGTGTTGGGCTCTGCGTCGTGACGTGTGTTGGGCTATACATCAGGATTTAGCTTACTTTCAGCTCTACGTCGGGACGTGTGTTGGGAATACGTCGGGACGTGTGTTGGGCTCTACGTCTGGACGTCTGTTGGGCTCTACATCAGTATTTAACTTACATTCAGCTCTACGTTGGGACGTGTGTTGTGCTCTACGTCGGGACGTGTGTTGGGCTCTACATCAGGATTTAACTTACTTTCAGCTCTACGTCGGGACGTGTGTTCGGAATACGTCGGGACGTGTGTTGGGCTCTATTTTGGGACGTGTGTTGGGCTCTACGTCGGGACGTGTGTTGTGCTCTACGTCGGGATGTGTGTTGCGCTCTACGTCGGGACGTGTGTTGGGCTCTACATCAGGATTTAGCTTACTTTCAGCTCTACGTCGGGACTTCTGTTGGGCTCTACGTCGGGACGTGTGTTGGGCTCTACGTTTGGACATGTGTTGGGCTCTACGTCGGGACGTGTGTTGGGCTCTACATCAGGATTTAGCTTACTTTCAGCTCTATGTCAGGACGTGTGTTGGGCTCTACGTCGGGACGTGTGTTGGGCTCTACGTTGGGACGTGTGTTGGGCTTTACGTCGGGACGTGTGTTGGGCTCTACATCAGGATTTAGCTGACTTTCAGCTCTACGTCGGACGTGTGTTGGGCTCTACGTCGGACGTGTGTTGGGCTCTACGTCGGGACGTGTGTTGGGCTCTACATCAGGATTTATCTTACTTTCAGCTCTACGTCGGGACGTGTGTTGGGCTGTACGTCTGGACGTGTGATGGGCTCTACATCAGGATTTAACTTACATTCAGCTCTACGTCGGGACGTGTGTTGGGCTCTACGTCGGGACGTGTGTTGGGCTCTACATCAGGATTTAACTTACTTTCAGCTCTACGTCGGGACGTGTGTTGGGAATACGTCGGGACGTGGGTTGGGCTCTACGTCGGGACGTGGGTTGGGCTCTACGTCGGGACGTGGGTTGGGCTATACGTCGGGACGTCTGTTGGACTCTACGTCGGGACGTTTGTTCGGCTCTACGTCGGGACGTGTGTTGGGCTCTACATCAGGATTTAACTTACTTTCAGCTCTACGTCGGGACGTGTGTTGGGAATACGTCGGGACGTGTGTTGGGCTCTATTTTGGGACGTGTGTTGGGCTCTACGTCGGGACGTGTGTTGTGCTCTACGTCGGGATGTGTGTTGCGCTCTACGTCGGGACGTGTGTTGGGCTCTACATCAGGATTTAGCTTACTTTCAGCTCTACGTCGGGACTTCTGTTGGGCTCTACGTCGGGACGTGTGTTGGGCTCTACGTTTGGACATGTGTTGGGCTCTACGTCGGGACGTGTGTTGGGCTCTACATCAGGATTTAGCTTACTTTCAGCTCTATGTCAGGACGTGTGTTGGGCTCTACGTCGGGACGTGTGTTGGGCTCTACGTTGGGACGTGTGTTGGGCTTTACGTCGGGACGTGTGTTGGGCTCTACATCAGGATTTAGCTGACTTTCAGCTCTACGTCGGACGTGTGTTGGGCTCTACGTCGGACGTGTGTTGGGCTCTACGTCGGGACGTGTGTTGGGCTCTACATCAGGATTTATCTTACTTTCAGCTCTACGTCGGGACGTGTGTTGGGCTGTACGTCTGGACGTGTGATGGGCTCTACATCAGGAATTAACTTACATTCAGCTCTACGTCGGGACGTGTGTTGGGCTCTACGTCGGGACGTGTGTTGGGCTCTACATCAGGATTTAACTTACTTTCAGCTCTACGTCGGGACGTGTGTTGGGAATACGTCGGGACGTGGGTTGGGCTCTACGTCGGGACGTGGGTTGGGCTCTACGTCGGGACGTGGGTTGGGCTATACGTCGGGACGTCTGTTGGACTCTACGTCGGGACGTTTGTTGGGCTCTATGTCGGGACGTGTGTTGGGATCTACGTCGGGATATGTGTTGGGCTCTACGTCTGTAGTTAGCTAACTTTCAGTTCTACGTCGGGACGTGTGTTGGGCTCTACGTCGGGATGTGTGTTGGGCTCTACATCAGGGTTTAGCTTACTTTCAGCTCTACGTCGGGACGTGTGTTGGGCTCTACATCAGGATTTAGCTTACTTTCAGCTCTACGTCGGGAGATGTGTTGGGCTCTACGTCGGGTCGTGTGTTGGGCTCTACATCAGGATTTAGCTGACTTTCAGCTCTACGTCGGACGTGTGTTGGGCTCTACGTCGGACGTGTGTTGGGCTCTACGTCGGGACGTGTGTTGGGCTCTACATCAGGATTTATCTTACTTTCAGCTCTACGTCGGGACGTGTGTTGGGCTGTACGTCTGGACGTGTGATGGGCTCTACATCAGGATTTAACTTACATTCAGCTCTACGTCGGGACGTGTGTTGGGCTCTACGTCGGGACGTGTGTTGGGCTCTACATCAGGATTTAACTTACTTTCAGCTCTACGTCGGGACGTGTGTTGGGAATACGTCGGGACGTGGGTTGGGCTCTACGTCGGGACGTGGGTTGGGCTATACGTCGGTACGTCTGTTGGACTCTACGTCGGGACGTTTGTTGGGCTCTACGTCGGGACGTGTGTCGGGCTCTACGTCGGGATATGTGTTGGGCTCTACGTCTGTAGTTAGCTAACTTTCAGTTCTACGTCGGGACGTGTGTTGGGCTCTACGTCGTGACGTGTGTTGGGCTCTACGTCGGGGTTTAGCTTACATTCATCTCTACGTCGGGACGTGTGTTGGGCTCTACGTCGGGACGTGTGTTGGGCTTTACGTCGGGACGTGTGTTGGGCTCTACATCAGGATTTAGCTGAATTTCAGCTCTACGTCGGGACGTCTGTTGGGCTCTACATCAGAATTTAGCTTACTTTCAGCTCTACGTCGGGACGTGTGTTGGGCTCTACGTCGCGACGTGTGTTGGTCTCTACGTCGGGACGTGTTTTTGGCTCTACATCAGGATTTAGCTTACTTTCAGCTCTATGTCGGGACGTGTGTTGGGCTCTACGTCGGGACGTCTGTTCGGCTCTACATCGGGACGTGTGTTGGGCTTTACGTCGGGACGTGTGTTGGGCTCTACATCAGGATTTAGCTGACTTTCAGCTCTACGTCGGACGTGTGTTGGGCTCTACGTCGGACGTGTGTTGGGCTGTACGTCGCGACGTGTGTTGGTCTCTACTTCGGGACGTGTGTTGGGCTCTACATCAGGATTTAGCTTACATTCAGCTCTATGTCGGGACGTGTGTTGGGCTCTACGTCGGGACGTGTGTTGGGCTCTACGTCGGGACGTGTGTTGGGCTCTACGTCGGGACGTGTGTTGGGCTCTACGTCGGGACGTTAGTTGGGCTTTACGTCGGGACGTGTGTTGGGCTCTATATCAGGATTTACCTTACTTTCAGCTCTACGTCGGGACGTGTGTTGCGCTCTACGTCTGGACGTCTGTTGGGCTCTACATCAGGATTTAACTTACATTCAGCTCTACGTCGGGACGTGTGTTGGGCTCTACGTCGGGACGTGTGTTGGGCTCTACATCAGGATTTAACTTACCTTCAGCTCTACGTCGGGACGTCTGTTGGGAATACGTCGGGACGTGTGTTGGGCTCTACGTCGGGACGTGTGTTGGGCTCTACGTCGGGACGTGTGCTGGGCTCTACGTCAGGACGTGTGTTGGGCTCTACGTCGGGACGTGTGTTGGGCTCTACATCAGGATTATCTTACTTTCAGCTCTACGTCGGGATGTGTGTTGGGCTCTACGTCTGGACGTGTGTTGGGCTCTACATCAGGATTTAGCTTACTTTCAGCTCTACGTCGGGACGTGTGTTGGGCTCTACGTCGGGACGTGTGTTGGGCTCTACATCATGATTTAACTTACTTTCAGCTCTACGTCGGGAGGTGTGTTGGGAATACGTCGGGACGTGTGTTGTGCTCTATGTCGGGACGTGTGTTGGGCTCTACGTCGGGACGTCTGTTGGGCTCTACGTCGGGACGTCTGTTGGGCTCTACGTAGGGACGTGTGTTGGGCTCTACATCCGGACGTGTGTTGGGCTCTACTTCGGGGTTTAGCTTACATTCAGCTCTACGTTGGGACGTGTGTTGGGCTCTACGTCGGGGTGTGTGTTGGGCTCTACATCAGGGTTTAGCTTACTTTCAGCTCTACGTCGGGACGTGTGTTGGGCTCTACGTCGGGACGTCTGTTGGGCTCTACGTCGGGACGTCTGTTGGGCTCTACGTCGGACGTGCGTTGGGCTCTACGTCGGGACGTGTGTTGGGCTCTACATCAGGATTTAGCTTACTTTCAGCTCTACGTCGGGACATGTGTTGGGCTCTACGTCGGGTCGTGTGTTGGGCTCTACATCTGGATTTAGCTTACTTTCAGCTCTACGTCGCGACCTGTGTTGGGCTCTGCGTCGTGACATGTGTTGGGCTCTACATCAGGATTTAGCTTACTTTCAGCTCTACGTCGGGACGTGTGTTGGGCTCTACGTCGGGACGTGTGTTGGGCTCCACGTGGGGACGTGTGATGGGCTCTACGTGGGGACGTGTGTTGGGCACTCTGTCGGGACGTGTGTTGGGCTCTACGTCGGGACGTGTGTTCGGCTCTACGTTGGGACGTGTGTTGGGCTCTATATCAGGATTTAGCTTACTTTCAGCTCTACATTGGGACGTGTGTTGGGCTCTACGTCGGGACGTGTCTTGGGCTCTACGTCGGGACGTGTGTTGGGCTCTACATCAGGATTTAGCTTACTTTGAGCTCTATGTCGGGACGTGTGTTGGGCTCTACGTCGGGACGTGTGTTGGGCTCTACGTCGGGACGTGTGTTGGGCTCTACATCAGGATTTAGCTGACTTTCAGCTCTACGTCGGGACATGTGTTGGGAATACGTCGGGACGTGTGTTGGGCTCTACGTCGCGACGTCTGTTGGGCTCTACGTCGGGACGTGTGTTGGACTCTACGTCGCGACGTCTGTTGGGCTCTACGTCGGGACGTCTGTTGGGCTCTACGTCGGGAATTAGCTTACTTTCAGGTCTACTTCGGGACGTGTGTTGGGCTCTACGTCGGGACGTGTGTTAGGCTCTATGTCGGGACGTGTGTTGGGCTCTACATCAGGTTTTAGCTTACTTTCAGCTCTACGTAGCGACGTCTGCTGGGCTCTACATCCGGACTTGTGTTGGGCTCTACATCAGGATTATCTTACTTTCAGCTCTACGTCGGGACATGTGTTGGGCTCTACGTCGGGACGTGTGTTGGGCTCTACATCAGGATTTAGCTTACTTTCAGCTCTACGTCGGGACGTGTGTTGAGCTCTACGTCGGGACGTGTTTTGGGCTCTACATCAGGATTTAACTTACTGTCAGCTCTACGTCGGGAGGTGTGTTGGGAATACGTCGGGACGTGTGTTGGGCTCTATGTCGGGACGTGTGTTGGGCTCTACGTCGGGACGTCTGTTGGGCTCTACGTCGGGACGTCTGTTGGGCTCTACGTCGGGACGTCTGTTGGGCTCTACATCTGGACGTGTGTTGGGCTCTACTTCGGGGTTTAGCTTACATTCAGCTCTACGTCGGGACGTGTGTTGAGCTATACGTTGGGACGTGTGTTGGGCTCTACGTCGGGATGTGTGTTGGGCTCTACATCAGAGTTTAGCTTACTTTCAGCTCTACGTCGGGACGTGTGTTGGGCTCTACGTCGGGACGTGTGTTGGGCTCTACGTCGGGACGTCTGTTGGGCTCTACGTCGGGACGTCTGTTGGGCTCTACGTCGGACGTGTGTTGGGCTCTACTTCGGGACGTGTGTTGGGCTCTACATCAGGATTTAGCTTACTTTCAGCTCTACGTCGGGACATGTGTTGGGCTCTACGTCGGGACGTGTGTTGGGCTCTACGTCGGGACGTGTGTTGGGCTCTACATCTGGATTTAGCTTACTTTCAGCTCTACTTCGCGACGTGTGTTGGGCTCTGCGTCGTGACGTGTGTTGGGCTCTACATCAGGATTTAGCTTACTTTCAGCTCTACTTCGGGACGTATGTTGGGCTCTACGTCGGGACGTGTTTTGGCTCTACGTGGGGACGTGTGATGGGCTCTACGTGGGGACGTGTGTTGGGCACTACGTCGGGACGTGTGTTGGGCTCTACGTCGGGACGTGTGTTCGGCTCTACGTTGGGACGTGTGTTGGGCTCTGTATCAGGATTTAGCTTAATTTCAGCTCTACGTCGGGACGTGTGTTGGGCTCTACGTCGGGACGTGTCTTGGGCTCTACGTCGGGACGTGTGTTGGGCTCTACATCAGGATTTAGCTTACTTTAAGCTCTATGTCGGGACGTGTGTTGGGCTCTACTTCGGGACGAGTGTTGGGCTCTACGTCGGGACGTGTGTTCGGCTCTACATCAGGATTTAGCTGACTTTCAGCTCTACTTCGGGACGTGTGTTGGGCTCTACGTCGGGACGTGTGTTGGGCTCTACGTCGGGACGTGTGTTGGGCTCTACATCAGGATTTAGCTTACTTTCAGCTCTACGTCGGGACGTTTGTTGGGCTCTACGTGGGGGTTTAGCATACATTCAGCTGTACGTCGGGACGTGTGTTGTGCTCTACGTCGGGACGTGTGTTGGGCTCTACGTCGGGACGTGTGTTGGGCTCTACATCAGGATTTATCTTACTTTCAGCTCTACGTCGGGATGTGTGTTGGGCTCTACGTCTGGACGTGTGTTGGGCTCTACATCAGGATTTAGCTTACTTTCAGCTCTACGTCGGGACGTGTGTTGGGCTCTACGTCGGGACGTCTGTTGGGCTCTACATCAGGATTATCTTACTTTCAGCTCTACGTCGGGATGTGTGTTGGGCTCTACGTCTGGACGTGTGTTGGGCTCTACATCAGGATTTAGCTTACTTTCAGCTCTACGTCGGGACGTGTGTTGGGCTCTATGTCGGGACGTCTGTTGGGCTCTACGTCGGGACGTCTGTTGGGCTCTACGTCGGGACGTCTGTTGGGCTCTACGTAGGGACATGTGTTGGGCTCTACAATCGGACGTGTGTTGGGCTCTACTTCGGGGTTTAGCTTACATTCAGCTCTACGTCGGGACGTGTGTTGAGCTCTACGTTGGGACGTGTGTTGGGCTCTACGTCGGGATGTGTGTTGGGCTCTACATCAGGGTTTAGCTTACTTTCAGCTCTACGTCGGGACGTGTGTTGGGCTCTACGTCGGGACGTCTATTGGACTCTACGTCGGGACGTCTGTTGGGCTCTACGTCGGACGTGCGTTGGGCTCTACGTCGGGACGTGTGTTGGGCTCTACATCAGGATTTAGCTTACTTTCAGCTCTACGTCGGGACATGTGTTGGGCTCTACGTCGGGACGTGTGTTGGGCTCTACGTCGGGACGTGTGTTGGGCTCTACATCTGGATTTAGCTTACTTTCAGCTCTACGTCGCGACGTGTGTTGGGCTCTGCGTCCTGACGTGTGTTGGGCTCTACATCAGGATTTAGCTGACTTTCAGCTCTACGTCGGGACGTGTGTTGGGCTCTACGTCGGGACGTGTTTTGGCTCTACGTGGGGACGTGTGATGGGCTCTACGTGGGGACGTGTGTTGGGCACTACATCTGGACGTGTGTTGGGCTCTACATCGGGACGTGTGTTCGGCTCTACGTTGGGACGTGTGTTGGGATCTATATCAGGATTTAGCTTAATTTCAGCTCTACGTCGGGACGTGTGTTGGGCTCTACGTCGGGACGTGTCTTGGGCTCTACATCAGGATTTAGCTTACTTTCAGCTCTATGTCGGGACGTGTGTTGGGCTCTACTTCGGGACATGTGTTGGGCTCTACGTCGGGACGTGTGTTGGGCTCTACATCAGGATTTAGCTGACTTTCAGCTCTACTTCGGGACGTGTGTTGGGCTCTACGTCGGGACGTGTCTTGGGCTCTACGTCGGGACGTGTGTTGGGCTCTACATCAGGATTTATCTTACTTTCAGCTCTACGTCTGGACGTGTGTTGGGCTCTATGTCTGGACGTGTGTTGGGCTCTACATCAGGATTTAACTTACATTCAGCTCTTCGTCGGGACGTGTGTTGGGCTCTACGTCGGGACGTGTGTTGGGCTTTACTTCAGGATTTAACTTACTTGCAGCTCTACGTCGGGACGTGTGTTGGGAATACGTCGGGACGTGTGTTGGGCTCTACGTCGCGACGTCTGTTGGGCTCTACGTCGGGACGTGTGTTGGACTCTACGTCGCGACGTCTGTTGGGCTCTACGTCGGGACGTCTGTTGGGCTCTACGTCGGTTATTAGCTTACTTTCAGCTCTACTTCGGGACGTGTGTTGGGCTCTACGTCGGGACGTGTGTTAGGCTCTATGTCGGGACGTGTGTTGGGCTCTACATCAGGTTTTAGCTTACTTTCAGCTCTACGTCGCGACGTGTGCTGGGCTCTACGTCGGGACGTCTGCTGGGCTCTACATCCGGACGTGTGTTGGGCTCTACGTCGGGACGTGTGCTGGGCTCTACATCCGGACGTGTGTTGGGCTCTACTTCGGGGTTTAGCTTACATTCACCTCTACGTCGGCACGTGTGTTGGGCTCTACGTTGGGACGTGTTTTGGGCTCTACGTCGGGACGTCTGTTGGGCTCTACGTCGGGACGTCTGTTGGGCTCTACGTGGGGGTTTAGCATACATTCAGCTGTACGTCGGGACTTGTGTTGGGCTCTACGTCGGGACGTGTTTTGTGCTCTACGTCGGGACGTGTGTTGGGCTCTACGTCGGGACGTGTGTTGAGCTCTACATCAGGATTTAACTTACTTTCAGCTCTACGTCGGGACGTGTGTTGGGAAGACGTCGGGACGTGCGTTGGGCTCTACGTTGGGACGTGTGTTGGGCTCTACTTCGGGACGTGTGTTGTGCTCTACATCAGGATTTAGCTTACTTTCAGCTCTACGTCGGGACGTCTGTTGGGCTCTACATCAGGATTTAGCTTACTTTCAGCTCTATGTCGGGACGTGTGTTGGGCTCTACGTCGGGACGTGTGTTGGGCTCTACATCAGGATTTAGCTGACTTTCAGCTCTACGTCGGACGTGTGTTGGGCTCTACGTCGGACGTGTGTTGGGCTGTACGTCGGGATGTGTGTTGGGCTCTACGTCGGGACGTGTGTTGGGCTCTACATCAGGATTTAACTTACTTTCAGCTCTACGTCGGGACGTGTGTTGGGAATACGTCGGGACGTGTGTTGGGCTCTACGTCGGGATTTGTGTTGTGCTCTACGTCGGACGTGTGTTGGGCTCTACGTCGGGACGTGTGCTGGGCTCTACGTCAGGACGTGTGTTGGGCTCTACGTCGGACGTGTGTTGGGCTCTACGTCAGGACGTGTGTTGGGCTCTACGTCGGGACGTGTGTTGGGCTCTACATCAGTATTATCTTACTTTCAGCTCTACGTCGGGATATGTGTTGGGCTCTACGTCTGGACGTGTGTTGGGCTCTACATCAGGATTTAGCTTACTTTCAGCTCTACGTCGGGACGTGTGTTGGGCTCTACGTCGCGACGTGTTTTGGGCTCTACATCAGGATTTAACTTACTTTCAGCTCTACGTCGGGAGGTGTGTTGGGAATACGTCGGGACATGTGTTGGGCTCTATGTCGGGACGTGTGTTGTGCTCTACGTCGGGACGTCTGTTGGGCTCTACGTCGCGACGTCTGTTGGGCTTTACGTCGGGACGTGTGTTGGGCTCTACATCCGGACGTGTGTTGGGCTCTACTTCGGGGTTTAGCTTACATTCAGCTCTACGTCGGGACGTGTGTTGAGCTCTATGTTGGGACGTGTGTTGGGCTCTACGTCGGGATGTGTGTTGGGCTCTACATCAGGATTTATCTTACTTTCAGCTCTACGTCGGGACGTGTGTTGGGCTATACGTCTGGACGTCTGTTGGGCTCTACATCAGGATTTAACTTACATTCAGGTCTACGTCGGGACGTGTGTTGGGCTCTACGTCGGGACGTGTGTTGGGCTCTACATCAGGATTATCTTACTTTCAGCTCTACGTCGGGACATGTGTTGGGCTCTACGTCGGGACGTGTGTTGGGCTCTACATCACGATTTAGCTTACTTTCAGCTCTACGTCGGGACGTGTGTTGAGCTCTACGTCGGGACGTGTTTTGGGCTCTACATCAGGATTTAACTTACTGTCAGCTCTACGTCGGGAGGTGTGTTGGGAATACGTCGGGATGTGTGTTGGGCTCTATGTCGGGACGTGTGTTGGGCTCTACGTCGGGACGTCTGTTGGGCTCTACATCTGGACGTGTGTTGAGCTCTACGTTGGGACGTGTGTTGGGCTCTACGTCTGGATGTGTGTTGGGCTCTACATCAGGGTTTAGCTTACTTTCAGCTCTACGTCGGGACGTGTGTTGGGCTCTACGTCGGGACGTCTGTTGGGCTCTACGTCGGGACGTCTGTTGGGCTCTACGTCGGACGTGCGTTGGGCTCTACGTCGGGACGTGTGTTGGGCTCTACATCAGGATTTAGCTTACTTTCAGATCTACGTCGGGACATGTGTTGGGCTCTACGTCGGGACGTGTGTTGGGCTCTACGTCGGGACGTGTGTTGGGCTCTACATCTGGATTTAGCTTACTTTCAGCTCTACGTCGCGACGTGTGTTGGGCTCTGCGTCGTGACGTGTGTTGGGCTCTACATCAGGATTTAGCTTACTTTCAGCTCTACGTCGGGACGTATGTTGGGCTCTACGTCGGGACGTGTTTTGGCTCTACGTGGGGACGTGTGATGGGCTCTACGTGGGGACGTGTGTTGGGCACTACGTCGGGACGTGTGTTGGGCTCTACATCAGGATTTAGCTGACTTTCAGCTCTACTTCGGGACGTGTGTTGGGCTCTACGTCGGGACGTGTGTTGGGCTCTACGTCGGGACGTGTGTTGGGCTCTACATCAGGATTTATCTTACTTTCAGCTCTACGTCGTGACGTGTGTTGGGCTCTATGTCTGGACGTGTGTTGGGCTCTACATCAGGATTTAATTTACATTCAGCTCTTCGTCGGGACGTGTGTTGGGCTCTACGTCGGGACGTGTGTTGGGCTTTACTTCAGGATTTAAATACTTGCAGCTCTACGTCGGGACGTGTGTTGGGAATACGTCGGGACGTGTGTTGGGCTCTACGTCGCGACGTCTGTTGGGCTCTACGTCGGGACGTGTGTTGGACTCTACATCGCGACGTCTGTTGGGCTCTACGTCGGGACGTCTGTTGGGCTCTACGTCGGGAATTAGCTTACTTTCAGCTCTACTTCGGGACGTGTGTTGGGCTCTACGTCGGGACGTGTGTTAGGCTCTATGTCGGGACGTGTGTTGGGCTTTACATCAGGTTTTAGCTTACTTTCAGCTCTACGTCGCGACGTGTGCTGGGCTCTACGTCGGGACGTCTGCTGGGCTCTACATCCGGACGTGTGTTGGGCTCTACTTCGGGGTTTAGCTTACATTCACCTCTACGTCCGAACGTGTGTTGGGCTCTACGTTGGGACGTGTGTTGGGCTCTACTTCGGGACGTCTGTTGGGCTCTACGTTGGGACGTTTGTTGGGCTCTACATGGGGGTTTAGCATACATTCAGCTGTACGTCGGGACGTGTGTTGGTCTCTACGTCGGGACGTGTGTTGTGCTCTACGTCGGGACGTGTGTTGGGTTCTACGTCGGGACGTGTGTTGGGCTCTACGTCGGGTCGTGTGTTGGGCTCTACTTCGGGACGTGTGTTGGGCTCTACATCAGGATTTAGCTTACTTTCAGCTCTACGTCGGGACGTCTGTTGGGCTCTACATCAGGATTTAGCTTACTTTCAGCTCTACGTCGGGACGTGTGTTGGACTCTACGTCGCGACGTGTGTTGGTCTCTACGTCGGGACGTGTGTTGGGCTCTACATCAGGATTTAGCTTACTTTCAGCTCTATGTCGGGACGTGTGTTGGGCTCTACGTCGGGACGTGTGTTGGGCTCTACATCAGGATTTAGCTGACTTTCAGCTCTACGTCGGAAGTGTGTTGGGCTCTACGTCGGACGTGTGTTGGGCTGTACGTCGGGATGTGTGTTGGGCTCTACGTCGGGACGTGTGTTGGGCTCTATATCAGGATTTATCTTACTTTCAGCTCTACGTCGGGACGTGTGTTGCGCTCTACGTCTGGACGTCTGTTGGGCTCTACATCAGGATTTAACTTACATTCAGCTCTACGTCGGGACGTGTGTTGGGCTCTACGTGGGGACGTCTGTTGGGCTCTACATCAGGATTTAACTTACTTTCATCTCTACGTCGGGACGTGTGTTGGGAATACGTCGGGACGTGTGTTGGGCTCTACGTCGGGACGTGTGTTGGGCTCTACGTCGGGACGTGTGTTGGGCTCTACGTCGGACGTGTGTTGGGCTCTACGTCGGGACGTGTGCTGGGCTCTACGTCAGGACGTGTGCTGGGCTCTACGTCGGACGTGTGTTGGGCTCTACGTCAGGACGTGTGTTGGGCTCTAAGTCGGGACGTGTGTTGGGCTCTACATCAGGATTATCTTACTTTCAGCTCTACGTCGGGATGTGTGTTGGGCTCTACGTCTGGACGTGTGTTGGGCTCTACGTCTGGACGTGTGTTGGGCTCTACATCAGGATTTAGCTTACTTTCAGCTCTACGTCGGGACGTGTGTTGGGCTCTACGTCGGGACGTGTTTTGGGCTCTACATCAGGATTTAACTTACTTTCAGGTCTACGTCGGGAGGTGTGTTGGGAATACGTCGGGACATGTGTTGGGCTCTATGTCGGGACGTGTGTTGGGCTCTACGTCGGTACGTCTGTTGGGCTCTACGTCGCGACGTCTGTTGGGCTCTACGTCGGGACCTGTGTTGGGCTCTACATCCGGACGTGTGTTGGGCTCTACTTCGGGGTTTAGCTTACATTCAGCTCTACGTCGGGACGTGTGTTGAGCTCTACGTTGGGACGTGTGTTGGGCTCTACGTCGGGATGTGTGTTGGGCTCTACGTCGGGACGTCTGTTGGGCTCTACGTCGGGACGTCTGTTGGGCTCTACGTCGGACGTGCGTTGGGCTCTACGTCGGGACTTGTGTTGGGCTCTACATCAGGATTTAGCTTACTTTCAGCTCTACGTCGGGACATGTGTTGGGCTCTACGTCGGGACGTCTGTTGGGCTCTACATCTGGATTTAGCTTACTTTCAGCTCTACGTCGCGACGTGTGTTGGGCTCTGCGTCGTGACGTGTGTTGGGCTCTACATCAGGATTTAGCTTACTTTCAGCTCTACGTCGGGACGTGTGTTGGGGTCTACGTCGGGACGTGTGTTGGGCTCTACATCAGGATTTATCTTACTTTCAGCTGTACGTCGGGACGTGTGTTGGGCTCTACGTCTGGACGTCTGTTGGGGTCTACATCAGGATTTAACTTACATTCAGGTCTACGTCGGGACGTGTGTTGGGCTCTACGTCGGGACGTGTGTTGGGCTCTACTTCGGGACGTGTGTTGGGCTCTACATCAGGATTTAGCTTACTTTCAGCTGTACGTCGGGACGTGTGTTGGGCTCTACGTCGCGACGTGTGTTGGTCTCTACTTCGGGACGTGTGTTGGGCTCTACATCAGGATTTAGCTTACTTTCAGCTCTATGTCGGGACGTGTGTTGGGCTCTACGTCGGGACGTGTGTTGGGCTCTACGTCGGGACGTGTGTTGGGCTCTACATCAGGATTTAGCTGACTTTCAGCTCTACGTCGGACGTGTGTTGGGCTCTACGTCGGACGTGTGTTGGGCTGTACGTCGGGATGTGTGTTGGGCTCTACGTCGGGACGTGTGTTGGGCTCTATATCAGGATTTATCTTACTTTCAGCTCTACGTCGGGACGTGTGTTGCGCTCTACGTCTGGACGTCTGTTGGGCTCTACATCAGGATTTAACTTACATTCAGCTCTACGTCGGGACGTGTGTTGGGCTCTACGTCGGGACGTGTGTTGGGCTCTACATCAGGATTTAACTTACTTTCAGCTCTACGTCGGGACGTGTGTTGGGAATACGTCGGGACGTGTGTTGGGCTCTACGTCGGGACGTGTGTTGGGCTCTACGTCGGACGTGTGTTGGGCTCTACGTCGGGACGTGTGCTGGGCTCTACGTCAGGACGTGTGTTGGGCTCTACTTCGGACGTGTATTGGGCTCTACGTCGGGACGTGTGTTGGGCTCTACATCAGGATTATCTTACTTTCAGCTCTACGTCTGGACGTGTGTTGGGCTCTACGTCTGGACGTGTGTTGGGCTCTACATCAGGATTTAGCTTACTTTCAGCTCTACGTCGGGACGTGTGTTGGGCTCTACGTCGGGACGTGTTTTGGGCTCTACATCATGATTTAACTTACTTTCAGCTCTACGTCGGGAGGTGTGTTGGGAATACGTCGGGACGTGTGTTGGGCTCTATGTCGGGACGTGTGTTGGGCTGTACGTCGGGACGTCTGTTGGGCTCTACGTCGGGACGTCTGTTGGGCTCTACGTCGGACGTGCGTTGGGCTCTACGTCGGGACGTGTGTTGGGCTCTACATCAGGATTTAGCTTACTTTCAGCTCTACGTCGGGACATGTGTTGGGCTCTACGTCGGGACGTGTGTTGGGCTCTACGTCGGGACGTGTGTTGGGCTCTACTTCGTGGTTTAGCTTACATTCAGCTCTACGTCGGGACGTGTGTTGAGCTCTACGTTGGGACGTGTGTTGGGCTCTACGTCGGGATGTGTGTTGGGCTCTACATCAGGGTTTAGCTTACTTTCAGCTCTACGTCGGGACGTGTGTTGGGCTCTACGTCGGGACGTGTCTTGGGCTCTACGTCGGGACGTCTGTTGGGCTCTACGTCGGGACGTCTGTTGGGCTCTACGTCGGACGTGCGTTGGGCTCTACGTCGGGACGTGTGTTGGGCTCTACATCAGGATTTAGCTTACTTTCAGCTCTACGTCGGGACATGTGTTGGGCTCTACGTCGGGACGTGTGTTGGGCTCTACATCTGGATTTAGTTTACTTTCAGCTCTACGTCGCGACGTGTGTTGGGCTCTGCGTCGTGACGTGTGTTGGGCTCTACATCAGGATTTAGCTTACTTTCAGCTCTACGTCGGGACGTGTGTTGGGCTCTACGTCGGGACGTGTTTTGGCTCTACGTGGGGACGTGTGATGGGCTCTACGTGGGGACGTGTGTTGGGCACTACGTCGGGACGTGTGTTGGGCTCTACGTCGGGACGTGTGTTCGGCTCTACGTCGGGACGTGTGTTGGGCTCTACATCTGGATTTAGTTTACTTTCAGCTCTACGTCGCGACGTGTGTTGGGCTCTGCGTCGTGACGTGTGTTGGGCTCTACATCAGGATTTAGCTTACTTTCAGCTCTACGTCGGGACGTGTGTTGGGCTCTACGTCGGGACGTGTTTTGGCTCTACGTGGGGACGTGTGATGGGCTCTACGTGGGGACGTGTGTTGGGCACTACGTCGGGACATGTGTTGGACTCTACATCAGGATTTAACTTACTTTCAGTTCTACGTCGGGACGTGTGTTGGGAATACGTCGGGACGTGTGTTGGGCTCTACGTCGGGACGTGTGTTGGGCTCTACGTCGGGACGTGTGTTGGGCTCTACGTCGGACGTGTGTTGGGCTCTACGTCGGGACGTGTGCTGGGCTCTACGTCAGGACGTGTGCTGGGCTCTACGTCGGACGTGTGTTGGGCTCTACGTCAGGACGTGTGTTGGGCTCTAAGTCGGGACGTGTGTTGGGCTCTACATCAGGATTATCTTACTTTCAGCTCTACGTCGGGATGTGTGTTGGGCTCTATGTCTGGACGTGTGTTGGGCTCTACATCAGGATTTAGCTTACTTTCAGCTCTACGTCGGGACGTGTGTTGGGCTCTACGTCGGGACGTGTTTTGGGCTCTACATCAGGATTTAACTTACTATCAGCTCTACGTCGGGAGGTGTGTTGGGAATACGTCGGGACAAGTGTTGGGCTCTATGTCGGGACGTGTGTTGGGCTCTACGTCGGGACGTCTGTTGGGCTCTACGTCGCGACGTCTGTTGGGCTCTACGTCGGACGTGCGTTGGGCTCTACGTCGGGACGTGTGTTGGGCTCTACATCAGGATTTAGCTTACTTTCAGCTCTACGTCGGGACATGTGTTGGGCTCTGCGTCGTGACGTGTGTTGGGCTCTACATCAGGATTTAGCTTACTTTAAGCTCTACGTCGGGACGTGTGTTGGGCTCTACGTCGGGACGTGTTTTGGGCTCTACGTGGGGACGTGTGTTGGGCTCTACGTGGGGACGTGTGTTGGGCACTACGTCGGGACGTGTGTTGAGCTCTATGTCGGGACGTGTGTTCGGCTCTACGTCGGGACGTGTGTTGGGCTCTACATCAGGATTTAGCTTACTTTCAGCTCTACGTCGGGACGTGTGTTGGGCTCTACGTCGGGACGTGTGTTGGGCTCTACATCAGGATTTAGCTTACTTTCAGCTCTATGTCGGGACGTGCGTTGGGCTCTACGTCGGGACGTGTGTTGGGCTCTACATCAGGATTTAGCTTACTTTCAGCTCTACGTCGGGACATGTGTTGGGCTCTACGTCGGGACGTGTGTTGGGCTCTACGTCGGGACGTGTGTTGGGCTCTACATCTGGATTTAGTTTACTTTCAGCTCTACGTCGCGACGTGTGTTGGGCTCTGCGTCGTGACGTGTGTTGGGCTCTACATCAGGATTTAGCTTACTTTCAGCTCTACGTCGGGACGTGTGTTGGGCTCTACGTCGGGACGTGTTTTGGCTCTACGTGGGGACGTGTGATGGGCTCTACGTGGGGACGTGTGTTGGGCACTACGTCGGGACGTGTGTTGGGCTCTACGTCGGGACGTGTGTTGGGCTCTACATCAGGATTTAGCTGACTTTCAGCTCTACGTCGGACGTGTGTTGGCCTCTACGTTGGACGTGTGTTGGGCTTTACGTCGGGATGTGTGTTGGGCTCTATATCAGGATTTATCTTACTTTCAGCTCTACGTCGGGACGTGTGTTGCGCTCTACGTCTGGACGTCTGTTGGGCTCTACATCAGGATTTAACTTACATTCAGCTCTACGTCGGGACGTGTGTTGGGCTCTACGTCGGGACGTGTGTTGGACTCTACATCAGGATTTAACTTACTTTCAGCTCTACGTCGGGACGTGTGTTGGGAATACGTCGGGACGTGTGTTGGGCTCTACGTCGGGACGTGTGTTGGGCTCTACGTCGGGACGTGTGTTGGGCTCTACGTCCGACGTGTGTTGGGCTCTACGTCGGGACGTGTGCTGGGCTCTACGTCAGGACGTGTGCTGGGCTCTACGTCGGACGTGTGTTGGGCTCTACGTCAGGACGTGTGTTGGGCTCTAAGTCGGGACGTGTGTTGGGCTCTACATCAGGATTATCTTACTTTCAGATCTACGTCGGGATGTGTGTGGGCTCTATGTCTGGACGTGTGTTGGGCTCTACATCAGGATTTAGCTTACTTTCAGCTCTACGTCGGGACGTGTGTTGGGCTCTACGTCGGGACGTGTTTTGGGCTCTACATCAGGATTTAACTTACTATCAGCTCTACGTCGGGAGGTGTGTTGGGAATACGTCGGGACATGTGTTGGGCTCTACGTCGGGACGTCTGTTGGGCTCTACGTCGCGACGTCTGTTGGGCTCTACGTCGGGACGTGTGTTGGGCTCTACATCTGGACGTGTGTTGGGCTCTACTTCGGGGTTTAGCTTACATTCAGCTCTACGTCGGGACGTGTGTTGAGCTCTACGTTGGGACGTGTGTTGGGCTCTACGTCGGGATGTGTGTTGGGCTCTACATCAGGGTTTAGCTTACTTTCAGCTCTACGTCGGGACGTGTCTTGGGCTCTACGTCGGGACGTCTGTTGGGCTCTACGTCGGGACGTCTGTTGGGCTCTACGTCGGACGTGCGTTGGGCTCTACGTCGGGACGTGTGTTGGGCTCTACATCAGGATTTAGCTTACTTTCAGCTCTACGTCGGGACATGTGTTGGGCTCTGCGTCGTGACGTGTGTTGGGCTCTACATCAGGATTTAGCTTACTTTCAGCTCTACGTCGGGACGTGTGTTGGGCTCTACGTCGGGACGTGTTTTGGGCTCTACGTGGGGACGTGTGTTGGGCTCTACGTGGGGACGTGTGTTGGGCACTACGTCGGGACGTGTGTTGAGCTCTATGTCGGGACGTGTGTTCGGCTCTACGTCGGGACGTGTGTTGGGCTCTACATCAGGATTTAGCTTACATTCAGCTCTACGTCGGGACGTGTGTTGGGCTCTACGTCGGGACGTGTGTTGGGCTCTACATCAGGATTTAGCTTACTTTCAGCTCTATGTCGGGACGTGTGTTGGGCTCTACGTCGGGACGTGTGTTGGGCTCTACGTCGGGACGTGTGTTGGGCTCTACATCAGGATTTAGCTTACTTTCAGCTCTATGTCGGGACGTGTGTTGGGCTCTACGTCGGGACGTGTGTTGGGCTCTACGTCGGGACGTGTCTTGGGCTTTACGTCGGGACGTGTGTTGGGCTTTACATCAGGATTTATCTGACTTTCAGCTCTACGTCGGACGTGTGTTGGGCTCTACGTCGGGACGTGTGTTGGGCTCTACGTCGGGAATTAGCTTACTTTCAGGTCTACGTCGGGACGTGTGTTGGGCTCTACATCAGGGTTTAGCTTACTTTCAGCTCTACGTCGGGACGTGTGCTGGGCTCTACGTCCGGACGTGTGCTGGGCTCTACGTCCGGACGTGTGTTGGGCTCTACGTCGGGGTTTAGCTTACATTCAGCTCTACGTCGGGACGTGTGTTGGGCTCTACGTCGGGACGTGTGTTCGGCTCTACGTTGGGACATCTGTTGGGCTCTACGTCGGGACGTTTGTTGGGCTCTACGTGGGGGTTTTGCATACATTCAGCTCTACGTCGGGACGTGTGTTGGGCTCTACGTCGGGACGTGTGTTGGGCTCTACTTCGGGACGTGTGATGGGCTCTACGTCTGGGTTTAGCTTACATTCAGGTCTACGTCGGGACGTGTGTTGGGCTCTACGTCGGGACGTGTGTTGGGTTCTACGTTGGGACGTCTGTTGGGCTCTACGTCGGGACGTTTGTTGGGCTCTACGTTGGGGTTTTGCATACATTCAGCTCTACGTCGGGACGTGTGTTGGGCTATACGTCGGGACGTGTGTTGGGCTCTACTTCGGGACGTGTGTTGGGCTCTACGTCGGGACATGTGTTGGGCTCTATGTCTGTAGTTAGCTAACTTTCAGCTCTACGTCGGGACGTGTGCTGGGCTCTACGTCTGGACGTGTGCTGAGTTCTACGTCGGGACGTGTGCTAGGCTATACGTCGGGACATGTGTTGGGCTCTACGTCGGGGTTTAGCTTACATTCAGCTCTACGTCGGGACATGTGTTGGGCTCTACGTTGGGACGTGTGTTGGGCTCTACATCAGGATTTAGGTTACTTTCAGGTCCACGTCGGGACATGTGTTGTGCTCTAAGTCGGGACTTATTTTGGGCTCTACATCAGGATTTAGCTTACTTTCAGCTCTACGTCGGGACGTGTGTTGGTCTCTACATCAGGATTTAGCTTCCTTTCAGCTCTACGTCGGGACGTGTGTTGGGCTCTACTTCGGGACGTGTGTTGGGCTCTACGTCGGGACGTGTGTTGGTCTCTACATCAGGATTTAGCTTCCTTTCAGCTCTACGTCGGGACGTGTGTTGGGCTCTACGTCGCAGTTTAGCTTAGATTCAGCTCTACGTCGGGACGTGCATTGGGCTCTGCGTCGGGAGGTATGTTGGGGTCTACATCAGGGTTTACGTTACTTTCAGCTCTACGTCGGGACGTGTGTTGGGCTCTACGTCGGGACGTGTGTTGGGCTCTACGTCTGTAGTTAGCTAACTTTCAGCTCTACGTCGGGACGTGTGGTTGGCTCTACGTCTGTAGTTAGCTAACTTTCAGCTCTACGTCGGGACGTGTGTTGGGCTCTACATCGGAACGTGTGTTGGGCTCTACGTCGGGACGTGTGTTGGGCTCTACGTCGGGACGTGTGTTGGGCTCTACGTCGGGACGTCTGTTGGGCTCTACGTCGGGACGTCTGTTGGCCTCTACATCAGGGTTTAGCTTACTTTCAGCTCTACGTCGGGACGTCGGTTGTGCTCTTCGTCGAGACGTCGGTTGTGCTCTACGTCGGGACGCCTGTTGGGCTCTACGTCGGGACGCCTGTTGGGCTCTACGTTCGGACGTCTGTTGGGCTCTACTTCGGGACGTCTGTTGGGCTCTGCATCACGATTTAGCTTACTTCCAGCTCTACGTCTGGACGTGTGTTGGGCTCTGTGTCGGGACGTGTGTTGGGCTCTATGTCGAGAAGTGTGTTGGGCTCTACGTCGGGACGTCTGTTGGGCTCTACGTCGGGACATCTGTTGGGCTATACGTTGGGACGTCTGTTGGCCTCTACATCAGGATTTAGCTTACTTTCAGCTCTACGTCGGGACGTGTGTTGGGCTCTACGTCGGGACGTGTGTTGGGCTCTACGTCGGGACGTCTGTTGGGCTCTACGTCGGGACGTCTGTTGGGCTCTACGTCGGGACGTCTGTTGGCCTCTACATCAGCGTTTAGCTTACTTTCAGCTCTATGTCGGGATGTCGGTTGGGCTCTTCGTCGGGACGTCCGTTGGGCTCTACGTCGGGACACCTGTTGGAATATACGTCGGGACGTCTGTTGGGCTCTATGTCGGGACGTCTGTTGGGCTCTACGTTGGGACGTCTGTTGGGCTCTATATCAGGATTTAGCTTACCTTCAGATTTACGTCGGGACGTGTGTTGGGCTTTACGTCGGGACCTGTGTTGGGCTCTAGATCGGGACATGTGTTGGGCTCCACTTCGGGACGTCTGTTGGGCTCTACATCAGGATTTAGCTTACTTTCAGCTCTACGTCGGCACGTGTGTTTGGCTCTACGTCGGGATGTGTGTTGGGCTCTACGTCGGGACATGTGGTGGGCTCTACGTCGGGACGTCTGTTGGGCTCTACGTCGGGACGTCTGCTGGCCTCTACATCAGGATTTAGCTTACTTTCAGCTCTACGTCAGGACGTGTGTTGGGCTCTACATCGGGACGTGTGTTGGGCTCTACATCAGGGTTTAGTTTACTTTCAGCTCTACGTCGGGACGTCGGTTGTGCTCTTCGTCGAGACGTCGGTTGTGCTCTACGTCGGGACGCCTGTTGGGCTCTACGTCGGGACGCCTGTTGGGCTCTGCGTTCGGATGTCTGTTGGGCTCTACTTCGGGACGTCTGTTGGGCTCTGCATCAGGATTTAGCTTACTTCCAGCTCTACGTCTGGACGTGTGTTGGGCTCTATGTCGGGACGTGTGTTGGGCTCTATGTCGAGAAGTGTGTTGGGCTCTACGTCGGGACGCCTGTTGGGCTCTACGTCGGGACGTCTGTTGGGCTATACGTCGGGACGTCTGTTGGCCTCTACATCAGGATTTAGCTTACTTTCAGCTCTACGTCGGGACGTGTGTTGGGCTCTACGTCGGGACGTGTGTTGGGCTCTACGTTGGGACGTGTGTTGGGCTCTACGTCGGAACGTCTGTTGGGCTGTACGTCGGGACGTGTCTTGGGCTCTACATCAGCGTTTAGCTTACTTTCAGCTCTATGTCGGGATGTCGGTTGGGCTCTTCGTCTGGACGTTGGTTGGGCTCTACGTCGGGACTCCTGTTGGGCTCTACGTCGGGACGTCGGTTGGGCTCTACGTCGGGACGTCGGTTGGGCTCTACTTCGGAACGTGTGTTGGGCTCTACGTCGGGACGTGTGTTGGGCTCTACATCAGGGTTTAGCTTACTTTCAGCTCTGCGTCGGTGCGTCGGTTGGGCTCTTCGTCGGGACATCGGTTGGGCTCTACGTCGGGACACCTGTTGGAATATACGTCGGGACGTCTGTTGGGCTCTATGTCGGGACGTCTGTTGGGCTCTACGTTGGGACGTCTGTTGGGCTCTACATCAGGATTTAGCTTACTTTCAGATTTACGTCGGGACGTGTGTTGGGCTTTACGTCGGGACCTGTGTTGGGTTCTAGATCGGGACATGTGTTGGGCTCCACTTCGGGACGTCTGTTGGGCTCTACGTCAGTATTTAGCTTACTTTCAGCTCTACGTCGGGACGTGTGTTTGGCTCTACGTCGGGACGTGTGTTGGGGTCTACGTCGGGACATCTGTTCGGTTCTAGGTCGGGACGTGTGTTGGGCTCTACATCAGGGTTTAGCTTACTTTCAGCTCTACGTCGGGACGTCGGTTGAGCTCTTCGTCGGGACGTCGGTTGTGCTCTACGTCGGGACGTCTGTTGGGCTCTACGTCGGGACGTCTGTTGGGCTCTACGTCGGGACGTCTTTTGGGCTCTACATCAGGATTTAGATTACTTTCAGCTCTACGTCGGGACGTATGTTGAGCTCTAGGTCGGGACGTGTGTTGGGCTCTACATCAGGGTTTAGCTTACTTTCAGCTCTACGTCGGGATGTCGGTTGAGCTCTTCGTCGGGACGTCGGTTGTGCTCTACGTCGGGACGTCTGTTGGGCTCTACGTCGGGACGTCTGTTGGGCTCTACGTCGGGACGTCTGTTGGGCTCTACATCAGGATTTAGATTACTTTCAGCTCTACGTCGGGACGTCTGTTGAGCTCTACGTCGGGACGTGTGTTGGGCTCTACGTCAAGACATCTGTTGGGCTCTACATCGGGGTTTAGCTTACTTTCATCTCTACGTCGGGACGTTGGTTGGGCTCTATTTCGGGACGTCGGTTGGGCTCTACGTCGGGACGTCGTTTGGGCTCTACGTCGGGACGCGTGTTGGGCTCTATGTCGGGACGTCTGTTGGGCTCTACGTCGGGACGTCTGTTGGGCTCTACGTCGGGACGTCTGTTGGGCTCTACGTCGGGACGTGTGTTGGGCTCTACATCAGGGTTTAGTTTACTTTCAGCTCTACGTCGGGATGTCGGTTGGGCTCTTCGTCTGGACGTCGGTTGGGCTCTACGTCGGGACGCCTGTTGGGCTCTACGTCGGGACGTCTGTTGGGCTGTACGTCAGGACGTGTTTTGGGCTCTACGTCGGGACGTGTGTTGGGCTCTACATCAGGATTTAGCTTACTTTCAGCTCTGCGTCGGGACGTGTGTTGGGCTCTACGTCAGGACGTGTCTTGGGCTCTACGTCGAGATGTCTGTTGGGCTCTACGTCGGGACGTCTGTTGGGCTCTACGTCGGGACGTCTGTTGGGCTCTACATCAGGATTTAGCTTACTTTCAGCTCTACGTCGGGACGTCGGTTGGGCTCTACGTCGGGACGTCCGTTGGGCTCTATGTCGGGACGTGTGTTGGGCTCTACATCAGGGTTTAGCTTACTTTCAGCTCTACGTCGGGGCGTCGGTTGGGCTCTTCGTCGGGACATCGGTTGGGCTCTACGTCGGGACACCTGTTGGAATATACTTCGGGACGTCTGTTGGGCTTTACGTTGGGACGTCTGTTGGGCTCTACGTTGGGACGGCTGTTGGGCTCTAAATCAGGATTTAGCTTACTTTCAGCTCTACGTCGGGACGTGTGTTGGGCTCTACGTCGGGACGTGTGTTGGGCTCTACGTCGGAACGTCTGTTGGGCTGTACGTCCGGACGTGTGTTGGGCTCTGCATCAGGGTTTAGTTTACTTGCAGCTCTACGTCGGGATGTCGGTTGGGCTCTTCGTCTGGACGTCGGTTGGGCTCTACGTCGGGATGCCTGTTGGGCTCTACGTCGGGACGTCTGTTGGGCTGTACGTCTGGACGTCTGTTGGGCTCTACGACGGGACGTCTGTTGGGCTCTACATCAGGATTTAGCTTACTTTCAGCTGTACTTCGGGACGTGTGTTGGGCTCTACGTCACGACGTCTGTTGGGCTCTACGTCGGGACGTCTGTTGGGCTCTACGTCGGGACGTGTGTTGGGCTCTACATCAGGATTTAGCTTACTTTCAGCTCTGTGTCGGGACGTGTGTTGGGCTCTACGTCAGGACGTGTCTTGGGCTCTACGTCGGGACGTCTGTTGGGCTCTACGTCGGGACGTCTGTTGGGCTCTACGTCGGGACGTGTGTTGGGCTCTACGTCAGGACGTGTCTTGGGCTCTACGTCGGGACGTCTGTTGGGCTCTACATCGGGACGTCTGTTGGGCTCTACGTCGGAACTTGTGTTGGGCTCTACGCCGGGACGTCTGTTGGGCTCTACATCAGGATTTATCTTACTTTCAGCTCTACGTCGGGACGTCGGTTGGGCTCTACGTCGGGACGTCGGTTGGGCTCTACGTCGGAACGTGTGTTGGGCTCTACGTCGGGACGCGTGTTGGCCTCTACATCAGGGTTTAGCTTACTTTCAGCTCTACGTCGGGGCGTCGGTTTGGTTCTTCGTCGGGACGTCGGTTGGGCTCTACGTCGGGACGTCTGTTGGGCTCTACGTCGGGACGTCTGTTGGGCTCTATGTCGAGACGTCTGTTGGGCTCTACGTTGGGACGTCTGTTGGGCTCTACATCAGGATTTAGCTTACTTTCAGATTTACGTCGGGACGTGTGTTGGGCTTTACGTCGGGACCTGTGTTGGGCTCTACGTCGGGACATGTGTTGGGCTCTACTTCGGGACGTCTGTTGGGCTCTACATCAGGATTTAGCTTACTTTCAGCTCTACGTCGGGACGTGTGTTTGGCTCTACGTCGGGACGTGTGTTGGGGTCTACGTCGGGACATCTGTTCGGTTCTAGGTCGGGACGTGTGTTGGGCTCTACATCAGGGTTTAGCTTACTTTCAGCTCTACGTCGGGACGTCGGTTGAGCTCTTCGTCGGGACGTCGGTTGTGCTCTACGTCGGGACGTCTGTTGGGCTCTACGTCGGGACGTCTGTTGGGCTCTACGTCGGGACGTCTTTTGGGCTCTACATCAGGATTTAGATTACTTTCAGCTCTACGTCGGGACGTATGTTGAGCTCTACGTCGGGACGTGTGTTGGGCTCTACGTCGAGACGTCGGTTGGGCTCTACATCGGGGTTTAGCTTAGTTTCATCTCTACGTCGAGACGTCGGTTGGGCTCTACTTCGGGACGTCGGTTGGGCTCTACGTCGGGACGTCGTTTGGGCTCTACGTCGGGACGCGTGTTGGGCTCTACGTCGGGACGTCTGTTGGGCTCTACGTCGGGACGTGTGATGGGCTCTACGTCGGAACGTCTGTTGGGCTTTACGTCGGGACGTGTGTTGGGCTCTACATCAGGGTTTAGTTTACTTTCACCTCTACGTCGGGACGTCGGTTGGGCTCTTCGTCTGGACGTCGGTTGGGCTCTACATCGGGACGCCTGTTGGGCTCTACGTCGGGATGTCTTTTGGGCTGTACGTCGGGACGTCTGTTGGGCTCTACGACGGGACGTATGTTGGGCTCTACATCAGGATTTAGCTTACTTTCAGCTGTATGTCGGGGCGTGTGTTGGGCTCTACGTCACGACGTCTGTTGGGCTCTACGTCAGGACGTCTGTTGGGCTCTACGTCGGGACGTCTGTTGGGCTCTACATCAGGATTTAGCTTACTTTCAGCTCTGCGTCGGGACGTGTTCTGGGCTCTACGTCAGGACGTGTCTTGGGCTCTACGTCGGGACGTCTGTTGGGCTCTACGTCGGGACGTCTGTTGGGCTCTACGTCGGGACGTCTGTTGGGCTCTACGTCGGGACGTGTGTTGGGCTCTACGTCGGGACGTCTGTTGGGCTCTACGTCGGGACGTCTGTTGGGCTCTACATCAGGATTTAGCTTAATTTCAGCTCTACGTCGGGACGTCGGTTGGGCTCTACGTCGGGACGTCGGTTGGGCTCTACGTCGGAACGTGTGTTGGGCTCTACGTCGGAACGTGTGTTGGGCTCTACATCAGGGTTTAGCTTACTTTCAGCTCTACGTCGGGGCGTCGGTTGGGCTCTTCGTCGGGACGTCTGTTGGGCTCTACGTCGGGACCTCTGTTGGGCTCTACATCAGGGTTTACCTTACTTTCATCTCTGCGTCGGGACGTTGGTTGGGTCTACGTCGGGACGTCTGTTGGGCTGTATGTCGGGACGTCTGTTGGGCTCTACATCAGGATTTAGCTTACTTTCAGCTCTACGTAGGGACGTGTGTTGGGCTCTACGTTTGGACGTCTGTTGGGCTCTACGTCGGGACGTCTGTTGGGCTCTACGTCGGGACGTCTGTTGGGCTCTACGTCGGGACGTCTGTTGGGCTCTAAGTCGGGATGTCTGTTGACAACAGCAGACTTAGAGCCCAACAGACGTCCCGACGTAGAGCCGAACAGAAGTCCCAAAGTAAAGCACAACAGATGTTCCGAAGTAGAGCTGAAAGCAAGCTCAAGCCAGACATCCCGACGTAGAGCCCAAGAGACGTCCCGACGTAGAGCCCAAGAGACGTCCCAACGTAGAGCCCAACAGATGTTCCGATGTAGAGCTGAAAGTGAGCAAAAGCCAAACGTAGAGTCCAAGAGACGTCCGGACGTACAGCCCAACAGACGTCCCGACGTAGATCCGAAAACAAGCTCAAGCCAGACTTCTTAAAGTAGAACCCAATACATGTCCCTACGTAGAGCCCAACAGACGTCCAGACGTTGAGACCAAGAGACATCCCAACGTAGAGCAGAAAGCGAGCTCAAGCCAGAAGTAGAGCCCAAGATATGTACCGACTTAGAGCCCAACAGATGTCCTGACGTAGAGCCCAACACATGTCCCGTTTTAGAGCCCAACATACGTCCCGAAGTAGAGCCCAACATACGTCCCGAAGTAGAGCCCAACAGATGTCCCGACGTAGAGGCGAAAGCGAGCTCAAGCCAGATGTAGAGCCCAAGAGACGTCCCGACTTAGAGCCCAACAGATGTCCCGACGTAGAGCCCAACAGACGTTCCAACGTAGAGACGAAAGTGAGCTACAGCCAGACGTAGAGCCCAAAAGACGTCCCGACGTAGAGCTCAAGCGACGTCCCGATGTAGAGCCCAACAGATGTTTCGATGTAGAGCAGAAAGTGAGCTACAGCCAGACTTAGAGCCCAACACACGTCCCGATGTACAGCCCGAGAGACATTCCGACGTAGAGCTGAAATTAACCTCAAGCCAGATGTAGAAAATACGTACGTTCCGACGCAGCGCCCAGCAGACGTCCCGACATAGAGCTCAGAAGATGTCCCGACGTATAGCCGCAAATGAACTAAAGCCAGACGTAGAGCCCAAGAGACGTCCCGATGTAGAGCCCAACAGATGTTCTGACGTAGAGCTGAAAGTGAGCAAAAGCCAAACATAGAGCCCAAGAGACGTCCGGACGTAGAGCTCAACAGACCTCCAGACGCAGAGCCCAAGTGTCGTTCCGACGTAGAGCTGAAAGTGAGCTACAGCCAGACGTAGAGCGGAAAAGACATCCCGACGTAGAGCCCGAGAGACGTCCCGACGTAGAGCCCAACAGACGTTCCGACGTAGAGCCGAAATTAACCTCAAGCCAGACGTAGACACCAACGTACATTCCGACGTAGGGCCCAACACACGTCCAGTTGTAGAGCTCAAAAGACGTCCGGAAATATAGCCGCAAATGAGCTAAAGCCAAACGTAGAGCCCAAGAGACATCCGCACGTAGGTCCGAAAGCGAGCTAAAGACACACTTCCCAAACTAGAGCCCAAGACACGTCCCGACTTAGAGCCCAACAGACGTCCCGACGTAGAGCCCAACAGACGTCCCGACGTGGATCCGAATGCGAGCTCAAGCCAGACTTCTTAAAGTAGAACCCAACACACGTCCCGACGTATAGCCCGAGAGACGTTCCGACGTTGAGACCAACAGACGTCCCGACGTGGAGCCGAATGCGAGCTCAAGCCAGACTTCTTAAAGTAGAACCCAACACACGTCCCGACGTATAGCCCGAGAGACGTTCTGACGTTGAGACCAACAGACATCCCAACGTAGAGCAGAAAGCGAGCTCAAGCCAGATGTAGAGCACAAGAGACGTCCCGACGTAGAGCCCAACAGACGTCCCGACGTAGAGTCCAATACATGTCCCGTTGTAGAGCCCAACATACGTCCCGACGTAGAGCCCAACAGACGTTCCAACGTAGAGACGAAAGTGAGCTACAGCCAGATGTAGAGCCCAAAAGACATCCCGACGTAGAGCGCAAGCGACTTCCCGACCTAGAGCCCAACACACGTCCCGACGTAGAGCCCAACAGACGTCCCGACGTAGAGCCGAAATTAACCTCAAGCCAGATGTAGAAGCCAGCGTACATCCCAACGTAGAGCCCAACAGACGTCCCGACATAGAGCTGAAAGTGAGCTCAAGCCAGACGTACAGCCCAAGAGACGTCCCGACTTAGATCTCTAAATACGTCCTGACTTAGAGCCGAACAGACGTCCCGACGTAGAGCCCAACAGATGTCCCGACGTAGAGCCCAACAGACGTTACGACGTAGAGCCGAAAGCGAGCTCAAGCCAGACATATCGAAGTAGAGACCAACAGACGTCCCGACGTAGAGACCAACAGATGTTTCGACGTAGAGCAGAAAGTGAGCTACAGCCAGACGTAGAGCCCAACACACGTCCCGACGTATAGCCCGAGAGACGTTCCGACGTAGAGCCGAAATTAACCTCAAGCCAGACGTAGAAACCAACGTACGTTCCGACGTAGAGCCCAACACACGTCCCGACGTATAGCCCGAGAGACGTTCCGACGTAGAGCCGAAATTAACCTCAAGCCAGACGTAGAAACCAACGTACGTTCCGACGTAGAGACCAACACACGTCCCGACGTAGAGCTCAGAAGACGTCCGGACGTATAGCCGCAAATGAGCTAAAACCAGACGTAGAGCCCAAGAGACGTCCCAACGTAAAGCCCAACAGATGTTCCGACGTCTCTACAGCTTGCAACAGTCTGGCCATTGTTTTTTGGAAAGTTTCTGGATATAATGCGGGTCAGTTCTTGGAATGTGAAACCTAAAAATGGGAATAGTATTGTATTTGTCTGCAGAAGCAAGAAGGGGAGAAGACAGGTCCATAAGGGTGAGAAAAATTCTTGCCCCTTTTACCTGCAAAATGACACTGGTATGAAAAGACTTCTCGTTCAAGGCTTCCCAAGAATTTGCTAAGGTGCAAGGGAGAGAGTTTGAAGTGGGAGAAGGAAGAAACAGAAGAATTTGGGAATGGAAGCTAGGAGGAGAGAGGGTAAGAGGCTTGAAAGTGGAACTGAGAGGAAAAGATGGGTTGTCTGCAATAGGAGGGAGATGAGAAAGAAAAGGAGACCCGTGAGGAAGGATGGAATTACTAAATGGACAGTCACAGAAAAATGAGAAGTGAACAAATATGAAATATAAATATTCTCCCATAGGTTGGAGAAGTAAACACCTTTTAAAAATATGGCTGGAGAGGTGGATGAACTCTAGGTTGTAAAAAAGAAATATAATGGTCATTAGAAAAATAAAAAAGAGAGAGAAAACAGCACCTGAAAAACTGAAGGAGGAAATACAGCAGGTAAATGAGGAAATGGAAAAGCCTAGGAAGGACTGAAGCAGAACAAAGAACAAAGCACATTCGGGATAATGGTTTAATGTAGGGTGAAACCAATGCCCAAAATATGTGCAAAGTCACAGCAGTTTGGTTGTCAATTTTCCTATTCTCACACTACGCTCATGCAGTCTTCTGAGACAAATCCTCACCCCAAATGCACACAGCTGGTCCTCAGCAACACACAGCTCTGTCCACACTCCAGCACAGGTACCCTTAAAACCATCCCCCTTCTCCCTCACACACCTCTCGCTGATGCTGCTCCCAAGGCCTAACTCTGGCTAATGGCCACGTCCTCCGTTCCCCTTCAGGGAGGGGCGTTGCTCCCAGCCGTGTCCCAGCTTCAATCTCCACAGCAGCAGCACATCATTTCTTTCTAAATGTGTGACGAAGTGTTCCGGAAGGGGCCCAGAACAGCGCGGAAGGCCAACAGACCGGCTGCCACGGGAACGCAGACCAGCTGCGGCGGGAAGGGCAGCGCCGCCTCCAGCAGCCTCCTGCCGCAGCACCGGCGGCAGGCAGCACGCCCGCGCAGCCACGGCGCTTCCTTCCAGCCGTTCCCGGTTAAGATCTGCCTGGAAAGAAAAACGTATTCTTTGTACATTAATTGAGATAGTTCCCACAGCTTCGGGCAGTAATTTTTGATCGATTTATTGCAGAAATGCGTAAAGATAGCGAAAGCAAATGAAAGGTGTGTTAAGTACACCTAGCTATCCAAAATGTCAGCCATAAAATATCCTTGGCAGTATGCTCCACCTTTGTGGCAACTATAAGCTTTCCTGGGACAAAAGAGATTAGGAGCCAGGCAGAAGAAATGAGGGAGACAAAAAGAGTAGCACGCCAGATGGTACAGTTGTGCCCCCTCCTACCAGTTTAGATCAGAGCAGGGTTGCTCAGAGTTCCCAACAAGCTTCAAAGAGCTATCAACGTGATAAAGCAGCAAGTAGCATTGGTCAAAAGAACTTCAGCTGATCCAAGACAGAAAAGTGGGAAGCAACTGCAATTGCTGCAAATACAGCACGGTGAAAGCTAGAAAGCTGTTAATGATGATCTTTAATTTCAAACGGTACCTAAATTCTGTCAGTGATCATTAAAACTGGTAACTACAGTGCCTGTCATGCCAGCTGCTGTGCAAAAAGAAATCTGCATGTACTCCAGAGGAACAAAAAAGGGGTTGCAGATGAAGAAACACCGTCTTAAAGAAAAATGCAGCTATTTCAGAGTTAGACAAAGAAAAATACAAGCTTCAGAAAACAGGGTTGACATTACTGATGCCATTAGCCTCAGAGAAGGACCTAGAGACTCGAGAAGCAGCAAAGAATGGGGCGCAAGGCAAGCAAGGAAAGTGAATGATTCATGCTAACTGACGCAGGAGGATGGAAAGCTGTGATCACAGACACTCAGCATGCTCCCAATTCATGAGGCAAAGCAAAACTATGACTAGGCTGAACACTGATTAGTATCAATTACATAGACCACTACTGGGGCAGACCTGTAAATCCATTTATATGGTACTGCACACATGAAGTCTGCAACTATTTGTACAAGAGAGCAATGCTCCTGTGGGCTGGCCCTTGATTTCTACATTCTGGCCCCCTTTGGACTAGATGTACTTTTTTTGTTTTTCCCCTCTAATGAGTACTTTTTAACAGCTTCTTAACATAACATGCTAAAAAGAGCTAGTTGAAAGCAGTAATTTTTGTCACATGAACAGCTGGAGCAGGAACTGGAGCCATTTCCATAACAACTGAAAGTTTTCCAATGACTTAGGTAGATCTGAACTCAAAAACTAGTTTGAACTTTGTTTACTTTGACCAGTGCAAGTCACAGAATAAGTTATCAGGCTGCATATTAGTCATGTTCCACAACATTTTATTATCTGTACTCTCAGTAACATTCCAAGGCTTTTAGAAATCTGACCAAATTAAAGAGCGATGACAAAATGGTTTCTAATAAACTGAAATGCTGAGATAGCTGAATGGTGGTTGAGAACAATTAATGTGTTAGGTTTCTGAAAATGTGCTCAGTCACGTAATAAAGAGCATCTGCCATTCGTTTGTGGCCAGCCCAACCCTAATCCATGACACTTTGAAAGGTGAGGAATCCCTGAATGACGGTCCTCCAAGACATTGTTGTGAGACCCATGGGACTCCATGCAGTTTCATTCTGAAAACCCAGTATCTGGTGCTGTCCTGACCCAACTTGTGAGCAACACCATCATAAAGTATTTAATTTGTAGTTACCCACCCTGAATCTGTTCCTCATGGTTAACTTACCATAAAAAGGTTATTTCCTTTTAATCTGTTAATACGAAACTTACAACTGATCCTTCAATATGAACTATATGACATAAGAAATTTTTATTTTTACCTTAGGTGGTTTTCAGGGGTTAAATCATTGTAGACTTCCGAGGCTGACAACAGTGCGCTACTCTTCAAATAACACAGGTAAAACCAACTTAGCAGTGAGGACAGGTTGGAAAAGAATGAAAACAAATAGGCTTGTTAATTCCTGAGAACCTCTAGCGGTTTATAAGGGAGAAAACGATCCCGCGGCAGACGGGGCTCCGCCGCGCGCCGCGCCGGCCCAGGTCCCTCGCGGGCAGCACAACGCCTGCAACAGCCCGCCCAGCTCCCGCCCCCTGCCCCCTCAGCTCCCCCTCCCGCCCCTCCCCGCCCCTCACCTTCCCCCGCCCCCCCAGCTCCCTCCTCTGCCCCTGGCCCCACCTGCTTGCAGCCAACCGCTGTCCCCGCAGCCGCGCTTCCCGCCAACGGCCACAGGCCGGCGCGCGCGGCGGGGGCGGGCCCGCGGGCAGGGCCGAGCGCGGCGCTGGGAGACACTTCGCGCTGCGACCTACACGCGGGCAGCGGGCACAGGGGCGGGAAAGCGACACCTCCTCGGCAGGAAGTGCTGGTGAGCGACCGCCGGCCTCGGCGCTGCCGAAATACGGCTAACCTCCCACAGCCCGTACTGGCGCTTTTACAAAGGATTTTTGCAAAGGAGCAGGTCTTCACCTTGGCAATTTGTGTCTGGATATAGAAACCGGGTTCGTTATTTATAAAGTGGCTCAAGTCTTCAGTGTGGAAAAATAGGTTTTCTGTGGACGAGTCTAAATAACCATCATTCACGAGACTAGATCTAAATTAAATATGTTGCCGTGTTCCTTATTAGATGCCTTCAAAATAACACAGATAGTCTCAGTCTTCAGAGGATTAGACTGTCACCCAAACTGCTGTGGCAGCATCGAAGTGGGGAAAGTCTCTAGGCTGAGCTGATGCTGCAGCATCAACTGCTTGCTTTCAATGTTGCTGAAATTGCAAAGCAGGCTAACGTAAGAGGTCTGAATTCTGGTGTTCCACTAGTGCCCAGAATACTCCCCTCTGAGGACAGGCTGAGAGGGTTGGGGTTGTTCAGCCTGGAGAAGGCGCCGGGGTAGACCTTATAGCGGCCTCCCAGTGCTTAAAGGGGGCCTGCAGGAAAGGTGGGGAGGGACTCCTGATCGGGGAGGGTGGTGATAGGACAAGGGGTAAGGGTTGCAAACTGAAAGAGGGTAGGTTTAGACTAGATAGTGGGAAGAAAATTTAGGGTGAGGGTGGTGAGACACTGGCACAGGCTGCCCGGAGAGGTGGTTGATGCCCCAGTCCTGGGAACATTCAAGGCCAAGGCAGACGGGGCTCTGAGCAGCCTGATCCAGCTAAAGATGTCCCTGCTCCTGGTGGGGGTTGTTGGGCTAGATGGTCTTTAAAGGTCCCTTCCAGCCCAAACTCTTCTGATTCTGCATTACTAACTCCACTGAGGCTTTATCTAGACATAGAGCTATTTTAGCATAACCAAAAGTGCCTTTTAGGCGCACCTTACCTAAAGCAATGCCAATTTTTGTTCTGAACACTTTAAAACTATCTGTGTAAGCCAGGCCAGGTTTAAGTTAGTGACACATGTTGAACCATGTAGGCTGATTTTATACCTAATGACGTGTATCCAAGAGTTTGCACTGGTTTGAGCATATGTTTAGATTAAACGCTTTATTGGAAATGTCACACAAAGGGAGAAGCGATGAAAGTCATCCACCCAATTACTGTACTTTCAAGGAGGAGGACTTCCCTGCTGTGGGAAGCTATATGCAAACATAATTTTAAAAACTAGGTGATGTCTCTGCTGAGATTATTTGGAAAATCTTGCACAGAACAAATTAATCTAGCCTTTACAAGTAGGATCAAGTTGCCAGTAAACCACCTTTGACAGTACTGAATTTTAGACACAGTGCAGAAACATTGGAAAAGCTGGCAACAGTCCATCTGTGTAAAATACACACTATGGCAACTTAATATATTGTTCTCACTCATGCTAACACATTTTCTATCATATATACACAAACTCTGCTTTTTTTTAAAAATTAAAAATACTAAAAAAACCAGCAGGGGGCATAGATTACATACTTTAATTTAATCATACAATCTAATAGTCAAGGTTATTCATATTCTCTTAATGCACAAAGCTGTAGTTTGTTTTTTTTTTTCTAAAATTGTGTCATAGCACCATCTCCCTCATCTGCTTACACGCAAACCACCAGAAGCTGAAATCAGCTTACAGTCTTCCATTCCCCTGCAATCAGTTTGCTGGCAAGTACCACTTATCTTTACCTTCACCTCTCTGAAGTGGGAAGACTTTAGAAAACCTGTACAAATAGCTTCTGGGTAGCTGTGAAAACAAGCTAAATTAGAAAAGATGTAAACCCCCCTCTGGTGACTTGGCAGTAATCTTGCAGTCTACAACTTCTTTTACATAATTATTTGCTACTAGGCCTAAACTGGCCAAGCACTTACCTCTGTCTTTAGCACTCACATCACACAGGAATATCATCCATGACCTGGGACTGTGAAGGAATGTGAATATAAAGCCATATTGTCCCTCTTCTTGTAGTTAGGATGGAACTTCGCTCTGCTAGTCAATGAGAGGTATTCTGCTCTGAGAATGTAAATATGTGTATCATGTGTGCCAGTTGTGGACAGATTTCTCATCATGCTTACTCTAATCGCTTCTCCAAAACACAAGTACAGTGTGTTTATCCTTACAGAGCATTTGGTAGAGCAACAGGCACGCATTTACTACTCAGAATTATGGTCATTCAAGACAAAGTCAAAAACTGAATACAATGGCAGTCATATGACAAATATGAACAATCCACCCAACCTCTGTCCACTTGCATTAAAGCTGTGAGATTAGCAATATCAAGGATCCTGCTAGTTTGACCAAGTATCTTTTGGCTACTTCTATTAAGATGTATATTTAAAAGTCTTTCAAACTGTTTCCATAGTGTCATAGCAACAGCCTAGCTACACTTCAAACAGAACTTCATGATCCAGACCTTCAGCAGTTAACTTATACTTCACCTTTGTACACTTTCGGTGTTCGTTCATTTGTTTTTCTGAGACTGCTAACAAAGTGGTTGCTTCATTCATGGTTTCTTAAGTAAACTTCACTAGAAAGGGTGGCTGAACTAAAATCCTATTCCAAATGCCACTGAACATCTATAGGTTTTAAAACTGAATTCAGAGCACACAGCATCACGACTAGAACAAAAATCTTCTAAGCAAAAGCTCTGGGTTCTTTTCACTGATTTTACTTTGTTATTTGTCACTTCACTCTAAGGAGAAGCAGTAAATCTGAAGAGCATTTGACATATTTTATTATAAATGGTCATGAATACAGAACCAAAGTAATCTTTATAAATAGCTACAAAAAGCACAAATGCAGGTTAAAAAACATTCTCTAGAGTGAGCAGAGGGCTTGGGGCTTTTTTTTTTTTTTTTTTACTTTCTATGAGCCTGTTCTTAGGAAAGAAATAATTTTAATAGGCTTTTTTTTTTTCAAGTATGCTTTTTTAGTGGTTTTGTTTTTAACTTTCAATGTGAAAACAAAGCTCTGTTGATTTATCCAAGAGAAAACCAGAAAGGGTGACACATGACATTTTTGTCCAGTAAATCTGGAATAATCCCACTGTACTGTGGGTTTAATGCTAATTTAACTGAAAACAGAAGCTAGTCCAAAGCATTTCAAAACCCCATCTTCCATACTTTTTTTTAGCATATTGCCTGTCCACCTCAGTGTCAGCATGAGGACCCAGCAAATCATAAAGGCTTCATTCCTGTCCACACTGGAGAGTTGCTGTCACCCAGAGTCTGGATGAAAGCATGCTACAGTCTTGCTTCTATGCAACTGTTAAAAGGATTTTGTACCTTGCTAGCTGCCCCCCTTTCCTGTAATCTTCAATCGTGCAAACACACAATGTCATACACAGAACAGCCCCACCTGTTGCTATCCTTTGTGATCAAGAAATTAATCCAGTACTGCCAGTAGAGGCTTTAGCAAGCCTCTAAGCAAATCACTTCAGATTTAATCATTACAGATGAACAATATTATGTAACACGGTAGTTATCTGTCCCCCCAGTCTGCACATTAAGAGCCTGTGTTCTCTTTCTGCTTTAAAAGAACAGAACAATGCCTGTTTGAGGCATGTGTGTGTGTGCATATACGGTAGAGTGGGGTGCAGGGTTGGAGGAGAGGCAGTATTGCCCTAGTGGTTGAGTACTTCAGGTTATTATTTGTGAAATGGAAATTTCCTTGTTCATATGCCATTTCTTTTGTGCTATGTTCAATGGACAAGTGGAATTGAAGGTGCTACCTTCTGGAGTTTTACCTGCATTTTAAGAGGGAACACCTTCATAGCAGAGTTGCCTGTCACTGCATAAAACTGTGTCCCCAGCCTAACAGATATACGAGCAGCAAATTAGGTTCCTGGGACCTTTAAACACAGTAATATTAAAAGTCCAACCTACTACTAGCACCAAAATGACAGCGTTTACCTTTCCCTATGTTTTTGTCTTTTTTTCCAAACATATTTCTGTCTTACTGACATGCTGATGTGATCAACACTTCGGGCGCTGCTCAGCAACACTTCAGTCAGCCAGCCATGCAGTTGAATGTAAGCAAAGGGACAGTAAAAAGCAAGAAATAACACTGCGTTCCATTTGCAAAATGTCACTCTTCCCACTAGCACACTGTACTTGACCCTTCTGGCTGGAGAGGTGTCAATGATTTTATTCAAAGCGTCGCAGATGATTGTATAAAGACTGGACATAGGTGAAGACACGCATGGGATCCGGCTTATGACCCATCACCATCATGTCATCCACTTCTATCAGACGATCGCAGTGAGCCATTTTCCTGTAGCAATAATAAAACAGACACAGTGAATCAAGAGTTAAATCTAAGGCCTGTAACTACTTCCAAGACTCATTTGCCGCTCTGATCACGCTGAGCATCACTGAGGCATTAGAGAAATCCTGAGGTTTAGCAGCAAGATTTCATTTCACAATGAAATGGTCAGGCTCAGGTTGGAGATTATTTTTGTGACCATGGAATATTCCTATTCTTTCTCCTCCTTCCTCTATACTGGGATCTGATCCAAAGCCCTGTAGGTCATTGGGTTTTTTTCATCTACTGACTCCCATTCACATCCCTGATATCTGTAGCATGTAGCCCAATCTCACATTCCCCTGTCCAAGTCTCAGTAAGCAAGGTCATGCGAGTTCGCAAATCACGAGTTTTTCTGGTTATTACTCAGGAAGCTCCAAAAGAATGGCAAAACATGAGAAGAGATGATATGTGCCAATGAAGGCCCACGTGGCTGTGGGCTGTTTCTTCTCCACCACTCCATATCTTCAAGGTGTGTGTGACTTGGACAACAGTCTCAGATGATCAGGTTGGAGAGCAGAAGCCTGACTGAGATCTGGCCCAACAGAAAGGAACAGATCTGCTGAGGCCCAAGATGAAAAATCACAAGAGCAGGAAGCAATTTGATCAGCAGAGCTCATACTGAGGTGAACAGCAATAACAGAGAAAAGCCTTTTCTGGCACTAGAAGAGAACAGTTAGTTTAAAGGCAATCACACCTATGAAGTAGTAATTTCTGTAGATACTCTTACCTAATGTTTCTTACTCTTGTGCGCATGCTGTCTTTTGTTCTCCCCTATACTTACTGAGATAGAAAAACACTGCAACTTTCCTTTGAGAGTTTGGATAGTTTTACTTTAGAGATCAACCACCTAAAAGTGTCATAGAATCTCTTTCAACTCACTGACAAGCAACAAAATTTTTTTATATATACGTATAGATATGTGTGTATTAACACCTTGTAATTCCCAAATGAATTCCTTTGCTAGGGGCTGTAATAAGGAGAGCCAACATTACGCTAAGAATTTTCAAAGCTTTTCTTTGGAATGGCAAATGGCAAATCCAGTTCTGTAAGTTATTACTTAAAAAAAAGAAAAAAAACACTCTGAATGAACCCCAGAGCTTCAGTGTGGTGGTACCAATGTTTGAAGCTGTATGAGAAGCTGCAGGAAACTAGCCATGTATTCCCACATCCTGTTAGTATTTGGAAAGTGTACCAAACCCAGCTGCATACCACATGGAGTGTTTACTGTTACACAAGTCAAATAAAACAGTAAGTAAGAATCATGTTGATACTGGGTTCAGAAAGTTACTATTTCTAGCTGACAAGTTCACACTCATGATGAATTTAATAAACAAGTTACCATTTAATTGCCTGGTATACTGCATCAGAAAGGATCAGGTCAGTGTGACTGAGGGTATTAGCTCTGTTTTACAAAAATGCAGTTACCAGGTTGAGCAGCTCTCAGCCTTGATCTAACTCTACTTACACTGAATTTAACCTTTATTCTTGTTTAACCAAAGAAACGGAGAGAGATGTGAACCCTGCCACAAAACCCAATTCCAAAAGTTAATCTACTTGCTCCCTGCCGTTCAGGGCGTCACAGTTTTTCCAGAGAGACTGGATGGATATATTAACATGCCTCAAGTTGAAATTTGGTATCAAGCAGGTGGGATTGGCTAAGAAAATACCAGTTGTATATCCGGTTTCTATGGACTGTTGGTTAGTAAACATTGGATGCCTTGTGCTCTATGAACTCAAACGTCTTTTTTAACAATTAATATTGGCAAAATCATTAAGAATCATTCATTACTTGAATAAAATAATTAAAAAAACAAAACAAAACCCAGAAAGAAGTAGCATTTTTTCCTCTTCTGTCCAAGTATAACTCATGAGGCCGATTTCTCAAGTGTCAGTGCTAAGACTAGTGAGAATCACAGAGGTGAGAAAGCAGAATTCAAGTACTGCCTGAAGACGATGAATGACCTGAACCCAGGACTCCATGAACTATCCTGTGCCTCATAAAACCACCTCTGATTTTAGACTGCCGAGTCACCTGTTCTATGCCTTCTCTATGCAGAGCTTTATTATCTTTTTTTTGGCATGACACGTGTAAGCTGGTGATACAGGATCTACAAGAAGAATGATTAAACTTTTTACTGCTGCCCAGCCACATTAGACTTGAACTGGAAGTACTTCACAGAGATCTAATGTGATACTCACTCAGCCATGGTGAAGGCCAGCTCAAAGTCCTGCTTGCGATTAGCTGGGTCAAGCTTATTATAATCAAAAGCTTCAGGAAAGAAAGAATGCACAAGAGCACAGAATGCCATCCCGTCATTCCAGCTTGAGGAGAAGTTTTGGAGATCAATGTGCTGTCATGATGAAAAAAATATGCATGTTAATGCAGCATGGGGGAAGAGGGAAGAGCTGATTTTGCTCACTGCAGTTTTCTATCCTTCTATCCCACTAACCAAAGCAACAGAGCATAGGTTTTATGTTTCTCTTCCCCTCTTTGTAGATCCATTATATTATTTGTATTCTGAGGAAAAAAAAAACAAAACAGCACACTCAGCAATTAAAGCCTTTTTGCCTGAAATGACCAGATGCAAAGCAGACATACAGTCAAGGACCCTGATCCAAAGCCCAGGAAGAAAATACTGGGAAGAATCTTGTCGATGTCAGTGAGCTCTGGAGCAGGCCCAAAGCACCAGTATCTGCAGAAACCAAGGACACCGCTTATCCCTGTGAGGTATTTATAATGGAAGAATGGTTCATTTTGTGGCTGTGAATAACACTAGATAAGGACTATGTTTGCTTGCTTTGCTTTTCAGTAAGGCCCAATTCAATGCCTGTTTACACAGATCAGTAGAAATATAGGAAGAATTAACGCCTACTGCAAAATCAGATTCTTGGAACAAACGCTTATTGTTACTTTCTACCACCACATTCAAAAGAAACGTACTCGGGCTTTTGTCTCACACTGCTTTTCCGTCATATAAAATTCAAGCCCCAGCTTTTCTGGTAAGCAACTAACAGTAATTTTCACTAGTTCTGCTTGTGAATACTATAATTTAGAGTTTAGCACTAATAATGAACATTTTAAAATAATGTTGTGAAACATATTACAGAAAAAAAGCCTGTACTATTTTCTTTCTCCTGGAAATTGCTTTGGCACCTGCAGTTTAAGGCCAGGTAAAATTACAAAAGTCTCAACTGCTGAATTCTTTTAGCTACACTGATGTTACCTCATAGAAATTAGGTCATTAACACCATGGGATTCAACCTCAACCATTTACTACAAATTCCCTTGTCTAATACCAGTAGAGAGTATTTTGGTCTGCTGTGTAGAAAAAGGGCCATAGTCTCCTTGTACTGGCAAAATGTTATTCAGATCTTGCCCTATATAATAAGAATGCAAAAATAATAGCCTGAAACTAAGAAAAAAAAATGTGAGCTTATACTGAAGTCTACATCCATAAGCACAAAAATGTAGGCTTTCAGACAAACACTAATGCATTGCTTTGACAGACATACAGAATCTCATTCATGCAATCACTGACTGTCTTGAAGTGCTGCCCATACAAACCATGATGTTTGTGTTACCCACACAGAACTTGATGATCTTGAGGAAGTTAGCTCATTGTCTAGCATGTTTTACATTCACTTTGAGTATATTTTTTTGGAAAATTCTCCCAAAAAAAGCACACTGAAAATGCTAACACGTCTTCACCTTGTATCCTATATATATATATATATATATCTAACAGAATTTGTTTAATGCTGCTAGCGCTGGCAACCCCAAAACTCTGCGACCTCTTCAGCTTAGCTCTGGATTCTCCTTTTCCTCTGGAAAATTAACAGAGATGAGATTAAATTAAATTCTAGAAAAACTTAAACTTATTTGTCAGCAACATCTATGCAACCTTGCCCAAGTCAGCACCTGTCCAGGTGATCTTTGAGAAACACGTTGCTGAAACTTCAACTTGCTGGTCCTCCAAGAAAAACTCATTTTCATTTCACTAAAGCCAGTATTCCAAGCCCTCTTCTATTTAAATCATACCCCCATCGCTGTGCATAAGGAATAGTCCATGCTTTTGTTCCTTAATAAGTGGCAACAGAAAGTCACTATATTCCCAGTCTTTTATAATAACGGAGAAGGCAGCTTTCACAGCACTCTTTCCTGATAAAACATACCTGCTTCTTCAGCTGAAGAACTCCAAAGCCAGAGGAATCTGTAGCGGTGAATTTCCAGGGCTCAGCCTGGGAAGTCAGTGAAGCTATCCACACATGACCACATATTGTCTCTTAGCTCAAAATCCTACACTGAGAGAGTCCTCCCACCCAGCTGTCCTCTGCTGGTAATAATTGACAAATTAGTTTCCCATTAGCCAACCCATTCTGGAGACAAGGTGTGTGACATACTTTCCACCATCCTGTTCAAATTTCTCAAAAAGCGCTTTCCTGGCCTGTGTTCCTGTAGTCCGTGGGAGTGTCTGAGACCGCACCACTTCTCTCCTCCTTTCAACTCGGCGATGTACAGTGGGAGGAGACGAGCGAGAGCTGGGGGTCACATCACAGCAGCTGCCAGTGGCACTGGAGAAACAAAACATGAAAAGTATGTGGTTAAAGAAAAAAAATAACTCTCTGCAGTGCCAGGAATCAGCATAAAAGTCCAACTGTTGCCTACTCGAAACCTCCCACAACCTCAAGAGTACCTGAATGAGTCAAAAGCAATTTAAGTAAAAGTCAGAGTTTTATTGACAAACAACAGCACTTAAGTATAGAAGAGTCTAAGGTACTTTTACAAATGAGACACAGCTGGCCAAGTCACAAATGCTTTGTGACAAAGCACTAAGTAGAACAACACTTAAACACTTTTAAGAAAAAAATAGAAAAGAAAAATAATAATAATTAAAAAAAAAAAAAAAAGACATGGCCACACAGGAGCTCTGAATCCCTTTAATTTACAACTGTGGGGTTCCTGGAGGGTAAGTCACATTTTAAAAAATGTAACTTGAAGAGTAATTCAGGCAGCATTGCCCTCGTGAGACCCCACCTGGGATACTGCATCCAGCTCTGGAGCCCCCAACACAAAACAGATATGGAGCTGTTGGAGCGAGTCCAGAGGAGGGCTACCGAGATGGTCAGAGGGTTGGAACACCTTTCCTATGAGGACAGGCTGAGACAGTTGGGCTTGTTCAGCCTGGAAAAGAGAAGGCTCTGGGAAGACCTCTTAGTGGCCTTCCAGTACCTGAAGGGGGCCTACAAGAAGGCCGAGGAGGGACTTTGTGCCAGGGCCTGCAGTGACAGGACGAGGGGTAATGGTTGGAAGCTGGGAGAAGGCAGGTTTAGACTATATACAAGGAAGAAGTTCTTCACCCTGAAGTGGTGAGACACTGCAACAGGTTGCCTAAAGAAGCTGTGCATGCTCCATCTCTGGAAGTGTTCAAGGCCACGCTGGATGAAGCCTTGAGCAACCTGGTCTAGTGGGAGGTGTCCCTGCCATGGCAGGGGTGTTGAAACTAGATGATCTTTGAGGTCCCTTCCAACCCAAACCATTCAATGATTCGATGAAGTACCTTTGAAATTTTTACTTCTAGTATGCATAATTTTGAGCTCATGTCAGTGTTGCTTCACTGACCGCAAACTGGTAATTTGATCCAGAAATACAGAATTATCTTCTAATTTGTGTTTATTTGAGCCATAAACCACTTAATCAGCATTAATGAAGTAAGGCACACATAGCATTTGGAAATGTTCCCCATGACAGAGCTGGGGAAACTGAGGCAAAGAGCAATGACACCACTGTCACACATTAATTTCTGGTACAGCTGGAGGTCAAATCTGACAGCAAGTTCTCTAAGGTGCTCAGTATATCATGACTCAAATATCAAAATGCTGATGTTGGAACTAAATCAGAAGAAACATAATGGCAAATTTGGGATAATTTTCAGGGCAGATGCAAGCCCAAGTTAAAAGATTTAAATTGGCTGCCCTCCTATTTTTCTTGATGGATATTTTGCATGCTGAGGATGCCTGGATATGCCAGTAATAATTGTGATACCATGTAATCCTATACTAAGCAACTGCATCTTTGAGTTAATCAAGAATGCGTAACAGTCTTCTGTCCTCAGCAAGGCATTTATCTACCAACCAAACTCTAGGCTAGACAAACAAAGGATATTTGATGGCAGTCATATGTTGGGCCTACAAAAATAAGCCCAAACTACAAATTTCACACAGCTGAGTATTTTTACAAGTGTTTTCAAAGGGCCTGACAACTTGCTCCTCCTAACAAAGATCCACTGCTGGCACTGAGAGTTTTACTGACTAACACTGTAACCACGCTGAAATCCACAATTAGATCTGCTTTAAACTGCTCTACAAAAGATATTTATCCCTTCCCATCTCTGTTCCACTTAGCCCTGAGGAAAGCTCACAACCTTTAATGGGCTTAAACCACAGCATCTGGGACTCACCTGTTCTCCAAGCCATTAGAACACCTGTCCCTTGAGACCATACTGACCACAACAGCCTAACAAAATGTCAAGAAAAAGTGTACCTTTCACCAGTTTTGGTTCCACTACTCATCCCATAGCTCACAGTCGAGACAGACTCAGTGACAGAAGTGGTGTTCTCTGTACAACAGCAGGAAAAACAAGATATATCAGGGCAGAAACTTCTTTTATCTCCTTTTCTCATACATTTTCAAACTATTTCCTGATAGCTACAACTGATTTTTACTCACCACACTGAAAAGCTGCAGGTCTCTGTCTAATTTCCAGCATGAGCTAACAAGCTGGGCAGGGATTTTCTCCAGGGGTTCAATCCCTCTGCAAAATTGCTGCACTGCAGCGAGGATGGTGTAAACATACTAGAAAGGGCTGTGAGAGGATGCCTTTGATAAAACTGCATTGAGAAGGCTGGATCATTCCAGGCCCTTGTGCAGACCTCAGACGAGGGCACGCTGTCATGGACATTTCAGTGAAAGGAAGAAGTGGTGATAGAGCTCAGCTTGCAACAATCATTCTGGCAGACATAAGGAGTCTGGGAAGTCTGCTATGACTGACAGCATAATTTAAATGACCCGATTTCCACCAGGAAACATTTTAGTTTGTAAAGTAGAACAGATTCCAAAGGTTGCAAAGGTAGCTTAAAACTAGCTTTGCATCTTCCTCCCCCTACCCCTGAGGTTCTACCTTTAGTACTTTGCCTTTTAAGAGCTGAGCTCTGGACTCCAGCTATACCCTCTAAACGCAACGGAGTGGCTTGCCCAGTTTTAACACACTAAAACCAAAACTTGTTGCAAAAGCCAGCAACTCATTTATTGAAGGCTTCTTCTATAAACAAAGAAGAAAGACTGGCATCTTAGAAACAATCCAACCTCATAACTGTCCTGAACTTATAGAAGGGATCCAGATCAACTAGACTTCTCACATAAAACACCCTGGTAAATGCCAGCATACGGATGTCACAAATTTGGGACCACAAACAACTGCCAGATATATGTACAAATCTCAGTGGTTTTAAGCTGAGAAAGAGTGTGATCCCTACTCTGGATGAGCTACATCTTCACTAAACTGACACTTGAGACCACTGTGAAATACCAGTACACTGTATAGACAGTAACAGCTTGGTGACATCAATCAGAAGTACTTTTGCATAGAGCTCAACCCATCGATTTTGACTGAAATCAGAAGTCCTTAAGGCATTTAATCCTTTGACACATTCATATATGAAGGAGACTACTTACTGCTATTCTGCTCAAAGGAATTTGCTTCAACATCCATAGGGTGGGCGCACCACTTTCCAACTGCCATTACCTTGCATTCAGTCACAGTTTTCACTTGGTTAGCTGAAATACTCACTGCTCAAGCTGTCTGTTCTGCCACACTTTTCTGGCATCTATTGTTTCTACTGCAGAGATTGCCTAACAGTACACATGTACACCACTGTGCAGACAAGGATAACTACCCCTTGCTTTTTGAACTGATTGAGAATCTGATACAGCAGAACAAGTTTCTGTGATACCTGGGAAACTGAATCTGCATGCAGTCTTGTTAGCAATTTTAATATTACCATGTACCTACCAATTGGAACTACATGCTCAGATCTGAATCCCCCAGACATTGAGCACGGAATCCCTCTCAATTTATGTTGCATAAGGACATGCGGATAGGAACACTCACCTCCAGTGGCAGGTGAACCCACAGATGTTCTCACTGTACTTGAATTCCAGGTCTTCACTGAAAGAGCAGAAAAAAAGACAAAGGAAGGCTTTGCTACATTCTTAGCTTTAAGATGAAAGTTGAAAGAATAATCTGCAAATAATCTCTATCTCTTGCTGGCAATTGCATCTGGTCTCTCTCTAATTTCTGATCTCTATACATAGTCTGATCTGTAAGCATCGCTATCACTAAATGTATATGAAATACAGCTCAAAGATGAATGACTTCAATAGGAATGAAATAAGGGTTTTTTTTAAACTCAATTTAGATATAAATAAGATTCTGCAATCATTCTGACTTGTGTATATGTGTCAGTCTGCTGTCAGTCAGTCCTCCCCCCAAATGACTGTTGAATCCGTTTGACAAATATCTGTCTAGCCTCTCAAGGGGCCTCAGGTCTCAAAGCACTAAAAACTCCTGCATAGTTTATTAAAATAGCTGGACACATTGAAGAGATACAGTAACTGTGCTAGAAGTTAGGCTGCACTATGCACTCAACTATACTAGGCAGCAAAAATTCTCAGCAGATGTGACATCATAGCCTGAAGCTCCACCTAAGACCCAGAATATTCTAAATCAGTGTCCCACCATGGGATATGGAGCCGTAGAAGGGAGGTTTCATAATTACCACAGGACAAACCCCGTAGCACCAGTTTCTTGAAGTAAAGAAACGGGACACAGCTTCAGCAAACAAGTTACTTTGGTCTCTTTTACCTGACTGGTTGGAAGTTTTCACTGCCATTCCATTTTTGCTCTTGCTCTGTTCCAGCAGGCCAGCAGATGCATTAGTTGTTCCTGTTGAACTGATGGTCTCTCCTGAAAACTTCTCCGATATCCTGGTTACTGCAGTAACAGGAAGATGGGGCATCTGCAAGGTCACTGCAGGGGCATGGGCTTCAGGGGAAGAGTCTGACATCTGAAAAGAGGTCAGTTCACAGGAGACTTTTGCCTGACCTAGCGAATAAAAAGAAAAAGGAGAGAGGAAGTAAGTTTATTTGAAGATTTGTAACAAAGTTACTAACAAACCAATTTCCATGCAACAACTTTATTTTTCAATATTCTATTTTGTTCGGATTATTCCACCTAGTTCTCCCTGTGGGGCATTATACCATTTACAGCACGCGGCAGAAACAACTCTAGTGTAAGTGATCCTTGCAGCGATCATACCTGTCCTACACGAATCTCAGCAAGAACAACTTCTTCAGATCATTAATCCGCTATCATCTGCATTCGGTAAGCTACGCCTCTTCCTCTGTGCAGCCCCCACCCCCAATCTCCTGCCATGGGTTAGAAGCCAGCATTCTTGCTCTTCTCATGGTTTTATGAAACGCTTCCTCAGTTTTCTCTAAAATGGAGAGAGTAAGTCCTTCCTCCACTGAAGGAGGATGGAAGCACACAGGTAATCTGCAAAATGTTTGGGGATGCAGGGCTACAATGGCATCCAGAATAGCAGGCCTTATTATCACTAGTGCTCCAAGATAATGTGACAGTAATAGTTTCTAATTTATGAAACACTATAGTGCAAGCTTAACAATAAACGTAAAATTTAAAAGTTAAACTCCTAAGTAGGAAATAAACTTAAATGGCATTAGTGCCACAGCACAATATCCATGCTGAAACCATAGCAGATTCCAATGCTTCCAACACGTGAGAGCTGCTCTGTGAATGCCAGGATCAGGTATTTTACAAGGAGTGCTACGTCATTTCATGCTCTGTTCCTACCTGATGAAGACTGATGCCCATTTTCAATGACTGAAGAACTAAAAACTCTTCTAAACTCAGGTTTGTGGTAGACTGACTCCAGGTCTACACTCTGTCAGAACAGACAATAGACACAAAAGCTAAATTTTAAACAGCAGCAAGATTTAGAAGACTATCGAGAAATACCTGCCAAGAACAGGTCTTCCTTGTGTTAGTGACCACAACACAAGGTGGGAACAGTTATCTAACCCCAAGAGCCAAAACTGCAAACCGAGCACTGGCAACGCAGGACTTGCATCAATATTTACATACTTGTCCTCACAGACCCCATGCACCTAGGGAGGGTCTTCCACTTCTGTTAGATAAAGGTATCACCATCCACTGTGAAGGTGATAATCAGGAGACTCCACGGAATAGTGGGGAGATTGATTGAGATTGCATAAACCCTTAATGCTCTGCAGGTTTTTTTTTCCTGTTTGCTACAGAAAAACAAAACCAAAAACATTCTGATAACATATTGTAACAGCATTACATAAAGCAAGTATGACCCTAGAACTTTACCGCTACATTATAATCTGCAACTTCTGTAAGGGTAGTTTTTTCCTGGGAAAAGCACCAATTTTCCCCATAATGTTTGCCAACATAATTCCAGAAAAATCAGCCAAGAATTTTTTTGGCTTTTTTTTTTGTGTGTGTGCGCACATGCAAAAAAAATCACAAGGACTCTGCGATTTAGCAGGAACTAGAGAAAGTAGAAACTGCTTCACAGACACACAATTACATCAATTAAAAAAGTGTAGCTTCCAAGAAGCAGCATATAGAAGCAGTAGAGTGAAATTCCTCAACACAAAGTTCAAGAAAAAGTTTTAATTGATTCCAGACAAGTATCTAACTACTAGATTGGCCAAAAAAATGATGAATAAAAAAAAATTCTACCGTGCCATTATAAACGTAATTCAAATTTCTCATAAACTCAATCGAAACAAGTTCTGGGTTGTTTTGTTTTTAAAGACAGACAGAAAGACTGAAGATAGATACTGAAGAAGATTTTTACACTGCAGGTAAGTACAGAAACAACAGAACATAACAGGAAAGGAAAGAGGCAGGGCGTATGCATGTAATAACTTAATTTGTCTCTGCTTTTCCATACACAGGAAATATGAGGCAAACCAATGGTTTGATTTTACTTATTTATTCCATAGCTTCATCACAAATTATTAGAATAATTTATTTATAGGGTGTAAAACTACATCTCATGTAAGACACAAAAACCCTATGATCAATTCAAGATAAATCAACAGAAAGAGTTTCTTGGAACTTGTCTGCTGTTTACCATGCATCTGTTTACACTCATCCAAACTTAATTAAGAACACCAGATAACAACATTAACCACCTTTGAGATTTTTTAAAAGCATTCAATCTTGTCAGATGCTGCAGAGTTCACAGACTGTTTTAATATCTGTTACTTGAGATACTAGAACTTTTACTACCTCAAGTAGTCCAATCCCAGTCAACTCCTGGTAACTACAGTCTGAGATCTTGCTAAGAATTTGTTAACTAGTATTAGATTACAGTAAGGTAGCCTAAACACAATTTTGTCATAGACTATTCAGTTGTGGGCTTAGATTCTGATCCTCCTAGGTATTTAAGTGTCAACTTTCAACTGATTCCAACAGAACACAGGTGTACAGAGCAGAATTTGAGGTAAACGCCTACACTACTGAAGTTGAGAAATATCTCCCTCCTTAAGGTTGGGCCCTACATTCTCAGATCACAATAGGTATCCAGGCTTTTCAAGACTACAGCGTAATTTGGAGAAACCATTAAAGTGTGGTAAAACTCCATTAATCTGACTTCAAGATGAGGACCTACTGCCTTGTAAGGAAGCATCTTACAAAGATGAATTACAATAAAACACAGAAAGGAATGGCAGGAAGACATTGAGATACCATGAACTGTCTTTAAGGCTCAGCTTGGATGGTGTATTTTATTATATTGGGGTTTACACTATTTTTTTAACCAAAAAAATTCAGATTCTCAGGTCAATTTTTTTCATGCTAGGTGACGAAAAGAGATAGCATCACCTGAATATGATTTTCAAACCAAACAATACAAAATTCTCCAGAAAAGGACTGGAGACTTTCCAAAAATGTGGAAGATGTACTCTCAGAAAAGACGACTTTTAAAGGTTTCTCAGCCAGGAGCTTTCATTTAATTCTCTTGCCAAGTTTTCAATGATCTTCCTGGGGTTATATAGGCACTTATGTGCTCTGCTAGATAAGAGTGCAGATGTTATACGATGAGCCAAGACATTCCTTAGTCTGTTTACCATGAAAATGCACAAGAGGCTGCTTTTTTTTAAAAAAATTTATTATTTTTTAAAAGCAACCACCACTCAAACAAGCAAAGACGCACAACACCATGTTCTAGCACAATGTTGGTTAATAAGACTGACAAATTTCCACTGGTGCCCAACGAAGGCTGCAGGTGCACCTAAGACAGCTGGGAGTTAGAATGTCCATTCCACAACTAGGTTAGCCTGCCTTAAGACACACTGCAAGTGCTACAAATCAAACCCGTAATGAAGTTTAGTGTATCAATCTGAACAAGGGGAACTTTTCCTTCATTTTAACTTTCCTCTATCTTTCTTATTTAAAAAGAAAGGAACATAAACTAGATTGGGGAATTGGGAACCCTCATAATTCTCACTCTTTCCCAATATCTAAAACTTTCTTACAAGCGGAAGCATTACAATTCAGGTATCTAGGCTCCACTGATTTTTGTGGGACCTCTTGCATTTGGCGGCCTCATTACAGACAGGTTATCAGAAGAAGTCACATCCAACAAAGCCGCACTCTTTAGATAGTTACTCAGCTTAGGCCCAAAAGGAGTGACAAGTTCTTTTGCAAAGCTAGTCTCCAAACTTCTTTCACAACAGATCACCAGAAGAACAGCTTCTTTAAAATAACATTTGTCTCTCCAATAATCAAAAATATTTTTCATTTTTATACCATCTGCTACCCCACAAAGAATGCTTCCATTCCACACAGTCTGACTTACTGCTGCTAAACTGGATTTGTGTCCTTATATGCAGATCTTTTAATTTGAGATAATAAAATTATTTTAAAACTTTTATACTTGTCAAGAAGGAGGCACTATGCACTAATAAATTCAGTTATGACTAGCTGCCAGGATTAACCTAAGAAAAGCACACAAAATATTAATTATACAAACCACGCAGAATCAGGGGTTCAGAACTTTTAATGCTGTATTTAATGGAACTGAGATCCCAGTCAACAATTATTGTCCATATCTAGAACTGAAATGTAAAGCACAGCTAATGCAGCTCCCTAGAACGTACCTGCGGTATATAGAATTGTTTATCCATTCATGTCAGCCATTATGACCTGAATATGTCAAATGCTGATATAGACTATAAACACGAACCTACTTTACAAGCTTTGGGGGTGAGCAAAACAGTCAAATGAGGTGGTCATTCCAAAGATCATGTAGCATCCTACACACTGAACTGGTTTCTTAACGCAGTAACAGGTGCCGCATCAATTTATTTTATGCAAACCTGATTACGTTTTGGTTAACAATGCTCAGGAAGAAACTTGATTCCACGCTCGAGGACAGGGAAGCCCCATGTGCTGATGAAACACTGGGAGGATCTGTGATCAGATTCTACCATGCATTTAGTGGTGTCAGGCTAAAGTACTTCAAAATCCACTTTGTTTGGAGAGGGCAGCATTCTGACAAGTGTGTAACACTACTTCCTCTGTCAATGCTGGCTACACAGATTGTAAACATCGGGGGACACAGATACCTATATCCGTGCTTAATAATGAGAAGCACCCATTTGTACAACTCAGGTTACAACAACATGATGAGGAACTGGTTAAAGAAAAGAAAGTTAACGCTAATGTTTTGCATGTCTTACTCAGGCTTACTCTTAGAACTAATCTCTCAGTAGCTCAGAAGTCTCCATGTCATGTAGGGTGATAATACTTTCCATAGTCACAGGGCTGCCAGAATTCCTCCTTCACTGCAAAGATGTTGGACCTTGGGGATCCACAACGGGAAGCTGCTATCAAACTGGCAAATATCATAACCCAGTAATGAAAATCACACACATTCAGAAAAGAGTAAGCACCAGATCATGAGATCAGAAAGAAAAACAATTTTTATTTCCTCTCTGAGACTCTGAAGTGCACATGTGTTATCTCGTCAAGCTTTTGCCTGCAACAAGGTCAAATTGTGGAAGAATGACAGAAAAATGAGATTACTCTCTCTCAAATGAGGCATCAGTCATCCAAAGCCTTTCATAAAAGCACCAATTATCAAAAGGGTTACAATAAAAATAATTGGATCTAGAAATGCTGTTTATCTGTGAGAAGTACCTCCCTCTCTTGTTACATACTGGATGAAACTGATGCTTCACTTCGGTGAACAGCAAAAGCACCACTGACTTCTGCAAGGCAAGATTTGACGCTGTTCCTTTCATAGAAAGAGATCACTGATGCATCAGAAATGGGGAATGATGAAATGTCTGAGGAAATGCAAACAAGGCTCCTAGACACCAGCAAGAACTGCACCACACTTACCCCTTAATTCTTCTATTGGAAAGCCATTGTCCCTCAGAAAACACCAGAATTCTCTATCTGTAACTGACCCTGCAGCTTGAAGAAAAAGCCTTGAACACCACGAGCTTATTAGGAAAGCTTTTGCAGATGAAGTAATCACTGAAAAACAACAGTAGAAGCAGTTTTCACAGAACCTTTTTTGAAGCAACACTGGATAAAAGTGGACAGCAGGGAACAATTCTACCTTGGCAGTTTCAGCAGGTGCCCACAGCTATGTCACACTGAATTAAAACAAAACAAACCACACAACAAAAAATAATCCAGATAAGTATGAAGGCAAGCTTGGAATGAATGCCACCCTTCCAAAAGGACACTTGCAGGAAGTGCAAGAGAACAGTAAGAAGGAAATGGAACTACCAGATTTCCTTTATTATAGGAAGTTGAAGAGTCGAGATGGTTTAGAATCATAGTATACAACGCCAGGTGATTGCTGGAACAGTTAATCTCCCTGCCTGTATACCCTAGGTCATTATGTCTCATGCAGTTACTCCAAGGCTGACTGTTGGGTGCCATCAGGTCACCACAGAGAGACACCAACGAGTAATATTTGTTTAGATCTTCCCATGTGGTCATAACCTACTACTCATCTCTCTGCTGTCCTGACCACTGCGGGCAGGTTCTCTGCAGCAGTCTGTCCAGCAGACTGTCCACATTGTACAGAAACTCTTCTGACAGCATAAAAATAGAACACCCTTACGGTATTTTTAGTCTTTCCTGTTTGCTCAACCACAAACACCACGGAAAGATCATAAGTGATAAAGCTCCTGACAAAATGCAAGATCTGACCAACAAAAAAGGTCAAAATCTTCCTTTCTAATAATCACAGGCAGGTAGGAGAGAGACCTCAGTGACTGCAAAGGATGACAAACAGCAACAAACTGCTCAGTGAGGGATAAATCCTCAGTAGTGCAGCTATGGCTCCAGGATCCTACTTTAAAGTTAATTCTTTGAACACCCTATTTTCCACCTTTGCAGAAGCAGCTGTCAGATTCTGGCTTGGTTAGAGTGCCAAATTAAAGTTCGGTATCAAAATATCAGAAAGGTTCACCTGCAAATCACAGTGGCTAATAGCCATTTAAAATTACATCTAAATCAGCACTTAAACTGTGGTATACCAGATTCAAGGACAGCAGAGCAGAGACTGACTGAAGATTAGAATTAAAAGCTTTGTGTCCTTACTTCTGAGCTATGTTTGGAACTCCCTGGCTTTACTTTTTTCAATCAAATTACCTTGAAAAATAATCTAGCAATATTAGAAAATAATGGTTCAAACACTGAAGATGCTCGGACTCTCCAGTATCCAATCTGCAAGACAGTCTTAACTCTTACCCCAAGTATTTTGCTAGAAAAGTTGAAAGCAACAGAACCCAGCGTTTTGTTGGGGTAAACACTGCATTGACCACACAGTAAAAAAAGAACTCAACCAATAAATCTTTTTAAGAGCAAAATAGCATATCTTGATTCGCTGCTATTTCCAGGTCAGTATTATTGGTTCCTCATATCTCATACTTATAGAAGTATTTACTAAGGCTAGTAAGTGTCACTAATTTTATCACAGGTACTCGTTTATCTGAAAACATACACATACGGTACCCTGTTTCAAGTGCTTTGGTCACATAACCAGAAATCACAAGCAACTGAGGGAACACTTTCTTCATTATAGAGAATCTGGGTGACTAGACCAAGGCTTGCTCTTTAGCCATTTGAGCACAGCCACCTCAGAGCCTTACCCACAAAATCATGTTTTCACTGCATGTATTTGGTGTGTGTAGATCTAGCTGCGTCTCCCGTAGTTCTCAGTACTGAAATTCCTTCTCGGTCAGCTATGCTAACTTGGGAAGTTGTGCAACTGTCCAGGGAAAATTGTTGCAAGGGCACTGAAGAACTACCATTACTCAAATGATCTTCCCTGAACCCTTAAAGCAAAGCGGGAAGGCTCCAATTCAAACAAAAGCACACTCTGTGCTTTAGCACAGACCAATACCTGAAGCTAGATATTGCCATAACCTCAATGCAAGACTTTTCACAGAACGTGAAGTACACACTACAATGTAGGCAGTGGTGATGGAACAGGTGAGATGGTGTGAGGGACCACACCCCCTTGTCCCTTCCATGTCACTTGGCTCACTTCTGCTCCTTGCAATACAAACAAGCGTGGATGGCTCCATGAAACAAAAAGCAACGGATCTGAAAGCTGCATGTGTACTGAACACCTTTGTCACATGGGGGAAAAGGCAGCAGTTGCCACCACTATGTTGGAACAATGCATCAAGCAGCAGCTTTACCTTTTCACTCGCCCAGCTGTAGGAAGCCCTATGCCCCCATTCTTGAATCAGCAGGAATGAAAAGGGTTGGAATACAATACAGACTCTGTTCGCTCCCACCAATTTAAGTGACTGAATTTCATTTTCAAGCTTTTCTTTTCCAGCTCCAAAGCCTCGACAGACTACAGACCAGCTTTTCATGCTCCAACAGTCTTAAAGACACCCTAACACATGGCTTACTGAAGATTACATGAAATAGGCCATCATCTGTGAAAAGCAAGTCTCCAGTACTGCAGTTTTATGCGACTAAATCATGTGTACTGCCTGGCTGCCACCTCCTGGTGTCAAGGATTGTACAGGAGCTCCCAATTCTTTCCATAGAGCTGGACACATAGAAAAAGTATTACACAAAACATCTCGGTTCCAGATGAGCTTTCCACTAACTAGGGTTTCCATATACTGAGTAACAAGGCTGGGGGGAACGTGCGTGTTTGTGGTAGTTTAGGTCATGGAAACCATGACAACTTGCATGAGGCCCACCTCTCGGGGATGAGCTGCAGCAGTGCAGGTCAGTGGTTGTGCAACAAAACAGTCTCACTGCAGGATATTAAATCACTGTCTTAGGAAAACATGTTACTCCCTGCTATATGCTGAGCTGTTCTCCTTTGTGAGCTTGCCAGCTGCCAAACAGCATTGCTGGCACACAGATCCCCCTGAATCGAGTCCAGAAAGGATACACAGATATTCGCATACATATGTATGTTGATAGCTGAGACAGCTGCCGCTTCTCTTCTTACTTCTAACCACACTGAACTGATAGGTTGCTACCACTCTAACCAAGATCCCTGTTTGACCAAGCAGTGCTACAATCAGGAACAGCTCCAGGCGGTATCAGGGCCAAGACCATTTATCACAGCACCTCCCAAAAGCCCGTTGACCCTGCACTGCAAAAAACGAGCCCCGTGTCCCTAAACGCTCCCCCATGCCAGCGTAGCGCCTGGCAACACCCGCGAAACACCCGCTCACGCTCCCTCTCGGCCCTCCCTCCCGCCGCCTCCCTGGCCGCGGCCAGCACTTACGTGGCTCCGGCCAGTGACCGTTAGCTTGGCATGGCTGGAGAACCCGCCGCCGGGCGAACTCTGCGCCGAAGAGCTCCCCGCCGCCTCATCCGCCCACTCTTGCGGCAGCCCCGCCGACCGGCCGAGGGCCTCCACCTGCCGGGACAGGCGCTCCAGCTGCGCCCGCAGGCGCCGGTTCTCCTGCTGCAGCTCGGAGACGGAGCGCGCCAGGGGGCTGGCGAGGCGCAGCACCTCCTCTACCTGCCGGCCCACCCCTTGCTTGAACACCTGGATGTCGCCGTGGATCTCCCGGACTGTGCCCCGCAGCGTGTCCTCGTAGCGGCCCAGGGCCTCGCAGACAGTCTGCGCCTCCCGGCTGTGCGCATCCTCCATCTCGCCGGCCGCGGCCTCCGCGGGCCGCAGGCTGCGCGGCGCGGCCCGTCGGGCGGCTCAGGAGCCGCTAGCGGCGGACGCCCGGCCGCCTCCCCTCCCGCCGCCGTCTCTCCCCCTCGCGGCGGGCGCCCTCTGCCACCCGGCGGCTCTAAGCCCGGCCCCCGCGCTGGCCGGCCCCCATTGCCGGCGGACCACGGCCCGCGCCCTCGGTGCGAAGGGGGGGGGGGGGGCACAGACGGCGCACGCGCGAGAGCGGAGCGCCTGTGCTCCTTCTGCGGAGGAGGTGTAATTTCAGGAGGCAACGGCGTAAGAGGGCGGGAGTAGGGGCGGTGGCACGGGCTTGCTCACAGCTGCCCGGGGCTGAGAGGGCTGGGCGCGGTGGGCTGTGGGCGGGGCCGCGGGAGGGGGACGGCCTGAAGCGGGTCGCCGCGCCAGTGCGGGGAAGGGAGAGGAAGGAGTCGGAGATGAGTGTCGGGGAGGAACGGGAAAGAGAGAGTGAGGAGAGGAGAGGTGAGTGCTGTTTCTAGGGTTGCTTACGTGACAATGCCAAAGCAAGCACAGCTTATCTTTTCCGGGGGGAGCGCTGAGGCAAAGGGAGAGGAGAGTGATTCTGGCAGAACGGAGACAGAAATGCACACGCATGCACCTTTAGACATGCAAGTTGAAGGCTGACGTGTCCCTTCACGCATACAAACTTGGACCCACACCCACCATGCTCACCCATATGCTGAAGAGTTTCCCCCTGTGGGCTGCAATTTGATGGGCATTAATACTAAGCTGCCAAAGCACTCAGCAGATCCAGTGTGTGTGCATAGAGGATGAGATACACATTTCTGTCAAATTAGCCAGAGTCACAATGGGTTATTCTTTATTGCCTAGTGCAGTGCCAGGCAGTACCTCGTGCATAAAGCCTCATAGGAAAAGGAAATCTGGAATATATTTTAAGCAAATTTACACCATCAGTTAGTCTATATGTGTTCAGCACTTTACGTTCAGCGCTTTTTGGTACCATACAGGATTTACCATGTTACAGAATCATTGCCTCTTTCTGTCAGGAACACTGCATTCACAGGCAAAACTCATTGACTTACACACATGTTTACAAGCATGCCTAGACTCCTGGATGTTTGCCAGAACACTACAGAGATAAACCCTGCAGGTCTGTGTCAGAACCCTCCAGCAGTGAAGCAGGACAAAGATGCACACTGTCATTTAAAGCTTTTTGCATTTGATAATTTTTGTATGTACAAGCTTACGCTCCTCTGTGGACATGGGTATGTGTGTGTATTTGTATGTAATAACCCGTTTATCTAAGCTACCGATAACTTTACATACCAACTTATCCCTTCCTTTTTTCCAGTACCACTGTAATCCTTGCTTTTCCTTGCTCTCCCCTTCTCTTACCTCGAGCTCTTTTGTGGGATCTATTTTACAGCATTGAAACACTGCTGTAGAAAAATGCCAATGTCTTACAAGATAATGAGTGCTTTCTTACAAAAAAGAGTCATCATTTAACAGTGGTCAACAATCGTTCTCTTAATAGCTGAGCCTGTAAATCTAGAATGAGCAGAGAAAGCTGGAGACATTCTGCCTTGACTTTTAACCCCATCTCCAGGTTGCAGAGTGTTTAAGTCAGGATGTGTAAAACCCTACAGCAAAAGTAACGGAAGTCAATACCACTTGCTCATAGGTAATTTCTTAACATATACAACCCTACCTCATAATAATATATATGTGTGTGTATATGTGAATATTAAAGTTCACAGCTCACAGCTATCAGCTAATGCTACTAATACTGTAAATCTTTGGAAAATATTCCTCCTCCTATGGTAAAGATTTCCATTTTTATAATATTTTTAATTACTAAGGAAAGCTTATATTTTTTCACAGAATATTAATTTAGTTGAAAGTTCAGTTTTCTGACAAAAAGTGTTTCGAAAGAAAAGTTTCAACCCACTCTCAGCAGGATCTATCAGAGCAAAGAAAATCAAATTCTTTTGTTGTTTCCAGACTCAGCAACCACAGGATAATCATAAAAGCCTAGTATATTTAAAACTGCCTCTCATTCATGCATTTAGAACAATTTACAGTACAAGTTAGGATACAAACAATTCAGATACTTCCTAACCTCGCAGCAAATTTAAGTGCAACTTTCACTCTCTCTGTCTGTCTGCACTGCCACAGATGAGGAATTGGCTTCATACTTCAGTACTCTAAAACCACACCCCCCTTTCTGTTCCTGTTTGAAATCTCCTGCTTTTGAGCTCTTGCAGCTGGACAAAGCATGGGAATACATTAGTCTTCAAAAGCCTCTCAAAACAGATAGTATTGTAAGTAAATACCATAAGTGAAACCCAAACCAAATGATATGATTCAAAGATGGAAAGATGACACACAGATTCTCAGAGCTTAATTTTACCTGAGAGGTTTTGATGCCCAAGGCACACTAGGCATTTGATGTTCAGCTGTCCTTCCCTCTTTCTGTCTCAGTATCTGGTGCTCTTTTTCAGCAAGAAAGAGGTCCCAGTTAGCATGCCTTCAGACATGATTTAGAACCTTAAAGAACACAAAGTTCCAGCTAAATTAGCTGGTAACACGGCTTGGCTGGATGTCATGGGGAGGATGAATAAGTGGTTACATCCAGGGTTTCCAGAGGAAGGATAGCCTGACTGAAGATATTTGGCATGTGGGAAACCTAGACAAGAACTACAAAATCCTCAAAACCTCATTTGGCAAAATCTCCTGGCAGGATAAGAGGAAACACCCAGGAAAACCTGACTTATGATAACCCTGTCAATATTCTGTTAGCAATGGTCCAAATACAACAGCCTACAGTAATGTGATAGTTTGAACAATTTGTGTAGCAGTATCACATGTTTCTTGTAAGGGCCTTATGGCATTTCTACAGTATCTAATCTAACCTACAAGCAAACCAGCATCCATGGAACATACTACATTCCATAGCCCCTCTCTCAAATAGCTAGTTTAGCCCTCTTAAGGCAAGGTTCTGCTTGGAAAACTGTCATTGAAAAATGGTATGGCCAGGCACCAAACTAAGAAAAGAACAAAAAAGTTTCAGTCCAGAACAAAATATGCTCAATTTATGTATAGAGGAGTCTTGAGTTTTTCTTTAGATAAATGCCAGTCCAACATGCTCACCACAGGCTCCCATAAACAAGTTTGAGTTCTTTCCATCTAGTGCCCCACCAGGAGTGATAATGTACAACAGGCTACAAGATGCCCATTTTGCCTTCTCTGTAAGTCCACTGCCTTCCCTGGTCCTGGACAGGAACTATGGATTAGAGCATTATGAGTGACTCGTGCAAGTATTAACAATCCTTTTGAAAACCGATCTGCGCCCAGTAGAACAGCTAGGGTATACAACAGTTGCATGATCATTTTTCCAGCATTGCCCAGGGAAGTTCATTGTATTTGCATTTCTAAGCAGAGAATAGAAACGCTTCCGCAAGTCTATTAAGATTCCTGATAAGATGGTAAAAGGAAAAGCAAAGAAAGAAGTCTGTCTTATTTGATGGGGACAGGAAATAACACCGTATTACATAACCCATTAAATGTTCCAAGCTTTACTTCACACTAAAGCTCAATGCCAATGGTTTTATATATGTGTGTGTGTGTTTTTGTAAAAACCTGTGTAGCTGTTCTGGCAGATCTGCACTGATCCATTGCCATAATTTTTTTTTCCCAGTGGTTCAAATCTCTGACACCAACCCAGTGCTCTAGTACAAAAATACTAGAGTACAATAGTTCAATTTCTAGTGCTAAGGTCTAAATTGTTTTCCCTGTGGTTTGAGAGTGAAAATTTGGCACATCAAACAGGCCACAAGATCATCCAAATTAAACTTCATCCAAACAATTGAACCCACTCCTGTAAACACAGTAAGCAAATTTATATCCAAGCATTTGGCTTTACATTGTTTCGAATTATTTGCTAGCATATATGGAACGTGATAAAACAGGTGATTACTCAATCACTGGCATAAAATGCACCAAAAATAAATATAAGCTAATATTAGTTGGCAAGTTCTGAATGATCCAGAGGTTCCCTTTAACATGCGCATTTGAGCTTCAGATTTGGGAAAGAAAAAGTTTTCTTTTAGTCTTGAGTGTTCACGGATTACGTCCACTGCATAGTAAACTGCTTTTCATGGTATTTTAATAGCACTGTGGTGTTAAAAATACGTGCGTAACTATAGTATCATTTTGCCAGAATGCATTTAAAGAGTATGCTGAAAGATATATTTCAATGGCAAATGGTGACAGAACAAGAATATATTGGGGGTGCTTTCTTTGGAGATTTAATGGGTCACTTCTTAAATATACATGAAGTGGTAAAGCCGCAAAGGACCGGCTACATTGAATGAGGGTCTCACTCCAAAATCACTGAGGGAATTTTTTAACACTTTGGATCTGATCTAAATGTTCACTTGGTGTAAACATCTGGAAGATGTTTACTTTCTACAGTTACAGCCCAGGCCAACCGAGGAGAGAGGAGTGATGGCCTGTAGTGAGTTATGTGCTCAGCATTGTTGCCCAAAGGCCAGCGTAGTTGAAGGGACACCGGCCTAACTGCATCTGTGCTGAGGAGTAGCCAGAGAAGGCGTGCCGTTTAAGTAGGTCTTTAATTTGAAGGAGCCCAACTGAAAGGCATCCTGTCTCTGGATGCAGCCATTGACTGTTCCCTGCTGCAAGGCATTGGCATACACATGCATGGCCCTGTTACACAGTCTGACGCATGGCTTCTCATAGGATAGGACCCAGAAATGCTTGAGCTGCCTGCCTTTTCTCAAAGGGGCTCTACGCACACAGATGCTAGCATACCTCCATGGAGCTCCCCCTAAGAAGTCTGTGGCAATGCTGCATACAGCAATTGCCTGTGATTTTCTCGTGGTTCTTCCCTTTAGTTGCAAAAGGATTTGAGCAAAGCTAGTTTGTTCCTTCCAGCATGGGCCACGTTCTCTGTGCAGGTGCACCACTGTAATTAAAACTGGAGTAACTCTAATGACTCCCATTTACTCAGGTTACTGCAAGCTGGTCCTGAGATGAAGCATAGATCTTGCTGCCTCCTCCTCCTAACATAATTGTTAAGGACATAAACTACAACTGCGTTCACTGTGACTACTGAACTAGAGGGTAAACAGGCTTAGCACAGTAATATAGAGGATTTAAAGTCATGGGTTCTTATGCCTGTTAACAGTCTAGTTCCAAAGATCTGATCCAGGTTCTGTTTATCTGTGGTGTAAATCTAGACTAATTCGATGTGCTCAGTGGAATTGTGGCTGTATAAAGCTGAATGAGAAGAGAATCAGCATGTAGGTATCAAACGTGGTGGACAGATGTCCCCTTCAGGATTCTTCTGTTTCAGTGGTAGGGGATATCACCTCCAGCTTTTCTTCAGTCACCTGCAACAATCTGGCAAACTCGACTGCAGAAAAAGCAGTCTTTCTGCTACCTAGGAGAGATATTCTACCGTTATACTTCAACCCTGTGTGAAGAAGGGACATCCGTTCATTGCTTGAAAATAGGACTTGGAGGCAGCTCCTCAGTAAAATTTAAGCCAAATATAGTTTCTGCCCTTCTGAAATATTTTGAAGGGAAGGAAAGAAGCGGAGGACTGTCATACTAAGAACTTCTACCTTCATGTTTTTATAAAACTCGTGGGTCACTGCCCTTGTTTTTCACCTGGACAGCTGCATCTAAAGGCCTGTAAGGCTCGAGAGATTAAATGCATTGCAAGTATAAGAGCGGAAAGACACCTAAAGACAGCATAACCTGGATTCCATCTTTCAGTTTTTAAGAAATGCTGAATTTTGGTAATGACATTACATAAGGTAAATTAGGAGTTATTTTTTGGTATCCATCCAAACCTTCCTGGGTAAGATGTGATTTGACCTAAAGAGGAGACAGGCTCAAGAAGAAAACCAGACATGCAAAATTGTTTGGCTGTTCTTGCTTGCTCTGATAAATACCACGGCCGGAGCTAGGGTAGCTTCTCTGAAAAGATGACTGTATTTATCATGCTATCAGATGTTTACTAAAAAGAATTATGCTCTTACTCAGTGGTATTGTAATAGAGGACATAAATTAACACAGTGTTTTGGAACTATGCATATTTTTTTCAGCCAAACATTTGGCCTGCGGCCCAGATAACAATGAGGTTTAGGGCAAAGCTGTGCACTCTGAGTAACCCATGGGATCAACAGCTCCCTTTCCCAACACACATTTTATTTTTACCTTTCCATTCTGTCTCTTCCTTCCCAATTGGAAAAGCAAAATTGAGACAGTAATGAAAACAATGAGACACAATACATTGATTCAAGGATTCCAAGTGCTCCTTGCCCATATACATCTTCCGTGTCCTTTTTGGTCATCAAAATGCCTTTGAATTAAGGAGGAACTTAGAGCAATGCTCTCAGGCAAGAGAAAGAGAGACCATGTGAGGTGGAAAGATGGGTCTGCAAGACAGGGACAACTTGGAAAGCCATACTCTAAGACTGCAAAACCTCTTTCTTCAGTGAAAAGATACATACTGATCATTTCCTCATTGGTTACTGCCATCACACACAAGGCAACTCGCTTCTCCTGTTCCGGCGTAAAACTGGCCAGTTTTTTTTTCCTTCTCTTTTAGGGCTCAAACTGGCAAAGTGCATGTTAAGGTTCAAGGCCTTGAGAAACTCTGGAGCAACTGGAAAGTTCTCCTGGGTTATAGTATCATTTACTGATAGAGCTTTACCTCTGCTGATGCCCCTATTACTGTCCACAAAGTCAGACTCCTCTGCTTACGGATTTGTTAAGAGCAGTCTTCTAAAGGACACACTCCCTTGGCCTTTAGGGACCAGCATAAAACTCACATACAGTGCCCGTGTTTTCAGGAGACTAAGACTCTGGCTGGTTGCCAACACAAGTGAGAAAAGGATAATGGATCTTATCCCTTTGAAGAACAGACACAATATAGCAGCCTTTCTCCTCCATCCCCTTTGAAGTACACGACAACACAGAGGAGATAATGAAAAAGACGGAAATTTAATGTGAATGCACCTAGGAGTAATCAAAAAAAGATCCTCTTCTGCAATTTGACCAGAAAAGCACACCCTTCTCGAAGGAAGGAACTCCCATCTAAAAGGAAGTTCATTCAGAGTGAGGGAGGTCATGAATGTGCAGCATACGGCATATGCTACACCTGTTCCTTATACAGACACTCATGGGGTTAAGAGAGATGATATGGTTGATCTAATCTAATGGTACACTGTGGCCAAGACGGAAAGCCAAGTCTCCTGTTACCATCCTCACTCCCACTGTTTGTGTCATGCCATTTCTGGGTTCATCAGAACACTTCATGAGGCAATTCAATCATTCAACCCAACAGAAAACCAGTCCAAGCAAAAAAGAAATGGATTTGCCCTCTTCTGGGCTAGTAAGCTCAGTCAGCAACGGACAGAGCAGGAAAGAACTGGTAGCACTGAGAGTGGCACTGAGAGTGGCGACTGGAAAGGAAGAAGACCACTCTCACTGGGCAGCAGTGTGTGGCTAGTCTGGTTCTTGGCATGCAGTAAGACTACCCTTGAATGGAATCAGTTCCTCAGTCTCACTCTTCACAAAGCATGCTGATTAATTAGTGCACAGCAAATTTGTATCATACCTTATTGCGCAGTAACTTCCAATGGCAGACATAGCTCTTCTCACGCTGGCAAAGCTTCATAAACCAATAGGGCAGCAGGGATCAATGCCAGCAGGGAAGCTGTCTCTGCTTTGACAGGGAAAAAAAAAAATCTAAGAAGAGATGCTTTCCTTCCAGAAAGGCAGTGAGACACAACTGCTGTATTCTCTCATAGGTACCCACTGGGGTGGAAAATGTTTTCCCTGTGGGAATGCTGCTTTCAGCAAGGTGTCAGAGAACAATGCTGTCACCAGCCCCAGCCACATATGATTTCCATGTCTCTTTCTATCTTTTCTTCTCACATAGTTACTTGTGCGCTTTATCTGGCTGGAGCAGGGCCATTTATCTCCTATGGTACATTGCTTCCCAGGTCAAGTCTGCCTCTCCCTTCCCCCTTCTCTCCTCAACAGCTTGAAAAACATACCTTAAATTCTGTAAAGTAATCGAAGGCCTTGTTCTCTGCCATCAAAAGAGTCTAAAGGGCTTGCTGTGAAAGATGCTGGACAGTTCTGGTACTGGCAACCTCCGTACTCCTGCCAGCCAAAATTCTGCTCGTGACGAGACTAAGACTATATCTCTCCACTACCGCTCTCTTCTGCCACTGCCAAAAGAGGAGTGAGAATAAAGCAGGATCCTCAGGGTCTCTGTACTGAAAGCAACTAAGGAGCAAAGAAGTGAGAATAGAAGCTGAAATGAAGGACTGAAGAGCATGCAGTAGGAAGAATGGATATGTGTGATTTGTGGTGTTGTATGAGCACCTGGAGTTTCAGTATGCCTGGGTCTATCCCATCTACACTCCACTTACTCTTAAACTGGGCTGTGAGAATAAATTTAGTGTTGCCTGCAGATGTGTAACCACTTCTCATACTGTACCTTTTCCGCTTGGCAAGAAAGCACTATCTCTAGCTAAAAGCTGAAAGTAAAGCTGTCTCTGTTTTTTGTGCACAGACTGACAGGTCAGTCTGTGTTGCTTCCCTCTGGTGAGGAAACTCCTGAGAGTATTGAGTCATTGGTTTCCTGCCATTGCTGGGGCAGAGCAGAAGCACAGTGTCTGACCTCAAAGAGGACTCAGTTCAGGGCTCCTACTTCTGCAACATTAATGACTGAATTTTGCAGATACTGACATTTCACCTCAGCAAATGGTAGTCTGACAAGGACTGGCAAATAGGGAAGCTCAGAGAGGAGCCAACACATACCTGATTCCCACAGAGTCTGTTGTCTTCCTGCAAACAGATGACCTTCACAGACAGCCAGGTGGCAAGCACGTGGGAACACTTGGAATTTTTAGAGGAAAAATGTGGCAGGCTTTTTTTTGCAGCAGGTATTTGCTCATCCTCTTGCTGACTCTCCATTTCCCAATTACCTGCAAAATGCCTTCTTTTAGAGAAGACTCCCATAGAAAGGTTTATTGCACGAGTGTTTACTGTTTAAGAGTTTCAGTCCAGAGCAAGTATGTCACAAATTCTGTCCCTTCTGGCAATCGGCCCTTAGCAAAAGATTTCTCTAATGTTTAAACTGAATGGCGGCATGCGTGTGCATTTCGTACTGACAAGTAAGAGGTTACGGCTGTCGGGGGCAGTTTGTTCATGAGCCAGCCAATTTTGTAGCAAGGATGCATTGGATCTGCGATGGAGGAACATTATGGTTTCTATTCCTCTGACAAACGTGCACGCTTCAAATGATGCCAGTCCTTCCTCAGCTTATCCTAGTGCTCACTGCAATTTATATGCCAAAACCATTGCTATTCCTCTCCCTGGCATCCCAGCTGGGAGAGCTCTGGGAAGGGAGAGAATCAATTTTCCTGGCAAGAAGTAGGTCACATGGCAGCATGTTTTGCCCATTTTTTTTCTCTGCCAAGCCCCATCCTAACATACCCTTGTCCTCTGCCAATTCTGATAGGCTGGTCTTTTTCCAGAGTGGACTGGGAAACTAGCTAAAAAAATAAAACAATCAACCAGCTTCTGCTCAATGCCAGATGCTGTGCTTTGTAAAAATGGCTCAGGTGAGATCCTGCTGGCCAAGTCAGTAGGAGATTTGCCAGTGGTGTACAGGATGCCACATCAGGCTTTTCCAGCAAGAAGCAGTCTTGGAATTTATTACAGAAAGTATCCTTTCATACTAACAACAACCACCCGCAAGATTTGGTTCCAAAGGAGTCCAAAATGCAGTGTACAGACTGGATGTAGAGGTGTAATGGATTAAGGATGGGAAATGTTTCTTTCGGATTCATTTTCAAGACAGCAGTTTTCCTATTTTTTTATGCCAGGCCAGACACTTCAAAAACTACAGGCATAACTGCTTCATGCTGTAGCCTGAATCGCTTCAACCATTCTGTCAGAGACATCCTCCCTGCACTAGTAATTTTCATCCCTCCTCTACCTCAGTTCACCTATATGCAGAATACAGCTAATAACATCCCCTCAAGTAAAGCACCTTCCATTGACTGTCTTGCTGAATATCGTGGTCAGCTGTTTTGGTCGTGGACTATTTTTTACCCCATGAATTACTGGGCAGCATCCAGCATAACTGGGAACTCTCAGTACTCCTATAATAAAAGAAGTACTTGTAACACTGGCACCATTCATAAGGCAGCATGCCATCCTAACCACCAGCTTAACCCATCAGCTCTCGGCACATTCCCAGGTTTAGGCTTGGAATCTTGATGACTATGACAGACCACCAGGATACATGTCCAGCTGTTAGGATGTGCTTCTTTCCCCTTCCTCTGACAGGTACCAGGCTACCAGAGTCTAAGCAGCAACCTGCAAGATGGCTCAAGGCTTCCACTGGGAGACCATTTCCTATGCCAGCAAGCAGTGCCTGGCATCTTCCATGGCTCACTCCTGCTCACTGTCATTTGTATTCCAAAATTAAGCCTCAAAATTAATGAGGAGATTAAGTTAGAGAATAAGATTCAAAGTTCTAGGTTGCTGCAAACAAGACACCTTGGATTAATCAGCATACATGTTTAAAACAGATTATAATGACTGGTGGTGTCAAAGTGGAGCTGAAAAATACAGTTTATAAAAGCGCTGGATTAAGCAGGCAGCTTCATGGCATCAGGCAAAGCAGAGGGAATAACTGCATCACTGAAAAGCATACACGTCTGCTTAACTCTGACTCAAAAAGATGCATATGCCTGTGTCCAAATTTGCATCTGATTGGCTTTGTTCTTAAAAAAGATACTCGAGTGTTTTGCTGTACTTCAGCATGACACAAGAAACAGGCGTGCAGTACCAAAGCAAGCACAAGCCACATCAATGCACGTGCAAAAGACCAAAGGCTTTGCACTTATTGTGTGAAATATGATTATTACCAAAAGGCAAGTGCACATGCAAAAAGATTTCTAGTGCACTCAATGTGATTTGCCAGTGTGTCGCATGCTGATCAACACAGCACACTGCAGTCCTAATTCTGGAGTCCTTAAAATCAACTGTGCACTACAGCTGCATATGATAAGTGCTTCACTGTCGGATTTTCCTTACTTCAGATTTGTTCCTCTTTGGACATCTTTCTAAGTTGGTTTTATTTTATGAACTGTTTTAGTTGCTTGAGTCTCTTTTCATTCATGTTAGCAGACCAGTCAGAGCAGGGACTAGCAATGGGGCTCTGGTCTTCCCTATGACACTGACTTTCCAGCAATCATTGGGCAAGCTCCTGAAACTCTGGGACTACTGAGGATTAAAGGCGCTTTATGCTCTCCTGCCAAAACTGGGGTGACAGGAAGTGGATGTGACTTCAGTTTGCTGTAAAGTTTCTTTTGCTTGTGAAAAGGGCATTTCTAGGTCTCCCTCTCTCCCTGCCTCCATTTATCCAGGTCCCTGTTGATTGTGGGAAGTGTGGTGGGTTTCCACTGGCGCTTTTGTTGTATTTTCTTCCTCTGGTTGAGGAAAGGAAGTGATGGAGCACCTTGGTGGGCACTCAACAGCCAGCCAAGGTCAACCCATGGCAGTTTGCTTCTACTGGGCTCTCTGTTCCTGTTTTTTCCTTCTTGCATGTTTCTTGTACCCCATCGCTTTTGAAAGTTTCTACCTCTCCGTTCCTGTCTTTTAACTTCTCACTTAAGTCTCTTGAACCCAGCCGCTTTTTAAATTTTCTTGCAACCTCTCTCTTGCTCTCCCCCTCCCTGACCTAATTTTAATTTCTTGCCTATGTTTCTCGTCTCCTGTTGTTTTTCACATTTTTGCCTGCATCCCTTTACGCAGGTCCATATACCTATTCTTTTAATTCTTGTACCCTTTCACATTTAAAATATTCTTTCTGCTTTTCCCTCTGTCCATCTCCCTGTCTCTAGTTCTTAATTCTTCCCTCTGTGTCCTCTACCCAACCACTTCTTCAGTTTTGCTTCTTCCATCTGTCACCCTGCCCCCATGTGTTATTTCTTGCCTGTGTTTCCCGTACTCCATCGCTTTTTGAAATATTTGTTCTACATGTGTTTCTATTTGGCTCCCTGTTTCTATTTTTAATTTCTTGCCTATGTTTCTTTTCCCCTGTTGCTTTAGAATTTGTCCCTGGCCCTTGTTTTGCCTCTGTCTCGTCAGTCCCTTCTGCCTCACTCCCCATCTCTCCCATTTGTCTCTCAGTCCCTATTTTCTGGTGCAATCTCTCAGCTCTCCTCTCTACACCCTTGTCCCCCTCTCCATCCCTCTCTTGTTCATGGTGTCCCATTTTCTGGCTCCCTCTCCCAATTTCTTAATGCTTTCCCGTGTTTCTTGTGCCTCACTGCATTGCAATTTCTCTTTCTCATTTTCCCTCCCTCTGGCACCCTGTCCCTCCTTTTTTAATTCCTCTCTCTGTCCTGTATGCTCTCACTTAAAAAAAAAAAAAAATTCTTCCTCAATTTTCTTCTATCCACCTCCCCAACCCTATTTTTAAATTATTTCTGTTTCTTGTACCCTGTTGCTCTTAAAGATTTCTATCTACTTTTATCCCACATCCTGTCTTTATTTTTTAATTATGCCTTATCTTTCCTTACCACCATCCTTTTAAATTTTTCTTTCTCTGTCTCCATTTTTGTTGGCTGTCACTTTCTGTATTTTTATATCTTTCCCCTTTATTTCCCTAATCCCTATTGCTTACACTGTATTTTCTACATCTACTCTTTGCTTTTTGATATCTTAAGTTTTAACTTTTTCTTTTTCTTCAGTGCCTTTGCTTTATAGATTTTTCTTTCTACTTCTCCATTACTATTTTTATTTTTTTCCCTTATTTCCTTAATCCCCATCACTTTTAAAAGTTTCTGTCTACAGACTTGCTTGTCTGTGTTTCACTGTCACGGTTTGGCTGGTCCAGAATCACAGCCCAGCAATGCTCAGCAGGCTGTTAGCAGTTTGAGTCAGCTACAGGTGTAGCCCGGACCATTGTGTCATGCTCAGTATAAAGCGGGAAGGTTTGCTGAGGAAGGGGATCTCCCGCAGGGCTCCTGCAGGGCTCTCTCCTTTCCCTGCTTCTCCTTGCTCCCGAGGACCCCTCTCCTGTCGATCGTGGCTGCTGCACGTTCATTTGGCCCAGTGTAACTTTGCATGCCTCTGTTGGTAGTGGTGCTGTCTCGTTAAACCCGATTTCACTTCGACCCGCAGGTCTCCTCCCCTTTTCTCGACGCCCCTCCCTGGCTAGTGAGGGGTCATCGGGGGACAGGGCAGCTGTTGCCGTGTAGCCCCGGACACGGGCTGGAGGGGCACGTTCGCTGCCTTTTCTGTCCATCGCCCCCGGATTTCCTCAGAGCCCGCGCTCTGCTGCCACCATGCGGCCAAGGGCAGGTACTGCAGCCCCGACCCGCGCATGCGCGGTGTCGCTCGCTGTTTCCACGCTGCCGTTCGCCCGCAGCGGCCATGCGAGACCGCGGGGGCTGCCTGGCGCCGTCTGCTGCCTCCCGGTAAGGCAGCCCCGCTGCCGCTCCGCGGGCGCGGGGCCGGCGCTGCCGTTCTGCCCCTCGCCCTCTGCCCGTTCGCGCGCCGGCTCCGGCCCCTCCGGCGCGTCGGTGGTGGGCGGGGCAAGCGCGTGCCGGGCAAACGCGTGCCCGGCAGCAGCACGGCGGCGCGCCGGGGGAGGGCCGAGGCCACCGGTGAGGCGAGTGAGTCATCCCTTTCGGCGGGTGCGCGGGGTCTCCTGGTCGGCGGCGGCCCGGAGGTGCCGTCCCGCTCCCTTCTCCCGCCCCTGGTGCGCGTGCTTTGGCGCTGCCCAGCGGTGCTCCCGCCCGCCCAGGGGTGTGTCTTCCATGCTCCCCCCGCCCGGCAGGGGGCGCGCTTTGCCGCATCCCCCCGTCCTGGTGGGCGCGTGTTCCTGCATCCTGTCGCGCCGCCGGAAGCGTCACTTCCGCCTCTCTCCCCGCCCCTCCGGGGCGCGTGGCTTCCTGCACTCTCCGGTGCACCGCCCGGCAGTGCGAGTCGCGGCAGGAGCGGCGCGGTCACCGAACGTTGTGGGGCTGGGGCTGCGGCTGGGGCTCTTCTGGCTCGGGCTCCGCCGGGGGAGCGGGTGAGTGGGGAGCGGGCGATCGACCGGTGGGTCCCGGGGAAAGCCGTGAGGCGGGCGGCCAGGCCGGCGGGGCCCGTGTCGGAGGCGCGGAGCGGGGGGGGGCTGCGGGCGGAGCCGCGCCGTGTGGGAAGGAGCGGGGGGGAGCCGCGCCGTGGGGGGGAGGGTGGGGAGGGCGATGTCCCCGCAGGGCCGGAAGCCGGGCAGGCGCCTCTCGCGACACGGCGGGAGCGGCGGTCCCGGGGCGCGGCGCTGCCGGGCTGCCCTGCCGGTGCGCCGGAGCGGGCCGGGCGGTGCTCGCCGGTGTCTGGGGCGGGGCGGCGGGGCCTGCTCGGTGCCGGGCAAAGGGGACGGAAAGGGGCCGGCTGGGGCTCCAGGGGGCCCTGCCCGGCCCCTCGGGCAGAACCTTGCTCGGTCTTCTCGCCGCTGGCCGGGCGACCTGACCAAGAGGTTCCTGTTCCGCCGCCTCTTCCCGGCGTCGCGTTCCGCGTCCCACGAGGGAGATCCCGCGCGGGCGGATGCGGTCGGTGCTTGGGCGATGGCCCACGTGGGGCTGGGGGAGCGCGGAGGGGCCAGGGCGAGTGGAAGGGCCCCGCCGCCCCTCCCCACCCAAGCCCGGGGCAGAGAAGCTGGAGACAAAACGCCGTTAATGGAGCACGGTTCGTTCCCCGGGAGGTCTCTTGGGAGTCGAGAGTGTTTTTTTTTTCCGGGCCGAGGAACAGACTTTCCTCCGTGGTAAGTGCAGAGCTGCCTGTTGCCGCCTTGAGAGTTTCTCTTCTCGTGGTTCACCCTGATTTTATGGGTGGGGTGGAGATGGCTTTTTATTTTTAGATGCCCGAGTACATTGTCAGTAACCTGTGGTGTGAGGACAGTGAACTCTTGAGCACCTAGATGCCGGTAGAAATGTAACCAAAGACACAGGATGGACAGTGATGTTTAAACTTGGTTTATAGTCGATTTGGTTTTTTCATTAGAGTGTTGATGACTGCTTGTCCTGTGGTTCAGTCCACATGCTATTCCGTGGAGCCCTCAGTCTGGGACTTTTATGTGTTAAAAAAAAAAAAGCTTGTCCTTCAAAAAAAAGAACTAGTCCTTCGTAGGACTGAGGTATAGACTTGGGGAGTCTCTTAAAGACGTGATCAGAATTAAAGCTGGATTTCACTTAACGTTGCTGCTGTTTGTCTTTGCTTTTGTTACTGTCCCCACCGCTCCGTCATGATTGGGAGCTCCGAATCATGCCCTTTTTTTTTTTTCCAATTTGTAATGCCTTTCTCCCCCCTGCCCCTCTCCTAGGACTGTAGCGTACAGACCCTTCATTTAAACGTTAGTTTGTTTCCTCACAATTGAGTTCTGATGATTGAAATCACAGAAATGACACCTGTCTGTCTTACAGATTCGGAGTATTTCTGAACATGTACCCTCACAGACAAATGCTGTGGGGATACGCATCTTCTGCACTTCATCCTCCAGCAGGACAATCCGCCGAGACGGGGACGAGCTGTGAAGGGGCAGTTTCTGCAAGGAGGCGGTTGACAAGGACAGGTGGGTCGCTGTACATTTTAAGGATAGTATTCGATTTGGGATGTCTAGGGTGAGGAAACCCTGGCTCTGTGTAGGCTTGAGAAAAGGTGCGTAGTTATCTGTGTCGATCTAAGGAAGGGAGTTCTGGTGAGACTGAAGCTGCCAATGAGTCAGAAGGAGGAAAAAAAAGAAAAAAAAAAAAAAGGCAGAAAGCACCCAGTTTTCTATGAAAACCAAAATCTCTAGTGGCCTGTCTCAACAGCTGTACCAAAGATGATGCAAAATGCTTTTTCCTCCACTCGGTTGTAGTCATTGCAAACCTTCGCCGAAATAGGAAGCTTTTGATTCCTAGCCCGCTTTGTGCTAAAAGGTGGCTTGTTTTTTTTTTTTTTCCTCTCTCAGCAGACTATCAACTGGCATCATTTCACCATGGTGACCCTTTCTTCTGCCCTGGAGGTACAAGACTGGCCCAGAGGATCCCGAGTGGCCTGCAAGGACAAGGTACATCTGCCCCGTGCGTCTGCATTTTTCCCCAGGTACTTGTAGTACGGACTTTAAAGTGAACGTGAAGAACGTGCCAGCTCTCCTTCTCTAGTTTTGATAGGAAGTGCTTCAGCAGAAACAGTCAAAATAAGATCTGTTCTGGAGCACGTTGTGCCTGTGTGAAGTGTACTCCCCTCCGTTTATTTGCTCTTCCTGAGAGCGTGCGTAGCTTTCTGTTTTGTGTGCTTGCTGAGAAACGATTCTGTGAGAATCGTGTGGTGCTGAAAGGGGAAAGAAACTGTGTGTCAGAGTTTGGATGTTCTGAAGAAATGGACTGTGTTCCAGATAAAAGCTTTCTCCTTTTTCAGTCCTTAAGTGTTTAAAATATCTCATAGGGGTACGTGAAAACCTGACTGAGATACTGACATCTGTACTAAGAGCAATCAAGGTCGTGGGTTGGGGTTTTTTTTGTGTTGTGTTGTTTTGTTTTGTTGTTTGGGGTTTTTTTGCTTGTCTGGTGGGTTTTTTCCCCCCACCTCTCTCTGGCAAATCTTCCAGTCCTGTTTGGTAGCCTTAAGCATTGCAGAACTGGGTAGTTGATTTCTGCATTGTGTCGTCATCCCTGTCCGTCATCGTCCCGTCCGTGTGTGTGTCGTGTGTGTGTGTGTCCCCCAAAGTAAAATAGTATGGGGATCTCTTATCTTACTAATTTTTTATAAGTTTCATTTCTGATAGGAAAAAACCCCAAACAGTTCATGTTGTGTAATATACAAATGAACTTGCCTTGTTTAAACTGTAACCGCCCGCGAGCTTCAGGGTACGATTGAAGAGGGTGTTTAAGCAATTCGGTATTTCTTCTATGTGTTTAAAAAGAGAGGCTGCTGAATGTTATGGGTGGTTTTCCCCATATTTGGAGGGAGCACTCCAAAGTACTTTATTTCTGTCTGGCTTTCGGTGGTGCATTTCCCTGGCCATTTGGTGGCATCTCTCCTGGGCGGTGCAGCTGCCCAGATGTCCCTCCTAATGGTGTAATGCACAAGAAACCCCCCAGTCGGATGGGAACGGTGTATTTTGGAGACAGGTGATTTAATGGTATCTGCTTGCAGCTGGGTGAGTGCAGTTAACGCAAACATCAAATCAAATACTTTGGTAGTGTAAGCGTTTTTGTTGGATGTACATGAACATCCACGTGCTTTTTCGGTATAAAGTGAACGACTGAGATTTGTTCTTTCTTTAAAGAACGTTTTAAACATGACTTTGTTATGTTTATTTAGAGTTTTACACTTCACTCTGCAGATTTATTGACTGAGCAAGCGAGATGTGCAGCAGCAGCGGCAGTGGCGCAAGGGCTGTAGCTGTTGTGGTGAGTCCGAGGATGGTACGAGGTCTTCATGCGGTCTCACGGGCGGGGGGGGGGGGGGGTGTGTATCTCCCCCCAGGGGTGCTGTGAGAAAGGGACGAGACGTTTTCCAGCACTATCAAGGGTGTTTGCTTTTATGCTGAGAATGCTTTCAAAATTGTATTGATGAGTCTTAGTATTGATTTTTTTTTTTAAATTTTTTTTTAAGCGTACCGATGGCTCTGGCTTTGAACAGATGTGTTGTAGTTTGAGCTGACCTCCTTTAGCTCAACTGCTATCCTATCCCTCATTCTCACTGAATTCTTCTGCTTTCTCCTGTGTTACTTTTCTCATATGCTGAGACATAACTTGGGATTTTTGTTCTTGAGCTGCCGTGTTGTGTCTGGTGCTGCTCGGCAGCTCCCCCTGCCCAGGTTTGCCTGCCGGCCGTTCAGCGTGCTCGCCCGGCGGCGCCAGCCCTGCGGCCGGAGGCTCCTGGCTCTGTCTCCAGCGGGGACCTGCGGGTGCTGCAGCCGGGGCTGTCCGGTGGGGAGAGTCCGGGGCCCAGAGGGTCTCCTCCCCGCTGTTCTGCCCGCCCCCGCCCCCCCCATCCCTGTCGTCCGTCGTGTCGTCCCGTCCCGTCCCCCCAAGTGATTCCCATGGAGATGTTGCCCCATGCGAGGTTTTTGCGGGACGTGCCCCCGAACGCCCTGCCCTCCGACCTTGTGCCCCCTCCGCCCCACCATGCTCGGCACCGCCCTCCCACCGCCCCTCGGGTGCCGCCTGCACCCGCCGACTTGCCCCTCGCCCCCCAGCCCAAGCTCAGACCCGCCCCTTCCCTGCTCCCGCCCCGCCGGGGGCGTGTCCTCCCGCCCCAGGGGCGCGGGGCCGGCGGGCGCTCGGCGCGCAACGCGCGGGGCTGCAGCGTCGGGGCCGCCCCGGGCACGCGCCGCCCGGCGGGCGCTGCTGCCGCGCGGCCAAAGCGCGGTCCCGCAGCGCGGCGGTCGCGCGCCGGACGTGGCCCTTCCGGCGCGCCGGCGGCGGCTCGCGCATGCGCGGTGCGCGAGAGCAGCATGGCGGCGGGTGAGGGGCGAGGCCGGCGGTGAGGCGAGCGAGCTCCTTCGGCTGGTGCGGGAGTCTCTGCTGGCCGCTGGCCGCCGGGGGTGGCGGGACGGGAAGCCTCAAGGCCCGTGCTGCGGCGGGCAGCCCCGGGGAGCTCCCGGGAGCTGGTGGGAGGGAAGAGGGGAAGGAGGCGGACGCCCCTCCAGGCGCCGGGTGCCTTCCCAACTCGCCAGAGCTCCCCTTGAGCCTTCCCCGGCCCCGCTGGCCCCGCGCAGCTGCCTCCAGCTCCAGCACCTCCCCTGCAGCCTGTCTCCCCAGGTCATCCTGTTGTGATGGCAGCAAGCTGGCCCTCGGATGCACTTGATTCTGCCTTAACGTGGATGCCATTAGCTGCAGTGCAGGGAAAAAGTGGCATCTCCAGAAGCTGCTGTGGAAGGAGGCGATTTGGCCGGGGATGATCTACGGTCATAATGGTCACTGATTCTCCTTGTCTCCCAGAGGCTGCACTGAGGGCACAGGTGTCCCTTCCTCCCCTGAGGATGCTGTTGTCTGCACCCGCCTCGGTCTTGCCTGGGTTGTCTCTGCCTGACCTCGCTCTCGTCGCGGCGTGGGGGCAAAAAGGGGCGGGCGGAGCGCTTGCTGGCTGTGGGCAGTGGACAGGAGCTGCTGCGGCTGAAGCTGGAGAGGCCAGAGAAAGGTAAAGAAGAAGGAATCAGAGGCCGGCCGGCCGGCAGCTGCCTCCCACCGCAGGCAAGCGGAGAGTCCATGTGCGTAACCCACGGCGTGGTACGGCCGTGTGACGCATGAACGAGCGAGGCTACATGTCTAGGAAGCCTTGTCTCGCAAGAGTTGAGACAGCCATGTAATCTTTTAGGTGGAGAACCACCATGTGACCGGAGCTGCAGAAGAGGAAGGGAGGAGAGGAAAAGAAGGAAGCGTCTGAACGGGCAAATTCTCCTGGCAGCACTGAGAACAAGGGATGCGGTGAGTCCTGGGCCCTCGGGGCCCCATCGCCCCACTTGTGTGTCCCAGGCCCTCCCTATCCCCCTCCCCTGGCCCCCTGTCTTTCACATGGTGCTGTGATTTCCCCCTTGCCCGCCCCCGTCTTTTTTTTTTTTTTTTTTTTTTCCCTCCCCTGTCTCAGTCTCTCTCTGTCCAGCTCCTGGTCTCTAATTTTAAATTCCCCTCTCTCTCTGGAAGCCTGTCAGGACTTTTCTCTGTCTGGCTCTCTGTCCCTGTTGTTTAATTCCTTCCTGTGTGCCCTTTTAGGCCTCACCATTTTTATTTGCTCGGTCTCTCTTGGTCCAGCACAAGATCCGGATTTTTTAAAATTCCTCCCTCTCTGCCCTGCAGCCTGTCGCTTTCGAAGTTCGTGTTGCGATTTCATTCCTTTTGCCGTCTCTCCCTGCTGGGATTTTTCAATTCCTCCCTGTCTGTCTCGCAGCCCGTTGTTGCTTTCTTGTTCTCTCTGTCTCTGTTGGGCTCCCTGTCCCTGTCTTGACCCACTTCTAAAAATGCCTTCCTCTCTGCCTCGTATGCATTGTTCTTGAAACTTCCGTTTCCCAACGTCTCTCTGTAGGTTGCTCCTGGTCCCAGATGTTTATTTCTTCCCTCTCTGTCCTGTGGCCTGTTGCGATTTGGTGTTTCTGCGTGTCTCCTGTTCCCGGCTCTCGGTCCCCGTTTTTCAGTTTCTCTCTCTCAGCCCTGTAGCCCACTGCTGTTATCTGTCTGTCCTCATCTCTCTCTGGCCAGTTGCCTCTCCCCACATATGTGGTTCCTCCCTCTGCCCTGTGGCCCGTCACTGGTTTTCCGTTCTCTGTCCTGCTCCTTTTCCCCGAGTCTTCAGTTGCTCCCTCTCTGTCCTGTAGCCCATCAAGGGGCTTTGTTTCTTTCTCCATCGCTCCCTGTCCGTCTCCCTGCCCCATCTTTTTAATCCTTCCCTTGCTGCCGTGTGGCGGCTCCCCGCTATCTTCCCTTTCTTCATATCTCTCTCTGGACGGCTCCCGCTTCCCTGTTTTTCAGTTTCTTCCTTCTGGGCCCTGTAGCCTGTGGTGATTGTGCTGCTTTCTCCTTCTCTCTGTCCGGCTGTGGATCCCATTTCTTTAATTCCTCCTGCTTCTCCCTGTAGCCTGTCTTTCTGTCTGCCCTCTCCCCCTTTATCTGTCTCCCCACTCCACCTCTGGCGCCCTGTCCCTGTGTTTTAATTCTTCCCTTTCTGCCCTCCAGCTGTTGCTGTGCTTCCTGCGTGTGTCACACTGGGTCCGGCCCCTCATCTCTGTCTTTTCATTCCTCCCGCTCCTCCCTGGAGCTTGTCGCTGTCATTTTCTTTTGCTGTTGCTCTGTCTGGCTCCAGATCCTCGCAGCTTCCCCCCACCCCTGCCCCGCCTCGTTGCTCCTGGCTGTTTTTTCTGTCTCGATCTCTCTGTGCCTGGCTCTGGCTCCCTGTTGTTTCACTCCTCCCTCTCTGTCCTGTAGCCCATCGGCACATTTTCTTTCGTTGGGCTCTCTTTGGCCGTTTCCCTGTCCCTGTTGTTCAGTTTCTTCCTTCTCAGCCCTGTAGTGTGCCGTGATTCTTTTTCTTTCTCCCCCTCTCCCAGCTCCCAGTCCCTCCCTTTTAATTCCTCCCTCTCTGTCCTGTTGCCTGTCAGGAGTCGTGTGTCCTGGAGTCCCCGGCCCACCCCCCCCCCCCAGCCCCTTCTCACTTTCGCACTTCCTGTCCGTGTTTTTTAATTCCTCCTCCTTTGCTGTGTAGCCTGTTGCTTTTTTCTTTTCTCCATCTCTGTGTCTCAGTGCCCCCATTTTTTAATTCTTACTCTCTGCCCTCTACCCTACCCCTATTTTCACCTTTCTCTGACCCTCTGTGTCCAGCTCCCTGTCCCTATCGATTATTTTCTCCCTCTTACTCCTGCACCCGCTGCTATTCCCTGCTGTCGCCATCCCTCTCTGTTCAGCTCTCTGTCCCCAGATTTTAATTCCTTCTTCTGCCCCTCCGTAGCCTGTCTGGATTTTCCCCCTGCTCTCTGTCTGGCTCCCTCTCTCTGCCTTTTCATTCCACATTCTCTGTCCCATAGCCCCAAGCTATTTGTCTGTGTTTCTCAGTCTCTTCTGTCTGGCTCCCTGCTGCTGTTTTTTCTTTCCTCCTTATTTGTCTCATAGCCCATCACTGTTTCGTGGTTTGTTTTTTTTTTTTCTGTCTCTTTGTCCAGCTCCCAGTCCCTGCTCTTGAATTCCTCTTCCCTGTAGCCCGCTGCTGTTTTTTTCTGTTCTCGATCACGCTCTGTCTGGTCCCCTGTCCCTGTTGGTCAATTCTTCCTTCTCTGCCCTGCAGCCCCTGCAGTCTTGTACTTTTTTCTGTCTCTCTCTGGCCGGAGCTCTGTTGCTGCTCATGAGTTCCTCCCTCTCTGCCCTGTAGCCTGTTGCTTTTGTCCTTTCTCCGTCTCGCTTTCTCTGGCTCCCTGATGACGCTATTTTAATATTCCCTCCCTTTTTGTATGAATCGCTATACTTTTTGCTCTCCAGCTTTTTTTTTTTTTTTCCTGGCTCCCCGGCTCTATTTTTTAATTCTTCCACCTGTAGTGTGTAGCTCTGTGGTTTGTACCGTGTTGTTGTTCCCCCCACCCCCGCCCCTTCCCTCCATCGTTGGCTGTCTTGGCTCCCTGTCCCTGTTGTTTCATCCTCCCTCTCTGCCCTGTTCTTTGTTGTCTTTCTCCATGTGTCTCGGTCCAGCTTCCTGCCCCTGTTCTTCTTTCCTTCCTCTCTGTCGTGCTGCCTGTCCCAGTTTTGTCCTGCGTCTCCGTCCTCCTTTGTCGGTCTCTGCCCTGCTCCCTTCTCCCTCTATCTGCTGCCTCTCTTCTTCTCTCCCTGCTGCTTCTTTCTCCACCTGTCGGGCTCCCTGTCCCTGTCTTTCTCTCGCCATCCTGTTCCCTGCCTCAGGCGCTCTCGCTGCATCCGCTACCTGCGTGACTGAAGAAACGTTCGCAGTCTCCTTTGCCCTCCCAGCTGCGTTTGCAGTCCCTTCACAGCAGGCGAGGGGCTGTGAGGGAGCCCAGGGGAGGAGGTGCTGCGCTGCGGGGGTCGAGTGATGGCCCCCCGCTCCTGCGGCACGGCCCAGCCCTCACCACAGCCGCCGCACGAGCTGTGGGCTCGTTGCCAGGGCCGCATGGCTGCCTGCGGGCGTCCGGCTCGGGCACCATGCTCAGCGCTGCATCCGGCGAGCAGCAGGCTGTCCTGCCGGCGGGCGCCGCCAGTAACGGCCGCGCGATGCTGCAGGGCCTGTGGGATGGGGCCGCCGTGCCCGCTGCCACTTCCCTGTGAGGAAAGGCCGCTGCTGCCCCCTGGGCACAGGGCTGGTGGGCGTGCTCTTTTCACCCGCCTGGCTCCCTGACCCCGTTTTCCTTCCACAGACCAGGACTCTGTGTCCTTTCTTTATCTATGTCTCCCCCTCTCTGTTCTTTTCCCGGTACCTCTCTTTCTCTGCTCCTCAGTTCCTCTCCCTCACCTTATTTTTCTCTTTCTGTTCCTCTGCCCAGCTCCCCATGGCTGTGTTTTCGTTCTCCGTACTTGCTGCCCCAGCGTGGACTGCCGAGCGGTCCCAGGGAAGGGTGAGTGGACGGGCTCTGAGCCCCAGAGCAGGCGTGTTCCTCGCACTTAGATGGGTTTGCAAATAAACCCTCGCTCTGTCTCCTTTGTACTTGCTGAGCAGCGGTCAGAGAGTCCAGGGGAGCAGGTACACAGCGGGGGTAAGGGGCCATGGCTGCAGCTGCGGGCTGGTGCCGGAGGAGCCCCGGAGGGAGCCAGCGAGGCTGATGGCGATGGCCGCTCTGTGTCATGGGGCCGCAGCCCCAGGGGATGGTGCTGCTAGGGCACGCCTGCCCGAGAGTGCCGACAGCAGACGTCGGGCCCCGTCAGGGCAGCTCCCAGGGGTTTTGTGAGCTGGTGGAGAGGAAGGAGGAAGAGGGGCAGATGGCTGCCTCCGGGCACCTGGAGGCCTTCCCACCCCCTGGAAAAGTGCTCCGGCCTGCGCGCCCCATGCAGCTGCCCACAGCTCCAGCACCTGTCCCGTAGCCCCTGACCACCCCAGACCCTGCCCTCGCAGCAGCAAGCTGACCCGCGAACGTGCTTTATTGCCCCATAAGCACGGGTGCCGTTGGCAATGGTCTGGGGCAGGAGGGGGCGTCTCCAGGAGCTCCTGCAGAAGGAGGGGTTCCTGCCTGGGGAAAGGGGTGGCCGTCGCTGTGGACAACAGTTGGCCGTTCTTTGTGTCTCCCAGGGGCAGCGCTGAGGACTTGGTTGCTGGTTCCTCCCCGGGGATGTTGCTGACTGCACCTGGCTCAGGTTTGTGTCCTTATTCTCCCAGTTAAAGCGGTTCCGTTAGTTTAATTCCCTGCCCGGTCACGTTGCTGGTGCCGCAGATACCTGCAGTAGAAGAGCAGGTGTCGGCCTTTGCGGTATGGGTCGCTGTCTTTGCTCAGTGCTTTGTACCCCGTGACACGGAGGCAGGTGAGGAAACTCCCCGCTGCTCCTCCGGCCGCCCTTGTGTCTGCTGGGGGTCGCCCCAGCCCCTTTCCCAGGGGATTGCAGGAAGGGTGGTGAGCAGGGCCCCGGGTGTACGAGCCCTGGCCTCTGCACAGGGAGCCCGTTCTGCTCCGGGGCTGCTGCGGTGCGGGCGCTCCGCTGGTCTGGTCGCTGGCGGCAGCTCTTGGAGCCGGCTGGGCTGCGCGGGCGTCGGGGGTTTGCTCACGGCAAGAAGCGGAGGCGTCGGTGTGAGGGAAGAGTTTCGAGACCGGCCGAGGTTCGGCTGTAGGCATAGTAGGAAGTACCCTTTTATGCAGTTGTTTTTGTTGTTTCAGGCTGGCGGTTTTCCGCTGAGGGTTTGGGGGTGGCAAAATGGTTTAATAGCCTGCCATTTTTTTTTTTTAAATTTTAGATGCATTGCATTTTTCTGGAATTCCTGACTATGGGAGATGGAACCTTGTTTTTTTTCCCCACCGTTTTTACTGTGTGCTGTGTAAGTTGCTGATGTCTTGATCTATGCTCTTTTTTCTCTCTTAATAGGACTGATGGTGAAATTGTCCAGCGAGGGTTAGGGTGAGCATCTTGTACTCGCCTGTATACGGAGCTTGAGAGTTTCTCGAGAAGGCATCTTCCCCAGAACTTCTCAGAGAAGAGGGTCTGCGTTCTTTGCGCTGGTAACAGTCTCCAGCCAGGGTCTGTCTTCTGTCGTAGGCCTGGGCACGCGAGCCTTCCCATTACTGACTTTTTCATGACGCGCCTGATGAGACGTGTCGTAGTGCCGGTCACAGCAGTTACGTTTCCGTGTAGTTTTTCACCTGTTGTGTGTTTAGCACCGGTTTCTGTGGTTGTAAGGTGCCTGTGTTAGATCTTTCAGCCGCCGTGGTTTTTCCGTCAGCTGACCGCCGCTGTGATTCCTTGAGGGGTTCAGTGGTAAGGAGGCGGTCGGTGGTGCTTGTTCCGTGTGCGCTATACTGCACATTAATGAGGTCTCGATGCTCCGGAGGTTTATTCTTTTGCGGTAGGCGGGTGCATCGGTAGCCGCACCGAGGGTCTCGTGCTCCTCGACTCACCGGGGTACCGCCGACCGAGCGCTCCCCGTCTCGCGCGAGAAGCTCCACACACAGATCTGTCCAGCACGTCTCGTGTCCAAGAAGGTGACGAGTGGTCCAGGATGCGCTGGGGTATCTGCTGTCGAGCGGTCTGTTCTCACGGAGCCCTCTTCTGGGACGACGACTTCTCCGCGTCCTGTGGATGTTGGGTCTTGGGGCCCGGCTTCTCGCGCGTCCACCGTTGCGGTTGCGGCCGCGGCCGTATCTTTTCGTCAGGGGCCGTGGCATTTGACTTCCGGGGTGGAAGGTGCTAAGGGTCGTACGCGTAGGGCCAGGTGTTGCTTTGGCTTTGGTTTTCTGTGATGGCTGGCTGGCTGTTGTTGGAGTCTAGAGGGTATTCCTACATGGAAAGGAGATCTCCGGAACCGTTAAGCTGTTGCTCCGCAGCCGGGTGACTCGTTCGATGCGTTTTCAGATGCAGTGAGACGAGCCGTGCACCAAAGGGTTAGAGGAAGGGGCGGGGGAGCGGCCATAAGAAGGTGGGTTGGCACGCAGTGTCAGCGGCAGATGCGGCCGATGGCTGTGTGAGCAGCTGACAGGTCTTGGTAGGTTTGTTGTATTCCAAAGGCACGAAGTAGCGAGCGAAGCAGGGTATCGGCACTGCGGGTGGCTGGGGCGAGGTGAGCTGGGACTGGTGGGCTGCAGCAGAGAAGTTACTTTTCAGGCGTTGTGTCGTTTGTGAAGTTTATAAGCATCCTTATGGGTTGTGTTTTACAGGTGGTACCGGAGCCTCAACGCGGCAGCTGGCAGTAGGGTGGGTGGGCGGCCGAGGTAGAGGAGGAGGAGAGGGGAATGGGCACGGGCAGGCTGTGGTTTCGGGCGGTATCTCAGCACGTGCCTTTTGTTTTGGCTTTCGCAGGTCACGCACGTAGCCTCGGAGGGGCGAAGCTGCACGCCGACCAGCGGCCTGAGGAGGCGAGGCGGTTGTCAGCCGGGCCGGCGTCCAAGAGCGGAGCATCCTGCGGCAGCTCGGTCAAGCGTTTCTGTGCGGTTGTGCAGGTGTTACGCAGCTGCCTTTGGAGTTGGGTGAGCTTTTGAGGTGGTGAGCTAAGGAGCAGCAAGGAGGAGCGTGGGGCTGGTGATTTCTCCCAAGCGTGACGGTATTTCTCTGTCTGTTGCTACCTTAGGGGGGCCGCAAGCGATGACAGCTGCAGCGTCCAACACGGGAATCGGTGCGGAGCAGTTGAGCGGAAGACCACGTTCCTTTTGAGGAGGAGGGTGTTTCGAGGAGGTCTGTGGTGACCCGTGTGACAGCTACCACTGTCAGCGGTGTGTGTGGTTTTTTTTTTTTTTTTCTGTAGGCGATGAGGAGGAATGTGGCAACTGCAGGAGTAATCAGGTTAGTTGATGTGGTTTCTGCTGAGGATGGACGCGGATCCCCAGCCCTCTGGAAGCGAAGCTGAGGGACCAGGGACCGTTGTCCTGCAGTGCGTAACTTTGATTTCAGTTGGAAAAGGGATTTTCCTGGAATGGAAATCTTTCTCCTTCAAAGAAATTGCGTTGTACGAACTGCCTGTCGGACTCTGTGTGCTTGGCTGTAGAAGTCATGAGCAGTGAGACTTTTTGCCCTCTTTTGAAAAACAAAACAACAGCAAAGTCAATTTGTTTCCAAAGACTGAAGCACAGCAAGTGTTCCAAAAGTGGATGGCGTCGCTGGTCTTTACATTCTTGGTTGCAACGGTCGAGATACGATTAAAAAATGTTCCTCTGCGTGCTTTGGTACAGCCAGAAGCCTTAGTGCATCTGCCAGTCCTGTTCGGTGGCCTTACCTGTTGCAGCCCTGGGGATTTGAATTTCTTTTTTTTTTTTTTCTTTTTAATGAGTAAAACCATGTGGGGGATCTATTATTTCACTGATCTTTTCCTGTCATATATGAAACTCTAGAGAAAGTTAAAATTGTATAATTGGCAGAATGACTAACGCGGTTTAAACTCGCTGCCGAATCAGTACAGCATGTAATGTATGAGGTGTACTTAAGCGGTCAGGGGTTTCTCTAACTCTTTCCAAGCCAGAGGCAGCTGCATGTTACTGAGTTTCTTCCCTGTGTTTTGACAGAGCGCTCTGAAGTACTTGGTTTCTAATCATGTGACATGATAGAACAAGGTGGGGCAGGAGCAGAGTCAAATAACAACTGTGTATTTTGGAGACAGGTGTAAGCATAGATCTAGATGGGGGTGTACAGCCTTGTTCTGCAGCAGCGCTCTAAGGAAGGGCATCAAACATGAGCAAGAGCAGTTGCTTTTCTGCTAAGAAGGGGTTGGAATCGTATCTGTTTGTCTTTCTATGGAGTGTTAAGTATTCAAATCACTCTGGTTTGTAGAGGATGTGTCTGTATTTCGGGCTGGTCTCCTTCAGTTCGACTGCTCTCCTGTCCCTCGTTCTATTGAATTCCTCTCCTTGCTTCTGTGTTGTTCTTCTAATATGCTGAACTATGGCTGGGCCTTTTGTTTCCCTATGTCTTGCTGTGAGTGTCCGGTGCTGCGCAGCAGCGCCCCCCCCCCCCCCCCCCCCCCCCCCCCCCCCCCCCCCCCCCAGGTTTGCCTGCCGGTGGCTCAGCGCTCTCGCCCCACGGGGCCAGCTCTGTCTCTGTCCAAGCTTTCTGCCACGGCTGTCCGGTGGGGAAAGGGGCAGTTGTTGCTCTGGGGAGCCCGTCCGGGCGTGGGTCCGAGACGGGAACGTGGCAGAGCCGAGTGCGAGCAAGAGCCATGGCACCGTCCTTTGGCGGACGCCCTGCCACCCCTCTGCTTGTGCGGCAGCCGGCGTCGATGATCTGGTGGGGGGCAGGCATCGAGCATGGATTCTGTCTCGTGGGCTGTGGCAGGTGAGTGCTCGTCTGTGGGTTATGCCGGGGAGAGCCGTTGGTGTCGGTCATCCCCCACCCCTCTCCGGGTCCCCCTGTACCCCCAGTGTCAGAGAAAGACGCAGGTGCTGCTGCGCCGCTGTGACCGCACGGGGGTGCTGCGTGAAACGGCGCTTTGTGCTGCCTGCGCGTGGGGGGTGTGCGGTACTGCAGGCCGGGGTACGCGGCATGCGCGCTGGCGGCCCCCTGCGGCGCTCTCTGCTACCACGATTTGACTAGGGTTGGGTACTGGGGCGTGGTACACGCGCGTGTGTGGTGACACCGATTTGTGGCGCTCTCTGCTGCCACCCTGTGACCAAAAAGCAGTACTGCAGTCCCGAAGGCGCTGCCGCGCTCCCTGCTGCCACCCTGTGACCGAAAAGCAGTACTGCAGCCCCGAAGGCGCTGCCGCGCTCCCTGCTGCCACCCTGTGACCGAAAAGCAGTACTGCAGTCCCGAAGGCGCTGCCGCGCTCCCTGCTGCCACCCTGTGACCGAAAAGCGGTTATGCAGCCCCGGCGGCGCTGCCGCGCACCCTGCTGCCACCCTGTGACCAAAAGACGGTACTGCAGCTCCGGGTGCGCGCTGCCGCGCTCTCTCCTGCTACCGCCTACAGTGAGTGGGCTACGCACCGGACGCTCTCACCTTTGTGCCCCGCGGCGGCCCCTTCCCCGGGGGATGTTTGGAAAGGCAGTGGGCGGGGCCTGGGGTAGATGAGTCCCGGGCTCTGCCCAGGGAGCTCCTTCTGGGCGAGGTGAGAGCTGTGGGATTGGGCAAGCTCCAGCAGCACCCACAGTAGAGAGAGCCCTGGGATGCAGCTTGGGCTTTTTTTTATTATTATTTGTCAGCAGTTTCATACGGAGTGTTAAGGGGTGATGAGAGGGTTCTAAAACACACAGCTTTTTTAACTGACAGTTTTGCTGTGGTTTTGTTCTAGGTTGTCCTGGGTTACAGTGCAAAATGTGCCAAAAGAAAAAAATATTCTATTACCATCTTCAGGAGCTGTTGAGACCAGGTGGGGCGGTGCTCTCTGCCTCCCCCCCCCCCGGACTATCTCCTGTTACTGGGCACAACAATGCCTTATCGCCTGACTCATCGATAACTCGCTCCTGGACTATCTCCTGTTAATGGCCCATCAAGGAACTGCCTCACGACTCCCCATCCCATTGTGAGATGCTCCGCCCGGGGGGGGGGGGGGGGGGGGGGGCGGGGGGGGAAGGAGCCAAGCAGTCCATGCCAAATAAAAACAGAGATTTTGAACACCCTAGCAGCCTTCTTCCAGTGGATTCCCAGAGGAGCTTTTCCCCCCACTGGAGTTCCAGAGGACAAGAGCTACCTACCTACCACTGGACCTTTGGAGGAAGACCAGACTCTTTTACCTGATTGCTGCTTCCACAGAACTACATCCATCGCTTCAGGAGGACTGCAGCCAGCATCTTATCGGACTGCTACTGCCACCCTAACAGGGTGTCAGGTTGTATTCCTGACTCTGTCAGTGTAAACCAGTGGGTTGTTTGTTTTTTCCCTGCCTTGTGTTTTATATATATATATATATATATTAGTAAAGAACTGTTATTCCTATTCCCCATATCTTTGCCTGAACGCCCGTTAATTTCAAAATTATAATAATTTGGAGGGAAGGGGGTTGCACTTTCCATTTCAAGGGAGGCTCCTGCCTTCCTCCACAGACACCTGTCTTTCAAACCAAGACATAGGCGCACTGGATTTTCCTGGAATTCTGAACTTCCTGCAGGATGGCAACTTGTTTTTTGTGACAAGGGTTTGTGATCCCATTTCCTTTCCTAGGACTGAAGGTGAGATTATCGAGTAGCATGAGGATGTGCACCACATCTGCACCTGTCTATGCCCCCCCATACCCCTGTCTCTGCCTTCAGGTGGGGTTTTTCCCATGCCACCCCGATCTTTGTGGCCTTGACTCCCGTGTGTGTGCCTGGCCCTACTTGTCATGTCCCTGCCTCCCATGGGCCTGCCTTGCCTGCTTTTTTTCATGGTAGGGATGGACAACGACAAGAGTATATGTAAGAAGGCACTCTTTATTAAGTTGCAAAAACCAAGATGGCTGAGATGGTGCAGCAGAAAAAGCGTACCCTTTTATAACCTTTCTTATCTGTCCACCTGTTCATGCACTAAGGCTGCTAAAATGATTCGCTCAATAGCTTTGTCCATTCACCTCCATTCACATAATGATTGGCTGGAGCTCCTACTGTATTTCTCACTGTACCTACTGTTCTCTTGCCAAGTTTCTGCTCTGTGGTATTACTTGCTCAGTCTCTTCTTGCTCAGTCTCTTATAACTTCCTCAAACTTGTTTACAACATTCTTCATCCACTTCTTCCGTCTTTTCAAGGGTATACTGGAATGCTGTCAAGGTCAACTTCATCTTCCTCAATCAGGTTATCCCTGACAGATTTTTGTACCCACTTTATGGGTGTGCATAGCTCACACCCTATCCTCCCCCTGTGCACCTGCCTTCCTCCCCCGCCCCCCCCCCCCATGGGTGTGCCTTGCACCTGCCTCCCATTACCATGTTTTGTGTCCCCCCCCTTGTCCCTGCTCCATGCACCTGCCTTGCCCCCACCGCTACAAGAACTGCTGCTCCAGGCGCAAATTGTTTTAAATAAACTGTTTGCATTCCAAACTTCGCTCTGGCACTTCCTTGGGCCCAAAATGCCATCACCAGTAGATATCAGGGGGAATGAGGGGCACCCAGCAGGGACACCCTGAAGTCTCATGGTTTCCATCAGGCTTTCCCAAGGGCAGGGGTGGGTGGGAGAGTGGAAAAGCAGTATTGCTTTTTACATTTTCTTCCTACATCTCCCTCTTCAGAGCTCCTTGTCCCTGGGTGCTTGTTCTTGCCTGTGGCCCCTGTTCCTGATGGGCTCCAGGTGTGGCCAGTGGGGCTAATAACAGGGCCGGCCCTCCTGTGGGCTATAAAGGGGCTGCCTGAGGGAGCTGATAAAGGGGAACTGGCTGAGGAGGTAGCTGGAGGTACCTCCAGAATGGAATGGCTGGTCCCTGTGGTAAGGAAGGATCCCCCTGAGCTGTCCATGATGGAGCAGACCACCAGCACACGTTGCTGGCAGCTTGGTGCCTGCATCGGCTGTGTGTGTGAGCCGCTGGCCAGCCTGGCGGTGGAGGGGAGTTGAGAGAAAAGTGTTGGGGTGCTGAAGATCTGAGCTGGTGCCAGGAGCTGGGGTGAGTCACACGTTCTCCTGTGTGTGTCCCAGTCCACCTCTGCTGCCCTGCCTGCCGCTCCTTCTGCTGCCTGGGAAAGGGCTGCCCAGGGATGGGGAGGGCCAGCAATGGCTTTCTGTCCTGGCCCCTTTGCTGTGGGAGCCTGATGGACAGCCTAACACCTTCCTGACTGCACTGGGGCTTCCCCTCAAGCCAGGGGGAGAGGCAGGGCTGGAAGAAAGTGGAGGCTGAGGTGGGGTGCGAAGTCAGGGAAAATGTGGAAATCAAGAGTGGGTGGAAATGGTGTCACTTTTTACATTGTCTTTGTAAGGCTCCCTCTTTTTGTCTTCCTGACCCTATGTGTTAGTTCTTGCCTCTGTTTCTTTTCCCCTATTGCTTTACAATATTTCCCTGTCCCTCGTCTTGTCCCTGCCTTGTGGTCCTGCTGGTCCCTTTGGCCTCTCTCTCCTGCTCCTCCTCGCTCTTATGTATTCCTCCATCTCTCCCTGGGTTTTTCGCTCAGTGTCCCAGTACTCCTCTCTCTATGCTACTGTCCTGCTCCCTGTCCCTCTCCTGTTTGCAGCATCCCGTTTACTGGCTGCCTGTCCCCTACCTCTTCTCTACCTTCCTCCTGCTTTTTCCCTTCTCTCCTGCTGCGTTTGCTGTGTTTGCACACCGAGCCTTGTAGCCAGCTAAGTGCCAGGATTTGTTCTGGGCAGAGGTGAGTAAACTTTTCCTGCCTCCTCTGTGCCCCTGGATGGTATTCAAGCCCCTGGGTGCAGAGCTCGTGGCTGTGGGCAGGTGCCGGGGAGGGGGCCATGTGCTGTGGGGCTTTGCCCAGGCCCCTGTTCCTGATGGGCTCCAGCTGGGGCAGGTGTGGCCACTGAGGCTAATGATGGGGCTGGCCCTACTTTGGGCTAGGAAGGGGGCTGCCTGGGCATGCCTGCCTGCAGGAGCTGGCTGAGGAGTCAAACCAAGGGGCTTCCACAGGCAACTGTCTCCAGCTGGTCCCTGTGGCAAGGAATGATCCCTCCCACCCATCCACAACAGAGAATGCCACCATAACACAGCACCAGGACCTTGGCGCCTCTGTTGGCTGCACACGTGTGAGCTGCTGCATGTCCAGGAAACCTCGTGAGAGAAGTGCATTGAGTCACCCACCGCCTGCTCCTAAGGTCAGGCAGCTGGCACTGTGGAGGAGGAAGGGGCAGAAGCAGAGAGAAAAGCCTCGGGGCGGTGAAGGTCTGCCGTTGGCACCAGGAGCCACGTGTCCCCTCGTGTGTGACCAGGGCCATCCCTGCCCTGGTTCTCTGGATCTCTGCCTGCCTCCTTGCCTGTCCCTGCCTCTGTCTGCCTTTCAGGCTGTCTAGTTCCCCAAAGCTTTTTGCTCTTTTGCTAGCATTGCCCTGTAAAGTGTCACCTTCTACCTTTCCTTTCTATGTCGTTTCCTTTCTGGCACCCCACCAGCTCTGATTTCATTCTTCCTCATTGCTTGTGAAACTGGCATTTCTAGGTCCCCTCTCTCCGTGTCTCAGTTTACCCAGTTGCCTATGATTGTGGGAAGGGTGGTGGTTGGGGCCTGGGGTAGATGAGCCCTGAGCTCTCCCAGGAAGCTCCTTCTTACGTGTGAAGCAAGAACTCTGGGACTAGGCAGGGTCCAGCAGCACCCACAGTAGAAAGTGCCCTGGGATGAAGCTTGGGTTTTTTTTTTTCTTGTTTTTATGTCAGCAGTTTCCTAGGGGGTGTTCAGGGGTGACAGGAGGGTTTTAAAACACACAGCCTTTTTTTTAACTGATAGTTTTGGTGCTGTTTTGTTCTAGGTGCACTGGATTTTCCCGGAATTCTGAACTTCCTGCAGGATGGCAACTTGTTTTTTGTGAGGAGTGTTTGTGACCGCATTTCCCTTCCTAGGACTTGAAGGTGAGACTATCGAGCAGCCGTGAGGATGCGCCCCACGTCTGCACCTGTCTATGCCCCCCCATACCCCTGTCTCTGCCTTCAGGTGGGGTTTTTCCCATGCCACCCCCAACTCGGTGGCCTTGCTAAGGGTGGGTGTGCCTGGCCCCAAATCCACCCGGCGCCTCCCCCCCGCCGTGAGCGTGCCTTGCTGCTGTTCTTCGGCACTGGCCACTGTAGGCGTGCCCTGCTTGCCCCCCCCCCGACCCCCCCCCCCGGGTGAGCCTTTTCTGCCCCGGCACCGCCCCCCCGTGGGCGTACCCTGCTTCCCCTCGCCCCGCCCCGGCACTGATCCCCCCCCCGGTGGGTGTGCCTTGCTTTTCTGCACCCCGCCCCATCACCGCCCCCCCGTGGGCGTGCCCTGCTTCCCCGCGCCCCACCCCGGCACCGCTCCCCCCGTGGGAGTGCCTTGCTGCTTTGCACCTCGCCCCAGCACTGGCCTTGCTGCTTTGCACCTCGCCCCAGCACCGCCCCCCCCATGGCCTCCCCGACAGTGGCCGTGCCCTGCCCGGCCCCCACCCCCTTCCCCTTCCCGGGTTTGCCTTTGTTATTCTGCACCCCACCCCAGCACCGCCCCCCCCGGGCGTGACTTTTTTGCCCCATGCCCCACCCTCCCGTTGGTGTGCCTTGCTGCCCACCCCCCCCCCCCACCCCCCCCCCCGGCACCGCCCCCCCTTGTGTCCCATCCCCACCACTTGCCCGGGGGCAGGGCCTGGGGTATATGAGCTTCAAACTTTGGAGACGGAGTGCAAAACCGTCGAGCGTCCCAAGTGGACCGCGGCAGGCGTCCTGGCTCCGGTCGCGTCGAGGCGCTCCGGTGGTTTTTCCTGGGGAATTCCAAAGTGGTCAGTTTCTATTAGTTTAATTTTTACCGCTCGTTTACGTCAAAACGTTTAAAATAAAAATGTCCGTCACAGTAACCAGAATAGTCTTTGGGAGCAAATACTGCCCGTCGTCCGCTCTAGCTATTGCTTCCCGCTTTGCAGACAGTACTTACTCCCCATTGATGTAATCAAAGGGCAAGCAGCAGAATGTCAACAACAGAGCACTAACTGGAAGTAATAGCTGTAGCGAAACAACTCTAACAGGAAAAGAAAAAAATCACGCGTCCTAGTTAATCCACTTCGTGGTAAAGTCACAAAATATTAGAGTGCGCCTAAAGAGAAGAAATATTACCTAGGGTTGAGTAATGACTAAATTTAGTGGCAGATGTTACTTAATGAACCAGGCAGTAATGATTCCCGGTCCGTACTGCAATTCAAAAAATGAATAGTTTAGAGACCCTCTTGAAGTGATAAAGACAGAAAACTAATTGGGAGTCGTTAACAGCTCCATTTAAACATAACCACTGCTAAACCAATTGAACTGGAAACTAATTGGGAGGCTCTAACGCTTAAACGATCACACAGCTGTAAGCAAGCTGGGAGGCAACAGTGACTCCTGCTTAGAACCAAAAGAGTAATCGAAGCTTTAGATTTTTAGATAAAGAGAAATAAAAAAAGGAATCGTTCAATAACGGCTACGTTTAAACGTAGGTACTAAAAGAATTCCCGGGCGGTGGTGAACTAACATAACGCTAAAAGATTTAGATTTAAAATAAAAGGAAAATTAGAAAACCAACAGGGAGTCACGACTGCCAAAATTTAAACATAGCCGTTGGGGGGGGGAGGAGGGGACGGGTACCAATTCCTTCCAAGTAGAGCTAAAAGAAAAAACCGACGCCCATTAAATCCGACGAACAAAAACTTAGATTTCATTTTAGAAACAGATCGAACGCTAACTGGGCATCATGAATGCCCGTTTAACAATACTAGCCATCTTAAACTGATGCATTAAAGATACCCCCGCAGCACCATCAGGTGAAAATTTTCTCCTTGGGAAGCAGAAATAGAATACCAATTGGGAGCAGTTTAGGGTAACGGTCGTCGTGAACGTGCCCCTAATTCGAGTCCTAATTCACAATCCGAAACCGTGATTTCCAACGGTAATGAACCTTTTCCTCTTGTGTCAGTCGGGTGCCTGCGCTTTGCTCCTGCTCCCTTCAGCAGCGGTACACGGAGCGCTCGCCGGCTGTGAGCCGTTCGTTCACCGGCTTTTTGTACCAGTCAACTCTTCAATCGGGCCATTTAAATAACAGACTATTCTCTCAAATTCCAGCTCAAATGCATGGCACGAATTAACGGCGCCCGAGGACCACGCCATTTACTAATGCCGCCCCGGAGCTGAGCCTGCTTATTGTGAGGCTCTTCTCGCAAGAGCCCCTCACGCACGCACGCACGCAGGTCCCGTCACCGGTGCTCCGCGCCGGCCTAACCGCGGACCGGCAGGGCGGGCGGAGAAACTGCCCGGAAGCCGTGGAGAGCGAGACGGATTTGAGAGCGAGACGGACTCAACAGCGATTCCTGCTGAAACACGCAAGGAACGCAGCTCTGCACGGTGGGGCGGCGGCCTGTCCCCTCCTGCCCGCGCGGCCCCATCCCCGCCGCGGGCAGCCTCAGCCTTCACAAGATGGCGGCGCCATACACAGCCCCCCCCCCCCCAAGCACCGGCTGCAGCTCCGGAGAGAAACGACGCGGATGCGGCCCCGAGACGGCGGCGCCGCCGCCACCGCCGGCACTCGTTTCACGGGGGACTCACCGGCTCCTCCGGGGCTCCGGCAGGCTCCCGCCGCTTCCCCGCGGTCCTCCATGATGCCAGAAGTGCCCCTCAGTCCTCCGAACTTGCGCTCTATGGGCCCGCAGTCCTCCAGGATGCCCAAGTGCCGGTTCGGTGCGGGGGGCCCTGGAGTAGATGAGCCCCGGGCTCTGCCCAGGGAGCTCCTTCTGGGCGAGGCGAGAGCTGTGGGACTGGGCAGGGTCCAGCGGCACCCACAGGAGAGAGTGCCCTGGGCTGCAGCTTGGGTTTTGGTGGTTTTTTTTTTTGTTTGTTTTTTTTTTTTTTTATGTCGGCAGTTTCCTAGGGGGTGTTCAGGGGTGACAGGAGGGTTTTAAAACACACAGCCTTTTTTTAACTGATAGTTTTGGTGCTGTTTTGTTCTAGGTGCACTGGATTCTCCCAGAATTCTGAACTTCCTGCAGGATGGCAACTTGTTTTTTGTGAGGAGTGTTTGTGACCGCATTTCCTTTCCTAGGACTTGAAGGTGAGAATATCGAGCAGCCGTGAGGATGCGCACCACGTCCGCACCTGTCTATGCCCCCCCATCCCTCCGTCCGTGGCTGCAGGTGGGGTTTTTCCCATGCCACCCCCAACTCGGTGGCCTTGCCAAGGGTGGGTGTGCCTGGCCCTACTTCTCGTGTCCCTGCCTCCAATGGGTGTGCTTTGCCTGCTTTGTGTTCCCTCTTTATGGGTGTGCATAGCTCACACTGTTGTCCTCGCCCTGTGCTTCTGCCTTGCACCTGCCTCCCATGGGCATGCATTGTCCCCCCCTTGTCTCTGCTCCATGCAGCTGCCTTGCCCCCACCTCTCCAAGTATTGCTGCTCCAGGTGTACAGCACGAATAAACTGTTAGCATTCCGAACTTTGCTCTGGCACTTCCTTGGGCCCCAAATCCCTAAGACTACCGCAAAATGCCATCACCAGTAGATGTCAGGGGGAATGAGGGGCACCCAGCAGGGACACCCTGAAGTCTCATGGTTTCCATCAGGCTTTCCCAAGGGCAGAGGTGGGTGGGAGAGTGGAAAAGCAGCATTACTTTTTACGTTTTCTTCCTACATCTCCCTCTTCTGAGCTCCTTGTCCCTGGGTGTTTGTTCTTGCCTGTGGCCCCTGTTCCTGATGGGCTCCAGGTGTGGCCAGTGGGGCTAATGGCATGGCTGGCCCTGCTGTGGACTATAAAGGGGCTGCCTGAGGGAGCTGGTAAAGGGGAACTGGCTGAGGAGGAGCTGGAGGTGCCTCCAGCATGGAATGGCTGGTCCCTGTGGTGAAGAAGGGTTCCTCTGAGCTGTCCGTGATGGAGCAGACCACCAGCATGTGTTGCCAAGAGCTTGGTGCCTGCATCGGCTGTGTGTGAGCCGCTGGCCAGCCTGGCAGTGGAGGGGAGTTGAGAGAAAAGTGTTGGGGCACTGAAGGTCTGAGCCGGTGCTGGGAGCTGGGGTGAGTCACATGTTCTCCCATGCACATCCTGGTCCATCTCTGCTGCCCTGCCTGTCGCTCCTTCCGCTGCCAGGGAAAGGGCTGCCCAGGGATGGGGAGGGCCAACGATGGCTTTCTGTCCTGGCCACTTTGCTGTGGAAGCCTGCCAGGCACCCTGCTGCCATTCCGATGGCACTGGGGCTTCCCCTCAAGCCAGGGGGAGGTGGCAGGGCTGGAAGAAAGTGGAGGCTGAGATGGGGTGCGAAGTCAGGGAAAATGTGGAAATCAAGAGTGGGTGGAAATGGTGTCACTTTTTACATTGTCTTTGTAAGGCTCCCTCTTTTTGTCTTCCTGACCCTATGTGTTAGTTCTTGCCTCTGTTTCTTTTCCCCTATTGCTTTACAATATTTGCCTGTCCCTCGTCTTGTCCTTGCCTTGTGGTCCTGCTGGTGCCTTTGGACTCTTTCTCCTGCTCCTCCTCTCTTATGTATTCCTCCACCTCTCCCTGGGTTTTTTGCTCAGTGTCCCAGTACTCCTCTCTCTATGCTACTGTCCTGCTCCCTGTCCCTCCCCTGTTTGCAGCATCCCATTTACTCGCTGCCTGTCCCCCACCTCTTCTCTATCTTCCTCCTGTTTTTTCCCTTCTCTCCTGCTGTCCTGCTGCGTTTGAGCACTGAGCCTTGTAGCCAGCTCAGTGCCAGGATTTGTTCTGGGCAGAGGTGAGTAAACTTTTCCTGCCTCCTCTGTGCCCCTGGATGGTATTCAAGCCCCTGGGTGCAGAGCTCGTGGCTGTGAGCAGGTGCCAGGGAGGGGGCCATGTGCTGTGGGGATTTGGCCAGGCCCCTGTTCCTGACGGGCTCCAGCTGGGGCAGGTGTGGCCAGTGAGGCTAATGATGGCGCTGGCCCTGCTTTGGGCTAGGAAGGGGGCTGCCTGGGCATGCCTGCCTGCAGGAGCTGGCTGAGGAGTCAAACCAAGGGGCTTCCACAGGCAGCTGTCTCCAGCCGGTCCCTGTGGCAAGGAAGGATCCCTCCCAGCCGTCCCCAACAGAGCACGCCACCAGCACACGACACCAGGACCTTGGCGCCTCTGTTGGCTGCACACGTGTGAGCTGCTGCATGTCCAGGAAACCTCGTGAGAGAAGTGCATTGAGTCACGCACCGCTTACTCCTAAGGTCAGGCAGCTGGCACTGTGGAGGAGGAAGGGGCAGAAGCAGAGAGAAAAGCCTCGGGGCGGTGAAGGTCTGCCGTTGGCACCAGGAGCCACGTGTCCCCTCGTGTGTGTCCGGGCCCATCCCTGCCCTGGTTCTGCAGGTCTCTGCCTGCCTCCTTGCCTGTCCCTGCTTCTGTCTGCCTTTCAGGCTGTCTAGTTCCCCAAAGCTTTTTGCTCTTCTGCTAGCATTGCCCTGTAAAGTATCACCTTCTACCTTTCCTTTCTGTGTCTCTTCCTTTCTGGCACCCCACCAGCTCTGATTTCATTCTTCCTGTTGCTTGTGACAATGGCATTTCTAGGTCTCCCTCTCTCGGTGTCTCCGTTTATTCAGTTCCCTGTGATTGTGGGAAGGGTGGTGGTCGGGGTCTGGGTCTCTGCTCAGGGAGCTCATTCTGCTCTGAGGTTGCTGTGGTGTGGGTGCTCTGTTGGTGCTATCAGCGGTGGCAGTTTGGGAGCTGGCTGGGCTGTGTGGGTATTGCGGTTTGGACACGGAGAGAAGCAGAAGCATCTGAGGTAAGAGTTGTGGGACTGGGCAAGGTCCAGCAGCACATAGAGAGTGCCATTGGATGCCGGTTTGTTGGTTTTGATGTCAGCAATTTTATACTGAGTGTTCAGGGGTGGCAAGATACTTTAAAAACACAGAATTCTTTTTAACTGAATTTTTTTTGTTCTAGCTGCACTGGATTTTCCTGGAACTCTGGACTTCATGCAGGATGTAACCTTGTTTTTTTCCCTAGTTTGGCTGAGAGCTTTTCCCTTAATAGGACTGAAGGTGAGATTATTAGGTATTAGAATGTGCAACATGTATGCACCTGTATATGCCACTCCCTATCCACCTGTCCATGCCTCATTCAGAAGATGGCGGCGCCATACCCCCCCCCCCCCCCCCCGCCCCCCTCCAAGCACCGGCCGCAGCTCCGGAGAGAAATGACGCGGATGTGGCCCTGAGACGGCGGCGCCGCCACCGCGGCCGCCGTCGGCACTCGTTTCGCGGGGGACTCACTGGCTCCTCTGGGGCTCCGGCAGGCTCCCGCCGCTTCCCCGCGGTCCTCCATGATGCCGGAAGTGCCTCTCAGTCCTCCGAACTTGCGCTCTATGGGCCCGCAGTCCTCCAGGATGCCCAAGTGCCGGTTCGGTGCGGGGGGCCCTGGAGTAGATGAGCCCCGGGCTCTGCCCAGGGAGCTCCTTCTGGGCGAGGCGAGAGCTGTGGGACTGGGCAGGGTCCAGCGGCATCCACAGGAGAGAGAGCCCTGGGATGCAGCTTGGGTTTTGGGGTTTTTTTGGTTGGTGTTTTTTTTTTTTTTTTTTTTTTTTTTTTTTTTTACGTCGGCAGTTTCCTAGGGGGTGTTCAGGGGTGACAGGAGGGTTTTAAAACACACAGCCTTTTTTTTAACTGATAGTTTTGGTGCTGTTTTGTTCTAGGTGCACTGGATTTTCCCAGAATTCTGAACTTCCTGCAGGATGGCAACTTGTTTTTTGTGAGGAGTGTTTGTGACCGCATTTCCCTTCCTAGGACTTGAAGGTGAGACTATCGAGCAGCCGTGAGGATGCGCACCACGTCTGCACCTGTCTATGCCCCCCCATCCCTCCGTCTTGCGGCTATACGTCGGGTCATCTTCTGAGCTATACGTCGGGACGTCTGTTGGTCTCTACGTCGGAACGTATGTTGGTTTCTACGTCTGGCTTGAGGTTAATTTCAGCTCTACTTCGGAATGTCTTTTGGGATATACGTCGGGACGTGTGTTGGGCTCTATGTCGGGACATCTCTCGGGCTCTACGTCAGGACGTCTTTTAGGCTCTACGTCTGGCTGTAGCTCACTTTCGGCTCTACGTCGGAACGTCTGTTGGTCTCTACTTCGATATGTCTGGCTTGAGCTCGCTTTCGGCTCTACGTCGGGACGTATGTTGGGTTCTACAACTGGACATGTGTTGGGCTCTGCGTCGGGACGTCTGTTAGGCTCTATGTCGAGACGTCTCTTGGGCTCTACCTCTGGCTTGAGCTCGCTTTCTGCTCTACATTGGGATGTCTGTTGGGCTCTACATCGGGACGTACGTTGGTTTCTACGTCTGGCTTGAGGTTAATTTCGGCTCCCCGTCGGGACGCGCGTTGGGCTCCCCGTCGGGACGCGCGTTGGGCTCCCCGTCGGGACGCGCGTTGGGCTCCCCGTCGGGACGCGCGTTGGGCTCCCCGTCGGGACGCGCGTTGGGCTCCCCGTCGGGACGCGCGTTGGGCTCCCCGTCGGGACGCGCGTTGGGCTCCCCGTCGGGACGCGCGTTGGGCTCCCCGTCGGGACGCGCGTTGGGCTCCCCGTCGGGACGCGCGTTGGGCTCCCCGTCGGGACGCGCGTTGGGCTCCCCGTCGGGACGCGCGTTGGGCTCCCCGTCGGGACGCGCGTTGGGCTCCCCGTCGGGACGCGCGTTGGGCTCCCCGTCGGGACGCGCGTTGGGCTCCCCGTCGGGACGCGCGTTGGGCTCCCCGTCGGGACGCGCGTTGGGCTCCCCGTCGGGACGCGCGTTGGGCTCCCCGTCGGGACGCGCGTTGGGCTCCCCGTCGGGACGCGCGTTGGGCTCCCCGTCGGGACGCGCGTTGGGCTCCCCGTCGGGACGCGCGTTGGGCTCCCCGTCGGGACGCGCGTTGGGCTCCCCGTCGGGACGCGCGTTGGGCTCCCCGTCGGGACGCGCGTTGGGCTCCCCGTCGGGACGCGCGTTGGGCTCCCCGTCGGGACGCGCGTTGGGCTCCCCGTCGGGACGCGCGTTGGGCTCCCCGTCGGGACGCGCGTTGGGCTCCCCGTCGGGACGCGCGTTGGGCTCCCCGTCGGGACGCGCGTTGGGCTCCCCGTCGGGACGCGCGTTGGGCTCCCCGTCGGGACGCGCGTTGGGCTCCCCGTCGGGACGCGCGTTGGGCTCCCCGTCGGGACGCGCGTTGGGCTCCCCGTCGGGACGCGCGTTGGGCTCCCCGTCGGGACGCGCGTTGGGCTCCCCGTCGGGACGCGCGTTGGGCTCCCCGTCGGGACGCGCGTTGGGCTCTGCCTCTGGATTTAGCTTACTTGCAGCTCTGCGTCGCGACGCGCGTTGGGCTCTGCCTCTGGATTTAGCTTACTTGCAGCTCTGCGTCGCGACGCGCGTTGGGCTCTGCCTCTGGATTTAGCTTACTTGCAGCTCTGCGTCGCGACGCGCGTTGGGCTCTGCGTCGCGACGTGCGTTGGGCTCTGCGTCGGGATTTAGCTTACTTGCAGCTCTGCGTCGGGACGCGCGTTGGGCTCTGCGTCGCGACGTGCGTTGGGCTCTGCGTCGGGATTTAGCTTACTTGCAGCTCTGCGTCGCGACGTGCGTTGGGCTCTGCGTCGCGACGTGCGTTGGGCTCTGCGTCGCGACGTGCGTTGGGCTCTGCGTCGGGACGTGCGTTGGGCTCTGCGTCGCGACGTGCGTTGGGCTCTGCGTCGCGACGTGCGTTGGGCTCTGCGTCGCGACGTGCGTTGGGCTCTGCGTCGGGATTTAGCTTACTTGCAGCTCTGCGTCGCGACGTGCGTTGGGCTCTGCGTCGCGACGTGCGTTGGGCTCTGCGTCGCGACGTGCGTTGGGCTCTGCGTCGCGACGTGCGTTGGGCTCTGCGTCGCGACGTGCGTTGGGCTCTGCGTCGCGACGTGCGTTGGGCTCTGCGTCGCGACGTGCGTTGGGCTCTGCGTCGCGACGTGCGTTGGGCTCTGCGTCGGGATTTAGCTTACTTGCAGCTCTGCGTCGCGACGTGCGTTGGGCTCTGCGTCGCGACGTGCGTTGGGCTCTGCGTCGCGACGTGCGTTGGGCTCTGCGTCGCGACGTGCGTTGGGCTCTGCGTCGCGACGTGCGTTGGGCTCTGCGTCGCGACGTGCGTTGGGCTCTGCGTCGCGACGTGCGTTGGGCTCTGCGTCGCGACGTGCGTTGGGCTCTGCGTCGCGACGTGCGTTGGGCTCTGCGTCGCGACGTGCGTTGGGCTCTGCGTCGCGACGTGCGTTGGGCTCTGCGTCGCGACGTGCGTTGGGCTCTGCGTCGGGATTTAGCTTATTTCAGCTCTGCGTCGCGACGTGCGTTGGGCTCTGCGTCGGGATTTAGCTTATTTCAGCTCTGCGTCGCGACGTGCGTTGGGCTCTGCGTCGGGATTTAGCTTATTTCAGCTCTGCGTCGCGACGTGCGTTGGGCTCTGCGTCGCGACGTGCGTTGGGCTCTGCGTCGCGACGTGCGTTGGGCTCTGCGTCGCGACGTGCGTTGGGCTCTGCGTCGCGACGTGCGTTGGGCTCTGCGTCGCGACGTGCGTTGGGCTCTGCGTCGCGACGTGCGTTGGGCTCTGCGTCGCGACGTGCGTTGGGCTCTGCGTCGCGACGTGCGTTGGGCTCTGCGTCGCGACGTGCGTTGGGCTCTGCGTCGCGACGTGCGTTGGGCTCTGCGTCGCGACGTGCGTTGGGCTCTGCGTCGCGATTTAGCTTACTTGCGGCTCTGCGTCGCGATTTAGCTTACTTGCGGCTCTGCGTCGCGATTTAGCTTACTTGCGGCTCTGCGTCGCGACGTGCGTTGGGCTCTGCGTCGCGACGTGCGTTGGGCTCTGCCTCTGGATTTAGCTTACTTGCAGCTCTACGTCGCGACGTGCGTTGGCCTCTGCCTCTGGATTTAGCTTACTTGCAGCTCTACGTCGGGACGTGCGTTGGGCTCTGCGTCGGGACGTGCGTTGGGCTCTGCGTCGGGACGTGCGTTGGGCTCTGCGTCGGGACGTGCGTTGGGCTCTGCGTCGGGACGTGCGTTGGGCTCTGCGTCGGGACGTGCGTTGGGCTCTGCGTCGGGATTTAGCTTACTTTCAGCTCTGCGTCGCGACGTGCGTTGGGCTCTGCGTCGGGATTTAGCTTACTTTCAGCTCTGCGTCGCGACGTGCGTTGGGCTCTGCGTCGCGACGTGCGTTGGGCTCTGCGTCGCGACGTGCGTTGGGCTCTGCGTCGCGACGTGCGTTGGGCTCTGCGTCGCGACGTGCGTTGGGCTCTGCGTCGCGACGTGCGTTGGGCTCTGCGTCGCGACGTGCGTTGGGCTCTGCCTCGGGATTTAGCTTACTTGCGGCTCTGCGTCGCGACGTGCGTTGGGCTCTGCCTCGGGATTTAGCTTACTTGCGGCTCTGCGTCGCGACGTGCGTTGGGCTCTGCCTCGGGATTTAGCTTACTTGCGGCTCTGCGTCGCGACGTGCGTTGGGCTCTGCCTCGGGATTTAGCTTACTTGCGGCTCTGCGTCGCGACGTGCGTTGGGCTCTGCCTCGGGATTTAGCTTACTTGCGGCTCTGCGTCGCGACGTGCGTTGGGCTCTGCCTCGGGATTTAGCTTACTTGCGGCTCTGCGTCGCGACGTGCGTTGGGCTCTGCCTCGGGATTTAGCTTACTTGCGGCTCTGCGTCGCGACGTGCGTTGGGCTCTGCCTCGGGATTTAGCTTACTTGCGGCTCTGCGTCGCGACGTGCGTTGGGCTCTGCCTCGGGATTTAGCTTACTTGCGGCTCTGCGTCGCGACGTGCGTTGGGCTCTGCCTCGGGATTTAGCTTACTTGCGGCTCTGCGTCGCGACGTGCGTTGGGCTCTGCCTCGGGATTTAGCTTACTTGCGGCTCTGCGTCGCGACGTGCGTTGGGCTCTGCCTCGGGATTTAGCTTACTTGCGGCTCTGCGTCGCGACGTGCGTTGGGCTCTGCCTCGGGATTTAGCTTACTTGCGGCTCTGCGTCGCGACGTGCGTTGGGCTCTGCCTCGGGATTTAGCTTACTTGCGGCTCTGCGTCGCGACGTGCGTTGGGCTCTGCCTCGGGATTTAGCTTACTTGCGGCTCTGCGTCGCGACGTGCGTTGGGCTCTGCCTCGGGATTTAGCTTACTTGCGGCTCTGCGTCGCGACGTGCGTTGGGCTCTGCCTCGGGATTTAGCTTACTTGCGGCTCTGCGTCGGGACGTGCGTTGGGCTCTGCCTCGGGATTTAGCTTACTTGCGGCTCTGCGTCGGGACGTGCGTTGGGCTCTGCGTCGGGACGTGCGTTGGGCTCTGCGTCGGGACGTGCGTTGGGCTCTGCGTCGGGACGTGCGTTGGGCTCTGCGTCGGGACGTGCGTTGGGCTCTGCGTCGGGACGTGCGTTGGGCTCTGCGTCGCGACGTGCGTTGGGCTCTGCGTCGCGACGTGCGTTGGGCTCTGCGTCGCGACGTGCGTTGGGCTCTGCGTCGGGATTTAGCTTACTTTCAGCTCTACGTCGGGACGTGCGTTGGGCTCTGCGTCGGGACGTGCGTTGGGCTCTGCGTCGGGACGTGCGTTGGGCTCTGCGTCGGGACGTGCGTTGGGCTCTGCGTCGCGACGTGCGTGGGCTCTGCGTCGCGACGTGCGTGGGCTCTGCGTCGCGACGTGCGTGGGCTCTGCGTCGCGACGTGCGTTGGGCTCTGCGTCGGGATTTAGCTTACTTGCAGCTCTGCGTCGGGACGTGCGTTGGGCTCTGCGTCGCGACGTGCGTTGGGCTCTGCGTCGCGACGTGCGTTGGGCTCTGCGTCGGGATTTAGCTTACTTGCAGCTCTGCGTCGCGACGTGCGTTGGGCTCTGCGTCGGGATTTAGCTTACTTGCAGCTCTGCGTCGCGACGTGCGTTGGGCTCTGCGTCGCGACGTGCGTTGGGCTCTGCGTCGGGATTTAGCTTATTTCAGCTCTGCGTCGCGACGTGCGTTGGGCTCTGCGTCGGGATTTAGCTTATTTCAGCTCTGCGTCGGGACGTGCGTTGGGCTCTGCGTCGCGACGTGCGTTGGGCTCTGCGTCGCGACGTGCGTTGGGCTCTGCGTCGCGACGTGCGTTGGGCTCTGCGTCGCGATTTAGCTTACTTGCAGCTCTGCGTCGCGATTTAGCTTACTTGCAGCTCTGCGTCGCGACGTGCGTTGGGCTCTGCGTCGCGACGTGCGTTGGGCTCTGCGTCGCGACTTGCGTTGGGCTCTGCCTCTGGATTTAGCTTACTTGCAGCTCTACGTCGCGACGTGCGTTGGGCTCTGCCTCTGGATTTAGCTTACTTGCAGCTCTACGTCGGGACGTGCGTTGGGCTCTGCGTCGGGACGTGCGTTGGGCTCTGCGTCGGGACGTGCGTTGGGCTCTGCGTCGGGACGTGCGTTGGGCTCTGCGTCGGGACGTGCGTTGGGCTCTGCGTCGGGACGTGCGTTGGGCTCTGCGTCGGGACGTGCGTTGGGCTCTGCGTCGGGACGTGCGTTGGGCTCTGCGTCGGGACGTGCGTTGGGCTCTGCGTCGGGACGTGCGTTGGGCTCTGCGTCGGGACGTGCGTTGGGCTCTGCGTCGGGACGTGCGTTGGGCTCTGCGTCGGGACGTGCGTTGGGCTCTGCGTCGGGACGTGCGTTGGGCTCTGCGTCGGGACGTGCGTTGGGCTCTGCGTCGGGACGTGCGTTGGGCTCTGCGTCGGGACGTGCGTTGGGCTCTGCGTCGGGACGTGCGTTGGGCTCTGCGTCGGGACGTGCGTTGGGCTCTGCGTCGGGACGTGCGTTGGGCTCTGCGTCGGGACGTGCGTTGGGCTCTGCGTCAGGATTTAGCTTACTTTCAGCTCTGCGTCGCGACGTGCGTTGGGCTCTGCGTCGCGACGTGCGTTGGGCTCTGCGTCGCGACGTGCGTTGGGCTCTGCGTCGCGACGTGCGTTGGGCTCTGCGTCGCGACGTGCGTTGGGCTCTGCGTCGCGACGTGCGTTGGGCTCTGCGTCGCGACGTGCGTTGGGCTCTGCGTCGCGACGTGCGTTGGGCTCTGCGTCGCGACGTGCGTTGGGCTCTGCGTCGCGACGTGCGTTGGGCTCTGCGTCGCGACGTGCGTTGGGCTCTGCGTCGCGACGTGCGTTGGGCTCTGCGTCGCGACGTGCGTTGGGCTCTGCGTCGCGACGTGCGTTGGGCTCTGCCTCGGGATTTAGCTTACTTGCGGCTCTGCGTCGCGACGTGCGTTGGGCTCTGCCTCGGGATTTAGCTTACTTGCGGCTCTGCGTCGCGACGTGCGTTGGGCTCTGCCTCGGGATTTAGCTTACTTGCGGCTCTGCGTCGCGACGTGCGTTGGGCTCTGCCTCGGGATTTAGCTTACTTGCGGCTCTGCGTCGCGACGTGCGTTGGGCTCTGCCTCGGGATTTAGCTTACTTGCGGCTCTGCGTCGCGACGTGCGTTGGGCTCTGCCTCGGGATTTAGCTTACTTGCGGCTCTGCGTCGCGACGTGCGTTGGGCTCTGCCTCGGGATTTAGCTTACTTGCGGCTCTGCGTCGCGACGTGCGTTGGGCTCTGCCTCGGGATTTAGCTTACTTGCGGCTCTGCGTCGCGACGTGCGTTGGGCTCTGCCTCGGGATTTAGCTTACTTGCGGCTCTGCGTCGCGACGTGCGTTGGGCTCTGCCTCGGGATTTAGCTTACTTGCGGCTCTGCGTCGCGACGTGCGTTGGGCTCTGCCTCGGGATTTAGCTTACTTGCGGCTCTGCGTCGCGACGTGCGTTGGGCTCTGCCTCGGGATTTAGCTTACTTGCGGCTCTGCGTCGCGACGTGCGTTGGGCTCTGCCTCGGGATTTAGCTTACTTGCGGCTCTGCGTCGCGACGTGCGTTGGGCTCTGCCTCGGGATTTAGCTTACTTGCGGCTCTGCGTCGCGACGTGCGTTGGGCTCTGCCTCGGGATTTAGCTTACTTGCGGCTCTGCGTCGGGACGTGCGTTGGGCTCTGCCTCGGGATTTAGCTTACTTGCGGCTCTGCGTCGGGACGTGCGTTGGGCTCTGCCTCGGGATTTAGCTTACTTGCGGCTCTGCGTCGGGACGTGCGTTGGGCTCTGCCTCGGGATTTAGCTTACTTGCGGCTCTGCGTCGGGACGTGCGTTGGGCTCTGCCTCGGGATTTAGCTTACTTGCGGCTCTGCGTCGGGACGTGCGTTGGGCTCTGCCTCGGGATTTAGCTTACTTGCGGCTCTGCGTCGGGACGTGCGTTGGGCTCTGCCTCGGGATTTAGCTTACTTGCGGCTCTGCGTCGGGACGTGCGTTGGGCTCTGCCTCGGGATTTAGCTTACTTGCGGCTCTGCGTCGGGACGTGCGTTGGGCTCTGCCTCGGGATTTAGCTTACTTTCGGCTCTGCGTCGGGACGTGCGTTGGGCTCTGCGTCGGGACGTGCGTTGGGCTCTGCGTCGGGACGTGCGTTGGGCTCTGCGTCGGGACGTGCGTTGGGCTCTGCGTCGCGACGTGCGTTGGGCTCTGCGTCGCGACGTGCGTTGGGCTCTGCGTCGCGACGTGCGTTGGGCTCTGCGTCGGGATTTAGCTTACTTTCAGCTCTACGTCGGGACGTGCGTTGGGCTCTGCGTCGGGACGTGCGTTGGGCTCTGCGTCGCGACGTGCGTGGGCTCTGCGTCGCGACGTGCGTGGGCTCTGCGTCGCGACGTGCGTTGGGCTCTGCGTCGCGACGTGCGTTGGGCTCTGCGTCGCGACGTGCGTTGGGCTCTGCGTCGCGACGTGCGTTGGGCTCTGCGTCGCGACGTGCGTTGGGCTCTGCGTCGCGACGTGCGTTGGGCTCTGCGTCGCGACGTGCGTTGGGCTCTGCCTCTGGATTTAGCTTACTTGCAGCTCTGCGTCGCGACGTGCGTTGGGCTCTGCGTCGGGATTTAGCTTACTTTCAGCTCTGCGTCGGGACGTGCGTTGGGCTCTGCGTCGGGACGTGCGTTGGGCTCTGCGTCGGGACGTGCGTTGGGCTCTGCGTCGGGACGTGCGTTGGGCTCTGCGTCGGGACGTGCGTTGGGCTCTGCGTCGGGACGTGCGTTGGGCTCTGCGTCGCGACGTGCGTTGGGCTCTGCGTCGCGACGTGCGTTGGGCTCTGCCTCGGGATTTAGCTTACTTGCGGCTCTGCGTCGCGACGTGCGTTGGGCTCTGCCTCGGGATTTAGCTTACTTGCGGCTCTGCGTCGCGACGTGCGTTGGGCTCTGCCTCGGGATTTAGCTTACTTGCGGCTCTGCGTCGCGACGTGCGTTGGGCTCTGCGTCGGGACGTGCGTTGGGCTCTGCGTCGGGACGTGCGTTGGGCTCTGCGTCGGGACGTGCGTTGGGCTCTGCGTCGGGACGTGCGTTGGGCTCTGCGTCGGGACGTGCGTTGGGCTCTGCGTCGGGACGTGCGTTGGGCTCTGCGTCGGGATTTAGCTTACTTTCAGCTCTACGTCGCGACGTGCGGTGGGCTCTGCGTCGCGACGTGCGGTGGGCTCTGCGTCGCGACGTGCGGTGGGCTCTGCGTCGCGACGTGCGGTGGGCTCTGCGTCGCGACGTGCGGTGGGCTCTGCGTCGCGACGTGCGGTGGGCTCTGCGTCGCGACGTGCGGTGGGCTCTGCGTCGCGACGTGCGGTGGGCTCTGCGTCGCGACGTGCGGTGGGCTCTGCGTCGGGATTTAGCTTACTTTCAGCTCTGCGTCGGGACGTGCGTTGGGCTCTGCGTCGGGACGTGCGTTGGGCTCTGCGTCGGGACGTGCGTTGGGCTCTGCGTCGGGACGTGCGTTGGGCTCTGCGTCGCGACGTGCGTGGGCTCTGCGTCGCGACGTGCGTTGGGCTCTGCGTCGGGATTTAGCTTACTTGCAGCTCTGCGTCGGGACGTGCGTTGGGCTCTGCGTCGCGACGTGCGTTGGGCTCTGCGTCGCGACGTGCGTTGGGCTCTGCGTCGGGATTTAGCTTACTTGCAGCTCTGCGTCGCGACGTGCGTTGGGCTCTGCGTCGGGATTTAGCTTACTTGCAGCTCTGCGTCGCGACGTGCGTTGGGCTCTGCGTCGCGACGTGCGTTGGGCTCTGCGTCGCGACGTGCGTTGGGCTCTGCGTCGCGACGTGCGTTGGGCTCTGCGTCGGGATTTAGCTTACTTGCAGCTCTGCGTCGCGACGTGCGTTGGGCTCTGCGTCGCGACGTGCGTTGGGCTCTGCGTCGCGACGTGCGTTGGGCTCTGCGTCGCGACGTGCGTTGGGCTCTGCGTCGCGACGTGCGTTGGGCTCTGCGTCGCGACGTGCGTTGGGCTCTGCGTCGCGACGTGCGTTGGGCTCTGCGTCGCGACGTGCGTTGGGCTCTGCGTCGCGACGTGCGTTGGGCTCTGCGTCGCGACGTGCGTTGGGCTCTGCGTCGCGACGTGCGTTGGGCTCTGCGTCGGGATTTAGCTTATTTCAGCTCTGCGTCGCGACGTGCGTTGGGCTCTGCGTCGGGATTTAGCTTATTTCAGCTCTGCGTCGGGACGTGCGTTGGGCTCTGCGTCGCGACGTGCGTTGGGCTCTGCGTCGCGACGTGCGTTGGGCTCTGCGTCGCGATTTAGCTTACTTGCAGCTCTGCGTCGCGATTTAGCTTACTTGCAGCTCTGCGTCGCGATTTAGCTTACTTGCAGCTCTGCGTCGCGATTTAGCTTACTTGCAGCTCTGCGTCGCGATTTAGCTTACTTGCAGCTCTGCGTCGCGACGTGCGTTGGGCTCTGCGTCGCGACTTGCGTTGGGCTCTGCCTCTGGATTTAGCTTACTTGCAGCTCTACGTCGCGACGTGCGTTGGGCTCTGCCTCTGGATTTAGCTTACTTGCAGCTCTACGTCGGGACGTGCGTTGGGCTCTGCGTCGGGACGTGCGTTGGGCTCTGCGTCGGGACGTGCGTTGGGCTCTGCGTCGGGACGTGCGTTGGGCTCTGCGTCGGGACGTGCGTTGGGCTCTGCGTCGGGACGTGCGTTGGGCTCTGCGTCGGGACGTGCGTTGGGCTCTGCGTCGGGACGTGCGTTGGGCTCTGCGTCGGGACGTGCGTTGGGCTCTGCGTCGGGACGTGCGTTGGGCTCTGCGTCGGGACGTGCGTTGGGCTCTGCGTCGGGACGTGCGTTGGGCTCTGCGTCAGGATTTAGCTTACTTTCAGCTCTGCGTCGCGACGTGCGTTGGGCTCTGCGTCGCGACGTGCGTTGGGCTCTGCGTCGCGACGTGCGTTGGGCTCTGCGTCGCGACGTGCGTTGGGCTCTGCGTCGCGACGTGCGTTGGGCTCTGCGTCGCGACGTGCGTTGGGCTCTGCGTCGCGACGTGCGTTGGGCTCTGCGTCGCGACGTGCGTTGGGCTCTGCGTCGCGACGTGCGTTGGGCTCTGCGTCGCGACGTGCGTTGGGCTCTGCGTCGCGACGTGCGTTGGGCTCTGCGTCGCGACGTGCGTTGGGCTCTGCGTCGCGACGTGCGTTGGGCTCTGCGTCGCGACGTGCGTTGGGCTCTGCGTCGCGACGTGCGTTGGGCTCTGCGTCGCGACGTGCGTTGGGCTCTGCGTCGCGACGTGCGTTGGGCTCTGCGTCGCGACGTGCGTTGGGCTCTGCGTCGCGACGTGCGTTGGGCTCTGCGTCGCGACGTGCGTTGGGCTCTGCCTCGGGATTTAGCTTACTTGCGGCTCTGCGTCGCGACGTGCGTTGGGCTCTGCCTCGGGATTTAGCTTACTTGCGGCTCTGCGTCGCGACGTGCGTTGGGCTCTGCCTCGGGATTTAGCTTACTTGCGGCTCTGCGTCGCGACGTGCGTTGGGCTCTGCCTCGGGATTTAGCTTACTTGCGGCTCTGCGTCGCGACGTGCGTTGGGCTCTGCCTCGGGATTTAGCTTACTTGCGGCTCTGCGTCGCGACGTGCGTTGGGCTCTGCCTCGGGATTTAGCTTACTTGCGGCTCTGCGTCGCGACGTGCGTTGGGCTCTGCCTCGGGATTTAGCTTACTTGCGGCTCTGCGTCGCGACGTGCGTTGGGCTCTGCCTCGGGATTTAGCTTACTTGCGGCTCTGCGTCGCGACGTGCGTTGGGCTCTGCCTCGGGATTTAGCTTACTTGCGGCTCTGCGTCGCGACGTGCGTTGGGCTCTGCCTCGGGATTTAGCTTACTTGCGGCTCTGCGTCGCGACGTGCGTTGGGCTCTGCCTCGGGATTTAGCTTACTTGCGGCTCTGCGTCGGGACGTGCGTTGGGCTCTGCCTCGGGATTTAGCTTACTTGCGGCTCTGCGTCGGGACGTGCGTTGGGCTCTGCCTCGGGATTTAGCTTACTTGCGGCTCTGCGTCGCGACGTGCGTTGGGCTCTGCCTCGGGATTTAGCTTACTTGCGGCTCTGCGTCGCGACGTGCGTTGGGCTCTGCCTCGGGATTTAGCTTACTTGCGGCTCTGCGTCGCGACGTGCATTGGGCTCTGCCTCGGGATTTAGCTTACTTGCGGCTCTGCGTCGGGACGTGCGTTGGGCTCTGCCTCGGGATTTAGCTTACTTGCGGCTCTGCGTCGGGACGTGCGTTGGGCTCTGCCTCGGGATTTAGCTTACTTGCGGCTCTGCGTCGGGACGTGCGTTGGGCTCTGCCTCGGGATTTAGCTTACTTGCGGCTCTGCGTCGGGACGTGCGTTGGGCTCTGCCTTGGGATTTAGCTTACTTGCGGCTCTGCGTCGGGACGTGCGTTGGGCTCTGCGTCGGGACGTGCGTTGGGCTCTGCGTCGGGACGTGCGTTGGGCTCTGCGTCGGGATTTAGCTTACTTTCAGCTCTGCGTCGGGACGTGCGTTGGGCTCTGCGTCGGGACGTGCGTTGGGCTCTGCGTCGGGATTTAGCTTACTTTCAGCTCTGCGTCGGGACGTGCGTTGGGCTCTGCGTCGGGACGTGCGTTGGGCTCTGCGTCGGGACGTGCGTTGGGCTCTGCGTCGGGACGTGCGTTGGGCTCTGCGTCGCGACGTGCGTGGGCTCTGCGTCGCGACGTGCGTTGGGCTCTGCGTCGCGACGTGCGTTGGGCTCTGCGTCGCGACGTGCGTTGGGCTCTGCGTCGCGACGTGCGTTGGGCTCTGCGTCGCGACGTGCGTTGGGCTCTGCGTCGCGACGTGCGTTGGGCTCTGCGTCGGGACGTGCGTTGGGCTCTGCGTCGGGATTTAGCTTAATTTCAGCTCTACGTCGGGACGTGCGTTGGGCTCTGCGTCGGGACGTGCGTTGGGCTCTGCGTCGGGACGTGCGTTGGGCTCTGCGTCGGGACGTGCGTTGGGCTCTGCGTCGGGATTTAGCTTACTTTCAGCTCTGCGTCGCGACGTGCGTTGGGCTCTGCGTCGCGACGTGCGTTGGGCTCTGCGTCGCGACGTGCGTTGGGCTCTGCGTCGCGACGTGCGTTGGGCTCTGCGTCGGGACGTGCGTTGGGCTCTGCGTCGGGATTTAGCTTACTTGCGGCTCTGCGTCGCGACGTGCGTTGGGCTCTGCCTCGGGATTTAGCTTACTTGCGGCTCTGCGTCGCGACGTGCGTTGGGCTCTGCCTCGGGCTTTAGCTTACTTGCGGCTCTGCGTCGGGACGTGCGTTGGGCTCTGCGTCGGGACGTGCGTTGGGCTCTGCGTCGGGACGTGCGTTGGGCTCTGCGTCGGGACGTGCGTTGGGCTCTGCGTCGCGACGTGCGTTGGGCTCTGCGTCGCGACGTGCGTTGGGCTCTGCGTCGGGATTTAGCTTACTTGCAGCTCTGCGTCGGGACGTGCGTTGGGCTCTGCGTCGGGACGTGCGTTGGGCTCTGCGTCGGGACGTGCGTTGGGCTCTGCGTCGCGACGTGCGTTGGGCTCTGCGTCGCGACGTGCGTTGGGCTCTGCGTCGCGACGTGCGTTGGGCTCTGCGTCGGGATTTAGCTTACTTGCAGCTCTGCGTCGGGACGTGCGCTGGGCTCTGCGTCGGGACGTGCGTTGGGCTCTGCGTCGGGACGTGCGTTGGGCTCTGCGTCGGGATTTAGCTTACTTTCAGCTCTACGTCGGGACGTGCGTTGGGCTCTGCGTCGGGACGTGCGTTGGGCTCTGCGTCGGGACGTGCGTTGGGCTCTGCGTCGGGACGTGCGTTGGGCTCTGCGTCGCGACGTGCGTTGGGCTCTGCGTCGCGACGTGCGTTGGGCTCTGCGTCGCGACGTGCGTTGGGCTCTGCGTCGCGACGTGCGTTGGGCTCTGCGTCGGGATTTAGCTTACTTGCAGCTCTGCGTCGGGACGTGCGTTGGGCTCTGCGTCGGGACGTGCGTTGGGCTCTGCGTCGCGACGTGCGTTGGGCTCTGCGTCGGGATTTAGCTTACTTGCAGCTCTGCGTCGCGACGTGCGTCGGGCTCTGCGTCGCGACGTGCGTCGGGCTCTGCGTCGCGACGTGCGTCGGGCTCTGCGTCGCGACGTGCGTCGGGCTCTGCCTCTGGATTTAGCTTACTTGCAGCTCTACGTCGCGACGTGCGTCGGGCTCTCCCTCTGGATTTAGCTTACTTGCAGCTCTACGTCGCGACGTGCGTCGGGCTCTGCCTCTGGATTTAGCTTACTTGCAGCTCTACGTCGCGACGTGCGTCGGGCTCTGCCTCTGGATTTAGCTTACTTGCAGCTCTACGTCGCGACGTGCGTCGGGCTCTGCGTCGGCACGTGCGTCGGGCTCTGCTTCGGGACGTGCGTCGGGCTCTGCGTCGGCACGTGCGTCGGGCTCTGCGTCGGCACGTGCGTCGGGCTCTGCGTCGGCACGTGCGTCGGGCTCTGCGTCGGGATTTAGCTTACTTTCAGCTCTACGTCGGGACGTGCGTCGGGCTCTGCGTCGGGACGTGCGTCGGGCTCTGCGTCGGGACGTGCGTCGGGCTCTGCGTCGGGACGTGCGTCGGGCTCTGCGTCGGGATTTAGCTTAATTTTGGCTCTGCGTCGCGACGTGCGTTGGGCTCTGCGTCGCGACGTGCGTTGGGCTCTGCGTCGCGACGTGCGTTGGGCTCTGCGTCGCGACGTGCGTTGGGCTCTGCGTCGCGACGTGCGTTGGGCTCTGCGTCGCGACGTGCGTTGGGCTCTGCGTCGCGACGTGCGTTGGGCTCTGCGTCGCGACGAGTGTTGGGCTCTGCCTCTGGATTTAGCTTACTTGCAGCTCTACGTCGGGACGTGCGTTGGGCTCTGCGTCGGGACGTGCGTTGGGCTCTGCGTCGGGACGTGCGTTGGGCTCTGCGTCGCGACGTGCGTTGGGCTCTGCGTCGCGACGTGCGTTGGGCTCTGCGTCGCGACGTGCGTTGGGCTCTGCGTCGGGACGTGCGTTGGGCTCTGCGTCGGGATTTAGCTTAATTTCAGCTCTACGTCGGGACGTGCGTTGGGCTCTGCGTCGGGACGTGCGTTGGGCTCTGCGTCGGGACGTGCGTTGGGCTCTGCGTCGGGACGTGCGTTGGGCTCTGCGTCGGGATTTAGCTTACTTTCAGCTCTGCGTCGCGACGTGCGTTGGGCTCTGCGTCGCGACGTGCGTTGGGCTCTGCGTCGCGACGTGCGTTGGGCTCTGCGTCGCGACGTGCGTTGGGCTCTGCGTCGGGACGTGCGTTGGGCTCTGCGTCGGGACGTGCGTTGGGCTCTGCGTCGGGATTTAGCTTACTTTCAGCTCTGCGTCGCGACGTGCGTTGGGCTCTGCGTCGCGACGTGCGTTGGGCTCTGCGTCGGGACGTGCGTTGGGCTCTGCGTCGGGACGTGCGTTGGGCTCTGCGTCGCGACGTGCGTTGGGCTCTGCGTCGCGACGTGCGTTGGGCTCTGCGTCGCGACGTGCGTTGGGCTCTGCGTCGGGATTTAGCTTACTTGCAGCTCTGCGTCGGGACGTGCGCTGGGCTCTGCGTCGGGACGTGCGCTGGGCTCTGCGTCGGGACGTGCGTTGGGCTCTGCGTCGGGATTTAGCTTACTTTCAGCTCTGCGTCGGGACGTGCGTTGGGCTCTGCGTCGGGACGTGCGTTGGGCTCTGCGTCGGGACGTGCGTTGGGCTCTGCGTCGCGACGTGCGTTGGGCTCTGCGTCGCGACGTGCGTTGGGCTCTGCGTCGGGATTTAGCTTACTTGCAGCTCTGCGTCGGGACGTGCGTTGGGCTCTGCGTCGGGACGTGCGTTGGGCTCTGCGTCGGGACGTGCGTTGGGCTCTGCGTCGCGACGTGCGTTGGGCTCTGCGTCGGGATTTAGCTTACTTGCAGCTCTGCGTCGCGACGTGCGTCGGGCTCTGCGTCGCGACGTCCGTCGGGCTCTGCGTCGCGACGTCCGTCGGGCTCTGCGTCGCGACGTCCGTCGGGCTCTGCGTCGCGACGTGCGTCGGGCTCTGCGTCGCGATGTGCGTCGGGCTCTGCCTCTGGATTTAGCTTACTTGCAGCTCTACGTCGCGACGTGCGTCGGGCTCTGCGTCGGCACGTGCGTTGGGCTCTGCGTCGGGACGTGCGTCGGGCTCTGCGTCGGGACGTGCTTCGGGCTCTGCGTCGGCACGTGCGTCGGGCTCTGCGTCGGCACGTGCGTCGGGCTCTGCGTCGGCACGTGCGTCGGGCTCTGCGTCGGGATTTAGCTTACTTTCAGCTCTACGTCGGGACGTGCGTCGGGCTCTGCGTCGGGACGTGCGTCGGGCTCTGCGTCGGGACGTGCGTCGGGCTCTGCGTCGGGACGTGCGTCGGGCTCTGCGTCGGGATTTAGCTTACTTTTAGCTCTGCGTCGGGACGTGCGTTGGGCTCTGCGTCGCGACGTGCGTTGGGCTCTGCGTCGCGACGTGCGTTGGGCTCTGCGTCGCGACGTGCGTTGGGCTCTGCCTCTGGATTTAGCTTACTTGCAGCTCTGCGTCGGGACGTGCGTTGGGCTCTGCGTCGGGACGTGCGTTGGGCTCTGCGTCGGGACGTGCGTTGGGCTCTGCGTCGGGATTTAGCTTTCTTTCAGCTCTACGTCGCGACGTGCGTTGGGCTCTGCGTCGCGACGTGCGTTGGGCTCTGCGTCGCGACGTGCGTTGGGCTCTGCGTCGCGACGTGCGTTGGGCTCTGCGTCGCGACGTGCGTTGGGCTCTGCCTCTGGATTTAGCTTACTTGCAGCTCTACGTCGGGACGTGCGTTGGGCTCAGCGTCGGGACGTGCGTTGGGCTCTGCGTCGGGACGTGCGTTGGGCTCTGCGTCGGGATTTAGCTTACTTGCAGCTCTGCCTCGCGACGTGTGTGGGGCTCTGCCTCGCGACGTGTGTTGGGCTCTGCCTCGCGACGTGTGTTGGGCTCTGCGTCGGGATTTAGCTTACTTTCAGCTCTACGTCGGGACGTGCGTTGGGCTGTGCGTCGGGACGTGCGTTGGGCTCTGCGTCGGGATTTAGCTTACTTGCAGCTCTACGTCGGGACGTGCGTTGGGCTCTGCGTCGGGACGTGCGTTGGGCTCTGCGTCGGGACGTGCGTTGGGCTCTGCGTCGCGACGTGCGTTGGGCTCTGCGTCGGGATTTAGCTTACTTGCAGCTCTGCGTCGGGACGTGCGTTGGGCTCTGCGTCGCGACGTGCGTTGGGCTCTGCGTCGCGACGTGCGTTGGGCTCTGCGTCGCGACGTGCGTTGGGCTCTGCGTCGGGATTTAGCTTATTTCAGCTCTGCGTCGGGACGTGCGTTGGGCTCTGCGTCGGGACGTGCGTTGGGCTCTGCGTCGGGACGTGCGTTGGGCTCTGCGTCGCGACGTGCGTTGGGCTCTGCGTCGGGATTTAGCTTATTTCAGCTCTGCGTCGGGACGTGCGTTGGGCTCTGCGTCGGGACGTGCGTTGGGCTCTGCGTCGGGACGTGCGTTGGGCTCTGCGTCGGGATTTAGCTTAATTTCAGCTCTACGTCGGGACGTGCGTTGGGCTCTGCGTCGGGACGTGCGTTGGGCTCTGCGTCGGGACGTGCGTTGGGCTCTGCGTCGGGATTTAGCTTACTTTCAGCTCTGCGTCGCGACGTGCGTTGGGCTCTGCGTCGCGACGTGCGTTGGGCTCTGCGTCGCGACGTGCGTTGGGCTCTGCGTCGGGACGTGCGTTGGGCTCTGCGTCGGGATTTAGCTTAATTTCAGCTCTACGTCGGGACGTGCGTTGGGCTCTGCGTCGGGACGTGCGTTGGGCTCTGCGTCGGGACGTGCGTTGGGCTCTGCGTCGGGACGTGCGTTGGGCTCTGCGTCGGGATTTAGCTTACTTTCAGCTCTGCGTCGCGACGTGCGTTGGGCTCTGCGTCGCGACGTGCGTTGGGCTCTGCGTCGCGACGTGCGTTGGGCTCTGCGTCGCGACGTGCGTTGGGCTCTGCGTCGGGACGTGCGTTGGGCTCTGCGTCGGGATTTAGCTTACTTGCGGCTCTGCGTCGCGACGTGCGTTGGGCTCTGCCTCGGGATTTAGCTTACTTGCGGCTCTGCGTCGCGACGTGCGTTGGGCTCTGCCTCGGGATTTAGCTTACTTGCGGCTCTGCGTCGGGACGTGCGTTGGGCTCTGCGTCGGGACGTGCGTTGGGCTCTGCGTCGGGACGTGCGTTGGGCTCTGCGTCGGGACGTGCGTTGGGCTCTGCGTCGGGACGTGCGTTGGGCTCTGCGTCGGGATTTAGCTTACTTTCAGCTCTACGTCGGGACGTGCGTTGGGCTCTGCGTCGGGACGTGCGTTGGGCTCTGCGTCGGGATTTAGCTTAATTTCAGCTCTACGTCGGGACGTGCGTTGGGCTCTGCGTCGGGACGTGCGTTGGGCTCTGCGTCGGGACGTGCGTTGGGCTCTGCGTCGGGACGTGCGTTGGGCTCTGCGTCGGGATTTAGCTTACTTTCAGCTCTGCGTCGCGACGTGCGTTGGGCTCTGCGTCGCGACGTGCGTTGGGCTCTGCGTCGGGACGTGCGTTGGGCTCTGCGTCGGGACGTGCGTTGGGCTCTGCGTCGCGACGTGCGTTGGGCTCTGCGTCGCGACGTGCGTTGGGCTCTGCGTCGCGACGTGCGTTGGGCTCTGCGTCGGGATTTAGCTTACTTGCAGCTCTGCGTCGGGACGTGCGCTGGGCTCTGCGTCGGGACGTGCGCTGGGCTCTGCGTCGGGACGTGCGTTGGGCTCTGCGTCGGGATTTAGCTTACTTTCAGCTCTGCGTCGGGACGTGCGTTGGGCTCTGCGTCGGGACGTGCGTTGGGCTCTGCGTCGGGACGTGCGTTGGGCTCTGCGTCGCGACGTGCGTTGGGCTCTGCGTCGCGACGTGCGTTGGGCTCTGCGTCGGGATTTAGCTTACTTGCAGCTCTGCGTCGGGACGTGCGTTGGGCTCTGCGTCGGGACGTGCGTTGGGCTCTGCGTCGGGACGTGCGTTGGGCTCTGCGTCGCGACGTGCGTTGGGCTCTGCGTCGGGATTTAGCTTACTTGCAGCTCTGCGTCGCGACGTGCGTCGGGCTCTGCGTCGCGACGTCCGTCGGGCTCTGCGTCGCGACGTCCGTCGGGCTCTGCGTCGCGACGTCCGTCGGGCTCTGCGTCGCGACGTGCGTCGGGCTCTGCGTCGCGATGTGCGTCGGGCTCTGCCTCTGGATTTAGCTTACTTGCAGCTCTACGTCGCGACGTGCGTCGGGCTCTCCCTCTGGATTTAGCTTACTTGCAGCTCTACGTCGCGACGTGCGTCGGGCTTTGCCTCTGGATTTAGCTTACTTGCAGCTCTACGTCGCGACGTGCGTCGGGCTCTGCCTCTGGATTTAGCTTACTTGCAGCTCTACGTCGCGACGTGCGTCGGGCTCTGCGTCGGCACGTGCGTTGGGCTCTGCGTCGGCACGTGCGTCGGGCTCTGCGTCGGGACGTGCTTCGGGCTCTGCGTCGGCACGTGCGTCGGGCTCTGCGTCGGCACGTGCGTCGGGCTCTGCGTCGGCACGTGCGTCGGGCTCTGCGTCGGGATTTAGCTTACTTTTAGCTCTGCGTCGGGACGTGCGTTGGGCTCTGCGTCGCGACGTGCGTTGGGCTCTGCGTCGCGACGTGCGTTGGGCTCTGCGTCGCGACGTGCGTTGGGCTCTGCCTCTGGATTTAGCTTACTTGCAGCTCTGCGTCGGGACGTGCGTTGGGCTCTGCGTCGGGACGTGCGTTGGGCTCTGCGTCGGGACGTGCGTTGGGCTCTGCGTCGGGATTTAGCTTTCTTTCAGCTCTACGTCGCGACGTGCGTTGGGCTCTGCGTCGCGACGTGCGTTGGGCTCTGCGTCGCGACGTGCGTTGGGCTCTGCGTCGCGACGTGCGTTGGGCTCTGCGTCGCGACGTGCGTTGGGCTCTGCGTCGCGACGTGCGTTGGGCTCTGCGTCGCGACGTGCGTTGGGCTCTGCCTCTGGATTTAGCTTACTTGCAGCTCTACGTCGGGACGTGCGTTGGGCTCAGCGTCGGGACGTGCGTTGGGCTCTGCGTCGGGACGTGCGTTGGGCTCTGCGTCGGGATTTAGCTTACTTGCAGCTCTGCCTCGCGACGTGTGTGGGGCTCTGCCTCGCGACGTGTGTTGGGCTCTGCCTCGCGACGTGTGTTGGGCTCTGCGTCGGGATTTAGCTTACTTTCAGCTCTACGTCGGGACGTGCGTTGGGCTGTGCGTCGGGACGTGCGTTGGGCTCTGCGTCGGGATTTAGCTTACTTGCAGCTCTACGTCGGGACGTGCGTTGGGCTCTGCGTCGGGACGTGCGTTGGGCTCTGCGTCGGGACGTGCGTTGGGCTCTGCGTCGCGACGTGCGTTGGGCTCTGCGTCGGGATTTAGCTTACTTGCAGCTCTGCGTCGCGACGTGCGTTGGGCTCTGCGTCGCGACGTGCGTTGGGCTCTGCGTCGCGACGTGCGTTGGGCTCTGCGTCGCGACGTGCGTTGGGCTCTGCGTCGGGATTTAGCTTATTTCAGCTCTGCGTCGGGACGTGCGTTGGGCTCTGCGTCGGGACGTGCGTTGGGCTCTGCGTCGGGACGTGCGTTGGGCTCTGCGTCGCGACGTGCGTTGGGCTCTGCGTCGGGATTTAGCTTATTTCAGCTCTGCGTCGGGACGTGCGTTGGGCTCTGCGTCGGGACGTGCGTTGGGCTCTGCGTCGGGACGTGCGTTGGGCTCTGCGTCGGGATTTAGCTTAATTTCAGCTCTACGTCGGGACGTGCGTTGGGCTCTGCGTCGGGACGTGCGTTGGGCTCTGCGTCGGGACGTGCGTTGGGCTCTGCGTCGGGATTTAGCTTACTTTCAGCTCTGCGTCGCGACGTGTGTTGGGCTCTGCGTCGCGACGTGCGTTGGGCTCTGCGTCGCGACGTGCGTTGGGCTCTGCGTCGCGACGTGCGTTGGGCTCTGCGTCGCGACGTGCGTTGGGCTCTGCGTCGCGACGTGCGTTGGGCTCTGCGTCGCGACGTGCGTTGGGCTCTGCGTCGGGATTTACCTTACTTGCGGCTCTGCGTCGCGACGTGCGTTGGGCTCTGCCTCGGGATTTAGCTTACTTGCGGCTCTGCGTCGCGACGTGCGTTGGGCTCTGCGTCGGGACGTGCGTTGGGCTCTGCGTCGGGATTTAGCTTACTTTCAGCTCTACGTCGGGACGTGCGTTGGCCTCTGCGTCGGGACGTGCGTTGGGCTCTGCGTCGGGACGTGCGTTGGGCTCTGCGTCGGGATTTAGCTTAATTTCAGCTCTACGTCGGGACGTGCGTTGGGCTCTGCGTCGGGACGTGCGTTGGGCTCTGCGTCGGGACGTGCGTTGGGCTCTGCGTCGGGACGTGCGTTGGGCTCTGCGTCGGGACGTGCGTTGGGCTCTGCGTCGGGACGTGCGTTGGGCTCTGCGTCGCGACGTGCGTTGGGCTCTGCGTCGGGATTTAGCTTACTTGCAGCTCTGCGACGGGACGTGCGTTGGGCTCTGCGTCGGGACGTGCGTTGGGCTCTGCGTCGGGACGTGCGTTGGGCTCTGCGTCGCGACGTGCGTTGGGCTCTGCGTCGCGACGTGCGTTGGGCTCTGCGTCGGGATTTAGCTTACTTGCAGCTCTGCGTCGGGACGTGCGTTGGGCTCTGCGTCGGGACGTGCGTTGGGCTCTGCGTCGGGACGTGCGTTGGGCTCTGCGTCGGGATTTAGCTTACTTTCAGCTCTACGTCGGGACGTGCGTTGGGCTCTGCGTCGGGACGTGCGTTGGGCTCTGCGTCGCGACGTGCGTTGGGCTCTGCGTCGCGACGTGCGTTGGGCTCTGCGTCGCGACGTGCGTTGGGCTCTGCGTCGCGACGTGCGTTGGGCTCTGCGTCGCGACGTGCGTTGGGCTCTGCGTCGGGATTTAGCTTACTTGCAGCTCTGCGTCGGGACGTGCGTTGGGCTCTGCGTCGGGACGTGCGTTGGGCTCTGCGTCGGGACGTGCGTTGGGCTCTGCGTCGGGACGTGCGTTGGGCTCTGCGTCGGGACGTGCGTTGGGCTCTGCGTCGGGATTTAGGTTACTTGCAGCTCTGCGTCGCGACGTGCGTCGGGCTCTGCGTCGCGACGTGCGTCGGGCTCTGCGTCGCGACGTGCGTCGGGCTCTGCGTCGCGACGTGCGTCGGGCTCTGCGTCGCGACGTGCGTCGGGCTCTGCCTCTGGATTTAGCTTACTTGCAGCTCTACGTCGCGACGTGCGTCGGGCTCTCCCTCTGGATTTAGCTTACTTGCAGCTCTACGTCGCGACGTGCGTCGGGCTCTGCCTCTGGATTTAGCTTACTTGCAGCTCTACGTCGCGACGTGCGTCGGGCTCTGCCTCTGCATTTAGCTTACTTGCAGCTCTACGTCGCGACGTGCGTCGGGCTCTGCGTCGGCACGTGCGTCGGGCTCTGCGTCGGGACGTGCGTCGGGCTCTGCGTCGGGACGTGCTTCGGGCTCTGCGTCGGCACGTGCGTCGGGCTCTGCGTCGGCACGTGCGTCGGGCTCTGCGTCGGGACGTGCGTCGGGCTCTGCGTCGGGACGTGCGTCGGGCTCTGCGTCGGGACGTGCGTCGGGCTCTGCGTCGGGACGTGCGTCGGGCTCTGCGTCGGGACGTGCGTTGGGCTCTGCGTCGGGATTTAGCTTACTTTTAGCTCTGCGTCGGGACGTGCGTTGGGCTCTGCGTCGCGACGTGCGTTGGGCTCTGCGTCGCGACGTGCGTTGGGCTCTGCTTCGCGACGTGCGTTGGGATCTGCGTCGCGACGTGCGTTGGGCTCTGCGTCGCGACGTGCGTTGGGCTCTGCGTCGCGACGTGCGTTGGGCTCTGCGTCGCGACGAGTGTTGGGCTCTGCCTCTGGATTTAGCTTACTTGCAGCTCTACGTCGGGACGTGCGTTGGGCTCTGCGTCGGGACGTGCGTTGGGCTCTGCGTCGGGACGTGCGTTGGGCTCTGCGTCGCGACGTGCGTTGGGCTCTGCGTCGCGACGTGCGTTGGGCTCTGCGTCGGGATTTAGCTTACTTTTAGCTCTGCGTCGCGACGTGCGTTGGGCTCTGCGTCGCGACGTGCGTTGGGCTCTGCGTCGCGACGTGCGTTGGGCTCTGCGTCGCGACGTGCGTTGGGCTCTGCGTCGCGACGTGCGTTGGGCTCTGCGTCGCGACGTGCGTTGGGCTCTGCGTCGCTACGTGCGTTGGGCTCTGCGTCGCGACGTGCGTTGGGCTCTGCGTCGCGACGAGTGTTGGGCTCTGCCTCTGGATTTAGCTTACTTGCAGCTCTACGTCGGGACGTGCGTTGGGCTCTGCGTCGGGACGTGCGTTGGGCTCTGCGTCGCGACGTGCGTTGGGCTCTGCGTCGGGACGTGCGTTGGGCTCTGCGTCGGGACGTGCGTTGGGCTCTGCGTCGAATTTTAGCTTAATTTCAGCTCTACGTCGGGACGTGCGTTGGGCTCTGCGTCGGGACGTGCGTTGGGCTCTGCGTCGGGACGTGCGTTGGGCTCTGCGTCGGGACGTGCGTTGGGCTCTGCGTCGGGATTTAGCTTACTTTCAGCTCTGCGTCGCGACGTGCGTTGGGCTCTGCGTCGCGACGTGCGTTGGGCTCTGCGTCGCGACGTGCGTTGGGCTCTGCGTCGCGACGTGCGTTGGGCTCTGCGTCGGGATTTAGCTTACTTGCGGCTCTGCGTCGCGACGTGCGTTGGGCTCTGCCTCGGGATTTAGCTTACTTGCGGCTCTGCGTCGGGACGTGCGTTGGGCTCTGCGTCGGGACGTGCGTTGGGCTCTGCGTCGGGATTTAGCTTACTTTCAGCTCTACGTCGGGACATGCGTTGGGCTCTGCGTCGGGACATGCGTTGGGCTCTGCGTCGGGACGTGCGTTGGGCTCTGCGTTGGGACGTGCGTTGGGATCTGCGTCGGGATTTAGCTTAATTTCAGCTCTATGTCGGGACGTGCGTTGGGCTCTGCGTCAGGACGTGCGTTGGGCTCTGCGTCGGGACGTGCGTTGGGCTCTGCGTCGGGATTTAGCTTACTTTCAGCTCTGCGTCGGGACGTGCGTTGACCTCTGCGTCGGGACGTGCGTTGGGCTCTGCGTCGGGACGTGCGTTGGGCTCTGCGTCGGGATTTAGCTTAATTTCAGCTCTACGTCGCGACGTGCGTTGGGCTCTGCGTCGCGACGTGCGTTGGGCTCTGCGTCGGGACGTGCGTTGGGCTCTGCGTCGGGACGTGCGTTGGGCTCTGCGTCGGGACGTGCGTTGGGCTCTGCGTCGGGATTTAGCTTAATTTCAGCTCTACGTCGGGACGTGCGTTGGGCTCTGCGTCGGGACGTGCGTTGGGCTCTGCGTCGGGACGTGCGTTGGGCTCTGCGTCGGGATGTGCGTTGGGCTCTGCGTCGGGACGTGCGTTGGGCTCTGCGTCGGGACGTGCGTTGGGCTCTGCGTCGCGACGTGCGTTGGGCTCTGCGTCGGGATTTAGCTTACTTGCAGCTCTGCGACGGGACGTGCGTTGGGCTCTGCGTCGGGACGTGCGTTGGGCTCTGCGTCGCGACGTGCGTTGGGCTCTGCGTCGCGACGTGCGTTGGGCTCTGCGTCGGGATTTAGCTTACTTGCAGCTCTGCGTCGGGACGTGCGTTGGGCTCTGCGTCGGGACGTGCGTTGGGCTCTGCGTCGGGACGTGCGTTGGGCTCTGCGTCGGGATTTAGCTTACTTTCAGCTCTACGTCGGGACGTGCGTTGGGCTCTGCGTCGGGACGTGCGTTGGGCTCTGCGTCGCGACGTGCGTTGGGCTCTGCGTCGCGACGTGCGTTGGGCTCTGCGTCGCGACGTGCGTTGGGCTCTGCGTCGCGACGTGCGTTGGGCTCTGCGTCGGGATTTAGCTTACTTGCAGCTCTGCGTCGGGACGTGCGTTGGGCTCTGCGTCGGGACGTGCGTTGGGCTCTGCGTCGGGACGTGCGTTGGGCTCTGCGTCGGGACGTGCGTTGGGCTCTGCGTCGGGACGTGCGTTGGGCTCTGCGTCGGGATTTAGGTTACTTGCAGCTCTGCGTCGCGACGTGCGTCGGGCTCTGCGTCGCGACGTGCGTCGGGCTCTGCGTCGCGACGTGCGTCGGGCTCTGCGTCGCGACGTGCGTCGGGCTCTGCGTCGCGACGTGCGTCGGGCTCTGCCTCTGGATTTAGCTTACTTGCAGCTCTACGTCGCGACGTGCGTCGGGCTCTCCCTCTGGATTTAGCTTACTTGCAGCTCTACGTCGCGACGTGCGTCGGGCTCTGCCTCTGGATTTAGCTTACTTGCAGCTCTACGTCGCGACGTGCGTCGGGCTCTGCCTCTGCATTTAGCTTACTTGCAGCTCTACGTCGCGACGTGCGTCGGGCTCTGCGTCGGCACGTGCGTCGGGCTCTGCGTCGGGACGTGCGTCGGGCTCTGCGTCGGGACGTGCTTCGGGCTCTGCGTCGGCACGTGCGTCGGGCTCTGCGTCGGCACGTGCGTCGGGCTCTGCGTCGGGACGTGCGTCGGGCTCTGCGTCGGGACGTGCGTCGGGCTCTGCGTCGGGACGTGCGTCGGGCTCTGCGTCGGGACGTGCGTCGGGCTCTGCGTCGGGACGTGCGTTGGGCTCTGCGTCGGGATTTAGCTTACTTTTAGCTCTGCGTCGGGACGTGCGTTGGGCTCTGCGTCGCGACGTGCGTTGGGCTCTGCGTCGCGACGTGCGTTGGGCTCTGCGTCGCGACGTGCGTTGGGCTCTGCGTCGCGACGTGCGTTGGGCTCTGCGTCGCGACGTGCGTTGGGCTCTGCGTCGCGACGTGCGTTGGGCTCTGCGTCGCGACGAGTGTTGGGCTCTGCCTCTGGATTTAGCTTACTTGCAGCTCTACGTCGGGACGTGCGTTGGGCTCTGCGTCGGGACGTGCGTTGGGCTCTGCGTCGGGACGTGCGTTGGGCTCTGCGTCGCGACGTGCGTTGGGCTCTGCGTCGGGATTTAGCTTACTTTTAGCTCTGCGTCGCGACGTGCGTTGGGCTCTGCGTCGCGACGTGCGTTGGGCTCTGCGTCGCGACGTGCGTTGGGCTCTGCGTCGCGACGTGCGTTGGGCTCTGCGTCGCGACGTGCGTTGGGCTCTGCGTCGCGACGTGCGTTGGGCTCTGCGTCGCGACGTGCGTTGGGCTCTGCGTCGCGACGAGTGTTGGGCTCTGCCTCTGGATTTAGCTTACTTGCAGCTCTACGTCGGGACGTGCGTTGGGCTCTGCGTCGGGACGTGCGTTGGGCTCTGCGTCGGGACGTGCGTTGGGCTCTGCGTTGCGACGTGCGTTGGGCTCTGCGTCGGGACGTGCGTTGGGCTCTGCGTCGGGACGTGCGTTGGGCTCTGCGTCGAATTTTAGCTTAATTTCAGCTCTACGTCGGGACGTGCGTTGGGCTCTGCGTCGGGACGTGCGTTGGGCTCTGCGTCGGGACGTGCGTTGGGCTCTGCGTCGGGACGTGCGTTGGGCTCTGCGTCGGGACGTGCGTTGGGCTCTGCGTCGGGATTTAGCTTACTTTCAGCTCTGCGTCGCGACGTGCGTTGGGCTCTGCGTCGCGACGTGCGTTGGGCTCTGCGTCGCGACGTGCGTTGGGCTCTGCGTCGCGACGTGCGTTGGGCTCTGCGTCGGGATTTAGCTTACTTGCGGCTCTGCGTCGCGACGTGCGTTGGGCTCTGCCTCGGGATTTAGCTTACTTGCGGCTCTGCGTCGGGACGTGCGTTGGGCTCTGCGTCGGGACGTGCGTTGGGCTCTGCGTCGGGATTTAGCTTACTTTCAGCTCTACGTCGGGACATGCGTTGGGCTCTGCGTCGGGACATGCGTTGGGCTCTGCGTCGGGACGTGCGTTGGGCTCTGCGTTGGGACGTGCGTTGGGATCTGCGTCGGGATTTAGCTTAATTTCAGCTCTATGTCGGGACGTGCGTTGGGCTCTGCGTCAGGACGTGCGTTGGGCTCTGCGTCGGGACGTGCGTTGGGCTCTGCGTCGGGATTTAGCTTACTTTCAGCTCTGCGTCGGGACGTGCGTTGACCTCTGCGTCGGGACGTGCGTTGGGCTCTGCGTCGGGACGTGCGTTGGGCTCTGCGTCGCGACGTGCGCTGGGCTCTGCGTCGCGACGTGCGCTGGGCTCTGCGTCGCGACGTGCGCTGGGCTCTGCGTCGCGACGTGCGCTGGGCTCTGCGTCGCGACGTGCGCTGGGCTCTGCGTCGCGACGTGCGTTGGGCTCTGCGTCGGGATTTAGCTTACTTTCAGCTCTACGTCGGGACGTGCGTTGGGCTCTGCGTCGGGACGTGCGTTGGGCTCTGCGTCGCGACGTGCGTTGGGCTCTGCGTCGGGATTTAGCTTACTTGCAGCTCTGCGTCGCGACGTGCGTCGGGCTCTGCGTCGCGACGTGCGTCGGGCTCTGCGTCGCGACGTGCGTCGGGCTCTGCGTCGCGACGTGCGTCGGGCTCTGCGTCGGGATTTAGCTTACTTGCAGCTCTGCGTCGGGACGTGCGTTGGGCTCTGCGTCGGGACGTGCGTTGGGCTCTGCGTCGGGACGTGCGTTGGGCTCTGCGTCGGGACGTGCGTTGGGCTCTGCGTCGGGATTTAGCTTACTTGCAGCTCTGCGTCGCGACGTGCGTCGGGCTCTGCGTCGCGACGTGCGTCGGGCTCTGCGTCGCGACGTGCGTCGGGCTCTGCGTCGCGACGTGCGTCGGGCTCTGCGTCGCGACGTGCGTCGGGCTCTGCCTCTGGATTTAGCTTACTTGCAGCTCTACGTCGCGACGTGCGTTGGGCTCTGCCTCTGGATTTAGCTTACTTGCAGCTCTACGTCGCGACGTGCATCGGGCTCTGCCTCTGGATTTAGCTTACTTGCAGCTCTACGTCGCGACGTGCGTCGGGCTCTGCCTCTGGATTTAGCTTACTTGCAGCTCTACGTCGGCACGTGCGTCGGGCTCTGCCTCTGGATTTAGCTTACTTGCAGCTCTACGTCGGCACGTGCGTCGGGCTCTGCGTCGGCACGTGCGTCGGGCTCTGCGTCGGCACGTGCGTCGGGCTCTGCGTCGGCACGTGCGTCGGGCTCTGCGTCGGGATTTAGCTTACTTTCAGCTCTACGTCGGGACGTGCGTCGGGCTCTGCGTCGGGACGTGCGTCGGGCTCTGCGTCGGGACGTGCGTCGGGCTCTGCGTCGGGACGTGCGTCGGGCTCTGCGTCGGGACGTGCGTCGGGCTCTGCGTCGGGATTTAGCTTACTTTTAGCTTTGCGTCGGGACGTGCGTCGGGCTCTGCGTCGGGACGTGCGTCGGGCTCTGCGTCGGGACGTGCGTCGGGCTCTGCGTCGCGACGTGCGTCGGGCTCTGCGTCGCGACGTGCGTCGGGCTCTGCGTCGCGACGTGCGTCGGGCTCTGCGTCGCGACGTGCGTCGGGCTCTGCGTCGCGACGTGCGTCGGGCTCTGCGTCGCGACGTGCGTCGGGCTCTGCGTCGCGACGAGTGTTGGGCTCTGCCTCTGGATTTAGCTTACTTGCAGCTCTACGTCGGGACGTGCGCTGGGCTCTCCGTCGGGACGTGCGCTGGGCTCTGCGTAGGGACGTGCGCTGGGCTCTGCGTCGCGACGTGCGCTGGGCTCTGCGTCGCGACGTGCGCTGGGCTCTGCGTCGCGACGTGCGCTGGGCTCTGCGTCGCGACGTGCGTTGGGCTCTGCGTCGGGATTTAGCTTACTTTCAGCTCTACGTCGGGACGTGCGTTGGGCTCTGCGTCGGGACGTGCGTTGGGCTCTGCGTCGCGACGTGCGTTGGGCTCTGCGTCGCGACGTGCGTTGGGCTCTGCGTCGCGACGTGCGTTGGGCTCTGCGTCGCGACGTGCGTTGGGCTCTGCGTCGCGACGTGCGTTGGGCTCTGCGTCGGGATTTAGCTTACTTGCAGCTCTGCGTCGGGACGTGCGTTGGGCTCTGCGTCGGGACGTGCGTTGGGCTCTGCGTCGGGACGTGCGTTGGGCTCTGCGTCGGGATTTAGCTTACTTGCAGCTCTGCGTCGCGACGTGCGTCGGGCTCTGCGTCGCGACGTGCGTCGGGCTCTGCCTCTGGATTTAGCTTACTTGCAGCTCTACGTCGCGACGTGCGTCGGGCTCTCCCTCTGGATTTAGCTTACTTGCAGCTCTACGTCGCGACGTGCGTCGGGCTCTGCCTCTGGATTTAGCTTACTTGCAGCTCTACGTCGCGACGTGCGTCGGGCTCTGCCTCTGGATTTAGCTTACTTGCAGCTCTACGTCGCGACGTGCGTCGGGCTCTGCCTCTGGATTTAGCTTACTTGCAGCTCTACGTCGGCACGTGCGTCGGGCTCTGCGTCGGCACGTGCGTCGGGCTCTGCGTCGGCACGTGCGTCGGGCTCTGCGTCGGCACGTGCGTCGGGCTCTGCGTCGGCACGTGCGTCGGGCTCTGCGTCGGCACGTGCGTCGGGCTCTGCGTCGGGATTTAGCTTACTTTCAGCTCTACGTCGGGACGTGCGTCGGGCTCTGCGTCGGGACGTGCGTCGGGCTCTGCGTCGGGACGTGCGTCGGGCTCTGCGTCGGGACGTGCGTCGGGCTCTGCGTCGGGACGTGCGTCGGGCTCTGCGTCGGGATTTAGCTTACTTTTAGCTCTGCGTCGGGACGTGCGTCGGGCTCTGCGTCGCGACGTGCGTCGGGCTCTGCGTCGCGACGTGCGTCGGGCTCTGCGTCGCGACGTGCGTCGGGCTCTGCGTCGCGACGTGCGTCGGGCTCTGCGTCGCGACGTGCGTCGGGCTCTGCGTCGCGACGTGCGTCGGGCTCTGCGTCGCGACGAGTGTTGGGCTCTGCCTCTGGATTTAGCTTACTTGCAGCTCTACGTCGGGACGTGCGTTGGGCTCTGCGTCGGGACGTGCGTTGGGCTCTGCGTCGGGACGTGCGTTGGGCTCTGCGTCGCGACGTGCGTTGGGCTCTGCGTCGGGACGTGCGTTGGGCTCTGCGTCGCGACGTGCGTTGGGCTCTGCGTCGCGACGTGCGTTGGGCTCTGCGTCGCGACGTGCGTTGGGCTCTGCGTCGCGACGTGCGTTGGGCTCTGCGTCGGGATTTAGCTTACTTGCGGCTCTGCGTCGCGACGTGCGTTGGGCTCTGCCTCGGGATTTAGCTTACTTGCGGCTCTGCGTCGCGACGTGCGTTGGGCTCTGCCTCGGGATTTAGCTTACTTGCGGCTCTGCGTCGGGACGTGCGTTGGGCTCTGCGTCGGGACGTGCGTTGGGCTCTGCGTCGGGACGTGCGTTGGGCTCTGCGTCGGGACGTGCGTTGGGCTCTGCGTCGGGATTTAGCTTACTTGCGGCTCTGCGTCGCGACGTGCGTTGGGCTCTGCCTCGGGATTTAGCTTACTTGCGGCTCTGCGTCGCGACGTGCGTTGGGCTCTGCCTCGGGATTTAGCTTACTTGCGGCTCTGCGTCGCGACGTGCGTTGGGCTCTGCGTCGGGACGTGCGTTGGGCTCTGCGTCGGGACGTGCGTTGGGCTCTGCGTCGGGATTTAGCTTACTTTCAGCTCTGCGTCGGGACGTGCGTTGGGCTCTGCGTCGGGACGTGCGTTGGGCTCTGCGTCGGGACGTGCGTTGGGCTCTGCGTCGGGACGTGCGTTGGGCTCTGCGTCGGGACGTGCGTTGGGCTCTGCGTCGCGACGTGCGTTGGGCTCTGCGTCGGGATTTAGCTTACTTGCAGCTCTGCGTCGGGACGTGCGTTGGGCTCTGCGTCGGGACGTGCGTTGGGCTCTGCGTCGGGACGTGCGTTGGGCTCTGCGTCGCGACGTGCGTTGGGCTCTGCGTCGCGACGTGCGTTGGGCTCTGCGTCGCGACGTGCGTTGGGCTCTGCGTCGGGATTTAGCTTACTTGCAGCTCTGCGTCGGGACGTGCGCTGGGCTCTGCGTCGGGACGTGCGTTGGGCTCTGCGTCGGGACGTGCGTTGGGCTCTGCGTCGGGATTTAGCTTACTTTCAGCTCTACGTCGGGACGTGCGTTGGGCTCTGCGTCGGGACGTGCGTTGGGCTCTGCGTCGGGACGTGCGTTGGGCTCTGCGTCGGGACGTGCGTTGGGCTCTGCGTCGCGACGTGCGTTGGGCTCTGCGTCGCGACGTGCGTTGGGCTCTGCGTCGCGACGTGCGTTGGGCTCTGCGTCGGGATTTAGCTTACTTGCAGCTCTGCGTCGGGACGTGCGTTGGGCTCTGCGTCGGGACGTGCGTTGGGCTCTGCGTCGGGACGTGCGTTGGGCTCTGCGTCGGGATTTAGCTTACTTGCAGCTCTGCGTCGCGACGTGCGTCGGGCTCTGCGTCGCGACGTGCGTCGGGCTCTGCGTCGCGACGTGCGTCGGGCTCTGCGTCGCGACGTGCGTCGGGCTCTGCCTCTGGATTTAGCTTACTTGCAGCTCTACGTCGCGACGTGCGTCGGGCTCTCCCTCTGGATTTAGCTTACTTGCAGCTCTACGTCGCGACGTGCGTCGGGCTCTGCCTCTGGATTTAGCTTACTTGCAGCTCTACGTCGCGACGTGCGTCGGGCTCTGCCTCTGGATTTAGCTTACTTGCAGCTCTACGTCGCGACGTGCGTCGGGCTCTGCGTCGGCACGTGCGTCGGGCTCTGCTTCGGGACGTGCGTCGGGCTCTGCGTCGGCACGTGCGTCGGGCTCTGCGTCGGCACGTGCGTCGGGCTCTGCGTCGGCACGTGCGTCGGGCTCTGCGTCGGCACGTGCGTCGGGCTCTGCGTCGGGATTTAGCTTACTTTCAGCTCTACGTCGGGACGTGCGTCGGGCTCTGCGTCGGGACGTGCGTCGGGCTCTGCGTCGGGACGTGCGTCGGGCTCTGCGTCGGGACGTGCGTCGGGCTCTGCGTCGGGATTTAGCTTAATTTTGGCTCTGCGTCGCGACGTGCGTTGGGCTCTGCGTCGCGACGTGCGTTGGGCTCTGCGTCGCGACGTGCGTTGGGCTCTGCGTCGCGACGTGCGTTGGGCTCTGCGTCGCGACGTGCGTTGGGCTCTGCGTCGCGACGTGCGTTGGGCTCTGCGTCGCGACGTGCGTTGGGCTCTGCGTCGCGACGAGTGTTGGGCTCTGCCTCTGGATTTAGCTTACTTGCAGCTCTACGTCGGGACGTGCGTTGGGCTCTGCGTCGGGACGTGCGTTGGGCTCTGCGTCGGGACGTGCGTTGGGCTCTGCGTCGCGACGTGCGTTGGGCTCTGCGTCGCGACGTGCGTTGGGCTCTGCGTCGGGACGTGCGTTGGGCTCTGCGTCGGGACGTGCGTTGGGCTCTGCGTCGGGATTTAGCTTAATTTCAGCTCTACGTCGGGACGTGCGTTGGGCTCTGCGTCGGGACGTGCGTTGGGCTCTGCGTCGGGACGTGCGTTGGGCTCTGCGTCGGGACGTGCGTTGGGCTCTGCGTCGGGATTTAGCTTACTTTCAGCTCTGCGTCGCGACGTGCGTTGGGCTCTGCGTCGCGACGTGCGTTGGGCTCTGCGTCGCGACGTGCGTTGGGCTCTGCGTCGCGACGTGCGTTGGGCTCTGCGTCGGGACGTGCGTTGGGCTCTGCGTCGGGATTTAGCTTACTTGCGGCTCTGCGTTGCGACGTGCGTTGGGCTCTGCCTCGGGATTTAGCTTACTTGCGGCTCTGCGTCGCGACGTGCGTTGGGCTCTGCCTCGGGATTTAGCTTACTTGCGGCTCTGCGTCGGGACGTGCGTTGGGCTCTGCGTCGGGACGTGCGTTGGGCTCTGCGTCGGGACGTGCGTTGGGCTCTGCGTCGGGACGTGCGTTGGGCTCTGCGTCGCGACGTGCGTTGGGCTCTGCGTCGCGACGTGCGTTGGGCTCTGCGTCGCGACGTGCGTTGGGCTCTGCGTCGGGATTTAGCTTACTTGCAGCTCTGCGTCGCGACGTGCGTTGGGCTCTGCGTCGCGACGTGCGTTGGGCTCTGCGTCGGGACGTGCGTTGGGCTCTGCGTCGCGACGTGCGTTGGGCTCTGCGTCGCGACGTGCGTTGGGCTCTGCGTCGCGACGTGCGTTGGGCTCTGCGTCGGGATTTAGCTTACTTGCAGCTCTGCGTCGGGACGTGCGCTGGGCTCTGCGTCGGGACGTGCGTTGGGCTCTGCGTCGGGACGTGCGTTGGGCTCTGCGTCGGGATTTAGCTTACTTTCAGCTCTACGTCGGGACGTGCGTTGGGCTCTGCGTCGGGACGTGCGTTGGGCTCTGCGTCGGGACGTGCGTTGGGCTCTGCGTCGGGACGTGCGTTGGGCTCTGCGTCGCGACGTGCGTTGGGCTCTGCGTCGCGACGTGCGTTGGGCTCTGCGTCGCGACGTGCGTTGGGCTCTGCGTCGCGACGTGCGTTGGGCTCTGCGTCGGGATTTAGCTTACTTGCAGCTCTGCGTCGGGACGTGCGTTGGGCTCTGCGTCGGGACGTGCGTTGGGCTCTGCGTCGGGACGTGCGTTGGGCTCTGCGTCGGGATTTAGCTTACTTGCAGCTCTGCGTCGCGACGTGCGTCGGGCTCTGCGTCGCGACGTGCGTCGGGCTCTGCGTCGCGACGTGCGTCGGGCTCTGCGTCGCGACGTGCGTCGGGCTCTGCCTCTGGATTTAGCTTACTTGCAGCTCTACGTCGCGACGTGCGTCGGGCTCTCCCTCTGGATTTAGCTTACTTGCAGCTCTACGTCGCGACGTGCGTCGGGCTCTGCCTCTGGATTTAGCTTACTTGCAGCTCTACGTCGCGACGTGCGTCGGGCTCTGCCTCTGGATTTAGCTTACTTGCAGCTCTACGTCGCGACGTGCGTCGGGCTCTGCGTCGGCACGTGCGTCGGGCTCTGCTTCGGGACGTGCGTCGGGCTCTGCGTCGGCACGTGCGTCGGGCTCTGCGTCGGCACGTGCGTCGGGCTCTGCGTCGGCACGTGCGTCGGGCTCTGCGTCGGCACGTGCGTCGGGCTCTGCGTCGGGATTTAGCTTACTTTCAGCTCTACGTCGGGACGTGCGTCGGGCTCTGCGTCGGGACGTGCGTCGGGCTCTGCGTCGGGACGTGCGTTGGGCTCTGCGTCGGGACGTGCGTCGGGCTCTGCGTCGGGATTTAGCTTAATTTTGGCTCTGCGTCGCGACGTGCGTTGGGCTCTGCGTCGCGACGTGCGTTGGGCTCTGCGTCGCGACGTGCGTTGGGCTCTGCGTCGCGACGTGCGTTGGGCTCTGCGTCGCGACGTGCGTTGGGCTCTGCGTCGCGACGTGCGTTGGGCTCTGCGTCGCGACGAGTGTTGGGCTCTGCCTCTGGATTTAGCTTACTTGCAGCTCTACGTCGGGACGTGCGTTGGGCTCTGCGTCGGGACGTGCGTTGGGCTCTGCGTCGGGACGTGCGTTGGGCTCTGCGTCGCGACGTGCGTTGGGCTCTGCGTCGCGACGTGCGTTGGGCTCTGCGTCGGGACGTGCGTTGGGCTCTGCGTCCGGACGTGCGTTGGGCTCTGCGTCGGGATTTAGCTTAATTTCAGCTCTACGTCGGGACGTGCGTTGGGCTCTGCGTCGGGACGTGCGTTGGGCTCTGAGTCGGGACGTGCGTTGGGCTCTGCGTCGGGATTTAGCTTACTTTCAGCTCTGCGTCGCGACGTGCGTTGGGCTCTGCGTCGCGACGTGCGTTGGGCTCTGCGTCGCGACGTGCGTTGGGCTCTGCGTCGCGATGTGCGTTGGGCTCTGCGTCGGGACGTGCGTTGGGCTCTGCGTCGGGATTTAGCTTACTTGCGGCTCTGCGTCGCGACGTGCGTTGGGCTCTGCCTCGGGATTTAGCTTACTTGCGGCTCTGCGTCGCGACGTGCGTTGGGCTCTGCCTCGGGATTTAGCTTACTTGCGGCTCTGCGTCGGGACGTGCGTTGGGCTCTGCGTCGGGACGTGCGTTGGGCTCTGCGTCGGGACGTGCGTTGGGCTCTGCGTCGGGACGTGCGTTGGGCTCTGCGTCGGGACGTGCGTTGGGCTCTGCGTCGGGATTTAGCTTACTTTCAGCTCTACGTCGGGACGTGCGTTGGGCTCTGCGTCGGGACGTGCGTTGGGCTCTGCGTCGGGATTTAGCTTAATTTCAGCTCTACGTCGGGACGTGCGTTGGGCTCTGCGTCGGGACGTGCGTTGGGCTCTGCGTCGGGACGTGCGTTGGGCTCTGCGTCGGGATTTAGCTTACTTTCAGCTCTGCGTCGCGACGTGCGTTGGGCTCTGCGTCGCGACGTGCGTTGGGCTCTGCGTCGCGACGTGCGTTGGGCTCTGCGTCGGGACGTGCGTTGGGCTCTGCGTCGGGACGTGCGTTGGGCTCTGCGTCGCGACGTGCGTTGGGCTCTGCGTCGCGACGTGCGTTGGGCTCTGCGTCGGGATTTAGCTTACTTGCAGCTCTGCGTCGGGACGTGCGCTGGGCTCTGCGTCGGGACGTGCGCTGGGCTCTGCGTCGGGACGTGCGTTGGGCTCTGCGTCGGGATTTAGCTTACTTTCAGCTCTGCGTCGGGACGTGCGTTGGGCTCTGCGTCGGGACGTGCGTTGGGCTCTGCGTCGGGACGTGCGTTGGGCTCTGCGTCGCGACGTGCGTTGGGCTCTGCGTCGCGACGTGCGTTGGGCTCTGCGTCGCGACGTGCGTTGGGCTCTGCGTCGGGATTTAGCTTACTTGCAACTCTGCGTCGGGACGTGCGTTGGGCTCTGCGTCGGGACGTGCGTTGGGCTCTGCGTCGGGACGTGCGTTGGGCTCTGCGTCGGGACGTGCGTTGGGCTCTGCGTCGCGACGTGCGTTGGGCTCTGCGTCGGGATTTAGCTTACTTGCAGCTCTGCGTCGCGACGTGCGTCGGGCTCTGCGTCGCGACGTGCGTCGGGCTCTGCGTCGCGACGTGCGTCGGGCTCTGCGTCGCGACGTGCGTCGGGCTCTGCGTCGCGACGTGCGTCGGGCTCTGCGTCGCGACGTGCGTCGGGCTCTGCGTCGCGATGTGCGTCGGGCTCTGCCTCTGGATTTAGCTTACTTGCAGCTCTACGTCGCGACGTGCGTCGGGCTCTCCCTCTGGATTTAGCTTACTTGCAGCTCTACGTCGCGACGTGCGTCGGGCTTTGCCTCTGGATTTAGCTTACTTGCAGCTCTACGTCGCGACGTGCGTCGGGCTCTGCCTCTGGATTTAGCTTACTTGCAGCTCTACGTCGCGACGTGCGTCGGGCTCTGCGTCGGCACGTGCGTTGGGCTCTGCGTCGGGACGTGCGTCGGGCTCTGCGTCGGGACGTGCTTCGGGCTCTGCGTCGGCACGTGCGTCGGGCTCTGCGTCGGCACGTGCGTCGGGCTCTGCGTCGGCACGTGCGTCGGGCTCTGCGTCGGCACGTGCGTCGGGCTCTGCGTCGGGATTTAGCTTACTTTCAGCTCTACGTCGGGACGTGCGTCGGGCTCTGCGTCGGGACGTGCGTCGGGCTCTGCGTCGGGACGTGCGTCGGGCTCTGCGTCGGGACGTGCGTTGGGCTCTGCGTCGGGATTTAGCTTACTTTTAGCTCTGCGTCGGGACGTGCGTTGGGCTCTGCGTCGCGACGTGCGTTGGGCTCTGCGTCGCGACGTGCGTTGGGCTCTGCGTCGCGACGTGCGTTGGGCTCTGCGTCGCGACGTGCGTTGGGCTCTGCCTCTGGATTTAGCTTACTTGCAGCTCTGCGTCGGGACGTGCGTTGGGCTCTGCGTCGGGACGTGCGTTGGGCTCTGCGTCGGGACGTGCGTTGGGCTCTGCGTCGGGATTTAGCTTTCTTTCAGCTCTACGTCGCGACGTGCGTTGGGCTCTGCGTCGCGACGTGCGTTGGGCTCTGCGTCGCGACGTGCGTTGGGCTCTGCGTCGCGACGTGCGTTGGGCTCTGCGTCGCGACGTGCGTTGGGCTCTGCGTCGCGACGTGCGTTGGGCTCTGCCTCTGGATTTAGCTTACTTGCAGCTCTACGTCGGGACGTGCGTTGGGCTCTGCGTCGGGACGTGCGTTGGGCTCTGCGTCGGGACGTGCGTTGGGCTCTGCGTCGGGATTTAGCTTACTTGCAGCTCTGCCTCGCGACGTGTGTGGGGCTCTGCCTCGCGACGTGTGTTGGGCTCTGCCTCGCGACGTGTGTTGGGCTCTGCGTCGGGATTTAGCTTACTTTCAGCTCTACGTCGGGACGTGCGTTGGGCTGTGCGTCGGGACGTGCGTTGGGCTCTGCGTCGGGATTTAGCTTACTTGCAGCTCTACGTCGGGACGTGCGTTGGGCTCTGCGTCGGGACGTGCGTTGGGCTCTGCGTCGGGACGTGCGTTGGGCTCTGCGTCGCGACGTGCGTTGGGCTCTGCGTCGGGATTTAGCTTACTTGCAGCTCTGCGTCGCGACGTGCGTTGGGCTCTGCGTCGCGACGTGCGTTGGGCTCTGCGTCGCGACGTGCGTTGGGCTCTGCGTCGCGACGTGCGTTGGGCTCTGCGTCGCGACGTGCGTTGGGCTCTGCGTCGGGATTTAGCTTATTTCAGCTCTGCGTCGGGACGTGCGTTGGGCTCTGCGTCGCGACGTGCGTTGGGCTCTGCGTCGCGACGTGCGTTGGGCTCTGCGTCGGGATTTAGCTTATTTCAGCTCTGCGTCGGGACGTGCGTTGGGCTCTGCGTCGGGACGTGCGTTGGGCTCTGCGTCGGGACGTGCGTTGGGCTCTGCGTCGGGATTTAGCTTAATTTCAGCTCTACGTCGGGACGTGCGTTGGGCTCTGCGTCGGGACGTGCGTTGGGCTCTGCGTCGGGACGTGCGTTGGGCTCTGCGTCGGGATTTAGCTTACTTTCAGCTCTGCGTCGCGACGTGCGTTGGGCTCTGCGTCGCGACGTGCGTTGGGCTCTGCGTCGCGACGTGCGTTGGGCTCTGCGTCGCGACGTGCGTTGGGCTCTGCGTCGCGACGTGCGTTGGGCTCTGCGTCGCGACGTGCGTTGGGCTCTGCGTCGCGACGTGCGTTGGGCTCTGCGTCGGGATTTACCTTACTTGCGGCTCTGCGTCGCGACGTGCGTTGGGCTCTGCCTCGGGATTTAGCTTACTTGCGGCTCTGCGTCGCGACGTGCGTTGGGCTCTGCGTCGGGACGTGCGTTGGGCTCTGCGTCGGGATTTAGCTTACTTTCAGCTCTACGTCGGGACGTGCGTTGGCCTCTGCGTCGGGACGTGCGTTGGGCTCTGCGTCGGGACTTGCGTTGGGCTCTGCGTCGGGATTTAGCTTAATTTCAGCTCTACGTCGGGACGTGCGTTGGGCTCTGCGTCGGGACGTGCGTTGGGCTCTGCGTCGGGACGTGCGTTGGGCTCTGCGTCGGGATGTGCGTTGGGCTCTGCGTCGGGACGTGCGTTGGGCTCTGCGTCGGGACGTGCGTTGGGCTCTGCGTCGCGACGTGCGTTGGGCTCTGCGTCGGGATTTAGCTTACTTGCAGCTCTGCGACGGGACGTGCGTTGGGCTCTGCGTCGGGACGTGCGTTGGGCTCTGCGTCGGGACGTGCGTTGGGCTCTGCGTCGCGACGTGCGTTGGGCTCTGCGTCGCGACGTGCGTTGGGCTCTGCGTCGGGATTTAGCTTACTTGCAGCTCTGCGTCGGGACGTGCGTTGGGCTCTGCGTTGGGACGTGCGTTGGGCTCTGCGTCGGGACGTGCGTTGGGCTCTGCGTCGGGATTTAGCTTACTTTCAGCTCTACGTCGGGACGTGCGTTGGGCTCTGCGTCGGGACGTGCGTTGGGCTCTGCGTCGCGACGTGCGTTGGGCTCTGCGTCGCGACGTGCGTTGGGCTCTGCGTCGCGACGTGCGTTGGGCTCTGCGTCGCGACGTGCGTTGGGCTCTGCGTCGGGATTTAGCTTACTTGCAGCTCTGCGTCGGGACGTGCGTTGGGCTCTGCGTCGGGACGTGCGTTGGGCTCTGCGTCGGGACGTGCGTTGGGCTCTGCGTCGGGACGTGCGTTGGGCTCTGCGTCGGGACGTGCGTTGGGCTCTGCGTCGGGATTTAGGTTACTTGCAGCTCTGCGTCGCGACGTGCGTCGGGCTCTGCGTCGCGACGTGCGTCGGGCTCTGCGTCGCGACGTGCGTCGGGCTCTGCGTCGCGACGTGCGTCGGGCTCTGCCTCTGGATTTAGCTTACTTGCAGCTCTACGTCGCGACGTGCGTCGGGCTCTCCCTCTGGATTTAGCTTACTTGCAGCTCTACGTCGCGACGTGCGTCGGGCTCTGCCTCTGGATTTAGCTTACTTGCAGCTCTACGTCGCGACGTGCGTCGGGCTCTGCCTCTGCATTTAGCTTACTTGCAGCTCTACGTCGCGACGTGCGTCGGGCTCTGCGTCGGCACGTGCGTCGGGCTCTGCGTCGGGACGTGCGTCGGGCTCTGCGTCGGGACGTGCTTCGGGCTCTGCGTCGGCACGTGCGTCGGGCTCTGCGTCGGCACGTGCGTCGGGCTCTGCGTCGGGACGTGCGTCGGGCTCTGCGTCGGGACGTGCGTCGGGCTCTGCGTCGGGACGTGCGTTGGGCTCTGCGTCGGGATTTAGCTTACTTTTAGCTCTGCGTCGGGACGTGCGTTGGGCTCTGCGTCGCGACGTGCGTTGGGCTCTGCGTCGCGACGTGCGTTGGGCTCTGCGTCGCGACGTGCGTTGGGATCTGCGTCGCGACGTGCGTTGGGCTCTGCGTCGCGACGTGCGTTGGGCTCTGCGTCGCGACGTGCGTTGGGCTCTGCGTCGCGACGAGTGTTGGGCTCTGCCTCTGGATTTAGCTTACTTGCAGCTCTACGTCGGGACGTGCGTTGGGCTCTGCGTCGGGACGTGCGTTGGGCTCTGCGTCGGGACGTGCGTTGGGCTCTGCGTCGCGACGTGCGTTGGGCTCTGCGTCGGGATTTAGCTTACTTTTAGCTCTGCGTCGCGACGTGCGTTGGGCTCTGCGTCGCGACGTGCGTTGGGCTCTGCGTCGCGACGTGCGTTGGGCTCTGCGTCGCGACGTGCGTTGGGCTCTGCGTCGCGACGTGCGTTGGGCTCTGCGTCGCGACGTGCGTTGGGCTCTGCGTCGCGACGTGCGTTGGGCTCTGCGTCGCGACGTGCGTTGGGCTCTGCGTCGCGACGTGCGTTGGGCTCTGCGTCGCGACGAGTGTTGGGCTCTGCCTCTGGATTTAGCTTACTTGCAGCTCTACGTCGGGACGTGCGTTGGGCTCTGCGTCGGGACGTGCGTTGGGCTCTGCGTCGGGACGTGCGTTGGGCTCTGCGTTGCGACGTGCGTTGGGCTCTGCGTCGGGACGTGCGTTGGGCTCTGCGTCGGGACGTGCGTTGGGCTCTGCGTCGAATTTTAGCTTAATTTCAGCTCTACGTCGGGACGTGCGTTGGGCTCTGCGTCGGGACGTGCGTTGGGCTCTGCGTCGGGACGTGCGTTGGGCTCTGCGTCGGGACGTGCGTTGGGCTCTGCGTCGGGATTTAGCTTACTTTCAGCTCTGCGTCGCGACGTGCGTTGGGCTCTGCGTCGCGACGTGCGTTGGGCTCTGCGTCGCGACGTGCGTTGGGCTCTGCGTCGGGATTTAGCTTACTTGCGGCTCTGCGTCGCGACGTGCGTTGGGCTCTGCCTCGGGATTTAGCTTACTTGCGGCTCTGCGTCGGGACGTGCGTTGGGCTCTGCGTCGGGACGTGCGTTGGGCTCTGCGTCGGGATTTAGCTTACTTTCAGCTCTACGTCGGGACATGCGTTGGGCTCTGCGTCGGGACATGCGTTGGGCTCTGCGTCGGGACGTGCGTTGGGCTCTGCGTTGGGACGTGCGTTGGGATCTGCGTCGGGATTTAGCTTAATTTCAGCTCTATGTCGGGACGTGCGTTGGGCTCTGCGTCAGGACGTGCGTTGGGCTCTGCGTCGGGACGTGCGTTGGGCTCTGCGTCGGGATTTAGCTTACTTTCAGCTCTGCGTCGGGACGTGCGTTGGGCTCTGCGTCGGGACGTGCGTTGGGCTCTGCGTCGGGACGTGCGTTGGGCTCTGCGTCGGGACGTGCGTTGGGCTCTGCGTCGGGATTTAGCTTACTTGCAGCTCTGCGTCGGGACGTGCGTTGGGCTCTGCGTCGGGACGTGCGTTGGGCTCTGCGTCGGGACGTGCGTTGGGCTCTGCGTCGGGACGTGCGTTGGGCTCTGCGTCGCGACGTGCGTTGGGCTCTGCGTCGGGACGTGCGTTGGGCTCTGCGTCGGGATTTAGCTTACTTGCAGCTCTGCGTCGGGACGTGCGCTGGGCTCTGCGTCGGGACGTGCGTTGGGCTCTGCGTCGGGACGTGCGTTGGGCTCTGCGTCGGGATTTAGCTTACTTTCAGCTCTACGTCGGGACGTGCGTTGGGCTCTGCGTCGGGACGTGCGTTGGGCTCTGCGTCGGGACGTGCGTTGGGCTCTGCGTCGCGACGTGCGTTGGGCTCTGCGTCGCGACGTGCGTTGGGCTCTGCGTCGCGACGTGCGTTGGGCTCTGCGTCGCGACGTGCGTTGGGCTCTGCGTCGCGACGTGCGTTGGGCTCTGCGTCGGGATTTAGCTTACTTGCAGCTCTGCGTCGGGACGTGCGTTGGGCTCAGCGTCGGGACGTGCGTTGGGCTCTGCGTCGGGACGTGCGTTGGGCTCTGCGTCGCGACGTGCGTTGGGCTCTGCGTCGGGATTTAGCTTACTTGCAGCTCTGCGTCGCGACGTGCGTCGGGCTCTGCGTCGCGACGTGCGTCGGGCTCTGCGTCGCGACGTGCGTCGGGCTCTGCGTCGCGACGTGCGTCGGGCTCTGCCTCTGGATTTAGCTTACTTGCAGCTCTACGTCGCGACGTGCGTCGGGCTCTCCCTCTGGATTTAGCTTACTTGCAGCTCTACGTCGCGACGTGCGTCGGGCTCTGCCTCTGGATTTAGCTTACTTGCAGCTCTACGTCGCGACGTGCGTCGGGCTCTGCGTCGGCACGTGCGTTGGGCTCTGCGTCGGGACGTGCGTCGGGCTCTGCGTCGGGACGTGCGTCGGGCTCTGCGTCGGGACGTGCTTCGGGCTCTGCGTCGGCACGTGCGTCGGGCTCTGCGTCGGCACGTGCGTCGGGCTCTGCGTCGGCACGTGCGTCGGGCTCTGCGTCGGCACGTGCGTCGGGCTCTGCGTCGGGATTTAGCTTACTTTCAGCTCTACGTCGGGACGTGCGTTGGGCTCTGCGTCGGGACGTGCGTTGGGCTCTGCGTCGGGACGTGCGTTGGGCTCTGCGTCGGGACGTGCGTTGGGCTCTGCGTCGGGATTTAGCTTACTTTTAGCTCTGCGTCGGGACGTGCGTTGGGCTCTGCGTCGCGACGTGCGTTGGGCTCTGCGTCGCGACGTGCGTTGGGCTCTGCGTCGCGACGTGCGTTGGGCTCTGCGTCGGGACGTGCGTTGGGCTCTGCGTCGCGACGTGCGTTGGGCTCTGCGTCGCGACGTGCGTTGGGCTCTGCGTCGCGACGTGCGTTGGGCTCTGCGTCGCGACGAGTGTTGGGCTCTGCCTCTGGATTTAGCTTACTTGCAGCTCTACGTCGGGACGTGCGTTGGGCTCTGCGTCGGGACGTGCGTTGGGCTCTGCGTCGGGACGTGCGTTGGGCTCTGCGTCGCGACGTGCGTTGGGCTCTGCGTCGCGACGTGCGTTGGGCTCTGCGTCGGGACGTGCGTTGGGTCTGCGTCGGGATTTAGCTTACTTTCAGCTCTACGTCGGGACGTGCGTTGGGCTGTGCGTCGGGACGTGCGTTGGGCTGTGCGTCGGGACGTGCGTTGGGCTCTGCGTCGGGACGTGCGTTGGGCTCTGCGTCGGGACGTGCGTTGGGCTCTGCGTCGGGATTTAGCTTACTTTTAGCTCTGCGTCGGGACGTGCGTTGGGCTCTGCGTCGGGATTTAGCTTACTTTTAGCTCTGCGTCGCGACGTGCGTTGGGCTCTGCGTCGCGACGTGCGTTGGGCTCTGCGTCGCGACGTGCGTTGGGCTCTGCGTCGCGACGTGCGTTGGGCTCTGCGTCGCGACGTGCGTTGGGCTCTGCCTCTGGATTTAGCTTACTTGCAGCTCTACGTCGGGACGTGCGTTGGGCTCTGCGTCGGGACGTGCGTTGGGCTCTGCGTCGCGACGTGCGTTGGGCTCTGCGTCGCGACGTGCGTTGGGCTCTGCGTCGCGACGTGCGTTGGGCTCTGCGTCGCGACGTGCGTTGGGCTCTGCGTCGGGATTTAGCTTATTTCAGCTCTACGTCGGGACGTGCGTTGGGCTCTGCGTCGGGACGTGCGTTGGGCTCTGCGTCGGGACGTGCGTTGGGCTCTGCGTCGGGACGTGCGTTGGGCTCTGCGTCGCGACGTGCGTTGGGCTCTGCGTCGGGATTTAGCTTACTTGCAGCTCTGCGTCGCGACGTGTGTGGGGCTCTGCCTCGCGACGTGTGTGGGGCTCTGCCTCGCGACGTGTGTTGGGCTCTGCCTCGCGACGTGTGTTGGGCTCTGCCTCGCGACGTGTGAGGGGCTCTGCCTCGCGACGTGTGAGGGGCTCTGCCTCGCGACGTGTGTGGGGCTCTGCCTCGCGACGTGTGTGGGGCTCTGCCTCGCGACGTGTGTGGGGCTCTGCCTCGCGACGTGTGTGGGGCTCTGCCTCGCGACGTGTGTGGGGCTCTGCCTCTGGATTTAGCTTACTTGCAGCTCTACGTCGCGACGTGCGTTGGGCTCTGCCTCTGGATTTAGCTTACTTGCAGCTCTACGTCGGGACGTGCGTTGGGCTCTGCGTCGGGACGTGCGTTGGGCTCTGCGTCGGGACGTGCGTTGGGCTCTGCGTCGGGACGTGCGTTGGGCTCTGCGTCGGGACGTGCGTTGGGCTCTGCGTCGGGATTTAGCTTACTTTCAGCTCTACGTCGGGACGTGCGTTGGGCTCTGCGTCGCGACGTGCGTTGGGCTCTGCGTCGCGACGTGCGTTGGGCTCTGCGTCGCGACGTGCGTTGGGCTCTGCGTCGCGACGTGCGTTGGGCTCTGCGTCGCGACGTGCGTTGGGCTCTGCGTCGCGACGTGCGTTGGGCTCTGCGTCGCGACGTGCGTTGGGCTCTGCGTCGCGACGTGCGTTGGGCTCTGCGTCGCGACGTGCGTTGGGCTCTGCCTCGGGATTTAGCTTACTTGCGGCCCTGCGTCGCGACGTGCGTTGGGCTCTGCCTCGGGATTTAGCTTACTTGCGGCCCTGCGTCGCGACGTGCGTTGGGCTCTGCCTCGGGATTTAGCTTACTTGCGGCCCTGCGTCGCGACGTGCGTTGGGCTCTGCCTCGGGATTTAGCTTACTTGCGGCCCTGCGACGCGACGTGCGTTGGGCTCTGCCTCGGGATTTAGCTTACTTGCGGCCCTGCGACGCGACGTGCGTTGGGCTCTGCCTCGGGATTTAGCTTACTTGCGGCCCTGCGACGCGACGTGCGTTGGGCTCTGCCTCGGGATTTAGCTTACTTGCGGCCCTGCGTCGCGACGTGCGTTGGGCTCTGCGTCGGGACGTGCGTTGGGCTCTGCGTCGGGACGTGCGTTGGGCTCTGCGTCGGGATTTAGCTTACTTTCAGCTCTACGTCGGGACGTGCGTTGGGCTCTGCGTCGGGACGTGCGTTGGGCTCTGCGTCGGGACGTGCGTTGGGCTCTGCGTCGGGACGTGCGTTGGGCTCTGCGTCGGGATTTAGCTTACTTTCAGCTCTACGTCGGGACGTGTGTTGGGCTCTGCGTCGGGATTTAGCTTACTTTCAGCTCTGCGTCGCGACGTGCGTTGGGCTCTGCGTCGCGACGTGCGTTGGGCTCTGCGTCGCGACGTGCGTTGGGCACTGCCTCGGGATTTAGCTTACTTGCGGCCCTGCGTCGCGACGTGCGTTGGGCTCTGCCTCGGGATTTAGCTTACTTGCGGCCCTGCGTCGCGACGTGCGTTGGGCTCTGCCTCGGGATTTAGCTTACTTGCGGCCCTGCGTCGCGACGTGCGTTGGGCTCTGCCTCGGGATTTAGCTTACTTGCGGCCCTGCGTCGCGACGTGCGTTGGGCTCTGCCTCGGGATTTAGCTTACTTGCGGCCCTGCGACGCGACGTGCGTTGGGCTCTGCCTCGGGATTTAGCTTACTTGCGGCCCTGCGACGCGACGTGCGTTGGGCTCTGCCTCGGGATTTAGCTTACTTGCGGCTCTGCGTCGCGACGTGCGTTGGGCTCTGCGTCGGGACGTGCGTTGGTCTCTGCGTCGGGACGTGCGTTGGGCTCTGCGTCGGGACGTGCGTTGGGCTCTGCGTCGGGACGTGCGTTGGGCTCTGCGTCGCGACGTGCGTTGGGCTCTGCGTCGCGACGTGCGTTGGGCTCTGCGTCGCGACGTGCGTTGGGCTCTGCGTCGCGACGTGCGTTGGGCTCTTCGTCGGGATTTAGCTTATTTCAGCTCTACGTCGGGACGTGCGTTGGGCTCTGCGTCGGGACGTGCGTTGGGCTCTGCGTCGGGACGTGCGTTGGGCTCTGCGTCGGGACGTGCGTTGGGCTCTGCGTCGGGATTTAGCTTACTTTTAGCTCTACGTCGGGATTTAGCTTACTTTTAGCTCTACGTTGGGATTTAGCTTACTTGCAGCTCTGCGTCGCGACGTGCGTTGGGCTCTGCGTCGCGGCGTGCGTTGGGCTCTGCGTCGCGGCGTGCGTTGGGCTCTGCGTCGCGGCGTGCGTTGGGCTCTGCGTCGCGGCGTGCGTTGGGCTCTGCGTCGCGGCGTGCGTTGGGCTCTGCGTCGCGACGTGCGTTGGGCTCTGCCTCTGGATTTAGCTTACTTGCAGCTCTACGTCGCGACGTGCGTTGGGCTCTGCCTCTGGATTTAGCTTACTTGCAGCTCTACGTCGCGACGTGCGTTGGGCTCTGCCTCTGGATTTATCTTACTTGCAGCTCTACGTCGCGACGTGCGTTGGGCTCTGCCTCTGGATTTAGCTTACTTGCAGCTCTACGTCGCGACGTGCGTTGGGCTCTGCCTCTGGATTTATCTTACTTGCAGCTCTACGTCGCGACGTGCGTTGGGCTCTGCCTCTGGATTTAGCTTACTTGCAGCTCTACGTCGCGACGTGCGTTGGGCTCTGCCTCTGGATTTAGCTTACTTGCAGCTCTACGTCGCGACGTGCGTTGGGCTCTGCGTCGGCACGTGCGTTGGGCTCTGCGTCAGGACGTGCCTTGGGCTCTGCGTCGGGACGTGCGTTGGGCTCTGCGTCGGCACGTGCGTTGGTCTCTGCGTCGGCACGTGCGTTGGGCTCTGCGTCGGGATTTAGCTTACTTTCAGCTCTACGTCGGGACGTGCGTTGGGCTCTGCGTCGGGACGTGCGTTGGGCTCTGCGTCGGGACGTGCGTTGGGCTCTGCGTCGGGACGTGCGTTGGGCTCTGCGTCGGGACGTGCGTTGGGCTCTGCGTCGGGACGTGCGTTGGGCTCTGCGTCGGGACGTGCGTTGGGCTCTGCGTCGGGACGTGCGTTGGGCTCTGCGTCGGGATTTAGCTTACTTTTAGCTCTACGTCGGGACGTGCGTTGGGCTCTGCGTCGCGACGTGCGTTGGGCTCTGCGTCGCGACGTGCGTTGGGCTCTGCGTCGCGACGTGCGTTGGGCTCTGCGTCGCGACGTGCGTTGGGCTCTGCGTCGCGACGTGCGTTGGGCTCTGCGTCGCGACGTGCGTTGGGCTCTGCGTCGCGACGTGCGTTGGGCTCTGCGTCGCGACGTGCGTTGGGCTCTGCGTCGGGACGTGCGTTGGGCTCTGCCTCTGGATTTAGCTTACTTGCAGCTCTACGTCGCGACGTGCGTTGGGCTCTGCCTCTGGATTTAGCTTACTTGCAGCTCTACGTCGCGACGTGCGTTGGGCTCTGCCTCTGGATTTAGCTTACTTGCAGCTCTACGTCGCGACGTGTGTTGGGCTCTGCGTCGCGACGTGTGTTGGGCTCTGCGTCTGGACGTGTGTTGGGCTCTGCGTCGGGACGTGTGTTCGGCTCTGCGTCGGGATTTAGCTTACTTTCAGCTCTACGTCGGGACGTGTGTTGGGCTGTGCGTCGGGACGTGTGTTGGGCTATGCGTCGGGACTTGTGTTGGGCTGTGCGTCGCGACGTGTGTTGGGCTGTGCGTCGCGACGTGTGTTGGGCTGTGCGTCGGGACGTGTGTTGGGCTCTGCGTCGGGACGTGTGTTGGGCTCTGCGTCGGGACGTGTGTTGGGCTCTGCGTCGGGATTTAGCTTACTTTCAGCTCTGCGTCGGGACGTGCGCTGGGCTCTGCGTCGGGACGTGTGTTGGGCTCTGCGTCGGGACGTGCGTTGGGCTCTGCGTCGGGATTTAGCTTACTTTCAGCTCTGCGTCGGGACGTGCGTTGGGCTCTGCGTCGGGACGTGCGTTGGGCTCTGCGTCGGGACGTGCGTTGGGCTCTGCGTCGCGACGTGCGTTGGGCTCTGCGTCGCGTCGTGCGTTGGGCTCTGCGTCGCGACGTGCGTTGGGCTCTGCGTCGCGACGTGCGTTGGGCTCTTCGTCGGGATTTAGCTTATTTCAGCTCTACGTCGGGACGTGCGTTGGGCTCTGCGTCGGGACGTGCGTTGGGCTCTGCGTCGGGACGTGCGTTGGGCTCTGCGTCGGCACGTGCGTTGGTCTCTGCGTCGGCACGTGCGTTGGGCTCTGCGTCGGGATTTAGCTTACTTTCAGCTCTACGTCGGGACGTGCGTTGGGCTCTGCGTCGGGACGTGCGTTGGGCTCTGCGTCGGGACGTGCGTTGGGCTCTGCGTCGGGACGTGCGTTGGGCTCTGCGTCGGGACGTGCGTTGGGCTCTGCGTCGGGATTTAGCTTACTTTTAGCTCTACGTCGGGACGTGCGTTGGGCTCTGCGTCGGGACGTGCGTTGGGCTCTGCGTCGCGACGTGCGTTGGGCTCTGCGTCGCGACGTGCGTTGGGCTCTGCGTCGGGACGTGCGTTGGGCTCTGCGTCGCGACGTGCGTTGGGCTCTGCGTCGCGACGTGCGTTGGGCTCTGCGTCGCGACGTGCGTTGGGCTCTGCGTCGCGACGTGCGTTGGGCTCTGCGTCGCGACGTGCGTTGGGCTCTGCGTCGGGATTTAGCTTACTTGCAGCTCTGCGTCGGGACGTGCGTTGGGCTCTGCGTCGGGATGTGCGTTGGGCTCTGCCTCTGGATTTAGCTTACTTGCAGCTCTACGTCGCGACGTGCGTTGGGCTCTGCCTCTGGATTTAGCTTACTTGCAGCTCTACGTCGCGACGTGCGTTGGGCTCTGCCTCTGGATTTAGCTTACTTGCAGCTCTACGTCGCGACGTGCGTTGGGCTCTGCCTCTGGATTTAGCTTACTTGCAGCTCTACGTCGCGACGTGTGTTGGGCTCTGCGTCGCGACGTGTGTTGGGCTCTGCGTCGGGACGTGTGTTGGGCTCTGCGTCGGGACGTGTGTTCGGCTCTGCGTCGGGATTTAGCTTACTTTTAGCTCTACGTCGGGACGTGTGTTGGGCTGTGCGTCGGGACGTGTGTTGGGCTCTGCGTCGGGACTTGTGTTGGGCTGTGCGTCGCGACGTGTGTTGGGCTGTGCGTCGGGACGTGTGTTGGGCTGTGCGTCGGGACGTGTGTTGGGCTCTGCGTCGGGACGTGTGTTGGGCTCTGCGTCGGGACGTGTGTTGGGCTCTGCGTCGGGATTTAGCTTACTTTCAGCTCTGCGTCGGGACGTGCGCTGGGCTCTGCGTCGGGACGTGTGTTGGGCTCTGCGTCGGGACGTGCGTTGGGCTCTGCGTCGGGATTTAGCTTACTTTCAGCTCTGCGTCGGGACGTGCGTTGGGCTCTGCGTCGGGACGTGCGTTGGGCTCTGCGTCGGCACGTGCGTTGGGCTCTGCGTCGCGACGTGCGTTGGGCTCTGCGTCGCGACGTGCGTTGGGCTCTGCGTCGCGTCGTGCGTTGGGCTCTGCGTCGCGACGTGCGTTGGGCTCTGCGTCGCGACGTGCGTTGGGCTCTGCGTCGGGATTTAGCTTATTTCAGCTCTACGTCGGGACGTGCGTTGGGCTCTGCGTCGGGACGTGCGTTGGGCTCTGCGTCGGGACGTGCGTTGGGCTCTGCGTCGGGACGTGCGTTGGGCTCTGCGTCGGGACGTGCGTTGGGCTCTGCGTCGGGATTTAGCTTACTTTTAGCTCTACGTCGGGATTTAGCTTACTTTTAGCTCTACGTCGGGATTTAGCTTACTTGCAGCTCTGCGTCGCGACGTGCGTTGGGCTCTGCGTCGCGACGTGCGTTGGGCTCTGCGTCGCGGCGTGCGTTGGGCTCTGCGTCGCGGCGTGCGTTGGGCTCTGCGTCGCGGCGTGCGTTGGGCTCTGCGTCGCGGCGTGCGTTGGGCTCTGCGTCGCGGCGTGCGTTGGGCTCTGCGTCGCGACGTGCGTTGGGCTCTGCCTCTGGATTTAGCTTACTTGCAGCTCTACGTCGCGACGTGCGTTGGGCTCTGCCTCTGGATTTAGCTTACTTGCAGCTCTACGTCGCGACGTGCGTTGGGCTCTGCCTCTGGATTTAGCTTACTTGCAGCTCTACGTCGCGACGTGCGTTGGGCTCTGCCTCTGGATTTAGCTTACTTGCAGCTCTACGTCGCGACGTGCGTTGGGCTCTGCCTCTGGATTTAGCTTACTTGCAGCTCTACGTCGCGACGTGCGTTGGGCTCTGCGTCGGCACGTGCGTTGGGCTCTGCGTCAGGACGTGCCTTGGGCTCTGCGTCGGGACGTGCGTTGGGCTCTGCGTCGGCACGTGCGTTGGTCTCTGCGTCGGCACGTGCGTTGGGCTCTGCGTCGGGATTTAGCTTACTTTCAGCTCTACGTCGGGACGTGCGTTGGGCTCTGCGTCGGGACGTGCGTTGGGCTCTGCGTCGGGACGTGCGTTGGGCTCTGCGTCGGGACGTGCGTTGGGCTCTGCGTCGGGACGTGCGTTGGGCTCTGCGTCGGGACGTGCGTTGGGCTCTGCGTCGGGATTTAGCTTACTTTTTGCTCTACGTCGGGACGTGCGTTGGGCTCTGCGTCGGGACGTGCGTTGGGCTCTGCGTCGCGACGTGCGTTGGGCTCTGCGTCGCGACGTGCGTTGGGCTCTGCGTCGGGACGTGCGTTGGGCTCTGCGTCACGACGTGCGTTGGGCTCTGCGTCGCGACGTGCGTTGGGCTCTGCGTCGCGACGTGCGTTGGGCTCTGCGTCGCGACGTGCGTTGGGCTCTGCGTCGCGACGTGCGTTGGGCTCTGCGTCGGGATTTAGCTTACTTGCAGCTCTGCGTCGGGACGTGCGTTGGGCTCTGCGTCGGGACGTGCGTTGGGCTCTGCGTCGGGACGTGCGTTGGGCTCTGCCTCTGGATTTAGCTTACTTGCAGCTCTACGTCGCGACGTGCGTTGGGCTCTGCCTCTGGATTTAGCTTACTTGCAGCTCTACGTCGCGACGTGCGTTGGGCTCTGCCTCTGGATTTAGCTTACTTGCAGCTCTGCGTCGCGACGTGTGTTGGGCTCTGCGTCGCGACGTGTGTTGGGCTCTGCGTCTGGACGTGTGTTGGGCTCTGCGTCGGGACGTGTGTTCGGCTCTGCGTCGGGATTTAGCTTACTTTCAGCTCTACGTCGGGACGTGTGTTGGGCTGTGCGTCGGGACGTGTGTTGGGCTGTGCGTCGGGACGTGTGTTGGGCTCTGCGTCGGGACGTGTGTTGGGCTCTGCGTCGGGACGTGTGTTGGGCTCTGCGTCGGGACGTGTGTTGGGCTCTGCGTCGGGATTTAGCTTACTTTCAGCTCTACGTCGGGACGTGTGTTGGGCTGTGCGTCGGGACGTGTGTTGGGCTCTGCTTCGGGACTTGTGTTGGGCTATGCGTCGCGACGTGTGTTGGGCTGTGCGTCGGGACGTGTGTTGGGCTCTGCGTCGGGACGTGTGTTGGGCTGTGCGTCGGGACGTGTGTTGGGCTGTGCGTCGGGACGTGTGTTGGGCTCTGCGTCGGGACGTGTGTTGGGCTCTGCGTCGGGATTTAGCTTAATTTCAGCTCTACGTCGGGACGTGCGTTGGGCTCTGCGTCGGGACGTGCGTTGGGCTCTAGGTCGGGATGTGCGTTGGGCTCTAGGTCGGGACGTGCGTTGCGCTCTAGGTCGGGACGTGCGTTGGGCTCTACGTCGGGATTTAGCTTACTTCCAGCTCTACGTCGGGATTTAGCTTACTTCCAGCTCTACGTCGGGATTTAGCTTACTTCCAGCTCTACGTCGGGATTTAGCTTACTTCCAGCTCTAGGTCGGGATTTAGCTTACTTCCAGCTCTAGGTCGGGACGTGTGTTGTGCTCTGCGTCGGGACGTGTGTTGGGCTCTAGGTCGGGACGTGTGTTGGGCTCTGCGTCGGGACGTGTGTTGGGCTCTAGGTCGGGACGTGCGTTGGGCTCTGCGTCGCGACGTGCGTTGGGCTCTGCGTCGCGACGTGCGTTGGGCTCTGCGTCGCGACGTGCGTTGGGCTCTGCGTCGCGACGTGCGTTGGGCTCTGCGTCGGGATTTAGCTTACTTGCAGCTCTGCGTCGGGACGTGCGTTGGTCTCTGCGTCGGGACGTGCGTTGGGCTCTGCGTCGGGACGTGCGTTGGGCTCTGCGTCGGGATTTAGCTTACTTTTAGCTCTACGTCGGGATTTAGCTTACTTTTAGCTCTACGTCGGGATTTAGCTTACTTGCAGCTCTGCGTCGCGACGTGCGTTGGGCTCTGCGTCGCGACGTGCGTTGGGCTCTGCGTCGCGGCGTGCGTTGGGCTCTGCGTCGCGGCGTGCGTTGGGCTCTGCGTCGCGGCGTGCGTTGGGCTCTGCGTCGCGGCGTGCGTTGGGCTCTGCGTCGCGACGTGCGTTGGGCTCTGCCTCTGGATTTAGCTTACTTGCAGCTCTACGTCGCGACGTGCGTTGGGCTCTGCCTCTGGATTTAGCTTACTTGCAGCTCTACGTCGCGACGTGCGTTGGGCTCTGCCTCTGGATTTAGCTTACTTGCAGCTCTACGTCGCGACGTGCGTTGGGCTCTGCCTCTGGATTTAGCTTACTTGCAGCTCTACGTCGCGACGTGCGTTGGGCTCTGCCTCTGGATTTAGCTTACTTGCAGCTCTACGTCGCGACGTGCGTTGGGCTCTGCGTCGGCACGTGCGTTGGGCTCTGCGTCAGGACGTGCCTTGGGCTCTGCGTCGGGACCTGCGTTGGGCTCTGCGTCGGCACGTGCGTTGGTCTCTGCGTCGGCACGTGCGTTGGGCTCTGCGTCGGGATTTAGCTTACTTTCAGCTCTACGTCGGGACGTGCGTTGGGCTCTGCGTCGGGACGTGCGTTGGGCTCTGCGTCGGGACGTGCGTTGGGCTCTGCGTCGGGACGTGCGTTGGGCTCTGCGTCGGGACGTGCGTTGGGCTCTGCGTCGGGACGTGCGTTGGGCTCTGCGTCGGGACGTGCGTTGGGCTCTGCGTCGGGACGTGCGTTGGGCTCTGCGTCGGGATTTAGCTTACTTTTAGCTCTACGTCGGGACGTGCGTTGGGCTCTGCGTCGGGACGTGCGTTGGGCTCTGCGTCGCGACGTGCGTTGGGCTCTGCGTCGCGACGTGCGTTGGGCTCTGCGTCGGGACGTGCGTTGGGCTCTGCGTCGCGACGTGCGTTGGGCTCTGCGTCGCGACGTGCGTTGGGCTCTGCGTCGCGACGTGCGTTGGGCTCTGCGTCGCGACGTGCGTTGGGCTCTGCGTCGCGACGTGCGTTGGGCTCTGCGTCGCGACGTGCGTTGGGCTCTGCGTCGCGACGTGCGTTGGGCTCTGCGTCGGGATTTAGCTTACTTGCAGCTCTGCGTCGGGACGTGCGTTGGGCTCTGCGTCGGGACGTGCGTTGGGCTCTGCGTCGGGACGTGCGTTGGGCTCTGCCTCTGGATTTAGCTTACTTGCAGCTCTACGTCGCGACGTGCGTTGGGCTCTGCCTCTGGATTTAGCTTACTTGCAGCTCTACGTCGCGACGTGCGTTGGGCTCTGCCTCTGGATTTAGCTTACTTGCAGCTCTGCGTCGCGACGTGTGTTGGGCTCTGCGTCGCGACGTGTGTTGGGCTCTGCGTCTGGACGTGTGTTGGGCTCTGCGTCGGGACGTGTGTTCGGCTCTGCGTCGGGATTTAGCTTACTTTCAGCTCTACGTCGGGACGTGTGTTGGGCTGTGCGTCGGGACGTGTGTTGGGCTCTGCGTCGGGACGTGTGTTGGGCTGTGCGTCGGGACGTGTGTTGGGCTGTGCGTCGGGACGTGTGTTGGGCTGTGCGTCGGGACGTGTGTTGGGCTCTGCGTCGGGACGTGTGTTGGGCTCTGCGTCGGGACGTGTGTTGGGCTCTGCGTCGGGACGTGTGTTGGGCTCTGCGTCGGGATTTAGCTTACTTTCAGCTCTACGTCGGGACGTGTGTTGGGCTGTGCGTCGGGACGTGTGTTGGGCTCTGCTTCGGGACTTGTGTTGGGCTATGCGTCGCGACGTGTGTTGGGCTGTGCGTCGGGACGTGTGTTGGGCTCTGCGTCGGGACGTGTGTTGGGCTGTGCGTCGGGACGTGTGTTGGGCTGTGCGTCGGGACGTGTGTTGGGCTGTGCGTCGGGACGTGTGTTGGGCTCTGCGTCGGGACGTGTGTTGGGCTCTGCGTCGGGATTTAGCTTAATTTCAGCTCTACGTCGGGACGTGCGTTGGGCTCTGCGTCGGGACGTGCGTTGGGCTCTAGGTCGGGATGTGCGTTGGGCTCTAGGTCGGGACGTGCGTTGCGCTCTAGGTCGGGACGTGCGTTGGGCTCTACGTCGGGATTTAGCTTACTTCCAGCTCTACGTCGGGATTTAGCTTACTTCCAGCTCTACGTCGGGATTTAGCTTACTTCCAGCTCTACGTCGGGATTTAGCTTACTTCCAGCTCTAGGTCGGGATTTAGCTTACTTCCAGCTCTAGGTCGGGACGTGCGTTGTGCTCTGCGTCGGGACGTGTGTTGGGCTCTAGGTCGGGACGTGTGTTGGGCTCTGCGTCGGGACGTGCGTTGGGCTCTAGGTCGGGACGTGCGTTGGGCTCTGCGTCGCGACGTGCGTTGGGCTCTGCGTCGCGACGTGCGTTGGGCTCTGCGTCGCGACGTGCGTTGGGCTCTGCGTCGCGACGTGCGTTGGGCTCTGCGTCGGGATTTAGCTTACTTGCAGCTCTGCGTCGGGACGTGCGTTGGTCTCTGCGTCGGGACGTGCGTTGGGCTCTGCGTCGGGACGTGCGTTGGGCTCTGCGTCGGGACGTGCGTTGGGCTCTGCCTCTGGATTTAGCTTACTTGCAGCTCTACGTCGCGACTTGCGTTGGGCTCTGCCTCTGGATTTAGCTTACTTGCAGCTCTACGTCGCGACGTGTGTTGGGCTCTGCCTCTGGATTTAGCTTACTTGCAGCTCTACGTCGCGACGTGTGTTGGGCTCTGCGTCGCGACGTGTGTTGGGCTCTGCGTCTGGACGTGTGTTGGGCTCTGCGTCGGGACGTGTGTTCGGCTCTGCGTCGGGATTTAGCTTACTTTCAGCTCTACGTCGCGACGTGTGTTGGGCTCTGCGTCGGGACTTGTGTTGGGCTGTGCGTCGCGACGTGTGTTGGGCTGTGCGTCGGGACGTGTGTTGGGCTCTGCGTCGGGACGTGTGTTGGGCTCTGCGTCGGGACGTGTGTTGGGCTCTGCGTCGGGACGTGTGTTGGGCTCTGCGTCGGGACGTGTGTTGGGCTCTGCGTCGGGATTTAGCTTACTTTCAGCTCTACGTCGGGACGTGTGTTGGGCTGTGCGTCGGGACGTGTGTTGGGCTCTGCTTCGGGACTTGTGTTGGGCTATGCGTCGCGACGTGTGTTGGGCTGTGCGTCGGGACGTGTGTTGGGCTGTGCGTCGGGACGTGTGTTGGGCTGTGCGTCGGGACGTGTGTTGGGCTGTGCGTCGGGACGTGTGTTGGGCTGTGCGTCGGGACGTGTGTTGGGCTGTGCGTCGGGACGTGTGTTGGGCTCTGCGTCGGGACGTGTGTTGGGCTCTGCGTCGGGATTTAGCTTAATTTCAGCTCTACGTCGGGACGTGCGTTGGGCTCTGCGTCGGGATGTGCGTTGGGCTCTAGGTCGGGACGTGCGTTGGGCTCTAGGTCGGGACGTGCGTTGCGCTCTAGGTCGGGACGTGCGTTGGGCTCTACGTCGGGATTTAGCTTACTTCCAGCTCTACGTCGGGATTTAGCTTACTTCCAGCTCTACGTCGGGATTTAGCTTACTTCCAGCTCTACGTCGGGATTTAGCTTACTTCCAGCTCTAGGTCGGGATTTAGCTTACTTCCAGCTCTAGGTCGGGACGTGTGTTGTGCTCTGCGTCGGGACGTGTGTTGGGCTCTAGGTCGGGACGTGTGTTGGGCTCTGCGTCGGGATTTAGCTTACTTTCAGCTCTGCGTCGGGACGTGCGTTGGGCTCTGCGTCGGGACGTGCGTTGGGCTCTGCGTCGCGACGTGCGTTGGGCTCTGCGTCGCGACGTGCGTTGGGCTCTGCGTCGCGACGTGCGTTGGGCTCTGCGTCGGGACGTGCGTTGGGCTCTGCGTCGGGACGTGCGTTGGGCTCTGCGTCGGGACGTGCGTTGGGCTCTGCGTCGGGATTTAGCTTACTTGCAGCTCTGCGTCGGGACGTGCGTTGGGCTCTGCGTCGCGACGTGCGTTGGGCTCTGCGTCGCGACGTGCGTTGGGCTCTGCGTCGCGACGTGCGTTGGGCTCTGCGTCGCGACGTGCGTTGGGCTCTGCGTCGCGACGTGCGTTGGGCTCTGCCTCTGGATTTAGCTTACTTGCAGCTCTACGTCGCGACGTGCGTTGGGCTCTGCGTCGGCACGTGCGTTGGGCTCTGCGTCGGGACGTGCGTTGGGCTCTGCGTCGGCACGTGCGTTGGGCTCTGCGTCGGGACGTGCGTTGGGCTTAGCGTCGGGACGTGCGTTGGGCTCTGCGTCGGGACGTGCTTTGGGCTCTGCGTCGGGATTTAGCTTACTTTTAGCTCTACGTCGGGACGTGCGTTGGGCTCTGCGTCGCGACGTGCGTTGGGCTCTGCGTCGCGACGTGCGTTGGGCTCTGCGTCGCGACGTGCGTTGGGCTCTGCGTCGCGACGTGCGTTGGGCTCTGCGTCGCGACGTGCGTTGGGCTCTGCGTCGGGATTTAGCTTACTTGCAGCTCTGCGTCGGGACGTGCGTTGGGCTCTGCGTCGGGACGTGCGTTGGGCTCTGCGTCGGGACGTGCGTTGGGCTCTGCGTCGCGACGTGCGTTGGGCTCTGCGTCGCGACGTGTGTTGGGCTCTGCCTCTGGATTTAGCTTACTTGCAGCTCTACGTCGCGACGTGTGTTGGGCTCTGCCTCTGGATTTAGCTTACTTGCAGCTCTACATCGCGACGTGTGTTGGGCTCTGCCTCTGGATTTAGCTTACTTGCAGCTCTACGTCGCGACGTGTGTTGGGCTCTGCCTCTGGATTTAGCTTACTTGCAGCTCTACGTCGCGACGTGTGTTGGGCTCTGCCTCTGGATTTAGCTTACTTGCAGCTCTACGTCGCGACGTGTGTTGGGCTCTGCCTCTGGATTTAGCTTACTTGCAGCTCTACGTCGCGACGTGTGTTGGGCTCTGCCTCTGGATTTAGCTTACTTGCAGCTCTACGTCGGGACGTGCGTTGGGGTCTACGTCTGTAGTTAGCTAACTTTCAGCTCTACGTCGGGACGTGTGTTGGGCTCTGCGTCGGGACCTGTGTTGGGCTCTGCGTCGGGACGTGTGTTGGGCTCTGCGTCGGGATTTAGCTTACTTTCAGCTCTACGTCGGGACGTGTGTTGGGCTGTGCGTCGGGACGTGTGTTGGGCTCTGCGTCGGGACGTGTGTTGGGCTCTGCGTCGGGACGTGTGTTGGGCTCTGCGTCGGGACGTGTGTTGGGCTCTGCGTCGGGACGTGTGTTGGGCTCTGCGTCGGGACGTGTGTTGGGCTCTGCGTCGGGACGTGTGTTGGGCTCTGCGTCGGGACGTGCGTTGGGCTCTGCGTCGGGACGTGTGTTGGGCTCTGCGTCGGGATTTAGCTTACTTTCAGCTCTACGTCGGGACGTGTGTTGGGCTGTGCGTCGGGACGTGTGTTGGGCTCTGCGTCGGGAGTTGTGTTGGGCTGTGCGTCGCGACGTGTGTTGGGCTGTGCGTCGGGACGTGTGTTGGGCTCTGCGTCGGGACGTGTGTTGGGCTCTGCGTCGGGACGTGTGTTGGGCTCTGCGTCGGGACGTGTGTTGGGCTGTGCGTCGGGACGTGTGTTGGGCTGTGCGTCGGGACGTGTGTTGGGCTGTGCGTCGGGACGTGTGTTGGGCTGTGCGTCGGGACGTGTGTTGGGCTCTGCGTCGGGACGTGTGTTGGGCTCTGCGTCGGGACGTGTGTTGGGCTCTGCGTCGGGATTTAGCTTACTTTCAGATCTACGTCGGGACGTGTGTTGGGCTGTGCGTCGGGACGTGTGTTGGGCTCTGCGTCGGGACGTGTGTTGGGCTGTGCGTCGTGACGTGTGTTGGGCTGTGCGTCGGGACGTGTGTTGGGCTCTGCGTCGGGACGTGTGTTGGGCTGTGCGTCGGGACGTGTGTTGGGCTTTGCGTCGGGACGTGTGTTGGGCTGTGCGTCGGGACGTGTGTTGGGCTGTGCGTCGGGACGTGTGTTGGGCTGTGCGTCGGGACGTGTGTTGGGCTGTGCGTCGGGACGTGTGTTGGGCTGTGCGTCGGGACGTGTGTTGGGCTCTGCGTCGGGACGTGTGTTGGGCTCTGCGTCGGGACGTGTGTTGGGCTCTGCGTCGGGACGTGCGTTGGGCTCTGCGTCGGGATTTAGCTTAATTTCAGCTCTACGTCGGGACGTGCGTTGGGCTGTGCGTCGGGACGTGCGTTGGGCTCTAGGTCGGGACGTGCGTTGGGCTCTGCGTCGGGATTTAGCTTAATTTCAGCTCTACGTCGGGACGTGCGTTGGGCTGTGCGTCGGGACGTGCGTTGGGCTCTACGTCGGGACGTGCGTTGGGCTCTGCGTCGGGACGTGCGTTGGGCTCTGCGTCGGGACGTGCGTTGGGCTCTAGGTCGGGACGTGCGTTGGGCTCTAGGTCGGGACGTGCGTTGGGCTCTAGGTCGGGACGTGCGTTGGGCTCTAGGTCGGGACGTGCGTTGGGCTCTACGTCGGGATTTAGATTACTTCCAGCTCTACGTCGGGATTTAGCTTACTTCCAGCTCTACGTCGGGATTTAGCTTACTTCCAGCTCTACGTCGGGATTTAGCTTACTTCCAGCTCTACGTCGGGATTTAGCTTACTTCCAGCTCTAGGTCGGGACGTGTGTTGGGCTCTAGGTCGGGACGTGTGTTGGGCTCTGCGTCGGGATTTAGCTTACTTTCAGCTCTGCGTCGGGACGTGCGTTGGGCTCTGCGTCGGGACGTGCGTTGGGCTCTGCGTCGGGACGTGCGTTGGGCTCTGCGTCGGGACGTGCGTTGGGCTCTGCGTCGGGACGTGCGTTGGGCTCTGCGTCGCGACGTGCGTTGGGCTCTGCGTCGCGACGTGCGTTGGGCTCTGCGTCGGGACGTGCGTTGGGCTCTGCGTCGCGACGTGCGTTGGGCTCTGCGTCGGGATTTAGCTTACTTGCAGCTCTGCGTCGGGACGTGCGTTGGGCTCTGCGTCGGGACGTGCGTTGGGCTCTGCGTCGCGACGTGCGTTGGGCTCTGCGTCGCGACGTGCGTTGGGCTCTGCGTCGCGACGTGCGTTGGGCTCTGCGTCGGGATTTAGCTTACTTGCAGCTCTGCGTCGGGACGTGTGTTGGGCTGTGCCTCGGGACGTGTGTTGGGCTCTGCGTCGGGATTTAGCTTATTTCAGCTCTACGTCGGGACGTGCGTTGGGCTCTGCGTCGGGACGTGCGTTGGGCTCTGCGTCGGGACGTGCGTTGGGCTCTGCGTCGGGACGTGCGTTTCGCTCTGCGTCGCGACGTGCGTTGGGCTCTGCGTCGGGACGTGCGTTGGGCTCTGCGTCGGGATTTAGCTTACTTTCAGCTCTACGTCGGGACATGCGTTGGGCTTTGCGTCGGGACCTGCGTTGGGCTCTGCGTCGGGACGTGCGTTGGGCTCTGCGTCGGGACGTGCGTTGGGCTCTGCGTCGCGACGTGCGTTGGGCTCTGCGTCGCGACGTGCGTTGGGCTCTGCGTCGCGACGTGCGTTGGGCTCTGCGTCGCGACGTGCGTTGGGCTCTGAGTCGGGATTTAGCTTACTTGCAGCTCTGCGTCGGGACGTGCATTGGGCTCTGCGTCGCGACGTGCGTTGGGCTCTGCCTCTGGATTGAGCTTACTTGCAGCTCTGCGTCGCGACGTGCGTTGGGCTCTGCCTCTGGATTTAGCTTACTTGCAGCTCTGCGTCGCGACGTGCGTTGGGCTCTGCCTCTGGATTTAGCTTACTTGCAGCTCTGCGTCGCGACGTGCGTTGGGCTCTGCCTCTGGATTTAGCTAACTTGCAGCTCTACGTCGGCACGTGCGTTGGGCTCTGCGTCGGCACGTGCGTTGGGCTCTGCGTCGGCACGTGCGTTGGGCTCTGCGTCGGGACGTGCGTTGGGCTCTGCGTCGGGACGTGCGTTGGGCTCTGCGTCGGGACGTGCGTTGGGCTCTGCGTCGGGACGTGCGTTGGGCTCTGCGTCGGGACGTGCGTTGGGCTCTGTGTCGGGATTTAGCTTACTTTCAGCTCTACGTCGGGACGTGCGTTGGGCTCTGCGTCGGGACGTGCGTTGGGCTCTGCGTCGGGACGTGCGTTGGGCTCTGCGTCGGGACGTGCGTTGGGCTCTGCCTCTGGATTTAGCTTACTTGCAGCTCTACGTCGCGACGTGCGTTGGGCTCTGCCTCTGGATTTAGCTTACTTGCAGCTCTGCGTCGGGACGTGCGTTGGGCTCTGCGTCGGGACGTGTGTTGGGCTCTGCCTCTGGATTTAGCTTACTTGCAGCTCTACGTCGCGACGTGTGTTGGGCTCTGCCTCTGGATTTAGCTTACTTGCAGCTCTACGTCGCGACGTGTGTTGGGCTCTGCCTCTGGATTTAGCTTACTTGCAGCTCTACGTCGCGACGTGTGTTGGGCTGTGCGTCGGGACGTGTGTTGGGCTGTGCGTCGGGACGTGTGTTGGGCTGTGCGTCGGGACGTGTGTTGGGCTTTGCGTCGCGACGTGTGTTGGGCTGTGCGTCGGGACGTGTGTTGGGCTGTGCCTCGGGACGTGTGTTGGGCTGTGCCTCGGGACGTGTGTTGGGCTCTGCGTCGGGACGTGTGTTGGGCTGTGCGTCGGGACGTGCGTTGGGCTCTGCGTCGGGACGTGCGTTGGGCTCTGCGTCGGGACGTGCGTTGGGCTCTGCGTCGGGACGTGCGTTGGGCTCTGCGTCGGGACGTGAGTTGGGCTCTGCGTCGGGACGTGTGTTGGGCTCTGCGTCGGGACGTGCGTTGGGCTCTGCGTCGGGATTTAGCTTACTTTCAGCTCTACGTCGGGACGTGCGTTGGGCTCTGCGTCGGGACGTGCGTTGGGCTCTAGGTCGGGACGTGCGTTGGGCTCTAGGTCGGGACGTGCGTTGGGCTCTAGGTCGGGACGTGCGTTGGGCTCTACGTCGGGATTTAGATTACTTCCAGCTCTACGTCGGGATTTAGCTTACTTCCAGCTCTACGTCGGGATTTAGCTTACTTCCAGCTCTACGTCGGGATTTAGCTTACTTCCAGCTCTAGGTCGGGATTTAGCTTACTTCCAGCTCTAGGTCAGGATTTAGCTTACTTCCAGCTCTAGGTCGGGACGTGTGTTGGGCTCTAGGTCGGGACGTGTGTTGGGCTCTGCGTCGGGATTTAGATTACTTCCAGCTCTACGTCGGGATTTAGCTTACTTCCAGCTCTACGTCGGGATTTAGCTTACTTCCAGCTCTAGGTCAGGATTTAGCTTACTTCCAGCTCTAGGTCAGGATTTAGCTTACTTCCAGCTCTAGGTCGGGACGTGTGTTGGGCTCTAGGTCGGGACGTGTGTTGGGCTCTGCGTCTGGACGTGTGTTGAGCTCTGCGTCGGGACGTGTGTTGGGCTCTGCGTCGGGACGTGTGTTGGGCTCTGCGTCGGGACGTGTGTTGGGCTCTGCGTCGGGACGTGTGTTGGGCTCTGCGTCGGGACGTGTGTTGGGCTCTGCGTCGGGACGTGTGTTGGGCTCTGCGTCGGGACGTGTGTTGGGCTCTGCGTCGGGACGTGTGTTGGGCTCTGCGTCGGGACGTGTGTTGGGCTCTGCGTCGGGACGTGTGTTGGGCTCTGCGTCGGGACGTGTGTTGGGCTCTGCGTCGGGACGTGTGTTGGGCTCTGCGTCGGGACGTGTGTTGGGCTCTAGGTCGGGACGTGTGTTGGGGTCTAGGTCGGGACGTGTGTTGGGCTCTAGGTCGGGACGTGTGTTGGGCTCTGCGTCGGGACGTGTGTTGGGCTCTAGGTCGGGAAGTGTGTTGGGCTCTAGGTTGGGACGTGTGTTGGGCTCTAGGTCAGGACGTGTGTTGGGCTCTAGGTCGGGACGTGTGTTGGGCTCTAGGTTGGGACGTGTGTTGGGCTCTGCGTCGGGACGTGTGTTGGGCTCTGCGTCGGGACGTGTGTTGGGCTCTAGGTCGGGACGTGTGTTGGGCTCTACGTCAGGATTTAGCTTACTTTCAGCTCTACGTCGGGACGTGTGTTGGGCTCTAGGTCGGGACGTGTGTTGGGCTCTGCGTCGGGACGTGTGTTGGGCTCTGCGTCGGGAATTAGCTTACTTGCAGCTCTGCCTCGCGACGTGTGTTGGGCTCTGCGTCGGGACGTGTGTTGGGCTCTGCGTCGGGACGTGTGTTGGGCTCTGCGTCGGGAATTAGCTTACTTTCAGCTCTACGTCGGGACGTGTGTTGGGCTCTGCGTCGGGACGTGTGTTGGGCTCTGCGTCGGGACGTGTGTTGGGCTCTGCGTCGGGATTTAGCTTACTTTCAGCTCTACGTCGGGACGTGCGTTGGGCTGTGCGTCGGGACGTGTGTTGGGCTCTGCGTCGGGACGTGTGTTGGGCTCTGCGTCGGGATTAAGCTTACTTTCAGCTCTACGTCGGGACGTGCGTTGGGCTGTGCGTCGGGACGTGCGTTGGGCTGTGCGTCGGGACGTGCGTTGGGCTCTGCGTCGCGACGTGCGTTGGGCTCTGCGTCGCGACGTGCGTTGGGCTCTGCGTCGCGACGTGCGTTGGGCTCTGCGTCGCGACGTGCGTTGGGCTCTGCGTCGCGACGTGCGTTGGGCTCTGCGTCGCGACGTGCGTTGGGCTCTGCGTCGCGACGTGCGTTGGGCTCTGCCTCTGGATTTAGCTTACTTGCAGGTCTACGTCGCGACGTGCGTTGGGCTCTGCCTCTGGATTTAGCTTACTTGCAGCTCTAGGTCGCGACGTGCGTTGGGCTCTGCCTCTGGATTTAGCTTATTTGCAGCACTACGTCGCGACGTGCGTTGGGCTCTGCCTCTGGATTTAGCTTACTTGCAGCTCTACGTCGGGACGTGCGTTGGGCTCTGCGTCGGGACGTGCGTTGGGCTCTGCGTCGGGACGTGCGTTGGGCTCTGCGTCGGGACGTGCGTTGGGCTCTGCGTCGGGACGTGCGTTGGGCTCTGCGTCGGGATTTAGCTTACTTTCAGCTCTACGTCGGGACGTGCGTTGGGCTCTGCGTCGGGACGTGCGTTGGGCTCTGCGTCGGGACGTGCGTTGGGCTCTGCGTCGGGACGTGCGTTGGGCTCTGCGTCGGGACGTGCGTTGGGCTCTGCGTCGGGATTTAGCTTACTTTTAGCTCTACGTCGGGTTGTGCGTTGTGCTCTGCGTCGGGACGTGCGTTGGGCTCTGCGTCGCGACGTGCGTTGGGCTCTGCGTCGGGACGTGCATTGGGTTCTGCGTCGCGACGTGCGTTGGGCTCTGCGTCGCGACGTGCGTTGGGCTCTGCGTCGCGACGTGCGTTGGGCTCTGCGTCGGGATTTAGCTTACTTGCAGCTCTGCGTCGGGACGTGCGTTGGGCTCTGCGTCGGGACGTGCGTTGGGCTCTGCGTCGCGACCTGCGTTGGGCTCTGCGTCGCGACGTGCGTTGGGCTCTGCGTCTCGACGTGCGTTGGGCTCTGCGTCGGGATTTAGCTTACTTGCAGCTCTGCGTCGGGACGTGCATTGGGCTCTGCGTCGGGACGTGCGTTGGGCTCTGCCTCTGGATTTAGCTTACTTGCAGCTCTACGTCGCGACGTGTGTTGGGCTCTGCCTCTGGATTTAGCTTACTTGCAGCTCTACGTCGCGACGTGTGTTGGGCTCTGCCTCTGGATTTAGCTTACTTGCAGCTCTACGTCGCGACGTGTGTTGGGCTCTGCCTCTGGATTTAGCTTACTTGCAGCTCTACGTCGCGACGTGTGTTGGGCTCTGCCTCTGGATTTAGCTTACTTGCAGCTCTACGTCGCGACGTGTGTTGGGCTCTGCCTCTGGATTTAGCTTACTTGCAGCTCTACGTCGCGACGTGTTTTGGGCTCTGCCTCTGCATTTAGCTTACTTGCAGCTCTACGTCGCGACGTGTGTTGGGCTCTGCCTCTGGATTTAGCTTACTTGCAGCTCTACGTCGCGACGTGTGTTGGGCTCTGCCTCTGGATTTAGCTTACTTTCAGCTCTACGTCGGGACGTGTGTTGGGCTGTGCGTTGGGACGTGTGTTGGGCTCTGCGTCGGGACGTGTGTTGGGCTGTGCGTCGCGACGTGTGTTGGGCTGTGCGTCGGGACGTGTGTTGGGCTGTGCGTCGGGACGTGTGTTGGGCTCTGCGTCGGGATTTAGCTTACTTGCAGCTCTGCGTCGGGACGTGTGTTGGGCTCTGCGTCGGGACGTGTGTTGGGCTCTGCGTCGGGATTTAGCTTATTTCAGCTCTACGTCGGGACGTGCGTTGGGCTCTGCGTCGGGACGTGCGTTGGGCTCTGCGTCGGGACGTGCGTTGGGCTCTGCGTCGGGACGTGCGTTGGGCTCTGCGTCGCGACGTGCGTTGGGCTCTGCGTCGCGACGTGCGTTGGGCTCTGCGTCGCGACGTGCGTTGGGCTCTGCGTCGGGATTTAGCTTACTTGCAGCTCTGCGTCGCGACGTGCGTTGGGCTCTGCGTCGCGACGTGCGTTGGGCTCTGCGTCGCGACGTGCGTTGGGCTCTGCGTCGCGACGTGCGTTGGGCTCTGCGTCGCGACGTGCGTTGGGCTCTGCGTCGCGACGTGCGTTGGGCTCTGCGTCGCGACGTGCGTTGGGCTCTGCCTCTGGATTTAGCTTACTTGCAGCTCTGCGTCGCGACGTGCGTTGGGCTCTGCCTCTGGATTTAGCTAACTTGCAGCTCTACGTCGGCACGTGCGTTGGGCTCTGCGTCGGCACGTGCGTTGGGCTCTGCGTCGGGACGTGCGTTGGGCTCTGCGTCGGGACGTGCGTTGGGCTCTGCGTCGGGACGTGCGTTGGGCTCTGCGTCGGGACGTGCGTTGGGCTCTGCGTCGGGACGTGCGTTGGGCTCTGCGTCGGGATTTAGCTTACTTTCAGCTCTACGTCGGGACGTGCGTTGGGCTCTGCGTCGGGACGTGCGTTGGGCTCTGCGTCGGGACGTGCGTTGGGCTCTGCCTCTGGATTTAGCTTACTTGCAGCTCTACGTCGCGACGTGCGTTGGGCTCTGCCTCTGGATTTAGCTTACTTGCAGCTCTACGTCGCGACGTGCGTTGGGCTCTGCCTCTGGATTTAGCTTACTTGCAGCTCTACGTCGCGACGTGCGTTGGGCTCTGCCTCTGGATTTAGCTTACTTGCAGCTCTACGTCGCGACGTGCGTTGGGCTCTGCCTCTGGATTTAGCTTACTTGCAGCTCTACGTCGCGACGTGCGTTGGGCTCTGCCTCTGGATTTAGCTTACTTGCAGCTCTACGTCGCGACGTGCGTTGGGCTCTGCCTCTGGATTTAGCTTACTTGCAGCTCTACGTCGCGACGTGCGTTGGGCTCTGCCTCTGGATTTAGCTTACTTGCAGCTCTACGTCGCGACGTGCGTTGGGCTCTGCCTCTGGATTTAGCTTACATGCAGCTCTACGTCGCGACGTGCGTTGGGCTCTGCCTCTGGATTTAGCTTACTTGCAGCTCTACGTCGCGACGTGTGTTGGGCTCTGCCTCTGGATTTAGCTTACTTGCAGCTCTACGTCGGGACGTGTGTTGGGCTCTGCGTCGGGACGTGTGTTGGGCTCTGCGTCGGGACGTGTGTTGGGCTCTGCGTCGGGACGTGTGTTGGGCTCTGCGTCGGGACGTGTGTTGGGCTCTGCGTCGGGATTTAGCTTACTTTCAGCTCTACGTCGGGACGTGTGTTGGGCTGTGCGTCGGGACGTGTGTTGGGCTTTGCGTCGCGACGTGTGTTGGGCTGTGCGTCGGGACGTGTGTTGGGCTCTGCGTCGGGACGTGTGTTGGGCTCTGCGTCGGGACGTGTGTTGGGCTCTGCGTCGGGACGTGTGTTGGGCTGTGCGTCGGGACGTGTGTTGGGCTGTGCGTCGGGACGTGTGTTGGGCTGTGCGTCGGGACGTGTGTTGGGCTCTGCGTCGGGACGTGTGTTGGGCTCTGCGTCGGGACGTGTGTTGGGCTCTGCGTCGGGACGTGTGTTGGGCTCTGCGTCGGGATTTAGCTTACTTTCAGCTCTACGTCGGGACGTGCGTTGGGCTCTGCGTCGGGATTTAGCTTACTTTCAGCTCTACGTCGGGACGTGCGTTGGGCTCTGCGTCGGGACGTGCGTTGGGCTCTACGTCGGGACGTGCGTTGGGCTCTCGGTCGGGACGTGCGTTGGGCTCTGCGTCGGGACGTGCGTTGGGCTCTGCGTCGGGACGTGTGTTGGGCTCTGCGTCGGGACGTGTGTTGGGCTCTAGGTCGGGACGTGTGTTGGGCTCTAGGTCGGGACGTGTGTTGGGCTCTAGGTCGGGACGTGTGTTGGGCTCTAGGTCGGGACGTGTGTTGGGCTCTGCGTCGGGACGTGTGTTGGGCTCTGCGTCGGGACGTGTGTTGGGCTCTGCGTCGGGACGTGTGTTGGGCTCTGCGTCGGGACGTGTGTTGGGCTCTAGGTCGGGACGTGTGTTGGGCTCTGCGTCGGGACGTGTGTTGGGCTCTGCGTCGGGACGTGTGTTGGGCTCTGCGTCGGGACGTGTGTTGGGCTCTAGGTCGGGACGTGTGTTGGGCTCTAGGTCGGGACGTGTGTTGGGCTCTGCGTTGGGACGTGTGTTGGGCTCTGCGTCGGGACGTGTGTTGGGCTCTGCGTCGGGACGTGTGTTGGGCTCTGCGTCGGGAATTAGCTTACTTGCAGCTCTGCCTCGCGACGAGTGTTGGGCTCTGCGTCGGGACGTGTGTTGGGGTCTGCGTCCGGACGTGTGTTGGGCTCTGCGTCGGGAATTAGCTTACTTTCAGCTCTACGTCGGGACGTGTGTTGGGCTCTGCGTCGGGACGTGTGTTGGGCTCTGCGTCGGGACGTGTGTTGGGCTCTGCGTCGGGATTTAGCTTACTTTCAGCTCTACGTCGGGACGTGCGTTGGGCTGTGCGTCGGGACGTGCGTTGGGCTGTGCGTCGGGACGTGCGTTGGGCTGTGCGTCGGGACGTGCGTTGGGCTGTGCGTCGGGACGTGCGTTGGGCTGTGCGTCGCGACGTGCGTTGGGCTCTGCGTCGGGACGTGCGTTGGGCTGTGCGTCGCGACGTGCGTTGGGCTCTGCGTCGCGACGTGCGTTGGGCTCTGCGTCGCGACGTGCGTTGGGCTCTGCGTCGCGACGTGCGTTGGGCTCTGCGTCGCGACGTGCGTTGGGCTCTGCGTCGCGACGTGCGTTGGGCTCTGCGTCGCGACGTGCGTTGGGCTCTGCGTCGCGACGTGCGTTGGGCTCTGCGTCGCGACGTGCGTTGGGCTCTGCGTCGCGACGTGCGTTGGGCTCTGCCTCTGGATTTAGCTTACTTGCGGCTCTACGTCGCGACGTGCGTTGGGCTCTGCCTCTGGATTTAGCTTACTTGCAGCTCTACGTCGCGACGTGCGTTGGGCTCTGCCTCTGGATTTAGCTTACTTGCAGCTCTAGGTCGCGACGTGCGTTGGGCTCTGCGTCGGGACGTGCGTTGGCCTCTGCGTCGGGACGTGCGTTGGGCTCTGCGTCGGGATTTAGCTTACTTTCAGCTCTACGTCGGGACGTGCGTTGGGCTCTGCGTCGGGACGTGCGTTGGGCTCTGCGTCGGGACGTGCGTTGGGCTCTGCGTCGGGACGTGCGTTGGGCTCTGCGTCGCGACGTGCGTTAGGCTCTGCGTCGGGACGTGCGTTGGGCTCTGCGTCGCGATGTGCCTTGGGCTCTGCGTCGGGATTTAGCTTACTTGCAGCTCTGCGTCGGGACGTGCATTGGGCTCTGCGTCGGGACGTGCATTGGGCTCTGCGTCGGGACGTGTGTTGGGCTCTGCCTCTGGATTTAGCTTACTTGCAGCTCTACGTCGCGACGTGTGTTGGGCTCTGCCTCTGGATTTAGCTTACTTGCAGCTCTACGTCGCGACGTGTGTTGGGCTCTGCCTCTGGATTTAGCTTACTTGCAGCTCTACGTCGCGACGTGTGTTGGGCTCTGCCTCTGGATTTAGCTTACTTGCAGCTCTACGTCGCGACGTGTGTTGGGCTCTGCCTCTGGATTTAGCTTACTTGCAGCTCTACGTCGCGACGTGTGTTGGGCTCTGCCTCTGGATTTAGCTTACTTGCAGCTCTACGTCGCGACGTGTGTTGGGCTCTGCCTCTGGATTTAGCTTACTTGCAGCTCTACGTCGCGACGTGTGTTGGGCTCTGCCTCTGGATTTAGCTTACTTGCAGCTCTACGTCGCGACGTGTGTTGGGCTGCGCGTCGGGACGTGTGTTGGGCTGTGCGTCGGGACGTGCGTTGGGCTGTGCGTCGGGACGTGTGTTGGGCTCTGCGTCGGGACGTGCGTTGGGCTCTGCGTCGTGATTTAGCTTACTTTCAGCTCTACGTCGGGACGTGCGTTGGGCTCTGCGTCGGGACGTGCGTTGGGCTCTGCGTCGGGACGTGCGTTGGGCTCTGCGTCGCGACGTGCGTTGGGCTCTGCGTCGCGACGTGCGTTGGGCTCTGCGTCGCGACGTGCGTTGGGCTCTGCGTCGCGACGTGCGTTTGGCTCTGCGTCGCGACGTGCGTTGGGCTCTGCGTCGCGACGTGCGTTGGGCTCTGCGTCGCGACGTGCGTTGGGCTCTGCGTCGCGACGTGCGTTGGGCTCTGCGTCGCGACGTGCGTTGGGCTCTGCGTCGGGATTTAGCTTACTTGCAGCTCTGCGTCGCGACGTGCGTTGGGCTCTGCCTCTGGATTTAGCTTACTTGCAGCTCTGCGTCGCGACGTGCGTTGGGCTCTGCCTCTGGATTTAGCTTACTTGCAGCTCTGCGTCGCGACGTGCGTTGGGCTCTGCCTCTGGATTTAGCTTACTTGCAGCTCTAGGTCGTGACGTGCGTTGGGCTCTGCCTCTGGATTTAGCATATTTGCAGCTCTACGTCGCGACGTGCGTTGGGCTCTGCCTCTGGATTTAGCTTAATTGCAGCTCTACGTCGGCACGTGCGTTGGGCTCTGCGTCGGCACGTGCGTTGGGCTCTGCGTCGGGACGTGCGTTGGGCTCTGCGTCGGAATTTAGCTTACTTTCAGCTCTACGTCGGGACGTGCGTTGGGCTCTGCGTCGGGACGTGCGTTGGGCTCTGCGTCGGGACGTGCGTTGGGCTCTGCGTCGGGACGTGCGTTGGGCTCTGCGTCGGGACGTGCGTTGGGCTCTGCGTCGGGATTTAGCTTACTTTTAGCTTTACGTCGGGTTGTGCGTTGGGCTCTGCGTCGGGACGTGCGTTGGGCTCTGCGTCGGGACGTGCGTTGGGCTCTGCGTCGCGACGTGCGTTGGGCTCTGCGTCGGGACGTGCGTTGGGCTCTGCGTCGGGACGTGCGTTGGGCTCTGCGTCGGGACGTGCGTTGGGCTCTGCGTCGCGACGTGCGTTGGGCTCTGCGTCGCGACGTGCGTTGGGCTCTGCGTCGCGACTTGCGTTGGGCTCTGCGTCGGGATTTAGCTTACTTGCAGCTCTGCGTCGGGACGTGCGTTGGGCTCTGCGTCGGGACGTGCGTTGGGCTCTGCGTCGGGACGTGCGTTGGGCTCTGCGTCGGGACGTGCGTTGGGCTCTGCGTCGCGACGTGCGTTGGGCTCTGCGTCGCGACGTGCGTTGGGCTCTGCGTCGCGACGTGCGTTGGGCTCTGAGTCGGGATTTAGCTTACTTGCAGCTCTGCGTCGGGACGTGCATTGGGCTCTGCGTCGGGACGTGCATTGGGCTCTGCGTCGGGACGTGTGTTGGGCTCTGCCTCTGGATTTAGCTTACTTGCAGCTCTACGTCGCGACGTGTGTTGGGCTCTGCCTCTGCATTTAGCTTACTTGCAGCTCTACGTCACGACGTGTGTTGGGCTCTGCCTCTGGATTTAGCTTACTTGCAGCTCTAAGTCGCGACGTGTGTTGGGCTCTGCCTCTGGATTTAGCTTACTTGCAGCTCTACGTCGCGACCTGTGTTGGGCTCTGCCTCTGGATTTAGCTTACTTGCAGCTCTACGTCGCGACGTGTGTTGGGCTCTGCCTCTGGATTTAGCTTACTTGCAGCTCTACGTCGCGACGTGTGTTGGGCTCTGCCTCTGGATTTAGCTTACTTGCAGCTCTACGTCGCGACGTGTGTTGGGCTCTGCCTCTGGATTTAGCTTACTTGCAGCTCTACGTCGCGACGTGTGTTGGGCTCTGCCTCTGGATTTAGCTTACTTGCAGCTCTACGTCGCGACGTGTGTTGGGCTCTGCCTCTGGATTTAGCTTACTTGCAGCTCTACGTCGCGACGTGTGTTGGGCTGTGCGTCGGGACGTGTGTTGGGCTGTGCGTCGGGACGTGTGTTGGGCTGTGCGTCGGGACGTGTGTTGGGCTTTGCGTCGCGACGTGTGTTGGGCTGTGCGTCGGGACGTGTGTTGGGCTGTGCCTCGGGACGTGTGTTGGGCTGTGCCTCGGGACGTGTGTTGGGCTCTGCGTCGGGACGTGTGTTGGGCTGTGCGTCGGGACGTGCGTTGGGCTCTGCGTCGGGACGTGTGTTGGGCTGTGCTTCGGGACGTGCGTTGGGCTCTGCGTCGGGACGTGTGTTGGGCTCTGCGTCGGGACGTGAGTTGGGCTCTGCGTCGGGACGTGTGTTGGGCTCTGCGTCGGGACGTGCGTTGGGCTCTGCGTCGGGATTTAGCTTACTTTCAGCTCTACGTCGGGACGTGCGTTGGGCTCTGCGTCAGGACGTGCGTTGGGCTCTGCGTCGGGACGTGCGTTGGGCTCTGCGTCGGGACGTGCGTTGGGCTCTAGGTCGGGACGTGCGTTGGGCTCTACGTCGGGATTTAGATTACTTCCAGCTCTACGTCGGGATTTAGCTTACTTCCAGCTCTACGTCGGGATTTAGCTTACTTCCAGCTCTACGTCGGGATTTAGCTTACTTCCAGCTCTAGGTCGGGATTTAGCTTACTTCCAGCTCTAGGTCAGGATTTAGCTTACTTCCAGCTCTAGGTCGGGACGTGTGTTGGGCTCTAGGTCGGGACGTGTGTTGGGCTCTGCGTCTGGACGTGTGTTGGGCTCTGCGTCGGGACGTGTGTTGGGCTCTGCGTCAGGACGTGTGTTGGGCTCTGCGTCGGGACGTGTGTTGGGCTCTGCGTCGGGACGTGTGTTGGGCTCTGCGTCGGGACGTGTGTTGGGCTCTGCGTCGGGACGTGTGTTGGGCTCTGCGTCGGGACGTGTGTTGGGCTCTGCGTCGGGACGTGTGTTGGGCTCTGCGTCGGGACGTGTGTTGGGCTCTGCGTCGGGACGTGTGTTGGGCTCTAGGTCGGGACGTGTGTTGGGCTCTAGGTCGGGACGTGTGTTGGGCTCTAGGTCGGGAAGTGTGTTGGGCTCTGCGTCGGGACGTGTGTTGGGCTCTAGGTCGGGACGTGTGTTGGGCTCTAGGTCGGGACGTGTGTTGGGCTCTAGGTCGGGACGTGTGTTGGGCTCTAGGTCGGGACGTGTGTTGGGCTCTAGGTCGGGACGTGTGTTGGGCTCTAGGTTGGGACGTGTGTTGGGCTCTGCGTCGGGACGTGTGTTGGGCTCTGCGTCGGGACGTGTTTGGGCTCTAGGTCGGGACGTGTGTTGGGCTCTACGTCGGGACGTGTGTTGGGCTCTACGTCAGGATTTAGCTTACTTTCAGCTCTACGTCGGGACGTGTGTTGGGCTCTAGGTCGGGACGTGTGTTGGGCTCTGCGTCGGGACGTGTGTTGGGCTCTGCGTCGGGAATTAGCTTACTTGCAGCTCTGCCTCGCGACGTGTGTTGGGCTCTGCGTCGGGACGTGTGTTGGGCTCTGCGTCGGGACGTGTGTTGGGCTCTGCGTCGGGAATTAGCTTACTTTCAGCTCTACGTCGGGACGTGTGTTGGGCTCTGCGTCGGGACGTGCGTTGGGCTCTGCGTCGGGATTTAGCTTACTTTCAGCTCTACGTCGGGACGTGCGTTGGGCTGTGCGTCGGGACGTGCGTTGGGCTGTGCGTCGCGACGTGCGTTGGGCTCTGCGTCGCGACGTGCGTTGGGCTCTGCGTCGCGACGTGCGTTGGGCTCTGCGTCGCGACGTGCGTTGGGCTCTGCGTCGCGACGTGCGTTGGGCTCTGCGTCGCGACGTGCGTTGGGCTCTGCGTCGCGACGTGCGTTGGGCTCTGCGTCGCGACGTGCGTTGGGCTCTGCGTCGCGACGTGCGTTGGGCTCTGCGTCGCGACGTGCGTTGGGCTCTGCCTCTGGATTTAGCTTACTTGCAGGTCTACGTCGCGACGTGCGTTGGGCTCTGCCTCTGGATTTAGCTTACTTGCAGCTCTAGGTCGCGACGTGCGTTGGGCTCTGCCTCTGGATTTAGCTTATTTGCAGCACTACGTCGCGACGTGCGTTGGGCTCTGCCTCTGGATTTAGCTTACTTGCAGCTCTACGTCGGCACGTGCGTTGGGCTCTGCGTCGGGACGTGCGTTGGGCTCTGCGTCGGGACGTGCGTTGGGCTCTGCGTCGGGACGTGCGTTGGGCTCTGCGTCGGGACGTGCGTTGGGCTCTGCGTCGGGACGTGCGTTGGGCTCTGCGTCGGGATTTAGCTTACTTTCAGCTCTACGTCGGGACGTGCGTTGGGCTCTGCGTCGGGACGTGCGTTGGGCTCTGCGTCGGGACGTGCGTTGGGCTCTGCGTCGGGACGTGCGTTGGGCTCTGCGTCGGGACGTGCGTTGGGCTCTGCGTCGGGACGTGCGTTGGGCTCTGCGTCGGGATTTAGCTTACTTTTAGCTCTACGTCGGGTTGTGCGTTGTGCTCTGCGTCGGGACGTGCGTTGGGCTCTGCGTCGGGACGTGCGTTGGGCTCTGCGTCGGGACGTGCATTGGGCTCTGCGTCGCGACGTGCGTTGGGCTCTGCGTCGCGACGTGCGTTGGGCTCTGCGTCGCGACGTGCGTTGGGCTCTGCGTCGGGATTTAGCTTACTTGCAGCTCTGCGTCGGGACGTGCGTTGGGCTCTGCGTCGGGACGTGCGTTGGGCTCTGCGTCGCGACGTGCGTTGGGCTCTGCGTCGCGACGTGCGTTGGGCTCTGCGTCGCGACGTGCGTTGGGCTCTGCGTCGGGATTTAGCTTACTTGCAGCTCTGCGTCGGGACGTGCATTGGGCTCTGCGTCGGGACGTGCGTTGGGCTCTGCCTCTGGATTTAGCTTACTTGCAGCTCTACGTCGCGACGTGTGTTGGGCTCTGCCTCTGGATTTAGCTTACTTGCAGCTCTACGTCGCGACGTGTGTTGGGCTCTGCCTCTGGATTTAGCTTACTTGCAGCTCTACGTCGCGACGTGTGTTGGGCTCTGCCTCTGGATTTAGCTTACTTGCAGCTCTACGTCGCGACGTGTGTTGGGCTCTGCCTCTGGATTTAGCTTACTTGCAGCTCTACGTCGCGACATGTGTTGGGCTCTGCCTCTGGATTTAGCTTACTTGCAGCTCTACGTCGCGACGTGTTTTGGGCTCTGCCTCTGGATTTAGCTTACTTGCAGCTCTACGTCGCGACGTGTGTTGGGCTCTGCCTCTGGATTTAGCTTACTTGCAGCTCTACGTCGCGACGTGTGTTGGGCTCTGCCTCTGGATTTAGCTTACTTTCAGCTCTACGTCGGGACGTGTGTTGGGCTGTGCGTCGGGACGTGTGTTGGGCTCTGCGTCGGGACGTGTGTTGGGCTGTGCGTCGCGACGTGTGTTGGGCTGTGCGTCGGGACGTGTGTTGGGCTGTGCGTCGGGACGTGTGTTGGGCTCTGCGTCGGGACGTGCGTTGGGCTCTGCGTCGGGACGTGTGTCGGGCTCTGCGTCGGGACGTGCGTTGGGCTGTGCGTCGGGACGTGTGTTGGGCTCTGCGTCGGGACGTGCGTTGGGCTCTGCGTCGGGACGTGCGTTGGGCTCTGCATCGGGACGTGTGTTGGGCTCTGCGTCGGGACGTGCGTTGGGCTCTGCGACGGGATTTAGCTTACTTTCAGCTCTACGTCGGGACGTGCGTTGGGCTCTGCGTCGGGACGTGCGTTGGGCTCTAGGTTGGGACGTATGTTGGGCTCTAGATCGGGACGTGCGTTGGGCTCTAGGTCGGGACGTGCGTTGGGCTCTAGGTCGGGACGTGCGTTGGGCTCTAGGTCGGGACGTGCGTTGGGCTCTAGGTCGGGACGTGCGTTGGGCTCTAGGTCGGGACGTGCGTTGGGCTCTAGGTCGGGACGTGCGTTGGGCTCTACGTCGGGACGTGCGTTGGGCTCTACGTCGGGACGTGCGTTGGGCTCTACGTCGGGACGTGCGTTGGGCTCTACGTCGGGACGTGCGTTGGGCTCTACGTCGGGATTTAGCTTACTTCCAGCTCTACGTCGGGATTTAGCTTACTTCCAGCTCTACGTCGGGATTTAGCTTACTTCCAGCTCTAGGTCGGGATTTAGCTTACTTCCAGCTCTAGGTCGGGACGTGTGTTGGGCTCTAGGTCGGGACGTGTGTTGGGCTCTGCGTCGGGACGTGTGTTGGGCTCTGCGTCGGGACGTGTGTTGGGCTGTGCGTCGGGACGTGTGTTGGGCTGTGCGTCGGGACGTGTGTTGGGCTCTGCGTCGGGACGTGTATTGGGCTCTAGGTCAAGACGTGTGTTGGGCTCTAGGTCGGGACGTGTGTTGGGCTCTGCGTCGGGAGGTGTGTTGGGCTCTGCGTCGGGACGTGTGTTGGGCTCTAGGTCGGGACGTGTGTTGGGCTCTAGGTCGGGACGTGTGTTGGGCTCTAGGTCGGGACGTGTGTTGGGCTCTAGGTCGGGAGGTGTGTTGGGCTCTGCGTCGGGACGTGTGTTGGTCTCTGCGTCGGGACGTGTGTTGGGCTCTGCGTCGGGACGTGTGTTGGGCTCTGCGTCGGGACGTGTGTTGGGCTCTGCGTCGGGACGTGTGTTGGGCTCTGCGTCGGGAATTAGCTTACTTGCAGCTCTGCCTCGCGACGTGTGTTGGGCTCTGCCTCGCGACGTGTGTTGGGCTCTGCGTCGGGACGTGTGTTGGGCTCTGCGTCGGGAATTAGCTTACTTTCAGCTCTACGTCGGGACGTGCGTTGGGCTCTGCCTCGCGACGTGCGTTGGGCTCTGCCTCGCGACGTGCGTTGGGCTCTGCCTCGCGACGTGCGTTGGGCTCTGCCTCGCGACGTGCGTTGGGCTCTGCGTCGCGACGTGCGTTGGGCTCTGCGTCGCGACGTGCGTTGGGCTCTGCGTCGCGACGTGCGTTGGGCTCTGCGTCGCGACGTGCGTTGGGCTCTGCGTCGCGACGTGCGTTGGGCTCTGCGTCGCGACGTGCGTTGGGCTCTGCCTCGGGATTTAGCTTACTTGCGGCTCTGCGTCGCGACGTGCGTTGGGCTCTGCCTCGGGATTTAGCTTACTTGCGGCTCTGCGTCGCGACGTGCGTTGGGCTCTGCCTCGGGATTTAGCTTACTTGCGGCTCTGCGTCGCGACGTGCGTTGGTCTCTGCCTCGGGATTTAGCTTACTTGCGGCTCTGCGTCGCGACGTGCGTTGGGCTCTGCCTCGGGATTTAGCTTACTTGCGGCTCTGCGTCGGGACGTGCGTTGGGCTCTGCGTCGGGACGTGCGTTGGGCTCTGCGTCGGGATTTAGCTTACTTTCAGCTCTACGTCGGGACGTGCGTTGGGCTCTGCGTCGGGACGTGCGTTGGGCTCTGCGTCGGGATTTACCTTACTTTCAGCTCTGCGTCGGGACGTGCGTTGGGCTCTGCGTCGCGACGTGCGTTGGGCTCTGCGTCGGGACGTGCGTTGGGCTCTGCGTCGGGACGTGCGTTGGGCTCTGCGTCGCGACGTGCGTTGGGCTCTGCCTCTGGATTTAGCTTACTTGCAGCTCTGCGTCGGGACGTGCGTTGGGCTCTGCGTCGGGACGCGCGTTGGGCTCTGCGTCGGGACGCGCGTTGGGCTCTGCGTCGGGACGCGCGTTGGGCTGTGCGTCGGGATTTAGCTTACTTGCAGCTCTGCGTCGCGATGTGCGTTGGGCTCTGCGTCGCGACCTGCGTTGGGCTCTGCGTCGGGATTTAGCTTACTTGCAGCTCTGCGTCGGGACGTGCGTTGGGCTCTGCGTCGGGACGTGCGTTGGGCTCTGCGTCGGGACGTGCGTTGGGCTCTGCGTCGGGACGTGCGTTGGGCTCTGCGTCGGGATTTAGCTTACTTTCAGCTCTACGTCGGGACGTGCGTTGGGCTCTGCGTCGGGACGTGCGTTGGGCTCTGCGTCGGGACGTGCGTTGGGCTCTGCGTCGGGATTTAGCTTATTTCAGCTCTACGTCGGGACGTGCGTTGGGCTCTGCGTCGGGACGTGCGTTGGGCTCTGCGTCGGGACGCGCGTTGGGCTCTGCGTCGGGATTTAGCTTACTTGCAGCTCTGCGTCGCGACGTGTGTTGGGCTCTGCGTCGGGACGTGTGTTGGGCTCTGCGTCGGGACGTGTGTTGGGCTCTGCGTCGCGACGTGTGTTGGGCTCTGCGTCGCGACGTGTGTTGGGCTCTGCGTCGCGACGTGTGTTGGGCTCTGCGTCGCGACGTGTGTTGGGCTCTGCGTCGCGACGTGTGTTGGGCTCTGCGTCGCGACGTGTGTTGGGCTCTGCGTCGCGACGTGTGTTGGGCTCTGCCTCTGGATTTAGCTTACTTGCAGCTCTACGTCGCGACGTGTGTTGGGCTCTGCCTCTCGATTTAGCTTACTTGCAGCTCTACGTCGCGACGTGTGTTGGGCTCTGCCTCGGGATTTAGCTTACTTGCAGCTCTACGTCGCGACGTGTGTTGGGCTCTGCCTCTGGATTTAGCTTACTTGCAGCTCTACGTCGCGGCGTGTGTTGGGCTCTGCGTCGGGACGTGCGTTGGGCTCTGCGTCGGGACGTGCGTTGGGCTCTGCGTCGGCACGTGCGTTGGGCTCTGCTTCTGGACATGCGTTGGGCTCTGCGTTGGGTTTTAGCTTACTTTCAGCTCTACGTCGGGACGTGCGTTGGGCTCTGCGTCGGGACGTGCGTTGGGCTCTACGACGGGACGTGCGTTGGGCTCTGCGTCGGGACGTGCGTTGGGCTCTGCGTCGGGATTTAGCTTACTTTCAGCTCTGCGTCGGGACGTGCGTTGGGCTCTGCGTCGGGACGTGCGTTGGGCTCTGCGTCGGGACGTGCGTTGGGCTCTGCGTCGCGACGTGCGTTGGGCTCTGCGTCGCGACGTGCGTTGGGCTCTGCGTCGGGATTTAGCTTACTTGCAGCTCTGCGTCGGGACGTGCGTTGGGCTCTGCGTCGGGACGTGCGTTGGGCTCTGCGTCGGGACGTGCGTTGGGCTCTGCGTCGCGACGTGCGTTGGGCTCTGCGTCGCGACGTGCGTTGGGCTCTGCGTCGGGATTTAGCTTACTTGCAGCTCTGCGTCGGGACGTGCGTTGGGCTCTGCGTCGGGACGTGCGTTGGGATCTGCGTCGGGATTTAGCTTACTTTCAGCTCTACGTCGGGACGTGCGTTGGGCTCTGCGTCGGGACGTGCGTTGGGCTCTGCGTCGGGACGTGCGTTGGGCTCTGCGTCGGGACGTGCATTGGGCTCTGCGTCACGACGTGCGTTGGGCTCTGCGTCGCGACGTGCGTTGGGCTCTGCGTCGGGATTTAGCTTACTTGCAGCTCTGCGTCGGGACGTGCGTTGGGCTCTGCGTCGGGACGTGCTTTCGGCTCTGCGTCGGGATGTGCGTTGGGCTCTGCGTCGCGACGTGCGTTGGGCTCTGCTTCGCGACGTGCGTTGGGCTCTGCTTCGCGACGTGCGTTGGGCTCTGCGTCGGGATTTAGCTTACTTGCAGCTCTGCGTCGGGACGTGCGTTGGGCTCTGCGTCGGGACGTGCGTTGGGCTCTGCGTTGGGATTTAGCTTACTTTCAGCTCTACGTCGGGACGTGCGTTGGGCTCTGCGTCGGGACGTGCGTTGGGCTCTGCGTCGGGACGTGCGTTGGGCTCTGCGTCGGGACGTGCGTTGGGCTCTGCGTCGGCACGTGCGTTGGGCTCTGCGTCGGCACGTGCGTTGGGCTCTGCGTCGGGATTTAGCTTATTTCAGCTCTACGTCGGGACGTGCGTTGGGCTCTGCGTCGGGACGCGCGTTGGGCTCTGCGTCGGGACGCGCGTTGGGCTCTGCGTCGCGACTCGCGTTGGGCTCTGCGTCGCGACTCGCGTTGGGCTCTGCCTCGGGATTTAGCTTACTTGCAGCTCTGCGTCCCGACGTGTGTTGGGCTCTGCGTCGCGACGTGTGTTGGGCTCTGCGTCGCGACGTGTGTTGGGCTCTGCGTCGCGACGTGTGTTGGGCTCTGCGTCGCGACGTGTGTTGGGCTCTGCGTCGCGACGTGTGTTGGGCTCTGCCTCTGGATTTAGCTTACTTGCAGCTCTACGTCTCGACGTGTGTTGGGCTCTGCCTCTGGATTTAGCTTACTTGCAGCTCTACGTCGCGACGTGGGTTGGACTCTGCCTCTGGATTTAGCTTACATGCAGCTCTACGTCGCGGCGTGTGTTGGGCTCTGCGTCGGCACGTGCATTGGGCTCTGCGTCGGGACGTGCGTTGGGCTCTGCGTCGGGACGTGCTTTGGGCTCTGCGTCGGGATTTAGCTTACTTTCAGCTCTACGTCGGGACGTGCGTTGGGCTCTGCGTCGGGACGTGCGTTGGGCTCTGCGTCGGGACGTGCGTTGGGCTCTGCGTCGGGACGTGCGTTGGGCTCTGCGTCGGGACGTGCGTTGGGCTCTGCGTCGGGATTTAGCTTACTTTTAGCTCTACGTCGGGACGTGCGTTGGGCTCTGCGTCGGGACGTGCGTTGGGCTCTGCGTCGGGACGTGCGTTGGGCTCTGCGTCGCGACGTGCGTTGGGCTCTGCGTCGCGCCGTGCGTTGGGCTCTGCGTCGCGACGTGCGTTGGGCTCTGCGTCGCGACTTGCGTTGGGCTCTGTGTCGGGATTTAGCTTACTTGCAGCTCTGCGTCGGGACGTGCGTTGGGCTCTGCGTCGGGACGTGCGTTGGGCTCTGCGTCGGGACGTGCGTTGGGCTCTGCGTCGCGACGTGCGTTGGGCTCTGCGTCGCGACGTGCGTTGGGCTCTGCGTCGGGACGTGCGTTGGGCTCTGCGTCGGGACGTGCGTTGGGCTCTGCGTCGCGACTTGCGTTGGGCTCTGCGTCGCGACTTGCGTTGGGCTCTGTGTCGGGATTTAGCTTACTTGCAGCTCTGCGTCGGGACGTGCGTTGGGCTCTGCGTCGGGACGTGCGTTGGGCTCTGCGTCGGGACGTGCGTTGGGCTCTGCGTCGGGACGTGCGTTGGGCTCTGCGTCGGGATTTAGCTTACTTGCAGCTCTGCGTCGGGACGTGCATTGGGCTCTGCGTCGGGACGTGTGTTGGGCTCTGCCTCTGGATTTAGCTTACTTGCAGCTGTACGTCGCGACGTGTGTTGGGCTCTGCCTCTGGATTTAGCTTACTTGCAGCTCTACGTCGCGACGTGTGTTGGGCTCTGCCTCTGGATTTAGCTTACTTGCAGCTCTACGTCGCGACGTGTGTTGGGCTCTGCGTCGGCACGTGCGTTGGGCTCTGCGTCGGCACGTGCGTTGGGCTCTGCGTCGGGACGTGCGTTGGGCTCTGCGTCGGGACGTGCGTTGGGCTCTGCGTCGGGACGTGCGTTGGGCTCTGCGTCGGGATTTAGCTTATTCCAGCTCTACGTCGGGACGTGCGTTGGGCTCTGCGTCTGGACGCTCGTTGGGCTCTGCGTCGGGACGCGCGTTGGGCTCTGCGTCGGGACGCGCGTTGGGCTCTGCGTCGGGACGCGCGTTGGGCTCTGCGTCGCGACGCGCGTTGGGCTCTGCGTCGCGACGCGCGTTGGGCTCTGCGTCGCGACGCGCGTTGGGCTCTGCGTCGGGATTTAGCTTACTTGCAGCTCTGCGTCGCGACGTGTGTTGGGCTCTGCGTCGCGACGTGTGTTGGGCTCTGCGTCGCGACGTGTGTTGGGCTCTGCGTCGCGACGTGTGTTGGGCTCTGCGTCGCGACGTGTGTTGGGCTCTGCCTCTGGATTTAGCTTACTTGCAGCTCTACGTCGCGACGTGTGTTGGGCTCTGCCTCTGGATTTAGCTTACTTGCAGCTCTACGTCGCGGCGTGTGTTGGGCTCTGCGTCGGCACGTGCGTTGGGCTCTGCGTCGGCACGTGCGTTGGGCTCTGCGTCGGGACGTGCGTTGGGCTCTGCGTCGGCACGTGCGTTGGGCTCTGCGTCGGGACGTGCGTTGGGCTCTGCGTCGGGATTTAGCATACTTGCAGCTCTACGTCGCGACGTGTGTTGGGCTCTGCGTCGCGACGTGTGTTGGGCTCTGCGTCGCGACGTGTGTTGGGCTCTGCGTCGCGACGTGCGTTGGGCTCTGCGTCGCGACGTGCGTTGGGCTCTGCCTCGGGATTTAGCTTACTTGCAGCTCTGCGTCGGGACGTGCGTTAGGCTCTGCGTCGGGACGTGCGTTGGGCTCTGCGTCGGGACGTGCGTTGGGCTCTGCGTCGGGATTTAGCTTACTTTCAGCTCTACGTCGGGACGTGCGTTGGGCTCTGCGTCGGGACGTGCGTTGGGCTCTGCGTCGGGACGTGCGTTGGGCTCTGCGTCGGGATTTAGCTTATTTCAGCTCTACGTCGGGACGTGCGTTGGGCTCTGCGTCGGGACGCGCGTTGGGCTCTGCGTCGGGACGCGCGTTGGGCTCTGCGTCGGGACGCGCGTTGGGCTGTGCGTCGGGATTTAGCTTACTTGCAGCTCTGCGTCGCGATGTGCGTTGGGCTCTGCGTCGCGACCTGCGTTGGGCTCTGCGTCGGGATTTAGCTTACTTGCAGCTCTGCGTCGGGACGTGCGTTGGGCTCTGCGTCGGGACGTGCGTTGGGCTCTGCGTCGGGACGTGCGTTGGGCTCTGCGTCGGGACGTGCGTTGGGCTCTGCGTCGGGATTTAGCTTACTTTCAGCTCTACGTCGGGACGTGCGTTGGGCTCTGCGTCGGGACGTGCGTTGGGCTCTGCGTCGGGACGTGCGTTGGGCTCTGCGTCGGGATTTAGCTTATTTCAGCTCTACGTCGGGACGTGCGTTGGGCTCTGCGTCGGGACGTGCGTTGGGCTCTGCGTCGGGACGCGCGTTGGGCTCTGCGTCGGGATTTAGCTTACTTGCAGCTCTGCGTCGCGACGTGTGTTGGGCTCTGCGTCGGGACGTGTGTTGGGCTCTGCGTCGGGACGTGTGTTGGGCTCTGCGTCGCGACGTGTGTTGGGCTCTGCGTCGCGACGTGTGTTGGGCTCTGCGTCGCGACGTGTGTTGGGCTCTGCGTCGCGACGTGTGTTGGGCTCTGCGTCGCGACGTGTGTTGGGCTCTGCGTCGCGACGTGTGTTGGGCTCTGCGTCGCGACGTGTGTTGGGCTCTGCGTCGCGACGTGTGTTGGGCTCTGCGTCGCGACGTGTGTTGGGCTCTGCGTCGCGACGTGTGTTGGGCTCTGCCTCTGGATTTAGCTTACTTGCAGCTCTACGTCGCGACGTGTGTTGGGCTCTGCCTCTCGATTTAGCTTACTTGCAGCTCTACGTCGCGACGTGTGTTGGGCTCTGCCTCGGGATTTAGCTTACTTGCAGCTCTACGTCGCGACGTGTGTTGGGCTCTGCCTCTGGATTTAGCTTACTTGCAGCTCTACGTCGCGGCGTGTGTTGGGCTCTGCGTCGGGACGTGCGTTGGGCTCTGCGTCGGGACGTGCGTTGGGCTCTGCGTCGGCACGTGCGTTGGGCTCTGCTTCTGGACATGCGTTGGGCTCTGCGTTGGGTTTTAGCTTACTTTCAGCTCTACGTCGGGACGTGCGTTGGGCTCTGCGTCGGGACGTGCGTTGGGCTCTGCGACGGGACGTGCGTTGGGCTCTGCGTCGGGACGTGCGTTGGGCTCTGCGTCGGGATTTAGCTTACTTTCAGCTCTGCGTCGGGACGTGCGTTGGGCTCTGCGTCGGGACGTGCGTCGGGACGTGCGTTGGGCTCTGCGTCGGGACGTGCGTTGGGCTCTGCGTCGCGACGTGCGTTGGGCTCTGCGTCGCGACGTGCGTTGGGCTCTGCGTCGGGATTTAGCTTACTTGCAGCTCTGCGTCGGGACGTGCGTTGGGCTCTGCGTCGGGACGTGCGTTGGGCTCTGCGTCGGGACGTGCGTTGGGCTCTGCGTCGCGACGTGCGTTGGGCTCTGCGTCGCGACGTGCGTTGGGCTCTGCGTCGGGATTTAGCTTACTTGCAGCTCTGCGTCGGGACGTGCGTTCGGCTCTGCGTCGGGACGTGCGTTGGGATCTGCGTCGGGATTTAGCTTACTTTCAGCTCTACGTCGGGACGTGCGTTGGGCTCTGCGTCGGGACGTGCGTTGGGCTCTGCGTCGGGACGTGCGTTGGGCTCTGCGTCGGGACGTGCGTTGGGCTCTGCGTCACGACGTGCGTTGGGCTCTGCGTCGCGACGTGCGTTGGGCTCTGCGTCGGGATTTAGCTTACTTGCAGCTCTGCGTCGGGACGTGCGTTGGGCTCTGCGTCGGGACGTGCGTTGGGCTCTGCGTCGGGATGTGCGTTGGGCTCTGCGTCGCGACGTGCGTTGGGCTCTGCTTCGCGACGTGCGTTGGGCTCTGCGTCGGGATTTAGCTTACTTGCAGCTCTGCGTCGGGACGTGCGTTGGGCTCTGCGTCGGGACGTGCGTTGGGCTCTGCGTTGGGATTTAGCTTACTTTCAGCTCTACGTCGGGACGTGCGTTGGGCTCTGCGTCGGGACGTGCGTTGGGCTCTGCGTCGGGACGTGCGTTGGGCTCTGCGTCGGGACGTGCGTTGGGCTCTGCGTCGGCACGTGCGTTGGGCTCTGCGTCGGGATTTAGCTTATTTCAGCTCTACGTCGGGACGTGCGTTGGGCTCTGCGTCGGGACGCGCGTTGGGCTCTGCGTCGGGACGCGCGTTGGGCTCTGCGTCGCGACTCGCGTTGGGCTCTGCGTCGGGATTTAGCTTACTTGCAGCTCTGCGTCCCGACGTGTGTTGGGCTCTGCGTCGCGACGTGTGTTGGGCTCTGCGTCGCGACGTGTGTTGGGCTCTGCGTCGCGACGTGTGTTGGGCTCTGCGTCGCGACGTGTGTTGGGCTCTGCGTCGCGACGTGTGTTGGGCTCTGCCTCTGGATTTAGCTTACTTGCAGCTCTACGTCTCGACGTGTGTTGGGCTCTGCCTCTGGATTTAGCTTACTTGCAGCTCTACGTCGCGACGTGGGTTGGACTCTGCCTCTGGATTTAGCTTACATGCAGCTCTACGTCGCGGCGTGTGTTGGGCTCTGCGTCGGCACGTGCATTGGGCTCTGCGTCGGGACGTGCGTTGGGCTCTGCGTCGGGATTTAGCTTACTTTCAGCTCTACGTCGGGACGTGCGTTGGGCTCTGCGTCGGGACGTGCGTTGGGCTCTGCGTCGGGACGTGCGTTGGGCTCTGCGTCGGGACGTGCGTTGGGCTCTGCGTCGGGACGTGCGTTGGGCTCTGCGTCGGGATTTAGCTTACTTTTAGCTCTACGTCGGGACGTGCGTTGGGCTCTGCGTCGGGACGTGCGTTGGGCTCTGCGTCGGGACGTGCGTTGGGCTCTGCGTCGCGACGTGCGTTGGGCTCTGCGTCGCGCCGTGCGTTGGGCTCTGCGTCGCGACGTGCGTTGGGCTCTGCGTCGCGACTTGCGTTGGGCTCTGTGTCGGGATTTAGCTTACTTGCAGCTCTGCGTCGGGACGTGCGTTGGGCTCTGCGTCGGGACGTGCGTTGGGCTCTGCGTCGGGACGTGCGTTGGGCTCTGCGTCGGGACGTGCGTTGGGCTCTGCGTCGCGACGTGCGTTGGGCTCTGCGTCGCGACGTGCGTTGGGCTCTGCGTCGCGACGTGCGTTGGGCTCTGCGTCGCGACTTGCGTTGGGCTCTGTGTCGGGATTTAGCTTACTTGCAGCTCTGCGTCGGGACGTGCGTTGGGCTCTGCGTCGGGACGTGCGTTGGGCTCTGCGTCGGGACGTGCGTTGGGCTCTGCGTCGGGACGTGCGTTGGGCTCTGCGTCGGGACGTGCGTTGGGCTCTGCGTCGGGACGTGCGTTGGGCTCTGCGTCGGGATTTAGCTTACTTGCAGCTCTGCGTCGGGACGTGCATTGGGCTCTGCGTCGGGACGTGTGTTGGGCTCTGCCTCTGGATTTAGCTTACTTGCAGCTGTACGTCGCGACGTGTGTTGGGCTCTGCCTCTGGATTTAGCTTACTTGCAGCTCTACGTCGCGACGTGTGTTGGGCTCTGCCTCTGGATTTAGCTTACTTGCAGCTCTACGTCGCGGCGTGTGTTGGGCTCTGCGTCGGCACGTGCGTTGGGCTCTGCGTCGGGACGTGCGTTGGGCTCTGCGTCGGGACGTGCGTTGGGCTCTGCGTCGGCACGTGCGTTGGGCTCTGCGTCGGGACGTGCGTTGGGCTCTGCGTCGGGATTTAGCTTATTTTCAGCTCTACGTCGGGATGTGCGTTGGGCTCTGCGTCGGGACGTGCGTTGGGCTCTGCGTCGGGACGTGCGTTGGGCTCTGCGTCGGGACGTGCGTTGGGCTCTGCGTCGCAACGTGCGTTGGGCTCTGCGTCGCGACGTGCGTTGGGCTCTGCGTCGCGACGTGTGTTGGGCTCTGCCTCTGGATTTAGCTTACTTGCAGCTCTACGTCGCGACGTGTGTTGGGCTCTGCCTCTGGATTTAGCTTACTTGCAGCTCTACGTCGCGACGTGTGTTGGGCTCTGCCTCTGGATTTAGGTTACTTGCAGCTCTACGTCGCGACGTGTGTTGGGCTCTGCGTCGGCACGTGCGTTGGGCTCTGCGTCGGGACGCGCGTTGGGCTCTGCGTCGGGACGCGCGTTGGGCTCTGCGTCGGGCCGCGCGTTGGGCTCTGCGTCGGGACGCGCGTTGGGCTCTGCGTCGGGACGTGCGCTGGGCTCTGCGTCGCAACGTGCGTTGGGCTCTGCGTCGCGACGTGCGTTGGGCTCTGCGTCGCGACGTGCGTTGGGCTCTGCGTCGGGATTTAGCTTACTTGCAGCTCTGCGTCGGGACGTGCGTTGGGCTCTGCGTCGGGACGTGCGTTGGGATCTGCGTCGGGACGTGCGCTGGGCTCTGCGTCGCAACGTGCGTTGGGCTCTGCGTCGCGACGTGCGTTGGGCTCTGCGTCGCGACGTGTGTTGGGCTCTGCCTCTGGATTTAGCTTACTTGCAGCTCTACGTCGCGACGTGTGTTGGGCTCTGCCTCTGGATTTAGGTTACTTGCAGCTCTACGTCGCGACGTGTGTTGGGCTCTGCGTCGGCACGTGCGTTGGGCTCTGCGTCGGGACGCGCGTTGGGCTCTGCGTCGGGACGCGCGTTGGGCTCTGCGTCGGGCCGCGCGTTGGGCTCTGCGTCGGGACGCGCGTTGGGCTCTGCGTCGGGACGTGCGCTGGGCTCTGCGTCGCAACGTGCGTTGGGCTCTGCGTCGCGACGTGCGTTGGGCTCTGCGTCGCGACGTGCGTTGGGCTCTGCGTCGGGATTTAGCTTACTTGCAGCTCTGCGTCGGGACGTGCGTTGGGCTCTGCGTCGGGACGTGCGTTGGGATCTGCGTCGGGACGTGCGCTGGGCTCTGCGTCGCAACGTGCGTTGGGCTCTGCGTCGCGACGTGCGTTGGGCTCTGCGTCGCGACGTGCGTTGGGCTCTGCCTCTGGATTTAGCTTACTTGCAGCTCTACGTCGCGACGTGTGTTGGGCTCTGCCTCTGGATTTAGCTTACTTGCAGCTCTACGTCGCGACGTGTGTTGGGCTCTGCCTCTGGATTTAGGTTACTTGCAGCTCTACGTCGCGACGTGTGTTGGGCTGTGCGTCGGCACGTGCGTTGGGCTCTGCGTCGGGACGCGCGTTGGGCTCTGCGTCGGGACGCGCGTTGGGCTCTGCGTCGGGACGCGCGTTGGGCTCTGCGTCGGGACGCGCGTTGGGCTCTGCGTCGGGACGCGCGTTGGGCTCTGCGTCGGGACGCGCGTTGGGCTCTGCGTCGGGACGCGCGTTGGGCTCTGCGTCGCGACGCGCGTTGAGCTCTGCGTCGGGATTTAGCTTACTTGCAGCTCTGCGTCGCGACGTGTGTTGGGCTCTGCGTCGCGACGTGTGTTGGGCTCTGCGTCGCGACGTGTGTTGGGCTCTGCGTCGCGACGTGTGTTGGGCTCTGCGTCGCGACGTGTGTTGGGCTCTGCGTCGCGACGTGTGTTGGGCTCTGCGTCGCGACGTGTGTTGGGCTCTGCGTCGCGACGTGTGTTGGGCTCTGCGTCGCGACGTGTGTTGGGCTCTGCCTCTGGATTTAGCTTACTTGCAGCTCTACGTCGCGACGTGTGTTGGGCTCTGCCTCTGGATTTAGCTTACTTGCAGCTCTACGTCGCGACGTGTGTTGGGCTCTGCGTCGGGACGTGCGTTGGGCTCTGCGTCGGGACGTGCGTTGGGCTCTGCGTCGGGATTTAGCTTACTTGCAGCTCTGCGTCGGGACGTGCGTTGGGCTCTGCGTCGGGACGTGCGTTGGGCTCTGCGTTGCGACGTGCGTTGGGCTCTGCGTCGCGACGTGCGTTGGGCTCTGCGTCGGGATTTAGCTTACTTGCAGCTCTGCGTCGGGACGTGCGTTGGGCTCTGCGTCGGGACGTGCGTTGGGCTCTGCGTCGGGATTTAGCTTACTTTCAGCTCTACGTCGGGACGTGCGTTGGGCTCTGCGTCGGGACGTGCGTTGGGCTCTGCGTCGGGACGTGCGTTGGGCTCTGCGTCGGGACGTGCGTTGGGCTCTGCGTCGGGATTTAGCTTATTTCAGCTCTACGTCGGGACGTGCGTTGGGCTCTGCGTCGGGACGCGCGTTGGGCTCTGCGTCGGGACGCGCGTTGGGCTCTGCGTCGGGACGCGCGTTGGGCTCTGCGTCGCGACGCGCGTTGGGCTCTGCGTCGCGACGCGCGTTGGGCTCTGCGTCGGGATTTAGCTTACTTGCAGCTCTGCGTCGCGACGTGTGTTGGGCTCTGCGTCGCGACGTGTGTTGGGCTCTGCGTCGCGACGTGAGTTGGGCTCTGCGTCGCGACGTGCGTTGGGCTCTGCGTCGCGACGTGCGTTGGGCTCTGCGTCGCGACGTGCGTTGGGCTCTGCGTCGCGACGTGCGTTGGGCTCTGCGTCGCGACGTGCGTTGGGCTCTGCGTCGCGACGTGCGTTGGGCTCTGCGTCGCGACGTGCGTTGGGCTCTGCGTCGCGACGTGTGTTGGGCTCTGCCTCTGGATTTAGCTTACTTGCAGCTCTACGTCGCGACGTGTGTTGGGCTCTGCCTCTAGATTTAGCTTACTTGCAGCTCTACGTCGCGGCGTGTGTTGGGCTCTGCGTCGGCACGTGCGTTGGGCTCTGCGTCGGGACGTGCGTTGGGCTCTGCGTCGGGACGTGCGTTGGGCTCTGCGTCGGCACGTGCGTTGGGCTCTGCGTCGGGACGTGCGTTGGGCTCTGCGTCGGGATTTAGCTTATTTTCAGCTCTACGTCGGGACGTGCGTTGGGCTCTGCGTCGGGACGTGCGTTGGGCTCTGCGTCGGGACGTGCGTTGGGCTCTGCGTCGGGACGTGCGTTGGGCTCTGCGTCGGGACGTGCGTTGGGCTCTGCGTTGGGACGTGCGTTGGGCTCTGCGTCGGGATTTAGCTTACTTTTAGCTCTACGTCGGGACGTGCGTTGGGCTCTGCGTCGGGACGTGCGTTGGGCTCTGCGTCGGGACGTGCGTTGGGCTCTGCGTCGCGACGTGTGTTGGGCTCTGCGTCGCGACGTGCGTTGGGCTCTGCGTCGCGACGTGCGTTGGGCTCTGCGTCGCGACTTGCGTTGGGCTCTGTGTCGGGATTTAGCTTACTTGCAGCTCTGCGTCGGGACGTGCGTTGGGCTCTGCGTCGGGACGTGCGTTGGGCTCTGCGTCGGGACGTGCATTGGGCTCTGCGTCGCGACGTGAGTTGGGCTCTTCGTCGCGACGTGCGTTGGGCTCTGCGTCACGACGTGCGTTGGGCTCTGTGTCGGGATTTAGCTTACTTGCAGCTCTGCGTCGGGACGTGCGTTGGGCTCTGCGTCAGGACGTGCGTTGGGCTCTGCGTCGGGACGTGCGTTGGGCTCTGCGTCGCGACGTGCGTTGGGCTCTTCGTCGCGACGTGCGTTGGGCTCTGCGTCGCGACGTGCGTTGGGCTCTGCGTCGCGACGTGCGTTGGGCTCTGCGTCGGGATTTAGCTTACTTGCAGCTCTGCGTCGGGACGTGCATTGGGCTCTGCGTCGGGACGTGTGTTGGGCTCTGCCTCTGATTTTAGCTTACTTGCAGCTCTACGTCGCGACGTGTGTTGGGCTCTGCCTCTGGATTTAGCTTACTTGCAGCTCTACGTCGCGACGTGTGTTGGGCTCTGCCTCTGGATTTAGGTTTCTTGCAGCTCTACGTCGCGACGTGTGTTGGGCTCTGCGTCGCGACGTGCGTTGGGCTCTGCGTCGCGACGTGCGTTGGGCTCTGCGTCGCGACGTGCGTTGGGCTCTGCGTCGCGACGTGCGTTGGGCTCTGCGTCGCGACGTGCGTTGGGCTCTGCGTCGCGACGTGCGTTGGGCTCTGCGTCGCGACGTGCGTTGGGCTCTGCGTCGCGACGTGCGTTGGGCTCTGCCTCGGGATTTAGCTTACTTGCGGCTCTGCGTCGCGACGTGCGTTGGGCTCTGCCTCGGGATTTAGCTTACTTGCGGCTCTGCGTCGCGACGTGCGTTGGGCTCTGCCTCGGGATTTAGCTTACTTGCGGCTCTGCGTCGCGACGTGCGTTGGGCTCTGCCTCGGGATTTAGCTTACTTGCGGCTCTGCGTCGCGACGTGCGTTGGGCTCTGCCTCGGGATTTAGCTTACTTGCGGCTCTCCGTCGCGACGTGCGTTGGGCTCTGCGTCGCGACGTGCGTTGGGCTCTGCGTCGGGACGTGCGTTGGGTTCTGCGTCGGGATTTAGCTTACTTTCAGCTCTGCGTCGGGACGTGCGTTGGGCTCTGCGTCGGGACGTGCGTTGGGCTCTGCGTCGGGACGTGCGTTGGGCTCTGCGTCGCGACGTGCGTTGGGCTCTGCGTCGGGACGTGCGTTGGGCTCTGCGTCGCGACGTGCGTTGGGCTCTGCGTCGGGATTTAGCTTACTTGCAGCTCTGCGTCGGGACGTGCGTTGGGCTCTGCGTCGGGACGTGCGTTGGGCTCTGCGTCGGGACGTGCGTTGGGCTCTGCGTCGGGACGTGCGTTGGGCTCTGCGTCGCGACGTGCGTTGGGCTCTGCGTCGGGATTTAGCTTACTTGCAGCTCTGCGTCGGGACGTGCATTGGGCTCTGCGTCGTGACGTGTGTTGGGCTCTGCCTCTGGATTTAGATTACTTGCAGCTCTACGTCGCGACGTGTGTTGGGCTCTGCCTCTGGATTTAGCTTACTTGCAGCTCTACGTCGCGACGTGTGTTGGGCTCTGCCTCTGGATTTAGGTTACTTGCAGCTCTACGTCGCGACGTGTGTTGGGCTCTGCGTCGCGACGTGTGTTGGGCTCTGCGTCGCGATGTGCGTTGGGCTCTGCCTCGGGATTTAGCTTACTTGCGGCTCTGCGTCGCGACGTGCGTTGGGCTCTGCCTCGGGATTTAGCTTACTTGCGGCTCTGCGTCGCGACGTGCGTTGGGCTCTGTGTCGCGACGTGCGTTGGGCTCTGCGTCGGGACGTGCGTTGGGCTCTGCGTCGGGATTTAGCTTACTTTCAGCTCTGCGTCGGGACGTGCGTTGGGCTCTGCGTCGGGACGTGCGTTGGGCTCTGCGTCGGGACGTGCGTTGGGCTCTGCGTCGGGACGTGCGTTGGGCTCTGCGTCGGGACGTGCGTTGGGATCTGCGTCGGGACGTGCGTTGGGCTCTGCGTCGCGACGTGCGTTGGGCTCTGCGTCGGGATTTAGCTTACTTGCAGCTCTGCGTCGGGACGTGCGTTGGGCTCTGCGTCGGGACGTGCGTTGGGCTCTGCGTCGGGACGTGCGTTGGGCTCTGCGTCGCGACGTGCGTTGGGCTCTGCTTCGGGATATAGCTTACTTGCATCTCTGCGTCGGGACGTGCGTTGGGCTCTGCGTCGGGACGTGCGTTGGGCTCTCCGTCGGGACGTGCGTTGGACTCTGCGTCGGGATTTAGCTTACTTTCAGCTCTACGTCGGGACGTGCGTTGGGCTCTGCGTCGGGACGTGCGTTGGGCTCAGCGTCGGGACGTGCGTTGGGCTCTGCGTCGCGACGTGCGTTGGGCTCTGCGTCGGGATTTAGCTTACTTGCAGCTCTGCGTCGGGACGTGCTTTGGGCTCTGCGTCGCGAAGTGCGTTGGGCTCTGTGTCGGGATTTAGCTTACTTGCAGCTCTGCGTCGGGACGTGCGTTGGGCTCTGCGTCGGGACGTGCGTTGGGCTCTGCGTCGCGACGTGCGTTGGGCTCTGCGTCGCGACGTGCGTTGGGCTCTGCGTCGCGACGTGCGTTGGGCTCTGCGTCGGGATTTAGCTTACTTGCAGCTCTGCGTCGGGACGTGCATTGGGCTCTGCGTCGGGACGTGCATTGGGCTCTGCGTCGGGACGTGTGTTGGGCTCTGCCTCTGGATTTAGCTTACTTGCAGCTCTACGTCGCGACGTGTGTTGGGCTCTGCCTCTGGATTTAGCTTACTTGCAGCTCTACGTCGTGACGTGTGTTGGGCTCTGCCTCTGGATTTAGGTTACTTGCAGCTCTACGTCGCGACGTGTGTTGGGCTCTGCGTCGCGATGTGTGTTGGGCTCTGCGTCGCGACGTGCGTTGGGCTCTGCGTCGCGACGTGTGTTGGGCTCTGCGTCGCGACGTGCGTTGGGCTCTGCCTCGGGATTTAGCTTACTTGCGGCTCTGCGTCGCGACGTGCGTTGGGCTCTGCGTCGGGACGTGTGTTGGGCTCTGCCTCTGGATTTAGCTTACTTGCAGCTCTACGTCGCGACGTGTGTTGGGCTCTGCCTCTGGATTTAGCTTACTTGCAGCTCTACGTCGCGACGTGTGTTGGGCTCTGCGTCGGGACGTGCGTTGGGCTCTGCGTCGGGACGTGCGTTGGGCTCTGCGTCGGGATTTAGCTTACTTGCAGCTCTGCGTCGGGACGTGCGTTGGGCTCTGCGTCGGGACGTGCGTTGGGCTCTGCGTCGCGACGTGCGTTGGGCTCTGCGTCGCGACGTGCGTTGGGCTCTGCGTCGGGATTTAGCTTACTTGCAGATCTGCGTCGGGACGTGCGTTGGGCTCTGCGTCGGGACGTGCGTTGGGCTCTGCGTCGGGATTTAGCTTACTTTCAGCTCTACGTCGGGACGTGCGTTGGGCTCTGCGTCGGGACGTGCGTTGGGCTCTGCGTCGGGACGTGCGTTGGGCTCTGCGTCGGGACGTGCGTTGGGCTCTGCGTCGGGACGTGCGTTGGGCTCTGCGTCGGGATTTAGCTTATTTCAGCTCTACGTCGGGACGTGCGTTGGGCTCTGCGTCGGGACGCGCGTTGGGCTCTGCGTCGGGACGCGCGTTGGGCTCTGCGTCGGGACGCGCGTTGGGCTCTGCGTCGCGACGCGCGTTGGGCTCTGCGTCGCGACGCGCGTTGGGCTCTGCGTCGGGATTTAGCTTACTTGCAGCTCTGCGTCGGGACGTGCGTTGGGCTCTGCGTCGGGACGTGCGTTGGGCTCTGCGTCGGGACGTGCGTTGGGCTCTGCGTCGCGACGTGCGTTGGGCTCTGCGTCGGGATTTAGCTTACTTGCAGCTCTGCGTCGGGACGTGCATTGGGCTCTGCGTCGTGACGTGTGTTGGGCTCTGCCTCTGGATTTAGATTACTTGCAGCTCTACGTCGCGACGTGTGTTGGGCTCTGCCTCTGGATTTAGCTTACTTGCAGCTCTACGTCGCGACGTGTGTTGGGCTCTGCCTCTGGATTTAGGTTACTTGCAGCTCTACGTCGCGACGTGTGTTGGGCTCTGCGTCGCGACGTGTGTTGGGCTCTGCGTCGCGATGTGTGTTGGGCTCTGCCTCGGGATTTAGCTTACTTGCGGCTCTGCGTCGCGACGTGCGTTGGGCTCTGCCTCGGGATTTAGCTTACTTGCGGCTCTGCGTCGCGACGTGCGTTGGGCTCTGTGTCGCGACGTGCGTTGGGCTCTGCGTCGGGACGTGCGTTGGGCTCTGCGTCGGGATTTAGCTTACTTTCAGCTCTGCGTCGGGACGTGCGTTGGGCTCTGCGTCGGGACGTGCGTTGGGCTCTGCGTCGGGACGTGCGTTGGGCTCTGCGTCGGGACGTGCGTTGGGCTCTGCGTCGGGACGTGCTTTGGGCTCTGCGTCGGGACGTGCGTTGGGCTCTGCGTCGCGACGTGCGTTGGGCTCTGCGTCGGGATTTAGCTTACTTGCAGCTCTGCGTCGGGACGTGCGTTGGGCTCTGCGTCGGGACGTGCGTTGGGCTCTGCGTCGGGACGTGCGTTGGGCTCTGCGTCGCGACGTGCGTTGGGCTCTGCTTCGGGATATAGCTTACTTGCATCTCTGCGTCGGGACGTGCGTTGGGCTCTGCGTCGGGACGTGCGTTGGGCTCTCCGTCGGGACGTGCGTTGGGCTCTGCGTCGGGATTTAGCTTACTTTCAGCTCTACGTCGGGACGTGCGTTGGGCTCTGCGTCGGGACGTGCGTTGGGCTCAGCGTCGGGACGTGCGTTGGGCTCTGCGTCGCGACGTGCGTTGGGCTCTGCGTCGGGATTTAGCTTACTTGCAGCTCTGCGTCGGGACGTGCTTTGGGCTCTGCGTCGCGAAGTGCGTTGGGATCTGTGTCGGGATTTAGCTTACTTGCAGCTCTGCGTCGGGACGTGCGTTGGGCTCTGCGTCGGGACGTGCGTTGGGCTCTGCGTCGCGACGTGCGTTGGGCTCTGCGTCGCGACGTGCGTTGGGCTCTGCGTCACGACGTGCGTTGGGCTCTGCGTCGGGATTTAGCTTACTTGCAGCTCTGCGTCGGGACGTGCATTGGGCTCTGCGTCGGGACGTGCATTGGGCTCTGCGTCGGGACGTGTGTTGGGCTCTGCCTCTGGATTTAGCTTACTTGCAGCTCTACGTCGCGACGTGTGTTGGGCTCTGCCTCTGGATTTAGCTTACTTGCAGCTCTACGTCGTGACGTGTGTTGGGCTCTGCCTCTGGATTTAGGTTACTTGCAGCTCTACGTCGCGACGTGTGTTGGGCTCTGCGTCGCGATGTGTGTTGGGCTCTGCGTCGCGACGTGCGTTGGGCTCTGCGTCGCGACGTGTGTTGGGCTCTGCGTCGCGACGTGCGTTGGGCTCTGCCTCGGGATTTAGCTTACTTGCGGCTCTGCGTCGCGACGTGCGTTGGGCTCTGCCTCGGGATTTAGCTTACTTGTGGCTCTGCGTCGCGACGTGCGTTGGGCTCTGCCTCGGGATTTAGCTTACTTGCGGCTCTGCGTCGCGACGTGCGTTGGGCTCTGCCTCGGGATTTAGCTTACTTGCGGCTCTGCGTCGCGACGTGCGTTGGGCTCTGCGTCGCGACGTGCGTTGGGCTCTGCGATGGGACGTGCGTTGGGCTCTGCGTCGGGATTTAGCTTACTTGCAGCTCTGCGTCGGGACGTGCGTTGGGCTCTGCATCGGGACGTGCGTTGGGCTCTGCGTCGGGACGTGCGTTGGGCTCTGCGTCGCGACGTGCGTTGGGCTCTGCGTCGCGACGTGCGTTGGGCTCTGCGTCGGGATTTAGCTTACTTGCAGCTCTGCGTCGGGACGTGCGTTGGGCTCTGCGTCGCGACGTGCGTTGGGCTCTGCGTCGGGATTTAGCTTACTTTCAGCTCTACGTCGGGACGTGCGTTGGGCTCTGCGTCGGGACGTGCGTTGGGCTCTGCGTCGGGACGTGCGTTGGGCTCTGCGTCGGGACGTGCGTTGGGCTCTGCGTCGGGATTTAGCTTATTTCAGCTCTACGTCGGGACGTGCGTTGGGCTCTGCGTCGGGACGCGCGTTGGGCTCTGCGTCGGGACGCGCGTTGGGCTCTGCGTCGCGACGCGCGTTGGGCTCTGCGTCGCGACGCGCGTTGGGCTCTGCGTCGGGATTTAGCTTACTTGCAGCTCTGCGTCGCGACGTTTGTTGGGCTCTGCGTCGCGACGTGTGTTGGGCTCTGCGTCGCGACGTGCGTTGGGCTCTGCGTCGCGACGTGCGTTGGGCTCTGCGTCGCGACGTGCGTTGGGCTCTGCGTCGCGACGTGCGTTGGGCTCTGCGTCGCGACGTGCGTTGGGCTCTGCGTCGCGACGTGCGTTGGGCTCTGCGTCGCGACGTGCGTTGGGCTCTGCGTCGCGACGTGCGTTGGGCTCTGCGTCGCGACGTGTGTTGGGCTCTGCCTCTGGATTTAGCTTACTTGCAGCTCTACGTCGCGACGTGTGTTGGGCTCTGCCTCTGGATTTAGCTTACTTGCAGCTCTACGTCGCGGCGTGTGTTGGGCTCTGCGTCGGCACGTGCGTTGGGCTCTTTGTCGGGACGTGCGTTGGGCTCTGCGTCGGGACGTGCGTTGGGCTCTGCGTCGGCACGTGCGTTGGGCTCTGCGTCGGGACGTGCGTTGGGCTCTGCGTCGGGATTTAGCTTATTTTCAGCTCTACGTCGGGATGTGCGTTGGGCTCTGCGTCGGGACGTGCGTTGGGCTCTGCGTCGGGACGTGCGTTGGGCTCTGCGTCGGGACGTGCGTTGGGCTCTGCGTCGGGACGTGCGTTGGGCTCTGCGTCGGGATTTAGCTTACTTTTAGCTCTACGTCGGGACGTGCGTTGGGCTCTGCGTCGGGACGTGCGTTGGGCTCTGCGTCGGGACGTGCGTTGGGCTCTGCGTCGGGACGTGCGTTGGGCTCTGCGTCGCGACGTGCGTTGGGCTCTGCGTCGCGACGTGCGTTGGGCTCTGCGTCGCGACTTGCGTTGGGCTCTGTGTCGGGATTTAGCTTACTTGCAGCTCTGCGTCGGGACGTGCGTTGGGCTCTGCGTCGGGACGTGCGTTGGGCTCTGCGTCGGGACGTGCATTGGGCTCTGCGTCGCGACGTGAGTTGGGCTCTTCGTCGCGACGTGCGTTGGGCTCTGCGTCACGACGTGCGTTGGGCTCTGTGTCGGGATTTAGCTTACTTGCAGCTCTGCGTCGGGACGTGCGTTGGGCTCTGCGTCAGGACGTGCGTTGGGCTCTGCGTCGGGACGTGCGTTGGGCTCTGCGTCGCGACGTGCGTTGGGCTCTTCGTCGCGACGTGCGTTGGGCTCTGCGTCGCGACGTGCGTTGGGCTCTGCGTCGCGACGTGCGTTGGGCTCTGCGTCGGGATTTAGCTTACTTGCAGCTCTGCGTCGGGACGTGCATTGGGCTCTGCGTCGGGACGTGTGTTGGGCTCTGCCTCTGGATTTAGCTTACTTGCAGCTCTACGTCGCGACGTGTGTTGGGCTCTGCCTCTGGATTTAGCTTACTTGCAGCTCTACGTCGCGGCGTGTGTTGGGCTCTGCGTCGGCACGTGCGTTGGGCTCTGCGTCGGGACGTGCGTTGGGCTCTGCGTCGGGACGTGCGTTGGGCTCTGCGTCGGCACGTGCGTTGGGCTCTGCGTCGGGACGTGCGTTGGGCTCTGCGTCGGGATTTAGCTTATTTTCAGCTCTACGTCGGGATGTGCGTTGGGCTCTGCGTCGGGACGTGCGTTGGGCTCTGCGTCGGGACGTGCGTTGGGCTCTGCGTCGGGACGTGCGTTGGGCTCTGCGTCGCGACGTGCGTTGGGCTCTGCGTCGGGACGTGCGTTGGGCTCTGCGTTGGGACGTGCGTTGGGCTCTGCGTCGGGATTTAGCTTACTTTTAGCTCTACGTCGGGACGTGCGTTGGGCTCTGCGTCGGGACGTGCGTTGGGCTCTGCGTCGGGACGTGCGTTGGGCTCTGCGTCGGGACGTGCGTTGGGCTCTGCGTCGCAACGTGCGTTGGGCTCTGCGTCGCGACGTGCGTTGGGCTCTGCGTCGCGACTTGCGTTGGGCTCTGTGTCGGGATTTAGCTTACTTGCAGCTCTGCGTCGGGACGTGCGTTGGGCTCTGCGTCGGGACGTGCGTTGGGCTCTGCGTCGGGACGTGCATTGGGCTCTGCGTCGCGACGTGAGTTGGGCTCTTCGTCGCGACGTGCGTTGGGCTCTGCGTCACGACGTGCGTTGGGCTCTGTGTCGGGATTTAGCTTACTTGCAGCTCTGCGTCGGGACGTGCGTTGGGCTCTGCGTCAGGACGTGCGTTGGGCTCTGCGTCGGGACGTGCGTTGGGCTCTGCGTCGCGACGTGCGTTGGGCTCTTCGTCGCGACATGCGTTGGGCTCTGCGTCGCGACGTGCGTTGGGCTCTGCGTCGGGATTTAGCTTACTTGCAGCTCTGCGTCGGGACGTGCATTGGGCTCTGCGTCGGGACGTGTGTTGGGCTCTGCCTCTGATTTTAGCTTACTTGCAGCTCTACGTCGCGACGTGTGTTGGGCTCTGCCTCTGGATTTAGCTTACTTGCAGCTCTACGTCGCGGCGTGTGTTGGGCTCTGCGTCGGCACGTGCGTTGGGCTCTTTGTCGGGACGTGCGTTGGGCTCTGCGTCGGGACGTGCGTTGGGCTCTGCGTCGGCACGTGCGTTGGGCTCTGCGTCGGGACGTGCGTTGGGCTCTGCGTCGGGATTTAGCTTATTTTCAGCTCTACGTCGGGATGTGCGTTGGGCTCTGCGTCGGGATGTGCGTTGGGCTCTGCGTCGGGACGTGCGTTGGGCTCTGCGTCGGGACGTGCGTTGGGCTCTGCGTCGGGACGTGCGTTGGGCTCTGCGTCGGGACGTGCGTTGGGCTCTGCGTTGGGACGTGCGTTGGGCTCTGCGTTGGGACGTGCGTTGGGCTCTGCGTCGGGATTTAGCTTACTTTTAGCTCTACGTCGGGACGTGCGTTGGGCTCTGCGTCGGGACGTGCGTTGGGCTCTGCGTCGGGACGTGCGTTGGGCTCTGCGTCGGGACGTGCGTTGGGCTCTGCGTCGCGACGTGCGTTGGGCTCTGCGTCGCGACTTGCGTTGGGCTCTGTGTTGGGATTTAGCTTACTTGCAGCTCTGCGTCGGGACGTGCGTTGGGCTCTGCGTCAGGACGTGCGTTGGGCTCTGCGTCGGGACGTGCGTTGGGCTCTTCGTCGCGACGTGCGTTGGGCTCTGCGTCGCGACGTGCGTTGGGCTCTGCGTCGCGACGTGCGTTGGGCTCTGCGTCGGGATTTAGCTTACTTGCAGCTCTGCGTCGGGACGTGCATTGGGCTCTGCGTCGGGACGTGTGTTGGGCTCTGCCTCTGGATTTAGCTTACTTGCAGCTCTACGTCGCGACGTGTGTTGGGCTCTGCCTCTGGATTTAGCTTACTTGCAGCTCTACGTCGCGGCGTGTGTTGGGCTCTGCGTCGGCACTTGCGTTGGGCTCTGCGTCGGGACGTGCGTTGGGCTCTGCGTCGGGACGTGCGTTGGGCTCTGCGTCGGCACGTGCGTTGGGCTCTGCGTCGGGACGTGCGTTGGGCTCTGCGTCGGGATTTAGCTTATTTTCAGCTCTACGTCGGGATGTGCGTTGGGCTCTGCGTCGGGACGTGCGTTGGGCTCTGCGTCGGGACGTGCGTTGGGCTCTGCGTCGGGACGTGCGTTGGGCTCTGCGTCGGGACGTGCGTTGGGCTCTGCGTCGGGACGTGCGTTGGGCTCTGCGTTGGGACGTGCGTTGGGCTCTGCGTCGGGATTTACCTTACTTTTAGCTCTACGTCGGGACGTGCGTTGGGCTCTGCGTCGGGACGTGCGTTGGGCTCTGCGTCGGGACGTGCGTTGGGCTCTGCGTCGGGACGTGCGTTGGGCTCTGCGTCGCAACGTGCGTTGGGCTCTGCGTCGCGACGTGCGTTGGGCTCTGCGTCGCGACTTGCGTTGGGCTCTGTGTCGGGATTTAGCTTACTTGCAGCTCTGCGTCGGGACGTGCGTTGGGCTCTGCGTCGGGACGTGCGTTGGGCTCTGCGTCGGGACGTGCATTGGGCTCTGCGTCGCGACGTGAGTTGGGCTCTTCGTCGCGACGTGCGTTGGGCTCTGCGTCACGACGTGCGTTGGGCTCTGTGTCGGGATTTAGCTTACTTGCAGCTCTGCGTCGGGACGTGCGTTGGGCTCTGCGTCAGGACGTGCGTTGGGCTCTGCGTCGGGACGTGCGTTGGGCTCTGCGTCGCGACGTGCGTTGGGCTCTTCGTCGCGACGTGCGTTGGGCTCTTCGTCGCGACGTGCGTTGGGCTCTGCGTCGCGACGTGCGTTGGGCTCTGCGTCGCGACGTGCGTTGGGCTCTGCGTCGGGATTTAGCTTACTTGCAGCTCTGCGTCGGGACGTGCATTGGGCTCTGCGTCGGGACGTGTGTTGGGCTCTGCCTCTGATTTTAGCTTACTTGCAGCTCTACGTCGCGACGTGTGTTGGGCTCTGCCTCTGGATTTAGCTTACTTGCAGCTCTACGTCGCGACGTGTGTTGGGCTCTGCCTCTGGATTTAGGTTTCTTGCAGCTCTACGTCGCGACGTGTGTTGGGCTCTGCGTCGCGACGTGCGTTGGGCTCTGCGTCGCGACGTGCGTTGGGCTCTGCGTCGCGACGTGCGTTGGGCTCTGCGTCGCGACGTGCGTTGGGCTCTGCGTCGCGACGTGCGTTGGGCTCTGCGTCGCGACGTGCGTTGGGCTCTGCGTCGCGACGTGCGTTGGGCTCTGCGTCGCGACGTGCGTTGGGCTCTGCCTCTGGATTTAGCTTACTTGCGGCTCTGCGTCGCGACGTGCGTTGGGCTCTGCCTCGGGATTTAGCTTACTTGCGGCTCTGCGTCGCGACGTGCGTTGGGCTCTGCCTCGGGATTTAGCTTACTTGCGGCTCTGCGTCGCGACGTGCGTTGGGCTCTGCCTCGGGATTTAGCTTACTTGCGGCTCTGCGTCGCGACGTGCGTTGGTCTCTGCCTCGGGATTTAGCTTACTTGCGGCTCTCCGTCGCGACGTGCGTTGGGCTCTGCGTCGCGACGTGCGTTGGGCTCTGCGTCGGGACGTGCGTTGGGCTCTGCGTCGGGATTTAGCTTACTTTCAGCTCTGCGTCGGGACGTGCGTTGGGCTCTGCGTCGGGACGTGCGTTGGGCTCTGCGTCGGGACGTGCGTTGGGCTCTGCGTCGCGACGTGCGTTGGGCTCTGCGTCGGGACGTGCGTTGGGCTCTGCGTCGCGACGTGCGTTGGGCTCTGCGTCGGGATTTAGCTTACTTGCAGCTCTGCGTCGGGACGTGCGTTGGGCTCTGCGTCGCGACGTGCGTTGGGCTCTGCGTCGGGACGTGCGTTGGGCTCTGCGTCGGGACGTGCGTTGGGCTCTGCGTCGGGACGTGCGTTGGGCTCTGCGTCGCGACGTGCGTTGGGCTCTGCGTCGGGATTTAGCTTACTTGCAGCTCTGCGTCGGGACGTGCTTTGGGCTCTGCGTCGCGAAGTGCGTTGGGCTCTGTGTCGGGATTTAGCTTACTTGCAGCTCTGCGTCGGGACGTGCGTTGGGCTCTGCGTCGGGACGTGCGTTGGGCTCTGCGTCGCGACGTGCGTTGGGCTCTGCGTCGCGACGTGCGTTGGGCTCTGCGTCGCGACGTGCGTTGGGCTCTGCGTCGGGATTTAGCTTACTTGCAGCTCTGCGTCGGGACGTGCATTGGGCTCTGCGTCGGGACGTGCATTGGGCTCTGCGTCGGGACGTGTGTTGGGCTCTGCCTCTGGATTTAGCTTACTTGCAGCTCTACGTCGCGACGTGTGTTGGGCTCTGCCTCTGGATTTAGCTTACTTGCAGCTCTACGTCGTGACGTGTGTTGGGCTCTGCCTCTGGATTTAGGTTACTTGCAGCTCTACGTCGCGACGTGTGTTGGGCTCTGCGTCGCGATGTGTGTTGGGCTCTGCGTCGCGACGTGCGTTGGGCTCTGCGTCGCGACGTGTGTTGGGCTCTGCGTCGCGACGTGCGTTGGGCTCTGCCTCGGGATTTAGCTTACTTGCGGCTCTGCGTCGCGACGTGCGTTGGGCTCTGCGTCGGGACGTGTGTTGGGCTCTGCCTCTGGATTTAGCTTACTTGCAGCTCTACGTCGCGACGTGTGTTGGGCTCTGCCTCTGGATTTAGCTTACTTGCAGCTCTACGTCGCGACGTGTGTTGGGCTCTGCGTCGGGACGTGCGTTGGGCTCAGCGTCGGGACGTGCGTTGGGCTCTGCGTCGGGATTTAGCTTACTTGCAGCTCTGCGTCGGGACGTGCGTTGGGCTCTGCGTCGGGACGTGTGTTGGGCTCTGCGTCGGGACGTGCGTTGGGCTCTGCGTCGCGACGTGCGTTGGGCTCTGCGTCGCGACGTGCGTTGGGCTCTGCGTCGGGATTTAGCTTACTTGCAGCTCTGCGTCGGGACGTGCGTTGGGCTCTGCGTCGGGACGTGCGTTGGGCTCTGCGTCGGGATTTAGCTTACTTTCAGCTCTACGTCGGGACGTGCGTTGGGCTCTGCGTCGGGACGTGCGTTGGGCTCTGCGTCGGGACGTGCGTTGGGCTCTGCGTCGGGACGTGCGTTGGGCTCTGCGTCGGGACGTGCGTTGGGCTCTGCGTCGGGATTTAGCTTATTTCAGCTCTACGTCGGGACGTGCGTTGGGCTCTGCGTCGGGACGCGCGTTGGGCTCTGCGTCGGGACGCGCGTTGGGCTCTGCGTCGGGACGCGCGTTGGGCTCTGCGTCGCGACGCGCGTTGGGCTCTGCGTCGCGACGCGCGTTGGTCTCTGCGTCGGGATTTAGCTTACTTGCAGCTCTGCGTCGCGACGTGCGTTGGGCTCTGCGTCGCGACGTGCGTTGGGCTCTGCGTCGCGACGTGGGTTGGGCTCTGCGTCGCGACGTGCGTTGGGCTCTGCGTCGCGACGTGCGTTGGGCTCTGCGTCGCGACGTGCGTTGGGCTCTGCGTCGCGACGTGCGTTGGGCTCTGCGTCGCGACGTGCGTTGGGCTCTGCGTCGCGACGTGCGTTGGGCTCTGCGTCGCGACGTGCGTTGGGCTCTGCCTCTGGATTTAGCTTACTTGCAGCTCTACGTCGCGACGTGTGTTGGGCTCTGCCTCTGGATTTAGCTTACTTGCAGCTCTACGTCGCGGCGTGTGTTGGGCTCTGCGTCGGCACGTGCGTTGGGCTCTGCGTCGGGACGTGCGTTGGGCTCTGCGTCGGGACGTGCGTTGGGCTCTGCGTCGGGACGTGCGTTGGGCTCTGCGTCGGGACGTGCGTTGGGCTCTGCGTCGGGACGTGCGTTGGGCTCTGCGTCGGGACGTGCGTTGGGCTCTGCGTCGGGACGTGCGTTGGGCTCTGCGTCGGGATTTAGCTTACTTTTAGCTCTACGTCGGGACGTGCGTTGGGCTCTGCGTCGGGACGTGCGTTGGGCTCTGCGTCGGGACGTGCGTTGGGCTCTGCGTCGGGACGTGCGTTGGGCTCTGCGTCGCGACGTGCGTTGGGCTCTGCGTCGCGACTTGCGTTGGGCTCTGTGTCGGGATTTAGCTTACTTGCAGCTCTGCGTCGGGACGTGCGTTGGGCTCTGCGTCGGGACGTGCGTTGGGCTCTGCGTCGGGACGTGCATTGGGCTCTGCGTCGCGACGTGAGTTGAGCTCTTCGTCGCGACGTGCGTTGGGCTCTGCGTCACGACGTGCGTTGGGCTCTGTGTCGGGATTTAGCTTACTTGCAGCTCTGCGTCGGGACGTGCGTTGGGCTCTGCGTCAGGACGTGCGTTGGGCTCTGCGTCGGGACGTGCGTTGGGCTCTGCGTCGCGACGTGCGTTGGGCTCTTCGTCGCGACGTGCGTTGGGCTCTGCGTCGCGACGTGCGTTGGGCTCTGCGTCGCGACGTGCGTTGGGCTCTGCGTCGGGATTTAGCTTACTTGCAGCTCTGCGTCGGGACGTGCATTGGGCTCTGCGTCGGGACGTGTGTTGGGCTCTGCCTCTGATTTTAGCTTACTTGAAGCTCTACGTCGCGACGTGTGTTGGGCTCTGCCTCTGGATTTAGCTTACTTGCAGCTCTACGTCGCGACGTGTGTTGGGCTCTGCCTCTGGATTTAGGTTTCTTGCAGCTCTACGTCGCGACGTGTGTTGGGCTCTGCGTCGCGACGTGCGTTGGGCTCTGCGTCGCGACGTGCGTTGGGCTCTGCGTCGCGACGTGCGTTGGGCTCTGCGTCGCGACGTGCGTTGGGCTCTGCGTCGCGACGTGCGTTGGGCTCTGCGTCGCGACGTGCGTTGGGCTCTGCGTCGCGACGTGCGTTGGGCTCTGCCTCGGGATTTAGCTTACTTGCGGCTCTGCGTCGCGACGTGCGTTGGGCTCTGCCTCTGGATTTAGCTTACTTGCAGCTCTACGTCGCGACGTGTGTTGGGCTCTGCCTCTGGATTTAGCTTACTTGCAGCTCTACGTCGCGGCGTGTGTTGGGCTCTGCGTCGGCACGTGCTTTGGGCTCTGCGTCGGGACGTGCGTTGGGCTCTGCGTCGGGACGTGCGTTGGGCTCTGCGTCGGCACGTGCGTTGGGCTCTGCGTCGGGACGTGCGTTGGGCTCTGCGTCGGGATTTAGCTTATTTTCAGCTCTACGTCGGGATGTGCGTTGGGCTCTGCGTCGGGACGTGCGTTGGGCTCTGCGTCGGGACGTGCGTTGGGCTCTGCGTCGGGACGTGCGTTGGGCTCTGCGTCGGGACGTGCGTTGGGCTCTGCGTTGGGACGTGCGTTGGGCTCTGCGTTGGGACGTGCGTTGGGCTCTGCGTCGGGATTTAGCTTACTTTTAGCTCTACGTCGGGACGTGCGTTGGGCTCTGCGTCGGGACGTGCGTTGGGCTCTGCGTCGGGACGTGCGTTGGGCTCTGCGTCGCGACGTGCGTTGGGCTCTGCGTCGCGACGTGCGTTGGGCTCTGCGTCGCGACTTGCGTTGGGCTCTGTGTCGGGATTTAGCTTACTTGCAGCTCTGCGTCGGGACGTGCGTTGGGCTCTGCGTCGGGACGTGCGTTGGGCTCTGCGTCGGGACGTGCATTGGGCTCTGCGTCGCGACGTGAGTTGAGCTCTTCGTCGCGACGTGCGTTGGGCTCTGCGTCACGACGTGCGTTGGGCTCTGTGTCGGGATTTAGAGTACTTGCAGCTCTGCGTCGGGACGTGCGTTGGGCTCTGCGTCGGGACGTGCGTTGGGCTCTGCGTCGGGACGTGCGTTGGGCTCTGCGTCGCGACGTGCGTTGGGCTCTTCGTCGCGACGTGCGTTGGGCTCTGCGTCGCGACGTGCGTTGGGCTCTGCGTCGCGACGTGCGTTGGGCTCTGCGTCGGGATTTAGCTTACTTGCAGCTCTGCGTCGGGACGTGCATTGGGCTCTGCGTCGGGACGTGTGTTGGGCTCTGCCTCTGATTTTAGCTTACTTGAAGCTCTACGTCGCGACGTGTGTTGGGCTCTGCCTCTGGATTTAGCTTACTTGCAGCTCTACGTCGCGACGTGTGTTGGGCTCTGCCTCTGGATTTAGGTTTCTTGCAGCTCTACGTCGCGACGTGTGTTGGGCTCTGCGTCGCGACGTGTGTTGGGCTCTGCGTCGCGACGTGCGTTTTGCTCTGCGTCGCGACGTGCGTTGGGCTCTGCGTCGCGACGTGCGTTGGGCTCTGCGTCGCGACGTGCGTTGGGCTCTGCGTCGCGACGTGCGTTGGGCTCTGCGTCGCGACGTGCGTTGGGCTCTGCCTCGGGATTTAGCTTACTTGCGGCTCTGCGTCGCGACGTGCGTTGGGCTCTGCCTCGGGATTTAGCTTACTTGCGGCTCTGCGTCGCGACGTGCGTTGGGCTCTGCCTCGGGATTTAGCTTACTTGTGGCTCTGCGTCGCGACGTGCGTTGGGCTCTGCCTCGGGATTTAGCTTACTTGCGGCTCTGCGTCGCGACGTGCGTTGGGCTCTGCCTCGGGATTTAGCTTACTTGCGGCTCTCCGTCGCGACGTGCGTTGGGCTCTGCGTCGCGACGTGCGTTGGGCTCTGCGTCGGGACGTGCGTTGGGCTCTGCGTCGGGATTTAGCTTACTTTCAGCTCTGCGTCGGGACGTGCGTTGGGCTCTGCGTCGGGACGTGCGTTGGGCTCTGCGTTGGGACGTGCGTTGGGCTCTGCGTCGGGATTTAGCTTACTTTTAGCTCTACGTCGGGACGTGCGTTGGGCTCTGCGTCGGGACGTGCGTTGGGCTCTGCGTCGGGACGTGCGTTGGGCTCTGCGTCGGGACGTGCGTTGGGCTCTGCGTCGCAACGTGCGTTGGGCTCTGCGTCGCGACGTGCGTTGGGCTCTGCGTCGCGACTTGCGTTGGGCTCTGTGTCGGGATTTAGCTTACTTGCAGCTCTGCGTCGGGACGTGCGTTGGGCTCTGCGTCGGGACGTGCGTTGGGCTCCGCGTCGGGACGTGCATTGGGCTCTGCGTCGCGACGTGAGTTGGGCTCTTCGTCGCGACGTGCGTTGGGCTCTGCGTCACGACGTGCGTTGGGCTCTGTGTCGGGATTTAGCTTACTTGCAGCTCTGCGTCGGGACGTGCGTTGGGCTCTGCGTCAGGACGTGCGTTGGGCTCTGCGTCGGGACGTGCGTTGGGCTCTGCGTCGCGACGTGCGTTGGGCTCTTCGTCGCGACGTGCGTTGGGCTCTGCGTCGCGACGTGCGTTGGGCTCTGCGTCGCGACGTGCGTTGGGCTCTGCGTCGGGATTTAGCTTACTTGCAGCTCTGCGTCGGGACGTGCATTGGGCTCTGCGTCGGGACGTGTGTTGGGCTCTGCCTCTGATTTTAGCTTACTTGCAGCTCTACGTCGCGACGTGTGTTGGGCTCTGCCTCTGGATTTAGCTTACTTGCAGCTCTACGTCGCGACGTGTGTTGGGCTCTGCCTCTGGATTTAGGTTTCTTGCAGCTCTACGTCGCGACGTGTGTTGGGCTCTGCGTCGCGACGTGCGTTGGGCTCTGCGTCGCGACGTGCGTTGGGCTCTGCGTCGCGACGTGCGTTGGGCTCTGCGTCGCGACGTGCGTTGGGCTCTGCGTCGCGACGTGCGTTGGGCTCTGCGTCGCGACGTGCGTTGGGCTCTGCGTCGCGACGTGCGTTGGGCTCTGCGTCGCGACGTGCGTTGGGCTCTGCGTCGCGACGTGCGTTGGGCTCTGCCTCGGGATTTAGCTTACTTGCGGCTCTGCGTCGCGACGTGCGTTGGGCTCTGCCTCGGGATTTAGCTTACTTGCGGCTCTGCGTCGCGACGTGCGTTGGGCTCTGCCTCGGGATTTAGCTTACTTGCGGCTCTGCGTCGCGACGTGCGTTGGGCTCTGCCTCGGGATTTAGCTTACTTGCGGCTCTGCGTCGCGACGTGCGTTGGGCTCTGCCTCGGGATTTAGCTTACTTGCGGCTCTCCGTCGCGACGTGCGTTGGGCTCTGCGTCGCGACGTGCGTTGGGCTCTGCGTCGGGACGTGCGTTGGGCTCTGCGTCGGGATTTAGCTTACTTTCAGCTCTGCGTCGGGACGTGCGTTGGGCTCTGCGTCGGGACGTGCGTTGGGCTCTGCGTCGGGACGTGCGTTGGGCTCTGCGTCGCGACGTGCGTTGGGCTCTGCGTCGGGACGTGCGTTGGGCTCTGCGTCGCGACGTGCGTTGGGCTCTGCGTCGGGATTTAGCTTACTTGCAGCTCTGCGTCGGGACGTGCGTTGGGCTCTGCGTCGGGACGTGCGTTGGGCTCTGCGTCGGGACGTGCGTTGGGCTCTGCGTCGGGACGTGCGTTGGGCTCTGCGTCGGGACGTGCGTTGGGCTCTGCGTCGCGACGTGCGTTGGGCTCTGCGTCGGGATTTAGCTTACTTGCAGCTCTGCGTCGGGACGTGCTTTGGGCTCTGCGTCGCGAAGTGCGTTGGGCTCTGTGTCGGGATTTAGCTTACTTGCAGCTCTGCGTCGGGACGTGCGTTGGGCTCTGCGTCGGGACGTGCGTTGGGCTCTGCGTCGCGACGTGCGTTGGGCTCTGCGTCGCGACGTGCGTTGGGCTCTGCGTCGGGATTTAGCTTACTTGCAGCTCTGCGTCGGGACGTGCATTGGGCTCTGCGTCGGGACGTGCATTGGGCTCTGCGTCGGGACGTGTGTTGGGCTCTGCCTCTGGATTTAGCTTACTTGCAGCTCTACGTCGCGACGTGTGTTGGGCTCTGCCTCTGGATTTAGCTTACTTGCAGCTCTACGTCGTGACGTGTGTTGGGCTCTGCCTCTGGATTTAGGTTACTTGCAGCTCTACGTCGCGACGTGTGTTGGGCTCTGCGTCGCGATGTGTGTTGGGCTCTGCGTCGCGACGTGCGTTGGGCTCTGCGTCGCGACGTGTGTTGGGCTCTGCGTCGCGACGTGCGTTGGGCTCTGCCTCGGGATTTAGCTTACTTGCGGCTCTGCGTCGCGACGTGCGTTGGGCTCTGCGTCGGGACGTGTGTTGGGCTCTGCCTCTGGATTTAGCTTACTTGCAGCTCTACGTCGCGACGTGTGTTGGGCTCTGCCTCTGGATTTAGCTTACTTGCAGCTCTACGTCGCGACGTGTGTTGGGCTCTGCGTCGGGACGTGCGTTGGGCTCTGCGTCGGGACGTGCGTTGGGCTCTGCGTCGGGATTTAGCTTACTTGCAGCTCTGCGTCGGGACGTGCGTTGGGCTCTGCGTCGGGACGTGTGTTGGGCTCTGCGTCGGGACGTGCGTTGGGCTCTGCGTCGCGACGTGCGTTGGGCTCTGCGTCGCGACGTGCGTTGGGCTCTGCGTCGGGATTTAGCTTACTTGCAGCTCTGCGTCGGGACGTGCGTTGGGCTCTGCGTCGGGACGTGCGTTGGGCTCTGCGTCGGGATTTAGCTTACTTTCAGCTCTACGTCGGGACGTGCGTTGGGCTCTGCGTCGGGACGTGCGTTGGGCTCTGCGTCGGGACGTGCGTTGGGCTCTGCGTCGGGACGTGCGTTGGGCTCTGCGTCGGGACGTGCGTTGGGCTCTGCGTCGGGATTTAGCTTATTTCAGCTCTACGTCGGGACGTGCGTTGGGCTCTGCGTCGGGACGCGCGTTGGGCTCTGCGTCGGGACGCGCGTTGGGCTCTGCGTCGGGACGCGCGTTGGGCTCTGCGTCGCGACGCGCGTTGGGCTCTGCGTCGCGACGCGCGTTGGTCTCTGCGTCGGGATTTAGCTTACTTGCAGCTCTGCGTCGCGACGTGTGTTGGGCTCTGCGTCGCGACGTGTGTTGGGCTCTGCGTCGCGACGTGGGTTGGGCTCTGCGTCGCGACGTGCGTTGGGCTCTGCGTCGCGACGTGCGTTGGGCTCTGCGTCGCGACGTGCGTTGGGCTCTGCGTCGCGACGTGCGTTGGGCTCTGCGTCGCGACGTGCGTTGGGCTCTGCGTCGCGACGTGCGTTGGGCTCTGCCTCTGGATTTAGCTTACTTGCAGCTCTACGTCGCGACGTGTGTTGGGCTCTGCCTCTGGATTTAGCTTACTTGCAGCTCTACGTCGCGGCGTGTGTTGGGCTCTGCGTCGGCACGTGCGTTGGGCTCTGCGTCGGGACGTGCGTTGGGCTCTGCGTCGGGACGTGCGTTGGGACGTGCGTTGGGCTCTGCGTCGGGACGTGCGTTGGGCTCTGCGTCGGGACGTGCGTTGGGCTCTGCGTCGGGACGTGCGTTGGGCTCTGCGTTGGGACGTGCGTTGGGCTCTGCGTTGGGACGTGCGTTGGGCTCTGCGTCGGGATTTAGCTTACTTTTAGCTCTACGTCGGGACGTGCGTTGGGCTCTGCGTCGGGACGTGCGTTGGGCTCTGCGTCGGGACGTGCGTTGGGCTCTGCGTCGGGACGTGCGTTGGGCTCTGCGTCGCGACGTGCGTTGGGCTCTGCGTCGCGACGTGCGTTGGGCTCTGCGTCGCGACTTGCGTTGGGCTCTGTGTCGGGATTTAGCTTACTTGCAGCTCTGCGTCGGGACGTGCGTTGGGCTCTGCGTCGGGACGTGCGTTGGGCTCTGCGTCGGGACGTGCATTGGGCTCTGCGTCGCGACGTGAGTTGAGCTCTTCGTCGCGACGTGCGTTGGGCTCTGCGTCGGGACGTGCATTGGGCTCTGCGTCGGGACGTGTGTTGGGCTCTGCCTCTGGATTTAGCTTACTTGAAGCTCTACGTCGCGACGTGTGTTGGGCTCTGCCTCTGGATTTAGCTTACTTGCAGCTCTACGTCGCGACGTGTGTTGGGCTCTGCCTCTGGATTTAGGTTTCTTGCAGCTCTACGTCGCGACGTGTGTTGGGCTCTGCGTCGCGACGTGCGTTGGTCTCTGCGTCGCGACGTGCGTTGGGCTCTGCGTCGCGACGTGCGTTGGGCTCTGCGTCGCGACGTGCGTTGGGCTCTGCGTCGCGACGTGCGTTGGGCTCTGCGTCGCGACGTGCGTTGGGCTCTGCCTCGGGATTTAGCTTACTTGCGGCTCTGCGTCGCGACGTGCGTTGGGCTCTGCCTCTGGATTTAGCTTACTTGCAGCTCTACGTCGCGACGTGTGTTGGGCTCTGCCTCTGGATTTAGCTTACTTGCAGCTCTACGTCGCGGCGTGTGTTGGGCTCTGCGTCGGCACGTGCGTTGGGCTCTGCGTCGGGACGTGCGTTGGGCTCTGCGTCGGGACGTGCGTTGGGCTCTGCGTCGGCACGTGCGTTGGGCTCTGCGTCGGGACGTGCGTTGGGCTCTGCGTCGGGATTTAGCTTATTTTCAGCTCTACGTCGGGATGTGCGTTGGGCTCTGCGTCGGGACGTGCGTTGGGCTCTGCGTCGGGACGTGCGTTGGGCTCTGCGTCGGGACGTGCGTTGGGCTCTGCGTCGGGACGTGCGTTGGGCTCTGCGTCGGGACGTGCGTTGGGCTCTGCGTTGGGACGTGCGTTGGGCTCTGCGTTGGGACGTGCGTTGGGCTCTGCGTCGGGATTTAGCTTACTTTTAGCTCTACGTCGGGACGTGCGTTGGGCTCTGCGTCGGGACGTGCGTTGGGCTCTGCGTCGGGACGTGCGTTGGGCTCTGCGTCGCGACGTGCGTTGGGCTCTGCGTCGCGACGTGCGTTGGGCTCTGCGTCGCGACTTGCGTTGGGCTCTGTGTCGGGATTTAGCTTACTTGCAGCTCTGCGTCGGGACGTGCGTTGGGCTCTGCGTCGGGACGTGCGTTGGGCTCTGCGTCGGGACGTGCATTGGGCTCTGCGTCGCGACGTGAGTTGAGCTCTTCGTCGCGACGTGCGTTGGGCTCTGCGTCACGACGTGCGTTGGGCTCTGTGTCGGGATTTAGCTTACTTGCAGCTCTGCGTCGGGACGTGCGTTGGGCTCTGCGTCGGGACGTGCGTTGGGCTCTGCGTCGGGACGTGCGTTGGGCTCTGCGTCGCGACGTGCGTTGGGCTCTTCGTCGCGACGTGCGTTGGGCTCTGCGTCGCGACGTGCGTTGGGCTCTGCGTCGCGACGTGCGTTGGGCTCTGCGTCGGGATTTAGCTTACTTGCAGCTCTGCGTCGGGACGTGCATTGGGCTCTGCGTCGGGACGTGTGTTGGGCTCTGCCTCTGATTTTAGCTTACTTGAAGCTCTACGTCGCGACGTGTGTTGGGCTCTGCCTCTGGATTTAGCTTACTTGCAGCTCTACGTCGCGACGTGTGTTGGGCTCTGCCTCTGGATTTAGGTTTCTTGCAGCTCTACGTCGCGACGTGTGTTGGGCTCTGCGTCGCGACGTGTGTTGGGCTCTGCGTCGCGACGTGCGTTGGGCTCTGCGTCGCGACGTGCGTTGGGCTCTGCGTCGCGACGTGCGTTGGGCTCTGCGTCGCGACGTGCGTTGGGCTCTGCGTCGCGACGTGCGTTGGGCTCTGCGTCGCGACGTGCGTTGGGCTCTGCGTCGCGACGTGCGTTGGGCTCTGCGTCGCGACGTGCGTTGGGCTCTGCGTCGCGACGTGCGTTGGGCTCTGCCTCGGGATTTAGCTTACTTGCGGCTCTGCGTCGCGACGTGCGTTGGGCTCTGCCTCGGGATTTAGCTTACTTGCGGCTCTGCGTCGCGACGTGCGTTGGGCTCTGCCTCGGGATTTAGCTTACTTGCGGCTCTGCGTCGCGACGTGCGTTGGGCTCTGCCTCGGGATTTAGCTTACTTGCGGCTCTGCGTCGCGACGTGCGTTGGGCTCTGCCTCGGGATTTAGCTTACTTGCGGCTCTCCGTCGCGACGTGCGTTGGGCTCTGCGTCGCGACGTGCGTTGGGCTCTGCGTCGGGACGTGCGTTGGGCTCTGCGTCGGGATTTAGCTTACTTTCAGCTCTGCGTCGGGACGTGCGTTGGGCTCTGCGTCGGGACGTGCGTTGGGCTCTGCGTCGGGACGTGCGTTGGGCTCTGCGTCGGGACGTGCGTTGGGCTCTGCGTCGCGACGTGCGTTGGGCTCTGCGTCGGGATTTAGCTTACTTGCAGCTCTGCGTCGGGACGTGCGTTGGGCTCTGAGTCGGGACGTGCGTTGGGCTCTGCGTCGGGACGTGCGTTGGGCTCTGCGTCGCGACGTGCGTTGGGCTCTGCGTCGGGATTTAGCTTACTTGCAGCTCTGCGTCGGGACGTGCATTGGGCTCTGCGTCGCGACGCGCGTTGGTCTCTGCGTCGGGATTTAGCTTACTTGCAGCTCTGCGTCGCGACGTGTGTTGGGCTCTGCGTCGCGACGTGTGTTGGGCTCTGCGTCGCGACGTGGGTTGGGCTCTGCGTCGCGACGTGCGTTGGGCTCTGCGTCGCGACGTGCGTTGGGCTCTGCGTCGCGACGTGCGTTGGGCTCTGCGTCGCGACGTGCGTTGGGCTCTGCGTCGCGACGTGCGTTGGGCTCTGCGTCGCGACGTGCGTTGGGCTCTGCCTCTGGATTTAGCTTACTTGCAGCTCTACGTCGCGACGTGTGTTGGGCTCTGCCTCTGGATTTAGGTTACTTGCAGCTCTACGTCGCGACGTGCGTTGGGCTCTGCGTCGGGACGTGCGTTGGGCTCTGCGTCGGGACGTGCGTTGGGCTCTGCGTCGGGACGTGCGTTGGGCTCTGCGTCGGGACGTGCTTTGGGCTCTGCGTCGGGACGTGCGTTGGGCTCTGCGTCGCGACGTGCGTTGGGCTCTGCGTCGGGATTTAGCTTACTTGCAGCTCTGCGTCGGGACGTGCGTTGGGCTCTGCGTCGGGACGTGCGTTGGGCTCTGCGTCGGGACGTGCGTTGGGCTCTGCGTCGCGACGTGCGTTGGGCTCTGCTTCGGGATATAGCTTACTTGCATCTCTGCGTCGGGACGTGCGTTGGGCTCTGCGTCGGGACGTGCGTTGGGCTCTCCGTCGGGACGTGCGTTGGGCTCTGCGTCGGGATTTAGCTTACTTTCAGCTCTACGTCGGGACGTGCGTTGGGCTCTGCGTCGGGACGTGCGTTGGGCTCAGCGTCGGGACGTGCGTTGGGCTCTGCGTCGCGACGTGCGTTGGGCTCTGCGTCGGGATTTAGCTTACTTGCAGCTCTGCGTCGGGACGTGCTTTGGGCTCTGCGTCGCGAAGTGCGTTGGGCTCTGTGTCGGGATTTAGCTTACTTGCAGCTCTGCGTCGGGACGTGCGTTGGGCTCTGCGTCGGGACGTGCGTTGGGCTCTGCGTCGCGACGTGCGTTGGGCTCTGCGTCGCGACGTGCGTTGGGCTCTGCGTCGCGACGTGCGTTGGGCTCTGCGTCGGGATTTAGCTTACTTGCAGCTCTGCGTCGGGACGTGCATTGGGCTCTGCGTCGGGACGTGCATTGGGCTCTGCGTCGGGACGTGTGTTGGGCTCTGCCTCTGGATTTAGCTTACTTGCAGCTCTACGTCGCGACGTGTGTTGGGCTCTGCCTCTGGATTTAGCTTACTTGCAGCTCTACGTCGTGACGTGTGTTGGGCTCTGCCTCTGGATTTAGGTTACTTGCAGCTCTACGTCGCGACGTGTGTTGGGCTCTGCGTCGCGATGTGTGTTGGGCTCTGCGTCGCGACGTGCGTTGGGCTCTGCGTCGCGACGTGTGTTGGGCTCTGCGTCGCGACGTGCGTTGGGCTCTGCCTCGGGATTTAGCTTACTTGCGGCTCTGCGTCGCGACGTGCGTTGGGCTCTGCCTCGGGATTTAGCTTACTTGCGGCTCTGCGTCGCGACGTGCGTTGGGCTCTGCCTCGGGATTTAGCTTACTTGCGGCTCTGCGTCGCGACGTGCGTTGGGCTCTGCCTCGGGATTTAGCTTACTTGCGGCTCTGCGTCGCGACGTGCGTTGGGCTCTGCGTCGCGACGTGCGTTGGGCTCTGCGATGGGACGTGCGTTGGGCTCTGCGTCAGGATTTAGCTTACTTTCAGCTCTGCGTCGGGACGTGCATTGGGCTCTGCGTCGGGACGTGCGTTGGGCTCTGCGTCGGGACGTGCGTTGGGCTCTGCGTCGCGACGTGCGTTGGGCTCTGCGTCGGGACGTGCGTTGGGCTCTGCGTCGCGAAGTGCGTTGGGCTCTGCGTCGGGATTTAGCTTACTTGCAGCTCTGCGTCGGGACGTGCGTTGGGCTCTGCGTCGGGACGTGCGTTGGGCTTTGCGTCGGGACGTGCGTTGGGCTCTGCGTCGGGACGTGCGTTGGGCTCTGCGTCGCGACGTGCGTTGGGCTCTGCGTCGCGACGTGCGTTGGGCTCTGCGTCGGGATTTAGCTTACTTGCAGCTCTACGTCGTGACGTGTGTTGGGCTCTGCCTCTGGATTTAGGTTACTTGCAGCTCTACGTCGCGACGTGTGTTGGGCTCTGCGTCGCGATGTGTGTTGGGCTCTGCGTCGCGACGTGCGTTGGGCTCTGCGTCGCGACGTGTGTTGGGCTCTGCGTCGGGACGTGTGTTGGGCTCTGCGTCGGGACGTGCGTTGGGCTCTGAGTCGGGACGTGCGTTGGGCTCTGCGTCGGGACGTGCGTTGGGCTCTGCGTCGGGACGTGCGTTGGGCTCTGCGTCGGGACGTGCGTTGGGCTCTGCGTCGCGACGTGCGTTGGGCTCTGCGTCGGGATTTAGCTTACTTGCAGCTCTGCGTCGGGACGTGCATTGGGCTCTGCGTCGTGACGTGTGTTGGGCTCTGCCTCTGGATTTAGATTACTTGCAGCTCTACGTCGCGACGTGTGTTGGGCTCTGCCTCTGGATTTAGCTTACTTGCAGCTCTACGTCGTGACGTGTGTTGGGCTCTGCCTCTGGATTTAGGTTACTTGCAGCTCTACGTCGCGACGTGTGTTGGGCTCTGCGTCGCGATGTGTGTTGGGCTCTGCGTCTCGACGTGCGTTGGGCTCTGCGTCGCGACGTGTGTTGGGCTCTGCGTCGCGACGTGCGTTGGGCTCTGCCTCGGGATTTAGCTTACTTGCGGCTCTGCGTCGCGACGTGCGTTGGGCTCTGCCTCGGGATTTAGCTTACTTGCGGCTCTGCGTCGCGACGTGCGTTGGGCTCTGCCTCGGGATTTAGCTTACTTGCGGCTCTGCGTCGCGACGTGCGTTGGGCTCTGCCTCGGGATTTAGCTTACTTGCGGCTCTGCGTCGCGACGTGCGTTGGGCTCTGCGTCGCGACGTGCGTTGGGCTCTGCGATGGGACGTGCGTTGGGCTCTGCGTCAGGATTTAGCTTACTTTCAGCTCTGCGTCGGGACGTGCATTGGGCTCTGCGTCGGGACGTGCGTTGGGCTCTGCGTCGGGACGTGCGTTGGGCTCTGCGTCGCGACGTGCGTTGGGCTCTGCGTCGGGACGTGCGTTGGGCTCTGCGTCGGGACGTGCGTTGGGCTCTGCGTCGCGAAGTGCGTTGGGCTCTGCGTCGGGATTTAGCTTACTTGCAGCTCTGCGTCGGGACGTGCGTTGGGCTCTGCGTCGGGACGTGCGTTGGGCTTTGCGTCGGGACGTGCGTTGGGCTCTGCGTCGGGACGTGCGTTGGGCTCTGCGTCGCGACGTGCGTTGGGCTCTGCGTCGCGACGTGCGTTGGGCTCTGCGTCGGGATTTAGCTTACTTGCAGCTCTACGTCGTGACGTGTGTTGGGCTCTGCCTCTGGATTTAGGTTACTTGCAGCTCTACGTCGCGACGTGTGTTGGGCTCTGCGTCGCGATGTGTGTTGGGCTCTGCGTCGCGACGTGCGTTGGGCTCTGCGTCGCGACGTCTGTTGGGCTCTGCGTCGGGACGTGTGTTGGGCTCTGCGTCGGGACGTGCGTTGGGCTCTGAGTCGGGACGTGCGTTGGGCTCTGCGTCGGGACGTGCGTTGGGCTCTGCGTCGGGACGTGCGTTGGGCTCTGCGTCGGGACGTGCGTTGGGCTCTGCGTCGCGACGTGCGTTGGGCTCTGCGTCGGGATTTAGCTTACTTGCAGCTCTGCGTCGGGACGTGCATTGGGCTCTGCGTCGTGACGTGTGTTGGGCTCTGCCTCTGGATTTAGATTACTTGCAGCTCTACGTCGCGACGTGTGTTGGGCTCTGCCTCGGGATTTAGCTTACTTGCAGCTCTACGTCGCGACGTGTGTTGGGCTCTGCCTCTGGATTTAGGTTACTTGCAGCTCTACGTCGCGACGTGTGTTGGGCTCTGCGTCGCGACGTGTGTTGGGCTCTGCGTCGCGATGTGTGTTGGGCTCTGCCTCGGGATTTAGCTTACTTGCGGCTCTGCGTCGCGACGTGCGTTGGGCTCTGCCTCGGGATTTACCTTACTTGCGGCTCTGCGTCGCGACGTGCGTTGGGCTCTGTGTCGCGACGTGCGTTGGGCTCTGCGTCGGGACGTGCGTTGGGCTCTGCGTCGGGATTTAGCTTACTTTCAGCTCTGCGTCGGGACGTGCGTTGGGCTCTGCGTCGGGACGTGCGTTGGGCTCTGCGTCGGGACGTGCGTTGGGCTCTGCGTCGGGACGTGCGTTGGGCTCTGCGTCGGGACGTGCTTTGGGCTCTGCGTCGGGACGTGCGTTGGGCTCTGCGTCGCGACGTGCGTTGGGCTCTGCGTCGGGATTTAGCTTACTTGCAGCTCTGCGTCGGGACGTGCGTTGGGCTCTGCGTCGGGACGTGCGTTGGGCTCTGCGTCGGGACGTGCGTTGGGCTCTGCGTCGCGACGTGCGTTGGGCTCTGCTTCGGGATATAGCTTACTTGCATCTCTGCGTCGGGACGTGCGTTGGGCTCTGCGTCGGGACGTGCGTTGGGCTCTCCGTCGGGACGTGCGTTGGGCTCTGCGTCGGGATTTAGCTTACTTTCAGCTCTACGTCGGGACGTGCGTTGGGCTCTGCGTCGGGACGTGCGTTGGGCTCAGCGTCGGGACGTGCGTTGGGCTCTGCGTCGCGACGTGCGTTGGGCTCTGCGTCGGGATTTAGCTTACTTGCAGCTCTGCGTCGGGACGTGCTTTGGGCTCTGCGTCGCGAAGTGCGTTGGGCTCTGTGTCGGGATTTAGCTTACTTGCAGCTCTGCGTCGGGACGTGCGTTGGGCTCTGCGTCGGGACGTGCGTTGGGCTCTGCGTCGCGACGTGCGTTGGGCTCTGCGTCGCGACGTGCGTTGGGCTCTGCGTCGCGACGTGCGTTGGGCTCTGCGTCGGGATTTAGCTTACTTGCAGCTCTGCGTCGGGACGTGCATTGGGCTCTGCGTCGGGACGTGCATTGGGCTCTGCGTCGGGACGTGTGTTGGGCTCTGCCTCTGGATTTAGCTTACTTGCAGCTCTACGTCGCGACGTGTGTTGGGCTCTGCCTCTGGATTTAGCTTACTTGCAGCTCTACGTCGTGACGTGTGTTGGGCTCTGCCTCTGGATTTAGGTTACTTGCAGCTCTACGTCGCGACGTGTGTTGGGCTCTGCGTCGCGATGTGTGTTGGGCTCTGCGTCGCGACGTGCGTTGGGCTCTGCGTCGCGACGTGTGTTGGGCTCTGCGTCGCGACGTGCGTTGGGCTCTGCCTCGGGATTTAGCTTACTTGCGGCTCTGCGTCGCGACGTGCGTTGGGCTCTGCCTCGGGATTTAGCTTACTTGCGGCTCTGCGTCGCGACGTGCGTTGGGCTCTGCCTCGGGATTTAGCTTACTTGCGGCTCTGCGTCGCGACGTGCGTTGGGCTCTGCCTCGGGATTTAGCTTACTTGCGGCTCTGCGTCGCGACGTGCGTTGGGCTCTGCGTCGCGACGTGCGTTGGGCTCTGCGATGGGACGTGCGTTGGGCTCTGCGTCAGGATTTAGCTTACTTTCAGCTCTGCGTCGGGACGTGCATTGGGCTCTGCGTCGGGACGTGCGTTGGGCTCTGCGTCGGGACGTGCGTTGGGCTCTGCGTCGCGACGTGCGTTGGGCTCTGCGTCGGGACGTGCGTTGGGCTCTGCGTCGCGAAGTGCGTTGGGCTCTGCGTCGGGATTTAGCTTACTTGCAGCTCTGCGTCGGGACGTGCGTTGGGCTCTGCGTCGGGACGTGCGTTGGGCTTTGCGTCGGGACGTGCGTTGGGCTCTGCGTCGGGACGTGCGTTGGGCTCTGCGTCGCGACGTGCGTTGGGCTCTGCGTCGCGACGTGCGTTGGGCTCTGCGTCGGGATTTAGCTTACTTGCAGCTCTACGTCGTGACGTGTGTTGGGCTCTGCCTCTGGATTTAGGTTACTTGCAGCTCTACGTCGCGACGTGTGTTGGGCTCTGCGTCGCGATGTGTGTTGGGCTCTGCGTCGCGACGTGCGTTGGGCTCTGCGTCGCGACGTGTGTTGGGCTCTGCGTCGGGACGTGTGTTGGGCTCTGCCTCTGGATTTAGCTTACTTGCAGCTCTACGTCGCGACGTGTGTTGGGCTCTGCCTCTGGATTTAGCTTACTTGCAGCTCTACGTCGTGACGTGTGTTGGGCTCTGCCTCTGGATTTAGGTTACTTGCAGCTCTACGTCGCGACGTGTGTTGGGCTCTGCGTCGCGATGTGTGTTGGGCTCTGCGTCGCGACGTGCGTTGGGCTCTGCGTCGCGACGTGTGTTGGGCTCTGCGTCGCGACGTGCGTTGGGCTCTGCCTCGGGATTTAGCTTACTTGCGGCTCTGCGTCGCGACGTGCGTTGGGCTCTGCCTCGGGATTTAGCTTACTTGCGGCTCTGCGTCGCGACGTGCGTTGGGCTCTGCCTCGGGATTTAGCTTACTTGCGGCTCTGCGTCGCGACGTGCGTTGGGCTCTGCGTCGCGACGTGCATTGGGCTCTGCGTCGGGACGTGCGTTGGGCTCTGCGTCGCGACGTGCGTTGGGCTCTGCGTCGGGACGTGCGTTGGGCTCTGCGTCGCGACGTGCGTTGGGCTCTGCGTCGCGACGTGCGTTGGGCTCTGCGTCGGAATTTAGCTTACTTGCAGCTCTGCGTCGGGACGTGTGTTGGGCTCTGCGTCGGGACGTGCGTTGGGCTCTGCGTCGGGACGTGCGTTGGGCTCTGCGTCGCGACGTGCGTTGGGCTCTGCGTCGGGATATAGCTTACTTGCATCTCTGCGTCGGGACGTGTGTTGGGCTCTGCGTCGGGACGTGCGTTGGGCTCTCCGTCGGGACGTGCGTTGGGCTCTGCGTCGGGATTTAGCTTACTTTCAGCTCTACGTCGGGACGTGCGTTGGGCTCTGCGTCGGGACGTGCGTTGGGCTCTGCGTCGGGACGTGCGTTGGGCTCTGCGTCGGGACGTGCGTTGGGCTCTGCGTCGCGACGTGCGTTGGGCTCTGCGTCGCGACGTGCGTTGGGCTCTGCGTCGCGACGTGCGTTGGGCTCTGCGTCGCGACGTGCGTTGGGCTCTGCGTCGCGACGTGCGTTGGGCTCTGCCTCTGGATTTAGCTTACTTGCAGCTCTACGTCGCGACGTGCGTTGGGCTCTGCCTCTGGATTTAGCTTACTTGCAGCTCTACGTCGCGACGTGTGTTGGGCTCTGCCTCTGGATTTAGCTTACTTGCAGCTCTACGTCGCGGCGTGTGTTGGGCTCTGCGTCGGCACGTGCGTTGGGCTCTGCGTCGGGACGTGCGTTGGGCTCTACGTCGGGGTTTAGCTTACTTTCAGCTCTACGTCGGGACATGCGTTGGGCTCTGCGTCGGGATTTAGCTTACTTTCAGCTCTACGTCGGGACGTGCGTTGGGCTCTGCGTCGGGACGTGCGTTGGGCTCTGCGTCGGGACGTGCGTTGGGCTCTGCGTCGGGACGTGCGTTGGGCTCTGCGTCGGGATTTAGCTTACTTTCAGCTCTACGTCGGGACGTGCGTTGGGCTCTGCGTCGGGACGTGCGTTGGGCTCTGCGTCGGGACGTGCGTTGGGCTCTGCGTCGCGACGTGCGTTGGGCTCTGCGTCGGGATATAGCTTACTTGCATCTCTGCGCCCGGACGAGCGTTGGGCTCTGCGTCGGGACGTGCGTTGGGCTCTGCGTCGGGACGTGCGTTGGGCTCTGCGTCGGGACGTGCGTTGGGCTCTGCGTCGGGATTTAGCTTACTTTCAGCTCTACGTCGGGACGTGCGTTGGGCTCTGCGTCGGGACGTGCGTTGGGCTCTGCGTCGGGACGTGCGTTGGGCTCTGCGTCGGGACGTGCGTTGGGCTCTGCGTCGCGACGTGCGTTGGGCTCTGCGTCGAGACGTGCGTTGGGCTCTGCGTCGCGACGTGCGTTGGGCTCTGCGTCGCGACGTGCGTTGGGCTCTGCGTCGCGACGTGCGTTGGGCTCTGCGTCGCGACGTGCGTTGGGCTCTTCCTCTGGATTTAGCTTACTTGCAGCTCTACGTCGCGACGTGCGTTGGGCTCTGCCTCTGGATTTAGCTTACTTGCAGCTCTACGTCGGGACGTGCGTTGGGCTCTGCGTCGGGACGTGCGTTGGGCTCTGCGTCGGGACGTGCGTTGGGCTCTGCGTCGGGACGTGCGTTGGGCTCTGCGTCGGCACGTGCGTTGGGCTCTGCGTCGGCACGTGCGTTGGGCTCTGCGTCGGGACGTGCGTTGGGCTCTACGTCGGGATTTAGCTTACTTTCAGCTCTACGTCGGGACGTGCGTTGGGCTCTGCGTCGGGACGTGCGTTGGGCTCTGCGTCGGGACGTGCGTTGGGCTCTGCGTCGCGACTTGCGTTGTGCTCTGCGTCGGGATTTAGCTTACTTGCAGCTCTGCGTAGGGACGTGCGTTGGGCTCTGCGTCGGGACGTGCGTTGGGCTCTGCGTCGGGACGTGCGTTGGGCTCTGCGTCGGGACGTGCATTGGGCTCTGCGTCGCGACGTGCGTTGGGCTCTGCGTCGCGACGTGCGTTGGGCTCTGCGTCGGGATTTAGCTTACTTGCAGCTCTGCGTCGGGACGTGCTTTGGGCTCTGCGTCGCGAAGTGCGTTGGGCTCTGTGTCGGGATTTAGCTTACTTGCAGCTCTGCGTCGGGACGTGCGTTGGGCTCTGCGTCGGGACGTGCGTTGGGCTCTGCGTCGGGACGTGCGTTGGGCTCTGCGTCGGGACGTGCGTTGGGCTCTGCGTCGGGACGTGCGTTGGGCTCTGCGTCGCGACGTGCGTTGGGCTCTGCGTCGGGATTTAGCTTACTTGCAGCTCTGCGTCGCGACGTGCGTTGGGCTCTGCGTCGGGACGTGCGTTGGGCTCTGCGTCGGGACGTGCGTTGGGCTCTGCGTCACGACGTGCGTTGGGCTCTGCGTCGGGATTTAGCTTACTTGCAGCTCTGCGTCGGGACGTGCATTGGGCTCTGCGTCGCGACGTGCGTTGGGCTCTGCGTCGCGACGTGCGTTGGGCTCTGCGTCGCGACATGCGTTGGGCTCTGCGTCGCGACGTGCGTTGGGCTCTGCGTCGCGACGTGCGTTGGGCTCTTCCTCTGGATTTAGCTTACTTGCAGCTCTACGTCGCGACGTGCGTTGGGCTCTGTCTCTGGATTTAGCTTACTTGCAGCTCTACGTCGGGACGTGCGTTGGGCTCTGCGTCGGGACGTGCGTTGGGCTCTGCGTCGGGACGTCCGTTGGGCTCTGCGTCGGGACGTGCGTTGGGCTCTGCGTCGGGACGTGCGTTGGGCTCTGCGTCGGCACGTGCGTTGGGCTCTGCGTCGGGACGTGCGTTGGGCTCTGCGTCGGGACGTGCGTTGGGCTCTACGTCGGGATTTAGCTTACTTTCAGCTCTACGTCGGGACGTGCGTTGGGCTCTGCGTCGGGACGTGCGTTGGGCTCTGCGTCGGGACGTGCGTTGGGCTCTGCGTCGCGACTTGCGTTGTGCTCTGCGTCGGGATTTAGCTTACTTGCAGCTTTGCGTCGGGACGTGCGTTGGGCTCTGCGTCGGGACGTGCGTTGGGCTCTGCGTCGGGACGTGCGTTGGGCTCTGCGTCGCGACGTGCATTGGGCTCTGCGTCGCGACGTGCGTTGGGCTCTGCGTCGCGACGTGCGTTGGGCTCTGCGTCGGGATTTAGCTTACTTGCAGCTCTGCGTCGGGACGTGCTTTGGGCTCTGCGTCGCGAAGTGCGTTGGGCTCTGTGTCGGGATTTAGCTTACTTGCAGCTCTGCGTCGGGACGTGCGTTGGGCTCTGCGTCGGGACGTGCGTTGGGCTCTGCGTCGGGACGTGCGTTGGGCTCTGCGTCGGGACGTGCGTTGGGCTCTGCGTCGCGACGTGCGTTGGGCTCTGCGTCGGGATTTAGCTTACTTGCAGCTCTGCGTCGGGACGTGCATTGGGCTCTGCGTCGTGACGTGCGTTGGGCTCTGCGTCGTGACGTGTGTTGGGCTCTGCCTCTGGATTTAGATTACTTGCAGCTCTACGTCGCGACGTGTGTTGGGCTCTGCCTCTGGATTTAGCTTACTTGCAGCTCTACGTCGCGACGTGTGTTGGGCTCTGCCTCTGGATTTAGGTTACTTGCAGCTCTACGTCGCGACGTGTGTTGGGGTCTGCGTCGCGACGTGTGTTGGGCTCTGCGTCGCGACGTGTGTTGGGCTGTGCGTCGCGACGTGTGTTGGGCTCTGCGTCGCGACGTGCGTTGGGCTCTGCCTCGGGATTTAGCTTACTTGCGGCTCTGCGTCGCGACGTGCGTTGGTCTCTGCCTCGGGATTTAGCTTACTTGCGGCTCTGCGTCGCGACGTGCGTTGGGCTCTGCCTCGGGATTTAGCTTACTTGCGGCTCTGCGTCGCGACGTGCGTTGGGCTCTGCCTCGGGATTTATCTTACTTGCGGCTCTGCGTCGCGACGTGCGTTGGGCTCTGCGTCGCGACGTGCGTTGGGCTCTGCGTCGGGACGTGCGTTGGGCTCTGCGTCGGGATTTAGCTTACTTTCAACTCTGCGTCGGGACGTGCGTTGGGCTCTGCGTCGGGACGTGCGTTGGGCTCTGCGTCGCGACGTGCGTTGGGCTCTGCGTCGCGACGTGCGTTGGGCTCTGCGTCGCGACGTGCGTTGGGCTCTGCGTCGCGACGTGCGTTGGGCTCTGCGTCGCGACGTGCGTTGGGCTCTGTGTCGGAATTTAGCTTACTTGCAGCTCTGCGTCGGGACGTGTGTTGGGCTCTGCGTCGGGACGTGCGTTGGGCTCTGCGTCGCGACGTGCGTTGGGCTCTGCGTCGGGATATAGCTTACTTGCATCTCTGCGTCGGGACGTGCGTTGGGCTCTGCGTCGGGACGTGCGTTGGGCTCTGCGTCGGGACGTGCGTTGGGCTCTGCGTCGGGACGTGCGTTGGGCTCTGCGTCGCGACGTGCGTTGGGCTCTGCGTCGCGACGTGCGTTGGGCTCTGCGTCGGGATTTAGCTTACTTGCAGCTCTGCGTCGGGACGTGCGTTGGGCTCTGCGTCGGGACGTGCGTTGGGCTCTGCGTCGCGACGTGCGTTGGGCTCTGCGTCGCGACGTGCGTTGGGCTCTGCTTCGGGATATAGCTTACTTGCATCTCTGCGTCGGGACGTGCGTTGGGCTCTGCGTCGGGACGTGCGTTGGGCTCTCCGTCGGGACGTGCGTTGGGCTCTGCGTCGGGATTTAGCTTACTTTCAGCTCTACGTCGGGACGTGCGTTGGGCTCTGCGTCGGGACGTGCGTTGGGCTCAGCGTCGGGACGTGCGTTGGGCTCTGCGTCGCGACGTGCGTTGGGCTCTGCGTCGGGATTTAGCTTACTTGCAGCTCTGCGTTGGGACGTGCTTTGGGCTCTGCGTCGCGAAGTGCGTTGGGCTCTGTGTCGGGATTTAGCTTACTTGCAGCTCTGCGTCGGGACGTGCGTTGGGCTCTGCGTCGGGACGTGCGTTGGGCTCTGCGTCGCGACGTGCGTTGGGCTCTGCGTCGCGACGTGCGTTGGGCTCTGCGTCGGGATTTAGCTTACTTGCAGCTCTGCGTCGGGACGTGCATTGGGCTCTGCGTCGGGACGTGCATTGGGCTCTGCGTCGGGACGTGTGTTGGGCTCTGCCTCTGGATTTAGCTTACTTGCAGCTCTACGTCGCGACGTGTGTTGGGCTCTGCCTCTGGATTTAGCTTACTTGCAGCTCTACGTCGTGACGTGTGTTGGGCTCTGCCTCTGGATTTAGGTTACTTGCAGCTCTACGTCGCGACGTGTGTTGGGCTCTGCGTCGCGATGTGTGTTGGGCTCTGCGTCGCGACGTGCGTTGGGCTCTGCGTCGCGACGTGTGTTGGGCTCTGCGTCGCGACGTGCGTTGGGCTCTGCCTCGGGATTTAGCTTACTTGCGGCTCTGCGTCGCGACGTGCGTTGGGCTCTGCCTCGGGATTTAGCTTACTTGCGGCTCTGCGTCGCGACGTGCGTTGGGCTCTGCCTCGGGATTTAGCTTACTTGCGGCTCTGCGTCGCGACGTGCGTTGGGCTCTGCCTCGGGATTTAGCTTACTTGCGGCTCTGCGTCGCGACGTGCGTTGGGCTCTGCGTCGCGACGTGCGTTGGGCTCTGCGTCGGGACGTGCGTTGGGCTCTGCGTCAGGATTTAGCTTACTTTCAGCTCTGCGTCGGGACGTGCGTTGGGCTCTGCGTCGGGACGTGCGTTGGGCTCTGCGTCGCGACGTGCGTTGGGCTCTGCTTCGGGACGTGCGTTGGGCTCTGCGTCGCGAAGTGCGTTGGGCTCTGCGTCGGGATTTAGCTTACTTGCAGCTCTGCGTCGGGACGTGCGTTGGGCTCTGCGTCGGGACGTGCGTTGGGCTTTGCGTCGGGACCTGCGTTGGGCTCTGCGTCGGGACGTGCGTTGGGCTCTGCGTCGCGACGTGCGTTGGGCTCTGCGTCGCGACGTGCGTTGGGCTCTGCGTCGGGATTTAGCTTACTTGCAGCTCTACGTCGTGACGTGTGTTGGGCTCTGCCTCTGGATTTAGGTTACTTGCAGCTCTACGTCGCGACGTGTGTTGGGCTCTGCGTCGCGATGTGTGTTGGGCTCTGCGTCGCGACGTGCGTTGGGCTCTGCGTCGCGACGTGTGTTGGGCTCTGCGTCGGGACGTGTGTTGGGCTCTGCCTCTGGATTTAGCTTACTTGCAGCTCTACGTCGCGACGTGTGTTGGGCTCTGCCTCTGGATTTAGCTTACTTGCAGCTCTACGTCGTGACGTGTGTTGGGCTCTGCCTCTGGATTTAGGTTACTTGCAGCTCTACGTCGCGACGTGTGTTGGGCTCTGCGTCGCGATGTGTGTTGGGCTCTGCGTCGCGACGTGCGTTGGGCTCTGCGTCGCGACGTGTGTTGGGCTCTGCGTCGCGACGTGCGTTGGGCTCTGCCTCGGGATTTAGCTTACTTGCGGCTCTGCGTCGCGACGTGCGTTGGGCTCTGCCTCGGGATTTAGCTTACTTGCGGCTCTGCGTCGCGACGTGCGTTGGGCTCTGCCTCGGGATTTAGCTTACTTGCGGCTCTGCGTCGCGACGTGCGTTGGGCTCTGCCTCGGGATTTAGCTTACTTGCGGCTCTGCGTCGCGACGTGCGTTGGGCTCTGCGTCGCGACGTGCGTTGGGCTCTGCGTCGGGACGTGCGTTGGGCTCTGCGTCAGGATTTAGCTTACTTTCAGCTCTGCGTCGGGACGTGCGTTGGGCTCTGCGTCGGGACGTGCGTTGGGCTCTGCGTCGCGACGTGCGTTGGGCTCTGCGTCGGGACGTGCGTTGGGCTCTGCGTCGCGAAGTGCGTTGGGCTCTGCGTCGGGATTTAGCTTACTTGCAGCTCTGCGTCGGGACGTGCGTTGGGCTCTGCGTCGGGACGTGCGTTGGGCTTTGCGTCGGGACCTGCGTTGGGCTCTGCGTCGGGACGTGCGTTGGGCTCTGCGTCGCGACGTGCGTTGGGCTCTGCGTCGCGACGTGCGTTGGGCTCTGCGTCGGGATTTAGCTTACTTGCAGCTCTACGTCGTGACGTGTGTTGGGCTCTGCCTCTGGATTTAGGTTACTTGCAGCTCTACGTCGCGACGTGTGTTGGGCTCTGCGTCGCGATGTGTGTTGGGCTCTGCGTCGCGACGTGCGTTGGGCTCTGCGTCGCGACGTGTGTTGGGCTCTGCGTCGGGACGTGTGTTGGGCTCTGCCTCTGGATTTAGCTTACTTGCAGCTCTACGTCGCGACGTGTGTTGGGCTCTGCCTCTGGATTTAGCTTACTTGCAGCTCTACGTCGTGACGTGTGTTGGGCTCTGCCTCTGGATTTAGGTTACTTGCAGCTCTATGTCGCGACGTGTGTTGGGCTCTGCGTCGCGATGTGTGTTGGGCTCTGCGTCGCGACGTGCGTTGGGCTCTGCGTCGCGACGTGTGTTGGGCTCTGCGTCGCGACGTGCGTTGGGCTCTGCCTCGGGATTTAGCTTACTTGCGGCTCTGCGTCGCGACGTGCGTTGGGCTCTGCCTCGGGATTTAGCTTACTTGCGGCTCTGCGTCGCGACGTGCGTTGGGCTCTGCCTCGGGATTTAGCTTACTTGCGGCTCTGCGTCGCGACGTGCGTTGGGCTCTGCGTCGCGACGTGCGTTGGGCTCTGCGTCGGGACGTGCGTTGGGCTCTGCGTCGCGACGTGCGTTGGGCTCTGCGTCGGGACGTGCGTTGGGCTCTGCGTCGGGATTTAGCTTACTTTCAGCTCTGCGTCGGGACGTGCGTTGGGCTCTGCGTCGGGACGTGCGTTGGGCTCTGCGTCGGGACGTGCGTTGGGCTCTGCGTCGCGACGTGCGTTGGGCTCTGCGTCGGGACGTGCGTTGGGCTCTGCGTCGCGACGTGCGTTGGGCTCTGCGTCGCGACGTGCGTTGGGCTCTGCGTCGGAATTTAGCTTACTTGCAGCTCTGCGTCGGGACGTGTGTTGGGCTCTGCGTCGGGACGTGCGTTGGGCTCTGCGTCGGGACGTGCGTTGGGCTCTGCGTCGCGACGTGCGTTGGGCTCTGCGTCGGGATATAGCTTACTTGCATCTCTGCGTCGGGACGTGCGTTGGGCTCTGCGTCGGGACGTGCGTTGGGCTCTGCGTCGGGACGTGCGTTGGGCTCTGCGTCGCGACGTGCGTTGGGCTCTGCGTCGCGACGTGCGTTGGGCTCTGCGTCGCGACGTGCGTTGGGCTCTGCGTCGCGACGTGCGTTGGGCTCTGCGTCGCGACGTGCGTTGGGCTCTGCGTCGCGACGTGCGTTGGGCTCTGCGTCGCGACGTGCGTTGGGCTCTGCGTCGCGACGTGCGTTGGGCTCTGCCTCTGGATTTAGCTTACTTGCAGCTCTACGTCGCGACGTGTGTTGGGCTCTGCCTCTGGATTTAGCTTACTTGCAGCTCTACGTCGCGACGTGTGTTGGGCTCTGCCTCTGGATTTAGCTTACTTGCAGCTCTACGTCGCGGCGTGTGTTGGGCTCTGCGTCGGCACGTGCGTTGGGCTCTGCGTCGGGACGTGCGTTGGGCTCTACGTCGGGGTTTAGCTTACTTTCAGCTCTACGTCGGGACATGCGTTGGGCTCTGCGTCGGGATTTAGCTTACTTTCAGCTCTACGTCGGGACGTGCGTTGGGCTCTGCGTCGGGACGTGCGTTGGGCTCTGCGTCGGGACGTGCGTTGGGCTCTGCGTTGCGACGTGCGTTGGGCTCTGCGTCGCGACGTGCGTTGGGCTCTGCGTCGGGATATAGCTTACTTGCATCTCTGCGCCCGGACGTGCGTTGGGCTCTGCGTCGGGACGTGCGTTGGGCTCTGCGTCGGGACGTGCGTTGGGCTCTGCGTCGGGACGTGCGTTGGGCTCTGCGTCGGGATTTAGCTTACTTTCAGCTCTACGTCGGGACGTGCGTTGGGCTCTGCGTCGGGACGTGCGTTGGGCTCTGCGTCGGGACGTGCGTTGGGCTCTGCGTCGGGACGTGCGTTGGGCTCTGCGTCGCGACGTGCGTTGGGCTCTGCGTCGCGACGTGCGTTGGGCTCTGCGTCGCGACGTGCGTTGGGCTCTGCGTCGCGACGTGCGTTGGGCTCTGCGTCGCGACGTGCGTTGGGCTCTTCCTCTCGATTTAGCTTACTTGCAGCTCTACGTCGCGACGTGCGTTGGGCTCTGCCTCTGGATTTAGCTTACTTGCAGCTCTACGTCGGGACGTGCGTTGGGCTCTGCGTCGGGACGTGCGTTGGGCTCTGCGTCGGGACGTGCGTTGGGCTCTGCGTCGGGACGTGCGTTGGGCTCTGCGTCGGCACGTGCGTTGGGCTCTGCGTCGGCACGTGCGTTGGGCTCTGCGTCGGGACGTGCGTTGGGCTCTACGTCGGGATTTAGCTTACTTTCAGCTCTACGTCGGGACGTGCGTTGGGCTCTGCGTCGGGACGTGCGTTGGGCTCTGCGTCGGGACGTGCGTTGGGCTCTGCGTCGCGACTTGCGTTGTGCTCTGCGTCGGGATTTAGCTTACTTGCAGCTCTGCGTCGGGACGTGCGTTGGGCTCTGCGTCGGGACGTGCGTTGGGCTCTGCGTCGGGACGTGCGTTGGGCTCTGCGTCGGGACGTGCATTGGGCTCTGCGTCGCGACGTGCGTTGGGCTCTGCGTCGCGACGTGCGTTGGGCTCTGCGTCGGGATTTAGCTTACTTGCAGCTCTGCGTCGGGACGTGCTTTGGGCTCTGCGTCGCGAAGTGCGTTGGGCTCTGTGTCGGGATTTAGCTTACTTGCAGCTCTGCGTCGGGACGTGCGTTGGGCTCTGCGTCGGGACGTGCGTTGGGCTCTGCGTCGGGACGTGCGTTGGGCTCTGCGTCGGGACGTGCGTTGGGCTCTGCGTCGGGACGTGCGTTGGGCTCTGCGTCGCGACGTGCGTTGGGCTCTGCGTCGGGATTTAGCTTACTTGCAGCTCTGCGTCGGGACGTGCATTGGGCTCTGCGTCGTGACGTGCGTTGGGCTCTGCGTCGTGACGTGTGTTGGGCTCTGCCTCTGGATTTAGATTACTTGCAGCTCTACGTCGCGACGTGTGTTGGGCTCTGCCTCTGGATTTAGCTTACTTGCAGCTCTGCGTCGCGACGTGCGTTGGGCTCTGCCTCTGGATTTAGCTTACTTGCGGCTCTGCGTCGCGACGTGCGTTGGGCTCTGCCTCGGGATTTAGCTTACTTGCGGCTCTGCGTCGCGACGTGCGTTGGGCTCTGCCTCGGGATTTAGCTTACTTGCGGCTCTGCGTCGCGACGTGCGTTGGGCTCTGCGTCGCGACGTGCGTTGGGCTCTGCGTCGGGACGTGCGTTGGGCTCTGCGTCGGGATTTAGCTTACTTTCAGCTCTGCGTCGGGACGTGCGTTGGGCTCTGCGTCGGGACGTGCGTTGGGCTCTGCGTCGGGACGTGCGTTGGGCTCTGCGTCGGGACGTGCGTTGGGCTCTGCGTCGCGACGTGCGTTGGGCTCTGCGTCGGGACGTGCGTTGGGCTCTGCGTCGCGACGTGCGTTGGGCTCTGTGTCGGAATTTAGCTTACTTGCAGCTCTGCGTCGGGACGTGCGTTGGGCTCTGCGTCGGGACGTGCGTTGGGCTCTGCGTCGGGACGTGCGTTGGGCTCTGCGTCGCGACGTGCGTTGGGCTCTGCGTCGGGATATAGCTTACTTGCATCTCTGCGTCGGAACGTGCGTTGGGCTCTGCGTCGGGACGTGCGTTGGGCTCTGCGTCGGGACGTGCGTTGGGCTCTGCGTCGGGACGTGCGTTGGGCTCTGCGTCGGGACGTGCGTTGGGCTCTGCGTCGGGACGTGCTTTGGGCTCTGCGTCGGGACGTGCGTTGGGCTCTGCGTCGCGACGTGCGTTGGGCTCTGCGTCGGGATTTAGCTTACTTGCAGCTCTGCGTCGGGACGTGCGTTGGGCTCTGCGTCGGGACGTGCGTTGGGCTCTGCGTCGGGACGTGCGTTGGGCTCTGCGTCGCGACGTGCGTTGGGCTCTGCTTCGGGATATAGCTTACTTGCATCTCTGCGTCGGGACGTGCGTTGGGCTCTGCGTCGGGACGTGCGTTGGGCTCTGCGTCGGGACGTGCATTGGGCTCTGCGTCGCGACGTGCGTTGGGCTCTGCGTCGCGACGTGCGTTGGGCTCTGCGTCGGGATTTAGCTTACTTGCAGCTCTGCGTCGGGACGTGCTTTGGGCTCTGCGTCGCGAAGTGCGTTGGGCTCTGTGTCGGGATTTAGCTTACTTGCAGCTCTGCGTCGGGACGTGCGTTGGGCTCTGCGTCGGGACGTGCGTTGGGCTCTGCGTCGGGACGTGCGTTGGGCTCTGCGTCGGGACGTGCGTTGGGCTCTGCGTCGGGACGTGCGTTGGGCTCTGCGTCGCGACGTGCGTTGGGCTCTGCGTCGGGATTTAGCTTACTTGCAGCTCTGCGTCGGGACGTGCATTGGGCTCTGCGTCGTGACGTGCGTTGGGCTCTGCGTCGTGACGTGTGTTGGGCTCTGCCTCTGGATTTAGATTACTTGCAGCTCTACGTCGCGACGTGTGTTGGGCTCTGCCTCTGGATTTAGCTTACTTGCAGCTCTACGTCGCGACGTGTGTTGGGCTCTGCCTCTGGATTTAGGTTACTTGCAGCTCTACGTCGCGACGTGTGTTGGGGTCTGCGTCGCGACGTGTGTTGGGCTCTGCGTCGCGACGTGTGTTGGGCTGTGCGTCGCGACGTGTGTTGGGCTCTGCGTCGCGACGTGCGTTGGGCTCTGCCTCGGGATTTAGCTTACTTGCGGCTCTGCGTCGCGACGTGCGTTGGGCTCTGCCTCGGGATTTAGCTTACTTGCGGCTCTGCGTCGCGACGTGCGTTGGGCTCTGCCTCGGGATTTAGCTTACTTGCGGCTCTGCGTCGCGACGTGCGTTGGGCTCTGCCTCGGGATTTAGCTTACTTGCGGCTCTGCGTCGCGACGTGCGTTGGGCTCTGCGTCGCGACGTGCGTTGGGCTCTGCGTCGGGACGTGCGTTGGGCTCTGCGTCGGGATTTAGCTTACTTTCAGCTCTGCGTCGGGACGTGCGTTGGGCTCTGCGTCGGGACGTGCGTTGGGCTCTGCGTCGGGACGTGCGTTGGGCTCTGCGTCGGGACGTGCGTTGGGCTCTGCGTCGGGACGTGCGTTGGGCTCTGCGTCGGGACGTGCGTTGGGCTCTGCGTCGCGACGTGCGTTGGGCTCTGTGTCGGAATTTAGCTTACTTGCAGCTCTGCGTCGGGACGTGTGTTGGGCTCTGCGTCGGGACGTGCGTTGGGCTCTGCGTCGGGACGTGCGTTGGGCTCTGCGTCGCGACGTGCGATGGGCTCTGCGTCGGGATATAGCTTACTTGCATCTCTGCGTCGGGACGTGCGTTGGGCTCTGCGTTGGGACGTGCGTTGGGCTCTGCGTCGGGACGTGCGTTGGGCTCTGCGTCGGGATTTAGCTTACTTTCAGCTCTGCGTCGGGACGTGCGTTGGGCTCTGCGTCAGGACGTGCGTTGGGCTCTGCGTCGGGACGTGCGTTGGGCTCTGCGTCGCGACGTGCGTTGGGCTCTGCGTCGCGACGTGCGTTGGGCTCTGCGTCGCGACGTGCGTTGGGCTCTGCGTCGCGACGTGCGTTGGGCTCTGCGTCGCGACGTGCGTTGGGCTCTGCGTCGCGACGTGCGTTGGGCTCTGCGTCGGGATTTAGCTTACTTGCAGCTCTGCGTCGGGACGTGCTTTGGGCTCTGCGTCGCGAAGTGCGTTGGGCTCTGTGTCGGGATTTAGCTTACTTGCAGCTCTGCGTCGGGACGTGCGTTGGGCTCTGCGTCGGGACGTGCGTTGGGCTCTGCGTCGGGACGTGCGTTGGGCTCTGCGTCGGGACGTGCGTTGGGCTCTGCGTCGGGACGTGCGTTGGGCTCTGCGTCGCGACGTGCGTTGGGCTCTGCGTCGGGATTTAGCTTACTTGCAGCTCTGCGTCGGGACGTGCATTGGGCTCTGCGTCGTGACGTGCGTTGGGCTCTGCGTCGTGACGTGTGTTGGGCTCTGCCTCTGGATTTAGATTACTTGCAGCTCTACGTCGCGACGTGTGTTGGGCTCTGCCTCTGGATTTAGCTTACTTGCAGCTCTACGTCGCGACGTGTGTTGGGCTCTGCCTCTGGATTTAGGTTACTTGCAGCTCTACGTCGCGACGTGTGTTGGGGTCTGCGTCGCGACGTGTGTTGGGCTCTGCGTCGCGACGTGCGTTGGGCTCTGCCTCGGGATTTAGCTTACTTGCGGCTCTGCGTCGCGACGTGCGTTGGGCTCTGCCTCTGGATTTAGCTTACTTGCGGCTCTGCGTCGCGACGTGCGTTGGGCTCTGCCTCGGGATTTAGCTTACTTGCGGCTCTGCGTCGCGACGTGCGTTGGGCTCTGCCTCGGGATTTAGCTTACTTGCGGCTCTGCGTCGCGACGTGCGTTGGGCTCTGCGTCGCGACGTGCGTTGGGCTCTGCGTCGGGACGTGCGTTGGGCTCTGCGTCGGGATTTAGCTTACTTTCAGCTCTGCGTCGGGACGTGCGTTGGGCTCTGCGTCGGGACGTGCGTTGGGCTCTGCGTCGGGACGTGCGTTGGGCTCTGCGTCGGGACGTGCGTTGGGCTCTGCGTCGCGACGTGCGTTGGGCTCTGCGTCGGGATTTAGCTTACTTGCAGCTCTGCGTCGGGACGTGCATTGGGCTCTGCGTCGTGACGTGCGTTGGGCTCTGCGTCGTGACGTGTGTTGGGCTCTGCCTCTGGATTTAGATTACTTGCAGCTCTACGTCGCGACGTGTGTTGGGCTCTGCCTCTGGATTTAGCTTACTTGCAGCTCTACGTCGCGACGTGTGTTGGGCTCTGCCTCTGGATTTAGGTTACTTGCAGCTCTACGTCGCGACGTGTGTTGGGGTCTGCGTCGCGACGTGTGTTGGGCTCTGCGTCGCGACGTGCGTTGGGCTCTGCCTCGGGATTTAGCTTACTTGCGGCTCTGCGTCGCGACGTGCGTTGGGCTCTGCCTCTGGATTTAGCTTACTTGCGGCTCTGCGTCGCGACGTGCGTTGGGCTCTGCCTCGGGATTTAGCTTACTTGCGGCTCTGCGTCGCGACGTGCGTTGGGCTCTGCCTCGGGATTTAGCTTACTTGCGGCTCTGCGTCGCGACGTGCGTTGGGCTCTGCGTCGCGACGTGCGTTGGGCTCTGCGTCGGGACGTGCGTTGGGCTCTGCGTCGGGATTTAGCTTACTTTCAGCTCTGCGTCGGGACGTGCGTTGGGCTCTGCGTCGGGACGTGCGTTGGGCTCTGCGTCGGGACGTGCGTTGGGCTCTGCGTCGGGACGTGCGTTGGGCTCTGCGTCGCGACGTGCGTTGGGCTCTGCGTCGGGATTTAGCTTACTTGCAGCTCTGCGTCGGGACGTGCATTGGGCTCTGCGTCGTGACGTGCGTTGGGCTCTGCGTCGTGACGTGTGTTGGGCTCTGCCTCTGGATTTAGATTACTTGCAGCTCTACGTCGCGACGTGTGTTGGGCTCTGCCTCTGGATTTAGGTTACTTGCAGCTCTACGTCGCGACGTGTGTTGGGGTCTGCGTCGCGACGTGTGTTGGGCTCTGCGTCGCGACGTGTGTTGGGCTGTGCGTCGCGACGTGTGTTGGGCTCTGCGTCGCGACGTGCGTTGGGCTCTGCCTCGGGATTTAGCTTACTTGCGGCTCTGCGTCGCGACGTGCGTTGGGCTCTGCCTCGGGATTTAGCTTACTTGCGGCTCTGCGTCGCGACGTGCGTTGGGCTCTGCCTCGGGATTTAGCTTACTTGCGGCTCTGCGTCGCGACGTGCGTTGGGCTCTGCCTCGGGATTTAGCTTACTTGCGGCTCTGCGTCGCGACGTGCGTTGGGCTCTGCGTCGCGACGTGCGTTGGGCTCTGCGTCGGGACGTGCGTTGGGCTCTGCGTCGGGATTTAGCTTACTTTCAGCTCTGCGTCGGGACGTGCGTTGGGCTCTGCGTCGGGACGTGCGTTGGGCTCTGCGTCGGGACGTGCGTTGGGCTCTGCGTCGGGACGTGCGTTGGGCTCTGCGTCGCGACGTGCGTTGGGCTCTGCGTCGGGACGTGCGTTGGGCTCTGCGTCGCGACGTGCGTTGGGCTCTGTGTCGGAATTTAGCTTACTTGCAGCTCTGCGTCGGGACGTGTGTTGGGCTCTGCGTCGGGACGTGCGTTGGGCTCTGCGTCGGGACGTGCGTTGGGCTCTGCGTCGCGACGTGCGATGGGCTCTGCGTCGGGATATAGCTTACTTGCATCTCTGCGTCGGGACGTGCGTTGGGCTCTGCGTTGGGACGTGCGTTGGGCTCTGCGTCGGGACGTGCGTTGGGCTCTGCGTCGGGATTTAGCTTACTTTCAGCTCTGCGTCGGGACGTGCGTTGGGCTCTGCGTCAGGACGTGCGTTGGGCTCTGCGTCGGGACGTGCGTTGGGCTCTGCGTCGCGACGTGCGTTGGGCTCTGCGTCGCGACGTGCGTTGGGCTCTGCGTCGCGACGTGCGTTGGGCTCTGCGTCGCGACGTGCGTTGGGCTCTGCGTCGCGACGTGCGTTGGGCTCTGCGTCGCGACGTGCGTTGGGCTCTGCGTCGGGATTTAGCTTACTTGCAGCTCTGCGTCGGGACGTGCTTTGGGCTCTGCGTCGCGAAGTGCGTTGGGCTCTGTGTCGGGATTTAGCTTACTTGCAGCTCTGCGTCGGGACGTGCGTTGGGCTCTGCGTCGGGACGTGCGTTGGGCTCTGCGTCGGGACGTGCGTTGGGCTCTGCGTCGGGACGTGCGTTGGGCTCTGCGTCGGGACGTGCGTTGGGCTCTGCGTCGCGACGTGCGTTGGGCTCTGCGTCGGGATTTAGCTTACTTGCAGCTCTGCGTCGGGACGTGCATTGGGCTCTGCGTCGTGACGTGCGTTGGGCTCTGCGTCGTGACGTGTGTTGGGCTCTGCCTCTGGATTTAGATTACTTGCAGCTCTACGTCGCGACGTGTGTTGGGCTCTGCCTCTGGATTTAGCTTACTTGCAGCTCTACGTCGCGACGTGTGTTGGGCTCTGCCTCTGGATTTAGGTTACTTGCAGCTCTACGTCGCGACGTGTGTTGGGGTCTGCGTCGCGACGTGTGTTGGGCTCTGCGTCGCGACGTGTGTTGGGCTGTGCGTCGCGACGTGTGTTGGGCTCTGCGTCGCGACGTGCGTTGGGCTCTGCCTCGGGATTTAGCTTACTTGCGGCTCTGCGTCGCGACGTGCGTTGGGCTCTGCCTCGGGATTTAGCTTACTTGCGGCTCTGCGTCGCGACGTGCGTTGGGCTCTGCCTCGGGATTTAGCTTACTTGCGGCTCTGCGTCGCGACGTGCGTTGGGCTCTGCCTCGGGATTTAGCTTACTTGCGGCTCTGCGTCGCGACGTGCGTTGGGCTCTGCGTCGCGACGTGCGTTGGGCTCTGCGTCGGGACGTGCGTTGGGCTCTGCGTCGGGATTTAGCTTACTTTCAGCTCTGCGTCGGGACGTGCGTTGGGCTCTGCGTCGGGACGTGCGTTGGGCTCTGCGTCGGGACGTGCGTTGGGCTCTGCGTCGGGACGTGCGTTGGGCTCTGCGTCGCGACGTGCGTTGGGCTCTGCGTCGGGACGTGCGTTGGGCTCTGCGTCGCGACGTGCGTTGGGCTCTGTGTCGGAATTTAGCTTACTTGCAGCTCTGCGTCGGGACGTGTGTTGGGCTCTGCGTCGGGACGTGCGTTGGGCTCTGCGTCGGGACGTGCGTTGGGCTCTGCGTCGCGACGTGCGATGGGCTCTGCGTCGGGATATAGCTTACTTGCATCTCTGCGTCGGGACGTGCGTTGGGCTCTGCGTTGGGACGTGCGTTGGGCTCTGCGTCGGGACGTGCGTTGGGCTCTGCGTCGGGACGTGCGTTGGGCTCTGCGTCGGGACGTGCGTTGGGCTCTGCGTCGGGACGTGCGTTGGGCTCTGCGTCGGGACGTGCGTTGGGCTCTGCGTCGCGACGTGCGTTGGGCTCTGCGTCGGGATTTAGCTTACTTGCAGCTCTGCGTCGGGACGTGCATTGGGCTCTGCGTCGTGACGTGCGTTGGGCTCTGCGTCGTGACGTGTGTTGGGCTCTGCCTCTGGATTTAGATTACTTGCAGCTCTACGTCGCGACGTGTGTTGGGCTCTGCCTCTGGATTTAGCTTACTTGCAGCTCTACGTCGCGACGTGTGTTGGGCTCTGCCTCTGGATTTAGGTTACTTGCAGCTCTACGTCGCGACGTGTGTTGGGGTCTGCGTCGCGACGTGTGTTGGGCTCTGCGTCGCGACGTGTGTTGGGCTGTGCGTCGCGACGTGTGTTGGGCTCTGCGTCGCGACGTGCGTTGGGCTCTGCCTCGGGATTTAGCTTACTTGCGGCTCTGCGTCGCGACGTGCGTTGGGCTCTGCCTCGGGATTTAGCTTACTTGCGGCTCTGCGTCGCGACGTGCGTTGGGCTCTGCCTCTGGATTTAGCTTACTTGCGGCTCTGCGTCGCGACGTGCGTTGGGCTCTGCCTCGGGATTTAGCTTACTTGCGGCTCTGCGTCGCGACGTGCGTTGGGCTCTGCCTCGGGATTTAGCTTACTTGCGGCTCTGCGTCGCGACGTGCGTTGGGCTCTGCGTCGCGACGTGCGTTGGGCTCTGCGTCGGGACGTGCGTTGGGCTCTGCGTCGGGATTTAGCTTACTTTCAGCTCTGCGTCGGGACGTGCGTTGGGCTCTGCGTCGGGACGTGCGTTGGGCTCTGCGTCGGGACGTGCGTTGGGCTCTGCGTCGGGACGTGCGTTGGGCTCTGCGTCGCGACGTGCGTTGGGCTCTGCGTCGGGACGTGCGTTGGGCTCTGCGTCGCGACGTGCGTTGGGCTCTGTGTCGGAATTTAGCTTACTTGCAGCTCTGCGTCGGGACGTGCGTTGGGCTCTGCGTCGGGACGTGCGTTGGGCTCTGCGTCGGGACGTGCGTTGGGCTCTGCGTCGCGACGTGCGTTGGGCTCTGCGTCGGGATATAGCTTACTTGCATCTCTGCGTCGGAACGTGCGTTGGGCTCTGCGTCGGGACGTGCGTTGGGCTCTGCGTCGGGACGTGCGTTGGGCTCTGCGTCGGGACGTGCGTTGGGCTCTGCGTCGGGACGTGCGTTGGGCTCTGCGTCGGGACGTGCTTTGGGCTCTGCGTCGGGACGTGCGTTGGGCTCTGCGTCGCGACGTGCGTTGGGCTCTGCGTCGGGATTTAGCTTACTTGCAGCTCTGCGTCGGGACGTGCGTTGGGCTCTGCGTCGGGACGTGCGTTGGGCTCTGCGTCGGGACGTGCGTTGGGCTCTGCGTCGCGACGTGCGTTGGGCTCTGCTTCGGGATATAGCTTACTTGCATCTCTGCGTCGGGACGTGCGTTGGGCTCTGCGTCGGGACGTGCGTTGGGCTCTGCGTCGGGACGTGCATTGGGCTCTGCGTCGCGACGTGCGTTGGGCTCTGCGTCGCGACGTGCGTTGGGCTCTGCGTCGGGATTTAGCTTACTTGCAGCTCTGCGTCGGGACGTGCTTTGGGCTCTGCGTCGCGAAGTGCGTTGGGCTCTGTGTCGGGATTTAGCTTACTTGCAGCTCTGCGTCGGGACGTGCGTTGGGCTCTGCGTCGGGACGTGCGTTGGGCTCTGCGTCGGGACGTGCGTTGGGCTCTGCGTCGGGACGTGCGTTGGGCTCTGCGTCGGGACGTGCGTTGGGCTCTGCGTCGCGACGTGCGTTGGGCTCTGCGTCGGGATTTAGCTTACTTGCAGCTCTGCGTCGGGACGTGCATTGGGCTCTGCGTCGTGACGTGCGTTGGGCTCTGCGTCGTGACGTGTGTTGGGCTCTGCCTCTGGATTTAGATTACTTGCAGCTCTACGTCGCGACGTGTGTTGGGCTCTGCCTCTGGATTTAGCTTACTTGCAGCTCTACGTCGCGACGTGTGTTGGGCTCTGCCTCTGGATTTAGGTTACTTGCAGCTCTACGTCGCGACGTGTGTTGGGGTCTGCGTCGCGACGTGTGTTGGGCTCTGCGTCGCGACGTGTGTTGGGCTGTGCGTCGCGACGTGTGTTGGGCTCTGCGTCGCGACGTGCGTTGGGCTCTGCCTCGGGATTTAGCTTACTTGCGGCTCTGCGTCGCGACGTGCGTTGGGCTCTGCCTCGGGATTTAGCTTACTTGCGGCTCTGCGTCGCGACGTGCGTTGGGCTCTGCCTCGGGATTTAGCTTACTTGCGGCTCTGCGTCGCGACGTGCGTTGGGCTCTGCCTCGGGATTTAGCTTACTTGCGGCTCTGCGTCGCGACGTGCGTTGGGCTCTGCGTCGCGACGTGCGTTGGGCTCTGCGTCGGGACGTGCGTTGGGCTCTGCGTCGGGATTTAGCTTACTTTCAGCTCTGCGTCGGGACGTGCGTTGGGCTCTGCGTCGGGACGTGCGTTGGGCTCTGCGTCGGGACGTGCGTTGGGCTCTGCGTCGGGACGTGCGTTGGGCTCTGCGTCGCGACGTGCGTTGGGCTCTGCGTCGGGACGTGCGTTGGGCTCTGCGTCGCGACGTGCGTTGGGCTCTGTGTCGGAATTTAGCTTACTTGCAGCTCTGCGTCGGGACGTGTGTTGGGCTCTGCGTCGGGACGTGCGTTGGGCTCTGCGTCGGGACGTGCGTTGGGCTCTGCGTCGCGACGTGCGATGGGCTCTGCGTCGGGATATAGCTTACTTGCATCTCTGCGTCGGGACGTGCGTTGGGCTCTGCGTTGGGACGTGCGTTGGGCTCTGCGTCGGGACGTGCGTTGGGCTCTGCGTCGGGATTTAGCTTACTTTCAGCTCTGCGTCGGGACGTGCGTTGGGCTCTGCGTCAGGACGTGCGTTGGGCTCTGCGTCGGGACGTGCGTTGGGCTCTGCGTCGCGACGTGCGTTGGGCTCTGCGTCGCGACGTGCGTTGGGCTCTGCGTCGCGACGTGCGTTGGGCTCTGCGTCGCGACGTGCGTTGGGCTCTGCGTCGCGACGTGCGTTGGGCTCTGCGTCGCGACGTGCGTTGGGCTCTGCGTCGGGATTTAGCTTACTTGCAGCTCTGCGTCGGGACGTGCTTTGGGCTCTGCGTCGCGAAGTGCGTTGGGCTCTGTGTCGGGATTTAGCTTACTTGCAGCTCTGCGTCGGGACGTGCGTTGGGCTCTGCGTCGGGACGTGCGTTGGGCTCTGCGTCGGGACGTGCGTTGGGCTCTGCGTCGGGACGTGCGTTGGGCTCTGCGTCGGGACGTGCGTTGGGCTCTGCGTCGCGACGTGCGTTGGGCTCTGCGTCGGGATTTAGCTTACTTGCAGCTCTGCGTCGGGACGTGCATTGGGCTCTGCGTCGTGACGTGCGTTGGGCTCTGCGTCGTGACGTGTGTTGGGCTCTGCCTCTGGATTTAGATTACTTGCAGCTCTACGTCGCGACGTGTGTTGGGCTCTGCCTCTGGATTTAGCTTACTTGCAGCTCTACGTCGCGACGTGTGTTGGGCTCTGCCTCTGGATTTAGGTTACTTGCAGCTCTACGTCGCGACGTGTGTTGGGGTCTGCGTCGCGACGTGTGTTGGGCTCTGCGTCGCGACGTGTGTTGGGCTGTGCGTCGCGACGTGTGTTGGGCTCTGCGTCGCGACGTGCGTTGGGCTCTGCCTCGGGATTTAGCTTACTTGCGGCTCTGCGTCGCGACGTGCGTTGGGCTCTGCCTCTGGATTTAGCTTACTTGCGGCTCTGCGTCGCGACGTGCGTTGGGCTCTGCCTCGGGATTTAGCTTACTTGCGGCTCTGCGTCGCGACGTGCGTTGGGCTCTGCCTCGGGATTTAGCTTACTTGCGGCTCTGCGTCGCGACGTGCGTTGGGCTCTGCGTCGCGACGTGCGTTGGGCTCTGCGTCGGGACGTGCGTTGGGCTCTGCGTCGGGATTTAGCTTACTTTCAGCTCTGCGTCGGGACGTGCGTTGGGCTCTGCGTCGGGACGTGCGTTGGGCTCTGCGTCGGGACGTGCGTTGGGCTCTGCGTCGGGACGTGCGTTGGGCTCTGCGTCGCGACGTGCGTTGGGCTCTGCGTCGGGATTTAGCTTACTTGCAGCTCTGCGTCGGGACGTGCATTGGGCTCTGCGTCGTGACGTGCGTTGGGCTCTGCGTCGTGACGTGTGTTGGGCTCTGCCTCTGGATTTAGATTACTTGCAGCTCTACGTCGCGACGTGTGTTGGGCTCTGCCTCTGGATTTAGGTTACTTGCAGCTCTACGTCGCGACGTGTGTTGGGGTCTGCGTCGCGACGTGTGTTGGGCTCTGCGTCGCGACGTGTGTTGGGCTGTGCGTCGCGACGTGTGTTGGGCTCTGCGTCGCGACGTGCGTTGGGCTCTGCCTCGGGATTTAGCTTACTTGCGGCTCTGCGTCGCGACGTGCGTTGGGCTCTGCCTCGGGATTTAGCTTACTTGCGGCTCTGCGTCGCGACGTGCGTTGGGCTCTGCCTCGGGATTTAGCTTACTTGCGGCTCTGCGTCGCGACGTGCGTTGGGCTCTGCCTCGGGATTTAGCTTACTTGCGGCTCTGCGTCGCGACGTGCGTTGGGCTCTGCGTCGCGACGTGCGTTGGGCTCTGCGTCGGGACGTGCGTTGGGCTCTGCGTCGGGATTTAGCTTACTTTCAGCTCTGCGTCGGGACGTGCGTTGGGCTCTGCGTCGGGACGTGCGTTGGGCTCTGCGTCGGGACGTGCGTTGGGCTCTGCGTCGGGACGTGCGTTGGGCTCTGCGTCGCGACGTGCGTTGGGCTCTGCGTCGGGACGTGCGTTGGGCTCTGCGTCGCGACGTGCGTTGGGCTCTGTGTCGGAATTTAGCTTACTTGCAGCTCTGCGTCGGGACGTGTGTTGGGCTCTGCGTCGGGACGTGCGTTGGGCTCTGCGTCGGGACGTGCGTTGGGCTCTGCGTCGCGACGTGCGATGGGCTCTGCGTCGGGATATAGCTTACTTGCATCTCTGCGTCGGGACGTGCGTTGGGCTCTGCGTTGGGACGTGCGTTGGGCTCTGCGTCGGGACGTGCGTTGGGCTCTGCGTCGGGATTTAGCTTACTTTCAGCTCTGCGTCGGGACGTGCGTTGGGCTCTGCGTCAGGACGTGCGTTGGGCTCTGCGTCGGGACGTGCGTTGGGCTCTGCGTCGCGACGTGCGTTGGGCTCTGCGTCGCGACGTGCGTTGGGCTCTGCGTCGCGACGTGCGTTGGGCTCTGCGTCGCGACGTGCGTTGGGCTCTGCGTCGCGACGTGCGTTGGGCTCTGCGTCGGGATTTAGCTTACTTGCAGCTCTGCGTCGGGACGTGCTTTGGGCTCTGCGTCGCGAAGTGCGTTGGGCTCTGTGTCGGGATTTAGCTTACTTGCAGCTCTGCGTCGGGACGTGCGTTGGGCTCTGCGTCGGGACGTGCGTTGGGCTCTGCGTCGGGACGTGCGTTGGGCTCTGCGTCGGGACGTGCGTTGGGCTCTGCGTCGCGACGTGCGTTGGGCTCTGCGTCGGGATTTAGCTTACTTGCAGCTCTGCGTCGGGACGTGCATTGGGCTCTGCGTCGTGACGTGCGTTGGGCTCTGCGTCGTGACGTGTGTTGGGCTCTGCCTCTGGATTTAGATTACTTGCAGCTCTACGTCGCGACGTGTGTTGGGCTCTGCCTCTGGATTTAGCTTACTTGCAGCTCTACGTCGCGACGTGTGTTGGGCTCTGCCTCTGGATTTAGGTTACTTGCAGCTCTACGTCGCGACGTGTGTTGGGGTCTGCGTCGCGACGTGTGTTGGGCTCTGCGTCGCGACGTGTGTTGGGCTGTGCGTCGCGACGTGTGTTGGGCTCTGCGTCGCGACGTGCGTTGGGCTCTGCCTCGGGATTTAGCTTACTTGCGGCTCTGCGTCGCGACGTGCGTTGGGCTCTGCCTCGGGATTTAGCTTACTTGCGGCTCTGCGTCGCGACGTGCGTTGGGCTCTGCCTCGGGATTTAGCTTACTTGCGGCTCTGCGTCGCGACGTGCGTTGGGCTCTGCCTCGGGATTTAGCTTACTTGCGGCTCTGCGTCGCGACGTGCGTTGGGCTCTGCGTCGCGACGTGCGTTGGGCTCTGCGTCGGGACGTGCGTTGGGCTCTGCGTCGGGATTTAGCTTACTTTCAGCTCTGCGTCGGGACGTGCGTTGGGCTCTGCGTCGGGACGTGCGTTGGGCTCTGCGTCGGGACGTGCGTTGGGCTCTGCGTCGCGACGTGCGTTGGGCTCTGCGTCGGGACGTGCGTTGGGCTCTGCGTCGCGACGTGCGTTGGGCTCTGTGTCGGAATTTAGCTTACTTGCAGCTCTGCGTCGGGACGTGTGTTGGGCTCTGCGTCGGGACGTGCGTTGGGCTCTGCGTCGGGACGTGCGTTGGGCTCTGCGTCGCGACGTGCGATGGGCTCTGCGTCGGGATATAGCTTACTTGCATCTCTGCGTCGGGACGTGCGTTGGGCTCTGCGTTGGGACGTGCGTTGGGCTCTGCGTCGGGACGTGCGTTGGGCTCTGCGTCGGGATTTAGCTTACTTTCAGCTCTGCGTCGGGACGTGCGTTGGGCTCTGCGTCGCGACGTGCGTTGGGCTCTGTGTCGGAATTTAGCTTACTTGCAGCTCTGCGTCGGGACGTGTGTTGGGCTCTGCGTCGGGACGTGCGTTGGGCTCTGCGTCGGGACGTGCGTTGGGCTCTGCGTCGGGATTTAGCTTACTTTCAGCTCTGCGTCGGGACGTGCGTTGGGCTCTGCGTCGCGACGTGCGTTGGGCTCTGCGTCGCGACGTGCGTTGGGCTCTGCGTCGCGACGTGCGTTGGGCTCTGCGTCGCGACGTGCGTTGGGCTCTGCGTCGCGACGTGCGTTGGGCTCTGCGTCGCGACGTGCGTTGGGCTCTGCGTCGGGATTTAGCTTACTTGCAGCTCTGCGTCGGGACGTGCTTTGGGCTCTGCGTCGCGAAGTGCGTTGGGCTCTGTGTCGGGATTTAGCTTACTTGCAGCTCTGCGTCGGGACGTGCGTTGGGCTCTGCGTCGGGACGTGCGTTGGGCTCTGCGTCGGGACGTGCGTTGGGCTCTGCGTCGGGACGTGCGTTGGGCTCTGCGTCGGGACGTGCGTTGGGCTCTGCGTCGCGACGTGCGTTGGGCTCTGCGTCGGGATTTAGCTTACTTGCAGCTCTGCGTCGGGACGTGCATTGGGCTCTGCGTCGTGACGTGCGTTGGGCTCTGCGTCGTGACGTGTGTTGGGCTCTGCCTCTGGATTTAGATTACTTGCAGCTCTACGTCGCGACGTGTGTTGGGCTCTGCCTCTGGATTTAGCTTACTTGCAGCTCTACGTCGCGACGTGTGTTGGGCTCTGCCTCTGGATTTAGGTTACTTGCAGCTCTACGTCGCGACGTGTGTTGGGGTCTGCGTCGCGACGTGTGTTGGGCTCTGCGTCGCGACGTGTGTTGGGCTGTGCGTCGCGACGTGTGTTGGGCTCTGCGTCGCGACGTGCGTTGGGCTCTGCCTCGGGATTTAGCTTACTTGCGGCTCTGCGTCGCGACGTGCGTTGGGCTCTGCCTCGGGATTTAGCTTACTTGCGGCTCTGCGTCGCGACGTGCGTTGGGCTCTGCCTCGGGATTTAGCTTACTTGCGGCTCTGCGTCGCGACGTGCGTTGGGCTCTGCCTCGGGATTTAGCTTACTTGCGGCTCTGCGTCGCGACGTGCGTTGGGCTCTGCGTCGCGACGTGCGTTGGGCTCTGCGTCGGGACGTGCGTTGGGCTCTGCGTCGGGATTTAGCTTACTTTCAGCTCTGCGTCGGGACGTGCGTTGGGCTCTGCGTCGGGACGTGCGTTGGGCTCTGCGTCGGGACGTGCGTTGGGCTCTGCGTCGGGACGTGCGTTGGGCTCTGCGTCGCGACGTGCGTTGGGCTCTGCGTCGGGACGTGCGTTGGGCTCTGCGTCGCGACGTGCGTTGGGCTCTGTGTCGGAATTTAGCTTACTTGCAGCTCTGCGTCGGGACGTGTGTTGGGCTCTGCGTCGGGACGTGCGTTGGGCTCTGCGTCGGGACGTGCGTTGGGCTCTGCGTCGCGACGTGCGATGGGCTCTGCGTCGGGATATAGCTTACTTGCATCTCTGCGTCGGGACGTGCGTTGGGCTCTGCGTTGGGACGTGCGTTGGGCTCTGCGTCGGGACGTGCGTTGGGCTCTGCGTCGGGATTTAGCTTACTTTCAGCTCTGCGTCGGGACGTGCGTTGGGCTCTGCGTCAGGACGTGCGTTGGGCTCTGCGTCGGGACGTGCGTTGGGCTCTGCGTCGCGACGTGCGTTGGGCTCTGCGTCGCGACGTGCGTTGGGCTCTGCGTCGCGACGTGCGTTGGGCTCTGCGTCGCGACGTGCGTTGGGCTCTGCGTCGCGACGTGCGTTGGGCTCTGCGTCGCGACGTGCGTTGGGCTCTGCGTCGCGACGTGCGTTGGGCTCTGCGTCGCGACGTGCGTTGGGCTCTGCCTCTGGATTTAGCTTACTTGCAGCTCTACGTCGCGACGTGCGTTGGGCTCTGCCTCTGGATTTAGCTTACTTGCAGCTCTACGTCGCGACGTGTGTTGGGCTCTGCCTCTGGATTTAGCTTACTTGCAGCTCTACGTCGCGGCGTGTGTTGGGCTCTGCGTCGGCACGTGCGTTGGGCTCTGCGTCGGGACGTGCGTTGGGCTCTACGTCGGGGTTTAGCTTACTTTCAGCTCTACGTCGGGACATGCGTTGGGCTCTGCGTCGGGATTTAGCTTACTTTCAGCTCTACGTCGGGACGTGCGTTGGGCTCTGCGTCGGGACGTGCGTTGGGCTCTGCGTCGCGACGTGCGTTGGGCTCTGCGTCGCGACGTGCGTTGGGCTCTGCGTCGGGATATAGCTTACTTGCATCTCTGCGTCGGGACGTGCGTTGGGCTCTGCGTCGGGACGTGCGTTGGGCTCTGCGTCGGGACGTGCGTTGGGCTCTGCGACGGGATTTACCTTACTTTCAGCTCTGCGTTGGGACGTGCGTTGGGCTCTGCGTCGGGACGTGCGTTGGGCTCTGCGTCGGGACGTGCGTTGGGCTCTGCGTCGCGACGTGCGTTGGGCTCTGCGTCGCGACGTGCGTTGGGCTCTGCGTCGCGACGTGCGTTGGGCTCTGCGTCGCGACGTGCGTTGGGCTCTGCGTCGCGACGTGCGTTGGGCTCTGCCTCTGGATTTAGCTTACTTGCAGCTCTACGTCGCGACGTGCGTTGGGCTCTGCCTCTGGATTTAGCTTACTTGCAGCTCTACGTCGCGGCGTGCGTTGGGCTCTGCGTCGGGACGTGCGTTGGGCTCTGCGTCGGGACGTGCGTTGGGCTCTGCGTCGCGACGTGCGTTGGGCTCTGCGTCGCGACGTGCGCTGGGCTCTACGTCGGGATTTAGCTTACTTTCAGCTCTACGTCGGGACGTGCGTTGGGCTCTGCGTCGGGACGTGCGTTGGGCTCTGCGTCGGGACGTGCGTTGGGCTCTGCGTCGCGACTTGCGTTGTGCTCTGCGTCGGGATTTAGCTTACTTGCAGCTCTGCGTCGGGACGTGCGTTGGGCTCTGCGTCGGGACGTGCGTTGGGCTCTGCGTCGGGACGTGCGTTGGGCTCTGCGTCGGGACGTGCATTGGGCTCTGCGTCGCGACGTGCGTTGGGCTCTGCGTCGCGACGTGCGTTGGGCTCTGCGTCGGGATTTAGCTTACTTGCAGCTCTGCGTCGGGACGTGCTTTGGGCTCTGCGTCGGGACGTGTGTTGGGCTCTGCCTCTGGATTTAGCTTACTTGCAGCTCTACGTCGCGACGTGTGTTGGGCTCTGCCTCTGGATTTAGCTTACTTGCAGCTCTACGTCGCGACGTGTGTTGGGCTCTGCCTCTGGATTTAGCTTACTTGCAGCTCTACGTCGCGACGTGTGTTGGGCTCTGCCTCTGGATTTAGCTTACTTGCAGCTCTACGTCGGGACGTGTGTTGGGCTCTGCGTCGGGACGTGCGTTGGGCTCTGCGTCGGGACGTGCGTTGGGCTCTGCGTCGCGACGTGCGTTGGGCTCTGCGTCGCGACGTGCGTTGGGCTCTGCGTCGCGACGTGCGTTGGGCTCTGCGTCGCGACGTGCGTTGGGCTCTGCGTCGCGACGTGCGTTGGGCTCTGCGTCGCGACGTGCGTTGGGCTCTGCGTCGCGACGTGCGTTGGGCTCTGCGTCGCGACGTGCGTTGGGCTCTGCCTCGCGACGTGCGTTGGGCTCTGCGTCGCGACGTGCGTTGGGCTCTGCGTCGCGACGTGCGTTGGGCTCTGCGTCGCGACGTGCGTTGGGCTCTGCCTCTGGATTTAGCTTACTTGCAGCTCTACGTCGCGACGTGCGTTGGGCTCTGCCTCTGGATTTAGCTTTCTTGCAGCTCTACGTCGCGACGTGTGTTGGGCTCTGCCTCTGGATTTAGCTTACTTGCAGCTCTACGTCGCGACGTGTGTTGGGCTCTACCTCTGGATTTAGCTTACTTGCAGCTCTACGTCGGGACGTGTGTTGGGCTCTGCGTCGGGACGTGTGTTGGGCTCTGCGTCGGGACGTGTGTTGGGCTCTGCGTCGGGACGTGTGTTGGGCTCTGCGTCGGGACGTGTGTTGGGCTCTGCGTCGGGACGTGTGTTGGGCTCTGCGTCGGGATTTAGCTTACTTTCAGCTCTACGTCGGGACGTGTGTTGGGCTCTGCGTCGCGACGTGTGTTGGGCTCTGCGTCGCGACGTGTGTTGGGCTCTGCGTCGCGACGTGCGTTGGCCTCTGCATCGCGACGTGCGTTGGGCTCTGCCTCGCGACGTGCGTTGGGCTCTGCCTCGCGACGTGCGTTGGGCTCTGCCTCGCGACGTGCGTTGGGCTCTGCGTCGGGATTTAGCTTACTTGCAGCTCTGCGTCGGGACGTGTGTTGGGCTCTGCCTCTGGATTTAGCTTACTTGCAGCTCTACGTCGCGACGTGTGTTGGGCTCTGCCTCTGGATTTAGCTTACTTGCAGCTCTACGTCGCGACGTGTGTTGGGCTCTGCCTCTGGATTTAGCTTACTTGCAGCTCTACGTCGCGACGTGTGTTGGGCTCTGCGTCGCGACGTGTGTTGGGCTCTGCGTCGGGACGTGCGTTGGGCTCTGCGTCGGGACGTGCGTTGGGCTCTGCGTCGCGACGTGCGTTGGGCTCTGCGTCGCGACGTGCGTTGGGCTCTGCGTCGCGACGTGCGTTGGGCTCTGCGTCGCGACGTGCGTTGGGCTCTGCGTCGCGACGTGCGTTGGGCTCTGCGTCGCGACGTGCGTTGGGCTCTGCCTCTGGATTTAGCTTACTTGCAGCTCTACGTCGCGACTTGCGTTGGGCTCTGCATCTGGATTTAGCTTTCTTGCAGCTCTACGTCGCGACGTGTGTTGGGCTCTGCCTCTGGATTTAGCTTACTTGCAGCTCTACGTCGCGACGTGTGTTGGGCTCTGCCTCTGGATTTAGCTTACTTGCAGCTCTACGTCGGGACGTGTGTTGGGCTCTGCGTCGGGACGTGTGTTGGGCTCTGCGTCGGGACGTGTGTTGGGCTCTGCGTCGGGACGTGTGTTGGGCTCTGCGTCGGGACGTGTGTTGGGCTCTGCGTCGGGATTTAGCTTACTTTCAGCTCTACGTCGGGACGTGTGTTGGGCTCTGCGTCGCGACGTGCGTTGGGCTCTGCGTCGCGACGTGTGTTGGGCTCTGCGTCGCGACGTGCGTTGGGCTCTGCATCGCGACGTGCGTTGGGCTCTGCCTCGCGACGTGCGTTGGGCTCTGCCTCGCGACGTGCGTTGGGCTCTGCGTCGGGATTTAGCTTACTTGCAGCTCTGCGTCGGGACGTGTGTTGGGCTCTGCCTCTGGATTTAGCTTACTTGCAGCTCTACGTCGCGACGTGTGTTGGGCTCTGCCTCTGGATTTAGCTTACTTGCAGCTCTACGTCGCGACGTGTGTTGGGCTCTGCCTCTGGATTTAGCTTACTTGCAGCTCTACGTCGCGACGTGTGTTGGGCTCTGCGTCGCGACGTGTGTTGGGCTCTGCGTCGGGACGTGCGTTGGGCTCTGCGTCGCGACGTGCGTTGGGCTCTGCTTCGCGACGTGTGTTGGGCTCTGCGTCGCGACGTGCGTTGGGCTCTGCCTCGGGATTTAGCTTACTTGCGGCTCTGCGTCGCGACGTGCGTTGGGCTCTGCCTCGGGATTTAGCTTACTTGCGGCTCTGCGTCGCGACGTGCGTTGGGCTCTGCCTCGGGATTTAGCTTACTTGCGGCTCTGCGTCGCGACGTGCGTTGGGCTCTGCGTCGCGACGTGCGTTGGGCTCTGCGTCGGGACGAGCGTTGGGCTCTGCGTCGGGATTTAGCTTACTTTCAGCTCTACGTCGGGACGTGCGTTGGGCTCTGCCTCTGGATTTAGCTTACTTGCAGCTCTACGTCGCGACGTGCGTTGGGCTCTGCCTCTGGATTTAGCTTACTTGCAGCTCTACGTCGCGACGTGTGTTGGGCTCTGCCTCTGGATTTAGCTTACTTGCAGCTCTACGTCGGGACGTGTGTTGGGCTCTGCGTCGGGACGTGTGTTGGGCTCTGCGTCGGGACGTGTGTTGGGCTCTGCGTCGGGACGTGTGTTGGGCTCTGCGTCGGGACGTGTGTTGGGCTCTGCGTCGGGACGTGTGTTGGGCTCTGCGTCGGGATTTAGCTTACTTTCAGCTCTACGTCGGGACGTGTGTTGGGCTCTGCGTCGCGACGTGTGTTGGGCTCTGCGTCGCGACGTGTGTTGGGCTCTGCGTCGCGACGTGCGTTGGGCTCTGCCTCGCGACGTGCGTTGGGCTCTGCCTCGCGACGTGCGTTGGGCTCTGCCTCGCGACGTGCGTTGGGCTCTGCCTCGCGACGTGCGTTGGGCTCTGCGTCGGGATTTAGCTTACTTGCAGCTCTGCGTCGGGACGTGCATTGGGCTCTGCGTCGGGACGTGTGTTGGGCTCTGCCTCTGGATTTAGCTTACTTGCAGCTCTACGTCGCGACGTGTGTTGGGCTCTGCCTCTGGATTTAGCTTGCAGCTCTACGTCGCGACGTGTGTTGGGCTCTGCCTCTGGATTTAGCTTACTTGCAGCTCTACGTCGCGACGTGTGTTGGGCTCTGCGTCGCGACTTGTGTTGGGCTCTGCGTCGCGACGTGCGTTGGGCTCTGCGTCGCGACGTGCGTTGGGCTCTGCTTCGCGACGTGTGTTGGGCTCTGCGTCGCGACGTGCGTTGGGCTCTGCCTCGGGATTTAGCTGACTTGCGGCTCTGGGTCGCGACGTGCGTTGGGCTCTGCCTCGGGATTTAGCTTACTTGCGGCTCTGCGTCGCGACGTGCGTTGGGCTCTGCCTCGGGATTTAGCTTACTTGCGGCTCTGCGTCGCGACGTGCGTTGGGCTCTGCGTCGCGACGTGCGTTGGGCTCTGCGTCGGGACGTGCGTTGGGCTCTGCGTCGGGATTTAGCTTACTTTCAGCTCTACGTCGGGACGTGCGTTGGGCTCTGCGTCCGGACGTGCGTTGGGCTCTGCGTCGGGACGTGCGTTGGGCTCTGCGTCGGGACGTGCGTTGGGCTCTGCGTCGGGATTTAGCTTACTTTCAGCTCTGCGTCGGGACGTGCGTTGGGCTCTGCGTCGGGACGTGCGTTGGGCTCTGCGTCGGGACGTGCGTTGGGCTCTGCGTCGGGACGTGCGTTGGGCTCTGCGTCGCGACGTGCGTTGGGCTCTGCTTCGGGACGTGCGTTGGGCTCTGCGTCGGGATTTAGCTTACTTGCAGCTCTGCGTCGGGACGTGCGTTGGGCTCTCCGTCGGGACGTGCGTTGGGCTCTGCGTCGGGATTTAGCTTACTTTCAGCTCTACGTCGGGACGTGCGTTGGGCTCTGCGTCGGGACGTGCGTTGGGCTCTGCGTCGGGACGTGCGTTGGGCTCTGCGTCGCGACGTGCGTTGGGCTCTGCGTCGCGACGTGCGTTGGGCTCTGCGTCGCGACGTGCGTTGGGCTCTGCGTCGCGACGTGCGTTGGGCTCTGCGTCGCGACGTGCGTTGGGCTCTGCGTCGCGACGTGCGTTGGGCTCTGCGTCGCGACGTGCGTTGGGCTCTGCGTCGCGACGTGCGTTGGGCTCTGCGTCGCGACGTGCGTTGGGCTCTGCCTCTGGATTTAGCTTACTTGCAGCTCTACGTCGCGACGTGCGTTGGGCTCTGCCTCTGGATTTAGCTTACTTGCAGCTCTACGTCGCGGCGTGCGTTGGGCTCTGCGTCGGGACGTGCGTTGGGCTCTGCGTCGGGACGTGCGTTGGGCTCTGCGTCGGGACGTGCGTTGGGCTCTGCGTCGGGACGTGCGTTGGGCTCTACGTCGGGATTTAGCTTACTTTCAGCTCTACGTCGGGACGTGCGTTGGGCTCTGCGTCGGGACGTGCGTTGGGCTCTGCGTCGGGACGTGCGTTGGGCTCTGCGTCGGGACGTGCGTTGGGCTCTGCGTCGGGATTTAGCTTACTTTTAGCTCTACGTCGGGACGTGGGTTGGGCTCTGCGTCGGGACGTGCGTTGGGCTCTGCGTCGGGACGTGCTTTGGGCTCTGCGTCGGGACGTGCGTTGGGCTCTGCGTCGGGACGTGCGTTGGGCTCTGCGTCGCGACTTGCGTTGTGCTCTGCGTCGGGATTTAGCTTACTTGCAGCTCTGCGTCGGGACGTGCGTTGGGCTCTGCGTCGGGACGTGCGTTGGGCTCTGCGTCGGGACGTGCGTTGGGCTCTGCGTCGGGACGTGCGTTGGGCTCTGCGTCGCGACGTGCGTTGGGCTCTGCGTCGCGACGTGCGTTGGGCTCTGCGTCGGGATTTAGCTTACTTGCAGCTCTGCGTCGGGACGTGCTTTGGGCTCTGCGTCGGGACGTGTGTTGGGCTCTGCCTCTGGATTTAGCTTACTTGCAGCTCTACGTCGCGACGTGTGTTGGCCTCTGCCTCTGGATTGAGCTTACTTGCAGTTCTACGTCGCGACGTGTGTTGGGCTCTACCTCTGGATTTAGCTTACTTGCAGCTCTACGTCGCGACATGTGTTGGGCTCTGCCTCTGGGTTTAGCTTACTTGCAGCTCTGCGTCGGGACATGTGTTGGGCTCTGCGTCGGGACGTGTGTTGGGCTCTGCGTCGGGACGTGCGTTGGGCTCTGCGTCGGGACGTGTGTTGGGCTCTTCGTCGGGACGTGTGTTGGGCTCTGCGTCGGGACGTGTGTTGGGCTCTGCGTCGGGATTTAGCTTACTTTCAGCTCTACGTCGGGACGTGTGTTGGGCTCTGCGTCGCGACGTGTGTTGGGCTCTGCGTCGCGACGTGTGTTGGGCTCTGCATCGCGACGTGCGTTGGGCTCTGCCTCGCGCGTTCGTTGGGCTCTGCCTCGCGACGTGCGTTGGGCTCTGCCTCGCGACGTGCGTTGGGCTCTGCCTCGCGACGTGCGTTGGGCTCTGCGTCGGGATTTAGCTTACTTGCAGCTCTGCGTCGGGACGTGCATTGGGCTCTGCGTCGGGACGTGTGTTGGGCTCTGCCTCTGGATTTAGCTTACTTGCAGCTCTACGTCGCGACGTGTGTTGGGCTCTGCCTCTGGATTTAGCTTACTTGCAGCTCTACGTCGCGACGTGTGTTGGGCTCTGCCTCTGGATTTAGCTTACTTGCAGCTCTACGTCGCGACGTGTGTTGGGCTCTGCCTCTGGATTTAGCTTACTTGCAGCTCTACGTCGCGACGTGTGTTGGGCTCTGCGTCGCGACGTGCGTTGGGCTCTGCGTCGCGACGTGCGTTGGGCTCTGCGTCGCGACGTGCGTTGGGCTCTGCTTCGCGACGTGTGTTGGGCTCTGCGTCGCGACGTGCGTTGCGCTCTGCCTCGGGATTTAGCTTACTTGCGGCTCTACGTCGCGACGTGTGTTGGGCTCTGCCTCTGGATTTAGCTTACTTGCGGCTCTACGTCGCGACGTGTGTTGGGCTCTGCGTCGCGACGTGCGTTGGGCTCTGCGTCGCGACGTGCGTTGGGCTCTGCGTCGCGACGTGCGTTGGGCTCTGCGTCGCGACTTGTGTTGGGCTCTGCGTCGCGACGTGCGTTGGGCTCTGCGTCGCGACGTGCGTTGGGCTCTGCTTCGCGACGTGTGTTGGGCTCTGCGTCGCGACGTGCGTTGGGCTCTGCCTCGGGATTTAGCTTACTTGCGGCTCTGCGTCGCGACGTGCGTTGGGCTCTGCCTCGGGATTTAGCTTACTTGCGGCTCTGCGTCGCGACGTGCGTTGGGCTCTGCCTCGGGATTTAGCTTACTTGCGGCTCTGCGTCGCGACGTGCGTTGGGCTCTGCGTCGCGACGTGCGTTGGGCTCTGCGTCGGGACGTGCGTTGGGCTCTGCGTCGGGATTTAGCTTACTTTCAGCTCTACGTCGGGACGTGCGTTGGGCTCTGCCTCTGGATTTAGCTTACTTGCAGCTCTACGTCGCGACGTGCGTTGGGCTCTGCCTCTGGATTTAGCTTTCTTGCAGCTCCACGTCGTGACGTGTGTTGGGCTCTGCCTCTGGATTTAGCTTACTTGCAGCTCTACGTCGCGACGTGTGTTGGGCTCTGCCTCTGGATTTAGCTTACTTGCAGCTCTACGTCGGGACGTGTGTTGGGCTCTGCGTCGGGACGTGTGTTGGGCTCTGCGTCGGGACGTGTGTTGGGCTCTGCGTCGGGACGTGTGTTGGGCTCTGCGTCGGGACGTGTGTTGGGCTCTTCGTCGGGACGTGTGTTGGGCTCTGCGTCGGGACGTGTGTTGGGCTCTGCGTCGGGATTTAGCTTACTTTCAGCTCTACGTCGGGACGTGTGTTGGGCTCTGCGTCGCGACGTGCGTTGGGCTCTGCGTCGCGACGTGCGTTGGGCTCTGCGTCGCGACGTGCGTTGGGCTCTGCCTCGCGACGTGCGTTGGGCTCTGCCTCGCGACGTGCGTTGGGCTCTGCCTCGCGACGTGCGTTGGGCTCTGCCTCGCGACGTGCGTTGGGCTCTGCGTCGGGATTTAGCTTACTTGCAGCTCTGCGTCGGGACGTGCATTGGGCTCTGCGTCGGGACGTGTGTTGGGCTCTGCCTCTGGATTTAGCTTACTTGCAGCTCTACGTCGCGACGTGTGTTGGGCTCTGCCTCTGGATTTAGCTTACTTGCAGCTCTACGTCGCGACGTGTGTTGGGCTCTGCCTCTGGATTTAGCTTACTTGCAGCTCTACGTCGCGACGTGTGTTGGGCTCTGCGTCGCGACTTGTGTTGGGCTCTGCGTCGCGACGTGCGTTGGGCTCTGCGTCGCGACGTGCGTTGGGCTCTGCTTCGCGACGTGTGTTGGGCTCTGCGTCGCGACGTGCGTTGGGCTCTGCCTCGGGATTTAGCTTACTTGCGGCTCTGCGTCGCGACGTGCGTTGGGCTCTGCCTCGGGATTTAGCTTACTTGCGGCTCTGCGTCGCGACGTGCGTTGGGCTCTGCCTCGGGATTTAGCTTACTTGCGGCTCTGCGTCGCGACGTGCGTTGGGCTCTGCGTCGCGACGTGCGTTGGGCTCTGCGTCGGGATGTGCGTTGGGCTCTGCGTCGGGATTTAGCTTACTTTCAGCTCTACGTCGGGACGTGCGTTGGGCTCTGCGTCCGGACGTGCGTTGGGCTCTGCGTCGGGACGTGCGTTGGGCTCTGCGTCGGGACGTGCGTTGGGCTCTGCGTCGGGATTTAGCTTACTTTCAGCTCTGCGTCGGGACGTGCGTTGGGCTCTGCGTCGGGACGTGCGTTGGGCTCTGCGTCTGGACGTGCGTTGGGCTCTGCGTCGGGACGTGCGTTGGGCTCTGCGTCGCGACGTGCGTTGGGCTCTGCTTCGGGACGTGCGTTGGGCTCTGCGTCGGGATTTAGCTTACTTGCAGCTCTGCGTCGGGACGTGCGTTGGGCTCTCCGTCGGGACGTGCGTTGGGCTCTGCGTCGGGATTTAGCTTACTTTCAGCTCTACGTCGGGACGTGCGTTGGGCTCTGCGTCGGGACGTGCGTTGGGCTCTGCGTCGGGACGTGCGTTGGGCTCTGCGTCGCGACGTGCGTTGGGCTCTGCGTCGCGACGTGCGTTGGGCTCTGCGTCGCGACGTGCGTTGGGCTCTGCGTCGCGACGTGCGTTGGGCTCTGCGTCGCGACGTGCGTTGGGCTCTGCGTCGCGACGTGCGTTGGGCTCTGCCTCTGGATTTAGCTTACTTGCAGCTCTACGTCGCGACGTGCGTTGGGCTCTGCCTCTGGATTTAGCTTACTTGCAGCTCTACGTCGCGGCGTGCGTTGGGCTCTGCGTCGGGACGTGCGTTGGGCTCTGCGTCGGGACGTGCGTTGGGCTCTGCGTCGCGACGTGCGTTGGGCTCTGCGTCGGGACGTGCGTTGGGCTCTGCGTCGGCACGTGCGTTGGGCTCTGCGTCGGGACGTGCGTTGGGCTCTACGTCGGGATTTAGCTTACTTTCAGCTCTACGTCGGGACGTGCGTTGGGCTCTGCGTCGGGACGTGCGTTGGGCTCTGCGTCGGGACGTGCGTTGGGCTCTGCGTCGGGACGTGCGTTGGGCTCTGCGTCGGGACGTGCGTTGGGCTCTGCGTCGGGATTTAGCTTACTTTTAGCTCTACGTCGGGACGTGGGTTGGGCTCTGCGTCGGGACGTGCGTTGGGCTCTGCGTCGGGACGTGCTTTGGGCTCTGCGTCGGGACGTGCGTTGGGCTCTGCGTCGGGACGTGCGTTGGGCTCTGCGTCGCGACTTGCGTTGTGCTCTGCGTCGGGATTTAGCTTACTTGCAGCTCTGCGTCGGGACGTGCGTTGGGCTCTGCGTCGGGACGTGCGTTGGGTTCTGCGTCGGGACGTGCGTTGGGCTCTGCGTCGGGACATGCGTTGGGCTCTGCGTCGCGACGTGCGTTGGGCTCTGCGTCGCGACGTGCGTTGGGCTCTGCGTCGGGATTTAGCTTACTTGCAGCTCTGCGTCGGGACGTGCTTTGGGCTCTGCGTCGGGACGTGTGTTGGGCTCTGCCTCTGGATTTAGCTTACTTGCAGCTCTACGTCGCGACGTGTGTTGGCCTCTGCCTCTGGATTTAGCTTACTTGCAGCTCTACGTCGCGACGTGTGTTGGGCTCTACCTCTGGATTTAGCTTACTTGCAGCTCTACGTCGCGACGTGTGTTGGGCTCTGCCTCTGGGTTTAGCTTACTTGCAGCTCTGCGTCGGGACATGTGTTGGGCTCTGCGTCGGGACGTGTGTTGGGCTCTGCGTCGGGACGTGCGTTGGGCTCTGCGTCGGGACGTGTGTTGGGCTCTTCGTCGGGACGTGTGTTGGGCTCTGCGTCGGGACGTGTGTTGGGCTCTGCGTCGGGATTTAGCTTACTTTCAGCTCTACGTCGGGACGTGTGTTGGGCTCTGCGTCGCGACGTGTGTTGGGCTCTGCATCGCGACGTGCGTTGGGCTCTGCCTCGCGCGTTCGTTGGGCTCTGCCTCGCGACGTGCGTTGGGCTCTGCCTCGCACGTGCGTTGGGCTCTGCCTCGCGACGTGCATTGGGCTCTGCGTCGGGACGTGTGTTGGGCTCTGCCTCTGGATTTAGCTTACTTGCAGCTCTACGTCGCGACGTGTGTTGGGCTCTGCCTCTGGATTTAGCTTACTTGCAGCTCTACGTCGCGACGTGTGTTGGGCTCTGCCTCTGGATTTAGCTTACTTGCAGCTCTACGTCGCGACGTGTGTTGGGCTCTGCGTCGCGACGTGCGTTGGGCTCTGCGTCGCGACGTGCGTTGGGCTCGGCGTCGCGACGTGCGTTGGGCTCTGCTTCGCGACGTGTGTTGGGCTCTGCGTCGCGACGTGCGTTGGGCTCTGCCTCGGGATTTAGCTTACTTGCGGCTCTGCGTCGCGACGTGCGTTGGGCTCTGCCTCGGGATTTAGCTTACTTGCGGCTCTGCGTCGCGACGTGCGTTGGGCTCTGCCTCGGGATTTAGCTTACTTGCGGCTCTGCATCGCGACATGCATTGGGCTCTGCGTCGGGACGTGCGTTGGGCTCTGCGTCGGGACGTGCGTTGGGCTCTGCGTCGGGATTTAGCTTACTTTCAGCTCTACGTCGGGACGTGCGTTGGGCTCTGCGTCCGGACGTGCGTTGGGCTCTGCGTCGGGACGTGCGTTGGGCTCTGCGTCAGGACGTGCGTTGGGCTCTGCGTCGGGATTTAGCTTACTTTCAGCTCTGCGTCGGGACGTGCGTTGGGCTCTGCGTCGGGACGTGCGTTGGGCTCTGCGTCGGGACGTGCGTTGGGCTCTGCGTCGCGACGTGCGTTGGGCTCTGCGTCGGGACGTGCGTTGGGCTCTGCGTCGGGATTTAGCTTACTTGCAGCTCTGCGTCGGGACGTGCGTTGGGCTCTGCGTCGGGACGTGCGTTGGGCTCTGCGTCGGGACGTGCGTTGGGCTCTGCGTCGGGACGTGTGTTGGGCTCTACCTCAGGATTTAGCTTACTTTCCGCTCTGCGTCGGGACGTGTCTTGGGCTCTACCTCAGGATTTAGCTTACTATCCGCTCTGCGTCGGGACGTGTGTTGGGCTCTACGTCGGGACGTGTGTTGGGCTCTACGTCGGGACGTGTGTTGGGCTCTACGTCGGGATTTAGCTTACTTCCAGCTCTACGTCGGGATTTAGCTTACTTCCAGCTCTACGTCGGGATTTAGCTTACTTCCAGCTCTACGTCGGGATTTAGCTTACTTCCAGCTCTACGTCGGGATTTAGCTTACTTCCAGCTCTACGTCGGGATTTAGCTTACTTCCAGCTCTACGTCCGGATTTAGCTTACTTTCAGGTCTACGTCGGGACGTGTGTTGGGCTCTACGTCGGGACGTGTGTTGGGCTCTGTCTCAGGACTTAGCTTACTTTCCGCTCTACGTGGGGACGTGTGTTGGGCTCTACGTCAGGATTTAGCTTACTTTAAGGTCTACGTCGGGACGTGCGTGGGGCTCTGCGTCGGGACGTGTGTTGGGCTCTACCTCAGGATTTAGCTTACTTTCAGCTCTACGTGGGGACGTGTGTTGGGCTCTACATCAGGATTTAGCTTACTTTCCGCACTGCGTCGGGACGTGTGTTGGGCTCTACCTCAGGATTTAGCTTACTTATGCTCTGCGTCGGGACCTGTGTTGGTCTCTACGTCGGGACGTGTGTTGGGCTCTGCGTCGGGACCTGTGTTGGGCTCTACCTCAGGATTTAGCTTACTTATGCTCTGCGTCGGGACCTGTGTTGGTCTCTACGTCGGGACGTGTGTTGGGCTCTGCGTCGGGACCTGTGTTGGGCTCTACATCAGGATTTAGCTTACTTTCAGCTCTACGTCGGGACGTGTGTTGGGCTCTGCGTCGGGACGTGTGTTGGGCTCTACATCAGGATTTAGCTTACTTTCAGCTCTACGTCGGGACGTGTTTTGGGCTCTACGTTGGGACGTGTGTTGGGCTCTGCGTTGGGACGTGTGTTAGGCTCTACGTTGGGACGTGTGTTGGGCTCTACGTCGGGACGTGTGTTGGGCTCTACGTCGGGACGTGTGTGGGGCTCTACGTCAGGAAGTGTGGGGCTCTACGTCGGGACGTGTGTGGGGCTCTACGTCGGGACGTGTGTTGGGCTCTACGTCAGGATTTAGCTTACTTTCATATCTAAGTCGGGACGTGTGTTGGGCTCTACGTCAGGATTTAGCTTACTTTCAGCTCTATGTCGGGACGTGTGTTGGGCTCTACGTCGGGACGTGTGTTGGGCTCTAGGTCGGGACGTGTGTTGGGCTCTACGTCGGGACGTGTGTGGGGCTCTACGTCGGGACGTGTGTGGGGCTCTACGTCGGGACGTGTGTTGGGCTCTAGGTCGGGACGTGTGTTGGGCTCTAGGTCGGGACGTGTGTTGGGCTCTAGGTCGGGACGTGTGTTGGGCTCTAGGTCGGGACGTGTGTTGGGCTCTACGTCGGGACGTGTGTTGGGCTCTAGGTCGGGACGTGTGTTGGGCTCTACGTCGGGACGTGTGTTGGGCTCTACGTCAGGACGTGTGTTGGGCTCTACGTCGGGACGTGTGTTGGGCTCTACATCAGGATTTAGCTTACTTTAAGCTCTACGTCGGGACGTGTGTTGGGCTCTACATCAGGATTTAGCTTACTTTCAGGTTTACGTCGGGACGTGTGTTGGGCTCTAGGTCGGGACGTGTGTTGGGCTCTAGGTCGGGACGTGTGTTGGGCTCTAGGTCGGGACGTGTGTTGGGCTCTAGGTCGGGACGTGTGTTGGGCTCTAGGTCGGGACGTGTGTTGGGCTCTAGGTCGGGACGTGTGTTGGGCTCTAGGTCGGGACGTGTGTTGGGCTCTACGTCGGGACGTGTGTGGGGCTCTACGTCGGGACGTGTGTGGGGCTCTACGTCGGGACGTGTGTTGGGCTCTACGTCAGGATTTAGCTTACTTTCATCTCTACGTCGGGACGTGTGTTGGGCTCTACGTCAGGATTTTGCTTACTTTCAGCTCTACGTCGGGACGTGTGTTGGGCTCTACGTCGGGACGTGTGTTGGGCTCTACGTCGGGACGTGTCTTGGACTCTACGTCGGGACGTGTCTTGGACTCTACGTCGGGACTTGTGTTGGGCTCTAGGTCGGGACGTGTGTTGGGCTCTACGTCGGGACGTGTGTTGGGCTCTAGGTCGGGACGTGTGTTGGGCTCTAGGTCGGGACGTGTGTTGGGCTCTACGTCGGGACGTGTGTTGGGCTCTACGTCGGGACGTGTGTTGGGCTCTACGTCGGGACGTGTGTTGGGCTCTAGGTCGGGACGTGTGTTGGGCTCTACATCAGGATTTAGCTTACTTTAAGCTCTACGTCGGGACGTGTGTTGGGCTCTACATCAGGATTTAGCTTACTTTCAGGTTTACGTTGGGACGTGTGTTGGGCTCTAGGTCGGTACGTGTGTTGGGCTCTAGGTCGGGACGTGTGTTGGGCTCTAGGTCGGGACGTGTGTTGGGCTCTAGGTCGGGACGTGTGTTGGGCTCTAGGTCGGGACGTGTGTTGGGCTCTAGGTCGGGATGTGTGTTGGGCTCTAGGTCGGGACGTGTGTTGGGCTCTAGGTCGGGACGTGTGTTGGGCTCTACGTCGGGACGTGTGTTGGGCTCTGCGTCGGGACGTATGTTGGGCTCTGCGTCGGGACGTGTGTTGGGCTCTACCTCAGGATTTAGCTTACTTTCCGCTCTGCGTCGGGACGTGTGTTGGGCTCTACCTCAGGATTTAGCTTACTTTCCGCTCTGCGTCGGGACGTGTGTTGGGCTCTACCTCAGGATTTAGCTTACTATCCGCTCTGCGTCGGGACGTGTGTTGGGCTCTATGTCGGGACGTGTGTTGGGCTCTACGTCGGGACGTGTGTTGGGGTCTACGTCGGGACGTGTGTTGGGCTCTATCTCAGGACTTAGCTTACTTTCCGCTCTACGTGGGGACATGTGTTGGGCTCTACCTCAGGATTTAGCTTACTTTAAGGTCTACGTCGGGACGTGCGTGGGGCTCTGCGTCGGGACGTGTGTTGGGCTCTACCTCAGGATTTAGCTTACTTTCAGCTCTACGTGGGGACGTGTGTTGGGCTCTACATCAGGATTTATCTTACTTTCCGCTCTGCGTCGGGACGTGTGTTGGGCTCTACCTCAGGATTTAGCTTACTTATGCTCTGCGTCGGGACATGTGTTGGTCTCTACGTCGGGAGGTGTGTTGGGCTCTGCGTCGGGACGTGTGTTGGGCTCTACATCAGGATTTAGCTTACTTTCAGCTCTACGTCGGGACGTGTTTTGGGCTCTACGTTGGGACGTGTGTTGGGCTCTGCGTTGGGACGTGTGTTGGGCTCTACATCAGGATTTAGCTTACTTTCAGCTCTACATCGGGACGTGTGTTTGGCTCTGCGTCAGGACGTGTGTTTGGCTCTGCGTCAGGACGTGTGTTAGGCTCTACGTTGGGACGTGTGTTGGGCTCTACGTCGGGACGTGTGTTGGGCTCTACGTCGGGACGTGTGTGGGGCTCTACGTCAGGAAGTGTGGGGCTCTACGTCGGGACGTGTGTGGGGCTCTAGGTCGGGACGTGTGTTGGGCTCTACGTCGGGACGTGTCTTGGACTCTACGTCGGGACGTGTCTTGGGCTCTACGTCGGGACTTGTGTTGGGCTCTAGGTCGGGACGTGTGTTGGGCTCTACATCAGGATATAGCTTACTTTCAGGTTTACGTTGGGACGTGTGTTGGGCTCTAGGTCGGGACGTGTGTTGGGCTCTAGGTCGGGACGTGTGTTGGGCTCTAGGTCGGGACGTGTGTTGGGCTCTAGGTCGGGACGTGTGTTGGGCTCTAGGTCGGGACGTGTGTTGGGCTCTAGGTCGGGACGTGTGTTGGGCTCTACGTCGGGACGTGTGTTGGGCTCTACGTCGGGACGTGTCTTGGGCTGTACGTCAGGATTTAGCTTACTTTCAGCTCTGCGTCGGGACGTGTGTTGGGCTCTGCGTCGGGACGTGTGTTGGGCTCTGCGTCGGGACGTGTGTTGGGCTCTGCGTCGGGACGTGTGTTGGGCTCTGCGTCGGGACGTGTGTTGGGCTCTAGGTCGGGACGTGTGTTGGGCTCTACATCAGGATTTAGCTTACTTTAAGCTCTACGTCGGGACGTGTGTTGGGCTCTACATCAGGATTTAGCTTACTTTCAGGTTTACGTCGGGACGTGTGTTGGGCTCTAGGTCGGGACGTGTGTTGGGCTCTAGGTCGGGACGTGTGTTGGGCTCTAGGTCGGGACGTGTGTTGGGCTCTAGGTCGGGACGTGTGTTGGGCTCTAGGTCGGGACGTGTGTTGGGCTCTAGGTCGGGACGTGTGTTGGGCTCTACGTCGGGACGTGTGTTGGGCTCTACGTCGGGACGTGTCTTGGGCTGTACGTCAGGATTTAGCTTACTTTCAGCTCTGCGTCGGGACGTGTGTTGGGCTCTGCGTCGGGACGTGTGTTGGGCTCTGCGTCGGGACGTGTGTTGGGCTCTGCGTCGGGACGTGTGTTGGGCTCTGCGTCGGGACGTGTGTTGGGCTCTACCTCGGGACGTGTGTTGGGCTCTACATCAGGATTTAGCTTACTTTAAGCTCTACGTCGGGACGTGTGTTGGGCTCTACATCAGGATTTAGCTTACTTTCAGGTTTACGTTGGGAAGTGTGTTGGGCTCTAGGTCGGGACGTGTGTTGGGCTCTAGGTCGGGACGTGTGTTGGGCTCTAGGTCGGGACGTGTCTTAGGCTCTAGGTCGGGACGTGTCTTGGGCTCTAGGTCGGGACGTGTCTTGGGCTCTAGGTCGGGACGTGTGTTGGGCTCTAGGTCGGGACGTGTGTTGGGCTCTAGGTCGGGACGTGTGTTGGGCTCTAGGTCGGGACGTGTGTTGGGCTCTACGTCGGGACGTGTGTTGGGCTCTACGTCGGGACGTGTGTTGGGCTCTACGTCAGGATTTAGCTTACTTTCAGCTCTGCGTCGGGACGTGTGTTGGGCTCTGCGTCGGGACGTGTGTTGGGCTCTGCGTCGGGACGTGTGTTGGGCTCTGCGTCGGGACGTGTGTGGGGCTCTGCGTCGGGACGTGTGTTGGGCTCTACCTCAGGATTTAGCTTACTTTCCGCTGTGCGTCGGGACGTGTGTTGGGCTCTACCTCAGGATTTAGCTTACTATCCGCTCTGCGTCGGGACGTGTGTTGGGCTCTACGTCGGGACGTGTGTTGGGCTCTACGTCGGGACGTGTGTTGGGCTCTACGTCGGGACGTGTGTTGGGCTCTACGTCGGGATTTAGCTTACTTCCAGCTGTACGTCGGGATTTAGCTTACTTCCAGCTCTACGTCGGGATTTAGCTTACTTCCAGCTCTACGTCGGGACTTAGCTTACTTCCAGCTCTACGTCGGGATTTAGCTTACTTCCAGCTCTACGTCCGGATTTAGCTTACTTTCAGGTCTACGTCGGGACGTGTGTTGGGCTCTACGTCGGGACGTGTATTGGGATCTATCTCAGGACTTAGCTTACTTTCCGCTCTACGTGGGGACGTGTGTTGGGCTCTACCTCAGGATTTAGCTTACTTTCAGCTCTGCGTCGGGACGTGTGTTGGGCTCTACCTCAGGATTTAGCTTACTTTAAGGTCTACGTCGGGACGTGCGTGGGGCTCTGCTTCGGTACGTGTGTTGGGCTCTACCTCAGGATTTAGCTTACTTTCAGCTCTACGTGGGGACGTGTGTTGGGCTCTACATCAGGATTTATCTTACTTTCCGCTCTGCGTCGGGACGTGTGTTGGGCTCTACCTCAGGATTTAGCTTACTTATGCTCTGCGTCGGGACGTGTGTTGGGCTCTACGTCGGGACGTGTGTTGGGCTCTACGTCGGGACGTGTGTTGGGCTCTACGTCGGGACGTGTCTTGGACTCTACGTCGGGACGTGTCTTGGGCTCTACGTCGGGACGTGTGTTGGGCTCTAGGTCGGGACGTGTGTTGGGCTCTACGTCGGGACGTGTGTTGGGCTCTAGGTCGGGACTTGTGTTGGGCTCTAGGTCGGGACGTGTGTTGGGCTCTAGGTCGGGACGTGTGTTGGGCTCTACGTCGGGACGTGTGTTGGGCTCTACGTCGGGACGTGTGTTGGGCTCTACGTCAGGACGTGTGTTGGGCTCTAGGTCGGGACGTGTGTTGGGCTCTACATCAGGATTTAGCTTCCTTTAAGCTCTACGTCGGAACGTGTGTTGGGCTCTACATCAGGATTTAGCTTACTTTCAGGTTTACGTTGGGACGTGTGTTGCGCTCTAGGTCGGGACGTGTGTTGGGCTCTACGTCGGGACGTGTATTGGGCTCTAGGTCGGGACGTGTGTTGGGCTCTAGATCGGGACGTGTGTTGGGCTCTAGGTCGGGACGTGTGTTGGGCTCTAGGTCGGGACGTGTGTTGGGCTCTAGGTCGGGACGTCTGTTGGGCTCTAGGTCGGGACGTGTGTTGGGCTCTAGGTCGCGACGTGTGTTGGGCTCTAGGTCGGGACGTGTGTTGGGCTCTAGGTCGGGACGTGTGTTGGGCTCTAGGTCAAGACGTGTGTTGGGCTCTAGGTAGGGACGTGTGTTGGGCTCTAGGTCGGGACGTGTGTTGGGCTCTACGTCGGGACGTGTGTTGGGCTCTACGTCGGGACGTGTGTTGGGCTCTACGTCGGGACGTGTGTTGGGCTCTACGTCGGGACGTGTGTTGGGCTCTACGTCAGGATTTAGCTTACTTTCAGCTCTGCGTCGAGACGTGTGTTGGGCTCTGCGTCGGGACGTGTGTTGGGCTCTACGTCGGGACGTGTGTTGGGCTCTACGTCGGGACGTGTGTGGGGCTCTACGTCAGGAATTGTGGGGCTCTACGTCGGAACGTGTGTGGGGCTCTACGTCGGGACTTGTGTGGGGCTCTACGTCGGGACGTGTGTTGGGCTCTACGTCGGGACGTGTGTTGGGTTCTACGTCAGGATTTAGCTTACTTTCATCTCTATGTCGGGACGTGTGTTGGGCTCTACGTCAGGATTTAGCTTACTTTCAGCTCTACGTCGGGACGTGTGTTGGGCTCTACGTCGGGACGTGTGTTGGGCTCTACGTCGGGATGTGTGTTGGGCTCTACGTCGGGACGTGTGTTGGGCTCTACGTCGGGACGTGTGTTGGGCTCTACGTCGGGACGTGTGTTGGGCTCTACCTCAGGATTTAGCTTACTTTCAGCTCTACGTCGGGACGTGTGTTGGGCTCTACGTCAGGATTTAGCTTACTTTCAGCTCTACGTCGGGACGTGGGTTGGGCTCCACGTCGGGACTTGGGTTGGGCTCTACGTCGGGACGTGGGTTGGGCTCCACGTGGGGACGTGGGTTGGGCTCTACGTCGGGACGTGGGTTGGGCTCTACGTCGGGACGTGGGTTGGGCTCTACGTCGGGACGTGGGTTGGGCTCTACGTCGGGACGTGGGTTGGGCTCTACGTCGGGACGTGGGTTGGGCTCTACGTCGGGACGTGGGTTGGGCTCTACGTCAGGATTTAGCTTACTTTCAGCTCTACGTCGGGACGTGGGTTGGGCTCTACGTCAGGATTTAGCTTACTTTCAGCTCTACGTCGGGACGTGGGTTGGGCTCTACGTCGGGACGTGGGTTGGGCTCTACGTCGGGACGTGGGTTGGGCTCTACGTCGGGACGTGGGTTGGGCTCTACGTCGGGACGTGGGTTGGGCTCTACGTCAGGATTTAGCTTACTTTCAGCTCTACGTCGGGACGTGTGTTGGGCTCTACTTCAGGATTTAGCTTACTTTGAGCTCTACGTCGGGACGTGGGTTGAGCTCTACGTCGGGACGTGGGTTGGGCTCTACGTCGGGACGTGGGTTGGGCTCTACGTCGGGACGTGGGTTGGGCTCTACGTCGGGACGTGGGTTGGGCTCTACGTCGGGACGTGGGTTGGGCTCTACGTCGGGACGTGGGTTGGGCTCTACGTCGGGATGTGGGTTGGGCTCTACGTCAGGATTTAGCTTACTTTCATCTCTACGTCGGGACGTGTGTTGGGCTCTACGTCAGGATTTAGCTTACTTTCAACTCTACGTCGGGACGTGTGTTGGGCTCTACGTCGGGACGTGTGTTGGGCTCTTCGTCGGGACGTGTGTTGGGCTCTACGTCGGGACGTGTGTTGGGCTCTACGTCGGGACGTGTGTTGGGCTCTACGTCGGGACGTGTGTTGGGCTCTAGGTCGGGACGTGTGTTGGGCTCTAGTTCGGGACGTCTGTTGGGCTCTAGGTCGGGACGTGTGTTGGGCTCTAGGTCGGGACGTGTGTTGGGCTCTAGTTCGGGACGTGTGTTGGGCTCTAGGTCAAGACGTGTGTTGGGCTCTACGTCAGGATTTAGCTTACTTTCAGCTCTACGTCGGGACGTGTGTTGGGCTCTACGTCGGGACGTGTGTTGGGCTCTACGTCGGGACGTGTGTTGGGCTCTACGTCGGGACGTGTGTTGGGCTCTACGTCGGGACGTGTGTTGGGCTCTACGTCGGGACGTGTGTTGGGCTCTACGTCGGGACGTGTGTTGGGCTCTACGTCGGGACGTGTGTTGGGCTCTACCTCAGGATTTAGCTTACTTTCAGCTCTACGTCGGGACGTGTGTTGGGCTCTACGTCAGGATTTAGCTTACTTTCAGCTCTACGTCGGGACGTGGGTTGGGCTCCACGTCGGGACGTGGGTTGGGCTCCACGTCGGGACGTGGGTTGGGCTCCACGTCGGGACGTGGGTTGGGCTCCACGTCGGGACGTGGGTTGGGCTCCACGTGGGGACGTGGGTTGGGCTCTACGTCGGGACGTGGGTTGGGCTCTACGTCGGGACGTGGGTTGGGCTCTACGTCGGGACGTGGGTTGGGCTCTACGTCGGGACGTGGGTTGGGCTCTACGTCAGGACGTGGGTTGGGCTCTACGTCGGGACGTGGGTTGGGCTCTACGTCAGGATTTAGCTTACTTTCAGCTCTACGTCGGGAAGTGTGTTGGGCTCTACGTCAGGATTTAGCTTACTTTCAGCTCTACGTCGGGACGTGGGTTGGGCTCTACGTCGGGACGTGGGTTGGGCTCTACGTCGGGACGTGGGTTGGGCTCTACGTCAGGATTTAGCTTACTTTCAGCTCTACGTCGGGACGTGGGTTGGGCTCTACGTCAGGATTTAGCTTACTTTCAGCTCTACGTCGGGACGTGTGTTGGGCTCTACGTCGGGACGTGTGTTGGGCTCTACGTCGGGACGTGTGTTGGGCTCTACGTCGGGACGTGTGTTGGGCTCTACGTCGGGACGTGGGTTGGGCTCTACGTCGGGACGTGGGTTGGGCTCTACGTCGGGACGTGGGTTGGGCTCTACGTCGGGACGTGGGTTGGGCTCTACGTCGGGATGTGGGTTGGGCTCTACGTCAGGATTTAGCTTACTTTCATCTCTACGTCGGGACGTGTGTTGGGCTCTACGTCAGGATTTAGCTTACTTTCAACTCTACGTCGGGACGTGTGTTGGGCTCTACGTCGGGACGTGTGTTGGGCTCTTCGTCGGGACGTGTGTTGGGCTCTACGTCGGGACGTGTGTTGGGCTCTACGTCGGGACGTGTGTTGGGCTCTAGGTCGGGACGTGTGTTGGGCTCTAGGTCGGGACGTGTGTTGGGCTCTAGGTCGGGACGTGTGTTGGGCTCTAGGTCGGGACGTCTGTTGGGCTCTAGGTCGGGACGTGTGTTGGGCTCTAGGTCGGGACGTGTGTTGGGCTCTAGTTCGGGACGTGTGTTGGGCTCTAGGTCAAGACGTGTGTTGGGCTCTACGTCAGGATTTAGCTTACTTTCAGCTCTACGTCGGGACGTGTGTTGGGCTCTACGTCGGGACGTGTGTTGGGCTCTACGTCGGGACGTGTGTTGGGCTCTACGTCGGGACGTGTGTTGGGCTCTACGTCGGGACGTGTGTTGGGCTCTACGTCGGGACGTGTGTTGGGCTCTACGTCGGGACGTGTGTTGGGCTCTACGTCGGGACGTGTGTTGGGCTCTACCTCAGGATTTAGCTTACTTTCAGCTCTACGTCGGGACGTGTGTTGGGCTCTACGTCAGGATTTAGCTTACTTTCAGCTCTACGTCGGGACGTGGGTTGGGCTCCACGTCGGGACGTGGGTTGGGCTCCACGTCGGGACGTGGGTTGGGCTCCACGTGGGGACGTGGGTTGGGCTCTACGTCGGGACGTGGGTTGGGCTCTACGTCGGGACGTGGGTTGGGCTCTACGTCGGGACGTGGGTTGGGCTCTACGTCGGGACGTGGGTTGGGCTCTACGTCGGGACGTGGGTTGGGCTCTACGTCGGGACGTGGGTTGGGCTCTACGTCAGGATTTAGCTTACTTTCAGCTCTACGTCGGGACGTGGGTTGGGCTCTACGTCAGGATTTAGCTTACTTTCAGCTCTACGTCGGGACGTGGGTTGGGCTCTACGTCGGGACGTGGGTTGGGCTCTACGTCGGGACGTGGGTTGGGCTCTACGTCAGGATTTAGCTTACTTTCAGCTCTACGTCGGGACGTGGGTTGGGCTCTACGTCAGGATTTAGCTTACTTTCAGCTCTACGTCGGGACGTGGGTTGGGCTCTACGTCGGGACGTGGGTTGGGCTCTACGTCGGGACGTGGGTTGGGCTCTACGTCGGGACGTGGGTTGGGCTCTACGTCAGGATTTAGCTTACTTTCAGCTCTACGTCGGGACGTGTGTTGGGCTCTACTTCAGGATTTAGCTTACTTTGAGCTCTACGTCGGGACGTGGGTTGGGCTCTACGTCGGGACGTGGGTTGGGCTCTACGTCGGGACGTGAGTTGGGCTCTACGTCGGGACGTGGGTTGGGCTCTACGTCGGGACGTGGGTTGGGCTCTACGTCGGGACGTGGGTTGGGCTCTACGTCGGGATGTGGGTTGGGCTCTACGTCAGGATTTAGCTTACTTTCATCTCTACGTCGGGACGTGTGTTGGGCTCTACGTCAGGATTTAGCTTACTTTCAACTCTACGTCGGGACGTGTGTTGGGCTCTACGTCGGGACGTGTGTTGGGCTCTTCGTCGGGACGTGTGTTGGGCTCTACGTCGGGACGTGTGTTGGGCTCTACGTCGGGACGTGTGTTGGGCTCTAGGTCGGGACGTGTGTTGGGCTCTAGATCGGGACGTGTGTTGGGCTCTAGGTCGGGACGTGTGTTGGGCTCTAGGTCGGGACGTGTGTTGGGCTCTAGGTCGGGACGTGTGTTGGGCTCTAGGTCGGGACGTGTGTTGGGCTCTAGGTCGGGACGTGTGTTGGGCTCTATGTCGGGACGTGTGTTGGGCTCTAGGTCAAGACGTGTGTTGGGCTCTACGTCAGGATTTAGCTTACTTTCAGCTCTACGTCGGGACGTGTGTTGGGCTCTACGTCGGGACGTGTGTTGGGCTCTACGTCGGGACGTGTGTTGGGCTCTACGTCGGGACGTGTGTTGGGCTCTACGTCGGGACGTGTGTTGGGCTCTACGTCGGGACGTGTGTTGGGCTCTACGTCGGGACGTGTGTTGGGCTCTACGTCGGGACGTGTGTTGGGCTCTACGTCGGGACGTGTGTTGGGCTCTACCTCAGGATTTAGCTTACTTTCAGCTCTACGTCGGGACGTGTGTTGGGCTCTACGTCAGGATTTAGCTTACTTTCAGCTCTACGTCGGGACGTGGGTTGGGCTCCACGTCGGGACGTGGGTTGGGCTCCACGTCGGGACGTGGGTTGGGCTCTACGTGGGGACGTGGGTTGGGCTCTACGTCGGGACGTGGGTTGGGCTCTACGTCGGGACGTGGGTTGGGCTCTACTTCGGGACGTGGGTTGGGCTCTACGTCGGGACGTGGGTTGGGCTCTACGTCGGGACGTGGGTTGGGCTCTACGTCGGGACGTGGGTTGGGCTCTACGTCAGGATTTAGCTTACTTTCAGCTCTACGTCGGGACGTGTGTTGGGCTCTACGTCAGGATTTAGCTTACTTTCAGCTCTACGTCGGGACGTGGGTTGGGCTCTACGTCGGGACGTGGGTTGGGCTCTACGTCGGGACGTGGGTTGGGCTCTACGTCGGGACTTGGGTTGGGCTCTACGTCGGGACGTGGGTTGGTCTCTACGTCGGGACGTGGGTTGGGCTCTACGTCAGGATTTAGCTTACTTTCAGCTCTACGTCGGGACGTGTGTTGGGCTCTACTTCAGGATTTAGCTTACTTTGAGCTCTACGTCGGGACGTGGGTTGGGCTCTACGTCGGGACGTGGGTTGGGCTCTACGTCAGGACGTGGGTTGGGCTCTACGTCGGGACGTGGGTTGGGCTCTACGTCAGGATTTAGCTTACTTTCAGCTCTACGTCGGGACGTGTGTTGGGCTCTACGTCAGGATTTAGCTTACTTTCAGCTCTACGTCGGGACGTGGGTTGGGCTCTACGTCGGGACGTGGGTTGGGCTCTACGTCGGGACGTGGGTTGGGCTCTACGTCGGGACGTGGGTTGGGCTCTACGTCGGGACGTGTGTTGGGCTCTACGTCGGGACGTGTGTTGGGCTCTACGTCGGGACGTGTGTTGGGCTCTACGTCGGGACGTGTGTTGGGCTCTACGTCGGGACGTGTGTTGGGCTCTACCTCAGGATTTAGCTTACTTTCAGCTCTACGTCGGGACGTGTGTTGGGCTCTACGTCAGGATTTAGCTTACTTTCAGCTCTACGTCGGGACGTGGGTTGGGCTCCACGTCGGGACGTGGGTTGGGCTCTACGTCGGGACGTGGGTTGGGCTCTACGTCGGGACGTGTGTTGGGCTCTACGTCAGGATTTAGCTTACTTTCAGCTCTACGTCGGGACGTGTGTTGGGCTCTACTTCAGGATTTAGCTTACTTTGAGCTCTACGTCGGGACGTGGGTTGGGCTCTACGTCGGGACGTGGGTTGGGCTCTACGTCGGGACGTGGGTTGGGCTCTACGTCGGGACGTGGGTTGGGCTCTACGTCGGGACGTGGGTTGGGCTCTACGTCAGGATTTAGCTTACTTTCAGCTCTACGTCGGGACGTGTGTTGGGCTCTACGTCAGGATTTAGCTTACTTTCAGCTCTACGTCGGGACGTGGGTTGGGCTCTACGTCGGGACGTGGGTTGGGCTCTACGTCGGGACGTGGGTTGGGCTCTACGTCGGGACGTGGGTTGGGCTCTACGTCAGGATTTAGCTTACTTTCAGCTCTACGTCGGGACGTGTGTTGGGCTCTACTTCAGGATTTAGCTTACTTTCAGCTCTACGTCGGGACGTGTGTTGGGCTCTACTTCAGGATTTAGCTTACTTTGAGCTCTACGTCGGGACGTGGGTTGGGCTCTACGTCGGGACGTGGGTTGGGCTCTACGTCGGGACGTGGGTTGGGCTCTACGTCGGGACGTGGGTTGGGCTCTACGTCGGGACGTGGGTTGGGCTCTACGTCGGGACGTGGGTTGGGCTCTACGTCGGGACGTGGGTTGGGCTCTACGTCAGGATTTAGCTTACTTTCATCTCTACGTCGGGACGTGTGTTGGGCTCTACGTCAGGATTTAGCTTACTTTTAACTCTACGTCGGGACGTGTATTGGGCTCTACGTCGGGACGTGTGTTGGGCTCTTCGTCGGGACGTGTGTTGGGCTCTACGTCGGGACGTGTGTTGGGCTCTACGTCGGGACGTGCGTTGGACTCTGCGTCGGGACGTGCGTTGGACTCTGCGTCGGGACGTGCGTTGGACTCTGCGTCGGGACGTGCGTTGGACTCTGCGTCGGGACGTGCGTTGGGCTCTACGTCGGGACGTGCGTTGGGCTCTACGTCGGACGTGCGTTGGGCTCTACGTCGGGACGTGTGTTGGGCTCTACATCTGGGTTTAGCTTACTTTCAGCTCTACATCGGGACATGTGCTGGGCTCTACGTCGGGACGTGTGTTGGGCTCTACATCAGGATTTAGCTTACTTTCATGTTTACGTCGGGACGTGCGTTGGGCTCTGCGTCGGGACTTGCGTTGGACTCTGCGTTGGGACGTGCGTTGGACTCTGCGTCGGGACGTGCGTTGGACTCTGCGTCGGGACGTGCGTTGGACTCTGCGTCGGGACGTGCGTTGGACTCTGCGTCGGGACGTGCGTTGGACTCTACATCAGGATTTAGCTTACTTTCAGGTCTACGTCGGGACGTGTGTTGGGCTCTACGTCGGGATGTGTGTTGGGCTCTACCTCAGGATTAAGCTTACTTTCCGCTCTGCGTCGGGACGTTTATTGGGCTCTACGTCGGGACGTGTGTTGGGCTCTACGTCGGGACGTGTGTTGGGCTCTACGTCGGGACGTGTGTTGGGCTCTACGTCGGGACGTGTGTGGGGCTCTACGTCGGGACGTGTGTGGGGCTCTACGTCGGGACGTGTGTGGGGCTCTACGTCGGGACGTGTGTTGGGCTCTACGTCGGGACGTGTGTGGGGCTCTTCGTCGGGATTTAGCTTACTTCCAGCTCTACGTCGGGATTTAGCTTACTTCCAGATCTACGTCAGGATTTAGCTTACTTCCAGCTCTACGTCGGGATTTAGCTTACTTCCAGCACTACGTCGGGATTTAGCTTACTTCCAGCTCTACGTCGGGATTTAGCTTACTTCCAGCTCTACGTCGGGATTTAGCTTACTTCCAGCTCTACGTCGGGATTTAGCTTACTTCCAGCTCTACGTCGGGATTTAGCTTACTTCCAGCTCTACGTCCGGACGTGTGTTGGACTCTGCGTCGGGACGTGTGTTGGACTCTGCGTCGGGACGTGTGTTGGACTCTGCGTCGGGACGTGTGTTGGACTCTGCGTCGGGACGTGTGTTGGACTCTGCGTCGGGACGTGTGTTGGACTCTGCGTCGGGACGTGTGTTGGACTCTGCGTCGGGACGTGTGTTGGACTCTGCGTCGGGACGTGTGTTGGACTCTACATCAGGATTTAGCTTACTTTCAGGTCTACGTCGGGACGTGTGTTGGGCTCTACGTTGGGACGTGTGTTGGGCTCTACCTCAGGACTTAGCTTACTTTCAGCTCTACGTGGGGACGTGTGTTGGGCTCTACCTCAGGATTTAGCTTACCATCCGCTCTGCGTCGGGACGTGTGTTGGGCTCTACCTGAGGATTTAGCTTACTTTCCGCTCTGCGTCGGGACGTGTGTTGGGCTCTACCTCAGGATTTAGCTTACTTTCCGCTCTGCGTCGGGACTTGTGTTGGGCTCTACCTCAGGATTTAGCTTACTTTCCGCTCTGCGTCGGGACGTGTGTTGGGCTCTACCTCAGGATATAGCTTACTTTCCGCTCTGCGTCGGGACGTGTGTTGGGCTCTACCTCAGGATTTAGCTTACTATCCGCTCTGCGTCGGGACGTGTGTTGGGCTCTACGTCGCGACGTGTGTTGGGCTCTACGTCGGGACGTGTGTTGGGCTCTACGTCGGGACGTGTGTTGGGCTCTACGTCGGGATTTAGCTTACTTCCAGCTCTACGTCGGGATGTAGCTTACTTCCAGCTCTACGTCGGGATTTAGCTTACTTCCAGCTCTACGTCGGGATTTAGCTTACTTCCAGCTCTACGTCGGGATTTAGCTTACTTCCAGCTCTACGTCCGGATTTAGCTTACTTTCAGGTCTACGTCGGGACGTGTGTTGGGCTCTACGTCGGGACGTGTGTTGGGCTCTATCTCAGGACTTAGCTTACTTTCCGCTCTACGTGGGGACGTGTGTTGGGCTCTACCTCAGGATTTAGCTTACTTTCCGCTCTGCGTCGGGACGTGTGTTGGGCTCTACCTCAGGATTTAGCTTACTTTAAGGTCTACGTCGGGACGTGTGTTGGGCTCTACGTCGGGACGTGTGTTGGGCTCTACCTCAGGATTTAGCTTACTTTCAGCTCTACGTGGGGACGTGTGTTGGGCTCTACATCAGGATTTAGCTTACTTTCCGCTCTGCGTCGGGACGTGTGTTGGGCTCTACCTCAGGATTTAGCTTACTTATGCTCTGCGTCGGGACGTGTGTTGGTCTCTACGTCGGGACGTGTGTTGGGCTCTGCGTCGGGACGTGTGTTGGGCTCTACATCAGGATTTAGCTTACTTTCAGCTCTACGTCGGGACGTGTTTTGGGCTCTACGTCGGGAAGTGTGTTGGGCTCTGCGTTGGGACGTGTGTTGGGCTCTACATCAGGATTTAGCTTACTTTCAGCTCTACATCGGGACGTGTGTTTGGCTCTAAGTCAGGACGTGTGTTTGGCTCTGCGTTGGGACGTGTGTTAGGCTCTACGTTGGGACGTGTGTTGGGCTCTACGACGGGACGTGTGTTGGGCTCTACGTCGGGACGTGTGTGGGGCTCTACGTCGGGACGTGTGTGGGGCTCTACGTCACGAAGTGTGGGGCTCTACGTCGGGACGTGTGTTGGGCTCTACGTCGGGACGTGTGTGGGGCTCTACGTCGGGACGTGTTTGGGGCTCTACGTCAGGAAGTGTGGGGCTCTACGTCGGGACGTGTGTGGGGCTCTACGTCGGGACGTGTGTGGGGCTCTACGTCGGGACGTGTGTGGGGCTCTACGTCGGGACGTGTGTGGGGCTCTACGTCGGGACGTGTGTTGGGCTCTACGTCAGGATTTAGCTTACTTTCATCTCTACGTCGGGACGTGTGTTGGGCTCTACGTCAGGATTTAGCTTACTTTCAGCTCTTCGTCGGGACGTGTGTTGGGCTCTACGTCGGGACGTGTGTTGGGCTCTACGTCGGGACGTGTGTTGGGCTCTACCTCAGGATTTAGCTTACTTTCCGCTCTGCGTCGGGACGTGTGTTGGGCTCTACGTCGGGACGTGTGTTGGGCTCTACGTCGGGACGTGTGTTGGGCTCTACGTCGGGACGTGTGTGGGGCTCTACGTCGGGACGTGTGTGGGGCTCTACGTCGGGACGTGTGTGGGGCTCTACGTCGGGACATGTGTTGGGCTCTACGTCGGGACGTGTGTCGGGCTCTTCGTCGGGATTTAGCTTACTTCCAGCTCTACGTCGGGATTTAGCTTACTTCCAGCTCTACGCCGGATTTAGCTTACTTCCAGCTCTACGTCGGGATTTAGCTTACTTCCAGCTCTACGTCGGGATTTAGCTTACTTCCAGCTCTACGTCGGGATTTAGCTTACTTCCAGCTCTTCGTCGGGATTTAGCTTACTTCCAGCTCTACGTCGGGATTTAGCTTACTTCCAGCTCTACGTCGGGATTTAGCTTACTTCCAGCTCTTCGTCGGGATTTAGCTTACTTCCAGCTCTACGTCGGGATTTAGCTTACTTCCAGCTCTACGTCGGGATTTAGCTTACTTCCAGCTCTACGTCGGGATTTAGCTTACTTCCAGCTCTACGTCGGGACGTGTGTTGGACTCTGCGTCGGGACGTGTGTTGGACTCTGCGTCGGGACGTGTGTTGGACTCTGCGTCGGGACGTGTGTTGGGCTCTACCTCAGGACTTAGCTTACTTTCAGCTCTACGTGGGGACGTGTGTTGGGCTCTACCTCAGGATTTAGCTTACCATCCGCACTGCGTCGGGACGTGTGTTGGGCTCTACCTGAGGATTTAGCTTACTTTCCGCTCTGCGTCGGGACGTGTGTTGGGCTCTACCTCAGGATTTAGCTTACTTTCCGCTCTGCGTCGGGACGTGTGTTGGGCTCTACCTCAGGATTTAGCTTACTTTCCGCTCTGCGTCGGGACGTGTGTTGGGCTCTACCTCAGGATATAGCTTACTTTCCGCTCTGCGTCGGGACGTGTGTTGGGCTCTACCTCAGGATTTAGCTTACTATCCGCTCTGCGTCGGGACGTGTGTTGGGCTCTACGTCGGGACGTGTGTTGGGCTCTACGTCGGGACGTGTGTTGGGCTCTACGTCGGGATTTAACTTACTTCCAGCTCTACGTCGGGATTTAGCTTACTTCCAGCTCTACGTCGGGATTTAGCTTACTTCCAGCTCTACGTCGGGATTTAGCTTACTTCCAGCTCTACGTCGGGATTTAGCTTACTTCCAGCTCTACGTCGGGATTTAGCTTACTTCCAGCTCTACGTCGGGATTTAGCTTACTTCCAGCTCTACGTCCGGATTTAGCTTACTTTCAGGTCTACGTCGGGACGTGTGTTGGGCTCTACGTCGGGACGTGTGTTGGGCTCTATCTCAGGACTTAGCTTACTTTCCGCTCTACGTGGGGACGTGTGTTGGGCTCTACCTCAGGATTTATCTTACTTTCCGCTCTGCGTCGGGACGTGTGTTGGGCTCTACCTCAGGATTTAGCTTACTTTAAGGTCTACGTCGGGACGTGTGTTGGGCTCTACGTCGGGACGTGTGTTGGGCTCTACCTCAGGATTTAGCTTACTTTCAGCTCTACGTGGGGACGTGTGTTGGGCTCTACATCAGGATTTCGCTTACTTTCCGCTCTGCGTCGGGACGTGTGTTGGGCTCTACCTCAGGATTTAGCTTACTTATGCTCTGCGTCGGGACGTGTGTTGGGCTCTACGTCGGGACGTGTGTTGGGCTCTACGTCGGGACGTATGTTGGGCTCTGCGTCGGGACGTGTGTTGGGCTCTACGTCGGGACGTGTGTTGGGCTCTACGTCGGGACGTGTGTTGGGCTCTACATCAGGATTTAGCTTACTTTCAGCTCTGCGTCGGGACGTGTGTTGGGTTCTGCGTCGGGACGTGTGTTGGGCTCTACGTTTGGACGTGGGTCGGGCTCTACGTCGGGACGTGGGTCGGGCTCTACGTCGGGACGTGGGTCGGGATCTGCGTCGGGACGTGGGTCGGGCTCTACGTCGGGACGTGGGTTGGGCTCTACATCAGATTTAGCTTACTTTCAGGTTTACGTCGGGACGTGTGTTGGGCTCTAGGTCGGGACGTGTGTTGGGCTCTAGGTCGGGACGTGTGTTGGGCTCTAGGTCGGGACGTGTGTTGGGCTCTAGGTCGGGACGTGTGTTGGGCTCTAGGTCGGGACGTGTGTTGGGCTCTAGGTCGGGACGTGTGTTGGGCTCTAGGTCGGGACGTGTGTTGGGCTCTACGTCGGGACGTGTGTTGGGCTCTAGGTCGGGACGTGTGTTGGGCTCTAGGTCGGGACGTGTGTTGGGCTCTAGGTCGGGACGTGTGTTGGGCTCTACGTCGGGACGTGTGTTGGGCTCTACGTCGGGACGTGTGTTGGGCTCTACGTCGGGACGTGTGTTGGGCTCTACATCAGGATTTAGCTTACTTTCAGCTCTGCGTCGGGACGTGTGTTGGGCTCTGCGTCGGGACGTGTGTTCGGCTCTGCGTCGGGACGTGTGTTGGGCTCTACGTCGGGACGTGTGTTGGGCTCTACGTCGGGACGTGTGTTGGGCTCTACGTCGGGACGTGGGTTGGGCTCTACGTCGGGACGTGGGTTGGGCTCTACGTCGGGACGTGGGTTGGGCTCTACGTCGGGATGTGGGTTGGGCTCTACGTCAGGATTTAGCTTACTTTCATCTCTACGTCGGGACGTGTGTTGGGCTCTACGTCAGGATTTAGCTTACTTTCAGCTCTACGTCGGGACGTGGGTTGGGCTCCACGTCGGGACGTGGGTTGGGCTCCACGTCGGGACGTGGGTTGGGCTCCACGTCGGGACGTGGGTTGGGCTCCACGTCGGGACGTGGGTTGGGCTCCACGTGGGGACGTGGGTTGGGCTCTACGTCGGGACGTGGGTTGGGCTCTACGTCGGGACGTGGGTTGGGCTCTACGTCGGGACGTGGGTTGGGCTCTACGTCGGGACGTGGGTTGGGCTCTACGTCAGGACGTGGGTTGGGCTCTACGTCGGGACGTGGGTTGGGCTCTACGTCAGGATTTAGCTTACTTTCAGCTCTACGTCGGGAAGTGTGTTGGGCTCTACGTCAGGATTTAGCTTACTTTCAGCTCTACGTCGGGACGTGGGTTGGGCTCTACGTCGGGACGTGGGTTGGGCTCTACGTCGGGACGTGGGTTGGGCTCTACGTCAGGATTTAGCTTACTTTCAGCTCTACGTCGGGACGTGGGTTGGGCTCTACGTCAGGATTTAGCTTACTTTCAGCTCTACGTCGGGACGTGTGTTGGGCTCTACGTCGGGACGTGTGTTGGGCTCTACGTCGGGACGTGTGTTGGGCTCTACGTCGGGACGTGTGTTGGGCTCTACGTCGGGACGTGGGTTGGGCTCTACGTCGGGACGTGGGTTGGGCTCTACGTCGGGACGTGGGTTGGGCTCTACGTCGGGACGTGGGTTGGGCTCTACGTCGGGATGTGGGTTGGGCTCTACGTCAGGATTTAGCTTACTTTCATCTCTACGTCGGGACGTGTGTTGGGCTCTACGTCAGGATTTAGCTTACTTTCAACTCTACGTCGGGACGTGTGTTGGGCTCTACGTCGGGACGTGTGTTGGGCTCTTCGTCGGGACGTGTGTTGGGCTCTACGTCGGGACGTGTGTTGGGCTCTACGTCGGGACGTGTGTTGGGCTCTAGGTCGGGACGTGTGTTGGGCTCTAGGTCGGGACGTGTGTTGGGCTCTAGGTCGGGACGTGTGTTGGGCTCTAGGTCGGGACGTCTGTTGGGCTCTAGGTCGGGACGTGTGTTGGGCTCTAGGTCGGGACGTGTGTTGGGCTCTAGTTCGGGACGTGTGTTGGGCTCTAGGTCAAGACGTGTGTTGGGCTCTACGTCAGGATTTAGCTTACTTTCAGCTCTACGTCGGGACGTGGGTTGGGCTCCACGTCGGGACGTGGGTTGGGCTCCACGTCGGGACGTGGGTTGGGCTCCACGTCGGGACGTGGGTTGGGCTCCACGTCGGGACGTGGGTTGGGCTCTACGTCGGGACGTGGGTTGGGCTCTACGTCGGGACGTGGGTTGGGCTCTACGTCGGGACGTGGGTTGGGCTCTACGTCGGGACGTGGGTTGGGCTCTACGTCGGGACGTGGGTTGGGCTCTACGTCAGGATTTAGCTTACTTTCAGCTCTACGTCGGGACGTGTGTTGGGCTCTACGTCGGGACGTGTGTTGGGCTCTACGTCGGGACGTGTGTTGGGCTCTACGTCGGGACGTGTGTTGGGCTCTACCTCAGGATTTAGCTTACTTTCAGCTCTACGTCGGGACGTGTGTTGGGCTCTACGTCAGGATTTAGCTTACTTTCAGCTCTACGTCGGGACGTGGGTTGGGCTCCACGTCGGGACGTGGGTTGGGCTCCACGTCGGGACGTGGGTTGGGCTCCACGTGGGGACGTGGGTTGGGCTCTACGTCGGGACGTGGGTTGGGCTCTACGTCGGGACGTGGGTTGGGCTCTACGTCGGGACGTGGGTTGGGCTCTACGTCGGGACGTGGGTTGGGCTCTACGTCGGGACGTGGGTTGGGCTCTACGTCGGGACGTGGGTTGGGCTCTACGTCAGGATTTAGCTTACTTTCAGCTCTACGTCGGGACGTGGGTTGGGCTCTACGTCAGGATTTAGCTTACTTTCAGCTCTACGTCGGGACGTGGGTTGGGCTCTACGTCGGGACGTGGGTTGGGCTCTACGTCGGGACGTGGGTTGGGCTCTACGTCAGGATTTAGCTTACTTTCAGCTCTACGTCGGGACGTGGGTTGGGCTCTACGTCAGGATTTAGCTTACTTTCAGCTCTACGTCGGGACGTGGGTTGGGCTCTACGTCGGGACGTGGGTTGGGCTCTACGTCGGGACGTGGGTTGGGCTCTACGTCGGGACGTGGGTTGGGCTCTACGTCAGGATTTAGCTTACTTTCAGCTCTACGTCGGGACGTGTGTTGGGCTCTACTTCAGGATTTAGCTTACTTTGAGCTCTACGTCGGGACGTGGGTTGGGCTCTACGTCGGGACGTGGGTTGGGCTCTACGTCGGGACGTGAGTTGGGCTCTACGTCGGGACGTGGGTTGGGCTCTACGTCGGGACGTGGGTTGGGCTCTACGTCGGGACGTGGGTTGGGCTCTACGTCGGGATGTGGGTTGGGCTCTACGTCAGGATTTAGCTTACTTTCATCTCTACGTCGGGACGTGTGTTGGGCTCTACGTCAGGATTTAGCTTACTTTCAACTCTACGTCGGGACGTGTGTTGGGCTCTACGTCGGGACGTGTGTTGGGCTCTTCGTCGGGACGTGTGTTGGGCTCTACGTCGGGACGTGTGTTGGGCTCTACGTCGGGACGTGTGTTGGGCTCTAGGTCGGGACGTGTGTTGGGCTCTAGATCGGGACGTGTGTTGGGCTCTAGGTCGGGACGTGTGTTGGGCTCTAGGTCGGGACGTGTGTTGGGCTCTAGGTCGGGACGTGTGTTGGGCTCTAGGTCGGGACGTGTGTTGGGCTCTAGGTCGGGACGTGTGTTGGGCTCTATGTCGGGACGTGTGTTGGGCTCTAGGTCAAGACGTGTGTTGGGCTCTACGTCAGGATTTAGCTTACTTTCAGCTCTACGTCGGGACGTGTGTTGGGCTCTACGTCGGGACGTGTGTTGGGCTCTACGTCGGGACGTGTGTTGGGCTCTACGTCGGGACGTGTGTTGGGCTCTACGTCGGGACGTGTGTTGGGCTCTACGTCGGGACGTGTGTTGGGCTCTACGTCGGGACGTGTGTTGGGCTCTACCTCAGGATTTAGCTTACTTTCAGCTCTACGTCGGGACGTGTGTTGGGCTCTACGTCAGGATTTAGCTTACTTTCAGCTCTACGTCGGGACGTGGGTTGGGCTCCACGTCGGGACGTGGGTTGGGCTCCACGTCGGGACGTGGGTTGGGCTCTACGTGGGGACGTGGGTTGGGCTCTACGTCGGGACGTGGGTTGGGCTCTACGTCGGGACGTGGGTTGGGCTCTACTTCGGGACGTGGGTTGGGCTCTACGTCGGGACGTGGGTTGGGCTCTACGTCGGGACGTGGGTTGGGCTCTACGTCGGGACGTGGGTTGGGCTCTACGTCAGGATTTAGCTTACTTTCAGCTCTACGTCGGGACGTGTGTTGGGCTCTACGTCAGGATTTAGCTTACTTTCAGCTCTACGTCGGGACGTGGGTTGGGCTCTACGTCGGGACGTGGGTTGGGCTCTACGTCGGGACGTGGGTTGGGCTCTACGTCGGGACGTGGGTTGGTCTCTACGTCGGGACGTGGGTTGGGCTCTACGTCAGGATTTAGCTTACTTTCAGCTCTACGTCGGGACGTGTGTTGGGCTCTACTTCAGGATTTAGCTTACTTTGAGCTCTACGTCGGGACGTGGGTTGGGCTCTACGTCGGGACGTGGGTTGGGCTCTACGTCAGGACGTGGGTTGGGCTCTACGTCGGGACGTGGGTTGGGCTCTACGTCAGGATTTAGCTTACTTTCAGCTCTACGTCGGGACGTGTGTTGGGCTCTACGTCAGGATTTAGCTTACTTTCAGCTCTACGTCGGGACGTGGGTTGGGCTCTACGTCGGGACGTGGGTTGGGCTCTACGTCGGGACGTGGGTTGGGCTCTACGTCGGGACGTGGGTTGGGCTCTACGTCGGGACGTGTGTTGGGCTCTACGTCGGGACGTCTGTTGGGCTCTACGTCGGGACGTGTGTTGGGCTCTACGTCGGGACGTGTGTTGGGCTCTACCTCAGGATTTAGCTTACTTTCAGCTCTACGTCGGGACGTGTGTTGGGCTCTACGTCAGGATTTAGCTTACTTTCAGCTCTACGTCGGGACGTGGGTTGGGCTCCACGTCGGGACGTGGGTTGGGCTCTACGTCGGGACGTGGGTTGGGCTCTACGTCGGGACGTGTGTTGGGCTCTACGTCGGGACGTGTGTTGGGCTCTACGTCAGGATTTAGCTTACTTTCAGCTCTACGTCGGGACGTGTGTTGGGCTCTACTTCAGGATTTAGCTTACTTTGAGCTCTACGTCGGGACGTGGGTTGGGCTCTACGTCGGGACGTGGGTTGGGCTCTACGTCGGGACGTGGGTTGGGCTCTACGTCGGGACGTGGGTTGGGCTCTACGTCGGGACGTGGGTTGGGCTCTACGTCAGGATTTAGCTTACTTTCAGCTCTACGTCGGGACGTGTGTTGGGCTCTACGTCAGGATTTAGCTTACTTTCAGCTCTACGTCGGGACGTGGGTTGGGCTCTACGTCGGGACGTGGGTTGGGCTCTACGTCGGGACGTGGGTTGGGCTCTACGTCGGGACGTGGGTTGGGCTCTACGTCAGGATTTAGCTTACTTTCAGCTCTACGTCGGGACGTGTGTTGGGCTCTACTTCAGGATTTAGCTTACTTTCAGCTCTACGTCGGGACGTGTGTTGGGCTCTACTTCAGGATTTAGCTTACTTTGAGCTCTACGTCGGGACGTGGGTTGGGCTCTACGTCGGGACGTGGGTTGGGCTCTACGTCGGGACGTGGGTTGGGCTCTACGTCGGGACGTGGGTTGGGCTCTACGTCGGGACGTGGGTTGGGCTCTACGTCGGGACGTGGGTTGGGCTCTACGTCGGGACGTGGGTTGGGCTCTACGTCAGGATTTAGCTTACTTTCATCTCTACGTCGGGACGTGTGTTGGGCTCTACGTCAGGATTTAGCTTACTTTTAACTCTACGTCGGGACGTGTATTGGGCTCTACGTCGGGACGTGTGTTGGGCTCTTCGTCGGGACGTGTGTTGGGCTCTACGTCGGGACGTGTGTTGGGCTCTACGTCGGGACGTGCGTTCGACTCTGCGTCGGGACGTGCGTTGGACTCTGCGTCGGGACGTGCGTTGGACTCTGCGTCGGGACGTGCGTTGGACTCTGCGTCGGGACGTGCGTTGGGCTCTACGTCGGGACGTGCGTTGGGCTCTACGTCGGACGTGCGTTGGGCTCTACGTCGGGACGTGTGTTGGGCTCTACATCTGGGTTTAGCTTACTTTCAGCTCTACATCGGGACATGTGCTGGGCTCTACGTCGGGACGTGTGTTGGGCTCTACATCAGGATTTAGCTTACTTTCATGTTTACGTCGGGACATGCGTTGGGCTCTGCGTCGGGACTTGCGTTGGACTCTGCGTTGGGACGTGCGTTGGACTCTGCGTCGGGACGTGCGTTGGACTCTGCGTCGGGACGTGCGTTGGACTCTGCGTCGGGACGTGCGTTGGACTCTGCGTCGGGACGTGCGTTGGACTCTACATCAGGATTTAGCTTACTTTCAGGTCTACGTCGGGACGTGTGTTGGGCTCTACGTCGGGATGTGTGTTGGGCTCTACCTCAGGATTAAGCTTACTTTCCGCTCTGCGTCGGGACGTTTATTGGGCTCTACGTCGGGACGTGTGTTGGGCTCTACGTCGGGACGTGTGTTGGGCTCTACGTCGGGACGTGTGTTGGGCTCTACGTCGGGACGTGTGTGGGGCTCTACGTCGGGACGTGTGTGGGGCTCTACGTCGGGACGTGTGTGGGGCTCTACGTCGGGACGTGTGTTGGGCTCTACGTCGGGACGTGTGTGGGGCTCTTCGTCGGGATTTAGCTTACTTCCAGCTCTACGTCGGGATTTAGCTTACTTCCAGATCTACGTCAGGATTTAGCTTACTTCCAGCTCTACGTCGGGATTTAGCTTACTTCCAGCACTACGTCGGGATTTAGCTTACTTCCAGCTCTACGTCGGGATTTAGCTTACTTCCAGCTCTACGTCGGGATTTAGCTTACTTCCAGCTCTACGTCGGGATTTAGCTTACTTCCAGCTCTACGTCGGGATTTAGCTTACTTCCAGCTCTACGTCCGGACGTGTGTTGGACTCTGCGTCGGGACGTGTGTTGGACTCTGCGTCGGGACGTGTGTTGGACTCTGCGTCGGGACGTGTGTTGGACTCTGCGTCGGGACGTGTGTTGGACTCTGCGTCGGGACGTGTGTTGGACTCTGCGTCGGGACGTGTGTTGGACTCTGCGTCGGGACGTGTGTTGGACTCTACATCAGGATTTAGCTTACTTTCAGGTCTACGTCGGGACGTGTGTTGGGCTCTACGTTGGGACGTGTGTTGGGCTCTACCTCAGGACTTAGCTTACTTTCAGCTCTACGTGGGGACGTGTGTTGGGCTCTACCTCAGGATTTAGCTTACCATCCGCTCTGCGTCGGGACGTGTGTTGGGCTCTACCTGAGGATTTAGCTTACTTTCCGCTCTGCGTCGGGACGTGTGTTGGGCTCTACCTCAGGATTTAGCTTACTTTCCGCTCTGCGTCGGGACTTGTGTTGGGCTCTACCTCAGGATTTAGCTTACTTTCCGCTCTGCGTCGGGACGTGTGTTGGGCTCTACCTCAGGATATAGCTTACTTTCCGCTCTGCGTCGGGACGTGTGTTGGGCTCTACCTCAGGATATAGCTTACTTTCCGCTCTGCGTCGGGACGTGTGTTGGGCTCTACCTCAGGATATAGCTTACTTTCCGCTCTACGTCCGGACGTGTGTTGGGCTCTACGTCGCGACGTGTGTTGGGCTCTACGTCGGGACGTGTGTTGGGCTCTACGTCGGGACGTGTGTTGGGCTCTACGTCGGGATTTAGCTTACTTCCAGCTCTACGTCGGGATGTAGCTTACTTCCAGCTCTACGTCGGGATTTAGCTTACTTCCAGCTCTACGTCGGGATTTAGCTTACTTCCAGCTCTACGTCGGGATTTAGCTTACTTCCAGCTCTACGTCGGGATTTAGCTTACTTCCAGCTCTACGTCCGGATTTAGCTTACTTTCAGGTCTACGTCGGGACGTGTGTTGGGCTCTACGTCGGGACGTGTGTTGGGCTCTATCTCAGGACTTAGCTTACTTTCCGCTCTACGTGGGGACGTGTGTTGGGCTCTACCTCAGGATTTAGCTTACTTTCCGCTCTGCGTCGGGACGTGTGTTGGGCTCTACCTCAGGATTTAGCTTACTTTAAGGTCTACGTCGGGACGTGTGTTGGGCTCTACGTCGGGACGTGTGTTGGGCTCTACCTCAGGATTTAGCTTACTTTCAGCTCTACGTGGGGACGTGTGTTGGGCTCTACATCAGGATTTAGCTTACTTTCCGCTCTGCGTCGGGACGTGTGTTGGGCTCTACCTCAGGATTTAGCTTACTTATGCTCTGCGTCGGGACGTGTGTTGGTCTCTACGTCGGGACGTGTGTTGGGCTCTGCGTCGGGACGTGTGTTGGGCTCTACATCAGGATTTAGCTTACTTTCAGCTCTACGTCGGGACGTGTTTTGGGCTCTACGTCGGGAAGTGTGTTGGGCTCTGCGTTGGGACGTGTGTTGGGCTCTACATCAGGATTTAGCTTACTTTCAGCTCTACATCGGGACGTGTGTTTGGCTCTAAGTCAGGACGTGTGTTTGGCTCTGCGTTGGGACGTGTGTTAGGCTCTACGTTGGGACGTGTGTTGGGCTCTACGACGGGACGTGTGTTGGGCTCTACGTCGGGACGTGTGTGGGGCTCTACGTCGGGACGTGTGTGGGGCTCTACGTCACGAAGTGTGGGGCTCTACGTCGGGACGTGTGTTGGGCTCTACGTCGGGACGTGTGTGGGGCTCTACGTCGGGACGTGTTTGGGGCTCTACGTCAGGAAGTGTGGGGCTCTACGTCGGGACGTGTGTGGGGCTCTACGTCGGGACGTGTGTGGGGCTCTACGTCGGGACGTGTGTGGGGCTCTACGTCGGGACGTGTGTGGGGCTCTACGTCGGGACGTGTGTTGGGCTCTACGTCAGGATTTAGCTTACTTTCATCTCTACGTCGGGACGTGTGTTGGGCTCTACGTCAGGATTTAGCTTACTTTCAGCTCTTCGTCGGGACGTGTGTTGGGCTCTACGTCGGGACGTGTGTTGGGCTCTACGTCGGGACGTGTGTTGGGCTCTACCTCAGGATTTAGCTTACTTTCCGCTCTGCGTCGGGACGTGTGTTGGGCTCTACGTCGGGACGTGTGTTGGGCTCTACGTCGGGACGTGTGTTGGGCTCTACGTCGGGACGTGTGTTGGGCTCTACGTCGGGACGTGTGTGGGGCTCTACGTCGGGACGTGTGTGGGGCTCTACGTCGGGACGTGTGTGGGGCTCTACGTCGGGACATGTGTTGGGCTCTACGTCGGGACGTGTGTCGGGCTCTTCGTCGGGATTTAGCTTACTTCCAGCTCTACGTCGGGATTTAGCTTACTTCCAGCTCTACGCCGGATTTAGCTTACTTCCAGCTCTACGTCGGGATTTAGCTTACTTCCAGCTCTACGTCGGGATTTAGCTTACTTCCAGCTCTACGTCGGGATTTAGCTTACTTCCAGCTCTTCGTCGGGATTTAGCTTACTTCCAGCTCTACGTCGGGATTTAGCTTACTTCCAGCTCTACGTCGGGATTTAGCTTACTTCCAGCTCTTCGTCGGGATTTAGCTTACTTCCAGCTCTACGTCGGGATTTAGCTTACTTCCAGCTCTACGTCGGGATTTAGCTTACTTCCAGCTCTACGTCGGGATTTAGCTTACTTCCAGCTCTACGTCGGGACGTGTGTTGGACTCTGCGTCGGGACGTGTGTTGGACTCTGCGTCGGGACGTGTGTTGGACTCTGCGTCGGGACGTGTGTTGGGCTCTACCTCAGGACTTAGCTTACTTTCAGCTCTACGTGGGGACGTGTGTTGGGCTCTACCTCAGGATTTAGCTTACCATCCGCACTGCGTCGGGACGTGTGTTGGGCTCTACCTGAGGATTTAGCTTACTTTCCGCTCTGCGTCGGGACGTGTGTTGGGCTCTACCTCAGGATTTAGCTTACTTTCCGCTCTGCGTCGGGACGTGTGTTGGGCTCTACCTCAGGATTTAGCTTACTTTCCGCTCTGCGTCGGGACGTGTGTTGGGCTCTACCTCAGGATATAGCTTACTTTCCGCTCTGCGTCGGGACGTGTGTTGGGCTCTACCTCAGGATTTAGCTTACTATCCGCTCTGCGTCGGGACGTGTGTTGGGCTCTACGTCGGGACGTGTGTTGGGCTCTACGTCGGGACGTGTGTTGGGCTCTACGTCGGGACGTGTGTTGGGCTCTACGTCGGGATTTAACTTACTTCCAGCTCTACGTCGGGATTTAGCTTACTTCCAGCTCTACGTCGGGATTTAGCTTACTTCCAGCTCTACGTCGGGATTTAGCTTACTTCCAGCTCTACGTCGGGATTTAGCTTACTTCCAGCTCTACGTCGGGATTTAGCTTACTTCCAGCTCTACGTCGGGATTTAGCTTACTTCCAGCTCTACGTCCGGATTTAGCTTACTTTCAGGTCTACGTCGGGACGTGTGTTGGGCTCTACGTCGGGACGTGTGTTGGGCTCTATCTCAGGACTTAGCTTACTTTCCGCTCTACGTGGGGACGTGTGTTGGGCTCTACCTCAGGATTTATCTTACTTTCCGCTCTGCGTCGGGACGTGTGTTGGGCTCTACCTCAGGATTTAGCTTACTTTAAGGTCTACGTCGGGACGTGTGTTGGGCTCTACGTCGGGACGTGTGTTGGGCTCTACCTCAGGATTTAGCTTACTTTCAGCTCTACGTGGGGACGTGTGTTGGGCTCTACATCAGGATTTCGCTTACTTTCCGCTCTGCGTCGGGACGTGTGTTGGGCTCTACCTCAGGATTTAGCTTACTTATGCTCTGCGTCGGGACGTGTGTTGGGCTCTACGTCGGGACGTGTGTTGGGCTCTACGTCGGGACGTATGTTGGGCTCTGCGTCGGGACGTGTGTTGGGCTCTACGTCGGGACGTGTGTTGGGCTCTACGTCGGGACGTGTGTTGGGCTCTACATCAGGATTTAGCTTACTTTCAGCTCTGCGTCGGGACGTGTGTTGGGCTCTGCGTCGGGACGTGTGTTGGGCTCTACGTTTGGACGTGGGTCGGGCTCTACGTCGGGACGTGGGTCGGGCTCTACGTCGGGACGTGGGTCGGGATCTGCGTCGGGACGTGGGTCGGGCTCTACGTCGGGACGTGGGTTGGGCTCTACATCAGATTTAGCTTACTTTCAGGTTTACGTCGGGACGTGTGTTGGGCTCTAGGTCGGGACGTGTGTTGGGCTCTAGGTCGGGACGTGTGTTGGGCTCTAGGTCGGGACGTGTGTTGGGCTCTAGGTCGGGACGTGTGTTGGGCTCTAGGTCGGGACGTGTGTTGGGCTCTAGGTCGGGACGTGTGTTGGGCTCTACGTCGGGACGTGTGTTGGGCTCTAGGTCGGGACGTGTGTTGGGCTCTAGGTCGGGACGTGTGTTGGGCTCTAGGTCGGGACGTGTGTTGGGCTCTACGTCGGGACGTGTGTTGGGCTCTACGTCGGGACGTGTGTTGGGCTCTACATCAGGATTTAGCTTACTTTCAGCTCTGCGTCGGGACGTGTGTTGGGCTCTGCGTCGGGACGTGTGTTCGGCTCTGCGTCGGGACGTGTGTTGGGCTCTACGTCGGGACGTGTGTTGGGCTCTACGTCGGGACGTGTGTTGGGCTCTACGTCGGGACGTGTGTTCGGCTCTACGTCGGGACGTGTGTTGGGCTCTACGTCGGGACGTGTGTTGGGCTCTACGTCGGGACGTGTGTTGGGCTCTACATCAGGATTTAGCTTACTTTCAGCTCTGCGTCGGGACGTGTGTTGGGCTCTGCGTCGGGACGTGTGTTGGGCTCTGCGTCGGGACGTGTGTTGGGCTCTGCGTCGGGACGTGTGTTGGGCTCTGCGTCGAGACGTGTGTTGGGCTCTGCGTCGGGACGTGTGTTGGGCTCTGCGTCGGTACGTGTGTTGGGCTCTACATCAGGATTTAGCTTACTTTCAGCTCTGCGTCGGGACGTGCGTTGGGCTCTGCGTCGGGACGTGCGTTGGGCTCTGCGTCGGGACGTGCGTTGGGCTCTGCGTCGGGACGTGCGTTGGGCTCTGCGTCGGGACGTGCGTTGGGCTATACTTCAGGATGTAGATTACTTTCAGCTCTACGTCGGGACGTGCGTTGGGCTCTACATCAGAATTTAGCTTACTTTCAGCTCTGCGTCGGGACGTGCGTTGGGCTCTGCGTCGGGACGTGCGTTGGGCTCTGCGTCGGGACGTGCGTTGGGGTCTGCGTCGGGACGTGCGTTCGGCTATACTTCAGGATGTAGATTACTTTCAGCTCTGCGTCGGGACGTGTGTTGGGCTCTACATCAGGATTTAGCTTACTTTCAGCTCTTCGTCGGGACGTGCGTTGGGCTCTGCGTCGGGACGTGCGTTGGGCTCTGCGTCGGGACGTGCGTTGGGCTATACTTCAGGATGTAGTTTACTTTCAGCTCTACGTCGGGACGTGCGTTGGGCTCTAGGTCGGGACGTGCGTTGGGCTCTAGGTCGGGACGTGCGTTGGGCTCTAGGTCGGGACGTGCGTTGGGCTCTAGGTCGGGACGTGCGTTGGGCTCTACGTCGGGACGTGCGTTCGGCTCTACGTCAGGATTTAGCTTACTTTCAGCTCTACGTCGGGACGTGTGTTGGGCTCTACGTCGGAACGCGTGTTGGGCTCTACGTCGGGACGCGTGTTGGGCTCTACGTCGGGACGCGTGTTGGGCTCTACGTCGGGACGCGTGTTGGGCTCTGCGTCGGGACGCGTGTTGGGCTCTGCGTCGGGACGCGTGTTGGGCTCTGCGTCGGGACGTGTGTTGGGCTCTACGTCGGGACGTGTGTTGGGCTCTACGTCGGGACGTGTGTTGGGCTCTACGTCGGGACGTGTGTTGGGCTCTACATCAGGATTTAGCTTACTTTCAGCTCTGCGTCGGGACGTGTGTTGGGCTCTGCGTCGGGACGTGTGTTGGGCTCTGCGTCGGGACGTGCGTTGGGCTCTACGTCGGGACGTGCGTTGGGCTCTACGTCGGGACGTGCGTTGGGCTCTACGTCGGGACGTGCGTTGGGCTCTACGTCGGGACGTGCGTTGGGCTATACTTCAGGATGTAGATTACTTTCAGCTCTACGTCGGGACGTGCGTTGGGCTCTACGTCGGGACGTGCGTTGGGCTATACTTCAGGATGTAGATTACTTTCAGCTCTACGTCGGGACGTGCGTTGGGCTCTACGTCGGGACGTGCGTTGGGCTCTACGTCGGGACGTGCGTTGGGCTCTACGTCGGGACGTGCGTTGGGCTATACTTCAGGATGTAGATTACTTTCAGCTCTACGTCGGGACGTGCGTTGGGCTCTACGTCGGGACGTGCGTTGGGCTCTACGTCGGGACGTGCGTTGGGCTCTACGTCGGGACGTGCGTTGGGCTCTACGTCGGGACGTGGGTTGGGCTCTACGTCGGGACGTGCGTTGGGCTCTACGTCGGGACGTGGGTTGGGCTCTACGTCGGGACGTGCGTTGGGGTCTGCGTCGGGACGTGCGTTGGGGTCTGCGTCGGGACGTGCGTTGGGCTCTGCGTCGGGACGTGCGTTGGGCTCTGCGTCGGGACGTGCGTTGGGCTCTACATCGGGATTTAGCTTACTTTCAGCTCTACGTCGGGACGTGCGTTGGGCTCTACGTCGGGACGTGCATTGGGCTCTACGTCGGGACGTGCGTTGGGCTCTACGTCGGGACGTGCGTTGGGCTCTACGTCGGGACGTGCGTTGGGCTATACTTCAGGATGTAGATTACTTTCAGCTCTACGTCGGAACGTGCGTTGGGCTCTACGTCGGGACGTGCGTTGGGCTCTACGTCGGGACGTGCGTTGGGCTCTACGTCGGGACGTGCGTTGGGCTCTACGTCGGGACGTGCGTTGGGCTATACTTCAGAATGTAGATTAATTTCAGCTCTACGTCGGGACGTGCGTTGGGCTCTACGTCGGGACGTGCGTTGGGGTCTGCGTCGGGACGTGCGTTGGGGTCTGCGTCGGGACGTGCGTTGGGCTCTGCGTCGGGACGTGCGTTGGGCTTTGCGTCGGGACGTGCGTTGGGCTATTCTTCAGGATGTAGATTACTTTCAGATCTACGTCGGGACGTGCGTTGGGCTCTACGTCGGGACGTGCGTTGGGCTCTACGTCGGGACGTGCGTTGGGCTCTACGTCGGGACGTGCGTTGGGCTATACTTCAGGATGTAGATTACTTTCAGCTCTACGTCGGGACGTGCTTTGGGCTCTACGTCGGGACGTGCGTTGGGCTCTACGTCGGGACGTGCGTTGGCCTCTACGTCGGGACGTGCGTTGGGCTCTACGTCGGGACGTGCGTTGGGCTCTACGTCGGGACGTGCGTTGGGCTATACTTCAGGATGTAGATTACTTTCAGCTCTACGTCGGGACGTGCGTTGGGGTCTACGTCGGGACGTGCGTTGGGGTCTACGTCGGGACGTGCGTTGGGGTCTACGTCGGGACGTGCGTTGGGCTCTGCGTCGGGACGTGCGTTGGGGTCTGCGGCGGGACGTGCGTTGGGCTCTGCGTCGGGACGTGCGTTGGGGTCTGCGTCGGGACGTGCGTTGGGGTCTGCGTCGGGACGTGCGTTGGGGTCTGCGTCGGGACGTGCGTTGGGCTCTGCGTCGGGACGTGTGTTGGGCTCTGCGTCGGGACGTGCGTTGGGCTCTGTGTCGGGATGTGCGTTGGGCTCTACATCGGGATTTAGCTTACTTTCAGCTCTACGTCGGGACGTGCGTTGGGCTCTACGTCGGGACGTGCGTTGGGCTCTACGTCGGGACGTGCGTTGGGCTCTACGTCGGGACGTGCGTTGGGCTCTACGTCGGGACGTGCGTTGGGCTCTACGTCGGGACGTGCGTTGGGCTCTACGTCGGGACCTGCGTTGGGCTATACTTCAGGATGTAGATTACTTTCAGCTCTACGTCGGGACGTGCGTTGGGCTCTACGTCGGGACGTGCGTTGGGCTCTACGTCGGGAAGTGCGTTGGGCTCTACGTCGGGACGTGCGTTGGGCTCTACGTCGGGACGTGCGTTGGGCTATACTTCAGGATGTAGATTACTTTCAGCTCTACGTCGGGACGTGCGTTGGGCTCTACGTCGGGACGTGCGTTGGGCTCTACGTCGGGATGTGCGTTGGGCTCTACGTCGGGACGTGCGTTGGGCTATACTTCAGGATGTAGATTACTTTCAGCTCTACGTCGGGACGTGCGTTGGGCTCTACGTCGGGACGTGCGTTTGGCTCTACGTCGGGACGTGCGTTGGGCTCTACGTCGGGATGTGCGTTGGGCTCTACGTCGGGACGTGCGTTGGGCTCTACGTCGGGACGTGCGTTGGGCTATACTTCAGGATGTAGATTACTTTCAGCTCTACGTCGGGACGTGCGTTGGGCTCTACGTCGGGACGTGCGTTGGGCTCTACGTCGGGACGTGCGTTGGGCTCTACGTCGGGACGTGCGTTGGGCTCTACGTCGGGACGTGCGTTGGGCTCTACGTCGGGACGTGCGTTGGGCTATACTTCAGGATGTAGATTACTTTCAGCTCTGCGTCGGGACGTGCGTTGGGCTCTGCGTCGGGACGTGCGTTGGGCTCTACGTCGGGACGTGCGTTGGGCTCTACGTCGGGACGTGCGTTGGGCTATACTTCAGGATGTAGATTACTTTCAGCTCTACGTCGGGACGTGCGTTGGGCTCTACGTCGGGACGTGTGTTGGGCTCTACGTCGGGACGTGTGTTGGGCTCTACGTCGGGACGTGTGTTGGGCTCTAGGTCGGGATGTGTGTTGGGCTCTACGTCGGGACGTGTGTGGGGCTCTACGTGGGGACGTGTGTTGGTCTCTACATCAGGATTTAGCTTACTTTCAGCTCTGCGTCGGGACGTGCGTTGGGCTCTGCGTCGGGACGTGCGTTGGGCTCTGCGTCGGGACGTGCGTTGGGCTCTGCGTCGGGACGTGCCTTGGGCTCTACGTCGGGATTTAGCTTACTTTCAGCTCTACGTCGGGACGTGCGTTGGGCTCTACGTCGGGACGTGCGTTGGGCTCTACGTCGGGACGTGCGTTGGGCTCTACGTCGGGTCGTGCGTTGGGCTCTACGTCGGGACGTGCGTTGGGCTCTACGTCGGGACGTGCGTTGGGCTCTAAGTCGGGACGTGCGTTGGGCTCTACGTCGGGACACGCGTTGGGCTCTACGTCGGGACGTGCGTTGGGCTCTACGTCAGGATTTAGCTTACTTTCAGCTCTACGTCGGGACGTGCGTTGGGCTCTACGTCGGGACGTGCGTTCGGCTCTACGTCGGGACGTGCGTTGGGCTCCACGTCAGGACGTGCGTTGGGCTCCACGTCGGGACGTGCGTTGGGCTCTACGTCGGGACGTGCGTTGGGCTCTACGTCGGGAAGTGTGTTGGGCTCTACATCAGGATTTAGCTTACTTTCAGCTCTACGTCGGGACGTGTGTTGGGCTCTGCGTCGGGACGTGTGTTGGGCTCTACGTCGGGACGTGTGTTGGGTTCTACGTCGGGATTCAGCTTACTTTCAGCTCTACATCGGGACGTACGTTGGGCTCTACGTCGGGACGTGCGTTGGGCTCTACGTTGGGACGAGCGTTGGGCTCTACGTCGGGATTTAGCTTACTTCCAGCTCTATGTCGGGACGTGTGTTGGGCTCTACGTCGGGACGTGTGTTGGGCTCTACGTCGGGACGTGTGTTGGGCTCTATGTCGGGACGTGTTTTGGGCTCTATGTCGGGACGTGTGTTGGGCTCTACGTCGGGACGTGTGTTGGGCTCTACATCAGGATTTAGCTTACTTTAAGCTCTACGTCGGGACGTGTGTTGGGCTCTACGTCGGGACGTGTGTTGGGCTCTACGTCGGGACGTGTGTTGGGCTCTACGTCGGGACGTGTGTTGGGCTCTACGTCGGGACGTGTGTTGGGCTCTACGTCGGGACGTGTGTTGGGCTCTACGTCAGGATTTAGCTTACTTTGTGCTCTACGTCAGGATTTAGCTTACTTTGGGCTCTACGTCGGGACGTGTGTTGGGCTCTACGTCGGGACGTGTGTTGGGCTCTACATCAGGATTTAGCTTACTTTAAGCTCTACGTCGGGACGTGCGTTGGTCTCTACGTCGGGACGTGCGTTGGGCTCTACGTCGGGACGTGTGTTGGGCTCTACATCAGGATTTAGCTTACTTTCCGCTCTGCGTCGGGACGTGTGTTGGGCTCTACGTCGGGACGTGTGTTGGGCTCTACGTCGGGACGTGTGTTGGGCTCTACGTCGGGACGTGTGTGGGGCTCTTCGTTGGGACGTGTGTGGGGCTTTATGTCGGGACGTGTGTGGGGCTCTACGTCGGGACGTGTGTGGGGCTCTACATCGGGACGTGTGTTGGGCTCTACGTCGGGACGTGTGTTGGGCTCTACGTCGGGACGTGTGTTGGGCTCTACATCAGGATTTAGCTTACTTTCAGCTCTACGTCGGGACGTGCGTTGGACTCTACGTCGGGACGTGCGTTGGGATCTACGTCTGGACGTGCGTTGGGATCTACGTCTGGACGTGCGTTGGGCTCTACGTCGGGACATGCGTTGGGCTCTACGTCGGGACGTGTGTTGGGCTCTACGTCGGGACGTGTGTTGGGCTCTACGTCGGGACGTGCGTTGGGCTCTACGTCGGGATTTAGCTTACTTCCAGCTCTACGTCGGGACGTGTGTTGGACTCTACGTCGGGACGTGTGTTGGAATCTACGTCGGGACGTGTGTTGGACTCTACGTCGGGACGTGTGTTGGACTCTACATCAGGATTTAGCTTACTTTCAGGTCTACGTCGGGACCTGTGTTGGGCTCTACGTCGGGACGCGTGTTGGGCTCTACGTGGGGACGTGTGTTGGGCTCTACGTGGGGACGTGTGTTGGGCTCTACCTCAGGATTTAGCTTACTTTCAGCTAGACGTCGGGACGTGCGTTGGGCTCTACGTCGGGACGTGCGTTGGGCTCTACGTTGGGACGTGCGTTGGGCTCTATGTCGGGATTTAGCTTACTTCCAGCTCTACGTCGGGACGTGTGTTGGGCTCTACGTCGGGACGTGTGTTGGGCTCTACGTCGGGACGTGTGTTGGGCTCTACGTCGGGACGTGTGTTGGGCTCTACCTCAGGATTTAGCTTACTTTCAGCTCTACGTCGGGACGTGCGTTGGGCTCTACGTCGGGACGTGCGTTGGGCTCTACGTTGGGATGAGCGTTGGGCTCTACGTCGGGATTTAGCTTACTTCCAGCTCTACGTCGGGACGTGTGTTGGGCTCTACGTCGGGACGTGTGTTGGGCTCTACGTCGGGACGTGTGTTGGGCTCTATGTCGGGACGTGTTTTGGGCTCTATGTCGGGACGTGTGTTGGGCTCTACGTCGGGACGTGCGTTGGGCTCTGCGTCGGGACGTGCGTTGGGCTCTGCGTCGGGACGTGCGTTGGGCTCTGCGTCGGGACGTGCGTTGGGCTCTACATCGGGATTTAGCTTACTTTCAGCTCTACGTCGGGACGTGCGTTGGGCTCTACGTCGGGACGTGCGTTGGGCTCTACGTCGGGACGTGCGTTGGGCTCTACGTCGGGACGTGCGTTGGGCTCTACGTCGGGACGTGCGTTGGGCTCTACGTCGGGACGTGCGTTGGGCTATACTTCAGGATGTAGATTACTTTCAGCTCTACGTCGGGACGTGCGTTGGGCTCTACGTCGGGACGTGCGTTGGGCTCTACGTCGGGACGTGCGTTGGGCTCTACGTCGGGACGTGCGTTGGGCTCTACGTCGGGACGTGCGTTGGGCTATACTTCAGGATGTAGATTAATTTCAGCTCTACGTCGGGACGTGCGTTGGGCTCTACGTCGGGACGTGCGTTGGGGTCTGCGTCGGGACGTGCGTTGGGGTCTGCGTCGGGACGTGCGTTGGGCTCTGCGTCGGGACGTGCGTTGGGCTTTGCGTCGGGACGTGCGTTGGGCTATTCTTCAGGATGTAGATTACTTTCAGATCTACGTCGGGACGTGCGTTGGGCTCTACGTCGGGACGTGCGTTGGGCTCTACGTCGGGACGTGCGTTGGGCTCTACGTCGGGACGTGCGTTGGGCTATACTTCAGGATGTAGATTACTTTCAGCTCTACGTCGGGACGTGCTTTGGGCTCTACGTCGGGACGTGCGTTGGGCTCTACGTCGGGACGTGCGTTGGGCTCTACGTCGGGACGTGCGTTGGGCTCTACGTCGGGACGTGCGTTGGGCTCTACGTCGGGACGTGCGTTGGGCTATACTTCAGGATGTAGATTACTTTCAGCTCTACGTCGGGACGTGCGTTGGGCTCTACGTCGGGACGTGCGTTGGGGTCTACGTCGGGACGTGCGTTGGGGTCTACGTCGGGACGTGCGTTGGGCTCTGCGTCGGGACGTGCGTTGGGGTCTGCGTCGGGACGTGCGTTGGGGTCTGCGTCGGGACGTGCGTTGGGCTCTGCGTCGGGACGTGCGTTGGGCTCTGCGTCGGGACGTGCGTTGGGCTCTGTGTCGGGATGTGCGTTGGGCTCTACATCGGGATTTAGCTTACTTTCAGCTCTACGTCGGGACGTGCGTTGGGCTCTACGTCGGGACGTGCGTTGGGGTCTACGTCGGGACGTGCGTTGGGGTCTGCGTCGGGACGTGCGTTGGGGTCTGCGTCGGGACGTGCGTTGGGCTCTGCGTCGGGACGTGCGTTGGGCTCTGCGTCGGGACGTGCGTTGGGCTCTGTGTCGGGATGTGCGTTGGGCTCTACATCGGGATTTAGCTTACTTTCAGCTCTACGTCGGGACGTGCGTTGGGCTCTACGTCGGGACGTGCGTTGGGCTCTACGTCGGGACGTGCGTTGGGCTCTACGTCGGGACGTGCGTTGGGCTCTACGTCGGGACGTGCGTTGGGCTCTACGTCGGGACCTGCGTTGGGCTATACTTCAGGATGTAGATTACTTTCAGCTCTACGTCGGGACGTGCGTTGGGCTCTACGTCGGGACGTGCGTTGGGCTCTACGTCGGGACGTGCGTTGGGCTCTACGTCGGGACGTGCGTTGGGCTATACTTCAGGATGTAGATTACTTTCAGCTCTACGTCGGGACGTGCGTTGGGCTCTACGTCGGGACGTGCGTTGGGCTCTACGTCGGGATGTGCGTTGGGCTATACTTCAGGATGTAGATTACTTTCAGCTCTACGTCGGGACGTGCGTTGGGCTCTATGTCGGGACGTGCGTTGGGCTCTACGTCGGGACGTGCGTTGGGCTATACTTCAGGATGTAGATTACTTTCAGCTCTACGTTGGGACGTGCGTTGGGCTCTACGTCGGGACGTGCGTTTGGCTCTACGTCGGGACGTGCGTTGGGCTCTACGTCGGGATGTGCGTTGGGCTCTACGTCGGGACGTGCGTTGGGCTCTACGTCGGGACGTGCGTTGGGCTATACTTCAGGATGTAGATTACTTTCAGCTCTACGTCGGGACGTGCGTTGGGCTCTACGTCGGGACGTGCGTTGGGCTCTACGTCGGGACGTGCGTTGGGCTCTACGTCGGGACGTGCGTTGGGCTCTACGTCGGGACGTGCGTTGGGCTCTACGTCGGGACGTGCGTTGGGCTATACTTCAGGATGTAGATTACTTTCAGCTCTGCGTCGGGACGTGCGTTGGGCTCTGCGTCGGGACGTGCGTTGGGCTCTACGTCGGGACGTGCGTTGGGCTCTACGTCGGGACGTGCGTTGGGCTATACTTCAGGATGTAGATTACTTTCAGCTCTACGTCGGGACGTGCGTTGGGCTCTACGTCGGGACGTGTGTTGGGCTCTACGTCGGGACGTGTGTTGGGCTCTACGTCGGGACGTGTGTTGGGCTCTAGGTCGGGACGTGTGTTGGGCTCTACGTCGGGACGTGTGTGGGGCTCTACGTGGGGACGTGTGTTGGGCTCTACATCAGGATTTAGCTTACTTTCAGCTCTGCGTCGGGACGTGCGTTGGGCTCTGCGTCGGGACGTGCGTTGGGCTCTGCGTCGGGACGTGCGTTGGGCACTGCGTCGGGACGTGCGTTGGGCTCTGCGTCGGGACGTGCCTTGGGCTCTACGTCGGGATTTAGCTTACTTTCAGCTCTACGTCGGGACGTGCGTTGGGCTCTACGTCGGGACGTGCGTTGGGCTCTACGTCGGGACGTGCGTTGGGCTCTACGTCGGGACGTGCGTTGGGCTCTACGTCGGGACGTGCGTTGGGCTCTACGTCGGGACGTGCGTTGGGCTCTACGTCGGGACGTGCGTTGGGCTCTACGTCGGGACGTGCGTTGGGCTCTACGTCGGGACGTGCGTTGGGCTCTACGTCAGGATTTAGCTTACTTTCAGCTCTACGTCGGGACGTGCGTTGGGCTCTACGTCGGGACGTGCGTTCGGCTCTACGTCGGGACGTGCGTTGGGCTCCACGTCAGGACGTGCGTTGGGCTCCACGTCGGGACGTGCGTTGGGCTCTACGTCGGGATGTGCGTTGGGCTCTACGTCGGGAAGTGTGTTGGGCTCTACATCAGGATTTAGCTTACTTTCAGCTCTACGTCGGGACGTGTGTTGGGCTCTGCGTCGGGACGTGTGTTGGGCTCTACGTCGGGACGTGTGTTGGGTTCTACGTCGGGATTCAGCTTACTTTCAGCTCTACATCGGGACGTACGTTGGGCTCTACGTCGGGACGTGCGTTGGGCTCTACGTTGGGACGAGCGTTGGGCTCTACGTCGGGATTTAGCTTACTTCCAGCTCTATGTCGGGACGTGTGTTGGGCTCTACGTCGGGACGTGTGTTGGGCTCTACGTCGGGACGTGTGTTGGGCTCTATGTCGGGACGTGTTTTGGGCTCTATGTCGGGACGTGTGTTGGGCTCTACGTCGGGACGTGTGTTGGGCTCTACATCAGGATTTAGCTTACTTTAAGCTCTACGTCGGGACGTGTGTTGGGCTCTACGTCGGGACGTGTGTTGGGCTCTACGTCGGGACGTGTGTTTGGCTCTACGTCGGGACGTGTCTTGGGCTCTACGTCGGGACGTGTGTTGGGCTCTACGTCGGGACGTGTGTTGGGCTCTACGTCGGGACGTGTGTTGGGCTCTACGTCAGGATTTAGCTTACTTTGTGCTCTACGTCAGGATTTAGCTTACTTTGGGCTCTACGTTGGGACGTGTGTTGGGCTCTACGTCGGGACGTGTGTTGGGCTCTACATCAGGATTTAGCTTACTTTAAGCTCTACGTCGGGACGTGCGTTGGTCTCTACGTCGGGACGTGCGTTGGGCTCTACGTCGGGACGTGTGTTGGGCTCTACCTCAGCATTTAGCTTACTTTCCGCTCTGCGTCGGGACGTGTGTTGGGGTCTACGTCGGGACGTGTGTTGGGCTCTACGTCGGGACGTGTGTTGGGCTCTACGTCGGGACGTGTGTGGGGCTCTTCGTTGGGACGTGTGTGGGGCTTTATGTCGGGACGTGTGTGGGGCTCTACGTCGGGACGTGTGTGGGGCTCTACATCGGGACGTGTGTTGGGCTCTACGTCGGGACGTGTGTTGGGCTCTACGTCGGGACGTGTGTTGGGCTCTACATCAGGATTTAGCTTACTTTCAGCTCTACGTCGGGACGTGCGTTGGACTCTACGTCGGGACGTGCGTTGGGATCTACGTCTGGACGTGCGTTGGGCTCTACGTCGGGACATGCGTTGGGCTCTACGTCGGGACGTGTGTTGGGCTCTACGTCGGGACGTGTGTTGGGCTCTACGTCGGGACGTGCGTTGGGCTCTACGTCGGGATTTAGCTTACTTCCAGCTCTACGTCGGGACGTGTGTTGGACTCTACGTCGGGACGTGTGTTGGAATCTACGTCGGGACGTGTGTTGGACTCTACGTCGGGACGTGTGTTGGACTCTACATCAGGATTTAGCTTACTTTCAGGTCTACGTCGGGACCTGTGTTGGGCTCTACGTCGGGACGCGTGTTGGGCTCTACGTGGGGACGTGTGTTGGGCTCTACCTCAGGATTTAGCTTACTTTCAGCTAGACGTCGGGACGTGCGTTGGGCTCTACGTCGGGACGTGCGTTGGGCTCTACGTTGGGACGTGCGTTGGGCTCTATGTCGGGATTTAGCTTACTTCCAGCTCTACGTCGGGACGTGTGTTGGGCTCTACGTCGGGACGTGCGTTGGGCTCTACGTCGGGACGTGCGTTGGGCTATACTTCAGGATGTAGATTACTTTCAGCTCTACGTTGGGACGTGCGTTGGGCTCTACGTCGGGACGTGCGTTTGGCTCTACGTCGGGACGTGCGTTGGGCTCTACGTCGGGATGTGCGTTGGGCTCTACGTCGGGACGTGCGTTGGGCTCTACGTCGGGACGTGCGTTGGGCTATACTTCAGGATGTAGATTACTTTCAGCTCTACGTCGGGACGTGCGTTGGGCTCTACGTCGGGACGTGCGTTGGGCTCTACGTCGGGACGTGCGTTGGGCTCTACGTCGGGACGTGCGTTGGGCTCTACGTCGGGACGTGCGTTGGGCTCTACGTCGGGACGTGCGTTGCGCTATACTTCAGGATGTAGATTACTTTCAGCTCTGCGTCGGGACGTGCGTTGGGCTCTGCGTCGGGACGTGCGTTGGGCTCTACGTCGGGACGTGCGTTGGGCTCTACGTCGGGACGTGCGTTGGGCTATACTTCAGGATGTAGATTACTTTCAGCTCTACGTCGGGACGTGCGTTGGGCTCTACGTCGGGACGTGTGTTGGGCTCTACGTCGGGACGTGTGTTGGGCTCTAGGTCGGGATGTGTGTTGGGCTCTACGTCGGGACGTGTGTGGGGCTCTACGTGGGGACGTGTGTTGGGCTCTACATCAGGATTTAGCTTACTTTCAGCTCTGCGTCGGGACGTGCGTTGGGCTCTGCGTCGGGACGTGCGTTGGGCTCTGCGTCGGGACGTGCGTTGGGCTCTGCGTCGGGACGTGCGTTGGGCTCTGCGTCGGGACGTGCCTTGGGCTCTACGTCGGGATTTAGCTTACTTTCAGCTCTACGTCGGGACGTGCGTTGGGCTCTACGTCGGGACGTGCGTTGGGCTCTACGTCGGGACGTGCGTTGGGCTCTACGTCGGGTCGTGCGTTGGGCTCTACGTCGGGACGTGCGTTGGGCTCTACGTCGGGACGTGCGTTGGGCTCTACGTCGGGACGTGCGTTGGGCTCTACGTCGGGACGTGCGTTGGGCTCTACGTCGGGACGTGCGTTGGGCTCTACGTCAGGATTTAGCTTACTTTCAGCTCTACGTCGGGACGTGCGTTGGGCTCTACGTCGGGACGTGCGTTCGGCTCTACGTCGGGACGTGCGTTGGGCTCCACGTCAGGACGTGCGTTGGGCTCCACGTCGGGACGTGCGTTGGGCTCTACGTCGGGATGTGCGTTGGGCTCTACGTCGGGATGTGCGTTGGGCTCTACGTCGGGAAGTGTGTTGGGCTCTACATCAGGATTTAGCTTACTTTCAGCTCTACGTCGGGACGTGTGTTGGGCTCTGCGTCGGGACGTGTGTTGGGCTCTACGTCGGGACGTGTGTTGGGTTCTACGTCGGGATTCAGCTTACTTTCAGCTCTACATCGGGACGTACGTTGGGCTCTACGTCGGGACGTGCGTTGGGCTCTACGTTGGGACGAGCGTTGGGCTCTACGTCGGGATTTAGCTTACTTCCAGCTCTATGTCGGGACGTGTGTTGGGCTCTACGTCGGGACGTGTGTTGGGCTCTACGTCGGGACGTGTGTTGGGCTCTATGTCGGGACGTGTTTTGGGCTCTATGTCGGGACGTGTGTTGGGCTCTACGTCGGGACGTGTGTTGGGCTCTACATCAGGATTTAGGTTACTTTAAGCTCTACGTCGGGACGTGTGTTGGGCTCTACGTCGGGACGTGTGTTGGGCTCTACGTCGGGACGTGTGTTTGGCTCTACGTCGGGACGTGTCTTGGGCTCTACGTCGGGACGTGTGTTGGGCTCTACGTCGGGACGTGTGTTGGGCTCTACGTCGGGACGTGTGTTGGGCTCTACGTCAGGATTTAGCTTACTTTGTGCTCTACGTCAGGATTTAGCTTACTTTGGGCTCTACGTTGGGACGTGTGTTGGGCTCTACGTCGGGACGTGTGTTGGGCTCTACATCAGGATTTAGCTTACTTTAAGCTCTACGTCGGGACGTGCGTTGGTCTCTACGTCGGGACGTGCGTTGGGCTCTACGTCGGGACGTGTGTTGGGCTCTACCTCAGCATTTAGCTTACTTTCCGCTCTGCGTCGGGACGTGTGTTGGGCTCTACGTCGGGACGTGTGTTGGGCTCTACGTCGGGACGTGTGTTGGGCTCTACGTCGGGACGTGTGTGGGGCTCTTCGTTGGGACGTGTGTGGGGCTTTATGTCGGGACGTGTGTGGGGCTCTACGTCGGGACGTGTGTTGGGCTCTACGTCGGGACGTGTGTTGGGCTCTACATCAGGATTTAGCTTACTTTCAGCTCTACGTCGGGACGTGCGTTGGACTCTACGTCGGGACGTGCGTTGGGATCTACGTCTGGACGTGCGTTGGGCTCTACGTCGGGACATGCGTTGGGCTCTACGTCGGGACGTGTGTTGGGCTCTACGTCGGGACGTGTGTTGGGCTCTACGTCGGGACGTGCGTTGGGCTCTACGTCGGGATTTAGCTTACTTCCAGCTCTACGTCGGGACGTGTGTTGGACTCTACGTCGGGACGTGTGTTGGAATCTACGTCGGGACGTGTGTTGGACTCTACGTCGGGACGTGTGTTGGACTCTACATCAGGATTTAGCTTACTTTCAGGTCTACGTCGGGACCTGTGTTGGGCTCTACGTCGGGACGCGTGTTGGGCTCTACGTGGGGACGTGTGTTGGGCTCTACCTCAGGATTTAGCTTACTTTCAGCTAGACGTCGGGACGTGCGTTGGGCTCTACGTCGGGACGTGCGTTGGGCTCTACGTTGGGACGTGCGTTGGGCTCTATGTCGGGATTTAGCTTACTTCCAGCTCTACGTCGGGACGTGTGTTGGGCTCTACGTCGGGACGTGTGTTGGGCTCTACGTCGGGACGTGTGTTGGGCTCTACGTCGGGACGTGTGTTGGGCTCTACGTCGGGACGTGTTTTGGGCTCTACGTCGGGACGTGTTTTGGGCTCTACGTCGGGACGTGTGTTGGGCTCTATGTCGGGACGTGTGTTGGGCTCTACGTCGGGACGTGTGTTGGGCTCTACCTCAGGATTTAGCTTACTTTCAGCTCTACGTCGGGACGTGCGTTGGGCTCTACGTCGGGACGTGCGTTGGGCTCTACGTTGGGATGAGCGTTGGGCTCTACGTCGGGATTTAGCTTACTTCCAGCTCTACGTCGGGACGTGTGTTGGGCTCTACGTCGGGACGTGTGTTGGGCTCTACGTCGGGACGTGTGTTGGGCTCTATGTCGGGACGTGTTTTGGGCTCTATGTCGGGACGTGTGTTGGGCTCTACGTCGGGACGTGTGTTGGGCTCTATGTCGGGACGTGTTTTGGGCTCTATGTCGGGACGTATGTTGGGCTCTACGTCGGGACGTGTGTTGGGCTCTACATCAGGATTTAGCTTACTTTCAGCTCTACGTCAGGACGTGTGTTGGGCTCTACGTCGGGACGTGTGTTGGGCTCTACGTCGGGACGTGTGTTGGGCTCTACGTCGGGACGTGTGTTGGGCTCTACGTCAGGATTTAGCTTACTTTGGGCTCTACGTCGGGACGTGTGTTGGGCTCTACGTCGGGACGTGTGTTGGGCTCTACATCAGGATTTAGCTTACTTTAAGCTCTACGTCGGGACGTGCGTTGGTCTCTACGTCGGGACGTGCGTTGGGCTCTACGTCGGGACGTGTGTTGGGCTCTACCTCAGGATTTAGCTTACTTTCCGCTCTGCGTCGGGACGTGTGTTGGGCTCTACCTCAGGATTTAGCTTACTTTCAGCTCTACGTCGGGACGTGTGTTGGGCTCTACGTCGGGACGTGTGTTGGGCTCTACGTCGAGACATGCGTTGGGCTCTACGTCGGGACGTGCGTTGGGCTCTACGTCGGGACGTGTGTTGGGCTCAACCTCAGGATTTAGCTTACTTTCCGCTCTGCGTCGGGACGTGTGTTGGGCTGTACCTCAGGATTTAGCTTACTTTCAGGTCTACGTCGGGACGTGTGTTGGGCTCTACGTCGGGACGTGTGTTGGGCTCTACGTCGGGACGTGTGTTGGGCTCTACGTCGGGACGTGAGTTATGCTCTACGTCGGGACGGGTGTTGGGCTCTACGTCGGGACGTGTGTTGGGCTCTACGTCGGGACGTGTGTTGGGCTCTACGTCGGGACGTGTGTTGGGCTCTACGTCGGGACGTGTGTTGGGCTCTACGTCGGGACGTGTGTTGGGCTCTACGTCGGGACGTCTGTTGGGCTCTACGTCGGGACGTCTGTTGGGCTCTACGTCGGGACGTGTGTTGGGGTCTACGTCGGGACGTGTGTTGGGCTCTACGTCGGGACGTCTGTTGGGCTCTACGTCGGGACGTCTGTTGGGCTCTACGTCGGGACGTGTGTTGGGCTCTACGTCGGGATTTAGCTTACTTCCAGCTCTACGTCGGGATTTAGCTTACTTCCAGCTCTACATCGGGATTTAGATTACTTCCAGCTCTACGTCGGGATTTAGCTTACTTCCAGCTCTACGTCGGGATTTAGCGTACTTCCAGCCCTACGTCGGGATTTAGCTTACTTCCAGCTCTACGTCGGGATTTAGCTTACTTCCAGCTCTACGTCGGGATTTATCTTACTTCCAGCTCTACGTCGGGATTTAGCTTACTTCCAGCTCTACGTCGGGATTTAGCTTACTTCCAGCTCTACGTCGGGATTTAGCTTACTTCCAGCTCTACGTCGGGATTTAGCTTACTTCCAGCTCTACGTCGGGATTTAGCTTACTTCCAGCTCTACGTCGGGATTTAGCTTACTTCCAGCTCTACGTCGGGATTTAGCTTACTTCCAGCTCTACGTCGGGACGTGTGTTGGGCTCTAGGTCGGGACGCGCGTTGGGCTCTGCGTCGGGACGCGCGTTGGGCTCTGCGTCGGGACGCGCGTTGGGCTCTGCGTCGGGACGCGCGTTGGGCTCTACGTCGGGATTTAGCTTACTTTCAGCTCTACATCGGGACGTGCGTTGGGCTCTACGTCGGGACGTGCGTTGGGCTCTACGTCGGGACGTGCGTTGGGCTCTACGTCGGGACGTGCGTTGGGCTCTACGTCGGGTCGTGCGTTGGGCTCTACGTCGGGACGTGCGTTGGGCTCTACGTCGGGACGCGCGTTGGGCTCTACATCAGGATTTAGCTTACTTTCAGCTCTATGTCGGGACGCGCGTTGGGCTCTGCGTCGGGACGCGCGTTGGGCTCTGCGTCGGGACGCGCGTTGAGCTCTGCGTTGGGACGCGCGTTGGGCTCTGCTTCGGGACGCGCGTTGGGCTCTGCGTCGGGATGTGCGTTGGGCTCTACGTCGGGACGTGCGTTGGGCTCTACGTCGGGACGTGCGTTGGGCTCTACGTCGGGACGTGCGTTGGGCTCTACGTCGGGACGCGCGTTGGGCTCTACATCAGGATTTAGCTTACTTTCAGCTCTACGTCGGGACGCGCGTTGGGCTCTGCGTCGGGACGCGCGTTGGGCTCTGCGTCGGGACGCGCGTTGGGCTCTGCGTCGGGACGCGCGTTGGGCTCTGCGTCGGGATTTAGCTTACTTTCAGCTCTACATCGGGACGTGCGTTGGGCTCTACGTCGGGACGTGCGTTGGGCTCTACGTCGGGACGTGCGTTGGGCTCTACGTCGGGACGTGCGTTTCGCTCTACGTCGGGTCGTGCGTTGGGCTCTACGTCGGGACGTGCGTTGGGCTCTACGTCGGGACGTGCGTTGGGCTCTACGTCGGGACGTGGGTTGGGCTCTACGTCGGGACGTGGGTTGGGCTCTACGTCGGGACGTGGGTTGGGCTCACGTCGGGACGTGGGTTGGGCTCTACGTCGGGACGTGGGTTGGGCTCTACGTCGGGACGTGGGTTGGGCTCTACGTCGGGACGTGGGTTGGGCTCTACATCAGATTTAGCTTACTTTCAGCTCTACGTCGGGACGTGGGTTGGGCTCTACGTCGGGGCTTGTGTTGGGCTCTACGTCAGGATTTAGCTTACTTTCATCTCTACGTCGGGACGTGGGTTGGGATCTACGTCAGGATTTAGCTTACTTTCAGCTCTACGTCGGGACGTGTGTTGGGCTCTACGTCGGGACGTGTGTTGGGCTCTACGTCGGGACGTGTGTTGGGCTCTACGTCGGGACGTGTGTTGGGCTCTACGTCGGGACGTGTGTTGGGCTCTACTTCGGGACGTGTGTTGGGCTCTACGTCGGGACGTGTCTTGGGCTCTAGTTGGGGACGTGTGTTGGGCTCTAGTTGGGGACGTGTGTTGGGCTGTAGGTCGGGACGTGTGTTGGGCTCTACGTCGGGACGTGTGTGGGGCTCTACGTCGGGACGTGTGTTGGGCTCTACATCAGGATTTAGCTTACTTTCAGCTCTATGTCGGGACGTGCGTTGGGCTCTACGTCGGGACGTGCGTTGGGCTCTACGTCGGGACGTGCGTTGGGCTCTACGTCGGGACGTGCGTTGGGCTCTACGTCGGGACGTGCGTTGGGCTCTACGTCGGGACGTGCGTTTCGCTCTACGTCGGGTCGTGCGTTGGGCTCTACGTCGGGACGTGCGTTGGGCTCTACGTCGGGACGTGCGTTGGGCTCTACGTCGGGACGTGCGTTGGGCTCTACGTCGGGACGTGGGTTGGGCTCTACGTCGGGACGTGGGTTGGGCTCTACGTCAGGACGTGGGTTGGGCTCTACGTCGGGACGTGGGTTGGGCTCACGTCGGGACGTGGGTTGGGCTCTACGTCGGGACGTGGGTTGGGCTCTACGTCGGGACGTGGGTTGGGCTCTACGTCGGGACGTGGGTTGGGCTCTACGTCGGGACGTGGGTTGGGCTCTACATCAGATTTAGCTTACTTTCAGCTCTACGTCGGGACGTGGGTTGGGCTCTACGTCGGGGCTTGTGTTGGGCTCTACGTCAGGATTTAGCTTACTTTCATCTCTACGTCGGGACGTGGGTTGGGCTCTACTTCGGGACGTGTGTTGGGCTCTACGTCGGGACGTGTGTTGGGCTCTAGTTGGGGACGTGTGTTGGGCTCTAGTTGGGGACGTGTGTTGGGCTTTAGGTCGGGACGTGTGTTGGGCTCTACGTCGGGACGTGTGTGGGGCTCTACTTCGGGACGTGTGTGGGGCTCTGCGTTGGGAAGTGTGTTGGGCTCTAGGTCGGGACGTGTGTTGGGCTCTAGGTCGGGACGTGTGTTGGGCTCTACGTCGGGACGTGTGTTGGGCTCTACGTCGGGACGTGTGTTGGGCTCTACCTCAGGATTTAGCTTAACTTCATCTCTATGTCGGGACGTGCGTTGGGCTCTACGTCGGGACGTGCGTTGGGCTCTACGTCGGGACGTGCGTTGGGCTCTACGTCGGGACGTGCGTTGGGCTCTACGTCGGGACGTGCGTTGGGCTCTACGTCGGGATTTAGCTTACTTCCAGCTCTACGTCGGGACGTGTGTTGGACTCTACGTCGGGACGTGTGTTGGACTCTACGTCGGGACGTGTGTTGGGGTCTACGTCGGGACGTGTGTTGGGCTCTACATCAGGATTTAGCTTAGTTTCAGCTCTACGTCGGGACGTGTGTTGGGCTCTACGTCGGGACGTGCGTTGGGCTCTACGTGGGGACGTGTGTTGGGCTCTACCTCAGGATTTAGCTTACTTTCAGCTCTACGTCTGGACGTGCGTTGGGCTCTACGTCGGGACGTGCGTTGGGCTCTACGTCGGGACGTGCGTTGGGCTCTACGTTGGGACGTGCGTTGAGCTCTATGTCGGGATTTAGCTTACTTCCAGCTCTACGTCGGGACGTGTGTTGGGCTCTACGTCGGGACGTGTGTTGGGCTCTACGTCGGGACGTGTGTTGGGCTCTACGTCGGGACGTGTGTTGGGCTCTACGTCAGGATTTAGCTTATTTTCAGCTCTGCGTCGGGACGTGCGTTGGGCTCTACGTCGGGATGAGCGTTGGGCTCTACGTCGGGATTTAGCTTACTTCCAGCTCTACGTCGGGACGTGTGTTGGGCTCTACGTCGGGACGTGTGTTGGGCTCTACGTCGCGACGTGTTTTGGGCTCTACGTCGGGACGTGTGTTGGGCTCTACGTCGGGACGTGTGTTGGGCTCTACGTCGGGACGTGTGTTGGGCTCTACGTCGGGACGTGTGTTGGGCTCTACGTTGGGACGTGTGTTGGGCTCTACGTCGGGACGTGTGTTGGGCTCTACGTCGGGATGTGTGTTGGGCACTACGTCAGGATTTAGCTTACTTTGAGCTCTACGTCGGGACGTGCGTTGGGCTCTACGTCGGGACGTGCGTTGGGCTCTACGTCGGGACGTGCGTTGGGCTCTACGTCGGGACGTGCGTTGGGCTCTACGTCGGGACGTGCGTTGGGCTCTACGTCGGGACGTGCGTTGGCTTTACCTTGGGACGTGCGTTGGGCTCTACGTCGGGATTTAGCTTACTTTGTGCTCTACGTCAGGATTTAGCTTAATTTGGGCTCTACGTCGGGACGTGTGTTGGGCTCTACGTCGGGACGTGTGTTGGGCTCTACATCAGGATTTAGCTTACTTTAAGCTCTACGTCGGGACGTGCGTTGGTCTCTACGTCGGGACGTGCGTTGGGCTCTATGTCGGGACGTGTGTTGGGCTCTATCTCAGGATTTAGCTTACTTTCCGCTCTGCGTCGGGACGTGTGTTGGGCTCTACCTCAGGATTTAGCTTACTTTCAGCTCTACGTCGGGAAGTGTGTTGGGCTCTACGTCGGGACTTGTGTTGGGCTCTACGTCGCGACGTGTCTTGGGCTCTACGTCGGGACGTGTGTTGGGCTCTACGTCGGGACGTGTGTTGGGCTCTACGTCGGGACGTGTGTTGGGCTCTACGTCGGGACGTGTGTTGGGCTCTACGTCGGGACGTGTGTAGGGCTCTACGTCGGGATGTGTGTTGGGCACTACGTCAGGATTTAGCTTACTTTGAGCTCTACGTTGGGACGTGCGTTGGGCTCTACGTCGGGACGTGCGTTGGGCTCTACGTCGGGACGTGCGTTGGGCTCTACGTCGGGACGTGCGTTGGGCTCTACGTCGGGACGTGCGTTGGGCTCTACGTCGGGACGTGCGTTGGCTTTACCTTGGGACGTGCGTTGGGCTCTACGTCGGGATTTAGCTTACTTTGTGCTCTACGTCAGGATTTAGCTTAATTTGGGCTCTACGTCGGGACGTGTGTTGGGCTCTACGTCGGGACGTGTGTTGGGCTCTACATCAGGATTTAGCTTACTTTAAGCTCTACGTCGGGACGTGCGTTGGTCTCTACGTCGGGACGTGCGTTGGGCTCTACGTCGGGACGTGTGTTGGGCTCTATCTCAGGATTTAGCTTACTTTCCGCTCTGCGTCGGGACGTGTGTTGGGCTCTACCTCAGGATTTAGCTTACTTTCAGCTCTACGTCGGGAAGTGTGTTGGGCTCTACGTCGGGACTTGTGTTGGGCTCTACGTCGCGACGTGTCTTGGGCTCTACGTCGGGACGTGCGTTGGGCTCTACGTCGGGACGTGTGTTGGGCTCTACGTCGGGACGTGTGTTGGGCTCTACGTCGGGACGTGTGTTGGGCTCTATGTCGGGACGTGTGTTGGGCTCTACGTCGGGACGTGTGTTGGGCTCTACGTCGGGACGTGTGTTGGGCTCTACGTCAGGATTTAGCTTACTTTCAGCTCTGCGTCGGGACGTGCGTTGGGCTCTACGTCGGGATTTAGCTTACTTCCAGCTCTACGTCGGGACGTGTGTTGGGCTCTACGTCGGGACGTGTGTTGGGCTCCACGTCGGGACGTGTGTTGGGCTCTACGTCGCGACGTGTTTTGGGCTCTACGTCGGGACGTGTGTTGGGCTCTACGTCGGGACGTGTGTTGGGCTCTACGTCGGGACGTGTGTTGGGCTCTACGTCGGGACGTGTGTTGGGCTCTACGTCGGGACGTGTGTTGGGCACTACGTCAGGATTTAGCTTACTTTGAGCTCTACGTCGGGACGTGCGTTGGGCTCTACGTCGGGACGTGCGTTGGGCTCCACGTCGGGACGTGCGTTGGGCTCTACGTCGGGACGTGCGTTGGGCTCTACGTCGGGACGTGCGTTGGGCTCTACGTCGGGACGTGCGTTGGCTTTACCTTGGGACGTGCGTTGGGCTCTACGTCGGGATTTAGCTTACTTTGTGCTCTACGTCAGGATTTAGCTTACTTTGGGCTCTACGTCGGGACGTGTGTTGGGCTCTACGTCGGGACGTGTGTTGGGCTCTACATCAGGATTTAGCTTACTTTAAGCTCTACGTCGGGACGTGCGTTGGTCTCTACGTCGGGACGTGCGTTGGGCTCTACGTCGGGACGTGTGTTGGGCTCTACCTCAGGATTTAGCTTACTTTCCGCTCTGCGTCGGGACGTGTGTTGGGCTCTACCTCAGGATTTAGCTTACTTTCAGCTCTACGTCGGGAAGTGTGTTGGGCTCTACGTCGGGACGTGTGTTGGGCTCTACGTCGCGACGTGTCTTGGGCTCTACGTCGGGACGTGCGTTGGGCTCTACGTCGGGACGTGTGTTGGGCTCTACGTCGGGACGTGTGTTGGGCTCTACGTCGGGACGTGTGTTGGGCACTACGTCAGGATTTAGCTTACTTTGAGCTCTACGTCGGGACGTGCGTTGGGCTCTACGTCGGGACGTGCGTTGGGCTCTACGTCGGGACGTGCGTTGGGCTCTACCTTGGGACGTGCGTTGGGCTCTACGTCGGGATTTAGCTTACTTCCAGCTCTACGTCGGGACGTGTTTTGGACTCTACGTCGGGACGTGTGTTGGACTCTACGTCGGGACGTGTGTTGGACTCTACATCAGGATTTAGCTTACTTTCAGGTATACGTCGGGACGTGTGTTGGGCTCTATGTCGGGACGTGTGTTGGGCTCTACGTCAGGATTTAGCTTACTTTAAGCTCTACGTCGGGACGTGCGTTGGTCTCTACGTCGGGACGTGCGTTGGGCTCTACGTGGGGACGTGTGTTGGGCTCTACCTCAGGATTTAGCTTAATTTCCGCTCTGCGTCGGGACGTGTGTTGGGCTCTACCTCAGGATTTAGCTTACTTCCAGCTCTACGTCGGGACGTGCGTTGGGCTCTACGTCGGGACGTGCGTTGGGCTCTACGTTGGGACGAGCGTTGGGCTCTACGTCGGGATTTAGCTTACTTCCAGCTCTACGTCGGGACGTGTGTTGGGCTCTACGTCGGGACGTGTGTTGGGCTCTACGTCGGGACGTGTGTTGGGCTCTACGTCGGGACGTGTGTTGGGCTCTACATCAGGATTTAGCTTACTTTAAGCTCTACGTCGGGACGTGCGTTGGTCTCTACGTCGGGACGTGCGTTGGGCTCTACCTCAGGATTTAGCTTACTTTCCGCTCTGCGTCGGGACGTGTGTTGGGCTCTACCTCAGGATTTAGCTTACTTTCAGCTCTACGTCGGGACTTGTGTTGGGCTCTACGTCGGGACGTGTGTTGGGCTCTACGTCGGGACGTGTGTTGGGCTCTACATCAGGATTTAGCTTACTTTCAGCTCTACGTCGGGACGTGTGTTGGGCTCTACATCGGGACGTGTGTTGGGCTCTACGTCGGGACGTGTGTTGGGCTCTACGTCGGGACGTGTGTTGGGCTCTACGTCGGGACGTGTGTTGGGCTCTACGTCGGGACGTCTGTTGGGCTCTACGTCGGGACGTGTGTTGGGCTCTACGTCGGGACGTGTGTTGGGCTCTACGTCGGGACGTGTGTTGGGCTCTACGTCAGGATTTAGCTTACTTTGAGCTCTACGTCGGGACGTGCGTTGGGCTCTACGTCGGGACGTTCGTTGGGCTCTACGTCGGGACGTGCGTTGGGCTCTACGTCGGGACGTGCGTTGGGGTCTAACTTGGGACGTGCGTTTGGCTCTACGTCGGGATTTAGCTTACTTCCAGCTCTACGTCGGGATTTAGCTTACTTCCAGCTCTACGTCGGGATTTAGCTTACTTCCAGCTCTACGTCGGGATTTAGCTTACTTCCAGCTCTACGTCGGGATTTAGCTTACTTCCAGCTCTACGTCGGGATTTAGCTTACTTCCAGCTCTACGTCGGGACGCGCGTTGGGCTCTGCGTCGGGACGCGCGTTGGGCTCTGCGTCGGGACGCGCGTTGGGCTCTGCGTCGGGACGCGCGTTGGGCTCTACGTCGGGATTTAGCTTACTATCAGCTCTACATCGGGACGTGCGTTGGGCTCTACGTCGGGACGTGCGTTGGGCTCTACGTCGGGACGTGCGTTGGGCTCTACGTCGGGTCGTGCGTTGGGCTCTACGTCGGGACGTGCGTTGGGCTCTACGTCGGGACGCGCGTTGGGCTCTACATCAGGATTTAGCTTACTTTCAGCTCTATGTCGGGACGCGCGTTGGGCTCTGCGTCGGGACGCGCGTTGGGCTCTGCGTCGGGACGCGCGTTGAGCTCTGCGTTGGGACGCGCGTTGGGCTCTGCTTCGGGACGCGCGTTGGGCTCTGCGTCGGGATGTGCGTTGGGCTCTACGTCGGGACGTGCGTTGGGCTCTACGTCGGGACGTGCGTTGGGCTCTACGTCGGGACGTGCGTTGGGCTCTACGTCGGGACGCGCGTTGGGCTCTACATCAGGATTTAGCTTACTTTCAGCTCTACGTCGGGACGCGCGTTGGGCTCTGCGTCGGGACGCGCGTTGGGCTCTGCGTCGGGACGCGCGTTGGGCTCTGCGTCGGGACGCGCGTTGGGCTCTGCGTCGGGATCTAGCTTACTTTCAGCTCTACATCGGGACGTGCGTTGGGCTCTACGTCGGGACGTGCGTTGGGCTCTACGTCGGGACGTGCGTTGGGCTCTACGTCGGGACGTGCGTTTCGCTCTACGTCGGGTCGTGCGTTGGGCTCTACGTCGGGACGTGCGTTGGGCTCTACGTCGGGACGTGCGTTGGGCTCTACGTCGGGACGTGGGTTGGGCTCTACGTCGGGACGTGGGTTGGGCTCTACGTCGGGACGTGGGTTGGGCTCACGTCGGGACGTGGGTTGGGCTCTACGTCGGGACGTGGGTTGGGCTCTACGTCGGGACGTGGGTTGGGCTCTACGTCGGGACGTGGGTTGGGCTCTACATCAGATTTAGCTTACTTTCAGCTCTACGTCGGGACGTGGGTTGGGCTCTACGTCGGGGCTTGTGTTGGGCTCTACGTCAGGATTTAGCTTACTTTCATCTCTACGTCGGGACGTGGGTTGGGATCTACGTCAGGATTTAGCTTACTTTCAGCTCTACGTCGGGACGTGTGTTGGGCTCTACGTCGGGACGTGTGTTGGGCTCTACGTCGGGACGTGTGTTGGGCTCTACGTCGGGACGTGTGTTGGGCTCTACGTCGGGACGTGTGTTGGCCTCTACTTCGGGACGTGTGTTGGGCTCTACGTCGGGACGTGTCTTGGGCTCTAGTTGGGGACGTGTGTTGGGCTCTAGTTGGGGACGTGTGTTGGGCTGTAGGTCGGGACGTGTGTTGGGCTCTACGTCGGGACGTGTGTGGGGCTCTACGTCGGGACGTGTGTTGGGCTCTACATCAGGATTTAGCTTACTTTCAGCTCTATGTCGGGACGTGCGTTGGGCTCTACGTCGGGACCTGCGTTGGGCTCTACGTCGGGACGTGCGTTGGGCTCTACGTCGGGACGTGCGTTGGGCTCTACGTCGGGACGTGCGTTGGGCTCTACGTCGGGACGTGCGTTTCGCTCTACGTCGGGTCGTGCGTTGGGCTCTACGTCGGGACGTGCGTTGGGCTCTACGTCGGGACGTGCGTTGGGCTCTACGTCGGGACGTGCGTTGGGCTCTACGTCGGGACGTGGGTTGGGGTCTACGTCGGGACGTGGGTTGGGCTCTACGTCGGGACGTGGGTTGGGCTCTACGTCGGGACGTGGGTTGGGCTCACGTCGGGACGTGGGTTGGGCTCTACGTCGGGACGTGGGTTGGGCTCTACGTCGGGACGTGGGTTGGGCTCTACGTCGGGACGTGGGTTGGGCTCTACATCAGATTTAGCTTACTTTCAGCTCTACGTCGGGACGTGGGTTGGGCTCTACGTCGGGGCTTGTGTTGGGCTCTACATCAGGATTTAGCTTACTTTCATCTCTACGTCGGGACGTGGGTTGGGCTCTACTTCGGGACGTGTGTTGGGCTCTACGTCGGGACGTGTGTTGGGCTCTAGTTGGGGACGTGTGTTGGGCTCTAGTTGGGGACGTGTGTTGGGCTCTACGTCGGGACGTGTGTTGGGCTCTACATCAGGATTTAGCTTACTTTCAGCTCTACGTCGGGACGTGTGTTGGGCTCTACATCGGGACGTGTGTTGGGCTCTACGTCGGGACGTGTGTTGGGCTCTACGTCGGGACGTGTGTTGGGCTCTACGTCGGGACGTGTGTTGGGCTCTACGTCGGGACGTCTGTTGGGCTCTACGTCGGGACGTGTGTTGGGCTCTACGTCGGGACGTGTGTTGGGCTCTACGTCGGGACGTGTGTTGGGCTCTACGTCAGGATTTAGCTTACTTTGAGCTCTACGTCGGGACGTGCGTTGGGCTCTACGTCGGGACGTTCGTTGGGCTCTACGTCGGGACGTGCGTTGGGCTCTACGTCGGGACGTGCGTTGGGGTCTAACTTGGGACGTGCGTTTGGCTCTACGTCGGGATTTAGCTTACTTCCAGCTCTACGTCGGGATTTAGCTTACTTCCAGCTCTACGTCGGGATTTAGCTTACTTCCAGCTCTACGTCGGGATTTAGCTTACTTCCAGCTCTACGTCGGGATTTAGCTTACTTCCAGCTCTACGTCGGGATTTAGCTTACTTCCAGCTCTACGTCGGGACGCGCGTTGGGCTCTGCGTCGGGACGCGCGTTGGGCTCTGCGTCGGGACGCGCGTTGGGCTCTGCGTCGGGACGCGCGTTGGGCTCTGCGTCGGGATTTAGCTTACTATCAGCTCTACATCGGGACGTGCGTTGGGCTCTACGTCGGGACGTGCGTTGGGCTCTACGTCGGGTCGTGCGTTGGGCTCTACGTCGGGACGTGCGTTGGGCTCTACGTCGGGACGCGCGTTGGGCTCTACATCAGGATTTAGCTTACTTTCAGCTCTATGTCGGGACGCGCGTTGGGCTCTGCGTCGGGACGCGCGTTGGGCTCTGCGTCGGGACGCGCGTTGAGCTCTGCGTTGGGACGCGCGTTGGGCTCTGCTTCGGGACGCGCGTTGGGCTCTGCGTCGGGATGTGCGTTGGGCTCTACGTCGGGACGTGCGTTGGGCTCTACGTCGGGACGTGCGTTGGGCTCTACGTCGGGACGCGCGTTGGGCTCTACGTCGGGACGCGCGTTGGGCTCTACATCAGGATTTAGCTTACTTTCAGCTCTACGTCGGGACGCGCGTTGGGCTCTGCGTCGGGACGCGCGTTGGGCTCTGCGTCGGGACGCGCGTTGGGCTCTGCGTCGGGACGCGCGTTGGGCTCTGCGTCGGGATCTAGCTTACTTTCAGCTCTACATCGGGACGTGCGTTGGGCTCTACGTCGGGACGTGCGTTGGGCTCTACGTCGGGACGTGCGTTGGGCTCTACGTCGGGACGTGCGTTTCGCTCTACGTCGGGTCGTGCGTTGGGCTCTACGTCGGGACGTGCGTTGGGCTCTACGTCGGGACGTGCGTTGGGCTCTACGTCGGGACGTGGGTTGGGCTCTACGTCGGGACGTGGGTTGGGCTCTACGTCGGGACGTGGGTTGGGCTCACGTCGGGACGTGGGTTGGGCTCTACGTCGGGACGTGGGTTGGGCTCTACGTCGGGACGTGGGTTGGGCTCTACGTCGGGACGTGGGTTGGGCTCTACATCAGATTTAGCTTACTTTCAGCTCTACGTCGGGACGTGGGTTGGGCTCTACGTCGGGGCTTGTGTTGGGCTCTACGTCAGGATTTAGCTTACTTTCATCTCTACGTCGGGACGTGGGTTGGGATCTACGTCAGGATTTAGCTTACTTTCAGCTCTACGTCGGGACGTGTGTTGGGCTCTACGTCGGGACGTGTGTTGGGCTCTACGTCGGGACGTGTGTTGGGCTCTACGTCGGGACGTGTGTTGGGCTCTACGTCGGGACGTGTGTTGGCCTCTACTTCGGGACGTGTGTTGGGCTCTACGTCGGGACGTGTCTTGGGCTCTAGTTGGGGACGTGTGTTGGGCTCTAGTTGGGGACGTGTGTTGGGCTGTAGGTCGGGACGTGTGTTGGGCTCTACGTCGGGACGTGTGTGGGGCTCTACGTCGGGACGTGTGTTGGGCTCTACATCAGGATTTAGCTTACTTTCAGCTCTATGTCGGGACGTGCGTTGGGCTCTACGTCGGGACCTGCGTTGGGCTCTACGTCGGGACGTGCGTTGGGCTCTACGTCGGGACGTGCGTTGGGCTCTACGTCGGGACGTGCGTTGGGCTCTACGTCGGGACGTGCGTTTCGCTCTACGTCGGGTCGTGCGTTGGGCTCTACGTCGGGACGTGCGTTGGGCTCTACGTCGGGACGTGCGTTGGGCTCTACGTCGGGACGTGCGTTGGGCTCTACGTCGGGACGTGGGTTGGGGTCTACGTCGGGACGTGGGTTGGGCTCTACGTCGGGACGTGGGTTGGGCTCTACGTCGGGACGTGGGTTGGGCTCACGTCGGGACGTGGGTTGGGCTCTACGTCGGGACGTGGGTTGGGCTCTACGTCGGGACGTGGGTTGGGCTCTACGTCGGGACGTGGGTTGGGCTCTACATCAGATTTAGCTTACTTTCAGCTCTACGTCGGGACGTGGGTTGGGCTCTACGTCGGGGCTTGTGTTGGGCTCTACATCAGGATTTAGCTTACTTTCATCTCTACGTCGGGACGTGGGTTGGGCTCTACTTCGGGACGTGTGTTGGGCTCTACGTCGGGACGTGTGTTGGGCTCTAGTTGGGGACGTGTGTTGGGCTCTAGTTGGGGACGTGTGTTGGGCTTTAGGTCGGGACGTGTGTTGGGCTCTACGTCGGGACGTGTGTGGGGCTCTACTTCGGGACGTGTGTGGAGCTCTGCGTTGGGAAGTGTGTTGGGCTCTAGGTCGGGACTTGTGTTGGGCTCTAGGTCGGGACGTGTGTTGGGCTCTACGTCGGGACGTGTGTTGGGCTCTACGTCGGGACCTGTGTTGGGCTCTACATCAGGATTTAGCTTACTTTCATCTCTATGTCGGGACGTGCGTTGGGCTCTACGTCGGGACGTGCGTTGGGCTCTACGTCGGGACGTGCGTTGGGCTCTACGTCGGGATTTAGCTTACTTCCAGCTCTACGTCGGGACGTGTGTTGGACTCTACGTCGGGACGTGTGTTGGACTCTACGTCGGGACGTGTGTTGGACTCTACGTCGGGACGTGTGTTGGACTCTACATCAGGATTTAGCTTACTTTCAGGTCTACGTGGGGACGTGTGTTGGACTCTTCATCAGGATTTAGGTTACATTCAGGTCTATGTCAGGACGTGTGTTGGGCTCTACGTCGGGACGTGTGTTGGGCTCTACCTCAGGATTTAGCTTACTTTCAGCTCTACGTCGGGACGTGCGTTGGGCTCTACGTCGGGACGTGCGTTGGGCTCTACGTCGGGATGAGCGTTGGGCTCTACGTCGGGACGTGCGTTGGGCTCTACCTCAGGATTTAGCTTACTTTCAGCTCTACGTCGGGACGTGCGTTGGGCTCTACGTCGGGACGTGCGTTGGGCTCTACGTCGGGACGTGCGTTGGGCTCTATGTCGGGACGTGCGTTGGGCTCTACGTCGGGACGTGTGTGGGGCTCTACATCGGGACGTGTGTTGGGCTCTACGTCGGGACGTGTGTTGGGCTCTACGTCGGGACGTGTGTTGGGCTCTACATCAGAATTTAGCTTTCTTTCAGCTCTACGTCGGGACGTGCGTTGTGCTCTACGTCGGGACGTGCGTTGGGATCTACGTCGGGACGTGCGTTGGGCTCTACGTAGGGACGTGCGTTGGGCTCTACGTCGGGACGTGTGTTGGGCTCTACGTCGGGACGTGCGTTGGGCTATACGTCGGGATTTAGCTTACTTCCAGCTCTACGTCGGGACGTGTGTTGGACTCTACGTCGGGACGTGTGTTGGACTCTACGTCGGGACGTGTGTTGGACTCTACATCAGGATTTAGCTTACTTTCAGGTCTACGTCGGGACGTGTGTTGGGCTCTACGTCGGGACGCGTGTTGGGCTCTACGTGGGGACGTGTGTTGGGCTCTACCTCAGGATTTAGCTTACTTTCAGCTCTACGTCGGGACGTGCGTTGGGCTCTACGTCGGGACGTGCGTTGGGCTCTACGTCGGGACGTGCGTTGGGCTCTACGTTGGGACGTGCGTTGAGCTCTATGTCGGGATTTAGCTTACTTCCAGCTCTACGTCGAGACGTGTGTTGGGCTCTACGTCGGGACGTGTGTTGGGCTCTACGTCGGGACGTGTGTTGGGCTCTACGTCGGGACGTGTGTTGGGCTCTACGTCGGGAAGTGTGTTGGGCTCTACGTCAGGATTTAGCTTATTTTCAGCTCTGCGTCAGGACGTGCGTTGGGCTCTACGTCGGGACGAGTGTTGGGCTCTACGTCGGGATTTAGCTTACTTCCAGCTCTACGTCGGGACGTGTGTTGGGCTCTACGTCGGGACGTGTGTTGGGCTCTACGTCGCGACGTGTGTTGGGCTCTACGTCGGGACGTGTGTTGGGCTCTACGTCGGGACGTGTGTTGGGCTCTACGTCGGGACGTGTGTTGGGCTCTACGTCGGGACGTGTGTTGGGCTCTACGTCGGGATGTGTGTTGGGCACTACGTCAGGATTTAGCTTACTTTGAGCTCTACGTCGGGACGTGCGTTGGGCTCTACGTCGGGACGTGCGTTGGGCTCTACGTCGGGACGTGCGTTGGGCTCTACGTCGGGACGTGCGTTGGGCTCTACGTCGGGACGTGCGTTGGGCTCTACGTCGGGACGTGCGTTGGGCTCTACGTCGGGACGTGCGTTGGCTTTACCTTGGGACGTGCGTTGGGCTCTACGTCGGGATTTAGCTTACTTTGTGCTCTACGTCAGGATTTAGCTTACTTTGGGCTCTACGTCGGGACGTGTGTTGGGCTCTACGTCGGGACGTGTGTTGGGCTCTACATCAGGATTTAGCTTACTTTAAGCTCTACGTCGGGACGTGCGTTGGTCTCTACGTCGGGACGTGCGTTGGGCTCTACGTCGGGACGTGTGTTGGGCTCTATCTCAGGATTTAGCTTACTTTCCGCTCTGCGTCGGGACGTGTGTTGGGCTCTACCTCAGGATTTAGCTTACTTTCAGCTCTACGTCGGGAAGTGTGTTGGGCTCTACGTCGGGACGTGTGTTGGGCTCTACGTCGCGACGTGTCTTGGGCTCTACGTCGGGACGTGCGTTGGGCTCTACGTCGGGACGTGTGTTGGGCTCTACGTCGGGACGTGTGTTGGGCTCTACGTCGGGACGTGTGTTGGGCTCTACGTCGGGACGTGTGTTGGGCTCTACGTCGGGACGTGTGTTGGGCTCTACGTCAGGATTTAGCTTACTTTCAGCTCTGCGTCGGGACGTGCGTTGGGCTCTACGTCGGGATTTAGCTTACTTCCAGCTCTACGTCGGGACGTGTGTTGGGCTCTACGTCGGGACGTGTGTTGGGCTCTACATCGGGACGTGTGTTGGGCTCTACGTCGCGACGTGTTTTGGGCTCTACGTCGGGACGTGTGTTGGGCTCTACGTCGGGACGTGTGTTGGGCTCTACGTCGGGACGTGTGTTGGGCTCTACGTCGGGACGTGTGTTGGGCTCTACGTCGGGACGTGTGTTGGGCTCTACGTCGGGACGTGTGTTGGGCACTACGTCAGGATTTAGCTTACTTTGAGCTCTACGTCGGGACGTGCGTTGGGCTCTACGTCGGGACGTGCGTTGGGCTCTACGTCGGGACGTGCGTTGGGCTCTACGTCGGGACGTGCGTTGGGCTCTACGTCGGGACGTGCGTTGGGCTCTACGTCGGGACGTGCGTTGGGCTCTACGTCGGGACGTGCGTTGGCTTTACCTTGGGACGTGCGTTGGGCTCTACGTCGGGATTTAGCTTACTTTGTGCTCTACGTCAGGATTTAGCTTACTTTGGGCTCTACGTCGGGACGTGTGTTGGGCTCTACGTCGGGACGTGTGTTGGGCTCTACATCAGGATTTAGCTTACTTTAAGCTCTACGTCGGGACGTGCGTTGGTCTCTACGTCGGGACGTGCGTTGGGCTCTACGTCGGGACGTGTGTTGGGCTCTACCTCAGGATTTAGCTTACTTTCCGCTCTGCGTCGGGACGTGTGTTGGGCTCTACCTCAGGATTTAGCTTACTTTCAGCTCTACGTCGGGAAGTGTGTTGGGCTCTACGTTGGGACGTGTGTTGGGCTCTACGTCGCGACGTGTCTTGGGCTCTACGTCGGGACGTGCGTTGGGCTCTACGTCGGGACGTGTGTTGGGCTCTACGTCGGGACGTGTGTTGGGCTCTACGTCGGGACGTGTGTTGGGCACTACGTCAGGATTTAGCTTACTTTGAGCTCTACGTCGGGACGTGCGTTGGGCTCTACGTCGGGACGTGCGTTGGGCTCTACGTCGGGACGTGCGTTGGGCTCTACGTCGGGACGTGCGTTGGGCTCTACGTCGGGACGTGCGTTGGGCTCTACGTCGGGATTTAGCTTACTTCCAGCTCTACGTCGGGACGTGTTTTGGACTCTACGTCGGGACGTGTGTTGGACTCTACGTCGGGACGTGTGTTGGACTCTACGTCGGGACGTGTGTTGGACTCTACATCAGGATTTAGCTTACTTTCAGGTATACGTCGGGACGTGTGTTGGGCTCTATGTCGGGACGTGTGTTGGGCTCTACGTCAGGATTTAGCTTACTTTAAGCTCTACGTCGGGACGTGCGTTGGTCTCTACGTCGGGACGTGCGTTGGGCTCTACGTGGGGACGTGTGTTGGGCTCTACCTCAGGATTTAGCTTACTTTCCGCTCTGCGTCGGGAAGTGTGTTGGGCTCTACCTCAGGATTTAGCTTACTTTCAGCTCTACGTCGGGACTTGTGTTGGGCTCTACGTCGGGACGTGTGTTGGGCTCTACGTCGGGACGTGTGTTGGGCTCTACATCAGGATTTAGCTTACTTTCAGCTCTACGTCGGGACGTGTGTTGGGCTCTACGTCGGGACGTGTGTTGGGCTCTACGTCGGGACGTGTGTTGGGCTCTACGTCGGGACGTGTGTTGGGCTCTACGTCGGGACGTCTGTTGGGCTCTACGTCGGGACGTGTGTTGGGCTCTACGTCGGGACGTGTGTTGGGCTCTACGTCGGGACGTGTGTTGGGCTCTACGTCAGGATTTAGCTTACTTTGAGCTCTACGTCGGGACGTGCGTTGGGCTCTACGTCGGGACGTTCGTTGGGCTCTACGTCGGGACGTGCGTTGGGCTCTACGTCGGGACGTGCGTTGGGGTCTAACTTGGGACGTGCGTTTGGCTCTACGTCGGGATTTAGCTTACTTCCAGCTCTACGTCGGGACGCGTTTTGGACTCTACGTCGGGACGTGTGTTGGACTCTACGTCGGGACGTGTGTTGGACTCTACATCAGGATTTAGCTTACTTTCAGGTATACGTCGGGACGTGTGTTGGGCTATATGTCGGGACGTGTGTTGGGCTCTACGTCAGGATTTAGCTTACTTTAAGCTCTACGTCGGGACGTGCGTTGGTCTCTACGTCGGGACGTGCGTTGGGCTCTACGTGGGGACGTGTGTTGGGCTCTACCTCAGGATTTAGCTTACTTTCAGCTCTACGTCGGGATGTGCGTTGGGCTCTACGTCGGGACGTGCGTTGGGCTCTACGTTGGGACGAGCGTTGGGCTCTACGTCGGGATTTAGCTTACTTCCAGCTCTACGTCGGGACGTGTGTTGGGCTCTACGTCGGGACGTGTGTTGGGCTCTACGTCGGGACGTGTGTTGGGCTCTACGTCGGGACGTGTTTTGGGCTCTACGTCGGGACGTGTGTTGGGCTCTACGTCGGGACGTGTGTTGGGCTCTACGTCGGGACGTGTGTTGGGCTCTACATCAGGATTTAGCTTACTTTCAGCTCTACGTCGGGACGTGTGTTGGGCTCTACGTCGGGACGTGTGTTGGGCTCTACGTCGGGACGTGTGTTGGGCTCTACGTCGGGACGTGTGTTGGGCTCTACGTCGGGACGTGTGTTGGGCTCTACGTCGGGACGTCTGTTGGGCTCTACGTCGGGACGTGTGTTGGGCTCTACGTCGGGACGTATGTTGGGCTCTACGTCAGGATTTAGCTTACTTTGGGCTCTACGTCAGGATTTAGCTTACTCTGGGCTCTACGTCAGGATTTAGCTTACTTTGGGCTCTACGTCAGGATTTAGCTTACTTTAAGCTCTACGTCGGGACGTGTGTTGGGCTCTATATCAGGATTTAGCTTACTTTAAGCTCTACGTCGGGACGTGCGTTGGGCTCTACATCGGGACGTGCGTTGGGCTCTACGTCGGGACGTGTGTTGGGCTCTACCTCAGGATTTAGCTTACTTTCCGCTCTGCGTCGGGACGTGTGTTGGGCTCTACCTCAGGATTTAGCTTACTTTCAGCTCTACGTCGGGACGTGTGTTGGGCTCTACGTCGGGACGTGTGTTGGGCTCTACGTCGGGACGTGTGTTGGGCTCTACGTCGGGACGTGTGTTGGGCTCTACGTCGGGACGTGTGTTGGGCTCTACGTCGGGACGTGTGTTGCGCACTACATCAGGATTTAGCTTACTTTCAGCTCTACGTCGGGACGTGTGTTGGGCTCTACGTCGGGACATGTGTTGGGCTCTACGTCGGGACGTGTGTTGGGCTCTACGTCGGGACGTGTGTTGGGCACTACGTCAGGATTTAGCTTACTTTGAGCTTTACGTCGGGACGTGCGTTGGGCTCTACGTCGGGACGTGCGTTGGGCTCTACGTCGGGACGTGCGTTGGGCTCTACGTCGGGACGTGCGTTGGGCTCTACGTCGGGACGTGCGTTGGGCTCTACCTTGGGACGTGCGTTGGGCTCTACGTCGGGATTTAGCTTACTTCCAGCTCTACGTCGGGACGTGTTTTGGACTCTACGTCGGGACGTGTGTTGGACTCTACGTCGGGACGTGTGTTGGACTCTACATCAGGATTTAGCTTACTTTCAGGTATACGTCGGGACGTGTGTTGCGCTCTATGTCGGGACGTGTGTTGGGCTCTACGTCAGGATTTAGCTTACTTTAAGCTCTACGTCGGGACGTGCGTTGGGCTCTACGTCGGGACGTGCGTTGGGCTCTACGTGGGGACGTGTGTTGGGCTCTACCTCAGGATTTAGCATACTTTCCGCTCTGCGTCGGGACGTGTGTTGGGCTCTACCTCAGGATTTAGCTTACTTTCAGCTCTACGTCGGGACGTGCGTTGGGCTCTACGTCGGGACGTGCGTTGGGCTCTACGTTGGGACGAGCGTTGGGCTCTACGTCGGGATTTAGCTTACTTCCAGCTCTACGTCGGGACGTGTGTTGGGCTCTACGTCGGGACGTGTGTTGGGCTCTACGTCGGGACGTGTGTTGGGCTCTACGTCGGGACGTGTTTTGGGCTCTACGTCGGGACGTGTGTTGGGCTCTACATCAGGATTTAGCTTACTTTCAGCTCTACGTCGGGACGTGTGTTGGGCTCTACGTCGGGACGTGTGTTGGGCTCTACGTCGGGACGTGTGTTGGGCTCTAGGTCGGGACGTGTGTTGGGCTCTACGTCGGGACGTGTGTTGGGCTCTACGTCGGGACGTGTGTTGGGCTCTACATCAGGATTTAGCTTACTATAAGCTCTACGTCGGGACGTGCGTTGGTCTCTACGTCGGGACGTGCGTTGGGCTCTACGTCGGGACGTGTGTTGGGCTCTACCTCAGGATTTAGCTTACTTTCCGCTCTGCGTCGGGACGTGTGTTGGGCTCTACCTCAGGATTTAGCTTACTTTCAGCTCTACGTCGGGACGTGTGTTGGGCTCTACATCGGGACGTGTGTTGGGCTCTACATCGGGACGTGTGTTGGGCTCTACATCAGGATTTAGCTTACTTTCAGCTCTACGTCGGGACGTGTGTTGGGCTCTACGTCGGGACGTGTGTTGGGCTCTACGTCGGGACGTGTGTTGGGCTCTACGTCGGGACGTCTGTTGGGCTCTACGTCGGGACGTGTGTTGGGCTCTACGTCGGGACGTGTGTTGGGCTCTACGTCGGGACGTGTGTTGGGCACTACGTCAGGATTTAGCTTACTTTGAGCTCTACGTCGGGACGTGCGTTGGGCTCTACGTCGGGACGTTCGTTGGGCTCTACGTCGGGACGTGCGTTGGGCTCTACGTCGGGACGTGCGTTGGGCTCTACGTCGGGACGTGCGTTGGGGTCTACCTTGGGACGTGCGTTGGGCTCTACGTCGGGATTTAGCTTACTTCCAGCTCTACGTCGGGACGTGTTTTGGACTCTACGTCGGGACGTGTGTTGGACTCTACGTCGGGACGTGTGTTGGACTCTACATCAGGATTTAGCTTACTTTCAGGTATACGTCGGGACGTGTGTTGGGCTCTATGTCGGGACGTGTGTTGGGCTCTACGTCAGGATTTAGCTTACTTTAAGCTCTACGTCGGGACATGCGTTGGTCTCTACGTCGGGACGTGCGTTGGGCTCTACGTGGGGACGTGTGTTGGGCTCTACCTCAGGATTTAGCTTACTTTCAGCTCTACGTCGGGATGTGCGTTGGGCTCTACGTCGGGACGTGCGTTGGGCTCTACGTTGGGACGAGCGTTGGGCTCTACGTCGGGATTTAGCTTACTTCCAGCTCTACGTCGGGACGTGTGTTGGGCTCTACGTCGGGACGTGTGTTGGGCTCTACGTCGGGACGTGTGTTGGGCTCTACGTCGGGACGTGTTTTGGGCTCTACGTCGGGACGTGTGTTGGGCTCTACGTCGGGACGTGTGTTGGGCTCTACATCAGGATTTAGCTTACTTTCAGCTCTACGTCGGGACGTGTGTTGGGCTCTACGTCGGGACGTGTGTTGGGCTCTACATCGGGACGTGTGTTGGGCTCTACGTCGGGACGTGTGTTGGGCTCTACGTCGGGACGTGTTTTGGGCTCTACGTCGGTACGTGTGTTTGGCTCTACGTCAGGATTTAGCTTACTTTGGGCTCTACGTCAGGATTTAGCTTACTTTGGGCTCTACGTCAGGATTTAGCTTACTTTGGGCTCTACGTCAGGATTTAGCTTACTTTAAGCTCTACGTCGGGACGTGTGTTGGGCTCTATATCAGGATTTAGCTTACTTTAAGCTCTACGTCGGGACGTGCGTTGGGCTCTACGTCGGGACGTGCGTTGGGCTCTACGTCGGGACGTGTGTTGGGCTCTACCTCAGGATTTAGCTTACTTTCCGCTCTGCGTCAGGACGTGTGTTGGGCTCTACCTCAGGATTTAGCTTACTTTCAGCTCTACGTCGGGACGTGTGTTGGGCTCTACGTCGGGACGTGTGTTGGGCTCTACGTCGGGACGTGTGTTGGGCTCTACGTCGGGACGTGTGTTGGGCTCTACGTCGGGACGTGTGTTGGGCTCTACGTCGGGACGTGTGTTGGGCTCTACGTCGGGATGTGTGTTGCGCACTACATCAGGATTCAGCTTACTTTCAGCTCTACGTCGGGACGTGCGTTGGGCTCTACGTCGGGACGTGCGTTGGGCTCTACGTCGGGACGTGCGTTGGGCTCTACGTCGGGACGTGCGTTGGGCTCTATGTCGGCACGTGCGTTGGGCTCTACGTCGGGACGTGCGTTGTGCTCTACCTTGGGACGTGCGTTGGGCTCTACGTCGGGATTTAGCTTACTTCCAGCTCTACGTCGGGACGTGTTTTGGACTCTACGTCGGGACGTGTGTTGGAATCTACGTCGGGACGTGTGTTGGACTCTACATCAGGATTTAGCTTACTTTCAGGTATACGTCGGGACGTGTGTTGGGCTCTACGTCGGGACGTGTGTTGGGCTCTACGTCGGGACGTGTGTTGGGCTCTACGTCGGGACGTGTGTTGGGCTCTACGTCAGGATTTAGCTTACTTTAAGCTCTACGTCGGGACGTGCGTTGGTCTCTACGTCGGGACGTGCGTTGGGCTCTACGTGGGGACGTGTGTTGGGCTCTACCTCAGGATTTAGCTTACTTTCCGCTCTGCGTCGGGACGTGTGTTGGGCTCTACTTCAGGATTTAGCTTACTTTCAGCTCTACGTCGGGACGTGTGTTGGGCTCTACGTCGGGACGTGTGTTGGGCTCTACGTCGGGACGTGTGTTGGGCTCTACGTCGGGACGTGTGTTGGGCTCTACGTCGGGACGTGTTTTGGGCTCTATGTCGGGATGTGTGTTGGGCTCTACGTCGGGACGTGTGTTGGGCTCTACGTCGGGCCGTGTGTTGGGCTCTACGTCGGGACGTGTGTTGGGCTCTACGTCGGGACGTGTGTTGGGCTCTACGTCAGGATTTAGCTTACTTTGGGCTCTACGTCAGGATTTAGCTTTCTTTGGGCTCTACGTCAGGATTTAGCTTACTTTAAGCTCTACGTCGTGACGTGTGTTGGGCTCTACGTCGGGACGTGTGTTGGGTTCTACATCAGGATTTAGCTTACTTTAAGCTCTACGTTGGGACGTGCGTTGGTCTCTACGTCGGGACGTGCGTTGGGCTCTACGTCGGGACGTGTGTTGGGCTCTACCTCAGGATTTAGCTTACTTTCCGCTCTGCGTCGGGACGTGTGTTGGGCTCTACCTCAGGAATTAGCTTACTTTCAGCTCTACGTCGGGACGTGTGTTGGGCTCTACGTCGGGACGTGTGTTGGGCTCTACGTCGGGACGTGTGTTGGGGTCTACGTCGGGACGTGTGTTGGGCTCTACATCAGGATTTAGCTTAGTTTCAGCTCTACGTCGGGACGTGTGTTGGGCTCTACGTCGGGACGTGCGTTGGGCTCTACGTGGGGACGTGTGTTGGGCTCTACCTCAGGATTTAGCTTACTTTCAGCTCTACGTCTGGACGTGCGTTGGGCTCTACGTCGGGACGTGCGTTGGGCTTTACGTTGGGACGAGCGTTGGGCTCTACGTCGGGACGTGCGTTGGGCTCCACCTTGGGACGTGCGTTGCGCTCTACGTCGGGATTTAGCTTACTTACAGCTCTACGTCGGGACGTGTTTTGGACTCTACGTCGGGACGTGTGTTGGACTCTATGTCGGGACGTGTGTTGGACTCTACATCAGGATTTAGCTTACTTTCAGGTCTGCGTCGGGACGTATGTTGGGCTCTACGTCGGGACGTGTGTTGGGCTCTACCTCAGGATTTAGCTTACTTTCCGCTCTGCGTCGGGACGTGTGTTGGGCTCTACCTCAGGATTTAGCTTACTTTCCGCTCTGTGTCGGGACGTGTGTTGGGCTCTACCTCAGGATTTAGCTTACTTTCACCTCTACGTCGGGACGTGTGTTGGGCTCTACGTCGGGACGTGCGTTGGGCTCTACGTCGGGATGTGCGTTGGGCTCTACGTTGGGACGTGCGTTGGGCTCTACGTCGGGGTTTAGCTTACTTCCAGCTCTACGTCGGGACGTGTGTTGGGCTCTACGTCGGGACGTGTGTTGGGCTCTACGTCAGGACGTGTGTTGGGCTCTACGTCGGGACGTGTTTTGGGCTCTACGTCGGGACGTGTGTTGGGCTCTACGTCGGGACGTGTTTTGGGCTCTACGTCGGGACGTGTTTTCGGCTCTACGTCGGGACGTCTGTTGGGCTCTACGTCGGGACGTGTGTTGGGCTCTACATCAGGATTTAGCTTGCTTTCAGCTCTACGTCGGGACGTGTGTTGTGCTCTACGTCGGGACGTGTGTTGGGCTCTACGTCGGGACGTGTGTTCGGCTCTACGTCGGGACTTGTGTTGGGCTCTACGTCAGGATTTAGCTTACTTTGGTCTCTAAGTCAGGATTTAGCTTACTTTAAGCTCTACGTCGTGACGTGTGTTGGGCTCTACGTCGGGACGTGTGTTGGGCTCTACGTCGGGACGTGTGTTCGGCTCTACGTCGGGACTTGTGTTGGGCTCTACGTCAGGATTTAGCTTACTTTAAGCTCTACGTCGGGACGTGTGTTGGGCTCTACGTCGGGACGTGTGTTGGGCTCTACGTCGGGACGTGTGTTGGGCTCTACCTCGGGACATGTGTTGGGCTCTACATCGGGACGTGCGTTGGGCTCTACGTCGGGACGTGCGTTGGGCTCTACCTTGGGACGTGCGTTGGGCTCTACGTCGGGATTTAGCTTACTTCCAGCTCTACGTCGGGACGTGTGTTGGGCTCTACGTCGGGACGTGTGTTGGGCTCTACGTCGGAACGTGTGTTGGGCTCTACGTCGGGACGTGTTTTGGGCTCTATGTCGGGACGTGTGTTGGGCTCTACGTCGGGACGTGTGTTGGGCTCAACATCAGGATTTAGCTTACTTTCAGCTCTACGTCGGGACGTGTGTTGGGCTCTACGTCGGGACGTGTGTTGGGCTCTACGTCGGGACGAGTGTTGGGCTCTACCTCAGGATTTAGCTTACGTTCAGCTCTATGTCGGGAGGTGCGTTGGGCTCTACGTCGGGACGTGCGTTGGGCTCTACGTCGGGACATGCGTTGGGCTCTACGTTGGGACGAGCGTTGGGCTCTACGTCGGGATTTAGCTTACTTCCAGCTCTACGTCGGGACGTGTGTTGGGCTCTACGTCGGGACGTGTGTTGGGCTCTACGTCGGGACGTGTGTTGGGCTCTACGTCGGGACGTGTGTTGGGCTCTACGTCAGGATTTAGCTTACTTTGGGCTCTACGTCAGGATTTAGCTTACTTTGGGCTCTACGTCAGGATTTAGCTTACTTTAAGCTCTACGTTGGGACGTGCGTTGGTCTCTACGTCGGGACGTGCGTTGGGCTCTACGTCGGGACGTGTGTTGGGCTCTACCTCAGGATTTAGCTTACTTTCCGCTCTGCGTCGGGACGTGTGTTGGGCTCTACCTCAGGAATTAGCTTACTTTCAGCTCTACGTCGGGACGTGTGTTGGGCTCTACGTCGGGACGTGTGTTGGGCTCTACGTCGGGACGTGTGTTGGGGTCTACGTCGGGACGTGTGTTGGGCTCTACATCAGGATTTAGCTTAGTTTCAGCTCTACGTCGGGACGTGTGTTGGGCTCTACGTCGGGACGTGTGTTGGGCTCTACGTCGGGACGTGTGTTGGGCTCTACCTCAGGATTTAGCTTACTTTCAGCTCTACGTCTGGACGTGCGTTGGGCTCTACGTCGGGACGTGCGTTGGGCTCTACGTTGGGACGAGCGTTGGGCTCTACGTCGGGACGTGCGTTGGGCTCCACCTTGGGACGTGCGTTGCGCTCTACGTCGGGATTTAGCTTACTTACAGCTCTACGTCGGGACGTGTTTTGGACTCTACGTCGGGACGTGTGTTGGACTCTATGTCGGGACGTGTGTTGGACTCTACATCAGGATTTAGCTTACTTTCAGGTCTGCGTCAGGACGTGTGTTGGGCTCTACGTCGGGACGTGTGTTGGGCTCTACCTCAGGATTTAGCTTACTTTCCGCTCTGCGTCGGGACGTGTGTTGGGCTCTACCTCAGGATTTAGCTTACTTTCCGCTCTGCGTCGGGACGTGTGTTGGGCTCTACGTCGGGACGTGTGTTCGGCTCTACGTCGGGACTTGTGTTGGGCTCTACGTCAGGATTTAGCTTACTTTGGTCTCTACGTCAGGATTTAGCTTACTTTAAGCTCTACGTCGGGACGTGTGTTGGGCTCTACTTCGGGACGTGTGTTGGGCTCTACCTCGGGACATGTGTTGGGCTCTACATCGGGACGTGCGTTGGGCTCTACGTCGGGACGTGCGTTGGGCTCTACCTTGGGACGTGTGTTGGGCTCTACGTCGGGACGTGCGTTGGGCTCTACGTTGGGACGTGCGTTGGGCTCTACGTCGGGGTTTAGCTTACTTCCAGCTCTACGTCGGGACGTGTGTTGGGCTCTACGTCGGGACGTGTGTTGGGCTCTACGTCGGGACGTGTGTTGGGCTCTACCTCGGGACATGTGTTGGGCTCTACATCGGGACGTGCGTTGGGCTCTACGTCGGGACGTGCGTTGGGCTCTACCTTGGGACGTGCGTTGGGCTCTACGTCGGGATTTAGCTTACTTCCAGCTCTACGTCGGGACGTGTGTTGGGCTGTACGTCGGGACGTGCGTTGGGCTCTACGTCGGGACGTGCGTTGGGCTCTACGTTGGGACGTGCGTTGGGCTCTACGTCGGGGTTTAGCTTACTTCCAGCTCTACGTCGGGACGTGTGTTGGGCTCTACGTCGGGACGTGTGTTGGGCTCTACGTCGGGACGTGTGTTGGGCTCTACGTCGGGACGTGCGTTGGGCTCTACGTCGGGACGTGCGTTGGGCTCTACGTTGGGACGTGCGTTGGGCTCTACGTCGGGGTTTAGCTTACTTCCAGCTCTACGTCGGGACGTGTTTTGGGCTCTACGTCGGGACGTGCGTTGGGCTCTACGTCGGGACGTCTGTTGGGCTCTACGTCGGGACGTGTGTTGGGCTCTACATCAGGATTTAGCTTACTTTCAGCTCTACGTCGGGACATGTGTTGGGCTCTACGTCGGGACGTGTGTTGGGCTCTACGTCGGGACGTGTGTTGGGCTCTACGTCGGGACGTGTGTTCGGCTCTACGTCGGGACTTGTGTTGGGCTCTACGTCAGGATTTAGCTTACTTTAAGCTCTACGTCGGGACGTGTGTTGGGCTCTACGTCGGGACGTGTGTTGGGCTCTACGTCGGGACGTGTGTTGGGCTCTACGTCGGGACTTGTGTTGGGCTCTACGTCAGGATTTAGCTTACTTTGGTCTCTACGCCAGGATTTAGCTTACTTTAAGCTCTACGTCGGGACGTGTGTTGGGCTCTACGTCGGGACGTGTGTTGGGCTCTACCTCGGGACGTGTGTTGGGCTCTACGTTGGGACGTGCGTTGGGCTCTACGTCGGGATTTAGCTTACTTCCAGCTCTACGTCGGGACGTGTGTTGGGCTCTACGTCGGGACGTGTGTTGGGCTCTACGTCGGGACGTGTTTTGGGCTCTATGTCGGGACGTGTGTTGGGCTCTACGTCGGGACGTGTGTTGGGCTCAACGTCGGGACGTGTGTTGGGCTCTACGTCGGGACGTGTTTTGGGCTCTATGTCGGGACGTGTGTTGGGCTCTACGTCGGGACGTGTGTTGGGCTCTACGTCGGGACGTGTGTTGGGCTCAACATCAGGATTTAGCTTACTTTCAGCTCTACGTCGGGACGTGCGTTGGGCTCTACGTCGGGACGTGTGTGGGGCTCTACATCGGGACGTGTGTTGGGCTCTACGTCGGGACGTGTGTTGGGCTCTACGTCGGGACGTGTGTTGGGCTCTACATCAGAATTTAGCTTTCTTTCAGCTCTACGTCGGGACGTGCGTTGGGCTCTACGTCGGGACGTGCGTTGGGATCTACGTCGGGACGTGCGTTGGGCTCTACGTAGGGACGTGCGTTGGGCTCTACGTCGGGACGTGTGTTGGGCTCTACGTCGGGACGTGCGTTGGGCTCTACGTCGGGATTTAGCTTACTTCCAGCTCTACGTCGGGACGTGTGTTGGACTCTACGTCGGGACGTGTGTTGGACTCTACGTCGGGACGTGTGTTGGACTCTACATCAGGATTTAGCTTACTTTCAGGTCTACGTCGGGACGTGTGTTGGGCTCTACGTCGGGACGCGTGTTGGGCTCTACGTGGGGACGTGTGTTGGGCTCTACCTCAGGATATAGCTTACTTTCAGCTCTACGTCGGGACGTGCGTTGGGCTCTACGTCGGGACGTGCGTTGGGCTCTACGTCGGGACGTGCGTTGGGCTCTACGTTGGGACGTGCGTTGAGCTCTATGTCGGGATTTAGCTTACTTCCAGCTCTACGTCGGGACGTGTGTTGGGCTCTACGTCGGGACGTGTGTTGGGCTCTACGTCGGGACGTGTGTTGGGCTCTACGTCGGGACGTGTGTTGGGCTCTACGTCGGGACGTGTGTTGGGCTCTACGTCGGGACGTGTGTTGGGCTCTACGTCAGGATTTAGCTTACTTTCAGCTCTGCGTTCGGACGTGCGTTGGGCTCTACGTCGGGACGTGCGTTGGGCTCTACGTCGGGACGAGCGTTGGGCTCTACGTCGGGATTTAGCTTACTTCCAGCTCTACGTCGGGACGTGTGTTGGGCTCTACGTCGGGACGTGTGTTGGGCTCTACGTCGCGACGTGTTTTGGGCTCTACGTCGGGACGTGTTTTGGGCTCTACGTCGGGACGTGTGTTGGCCTCTACGTCGGGACGTGTGTTGGGCTCTACGTCGGGACGTGTGTTGGGCTCTACGTCGGGACGTGTGTTGGGCTCTACGTCGGGACGTGTGTTGGGCACTACGTCAGGATTTAGCTTACTTTGAGCTCTACGTCGGGACGTGCGTTGGGCTCTACGTCGGGACGTGCGTTGGGCTCTACGTCGGGACGTGCGTTGGGCTCTACGTCGGGACGTGCGTTGGGCTCTACGTCGGGACGTGCGTTGGGCTCTACGTCGGGACGTGCGTTGGCTTTACCTTGGGACGTGCGTTGGGCTCTACGTCGGGATTTAGCTTACTTTGTGCTCTACGTCAGGATTTAGCTTACTTTGGGCTCTACGTCGGGACGTGTGTTGGGCTCTACGTCGGGACGTGTGTTGGGCTCTACATCAGGATTTAGCTTACTTTAAGCTCTACGTCGGGACGTGCGTTGGTCTCTACGTCGGGACGCGCGTTGGGCTCTACGTCGGGACGTGTGTTGGGCTCTACCTCAGGATTTAGCTTACTTTCCGCTCTGCGTCGGGACGTGTGTTGGGCTCTACCTCAGGATTTAGCTTACTTTCAGCTCTACGTCGGGAAGTGTGTTGGGCTCTACGTCGGGACGTGTGTTGGGCTCTACGTCGCGACGTGTCTTGGGCTCTACGTCGGGACGTGCGTTGGGCTCTACGTCGGGACGTGTGTTGGGCTCTACGTCGGGACGTGTGTTGGGCTCTACGTCGGGACGTGTGTTGGGCACTACGTCAGGATTTAGCTTACTTTGAGCTCTACGTCGGGACGTGCGTTGGGCTCTACGTCGGGACGTGCGTTGGGCTCTACGTCGGGACGTGCGTTGGGCTCTACGTCGGGACGTGCGTTGGGCTCTACGTCGGGACGTGCGTTGGGCTCTACCTTGGGACGTGCGTTGGGCTCTACGTCGGGATTTAGCTACCTTCCAGCTCTACATCGGGACGTGTTTTGGACTCTACGTCGGGACGTGTGTTGGACTCTACGTCGGGACGTGTGTTGGACTCTACATCAGGATTTAGCTTACTTTCAGGTATACGTCGGGACGTGTGTTGGGCTCTATGTCGGGACGTGTGTTGGGCTCTACGTCAGGATTTAGCTTACTTTAAGCTCTACGTCGGGACGTGCGTTGGTCTCTACGTCGGGACGTGCGTTGGGCTCTACGTGGGGACGTGTGTTGGGCTCTACCTCAGGATTTAGCTTACTTTCCGCTCTGCGTCGGGACGTGTGTTGGGCTCTACCTCAGGATTTAGCTTACTTCCAGCTCTACGTCGGGACGTGCGTTGGGCTCTACGTCGGGACGTGCGTTGGGCTCTACGTTGGGACGAGCGTTGGGCTCTACGTCGGGATTTAGCTTACTTCCAGCTCTACGTCGGGACGTGTGTTGGGCTCTACGTCGGGACGTGTGTTGGGCTCTACGTCGGGACGTGTGTTGGGCTCTACGTCGGGACGTGTGTTGGGCTCTACATCAGGATTTAGCTTACTTTAAGCTCTACGTCGGGACGTGCGTTGGTCTCTACGTCGGGACGTGCGTTGGGCTCTACCTCAGGATTTAGCTTACTTTCCGCTCTGCGTCGGGACGTGTGTTTGGCTCTACCTCAGGATTTAGCTTACTTTCAGCTCTACGTCGGGACTTGTGTTGGGCTCTACGTCGGGACGTGTGTTGGGCTCTACGTCGGGACGTGTGTTGGGCTCTACATCAGGATTTAGCTTACTTTCAGCTCTACGTCGGGACGTGTGTTGGGCTCTACGTCGGGACGTGTGTTGGGCTCTACGTCGGGACGTGTGTTGGGCTCTACGTCGGGACGTGTGTTGGGCTCTACGTCGGGACGTCTGTTGGGCTCTACGTCGGGAGGTGTGTTGGGCTCTACGTCGGGACGTGTGTTGGGCTCTACGTCGGGACGTGTGTTGGGCTCTACGTCAGGATTTAGCTTACTTTGAGCTCTACGTCGGGACGTGCGTTGGGCTCTACGTCGGGACGTTCGTTGGGCTCTACGTCGGGACGTGCGTTGGGCTCTACGTCGGGACGTGCGTTGGGGTCTAACTTGGGACGTGCGTTGGGCTCTACGTCGGGATTTAGCTTACTTCCAGCTCTACGTCGGGACGCGTTTTGGACTCTACGTCGGGACGTGTGTTGGACTCTACGTCGGGACGTGTGTTGGACTCTACATCAGGATTTAGCTTACTTTCAGGTATACGTCGGGACGTGTGTTGGGCTATATGTCGGGACGTGTGTTGGGCTCTACGTCAGGATTTAGCTTACTTTAAGCTCTACGTCGGGACGTGCGTTGGTCTCTACGTCGGGACGTGCGTTGGGCTCTACGTGGGGACGTGTGTTGGGCTCTACCTCAGGATTTAGCTTACTTTCAGCTCTACGTCGGGATGTGCGTTGGGCTCTACGTCGGGACGTGCGTTGGGCTCTACGTTGGGACGAGCGTTGGGCTCTACGTCGGGATTTAGCTTACTTCCAGCTCTACGTCGGGACGTGTGTTGGGCTCTACGTCGGGACGTGTGTTGGGCTCTACGTCGGGACGTGTGTTGGGCTCTACGTCGGGACGTGTTTTGGGCTCTACGTCGGGACGTGTGTTGGGCTCTACGTCGGGACGTGTGTTGGGCTCTACGTCGGGACGTGTGTTGGGCTCTACATCAGGATTTAGCTTACTTTCAGCTCTACGTCGGGACGTGTGTTGGGCTCTACGTCGGGACGTGTGTTGGGCTCTACGTCGGGACGTGTGTTGGGCTCTACGTCGGGACGTGTGTTGGGCTCTACGTCGGGACGTGTGTTGGGCTCTACGTCGGGACGTATGTTGGGCTCTACGTCAGGATTTAGCTTACTTTGGGCTCTACGTCAGGATTTAGCTTACTCTGGGCTCTACGTCAGGATTTAGCTTACTTTGGGCTCTACGTCAGGATTTAGCTTACTTTAAGCTCTACGTCGGGACATGTGTTGGGCTCTATATCAGGATTTAGCTTACTTTAAGCTCTACGTCGGGACATGTGTTGGGCTCTATATCAGGATTTAGCTTACTTTAAGCTCTACGTCGGGACGTGCGTTGGGCTCTACATCGGGACGTGCGTTGGGCTCTACGTCGGGACGTGTGTTGGGCTCTACCTCAGGATTTAGCTTACTTTCCGCTCTGCGTCGGGACGTGTGTTGGGCTCTACCTCAGGATTTAGCTTACTTTCAGCTCTACGTCGGGACGTGTGTTGGGCTCTACGTCGGGACGTGTGTTGGGCTCTACGTCGGGACGTGTGTTGGGCTCTACGTCGGGACGTGTGTTGGGCTCTACGTCGGGACGTGTGTTGCGCACTACATCAGGATTTAGCTTACTTTCAGCTCTACGTCGGGACGTGTGTTGGGCTCTACGTCGGGACGTGTGTTGGGCTATACGTCGGGACGTGTGTTGGGCTCTACGTCGGGACGTGTGTTGGGCACTACGTCAGGATTTAGCTTACTTTGAGCTTTACGTCGGGACGTGCGTTGGGCTCTACGTCGGGACGTGCGTTGGGCTCTACGTCGGGACGTGCGTTGGGCTCTACGTCGGGACGTGAGTTGGGCTCTACGTCGGGACGTGCGTTGGGCTCTACGTCGGGACGTGCGTTGGGCTCTACCTTGGGACGTGCGTTGGGCTCTACGTCGGGATTTAGCTTACTTCCAGCTCTACGTCGGGACGTGTTTTGGACTCTACGTCGGGACGTGTGTTGGACTCTACGTCGGGACGTGTGTTGGACTCTACATCAGGATTTAGCTTACTTTCAGGTATACGTCGGGACGTGTGTTGGGCTCTATGTCGGGACGTGTGTTGGGCTCTACGTCAGGATTTAGCTTACTTTAAGCTCTACGTCGGGACGTGCGTTGGGCTCTACGTGGGGACGTGTGTTGGGCTCTACCTCAGGATTTAGCTTACTTTCCGCTCTGCGTCGGGACGTGTGTTGGGCTCTACCTCAGGATTTAGCTTACTTTCAGCTCTACGTCGGGACGTGCGTTGGGCTCTACGTCGGGACGTGCGTTGGGCTCTACGTTGGGACGAGCGTTGGGCTCTACGTCGGGATTTAGCTTACTTCCAGCTCTACGTCGGGACGTGTGTTGGGCTCTACGTCGGGACGTGTGTTGGGCTCTACGTCGGGACGTGTGTTGGGCTCTACGTCGGGACGTGTTTTGGGCTCTACGTCGGGACGTGTGTTGGGCTCTACATCAGGATTTAGCTTACTTTCAGCTCTACGTCGGGACGTGTGTTGGGCTCTACGTCGGGACGTGTGTTGGGCTCTACGTCGGGACGTGTGTTGGGCTCTACGTCGGGACGTGTGTTGGGCTCTACGTCGGGACGTGTGTTGGGCTCTACATCAGGATTTAGCTTACTATAAGCTCTACGTCGGGACGTGCGTTGGTCTCTACGTCGGGACGTGCGTTGGGCTCTACGTCGGGACGTGTGTTGGGCTCTACCTCAGGATTTAGCTTACTTTCCGCTCTCCGTCGGGACGTGTGTTGGGCTCTACCTCAGGATTTAGCTTACTTTCAGCTCTACGTCGGGACGTGTGTTGGGCTCTACATCGGGACGTGTGTTGGGCTCTACGTCGGGACGTGTGCTGGGCTCTACATCAGGATTTAGCTTACTTTCAGCTCTACGTCGGGACGTGTGTTGGGCTCTACGTCGAGACGTGTGTTGGGCTCTACGTCGGGACGTGTGTTGGGCTCTACGTCGGGACGTGTGTTGGGCTCTACGTCGGGACGTGTGTTGGGCTCTACGTCGGGACGTGTGTTGGGCTCTACGTCGGGACGTGTGTTGGGCTCTACGTCGGGACGTGTGTTGGGCTCTACGTCGGGACGTCTGTTGGGCTCTACGTCGGGACGTCTGTTGGGCTCTACGTCGGGACGTGTGTTGGGCTCTACGTCGGGACGTGTGTTGGGCTCTACGTCGGGACGTGTGTTGGGCACTACGTCAGGATTTAGCTTACTTTGAGCTCTACGTCGGGACGTGCGTTGGGCTCTACGTCGGGACGTTCGTTGGGCTCTACGTCGGGACGTGCGTTGGGCTCTACGTCGGGACGTGTGTTGGACTCTACATCAGGATTTAGCTTACTTTCAGGTATACGTCGGGACGTGTGTTGGGCTCTATGTCGGGACGTGTGTTGGGCTCTACGTCAGGATTTAGCTTACTTTAAGATCTACGTCGGGACATGCGTTGGTCTCTACGTCGGGACGTGCGTTGGGCTCTACGTGGGGACGTGTGTTGGGCTCTACCTCAGGATTTAGCTTACTTTCAGCTCTACGTCGGGATGTGCGTTGGGCTCTACGTCGGGACGTGCGTTGGGCTCTACGTTGGGACGAGCGTTGGGCTCTACATCGGGATTTAGCTTACTTCCAGCTCTACGTCGGGACGTGTGTTGGGCTCTACGTCGGGACGTGTGTTGGGCTCTACGTCGGGACGTGTGTTGGGCTCTACGTCGGGACGTGTTTTGGGCTCTACGTCGGGACGTGTGTTGGGCTCTACGTCGGGACGTGTGTTGGGCTCTACATCAGGATTTAGCTTACTTTCAGCTCTACGTCGGGACGTGTGTTGGGCTCTACGTCGGGACGTGTGTTGGGCTCTACGTCGGGACGTGTGTTGGGCTCTACGTCGGGACGTGTTTTGGGCTCTACGTCGGGACGTGTGTTGGGCTCTACGTCAGGATTTAGCTTACTTTGGGCTCTACGTCAGGATTTAGCTTACTTTGGGCTCTACGTCAGGATTTAGCTTACTTTAAGCTCTACGTCGGGACGTGTGTTGGGCTCTATATCAGGATTTAGCTTACTTTAAGCTCTACGTCGGGACGTGCGTTGGGCTCTACATCGGGACGTGCGTTGGGCTCTACGTCGGGACGTGTGTTGGGCTCTACCTCAGGATTTAGCTTACTTTCCGCTCTGCGTCAGGACGTGTGTTGGGCTCTACCTCAGGATTTAGCTTACTTTCAGCTCTACGTCGGGACGTGTGTTGGGCTCTACGTCGGGACGTGTGTTGGGCTCTACGTCGGGACGTGTGTTGGGCTCTACGTCGGGACGTGTGTTGGGCTCTACGTCGGGACGTGTGTTGGGCTCTACGTCGGGATGTGTGTTGCGCACTACATCAGGATTTAGCTTACTTTCAGCTCTACGTCGGGACGTGCGTTGGGCTCTACGTCGGGACGTGCGTTGGGCTCTACGTCGGGACGTGCGTTGGGCTCTATGTCGGCACGTGCGTTGGGCTCTACGTCGGGACGTGCGTTGTGCTCTACCTTGGGACGTGCGTTGGGCTCTACGTCGGGATTTAGCTTACTTCCAGCTCTACGTCGGGACGTGTTTTGGACTCTACGTCGGGACGTGTGTTGGAATCTACGTCGGGACGTGTGTTGGACTCTACATCAGGATTTAGCTTACTTTCAGCTCTACGTCGGGACGTGTGTTGGGCTCTACGTCGGGACGTGTGTTGGGCTCTACGTCGGGACGTGTGTTGGGCTCTACGTCGGGACGTGTGTTGGGCTCTACGTCAGGATTTAGCTTATTTAAGCTCTACGTCGGGACGTGCGTTGGTCTCTACGTCGGGACGTGCGTTGGGCTCTACGTGGGGACGTGTGTTGGGCTCTACCTCAGGATTTAGCTTACTTTCCGCTCTGCGTCGGGACGTGTGTTGGGCTCTACTTCAGGATTTAGCTTACTTTCAGCTCTACGTCGGGACGTGTGTTGGGCTCTACGTCGGGACGTGTGTTGGGCTCTACGTCGGGACGTGTGTTGGGCTCTACGTCGGGACGTGTGTTGGGCTCTACGTCGGGACGTGTTTTGGGCTCTACGTCGGGACGTGTGTTGGGCTCTACGTCGGGACGTGTGTTGGGCTCTACGTCGGGCCGTGTGTTGGGCTCTACGTCGGGACGTGTGTTGGGCTCTACGTCGGGACGTGTGTTGGGCTCTACGTCAGGATTTAGCTTACTTTGGGCTCTACGTCAGGATTTAGCTTTCTTTGGGCTCTACGTCAGGATTTAGCTTACTTTAAGCTCTACGTCGTGACGTGTGTTGGGCTCTACGTCGGGACGTGTGTTGGGTTCTACATCAGGATTTAGCTTACTTTAAGCTCTACGTTGGGACGTGCGTTGGTCTCTACGTCGGGACGTGCGTTGGGCTCTACGTCGGGACGTGTGTTGGGCTCTACCTCAGGATTTAGCTTACTTTCCGCTCTGCGTCGGGACGTGTGTTGGGCTCTACCTCAGGAATTAGCTTACTTTCAGCTCTACGTCGGGACGTGTGTTGGGCTCTACGTCTGACGTGTGTTGGGCTCTACGTCGGGACGTGTGTTGGGCTCTACGTCGGGACGTGTGTTGGGCTCTACATCAGGATTTAGCTTAGTTTCAGCTCTACGTCGGGACGTGTGTTGGGCTCTACGTCGGGACGTGCGTTGGGCTCTACGTGGGGACGTGTGTTGGGCTCTACCTCAGGATTTAGCTTACTTTCAGCTCTACGTCTGGACGTGCGTTGGGCTCTACGTCGGGACGTGCGTTGGGCTCTACGTTGGGACGAGCGTTGGGCTCTACGTCGGGACGTGCGTTGGGCTCCACCTTGGGACGTGCGTTGCGCTCTACGTCGGGATTTAGCTTACTTACAGCTCTACGTCGGGACGTGTTTTGGACTCTACGTCGGGACGTGTGTTGGACTCTATGTCGGGACGTGTGTTGGACTCTACATCAGGATTTAGCTTACTTTCGGGTCTGCGTCGGGACGTATGTTGGGCTCTACGTCGGGACGTGTGTTGGGCTCTACCTCAGGATTTAGCTTACTTTCCGCTCTGCGTCGGGACGTGTGTTGGGCTCTACCTCAGGATTTAGCTTACTTTCCGCTCTGCGTCGGGACGTGTGTTGGGCTCTACCTCAGGATTTAGCTTACTTTCACCTCTACGTCGGGACGTGTGTTGGGCTCTACGTCGGGACGTGCGTTGGGCTCTACGTCGGGATGTGCGTTGGGCTCTACGTTGGGACGTGCGTTGGGCTCTACGTCGGGGTTTAGCTTACTTCCAGCTCTACGTCGGGACGTGTGTTGGGCTCTACGTCGGGACGTGTGTTGGGCTCTACGTCGGGACGTGTGTTGGGTCTACGTCGGGACGTGTTTTGGGCTCTACGTCGGGACGTGTGTTGGGCTCTACGTCGGGACGTGTTTTGGGCTCTACGTCGGGACGTGTTTTCGGCTCTACGTCGGGACGTCTGTTGGGCTCTACGTCGGGACGTGTGTTGGGCTCTACATCAGGATTTAGCTTACTTTCAGCTCTACGTCGGGACGTGTGTTGTGCTCTACGTCGGGACGTGTGTTGGGCTCTACGTCGGGACGTGTGTTCGGCTCTACGTCGGGACTTGTGTTGGGCTCTACGTCAGGATTTAGCTTACTTTGGTCTCTAAGTCAGGATTTAGCTTACTTTAAGCTCTACGTCGTGACGTGTGTTGGGCTCTACGTCGGGACGTGTGTTGGGCTCTACGTCGGGACGTGTGTTCGGCTCTACGTCGGGACTTGTGTTGGGCTCTACGTCAGGATTTAGCTTACTTTGGTCTCTACGTCAGGATTTAGCTTACTTTAAGCTCTACGTCGGGACGTGTGTTGGGCTCTACGTCGGGACGTGTGTTGGGCTCTACCTCGGGACATGTGTTGGGCTCTACATCGGGACGTGCGTTGGGCTCTACGTCGGGACGTGCATTGGGCTCTACCTTGGGACGTGCGTTGGGCTCTACGTCGGGATTTAGCTTACTTCCAGCTCTACGTCGGGACGTGTGTTGGGCTCTACGTCGGGACGTGTGTTGGGCTCTACGTCGGAACGTGTGTTGGGCTCTACGTCGGGACGTGTTTTGGGCTCTATGTCGGGACGTGTGTTGGGCTCTACGTCGGGACGTGTGTTGGGCTCAACATCAGGATTTAGCTTACTTTCAGCTCTACGTCGGGACATGTGTTGGGCTCTACGTCGGGACGTGTGTTGGGCTCTACGTCGGGACGAGTGTTGGGCTCTACCTCAGGATTTAGCTTACGTTCAGCTCTATGTCGGGAGGTGCGTTGGGCTCTACGTCGGGACGTGCGTTGGGCTCTACGTCGGGACATGCGTTGGGCTCTACGTTGGGACGAGCGTTGGGCTCTACGTCGGGATTTAGCTTACTTCCAGCTCTACGTCGGGACGTGTGTTGGGCTCTACGTCGGGACGTGTGTTGGGCTCTACGTCGGGACGTGTGTTGGGCTCTACGTCGGGACGTGTGTTGGGCTCTACGTCAGGATTTAGCTTACTTTGGGCTCTACGTCAGGATTTAGCTTACTTTAAGCTCTACGTCGTGACGTGTGTTGGGCTCTACGTCGGGACGTGTGTTGGGTTCTACATCAGGATTTAGCTTACTTTAAGCTCTACGTTGGGACGTGCGTTGGTCTCTACGTCGGGACGTGCGTTGGGCTCTACGTCGGGACGTGTGTTGGGCTCTACCTCAGGATTTAGCTTACTTTCCGCTCTGCGTCGGGACGTGTGTTGGGCTCTACCTCAGGAATTAGCTTACTTTCAGCTCTACGTCGGGACGTGTGTTGGGCTCTACGTCGGGACGTGTGTTGGGCTCTACGTCGGGACGTGTGTTGGGCTCTACGTCGGGACGTGTGTTGGGGTCTACGTCGGGACGTGTGTTGGGCTCTACATCAGGATTTAGCTTAGTTTCAGCTCTACGTCGGGACGTGTGTTGGGCTCTACGTCGGGACGTGTGTTGGGCTCTACGTCGGGACGTGTGTTGGGCTCTACCTCAGGATTTAGCTTACTTTCAGCTCTACGTCTGGACGTGCGTTGGGCTCTACGTCGGGACGTGCGTTGGGCTCTACGTTGGGACGAGCGTTGGGCTCTACGTCGGGACGTGCGTTGGGCTCCACCTTGGGACGTGCGTTGCGCTCTACGTCGGGATTTAGCTTACTTACAGCTCTACGTCGGGACGTGTTTTGGACTCTACGTCGGGACGTGTGTTGGACTCTATGTCGGGACGTGTGTTGGACTCTACATCAGGATTTAGCTTACTTTCAGGTCTGCGTCAGGACGTGTGTTGGGCTCTACGTCGGGACGTGTGTTGGGCTCTACCTCAGGATTTAGCTTACTTTCCGCTCTGCGTCGGGACGTGTGTTGGGCTCTACCTCAGGATTTAGCTTACTTTCCGCTCTGCGTCGGGACGTGTGTTGGGCTCTACGTCGGGACGTGTGTTCGGCTCTACGTCGGGACTTGTGTTGGGCTCTACGTCAGGATTTAGCTTACTTTGGTCTCTACGTCAGGATTTAGCTTACTTTAAGCTCTACGTCGGGACGTGTGTTGGGCTCTACGTCGGGACGTGTGTTGGGCTCTACCTCGGGACATGTGTTGGGCTCTACATCGGGACGTGCGTTGGGCTCTACGTCGGGACGTGCGTTGGGCTCTACCTTGGGACGTGCGTTGGGCTCTACCTTGGGACGTGCGTTGGGCTCTACGTCGGGACGTGCGTTGGGCTCTACGTTGGGACGTGCGTTGGGCTCTACGTCGGGGTTTAGCTTACTTCCAGCTCTACGTCGGGACGTGTGTTGGGCTCTACGTCGGGACGTGTGTTGGGCTCTACGTCGGGACGTGTGTTGGGCTCTACCTCGGGACATGTGTTGGGCTCTACATCGGGACGTGCGTTGGGCTCTACGTCGGGACGTGCGTTGGACTCTACCTTGGGACGTGCGTTGGGCTCTACGTCGGGATTTAGCTTACTTCCAGCTCTACGTCGGGACGTGTGTTGGGCTCTACGTCGGGACGTGCGTTGGGCTCTACGTCGGGACGTGCGTTGGGCTCTACGTTGGGACGTGCGTTGGGCTCTACGTCGGGGTTTAGCTTACTTCCAGCTCTACGTCGGGACGTGTGTTGGGATCTACGTCGGGACGTGTGTCGGGCTCTACGTCGGGACGTGTGTTGGGCTCTACGTCGGGACGTGTTTTGGGCTCTACGTCGGGACGTGTGTTGGGCTCTACGTCGGGACGTGTTTTGGGCTCTACGTCGGGACGTGCGTTGGGCTCTACGTCGGGACGTCTGTTGGGCTCTACGTCGGGACGTGTGTTGGGCTCTACATCAGGATTTAGCTTACTTTCAGCTCTACGTCGGGACATGTGTTGGGCTCTACGTCGGGACGTGTGTTGGGCTCTACGTCGGGACGTGTGTTGGGCTCTACGTCGGGACGTGTGTTGGGCTCTACGTCGGGACGTGTGTTCGGCTCTACGTCGGGACTTGTGTTGGGCTCTACGTCAGGATTTAGCTTACTTTAAGCTCTACGTCGGGACGTGTGTTGGGCTCTACGTCGGGACGTGTGTTGGGCTCTACGTCGGGACGTGTGTTCGGCTCTACGTCGGGACTTGTGTTGGGCTCTACGTCAGGATTTAGCTTACTTTGGTCTCTACGCCAGGATTTAGCTTACTTTAAGCTCTACGTCGGGACGTGTGTTGGGCTCTACGTCGGGACGTGTGTTGGGCTCTACCTCGGGACGTGTGTTGGGCTCTACGTTGGGACGTGCGTTGGGCTCTACGTCGGGATTTAGCTTACTTCCAGCTCTACGTCGGGACGTGTGTTGGGCTCTACGTCGGGACGTGTGTTGGGCTCTACGTCGGGACGTGTTTTGGGCTCTATGTCGGGACGTGTGTTGGGCTCTACGTCGGGACGTGTGTTGGGCTCAACGTCGGGACGTGTGTTGGGCTCTACGTCGGGACGTGTTTTGGGCTCTATGTCGGGACGTGTGTTGGGCTCTACGTCGGGACGTGTGTTGGGCTCTACGTCGGGACGTGTGTTGGGCTCAACATCAGGATTTAGCTTACTTTCAGCTCAACGTCGGGACGTGTGTTGGGCTCTACGTCGGTACGTGTGTTGGGCTCTACGTCGGGACGTGTGTTGGGCTCTACGTCGGGACGAGTGTTGGGCTCTACGTCGGGACGTGTGTTGGGCTCTACCTCAGGATTTAGCTTACGTTCAGCTCTATGTCGGGACGTGTGTTGGGCTCTACCTCAGGATTTAGCTTACTTTCAGGTCTACGTCGGGACGTGTGTTGGGCTCTACGTCAGGATTTAGCTTACTTTAAGCTCTACGTCGGGACGTGCGTTGGTCTCTACGTCGGGACGTGCGTTCGGCACTACGTGGGGACGTGTGTTGGGCTCTACCTCAGGATTTAGCTTACGTTCCTCTCTGCGTCGGGACGTGTGTTGGGCTCTACCTCAGGATTTAGCTTACTTTCAGCTCTACGACGGGACGTGCGTTGGGCTCTATGTCGGGACTTGCGTTGGGCTCTACATTGGGACGTGCGTTGGGCTCTATGTCGGGATTTAGCTTACTTCCAGCTCTACGTCGGGACGTGTGTTGGGCTCTACGTCGGGACGTGTCTTGGGCTCTACGTCGGGACGTGTTTTGGGCTCTACATCGGGACGTGTGTTGGGCTCTACGTTGGGACGTGCGTTGGGCTCTACATCAGGATTTAGCTTACTTTCAGCTCTATGTCGGGACGTGTGTTGGGCTCTACGTCGGGACGTGTTTTGGGCTCTATGTCGGGACGTGTGTTGGGCTCTAAGTCGGGACGTGTGTTGGGCTCTACGTCGGGACGTGTGTTGGGCTCTACGTCAGGATTTAGCTTACTTTGGGCTCTACGTCAGGATTTAGCTTACTTTGGGCTCTACGTCAGGATTTAGCTTACTTTAAGCTCTACGTCGTGACGTGTGTTGGGCTCTACGTCGGGACGTGTGTTGGGTTCTACATCAGGATTTAGCTTACTTTAAGCTCTACGTTGGGACGTGCGTTGGTTTCTACGTCGGGACGTGCGTTGGGCTCTACGTCGGGACGTGTGTTGGGCTCTACCTCAGGATTTAGCTTACTTTCCGCTCTGCGTCGGGACGCGTGTTGGGCTCTACCTCAGGAATTATCTTACTTTCAGCTCTACGTCGGGACGTGTGTTGGACTCTACGTCGGGACGTGTGTTGGGCTCTACGTCGGGACGTGTGTTGGGGTCTACGTCGGGACGTGTGTTGGGCTCTACATCAGGATTTAGCTTAGTTTCAGCTCTACGTCGGGACGTGTGTTGGGCTCTACGTCGGGACGTGTGTTGGGCTCTACGTCGGGACGTGTGTTGGGCTCTACCTCAGGATTTAGCTTACTTTCAGCTCTACGTCTGGACGTGCGTTGGGCTCTACGTCGGGACGTGCGTTGGGCTCTACGTTGGGACGAGCGTTGGGCTCTACGTCGGGACGTGCGTTGGGCTCCACCTTGGGACGTGCGTTGCGCTCTACGTCGGGATTTAGCTTACTTACAGCTCTACGTCGGGACGTGTTTTGGACTCTACGTCGGGACGTGTGTTGGACTCTAAGTCGGGACGTGTGTTGGACTCTACAGCAGGATTTAGCTTACTTTCAGGTCTGCGTCAGGACGTGTGTTGGGCTCTACGTCGGGACGTGTGTTGGGCTCTACCTCAGGATTTAGCTTACTTTCCGCTCTGCGTCGGGACGTGTGTTGGGCTCTACCTCAGGATTTAGCTTACTTTCCGCTCTGCGTCGGGACGTGTGTTGGGCTCTACCTCAGGATTTAGCTTACTTTCAGCTCTACGTCGGGACGTGTGTTGGGCTCTACGTCGGGACGTGCGTTGGGCTCTACGTTGGGATGTGCGTTGGGCTCTACGTTGGGACGTGCGTTGGGCTCTACGTCGGGGTTTAGCTTACTTCCAGCTCTACGTCGGGACGTGTGTTGGGCTCTACGTCGGGACGTGTGTTGGGCTCTACGTCGGGACGTGTGTTGGGCTCTACGTCGGGACGTGTTTTGGGCTCTACGTCGGGACGTGTGTTGGGCTCTACGTCGGGACGTGTTTTGGGCTCTACGTCGGGACGTGCGTTGGGCTCTACGTCGGGACGTCTGTTGGGCTCTACGTCGGGACGTGTGTTGGGCTCTACATCAGGATTTAGCTTACTTTCAGCTCTACGTCGGGACGTGTGTTGGGCTCTACGTCGGGACGTGTGTTGGGCTCTACGTCGGGACGTGTGTTGGGCTCTACGTCGGGACGTGTGTTCGGCTCTACGTCGGGACTTGTGTTGGGCTCTACGTCAGGATTTAGCTTACTTTAAGCTCTACGTCGGGACGTGTGTTGGGCTCTGCGTCGGGACGTGTGTTGGGCTCTACGTCGGGACGTGTGTTCGGCTCTACGTCGGGACTTGTGTTGGGCTCTACGTCAGGATTTAGCTTACTTTGGTCTCTACGTCAGGATTTAGCTTACTTTAAGCTCTACGTCGGGACGTGTGTTGGGCTCTACGTCGGGACGTGTGTTGGGCTCTACCTCGGGACGTGTGTTGGGCTCTACGTTGGGACGTGCGTTGGGATCTACGTCGGGATTTAGCTTACTTCCAGCTCTACGTCGGGACGTGTGTTGGGCTCTACGTCGGGACGTGTGTTGGGCTCTACGTCGGGACGTGTTTTGGGCTCTATGTCGGGACGTGTGTTGGGCTCTACGTCGGGACGTGTGTTGGGCTCAACGTCGGGACGTGTGTTGGGCTCTACGTCGGGACGTGTTTTGGGCTCTACGTCGGGACGTGTGTTGGGCTCTACGTCGGGACGTGTGTTGGGCTCTACGTCGGGACGTGTGTTGGGCTCAACATCAGGATTTAGCTTACTTTCAGCTCTACGTCGGGACGTGTGTTGGGCTCTACGTCGAGACGTGTGTTGGGCTCTACGTCGGGACGTGTGTTGGGCTCTACGTCGGGACGTGTGTTGGGCTCTACGTCGGGACGTGTGTTGGGCTCTACGTCGGGACGTGTGTTGGGCTCTACGTCGGGACGTCTGTTGGGCTCTACGTCGGGACGTCTGTTGGGCTCTACGTCGGGACGTGTGTTGGGCTCTACGTCGGGACGTGTGTTGGGCTCTACGTCGGGACGTGTGTTGGGCACTACGTCAGGATTTAGCTTACTTTGAGCTCTACGTCGGGACGTGCGTTGGGCTCTACGTCGGGACGTTCGTTGGGCTCTACGTCGGGACGTGCGTTGGGCTCTACGTCGGGACGTGTGTTGGACTCTACATCAGGATTTAGCTTACTTTCAGGTATACGTCGGGACGTGTGTTGGGCTCTATGTCGGGACGTGTGTTGGGCTCTACGTCAGGATTTAGCTTACTTTAAGATCTACGTCGGGACATGCGTTGGTCTCTACGTCGGGACGTGCGTTGGGCTCTACGTGGGGACGTGTGTTGGGCTCTACCTCAGGATTTAGCTTACTTTCAGCTCTACGTCGGGATGTGCGTTGGGCTCTACGTCGGGACGTGCGTTGGGCTCTACGTTGGGACGAGCGTTGGGCTCTACATCGGGATTTAGCTTACTTCCAGCTCTACGTCGGGACGTGTGTTGGGCTCTACGTCGGGACGTGTGTTGGGCTCTACGTCGGGACGTGTGTTGGGCTCTACGTCGGGACGTGTTTTGGGCTCTACGTCGGGACGTGTGTTGGGCTCTACGTCGGGACGTGTGTTGGGCTCTACATCAGGATTTAGCTTACTTTCAGCTCTACGTCGGGACGTGTGTTGGGCTCTACGTCGGGACGTGTGTTGGGCTCTACGTCGGGACGTGTGTTGGGCTCTACGTCGGGACGTGTGTTGGGCTGTACGTCGGGACGTGTTTTGGGCTCTACGTCGGGACGTGTGTTGGGCTCTACGTCAGGATTTAGCTTACTTTGGGCTCTACGTCAGGATTTAGCTTACTTTAAGCTCTACGTCGGGACGTGTGTTGGGCTCTATATCAGGATTTAGCTTACTTTAAGCTCTACGTCGGGACGTGCGTTGGGCTCTACATCGGGACGTGCGTTGGGCTCTACGTCGGGACGTGTGTTGGGCTCTACCTCAGGATTTAGCTTACTTTCCGCTCTGCGTCGGGACGTGTGTTGGGCTCTACCTCAGGATTTAGCTTACTTTCAGCTCTACGTCGGGACGTGTGTTGGGCTCTACGTCGGGACGTGTGTTGGGCTCTACGTCGGGACGTGTGTTGGGCTCTACGTCGGGACGTGTGTTGGGCTCTACGTCGGGACGTGTGTTGGGCTCTACGTCGGGATGTGTGTTGCGCACTACATCAGGATTTAGCTTACTTTCAGCTCTACGTCGGGACGTGCGTTGGGCTCTACGTCGGGACGTGCGTTGGGCTCTACGTCGGGACGTGCGTTGGGCTCTACGTCGGGACGTGCGTTGGGCTCTATGTCGGCACGTGCGTTGGGCTCTACGTCGGGACGTGCGTTGTGCTCTACCTTGGGACGTGCGTTGGGCTCTACGTCGGGATTTAGCTTACTTCCAGCTCTACGTCGGGACGTGTTTTGGACTCTACGTCGGGACGTGTGTTGGAATCTACGTCGGGACGTGTGTTGGACTCTACATCAGGATTTAGCTTACTTTCAGGTATACGTCGGGACGTGTGTTGGGCTCTACGTCGGGACGTGTGTTGGGCTCTACGTCGGGACGTGTGTTGGGCTCTACGTCGGGACGTGTGTTGGGCTCTACGTCAGGATTTAGCTTATTTAAGCTCTACGTCGGGACGTGCGTTGGTCTCTACGTCGGGACGTGCGTTGGGCTCTACGTGGGGACGTGTGTTGGGCTCTACCTCAGGATTTAGCTTACTTTCCGCTCTGCGTCGGGACGTGTGTTGGGCTCTACTTCAGGATTTAGCTTACTTTCAGCTCTACGTCGGGACGTGTGTTGGGCTCTACGTCGGGACGTGTGTTGGGCTCTACGTCGGGACGTGTGTTGGGCTCTACGTCGGGACGTGTGTTGGGCTCTACGTCGGGACGTGTTTTGGGCTCTACGTCGGGACGTGTGTTGGGCTCTACGTCGGGACGTGTGTTGGGCTCTACGTCGGGCCGTGTGTTGGGCTCTACGTCGGGACGTGTGTTGGGCTCTACGTCGGGACGTGTGTTGGGCTCTACGTCAGGATTTAGCTTACTTTGGGCTCTACGTCAGGATTTAGCTTTCTTTGGGCTCTACGTCAGGATTTAGCTTACTTTAAGCTCTACGTCGTGACGTGTGTTGGGCTCTACGTCGGGACGTGTGTTGGGTTCTACATCAGGATTTAGCTTACTTTAAGCTCTACGTTGGGACGTGCGTTGGTCTCTACGTCGGGACGTGCGTTGGGCTCTACGTCGGGACGTGTGTTGGGCTCTACCTCAGGATTTAGCTTACTTTCCGCTCTGCGTCGGGACGTGTGTTGGGCTCTACCTCAGGAATTAGCTTACTTTCAGCTCTACGTCGGGACGTGTGTTGGGCTCTACGTCGGGACGTGTGTTGGGCTCTACGTCGGGACGTGTGTTGGGCTCTACGTCGGGACGTGTGTTGGGCTCTACATCAGGATTTAGCTTAGTTTCAGCTCTACGTCGGGACGTGTGTTGGGCTCTACGTCGGGACGTGCGTTGGGCTCTACGTGGGGACGTGTGTTGGGCTCTACCTCAGGATTTAGCTTACTTTCAGCTCTACGTCTGGACGTGCGTTGGGCTCTACGTCGGGACGTGCGTTGGGCTCTACGTTGGGACGAGCGTTGGGCTCTACGTCGGGACGTGCGTTGGGCTCCACCTTGGGACGTGCGTTGCGCTCTACGTCGGGATTTAGCTTACTTACAGCTCTACGTCGGGACGTGTTTTGGACTCTACGTCGGGACGTGTGTTGGACTCTATGTCGGGACGTGTGTTGGACTCTACATCAGGATTTAGCTTACTTTCGGGTCTGCGTCGGGACGTATGTTGGGCTCTACGTCGGGACGTGTGTTGGGCTCTACCTCAGGATTTAGCTTACTTTCCGCTCTGCGTCGGGACGTGTGTTGGGCTCTACCTCAGGATTTAGCTTACTTTCCGCTCTGCGTCGGGACGTGTGTTGGGCTCTACCTCACGATTTAGCTTACTTTCACCTCTACGTCGGGACGTGTGTTGGGCTCTACGTCGGGACGTGCGTTGGGCTCTACGTCGGGATGTGCGTTGGGCTCTACGTTGGGACGTGCGTTGGGCTCTACGTCGGGGTTTAGCTTACTTCCAGCTCTACGTCGGGACGTGTGTTGGGCTCTACGTCGGGACGTGTGTTGGGCTCTACGTCGGGACGTGTGTTGGGTCTACGTCGGGACGTGTTTTGGGCTCTACGTCGGGACGTGTGTTGGGCTCTACGTCGGGACGTGTTTTGGGCTCTACGTCGGGACGTGTTTTCGGCTCTACGTCGGGACGTCTGTTGGGCTCTACGTCGGGACGTGTGTTGGGCTCTACATCAGGATTTAGCTTACTTTCAGCTCTACGTCGGGACGTGTGTTGTGCTCTACGTCGGGACGTGTGTTGGGCTCTACGTCGGGACGTGTGTTCGGCTCTACGTCGGGACTTGTGTTGGGCTCTACGTCAGGATTTAGCTTACTTTGGTCTCTAAGTCAGGATTTAGCTTACTTTAAGCTCTACGTCGTGACGTGTGTTGGGCTCTACGTCGGGACGTGTGTTGGGCTCTACGTCGGGACGTGTGTTCGGCTCTACGTCGGGACTTGTGTTGGGCTCTACGTCAGGATTTAGCTTACTTTGGTCTCTACGTCAGGATTTAGCTTACTTTAAGCTCTACGTCGGGACGTGTGTTGGGCTCTACGTCGGGACGTGTGTTGGGCTCTACCTCGGGACATGTGTTGGGCTCTACATCGGGACGTGCGTTGGGCTCTACGTCGGGACGTGCGTTGGGCTCTACCTTGGGACGTGCGTTGGGCTCTACGTCGGGATTTAGCTTACTTCCAGCTCTACGTCGGGACGTGTGTTGGGCTCTACGTCGGGACGTGTGTTGGGCTCTACGTCGGAACGTGTGTTGGGCTCTACGTCGGGACGTGTTTTGGGCTCTATGTCGGGACGTGTGTTGGGCTCTACGTCGGGACGTGTGTTGGGCTCAACATCAGGATTTAGCTTACTTTCAGCTCTACGTCGGGACATGTGTTGGGCTCTACGTCGGGACGTGTGTTGGGCTCTACATCGGGACGAGTGTTGGGCTCTACCTCAGGATTTAGCTTACGTTCAGCTCTATGTCGGGAGGTGCGTTGGGCTCTACGTCGGGACGTGCGTTGGGCTCTACGTCGGGACATGCGTTGGGCTCTACGTTGGGACGAGCGTTGGGCTCTACGTCGGGATTTAGCTTACTTCCAGCTCTACGTCGGGACGTGTGTTGGGCTCTACGTCGGGACGTGTGTTGGGCTCTACGTCGGGACGTGTGTTGGGCTCTACGTCAGGATTTAGCTTACTTTGGGCTCTACGTCAGGATTTAGCTTACTTTAAGCTCTACGTCGTGACGTGTGTTGGGCTCTACGTCGGGACGTGTGTTGGGTTCTACATCAGGATTTAGCTTACTTTAAGCTCTACGTTGGGACGTGCGTTGGTCTCTACGTCGGGACGTGCGTTGGGCTCTACGTCGGGACGTGTGTTGGGCTCTACCTCAGGATTTAGCTTACTTTCCGCTCTGCGTCGGGACGTGTGTTGGGCTCTACCTCAGGAATTAGCTTACTTTCAGCTCTACGTCGGGACGTGTGTTGGGCTCTACGTCGGGACGTGTGTTGGGCTCTACGTCGGGACGTGTGTTGGGCTCTACGTCGGGACGTGTGTTGGGGTCTACGTCGGGACGTGTGTTGGGCTCTACATCAGGATTTAGCTTCGTTTCAGCTCTACGTCGGGACGTGTGTTGGGCTCTACGTCGGGACGTGTGTTGGGCTCTACGTCGGGACGTGTGTTGGGCTCTACCTCAGGATTTAGCTTACTTTCAGCTCTACGTCTGGACGTGCGTTGGGCTCTACGTCGGGACGTGCGTTGGGCTCTACGTTGGGACGAGCGTTGGGCTCTACGTCGGGACGTGCGTTGGGCTCCACCTTGGGACGTGCGTTGCGCTCTACGTCGGGATTTAGCTTACTTACAGCTCTACGTCGGGACGTGTTTTGGACTCTACGTCGGGACGTGTGTTGGACTCTATGTCGGGACGTGTGTTGGACTCTACATCAGGATTTAGCTTACTTTCAGGTCTGCGTCAGGACGTGTGTTGGGCTCTACGTCGGGACGTGTGTTGGGCTCTACCTCAGGATTTAGCTTACTTTCCGCTCTGCGTCGGGACGTGTGTTGGGCTCTACCTCAGGATTTAGCTTACTTTCCGCTCTGCGTCGGGACGTGTGTTGGGCTCTACGTCGGGACGTGTGTTCGGCTCTACGTCGGGACTTGTGTTGGGCTCTACGTCAGGATTTAGCTTACTTTGGTCTCTACGTCAGGATTTAGCTTACTTTAAGCTCTACGTCGGGACGTGTGTTGGGCTCTACGTCGGGACGTGTGTTGGGCTCTACCTCGGGACATGTGTTGGGCTCTACATCGGGACGTGCGTTGGGCTCTACGTCGGGACGTGCGTTGGGCTCTACCTTGGGACGTGCGTTGGGCTCTACGTCGGGACGTGCGTTGGGCTCTACGTTGGGACGTGCGTTGGGCTCTACGTCGGGGTTTAGCTTACTTCCAGCTCTACGTCGGGACGTGTGTTGGGCTCTACGTCGGGACGTGTGTTGGGCTCTACGTCGGGACGTGTGTTGGGCTCTACCTCGGGACATGTGTTGGGCTCTACATCGGGACGTGCGTTGGGCTCTACGTCGGGACGTGCGTTGGACTCTACCTTGGGACGTGCGTTGGGCTCTACGTCGGGATTTAGCTTACTTCCAGCTCTACGTCGGGACGTGTGTTGGGCTCTACGTCGGGACGTGCGTTGGGCTCTACGTCGGGACGTGCGTTGGGCTCTACGTTGGGACGTGCGTTGGGCTCTACGTCGGGGTTTAGCTTACTTCCAGCTCTACGTCGGGACGTGTGTTGGGCTCTACGTCGGGACGTGTGTTGGGCTCTACGTCGGGACGTGTGTTGGGCTCTACGTCGGGACGTGTTTTGGGCTCTACGTCGGGACGTGTGTTGGGCTCTACGTCGGGACGTGTGTTGGGCTCTACGTCGGGACGTGCGTTGGGCTCTACGTCGGGACGTATGTTGGGCTCTACGTCGGGACGTGTGTTGGGCTCTACATCAGGATTTAGCTTACTTTCAGCTCTACGTCGGGACATGTGTTGGGCTCTACGTCGGGACGTGTGTTGGGCTCTACGTCGGGACGTGTGTTGGGCTCTACGTCGGGACGTGTGTTGGGCTCTACGTCGGGACGTGTGTTCGGCTCTACGTCGGGACTTGTGTTGGGCTCTACGTCAGGATTTAGCTTACTTTAAGCTCTACGTCGGGACGTGTGTTGGGCTCTACGTCGGGACGTGTGTTGGGCTCTACGTCGGGACGTGTGTTCGGCTCTACGTCGGGACTTGTGTTGGGCTCTACGTCAGGATTTAGCTTACTTTGGTCTCTACGCCAGGATTTAGCTTACTTTAAGCTCTACGTCGGGACGTGTGTTGGGCTCTACGTCGGGACGTGTGTTGGGCTCTACCTCGGGACGTGTGTTGGGCTCTACGTTGGGACGTGCGTTGGGCTCTACGTCGGGATTTAGCTTACTTCCAGCTCTACGTCGGGACGTGTGTTGGGCTCTACGTCGGGACGTGTGTTGGGCTCTACGTCGGGACGTGTTTTGGGCTCTATGTCGGGACGTGTGTTGGGCTCTACGTCGGGACGTGTGTTGGGCTCAACGTCGGGACGTGTGTTGGGCTCTACGTCGGGACGTGTTTTGGGCTCTATGTCGGGACGTGTGTTGGGCTCTACGTCGGGACGTGTGTTGGGCTCTACGTCGGGACGTGTGTTGGGCTCAACATCAGGATTTAGCTTACTTTCAGCTCTACGTCGGGACGTGTGTTGGGCTCTACGTCGGTACGTGTGTTGGGCTCTACGTCGGGACGTGTGTTGGGCTCTACGTCGGGACGAGTGTTGGGCTCTACGTCGGGACGTGTGTTGGGCTCTACCTCAGGATTTAGCTTACGTTCAGCTCTATGTCGGGACGTGTGTTGGGCTCTACCTCAGGATTTAGCTTACTTTCAGCTCTACGACGGGACGTGCGTTGGGCTCTATGTCGGGACTTGCGTTGGGCTCTACATTGGGACGTGCGTTGGGCTCTATGTCGGGATTTAGCTTACTTCCAGCTCTACGTCGGGACGTGTGTTGGGCTCTACGTCGGGACGTGTCTTGGGCTCTACGTCGGGACGTGTTTTGGGCTCTACATCGGGACGTGTGTTGGGCTCTACGTTGGGACGTGCGTTGGGCTCTACATCAGGATTTAGCTTACTTTCAGCTCTATGTCGGGACGTGTGTTGGGCTCTACGTCGGGACGTGTTTTGGGCTCTATGTCGGGACGTGTGTTGGGCTCTACGTCGGGACGTGTGTTGGGCTCTACGTCGGGACGTGTGTTGGGCTCTACGTCAGGATTTAGCTTACTTTGGGCTCTACGTCAGGATTTAGCTTACTTTGGGCTCTACGTCAGGATTTAGCTTACTTTAAGCTCTACGTCGTGACGTGTGTTGGGCTCTACGTCGGGACGTGTGTTGGGTTCTACATCAGGATTTAGCTTACTTTAAGCTCTACGTTGGGACGTGCGTTGGTTTCTACGTCGGGACGTGCGTTGGGCTCTACGTCGGGACGTGTGTTGGGCTCTACCTCAGGATTTAGCTTACTTTCCGCTCTGCGTCGGGACGCGTGTTGGGCTCTACCTCAGGAATTATCTTACTTTCAGCTCTACGTCGGGACGTGTGTTGGACTCTACGTCGGGACGTGTGTTGGGCTCTACGTCGGGACGTGTGTTGGGGTCTACGTCGGGACGTGTGTTGGGCTCTACATCAGGATTTAGCTTAGTTTCAGCTCTACGTCGGGACGTGTGTTGGGCTCTACGTCGGGACGTGTGTTGGGCTCTACGTCGGGACGTGTGTTGGGCTCTACCTCAGGATTTAGCTTACTTTCAGCTCTACGTCTGGACGTGCGTTGGGCTCTACGTCGGGACGTGCGTTGGGCTCTACGTTGGGACGAGCGTTGGGCTCTACGTCGGGACGTGCGTTGGGCTCCACCTTGGGACGTGCGTTGCGCTCTACGTCGGGATTTAGCTTACTTACAGCTCTACGTCGGGACGTGTTTTGGACTCTACGTCGGGACGTGTGTTGGACTCTATGTCGGGACGTGTGTTGGACTCTACAGCAGGATTTAGCTTACTTTCAGGTCTGCGTCAGGACGTGTGTTGGGCTCTACGTCGGGACGTGTGTTGGGCTCTACCTCAGGATTTAGCTTACTTTCCGCTCTGCGTCGGGACGTGTGTTGGGCTCTACCTCAGGATTTAGCTTACTTTCCGCTCTGCGTCGGGACGTGTGTTGGGCTCTACCTCAGGATTTAGCTTACTTTCAGCTCTACGTCGGGACGTGTGTTGGGCTCTACGTCGGGACGTGCGTTGGGCTCTACGTTGGGATGTGCGTTGGGCTCTACGTTGGGACGTGCGTTGGGCTCTACGTCGGGGTTTAGCTTACTTCCAGCTCTACGTCGGGACGTGTGTTGGGCTCTACGTCGGGACGTGTGTTGGGCTCTACGTCGGGACGTGTGTTGGGCTCTACGTCGGGACGTGTTTTGGGCTCTACGTCGGGACGTGTGTTGGGCTCTACGTCGGGACGTGTTTTGGGCTCTACGTCGGGACGTGCGTTGGGCTCTACGTCGGGACGTCTGTTGGGCTCTACGTCGGGACGTGTGTTGGGCTCTACGTCGGGACGTGTGTTGGGCTCTACGTCGGGACGTGTGTTCGGCTCTACGTCGGGACTTGTGTTGGGCTCTACGTCAGGATTTAGCTTACTTTAAGCTCTACGTCGGGACGTGTGTTGGGCTCTACGTCGGGACGTGTGTTGGGCTCTACGTCGGGACGTGTGTTGGGCTCTACGTCGGGACGTGTGTTCGGCTCTACGTCGGGACTTGTGTTGGGCTCTACGTCAGGATTTAGCTTACTTTAAGCTCTACGTCGGGACGTGTGTTGGGCTCTGCGTCGGGACGTGTGTTGGGCTCTGCGTCGGGACGTGTGTTGGGCTCTACGTCGGGACGTGTGTTCGGCTCTACGTCGGGACTTGTGTTGGGCTCTACGTCAGGATTTAGCTTACTTTGGTCTCTACGTCAGGATTTAGCTTACTTTAAGCTCTACGTCGGGACGTGTGTTGGGCTCTACGTCGGGACGTGTGTTGGGCTCTACCTCGGGACGTGTGTTGGGCTCTACGTTGGGACGTGCGTTGGGCTCTACGTCGGGATTTAGCTTACTTCCAGCTCTACGTCGGGACGTGTGTTGGGCTCTACGTCGGGACGTGTGTTGGGCTCTACGTCGGGACGTGTTTTGGGCTCTATGTCGGGACGTGTGTTGGGCTCTACGTCGGGACGTGTGTTGGGCTCAACGTCGGGACGTGTGTTGGGCTCTACGTCGGGACGTGTTTTGGGCTCTACGTCGGGACGTGTGTTGGGCTCTACGTCGGGACGTGTGTTGGGCTCAACATCAGGATTTAGCTTACTTTCAGCTCTACGTCGGGACGTGTGTTGGGCTCTACGTCGGGACGTGTTTTGGGCTCTATGTCGGGACGTGTGTTGGGCTCTACGTCGGGACGAGTGTTGGGCTCTACGTCGGGACGTGTGTTGGGCTCTACCTCAGGATTTAGCTTACGTTCAGCTCTATGTCGGGAGGTGCGTTGGGCTCTACGTCGGGACGTGCGTTGGGCTCTACCTTGGGACGTGCGTTGGGCTCTACGTCGGTATTTAGCTTACTTCCAGCTCTACGTCGGGACGTGTTTTGGACTCTACGTCGGGACGTGTGTTGGAATCTACATCAGGATTTAGCTTACTTTCAGGTCTACGTCGGGACGTGTGTTGGGCTCTACGTCAGGATTTAGCTTACTTTAAGCTCTACGTCGGGACGTGCGTTGGTCTCTACGTCGGGACGTGCGTTCGGCACTACGTGGGGACGTGTGTTGGGCTCTACCTCAGGATTTAGCTTACTTTCCTCTCTGCGTCGGGACGTGTGTTGGGCTCTACCTCAGGATTTAGCTTACTTTCAGCTCTACGACGGGACGTGCGTTGGGCTCTATGTCGGGACTTGCGTTGGGCTCTACATTGGGACGTGCGTTGGGCTCTATGTCGGGATTTAGCTTACTTCCAGCTCTACGTCGGGACGTGTGTTGGGCTCTACGTCGGGACGTGTCTTGGGCTCTACGTCGGGACGTGTTTTGGGCTCTACATCGGGACGTGTGTTGGGCTCTACGTTGGGACGTGCGTTGGGCTCTACATCAGGATTTAGCTTACTTTCAGCTCTATGTCGGGACGTGTGTTGGGCTCTACGTCGGGACGTGCGTTGGGCTCTACGTCGGGACGTGTGTTGGGCTCTACGTCGGGACGTGTGTTGGGCTCTACGTCGGGACGTGTGTTGGGCTCTACGTCGGGACGTGTGTTCGGCTCTACGTCGGGACGTGTGTTGAGCTCTATGTCAGGATTTAGCTTACTTTGGGCTCTACGTCAGGATTTAGCTTGCTTTGGGCTCTACGTCAGGATTTAGCTTGCTTTGGGCTCTACGTCAGGATTTAGCTTACTTTGGGCTCTACGTCGGGATTTAGCTTACTTTAAGCTCTACGTCGGGACGTGTGTTGGGCTCTACGTCGGGACGTGTGTTGGGCTCTACGTCAGGATTTAGCTTAATTTGCGCTCTACGTCAGGATGTAGCTTACTTTGGGCTCTACGTCAGGATTTAGCTTACTTCAAGCTCTACGTCGGGACGTGCGTTGGTCTCTACGTCGGGACGTGCGTTGAGCTCTACGTCGGGACGTGTGTTGGGCTCTAGCTCAGGATTTAGCTTACTTTCCGCTCTGCTTCGGGACGTGTGTTGGCCTGTACCTCAGGATTTAGCTTACTTTCAGCTCTACGTCGGGACGTGTGTTGGGCTCTACGTCGGGACGTGTGTTGGGCTCTGCGTCGGGACGTGTATTGGGCTCTACATCAAGATTTAGCTTACTTTCAGCTCTACATCGGAACGTGTGTTGAGCTCTACGTCGGGACGTGTGTTTGGCTCTACGTCGGGACGTGTGTTGGGCTCTACGTCGGGACGTGTGTGGGGCTCTACGTCGGGACGTGTGTGGGGCTCTACGTCGGGACGTGTGTTGGGCTCTACGTCGGGACGTGTGTTGGGCTCTACGTCGGGACGTGTGTTGGGCTCTACGTCGCGACGTGTGTTGGGCACTACATCAGGATTTAGCTTACTTTCAGCTCTGCGTCGGGACGTGTGTTGGGCTCTACGTCGGGACGTGCGTTGGGCTCTACCTTGGGACGTGCGTTGGGCTCTACGTCGGGATTTAGCTTACTTACAGCTCTACGTCGGGACGTGTCTTGGACTCTACGTCGGGACGTGTGTTGGACTCTATGTCGGGACGTGTGTTGGACTCTACATCAGGATTTAGCTTACTTTCAGGTCTACGTCGGGACGTGTGTTGGGCTCTACGTCGGGACTTGTGTTGGGCTCTACGTCAGGTTTTAGCTTACTTTAAGCTCTACGTCGGGACGTGCGTTGGTCTCTACGTCGGGACGTGCGTTGGGCTCTACCTCACGATTTAGCTTACTTTCCGCTCTGCGTCGGGACGTGTGTTGGGCTCTACCTCAGGATTTAGCTTACTTTCAGCTCTACGTCGGGACGTGCGTTGGCCTCTACGTCGGGACGTGCGTTGGGCTCTACGTTGGGACGAGCGTTGGGCTCTACGTCGGGATTTAGCTTACTTCCAGCTCTACGTTGGGATGTGTGTTGGGCTCTACGTCGGGACGTGTGTTGGGCTCTACGTCAGGACGTGTTTTGGGCTCTATGTCGGGACGTGTGTTGGGCTCTACGTCGGGACGTGTGTTGGGCTCTACATAAGGATTTAGCTTACTTTCAGCTCTACGTCGGGACGTGCGTTGGGCTCTACGTCGGGACGTCTGTTGGGCTCTACCTCAGGATTTAGCTTACTTTCCGCTCTGCGTCGGGACGTGTGTTGGTCTCTACCTCAGGATTTAGCTTACTTTCAGCTCTACGTCGGGACGTGCGTTGGGCTCTACGTCGAGACGTGCGTTGGGCTCTACGTCGGGACGTGCGTTGGGCTCTACCTTGGGACGTGCGTTGGGCTCTACGTTGGGATTTAGCTTACTTACAGCTCTACGTCGGGACGTGTGTTGGACTCTACGTCGGGACGTGTGTTGGACTCTACGTCGGGACGTGTGTTGGACTCTACATCAGGATTTAGCTTACTTTCAGGTCTACGTCGGGACGTGTGTTGGGCTCTACGTCGGGACGTGTGTTGGGCTCTACCTCAGGATTTAGCTTACTTTCCGCTCTGCGTCGGGACGTGTGTTGGGCTCTACCTCAGGATTTAGCTTACTTTCCGCTCTGCGTTGGGACGTGTGTTGGGCTCTACCTCAGGATTTAGCTTACTTTCAGCTCTACGTCGGGACGTGTGTTGGGCTCTACGTCGGGACGTGTGTTGGGCTCTACGTCGGGACGTGTGTTGGGCTCTACGTCGGGACGTGTGTTGGGCTCTACATCAGGATTTAGCTTACTTTTAGCTCTACATCGGAACGTGTGTTGGGCTCTACGTCGGGACGTGTGTTGGGCTCTACGTCGGGACGTGTGTGGGTCTCTACGTCGGGACGTGTGTGGGGCTCTACGTCGGGACGTGTGTTGGGCTCTACGTCGGGACGTGTGTTGGGCTCTACGTCAGGACGTGTGTTGGGCTCTACGTCAGGTTTTAGCTTACTTTGGGCTCTACATCAGGATTTAGCTTACTTTGGGCTCTACGTCAGGATTTAGCTTACTTTAAGCTCTACGTCGGGACGTGTGTTGGGCTCTACGTCGGGACGTGTGTTGGGTTCTACATCAGGATTTAGCTTACTTTAAGCTCTACGTTGGGACGTGCGTTGGTCTCTACGTCGGGACGTGCGTTCGGCTCTACGTCGGGACGTGTGTTGGGCTCTACCTCAGGATTTAGCTTACTTTCCGCTCTGCGTCGGGACGTGTGTTGGGCTCTACATCAGGAATTAGCTTACTTTCAGCTCTACGTCGGGACGTGTGTTGGGCTCTACGTCGGGACGTGTGTTGGGCTCTACGTCGGGACGTGTGTTGGGCTCTACGTCGGGACGTGTGTTGGGCTCTACATCAGGATTTAGCTTAGTTTCAGCTCTACGTCGGGACGTGTGTTGGGCTCTACGTCAGGACGTGTGTTGGGCTCTACGTCGGGACGTGTGTTGGGCTCTACCTCAGGATTTAGCTTACTTTCAGCTCTACGTCGGGACGTGTGTTGGACTCTACGTCGAAACGTGTTTTGGGCTCTACGTCGGGACGTGTGTTGGGCTCTACATCAGGATTTAGCTTACTTACAGGTCTACGTCGGGACGTGTGTTAGGCTCTACGTCGGAACGTCTGTTGGGCTCTACGTCGGGACGTGTGTTGGGCTCTACATCAGGATTTAGCTTACTTCAGCTCAACGTCGGGACGTGTGTTGGGCTCTACTTCGGGACGTGTGTTGGGCTCTACGTCGGGATGTGTGTTGGGCTCTACATCAGGATTTAGCTTACTTCAGCTCAACGTCGGGACGTGTGTTGGGCTCTACGTCGGGACGTGTGTTGGGCTCTACGTCGGGACGTGTGTTGGGCTTTACGTCGGGATTTAGCTTACTTCCAGCTCTACGTCGGGACGTGTGTTGGACTCTACGTCGGGACGTGTTTTGGGCTCTACGTCGGGACGTGTGTTGGGCTCTACATCAGGATTTAGCTTACTTTCAGGTCTACGTCGGGACGTGTGTTGGGCTCTACGTCGGGACGTGCGTTGGGCTCTACGTCGGGACGTGCGTTGGGCTCTACGTCGGGACGTGCGTTGGGCTCTACGTCGGGACGTGCGTTGGGCTCTACGTCTGTAGTTAGCTAACTTTCAGCTCTACGTCGGGACGTGCGTTGGGATCTACGTCGGGATTTAGCTTACTTTCAGCTCTACGTCGGGACGTGCGTTGGGCTCTACGTCGGGATTTAGCTTACTTTCAGCTCTACATCGGGACGTGCGTTGGGCTCTACGTCGGGACGTGCGTTGGGCTCTACGTCGGGACGTGCGTTGGGCTCTACGTCGGGACGTGCGTTGGGCTCTACGTCGGGACGTGCGTTGGGCTCTACGTCTGTAGTTAGCTAACTTTCAGCTCTACGTCAGGACGTGCGTTGGGCGCTACGTCGGGACGTGCGTTGGCCGCTACATCGGGATTTAGCTTACTTTCAGCTCTACGTCGGGACGTGCGTTGGGCTCTACGTCTGTAGTTAGCTAACTTTCAGCTCTACGTTGGGACGTGCGTTGGGCGCTACGTCGGGACGTGCGTTGGGCGCTACGTCGGGACCTGCGTTGGGCGCTACATCGGGATTTAGCTTACTTTCAGCTCTACGTCGGGACGTGCGTTGGGCTCTACGTCGGGACGTGCATTGGGCTCTACGTCTCTAGTTAGCCAACTTTCAGCTCTACGTCGGGATGTGCGTTGGGCTCTACGTCGGGACGTGCTTTGGGCTCTACGTCGGGACGTGCGTTGGGATCTACGTCGGGACGTGTGTTGAGCTCTACGTCTGTAGTTTGCTAACTTTCAGCTCTACGTCGGGACGTGCGTTGGGCTCTACGTCTGTAGTTAGCTAACTTTCGGCTCTACGTCGGGACGTGCGTTGTGCTCTACGTCGGGACGTGCGTTGGGCTCTACGTCGAGACGTGCGTTGGGCTCTACGTCGGGATTTAGCTTTTTTTCAGCTCTACATCGGGACGTGCGTTGGGCTCTACGTCGGGACGTGCGTTGGGCTCTACGTCGGGACGTGCGTTGGGCTCTACGTCGGGACGTGCGTTGGGCTCTACGTCTGTAGTTAGCTAACTTTCAGCTCTACGTTGGGACGTGCGTTGGGCGCTACGTCGGGACGTGCGTTGGGCGCTACGTCGGGACGTGCGTTGGGCGCTATGTCGGGACGTGCGTTGGGCTCTACGTCGGGACGTGTGTGGGGCTCTACGTCGGGACGTGTGTGGGGCTCTACGTCGGGACGTGTGTTGGGCTCTACGTCGGGACGTGTGTTGGGCTCTACGTCGGGACATGTGTTGGGCTCTACGTCGCGACGTGTGTTGGGCACTACATCAGGATTTAGCTTACTTTCAGCTCTGCGTCGGGACGTGTGTTGGGCTCTACGTCGGGACGTGCGTTGGGCTCTACGTCGGGACGTGCGTTGGGCTCTACGTCGGGACGTGTCTTGGACTCTACGTCGGGACGTGTGTTGGACTCTATGTCGGGACGTGTGTTGGACTCTACATCAGGATTTAGCTTACTTTCAGGTCTACGTCGGGACGTGTGTTGGGCTCTACGTCGGGACTTGTGTTGGGCTCTACGTCAGGTTTTAGCTTACTTTAAGCTCTACGTCGGGACGTGCGTTGGTCTCTACGTCGGGACGTGCGTTGGGCTCTACGTGGGGACGTGTGTTGGGCTCTACCTCAGGATTTAGCTTACTTTCCGCTCTGCGTCGGGACGTGTGTTGGGCTCTACCTCAGGATTTAGCTTACTTTCAGCTCTACGTCGGGACGTGCGTTGGCCTCTACGTCGGGACGTGCGTTGGGCTCTACGTTGGGACGAGCGTTGGGCTCTACGTCGGGATTTAGCTTACTTCCAGCTCTACGTTGGGATGTGTGTTGGGCTCTACGTCGGGACGTGTGTTGGGCTCTACGTCAGGACGTGTTTTGGGCTCTATGTCGGGACGTGTGTTGGGCTCTACGTCGGGACGTGTGTTGGGCTCTACATAAGGATTTAGCTTACTTTCAGCTCTACGTCGGGACGTGCGTTGGGCTCTACGTCGGGACGTCTGTTGGGCTCTACCTCAGGATTTAGCTTACTTTCAGCTCTACGTCGGGACGTGCGTTGGGCTCTACGTCGAGACGTGCGTTGGGCTCTACGTCGGGACGTGCGTTGGGCTCTACCTTGGGACGTGCGTTGGGCTCTACGTTGGGATTTAGCTTACTTACAGCTCTACGTCGGGACGTGTGTTGGACTCTACGTCGGGACGTGTGTTGGACTCTACGTCGGGACGTGTGTTGGACTCTACATCAGGATTTAGCTTACTTTCAGGTCTACGTCGGGACGTGTGTTGGGCTCTACGTCGGGACGTGTGTTGGGCTCTACCTCAGGATTTAGCTTACTTTCCGCTCTGCGTCGGGACGTGTGTTGGGCTCTACCTCAGGATTTAGCTTACTTTCCGCTCTGCGTTGGGACGTGTGTTGGGCTCTACCTCAGGATTTAGCTTACTTTCAGCTCTACGTCGGGACGTGTGTTGGGCTCTACGTCGGGACGTGTGTTGGGCTCTACGTCGGGACGTGTTTTGGGCTCTACGTCGGGACGTGTGTTGGGCTCTACATCAGGATTTAGCTTACTTTTAGCTCTACATCGGAACGTGTGTTGGGCTCTACGTCGGGACTTGTGTTGGGCTCTACATCAGGATTTAGCTTACTTTCAGGTCTACGTCGGGACGTGTGTTGGGCTCTACGTCGGGACGTGCGTTGGGCTCTACGTCGGGACGTGCGTTGGGCTCTACGTCGGGACGTGCGTTGGGCTCTACGTCGGGACGTGCGTTGGGCTCTACGTCTGTAGTTAGCTAACTTTCAGCTCTACGTCGGGACGTGCGTTGGGCTCTACGTCGGGATTTAGTTTACTTTCAGCTCTACGTCGGGACGTGCGTTGGGCTCTACGTCGGGATTTAGCTTACTTTCAGCTCTACGTCGGGACGTGCGTTGGGCTCTACGTCGGGACGTGCGTTGGGCTCTACGTCGGGACGTGCGTTGGGCTCTACGTCGGGACGTGCGTTGGGCTCTACGTCTGTAGTTAGCTAACTTTCAGCTCTACGTCGGGACGTGCGTTGGGCGCTACGTCGGGACGTGCGTTGGGCGCTACATCGGGATTTAGCTTACTTTCAGCTCTACGTCGGGACGTGCGTTGGGCTCTACGTCGGGACGTGCGTTGGGCTCTACGTCTGTAGTTAGCCAACTTTCAGCTCTACGTCGGGACGTGCGTTGGGCTCTACGTCGGGACGTGCGTTGGGCTCTACGTCGGGACGTGCGTTGGGCTCTACGTCTGTAGTTAGCTAACTTTCAGCTCTACGTTGGGACGTGCGTTGGGCGCTACGTCGGGACGTGCGTTGGGCGCTACATCGGGATTTAGCTTACTTTCAGCTCTACGTCGGGACGTGCGTTGGGCTCTACGTCGGGACGTGCATTGGGCTCTACGTCTCTAGTTAGCCAACTTTCAGCTCTACGTCGGGATGTGCGTTGGGCTCTACGTCGGGACGTGCTTTGGGCTCTACGTCGGGACGTGCGTTGGGATCTACGTCGGGACGTGTGTTGAGCTCTACGTCTGTAGTTTGCTAACTTTCAGCTCTACGTCGGGACGTGCGTTGGGCTCTACGTCTGTAGTTAGCTAACTTTCGGCTCTACGTCGGGACGTGCGTTGTGCTCTACGTCGGGACGTGCGTTGGGCTCTACGTCGAGACGTGCGTTGGGCTCTACGTCGGGATTTAGCTTTTTTTCAGCTCTACATCGGGACGGGCGTTGGGCTCTACGTCGGGACGTGCGTTGGGCTCTACCTCGGGACGTGCGTTGGGCTCTACGTCTGTAGTTAGCTAACTTTCAGCTCTACGTTGGGACGTGCGTTGGGCGCTACGTCGGGACGTGCGTTGGGCGCTACGTCGGGACGTGCGTTGGGCGCTATGTCGAGACGTGCGTTGGGCTCTACGTCGGGACGTGCGTTGGGCTCTACGTCTGTAGTTAGCCAACTTTCAGCTCTACGTCGGGACGTACGTTGGGCTCTACGTCGGGACGTGTGTTGGGCTCTACGTCGGGACGTGCGTTGGGCTCTATGTCAGGATTTAGCTTACTTTCAGCTCTACGTCGGGACGTGCGTTGGCCTCTACGTCGGGATTTAGCTTAGTTTCAGCTCTACGTCGGGACGTGCGTTGGGCTCTACGTCGGGACGTGCGTTGGGATCTACGTCGGGACGTGTGTTGAGCTCTACGTCTGTAGTTAGCCAACTTTCAGCTCTACGTCGGGACGTGTGTTGGGCTCTACGTCGGGACGTGCGTTGGGCTCTACGTCGGGACATGCGTTGGGCTCTACGTCGGGACGTGCGTTGATCTCTACGTCTGTAGTTAGCTAACTTTCAGCTCTACGTCGGGACGTGCCTTGGGCTCTACGTCTGTAGTTAGCTAACTTTCAGCTCTTCGTCGGGACGTGCGTTGGGCTCTACGTCTGTAGTTAGCTAACTTTCAGCTCTACGTCGGGACATGCGTTGGGCTCTACGTCGGGACGTGCGTTGGGCTCTACGTCGGGACGTGCTTTGGGCTCTACGTCGGGACGTGCGTTGGGCTCTACGTCGGGACGTGCGTTGGGCTCTACGTCGGGACGTGCGTTGGGCTCTACGTCTGTAGTTAGCTAACTTTCAGCTCTACGTCGGGATGTGCGTTGGGCTCTACGTCGGGACGTGCGTTGGGCTCTACGTCGGGACTTGCGTTGGGCTCTACGTCGGGACGTGCGTTGGGCTCTACGTCGGGACGTGCGTTGGGGTCTACGTCTGTAGTTAGCTAACTTTCAGCTCTACGTCGGGACGTGCGTTGGGGTCTACGTCTGTAGTTAGCTAACTTTCAGCTCTACGTCGGGACGTGCGTTGGGCTCTACGTCGGGACGTGCGTTGGGCTCTACGTCGGGACGTGCGTTGGGCTTTACGTCTGTAGTTAGCTAACTTTCAGCTCTACGTCGGGACGTGCGTTGGGCTCTACGTCTGTAGTTAGCTAACTTTCAGCTCTACGTCGGGACGTGCGTTGGGCTCTACGTCTGTAGTTAGCTAACTTTCAGCTCTACGTCGGGACGTGCGTTGGGCTCTACGTCGGGACGTGCGTTGGGCTCTACGTCGGGACGTGCGTTGGGCTCTACGTCGGGACGTGCGTTGGGCTCTACGTCGGGACGTGCGTTGGGCTCTACGTCTGTAGTTAGCTAACTTTCAGCTCTACGTCGGGACGTGCGTTGGGCTCTACGTCGGGATTTAGCTTACTTTCAGCTCTACGTCGGGACGTGCGTTGGGCTCTACGTCGGGACGTGCGTTGGGCTCTACGTCGGGACGTGCGTTGGGCTCTACGTCGGGACGTGCGTTGGGCTCTACGTCTGTAGTTAGCTAACTTTCAGCTCTACGTCGGGACGTGCGTTGGGCTCTACGTCTGTAGTTAGCTAACTTTCAGCTCTATGTCGGGACGTGCGTTGGGCTCTACGTCGGGACGTGCGTTGGGCTCTACGTCGGGACGTGCGTTGGGCTCTACGTCGGGACGTGCGTTGGGCTCTACGTCTGTAGTTAGCTAACTTTCAGCTCTACGTCGGGACGTGCGTTGGGCTCTACGTCTGTAGTTAGCTAACTTTCAGCTCTACGTCGGGACGTGCGTTGGGCTCTACGTCGCGATTTAGCTTACTTTCAGCTCTACGTCGGGACGTGCGTTGGGCTCTACGTCGGGACGTGCGTTGGGCTCTACGTCTGTAGTTAGCTTACTTTCAGCTCTACGTCGGGACGTGCGTTGGGCTCTACGTCTGTAGTTAGCTAACTTTCAGCTCTACGTCGGGACGTGCGTTGGGCGCTACGTCGGGACATGCGTTGGGCTCTACGTCGGGACGTGCGTTGGGCTCTACGTCGGGACGTGCGTTGGGCTCTACGTCTGTAGTTAGTTAACTTTCAGCTCTACGTCGGGACGCGCCTTGGGCTCTACGTCTGTAGTTAGCTAACTTTCAGCTCCACGTCGGGACGTGCGTTGGGCGCTACGTCGGGACGTGCGTTGGGCTCTACGTCGGGACGTGCGTTGGGCTCTACGTCGGGACGTGCGTTGGGCTCTACGTCTGTAGTTAGCTAACTTTCAGCTCTACGTCGGGACGTGCGTTGGGCTCTACGTCGGGATTTAGCTAACTTTCAGCTCTACGTCGGGACGTGCGTTAGGCTCTACGTCGGGATTTAGCTTACTTTCAGCTCTACGTCGGGACGTGCGTTGGGCTCTACGTCGGGACGTGCGTTGGGCTCTACGTCTGTAGTTAGCTTACTTTCAACTCTACGTCGGGACGTGCGTTGGGCTCTACGTCTGTAGTTAGCTAAATTTCAGCTCTACGTCGGGACGTGCATTGGGCGCTACGTCGGGACGTGCGTTGGGCTCTACGTCGGGACGTGCGTTGGGCTCTACGTCGGGACGTGCGTTGGGCTCTACGTCTGTAGTTAGTTAACTTTCAGCTCTACGTCGGGACGCGCCTTGGGCTCTACGTCTGTAGTTAGCTAACTTTCAGCTCCACGTCGGGACGTGCGTTGGGCGCTACGTCGGGACGTGCGTTGGGCTCTACGTCGGGACGTGCGTTGGGCTCTACGTCGGGATGTGCGTTGGGCTCTACGTCTGTAGTTAGCTAACTTTCAGCTCTACGTTGGGACGTGCGTTGGGCGCTACGTCGGGACGTGCGTTGGGCGCTACGTCGGGACGTGCGTTGGGCGCTACATCGGGATTTAGCTTACTTTCAGCTCTACGTCGGGACGTGCGTTGGGCTCTACGTCGGGACGTGCGTTGGGCTCTACGTCTCTAGTTAGCCAACTTTCAGCTCTACGTCGGGACGTGCGTTGGGCTCTACGTCGGGACGTGCTTTGGGCTCTACGTCGGGACGTGCGTTGGGATCTACGTCGGGACGTGTGTTGAGCTCTACGTCTGTAGTTTGCTAACTTTCAGCTCTACGTCGGGACGTGCGTTGGGCTCTACGTCTGTAGTTAGCTAACTTTCGGCTCTACGTCGGGACGTGCGTTGTGCTCTACGTCGGGACGTGCGTTGGGCTCTACGTCGAGACGTGCGTTGGGCTCTACGTCGGGATTTAGCTTACTTTTAGCTCTACATCGGGACGTGCGTTGGGCTCTACGTCGGGACGTGCGTTGGGCTCTACGTCGGGACGTGCGTTGGGCTCTACGTCTGTAGTTAGCTAACTTTCAGCTCTACGTTGGGACGTGCGTTGGGCGCTACGTCGGGACGTGCGTTGGGCGCTATGTCGGGACGTGTGTTGGGCGCTACATCGGGATTTAGCTTACTTTCAGCTCTACGTCGGGACGTGCGTTGGGCTCTACGTCGGGACGTGCGTTGGGCTCTACGTCTGTAGTTAGCCAACTTTCAGCTCTACGTCGGGACGTGCGTTGGGCTCTACGTCGGGACGTGCGTTGGGCTCTACGTCGGGACGTGCGTTGGGCTCTATGTCGGGATTTAGCTTACTTTCAGCTCTACGTCGGGACGTGCGTTGGCCTCTACGTCGGGATTAAGCTTAGTTTCAGCTCTACGTCGGGACGTGCGTTGGGCTCTACGTCGGGACGTGCGTTGGGCTCTACGTCGGGACGTGCGTTGGGCTCTACGTCGGGACGTGCGTTGGGCTCTACGTCTGTAGTTAGCTAACTTTCAGCTCTACGTCGGGACGTGCGTTGGGCGCTACGTCGGGACGTGCGTTGGGCTCTACGTCGGGACGTGCGTTGGGCTCTACGTCTGTAGTTAGTTAACTTTCAGCTCTACGTCGGGACGCGCCTTGGGCTCTACGTCTGTAGTTAGCTAACTTTCAGCTCCACGTCGGGACGTGCGTTGGGCGCTACGTCGGGACGTGCGTTGGGCTCTACGTCGGGACGTGCGTTGGGCTCTACGTCGGGACGTGCGTTGGGCTCTACGTCTGTAGTTAGCAAACTTTCAGCTCTACGTTGGGACGTGCGTTGGGCGCTACGTCGGGACGTGCGTTGGGCGCTACGTCGGGACGTGCGTTGGGCGCTACATCGGGATTTAGCTTACTTTCAGCTCTACGTCGGGACGTGCGTTGGCCTCTACGTCGGGATTAAGCTTAGTTTCAGCTCTACGTCGGGACGTGCGTTGGGCTCTACGTCGGGACGTGCGTTGGGCTCTACGTCGGGACGTGCGTTGGGCTCTACGTCGGGACGTGCGTTGGGCTCTACGTCTGTAGTTAGCTAACTTTCAGCTCTACGTCGGGACGTGCGTTGGGCGCTACGTCGGGACGTGCGTTGGGCTCTACGTCGGGACGTGCGTTGGGCTCTACGTCGGGACGTGCGTTGGGCTCTACGTCTGTAGTTAGTTAACTTTCAGCTCTACGTCGGGACGCGCCTTGGGCTCTACGTCTGTAGTTAGCTAACTTTCAGCTCCACGTCGGGACGTGCGTTGGGCGCTACGTCGGGACGTGCGTTGGGCTCTACGTCGGGACGTGCGTTGGGCTCTACGTCGGGACGTGCGTTGGGCTCTACGTCTGTAGTTAGCAAACTTTCAGCTCTACGTTGGGACGTGCGTTGGGCGCTACGTCGGGACGTGCGTTGGGCGCTACGTCGGGACGTGCGTTGGGCGCTACATCGGGATTTAGCTTACTTTCAGCTCTACGTCGGCACGTGCGTTGGGCTCTACGTCGGGACGTGCGTTGGGCTCTACGTCTCTAGTTAGCCAACTTTCAGCTCTACGTCGGGACGTGCGTTGGGCTCTACGTCGGGACGTGCTTTGGGCTCTACGTCGGGACGTGCGTTGGGATCTACGTCGGGACGTGTGTTGAGCTCTACGTCTGTAGTTTGCTAACTTTCAGCTCTACGTCGGGACGTGCGTTGGGCTCTACGTCTGTAGTTAGCTAACTTTCGGCTCTACGTCGGGACGTGCGTTGTGCTCTACGTCGGGACGTGCGTTGGGCTCTACGTCGAGACGTGCGTTGGGCTCTACGTCGGGATTTAGCTTACTTTCAGCTCTACATCGGGACGTGCGTTAGGCTCTACGTCGGGACGTGCGTTGGGCTCTACGTCGGGACGTGCGTTGGGCTCTACGTCGGGACGTGCGTTGGGCGCTACGTCGGGACGTGCGTTGGGCGCTATGTCGGGACGTGCGTTGGGCGCTACATCGGGTTTTAGCTTACTTTCAGCTCTACGTCGGGACGTGCGTTGGGCTCTACGTCGGGACGTGCGTTGGGCTCTACGTCGGGACGTGCGTTGGGCTCTACGTCGGGACGTGCGTTGGGGTCTACGTCTGTAGTTAGCTAACTTTCAGCTCTACGTCGGGACGTGCGTTGGGGTCTACGTCTGTAGTTAGCTAACTTTCAGCTCTACGTCGGGACGTGCGTTGGGCTCTACGTCGGGACGTGCGTTGGGCTCTACGTCTGTAGTTAGCTTACTTTCAGCTCTACGTCGGGACGTGCGTTGGGCTCTACGTCTGTAGTTAGCTAACTTTCAGCTCTACGTCGGGACGTGCGTTGGGCGCTACGTCGGGTCGTGCGTTGGGCTCTACGTCGGGACGTGCGTTGGGCTCTACGTCGGGACGTGCGTTGGGCTCTACGTCTGTAGTTAGTTACTTTCAGCTCTACGTCGGGACGCGCCTTGGGCTCTACGTCTGTAGTTAGCTAACTTTCAGCTCCACGTCGGGACGTGCGTTGGGCGCTACGTCGGGACGTGCGTTGGGCTCTACGTCGGGACGTGCGTTGGGCTCTACGACTGTAGTTAGCTAACTTTCAGCTCTACGTCGGGACGTGCGTTGGGCTCTACGTCGGGATTTAGCTTACTTTCAGCTCTACGTCGGGACGTGCGTTGGGCTCTACGTCGGGATTTAGCTTACTTTCAGCTCTACGTCGGGACGTGCGTTGGGCTCTACGTCGGGACGTGCGTTGGGCTCTACGTCGGGACGTGCGTTGGGCTCTACGTCGGGACGTGCGTTGGGCTCTACGTCGGGACGTGTGTTAGGCTCTACTTCGGGACGTGTGTTGGGCTCTACGTCGGGACGTGTGTTGGGCTCTACGTCGGGACGTGTGTTGGGCTCTATATCAGGATTTAGCTTACTTCAGCTCAACGTCGGGACGTGTGTTGGGCTCTACGTCGGGACGTGTGTTGGGCTCTACATCAGGATTTAGCTTACTTTCAGCTCTACGTCGGGACGTGTGTTGGACTCTACGTCGAAACGTGTTTTGGGCTCTACGTCGGGACGTGTGTTGGGCTCTACATCAGGATTTAGCTTACTTACAGGTCTACGTCGGGACGTGTGTTAGGCTCTACGTCGGGACGTGTGTTGGGCTCTACGTCGGGACGTGTGTTGGGCTCTACATCAGGATTTAGCTTACTTCAGCTCAACGTCGGGACGTGTGTTGGGCTCTACGTCGGGACGTGTGTTGGGCTCTACATCAGGATTTAGCTTACTTTCAGCTCTACGTCGGGACGTGTGTTGGGCTCTACGTCGGATGTGTGTTGGGCTCTACATCAGGATTTAGCTTACTTCAGCTCAACGTTGGGACGTGTGTTGGGCTCTACGTCGGGACGTGCGTTGGGCTCTACGTCTGTAGTTAGCTAACTTTCAGCTCTACGTCGGGACGTGCGTTGGGCTCTACGTCGGGACGTGTGTTAGGCTCTACTTCGGGACGTGTGTTGGGCTCTACGTCGGGACGTGTGTTGGGCTCTACGTCGGGACGTGTGTTGGGCTCTATATCAGGATTTAGCTTACTTCAGCTCAACGTCGGGACGTGTGTTGGGCTCTACGTCGGGACGTGTGTTGGGCTCTACATCAGGATTTAGCTTACTTTCAGCTCTACGTCGGGACGTGTGTTGGACTCTACGTCGAAACGTGTTTTGGGCTCTACGTCGGGACGTGTGTTGGGCTCTACATCAGGATTTAGCTTACTTACAGGTCTACGTCGGGACGTGTGTTAGGCTCTACGTCGGGACGTGTGTTGGGCTCTACGTCAGGACGTGTGTTGGGCTCTACATCAGGATTTAGCTTACTTCAGCTCAACGTCGGGACGTGTGTTGGGCTCTACTTCGGGACGTGTGTTGGGCTCTACGTCGGGACTTGTGTTGGGCTCTACATCAGGATTTAGCTTACTTTCAGCTCAACGTCGGGACGTGTGTTGGGCTCTATGTCGGGACGTGTGTTGGGCTCTACGTCGGGACGTGTGTTGGGCTCTACATCAGGATTTAGCTTACTTTCAGCTCTACGTCGGGACGTGTGTTGGGCTCTACGTCGGATGTGTGTTGGGCTCTACATCAGGATTTAGCTTACTTCAGCTCAACGTCGGGACGTGTGTTGGGCTCTACGTCGGGACGTGTGTTGGGCTCTACGTCGGGACGTGTGTTGGGCTTTACGTCGGGATTTAGCTTACTTCCAGCTCTACGTCGGGACGTGTGTTGGACTCTACGTCGGGACGTGTTTTGGGCTCTACGTCGGGACGTGTGTTGGGCTCTACATCAGGATTTAGCTTACTTTCAGGTCTACGTCGGGACGTGTGTTGGGCTCTACGTCGGGACGTGCGTTGGGCTCTACGTCGGGACGTGCGTTGGGCTCTACGTCGGGACGTGCGTTGGGCTCTACGTCTGTAGTTAGCTAACTTTCAGCTCTACGTCGGGACGTGCGTTGGGCTCTACGTCGGGATTTAGCTTACTTTCAGCTCTACGTCGGGACGTGCGTTGGGCTCTACGTCGGGACGTGCGTTGGGCTCTACGTCGGGACGTGCGTTGGGCTCTACGTCGGGACGTGCGTTGGGCTCTACGTCTGTAGTTAGCTAACTTTCAGCTCTACGTCGGGACGTGCGTTGGGCTCTACGTCGGGACGTGCGTTGGGCTCTACGTCGGGACGTGCGTTGGGCTCTACGTCGGGACGTGCGTTGGGCTCTACGTCGGGACGTGCGTTGGGCTCTACGTCTGTAGTTAGCTAACTTTCAGCTCTACGTCGGGACGTGCGTTGGGCTCTACGTCGGGACGTGTGTTAGTCTCTACTTCGGGACGTGTGTTGGGCTCTACGTCGGGACGTGTGTTGGGCTCTACGTCGGGACGTGTGTTGGGCTCTATATCAGGATTTAGCTTACTTCAGCTCAACGTCGGGACGTGTGTTGGGCTCTACGTCGGGACGTGTGTTGGGCTCTACATCAGGATTTAGCTTACTTTCAGCTCTACGTCGGGACGTGTGTTGGACTCTACGTCGAAACGTGTTTTGGGCTCTACGTCGGGACGTGTGTTGGGCTCTACATCAGGATTTAGCTTACTTACAGGTCTACGTCGGGACGTGTGTTAGGCTCTACGTCGGGACGTGTGTTCGGCTCTACGTCAGGACGTGTGTTGGGCTCTACATCAGGATTTAGCTTACTTCAGCTCAACGTCGGGACGTGTGTTGGGCTCTACTTCGGGACGTGTGTTGGGCTCTACGTCGGGACTTGTGTTGGGCTCTACATCAGGATTTAGCTTACTTTCAGCTCAACGTCGGGACGTGTGTTGGGCTCTATGTCGGGACGTGTGTTGGGCTCTACGTCGGGACGTGTGTTGGGCTCTACATCAGGATTTAGCTTACTTTCAGCTCTACGTCGGGACGTGTGTTGGGCTCTACGTCGGATGTGTGTTGGGCTCTACATCAGGATTTAGCTTACTTCAGCTCAACGTCGGGACGTGTGTTGGGCTCTACGTCGGGACGTGTGTTGGGCTCTACGTCGGGACGTGTGTTGGGCTTTACGTCGGGATTTAGCTTACTTCCAGCTCTACGTCGGGACGTGTGTTGGACTCTACGTCGGGACGTGTTTTGGGCTCTACGTCGGGACGTGTGTTGGGCTCTACATCAGGATTTAGCTTACTTTCAGGTCTACGTCGGGACGTGTGTTGGGCTCTACGTCGGGACGTGCGTTGGGCTCTACGTCGGGACGTGCGTTGGGCTCTACGTCGGGACGTGCGTTGGGCTCTACGTCTGTAGTTAGCTAACTTTCAGCTCTACGTCGGGACGTGCGTTGGGCTCTACGTCGGGATTTAGCTTACTTTCAGCTCTACGTCGGGACGTGCGTTGGGCTCTACGTCGGGACGTGCGTTGGGCTCTACGTCGGGACGTGCGTTGGGCTCTACGTCGGGACGTGCGTTGGGCTCTACGTCGGGACGTGCGTTGGGCTCTACGTCTGTAGTTAGCTAACTTTCAGCTCTACGTTGGGACGTGCGTTGGGCGCTACGTCGGGACGTGCGTTGGGCGCTACATCGGGATTTAGCTTACTTTCAGCTCTACGTCGGGACGTGCGTTGGGCTCTACGTCGGGACGTGCGTTGGGCTCTACGTCTGTAGTTAGCCAACTTTCAGCTCTACGTCGGGACGTGCGTTGGGCTCTACGTCGGGACGTGCGTTGGGCTCTACGTCGGGACGTGCGTTGGGCTCTACGTCTGTAGTTAGCTAACTTTTAGCTCTACGTTGGGACGTGCGTTGGGCGCTACGTCGGGACGTGCGTTGGGCGCTACGTCGGGACGTGCGTTGGGCGCTACATCGGGATTTAGCTTACTTTCAGCTCTACGTCGGGACGTGCGTTGGGCTCTGCGTCGGGACGTCCATTGGGCTGTACGTCTCTAGTTAGCCAACTTTCAGCTCTACGTCGGGATGTACGTTGGTCTCTACGTCGGGACGTGCTTTGGGCTCTACGTCGGGACGTGCGTTTGGATCTACGTCGGGACGTGTGTTGAGCTCTACGTCTGTAGTTTGCTAACTTTCAGCTCTACGTCGGGACGTGCGTTGGGCTCTACGTCTGTAGTTAGCTAACTTTCGGCTCTACGTCGGGAAGTGCGTTGTGCTCTACGTCGGGAGGTGCGTTGGGCTCTACGTCGAGACGTGCGTTGGGCTCTACGTCGGGATTTAGCTTACTTTCAGCTCTACATCGGGACGTGCGTTGGGCTCTACGTCGGGACGTGCGTTGGGCTCTACGTCGGGACGTGCGTTGGGCTCTACGTCGGGACGTGCGTTGGGCTCTACGTCTGTAGTTAGCTAACTTTGAGCTCTACGTTGGGACGTGCGTTGGGCGCTACGTCGGGACGTGCGTTGGGCGCTACGTCGGGATGTGCGTTGGGCGCTATGTCGGGACGTGCGTTGGGCTCTACGTCGGGACGTGCGTTGGGCTCTACGTCTGTAGTTAGCCAACTTTCAGCTCTACGTCGGGACGTGCGTTGGGCTCTACGTCGGGACGTAAGTTGGGCTCTACGTCGGGACGTGCGTTGGGCTCTATGTCGGGATTTAGCTTACTTTCAGCTCTACGTCGGGACGTGCGTTGGCCTCTACGTCGGGATTTAGCTTAGTTTCAGCTCTACGTAGGGACGTGCGTTGGGCTCTACGTCGGGACGTGCGTTGGGCTCTACGTCGGGACGTGCGTTGGGCTCTACATCGGGACGTGCGTTGGGCTCTACGTCGGGACGTGCGTTGATCTCTACGTCTGTAGTTAGCTAACTTTCAGCTCTACGTCGGGACGTGCGTTGGGCTCTACGTCTGTAGTTAGCTAACTTTCAGCTCTACGTCGGGACGTGCGTTGGGCTCTAAGTCGGGACGTGCGTTGGGCTCTACGTCGGGACGTGCGTTGGGCTCTACGTCGGGACGTGCGTTGGGGTCTACGTCTGTAGTTAGCTAACTTTCAGCTCTACGTCGGGACGTGCGTTGGGGTCTACGTCTGTAGTTAGCTAACTTTCAGCTCTACGTCGGGACGTGCGTTGGGCTCTACGTCGGGACGTGCGTTGGGCTCTACGTCGGGACGTGCGTTGGGCTCTACGTCGGGACGTGCGTTGGGCTCTACGTCTGTAGTTAGCTAACTTTCAGCTCTACGTCGGGACGTGCGTTGGGCTCTACGTCTGTAGTTAGCTAACTTTCAGCTCTACGTCGGGACGTGCGTCGGGCTCTACGTCTGTAGTTAGCTAACTTTCAGCTCTACGTCGGGACGTGCGTTGGGCTCTACGTCGGGATTTAGCTTACTTTCAGCTCTACGTCGGGACGTGCGTTGGGCTCTACGTCGGGACGTGCGTTGGGCTCTACGTCGGGACGTGCGTTGGGCTCTACGTCGGGACGTGCGTTGGGCTCTACGTCTGTAGTTAGCTAACTTTCAGCTCTACGTCGGGACGTGCGTTGGGCTCTACGTCGGGACGTGCGTTGGGCTCTACGTCGGGACGTGCGTTGGGCTCTACGTCGGGACGTGCGTTGATCTCTACGTCTGTAGTTAGCTATCTTTCAGCTCTACGTCGGGACGTGCGTTGGGCTCTACGTCTGTAGTTAGCTAACTTTCAGCTCTAAGTCGGGACGTGCGTTGGGCTCTACGTCTGTAGTTAGCTAACTTTCAGCTCTACGTCGGGACGTGCGTTGGGCTCTACGTCGGGACGTGCGTTGGGCTCTACGTCGGGACGTGCGTTGGGCTCTACCTCGGGACGTGCGTTGGGATCTACGTCGGGACGTGTGTTGAGCTCTACGTCTGTAGTTAGCCAACTTTCAGCTCTACGTCGGGACGTGCGTTGGGCTCTACGTCGGGACGTGCGTTGGGCTCTACGTCGGGACGTGCGTTGGGCTCTACGTCGGGACGTGCGTTGGGCTCTACGTCGGGACGTGCGTTGGGCTCTACGTCTGTAGTTAGCTAACTTTCAGCTCTAAGTCGGGACGTGCGTTGGGCTCTACGTCTGTAGTTAGCTAACTTTCAGCTCTACGTCGGGACGTGCGTTGGGCTCTACGTCGGGACGTGCGTTGGGCTCTACGTCGGGACGTGCGTTGGGCTCTACGTCTGTAGTTAGCTTACTTTCAGCTCTACGTCGGGACGTGCGTTGGGCTCTACGTCTGTAGTTAGCTAACTTTCAGCTCTACGTCGGGACGTGCGTTGGGCGCTACGTCGGGTCGTGCGTTGGGCTCTACGTCGGGACGTGCGTTGGGCTCTACGTCGGGACGTGCGTTGGGCTCTACGTCTGTAGTTAGTTACTTTCAGCTCTACGTCGGGACGCGCCTTGGGCTCTACGTCTGTAGTTAGCTAACTTTCAGCTCCACGTCGGGACGTGCGTTGGGCGCTACGTCGGGACGTGCGTTGGGCTCTACGTCGGGACGTGCGTTGGGCTCTACGACTGTAGTTAGCTAACTTTCAGCTCTACGTCGGGACGTGCGTTGGGCTCTACGTCGGGATTTAGCTTACTTTCAGCTCTACGTCGGGACGTGCGTTGGGCTCTACGTCGGGATTTAGCTTACTTTCAGCTCTACGTCGGGACGTGCGTTGGGCTCTACGTCGGGACGTGCGTTGGGCTCTACGTCGGGACGTGCGTTGGGCTCTACGTCGGGACGTGCGTTGGGCTCTACGTCGGGACGTGTGTTAGGCTCTACTTCGGGACGTGTGTTGGGCTCTACGTCGGGACGTGTGTTGGGCTCTACGTCGGGACGTGTGTTGGGCTCTATATCAGGATTTAGCTTACTTCAGCTCAACGTCGGGACGTGTGTTGGGCTCTACGTCGGGACGTGTGTTGGGCTCTACATCAGGATTTAGCTTACTTTCAGCTCTACGTCGGGACGTGTGTTGGACTCTACGTCGAAACGTGTTTTGGGCTCTACGTCGGGACGTGTGTTGGGCTCTACATCAGGATTTAGCTTACTTACAGGTCTACGTCGGGACGTGTGTTAGGCTCTACGTCGGGACGTGTGTTGGGCTCTACGTCGGGACGTGTGTTGGGCTCTACATCAGGATTTAGCTTACTTTCAGCTCAACGTCGGGACGTGTGTTGGGCTCTATGTCGGGACGTGTGTTGGGCTCTACGTCGGGACGTGTGTTGGGCTCTACATCAGGATTTAGCTTACTTTCAGCTCTACGTCGGGACGTGTGTTGGGCTCTACGTCGGATGTGTGTTGGGCTCTACATCAGGATTTAGCTTACTTCAGCTCAACGTCGGGACGTGTGTTGGGCTCTACGTCGGGACGTGTGTTGGGCTCTACGTCGGGACGTGTGTTGGGCTTTACGTCGGGATTTAGCTTACTTCCAGCTCTACGTCGGGACGTGTGTTGGACTCTACGTCGGGACGTGTTTTGGGCTCTACGTCGGGACGTGTGTTGGGCTCTACATCAGGATTTAGCTTACTTTCAGGTCTACGTCGGGACGTGTGTTGGGCTCTACGTCGGGACGTGCGTTGGGCTCTACGTCGGGACGTGCGTTGGGCTCTACGTCGGGACGTGCGTTGGGCTCTACGTCTGTAGTTAGCTAACTTTCAGCTCTACGTCGGGACGTGCGTTGGGTTCTACGTCGGGATTTAGCTTACTTTCAGCTCTACGTCGGGACGTGCGTTGGGCTCTACGTCGGGACGTGCGTTGGGCTCTACGTCGGGACGTGCGTTGGGCTCTACGTCGGGACGTGCGTTGGGCTCTACGTCTGTAGTTAGCTAACTTTCAGCTCTACGTCGGGACGTGCGTTGGGCTCTACGTCGGGACGTGCGTTGGGCTCTACGTCGGGACGTGCGTTGGGCTCTACGTCGGGACGTGCGTTGGGCTCTACGTCTGTAGTTAGCTAACTTTCAGCTCTACGTCGGGACGTGCGTTGGGCTCTACGTCGGGACGTGTGTTAGGCTCTACTTCGGGACGTGTGTTGGGCTCTACGTCGGGACGTGTGTTGGGCTCTACGTCGGGACGTGTGTTGGGCTCTATATCAGGATTTAGCTTACTTCAGCTCAACGTCGGGACGTGTGTTGGGCTCTACGTCGGGACGTGTGTTGGGCTCTACATCAGGATTTAGCTTACTTTCAGCTCTACGTCGGGACGTGTGTTGGACTCTACGTCGAAACGTGTTTTGGGCTCTACGTCGGGACGTGTGTTGGGCTCTACATCAGGATTTAGCTTACTTACAGGTCTACGTCGGGACGTGTGTTAGGCTCTACGTCGGGACGTGTGTTGGGCTCTACGTCAGGACGTGTGTTGGGCTCTACATCAGGATTTAGCTTACTTCAGCTCAACGTCGGGACGTGTGTTGGGCTCTACTTCGGGACGTGTGTTGGGCTCTACGTCGGGACTTGTGTTGGGCTCTACATCAGGATTTAGCTTACTTTCAGCTCAACGTCGGGACGTGTGTTGGGCTCTATGTCGGGACGTGTGTTGGGCTCTACGTCGGGACGTGTGTTGGGCTCTACATCAGGATTTAGCTTACTTTCAGCTCTACGTCGGGACGTGTGTTGGGCTCTACGTCGGATGTGTGTTGGGCTCTACATCAGGATTTAGCTTACTTCAGCTCAACGTCGGGACGTGTGTTGGGCTCTACGTCGGGACGTGTGTTGGGCTCTACGTCGGGACGTGTGTTGGGCTTTACGTCGGGATTTAGCTTACTTCCAGCTCTACGTCGGGACGTGTGTTGGACTCTACGTCGGGACGTGTTTTGGGCTCTACGTCGGGACGTGTGTTGGGCTCTACATCAGGATTTAGCTTACTTTCAGGTCTACGTCGGGACGTGTGTTGGGCTCTACGTCGGGACGTGCGTTGGGCTCTACGTCGGGACGTGCGTTGGGCTCTACGTCGGGACGTGCGTTGGGCTCTACGTCTGTAGTTAGCTAACTTTCAGCTCTACGTCGGGACGTGCGTTGGGCTCTACGTCGGGATTTAGCTTACTTTCAGCTCTACGTCGGGACGTGCGTTGGGCTCTACGTCGGGACGTGCGTTGGGCTCTACGTCGGGACGTGCGTTGGGCTCTACGTCGGGACGTGCGTTGGGCTCTACGTCGGGACGTGCGTTGGGCTCTACGTCTGTAGTTAGCTAACTTTCAGCTCTACGTTGGGACGTGCGTTGGGCGCTACGTCGGGACGTGCGTTGGGCGCTACGTCGGGACGTGCGTTGGGCGCTACATCGGGATTTAGCTTACTTTCAGCTCTACGTCGGGACGTGCGTTGGGCTCTACGTCGGGACGTGCGTTGGGCTCTACGTCTGTAGTTAGCCAACTTTCAGCTCTACGTCGGGACGTGCGTTGGGCTCTACGTCGGGACGTGCGTTGGGCTCTACGTCGGGACGTGCGTTGGGCTCTACGTCTGTAGTTAGCTAACTTTTAGCTCTACGTTGGGACGTGCGTTGGGCGCTACGTCGGGACGTGCGTTGGGCGCTACGTCGGGACGTGCGTTGGGCGCTACATCGGGATTTAGCTTACTTTCAGCTGTACGTCGGGACGTGCGTTGGGCTCTGCGTCGGGACGTCCATTGGGCTCTACGTCTCTAGTTAGCCAACTTTCAGCTCTACGTCGGGATGTACGTTGGTCTCTACGTCGGGACGTGCTTTGGGCTCTACGTCGGGACGTGCGTTTGGATCTACGTCGGGACGTGTGTTGAGCTCTACGTCTGTAGTTTGCTAACTTTCAGCTCTACGTCGGGACGTGCGTTGGGCTCTACGTCTGTAGTTAGCTAACTTTCGGCTCTACGTCGGGAAGTGCGTTGTGCTCTACGTCGGGAGGTGCGTTGGGCTCTACGTCGAGACGTGCGTTGGGCTCTACGTCGGGATTTAGCTTACTTTCAGCTCTACATCGGGACGTGCGTTGGGCTCTACGTCGGGACGTGCGTTGGGCTCTACGTCGGGACGTGCGTTGGGCTCTACGTCGGGACGTGCGTTGGGCTCTACGTCTGTAGTTAGCTAACTTTGAGCTCTACGTTGGGACGTGCGTTGGGCGCTACGTCGGGACGTGCGTTGGGCGCTACGTCGGGATGTGCGTTGGGCGCTATGTCGGGACGTGCGTTGGGCTCTACGTCGGGACGTGCGTTGGGCTCTACGTCTGTAGTTAGCCAACTTTCAGCTCTACGTCGGGACGTGCGTTGGGCTCTACGTCGGGACGTAAGTTGGGCTCTACGTCGGGACGTGCGTTGGGCTCTATGTCGGGATTTAGCTTACTTTCAGCTCTACGTCGGGACGTGCGTTGGCCTCTACGTCGGGATTTAGCTTAGTTTCAGCTCTACGTAGGGACGTGCGTTGGGCTCTACGTCGGGACGTGCGTTGGGCTCTACGTCGGGACGTGCGTTGGGCTCTACATCGGGACGTGCGTTGGGCTCTACGTCGGGACGTGCGTTGATCTCTACGTCTGTAGTTAGCTAACTTTCAGCTCTACGTCGGGACGTGCGTTGGGCTCTACGTCTGTAGTTAGCTAACTTTCAGCTCTACGTCGGGACGTGCGTTGGGCTCTAAGTCGGGACGTGCGTTGGGCTCTACGTCGGGACGTGCGTTGGGCTCTACGTCGGGACGTGCGTTGGGGTCTACGTCTGTAGTTAGCTAACTTTCAGCTCTACGTCGGGACGTGCGTTGGGGTCTACGTCTGTAGTTAGCTAACTTTCAGCTCTACGTCGGGACGTGCGTTGGGCTCTACGTCGGGACGTGCGTTGGGCTCTACGTCGGGACGTGCGTTGGGCTCTACGTCGGGACGTGCGTTGGGCTCTACGTCTGTAGTTAGCTAACTTTCAGCTCTACGTCGGGACGTGCGTTGGGCTCTACGTCTGTAGTTAGCTAACTTTCAGCTCTACGTCGGGACGTGCGTCGGGCTCTACGTCTGTAGTTAGCTAACTTTCAGCTCTACGTCGGGACGTGCGTTGGGCTCTACGTCGGGATTTAGCTTACTTTCAGCTCTACGTCGGGACGTGCGTTGGGCTCTACGTCGGGACGTGCGTTGGGCTCTACGTCGGGACGTGCGTTGGGCTCTACGTCGGGACGTGCGTTGGGCTCTACGTCTGTAGTTAGCTAACTTTCAGCTCTACGTCGGGACGTGCGTTGGGCTCTACGTCGGGACGTGCGTTGGGCTCTACGTCGGGACGTGCGTTGGGCTCTACGTCGGGACGTGCGTTGATCTCTACGTCTGTAGTTAGCTATCTTTCAGCTCTACGTCGGGACGTGCGTTGGGCTCTACGTCTGTAGTTAGCTAACTTTCAGCTCTAAGTCGGGACGTGCGTTGGGCTCTACGTCTGTAGTTAGCTAACTTTCAGCTCTACGTCGGGACGTGCGTTGGGCTCTACGTCGGGACGTGCATTGGGCTCTACGTCGGGACGTGCGTTGGGCTCTACGTCGGGACGTGCGTTGGGCTCTACGTCGGGACGTGCGTTGGGATCTACGTCGGGACGTGTGTTGAGCTCTACGTCTGTAGTTAGCCAACTTTCAGCTCTACGTCGGGACGTGCGTTGGGCTCTACGTCGGGACGTGCGTTGGGCTCTACGTCGGGACGTGCGTTGGGCTCTACGTCGGGACGTGCGTTGGGCTCTACGTCGGGACGTGCGTTGGGCTCTACGTCTGTAGTTAGCTAACTTTCAGCTCTACGTCGGGACGTGCGTTGGGCTCTACGTCTGTAGTTAGCTAACTTTCAGCTCTACGTCGGGACATGCGTTGGGCTCTACGTCGGGACGTGCGTTGGGCTCTACGTCGGGACGTGCGTTGGGCTCTACGTCGGGACGTGCGTTGGGCTCTACGTCTGTAGTTAGCTAACTTTCAGCTCTACGTCGGGACGTGCGTTGGGCTCTACGTCTGTAGTTAGCTAACTTTCAGCTCTACGTCGGGACGTGCGTTGGGCTCTACGTCGGGACGTGCGTTGGGCTCTACGTCGGGACGTGTGTTGGGCTCTACGTCGGGACGTGCGTTGGGCTCTACGTCGGGACGTGCGTTGGGCTCTACGTCGGGACGTGCGTTGGGCTCTACGTCTGTAGTTAGCTAACTTTCAGCTCTACGTCGGGACGTGCGTTGGGCTCTACGTCGGGACGTGCGTTGGGCTCTACGTCGGGACGTGCGTTGGGCTCTACGTCGGGACGTGCGTTGGGGTCTACGTCTGTAGTTAGCTAACTTTCAGCTCTACGTCGGGACGTGCGTTGTGGTCTACGTCTGTAGTTAGCTAACTTTCAGCTCTACGTCGGGACGTGCGTTGGGCTCTACGTCGGGACGTGCGTTGGGCTCTACGTCGGGACGTGCGTTGGGCTCTACGTCGGGACGTGCTTTGGGCTCTACGTCTGTAGTTAGCTAACTTTCAGCTCTACGTCAGGACGTGCGTTGGGCTCTACGTCTGTAGTTAGCTAACTTTCAGCTCTACGTCGGGACGTGCGTTGGGCTCTACGTCGGGACGTGCGTTGGGCTCTACGTCGGGACGTGCGTTGGGCTCTACGTCTGTAGTTAGCTAACTTTCAGCTCTACGTCGGGACGTGCGTTGGGCTCTACGTCTGTAGTTAGCTAACTTTCAGCTCTACGTCGGGACGTGCGTTGGGCTCTACGTCGGGATTTAGCTTACTTTCAGCTCTACGTCGGGACGTGCGTTGGGCTCTACGTCGGGACGTGCGTTGGGCTCTACGTCGGGACGTGCGTTGGGCTCTACGTCGGGACGTGCGTTGGGCTCTATGTCGGGACGTGCGTTGGGCTCTACGTCGGGACGTGCGTTGGGCTCTACGTCTGTAGTTAGCTAACTTTCAGCTCTACGTCGGGACGTGCGTTGGGGTCTACTTCTGTAGTTAGCTAACTTTCAGCTCTACGTCGGGACGTGCGTTGGGCTCTACGTCGGGACGTGCGTTGGGCTCTACGTCGGGACGTGCGTTGGGCTCTACGTCTGTAGTTAGCTAACTTTCAGCTCTACGTCGGGACGTGCGTTGGGCTCTACGTCTGTAGTTAGCTAACTTTCAGCTCTACGTCGGGACGTGCGTTGGGCTCTACGTCGCGATTTAGCTTACTTTCAGCTCTACGTCGGGACGTGCGTTGGGCTCTACGTCGGGACGTGCGTTGGGCTCTACGTCGGGACGTGCGTTGGGCTCTACGTCGGGACGTGCGTTGGGCTCTACGTCGGGACGTGCGTTGATCTCTACGTCTGTAGTTAGCTATCTTTCAGCTCTACGTCGGGACGTGCGTTGGGCTCTACGTCTGTAGTTAGCTAACTTTCAGCTCTAAGTCGGGACGTGCGTTGGGCTCTACGTCTGTAGTTAGCTAACTTTCAGCTCTACGTCGGGACGTGCGTTGGGCTCTACGTCGGGACGTGCGTTGGGCTCTACGTCGGGACGTGCGTTGGGCTCTACGTCGGGACGTGCGTTGGGATCTACGTCGGGACTTGTGTTGAGCTCTACGTCTGTAGTTAGCCAACTTTCAGCTCTACGTCGGGACGTGCGTTGGGCTCTACGTCGGGACGTGCGTTGGGCTCTACGTCGGGACGTGCGTTGGGCTCTACGTCGGGACGTGCGTTGGGCTCTACGTCTGTAGTTAGCTAACTTTCAGCTCTACGTCGGGACGTGCGTTGGGCTCTACGTCTGTAGTTAGCTAACTTTCAGCTCTACGTCGGGACGTGCGTTGGGCTCTACGTCGGGACGTGCGTTGGGCTCTACGTCGGGACGTGCGTTGGGCTCTACGTCGGGACGTGCGTTGGGGTCTACGTCTGTAGTTAGCTAACTTTCAGCTCTACGTCGGGACGTGCGTTGGGCTCTACGTCTGTAGTTAGCTAACTTTCAGCTCTACGTCGGGACGTGCGTTGGGCTCTACGTCTGTAGTTAGCTAACTTTCAGCTCTACGTCGGGACGTGCGTTGGGCTCTACGTCGGGACGTGCGTTGGGCTCTACGTCGGGACGTGTGTTGGGCTCTACGTCGGGACGTGCGTTGGGCTCTACGTCGGGACGTGCGTTGGGCTCTACGTCGGGACGTGCGTTGGGCTCTACGTCTGTAGTTAGCTAACTTTCAGCTCTACGTCGGGACGTGCGTTGGGCTCTACGTCGGGACGTGCGTTGGGCTCTACGTCGGGACGTGCGTTGGGCTCTACGTCTGTAGTTAGCTAACTTTCAGCTCTACGTCGGGACGTGCGTTGGGGTCTACGTCTGTAGTTAGCTAACTTTCAGCTCTACGTCGGGACGTGCGTTGGGCTCTACGTCGGGACGTGCGTTGGGCTCTACGTCGGGACGTGCGTTGGGCTCTACGTCGGGACGTGCTTTGGGCTCTACGTCTGTAGTTAGCTAACTTTCAGCTCTACGTCAGGACGTGCGTTGGCCTCTACGTCAGGATTTAGCTTAGTTTCAGCTCTACGTCGGGACGTGCGTTGGGCTCTACGTCGGGACGTGCGTTGGGCTCTACGTCGGGACGTGCGTTGGGCTCTACGTCGGGACGTGCGTTCGGCTCTACGTCTGTAGTTAGCTAACTTTCAGCTCTACGTCGGGACGTGCGTTGGGCGCTACGTCGGGACGTGCGTTGGGCTCTACGTCGGGACGTGCGTTGGGCTCTACGTCGGGACGTGCGTTGGGCTCTACGTCTGTAGTTAGTTAACTTTCAGCTCTACGTCGGGACGCGCCTTGGGCTCTACGTCTGTAGTTAGCTAACTTTCAGCTCCACGTCGGGACGTGCGTTGGGCGCTACGTCGGGACGTGTGTTGGGCTCTACGTCGGGACGTGCGTTGGGCTCTACGTCGAGACGTGCGTTGGGCTCTACGTCTGTAGTTAGCAAACTTTCAGCTCTACGTTGGGACGTGCGTTGGGCGCTACGTCGGGACGTGCGTTGGGCGCTACGTCGGGACGTGCGTTGGGCGCTACATCGGGATTTAGCTTACTTTCAGCTCTACGTCGGGACGTGCGTTGGGCTCTACGTCGGGACGTGCGTTGGGCTCTACGTCTCTAGTTAGCCAACTTTCAGCTCTACGTCGGGACGTGCGTTGGGCTCTACGTCGGGACGTGCTTTGGGCTCTACGTCGGGACGTGCGTTGGGATCTACGTCGGGACGTGTGTTGAGCTCTACGTCTGTAGTTTGCTAACTTTCAGCTCTACGTCTGGACGTGCGTTGGGCTCTACGTCTGTAGTTAGCTAACTTTCGGCTCTACGTCGGGACGTGCGTTGTGCTCTACGTCGGGACGTGCGTTGGGCTCTACGTCGAGACGTGCGTTGGGCTCTACGTCGGGATTTAGCTTACTTTCAGCTCTACATCGGGACGTGCGTTGGGCTCTACGTCGGGACGTGCGTTGGGCTCTACGTCGGGACGTGCGTTGGGCTCTACGTCGGGACGTGCGTTGGGCTCTACGTCTGTAGTTAGCTAACTTTCAGCTCTACATTGGGACATGCGTTGGGCGCTACGTCAGGACGTGCGTTGGGCGCTATGTCGGGACGTGCGTTGGGCGCTACATCGGGATTTAGCTTACTTTCAGCTCTACGTCGGGACGTGCGTTGGGCTCTACGTCGGGACGTGCGTTGGGCTCTACGTCTGTAGTTAGCCAACTTTCAGCTCTACGTCGGGACGTGCGTTGGGCTCTACGTCGGGACGTGCGTTGGGCTCTACGTCGGGACGTGCGTTGGGCTCTATGTCGGGATTTATCTTACTTTCAGCTCTACGTCGGGACGTGCGTTGGCCTCTACGTCAGGATTTAGCTTAGTTTCAGCTCTACGTCGGGACGTGCGTTGGGCTCTACGTCGGGACGTGCGTTGGGCTCTACGTCGGGACGTGCGTTGGGCTCTACGTCGGGACGTGCGTTCGGCTCTACGTCTGTAGTTAGCTAACTTTCAGCTCTACGTCGGGACGTGCGTTGGGCGCTACGTCGGGACGTGCGTTGGGCTCTACGTCGGGACGTGCGTTGGGCTCTACGTCGGGACGTGCGTTGGGCTCTACGTCTGTAGTTAGTTAACTTTCAGCTCTACGTCGGGACGCGCCTTGGGCTCTACGTCTGTAGTTAGCTAACTTTCAGCTCCACGTCGGGACGTGCGTTGGGCGCTACGTCGGGACGTGCGTTGGGCTCTACGTCGGGACGTGCGTTGGGCTCTACGTCGGGACGTGCGTTGGGCTCTACGTCTGTAGTTAGCTAACTTTCAGCTCTACGTTGGGACGTGCGTTGGGCGCTACGTCGGGACGTGCGTTGGGCGCTACATCGGGATTTAGCTTACTTTCAGCTCTACGTCGGGACGTGCGTTGGGCTCTACGTCGGGACGTGCGTTGGGCTCTACGTCTCTAGTTAGCCAACTTTCAGCTCTACGTCGGGACGTGCGTTGTGCTCTACGTCGGGACGTGCTTTGGGCTCTACGTCGGGACGTGCGTTGGGATCTACGTCGGGACGTGTGTTGAGCTCTACGTCTGTAGTTTGCTAACTTTCAGCTCTACGTCGGGACGTGCGTTGGGCTCTACGTCTGTAGTTAGCTAACTTTCGGCTCTACGTCGGACGTGCGTTGTGCTCTACGTCGGGACGTGCGTTGGGCTCTACGTCGAGACGTGCGTTGGGCTCTACGTCGGGATTTAGCTTACTTTCAGCTCTACATCGGGACGTGCGTTGGGCTCTACGTCGGGACGTGCGTTGGGCTCTACGTCGGGACGTGCGTTGGGCTCTACGTCTGTAGTTAGCTAACTTTCAGCTCTACGTCGGGACGTGCGTTGGGCGCTACGTCGGGACGTGCGTTGGGCGCTACGTCGGGACGTGCGTTGGGCGCTACATCGGGATTTAGCTTACTTTCAGCTCTACGTCGGGACGTGTGTTGGGCTCTACGTCGGGACGTGCGTTGGGCTCTACGTCTGTAGTTAGCCAACTTTCAGCTCTACGTCGGGACGTGCGTTGGGCTCTACGTCGGGACGTGCGTTGGGCTCTACGTCGGGACGTGCGTTGGGCTCTATGTCGGGATTTAGCTTACTTTCAGCTCTACGTCGGGACGTGCGTTGGCCTCTACGTCGGGATTTAGCTTAGTTTCAGCTCTACGTCGGGACGTGCGTTGGGCTCTACGTCGGGACGTGCGTTGGGCTCTACGTCGGGACGTGCGTTGGGCTCTACGTCTGTAGTTAGCTAACTTTCAGCTCTACGTCGGGACGTGCGTTGGGCTCTACGTCGGGACGTGCGTTGGGCTCTACGTCGGGATGTGCGTTGCGCTCTACGTCGGGACGTGCGTTGGGCTCTACGTCGGGACGTGCGTTGGGCTCTACGTCTGTAGTTAGCTAACTTTCAGCTCTACGTCGGGACGTGCGTTGGGCTCTACTTCGGGACGTGCGTTGGGCTCTACGTCGGGACGTGCGTTGGGCTCTACGTCGGGACGTGTGTTGGGCTCTACGTCGCGACGTGTGTTGGGCTCAACGTAGGGACGTGTGTTGGGCTCTACGTCGAGACGTGTGTTGGGCTCTACGCCGGGACGTGTGTTGGGCTCTACATCAGGATTTAGCTTACTTTCAGCTCAACGTCGGGACGTGTGTTGGGCTCTACGTCGGGACGTGTGTTGGGCTCTACGTCGGGACGTGTGTTGGGCTCTACCTCAGGATTTAGCTTACTTTCAGCTCAACGTCGGGACGTGTGTTGGGCTCTATGTCGGGACGTGTGTTGGGCTCTACATCGGGACGTGTGTTGGGCTCTACATCAGGATTTAGCTTACTTTCAGCTCTACGTCGGGACGTGTGTTGGGCTCTACGTCGGGATGTGTGTTGGGCTCTACATCAGGATTTAGCTTACTTCAGCTCAACGTCGGGACGTGTGTTGGGCTCTACGTCGGGACGTGTGTTGGGCTCTACGTCGGGACGTGTGTTGGGCTCTACTTCGGGACGTGTGTTGGGCTTTACGTCGGGATTTAGATTACTTCAAACTCTACGTCGGGACGTGTGTTGGACTCTACGTCGGGACGTGTTTTGGGCTCTACGTCGGGACGTGTGTTGGGCTCTACATCAGGATTTAGCTTACTTTCAGGTCTACGTCGGGACGTGTTTTGGGCTCTACGTCGGGACGTGTGTTGGGCTCTACGTCGGGACGTGTGTTGGGCTCTACGTCGGGACGTGTGTTGGGCTCTACATCAGGATTTAGCTTACTTCAGCTCAACGTCGGGACGTCTGTTGGGCTCTACGTCGGGACGTGTGTTGGGCTCTACACCAGGATTTAGCTTACTTTCAGCTCTACGTTGGGACGTCTGTTGGACTCTACGTAGGGACGTCTCTTGGGCTCTACGTCAGGACGTGTGTTGGGCTCTACATCAGGATTTAGATTACTTACAGTTCTACGTCGGGACGTGTGTTGGGCTCTACGTCGGGACGTGTGTTGGGCTCTACTTCAGGATTTAGCTTACTTTCAGCTCTACGTCTGGACGTGTGTTGGGCTCTACGTCGGGACGTGTGTTGGGCTCTACGTCGGGACGTGTGTTAGGCTCTACGTCGGGATGTGTGTTGGGCTCTACGTCGGGACGTGTGTTGGGCTCTACGTCGGGACGTGTGTTGGGCTCTACATCAGGATTTAGCTTACTTTCAGCTCAACGTCGGGACGTGTGTTGGGCTCTACGTCGGGACGTGTGTTGTGCTCTACGTCGGGACGTGTGTTGGGCTCTACATCAGGATTTAGCTTACTTTCAGCTCTACGTCGGGACGTGTGTTGGGCTCTACGTCGGCACGTGTGTTGGGCTCTACGTCGGGACGTGTGTTGGGCTCTACGTCGGGACGTGTGTTGGGCTCTACATCAGGATTTAGCTTACTTTCAGCTCTATGTCGGGACGTGTGTTGGGCTCTACGTCGGGACTTGTGTTGGGCTCTACGTCGGGACGTGTGTTGGGCTCTACATCAGGATTTAGCTTAATTTCAGCTCAACGTCGGGACGTGTGTTGGGCTCTACGTCGGGACGTGTGTTGTGCTCTACGTCGGGACGTGTATTGGGCTCTACGTCGGGACGTGTGTTGGGCTCTACATCAGGATTTAGCTTACTTTCAGCTCTACGTCGGGACGTGTGTTGGGCTCTACGTCGGCACGTGTGTTGGGCTCTACGTCGGGACGTGTGTTGGGCTCTACGTCGGGACGTGTGTTGGGCTCTACATCAGGATTTAGCTTACTTTCAGCTCTATGTCGGGACGTGTGTTGGGCTCTACGTCGGGACTTGTGTTGGGCTCTACATCTGGATTTAGCTTACTTCAGCTCAACGTCGGGACATGTGTTGGGCTCTACGTCGGGACGTGTGTTGGGCTCTACGTCGGGACGTGTGTTGGGCTCTACATCACGATTTAGCTTACTTTCAGCTGAACGTCGGGACGTGTGTTGGGCTCTACGTCGGGACGTGTGTTGGGCTCTACGTCGGGACATGTGTTGGGCTCTACGTCGGGACATGTGTTGGGCTCTACGTCAGGACGTGTGTTGGGCTCTACATCAGGATTTAGCTTACTTTCAGCTCTACGTCGGGACGTGTGTTGGGCTCTACGTCGGGACGTGAGTTGGGCTCTACGTCGGGACGTGTGTTGGGCTCTACGTCGGGACGTATGTTGGGCTCTACGTCAGGATTTAGCTTATTTTAAGCTCTACGTCGGGACGTGTGTTGGGCTCTACGTCGGGACGTGTGTTGGGCTCTACATCAGCATTTAGCTTACTTTCAGCTCAACGTCGCGACGTGTGTTGGGCTCTACGTCGGGACGTGTGTTGGGCTCTACGTCGGGACGTGTGTTGGGCTCTACATCCGGATTTAGCTTACTTTCAGCTTAACGTCGGGACGTGTGTTGGGCTCTACGTCGGGACGTGTGTTGGCCTCTACGCCGGGATGTGTGTTGGGCTCTACATCCGGACTTAGCTTACTTTCAGCTCTACGTCGGGACGTGTGTTGGGCTCTACGTCGGGACGTGTGTTGGGCTCTACGTCGGGACGTGTGTTGGGCTCTACGTCAGGATTTAGCTTAGTTTAATCTCTACGTCGGGACGTGTGTTGGGCTCTACGTCGGGACGTGTGTTGGGCTCTACGTCGAGAGGTGTGTTGGGCTCTACGTAGGGATTTAGCTTACTTACAGCTCTACGTTTGGACGTGTGTTGGACTCTACGTCGGGACGTGTGTTGGACTCTATGTCGGGACGTGTGTTGGACTCTACTTCGGGACGTGTGTTGGACTCTGCGTCGAGACGTTTGTTGGGCTCTACATCAGGATTTAGCTTACTTTCAGCTCTACGTCGGGACGTGTGTTGGGCTCTACGTCAGGACGTGTGTTGAGCTCTGCGTCGGGATGTGTGTTGGGCTCTACATCAGGATTTAGCTTATTTTCAGCTCTACGTCGGGACGTGTGTCGGGCTCTGCGTCGGGACATGTGTTGGGCTCTGCGTCGGGACGTGTGTTGGGCTCTACGTCGGGACGTGTGTTGGGCTCTACGTCGGGATGTGTGTTGGGCTCTACATCAGGATTTAGCTTACTTTCAGCTCTACGTCGGGACGTGTGTTGTGCTCTACGTCTGTAGATAGGTAACGTTCAGCTCTACGTTGGGACGTGTGTTGGGCTCTACGTCGGGACGTGTGTTGGGCTCCACGTCTGTAGTTAGCTAACGTTCAGCTCTACGTCGGGACGTGTGTTGGGCTCTACGTCGGGACGTGTGTTGGTCTCTACGTCGGGACGTGTGTTGGGCTCTACATCAGGATTTAACTTACTTTCAGCTCTACGTCGGGACGTGTGTTGGGCTCTACGTCGGGACGTGTGTTGGGCTCTACGCCGGGACGTGTGTTGGGTCTACTCCGGGACGTGTGTTGGGCTCTACATAGCATTTAGCTTACTTTCAGCTCTAAGTCGGGACATGTGTTGGGCTCTACGTCGGGACGTGTGTTGGGCTCTACATAGGATTTAGATTACTTTCGGCTCTACGTCGGGACGTGTGTTGGGCTCTACATCAGGATTTAGCTTGTTTTCTGCTCTACGTCGGGACGTGTGTTGGGCTCTACGTCGGGACGTGTGTTGGGCTCTACGTCGGGACGTCTGTTGGGCTCTAGGTCGGTATTTAACTTACTTTCACCTCTACGTCGGGACGTGTGTTGGGCTCTACGTCGGGAAGTGTGTTGGGCTCTACGTCGCGACGTGTGTTGAGCTCTGCGTCGAGACCTGTGTTGGGCTCTACGTCGGGACGTGTGTTGGGCTCTGCGTCGCGACGTGTGTTGGACACGGCGTCGGGACGTGTGTTGGGCTCTACGTCGGGACGTGTGTTGGGCTCTACATTAGGATTTAGCTTACTTACAGCTCTACGTCGGGATGTGTGTTGGGCTCTACATCAGGATTTAGCTTGTTTTCAGCTCTACGTCGAGACGTGTGTTGGGCTCTACGTCGGGACGTGTTTTGGGCTCTACGTCGGGACGTGTGTTGGGCTCTACCTCAGGATTTAGCTTACTTTCAGCTCAACGTCGGGACGTGTGTTGGGCTCTATGTCGGGACGTGTGTTGGGCTCTACGTCGGGACGTGTGTTGGGCTCTACATCAGGATTTAGCTTACTTTCAGCTCTACGTCGGGACGTGTGTTGGGCTCTACGTCGGGATGTGTGTTGGGCTCTACATCAGGATTTAGCTTACTTCAGCTCAACGTCGGGACGTGTGTTGGGCTCTACGTCGGGACGTGTGTTGGGCTCTACGTCGGGACGTGTGTTGGGCTTTACGTCGGGATTTAGATTACTTCAAACTCTACGTCGGGACGTGTGTTGGACTCTACGTCGGGACGTGTTTTGGACTCTACGTCGGGACGTGTGTTGGACTCTACATCAGGATTTAGCTTACTTTCAGGTCTACGTCGGGACGTGTTTTGGGCTCTACGTCGGGACGTGTGTTGGGCTCTACGTCGGGACGTGTGTTGGGCTCTACGTCGGGACGTGTGTTGGGCTCTACATCAGGATTTAGCTTACTTCAGCTCAACGTCGGGACGTCTGTTGGTCTCTACGTCGGGACGTGTGTTGGGCTCTACACCAGGATTTAGCTTACTTTCAGCTCTACGTTGGGACGTCTGTTGGACTCTACGTAGGGACGTCTCTTGGGCTCTACGTCGGGACGTGCATTGGGCTCTACGTCGGGACGTGCGTTGGGCTCTACGTCGGGACGTGCGTTGGGCTCTACGTCTGTAGTTAGCTAACTTTCAGCTCTACGTCGGGACGTGCGTTGGGCTCTACGTCTGTAGTTAGCTAACTTTCAGCTCTACGTCGGGACGTGCGTTGGGCTCTACGTCGGGATTTAGCTTACTTTCAGCTCTACGTCGGGACGTGCGTTGGGCTCTACGTCGGGACGTGCGTTGGGCTCTACGTCGGGACGTGCGTTGGGCTCTATGTCTGTAGTTAGCTAACTTTCAGCTCTACGTCGGGACGTGCGTTGGGGTCTACTTCTGTAGTTAGCTAACTTTCAGCTCTACGTCGGGACGTGCGTTGGGCTCTACGTCGGGACGTGCGTTGGGCTCTACGTCGGGACGTGCGTTGGGCTCTACGTCGGGACGTGCGTTGGGCTCTACGTCTGTAGTTAGCTAACTTTCAGCTCTACGTCGGGACGTGCGTTGGGCTCTACGTCTGTAGTTAGTTAACTTTCAGCTCTACGTCGGGACGCGCCTTGGGCTCTACGTCTGTAGTTAGCTAACTTTCAGCTCCACGTCGGAACGTGCGTTGGGCGCTACGTCGGGACGTGCGTTGGGCTCTACGTCGGGACGTGCGTTGGGCTCTACGTCGGGACGTGCGTTGGGCTCTACGTCTGTAGTTAGCTAACTTTCAGCTCTACGTCGGGACGTGCGTTGGGCTCTATGTCGGGATTTAGCTAACTTTCAGCTCTACGTCGGGACGTGCGTTGGGCTCTACGTCGGGATTTAGCTTACTTTCAGCTCTACGTCGGGACGTGCGTTGGGCTCTACGTCGGGACGTGCGTTGGGCTCTACGTCTGTAGTTAGCTTACTTTCAGCTCTACGTCAAGACGTGTGTTGGGCTCTACGTCTGTAGTTAGCTAACTTTCAGCTCTACGTCGGGACGTGCGTTGGGCGCTACGTCGGGACGTGCGTTGGGCTCTACGTCGGGACGTGCGTTGGGCTCTACGTCGGGACGTGCGTTGGGCTCTACGTCTGTAGTTAACTTTCAGCTCTACGTCGGGACGCGCCTTGGGCTCTACGTCTGTAGTTAGCTAACTTTCAGCTCCACGTCGGGACGTGCGTTGGGCGCTACGTCGGGACGTGCGTTGGGCTCTACGTCGGGACGTGCGTTGGGCTCTACGTCGGGACGTGCGTTGGGCTCTACGTCTGTAGTTAGCTAACTTTCAGCTCTACGTTGGGACGTGCGTTGGGCGCTACGTCGGGACGTGAGTTGGGCTCTACGTCGGGACGTGTGTTGGGCTCTACGTCGGGACGTGTGTTGGGCTCTACTTCAGGATTTAGCTTACTTTCAGCTCTACGTCGGGACGTGTGTTGGGCTCTACGTCGGGACGTGTGTTGGGCTCTACGTCGGGACGTGTGTTAGGCTCTACGTCGGGATGTGTGTTGGGCTCTACGTCGGGACGTGTGTTGGGCTCTACGTCGGGACGTGTGTTGGGCTCTACATCAGGATTTAGCTTACTTTCAGCTCAACGTCGGGACGTGTGTTGGGCTCTACGTCGGGACGTGTGTTGTGCTCTACGTCGGGACGTGTGTTGGGCTCTACATCAGGATTTAGCTTACTTTCAGCTCTACGTCGGGACGTGTGTTGGGCTCTACGTCGGCACGTGTGTTGGGCTCTACGTCGGGACGTGTGTTGGGCTCTACGTCGGGACGTGTGTTGGGCTCTACATCAGGATTTAGCTTACTTTCAGCTCTATGTCGGGACGTGTGTTGGGCTCTACGTCGGGACTTGTGTTGGGCTCTACGTCGGGACGTGTGTTGGGCTCTACATCAGGATTTAGCTTAATTTCAGCTCAACGTCGGGACGTGTGTTGGGCTCTACGTCGGGACGTGTGTTGTGCTCTACGTCGGGACGTGTATTGGGCTCTACGTCGGGACGTGTGTTGGGCTCTACATCAGGATTTAGCTTACTTTCAGCTCTACGTCGGGACGTGTGTTGGGCTCTACGTCGGCACGTGTGTTGGGCTCTACGTCGGGACGTGTGTTGGGCTCTACGTCGGGACGTGTGTTGGGCTCTACATCAGGATTTAGCTTACTTTCAGCTCTATGTCGGGACGTGTGTTGGGCTCTACGTCGGGACTTGTGTTGGGCTCTACATCTGGATTTAGCTTACTTCAGCTCAACGTCGGGACATGTGTTGGGCTCTACGTCGGGACGTGTGTTGGGCTCTACGTCGGGACGTGTGTTGGGCTCTACATCAGGATTTAGCTTACTTTCAGCTGAACGTCGGGACGTGTGTTGGGCTCTACGTCGGGACGTGTGTTGGGCTCTACGTCGGGACATGTGTTGGGCTCTACGTCGGGACATGTGTTGGGCTCTACGTCAGGACGTGTGTTGGGCTCTACATCAGGATTTAGCTTACTTTCAGCTCTACGTCGGGACGTGTGTTGGGCTCTACGTCGGGACGTGAGTTGGGCTCTACGTCGGGACGTGTGTTGGGCTCTACGTCGGGACGTATGTTGGGCTCTACGTCAGGATTTAGCTTATTTTAAGCTCTACGTCGGGACGTGTGTTGGGCTCTACGTCGGGACGTGTGTTGGGCTCTACATCAGCATTTAGCTTACTTTCAGCTCAACGTCGCGACGTGTGTTGGGCTCTACGTCGGGACGTGTGTTGGGCTCTACGTCGGGACGTGTGTTGGGCTCTACATCCGGATTTAGCTTACTTTCAGCTTAACGTCGGGACGTGTGTTGGGCTCTACGTCGGGACGTGTGTTGGCCTCTACGCCGGGATGTGTGTTGGGCTCTACATCCGGACTTAGCTTACTTTCAGCTCTACGTCGGGACGTGTGTTGGGCTCTACGTCGGGACGTGTGTTGGGCTCTACGTCGGGACGTGTGTTGGGCTCTACGTCAGGATTTAGCTTAGTTTAATCTCTACGTCGGGACGTGTGTTGGGCTCTACGTCGGGACGTGTGTTGGGCTCTATGTCGAGAGGTGTGTTGGGCTCTACGTAGGGATTTAGCTTACTTACAGCTCTACGTTTGGACGTGTGTTGGACTCTACGTCGGGACGTGTGTTGGACTCTATGTCGGGACGTGTGTTGGACTCTACTTCGGGACGTGTGTTGGACTCTGCGTCGAGACGTTTGTTGGGCTCTACATCAGGATTTAGCTTACTTTCAGCTCTACGTCGGGACGTGTGTTGGGCTCTACGTCAGGACGTGTGTTGAGCTCTGCGTCGGGATGTGTGTTGGGCTCTACATCAGGATTTAGCTTATTTTCAGCTCTACGTCGGGACGTGTGTCGGGCTCTGCGTCGGGACATGTGTTGGGCTCTGCGTCGGGACGTGTGTTGGGCTCTACGTCGGGACGTGTGTTGGGCTCTACGTCGGGATGTGTGTTGGGCTCTACATCAGGATTTAGCTTACTTTCAGCTCTACGTCGGGACGTGTGTTGTGCTCTACGTCTGTAGATAGGTAACGTTCAGCTCTACGTTGGGACGTGTGTTGGGCTCTACGTCGGGACGTGTGTTGGGCTCCACGTCTGTAGTTAGCTAACGTTCAGCTCTACGTCGGGACGTGTGTTGGGCTCTACGTCGGGACGTGTGTTGGTCTCTACGTCGGGACGTGTGTTGGGCTCTACATCAGGATTTAACTTACTTTCAGCTCTACGTCGGGACGTGTGTTGGGCTCTACGTCGGGACGTGTGTTGGGCTCTACGCCGGGACGTGTGTTGGGTCTACTCCGGGACGTGTGTTGGGCTCTACATAGCATTTAGCTTACTTTCAGCTCTAAGTCGGGACATGTGTTGGGCTCTACGTCGGGACGTGTGTTGGGCTCTACATAGGATTTAGATTACTTTCGGCTCTACGTCGGGACGTGTGTTGGGCTCTACATCAGGATTTAGCTTGTTTTCTGCTCTACGTCGGGACGTGTGTTGGGCTCTACGTCGGGACGTGTGTTGGGCTCTACGTCGGGACGTCTGTTGGGCTCTAGGTCGGTATTTAACTTACTTTCACCTCTACGTCGGGACGTGTGTTGGGCTCTACGTCGGGAAGTGTGTTGGGCTCTACGTCGCGACGTGTGTTGAGCTCTGCGTCGAGACCTGTGTTGGGCTCTACGTCGGGACGTGTGTTGGGCTCTGCGTCGCGACGTGTGTTGGACACGGCGTCGGGACGTGTGTTGGGCTCTACGTCGGGACGTGTGTTGGGCTCTACATTAGGATTTAGCTTACTTACAGCTCTACGTCGGGATGTGTGTTGGGCTCTACATCAGGATTTAGCTTGTTTTCAGCTCTACGTCGAGACGTGTGTTGGGCTCTACGTCGGGACGTGTTTTGGGCTCTACGTCGGGACGTGTGTTGGGCTCTACCTCAGGATTTAGCTTACTTTCAGCTCAACGTCGGGACGTGTGTTGGGCTCTATGTCGGGACGTGTGTTGGGCTCTACGTCGGGACGTGTGTTGGGCTCTACATCAGGATTTAGCTTACTTTCAGCTCTACGTCGGGACGTGTGTTGGGCTCTACGTCGGGATGTGTGTTGGGCTCTACATCAGGATTTAGCTTACTTCAGCTCAACGTCGGGACGTGTGTTGGGCTCTACGTCGGGACGTGTGTTGGGCTCTACGTCGGGACGTGTGTTGGGCTTTACGTCGGGATTTAGATTACTTCAAACTCTACGTCGGGACGTGTGTTGGACTCTACGTCGGGACGTGTTTTGGACTCTACGTCGGGACGTGTGTTGGACTCTACATCAGGATTTAGCTTACTTTCAGGTCTACGTCGGGACGTGTTTTGGGCTCTACGTCGGGACGTGTGTTGGGCTCTACGTCGGGACGTGTGTTGGGCTCTACGTCGGGACGTGTGTTGGGCTCTACATCAGGATTTAGCTTACTTCAGCTCAACGTCGGGACGTCTGTTGGTCTCTACGTCGGGACGTGTGTTGGGCTCTACACCAGGATTTAGCTTACTTTCAGCTCTACGTTGGGACGTCTGTTGGACTCTACGTAGGGACGTCTCTTGGGCTCTACGTCGGGACGTGCATTGGGCTCTACGTCGGGACGTGCGTTGGGCTCTACGTCGGGACGTGCGTTGGGCTCTACGTCTGTAGTTAGCTAACTTTCAGCTCTACGTCGGGACGTGCGTTGGGCTCTACGTCTGTAGTTAGCTAACTTTCAGCTCTACGTCGGGACGTGCGTTGGGCTCTACGTCGGGATTTAGCTTACTTTCAGCTCTACGTCGGGACGTGCGTTGGGCTCTACGTCGGGACGTGCGTTGGGCTCTACGTCGGGACGTGCGTTGGGCTCTACGTCTGTAGTTAGCTAACTTTCAGCTCTACGTCGGGACGTGCGTTGGGGTCTACTTCTGTAGTTAGCTAACTTTCAGCTCTACGTCGGGACGTGCGTTGGGCTCTACGTCGGGACGTGCGTTGGGCTCTACGTCGGGACGTGCGTTGGGCTCTACGTCGGGACGTGCGTTGGGCTCTACGTCTGTAGTTAGCTAACTTTCAGCTCTACGTCGGGACGTGCGTTGGGCTCTACGTCTGTAGTTAGTTAACTTTCAGCTCTACGTCGGGACGCGCCTTGGGCTCTACGTCTGTAGTTAGCTAACTTTCAGCTCCACGTCGGAACGTGCGTTGGGCGCTACGTCGGGACGTGCGTTGGGCTCTACGTCGGGACGTGCGTTGGGCTCTACGTCGGGACGTGCGTTGGGCTCTACGTCTGTAGTTAGCTAACTTTCAGCTCTACGTCGGGACGTGCGTTGGGCTCTATGTCGGGATTTAGCTAACTTTCAGCTCTACGTCGGGACGTGCGTTGGGCTCTACGTCGGGATTTAGCTTACTTTCAGCTCTACGTCGGGACGTGCGTTGGGCTCTACGTCGGGACGTGCGTTGGGCTCTACGTCTGTAGTTAGCTTACTTTCAGCTCTACGTCAAGACGTGTGTTGGGCTCTACGTCTGTAGTTAGCTAACTTTCAGCTCTACGTCGGGACGTGCGTTGGGCGCTACGTCGGGACGTGCGTTGGGCTCTACGTCGGGACGTGCGTTGGGCTCTACGTCGGGACGTGCGTTGGGCTCTACGTCTGTAGTTAACTTTCAGCTCTACGTCGGGACGCGCCTTGGGCTCTACGTCTGTAGTTAGCTAACTTTCAGCTCCACGTCGGGACGTGCGTTGGGCGCTACGTCGGGACGTGCGTTGGGCTCTACGTCGGGACGTGCGTTGGGCTCTACGTCGGGACGTGCGTTGGGCTCTACGTCTGTAGTTAGCTAACTTTCAGCTCTACGTTGGGACGTGCGTTGGGCGCTACGTCGGGACGTGCGTTGGGCGCTACGTCGGGACGTGCGTTGGGCGCTACATCGGGATTTAGCTTACTTTCAGCTCTACGTCGGGACGTGTGTTGGGCTCTACGTCGGGACGTGCGTTGGGCTCTACGTCTCTAGTTAGCCAACTTTCAGCTCTACGTCGGGACGTGCGTTGGGCTCTACGTCGGGACGTGCTTTGGGCTCTACGTCGGGACGTGCGTTGGGATCTACGTCGGGACGTCTGTTGAGCTCTACGTCTGTAGTTTGCTAACTTTCAGCTCTACGTCGGGACGTGCGTTGGGCTCTACGTCTGTAGTTAGCCAACTTTCGGCTCTACGTCGGGACGTGCGTTGTGCTCTACGTCGGGACGTGCGTTGGGCTCTACGTCGAGACGTGCGTTGGGCTCTACGTCGGGATTTAGCTTACTTTCAGCTCTACATCGGGACGTGCGTTGGGCTCTACGTCGGGACGTGCGTTGGGCTCTACGTCGGGACGTGCGTTGGGCTCTACGTCGGGATTTAGCTTAGTTTCAGCTCTACGTCGGGACGTGCGTTGGGCTCTACGTCGGGACGTGCGTTGGGCTCTACGTCGGGACGTGCGTTGGGCTCTACGTCGGGACGTGCGTTGGGCTCTACGTCTGTAGTTAGCTAACTTTCAGCTCTACGTCGGGACGTGCGTTGGGCTCTACGTCGGGACGTGCGTTGGGCTCTACGTCGGGACGTGCGTTGCGCTCTACGTCGGGACGTGCGTTGGGCTCTACGTCGGGACGTGCGTTGGGCTCTACGTCGGGACGTGCGTTGGGCTCTACGTCTGTAGTTAGCTAACTTTCAGCTCTACGTCGGGACGTGCGTTGGGCTCTACGTCGGGACGTGCGTTGGGCTCTACGTCGGGACGTGCGTTGGGCTCTACGTCGCGACGTGTGTTGGGCTCTACGTAGGGACGTGTGTTGGGCTCTACGTCGAGACGTGTGTTGGGCTCTACGCCGGGACGTGTGTTGTGCTCTACATCAGGATTTAGCTTACTTTCAGCTCAACGTCGGGACGTGTGTTGGGCTCTACATCGGGACGTGTGTTGGGCTCTACATCAGGATTTAGCTTACTTTCAGCTCTACGTCGGGACGTGTGTTGGGCTCTACGTCGGGATGTGTGTTGGGCTCTACATCAGGATTTAGCTTACTTCAGCTCAACGTCGGGACGTGTGTTGGGCTCTACGTCGGGACGTGTGTTGGGCTCTACGTCGGGACGTGTGTTGGGCTCTACGTCGGGACGTGTGTTGGGCTTTACGTCGGGATTTAGATTACTTCAAACTCTACGTCGGGACGTGTGTTGGACTCTACGTCGGGACGTGTTTTGGGCTCTACGTCGGGACGTGTGTTGGGCTCTACATCAGGATTTAGCTTACTTTCAGGTCTACGTCGGGACGTGTTTTGGGCTCTACGTCGGGACGTGTGTTGGGCTCTACGTCGGGACGTGTGTTGGGCTCTACGTCGGGACGTGTGTTGGGCTCTACATCAGGATTTAGCTTACTTCAGCTCAACGTCGGGACGTCTGTTGGGCTCTACGTCGGGACGTGTGTTGGGCTCTACACCAGGATTTAGCTTACTTTCAGCTCTACGTTGGGACGTCTGTTGGACTCTACGTAGGGACGTCTCTTGGGCTCTACGTCAGGACGTGTGTTGGGCTCTACATCAGGATTTAGATTACTTACAGTTCTACGTCGGGACGTGTGTTGGGCTCTACGTCGGGACGTGTGTTGGGCTCTACGTCGGGACGTGTGTTGGGCTCTACGTCAGGATTTAGCTTACTTTCATCTCTACGTCGGGACGTGTGTTGGGCTCTACGTCGGGACGTGTGTTGGGCTCTACGTCGGGACGTGTGTTAGGCTCTACGTCGGGATGTGTGTTGGGCACTACGTCGGGACGTGTGTTGGGCTCTACGTCGGGACGTGTGTTGGGCTCTACATCAGGATTTAGCTTACTTTCAGCTCAACGTCGGGACGTGTGTTGGGCTCTACGTCGGGACGTGTGTTGTGCTCTACGTCGGGACGTGTGTTGGGCTCTACGTCGGGACGTGTGTTGGGCTCTACATCAGCATTTAGCTTACTTTCAGCTCAACGTCGGGACGTGTGTTGGGCTCTACGTCGGCACGTGTGTTGGGCTCTACGTCGGGACGTGTGTTGGGCTCTACGTCGGAACGTGTGTTGGGCTCTACATCAGGATTTAGCTTACTTTCAGCTCTATGTCGGGACGTGTGTTGGGCTCTACGTCGGGACGTGTGTTGGGCTCCACGTCTGTAGTTAGCTAACGTTCAGCTCTACGTCGGGACGTGTGTTGGGCTCTACGTCGGGACGTGTGTTGGTCTCTACGTCGGGACGTGTGTTGGGCTCTACATCAGGATTTAACTTACTTTCAGCTCTACGTCGGGACGTGTGTTGGGCTCTACGTCGGGACGTGTGTTGGGCTCTACGCCGGGACGTGTGTTGGGTCTACGCCGGGACGTGTGTTGGGCTCTACATAGCATTTAGCTTACTTTCAGCTCTACGTCGGGACATGTGTTGGGCTCTACGTCGGGACGTGTGTTGGGCTCTACATAGGATTTAGATTACTTTCGGCTCTACGTCGGGACGTGTGTTGGGCTCTACGTCGGGACGTGTGTTGGGCTCTACGTCGGGACGTCTGTTGGGCTCTAGGTCGGTATTTAACTTACTTTCACCTCTACGTCGGGATGTGTGTTGGGCTCTACGTCGGGAAGTGTGTTGGGCTCTACGTCGCGAGGTGTGTTGAGCTCTGCGTCGAGACCTGTGTTGGGCTCTACGTCGGGACGTGTGTTGGGCTCTGCGTCGCGACGTGTGTTGGACACGCGTCGGGACGTGTGTTGGGCTCTACGTCGGGACGTGTGTTGGGCTCTACATTAGGATTTAGCTTACTTACAGCTCTACGTCGGGATGTGTGTTGGGCTCTACATCAGGATTTAGCTTGTTTTCAGCTCTACGTCGAGACGTGTGTTGGGCTCTACGTCGGGACGTGTGTTGGGCTCTACGTCGGGACGTGTGTTGGGCTCTACCTCAGGATTTAGCTTACTTTCAGCTCAACGTCGGGACGTGTGTTGGGCTCTATGTCGGGACGTGTGTTGGGCTCTACGTCGGGACGTGTGTTGGGCTCTACATCAGGATTTAGCTTACTTTCAGCTCTACGTCGGGACGTGTGTTGGGCTCTACGTCGGGATGTGTGTTGGGCTCTACATCAGGATTTAGCTTACTTCAGCTCAACGTCGGGACGTGTGTTGGGCTCTACGTCGGGACGTGTGTTGGGCTCTACGTCGGGACGTGTGTTGGGCTCTACATCGGGACGTGTGTTGGGCTTTACGTCGGGATTTAGATTACTTCAAACTCTACGTCGGGACGTGTGTTGGACTCTACATCAGGATTTAGCTTACTTTCAGGTCTACGTCGGGACGTGTTTTGGGCTCTACGTCGGGACGTGTGTTGGGCTCTACGTCGGGACGTGTGTTGGGCTCTACGTCGGGACGTGTGTTGGGCTCTACATCAGGATTTAGCTTACTTCAGCTCAACGTCGGGACGTGTGTTGGGCTCTACGTCGGGACGTGTGTTGGGCTCTACATCAGGATTTAGCTTACTTTCAGCTCAACGTCGGGACGTGTGTTGGGCTCTACGTCGGGACGTGTGTTGGGCTCTACGTCGGGACATGTGTTGGGCTCTACATCAGGATTTAGCTTACTTTCAGCTCTACGTCGGGACGTGTGTTGGGCTCTACGTCGGGACGTCTGCTGGGCTCTACGTCGGGACGTGTGTTGGGCTCTACATCAGGATTTAGCTTACTTCAGCTCAACGTCGGGACGTGTGTTGGGCTCTACGTCGGGACGTGTGTTGGGCTCTACATCAGGATTTAGCTTACTTTCAGCTCAACGTCGGGACGTGCGTTGGGCTCTACGTCGGGACGTGTGTTGGGCTCTACGTCGGGACATGTGTTGGGCTCTACATCAGGATTTAGCTTACTTTCAGCTCTACGTCGGGACGTGTGTTGGGCTCTACGTCAGGATTTAGCTTAGTTTAAGCTCTACGTCGGGACGTCTGTTGGGCTCTACGTCGGGATGTGTGTTGGGCTCATCGTCGGGACGTGTGTTGGGCTCTACGTCGAGAGGTGTGTTGGGCTCTACGTCGGGACGTGTGTTGGGCTCTACGTCGGGACGTGTGTTGGGCTCTACATCAGGATTTAGTTTACTTTCAGCTCAACGTCGGGACGTGTGTTGGGCTCTACGTCGGGACGTGTGTTGGGCTCTACGTCGGGACGTGTGTTAGGCTCTACCTCAGGATTTAGCTTACTTTCAGCTCTACGTCGGGACGTGTGTTGGGCTCTATGACGGGACGTGTGTTGGGCTCTACGTCGGGACGTGTGTTGGGCTCTACCTCAGGATTTAGCTTACTTTCAGCTCTACGACGGGACGTGTGTTGGGCTCTATGTCGGGACGTGTGTTGGGCTCTACGTCGGGACGTGTGTTGGGCTCTACGTCGGGACGTGTGTTGGGTTCTACGTCAGGATTTACCTTACTTTCAGCTCTACGTCGGGACGTGTGTTGGGCTCTACGTCGGGACGTGTGTTGGGCTCTACGTTAGGATTTAGCTTACTTTCAGCTCTACGTCGGGATGTGTGCTGGGCTCTACGTCGGGACGTATGTTGGGCTCTACGTCGGGACGTGTGTTGGGCTCTACATCAGGATTTAGCTTACTTCAGCTCAACGTCGGGACGTGTGTTGGGCTCTACGTCGGGACGTGTGTTGGGCTCTACATCAGGATTTAGCTTACTTTCAGCTCAACGTCGGGACGTGTGTTGGGCTCTACGTCGGGACGTGTGTTGGGCTCTACGTCGGGACATGTGTTGGGCTCTACATCAGGATTTAGCTTACTTTCAGCTCTACGTCGGGACGTGTGTTGGGCTCTACGTCGTGACGTGTGTTAGGCTCTACGTCGGGAAGTGTGTTGGGCTCTACGTCAGGATTTAGCTTAGTTTAAGCTCTACGTCGGGACGTCTGTTGGGCTCTACGTTGGGATGTGTGTTGGGCTCTTCGTCGGGACGTGTGTTGGGCTCTACGTCGAGAGGTGTGTTGGGCTCTACGTCGGGAGGTGTCTTGGGCTCTACGTCGGGACGTGTGTTGGGCTCTACATCAGGATTTAGTTTACTTTCAGCTCAACGTCGGGACGTGTGTTGGGGTCTACGTCGGGACGTGTCTTGGGCTCTACGTCGGGACGTGTGTTGGGCTCTACCTCAGGATTTAGCTTACTTTCAGCTCTACGACGGGACGTGTGTTGGGCTCTACGTCGGGACGTGTGTTGGGCTCTACGTTGGGACGTGTGTTGGGTTCTACGTCAGGATTTACCTTACTTTCAGCTCTACGTCGGGACGTGTGTTGGGCTCTACGTCGGGACGTGTGTTGGGCTCTACGTTAGGATTTAGCTTACTTTCAGCTCTACGTCGGGATGTGTACTGGGCTCTACGTCGGGACGTGTGTTGGGCTCTACATCAGGATTTAGCTTACTTTCAGCTCTACGTCGGGACGTGTGTTCGGTTCTACGTCGGGACGTGTGTTGGGCTCTACGTCGGGATGTGTGTTGAGCTCTACGTCGGGACGTGTGTTGGGCTCTACATCAGGATTTAGCTTACTTACAGGTCTACGTCGGGACGTGTGTTGGGCTCTACGTCGGGACGTGTGTTGGGCTCTACGTCAGGACGTGTGTTGGGCTCTACGTCAGGATTTAGCTTATTTTCAGCTCTACGTCGGGACGTGTGTTGGAGTCTACGTCGGGACGTGTGTTGGGCTCTACGTCGGGACGTGTGTTGGGCTCTATGTCGGGACGTGTGTTGGGCTCTACATCAGGATTTAGCTTACTTCAGCTCAACGTCGGGACGTGTGTTGGGCTCTACGTCGGGACGTGTGTTGGGCTCTACGTCGGGACGTGTGTTGGGCTCTACGTCAGGATTTAGCTTACTTTCAGCTCAACGTCGGGACGTGTGTTGGGTTCTACGTCGAGACGTGTGTTGGGCTCTACGTCGGGACGTGTGTTGGGCTCTACATCAGGATTTAGCTTACTTTCAGCTCTACGTCGGGACGTGTGTTGGGCTCTACGTCGGGACGTGTCTTGGGCTCTACGTCGGGACGTGTGTTGGGCTCTACGTCGGGACGTGTGTTGGGCTCTACATCAGGATTTAGCTTACTTCAGCTCAACGTCGGGACGTGTGTTGGGCTCTACGTCGGGACGTGTGTTGGGCTCTACATCAGGATTTAGCTTACTTTCAGCTCTACGTCGGGACGTGTGTTGGACTCTACGTAGGGACGCCTGTTGCGCTCTACGTCGGGACGTGTGTTGGGCTCTACATCAGGATTTAGCTTACTTACAGGTCTACGTCGGGACGTGTGTTGGGCTCTACGTCGGGACGTGTGTTGGGCTCTACGTCGGGACGTGTGTTGGGCTCTACGTCAGGATTTAGCTTACTTTCAGCTCTACGTCGGGTCGTGTGTTGGAGTCTACGTCGGGACGTGTGTTGGGCTCTACGTCGGGACGTGTGTTGGGCTCTACGTCGGGACGTGTGTTAGGCTCTACGTCGGGACGTGTGTTGGGCTCTACGTCGGGACGTGTGTTGGGCTCTACGTCGGGACGTGTTTTGGGCTCTACACCAGGATTTAGCTTACTTCAGCTCAACGTCGGGAAGTGTGTTGGGCTCTACGTTGGGACGTGTGTTGGGCTCTACGTCGGGACGTGTGTTGGGCTCTTCGTCGGGACGTGTGTTGGGCTCTACGTCGAGAGGTGTGTTGGGCTCTACGTCGGGACGTGTGTTGGGCTCTATGTCGGGACGTGTGTTGGGCTCTACATCAGGATTTAGTTTACTTTCAGCTCAACGTCGGGACGTGTTTTGGGCTCTACGTCGGGACGTGTGTTGGGCTCTACGTCGGGACGTGTGTTGGGCTCTACCTCAGGATTTAGCTTACTTTCAGCTCTACGTCGGGACGTGTGTTGGGCTCTACGTCGGGACGTGTGTTGGGCTCTACGTCGGGACGTGTGTTGGGCTCTACGTCGGGACGTGTGTTGGGCTCTACGTCAGGATTTAGCTTAGTTTAAGCTCTACGTCGGGACGTGTGTTGGGCTCTACGTCGGGACGTGTGTTGGGCTCTACGTCGGGACGTGTGTTGGGTTCTACGTCAGGATTTACCTTACTTTCAGCTCTACGTCGGGATGTGTGCTGGGCTCTACGTCGGGACGTGTGTTGGGCTCTACGTCCGGACGTGTGTTGGGCTCTACATCAGGATTTAGCTTACTTTCAGCTCTACGTCGGGACGTGTGTTGGGTTCTACGTCGGGACGTGTGTTGGGCTCTACGTCGGGACGTGTGTTGGGCTCTACGTCGGGACGTGTGTTGGGCTCTACGTCGGGATTTAGCTTACTTCCAGCTATACGTCGGGACGTGTGTTGGACTCTACGTCGGGACGTGTGTTGAGCTCTACGTCGGGACGTGTGTTGGGCTCTACATCAGGATTTAGCTTACTTTCAGGTCTACGTCGGGACGTGTGTTGGGCTCTACATCTGTAGTTAGCTAACTTTGAGCTCTACGTTGGGACGTGTGTTGGACTCTACGTAGGGACGTCTGTTGGGCTCTACGTCGGGACGTGTGTTAGGCTCTACATCAGGATTTAGCTTACTTACAGGTCTACGTCATGACGTGTGTTGGGCTCTACGTCGGGACGTGTGTTGGGCTCTACGTCGGGACGTGTGTTGGGCTGTACGTCAGGATTTAGCTTAGTTTAAGCTCTACGTCGGGACGTGTGTTGGGCTCTACGTCGGGACGTGTGTTGGGCTCTACGTCGGGACGTGTGTTGGGTTCTACGTCAGGATTTACCTTCCTTTAAGCTCTACGTCGGGACGTGTGTTGGGCTCTACGTCGGGACGTGTGTTGGGCTCTACTTCGGAACGTGTGTTGGGCTCTACGTTAGGATTTAGCTTACTTTGAGCTCTACGTTGGGATGTGTGCTGGGCTCTACGTCGGGACGTGTGTTGGGCTCTACGTCCGGACGTGTGTTGGGCTCTCCATCAGGATTTAGCTTACTTTCAGCTCTACATCGGGACGTCTGTTGGGTTCTACGTCGGGACGTGTGTTGGGCTCTACGTCGGGACGTGTGTTCGCCTCTACGTCGGGACGTGTGTTGGGCTCTACGTCGGGATTTAGCTTACTTCCAGCTCTACGTCGGGACGGGTGTTGGACTCTACGTCGGGACGTGTTTTGGGCTCTACGTCGGGACGTGTGTTGGGCTCTACATCAGGATTTAGCTTACTTTCAGGTCTACGTCGGGACGTGTGTTGGGCTCTACGTCGGGACGTGTGTTGGGCTCTACGTCGGGACGTGTGTTGGGCTCTACGTCAGGATTTATCTTACTTTCAGCTCTACGTCGGGACGTGTATTGGGCTCTACGTCGGGACGTGTGTTGGGCTCTACGTCGGGACGTGTGTTGGGCTCTACGTCGGGACGTGTGTTGGGCTCTACGTCGGGACGTGTGTTGGGCTCTACCTCAGGATTTAGCTTACTTTCAGCTCTACGTCGGGACGTGTGTTGGGCTCTACGTCGGGACGTGTGTTGGGCTCTACGTCGGGACGTGTGTTGGGCTCTACGTCGGGACGTGTGTTGGGCTCTACGTCAGGATTTAGCTTAGTTTAAGCTCTACGTCGGGACGTGTGTTGGGCTCTACGTCGGGACGTGTGTTGGGCTCTACGTCGGGACGTGTGTTGGGTTCTACGTCAGGATTTAGCTTACTTTCAGCTCTACGTCGGGATGTGTGCTGGGCTCTACGTCGGGACGTGTGTTGGGCTCTACGTCCGGACGTGTGTTGGGCTCTACATCAGGATTTAGCTTACTTTCAGCTCTACGTCGGGACGTGTGTTGGGTTCTACGTCGGGACGTGTGTTGGGCTCTACGTCGGGACGTGTGTTGGGCTCTACGTCGGGACGTGTGTTGGGCTCTACGTCGGGATTTAGCTTACTTCCAGCTATACGTCGGGACGTGTGTTGGACTCTACGTCGGGACGTGTGTTGAGCTCTACGTCGGGACGTGTGTTGGGCTCTACATCAGGATTTAGCTTACTTTCAGGTCTACGTCGGGACGTGTGTTGGGCTCTACATCTGTAGTTAGCTAACTTTGAGCTCTACGTTGGGACGTGTGTTGGACTCTACGTAGGGACGTCTGTTGGGCTCTACGTCGGGACGTGTGTTAGGCTCTACATCAGGATTTAGCTTACTTACAGGTCTACGTCATGACGTGTGTTGGGCTCTACGTCGGGACGTGTGTTGGGCTCTACGTCGGGACGTGTGTTGGGCTGTACGTCAGGATTTAGCTTAGTTTAAGCTCTACGTCGGGACGTGTGTTGGGCTCTACGTCGGGACGTGTGTTGGGCTCTACGTCGGGACGTGTGTTGGGTTCTACGTCAGGATTTACCTTCCTTTAAGCTCTACGTCGGGACGTGTGTTGGGCTCTACGTCGGGACGTGTGTTGGGCTCTACTTCGGAACGTGTGTTGGGCTCTACGTTAGGATTTAGCTTACTTTGAGCTCTACGTTGGGATGTGTGCTGGGCTCTACGTCGGGACGTGTGTTGGGCTCTACGTCCGGACGTGTGTTGGGCTCTCCATCAGGATTTAGCTTACTTTCAGCTCTACATCGGGACGTCTGTTGGGTTCTACGTCGGGACGTGTGTTGGGCTCTACGTCGGGACGTGTGTTCGCCTCTACGTCGGGACGTGTGTTGGGCTCTACGTCGGGATTTAGCTTACTTCCAGCTCTACGTCGGGACGGGTGTTGGACTCTACGTCGGGACGTGTTTTGGGCTCTACGTCGGGACGTGTGTTGGGCTCTACATCAGGATTTAGCTTACTTTCAGGTCTACGTCGGGACGTGTGTTGGGCTCTACGTCGGGACGTGTGTTGGGCTCTACGTCGGGACGTGTGTTGGGCTCTACGTCAGGATTTATCTTACTTTCAGCTCTACGTCGGGACGTGTATTGGGCTCTACGTCGGGACGTGTGTTGGGCTCTACGTCGGGACGTGTGTTGGGCTCTACATCAGGATTTAGCTTACTTCAGCTCAACGTCGGGACGTGTGTTGGGCTCTACGTCGGGACGTGTGTTGGGCTCTACATCAGGATTTAGCTTACTTTCAGCTCTACGTCAGGACGTGTGTTGGACTCTACGTAGGGACGTCTGTTGGGCTCTACGTCGGGACGTGTGTTGGGCTCTACATCAGGATTTAGCTTACTTACAGGTCTACGTCGGGACGTGTGTTGGGCTGTACGTCGGGACGTGTGTTGGGCTCTACGTCGGGACGTGTGTTGGGCTCTACGTCAGGATTTAGCTTACTTTCAGCTCTACGTCGAGACGTGTGTTGGGCTCTACGTCGGGACGTGTGTTGGGCTCTACGTTGGGACGTGTGTTGGGCTCTATGTCGGGACGTTTGTTGGACTCTACGTCGGGACGTGTGTTGGGCTCTACCTCAGGATTTAGCTTACTTTCAGCTCTACGTCGGGACGTGTGTTGGGCTCTACCTCAGGATTTAGCTTACTTTCCGCTCTACGTCGAGACGTGTGTTGGGCTCTACATCAGGATTTAGCTTACTTTCAGCTCTACGTCGGGACGTGTGTTGGGCTCTACATCAGGATTTAGCTTACTTTCAGCTCTACATCGGGACGTGTGTTGGGCTCTACGTCAGGACGTGTGTTGGGCTCTGCGTCGGGATGTGTGTTGGGCTCTACATCAGGATTTAGCTTACTTTCAGGTCTACGTCGGGACGTGTGTCGGGCTCTGCGTCGGGACATGTGTTGGTCTCTGCGTCGGGACGTGTGTTGGGCTCTACGTCGGGACGTGTGTTGGGCTCTAGGTCGGGATTTAACTTACTTTCACCTCTACGTCGGGACGTGTGTTGGGCTCTACGTCTGTAGTTAGCTAACGTTCAGCTCTACGTAGGGACGTGTGTTGGGCTCTACGTCGGGACGTCTGTTGGGCTCTAGGTCGGGATTTAACTTACTTTCACCTCTACGTCGGGACGTGTGTTGGGCTCTACGTCGGGAAGTGTCTTGGGCTCTACGTCGGGACGTGTGTTGGGCTCTGCGTCGAGACCTGTGTTGGGCTCTACGTCGGGACGTGTGTTGGGCTCTGCGTCGCGACGTGTGTTGGACACTGCGTCGGGACGTGTGTTGGGCTGTACGTCGGGACGTGTGTTGGGCTCTACGTCGGGACGTCTGTTGGGCTCTACGTCGGAACGTGTGTTGGGCTCTACGTCGGGACGTGTGTTGGGCTCTACGTCGGGACGTGTGTTGGGCTCTACGTCGGGACGTGTGTTGTGCTCTACATCAGGATTTAACTTACTTTCAGCTCAACGTCGGGACGTGTGTTGGGCTCTACGTCACGACGTGTGTTGTGCTCTACGTCGGGACGTGTGTTGGGCTCTACATCCGGATTTAGCTTACTTTCAGCTCTACGTCGGGACGTGTGTTGGGCTCTACGTCGGGACGTGTGTTGGGCTCTACGTCGGGACGTGTGTTGGGATCTACATCAGGATTTAGCTTACTTTCAGCTCTACGTCGGGACATGTTTTGGGCTCTTCGTCAGGACGTGTGTTGGGCTCTACGTCGGGACGTGTGTTGGGCTCTACGTCGGGACGTGTGTTGGGCTCTACGTCGGCACGTGTGTTGTGCTCTACGTCAGGATTTAGCTTAGTTTAAGCTCTACGTCGGGACGTGTGTTGGGCTCTACATCGTGACGTGTGTTGGGCTCTACGTCAGGACGTGTGTTGGGCTATACGTTAGGATTTAGCTTACTTTCAGCTCTACGTCGGGACGTGTGTTGGGCTCTACGTCGGGACGTGTGTTGGGCTATACGTTAGGATTTAGCTTACTTTCAGCTCTACGTCGGGATGTGTGCTGGGCTCTACGTCGGGACGTGTGTTGGGCTGTACGTCGGGATTTAGCTTACTTGCAGCTCTACGTTGGGACGTGTGTTGGACTCTACGTCGGGACGTGTGTTGGACTTTATGTCGGGACGTTTGTTGGACTCTACGTCGGGACGTGTGTTGGGCTCTACGTCGGGACGTGTGTTGGGCTCTACGTCAGGATTTAGCTTGCTTTCCGCTCTACATCGGGACGTGTGTTGGGCTCTACATCAGGATTTATCTTACTTTCAGCTCTACGTCGGGACTTGTTTTACGCACTATGTCGGGACGTGTCTTGGGCTCTACGTCGGGACGTGTGTTGGGCTCTACGTCGGGACGTGTGTTGAGCTCTACGTCGGGACGTGTGTTGGGCTCTACATCAGGATTTAGCTTACTGTCAGCTCTACGCCGGGTTATGTGTTGGGCTCTACGTCGGGACGTGTGTTGGACTCTACGTCGGGACGTGTGTTGGACTCTATGTCGGGACGTTTGTTGGACTCTACGTCGGGACGTGTGTTGGGCTCTACCTCAGGATTTAGCTTACTTTCAGCTCTACGTGGGGACGTGTGTTGGGCTCTACCTCAGGATTTAGCTTACTTTCCGCTCTACGTCGAGACGTGTGTTGGGCTCTACATCAGGATTTAGCTTACTTTCAGCTCTACGTCGGGACGTGTGTTGGGCTCTACATCAGGATTTAGCTTACTTTCAGCTCTACATCGGGACGTGTGTTGGGCTCTACGTCAGGACGTGTGTTGGGCTCTGCGTCGGGATGTGTGTTGGGCTCTGCGTCGGGATGTGTGTTGGGCTCTACATCAGGATTTAGCTTACTTTCAGCTCTACGTCGGGACGTGTGTCGGGCTCTGCGTCGGGACATGTGTTGGGCTCTGCGTCGGGACGTGTGTTGGGCTCTACGTCGGGACGTGTGTTGGGCTCTACGTCGGGACGTGTGTTGGGCTCTACGTCGGGACGTGTGTTGGGCTCTACGTCGGGATGTGTGTTGGGCTCTAGGTCGGGATTTAACTTACTTTCACCTCTACGTCGGGACGTGTGTTGGGCTCCACGTCTGTAGTTAGCTAACGTTCAGCTCTCCGTAGGGACGTGTGTTGGGCTCTACGTCGGGACGTCTGTTGGGCTCTAGGTCGGGATTTAACTTACTTTCACCTCTACGTCGGGACGTGTGTTGGGCTCTACGTCGGGAAGTGTGTTGGGCTCTAAGTCGCGACGTGTGTTGGGCTCTGCGTCGAGACCTGTGTTGGGCTCTACGTCGGGACGTGTGTTGGGCTCTGCGTCGCGACGTGTGTTGGACACTGCGTCGGGACGTGTGTTGGGCTCTACGTCGGGACGTGTGTTGGGCTCTACGTCGAGACTTGTGTTGGGCTCTACGTCGGGACGTGTGTTGGGCTCTACATCAGGATTTAGCTTACTTTCAGCTCAACGTCGGGACGTGTGTTGGGCTCTACGTCGGGACGTGTGTTGTGCTCTACGTCGGGACGTGTGTTGGGCTCTACATCCGGATTTAGCTTACTTTCAGCTCTACGTCGGGACTTGTGTTGGGCTCTACGTCGGGACGTGTGTTGGGCTCTACGTCGGGACGTGTGTTGGGCTCTATTCGGGACGTGTGTTGGGATCTACATCAGGATTTAGCTTACTTTCAGCTCTACGTCGGGACATGTGTTGGGCTCTCCGTCAGGACGTGTGTTGGGCTCTACGTCGGGACGTGTGTTGGGCTCTACGTCGGGACGTGTGTTGGGCTCTACGTCGGCACGTGTGTTGTGCTCTACGTCAGGATTTAGCTTAGTTTAAGCTCTACGTCGGGACGTGTGTTGGGCTCTACGTCGTGACGTGTGTTGGGCTCTACGTCAGGATTTAGCTTACTTTCAGCTCTACGTCGGGACGTGTGTTGGGCTCTACGTCGGGACGTGTGTTGGGCTATACGTTAGGATTTAGCTTACTTTCAGCTCTACGTCGGGATGTGTGCTGGTCTCTACGTCGGGACGTGTGTTGGGCTCTACGTCGGGACGTGTGTTGGGCTCTACGTCGGCACGTGTGTTGGGCTCTACGTCAGGATTTAGCTTACTTTCAGCTCTACGTCGGGACGTGTGTTGGGCTCTACGTCGGGACGTGTGTTGGGCTCTACGTCGGGACGTGTGTTGGGCTATACGTTAGGATTTAGCTTACTTTCAGCTCTACGTCGGGATGTGTGCTGGGCTCTACGTCGGGACGTGTGTTTGGCTCTACGTCGGGATTTAGCTTACTTCCAGCTCTACGTTGGGACGTGTGTTGGACTCTACGTCGGGACATGTGTTGGACTCTATGTCGGGACGTTTGTTGGACTCTACGTCGGGACGTGTGTTGGGCTCTACCTCAGGATTTAGCTTACTTTCAGCTCTACGTCGGGACGTGTGTTGGGCTCTACCTCAGGATTTAGCTTACTTTCCGCTCTACGTCGAGACGTGTGTTGGGCTCTACATCAGGATTTAGCTTACTTTCAGCTCTACGTCGGGACGTGTGTTGGGCTCTACATCAGGATTTAGCTTACTTTCAGCTCTACATCGGGACGTGTGTTGGGCTCTACGTCAGGACGTGTGTTGGGCTCTGCGTCGGGATGTGTGTCGGGCTCTACATCAGGATTTAGCTTACTTTCAGCTCTACGTCGGGACGTGTGTCGGGCTCTGCGTCGGGACATGTGTTGGGCTCTGCGTCGGGACGTGTGTTTGGCTCTACGTCGGGACGTGTGTTGGGCTCTACGTCGGGACGTCTGTTGGGCTCTAGGTCGGGATTTAACTTACTTTCACCTCTACGTCGGGACGTGTGTTGGGCTCTACGTCGGGAAGTGTGTTGGGCTCTACGTCGCGACGTGTGTTGGGCTCTGCGTCGAGACCTGTGTTGGGCTCTACGTCGGGACGTGTGTTGGGCTCTGCGTCGCGACGTGTGTTGGACACTGCGTCGGGACGTGTGTTGGGCTCTACGTCGGGACGTGTGTTGGGCTCTACGTCGAGACGTGTGTTGGGCTCTACGTCGGAACGTGTGTTGTGCTCTACGTCGGGACGTGTGTTGGGCTCTACGTCGGGACGTGTGTTGGGCTCTACGTCGGGACGTGTGTTGGGCTCTACATCAGGATTTAGCTTACTTTCAGCTCAACGTCGGGACGTGTGTTGGGCTCTACGTCGGGACGTGTGTTGTGCTCTACGTCGGGACGTGTGTTGGGCTCTACATCCGGATTTAGCTTACTTTCAGCTCTACGTCGGGACGTGTGTTGGGCTCTACGTCGGGACGTGTGTTGGGATCTACATCAGGATTTAGCTTACTTTCAGATCTACGTCGGGACATGTTTTGGGCTCTCCGTCAGGACGTGTGTTGGGCTCTACGTCGGGACGTGTGTTGGGCTCTACGTCGGGACGTGTGTTGGGCTCTACGTCGGCACGTGTGTTGGGCTCTACGTCGGCACGTGTGTTGTGCTCTACGTCAGGATTTAGCTTAGTTTAAGCTCTACGTCGGGACGTGTGTTGGGCTCTACGTCGTGACGTGTGTTGGGCTCTACGTCAGGATTTAGCTTACTTTCAGCTCTACGTTGGGACGTGTGTTGGGCTCTACGTCGGGACGTGTGTTGGGCTCTACGTCGGGATTTAGCTTACTTGCAGCTCTACGTTGGGACGTGTGTTGGACTCTACGTCGGGACGTGTGTTGGACTTTATGTCGGGACGTTTGTTGGACTCTACGTCGGGACGTGTGTTGGGCTCTACGTCGGGACGTGTGTTGGGCTCTACCTCAGGATTTAGCTTACTTTCCGCTCTACGTCGGGACGTGCGTTCGGCTCTACATCAGGATTTAGCTTACTTTCAGCTCTACATCGGGACGTCTGTTGGGCTCTACATCAGGATTTATCTTACTTTCAGCTCTACGTCGGGACTTGTGTTACGCACTATGTCGGGACGTGTCTTGAGCTCTACGTCGGGACGTGTGCTGGGCTCTACGTCGGGACGTGTGTTGAGCTCTACGTCGGGACGTGTGTTGGGCTCTACATCAGGATTTAGCTTACTGTCAGCTCTACGTCGGGTTATGTGTTGGGCTCTACGTCGGGACGTGTGTTGGGCTCTACATCAGGATTTAGCTTACTTTCAGCTCTACGTCGGGACGTCTGTTGGGCTCTACGTCGGGACCTGTGTTGGGTCTACGTCGGGACCTGTGTTGGGTCTACATCGGGATGTGTGTTGGGCTCTATGTCGGGACGTGTGTTGGGCTCTAAATCGGGATGTGTGTTGGGCTCTACGTCGGGACGTCTGTTGGGCTCTACGTCGGGACGTATGTTGGGCTCTACGTCGGGACGTTTCTGGGCTGTACATCGGGACGTGTGTTGGGCTCTACGTCGGGACGTATTGGGCTCTACGTCGGGACGTGTGTTGGACTCTACATCAGGAATTAGCTTACTTTCAGCTCTACATCAGGACGTGTGTTGGGCTCTACGTCGGGACGTGTGTTGGGCTACACGTCAGGACGTGTGTTGGGCTCTACGTCGGGACGTATATTGTGCTCTACGTCTGTAGTTAGCTAACTTTCAGCTCTACGTCGGGACGTGTGTTGAGCTCTATGTCTGGACGTGTGTTCAGCTCTACGTTGGGACGTGTGTTGGGCTCTACGTCTGTAGTTAGCTAACTTTCAGCTCTACGTCGGGACATATGTTGGGCGCTACGTCGGGACGTGTGTTGGGCTCGATGTCGGGACGTGTGTTCAGCTCTATTTTGGGATTTGTGTTGGGCTCTAGGTCGGGACGTGTGTTTGGCTCTACATCGGGACTTGTGTTGGGCTCTACATCTGTAGTTAGCTAACTTACAGCTCTACGTCGGGACGTGTGTTGGGCTCTGCGTCGGGACGTCTGTTGGGCTCTGCGTCGGGACGCGTGTTGGGGTCTAGGTCTGTAGTTATCTAACTTTCAGCTCTACGTCGGGACGTGTGTTGGGCTCTACGCCAGGACGTGTGTTGGGCTCTATGTCGGGATGTGTATTGGGCTCTACATCAGGATTTAGCTTACTTTCAGCTCTACGTCGGGACGTGTGTTGGGCTCTACGTCGGGAGGTGTGTTGGGCTCTACATCGGGATGTGTGTTGGGCTCTACATCTGTAGTGAGCTAACTTACAGCTCTACGTCGGGACGTGTGTTGGGCTATACGTCGGGACGTCTGTTGGGCTCTGCATCGGGAAGTCTGTTGGTTTATACGTCGGGACGTCTGTTGGGCTCTACGTCTGGACGTGTGTTGGGCTCTACGTCTGTAGTTATCTATCTTTCAGCTCTACGTGGGGACGTGTGTTGGGCTCTCCATCAGGATATCGCTTACTTTCAGCTCTACGTCGGGACGTCTGTTCGGCTCTACGTCGGGACGTGTGTTTGGCTCTACGTCGGGATATGTGTTGTGCTCTACATCAGGATTTAGCTTACTTTCAGCTGTACGTCGGGACGTATGTTGGGCTCTATGTCGGGACGTGTGTTGGTCTCTACGTCGGGACGTGTGTTGTGCTCTACATAAGGATTTAGCTTACTTTCAGCTCTACGTCGGGACGTGTGTTAGGCTCTACATCGGGATGTGTGTTGAGGTCTACGTCGGGACGTGTGGTGGGCTCTACGTCGGGACGTCTGTTGGGCTCTACATCAGGGTTTAGATTACTTTCAGCTCTATGTCGGGACTAGTGTTGGGCTCTACATCGGGACGTGTGTTGGGCTCTACGTCGGGACGTGTGTTAGGCTCTACGTCGGGACGTGTGTTGGGCTCTAGGTCAGGATGTGTGTTGGGCTCTACGTCTGTAGTTAGCTATCTTTCAGCTCTACATCGGGACGTGTGTTGGGCTCTACGTCGGGACGTGTGTTGGGCTCTACATTGGGACGTGTGTTGGGCTCTACATCTGTAGTTAGCTAACTTTCACCTCTACGTCGGGACGTGTGTTGGGCTCTATGTCGGGACGTGTGTTGGGCTCTACGTCGGCATGTGTGTTGGGCTCTACGTCTGTAGTTAGCTAACTTTCAGCTCTACGTCGGGACGTGTGTTGAGCTCTATGTCGGGACGTGTGTTCGGCTCTACGTCGGGACGTGTGTTGGGCTCTACGTCTGTAGTTAGCTAACTTTCAGCTCTACGTCGGGACGTGTGTTGGGCTCTACATCAGGATTTAACTTAATTTCAGCTCTACGTCGGGACGTGTGTTGGGCTCCACGTCGGGACGTGTGTTGGGCTCTGCATCGGGACGTGTGTTGGCCTCTACGTCTGTAGTTATCTAACTTTCAGCTCCACGTCGGGACGTGTGTTGGGCTCTACGTCGGGACGTGTGTTGGGCTCTGCATCGGGACGTGTGTTGGGCTCTACGTCTGTAGTTATCTAACTTTCAGCTCTACGTCGGGACGTGTGTTGGGCTCTACGTCGGGACGTGTGTTGGGCTCTACGTCGGGACGTGTGTTGGGCTCTACGTCGGGACGTGTGTTGGGCTCTACGTCTGTAGTTAGCTAACTTTCAGCTCTACGTCGGGACGTGTGTTGGGCGCTACATCGGGACGTGTGTTGGGCTCTACATCGGGATGTGTGTTGGGCTCTACATCAGGATTTAGCTAGCTTTCAGCTCTACGTCGGGACGTGTAATTGGGCACTACGTCGGGACGTGTGTTGGGCTCTACGTCGGGACGTGTGTTGGGCTCTACGTCTGTAGTTAGCTAACTTTCAGCTCTACGTCGGGACGTGTGTTGGGCTCTACGTCGGGACGTGTGTTGGGCTCTACGTCGGGACGTGTGTTGGGCTCTACATCAGGAGTTAGCTTACTTTCAGCTCTACGTCGGGACATGGGTTGGGTTCTACGTCGGGATGTGTGTTGGGCTTTAAGTCGGGACATGTGTTGGGCTCTACGTCTGTAGTTATCTAACCTTCAGCTCTACGTCGGGATGTGTGTTGGGCTCTACGTCGGGACGTCTGTTGGGCTCTACGTAGGGACGTATGTTGGGCTCTACATTGGGACGTGTGTTGGGCTCTACATCTGTAGTTATCTAACTTTCAGCTCCACGTCGGGACGTGTGTTGGGCTCTACGTCAGGACGTGTGTTGGGCTCTACGTCTGTAGTTAGCTAACTTTGAGCTCTACGTCGGAACGTGTGTTGGGCTCTACGTTGGGACGTGTGTTGGGCTCTACAACGGGACCTCTGTTGGGCTCTACATCAGGATTTAGCTAGCTTGCAGCTATACGTTGGGACGTGTGTTGGGCACTACATCGGGACGTGTGTTGGGCACTACGTCGGGACGTGTGTTGGGCTCTACATCTGTAGTTAGCTAACTTTCAACTCTACGTCGGGACGTGTGTTGGGCTCTACGTCGGGACGTGTGTTGGGCTCTACATCGGGACGTGTGTTGGGCTCTACTTCTGTAGTTAGCTAACTTTCAGCTCTACGTCGGTACGTTTGTTGGGCTCTACGTCGGGACGTGTGTTGTTCTCTACATCGGGACGTGTCCTGGGCTCTACATCTGTAGTTAGCTAACTTTCAGCTCTGCGTCGGGAGGTGTGTTGGGCTCTACGTCAGGACGTGTGTTGGGCTCTACGTCGGGACGTGTGTTGGGCTCTACATCGGGACGTGTGTTGGGCTCTACATCAGGATTTAGCTAGCTTGCATCTCTACGTCGGGACTTGTGTTGGGCACTACGTCAGGACGTGTGTTGTGCTCTGCGTCGGGACGTCTGTTGGGCTCTACGTCGGGACGTGTGTTGGGCTCTATGTCGCGACGTGTGTTGGGCTCTACGTCGGGACGTGTGTTAGGCTCTATGTCTGTAGTTAGCTAACTTTCAGCTCTTCGTCGGTACGTGTGTTGGGCTCTACGTCGGGACGTGTGTTGGGCTCTACGTCTGTAGTTAGCTAACTTTCAGCTCTACGTCGGGACGTGTGTTGGGCGCTACATCGGGACGTGTGTTGGCCTCTACATCGGGACGTGTGTTGGGCTCTACATCAGGATTTAGCTAGCTTTCAGCTCTACGTCGGGACGTGTGTTGGGCACTACGTCGGGACGTGTGTTGGGCTCTACGTCGGGACGTGTGTTGGGCTCTACGTTGGGACGTGTGTTGGGCTCTACGTCTGTAGTTAGCTAACTTTCAGCTCTACGTCGGGACGTGTGTTGGGCTCTACGTCGGGACGTGTTTTGGACTCTACATCAGGAGTTAGCTTACTTTCAGCTCTACGTCGGGACATGGGTTGGGCTCTACGTCGGGATGTGTGTTGGGCTCTAAGTCGGGACATGTGTTGGGCTCTACGTCTGTAGTTATCTAACCTTCAGCTCTACGTCGGGATGTGTGTTGGGCTCTACGTCGGGACGTCTGTTGGGCTCTACGTCGGGACGTGTGTTGGGCTCTACATTGGGACGTGTGTTGGGCTCTACATCTGTAGTTAGCTAACTTTCAGCTCTACTTCGGGACGTGTGTTGGGCTCTATGTCGGGACGTGTGTTGGGCTCTACGTCGGGACGTGTGTTGGGCTCTGCATCGGGACGTGTGTTGGGCTCTACGTCTGTAGTTATCTAACTTTCAGCTCCACGTCGGGACGTGTGTTGGGCTCTACGTCAGGACGTGTGTTGTGCTCTGCGTCGGGACGTCTGTTGGGCTCTACGTCGGGACGTGTGTTGGGCTCTACATAAAGATTTAGCTTACTTTCAGCTCTATGTCGGGACGTGTGTTGGGCTCTACGTCGGGACGTATGAGGGGCTCTACGTCAGGACGTGTGTTGGGCTCTACGTCGGGACGTGTGTTGGGCTCTACGTCTGTAGTTAGCTAACTTTCACCTCTACGTCGGGACGTGTGTTGGGCTCTACGTCGGGACGTGTGTTGAGCTCTACGTCGGGACGTGTGTTGGGCTCTACGTCTGTAGTTATCTAACTTTCAGCTCCACGTCGGGACGTGTGTTGGGCTCTACGTCGGGACGTGTGTTGGGCTCTACATCGGGACGTGCACTGGGCTCTACATCTGTAGTTAGCTAACTTTCAGCTCTACGTCGTGATGTGTGTTGGGCTCTACGTCGGGACGTGTGTTGGGCTCTACATCGGGACGTGTGTTGGGCTCTACATCTGTAGTTAGCTAACTTTCAGCTCTACGTCGGGACTTGTGCTGGGCTCTACGTCGGGACGTATGTTGGGCTCTACGTCGGGATGTGTGTTGGGCTCTACATAGGGACGTGTGTTGGGCTCTACATCTGTAGTTAGCTAACTTTCAGCTCCACGTCGGGACGTGTGTTGGGCTCTACGTCAGGACGTGTGTTGGGCTCTACGTCTGTAGTTAGCTAACTTTCAGCTCTACGTCAGAACGTGTGTTGGGCTCTACGTCGGGACGTGTGTTGGGCTCTACATCAGGATTTAGCTAGCTTGTAGCTCTTCGTCGGGACGTGTGTTGGGCTCTACATCGCGACGTGTGTTGGGCTCTACGTCTGTAGTTATCTAACTTTCAGCTCCACGTCGGGACGTGTGTTGGGCTCTACGTCAGGACGTGTGTTGGGCACTGCGTCGGGACGTGTGTTGGGCTCTATGTCGGGACGTGTGTTGGGCTCTACGTCGGGACGTGTGTTGGGCTCTACATCAGGAGTTAGCTTACTTTCAGCTCTACGTCGGGACATGGGTTGGGCTCTACGTCGGGATGTGTGTTGGGGTCTAAGTCGGGACATGTGTTGGGCTCTACGTCTGTAGTTATCTAACCTTCAGCTCTACGTCGGGATGTGTGTTGGGCTCTACGTCGGGACGTCTGTTGGGCTCTACGTCGGGACGTCTGTTGGGCTCTACGTTGGGACGTGTGTTGGGCTCTACATTGGGACGTGTGTTGGGCTCTACATCTGTAGTTAGCTAACTTTCAGCTCTGCGTCGGGACGCGTGTTGGGCTCTATGTCGGGACGTGTGTTGGGCTCTACGTCGGGACGTGTGTTGGTCTCTACTTCTGTAGTTAGCTAACTTTCATCTGTACGTCGGGACGTGTGTTTAGCTCTATGTCGGGACGTGTGTTCGGCTCTACGTCGGGACGTGTGTTGGGCTCTACGTCTGTAGTTAGCTAACTTTCACCTCTACGTCGGGACGTGTGTTGGGCTCTACGTCGGGACGTGTGTTGAGCTCTACGTCGGGACGTGTGTTGGGCTCTACGTCTGTAGTTATCTAACTTTCAGCTCCACGTCGGGACGTGTGTTGGGTTCTACGTCGGGACGTGTGTTGGGCTCTACATCAGGAGTTAGCTTACTTTCAGCTCTACGTCGGGACATGGGTTGGGCTCTACGTCGGGATGTGTGTTGGGCTCTAAGTCGGGACATGTGTTGGGCTCTACGTCTGTAGTTATCTAACCTTCAGCTCTACGTCGGGATGTGTGTTGGGCTCTACGTCGGGACGTCTGTTGGGCTCTACGTCGGGACGTGTGTTGGGCTCTACATTGGGACGTGTGTTGGGCTCTACATCTGTAGTTAGCTAACTTTCAGCTCTACGTCGGGACGTGTGTTGGGCTCTATGTCGGGACGTGTGTTGGGCTCTACGTCGGGACGTGTGTTGGGCTCTGCATCGGGACGTGTGTTGGGCTCTACGTCGGGACGTGTGTTGGGCTCTATGTCGGGACGTGTGTTGGGCTCTACGTCTTGACGTGTGTTGGGCTCTGCATCGGGACGTGTGTTGGGCTCTACGTCTGTAGTTATCTAACTTTCAGCTCCACGTCGGGACGTGTGTTGGGCTCTACGTCAGGACGTGTGTTGTGCTCTGCGTCGGGACGTCTGTTGGGCTCTACGTCGGGACGTGTGTTGGGCTCTACATAAAGATTTAGCTTACTTTCAGCTCTATGTCGGGACGTGTGTTGGGCTCTACGTCGGGACGTGTGAGGGGCTCTACGTCAGGACGTGTGTTGGGCTCTACGTCGGGACGTGTGTTGGGCTCTACGTCTGTAGTTAGCTAACTTTCACCTCTACGTCGGATCGTGTGTTGGGCTCTACGTCGGGACGTGTGTTGAGCTCTACGTCGGGACGTGTGTTGGGCTCTACGTCTGTAGTTATCTAACTTTCAGCTCCACGTCGGGACGTGTGTTGGGCTCTACGTCGGGACGTGTGTTGGGCTCTACATCGGGACGTGCGCTGGGCTCTACATCTGTAGTTAGCTAACTTTCAGCTCTACGTCGGGATGTGTGTTGGGCTCTACGTCGGGACGTGTGTTGGGCTCTACATCGGGACGTGTGTTGGGCTCTACATCTGTAGTTAGCTAACTTTCAGCTCTACGTCGGGACTTGTGCTGGGCTCTACGTCGGTACGTGTGTTGGGCTCTACGTCGGGATGTGTGTTGGGCTCTACATAGGGACGTGTGTTGGGCTCTACATCTGTAGTTAGCTAACTTTCAGCTCCACGTCGGGACGTGTGTTGGGCTCTACGTCAGGACGTGTGTTGGGCTCTACGTCTGTAGTTAGCTAACTTTCAGCTCTACGTCAGAACGTGTGTTGGGCTCTACGTCGGGACGTGTGTTGGGCTCTACAACGGGACGTGTGTTGGGCTCCACATCAGGATTTAGCTAGCTTGCAGCTCTACGTCGGGACGTGTGTTGGGCTCTACATCGCGACGTGTGTTGGGCTCTACGTCAGGACGTGTGTTGGGCTCTACGTCGGGACGTGTGTTGGGCTCTACATCAGGAGTTAGCTTACTTTCAGCTCTACGTCGGGACATGGGTTGGGCTCTACGTCGGGATGTGTGTTGGGCTCTAAGTCGGGACATGTGTTGGGCTCTACGTCTGTAGTTATCTAACCTTCAGCTCTACGTCGGGATGTGTGTTGGGCTCTACGTCAGGACGTCTGTTGGGCTCTACGTCGGGACGTGTGTTGGGCTCTACATTGGGACGTGTGTTGGGCTCTACATCTGTAGTTAGCTAACTTTCAGCTCTGCGTCGGGACGTGTGTTGGGCTCTATGTCGGGACGTGTGTTGGGCTCTACGTCGGGACGTGTGTTGGGCTCTACTTCTGTAGTTAGCTAACTTTCATCTGTACGTCGGGACGTGTGTTGAGCTCTATGTCGGGACGTGTGTTCGGCTCTACGTCGGGACGTGTGTTGGGCTCTACCTCTGTAGTTACCTAACTTTCAGCTCTACGTCGGGACGTGTGTTGGGCTCTACGTCGGGACGTGTGTTGGGCTCTACGTCGGGATGTGTGTTGGGTTCTACATCAGGATTTAGCTTACTTTCAGCTCTACTTCGGGACGTGTGTTAGGCTCTACGTTGGGACGTGTGTTGGGCTCTACATCGCGACGTGTGTTGGGCTCTACATAAGGATTTAGCTTACTTTCAGCTCTACGTCTGGACGTGTGTTGGGCTCTACGTCGGGACGTGTGTTGGGCTCTACGTCAGGACGTGTGTTGGGCTCTACGTCGGGACGTGTGTTGGGCTCTACGTCTGTAGTTAGCTAACTTTCACCTCTACGTCGGGACGTGTGTTGGGCTCTACGTCGGGACGTGTGTTGAGCTCTACGTCGGGACGTGTGTTGGGCTCTACGTCTGTAGTTATCTAACTTTCAGCTCCACTTCCGGACGTGTGTTGGGCTCTACGTCGGGACGTGTGTTGGGCTCTACATCGGGACGTGTGCTGGGCTCTACATCTGTAGTTAGCTAACTTTCAGCTCTACGTCGGGATGTGTGTTGGGCTCTACGTCGGGACGTGTGTTGGGCTCTACGTCGGGATGTGTGTTGGGCTCTACATAGGGACGTGTGTTGGGCTCTACATCTGTAGTTAACTAACTTTCATCTCCTCGTCGGGACGTGTGTTGGGCTCTACGTCAGGACGTGTGTTGGGCTCTACGTCTGTAGTTAGCTAACTTTCAGCTCTACGTCAGAACGTGTGTTGGGCTCTACGTCGGGACGTGTTTTGGGCTCTACGTCGGGACGTGTGTTGGGCTCTACATCGCGACGTGTGTTGGGCTCTACGTCTGTAGTTATCTAACTTTCAGCTCCACGTCGGGACGTGTGTTGGGCTCTACGTCAGGACGTGTGTTGGGCACTGCGTCGGGACGTGTGTTGGGCTCTATGTCGGGACGTGTGTTGGGCTCTACGTCGGGACGTGTGTTGGGCTCTACATCAGGATTTAGCTTACTTTCAGCTCTACTTCGGGACGTGTGTTAGGCTCTACGTTGGGACGTGTGTTGGGCTCTACATCGCGACGTGTGTTGGGCTCTACATAAGGATTTAGCTTACTTTCAGCTCTACGTCTGGACGTGTGTTGGGCTCTACGTCGGGACGTGTGTTGGGCTCTACGTCAGGACGTGTGTTGGGCTCTACGTCGGGACGTGTGTTGGGCTCTACGTCTGTAGTTAGCTAACTTTCACCTCTACGTCGGGACGTGTGTTGGGCTCTACGTCGGGACGTGTGTTGAGCTCTACGTCGGGACGTGTGTTGGGCTCTACGTCTGTAGTTATCTAACTTTCAGCTCCACGTCGGGACGTGTGTTGGGCTCTACGTCGGGACGTGTGTTGGGCTCTACATCGGGACGTGTGTTGGGCTCTACATCTGTAGTTAGCTAACTTTCAGCTCTACGTCGGGACTTGTGTTGGGCTCTACGTCGGGACGTGTGTTGGGCTCTACGTCGGGATGTGTGTTGGGCTCTACATAGGGACGTGTGTTGGGCTCTACGTCTGTAGTTAACTAACTTTCATCTCCACGTCGGGACGTGTGTTGGGCTCTACGTCAGGACGTGTGTTGGGCTCTACGTCTGTAGTTAGCTAACTTTCAGCTCTACGTCAGAACGTGTGTTGGGCTCTACGTCGGGACGTGTTTTGGGCTCTACGTCGGGACGTGTGTTGGGCTCTACATCGCGACGTGTGTTGGGCTCTACGTCTGTAGTTATCTAACTTTCAGCTCCACGTCGGGACGTGTGTTGGGCTCTACGTCAGGACGTGTGTTGGGCACTGCGTCGGGACGTGTGTTGGGCTCTATGTCGGGACGTGTGTTGGGCTCTACGTCGGGACGTGTGTTGGGCTCTACATCAGGAGTTAGCTTACTTTCAGCTCTACGTCGGGACAGGGGTTGGGCTCTACGTCGGGATGTGTGTAGGGCTCTAAGTCGGGACATGTGTTGGGCTCTACGTCTGTAGTTATCTAAACTTCAGCTCTACGTCAGGATGTGTGTTGGGCTCTACGTCGGGACGTCTGTTGGCCTCTACGTCGGGACGTGTGTTGGGCTCTACATCTGTAGTTAGCTAAATTTCAGCTCTGCGTCGGGAAGTGTGTTGGGCTCTATGTCGGGACGTCTGTTGGGCTCTACGTCGGGACGTGTGTTGGGCTCTACTTCTGTAGTTAGCTAACTTTCAGCTGTACGTCGGGACGTCTGTTGAGCTCTATGTCGGGACGTGTGTTCGGCTCTACGTCGGGACGTGTGTTGGGCTCTACCTCTGTAGTTACCTAACTTTCAGCCCTACGTCGGGACGTGTGTTGGGCCCTACGTCGGGACGTGTGTTGGGCTCTACGTCGGGATGTGTGTTGGGCTCTACATCAGGATTTAGCATACTTTCAGCTCTACGTCAGGACGTGTGTTAGGCTCTACGTTGGGACGTGTGTTGGGCTCTACGTCGGGATGTGTGTTCGGCTCTACATCAGGATTTAGCTTACTTTCAGCTCTACGTCGGGACGTGTGTTGGGCTCTACGTCGGGACGTGTGTTGGGCTCTACGTCGGGACGTGTGTTGGGCTCTACGTCTGTAGTTAGCTAACTTTCACCTCTTCATCGGGACGTGTGTTGGGCTCTACGTCGGGACGTGTGTTGAGCTCTACGTCGGGACGTGTGTTGGGCTCTACGTCTGTAGTTATCTAACTTTCAGCTCCACGTCGGGACGTGTGTTGGGCTCTACGTCGGGACGTGTGTTGGGCTCTACATCGGGACGTGTGCTGGGCTCTACATCTGTAGTTAGCTAACTTTCAGCTCTACGTCGGGATGTGTGTTGGGCTCTACGTCGGGACGTGTGTTGGGCTCTACATCTGTAGTTAGCTAACTTTCAGCTCTACGTCGGGACTTGTGTTGGGCTCTACGTCGGAACGTGTGTTGGGCTCTACGTCGGGATGTGTGTTGGGCTCTACATAGGGACGTGTGTTGGGCTCTACATCTGTAGTTAACTAACTTTCATCTCCACGTCGGGACGTGTGTTGGGCTCTACGTCAGGACGTGTGTTGGGCTCTACGTCTGTAGTTAGCTAACTTTCAGCTCTACGTCAGAACGTGTGTTGGGCTCTACGTCGGGACGTGTTTTGGGCTCTACGTCGGGACGTGTGTTGGGCTCTACATCGCGACGTGTGTTGGGCTCTACGTCTGTAGTTATCTAACTTTCAGCTCCACGTCGGGACGTGTGTTGGGCTCTACGTCAGGACGTGTGTTGGGCACTGCGTCGGGACGTGTGTTGGGCTCTATGTCGGGACGTGTGTTGGGCTCTACGTCGGGACGTGTGTTGGGCTCTACATCAGGAGTTAGCTTACTTTCAGCTCTACGTCGGGACAGGGGTTGGGCTCTACGTCGGGATGTGTGTAGGGCTCTAAGTCGGGACATGTGTTGGGCTCTACGTCTGTAGTTATCTAAACTTCAGCTCTACGTCGGGATGTGTGTTGGGCTCTACGTCGGGACGTCTGTTGGGCTCTACGTCGGGACGTGTGTTGGGCTCTACATTGGGACGTGTGTTGGGCTCTACATCTGTAGTTAGCTAACTTTCAGCTCTGCGTCGGGAAGTGTGTTGGGCTCTATGTCGGGACGTCTGTTGGGCTCTACGTCGGGACGTGTGTTGGGCTCTACTTCTGTAGTTAGCTAACTTTCAGCTGTACGTCGGGACGTGTGTTGAGCTCTATGTCGGGACGTGTGTTCGGCTCTACGTCGGGACGTGTGTTGGGCTCTACATCAGGATTTAGCATACTTTCAGCTCTACGTCGGGACGTGTGTTGGGCTCTACGTCGGGACTTTTGTTGGGCTCTACGTCGGGACGTCTGTTTGGCTCTGCGTCGGGAAGTCTGTTGGTTTATACGTCGGGACGTGTGTTGGGCTCTACGTCTGGACGTGTGTTGGGCTCTACGTCTGTAGTTACCTAACTTTCAGTTCTACGTCGGGACATGTGTTGGTCTATACGTCGGGACGTCTGTTGGGCTCTACGTCGGGAAGTGTGTTGGGCTCTACGTCTGTAGTTATCTAACTTTCAGCTCCACGTCGGGACGTGTGTTTGGCTCTATGTCGGGACGTGTGTTGGGCTCTACATCGGGACGTGTGTTGGGCTCTACATCTTTAGTTAGCTAACTTTCAGCTCTACGTTGGGACGTGTGTTGGGCTCTACGTCGGGACGTGTGTTGGGCTCCACGTCGGGACGTGTGTTGGGCTCTGCATCGGGACGTCTGTTGGCCTCTACGTCTGTAGTTATCTAACTTTCAGCTCCACGTCGGGACGTGTGTTGGGCTCTACGTCGGGACGTGTGTTGGGCTCTACATCGGGACGTGTGTTGGGATCTACATCTGTAGTTAGCTAACTTTCAGTTCTACGTCGGGACTTGTGTTGGGCTCTACGTCGGGATGTGTGTTGGGCTCTACGTCGGGATGTGTGTTGGGCTCTACATCAGGATTTAGCTTACTTTCAGCTCTACGTCGGGACGTGTGTTCGGCTCTACGTAGGGATGTGTGTTGGGCACTACCTCTGCAGTTACATAACTTTCAGTTCTACGTCGGGACATGTGTTGGTCTCTACGTCGGGACGTCTGTTGGGCTCTACGTCGGGAAGTGTGTTGGGCTCTACATCTTTAGTTAGCTAACTTTCAGTTCTACGTCGGGACATGTGTTGGTCTCTACGTCGGGACGTCTGTTGGGCTCTACGTCGGGAAGTGTGTTGGGCTCTACATCTTTAGTTAGCTAACTTTCAGCTCTACGTTGGGACGTGTGTTGGGCTCTACGTCGGGACGTGTGTTGGGCTCTACATCAGGATTTAGCTTAATTTCAGCTCTACGTCGGGACGTGTGTTGGGCTCTACGTCGGGATGTGTGTTGGGCTCTACGTCGGGACGTCTGTTGGGCTCTACGTCGGGACGTGTGTTGGGCTCTGCATCGGGACGTGTGTTGGCCTCTACGTCTGTAGTTATCTAACTTTCAGATCCACGTCGGGACGTGTGTTGGGCTCTACGTCAGGACGTGTGTTGTGCTCTGCGTCGGGACGTCTGTTGGGCTCTACGTCGGTACGTGTGTTGGGCTCTACGTCGGGACGTGTGTTGGGCTCTACATCGGGATGTGTGTTGGGCTCTACATTTGTAGTGAGCTAACTTACAGCTCTACGTCGGGACGTGTGTTGGGCTCTACGTCGGGACGTCTGTTGGGCTCTGCGTCGGGAAGTCTGTTGGTTTATACGTCGGGACGTGTGTTGGGCTCCACTTCGGGACGTGTGTTGGGCTCTACGTCTGTAGTTACCTAACTTTCAGTTCTACGTCGGGACATGTGTTGGTCTCTACGTCGGGACGTCTCTTGGGCTCTACGTCGGGAAGTGTGTTGGGCTCTACGTCTGTAATTATCTAACTTTCAGCTCCACGTCGGGACGTGTGTTGGGCTATATGTCGGGACGTGTGTTGGGCTCTACATCGGGACGTGTGTTGGGCTCTACATCTTTAGTTAGCTAACTTTCAGCTCTACGTTGGGACGTGTGTTGGGCTCTACGTCGGGACGTGTGTTGGGCTCTACATCAGGATTTAGCTTAATTTCAGCTCTACGTCGGGACGTTTGTTGGGCTCCACGTCGGGACGTGTGTTGGGCTCTGCATCGGGACGTGTGTTGGCCTCTACGTCTGTAGTTATCTAACTTTCAGCTCCACGTCGGGACGTGTGTTGGGCTCTACGTCGGGACGTGTGTTGGGCTCTGCATCGGGACGTGTGTTGGGCTCTACTTCTGTAGTTATCTAACTTTCAGCTCCACGTCGGGACGTGTGTTGGGCTCTACGTCAGGACGTGTGTTGTGCTCTGCGTCGGGACGTCTGTTGGGCTCTACGTCGGGACGTGTGTTGGGCTCTACGTCTGTAGTTATCGAACTTTCAGCACCACGTCGGGACGTGTGTTGGGCTCTACGTCGGGACGTGTGTTGGGCTCTACATCGGGACGTGTGCTGGGCTCTACATCTGTAGTTAGCTAACTTTCAGCTCTACGTCGTGATGTGTGTTGGGCTCTACGTCGGGACGTGTGTTGGGCTCTACATCGGGAAGTGTGTTGGGCTCTACATCTGTAGTTAGCTAACTTTCAGCTCTACGTCGGGACTTGTGTTGGGCTCTACGTCGGGATGTGTGTTGGGCTCTACATAGGGACGTGTGTTGGGCTCTACATCTGTAGTTACCTAACTTTCAGCTCCACGTCGGGACGTGTGTTGGGCTCTACGTCAGGACGTGTGTTGGGCTCTACGTCTGTAGTTAGCAAACTTTCAGCTCTACGTCGGAACGTGTGTTGGGCTCTACGTCGGGACGTGTGTTGGGCTCTACAATGGGACGTGTGTTGGGCTCTACATCAGGATTTAGCTAGCTTGCAGCTCTACGTCGGGACGTGTGTTGGGCTCTACGTCGGGACGTGTGTTGGGCTCTACGTCAGGACGTGTGTTGGGCTCTACGTCTGTAGTTATCTAACTTTCAGCTCCACGTCGGGACGTGTGTTGGGCTCTACGTCGGGACGTGTGTTGGGCACTGCGTCGGGACGTGTGTTGGGCTCTACGTCGGGACGTGTGTTGGGCTCTACATAAGGATTTAGCTTACTTTCATCTCTACGTGGGGACGTGTGTTGGGCTCTACGTCGGGACGTGTGTTGGGCTCTACGTCAGGACGTGTGTTGGGCTCTACGTCGGGACGTGTGTTGGGCTCTGCGTCTGTAGTTAGCTAACTTTCACCTCTACGTCGGGACGTGTGTTGGGCTCTACGTCGGGACGTGTGTTGGGCTCTAGGTCGGGACGTGTGTTGGGCTCTACGTCTGTAGTTATCTAAATTTCAGCTCCACGTCGGGACGTGCGTTGGGCTCTACTTCGGGAAGTGTGTTGGGCTCTACATCGGGACGTGTACTGCGCTCTACCTCTGCAGTTACCTAACTTTCAGCTCTACGTCGGGACGTGTGTTGGGCTCTATGTCGGGACGTCTGTTGGGCTCTACGTCGGGATGTGTGTTGGGCTCTACATCAGGATTTAGCTTACTTTCAGCTTTACGTCGGGACGTGTGCTGGGCTCTACATCTGTAGTTACCTAACTTTCAGCTCCACGTCGGGACGTGTGTTGGGCTCTACGTCAGGACGTGTGTTGGGCTCTACGTCGGGACGTGTGTTGGGCTCTACAATGGGACTTGTGTTGGGCTCTACATCAGGATGTAGCTAGCTTGCAGCTCTACGTCGGGACGTGTGTTGGGCTCTACGTCGGGACGTGTGTTGGGCTCTACATCGCGACATGTGTTGGGCTCTACGTCTGTAGTTATCTAACTTTCAGCTCCACGTCGGGACGTGTGTTGGGCTCTACGTCGGGATGTTTGTTGGGCACTGCGTCGGGACGTGTGTTGCGCTCTACGTCGGGACGTGTGTTGGGCTCTATATAAGGATTTAGCTTACTTTCATCTCTACGTGGGGACGTGTGTTGGGCTCTACGTCGGGACGTGTGTTGGGCTCTACGTCAGGACGTGTGTTGGGCTCTACATCGGGACGTGTGTTGGGCTCTACGTCGGGACGTGTGTTGGGCTCTACGTCTGTAGTTATCTAAATTTCAGCTCCACGTCGGGACGTGCGTTGGGCTCTACGTCGGGACGTGTGTTGGGCTCTACATCGGGACGTGTACTGCGCTCTACCTCTGCAGTTACCTAACTTTCAGCTCTACGTCGGGACGTGTGTTGGGCTCTACGTCGGGACGTGTGTTCGGCTCTACGTCGGGATGTGTGTTGGGCTCTACATCAGGATTTAGCTTACTTTCAGCTCTACGTCGGGACGTGTGTTGGGCTCTACGTCGGGACGTGTGTTGGGCTCTACATAGGGACGTGTGTTGGGCTCTACATCTGTAGTTACCTAACTTTCAGCTCCACATCGGGACGTGTGTTGGGCTCTACGTCAGGACGTGTGTTGGGCTCTACGTCTGTAGTTAGCTAACTTTCAGCTCTACGTCGGAACGTGTGTTGGGCTCTACGTCGGGACGTGTGTTGGGCTCTACAACGGGACGTGTGTTGGGCTCTACATCAGGATTTAGCTAGCTTGCAGCTCTACGTCGGGACGTGTGTTGGGCTCTACGTCGGGACGTGTGTTGGGCTCTACATCGCGACGTGTGTTGGGCTCTACGTCTGTAGTTATCTAACTTTCAGCTCCACGTCGGGACGTGTGTTGGGCTCTACGTCAGGACGTGTGTTGGGCACTGCGTCGGGACGTGTGTTGGGCTCTACGTCGGGACGTGTGTTGGGCTCTACATAAGGATTTAGCTTACTTTCAGCTCTACGTGGTTACGTGTGTTGGGCTCTACGTCGGGACGTGTGTTGGGCTCTACGTCAGGACGTGTGTTGGGCTCTACGTCGGGACGTGTGTTGGGCTCTGCGTCTGTAGTTAGCTAACTTTCACCTCTACGTCGGGACGTGTGTTGGGCTCTACGTCAGGACGTGTGTTGGGCACTGCGTCGGGACATGTGTTGTGCTCTATGTCGGGACGTGTGTTGGGCTCTACGTCGGGACGTGTGTTGGGCTCTACATCAGGAGTTAGCTTACTTTCAGCTCTACGTCGGGATATGGGTTGGGCTCTACATCAGGATTTATCTTACTTTCAGCTCTACGTCGGGACGTGTGTTGGGCTCTACATCGGGACGTGTGCTGGGCTCTACATCTGTAGTTAGCTAAATTTCAGCTCTACGTCGGGACTTGTGTTGGGCTCTACGTCGGGACGTGTGTTGGGCTCTACATCGGGACGTGTGTTGGGCTCTACATCTGTAGTTAGCTAACTTTCAGCTCTACGTCGGGACTTGTGTTGGGCTCTACGTCGGGACGTGTGTTGGGCTCTACGTCGGGATGTGTGTTGGGCTCTACATAGGGACGTGTGTTGGGCTCTACATCGGGACGTGTGCTGGGCTCTACATCTGTAGTTAGATAACTTCCAGCTCTACGTCGGGACGTCTTTTGGACTCTACGTCGGGACGTGTGTTGGGCTCTACGTCGGGATGTGTGTTGGGCTCTACATCAGGATTTAGCTTACTTTCAGCTCTACGTCGGGACGTGTGTTGGGCTCTACGTCGGGACGTGTGTTGGGCTCTACATCGTGATGTGTGTTGGGCTCTACATTTGTAGTGAGCTAACTTACAGCTCTACGTCGGGTCGTGTGTTGGGCTCTACAACGGGACGTCTGTTGGGCTCTGCGTCGGGAAGTCTGTTGGTTTATACGTCGGGACGTGTGTTGGGTTCTACGTCGGGACGTGTGTTGGGCTCTACGTCTGTAGTTACCTAACTTTCAGTTCTACGTCGGGACATGTGTTGGTCTCTACGTCGGGACGTCTCTTGGGCTCTACGTCGGGAAGTGTGTTGGGCTCTACCTCTGTAATTATCTAACTTTCAGCTCCACGTCAGGACGTGTGTTGGGCTCTACGTCGGGACGTGTGTTGGGCTCTGCGTCTGTAGTTAGCTAACTTTCACCTCTACGTCGGGACGTGTGTTGGGCTCTACGTCAGGACGTGTGTTGGGCACTGCGTCGGGACATGTGTTGTGCTCTATGTCGGGACGTGTGTTGGGCTCTACGTCGGGACGTGTGTTGGGCTCTACATCAGGAGTTAGCTTACTTTCAGCTCTACGTCGGGATATGGGTTGGGCTCTACATCAGGATTTATCTTACTTTCAGCTCTACGTCGGGACGTGTGTTGGGCTCTACATCGGGACGTGTGCTGGGCTCTACATCTGTAGTTAGCTAAATTTCAGCTCTACGTCGGGACTTGTGTTGGGCTCTACGTCGGGACGTGTGTTGGGCTCTACATCGGGACGTGTGTTGGGCTCTACATCTGTAGTTAGCTAACTTTCAGCTCTACGTCGGGACTTGTGTTGGGCTCTACGTCGGGACGTGTGTTGGGCTCTACGTCGGGATGTGTGTTGGGCTCTACATAGGGACGTGTGTTGGGCTCTACATCGGGACGTGTGCTGGGCTCTACATCTGTAGTTAGATAACTTCCAGCTCTACGTCGGGACGTCTTTTGGACTCTACGTCGGGACGTGTGTTGGGCTCTACGTCGGGATGTGTGTTGGGCTCTACATCAGGATTTAGCTTACTTTCAGCTCTACGTCGGGACGTGTGTTGGGCTCTACGTCGGGACGTGTGTTGGGCTCTACATCGTGATGTGTGTTGGGCTCTACATTTGTAGTGAGCTAACTTACAGCTCTACGTCGGGTCGTGTGTTGGGCTCTACAACGGGACGTCTGTTGGGCTCTGCGTCGGGAAGTCTGTTGGTTTATACGTCGGGACGTGTGTTGGGCTCTACGTCGGGACGTGTGTTGGGCTCTACGTCTGTAGTTACCTAACTTTCAGTTCTACGTCGGGACATGTGTTGGTCTCTACGTCGGGACGTCTCTTGGGCTCTACGTCGGGAAGTGTGTTGGGCTCTACCTCTGTAATTATCTAACTTTCAGCTCCACGTCGGGACGTGTGTTGGGCTATATGTCGGGACGTGTGTTGGGCTCTACATCGGGACGTGTACTGCGCTCTACATCTGTAGTTAGCTAACTTTCAGCTCTACGTCGGGATGTGTGTTGGGCTCTACGTCGGGACGTGTGTTGGGCCCTACATCGGTACGTGTGTTGGGCTCTACATCTGTAGTTAGCTAAATTCAGCTCTACGTCGGGACTTGTGTTGGGCTCTATGTCGGGACGTGTGTTGGGCTCTACGTCGGGATGTGTGTTGGGCTCTACATAGGCACGTGTGTTGGGCTCTACATCTGTAGTTATCTAACTTTCAGCTCCACGTCGGGACGTGTGTTGGGCTCTACGTCAGGACGTGTGTTGGGCTCTACGTCTGTAGTTAGCTAACTTTCAGCTCTACGTCGGGACGTGTGTTGGGCACTACGTCGGGACGTGTGTTGGGTACTACGTCAGGACGTGTGTTGGGCTCTACATCTGTAGTTAGCTAACTTTCAACTCTACGTCGGGACGTGTGTTGGGCTCTACATCGGGACGTGTGTTGGGCTCTACGTCGGGACGTGTGTTGGGCTCTACATCTGTAGTTAGCAAACTTTCAGCTCTACGTCGGGACGTGTGTTGGGCTCTACGTCGGGACGTGTGTTGGGCTCTACATCGGGACGTGTGCTGGGCTCTACATCTGTAGTTAGCTAACTTTCAGCTCTGCGTCGGGACGTGTGTTGGGCTCTACGTCAGGACGTGTGTTGGGCTCTACGTCGGGACGTGTGTTGGGCTCTACATCGGGACGTGTGTTGGGCTCTACATCAGGATTTAGCTAGCTTGCATCTCTACGTCGGGACTTGTGTTGGGCACTACGTCGGGACGTGTGTTGAGCTCTACGTCGGGATGTGTGTTGGGCTCTACATCAGGATTTAGCTTACTTTCAGCTCTACGTCGGGACGTGTGTTAGGTTCTGCATCAGGATTTAGCTTACTTTGAGCTCTACGTCGGGACGTGTGTTGGGCTCTATGTCGGGACGTGTGTTGGGCTCTACGTCGGGACGTGTGTTGGGCTCTACTTCTGTAGTTAGCTAACTTTCAGCTCTACGTCGGGACGTCTGTTGAGCTCTATGCCGGGACGTGTGTTCGGCTCTACGTCGGGACGTGTGTTGGGCTCTACCTCTGTAGTTACCTAACTTTCAGCTCTACGTCGGGACGTGTGTTGGGCTCTACGTCGGGATGTGTGTTGGGCTCTACATCAGGATTTAGCTTACTTCCAGCTCTACGTCGGGACGTGTGTTCGGCTCTACGTAGGGACGTGTGTTGGGCTCTACCTCTGCAGCTACCTAACTTTCAGCTCTACGTCGGGACGTGTGTTGGGCTCTACGTCGGGACGTGTGTTGGGCTGTACGTCGGGATGTGTGTTGGGCTCTACATCAGGATTTAGCTTACTTTCAGCTCTACGTCGGGACATGTGTTGGGCTCTACGTCGGGACGTGTGTTGGGCTCTACATCGGGACGTGTGCTGGGCTCTACATCTGTAGTTAGCTAACTTTCAGCTCTGCGTCGGGACGTGTGTTGGGCTCTACGTCAGGACGTGTGTTGGGCTCTACGTCGGGACGTGTGTTGGGCTCTACATCGGGACGTGTGTTGGGCTCTACATCAGGATTTAGCTAGCTTGCATCTCTACGTCGGGACTTGTGTTGGGCACTACGTCGGGACGTGTGTTGGGCTCTACGTCGGGATGTGTGTTGGGCTCTACATCAGGATTTAGCTTACTTTCAGCTCTAAGTCGGGACGTGTGTTAGGTTCTGCATCAGGATTTAGCTTACTTTGAGCTCTACGTCGGGACGTGTGTTGGGCTCTATGTCGGGACGTGTGTTGGGCTCTACGTCGGGACGTGTGTTGGGCTCTACCTCTGTAGTTACCTAACTTTCAGCTCTACGTCGGGACGTGTGTTGGGCTCTACGTCGGGACGTGTGTTGGGCTCTACGTCGGGATGTGTGTTGGGCTCTACATCAGGATTTAGCTTACTTCCAGCTCTACGTCGGGACGTGTGTTCGGCTCTACGTAGGGACGTGTGTTGGGCTCTACCTCTGCAGCTACCTAACTTTCAGCTCTACGTCGGGACGTCTGTTGGGCTCTACGTCTGGACGTGTGTTGGGCTCTACGTCGAGATTTGTGTTGGGATCTACATCAGGATTTAGCTTACTTTCAGATCTACGTCGGGACATGTGTTGGGCTCTACGTCGGGACGTGTGTTGGGCTCTACATCGGGACGTGTGTTGGGCTCTACATCTGTAGTGACCTAACTTTCAGCTCCACGTCGGGACGTGTGTTGGGCTCTACGTCAGGACGTGTGTTGGGCTCTACGTCGGGACGTGTGTTGGGTTCTACGTCGGGATGTGTGTTGGGATCTACGTCGGGAAGTGTGTTGGGCTCTATGTCTGTAGTTATCTAACTTTCAGCTCTACGTCAGGACGTGTGTTGGGCTCTACATTGGGACGTGTGTTGGGCTCTACATCTGTAGTTAGCTAACTTTCAGCTCTACGTCGGGACGTGTGTTGGGCTCTATGTCGGGACGTGTGTTGGGCTCTACGTCGGGACGTGTGTTGGGCTCTACGTCTGTAGTTAGCTAACTTTCAGCTCTACGTCGGGACGTGTGTTGGGCTCTACGTCGTGACGTGTGTTGGGCTCTACGTAGGGACGTGTGTTGGGCTCTAGGTCGGGACGTGTGTTGGGCTCTACGTCGGGACGTGTGTTGGGCTCTACGTCGGGATGTGTGTTGGGCTCTACATCAGGATTTAGCTTACTTTCAGCTCTACGTCGGGACGTGTGTTCGGCTCTACGTAGGGACGTGTGTTGGGCTCTACCTCTGCAGTTACCTAACTTTGCTCTACATAGGGACGTGTGTTGGGCTCTACATCGGGACGTGTGCTGGGCTCTACATCTGTAGTTAGATAACTTCCAGCTCTACGTCGGGACGTGTTTTGGACTCTACGTCGGGACGTGTGTTGGGCTCTACGTCGGGATGTGTGTTGGGCTCTACATCAGGATTTAGCTTACTTTCAGCTCTACGTCGGGACGTGTGTTGGGCTCTACGTCGGGACGTGTGTTGGGCTCTACATCGTGATGTGTGTTGGGCTCTACATTTGTAGTGAGCTAACTTACAGCTCTACGTCGGGTCGTGTGTTGGGCTCTACAACGGGACGTCTGTTGGGCTCTGCGTCGGGAAGTCTGTTGGTTTATACGTCGGGACGTGTGTGGGGCTCTACGTCGGGACGTGTGTTGGGCTCTACGTCTGTAGTTACCTAACTTTCAGTTCTACGTCGGGACATGTGTTGGTCTCTACGTCGGGACGTCTCTTGTGCTCTACGTCGGGAAGTGTGTTGGGCTCTACCTCTGTAATTATCTAACTTTCAGCTCCACGTCGGGACGTGTGTTGGGCTATATGTCGGGACGTGTGTTGGGCTCTACATCGGGACGTGTACTGCGCTCTACATCTGTAGTTAGCTAACTTTCAGCTCTACGTCGGGATGTGTGTTGGGCTCTACGTCGGGACGTGTGTTGGGCTCTACATCGGTACGTGTGTTGGGCTCTACATCTGTAGTTAGCTAAATACAGCTCTACGTCGGGACTTGTGTTGGGCTCTATGTCGGGACGTGTGTTGGGCTCTACGTCGGGATGTGTGTTGGGCTCTACATAGGGACGTGTGTTGGGCTCTACATCTGTAGTTATCTAACTTTCAGCTCCACGTCGGGACGTGTGTTGGGCACTACGTCGGGACGTGTGTTGGGTGCTACGTCAGGACGTGTGTTGGGCTCTACATCTGTAGTTAGCTAACTTTCAACTCTACGTCGGGACGTGTGTTGGGCTCTACATCGGGACGTGTGTTGGGCTCTACGTCGGGACGTGTGTTGGGCTCTACATCTGTAGTTAGCAAACTTTCAGCTCTACGTCGGGACGTGTGTTGGGCTCTACGTCGGGACGTGTGTTGGTCTCTACATCGGGACGTGTGCTGGGCTCTACATCTGTAGTTAGCTAACTTTCAGCTCTGCGTCGGGACGTGTGTTGGGCTCTACGTCAGGACGTGTGTTGGGCTCTACGTCGGGACGTGTGTTGGGCTCTACATCGGGACGTGTGTTGGGCTCTACATCAGGATTTAGCTAGCTTGCATCTCTACGTCGGGACTTGTGTTGGGCACTACGTCGGGACGTGTGTTGAGCTCTACGTCGGGATGTGTGTTGGGCTCTACATCAGGATTTAGCTTACTTTCAGCTCTACGTCGGGACGTGTGTTAGGTTCTGCATCAGGATTTAGCTTACTTTGAGCTCTACGTCGGGACGTGTGTTGGGCTCTATGTCGGGACGTGTGTTGGGCTCTACGTCGGGACGTGTGTTGGGCTCTACTTCTGTAGTTAGCTAACTTTCAGCTCTACGTCGGGACGTCTGTTGAGCTCTATGCCGGGACGTGTGTTCGGCTCTACGTCGGGACGTGTGTTGGGCTCTACCTCTGTAGTTACCTAACTTTCAGCTCTACGTCGGGACGTGTGTTGGGCTCTACGTCGGGATGTGTGTTGGGCTCTACATCAGGATTTAGCTTACTTTCAGCTCTACGTCGGGACATGTGTTGGGCTCTACGTCGGGACGTGTGTTGGGCTCTACATCGGGACGTGTGCTGGGCTCTACATCTGTAGTTAGCTAACTTTCAGCTCTGCGTCGGGACGTGTGTTGGGCTCTACGTCAGGACGTGTGTTGGGCTCTACGTCGGGACGTGTGTTGGGCTCTACATCGGGACGTGTGTTGGGCTCTACATCAGGATTTAGCTAGCTTGCATCTCTACGTCGGGACTTGTGTTGGGCACTACGTCGGGACGTGTGTTGGGCTCTACGTCGGGATGTGTGTTGGGCTCTACATCAGGATTTAGCTTACTTTCAGCTCTAAGTCGGGACGTGTGTTAGGTTCTGCATCAGGATTTAGCTTACTTTGAGCTCTACGTCGGGACGTGTGTTGGGCTCTATGTCGGGACGTGTGTTGGGCTCTACGTCGGGACGTGTGTTGGGCTCTACCTCTGTAGTTACCTAACTTTCAGCTCTACGTCGGGACGTGTGTTGGGCTCTACGTCGGGACGTGTGTTGGGCTCTACGTCGGGATGTGTGTTGGGCTCTACATCAGGATTTAGCTTACTTCCAGCTCTACGTCGGGACGTGTGTTCGGCTCTACGTAGGGACGTGTGTTGGGCTCTACCTCTGCAGCTACCTAACTTTCAGCTCTACGTCGGGACGTCTGTTGGGCTCTACGTCTGGACGTGTGTTGGGCTCTACGTCGAGATTTGTGTTGGGATCTACATCAGGATTTAGCTTACTTTCAGATCTACGTCGGGACATGTGTTGGGCTCTACGTCGGGACGTGTGTTGGGCTCTACATCGGGACGTGTGTTGGGCTCTACATCTGTAGTGACCTAACTTTCAGCTCCACGTCGGGACGTGTGTTGGGCTCTACGTCAGGACGTGTGTTGGGCTCTACGTCGGGATGTGTGTTGGGCTCTACATCAGGATTTAGCTTACTTTCAGCTCTACGTCGGGACGTGTGTTGGGCTCTACGTCGGGACGTGTGTTGGGCTCTACATCGTGATGTGTGTTGGGCTCTACATTTGTAGTGAGCTAACTTACAGCTCTACGTCGGGACGTGTGTTGGGCTCTACAACGGGACGTCTGTTGGGCTCTGTGTCGGGAAGTCTGTTGGTTTATACGTCGGGACGTGTGTGGGGCTCTACGTCGGGACGTGTGTTGGGCTCTACGTCTGTAGTTACCTAACTTTCAGTTCTACGTCGGGACATGTGTTGGTCTCTACGTCGGGACGTCTCTTGTGCTCTACGTCGGGAAGTGTGTTGGGCTCTACCTCTGTAATTATCTAACTTTCAGCTCCACGTCGGGACGTGTGTTGGGCTATATGTCGGGACGTGTGTTGGGCTCTACATCGGGACGTGTACTGCGCTCTACATCTGTAGTTAGCTAACTTTCAGCTCTACGTCGGGATGTGTGTTGGGCTCTACGTCGGGACGTGTGTTGGGCTCTACGTCGGGACGTGTGTTGGGCTCTACATCGGTACGTGTGTTGGGCTCTACATCTGTAGTTAGCTAAATACAGCTCTACGTCGGGACTTGTGTTGGGCTCTATGTCGGGACGTGTGTTGGGCTCTACGTCGGGATGTGTGTTGGGCTCTACATAGGGACGTGTGTTGGGCTCTACATCTGTAGTTATCTAACTTTCAGCTCCACGTCGGGACGTGTGTTGGGCACTACGTCGGGACGTGTGTTGGGTACTACGTCAGGACGTGTGTTGGGCTCTACCTCTGTAGTTAGCTAACTTTCAACTCTACGTCGGGACGTGTGTTGGGCTCTACATCGGGACGTGTGTTGGGCTCTACATCGGGACGTGTGCTGGGCTCTACATCTGTAGTTAGCTAACTTTCAGCTCTGCGTCGGGACGTGTGTTGGGCTCTACGTCAGGACGTGTGTTGGGCTCTACGTCGGGACGTGTGTTGGGCTCTACATCGGGACGTGTGTTGGGCTCTACATCAGGATTTAGCTAGCTTGCATCTCTACGTCGGGACTTGTGTTGGGCACTACGTCGGGACGTGTGTTGGGCTCTACGTCGGGATGTGTGTTGGGCTCTACATCAGGATTTAGCTTACTTTCAGCTCTACGTCGGGACGTGTGTTAGGTTCTGCATCAGGATTTAGCTTACTTTGAGCTCTACGTCGGGACGTGTGTTGGGCTCTATGTCGGGACGTGTGTTGGGCTCTACGTCGGGACGTGTGTTGGGCTCTACTTCTGTAGTTAGCTAACTTTCAGCTCTACGTCGGGACGTCTGTTGAGCTCTACGTCGGGACGTGTGTTGGGCTCTACGTCGGGATGTGTGTTGGGCTCTACATCAGGATTTAGCTTACTTTCAGCTCTACGTCGGGACGTGTGTTAGGTTCTGCATCAGGATTTAGCTTACTTTGAGCTCTACGTCGGGACGTGTGTTGGGCTCTATGTCGGGACGTGTGTTGGGCTCTACGTCGGGATTTAGCTTACTTGCAGCTCTACGTTGGGACGTGTGTTGGGCTCTACGTCAGGACGTGTGTTGGGCTCTACGTCGGGACGTGTGTTGGGCTCTACATCGGGACGTGTGTTGGGCTCTACATCAGGATTTAGCTAGCTTGCATCTCTACGTCGGGACTTGTGTTGGGCACTACGTCGGGACGTCTGTTGGGCTCTACGTCGGGATGTGTGTTGGGCTCTACATCAGGATTTAGCTTACTTTCAGCTCTACGTCGGGACGTGTGTTAGGTTCTGCATCAGGATTTAGCTTACTTTGAGCTCTATGTCGGGACGTGTGTTGGGCTCTATGTCGGGACGTGTGTTGGGCTCTACGTCGGGACGTGTGTTGGGCTCTACTTCTGTAGTTAGCTAACTTTCAGCTCTACGTCGGGACGTCTGTTGAGCTCTATGTCGGGACGTGTGTTCGGCTCTACGTCGGGACGTGTGTTGGGCTCTACCTCTGTAGTTACCTAACTTTCAGCTCTACGTCGGGACGTGTGTTGGGCTCTACGTCGGGACGTGTGTTGGGCTCTACGTCGGGATGTGTGTTGGGCTCTACATCAGGATTTAGCTTACTTCCAGCTCTACGTCGGGACGTGTGTTTGGCTCTACGTAGGGACGTGTGTTGGGCTCTACCTCTGCAGCTACCTAACTTTCAGCTCTACGTCGGGACGTGTGTTGGGCTCTACGTCGGGACGTGTGTTGGGCTGTACGTCGGGATGTGTGTTGGGCTCTACATCAGGATTTAGCTTACTTTCAGCTCTACGTCGGGACATGTGTTGGGCTCTACGTCGGGACGTGTGTTGGGCTCTACATCGGGACGTGTGCTGGGCTCTACATCTGTAGTTAGCTAACTTTCAGCTCTGCGTCGGGACATGTGTTGGGCTCTACGTCAGGACGTGTGTTGGGCTCTACGTCGGGACGTGTGTTGGGCTCTACATCGGGACGTGTGTTGGGCTCTACATCAGGATTTAGCTAGCTTGCATCTCTACGTCGGGACTTGTGTTGGGCACTACGTCGGGACGTGTGTTGGGCTCTACGTCGGGATGTGTGTTGGGCTCTACATCAGGATTTAGCTTACTTTCAGCTCTACGTCGGGACGTGTGTTAGGTTCTGCATCAGGATTTAGCTTACTTTGAGCTCTACGTCGGGACGTGTGTTGGGCTCTATGTCGGGACGTGTGTTGGGCTCTACGTCGGGACGTGTGTTGGGCTCTACCTCTGTAGTTACCTAACTTTCAGCTCTACGTCGGTACGTGTGTTGGGCTCTACGTCGGGACGTGTGTTGGGCTCTACGTCGGGATGTGTGTTGGGCTCTACATCAGGATTTAGCTTACTTCCAGCTCTACGTCGGGACGTGTGTTCGGCTCTACGTAGGGACGTGTGTTGGGCTCTACCTCTGCAGCTACCTAACTTTCAGCTCTACGTCGGGACGTCTGTTGGGCTCTACGTCTGGACGTGTGTTGGGCTCTACGTCGGGATTTGTGTTGGGATCTACATCAGGATTTAGCTTACTTTCAGATCTACGTCGGGACATGTGTTGGGCTCTACGTCGGGACGTGTGTTGGGCTCTACATCGGGACGTGTGTTGGGCTCTACATCTGTAGTGACCTAACTTTCAGCTCCACGTCGGGACGTGTGTTGGGCTCTACGTCAGGACGTGTGTTGGGCTCTACATCTGTAGTTAGCTAACTTTCAGCTCTACGTCGGGACTTGTGTTGGGCTCTACGTCGGGACGTGTGTTGGGCTCTACGTCGGGACGTGTGTTGGGCTCTACATCGGGACGTGTGTTGGGCTCTACATCAGGATTTAGCTAGCTTTCAGCTCTACGTCGGGACGTGTGTTGGGCACTACGTCGGGACGTGTGTTGGGCTCTACGTCGGGACGTGTGTTTGGCTCTACGTCGGGACGTGTGTTGGGCTCTACGTCTGTAGTTAGCTAACTTTCAGCTCTACGTCGGGACGTGTGTTGGGCTCTACGTCGGGACGTGTGTTGGGCTCTACATCAGAGTTAGCTTACTTTCAGCTCTACGTCGGGACATGGGTTGGGCTCTACGTCGGGATGTGTGTTGGGCTCTAAGTCGGGACATGTGTTGGGCTCTACGTTTGTAGTTATCTAACCTTTAGCTCTACGTCGGGATGTGTGTTGGGCTCTACGTCGGGACGTCTGTTGGGCTCTACGTCGGGACGTGTGTTGGGCTCTACATTGGGATGTGTGTTGGGCTCTACATCTGTAGTTAGCTAACTTTCACCTCTACGTCGGGACGTGTGTTGGGCTCTACGTCGGGACGTGTGTTGGGCTCTACGTCGGGACGTGTGTTGGGCTCTACGTCTGTAGTTATCTAAATTTCAGCTCCACGTCGGGACGTGTGTTGGGCTCTACGTCGGGACGTGTGTTGGGCTCTACATCGGGACGTGTACTGCGCTCTACATCTGTAGTTAGCTAACTTTCAGCTCTACGTAGGGATGTGTGTTGGGCTCTACGTCGGGACGTGTGTTGGGCTCTACATCGGGACGTGTGTTGGGCTCTACATCTGTAGTTAGCTAAATTCAGCTCCACGTCGGGACTTGTGTTGGGCTCTACGTCGGGACGTGTGTTGGGCTCTACGTCGGGATGTGTGTTGGGCTCTACATAGGGACGTGTGTTGGGCTCTACATCTGTAGTTATCTAACTTTCAGCTCCACGTCGGGACGTGTGTTGGGCTCTACGTCAGGACGTGTGTTGGGCTCTACGTCCGGACGTGTGTTGGGCTCTACGTCTGTAGTTAGCTAACTTTCAGCTCTACGTCGGGACGTGTGTTGGGCACTACGTCGGGACGTGTGTTGGGCTCTACATCTGTAGTTAGCTAACTTTCAACTCTACGTCGGGACGTGTGTTGGGCTCTACGTCGGGACGTGTGTTGGGCTCTACGTCGGGACGTGTGTTGGGCTCTACATCGGGACATGTGTTGGGCTCTACATCTGTAGTTAGCTAACTTTCAGCTCTACGTCGGGACGTGTGTTCGGCTCTACGTCGGAACGTGTGTTGGGCTCTACATCGGGACGTGTGCTGGGCTCTACATCTGTAGTTAGCTAACTTTCAGCTCTGCGTCGGGACGTGTGTTGGGCTCTACGTCAGGACGTGTGTTGGGCTCTACGTCGGGACGTGTGTTGGGCTCTACATAGGGACGTGTGTTGGGCTCTACATAGGGACGTGTGTTGGGCTCTACATCTGTAGTTACCTAACTTTCAGCTCCACGTCGGGACGTGTGTTGGGCTCTACGTCAGGACGTGTGTTGGGCTCTAAGTCTGTAGTTAGCTAACTTTCAGCTCTACGTCAGAACGTGTGTTGGGCTCTACGTCGGCAAGTGTGTTGGGCTCTACAACGGGACGTGTGTTGGGCTCTACATCAGGATTTAGCTAGCTTGCAGCTATACGTCGGGACGTGTGTTGGGCTCTACGTCGGGACGTGTGTTGGGCTCTACATCGCGAAGTGTGTTGGGCTCTACGTCTGTAGTTATCTAACTTTCAGCTCCACGTCGGGACGTGTGTTGGGCTCTACGTCGGGACGCGTGTTGGGCTCTACATCAGGAGTTAGCTTACTTTCAGCTCTACGTCGGGACATGGGTTGGGCTCTACGTCGGGATGTGTGTTGGGCTCTAAGTCGGGACATGTGTTGGCTCTACGTCTGTAGTTATCTAACCTTCAGCTCTACGTCGGGATGTGTGTTGGGCTCTACGTCGGGACGTCTGTTGGGCTCTACGTCGGGACGTGTGTTGGGCTCTACATTGGGACGTGTGTTGGGCTCTACATCTGTAGTTAGCTAACTTTAAGCTCTGCGTCGGGACGTGTGTCGGGCTCTGTGTCGGGACGTGTGTTGGGCTCTACGTCGGGATGTGTGTTGGGCTCTACGTCGGGACGTCTGTTGGGCTCTACGTCGGGACGTCTGTTGGGCTCTACGTCGGGACGTCTGTTGGGCTCTACATCGGGACGTGTGTTGGGCTCTACGTAAGGATTTAGCTTACTTTCAGCTCTACGTCAGGACGTGTGTTGGGCTCTACGTCGGGACGTGTGTTGGGCTCTACGTCATGACATGTGTTGGGCTCTACGTCGGGACATGTGTTGGGCTCTTCGTCTGTAGTAAGCTAACTTTCAGATCTACGTCGGGACGTGTGTTGGGCTCTACGTCGGGACGTCTGTTGGGCTCTACGTCGGGACGTGTGTTGGGCTCTACGTCAGGACGTGTGTTGGGCTCCACGTCTGTAGTTATCTAACTTACAGCTCCACGTCGGGACGTGTGTTGGGCTCTACGTCGGGACGTGTGTTGGGCTCTACGTCGGGAAGTGTGTTGGGCTCTACATCTGTAGTTAGATAAATTTCAGGTCTACGTCGGGACGTGTGTTGGGTTCTACGTCTGGATGTGTGTTGGGCTCTACGTCAGTACGTGTGTTGGGCTCTACATCAGGATTTAGCTTACTTTCAGCTCTACGTCGGGACTTGTGTTGGGCTCTACGTCGGCATGTGTGTTGGGCTCTACGTCGGGACGAGTGTTGGGCTCTACATCAGGGTTTAGCTTACTTTCACCTCTACGTCGAGACGGGTGTTAGGCTCTACGTCGGGACGTGTGTTGGGCTCCATGTCGGGACGTGTGTTGGGCTCTACGTCGGGACGTGTGTTGGGCTCTACATCGGGACGTGTGTTGGGCTCTACGTCTGTAGTTACCGAACTTTCAGCTCTACGTCGGGACGAGTGTTGGGCTCTACATCAGGATTTAGCTTACTTTCAGCTGTACGTCGGGACGTGTGTTGGGCTCTACGTCGGGACTTATTTTGGGCTCTACGTCTGTAGTTAGCTAACTTTCAGCTCTATGTCAGTAAGTGTGTTGGGCTCTACGTCGGGACGTGTGTTGGACTCTACGTCGGGACTTTTGTTGGGCTCTACATCAGGATTTAGCTTACTTTTAGCTCTTCGTCGGGACGTCTGTTGGGCTCTACGTCGGGACGTCTGTTGGGCTCTACGTCAGGATTTAGCTTACTTTATGCTCTACGTCGGGACATTTTTGGGCTCTACGTCAGGGCATCTTTTGGGCTCTACGACAGGATTTAGCTTACTTTCAGCTGTACGTCGGGACGTCTGTTGGGCTCTACGTTGGGACATCTGTTGGGCTCTACGTCGGGATGTGTGTTGGGCTCTACATCAGGATTTAGCTTACTTTCACTCTACGACGGGACGTGTGTTGGGCTCTACGTCGGGACGTGTCTTGGGCTCTACGTCGGGACGTGTCTTGGGCTCTACATCGGGACGTGTGTTGGGCTCTACGTCGGGACGTGTGTTGGGCTCTACGTCGGGACGTGTGTTGGGCTCTACATCAGGTTTTATCTTTCTTTCAGCTCTACGACGGGACGTGTGTTGGGCTCTACGTCGGGACGTGTGTTGGGCTCTACGTCGGGACGTGTGTTGGGCTCTGTGTCGGGACGTGTATTGGTCTCTACGTCTGTAGTTAGCTAACTTTCAGCTCTACGTCGGGACGTGTGTTGGGCTCTACGTCGGGACGTGTGTTGGGCTCTATGTCGGGATGTGTTTTGGGCTCTACATCAGGATTTAGCTTACTTTCAACTCTACGACGGGACGTGTGTTGGGCTCTACGTCGGGACGTGTGTTGGGCTCTACGTCGGGACGTGTGTTGGGCTCTACGTAGGGACTTGTGTTGGGCTCTACGTCGGGACGTGCGTTGGGCTCTCCGTCGGGACGTGTGTTGGGCTCTACGTCGGGATGTGTGTTGGGCTCTACATCAGGATTTAGCTTACTTTCAGCTCTACGTCGGGACGTGTGTTGGGCTATACGTCGGGACGTGTGTTAGGCTTTACGTCGGGACGTGTGTTGGGCTCTACGTCGGGACGTCTGTTGGGCTCTGCGTCGGGAGGTGTGTTTTTCTCTACGTCGGGACGTGTGTTGGGCTCTACGTCGGGACGTCTGTTGGGCTATGCGTCTGGACGTGTGTTGGGCTCTACGTCAGGACGTGTGTTGGGCTCTACGTCGGGACGTGTGTTGGGGTCTACGTCGGGACGTGTGTTTGGGTCTTCATCAGGATTTAGCTTACTTTCAGCTCTACGTCGGGAAGTGTGTTGGGCTTTACGTCGGGACGTGTGTTGGGCTCTACGTCGGGACGTCTGTTGGGCTCTGCGTCGGGAGGTGTGTTTTTCTCTACGTCGGGACGTGTGTTGGGCTCTACGTCGGGACGTCTGTTGGGCTATGCTTCTGGACGTGTGTTGGACTCTACGTCAGGACGTGTGTTGGGCTCTACGTCAGGACGTGTGTTGGGCTCTACGTCGGGACGTGTGTTGGGCTCTACGTCTGTAGTTAGCTAACTTTCAGCTCGACATCGGGACGTGTGTTGGGCTCTACGTCTGTAGTTAGCTTACTTTCAGCTCTACGTCGGGACGTGTGTTGGGCTCTACGTCGGGACGTGTGTGGGGCTCTACGTCGGGACGTGTGTGGGGCTCTATACCGGGATTTAGCTTACTTTCAGGTCTACGTCGGGACGTGTGTGGGGCTCTACGTCGGGACGTGTGTTGGGCTCTACGTCGGGACGTGTGTTGGGCTCTACGTCGGGACGTGTGTTGGGCTCTACGTCGGGAAGTGTGTTGAGCTCTACGTCGGGAAGTGTGTTGGGCTCTACGTCGGGAAGTGTGTTGGGCTCTACATCAGGATTTAGCTTACTTTCAGCTCTACGTCGGGACTTGTATTGGGCTCTAGGTCGGGACGTGTGTTGGGCTCTACGTCGGGACGTGTGTTGGGCTCTACACCGGGATTTAGCTTACTTTCAGCTCTACGTCGGGACGTGTGTTGGGCTCTACGTCGGGACGTCTGTTAGGCTCTACGTCGGGACGTGTGTTGGTCTCTACGTCGGGACGTGTTTTGGGCTCTACGTCGGGACGTCTGTTGGGCTCTACATCAGGATTTAGCTTACTTTCATCTCTATGTCGGGACGTGTGTTGGGCTCTACGTCGGGACGTGTGTTGGGCTCTTCGTCGGGACGTGTGTTGGGCTCTACATCAGCATTTATCTTACTTTCATCTCTATGTCGGGACGTGTCTTGGGCTCTACGTCGGGACGTGTGTTGGGCTCTACGTCGGGACGTGTGTTGGGCTCTACATCAGGATTTAGCTTAATTTCATCTCTATGTCGGGACGTGTGTTGGGCTCTACGTCGGGACGTGTGTTGGGCTCTACGTCGGGACGTGTGTTGGGCTCCACCTCGGGACGTGTGTTGGGCTCCACATCAGGATTTAGATTACTTTCAGCTCTACGTAGGGACGTGTGTTGGGCTCTACGTCGGGACGTGTGTTGGGCTCTACTTCGGGAATTGTGTTGGGCTCTACGTCGGGACGTGTGTTGGGCTCTACGTCGGGACGTGTGTTGGGCTCTACGTCGGGACGTGTGTTGGGCTCTACGTCAGGATTTAGCTTACTTTCAGCTCCACGTCGGGACGTGTGTTGGGCTCTACGTCGGGACATGTGTTGGGCTCTACGTCGGGACGTGTCTTGGGCTCTACGTCGGGACGTGTCTTGGGCTCTACGTCGGGACGTGTGTTGGGCTCTGTGTCGGGAAGTGTGTTGAGCTCTACGTCGGGACGTGTGTTGGGCTCTACGTCTGTAGTTAGCTAACGTTCAGCTCTACGTCGGGACGTGTGTTGGTCTGTACGTCTGTACTTAGCTAACTTCAGCTCTATGAGGGGATGTGTGTTGGGCTCTACGTCGGGACGTGTGTTGGGCACTACGTCGGGACGTTTGTTGGGTAATACGTCGGGACGTGTGTTGGGCTCTACACCGGGATTTAGCTTACTTTCAGCTCTACGTCGGGACGTGTGTTGGGCTCTACGTCGGGACGTGTGTTGGGCTCTACGTCGGGACATGTGTTGGGCTCTACGTCGGGACGTGTCTTGGGCTCTCCGTCGGGACGTGTGTTGGGCTCTACGTCGGGACGTGTGTTGGGCTCTACTTCGGGACGTGTGTTGGGCTCTACGTCGGGACGTGTGTTGGGCTCTACGTAAAATTTAGCTTACTTTCAGCTCTACGACGGGACGTGTGTTGGGCTCTACGTCGGGACGTGTGTTGAGCTCTACGTCGGGACGTGTCTTGGGCTCTACGTCGGGACGTGTCTTGGGCTCTACGTCGGGACGTGTGTTGGGCTCTGTGTCGGGAAGTGTGTTGAGCTCAACGTCAGGACGTGTGTTGGGCTCTACGTCAGGAAGTGTGTTGGGCTCTACATCAGGATTTAGCTTACTTTCAGCTCTACGTCAGGACGTGTGTTGGGCTCTACGTCGGGACGTGTGCTGGGCTCTACGTCGGGACGTGTGTTGGGCTCTACGTCGGGAAGTGTGTTGAGCTCTACGTCGGGAAGTGTGTTGGGCTCTACGTCGGGAAGTGTGTTGGGCTCTACATCAGGATTTAGCTTACTTTCAGCTCTACGTCGGGACTTGTATTGGGCTCTACGTCGGGACGTGTGTTGGGCTCTACGTCGGGACGTGTGTTGGGCTCTACACCGGGATTTAGCTTACTTTCAGCTCTACGTCGGGACGTGTGTTGGGCTCTACGTCGGGACGTCTGTTGGGCTCTACGTCGGGACGTGTGTTGGTCTCTACGTCGGGACGTGTTTTGGGCTCTACGTCGGGACGTCTGTTGGGCTCTACATCAGGATTTAGCTTACTTTCATCTCTATGTCGGGACGTGTGTTGGGCTCTACGTCGGGACGTGTGTTGGGCTCTTCGTCGGGACGTGTGTTGGGCTCTACATCAGCATTTATCTTACTTTCATCTCTATGTCGGGACGTGTCTTGGGCTCTACGTCGGGACGTGTGTTGGGCTCTACGTCGGGACGTGTGTTGGGCTCTACATCAGGATTTAGCTTACTTTCATCTCTATGTCGGGACGAGTGTTGGGCTCTACGTCGGGACGTGTGTTGGGCTCTACGTCGGGACGTGTGTTGGGCTGCACCTCGGGACGTGTGTTGGGCTCCACCTCGGGACGTGTGTTGGGCTCCACATCAGGATTTAGATTACTTTCAGCTCTACGTAGGGACGTGTGTTGGGCTCTACGTCGGGACGTGTGTTGGGCTCTACTTCGGGAATTGTGTTGGGCTCTACGTCGGGACGTGTGTTGGGCTCTACGTCGGGACGTGTGTTGGGCTCTACGTCGGGACGTGTGTTGCGCTCTACGTCAGGATTTAGCTTACTTTCAGCTCCACGTCGGGACGTGTGTTGGGCTCTACGTCGGGACATGTGTTGGGCTCTACGTCGGGACGTGTCTTGGGCTCTACGTCGGGACGTGTCTTGGGCTCTACGTCGGGACGTGTGTTGGGCTCTGTGTCGGGAAGTGTGTTGAGCTCTACGTCGGGACGTGTGTTGGGCTCTACGTCTGTAGTTAGCTAACGTTCAGCTCTACGTCGGGACGTGTGTTGGTCTGTACGTCTGTACTTAGCTAACTTCAGCTCTATGAGGGGATGTGTGTTGGGCTCTACGTCGGGACGTGTGTTAGGCTCTACGTCGGGACGTTTGTTGGGTAATACGTCGGGACGTGTGTTGGGCTCTACACCGGGATTTAGCTTACTTTCAGCTCTACGTCGGAACGTGTGTTGGGCTCTACGTCGGGACGTGTGTTGGGCTCTACGTCGGGACATGTGTTGGGCTCTACGTCGGGACGTGTCTTGGGCTCTCCGTCGGGACGTGTGTTGGGCTCTACGTCGGGACGTGTGTTGGGCTCTACTTCGGGACGTGTGTTGGGCTCTACGTCGGGACGTGTGTTGGGCTCTACGTAAGGATTTAGCTTACTTTCAGCTCTACGACGGGACGTGTGTTGGGCTCTACGTCGGGACGTGTGTTGAGCTCTACGTCGGGACGTGTCTTGGGCTCTACGTCGGGACGTGTCTTGGGCTCTACGTCGGGACGTGTGTTGGGCTCTGTGTCGGGAAGTGTGTTGAGCTCTACGTCAGGACGTGTGTTGGGCTCTACGTCAGGAAGTGTGTTGGGCTCTACATCAGGATTTAGCTTTCTTTCAGCTCTACGTTGGGACGTGTGTTGGGCTCTACGTCGGGACGTGTGTTGGGCTCTACGTCGGGACGTGTGTTGGGCTCTACGTCGGGATGTGTGTTGGGCTCTACATCAGGATTTAGCTTACTTTCAGCTCTACGACGGGACGTGTGTTGGGCTCTACGTCGGGACATGTGTTGGGCTCTACGTCGGGACGTGTCTTCGGCTCTACGTCGGGACGTGTCTTGGCTCTACGTCGGGACGTGTGTTGGGCTCTACGTCGGGACTTGTGTTGGGCTCTATGTCGGGACGTGTTTTGGGCTCTACGTCGGGACGTCTGTTGGGCTCTACGTCAGGATTTAGCTTACTTTCAGCTCCACGTCGGGACGTGTGTTGGGCTCTACGTTGGGACGTTTGTTGGGTAATACGTCGGGACGTGTGTTGGGCTCTACATCAGGATTTAGCTTACTTTCAGCTCTACGTCGGGACGTGTGTTGGGCTCTACCTCGGGACGTGTGTTGGGCTCTACGTCGGGACGTGTGTTGGGATCTACATCAGGATTTATCATACTTTCAGCTCTACGTCGGGACGTGTCTTGGGCTCTCCTTCGGGACGTGTGTTGGGCTCTCCGTCGGGACGTGTGTTGGGCTCTACGTCGGGACGTGTGTTGGGCTCTACGTCAGGATTTAGCTTACTTTCAGCTCTACGTCGGGACGTGTGTTGGGCTGTACTTCAGGACGTGTGTTGGTCTCTCCGTCGGGACGTGTGTTGGGCTCTACGTCGGGATGTGTATTGGGCTCTACCTCGGGATTTAGCTTACTTTCAGCTCTACGTGGGGACGTGTGTTGGGCTCTACGTCGGGACGTTTGTTAGGCTCTACGTCGGGACGTGTGTTGGGCTCTACATCTGTAGTTAGCTAACTTTGAGCTCTACATCGGGACGTGTGTTGGGCTATACGTCGGGACGTGTGTTGGGCTCTATGTCGGGAAGTGTGTTGGGCTCTACGTCGGGACGTGTGTTGGGCTTAACATCAGGATTTAGCTTACTTTACGTTGTACGACGGGACGTGTGTTGGGCTCTACGTCGGGACGTGTGTTGGGCTCTACGTCGGGACGTGTGTTGGGCTCTCGTCAGGATTTAGCTTACTTTCAGCTCCACGTCGGGACGTGTGTTGGGCTCTACGTCGGGACATGTGTTGGGCTCTACGTCGGGACGTGTCTTGGGCTCTACGTCGGGACGTGTCTTGGGCTCTACGTCGGGACGTGTGTTGGGCTCTGTGTCGGGAAGTGTGTTGAGCTCTACGTCGGGACGTGTGTTGGGCTCTACGTCGGGACGTTTGTTGGGTAATACATCGGGACGTGTGTTGGGCTCTACACCGGGATTTAGCTTACTTTCAGCTCTACGTCGGGACGTGTGTTGGGCTCTACGTCGGGACGTGTGTTGACCTCTACGTCGGGACGTGTGTTGGGCTCTACTTCGGGACGTGTGTTGGGCTCTACGTCGGGACGTGTGTTGGGCTCTACGTAAGGATTTAGCTTACTTTCAGCTCTACGACGGGACGTGTGTTGGGCTCTACATCGGGACATGTGTTGAGCTCTACGTCGGGACGTGTCTTGGGCTCTACGTCGGGACGTGTCTTCGGCTCTACGTCGGGACGTGTGTTGGGCTCTGTGTCGGGAAGTGTGTTGAGCTCTACGTCAGGACGTGTGTTGGGCTCTACGTCAGGAAGTGTGTTGGGCTCTACATCAGGATTTAGCTTACTTTCAGCTCTACGACGGGACGTGTGTTGGGCTCTACGTCGGGACGTGTGTTGGGCTCTACGTCGGGACGTGTGTTGGGCTCTACATCAGGATTTAGCTTACTTTCAGCTCTACGACGGGACGTGTGTTGGGCTCTACGTCGGGACATGTGTTGGGCTCTACGTCGGGACGTGTCTTGGGCTCTACGTCGGGACGTGTCTTGGGCTCTACGTCGGGACGTGTGTTGGGCTCTACGTCGGGACTTGTGTTGGGCTCTACGTCGGGACGTGTGTTGGGCTCTACGTCGGGACGTGTGTTGGGCTCTACATCGGGATTTAGCTTACTTTCAGCTCCACGTCGGGACATGTGTTGGGCTCTACGTCGGGATGTTTGTTGGGCTCAAAGTCTGTAGTTAGCTAACGTTCAGCTCTACGTCGGGACGTGTGTTGGGCTCTACGGCTGTACTTAGCTAACTTCAGCTCTATGAGGCGATGTGTGTTGGGCTCTATGTCGGGACGTGTGTTGGGCTCTACGTCGGGACGTTTGTTGGGTAATACGTCGGACGTGTGTTGGGCTCTACATCAGGATTTAGCTTACTTTCAGCTCTACGTCGGGACGTGTGTTGGGCTCTACGTCGGGACGTGTGTTGGGCTCTACGTCGGGACGTGTGTTGGGATCTACATCAGGATTTAGCTTACTTTCAGCTCTACGTCGGGACGTGTGTTGGGCTCTCCGTCGGGACGTGTGTTGGGCTCTCCGTCGGGACATGTGTTGGGCTCTACGTCGGGACGTGTGTTGGGCTCTACGTCAGGATTTAGCTTACTTTCAGCTCTACGTCGGGACGTGTGTTGGGCTGTACTTCGGGACGTGTGTTGGTCTCTCCGTCGGGACGTGTGTTGGGCTCTACGTCGGGATGTGTGTTGGGCTCTACCTCGGGATTTAGCTTACTTTCAGCTCTACGTGGGGACGTGTGTTGGGCTCTACGTCGGGACGTGTGTTGGGCTCTAAGTCGGGACGTGTGTTGGGCTCTACATCTGTAGTTAGCTAACTTTGAGCTCTACATCGGGACGTGTGTTGGGCTCTACGTCGGGACGTGTGTTGGGCTCTATGTCGGGAAGTGTGTTGGGCTCTACGTCGGGACGTGTGTTGGGCTCAACATCAGGATTTAGCTTACTTTACGTTCTACGACGGGACGTGTGTTGGGCTCTACGTCGGGACGTGTGTTGGGCTCTACGTCGGGACGTGTGTTGGGCTCTACATCAGGATTTAGCCTACTTTCATCTCTATGTCGGGACGTGTGTTGGGCTCTACGTCGGGACATGTGTTGGGCTCTACATCAGAATTTAACTTACTTTCAGCTCTACGTCGGGACGTGTGTTGGGAATACGTCGGGACGTGTGTTGGGCTCTACGTCGGGACGTCTGTTGGGCTCTACGTCGGGATGTGTGCTGGGCTCTACGTCGGGACGTGTGTTGGGCTCTACACCGGGATTTAGCTTACTTTCAGCTCTACGTCGGGACGTGTGTTGGGCTCTACGTCGGGACGTGTGTTGACCTCTACGTCGGGACGTGTGTTGGGCTCTACTTCGGGACGTGTGTTGGGCTCTACGTCGGGACGTGTGTTGGGCTCTACGTAAGGATTTAGCTTACTTTCAGCTCTACGACGGGACGTGTGTTGGGCTCTACATCGGGACATGTGTTGAGCTCTACGTCGGGACGTGTCTTGGGCTCTACGTCGGGACGTGTCTTCGGCTCTACGTCGGGACGTGTGTTGGGCTCTGTGTCGGGAAGTGTGTTGAGCTCTACGTCAGGACGTGTGTTGGGCTCTACGTCAGGAAGTGTGTTGGGCTCTACATCAGGATTTAGCTTACTTTCAGCTCTACGACGGGACGTGTGTTGGGCTCTACGTCGGGACGTGTGTTGGGCTCTACGTCGGGACGTGTGTTGGGCTCTACATCAGGATTTAGCTTACTTTCAGCTCTACGACGGGACGTGTGTTGGGCTCTACGTCGGGACATGTGTTGGGCTCTACGTCGGGACGTGTCTTGGGCTCTACGTCGGGACGTGTCTTGGGCTCTACGTCGGGACGTGTGTTGGGCTCTACGTCGGGACTTGTGTTGGGCTCTACGTCGGGACGTGTGTTGGGCTCTACGTCGGGACGTGTGTTGGGCTCTACATCGGGATTTAGCTTACTTTCAGCTCCACGTCGGGACATGTGTTGGGCTCTACGTCGGGATGTTTGTTGGGCTCAAAGTCTGTAGTTAGCTAACGTTCAGCTCTACGTCGGGACGTGTGTTGGGCTCTACGGCTGTACTTAGCTAACTTCAGCTCTATGAGGCGATGTGTGTTGGGCTCTACGTCGGGACGTGTGTTGGGCTCTACGTCGGGACGTTTGTTGGGTAATACGTCGGGACGTGTGTTGGGCTCTACATCAGGATTTAGCTTACTTTCAGCTCTACGTCGGGACGTGTGTTGGGCTCTACGTCGGGACGTGTGTTGGGCTCTACGTCGGGACGTGTGTTGGGATCTACATCAGGATTTAGCTTACTTTCAGCTCTACGTCGGGACGTGTGTTGGGCTCTCCGTCGGGACGTGTGTTGGGCTCTCCGTCGGGACGTGTGTTGGGCTCTACGTCGGGACGTGTGTTGGGCTCTACGTCAGGATTTAGCTTACTTTCAGCTCTACGTCGGGACGTGTGTTGGGCTGTACTTCGGGACGTGTGTTGGTCTCTCCGTCGGGACGTGTGTTGGGCTCTACGTCGGGATGTGTGTTGGGCTCTACCTCGGGATTTAGCTTACTTTCAGCTCTACGTGGGGACGTGTGTTGGGCTCTACGTCGGGACGTGTGTTGGGCTCTAGGTCGGGACGTGTGTTGGGCTCTACATCTGTAGTTAGCTAACTTTGAGCTCTACATCGGGACGTGTGTTGGGCTCTACGTCGGGACGTGTGTTGGGCTCTATGTCGGGAAGTGTGTTGGGCTCTACGTCGGGACGTGTGTTGGGCTCAACATCAGGATTTAGCTTACTTTACGTTCTACGACGGGACGTGTGTTGGGCTCTACGTCGGGACGTGTGTTGGGCTCTACGTCGGGACGTGTGTTGGGCTCTACATCAGGATTTAGCCTACTTTCATCTCTATGTCGGGACGTGTGTTGGGCTCTACGTCGGGACATGTGTTGGGCTCTACATCAGAATTTAACTTACTTTCAGCTCTACGTCGGGACGTGTGTTGGGAATACGTCGGGACGTGTGTTGGGCTCTACGTCGGGACGTCTGTTGGGCTCTACGTCGGGATGTGTGCTGGGCTCTACGTCGGGACGTGTGTTGGGCTCTACATCAGGATTTAGCTTACTTTCAGCTCCACGTCGGGACGTGTGTTGGGCTCTACGTCGGGACGTTTGTTGGGCTCAACGTCTGTAGTTAGCTAACGTTCAGCTCTACGTCGGGACGTGTGTTGGTCTGTACGTCTGTACTTAGCTAACTTCAGCTCTATGAGTGGATGTGTGTTAAGCTCTACGTCGGGACGTGTGTTGGGCTCTATGTCGGGACGTTTGTTGGGTAATATGTCGGGACGTGTGTTGGGCTCTACATCAGGATTTAGCTTACTTTCAGCTCTACGACGGGACGCGTGTTGGGCTCTGCGTCGGTACGCGTGTTGGGCTCTGCGTCGGGACGCGTGTTAAGCTCTGCGTCGGGACGCGTGTTGGGCTCTACGTCGGGACGCGTGTTAGGCTCTACGTCGGGACGTGTGTTGGGCTCTACGTCACGATTTTGCTTACTTTCAGCTCTACGTCGGGACGTGTGTTGGGCTCTACGTCGGGACGTGTGTTGGGCTCTACGTCAGGATTTAGCTTACTTTCAGCTCTACGTCGGGACATGTGTTGGGCTCTACGTCGGGACCTGTGTTGGGCTCTACGTCGGGACGTGTGTTGGGCTCTACGTCGGGACGTGTGTTGGGCTCTACATAAGGATTTAGGTTACATTCAGCTCTACGTCGGGAAGTGTGTTGGGCTCTACGTCGGGACGTTTGTTAGGCTCTACGTCGGGACGTGTGTTGGGCTCTACGTCGGGACTTCTGTTGGGCTCTAATTTTGTTGTTAGCTCACATTCGGCTCTACGTCGGGACGTGTGTTGGGCTCTAATTTTGTTGTTAGCTTACATTGGGCTCTACGTCGGGACGCGTGTCGGGCTGTACGTCGGGACGTGTGTTGGGCTGTAAGTCGAGACGTGTGTTGGGCCGTACGTCGAGACGTGTGTTGGGCTCTACGTAGGGACGTGTGTTGGAGTCTACGTCGGGACGTGTGTTGGGCTCTACGTCGGGAACTGTGTTGGGCTCTACGTCGGGACGTCTGTTGAGCTCTACGTCGGGACGTCTGTTGGGCTCTACGTTGGGACGTCTGTTGGGCTCTACATTGGGACGTGTTGGGCTCTACGTCGGGACGTCTGTTGGGCTCTACGTCGGGACGTGTGTTGGGCTCTACATCGAGACGTTTGTTGTGTTCTACGAAGGGACGTGTGTTGGGCTCTACGACGGGACGTGTGTTGGGACCTACGTCGGGACGTGTGTTGGGCTCTACGACGGGACGTGTGTTGGGCTCTACGTCAGGACGTGTGTTGGGCTCTACATCGGGACGTGTGTTGGGGTCCACGTCGGGACGTGTGTTGGACTCTACGTCGGGACGTGTGTTGGGCTCTACGTCGGGACGTGTGTTGGGCTCTACATCAGGATTTAGCTTACTTTCAGCTCTACGTCGGGACGTGTGTTGGGCTCTACGTCGGGACGTGTGTTGGGCTCTACATAAGGATTTAGCTTACATTCAGCTCTACGTCGGGACGTGTGTTGGGCTCTACGTCGGGACGTGTGTTGGGCTCTACGTCGGGACGTATCTTGGGCTCTACGTCGGGACGTGTCTTGGGCTCTACGTCGGGACGTGTCTTGGGCTCTGTGTCGGGACATGTGTTGGGCTCTACGTCTGTAGTTAGCTAACGTTCAGCTCTACGTCGGGACGTGTGTTGGGTTCTACGTCGGGACTTGTGTTGGGCTCTACGTCGGGACGTCTGTTGGGCTCTGCGTCGGGACGTGTGTTGGGCTCTCCGTCTGTAGTTAGCTAACGTTCAGCTCTACGTCGGGACGTGTGTTGGGCTATACGTCGGGACGTGTGTTGGGCTCTACGTCGGGACCTTTGTTAGGCTTTACGTCGGGACGTGTGTTGGGCTCTACTTCGGGACCTGTGTTGGGCTCTACTTCGGGAGGTGTGTTTGGCTCTACGTTGGGAAGTGTGTTGGGCTCTACGTCGGGACGTCTGTTTGGCTCTGCGTCTGGACGTGTGTTGGGCTCTACGTCGGGACGTGTGTTGGGCTCTACGTCGGGACGTGTGTTGGGGTCTACGTCGGGACGTGTGTTGGGGTCTTCATCAGGATTTAGCTTACTTTCAGCTCTACGTCGGGACGTGTGTTGGGCTCTACGTCGGGACGTGTGTTGGGCTCTACGTCTGTAGTTAGCTAACTTTCAGCTCTACATCGGGACGTGTGTTGGGCTCTTCGTCTGTAGTTAGCTTACTTTCAGCTCTACGTCGGGACGTGTGTTGGGCTCTACGTCGGGACGTGTGCGGGGCTCTGCGTCGGGACGTGTGTGGGGCTCTACGTCGGGACTTGTGTGGGGCTCTACGTCCGGACGTGTGTTGGGCTCTACACCGAGATTTAGCTTACTTTCAGCTCTACGTCGGGACGTGTGTGGGGCTCTACGTCGGGACGTGTGTTGGGCTCTACGTCGGGACGTGTGTTGGGCTCTACGTCGGGACGTGTGTTGGGCTCTACATCAGGATTTAGCTTACTTTCAGCTGTACGTCGGGACATGTGTTGGGCTCTACATCAGGATTTAGCTTACTTTCAGCTCTACGTTGGGACGTGTGTTGGGCTCTACGTCAGGACGTGTGTTTCGTTCTACGTCGGGACGTGTGTTGGGCTCTACACCAGGATTTAGCTTACTTTCAGTTCTACGTCGGGACGTGTGTTGGGCTCTACATCAGCAAGTGTGTTGGGCTCTACGCCGGGACGTGTGTTGGGCTCTACATCAGGATTTAGCTTACTTTCAGTTCTACGTCGGGACGTGTGTTGGGCTCTACATCAGCAAGTGTGTTGGGCTCTACGACGGGACGCGTGTTGGGCTCTGCGTCGGTACGCGTGTTGGGCTCTATGACGGGACGCGTGTTGGGCTCTGCGTCGGGACGCGTGTTGGGCTCTACGTCGGGATGCGTGTTAGGCTCTACGTCGGGACGTGTTTTGGGCTCTACGTTACGATTTTGCTTACTTTCAGCTCTACGTCGGGACGTGTGTTGGGCTCTACATCGGGACGTGTGTTGGGCTCTACGTCGGGACGTGTGTTGGGCTCTACGTCGGGACGTGTGTTGGGCTCTACGTCAGGATTTAGCTTACTTTCAGCTCTACGTCGGGACCTGTGTTGGGCTCTACGTCGGGACCTGTGTTGGGCTCTACGTCGGGACGTGTGTTGGGCTCTACGTCGGGACGTGTGTTGGGCTCTACATAAGGATTTAGCTTACATTCAGCTCTACGTCGGGACGTGTGTTGGGCTCTACGTCAAGACGTGTGTTGGGCTCTACGTCGGGACGTCTGTTGGGCTCTACGTCGGGACGTCTGTTGGGCTCTACGTCGGGGTTTAACTTACTTTCAGCTCTACGTCGGGACGTGTGTTGGGCGCTACGTCGGGACGTGTGTTGGGCTCTAATTTTGTTGTTTGCTGACATTCAACTCTACGTCGGGACGTCTGTTGGGCTCTTATTTTGTTGTTAGCTCACATTCAGCTCTACGTCGAGACGTGTGTTGGGCTCTATGTCGGGACGTCTGTTGGGCTCTACGTCAGGACGTCTGTTGTGCTCTAATTTTGTTGTTGGCTCACATTCAGCTCTACGTCGGGACGTGTTTGGGCTCTAATTTTGTTGTCAGTTTACATTGGGCTCTACGTCAGGACGTGTGTTGGGCTCTACGACGGGACGTGTGTTGGGCTCTACATCGGGACGTGTGTTGGGGTCCACGTCGGGACCTGTGTTGGACTCTACGTCGGGACGTGTGTTGGGCTCTACATCGGGATTTATCTTACTTTCAGCTCTACGTCGGGACGTGTGTTGGGCTCTACGTCGGGACGTGAGTTGGGCTCTACGTCGGGCCGTGTGTTGGGCTCTACGTCAGGACGTGTGTTGGGCTCTCCGTCGGGTCGTGTGTTGGGCTCTACGTCGGGATTAGCTTACTTTCAGCTCTACGTCGGGACGTGTGTTGGGCTCTACATCAGGATTTAGCTTACTTTCATCTCTATGTCGGGACTTGTGTTGGGCTGTACGTCGGGACGTGTGTTGGGCTCTACGTCGGGACGTGTGTTGGGCTCTACATCAGGATTTAGCTTACTTTCATCTCTATGTCGGGACGTGTGTTGGGCTCTACGTCGGGACGTGTGTTGGGCTCTATATCAGGATTTAGCTTACTTTCAGCTCTACGTCGGGACGTGTGTTGGGCTCTACGTCGGGACGTCTGTTGGGCTCTAATTTTTTTTTTAGCTCACATTCAGCTCTACGTCGGGACATGTGTTTGGCTCTAATTTTGATGTTAGCTCACATTCAGCTCTACGTCGGGACGTGTGTTGGGCTCTAATTTTGTTGTTAGCTCACATTCAGCTCTACGTCGGGACGTGTGTTGGGCTCTACGTCGGGACGTGTGTTGGGCTCTACGTCGGGACGTGAGTTGGGCTCTACGTCGGGACGTGTGTTCGGCTCTACGTCGGGACGTCTGTTGGGCTCTACGTCGGGACGTGTGTTGGGCTCTACGTCAGGATTTAGCTTACCTTCAGCTCTACGTCGGGACGTGTGTTGGGCTCTACGTCGTGACGTGTGTTGGGCTCTACGTCGGGACGTGTGTTGGGCTCTACGTCAGGATTTAGCTTACTTTCAGCTCTACGTTGGGACGTGTGTTGGGCTCTACATCAGGATTTAGCTTACTTTCAGCTGTCCGTCGGGACGTGTGTTGGGCTCTACGTCGGGACCTGTGTTGGGCTCTACGTCGGGACGTCTGTTGGGCTCTACGTCGGGACGTCTCTTGTACTCTAATTTTGTTGTTAGCTCACATTCAGCTCTACGTCGGGACGTGTGTTGATCTCTAATTTTGTTGTTATATCACATTGGGCTCTACGTCGGGACGTCTGTTGGGCTCTACGTCGGGATGTCTGTTGGGCTGTATGTCGAGAACTCTGTTGGCTCTACATCAGGAATTAGCTTACTTTCATCTCTACGTCGGGACGTGTGTTGGGCTCTGCGTTGAGACGTGTGTTGGGCTCTACGTCGGGACGTCTGTTGGGCTCTACGTTGGGACATGTGTTGGGCTCTAATTTTGTTTTTAGCTCACATTGGGCTCTATGTCGGGACATGTGTTTGGCTCAATGTCGGGATGTCTGTTAGGCTCTGCATCAGGATTTAGCTTAATTTCAGGTCTACGTCGGGACATGTGTTGGGCTCTACGTCGGGACGTGTGTTGGGCTCTACGTCGGGACGTCTGTTGGGCTCTACGTCGGGACGTCTGTTGGGAGCTACATCAGGATTTAGCTTACTTTCACCTCTACGTCGGGACGTGTGTTGGGCTCTACGTCGGGACGTGTGTTGGGCTCTACGTTGGGACGTGTGTTGGGCTCTACATTGGGACGTGTGTTCGGCTCTACGTCGGGACGTCTGTTGGGGTATAATTTTGTTGTTAGCTCACATTCAGCTCTACGTCGGGACGTCTGTTGGGCTCTAATTTTGTTGTTAGCTCACATTCAGCTCTACGTCGGGACGTGTGTTTGGCTCTAATTTTGTTGTTAGCTCACATTGAGCTCTACGTCGGGACGTGTGTTGGGCTCTAATTTTGTTGTTAGCTCACATTCAGCTCTGCGTTGGGACGTGTGTTGGGCTCTACGTCGGGACGTGTGTTGGGCTCTACGTCGGGACGTGTGTTGGGCTCTACGTCCAGACGTGTGTTGCCTCTACATCAGGATTTAGCTTACTTTCAGCTCTCCGTCGGGACGTGTGTTGGGCTCTACGTCGGGACGTGTGTTGGGCTTTACGTCGGGACGTGTGTTGCACTTTACGTCGGGACGTGTGTTGGGCTCTACGTCGGGACGTCTGTTGGGCTCTACGTCGGGACGTCTGTTGGGCTCTACATCAGGATTTAGCTTACTTTCAGCTCTACGTCGGGACGTGTGTTGGGCTCTACGTCGGGACGTCTGTTGGGCTCTACGTCGGGACGTCTGTTGGGCTCTACGTCGGGGTTTAACTTACTTTCAGCTGTACGTCGGGACGTGTGTTGGGCGCTACGTCGGGACATGTGTTGGGCTCTTATTTTGTTGTTAGCTCACATTCAGCTCTACGTCGAGACGTGTGTTGGGCTCTATGTCGGGACGTCTGTTGGGCTCTACGTCAGGACGTCTGTTGGGCTCTAATTTTGTTGTTGGCTCACATTCAGCTCTACGTCGGGACGTGTTTGGGCTGTAATTTTGTTGTTAGTTTACATTGGGCTCTACGTCAGGATGTGTGTTGGGCTCTACGTAGGGACGTGTGTTGGGCTCTAATTTTGTTGTTAGCTCACATTCAGCTCTACGTCGGGACGTGTGTTGGGCTCTACGTCGGGACGTTTGTTAGGCTCTACGTCGGAACGTGTGTTGGGCTCTACGTCGGGACGTGTGTTGGGCTCTACGTCGGGACTTCTGTTGAGCTCTAATTTTGTTGTTAGCTCACATTCGGCTCTACGTTCGGACGTGTGTTGGGCTCTACGTCGGGACTTCTGTTGGGCTCTAATTTTGTTGTTAGCTCACATTCGGCTCTATGTCGGGACGTCTGTTGGGCTCTACATCAGGATTAGGCTTACTTTCAGCTCTACGTCGGGACGTGTGTTGGGCTCTACGTCGGGACGTCTGTTGGGCTCTACGTCGGGACGTCTGTTGGGCTCTACCTCAGGATTTAGCTTACTTTCACCTCTACTTCGGGACGTGTGTTGGTCTCTACGTCGGGACGTGTGTTGGGCTCTACGCCGGGACGTGTGTTGGGCTGTACGTCGGAACGTGTGTTGGGCTGTACGTCGAGACGTGTGTTGGGCTGTACGTCGAGACGTGTGTTGGGCTCTACGTCGGAACATGTGTTGGGATCTACGTCGGGACCTGTCTTGGGCTCTAATTTTGTTGTTAGCTCACATTCAGCTCTACGTCGGGACGTGTGTTGGGCTCTAATTTTGTTGTTAGCTCACATTTAGCTCTACGTTGGGATGTGTGTTTGGCTCTAATTTTGTTGTTAGCTCACATTCAGCTCTACGTCGAGACGTGTGTTGAGCTCTAATTTTGTTGTTATCTCACATTGGGCTCTACGTCGGGACATCTGTTGGGCTCTATGTCGGGACGTCTGTTGGGCTGTATGTCGAGACGTCTGTTGGCTCAACATCAGGATTTAGCTCACATTCAGCTCTACATCGGGACGTGTGTTGGGCTCTACGTCGGGACGTCTGTTCGGATCTACGTCGGGACGTCTGTTGGGCTCTACGTCGGGACGTGTGTTGGGCTCTACATCAAGATTTAGCTTACTTTCAGCTCTACATCGGGACGTGTGTTGGGCTCTACATCGGGACATGTGTTGGGCTCTACTTCGGGACTTCTGTTGGGCTCTACGTCGGGACGTGTGTTGGGCTCTACGTCGAGACATCTGTTGGGCTCTACGTCGGGACGTGTGTTGGGCGCTACGTCGGGACTTGTGTTGGGCTCTACGTCGGGACGTGTGTTGGGTTCTACGTCGGGACGTGTGTTGGGCTCTACGTCGGGACGTCTGTTGGGCTCTATGTCGGGACGTCTGTTGGGCTCTACGTCGGGACGTCTGTTGGGCTCTAATTTTGTTGTTAGCTCACATTCGGCTCTACATCGGGACGTCTGTTGGGCTCTAATTTTGTTGTTAGCTTACATTGGGCTCTACGTCGGGACGTGTGTTGGGCTGTACGTTGGGACGTGTGTTGGGCTGTACGTCGAGACGTGTGTTGGGCTGTACGTCGAGACGTGTGTTGGGCTCTACGTCGAGACGAGTGTTGGGCTCTACGTCGGAACATGTGTTGGGATCTACGTCGGGACCTCTGTTGGACTCTACGTCGGGACGTGTGTTGGGCTCTAATTTTGTTGTTAGCTCACATTCAGCTCTACGTCGGGACGTGTGTTGGGCTCTAATTTTGTTGTTAGCTCACATTCAGCTCTACGTTGGGATGTGTGTTTGGCTCTAATTTTGTTGTTAGCTCACATTCAGCTCTACGTTGGGACGTGTGTTGGGCTCTAATTTTGTTGTTAGCTCACATTCAGCTCTACGTCGGGACGTGTGTTGGGCTCTACGTCGGGACGTCTGTTGGGCTCTACGTCGTGACGTCTGTTGGGCTCTACGTCGGGACGTCTGTTGGGCTCTACATCAGGATTTAGCTTACTTTCAACTCTACGTCGGACCGTGTGTTGGGCTGTACGTCGGGACGTCTGTTGGGCTGTACGTCGGGACGTGTGTTGGGCTGTACGTCGAGACGTATGTTGGGCTCTACGTCGGAACATGTGTTGGGATCTACGTCGGGACCTGTGTTGGGCTCTAATTTTGTTGTTAGCTCACATTCAGCTCTACGTCGGGACGTGTGTTGGGCTCTAATTTTGTTGTTAGCTCACATTCAGCTCTACGTTGGGATGTGTGTTTGGCTCTAATTTTGTTGTTAGCTCACATTCAGCTCTACGTCGAGACGTGTGTTGATCTCTAATTTTGTTGTTATCTCACATTGGGCTCTACGTCGAGACGTCTGTTGGGCTCTACGTCGGGACGTCTGTTGGGCTCTATGTCGGGACGTCTGTTGGGCTGTATGTCGAGACGTCTGTTGTCTCTACATCAGGATTTAGCTTACCTTCAGCTCTACATCGGGACGTGTGTTGGGCTCTACGTCGGGACGTGTGTTGGGATCTACGTCGGGACGTGTGTTGGGCTCTACGTCGGGACGTCTGTAGGGGTCTACATCGGGACGTGTGTTGGGCTCTACGTCGGGACGTCTGTTGGGCTCTACTTCGGGACGTCTGTTGGGCTCTATGTCGGGACGTCTGTTGGGCTCTACGTCGGGACGTCTGTTGGGCTCTAATTTTGTTGTTAGCTCACATTCGGCTCTACGTCGGGACGTCTGTTGGGCTCTAATTTTGTTGTTATCTTACATTGGGCTCTACGTCGGGACGTGTGTTGGGCTGTACGTCGGGACGTGTGTTTGGCTCTACGTCGGAACATGTGTTGGGATCTACGTCGGGACCTGCGTTGGGCTCTAATTTTTTTGTTAGCTCACATTCAGCTCTACGTCGGGACGTGTGTTGGGCTCTAATTTTGTTGTTAGCTCACATTCAGCTCTACGTTGGGATGTGTGTTTGGCTCTAATTTTGTTGTTAGCTCACATTCAGCTCTACGTTGGGACGTGTGTTGGGCTCTACGTCGGGACGTGTGTTGGGCTCTACGTCGGGAAGTGTGTTGGGCTCTACGTCGGGACGTCTGTTGGGCTCTACGTCGAGACGTCTGTTGGGCTCTATGTCGGGACGTCTGTTGGGCTGTATGTCGAGACGTCTGTTGGCTCTACATCAGGATTTAGCTTACTTTCAGCTCTACATCGGGACGTCTGTTGGGCTCTACGTCGGGACGTCTGTTGGGCTCTACGTCTGGACGTATGTTGGGCTCTACATCAGGATTTAGCTTACTTTCAGCTCTACGTCGGGACGTGTGTTGTGCTCTACGTCGGGACATGTGTTGGGCTCTACTTCGGGACGTCTGTTGGGCTCTACGTCGGGACGTGTGTTGGGCTCTACGTCGAGACATCTGTTGGGCTGTACGTCGGGACGTGTGTTGGGCTCTACGTCGGGACTTGTGTTGGGCTCTACGTCGGGATGTGTGTTGGGCTGTACGTCGAGACGTGTGTTGGGCTGTACGTCGAGACGAGTGTTGGGCTCTACGTCGGAACATGTGTTGGGATCAACGTCGGGACCTCTGTTGGACTCTACGTCGGGACGTATGTTGGGCTCTAATTTTGTTGTTAGCTCACATTCAGCTCTACGTCGGGACGTGTGTTGGGCTCTAATTTTGTTGTTAGCTCACATTCAGCTCTACGTTGGGATGTGTGTTTGGCTCTAATTTTGTTGTTAGCTCACATTCAGCTCTACGTTGGGACGTGTGTTGGGCTCTAATTTTGTTGTTAGCTCACATTCAGCTCTACGTTGGGATGTGTGTTTGGCTCTAATTTTGTTGTTAGCTCACATTCAGCTCTACGTTGGGACGTGTGTTGGGCTCTAATTTTGTTGTTAGCTCACATTCAGCTCTACGTCGGGACGTGTGTTGGGCTCTACGTCGGGACTTGTGTTGGGCTCTACGTCGAAAAGTGTGTTGGGCTCTACGTCGGGACGTCTGTTGGGCTCTACATCAGGATTTAGCTTACTTTCAGCTCTACGTCGGGACGTGTGTTGGGCTCTACGTCGGGACGTGTGTTGGGCTCTACGTCGGGACTTGTGTTGGGCTCTACGTCGGGACATGTGTTGGGCTCTGCGTCGGGACCTGTGTTGGGCTCTACGTCGGGACGTCTGTTGGTCTCTAATTTTGTTGTTAGCTCACATTCGGCTCTACGTCGGGACGTCTGTTGGGCTCTAATTTTGTTGTTAGCTCACATTGGGCTGTACGTCGGGACGTGTGTTGGGCTCTACGTCGGGACTTGTGTTGGGCTCTACGTTGGAACATGTGTTGGGATCTACGTCGGGACCTGTGTTGGGCTCTACGTCGGGACGTGTGTTGGGCTCTAATTTTGTTGTTAGCTCACATTCAGCTCTACGTCGGGACGTGTGTTGGGCTCTAATTTTGTTGTTAGCTCACATTAAGCTCTACGTTGGGATGTGTGTTTGGCTCTAATTTTGTTGTTAGCTCACATTCAGCTCTACGTTGGGACGTGTGTTGGGCTCTAATTATGTTGTTAGCTCACATTCAGCTCTACGTCGGGAAGTGTGTTGGGCTCTACGTCGGGACGTGTGTTGGGCTCTACGTCGGGACGTGTGTTGGGCTCTACGTCGGAAAGTGTGTTGGGCTCTACGTCGGGACGTCTGTTGGGCTCTACGTCGGGACGTCTTTTGGGCTCTACGTCGGGACATCTGTTGGGCTCTACGTCGGGACGTCTGTTGGGCTCTACATCAGGATTTAGCTTACTTTCAGCTCTACGTTGGGACGTGTGTTGGGATGTACGTAGGGACGTGTGTTGGGCTGTACGTCGAGACGTGTGTTGGGCTGTACGTCGAGACGTGTGTTTGGCTCTACGTCGGAAGATGTGTTGGGATCTACGTCGGGACATGTGTTGGGCTCTAATTTTGTTGTTAGCTCACATTCACCTCTACGTCGGGACGTGTGTTGGGCTCTAATTTTGTTGTTAGCTCACATTCAGCTCTACGTTGGGATGTGTGTTTGGCTCTAATTTTGTTGTTAGCTCCCATTCAGCTCTGCGTTGGGACGTGTGTTGGGCTCTACGTCGGGACGTGTGTTGGGCTCTACGTCGGGAAGTGTGTTGGGCTCTACGTCGGGACGTCTGTTGGGCTCTACGTCGGGACGTCTGTTGGGCTCTATGTCGGGACGTCTGTTGGGCTCTACGTCGGGACATGTTGGGCTCTATGTCGGGACGTCTGTTGGGCTCTACGTCGGGACGTCTGTTGGGCTCTACATCAGGATTTAGCTTACTTTCAGCTCTACGTCGGGACGTGTGTTGGGCTCTACGTCGGGACGTGTGTTGGGCTCTACGTCGGGACGTCTGTTGGGCTCTACCTCAGGATTTAGCTTACTTTCACCTCTACTTCGGGACGTCTGTTGGGCTCTACGTCGGGACGTGTGTTGGGCTCTACGTCGGGACGTGTGTTGGGCTGTACGTCGGAACGTGTGTTGGGCTGTACGTCGAGACGTGTGTTGGGCTGTACGTCGAGACGTGTGTTGGGCTCTACGTCGAAACATGTGTTGGGATCTAATTTTGTTGTTAGCTCACATTCAGCTCTACGTCGGGACATGTGTTGGGCTCTAATTTTGTTGTTAGCTCACATTCAGCTCTACGTCGAGACGTGTGTTGATCTCTAATTTTGTTGTTATCTCACATTGGGCTCTACGTCGGGACGTCTGTTGGGCTCTACGTCGGGACGTCTGTTGGGCTCTATGTCGGGACGTCTGTTGGGCTGTATGTCGAGACGTCTGTTGGCTCTACATCAGGATTTAGCTTACTTTCAGCTCTACATCGGGACGTGTGTTGGGCTCTACGCCGGGACGTGTGTTGGGCTCTACGTCGGGATGTGTGTTGGGCTCTACGTCGGGACATGTGTTGGGCTCTACTTCGGGACTTCTGTTGGGCTCTACGTCAGGACGTGTGTTGTACTCTACGTCGGGACGTCTGTTGGGCTCTACGTCGGGACGTGTGTTGGGCTCTACGTCGTGACGCCTGTTGGGCTCTACGTCAGGACGTCTGTTGGGCTCTACGTCGGGCCGCCTGTTAGGCTCTACGTCGGGACGCCTGTAGGCTGTACGTCGGGACGGATGTTGGTCTCTACGTCGAGACGTCTGTTGGGCTCTTCGTCGGGACGTGTGTTGGGCTCTACGTCGGGACGTGTGTTGGGCTATACGTCGGGACATCTGTTGGGCTCTGCGTCGGGACGTCTGCTGGGCTCTACATCAGGGTTTATCTTACTTTCAGCTCTACATCGGGATGTGTGTTGGGCTCTACTTCGGGACGTCAGTTGGGGTGTACGTCGGGTTGCCTGTTGGGCTCTACGTCGGGACGCCTGTTGGGCTGTACGTCAGGACGGCTGTTGGGCTGTACGTCGGGACAGCTGTTGGGCTCTATATCCGGAATTAACTTACTTATAGCTCTACGTCGGGCCGTGTGTTGGGCTCTACATCGGCACGTGTGTTGGGCTCTACTTCGGGACGTGTGTTGGGCTCTACGTCGGGATGTCTGTTGGGCTCTACCTCGGGAAGTCTGTTGGGCTCTACGTCGGTACGTCTGTTGGGTTCTACATCAGGATTTAGCTTACTTTCAGCTCTACCTCGGGACTTGTGTTGGGCTCTACATCGGGACGTCTGTTGGGCACTACGTCGGGACATCTGTTGGGATCTACGTTCGGACGCCTGTTGGGCTGTATGTCAGGACGGCTGTTGGGCTGTACGTCGGGACAGCTGTTGGGCTCTACATCAGGGTTTAGCTTACTTTCAGCTCTACGTCGGGACGTCTGTTGGGCTCTACGTCGGGACGTCTTTTGGGCTTTACGTTGGGACGTATGTTGGGCTCTACATGAGGATTTATCTTACTTTCAGCTCTACGTCGGGACGTATGCTGGGCTCTACGTCGGGTCGTCTTTTCGGCTCTACGTGGGGACGTGTGTTGGGCTCTACGTCGGGACGTGTGTTGGGCTCTAAGTCAGGACGTCTGTTGGGCTCTACGTCGGGACGTCTGTTGGGCTCTACGTTGGGACGTCTTTTGGGTTCTACGTCGGGACGTCTGTTGGGCTCTACGTCAGGACATTTTTTGGGCTCTACGTCGGGACGTGTGTTGGATTCTACATCATGGTTTAGCTTAATTTCAGCTCTACGTCGGGACGTGTGTTGGGCTCTACGTCGGGACGTCTGTTGGGCTCTACGTCGGGACGTCTGTTGTCTCTACGTTGGGACGTCTGTTGGGCTCGACATCACGGTTTAACTTACTTTCAGCTCTACGTCGGGACGTCTGTTGCGCTCTACGTCGGGACGTCTTTTGGGCTCTACGTCGGGACGTCTGTTGGGCTCTACGTCGGGACGTCTGTTGGGCTCTACATCAGGGTTTAGCTTACTTTCAGCTCTACGTCGGGTCGTCTGTTGGGCTCTACGTTGGGACATCTGTTGTGCTCTACGTCGGGATGTCTTTTGGGCTCTAATCTGGGACGTCTTTTGGGCTCTACATCAGGGTTTAAATTACTTCCAGCTCTACGTCGGGACGTCTTTTGCGCTCTACGTCGGAACGTCTGTTGGGCTCTACATCTGGGTTTAACTTACTTCCAGCTCTACGTCGGGACGTCTGTTGGGCTCTTACGTTGGGACGTCTGTTGGGCTCTCCGTCGGGAGGTATGTTCGGCTCTACATCAGGGTTTAGCTTACTTTCAGCTCTACGTCGGGTCATGTGTTGGCCTCTACGTCGGGACGTGTGTTGGGCTCTATGTCGGGACGTCTGTTGGGCTCTACATCAGGGTTTAGCTTATTTTCAGCTCTACTTCAGGACGTGTGTTGTGCTCTTCGTCGGGACGTCTGTTGGGCTCTACGTCGGGACGTGTGTTGGGCTCTACGTCGGGACGCCTGTTGGGCTCTACTTCGGGACGTCTGTTGGGCTCTTCGTCGGGCCGCCTGTTGGGCTCTACGTCGGGACGCCTGTTGGGCTGTACGTCGGGACGGATGTTGGGCTCTACGTCGGGATATCTGTTGGGCTCTACGTCGGGACGTGTGTTGGGCTCTACGTCGGGACGTCTGTTGTGCTCTACTTCGGGACGTCTGTTGGGCTATACGTCGGGACTTCTGTTGGGCTCTACATCAGGATTTAGCTTACTTTCAGCTCTACGTCGGGACGTCTGCTGGGCTCTACGTCGGGACGTGTGTTGGGCTCTACATCGGGATGTGTCTTGGGCTCTACGTCGGGTTGCCTGTTGGGCTCTACGTCGGGACATCTGTTGGGCTCTACCTCGGGAAGTCTGTTGGGCTCTACGTTGGGACGTCTGTTGGTTTCTACATCAGGATTTAGCTTACTTACAGCTCTACCTCGGGACTTGTGTTGGGCTCTACATCGGGACGTTTGATGGGCTCTAGCCATGACATCTGTTGGGCTCTACGTCAGGACGTCTGTTGGGCTCTACATCAAGGTTTAGCTTACTTTCAGCTCTACGTCGGGACGTGTGTTGTACTCTACGTCGGGACGTCTGTTGGGCTCTACGTCTTGACCCCTGTCGGGCTCTACGTCAGGACGTCTGTTGGGCTCTACGTCGGGCCACCTGTTGGGCTCTACATCGGGACGGCTGTTGGGCTGTATGTCGGGACTGATGTTGGGCTCTACGTCGAGACGTCTTTTGGGCTCTTCGTCGGGACGTGTGTTGGGCTCTACGTCGGGACGTCTGTTGGGCTCTACGTCGGGACGTGTGTTGGGCTCTACGTCGGGATGTGTGTTGGGCTCTACGTCGGGACGTCAGTTGGGCTGTACGTCGGGTTGCCTGTTGGGCTCAACGTCGGGACGCCTGTTGGGCTGTACGTCAGGACGGCTGTTGGGCTGTACGTCGGGACAGCTGTTGGGCTCTATATCAGGATTTAGCTTACTTACAGCTCTACGTCGGGACGTCTGTTGGGCTGTACGTCGGGATGTCTGTTGGGCTCTATATCAGGACTTAGCTTACTTACAGCTCTACCTCGGGTCGTGTGTTGAGCTCTACGTCGGCACGTGTGTTGGGCTCTACTTCGGGACGTGTGTTGGGCTCTACGTCGGGACGTCTGTTGGGCTCTACCTCGGGATGTCTGTTGGGCTCTACTCGGGACGTCTGTTGGGTTCTACATCAGGATTTAGCTTACTTTCAGCTCTACCTCGGGACTTGTGTTGGGCTCTACATCGGGACGTCTGATGGGCTCTACGTCAGGACGTCTGTTGGGCTCTACGTCGGGACGTGTGTTGGGCTCTACATCAGGGTTTAGCTTACTTTGAGCTCTACGTCGCGACGTCTGTTGGGCACTACGTCGGGACGTCTGTTGGGCTCTACGTCGGGACGTCTGTTGGGCTCTACGTCGCGACCTCAGTTGGGCTCTACGTCGGGACATCTGTTAGGCTCTACGTCGGGACGTCTGTTGGGGTCTACGTCGGGACGTCTGTTGGGCTCTACATCAGGGTTTAGCTTACTTTCAGCTCTACGTCGGGTCGTCTGTTGGGCTCTATGTCGGGACATCTGTTGGGCTCTACGTCGGGACGTCTGTTGGGCTCTACGTCGGGACGTCTTTTGGGCTCTAAGTTGGGACGTCTGTTGGGCTCTACATCAGGGTTTAGCTTACTTCCAGCTCTCCGTCGGGACGTGTGTTGGGCTCTTACGTTGGGACGTCTGTTGGGCTCTCCGTCGGGAGGTATGTTCGGCTCTACATCAGGGTTCAGCTTACTTTCAGCTCTACGTCGGGACATGTGTTGGCCTCTACGTCGGGACGTGTGTTGGGCTCTACGTCGGGACGTCTGTTGGGCTCTACTTTGGGACGTCTTTTGGGTTCTACGTCGGGACGTATGTTGGGCTCTACGTCGGGACGTCTGTTGGGTTCTACTCTGGGATGTCTGTTGGGCTCTACATCAGTGTTTAGCTTACTTTCAGCTCTACGTCGGGGCGTGTGTTGGGCTCTACGTTGGGACGTCTTTTGTGCTCTACGTCGGTACGTATGTTGGGCTCTACATCAGGATTTATCTTACTTTCAGCTCTACGTCGGGACGTCTGCTGGGCTCTACTTCGGGACGTGTGTTGGGCTCTACGTCGGGACGTGTTTTGGGCTCTACATCAGGACATGTGTTGGGCTCTACGTCAAAACGTTTGTTGGGCTCTACGTCGGGACGTGTGTTGGGTTCTACATCATGGTTTAGGTTACTTTCAGCTCTACGACGGGACGCCTGTTGGGCTCTACGTCGGGACGTCTGTTGGGCTCTACGTCGGGACGTGTGTTGGGCTCTACGTTGGGACGTTTGTTGGGCTCTACGTCGGGACATGTGTTGGGTTCGACATCATGGTTTAGCTTACTTTCAGCTCTACGACGGGACGCCAGTTGGGCTCTACGTCGGGACGTCTGTTGGGCTCTACGTCGGGACGTCTGTTGTCTCTACGTTGGGACGTCTGTTGGGCTCGACATCACGGTTTAACTTACTTTCATCTCTACGTCGGGACGTCTGTTGGGCTCTACGTCGGGACGTCTTTTGGGCTCTACATCAGGGTTTAGCTTACTTTCAGCTCTACGTTGGGACGTCGGTTGGGCTCTACGTGGGGACGTCGGTTGGGCTCTACATCAGGACGTGTGTTGGGCTCTACATCAGGGTTTAGCTTACTTTCAGCTCTACGTTGGGACGTCGGTTGGGCTCTACGTGGGGACGTCGGTTGGGCTCTACGTCGGGATGTGTGTTGGGCGCAATGTCGGAACATACGTTGGTGTCTACATCTGGCTTGAGGTTTATTTCGGCTATACGTCGGGACGTGCGTTGGGCTCTACGTTGGGACGTCTGTTGGGCTCTACGTCTGGCTTGAGCTCGCTTTCTGCTCTACGTTGGGATGTCTGTTGGTCTCAACGTCGGGACGTCTGTTGGGCTCTACGTAGGGACGTGTCTTGGGTTCTACTTTAAGAAGTCTGCCTTGAGCTCGCTTTCGGCTCTACGTTGAGACATCTGTTGGGCTCTACGTCGGGACTTCTGTTGGGCACTAAGTCGGGACGTATCTTGGTCTCTAGTTTGGGAAGTGTGTCTTGAGCTCGCTTTCGGATCTACGTCGGGATGACTGTTGGGCTCTACGTCGGGACGTCTGTTGGGCTCTACGTCGGGACGTCTGTTGGGCTCTACGTTTGGCTTTTGCTCATTTGCGCCTCTACGTCGGGACGTCTTCTGAGCTCTATGTCGGGACGTCTGTTGGTCTCTACGTCAGAACGTACGTTTGTTTCTACGTCTGGCTTGAGTTTAATTTCAGCTCTACGTCGGAACGTGTGTTGGGCTCTACGTCGGGACGTGTGTTGGGCGCAACGTCGAAACGTACGTTGGTGTCTACGTCTGGCTTGAGGTTTATTTATGCTATACGTCGGGACGTGTGTTGGGCTCTACGTCGGGACGTCTGTTGGGCTCTAAGTCGGGACGTTTCTTGGGCTCTAGTTTGGGAAGTGTGTCTTGAGCTCGCTTTCGGCTCTACGTCGGGATGACTGTTGGGCTCTACGTCGGGACGTCTGTTGGGCTCTACGTCCAGACTTCTCTTGGGCTCTACGTTTGGCTTTTGCTCACTTTCGGCTCTACGTCGGATATCTGTGGGCTCTACGTCGGGACGTCTCTTGGGTTCTACGTCTGCCTGTAGCTCACTTTCGGCTCTACATCGGAAAGTCTGTTGGGCTCTAAGTCGTGATGTCTGTTGGGCTCTACGTCGGGAGGTACGTTGTTTTCTACGTTTGGCTTGAGTTTATTTTCGACTCTACGTCGGGATGTGTGTTGGGCTCTACGTCGGGACGTCGCTTGGGCTCTACGTTGGGACGTGTGTTGGGCTCTACAATGGGACATGTGTTGGGCTATACGTCGGGACGTCTGTTGAGCTCTACGTCCGGACGTCTCTTGAGTTCTACGTTTCGCTTTTGCTCACTTTCAGCTCTATGTCGGAACATCTGTTTGTCTCTACGTCCTGATTGAGGTTAATTTCAGCTCTACGTCGGAACGTATCTCGGGCTATACGTCGGGACGTGTGTTGGGCTTTACGTCTGGCTGTAGCTCACTTTCTGCTCTACGTCGAAACATCTGTTGCTATCTACGTCGGGACGTCTGTTGGTCTCTACTTCGATATGTCTGGCTTGAGCTCGCTTTCGGCTCTACTTCGGGACGTCTGTTCGGCTCTACGTTGGGACATCTGTTCGGCTCTAAGTCAGGACGTCTTTAGAGCTCTGAGTCGGGACCTTTCTTGGGCTGTACGTCTGGCTTTTTTTCGCTTTCGGCTCTACGTCGGGACATCTGTTTGGCTCTATGTCGGGACGTACTTTGGTTTCTACATCGGGACGTACGTTGTTTTCTACCTCTGTCTGTAGCTCAATTTTGTCTCTAGGATGGGAAGTCTGTTGGGCTCTACGTCGGGACATATGTTGGACTGTACAACGGGACATGTGTTGGGCTCTACATCGGGACGTCTGTTGGGCTCTACGTCGGGACGTCTGTTGGGCTCTACGTCGGGATGCCTGTTGGGCTCTACGTCGGGATGTCTTTTGGGCTCTATGTCTGGCTGTAGCTCAGTTCGTCTCTATGTCGGAAAGTCTGTTGGGCTCTACGTCGGGACGTCTGTTGGGCTCTACGTCGGGACGTACGTTGGTTTCTACGTCTGGCTTGAGATTAATTTTGGCTCTACGTCGGGACGTATGTTGAGCTCTACGTCGGGACGTCGCTTGGGCTCTACGTCGGGACGTCGCTTGGGCTCTACGTCGGGACGTCGCTTGGGCTCTACGTCTGGCTTGAGCTCGCTTTCTGCTCTACGTTGGGATGTCTGTTGGTCTCAACGTCGGGACGTCTTTTGGGCTCTACGTAGGGACGTGTCTTGGGTTCTACTTTAAGAAGTCTGCCTTGAGCTCGCTTTCAGCTCTACGTTGAGACGTCTGTTGGGCTCTATGTCGGAAATTACGTTGGTTTCTACGTCTGGCTTGAGGTTAATTTCAGCTCTACGTCGGAACGTCTCTCGGGCTATACGTCGAGACGTCTGTTGGGCTCTACGTCTGGCTGTAGCTCACTTTCTGCTCTACGTCGAAACATCTGTTGGTCTCTACGTCGGGACGTCTGTTCGTCTTTACTTCGATATGTCTGGCTTGAGCTCGCTTTCGGCTCTGCGGCAGGACGTCTGTTGGGCTCCACGTCGGGACGTCAGTTGGGCTCTAAGTCAGGATGGCTTTAGAGCTCTAAGTCGGGACGTCTCTTGGGCTCTACGTCGGGACATCTTTTGGGCTCTACTTCGGGACGTCAGTTGTTTTCTACGTCTGGCTTGAGGTTAATTTCGGCTCTACGTCAGGACATGTGTTGGGCTCTGCGTCGGGACGTCACTTGGGCTCTACGCCTGGCTGTAGCTCACTTTCGTCTCTACGTTGGGACGTCTGTTGGGCTCTACGTCGGGACGTGTGTTGGGCTCTACTTCGGGACGTGTGTTGCACTTTACGTCGGGACGTCTGTTGGGCTCTACGTCGGGACGTCTGTTGGGCTCTACATCAGGATTTAGCTTACTTTCAGCTCTACGTCGGGACGTGTGTTGGGCTCTACGTCGGGACGTCTGTTGGGCTCTACGTCGGGACGTCTGTTGGGCTCTACGTCGGGAGGTCTCTTGGGCTCTACTTCGATATGTCTGGCTTGAGCTCGCTTTCGGCTCTACGTCGGGACGTCTGTTGGGCTCTACGTCGGGACGTCTCTTGGGCTCTACTTCGATATGTCTGGCTTGAGCTCGCTTTCGGCTCTACGTCGGGACGTCTGTTGGGCTCTACGTCGGGACGTCTGTTGGGCTCTACATCTGCAGTTATCTAACTTTGAGCTCTACGCCGGGACGTCTGTTGGGCTCTGCGTCGAGATGTACGTTGGTTTCTACGTCTGCCTTGAGGTTAATTTCGGATCTACGTCGGGACGTCTGTTGGGCTCTACGTAGGTACCTGTCTTGGATTCTACTTTAAGAATCTGGCTAGAGCTCGCTTTCGGATCTACGTCGGGACGTGTCTTCGGCTCTACGTCAGGACGTCTTTAGAGCTCTAAGTCGGGACGTCTCTTGGACTATACATCTGGCTTGAGCTCGCTTTCGGCTCGATGTCGGGACATATGTTGGGCTCTATGTCAGGACGTCTGTTGGTCTGTACGTCGGGACGTACGTTGGTTTCTACGTCTGGCTTGAGGTTAATATCGGCTCTACGTCGGGATGTGTGTTGGGATCTACGTCGGGACGTGTGTTGGGATCTACGTTGGGACGTGTGTTGGGCTCTACGCCTGGAAGTCGCTTGGGTTCTACGTCGGGACGTATTTTGGACTCTACGTCTGGCTGTAGCTCACTTTCGGCTTTAAGTTGGAACGTCTGTTGGGCTCTGCATCGAGATGTCTGTTGAGTTCTACGTCCGGATGTCTATTGGGCTCTACGTTTAACTTTTGCTCACCTTCAGCTCTACGTCGGGACGTGCGTTGGGCTCTTCGTTGGGACGTCTGTTGGGCTCTACGTCAGGCTTTAGCTTATTTGGGCCTATACGTCGGGACGTCTTCTGAGCTCTACGTCGCGATGTCTGTTGCTCTCTACGTCGGAACGTACATTGGTTTCTACGTCTTGCTTGAGGTTAATTTCAGCTCTACATGGGAACGTCTCTCGGGCTATACGTCGGGACGTGTGTTGGGCTCTACGTCTGGCTGTAGCTCACTTCCTGCTCTACGTCGAAACATCTGTTGGTCTCTACGTCGGGACGTCTGTTGGTCTCTACTTCGATATGTCTGCCTTCAGCTCGCTTTCGGCTCTCCGTCGGGACGTCTGTTGGGCTCTACGTCGGGACGTACGTTGGTTTCTACGTCGGGACATACGTTGGTTTCTACGTCTGGCTTGATGTTAATTTCGGCTCTACGTCGGGACGTGTGTTGGGCTCTACGTCGGGACGTCTGTTGGGCTCAACGTCGGGAGGTCTCTTGGGCTCTAGGTCGGGAGGTCTCTTGGGCTCTACGTCTGGCTTGAGCTCGCTTTCGATTCTACGTCGGAACGTCTGTTGGGCTCTGCGTCGGGACGTGTGTTGAGCTCTACGTCCGGACGTGTCTTGGGTTCTACTTTAAGAAGTCTGGCTTGAGCTCACTTTCGGCTCTACGTTGAGACGTCTGTTGGGCTCTAAGTCGGGACGTGTCTTCGGTTCTAGTTTGGGAAGTGTGTCTTGAGCTCGCTTTCGGATCTACGTCGGGACGTCTATTGGGCTCTATGTCCGGACGTCTCTTGGGCTCCACTTTTGGCTTTTGCTCACTTCCGGCTCTATGTCGGAACATCTCTTTGGCTCTATGTCGGGACGTCTCTTAGGCTCTACGTCTGGCTTTAGCTCATTTGCGGCTGTACGTCGGGACGTCTTCTGAGCTATATGTCAGCACGTCTGTTGTCTCTACGTCAGAACGTACGTTGGTTTCTACGTCTGGCTTGAGGTTAATTTCGGCTCTACGTCGGAACGTCTCTCGGGCTATACGTCGGGATGTGTGTTGGGCTCTACATCTGGCTGTAGCTCACTTTCTACTCTACGTCGAAATATCTGTTGGTCTCTACGTAGGGACGTCTGTTGGTCTCTACTTCGATATGTCTGGCTTGAGCTCACTTTCGTCTCTACGTCGGGACGTGTGTTGGGCTCTACGTCGGGACGTGTGTTGGGCTCTACGTCGGGACGTCACTTTTGCTCTACGTCTGGCTGTAGCTCACTTTCGTCTCTACGCTGGAACGTCTGTTGGGCTCTACGTAGGGACGTCTCTTGGGCTCTACGTCTGGCTTGAGCTTGCTTTCTGTTCTACGTTTGGATGTCTGTTGGTCTCAACGTCGGGACGTCTGTTGGGCTCTATGTAGGGACATGTCTTGGGTTCTACTTTAAGAAGTCTGGCTTGAGCTCGCTTTCGGATCTACGTTGAGACATCTGTTGGGCTCTACGTCGGGACGTCTGTTGGGCTCTAAGTCGGGACGTGTCTTGGGCTCTAGTTTGGGAAGTGTATCTTGAGCTCGCTTTCGGATCTACATCGGGACGACTGTTGGGCTCTACGTCCGGACCTCTCTTGGGCTTTACGTTTGGCTTTTGCTCACTTTCAGCTCTACGTCGGAACATCTGTTGGGCTGTACGTCGGGACGTCTTCTGAGCTCTACGTCGGGACGTGTGTTGGGCTCTACATCTGGATTTTGCTTACTTTCAGCTCTACGTCGGAACTGTTGGACTCTACGTTGGGACGTCTTTTGGGATCTGCGTCAGGACTTCTGGCTTGAGCTCCCTTTCAGCTCTACATCGGGACATCTGTTGGGCTCTACGTTGGGACGTCTCTTGGGCTCTAAGTCTCTTGTTAGCTCACTTTCAGCTCTACTTCGGAACGTCTCCTGGGCTTTACCTTGGGACTTGTGTTGGGCTCTACGTCGGGACTTCTGTTTTGCTCTATTTTTGTTGTTAGCTCATTTTTAGCTTTACGTTCGGACGTCTGTTGGGCTCTACGTTCGGACGTCTGTAGGGCTCTACGTCGGGACGTCTGTTGGGATCAACGTCGGGATGTCTGTTGGGTTGTAGGTCGGGAAGTCTGGCTTGCGCTCGCTTTTGGCTCTACGTCGGGACGTCTCTTGGGCTTTACCTCGGGACATCTGTTGGGCTCTACGTCTGGACGTCAGTTGGGCTCTACATCTGGATTTAGCTTACTTGCAGCTCTACGTCAGAACGCCTGTTGGACTCTACGTTGGGACGTCTTTTGGGATCTGCGTCGGGACTTCTGGATTGAGCTCGCTTTCGGCTCTACATCGGGACGTCTGTTGGGCTTTACTTCGGCACATCTCTTGTGGTCTAAGTCTGTTGTTAGCTCACTTTCAGCTCTACTTCGGAACGTCTCCTGGGCTTTACCTTGGGACTTGTGTTCGGCTCTGCGTCGGGAGGTCTGTTTTGCTCTATTTTTGTTGTTAGCTCACTTTCATCTCTACATCGGAACGTCTCTTGGGCTCTACGTTCGGACGTCTGTTGGGCTCTACATCTGGATTACCTTACTTTCAGCTCTACGTCGGAACACCTTTTGGACTCTACATTGGGACGTCTTTTGGGATCTGCGTCGGGACTTCTGGATTGAGATCGCTTTCGGCTCTACGTCGGGACGTCTTTGGGCTTTACCTCGGGACATCTGTTGTGCTCTATGTTGCGACATCTGTTGGGCTCTACGTCGCGACATCTGTAGGGCTCTACGTCGGGACGTCTGTTGGGCTTTACTTCGGGACATCTCTTGGGCTCTGCGTCGGGACGTCTACTGGGCTCTAAATCTGTTTTTAGATCACTTTCAGTTCTACGTTGGAACATCTGTTGGGATCTACGTCGCGACGTCTATTGGTTTCTATGTCGGGATGTCTGGCTTGAGCTCGCTTTTGGCTCTACGTCGGGACGTCTGTTGGGCTTTATGTCGGGACATCTGTTGGGCTCTACGTCGGGACGTGTGTTGGGCTCTATGTCTGTAGTTAGCTCACTTTCAGCTCTACATCGGAACATCTGTTGGGCTTTACCTCAGGACTTGTGTTGGCCTCTACGTCGGGACGTCTGTTGTGCTCTAATTTTGTTTTTAGCTCACTTTTAGCTCTACGTCGGGACATCTGTTGGGCCCTATGTCGGGATGTGTGTTGGGCTCTACATCCGTAATTAGCTAACTTGCAGGTCTCCGTTGGAACACCTGTTGGGCTCTACGTCCGGACATATGATGGGCTCTACGTCGGGACGTCTGGCTTCAGATCGCTTTCGGCTCTACTTCGGGACGTTTGTTGGGCTTTACCTCGGGACATCTGTTGGGCTCTACGTCGGGACGTCTGTTGGGCTCTAATTTTGTTGTTAGCTCACTTTCAGATCTACCTCGGAATGTCTGTTTGTCTCTACCTCGGGACATCTGTTGGGCTCTACGTCGGGACGTCTGTTGGGCTCTATGTCGGGACGTCTGTTGGACTCTACATCTGGATTTAGCTTGCTTTCAGCTCTACGTCGGATTGTCTGTTGGGCTCTAAGTCTGTTGTTAGCTCATTCTCAGCTCTACTTCGGAACGTCTGTTGGGCTCTGCGTCGGGACATCTGTGATTTCTACGTCCGGACGTCTCTTGGGCTCTACGTTTGGCTTTTGCTCACTTTCAGCTCTACGTCGGAACATCTGTTGGACTCTACGTCGGGACGTCTCTTGGGCTCTAAGTCTGGACGACTCTTGGGCTCTATGTCTGGCTTGAGCTCGCTTTCTGCTCTACGTTGGGATGTCTGTTGGGCTCTACGTCGGGACGTCTGTTGGGCTCTACGTAGGGACGTGTCTTGGGTTCTACTTTAAGAACACTGGCTTGAGCTCGCTTTCGGCTCTACGTTAAGACGTCTGTTGGGCTCTACGTCATGCCGGCTCTTGGGCTCTGCGTCTGGCTTTATCTCATTTGCGGCTATTCGTGGGGACGTCTTCTGAGCTCTACGTCGGGACGTCTGTTGTTCTCTACGTCGGAATGTACATTGCTTTCTACATCTGGCTTGAGGTTAATTTCAGCTCTAAGTCGGGACGTCTTTTGAGCTCTACAACGGGACATGTGTTGGGCGCTACGTTGGAACGTCTGTTGGGCTCTGCGTCGGGACGTACGTTGGTTTCTACGTCTGGCTTGAGGTTAAATTCGGCTCTACGTCGGGACGTGTGTTGGGCTCTACGTCGGGATGTATTTTGGGCTCTACGTCTGGCTGTACCTCACTTTCGGCTCTACGTCGGGACGTCTGTTGGCCTCTACGTAGGGAGGTTTCTTGGGTTCTACTTTAAGAAGTTTGGCTTGAGCTCGCTTTCGGCTCTACGTTGAGACGTCTGTTAGGCTCTACGTCGGGATATCTGTTGGGCTCTAAGTCGGGACGTGTCTTGGGCTCTAGTTTGGGTAGTGAGTCTTGAGCTCGCTTTCGGCTCTACGTCGAAACACCTGTTTTGCTCTACGTTGGGACGTCTCTCGGGCTCTACGTCGGGACGTCTTTTGGGCTCTACGTCTGGCTGTACCTCACTTTCGGCTCTACGTCGGAACGTCTGTTGGCTCTGCGTCGGGACGTCTGTTGAGCTCTACGTCCGGACGTCTCTTGGGCTCTACGTTTGGCTTTTGCTCACTTTCAGCTCTACGTCAGAACATCTGTTGGGCTCTACGTCGGGACATCTCTTGGGCTCTACGTCCGGCTTTAGCTCATTTGCCTCTATACGTGGGGACGTCTTCTGAGCTCAACAACGGGACGTGTGTTGGGCGCTACGTCGGAACATACGTTGGTGATCTACTATCTGGCTTGAGGTTAATTTCGGCTCTACGTCGGGACGTCTCTCATGCTCTACGTCGGGACGTCATATGGGCTCTACGACCAGACGTTCCAACGTAGAGACGAAAGCGAGCTACAGCCAGACGTAGAGCCCAAAAGACGTCCCGACGTAGAGCCCAAGCGACGTCCCAACGTAGAGCCCCACACACGTCCCGACGTAGAGTCTAAATTAACCTCAAGCCAGACGTAGAAACCAATGTACGTCCCGACGTAGACCCCAACAGACGTCCCGACGTAGAGCCCAAAAGCAGTCCCGAGGTAGAACACAACAGATGTCCCAACGTAGAGCCGAAAGCGAGCTCAAGTCTGATGTACAGCCCAAGAGACTTCCCGATGTAGAGCCCAACAGATGTTCCGACATAGAGCCGAAAGTGAGGAAAAGCCAAACTTAGAGCCCAAGAGACGTCCGGACGTAGAGACCAACAGACGTCCCGACTTAGAGCCCAACACTCGTCCCTACGTATATCCGAATGCGAGCTCAAGCCAGACATATCGAAGTAGAGACCAACAGACGTCCCGACATAGAGACTAATAGATGTTTCGACGTAGAGCTGAAAGTGAGCTACAGCCAGACGTAGAGCCCAACACACGTCCCGACATATAGCCCGAGAGACGTTCTGACGTAGAGCTGAAAGTGAGTGTGTTGGGTGCTACATCGAAACGTACGTTGGTTTCTTCGTCTGGCTTGACGTTAATTTCGGCTCTACGTCGGGACGTCTTTTGGGCTTAACGTCTGGCAGTAGCTCACTTTCGGCTCTACATCGGAACGTCTGTTGGGCTCTAATTTGGGACGTACTTTGGGTTCTACGTCTGGCTTGAGCTCGATTTTGGCTCTGTGATGGGACGTCTGTTGGGCTCTACGTCAGGACGTGTGTTGGGCTCTACGTCGGGACTTCTCTTGGGCTTTATGTCGGGACGTCTTTTGGGATCTACGTCGGGACATCTGTTGGGCTCGTTGTCGGGACGTGTGGCTTGAACTCGGTTTTGACTCTACTTCGGGACATCTGTTGGGCTCTACTTTGGAACAGCTGTTGGGCTCTACGTCGGGACAGCTGTTGGGCTCTACGTCGGGATGTCTGTTGGGCTCTAATTTTCTTGTTAGCTCACTTTCTGCTCTAAGTCGGAATGTCTGTTGGGCTCTACGTCGGGACATTTGGCTTGATCTCGTCGTCGAGACGCATTGATTGATCTCCCTTTTGGCTCTACGTCTGGACGTTTGTTGTGCTTTATATCGGGACATCTGTTTGGCTCTGCGTTGGGACGTCTGTTGCGCTGTAATTTGGTTTTTAGCTCACTTTCAGCCTTACGTCGGAACGTCTGTTGGGCTCTACGTCGGGACGTCTGTTGGGCTTTACGTCGGGACATCTTTTGGTCTTTACCCCGGGACATCTTTTAGGCTCTGTGTCGGGACGTGTGTTGGGCTCTAAGTCTGTTGTTAGCTCACTTTCAGCTCTAAGTCAAAACGTCTGTTGGGCTCTAGGTCGGGTCGTTTGGCTTGAGCTCTACGTCGGGACGTGTTGCTTGAACTCGCTTTTGGCTCTACGTCGGGATGTCTGTTGGGCTTTATTTCGGGATGTCTGTTGGGCTTTACCTTGGGACATATGTTGGGCTCTACGTCGGCACCTCTGTTGGGCTCTAATTTTGTTGTTAGCTCAATTTCAGTTCTAAGTCGGAACGTCTGTTGGGCTCTACGTCGGGACATTTCGCTTGAACTCTACGTCGGGACGTGTTGCTTGAACTCGCTTTTCGCTCTACATCGGGACATCTGTTGGGCTTTATGTCAGGACATCTGTTGGGCTCTACGTCGGGATGTCTGTTGGGCTCTAATTTTGTTGTTAGCTCACTTTCATCTCTACGTCGGAACATCTGTTGGGCTCTACGTCGGGACGTATTTTGGGCTCTATGTCGGGACGTGTGGTGTCTTGGTTTGAAAGACAGGCGTCTGTGGAGGAAGGCAGGAGCCTCCCTTGAAATGGAAAGTGCAACCCCCTTCCCTCCAAATTATTATAATTTTGAAATTAACGGGCCTTCAGGCAAAGATATGGGGAATAGGAATAACAGTTCTTTACTAATATATATATGTATATAACACAAGGCAGGGAAAAAACAAACAACCCACTGGTTTACACTGACAGAGTCAGGAATACAACCTGACACCCTGTTAGGGTGGCAGTAGCAGTCCGATAAGATGCTGGCTGCAGTCCTCCTGAAGTGATGGGTGTAGTTCTGTGGAAGCAGCAATCAGGTAAAAGAGTCTGGTCTTCCTCCGAAGGTCCAGTGGTAGGTAGGTAGCTCTTGTCCTCTGGAACTCCAGTGGGGGAAAAGCTCGTCTGGGAATCCAGTGGAAGAAGGCTGCTAGGGTGTTCAAAATCTCCGTTTATATTTGGCATGGACTGCTTGCCTCCTTCCCCACCTGCCCCCCCCCCCCCCCCCCCCCCCCCCCCGGGCAGAGCATCTCACAATGGGATGGGGAGTCCTGAGGCAGTTCCTTGATGGGCCCAGGAGATAGCCCAGGAGCGAGTTATCGATGGGTCAGGCGATAAGGCATTGTTTTGCCCAGTAACAGGAGATAGTCCAGAGGGGGGAGGCAGGGAGCACCACCCCACCTGGTCTCAACAGCTCCTGAAGATGGTAATAGAATATTTTTTTTTATTCTTTTGGCACATTTTACACTGTAACCCAGGACATGTGGCTTGAACTCGCTATTGACTCTACGTCGGGACGTCTGTTGGGCTTTATGTCGGGACATCTGTTGGGCTCTACGTCGGGACATGTGTTGGGCTCTAAGTCTGTTGTTAGCTCACTTTCAGCTCTACGTCGGAACGTCTGTTGGGCTTTACCTCGGGACATCTGTTGGGCTGTACGTCGGCATGTCTGTTGGGCTCTACGTCGGGACGTCTGTTGGGCTCGTCGTCGGGACATGTGGCTTAAACTCGCTTCTGACTCTACTTCGGGACGTCTGTTGAGCTTTACTTCGGGACATCTCTTGGGCTCTACGACGGGATATCTATTGGGCTCTAAGTCTGTTGTTAGCTCACTTTCCGCTCTACGTCAGAACGTCTGTTGGACTCTACGTCAGGACGTGTGTTGGGCTCTACGTTGGGACGTCTGGCTCGAGCTCGCTTTCGGCTCTATGTAGGGACGTCTGTTGGGATCTACGTCGGGACGTCTGCTGGGCTCTGCGTCGGGATATCTGGCTTGACCTCGCTTTTGGCTCTACGTCGGGATGTCTGTTGGGCTTTATGTCGGGACATCTATTGGGCTCTAATTCGGGACGTGTGTTGGGCTCTACGTCTGTATTTACCTGACTTTCAGCTCTACGCCAGAACATCTGTTGGGCTCTACGTCGGGACGTCTGGGTTGAGCTCCCTTTCGGCTCTACTTCGGGACGTCTGTTGGGATTTATGTCGGGACCTCTGTTGGGCTCTACGTCTGAATGTCTGTTGGGTTCTACGTCGAGACTTCTGGCTTCTGCTCGCTTTCGGCTCTACGTCGGGACGTCTCTTGGGGTCTATGTCGGGACATGTGTTGGGCTCTACGTCGGAACGTCTGTTGGACTCTACCTTGGGACGTCTTTTGGGATCTGCTTCGGGACATCTGGCTTGAGCTCGCTTTCGGCTCTACGTCGAGATGTCTGTTGGGCTCTACGTCTGGAGTTAGCTCACTTTCAGGTCTACTTCGGAATGTCTTTTGGGCTCTACGTCGAGGCGTCTGTGGGGCTCCACGTTGGTACGTCTGGCTTGAGCTTGCTTTCGGCTCTACTTCGGAACATCTGTTGTGCTTTACTTCGGGACATCTGTTGGGCTCTACTTCGGGACGTCTGTTGTCCTCTAAGTCTGTTGTTAGCTCACTTTCAGCTCTATGTCGGAACGTCCGTTGGGCTTTACCTCGGGACATCTGTTGGGATCTACGTCGGAACGTCTGTTGGGCTCTAATTTTGTTGTTAGCTCACTTTCATCTCTAAGTCGGAACGTCTGTTGGGCTCTACGTCAGGACGTCTGTTGGGCTCTACGTCGGGATGTGTGGCTTGAACTCGCTTTCGGCTCTACGTCGGAATGTCTATTCGGCTTTACGTCGGGACATCTGTTGGGCTCTACGTCTGGATGTCTGTTGGGTTCTACGTCGAGAGGTCTGTCTTCAGCTCGCTTTTGGCTCTACGTCGGGACGTTTATAGGGCTCTACGTCGGGACGTCTGTTGGGCTCTACATCGGGACATGTGTCCGGGTCTACGTCGGGACGTGAGTTGGGCTCTACGTCTGTAGTTAGCTAACTTTCAGCTCTACGTCGTAATTTCTCTTGGGCTCTACGTCGCGACGTCTATTGGGCTCTACATCGGGACATCTGGCTTGACCTCGCTTTCGGCTCTACTTCGGGACGTCTGTTGGGCTTTACATCGGGACATCTGTTGGGCTCTATGTCTGAATGTCTGTTGGGTTCTACGTCGAGATGTCTGGCTTCTGCTCGCTTTTGGCTCTACGTCGGGACATCTATTGGGCTCTACATCGGGACGTCTGTTGGGCTCAAAGTCGGGTTTACCTCTAGACGTTGACTTTTACAACTAGATGTTTCGCTTTACCTATAGATGTTGAGCTTTACCTCTAGATGTTGGGTTTTCAATCTAGATTTTGGGTTTTACATCTAGATGTTTGGCTTTACCTCTAGATGTTGGGGGTTAAATCTACATGTTGGCTTTACCTCTAAATATTCGGCTTAACATCTAGATGTTGGACTTCACCTGTAGATGTTGTCTTTTACATCCAGATGTTGGGCTTTACATCTAGATTATGAATTTTACATCTAGATGTTTCGCTTTACCTCTATATGTTGGTCTTTACATCTAGACGTTGGGCTTTACCTCAAGATGTTGGGCTTAACCTCTAGATATTGCGTTTTACCTCTAGATGTTGGAATTAACATCTAGATGTTGGGGTTTACAGCTAAATATTTGCTTTAACTCTAGAAGTTGGGCTTCACCTCCAGACTTTGGGTTTTATATCTAGGTGTTTGGCTTTGCCTCTTGATGTTGAGCTTCACCTCTAGATGCTGGGTTTTACATCTACATGTTGGGCTTTACCTCTAGATGTTGAGGTTTACATCTAGATGTTGGGGCTTTACCTCTAGATGTTGGGCTTTACCTGCAGATGTTGGGCTTCCAATCTAGATTTTGGGTTTTACATCTAGATGTTTGTCTTTACCTCTAGATGTTTGGCTTTATCTCTAGATTTTGGCCTTTACCTCTAGAAGTTGTGTTTTACATCTAGATATTTGGCTTTCCCTCTAGATATTGGTCTTTACTGCTAGGTGTTGGTCTTCACCGCTAGGTGTTTGTCTTTACCTGTTTGGCTTTGCCTCTAGATATTGGGCTTTACCTCTAGACGTTGGGCTTTATCTATAGATGTTGGGCTTTATCTCTAGCTTTTGGGTTTTATATCTAGATGTTTGTCTTTACCTCTAGATATTGGTCTTTACCTCTAGACGTTGGGCTTTATCTATAGATGTTGGGCTTTATCTCTAGCTTTTTGGTTTTATATCTAGATTTTGGACTTTACCTCTACATGTTGGGATTTAAATCTAGATGTTGGGCTTTATGTCAACATGTTGGAATTTACCTCTAGATGTTGGGTTTTACAGCTAGATATTTCACTTTAACTCTAGATGTTGGGCTTTGCCTCTAGGTGTTGGGCTTTGTCTCTAGATGTTGGGCTTTATCTCTAGATGTTGGGTTTTCCCTCTAGATGTTTGGCTTTTCCTCTAGATGTGGGCTTTATCTCTGGATGTTGGGCTTTACCTCTAGACATTGAGGTTCACCACTAGATGTTCGGTTTTACATCTAGATATTTGGCTTTACCTCTAGATGTTGGTGTTTACCTCTAGGTGTTGGTCTTTTCCTCTAGATGTTTGGCTTTCACCTAGATGTTGGGCTTTACCTCTACATGTTGTTATTAACCTTAGATTTTCGGCTTTACTTCCAGATGTTGGGCTTTACATCAATTGTACTTTACCTCTAGATGTCAGGCTTTAAATCTAGGTGTTGAGATTTACATCTAGATGTTGGGCTTTACCTCTACATGTTTGGCTTTACCTCTAGTTTTTTGGCTTTAGCACTAGATATTGGTTTTTACATCTAGATGTTTGGCTTTACCTTTAGATGTTGGGCTTTGCCTCCAGATGTTGGGCTTTACCTCCAGATGTTGGGATTTACGTTTAGATGTTGGGCTTTACATCTAGAAGTTGGGCTTTGCCTCTAGATATTGGCTTTACCTCAAGATGTTGGCCTTTACGTCGTGTGGGCTTTACCTCTAGATGTTGGGCTTTACATCACTTCGGTTTATCTCTAGATGTTGGGCTTTACCTCTAGGTGTTGGGCTTTACCTCTACATGTTGGGCTGTATCTGTAGATTTTGGGCTTTACATCGCTTGGGCTTTACCTCTAGATGTTGGCCTTTAACCCTAAATGTTCCTTTTAACTCTAAAAGTTTGGCTTTACCTCTAGGTGTTGGGCTTTACCTCTAGATGTTTGCTTTACCTGTAGATTTTGGGCTCTACCTCTAGATGTTGGGCTTTACCTCTAGATTTTGGGTTTTACATCTAGATGTTTGGCTTTACCTCTAGATGTTGGGCTTTACTTCTAGATGTTGTGCTTTACCTCTAGACTTTGGGCTGTACCTCTAGATGTTGCGCTATACCTCTAGAAGTTGCACTTTACGTCTAGATATTGGGTTTTAAACCTAGATGTTTGGCTTTACCTCTAGATGTTGGGCTTTACCTCTAGATGTCGCATTTAACATCTAGATGTTTGGCTTTGCCTGTACATGTTGAGCTTTACCTCTAGTTGTTGGGTTTTACATCGCTTGGTCTTTACCTCTTGATGTTGGTCTTTACATTGCTTCGGCTTTAAGTGATATCTTGGGCTTTATATCAAGATATTTGGCTTTACCTCTAGATTTTCAGCTTTACCTCCATATGTTGAGCTTTACTTCACTTGGGCTTTACCTCGAGATGTCGGGCTTTACATCTAGATGTTTGCCTTTATATGTAGATATTGGGCTTTGCCTCCAAATGTTTGGCTTTAACTCTACATGTTTGGTTTTGCCTCTAGATGTTCGGCTTTACATCTAGATGTTGAGCTTTAACTCTAGATGTTGGGCTTTAACTCTAGATGTTGGGCTTTTTCTCTAGATTTTGGGTTTTACATCTAGATGTTTGGCTTTAATTCTATAAATTGGCCTTTACCTCTAGACGTTGGACTTTACCTCTAGATGCTGGGTTTAACATCTAAAAGTTTAGCTTTACATCGTGATGTTGAGCTTTACATCTAGATGTTGGGTTTTACGTCTCTTGGGCTCTACCTCTAGATGTTGGGCATTACATCCCTTAGTCTTTACATCTAGATGTTGGGCTTTACCTCTAGATGTTGGGATTTACCTCTATTTTTTCGGCTTTACCTCCAGATGTCGGGCTTTACATCTAGGTGTTGAGTTTTACATCTAGATGTTTGTCTTTAACTCTAGATGTTGGACTTTACCTCTAGATGTTGGGCTTCACCTCTAGATGTTGAACTTTACCTCTAGATTTTGGGCTTTATCTCTAGATTTTGGGTTTTACATCTAGATTTTTGATGTTGGGTTTTACATTTAGATGTTTGGCTTTACCTCTAGACATTGGGCTTTACACCTAGATGTTTGGCTTTACCTCTAGATGTTGGGCTTTACCTCCAGATGCTGGGATTTATCTCTAGATACTGGGTATTATATCTAGACGTTTCGCTTTACCTCTAGATGTTGGGCTTTACCTCTAGATATTGGGCTTTACGTCTAGATGATGGAGTTACATCTAGACGTTGGGCTTTAACTCTAGATGTTACGCTTAACCTCTAGATATTGGGCTTTAACTCTATATGTTGGGTTTTACATCCAGATGTTTGGCTTTAGCTCCAGATGTTGGGCTTTACCTCTAGATATTGGGTATTACATCTAGATGTTTGGCTTTATATCTAGAGGTTTGACTTTACCTCTAGATGTTAGCATTTACCTCTGGATGTTGGGCTTTACATCTAGAGGTTGGGCTTTAGCTATAGATGTTGGGATTAACCTCTAGATATTGGGCTTTACCTCTAGATGTTGGGTTTTACAGATAGATGATTGGCTTTAATCTAGATGTTGGGCTTTACGTTTAGATGTTGGGCTTTTCCTCTACATTTTGAGCTTTACCTCTAGATGTTGTGTTATACATCTAGATGTCTGGCTTTCCCTCTAGATGTTGAGCTTTACCTCTAGATGTTTGGCTTTACCTCTAGATGTTTTGCTTTACCTGTAGATGTTGGGCTTTCCCTCTAGATGTCGGACTTCCCTTCTAGATGTTGCGTTTTACAGCTAGATGATTTGCTTTAATCTAGATGTTGGCCTTTACCCCTAGATGTTGGGCTTTACATCTGGATGTTGGGCTTTGACTCTAGATGTTGGAATTCATATATAGACGTTGGGCTTTTCATCTAGATGTTGGCTTTACCTCTATATATTGGGCTTACCTCTATATATTCGTCTACAACTCTAGATGTTGGGTTTTATATGTAGATGTTTGGCTTTAATTCTAGACGTTGGGGTTTACCTCTATATGTTGGGGTTTACCTCCAGCTGATGGGCTTTACATCTAGATGTTTGGCTTTAACCTCTAGATGTTGAGCTTTATCTAGATATTGGGCTTTACCTCTAGATGTTGCGCTTTAACTCTGGATGTTGAGGTTTACCTCTAGATGTTAGGTTTTACATCTAGATGTTTGGCTTTACCTCTAGATGTTGAGCTTTACCTCTAGTTTCTGGTTTTACCTCTGAATGTTGGGCTTTACCTCTAGATTTTGGGCTTTCCATCGCTTGGGCTTTACCTCTAGATTTTGGGGTTTATATCTAGATGTTTGGCTTTGCCTCTAGATGTTTGGCTTTACCTCTAGATGTTGGGCTTCACCTCTACATGTTGGGATTTACACCTAGCTGATTTGCTTTAAATCTAGATGTTTGTTTTTACCTGTAGATGTTGGTCTTTACCTCCAGATGTTGGGCTTTACATCTAGATGTTTGGCATTACCTCTAGATGTTGGGCTTTACCTCTAGATGCTGGGGTTTACCTCTAGAATTTGGGATTGACATCTAGATGATTGACGTTACCTCTAGATTTTGGGCTTTACTTCTAGATGTTGTGTTTTACATTTAGATGTTTGGCTTTACCTCTAGATGTTGGGATTTACCTCTAGACATTGGGCTTTACATCTAGATGTTGAGCTTTATATCTAGATGTTGGGCTTTACCTCCAGATTTTGGGCTTTACATCTAGATGTTGGGTTTTACAGCTAGATGTTTGGCTTTACCTCTAGATTCTGGGCTTTACCTCCAAATGTTTGGCTTTATATCTAGATGATTGGCTTTACCTATAGATGTTGGTGTTTTCCGGCGATGTTGGGCTTTACATCTAGATGTTTCACTTCAATTCTAGATTTTGGTTTTTACATCTAGAAGATGAGCTTTTTCTCTAGATGTTGGGCTTTACTTCTAGATATTGGCTTTACATCTAGATGTTGAACTTTACATAGCTTGGGCTTTACCTCTATATTTTGGACTTTACCAGTAGATGTTGGGTTTTACAGCTAGATGATTGGCTTTACCTCTAGATGTTGGGCTTTACCTCCAAATATTGGGCTTTACATCTAGATATTTGGCTTTACCTCTAGATGTTGGGGTTTACCTCTCGATGTTGGGCTTTACCTCTATATGTTGGGCTTTAAATCTATATGTTGGGCTTTACCTCTAGATTTTGGGCTTTATATTTCTTGAGCTTTACCCTTAGACGTTGGGCTTTACCTCGAGATGTTGGGCTTTACAGCTAGATGATTTACTTTAACTCTATATGTTGGTTTTTACATGTAGATGTTGGGCTTTACCTATAGATTTTTGGATTTACCTCCAGATGCTGGGGTTTACCTCTAGATGTTCGGTTTTAAATCTAGATGTTGGGCTTTACTTCTAGATGTTGGGTTTTACATTTCTTGGGCTTTACCTCTACATGAAATGCTTTACATCGCTTCGGCTTTATGTGTAGATGTTGGGCTTTACCTTCAGATGTTGTGCTTTACATCACTTGTGCTTTAGCTCTAAATGTCGGGCTTTACATTTAGGTTTTGGGTTTTACATCTAGATGTTTGCCTTTACCTCTAAATGTTGGGCCTTACTTCCAGATATTGGGCTTTAGCTCTAGATATTGAGCCTTACTATCAGATGTTTGGATTTACCCCTAGATGCTAGGCTTTGCCTCTAGATGTCGGGCTTTACCTCTAGGTGTTGGGTTTTACATCTAGATGTTTGGCTTTGCCTCTAGATGTTGGGCTTTACCTCTAGATGTTGGGCTTTACATCGCTTGAGCTTTACCTCTAGATGTTTGGCTTCACCTCTAGATGTTGGGCTTTACCTCTAGATGTTGGGCTTTACCTCTAGATGTGGTGCTTTACCTCTAGATTTTGGGTTTTACATCTAGATATTTGGCTGTACCTCTAGATGTTGGACTTAACCTCTAGATGTTGGGTTTTACAGCTAGATGTTTGGCTTTGCCTCTAGATGTTGGGCTTTACCTCTAGATGTTGGGCTTTGCCTCTAGACGTTGGGCTTTACGTCTACATGTTGGGCTTTACCTCTAGATGTTGAGATTTACCTCTAATTCTTGGGCTTTTTCTTTATATGTTGGGATATAAGCTTTTAATTTTGTGGTTTATCTCTAGATGTTGGGCTTTATATCGCTTGGGTTTTACCTCTAGATGTTGGGCTTTATATCGCGTGGGTTTTACCTCTAGATGTTGATCTTTACCTTTAGATGTTGGGCTTTCCATCGCTTAGGCTTTACCTCTAGGTCTTGTGCTTTACCTCTAGATGTTGGGCTTTACATCGCTCGGACTTTACATCGAGATGTTGGTCTTTCCCTCTAGATGTTGGGCTTTACCTTTAAATGTTGGGTTTTACCACTACATGTTCGGATTTTACCTCTAGGTGTTGGGCTTTTCATTGCTTGGGCTTTACATCTAGATGCTGCGCTTTACCGCTAGATGTAGGGCTTTACATCGCTCGGTCTTTAACTCTAGATGTCGGGCTTTACCTCTAGATGTTGGGCTTTATCTCAAGGTGTTGGGCTTTTCATTGCTTGGGCTTTACCTCTAGATCTTGTGCTTTACCTCTAGATGTTGGGGTTTACATCGCTTTGGCTTCACCTCTAGATATTGGTCTTTACCTCTAGATGTTGTGCTTTATCTTTAAATGTTGGGTTTTAACACTAGATGTTGGGATTTTACCTCTAGGTGTTGGGCTTTTCATTGCTTGGGCTTTCCATCTAGATGTTGGTCTTTACCTCTACATGTTGGGCTTTACATCGCTTGGGCTTTACCTCTAGATGTTGGGCTTCACCTGTAGATGTTCGGCTTTACCTCTAGATGTTGGACGTTATATGGCTTAAGGCTTTACATCGCTTTAGGCTTTCACCTCTGGATGTTAGACTTTACATCCCTTTATGCTTTACCACTAGATGTTAGGTTTTACATTGCTTTAGGCTTTACCTCTAAATGTTAGGCTTTACATCACTTTAGGCTTTACATCATTTTAGGCTTTACGATGCTTTAGGCTTTAACGTGACTTTAGGCTTTTTGTCGCTTTAGGCTTTACATCGCTTTAGGCTTTACCAGTAGACGTTAGGCTTTACATCGCTTAGGCTTTACCTCTAGATGTTAGGCTTTACATCTCTTTAGGATTTACTTTTAGATGTTACGCTTTACATCGCTTTAGGCTTTACATCTAGATGTCACAATTTACATTGCTTTAGGTTTTACCTCTAGAAGTTAGCCTTTACATCACCTTAGACTTTACATCGTTTTAGGTTTTACCTCTAGATGTTAGCCTTTACATCACTTTAGGCTTTACCAATAGAGGTTAGCCTTTACATCGCTTTAGGCCTTACCTCTAGATGTTGGGCTTTTTATCGTGTTAGGCTTTACCTCTAGGGGTTAGCCCTGACATCGCTTTAGGCTTCACCTCTAGATGTTAGCCTTGACATGGCATTAGTCTTTACCTCTAGAGGTTAGCCTTGACATCACTTTCGGGTTTTCCTCTAGGTGTTAGGCTTTACATCACTTTTGCCTTTACCTCTAGATGTTAGGGTTTACGTCGCGTTAGGCTTTACCTCTACAGGTTAGCCCTAACATTGCTTTAGGCTTCACCTCTAGATGTTAGCCTTGACATCGCATTAGGCTTTACCTCTAGAGGTTATCCTTGACATCGCTTTAGGTTTTTCCTCTGGGTGTTAGCCTTTACATTGCTTTAGGCTTTACATCGTTTTTAGGCTTTACCTCTAGATGTTAGACTTTACATCGCTTTAGGCTTTACCTGTAGATGTTAGCCTTGACGTCTCTTAGGCTTTACCTCTAGATGTTAGCCTTTACATCGCTTTAGGCTTGGCTTTTCCTCCAGATGTTAGGCTTTACATCGCTTTATCCTTGGCTTTACTTCCAGATGTTAGGCTTTACATCGCTTTAGGCTTTACATCATATTAGGCTTGGCTTTATCTATAGATGTTAAGCTTTGCATCGCGTTAGGCTTCGCATCTCGTTAGGCTTTGCATCGCTTTGGGTTTTGCATGTACATGTTATCCTTTACATTGCTCTGGGTTTTACATCCAGATGTTAGGCTTTGCATCGCTTTGGGTTTTGCATCTAGATGTTACGTTTTGCATCGCTTTGGGTTTTATGTCATTTTTACAAATCTGTTGCCAAGACAACATTCCCGAGCTTTGACCCAACGCCTGTGTGTAGCTAGGAGCAGGCTGATGCGTTCTTCAGTTCAGTTGGAAAAAGCATCCCTTGCAGTCTGACGAGGGGTGGTTACAGCAGTCCAGAAAGGAGCAGTAGGGGTTTATGTCATTTCATGTTTGGGTTTACATCTCTGTAGGTTTAGGTTTTTAGTTTCAATTTGACACAATTTTAGGGTTATATTTTTGATTTGGATTTTACATCGACATTTTAGGTTTACATTTTACATTTAGATTTTATCTCATGTTTAGGGTTTAGGTTTAGATATTACCTTTCTATTTTAATTTAACTTTTACGTCTAGGTTTTACATCTACATTTTAAATTTAGATTTTACATAATTTTAGATTTAGATTTTTGGCTTAGCTTTTATGTCTGGATTTATGTTATGTTTAGATATTAAGTTTATATTTTATCTCATTTTATCTCTGTGTCATCTTAGGTTTAGGTTTCAGGTTTAGACTGTACATAGTTTTAGGATTACAGTTTTGGTTTAGATTTTATGTCTATACATTTAGATTTTACGTCATTTTATGTTTTGATTTTATCTCATTTTATGTTCAGTTTTTATGTCATTTTATGTTTAGAGTTATGTCATTTTGTGTTTAGATTTGACATAGTTTTAGGGATATATTTTTGGTTTAGATTTTATGTCTAGATGTTTAGATGTTACATAATTATATGTCTAGATGCTATCTTTGGTTTTTACGTCTAGACTTCATGTTTGGATTTTATGTTTCGGTTTAGATTTTAGGTTTGGATTTTATGTCATTTTAGGTTTGGATTTTACGTCATTTTAGGTTTGGATTTTACATCATTTTAGGTTTGGATTTTACGTCATTTTAGGGTTAGGTTAGATGGGTGGAGCCCGTCCAGGCACAGGCTGCTTTGCCCAAGCCCAAACCCCTGGTGAAATGCAGCCAAGGCAAGAGCAGAGCTCGCTCCTGCTACAAACTGCATGGGCACAAGAGCTCAGGAGAGCCAGGGCACAAGCAGCGCCTGGGAGGTGCGAGAGCCGCAGGCAAGAACCTGGCCAGAACAGCCCAGAGGAGCCCTGGCAAGGGGCCGTGCTGTAGAGGAAGGCAAAAAACCCCCGGGGACACTTGCTAGCCCACCTCGGGGGAAAAAGAAGCCTTCCTCCACCCAGCTGCAGGGCCCGAGAGGTCATTTTCATGGGGCACGAGCAGCAGGCAGTGACCCAGCCAAACCGGAGCAGAGGGACCCTCACAACTGGTCATGTTCAGTGCTGCAGAGGAAGGCAAAAAACCCCCGGGGCCCAGTGCCAATCTGCCCCGGGGGAAAATTCCTTCCTGACCCCAGGGCTGCCTGGCGATCAGTTACTCCCTGAGCACGTGAGCACGACCTGCCTCCTCCTCCCACAGGCTGGTCGTGCCTCCCAGTTGGTGCCTGACCCCTGCTTCTCCCTCAATCTGGAGCCACCTCCGGGGCTGCCCAAAGCGGCCAAGTGCCCCTGGCCTGATCAACCTCAGGGGCAAGAATCCCCCTCCACCACGCCTGGCAGGGCACCTGTGGGTGCTCCAAAGCACTGGCACCCCTGCCAACGTGCCTGCATCCCCCTTCTTACTGCTGCTGCCCCTGGCTCTGCAGGGGGTGAGGACGGCGAGCTCTGCAGCGCTCCTCAAGAAGGCATCCCCTTGCCTGGCCGCTGCTTTCCAGCTGGAAAGGCCCGACAGCCCTGGGCACCTCCAGCTGTCGCTGGTAGTTCTCCTCCCCAGCAGCCCCGTCCGGCCTCCGCTCTTCCTTCCTCAGCCACCTCCAAGCCATTCCAGCTCCTCAGGGACCTCCTTGGGGATGTCTCCCTTGGGCTGCCCGGGCCAGCTCTGGCAGGGACAGGGCAGGGGGCTCCCTTGATCCTGCCCCGGGGCATTGTGACATGGGGGTGTTGCTGGGTGGTGACATTGTGCCATGGGGGTGATGCGGCCCTCGTGCATGGCCCCGCCCACCACCCCTCTGCCCACCACCCTTCAGCGGAAGGCCTGGGGGCAAACATGGAGGCGATTTCAGCAGCCGCAGCCCAGAGGAAACCCAAAGTCTGTTCTGCCTTCCGGGGGGGGGGGGGGGGGGGGGGGGGGGCGGGCGGGGGGGGGGTGTAAAATACTGCTCTACTGCCCTGGAGCAGAACTTGTGATTCTTGGAGTGCAAATTTTCAGCAAGACACAGCTATGTTCCTGTATTAGGGTCTGTGTCTCTGTTGGGGACACATCTCCCCACGCTAGGAAGACTCTGCTTTAGAATTTTCTTACCTCAGTCCGAAAAGCAGCAAAACTTTTTGTCTTTAGAAGTGCTCAGCTGATTTATTAAGAGTGTATAAACAGAAAAGGAATGGCTAAGAGGCTTAAAATGGTTAATAAGTGATATTTAGATATATAAATTAGGATATATGTAAGTAAAAGGAATGGTTAGTCTCTTTTTTTTGCCCCCTTATTCATGTTTTTTCTTTGGTATTTCTTTTTCTATTGTGGCGTTCTCTACCTCCTTAACAGTAAAATGCTGTGCTGACCCTGCTGCCTGTAGAAGGGTTCAGGCTCGCTCTTAGTTTTTGGACTCTATGTAGCAACAGAAGTTGGCAAGAGGAAAGGAGCTCCCCAGTATAACAACAGTCTGGGTAAGAATCAGCAATTGGAAAAATTCTTCATGAGGGGAAGCATGTTCTTTGTCCTTTTCAAAATGAGCTGTAGTGTTTCTAGACAGAATCATCTTGAAGAGAATAATAAAGACAAAAACAAAAATGTGTGTTATCTTGGATGTCCTTTGTGGTTTGTTAAACATTCTTTTTATTTTGGAGATTGTTTCTGGCATGTGCTTCTCTGGCAGTAATTTGATTTCCTGTGTTGGAACAGGAAGGTGGATCTAAAAACCACTTTTTGTGGTCTACCGTGAAGTCTCCATCTGCTAAAGTGTTATAAAGCAAGAACTGTCACATAGGGGGTTGTAGAACTCAGCTCTATGGTACTAAGACAGAATTGTCTTACTCTTTTATAGCTGGTTCCTGGAGGAGAAGGACCAGAATTGATACTGCTGTCATCTATGAAGACCTGTTATAAATACATGGGTATATAATCTAAATGGAGCTTTTGGGGTATGGGTGTGGGTAGGTTTTGGTGTAGGTTTTTTGTGGTTTTTTTTTATTCACACACTCTTGCAGCTGACATTTGAAAAAGGGTCGGGATTCCCTCTTCAGGAGAGGTGCATTGCTAATGATAATGCTGACTTTGTACGTTGCAATGGTGGCTTTCTTGTAAAATGCACTAATCTGTTTTGAAGAAAAGGCTTTCTTTTTGTTAGTTACTGTGTTCTGTTACAGAAGTGCACAAGTTAAGTAGTTTTAGAACTGGTTGATGGAATGGAAATATAATAGTTACATTTCAGTTGCTCTCAGTCTTCAGGTTTTCTACATCTGTGGCATTTGTTTATGGCTCAAGTCTCTATAAAACCTGAGCCCTGAGCCGAGAGATTGCTGTTTGTTAGAGTGCCAGCAGGTACTAGGCTGGATCATTTGTTGAAACGTGGCTTCAGGCTGCATCATCAGAAACCTTGTTCAGATCACTGTTGAATTCTGAAAGTTCTTCAAAGTGCATACATCTGTTTGATGCTCAGCAGCCTTTCGTTCTGCTGGCCTGGAGGTTCTGCTGCCCCAAAATCAGGGTTCTTTTACCCAGTGTGCAGACAACCACAGAGTCCAGATACTGGTTTAATTCCAGTTCTGCACAGAAAAGAGTGCAAGGTGGTAACTCCACAAAGCTAGCACGGCTTTTGAGAAATAAAGCTGGGTCTTATATACAGAACTACAGTAAAGTCAGTGATGTCACTCCTAACCTTACATATGAAAACAGACCTTTAACATTCTTTTATGTCGATTCTCCTGTTGTCTTCGAGATTAGTTGGGTGCCACCAAGGTCTGACCCCCGCCCCTCTACACATCAGCTACCCAAGCCCACCCATTTTGGAAACCTGGAAGTTTTGTGACTGTTCACTGCAGTTATTCTGTGGTTAAAATGTGATAGATTTGTTTTGGTAATTTTTTGATTGTTTATTTTAATCGGCTAATCAGTGGGACTCATTATGAAGCTGGAGTTGTGCATTAGAACAATGGGCATCACTTCCAAGTCCTCCAGGCCACTTACAGGGAGGTAGGAGATAGTTTTAATGTCATGACACTGTGAGCCACATCATCATCTCTACCAGCTCAAGGTGTGATTTACATCCAATACACTGAGAAAACAGGAGGGGAAAGGAGAAATGAGTTGGGGGGGTTGGTTTGAGCTGCAAGCATAAACATACAAAACAGTTCCCTAAGATCAGCAAAAATACTTAGAGGTTTTAATTCAGCTTTCAAGGAAATAGCATTCTTTGAGTTGAGAAGTTTGAATCCTGTTAACAGACATTTTGCCGGACATCTGCCATTCTTACATGCTGTGTCCTTTTTTGTGGATTTTTACTGATTGTTTTTTTATTTCTGTCTACTTCTCTACTGTCTTCATTCAGGATCATTTTCTAAGACATCCAGAACTGTATCTCTTAATGAATGCAAATCTACAGGAAGTGTCTTGCTTCTGGCAATGTGTGCATACAAAAATAATTTAAAAATACATCTATACTAATTAATTAATTATTGTGTCGGGCTGGTAAAACTTGCTAATTACTGGCTAGCAACGTAGTTCCTGCTGTGAAATCTGAAAGATCAGAATCCAGCCCCTCTTAACTGGCTGAAAATGCGTGGCCGAGGTATTGCTGTGACAAACTAAACGGCTGACGTTATTCAAGGTGGTGACAGCTGGCTCTCAAAGTACAGGGGCATGTTAGGAAAATGCTAATACAGGGTTTTCAGAAAACAGCATTTAGTCAATGGTCGGTGTGCCACAGCCTTCTGGTCCAAAGCACAGACCTCCAGTACTGCAGTTAATGGAATAATTCACACAGCAAGTCCAAGACTTTCTTACCCTTTTGAGCGTAGAAGCTGCGCGCTGCCAGTAGTTTGTTAGGTTAATAATTTCTATATAACAACATATTTGACAAGCTTATAGAAGAGATAACAGTGGTGAGCAGGAAGCTCACATTTTTTCTGCATGGTCGAAGAGGTTGTGGTTAGAATTACAGTTTGAGAAAGCACCTAGTGTAAAAGGCACAATTTAAAGAGGTTAGTTGTGTGTTTAAATATTACACCCTCCTCGTTCTTCCCAGGGCCTCATTTAAAAGTCCCGATACTTCTAATCTGTGTGAGTATCGTTCTTTTCCTGGCAGTAAAGACTAGGGATGAAAAAGAAATAGTGAACACCTTCCAGTGGAGGAGATGGAAGTCATAGTCCAGGGGTTCTCAGGTCACCCCTGCTTCTCTTTGGACAAAAAAGACTTGGATAGGGAACTTCCCTCCATTTCTGAAGATCTCTGGATTGGTCTTCATGCTCTGAGGACCTTTGAGCCAGGCCTTATAATTTAGCAGCCGCAATGCACCAACCTCTCTAGGGCACAACTCTGAACGCCCCAGGCAGCCCAAGTGCGGCATCCAACGGCAGGACAAACCTGGGTGCCGCTGTTTGCCGCATCCTGGGCAGGGGGATCTGACCTGTCCAGGTAATGTTGAGGATCCCAGAGGGGCTGAGGTCAGAAGGGACTTCTGGAGGTCGTCCTGTCCAACCCCCCTGCTCAAGCAGGGCCACCCAGAGCCAGTTGCCCAGTACCGTGTCCAGATGGCTTTTGAATATCTCCAGGGACAAACACTCCACAGCCTGTCTGGGCTACCTGCCCCAGTGCTCAGTCACCCTCACAGTGAAAAAGTGTTTCCTGATGTTCAGAGGGAACCTCCCGTGTTCTGTGTGTGCCCATTAGCCCTGGCCCTGTCACTAGGCACCACTGGAAAGAGTTTGTCTGCGTCCTCTTTGCCCCCTCCCTTCAGGTACATCAATGCTCCCTTCTACCCATCAATGAGATCTCCCTGAGCCTTCTCCAGGTTGAACAGACCCAGCTCTCCCAGCTTGTCCTCACAGTGGTACCTCAACATAGCTTAGCTGAATGGAAATTTTGGTAAGAAAAGAATGGCTTTGTACTTGACATATCATCACTATCTTTTACGGTAATCACTCTGTCCTTGATGCATGCAGTTTTGAAACTTTAGCGCATCATCCTGTCCTTGAGGTATGTTTGTTGCAGTCATAGTTTCGACACTTTAGTGCACGTGAACAGAGGAGGAGCTACAGTATAATGAGTATTCTGATTAAGGACTGGATGAAACCAGCCAACCACGACAAGGAGATACACCACCTGGACTACTCCTTGTTGGGGAGATTCCAGAGAAGAGTTCAACTAAAGGACACCAAAGAGACAAGCACCAGAAGGTCCTGAAGACCCCCAAGGACCACCGATACATCCAGGAGGGCATGCTCAGAAAGGCATACTCTAGGTAAACGATTTCTGGGGAACAACATGAATATGTATGAACATTCCGGGAAATATCATGTCTATGGATGTTGTTGAACAATATAAGCTCCACGTGTGGCTCCTTGGGGCATGCCCGCTAGGAGAAGTTATCCCCGGTGCAGCCGGCGCTGCAAACAAAGAATGCCTGCCCTCTAAAACTGAAAACTGAGACTTAGAGGGTTCTTCTGTGACTGATTTCTACAGTATCAACAGGAGAGATGCTCCAGTCCTTCATCATCTGTGGGGCCCTTCGCTGGACCCTCTCTGTCCATGTCTCTCTGGTACAGGGGAGCCCAGAAACGGACTCAGCACTCCTGCTGTGGCCTGACCAGTGCTGCTGTCACTTTAAAGGATAAAGAAATTTGGCAGAAAATAAACCCCCTTGTGTTCCAGCTTGTCCTCGGATATTAGAGGGGCTGGGGGCACTGGGCTTAGATGCTGAGTGATGCCCAGTTGGGCTCTGTGAGTCCAGACAAGAATGTGATGTTTACCTGTCAGACTCCTCTCAGGGACTTTGACTGACGACGTTTCGCAGAGTTGCAAATAGAGGTATTTTATTAAGGCGACAGGCACACAATTTGGTTGGATTGCTAGTGATAAACTCACTGTCTGCAAAGCACATGCAAGTTTCAGGTAAGAATAACACAGCCTGGCTATAAAACACAGTAAGTTATAAAAGCAACTCGACAGAGATTTCTAAGTTTGCTGGGGAGCACATCGTGCAAGCAAGTGTTCGAGTCTTACCCAAAGGCGTCCCTGTGGGGGCAAAGAGAGGCTCAGCCTGTCGACTGATCCTGGAAGCTTAAGATAGTCTGTGACTTGTCAGCGATGACATCTTCCCTAACATCCTCCTCTCTTAAGCTATTTTTATACTATTTTTTACTTTTCAGGTGGAGCTTGAGTGACTCCAGTCATACAGATCCTTATTATGATTGGTGTCCAACTTTCTCGCTTCACTTTTAGAGGTACAGGCTAGAGACAGTCAGGGGCAAGCTCAGCGAGGGGTGGCTGCATCTTGAAGGCGGGTAGCTTTTGGGGTGGAGGCATGTTCTGGGATTATAGTGAGATTATAATGGGCAAAGTCCATCCAAAGGACAGTATTCTCTCAAGGAATGACAGCGTCGGCCCTGGGTAGCACATACGCAGCTTATCGGTTCCATAGCACCATCCAGTTCCCATCCCAGGGTGGTACCGCAGAGCCTGGCCACCCCCACACTCTGTGCCATGCCGTTTGTCTCTCAGAGTCAGCACTCAAGCTCCGCTGATGTTGCCAACGCCCAAGGTTGCCTGGGGAGCTCCTGGGGAATGGATTCCTTGTGTACCCGCCACACTCTGCTTTTTGTGCCCTTCCTTAATGGGGGAACACTGCTGCACCGTTAATCCAAGTCTAATTTCCAAGTCGCCTCTAGCTCTCCTTCCACAGCTGCGCAGAGGGGAAGGATCACTGCCCTCAGCCTGCCAGCAGCACTCCTCCCAAGGCAGCCCTGGGTGCTGTTGGCCTTCTTTGCAGCAAGGGCACGTTGCTGCCTCATGTTCAACTTGGTGTCCCTCAGGTCCTTTTGTGCAGAGCCACTTTCCAGCCAGGCAGCACCCAGCATACACTGGTGCCTGGGGTTGTTCCTTGCCAGGTGCAGTTAGGGACTATCCAATCACCTGTGCTTAATGGAAAGATCCACTTTCCTGCAAGTGCATTGAGGAGATAGTGCTGGGTACCAGGACCATTGTGTAAGATGAATGCAGCCCGTTTTCTTGTGGTCCTTTTCTGAGCAATGTTTAATCTGTACTGTAAAGGTATCCTGCGCTTCCTGAGCACTCAAAAGTGACAGGCGGGCTTTCTCCAGCTACTCCTGAAAGCTCAGTGAAAAACTATTCCCTGTTTAAGCCTTTCTTGGACACTGAGCTGCTCGTGATTTCTTTAGGAGTGCCGCTTCATATGCTGATGGTGAAGCAAGAAGGAATATGGGTTCTTCTCCTAAATTTGCAGGATTTGGAAATGAACTTGGACAAGCGAGCACCTTGGGATTGGTAGGAGGGAGATTCCAGGTGATTGGTTTGATTTTTAGTTCAGTATCCAGTGCCCATGATATAAATAGAGTTGCCTTCCTCATAGTGGAATGGGAATACTTAAAACACTTTTTCTCCCCTGGGGGGAGCCTTCACTTCCAGGGCCCCAAGGGCGATAACAGCCTTAATTACCCTGATCAGCCTCTCCTGGGGTCTCCCCCCAGCCTGCCCCCAGCCCAGGAACTCCATTGAAGCTCAGCCTGAGGCTATAATCTTCTCGCAGTGCTGTGGGAGTGTGGGTTTTCATTGCTCCTGGCCCCAGCATGCTGGCTGTTGGTCTGTCTGTCTTGTCCTTGTAGGCCTTCCTGGCCACAGCAGGACTGTGTCTGACCTTGGCTATGCTGGCTGGCCGTGATCCTGACTTACCTTCCTGGCTTGGCATGGGCCTTGCCTTGTCCCCATGGCTTTGCCTGGTGATCTGGACTTGTAGCCACCTTTGGGGCTGCCCTGCTGCCTTACTGGGGTGCTGAGGTAGGTCCTGCTGGCCCGGAGATCCTCATCCCATCAGGAGCAGCCTGCTCTTGCTGTGCCTGGACTGGGAAGCAACCTTTCCTTCTGCTTCTAGAGCTGGCTCAAAGCAGGTTAGATCACAGCCCTGGCGTGCCAATATGACGGCAGGAAGGTTTTGGTTTGGTGTGGGCTTTTTTTTTGTGGGGGAAGAGGGTGTTTCATTGTTTGTTCTTTTTGGAAATCAGGTTTGGGAGAATCAGGATCTCTAGTTGAGCACAAAGACCTACAGCTGGATTATGAAACCTATTGGAAGTATTGGCGTCCCCTTACTTGGATAGGTTATAAATACTGTTTGTGGGAAGTCTGTCATTTTAGGTTTAGAGTTTACATTTTTTGTTTAGGTTTTGCCTGTTGATTTTATGTCATTTTCCATTTAGATTATTTTTCTGAATCTGTTTCCGAGCCGAAGGACGGTCACAAAGGTACAGAAAGGAGCAGCAGGATTTTATGCCACTTTACAGTTAGATTTTAGGTCTAGATTTTAGATTTAGATTTTCAGTTTAGATTTTGTCCTATTTTCCATTTAGATTTTACGTCATTTTAGGTTTTGCTTTTATGATTACATTTTATGTCATTTTACAATTTGATTTTCAGTCTAGATACGATTATTGTATTTTACTTCAAGATTTTAGGTTATATTTTAGGATTAGACTTCACATTTAGATTTCAAGTTTAATTTTTGCAGTCTAGATTTTACATCTAGATTTAACATTTAGATTTTATGCAATTTTATGTTTAGATTTTATGTCTAGATGTTAGGCTGAGATTGCAGATTTAGATTCTATCTCATTTTATGTTTAGATCTTACATAGTTTTAGGGATATATTGGTTTAGACGTGGTGAGGAGCGACACAGGAACGGCTGGAACACCGCTGGGTTTGGTGACTGTGTCCTTGTCCTGCAGCAGAAACGTTTGAGGCTTCAGCCCAGTTCAGCCGTTGCTGTGGAGAGGTTTGAGCTTACTGCACCCAGCCTGTTTGTATGGGCTAAGTGTAGTATTCTGGGGTTTTCTAGGTATTTTGATTTTAACATTCTGGGCCTAATTTTCCTCAAAACTGGATTTTCAGCTAGGGTGTTACTCTTATTGCTAGGTGCTGGCATTGGGCTGCCTGAGGAAAAATAGTGTGTAAGATCTATAACCAAAGGGTTTCTGTATTTTCTATATATTTCTATATTTTTGGAGTACTTGCCAGCTGAGGAATTTCTCCCTTGGACTTAACCTATAAAGGGTGATCTGTCGGACAGCCTGTCCTAGCAGTTGCATGGTTCCTACTTGTAATCAGATTCTTAATTTGCAGCCTGAATTTTGGATGGGTTGTGTGCTGAACTTCCCAGTAGCTTGTTTGTTTGCTGCTACATTTCCCCAAGGCAAAGATTTCAAAAGGCAGGCAGCAAAGTTAAGGATATTTGCTACTGTGCCGTGAGCTGTTGCTATTTGAAAGACAGTTTGAGTATCAGTGGTATTCAAGAAATTGCCAAGGTTTCGAGGGTAAATCTGAGTATCTGTGTGCTGAGCAGAAAAGTACAAGGCATGTTTTCAGTTGCCAGGTAGATTTCTTTACACAGGTTTCTCGAGATGATGCTGCAGCGTGGCTGATGCATTTGTTAGTTCCAGCAACTGTCCTCTTAATGCAGAGATTGATGGCAGTTCTGTGATCAAAGCTGGGATCAGTGTCCCTGGTTGCGTGTTCTTACTTGCTTTTTCTAACTTTACGGCAGGGCAGAAGAATCACTCTACTGCCTCTACTGAGGGCAGAAGAATCACAAAGCTAGACCAGATTTTGCTCAGTGGAAATAACATGACAGTGGTAAGTCGTGGTTGTTAAAGGCCGCGAGCATTTATCTTCTGTACCTGTAAATCCATCAGTTGTCAAGTTGTTACTTCAAGCTGAGCTTTCTGGCAGTTCTGTTACAGAAGCTGTTTTCAAGTAGCTTTGAGGGCGTATGGGTGTGTCAGTGATGCTGGGAAGGGGATCTTACTGCCTCACTTGGTACGTGTTACAGCGAACATGAAAGGAGCGTGGCCCTCATCTTATTTTGGGGAACGTTTTTCTGGTCTTCAGGTGCATGAGGGAATCCCTGGCTTTGCTGCCCACTCTGTAGGCTGGGTCATACAGTGGCTTTTAAGTGGTGAGCAGACGTTTGCCTGCAGGAGCGTGCAGGGTGAGATCCAGCTGCGTTTCATCCACCGCCTTACGGATCAATGCATTTGCAGCCGGTCGGATGTTTACAAGCTCGCCAAGTCATCTGGTGATGATGATGATGCCACGTGATGCCCAGAGAGATGTACCTTCATGTGCTCTGAAAAGAAACCTGGATGTCTGCTGGGTTACAGCAAATTGGAAGCACTACGATTCTTAGTTTATCCTGTGCCGATGCATGTAGATGGGTACTGAAACGGGAATGAAGTCTTGTAATTCTGCAATTGCTGAATTCTGCAATTTCCTAAATACCACAAAAGCGGAGCCATGGTCGTTTTTTTGCTTGTCTGCAGAGATGGCTACAAAACCTGGACTTCTTGCCCAAGGGCATGCCTGATTTTGAGGGAGGAGAAGAGGAAGACTGACTTGAGTCCCAGTCGGCTCTGTGTGAGTAAGGAATAGTCTCCATTTTGCTGTCTTCCCTACCTTGCACCTGCTCCCTGTGTGACTGAGCAAGTACCATCCTGACTTAATTTCAAAGCCTTTCTCCACTTTGGTTATTGTTCTGCAGCCTTAAAGGATAGCGCATGTTCTGCCTTCTTGGCGGGGGGGGGGGGGGGGGGGGGGGGGGCGGCTGTAAAATTACAATGATGCTGTTAAGCTGGTGTTCTGCTGCCCCTGGAGCAGAAGCTTGTGATTCTCAGAGTGCGAATTTTCAGCCAGGCACAGGTCTGTTCCCGTGTTAGGGCTTGTGTCTCTTCTGGGGACGCATCTTCCCACACCAGGAAGGCTCTGCTTTAGGCTGTTCCTTATTTCGGTCCCAACAGCAGCAAAGCTCTTTGCTTTCTGAATTGCTCAGCTCCAAAATCACTTTTGGTGACACAAATCAGAAAGGCTGCAAGTGTAAACAGAGTTTTGTCTTCAGATTTTATTTCATTTCATTTTATTTCATTTTATGTTTATTTTTGTGAATCTGTTGCTGAGCCGATGCTCCCGAGCACTGGCACAACGCCCGTGGGTCACCAGGAGCAGGCTGATGCATTCTTCAGTTCAGCTGGAAAAAACATCCCCTGCAGCCTGGCAAGGGGTGGTCACAGCAATCCAGAAAGGAGCAGCGGGGGTTTATGTCATTTCACGTTTGGGTTTCATGTTTGGGTTATGTTTAGAGTTTAGGTTTGGATTTTAACTTCCTATTTCAGGGTGAGCTTTTCAGTTCATGTTCTAGCCCATGTTGAGGGTTCGGGTTTGCATCTGACCTGCATGTTTCAGGGTGAGCTTTTTGGTTTGGGATTTTAGCTTCAAATTTAGAGTTCAGGTTTGCTTTTGACCTGCCTGTTTCAGGGTGAGCTTTTTGGTTCGGCTGTTAGCTTCAAATTTAGAGTTTGGGTTTGCTTTTGACCTGCCAGTTTCAAGGTGAGATTTTGGTTCGGGTTTTAGCTCACGTTTAGACTTTGGGTTTCTATCTGACCTGCCTATTTCAGTGTCAGCTTTTTGATTAAATTTTCACCTCACGTTTAGAGTTCAGCTTTGCATTTGACCTTCGTTTTTCAGGGTGAGCTTTTTGGTTCATCTTTTAGGTCAGGTATAGAGTTTGGGTTTGCATTTTACTTGCCTGTTTCTGGGTGAGCTTTTTGGTTCGGCTTTTAGCTTCAAATTTAGAGTTTGGGTTTGCATCTGAGCTGCCTGTTTCAGGGTGAGTGTTTTGGTTCAGGCTTTAGCTCACCTTTAGACTTGGGATTTGTATCTGAACTGCCAGTTTCAGGGTGAGCTTTTTAGTTCGGCTTTTATCTCAGAAGAAGCAAACAGGTTTGGGTTCAGCCTGATGCTGGGTAAGCTGAGTGCACTGCAGCTGGCAGGGTGGCAGTAGGCCTGTGTCCCTGGTTTGGAGGCTGAAAATTCCCAGCTTCCTTAAGCTCAACTGTTGAGGCTCCTTGAGAAGCCTCAGGTCAGCTGTGAGGAAGGGAACTGGATTTCTTACCCCTGATCAAATTCACATTCAGCGATTCCTGTTCTTGTCCAGATTATTTGAGATGCTCTTTTTCTCCATACATGCCTCATCTACTGCGGGAGTTGAGATTAGCTTGAGCACTTGGAGCTTCAAGGTGTCTTCAGGTGTGTGAGTCAAACTGCAGGAGGTTAAAATCAGGCCTCTGGAGTTGGTCCCATCTGTGTTCACTTCCTGGAGTCTCAGGCAGAGGCTGTTGCCCCTGAGCTAGGAACAGTGAACAGCTTGTGATGGATCACCTGAAGTTCCCGAGTTCCCAGCTGGTTTTATGAAGGTGAATTATCCCCAATGGGGACAGGATCCTTCTGCTGTTGTGTGTGGAATCACAGAGTGCAGCGAGAGCTCTCAGCTGCATCCAAACAGGAGAGCTGATAAGCAAGACCTGTGTTTGGAGGTCAGGTTTTTAGCTGATGGCACACAGTAGATGTTGGGTTTAATAGTCACATTTAGACCACATCCAGGGAGTTCTGCGAAGCCTGGAAACCAAAGGATGTTCTTTCACATTTTTGTGAATGCTTGTTTCAATAGTGCAAGGCATGCAGCAGCTTCCGTTACTGACCTGAATTGAAATACCGAAATATACTATAAAGGCATTAAAGGATCATTAATCATAGAGTTAACACCAGCCTGGATGTTGATGCGTTTGTTGTTTTCCATGTGCAGAGCAAACGCATCCCCTGGTGCTCAGGTTCTTCCCAGCCGACGCAGAACTCCCAGGAATGAATCACTTCCCAGCCAAGAGTGTCCTGAATATTTCTGTGACAGTGTTTGTTTTCTCTCACTGTGATTTCCTTCTACCAGGCATATGCCTGGGGCCTGAGGGACAAATATTGGCACAATAAATATCCTTTGAAATGCCGGTTGGACCTCCCCAGTTTCAGTTTTAAGAAAACCCAACAAACCAATTCCTAGGCATTTCTGTTTGCTTTTGCATTTATTAACCGTAGTGCATCAGTGTTCCTCAAAACTGTAGCAATTTTCCAAATGCTGCGGATCTTCTACAGTTTCAGGCTTCTAAATCATCTGTATGTTGTTCTGTCATGTATCTGGGTGCCCTGGATAACTTTAGGGTCTCATTTTCACAGACTGCAGCTGTATGCCAAATCCCATCTTGTTTCTGGGTACATTAAAGAAATCCATGAGCTTGTTGCCCCTTTGCAGCTACTGCAAACACTTATCTCCTTTGTACTGTACTTGTTTTTCTTTGCCAGCTGGATCACAGGAAAGCAAAAGAGACACGGCAAGAAGGTGCTTCAGATTCTCCTAGACCTTTTTCTGTGGTTGTAGAACTATTTAAAGGTGCAGTACCCAGCTACGGATGACTCTGCTGATTGGTGTTCTATGAAGAAAGGAGCAGCTGAAAGAGCTCCATTTGTCCTGGCACTCCTGTTTCACAGCCAGGTGAATGGAGCCGGAATAAAATTCCCAAGGCTGACATTGGTGCTGTGTTCCTTTACTACAGGAGAAGGGACATCCCTGCGGCAGCACAATTTAACCACAGTGAGGACAGGCCCTCTGGCTCACTGCTGTGCCTGAGGGCAGCTGCAGAGGGACGGGACAGGACTGATTTTGTGACACTTCTCTTGTGGGAAAAGTAGAGAAACTTCCTTTTATTGTTTTTACTCTAGGATGGTTCATTTGCCTTTCTAGGCCTGAAAATTTTCCTCTGTGTTTAAGAGGATAAGAGCAAAGTCCCTTTGGCCACTGTCTCTTTAAATGCCAGTAGTGCAGAGCTGTTCTTGTCATGGCAGACGTTTTTATGGAAGACTCCTAGACCTATTTCTATTATTATTGCTGTATATTTGAGACATATTCTGCAAGTTTAGGTGCAAAGAGTTCAAAATGTTTGTCTTGCGTTTCTAAAGAACGTCTTGCAGAAGCAGAATGAACACATCTGTCCAGCTTCTCAGCATGTGAGACCTTGGTTCCAAGTGAACTGCCCTGGATAATGCTCGCCCCATGTTTTGCAAAATTCCATTGTAATTCCTTGGCCTTAGGTCTGTCAGGAAGACTTGCTGATCTGGAATTTGGAGACTGCTGAAAGACAGAGTTGAGGTGGCTCCTGTCTGACCAGTTATGCTTTTTCTTCGTAGTAAATTTGTGTACACAGCTTACACGTCTGTGTAGAAAATGAGAGTCCAAATGTTTCTGTTTATCCGAAGAACAAACTGATGGATCTACTTTTTTTTTTTCATCTGGTTACCATTTTTATCTAGAACAGAGTGAAAATCTGGACTGCCTTTGTTTTAAGGAAGCTGTTCTTCAGGGAGCAGTGAGCACTGCAGGGATGCATTTTATGTAATTATCCTTTGAAATAATACAGCTGGCCCAAATTCACTCTTTAAAATAGCCAGCAAAGCTGGTGTCGATGCATGGAGAAGCAAAATGTGCTTTTGCTGAGGTAGTTCATACTAACCAGGTCAGCCACTGCAATCAGCTGTCAAGGCAAGATCACGTTGATGTTGGAGTAGCTGTGGTTGCATCAGGGTTTTTTTTGTAGGTATAGAAAAATCATCTCTAACCCTGTGCCAGGGAAGAAACTGGCACTGGAGACTGGACCTTAAAAAACATGCTCTCTATGAGCAGTTCTGGGTAAGATAGAAACAGGTGTAGTCTCGTGTTTCTTGTCTCTCTAGGTGACGTATCTGATAGCAACCAACGGGACACCAGAGCTGCAGAACACCGAGCAACTGTCCGCTGAGTTTCAGGCCTTTTTGAGCTGCTGCCTGGAGGCGGACGTCGGCAGGCGAGGGTCTGCCAAGGACCTTCTGCAGGTAAAATGCGAAGCGGCTGCAGGTGAAAGAGCTGTGCTCTGTCATGGTTTTGTCATCAGCTGAACTCAAAGGCATCAGATGGAGCCCCCTCATACAGCCTTGTCTGTACTTGCAGGACGGTAATGGGCTTTGGTACCAAATGGAAGAGGCCTCAACAGCCCTTCCTGATACCAAACTGGTGCTCAGTCAACGCGCTTACGTACTGTTTTGTATCAGATGATAACAACTACCGGTCGCTGGGCAGGGCGGGACCTGCACCTCTGAGCACAGTGATGTATCTGGTGCCCACGTGGAGGGGACAGCAGAAGTGACCCTGGACTGCTCTTCCGGACCCATCTGGGTATAGCCCGCGGGCATCTGGAGAACCAGCGTGCCTGTGAGGTCAGACATACTGCATTTGGCTCCTGAGGAAAAGCACAAAAAATTTCAGCTGCGTATTTCAGCCATTAACTTTGAAGTGCACTGCAGTTAGACAGATTGCTGTCCTCGGAGGCTCACCATCCACTCCAGCCTTGCAGGCTCTTTCACCAGTGGGTTCCTGAAGTCACACTTGAGAAGACAGGCCTTGTTTTCCTTCATTTCTTAACCGAGGAAGCAAACAGGGTATATAACTCTCCCTCTCATCTCAAAGACAGAGAAAGGTGGTTTGAAATATATTCACGCAAGAGTTCTATCTAGAGGCACGACAGGTGAGCTACTAGAGGCACAACCCCTCCCAAAACAGGTCCATCCACCCTTCTCCGCTTCGGCTTCTTCCCCACGCACAGAGAACGAGGAAACACAAGAGTGTGCAGGCTCGGTAACTCAATGGCACTGGGTGTACGCTGGGGGGGCCTGGTGGGGCGTGGGGCCTGACAGGTCTCTGAGGTGACAGCCCCGCCCTGCTGTGCTGTGCCACGCCAGCTGTGGGCAACACTCCGGCAGCAGAAGCAGCAGCAGCCAGTAGCAGCATGGTGCGAGCGTGTGGGGCCCGGGTCCTTACCCGCCTCCTTCTCCTCCTCCTGGTGGTCCTGCAAGCCCGCAGGCTGCTCCAAGATGAGCACAGGGAGCAGGTGGGCAGGCAGAGGGCCAGCACCCAGCCCCGAGGAGTGCGGTGTGGCATCCAGTGCACCTCAGTGGGGTGGTGTGGGGCCAAGGCTAAGGCTGGGTCTGGGAGAGCAGCTGGGCTGGGCCGGGCAAGCCAGGCAGGCACCGCGGTGTGGGCAGAGGGGGCAGACACCCTGCGGGGAGCTGTAGAGGGGCTGTGGCTGCTTTGGGGGCATTTTCTGGTGGGAGCGGCAGTGCAGGGTAAGAAACCCAGCACTAAGTCCCTGTGGGGACACCCGGCCCCGTGCCACACTGCCCTGCCCCAGGGCAGCCTGCCCTCACTATGTGCCGGGGCGGGTGAGCACGTGGCACCGCAGGAGCCAGACAACAGCCCACGGCAGCGTTTCTCCCCGGGCTGGCTGCAGCCGTGCCCAAGGCCGTGGCTCTGCCACTCCCTGGCTGGATCCCGGCTGTCAGCCTCAGGGCCACCCCAGAGGGGCATGCTCAGGAGAGGTCTGCTCGGGAAAATAGGAGCATTTCTACTCTAGTCCTGCAGTCCTGCTCCCCTCGGATGAACCACAGGTCCCCAGCCTGCAGGAACACACAGGGGTAGCGCTGCAGTCTCTTGTCGCTTTTTCCTCCAGTTTCCAGCGGTGGGCTTCCTCTGTGTGCGTGGAAACTTCTCTGAGCTCTGCTGGATTGCAGGTGATGGCCTTGGCCTAGCTTATCGAGCTTCTCAGTTGGATCCTGATTATGAGCCTTGGGAGTTCCAGGGAGCTGACAGCTCCATGCCACTGCAGGCAGCTGGTAAATATCTGCAAGAGGCACCTGAGCAGAAGGAGAGAGGAGTGCTCTGGAGCAGTCCTGTGTCTGAGCTGCGTTCACCGGCATTGAGACCTGAAGCAGCACATTGAAATATTTCACTGGAGCTGCTCTGTCCTGTGTTCATTCATGGACACGGTTGCAGGCGAGGGCTGTCCAGCTTCCTGGCTGGGTTCCAGGGCTGAGCTGCAGAGAGGTCACGTGGGTGCGTCATGGCCTTGTCCTTAAACCTTCGGGAGCTGCCAGCTCAAAGCCCAAAGTCAGCCAGGCGCCTCTACAGGGGTGAGAATGCAGCCCTGCGTGCCTGTGCTGTGTCATGACATGACCCCTTTCCATGTTCCGCTGTTCAGTTATGGCCACGTGGGCCAGAACACGTGACGGTAACTTCTCGTGGGTGTTTGGTTGCAGATACAGCCAGCCTCAGGGCAGATCTCTGGGTGGTGTTCTTAGCAAAAGTTTGTTTAACCGTGAACAATAACCTGAGACACATTCAGGAGATACAGCAAGAAGAACATGCTGGCTTGGGCATCCCAGGGATATTTGAAATTCTCAAAAGCTGCTATAATGAGCCTGAATGTAGAAGGAGAGGTGGAAGAGTGGGAGAAAGTATCCTCCTTTGTCCCTCCTGTGGACTGGATGCGATGAATAACAAATGCCGTGAGAAGGTGCCTGGGGGATGGGCATGACAGCAATGCCACATACAAATACCAGCTTAACCTTGTGGCCAGTGATGCAATCAGATCCTAAGTCGACATTAGCCAGTGCAGCAAGATGCTAGTCCTGATCCTCCTCCCAGAGGTCCCAACCATCAGCGCAGGGAGAACACAGTGCATGTACGAGTTGACACAGCACCGCCGCATGAGCAGACAAACCAGCGTGACCAGCGGTGATTTAACTCACGTCACAGATGGGTATGACAGACCTTCCAAAGCGCTCTGGCCAGATCTGCCGTTGTCTCAACCCCTCGTGCCCCACGTTGGGCACCAAAAAGGACTGTCATGGTTTGGGCCCAGCTGGGAGCAGGCACCACACAGCTGCTCACTCACCCCTCCCACTCTGGCGAGGTGGGGAGGAGAATGGGGAGAAAAGGGTCAAACCCCACGGGTTGAGATAAGAACAGTTTTAATGGAACAGCACGAAGAGAGAAGAAACTACGGTAACAACAACAATACTAATGAGATAATACGTACAGCGAGTGACATGGGATGCAACGGCTCACCACCTGGACTCTTGTCAGGGCTGCATGTACTTGAAGGGTTCAAACCTCTGGTGTCTTGCCCTGACAGCTGGACTGAAGAAGCGAGTGAGGCTGCAGGAATTATCTGTGGGCACTAGATGACTCCTTCAGCCTGCTGGTAGGTAAAGCTGAGGAAAGCTGTGGAAGTGAAGAGCTGGTGTGGGAAGGAGAGGGCTGTTCTTGGTCTGTACTGAATGAGAGGCACCAAAATAAATGGTTGATGTGTCTCGCAGCTGAAGGAAGTGTTAACATGGTTTGTAGTTTGAGTTGAAGTAGCTACAGTGTAATATACCTCTACAGATCACAAGCTGGTGAGGTCGGTTAATATGTCCTTCGAAAGCATTTGCAAAACAAAGGTCCAGACCTCCCTAAGGTCAGGGTGGATTTACTGAGGCAATGAACGTGTGAAGAAGCTAATTTTACAGGTTGTACTATTGGGTGACTAGATTGCAAATGATGCCTGGTTTTATGTCGAGCTCTGCTGTTAGAACTCTTCTTTTGCGAGCTTACAAAGCAAGAAGACTCACAAAAGACCACACCCAAATCAGCAGCAACATAACACTATCTTTGCCACTGCTTTGCATCTTGTAGGTGGATGGATGGATGAATTCTGTTAGGCTGGAAAAAATTCCAACAGACTATATTGAAATTAAGGCCCAGGCAGAATTTCCACAAACTCCCTACAGATTTCCCTGCGTACTCAGAGGGTCCACTCACCCTGAGATGCTCAGGAGTAAATAGTCTTCGTGTCGTTTAGAGACAGCGTAAATGATGCTTCAGTTTCATAAACATGTGTTTGTAGTGTCTGTACTAAGCATGTAGTCACTTTATCAAGGTATTTAGATGATGAGGTGGTCCCGCTGTTGCTCCATGTGTTTCTCTGACATCCATTTTTATTTCTGAGATGTCATAATGAATCTTTAGTTGCCATTAAATGCAGTGCCTCCCATTTTGAGACAAAATGGAACTGGAGAGGGGTTGTTGAGAAGGCAGCCTCTCTGTGAGAGTCCCTGCTTGTGCGGAGACGGGAGTTTGGAGAATCCACAAAAGACTCAACATGAGTTATATCAGGAAACTCCTTTTATTGTGCAGATGCACTTTCTTATATAGCATAATCTTCCAAAGTCATCATGACTTGCAGTTTTTCATAAACTCTAATTGTGCTATACATACATCAGTCATCTGCTTCTACCTATCACTTTACTATTAATACTAATGCATTCCGCCTCATACGGATGTTAGCTTCTAATTCTTCTATTCTGACCCTCAAGGTCGAAATGTCCTTGAGGCCTATTATATTAGTTTAGACAAACTGTTCAACAGAGTTTTCCCTGTGCAGGCCCTCTAGCATTCCATGCCTGTTTTCAGCGAGCTATGCTCCCACATGCTTGCACAGGGCCCATTCCAGCCACTGAAAAAACCCCACATAAAACAGGCATCCAAAAGCAGTGGTTGCTTACTGATGTGTCCCTCTTTTTAATGAAGCTGGACAAGGAGGCTTTTTCAACTTTGTGGGGTTTTGTCCCCATGTATGTGACTTAGGTTTTTAAACATTCCTCTGCACTTAGGAGTTTTGTCATCTTTTACTCTGAAGGAAAGCAGAAACCACTGGATTTCAAGAATTTGCAACATGCTAACGGAATAATCATACCATGTAACTTTTCATGTCCATGTGCCTGAGATGAATATAGAATATAATTCGGAGGTATGAAAGGCTGCTTCTCCAAGTAGCATGCAGCAAGCTATAAAGCTGTCTAATCTGAAAGCGTGGTGGAGGTGAATCTCTCCATTCCCAGGGTGGCTTTTCAGCCTTCCAAGTGTATTCCATGGCCTGAGAAGGATCGTTAAGAGGATCAGCGTTGGGGACCATTTCCTCAGTAATCTGCAGGGCACCTGAAGAAATGACTCATCCAATCGTGCTTTAACATTCTTGGCCCTAACCTGTAACTTCGGGGTGCCAAATGTTCGCTTTTGCAATACATAGTTATAATTTGTGAAGAGGAGGTTTCCTTTTTCCCCAGTTGATTCAACCTCAAATTGAACATATGCTCTCTTTGAAAATCCAGTTCCTCTGATCTCCTTTTTTGGTGTTTAAATTTCTGTGTTTCCTTTCAGATCCTAAGAAAGAGCAAATCCCACTTGCAGGTTGGTGGGGTTTGTTTATGGGTTTCGTGTGTGTGTATGTTTGGGGTTTTTTGTTTGGTTGGCTTTTTGTTTGGGTGGTGGTTGTTTTTGTTGTTGTCATTTACTGTCTCTGTCTTACCTAAAGCGGTTTGCCTGTCTTCAGCATTCCATGCAGCCCTGTAAGATGCAGGGGTTTTGTTTGTTTGCTTTCCTCTAGCAAACCATGTGGCTTCCACGGTACCAAAGAAAACCAAATTGGACTGGCTTGAGTTTGTTCTTGGTAAGAACCCCTTTAATAAACTCCAATGATCAACTTCCCTTTATGGTATGAATCCAACCTTCTTACATGATTTTTGTCTGTCCCACCTTATCGTGCAAGCAGGAATCATCAGGATTCAAGTATTTCGCTGGTCAAAAGGTGGGGAGGGGCGAAGTTACGGCGTTAAACCCATTCAATCTGCATATTGCAGTCACTAGAGGTCAGACTTATGCTTCCCTGGATAAAGTAGTAACTGGATAAAGTAGTAACTGCAAGCTAGTAATTAGAGCTGAAGAAGCAGAAATAGTTGCTAAATGAAAACAAACATATTTGATGCTTTTTTTAAATAAAGCAAATAGAAACATTACCATTTTCATTTTACTTAAAGATGCTTCATTGTGGATTTCATTGTTGCTGTGTTTTCTGAATTGCTTCACTGCTCTGAAATTTGCTTGCTCTCGTTTATTTGAAATAACATTGACAGGATTGGTGGGCAAGCTTGATTCCCTTCCATCTCCCACTTTGTATGTACATTACCTCATAGAAACCGTGTCTTCGCATATGTTCTGTGCTCAAAGTCTACTGAGTCCACTGTATTTTCCATTCAGTGAACTAACAAAAGAATATTGAGATAGAAATGGGTTGCCTGATATTTGAGGCCAAAATCACCATTATTGTACTACATCTCTGTAATTCTTTTCCCAGTATGAAACTTGAAGACTGTTCTACCATGCAGGTGGGAAGCATTTTGCACTGGTATGAAGAGTTGACATTCACCAACAGAGGTATGACATTGGAAATACCTTACGATTAATGGCTTTAGTCATTTTCTTTTAAATGACATTGAGATTAATGCAAAGCAACCCTCTCTCAATCTTAGAATTTCATGCCTACTTACTTGTCTTGGCTGTGCTTTCCCCTTTAAAACCCCCAATAGCAGGTATGTTAATGAAATACAGTAACGGAATTGATTTCCTCAACATTGTCTTGTGGATCATAAACATAACTCTGTTTTATTGCTTGTTATCTCAGATTTCAAAACCAGTGAGAGAACATCTGGGATGTACCTACATTGTAGTAAAAGGCTCATTTCGTAGAGGTGTTAGCAGTTTGATTAGTTGATAGAGACATTAAGTGTGCTGAGGCCTAGCATAAGAGTGCTGAGGGTGTGTGGATTACCAGGTATTTGTAATAAAATTCACAAGAGTTTATAAAAATAGCCTTCAAAGAGGTGTTGCTATTAACAGCTCCTCTTTTCACGAGTTTCATGCTATCTAATGACTGATTTAAAGATTCAGCTCTTCAAATTATGTTCATTTAAATTCTTGATTTTAAAATTCTTGACTTTAATTAAAGTAACCGCCCGATGGTTCTATTATTTGAAACCCAAAAAATATCTTGCAAATCCTTGAAGCTTCAGAGTTAGACACCAAACTGCAGAGTTCATAATGACTTTTATTTGAAACCATACAATTATTGACTCAGTAATCCTGGAATCTCCTCTGGCCTTTATCTTTCTTTTTCCCTGAGTTCCCTCTGTATTGGTGCCTCTTCATTTTCAGCTGTTCTGGTGTGAAGGCTGGTAAACATCCCCCTGTGCAGGCCCTGGGCAAAGAGCAGTGACCTCAGTTATGCACAGCCATACCCCTCCATTTGGCAAAGACCTGTTGTGAGATGCAATGTTCAGCAGAGCCGAAGCGAAGACCATTCACGCTGCTCACACAGGAGATTTAAAATGCAGTAGGATTTCCTCCTTTTCACACAAAGAACTCTTTCAACATCCTCTGTTTTCTGCCTTTGTTTCTTAGCTGAATCGTTCCTGCAGCTTGGGTGGTCGGACACTAAATTTGTGTGGCTCTTCGATAAGGGCTAAAATGTGAGATGAGTAACAGTTAAGAAGAATATATGCAAACAGAAGATATTTTCTCACCTCCTCTCACTTAAAAGCATGTTACCAGCTGCCTGTAACAACAGCAGGCACAGCACACTCAGATCAAAATTATGATACCTGAAGGTGATACTGGACTGCAGCGTTGTGCTTGGCTGAGTAGAGCTGCCATGGCAGCCATCAGGAGGTGTTTGCTGGAGAGGTTGATTGCTGCAAGACATATCATGAAGACATCTTCCTTTGAATAAACACTTGAGAAGTCACAAAGGCTTTTGAAGGCTAGTTGACACTTGTATTTCAAGTTGTCTTTTCTAGGTCTCCTTGTCTCCCTTTCTACCTCTGCCCCCCTACCTTCCGGTTTTGCTCTGCTTTGTGGTTCCTGGACTGCTCAGCTCTTGCTTTTCTGATGGTCGTGTTCACTTGCCTTGCTCTGACTGCCCTCTCTCTAGCCACAAGAAGCTGGATGTATGCTTCTCTCCTCCTTATTGAAGACTTTGCTTTAATGTTTTGCTTAATTTCTTTTTCTAGTTTCATGAATATTTCTGAGGAGTGATGAAACTTGGATGAATCACGGCTGAAAATAAAAGAACAGTTTCTTTTCTTACTCATTTAATGCACTATTAAGAAATGATGCTCAGGGAAACAAGCAATATCACTACATTCAGGTGTTCTGGTATCATCAGATGATTAACTTTCATTTGCACTAAACATTTCATGCTCTAGGTTAACATTTTTTCTGTGCAAAATGTGTTGGACTATGGATTATGCTGATGATCTACAGCTGCTTGCGATGGAGGCCTTTTTGAGAACGCTTGGAGAATTAAAGAGAATTGGCTAAGTGGAATTAAAATTGGTCTTATTCTGGTGGACAGTTATCTGTTTATAGTGCCCAGAAGCTTTTCATTGAATAGTGATATATTGTACATGTGGTATTAAATAAATATCAGGTACTGCAGCAAGATTACAGAGCTATTTTAGGCTGTGGAGGACATTAAAAAGAACAGATTTGGTATGTTGCAATTTGATGTACACACCTTCAGGACCTGTCTTCCCAAGCTTCAGGTGTGCGTGCACAGGCATCTTCCTGGTCTCAGTAAGTTCATGGCCACTGTGCAGGTCCTTGTTTCATGGTTCCTGTGTTCCCACACAGGTAACCTGGAGCTCTTGCTGTTCTCTCTCAGCAGTTGTTGCGTATCAGTAGCAGTACGTACAGCAATGCTGTGGCTCTGCTGTGCCCACTTCACAGGCAAGCATGTGCACTGTCAACCACCTCTTTCCTCTGCAGAATAGTTCCTCACTTCTGGGAGCAGGTCCCATACGCTGGCTTGGAAGAGCTTGGGAAGGCAAAGAGGCTGGTCCCCAGTAGTTCAGAGTGGTCTGAAAGAGCCCAGGAGCACCCCTAAGGAAGGAAATAACCACTGTTTTTTCAACTATCTCTTCACAGCCATGTTTGCAAACTTGTGCAAGCTGTGTAAACATCCAAGTGAAAGCAACTTCTGCTCATATGGATAAAGTTAGGAAACATTATGTCTCATGCCAAGCTTTGTCATAATAAGAAATTCGGTTGCATGACTTTATTTGAGGGCATAAGCTGAATTAACCTATGAAAGTCAGGTTTTTCCTTTTGAAATGCATTATCACTTGGATATCACCTGATCAGCCCTTTCAGCGCTCACCCTGTTCCACCCAAAAGGAAAGCTGTGCAGAAAGAAGAAGGAAAATTTCTTTTGAAACTCAGGATAAACCCATTCTCTTCTCAACCCTATCTCCCCCTCTCTCTCCATCTAGCATGGAGCAGGTGGCAGAAACCTGTCCTAATTCTAGTGGATGCATGGGCATGTCAGGTGTTCAGATGAGATGCCTCTATGTTATTTTCTCCCTCCCGTCCACCCCTGCCCCCCCCTCCTCTTAGAATTAAAGTCTCTTAGGTGTTAGCAGGCAAGACTTGGGATCCATCAGGAGGTGATAGTGAAAAGCACTTTCCATACTTGTATCACCCTCTAATTTTCAGACAAAGTCCATGTGGATAAGCCCCTGACAAGTTGGAGGGAGATTGCATTTTTGGTTTGTATAATTCTGAACTATACCCAGGATCATAACATCTAATGTGATTAGCTGGGATAGTTTTCAGATCTCTGACACCTTTGGGAGCCTTTTCCAATTTAGAGGCTGGTTACTGTTTTATGTAGCTTTGTGTATCAGATACTCTTTAAGCTGTGAGGTCCTTGGCAAAGGGTTATGTTGCTCGAGTGTTTGGAATACTTTGGTATCGTACAGCTCCTGAAAAAAGCTTTTTACTAGGGGATGAAGTTTGTTGCATCAGTGGCTCTGAGTGAGCTGGTAAATGAAAGTGAAGCTGGCTGTTGTGAGCTGTAGAGATACACCTGCAGGTTTGCTCGCAGTTCCCACTTGCTTGACAGCATTTCTTACACTTGGTCCCTTCAAAAGGACATTTGAAGTGTTGGCAGGTGCTAAGCAAACAGGGAAGCAGCATCTTGATGAGCACTGGGAGCGGTCATTCTGTTTTAATTTACTTGGGTCTCCGTGGCGCTTCCATTTCCCACGGAGACGGTGGCCTCGTGGGTCCTGGGGGTTCCTGAGCCCATGTCCTCAGGCTCAGGCGGGCACCTCCAGCCTGCAGCTCTTCCAGACTATATCTTCACCAGGAATAATCTCTTTGCTAGAGGTTAGGTGAATACTTCAAAATCTAGTTAGCATTGGTTTGAGCAGCAGGTGCCATTTATCACGGAGTCCTGGTAGGAAGAAGGTGGGAAAATTTTACTCCCGTCAAGCCAGAGGTAATAATTTATAGAGCTCAGGGTGTGCAAGTTGTTTATTGATAACATGGGGCAGATCGTCTATGTACTGTGAATCGGTGTAGTCAGCTGAAGAAAGTGGCCTTGCTGAGATTGTGACCTGTGACTTAAAGTAGGTAACAAGATTCAAGAGTGTGGTAGTTAGCTGTGACATCTAGTACTACCGCACTGTTCATGAAGATGCCTGCTTCCTCATTTTCCTCCAACTCAAGCTGATATTTATATCTTTAATCCCATCTTAGATTAAGTCTCCGTGAATCCAGTATTGTATTTCCTTCGTGCAGAAACTGAGCAGTGCAGGGTACATGTTGAGCTCCAGGCAATCCTTGTTTGCTTTTGACTCTGGGCAGCAGCTTTGTTGGGTTAGAATCATAGACTGGTTTGGGTTGGAAGGGACCTCAAGATCATCTAGTTCCAACCCCCTGCCATGGCAGGGACACCTCCCACTAGATCAGGCTGCTCAAGGCTCCATCCAACCTGGCCTTGAACACTGCCAGGGATGGAGCAGCCACAGCTTCCTCAGGCAACCTGTGCCAGTGTCTCACCACTCTCAGGGTGAAGAACTTCTTCCTTGTATCTGGTCTAAACCTGCCCTTTCCCAACGTCTATGGTGGTTGACATAACTCTATGTTAGAGTGAGTTGGATAACCAGTGTCTGGCCAGCATCTGATTCTATCTCTGAGCCTTTTAACAGTGTGTTCAGCTGTGAACAATGAGGTTGGGTAATGTCACTGCAAGCATGTATCTCAAACTGGGGCTGTAGTGGGATAGCCCACTGCAGTCACTTGCCAGCTACTGCTGTGTCCCCCTTTGTGTTGTCAGAGATGCATTAAGAGCTGGCCACTACATGTTGGGTGCATGACCAGGTGTGTGGTGGGACACCATGCACATTGTTTTCGCACATGAAGACCTCTCTGTGGTCACGGCAGTCTTTGGAATGTGGACACCTGGTGAGTGTTGTGGTGTGAACATCAGCCTGCCACTGTTGGGATGGACCTTGCAGCAGACCACTGGTTGAGGATCTGTTTCAGCAGAAAGTTTTGATAACTGAGTATCTGCAGCTTCCGCAGGGAATACTCTTGTCCCAGTGGTGAGGTAAAGTAGGTATATTCCACAAACCTCCTCCACTGAATCTTCTGCATTCAAATCTCCTATTGTTTGACTTTCATAAGCCAAAAACATGCTTGACCTGGCTTTTGCTGTAGGCTAAAGTGCTCTACAGCTCAGCTACTCAAATTGCAGTAACTTAGTCCCGTTTCTAAGCTCATAAATCTGTTTAACCTAAATTGAAGTAGTGAATTATTTGCCTTGTGAGGCTTCAGCTTTGTGGTTTCTTTCATCTGAAATCAGTCTGGGTTTTGTGACACATTGGCAGCCACATATGTCGTGAATGTAAATTCCAACATTAGAATCATAGAATCATTCAGGTTGGAAAAGACCTTTGAGATCGAGTCCAACCATCAACCCTACTGTACCAAAGACATCCCTAAACCATATCTCCAAGCACCGCATCTAAACAGCCTTTAAACACATTGAGGGATGGTGACTCGACCACCTCCCTGGGCAGCCTATTCCAATGTCTGACAACCCTTTCAGTGAAAATATTTTTCCTAATGTCAAGCCTAAACCTACCCTAGTGCATCTTGAGCCTATTCCCTCTTGTTCTGTCATTAATTACCCATGAGAAGAGACCAGCACCTACCTCTTTACAATGTCCTCTCAGGCAGTTATAGAGAGCAATAAGCTCTCCCCTCAGCCTCCTTTGCTTAAGACTGAACAGCCCCAGTTCCCTCAGCTGCTCTCCATAAGACTTGTTCTCTAGGCCCTTCACCAGCTTTGTGCCCTTCTCTGCGCTCTCTCCAGCACCTCAATGGCCTTCTTGTATTGAGGTGCACAGAACTGGACACAGTGCTCGAGGTGTGGCCTCACCAGTGCTGAGTAGACAAGGACAATCACCTCCCTACCCCTGCTGGCCACACTATTCCTAATACAAGCCAGGATGCTGTTGGCTTTTTTGGCCACCCGGGCACACTGCTGACTCATATTCAGCTGCCTGTCAATCAGTATCAACATTCAGTACAGCTTTATTCCCCAGGCATCCTCTGAGATTTGTGGTGTTGAGGAAGCAGCCTAAGCTAACTGAGAATCAACAGCTCTGAGACTGAAATAAGAATTGGAGGCAGCTGAGTTGGTTTTGATTTACTAATGTGAGCTCCTGTGTAAAGAAGGGCTTGTTCTTGTATATGTAATGTAACTTCCATCGCCTAAACAAGCAGGAAATTTTAGAAGCCTGCAGAGTTGAATTTCCATAGTAGCCTACGAAAAGTTACATGACAGAGGTGATCTGGGGAAAGCAAAATGTAAAATATCAAACACTCATTGAGGGATGTAACTGGTTTCTAATTTGATGTAGGGCTTACATACATCACATCGTGTCACCGAGCTCTAGCAGGCTGCAGCATAAATGGACTTACATGTCTTTGTGACACATGGAAATCGGGATTTGATGTGCTTTACGCCATGTCTGCCTGGCATGCAGTGCAGGTCTGATGCCTGTTTGGGCACACTGCATTGCATGTGCATGTTCAGCCATTTTTCTGGATGCCTAGTCAGCTCCGTTCCTTATTCTTGGAGAATAAGAGGACCTTTGAGGTGGGAGACAGAAGACCTGAACTAATTGTTCCCATTATGAGAGTAATATGATAAATCACCAACCTGAGCTGAGTATCAAAGTTTTGGGCCTGTGTAAGATCACCAGTTGGGTTAGTGTAAAACACAAACCTCTTGACACAGCACTGTGGATTTTTGGCTTTATCTGGTGTGAGGAACACTTAGAATACTCTTTATTATGGATTTTAACATGTCAGAATTTTCTCATTGTAAGAAGTCATTAAGTTGTACTGAAAAAGCTCTAAATCATGAACTGACATTTGTGCCTTGTTTTGTTTCTATAGACAAGATGGATAAGATTTTTTTTCTCTTTTAATTTTTTAGTCCTGAAATCAGCTGTCTTATGGCTCAGATTCAGTCCATCTGAATGCTTAAACTTGGGCATCTACTTACTATTGCAGGAGCCAGAGTCGCATAATAAAATAACAGTAAGTGACAGAAATAACAATCTTTTCAAAATTTAAAAAGGGGGGAATGTTATTTTTAAATATCAAATTGAAATAAATGTGAAAATAGCCACTAGATGACACTTGAAACCTGTGTAATGAGATAGTACATCTGTTTTCAAAATCATTACAAATTTTGATAGACCCAAAAGGATTTTAAGTGGATCTGCATAGTTCTGAGAGATGGTGGTGTTTCCAAAAACAGAGTCAAAGTTCCTTCAGCTGTATCTCCTTCTTCTGTGATCAAATTAAACCACTGCACTAAGGAAACTAGTCTGCATTAAAAGCTCATTCCTGATGCTTAAAATGCTGCCTTCAGAAAAAAGAGAAATACATGTATTACTGAGCTATGTGGAAAATGTTTCAGGGTCTGTATGTGAGCGCTTCCTCAGTTCTGGACCCCTGTTTTCATTGCTGTCATGCAACTATTCAGTCTGTCAAAATTTCTCCCCTACTTTATCTTGCTGAAAGTCAGTGGGTCTGGGATTGTGCTGCTGCTGTGCTCTATACTGCTCTGCAGACAAGCGCTCGTCTCCTGTCTGAGTGGTGGATACATTTCACAGCCTGCTCTGTGCTCTGGAGAAGTGTGCTATTGCGAAATTGCTCGGGGGGGTGGGGGGGGTGGGGGGAGCACTGCAAAGCAGTGCCTCTGCCTCCTCTGTGTATGGGATTTCAGACATTTGTTCTGCTCACCCTCCTGGGGTTCTTGGCACTCTCTCCTGTTGTGGCAGCAGACTTAGGAGAAAAAAGAACCACTGCTTTGGAGCAAAAGGATGACAAAGCTTTCTGGCTGGGTGGGTCATGCCTCCTTCACGTAGGAGCAGGGCCAGGTTTAGTAGTGCAGGTGTCCCAATATATCCATCCCGGGGGTGACTGACCTCGTGTGGGGGGCTTGGCGCTGCTCTCCGGTGCCCATCTCCTTGGCGTTGGCACTGCACAGAGCACGCAGTGAGGGCACCTCCTGCCTGCTCTCCAGGAGCTCCAGGCAAAGGAAAGCACTGGGCTAATCTGGGTGGATTTTCCCAGGGGATGTGCGTGGCTGACGGGCAGACCTGCTGTGGCCGTTGGTTGGCACCTGGGGTGGTTAGTGCCTGGTGTCTGGAAAGGCAGTGCTCGCTCTAAGAAGTGGCTGCCTTCTGTGCTTTATGACTCGGAATTTTGGCTGGAGGAGTGTGTCACTGGAGTCTCATTAACGTTTTGGTGCAGTAATTGTAGCTGTGGCCTGTGACTTGCTGGGTTTCTTGTTGCTCTGCAGCTGCTGAAGGCTGCAATGAGCCCTGCAATAGCAGGTGGCCTGTTTTGCTTAAGACATGAGTCTTTAGCCAACTGCTTTTTTTCAAGTGACTCTGGAAGAAAGCCACACAACCTGGAAAAAAAAATGTCAATGCAAAAGTGTTATGGCTGGCTACTTCAGACTCTTTAGATCGCATCCTTCTGTGGTGAGTAGTTTTCCCCTCAACTGCACCAGTGAGCCGCTCTGCAGAGACAGTTGCATACAATCATTTGGACGGGTTGGCTGGTGTTTTTTTTTCCACGGTGCATGCTCCTTGTGGTTGGGGTTTTGTTTTAAGTTTATTTTTAAAAAGGTGAGCCTTCGGTGTAAGCTTCCCTTTGTCCCCCTGCCCGCCCCACCCTTGCCTGCTCCCCCTGGGCTGGCACCTGGAACCCCCAGGGCTGGGTTCCAAAGCCACTTTAGAAGTTGTAATGGGTCTGCCTGAGATGCAGCCCTCACTGTGCTGTGCAGTGGTAGCTAGATAATACACCAGTGTTTTGACTACTGCTGAGCCGGGCTCACACAGCACCAAGGCTGTTTCCCCAACATTTCCCCAGTAGGCTGGGGCTGGGTAAAAACTTGGGAGGGGATATAACCAGGACAGCTGACCTAGAGTGTCCAAAGGGATATTCCATCCCACATGACATCTGTTCAGCAATATAAGCTCGGGAAACCAGGAAGAAGGGGGGGACATTTGTTTCGCGTTTGTCGTCCAGAGCAACTGCTATGCTTACTGGAGCCCTGCTTCCCAGAAAGTGGCTGGACATTGCCTGCTGACGGGGAGTAGAGAATAAGATCTTTTGTTTTGCTTTTGCTTCCGCGCGTGGCTTTTGCTTCATTAAACTGTCTTTATCTGACCCACGTGCTTGTTGTTATATTTTCTCTCCCCTGTCCAGCTGAGGGGGTGAGAGTGACAGAGCGGCTTTGGTGGGTACCTGGCACCTCCAACCCCTTCCCCTGCTGCCCAGGCTTGGCCTCTGCTCTGCATCCTCCCTCTCCTCCAACCCCAAGCTCACAGGGAGCCTGCTCCGAGTAAGCCTCGAGCACCTCGTTGACTTTCCTCTGGGCCTGCGAAGGTCTCCTGTGAGGGCATGGTTCAGCAGAGCTGCTGAATGCCAGCATGGCTTCTCCTCTTCCCTGTCATTTCCCTCTTCCCAAAACACTGGGTGGTGGCTCGATATGACTGAAGAGTTGACACGGGTGTGCAGGAGCCCCAAAACAGCCAACATACCCAGCCCCTCACCCGTGGGTTGGGGACAGCAGGAGCGGTGCCTGGCTGGCCAATGGGACCTGTCCCCCCACACCCCAGCAGCTGCACCAGCTGGCACACACCCGTGCCCCTCGCTGTGCCCGGGAGCACTGCCAGCCTGGGGGGCAGCCAGCCGGTGGGGTGCCCTGCCCTGGGCTGCCCTGCAGCCCTTGCCTGCCTGCTCCTCCCTGCCTGCCTGCCTGGGGCCAGCACCCCAGCTGCTCCCTTTTGGCCCCGCTGTATTCACTGCGGGCACCAGTGCCATGATGCGGTTACTGGCCATTGCATCGCAGCCCCAGCACGGGTCACCTTTGGCACTGGGTAGCGGCTGCATTTCTGCTGCCTCCTCCTCATTTTCCCCGACTCATCGCCCACGGCGTGCCAATCCCTCCTGCTCCCACACTGCTGTGCCATTTGGGCAGGCTTGTTTCCCGTGCCACCTCCTTCCCTTCCGCACTTAATGCTCACCTACTGCGTAGCTGCTGGGCTTGTGGACGTGTACCATGTTGGAGTGGCGTCGGTGTTTTGTTTTGATGTGGAAGCAGTGTGTTTCTGCCAAGCAGCAACTGCATTGCCGGAGCAGAGCAAGTGTTTCCTGCAGGGTCGGTGGCTTGCCATTTCATCCGCGAGAGGTTCCTTAAAGCTTGGTTCAAAGTAGAGCCAAACCTGCTGTGCCCAACCTCAGCAACTCCAGTGGGAAAGTGCGGGTCACTTTGTTATTTTTACAAAATGAATAATTAGTGTTTGAGGTCCTGACTTTTTTCAGGGATTAGGTTTATTAGGATAAAGCACAGTAGAAAATAAAGGCTTAACCATTTCCTAAACCATATCTCACTTTATAAAGGTTATTTTTGTAGGTCCAGGAGCCGACTCCCACAAGCCTGGTAGCTGGTACCTTCCAGCACTGACAAGTTTAAGATAAATGTACTGATTTGTTTTACCTAATAAGTGGCTGTTGGCATGCAGACTGGGGAACGAACATTCGAATGGCAGGAAAAAGACTGCAAACAGCAACATAATGAAAGACTTCAGAGAACTGGGGCGGTGGTTGTATTTATAAAGCTTGTCCAAACTCCTGTCCTACTTGCGTTCAGGACATTTTAAGTCTTTTTTAAAAATACTTTTTCAGTTACATACTTGCAATGTCATGCACCACTTAGTTTTCATAATGAGGTTAATTTTTTCTATCTTTAGAATCTTAAAACAGCTTCCCCCCACCCCTTCCTTTTTTCCCGAGCTTAACTTTGATCCCGATTTCTCTCCTTCCTCCCGCCCAGTGGCGCAGGGGGGGAACAAGGAATGGGGGTCGCGGTCAGCTCATCACTGTTGTTTTCTGCCGCTCCTTCCTCCTCAGGGGGAGGACTCCTCACACGTTTCCCCTGCTCCAATGTGGGGTCCCCCTCATGGGAGAAAGTCCTCCATAACTTCTTCAGCATGAGTCCTCCCACGGATTCAGTTCTTCATAAACTGCTCCAGCGTGGGTCTCCTCCATGGTGTGCAGTCCTTCAGGAACCGACTGCTCCAGTGTGAGCCCCCCTCAAGGGGTCTCTAGCAGCAAACCTGCTCCAGCGTGGGCTTCTCTCTCTCCATGGGCCACAGGTCCTGCCAGGAGCCTGCTCCAGTGCAGGCTTCCCGCGAGGTCACAGCTTCCTTCAGGTATCCACCTACTCCAGCGTGGGGGCCCTCCACAGGTGTAGGCAGTCATCTGCTCCACCGCCCAAGGGCTTCAGGGGGACAGCCTGCCTCACCATGGTCTTCACCACAGGCTGCAGGGGAATTGCTGCTCCAGTGCCTGGAGTATTTCCTCCCCCTCCTTCTTCACTGGCCTTGGTGTCTGCAGAATGTTTCTCTCCCATATTGTCACTCCTCTCACTCGCTGCAATTACTGCTGCACAACAACTTTTTCACTCTCTTAAATACGTTATCACAGAGGCGAAAAACGCTGTCGCTGATTGGCTCGGCCTTGGCCAGCGGTGGGTCCGTCTTAAAACCAGCTGTCATTGGCTATATCTGACATAGGGGAAACTTCTAGTAACTTCATACAGAAGCCACCCCTGTAACACACACAGACACACACACACACCCCCGCTACCAAAACCTTGCCACGCAGACCCGTTACAATAGTCTTCCTCACGCTGTCCACTAGTTGAATTCTCCTTCTTGAGCACAAGCCAGGGCCCCTTTTCTGATGCAACCTTTTGTAACAATCAGTTGTGTACTAGAGGTGTCTCCTTGATGTCAGGCAAGCTGTTATCTATTTATCAGCTTTGCTCAGCAAATAGATAAAATCATCCTTGCAGGAGAAGAAAAACTCAGGAAAAACACAAGTAAAGTCTTTATGTATCTTAGTCAGGGATTGTCAGGGGTTGAACTCTTTTATAACAGCTAAAACTAAACTTCCAAGTATTCTGCAGTAACGCAGCCTCCAAGGCGAAGTCTAGTAGCGCCAGTGTCAGCCAGGTATACTGCTGTGAAGTTATCCCGTGGGACAGTTACTGCTGCTTGTCCATGGAGAGCATACATGAACTTGTAAGTCCTTTAGCACTGAGTTCTCTCCAGGGATGGAGCAGCACAGCTCCCCGAGGGATCTGCTGGCCTTTGGGAGAGGAACAGAGATTGTTTCAGCTGAACTGTGTTCCTCAGTGCCTGAGCATCTGATCAGTGCCTTAGTGTTCATGCTGTACATATGAATGTATAGTGGAGGCGTGTACGGTGTGGCAGATTTTTAATGTAGTTGCACATAAATATTCCCTTCCTAAAGGGAATTAATATTTTGGGTTCTGAGTTTTCATATTGACTTTACCTCATTGTATCACGGATAAAATTTAACTCATGCTGTGTGGCAAAACCAGGGATTCTACATGGGAAGAAGTTAAATGAAAATACCACTGAAAATGCTGAAGTAGTTGATTTCTGGGAGGATAGTGGCAAAGCAGGTCTTTCCCAAATGCAATGCCTGTTTCTGTGCTACTTCTGTAACTGTAGGAAATGATCCCTGAGCCTGATTCTCCACAGGGCACAGTTCCCTCTGATGTGCCTTTGCCAGCAGATGGTTTTGGACACACTTCCCGTGTGGTTAGGAACACCCAGGGGTTTTGGTTCTGCCCAGTTCCTCCTTCTCCAGCAAAAGCCAAGCTTGAAGTCTGCCCAGCAAGGTTTAATGCTAGGTTTTAATTCTGAACAAAAAATTGGAACAAACTTTACATGTTAAATGCTAAAACAATCCTCATCTGGGCTTGTCAATGGGATCTGCCTCCAGGGGCTTCACCATTATCCCTCAGTGTGTTTCAGCTGCCAGTATTAGGGTTTCATAGCCATGTCTGTGGTCTAGATGTTGTCTTGTTTCTGAAGCTAAAGCTGGCCTGCCAAGTTGGTGACTGCACTTTCCCGGTTGCTGCTTCTCTTCGCCTTCAGGACACTCCGGGTGGTCAAGCTTGGCTTGCGATTGGCCCAGCTGAGCCTCAGCAGCTTTCATGTCAGGGGACGCAGCCTCTGGATGCAGGTGCCCTCAGAGAGGACGTCTGGGCCTGCACCTGGGTTCTGCACGTGGCCTGTGTGGGTGGTGGCCAGGCCTGAGGGCATGACCCAGAGTACGTGGCTGTTGTCCCCTCAGTTCTGCCAGCCTAATTGTTAACGAAATCCCTGTGTTTTAGCTAAAGCTGTTGTTCTCTGCGCTGGATGTGCAGAACCAGGGGATTCGTGCTCTCTGGCAAGAGCCTAAAGCAAGTAGCTGTGAGAACACTGAGCATGGCCAGTGTTCAAGTGCACCTACTGCAGCCTGACTGGGGTCGTCCTGCCCTTGTGCAGTCCCTGAGGTACCACAGGACCTAACTGGACACTGCGGTTCCTGCTTTGGCTCTGCCTTTTCTGTTGGGCTGGTGCAGCAGCTGAAGCTGTGAGGAGAACTGTCCTCGGAGCTGGTCTAGTTTAAGTATAAGCTCCTGCCTTCCTTCTGGACCTTTGGACCTGAGTCAATTCCAAGTTTGCTTTTATCTTTTTTTTTTTTTTTTTTTTTTCCTGGGATGTTTTCCCTGTGAATTCCTAGACTATCTTGTTTAGTAGGCTGAACCACAGACAAATCATAGCAGTACAGTAGATAAGACGTTCTTGCTTCCACCGTCTCCCCACAAATACCGTTGTGGTTAAGGAATGCTGGGAAGAGTGGAGTTCTTCTGAACTTGAAGCAGAGGTGTGTCATGATGCTGCCTCCCTCCTTCTTTAGTGTGAAAGGAAGGATGCACAACTTTGAGTGTTATTAAAAGCAGCGGCAAAAATCTGTGCAAGTTAACTGAGATTGCATATGACTTGTGCACACAGGCGCCAGGTGGTGAAGTCCTGGATGTTGTCGACTTGCTTCAACACCCAAAGTTAATTCTTTGTTAACTTGATTTAGCAATCCTCTTCTTTAGGTAGAAAAACTCCCCTGGTTGGCAAAACTGACTTTCCCACTGCTGCACCAAACATGCCAATTTGAGGGAGACTTAATTGGAGGCTTGGCAAAAGAACCCAGGTTGTTGTGTACTAGAGCTGTATAAAAGTACCATGGTAATTCTTAGGGGTCCCTCTAATGGGCATTTGGCTGTCTTTTTCCTGAGGAACGCCTCTTCGTTCAAACATCGGCATGTTTATGAACCTTATACACGGAGCAGTAGGTGGTGCCGCCCTTGTCTGCGCATGTCACTTTATATCCTGGCGTGTGCAACCTCGCCTTTGAAAAAGCCGGCCCTTCCTGGAGCGTGTTTACCTGGGGGTGGGGCTGGTGGTCTGCTCGGTGCTGGCTCGGGGCCAGTTGGAAGAGGCTGGTGTGGATGAGGGAGGGAAGCACTGTGGCTGGGCGCTGCAGGTCCTGCTGAGGTGCAAGCTGCTGCATTGCAGGACTGTGGGTGCATTTGCCAGGCCACGCAGACGTGCTCTAGGCACAAGCCCTGTTGGTCAGTGGTGCGCCTGTGCAGGCAGTGTGTGTGAGATGGATTTACAGAGTGGCATAGTGACATTTAGAGTTTTTCCTTTTTTCTAGCGCTGAACAGTTAGCCTTTCTGACTGTTATTCTGCACCATGTTCATGCTTCCCTGAGATTCCTGTGCGGTGATAGAATAATGTGCATGGTGAGAGGCTGTAAATTACCAGCAGTTGTTTTATCTCACTCCTGACCTTACTTGTCCCACATTATTTTTGAGTTTATCAGCAGTGAGTCTTTCACAATTTTATCATGTAGTCACTAAAGCCCAATGCAGAGGCAGTGTCAGTTCAATACCTTCTGTTCTTGGCTGCTTGTTCCTGCTCACCTCTCTGCTGAATCTGCTTAGGGCCCATTGTAAACCTGAGCACTGATGTGGCCCATGTGTCAGGGGAAGGGGATTGCTTTTGCAGCGTTTAACATGCTTAGTTCTCTGGTCTGGCTTATAGCATGGCCTAAGAACTGGTGGAGGAGGTGGGAGGAAACATGTGCAGGACTTCTCAAGAAGGCTGCCATGGAACTGGTTGGGGAGGTGATAAACAGCAACCGTTTTCTGTCTGAGGACTACACCCCATGGAGGAGACCCATGCTGCAGCAGTTCATGGAGAACTGCAGCCCATGGGAAGGACTCACGCTGGAGAAGTCATGGAGGACTGTCTGCCATGAGAGGGGGCCCCACACTGGAGCAGGGCAAGCGTGTGAGAAGCCCTGCCCCTGAGGAGGAAGGAGAGGCAGGAAGAGCAGGGTGATAAGCTGACCGCAACCCCCATTCCCTATCCCCTGCGCCGCTCAGGAGGAGGGAGAGAAATCGGGATCAAAGCTAAGCCCGGGAAAGAAGGGAGGGGTGGGGGGAAGGTGTTTTAAGATTTGGTTTTATTTCTCAGTGCTTCTCTCTCAGTTAATTGGTAATAAATTACATTTGTTCTCCCAAGTCGAGTCTGTTTTGCCCGTGACGGTAAATATTGAGTGACCTCCCTGTCCTGATCTCAACCCACAAACTTGTTGTTATGTTTTTCTCTCCCCTGTCCAGTTGAGGAGGGGGAGAGTGATAGAGTGGCTTTGGTGGGCACCTGCCACCTATCCAGGGCCAAACTACCCCAGTCAGGCCCTAAGCATGGGCTTGCATGCCTTAACGCGTGCCCCCACAGCTGTCTGCATGGCACGTCATTGTCTCCTGTCCTCTTGCTAGCCTTGGTGACCCGTCTTCTCCATCCCATGGGGTCTCCCAGCACCCTCCCCTCTGTCTAGGCACCGTTTCAGCCCTTTGGTGTGATGCTTCCCCTTTGTGCCCGACTCGTCTGCCCGCAGCCTCCTGCTGCAGGGACCACGCGTGGAAGTCCTTGCCTTGCACAAGAGACTGAATTGGACTGAAGCATGGTCAGCTGTGAAAACTGATGACTTTATTTCAAGAACTAAGTCGAGCGCAGCAAGTGTGTGCCCGGAGAGGAGCGTGGGCAGGACAGAGCAGGCCTCTGGCACTGAGGCTGCCTTTGGATCTCAGCAGGCATTGCCCCAGGAGGAAATAGTGGTGCTACCCTGCAGCCTGCACTGGCTCCTGTTCTTCCTGCTGCTCAAGCCTTTTTCCCCCTTAGGAACTGCAGGAGGTCCTGCAGCAGGTTAAAGAATTCCAGCAGCTTCTGCCGTGGAAACCAGCAGGGCCTAAACCTGCCCAACTGGGTTGGGATTGGCCTTGGCCTCTGCACAGGGGTTGAGGTGAAGACTGGCTGTGGCGTTGGAGCAGCCGTTCCTGCTGGGCGCAGTCCCATCTGTGCCAGGATCCAGTCATAGAAGCGCTGCGTGGAGGTGTAGACTCCGGGCCGCTTGGCTCTGGGCAGCCTATCCCCCAGCTGGTCACCCCCACAAGCCAGAAGTAGCCAGCGTGGTTGTCTTGGCAGACGAGAGGACCACCGCTGTCACCCTGCAGCAAAGCGGAGGAGAAAGAGAGGGTTGGAGTGTTGTTGGGTGGCCCCGGCAGCACTGTGGCGGGCTGCTTCTCTCTCCCAGCACCTGCCAGAGCTGTACCCACTGCCCAGAAAGGCTCTGCTCAGGTACTGGAGCCTGCAGGACCTTGTCCGGGAGGGGCTGGTGGGCCTGCAAGGTCGGGTGCTCTCTCCTCTCTGCCCCAGTGGATCCTGGAGGTGTGGAAGGGGAACGTGCCAGGACTGGGATCCGGACCTCCGGGCTGGGGCAAGAGCACTGGGTGGTCTTTCTGGTCAGAGTGCCGGGGCTCTGGGACAAGGCGGGCGCTGGTCAAGGGCCTGCAGACAGGGAAGGGGAGGGGAGCCCTGACAGCGGTGGGGACCCAGCAGCGGGAGGGCGACTTGCCAGGCACAGCACGCGCCGGGGGACGTTTAGGCACTGGCCACAGGGCTGCCTGTGCTGCTGGGGGCTGGCGTGGAGCACGCTTCTACCTGGCAGGTGTTGATGCCGCCCTGCGGATAGCCGGCACACACGTTGTGGGAGTGGATGGCCCCTCTGTACCACTGGCTGCTGTTGCAGAGCTTGACATTGATGAAGGGGACCTGGGCCTCCTGCAGGACAGCAGTCAATCCTCCAGCTGTGAGCACAGAAAGGAGTTAACAGCCAGCAGCCCTTCTGTTCCCAGTTCTCCTCCCCTGCCCAGGTGAAGCCCTTCCCTAGGGCTTGCCTTTGCCCCTGCAGAGGCCTTGTGCCGGGCTTGCCCTTCCGTCTCACCCTGGCTAATGGCTCGGGCCCATCTCTCCATGGCTGTACGTCCCCACAGCCCGACTCTGGCTTTCGCTGCTGCTGCTGCCAGGAAGCCCAGCCCACCTCCCCAGCATGCCGAGCTTGCCCTCAGCACACGAGCACTGTTTGGGAACTCACATCTTGCCATGGTGGCACCCCACCCGCTGACGTAGCAGCTCGTCAGCTCTGACACTCTCAGCGAGGTGTCAGGCACGCAGGCGAGCTGTACGTAGTAGCCACACTGGACAGGCTGGTCCAGTTCCAGCAAGGTGATGTTCTTCCTCTCCGTGACGTTACTGTAGCATTCGTGAACCACCAGCCGCTGAATGTTGCGCACTTAGGTCTCAGGGCCCGGCTGAGCCAAGTGGGTGGCCCTGATCACCACGCACCACATGGTGACGTGCCTGGAAGGCAGATGGAGAGAGGAGTCAGAGGGAGAGGAGCCACGTGCTGCAGCAGCCCCGCAGTTCCCTGCCTTCTGCTTCTCAAGGCAGGGAGGAAAGCAGCGCTGCGGAGGGTGCCACTGCCCTAGCACGCCTTGGGCACGAGGAATGTGGAGCTGGAAATTTTGTCATAGCAGGGGCTTCTTTTTATTGCCTGTTTTCACACCAGCCATGAACCTGATTCCCGTGTCTTTCATGCTCATTGCTGTGTGCACCTTCGTACTCCTCCCTAAACATCATCACTTATGGAGCAGATACATTGCAATCCTAGCACACAGAAGATGTGATGGTTTTGTTTGGTTCTCATGTGTTTGTTTGAACATCAACCCACAAGACCTTGAGTTCTAACTTAAGATCTGAGGCTTTCAAAATGTATTAGAAATAAATTAAAGCATTGAGCCTTTGTTTCTGATTAAAGGTAATGGCCATTTGGAAAATGGAGGAAAGAATTGTATGTAGGGATATTTGGGAGTTGAAGGGGGTGTGCATATGAGATTTCAAGTAACTTGACTGTGGCAACAGTGAGAGAAACTATATTGTTCCATTGCATTTAGGGTAATCTGAAAATCAGTGTAGCAATGGGGTTCCAGGTTATATAAAAGGCATGTAAAGGGCCACGGAAACACCCCTGAGATCAGTTGGAGTCTTACTCTGTTAGAGCAGTAGAACCTGCCTAGCCCTTAGCCCTCACCACATCGCATCACTTTCCGTGGGGCTTCAGCGTGCTCTTCAGTCCTGTCCTTCAGCACAGTTTGCTTTCCTGAACCAAGAGGCTGGAGAGATTCCCTGTGCAGTGCTCCTGTTAATACAGGTAAGTAGTGCTGACAGTTGGTGTTTGTTTCATGGGACTGTTTTTTAATCTTGTTTTATATATGCCTTGCTGCAGGAAGACTAAAGGTGGAAGAGCCTGGGAAACCACAAGTAGAAACACGGGAAGTGGAAGCCCTGACCCCAACAGAGGAGGCAGCACCCCAAAGCCTTCCAGGTCAGGGCAAACCAGAGGGCAGTGGCTGTGGCTCCAGGAAATCAGTGAGATCTTGCAAAGGTGCTCTTTATAAAAGCCTGGTGTCAGAGGGCCTGCTGACATACCTACATGCTGCTGTGGACAGAGGTGGGTGGCTTTGGTGGTTCATTTACAGCCTGAACTGCAAAAGCCTGGCTGGAGTGGGTGGAAAAGCCAAAGTCCGTGTTTAAGGTGGAGTTTGAGGACTGTGTGATGGGAATGCTATGCCTGGTCACCTGAGATGCTGGGGCAGGTAGAGGTGATGGATTCCACGGTCCAGGGCAGGTCTTCTGGAGTCCTGCTGTCTGTGTTCCTACTTACTTCAGAAACTTAACGTCTCTCCTCTTGTCCCTCGCGGTCTGAGATGCAGCTTTTTGACTGAAGGCTCTGTTGGTTCATTTGTCAGCCTGCTGACAGAGGGATGCAGGAGCTCTGTCATGTGTAAACCTGAACAATTCGCTTGTTGCTATGGAAACAGCTCTTGTGGTTGTGAGCGGAGTTCACAGTCCAGTGAGAGGCAAATCTGTGTGCTTTGGTGGTGAGCTTTGCTGTAGGTGGTGAGCGAGAACCCTTTACCTCATGGAAAGATAAATTTGAGATAATTTCTGGAGGCTTTCAGTGAGACGTCTTGAAAGGTATTTTTCTGATTAGTAGATCTATAGGTGTAATTAGAACAGTCAGAACAGAAAAAGATATTTCTGACTTAGGGAAATTGATTAGTGTAAATCTACTCATCTCTTTCTCTTCTTTTCTACCGCAACAGATCCTGACTTTAGGGGTAGTATAAAGACCGGGGGGGGGGGAGGAACTAGTTGCCAATATCATAATTATCCAGGTTACAATAAACAAATAAATATTCTGTAACATCTTCAGGAATATCAGGCATCACGAGTTGCAGTATTGAAGGGGTACACAAGTTCCTTCTGAGCCCACTTTGTCTGAGTGCCTTTTCTAAAGATGAGAAAAAAATTTCTGCCTTCATCTCAGGAAAAAGAAGATCAGGAAAAGGCAAATCCTCAAATCGTGAAGAAAAGTGGTCTTTTTCCCAAAGCGGACCAAGTGGAACAAAAACTAGGAAAATCCATTTGGATTCGGTCAAATTGTGGATTAACACTGTCCGAAGCTTTAGTTAGGTCGGTGTGGTAACTGAAGTGTGAGCTCTCTTCATTGCAGCTGAGTGAACTGCATCCAACACTCAAATAATCACAATTAGTCAGAATTCCTGAAAATTACCAACCCCACTGGGCTGAGCCATGTTCTGGGTACCAGTTGCTTGTATAGCAAAGTAGTTCCTTTGAGATCTTTCCTGGGTTACACTACCATAAACACATTTAAATGACATTATTTACTCACTTTAAAAAAACATGCAATATTTACCCACTCAAGAGGTGGTGAAGAGGGTTACTTTGCAAGCAGCATTTAACATTCTGTGTAGGCGTTCAGTCATCCTAAACAGTATTAGATTAGAAAGTATGATCTTTCTGCTCGCTTGGAGAGATTGAATACGGAGGAAAAATAAACAATTTTCTAATATTGACAAATAATTGTGATAAATACATAATTTTTCCATTGTAGAGACAAGATATTTAAACTGTTCATATGCACTGTGAAGAAATTAAATATATTGGAAGAATAATTAATGATTACAAATGCATTGAAACTTAGCAAGGCTCCACAGAATTACTTTTCCATTATCTAACTTCCCCAGGATGTTAGGTGAATAAAAGTGGAGACATGTTTTTGTTTGTTGGTTTTGGGGTGTTGTTCCCCACCCTCCCCCCCAACTAGGGCTGTATGCTTTAGTGTGGTATATTTTGGAGTAAATGGTGCCAGAACAAATACAAAACTAATTCCCAACCCAAAGCATCAGGTTTTAGAATATCCCCAGAAGACTGAATAATTTGACATTTTTCTTCTGGTTTGAATTGTCGTTGTTTTCTTTCTGGTGTAAGGACTTTTGTGTGAGGTTGTTCTATTGGTTTGTTTATTTACTGGGTTTATTGTCTTTTTTTGTTTGTTTCCCTCATGAACAGACACATTTCCTGTATGAATCTGTGCAGCGAACAGAGCTGAAGTCACCAGTCTGACATTGATTTTTTTCCCTAATTTTAATATATGCAACTTGTGTAACCAATGTGTACTGACTGACGAATGCAGAGGCTGCAGTGTACATTCTCATCACAAAGCTAGATTAACACATACTAGTTTGGTGTTTACAGTGTGTTTGCTCTGCTTCTTTCATAGCATTATCACAGAAGGGTTGGGGCTGGAAGGGGCCTCCAAGACCACCCAGTGCCACCCGCTGCCCTGGGCAGGGACACCTCCCACCAGACCAGTCGCTCCCAGCCCCGTCGAGCCTGGCCTGGAGCCCTGCCAGGCAGGGGCAGCCCCAGCCGCTCCGGGCAGCCTGTGCCAGCGCCTCGCCACCCTCCTGGGAAGAGTTTCCTCCTCGTATCTCACCGGAGGGAAGCGCCCCGCAGCCCCCGGCCGCGCCGCTGTCCCGCAGGGCAAACGCCCCCGCAGCGGCACCGGCCCCGCGCCCAGCGCCCCGCTCCGGTCGGAGCCGTTTCTGCCCGCGCTGCCGGTGCCGCCGTGAGCGCGGCCGTGCGGTTCCCTCGGCTCGGGGCCGGCGCCGTCGGGCCCCGGGGGGCTGCGGGAAGGGGCTGCCAGGGCGGGCGGTGGTGCTGCCGCGGGGGAACCCCCACAGCGCCCGGCCTGCCCCCGGCCCGCCCGTGCCTTGGCCGAGCTGGGCTCTGCCCACGGGGCTGGGGGAGAGAGCCCGGGAAGGGGAAATGTCCTCCTTCCCTCTCACGCCCCTTTCTCTGTTCCTGCTCCTTCCCCCGGCCCCTCCTTGCCCTCCTCCGGGGGTCCAGAGCGGCAGGGCCCGGGCGACAGGGCCAGAGCCCCTTCCCGGAGGGGCCCGGGTGGCGAGTGGAGCGGAGCGGAGCGGGGAGGTCGGGGCGAGGGGGCGGGGAGCCGCGGGGCTGCAGGCTGCGGCGTGGAGGAGAGGGAAGAGGGGAGAGGGGGCCGAATGCTCACCCCTCCCGTGGGTAAACCAGTGCCGGGGAGACGGGGCGAGGAGGGGAGGGGGGGAGAGCCACTCTCCGGGGCTCCGGGGAGGCAGCGGCCCCCACGAAAATCAAGTCCCGGAGCTGTCTCGGGATCGGGCGCGCAGCAGCCCACCCACCCCCCGCGGCCCGGCCCGGTCCCCGGCCGTTGCCCCTCCAGGCGTTTCCCGGGCTGGCCCAGGGTAATCGACGGCGGGATCGGGAAGAGTGGACGAGCGGGCGGGGAAGCGCCGCTGCCGCTAAATCACGTCACAGCGGAGTGCCGGGTCGGCACGACAGCGCCGGCGAAGCGCTGCCAGCGGGAGGGGAGAGCTTCGGCCGGGAAGTCGCAGCCGGACGGGATCGGGCCCCTCGCCCGTCCCGAGGAGGCCAGCGGCCGCCCGGCAGCAGTCGCCTCTCGCTCGGGTGCACCCGCGCCCGTCCCCGCAGCGCCTCCTGCAGAGCTACGCCTTTTACGGCGGCGCCGGGGGGTCAAAGAAAAGAGGGGGCTGCGGGGGGTGCAGGGGCGGAGATCCCCCCCGCCCCGGGCACGGCGGGACCGGGGCGAGGCGGGAGCATCCCCGGCACCGGGCAGCCCTGGCAGCCGCTGTCCATCCACCCCGCAAACGCTCGGGGAGGGCAGGGTGGGCAGCAGCGGCAGCCCCGAGCCCGCCCACAGCCGTCCCGGGGCGGGCGACCGCCGCCGGCGCTGCCCCGGGATGGGGAGGCGGGGACGGCCGGGTCCCCCCGCAGGAGCTCGGCCGCCGCCGGACCCGCCGCCCCCCTCCATCCTCCCGAGCGGCAGGGACCGCCCGGTCACTCGCCCAGCGCTCGGCTCTCCCGGGGGGGCTCCGTGCCACCCCTGGCAGCGGGGCCCCGGGCAGGCTCAGGGAGAGCATCGCTCCGCTCCGCACGCGGCGCCCGGCCCGGCCCCGAGGAGCGGCGCCGAGCGCAGCTTCCCCCGCCTCAGCCGGAGGACTCGGGTCTCATCGCACCTCGGAACGGGCAGCGGGATCTGCCGCCGGAGCCCGGGCGCGGTGCCGGCCTTGCACGGGACAGCGAGCCGGGATCGGGCATGGGAGCCGGGTCCCGCCACCGGCAGCCAGAGGAGCCGCGGGGGAGAGCGGGAGGCCGGGCCGGGAGGGCTCGGGCTGCGGAGGGGGAGAGAGCGCAGCGGCTGCCGCCCGCCGGGGCTCCTGCCGGCCCGCTGGGAAAGAAGCCCCGGAGCCCGGAGAGCGCGCTGGGTGCGCCTGACGTCACCCCGCCGGGCTGTTCGCCCTTTTTTCCCCTCAATCTGACCAAGCTCAGCAGCAGCTCATACATAGGAGTTACCCTTTTCCCCCAGCTATCGAATAGTCGAATAATGTTTTGTTGTTACCTTTGTCGTTGAACTACGAATTCCCGTGGATCAGCGGCCAGAAAGTTAGAAGAATTGGTGATTTGGGACTTCAGTACCCCTGGGGAAAAGGAAAAGGCCGGTGGTTCAGGCCAGATCTTCCCTGTCTGATTCGTTACTATTATTCTATCTGGCGATGTGGATGGACAGAGAGACTCACTCCAAGCCCAAATGAGCCTGTTTATAAACACCACCGCCTGAAGGACTCCATTTATACTTTGTCAAAACAACAAAATGGTGGAGACGTGCAGGGACAGCGCGATGGCGGGACCACAGGAAAGGTCCTGTAACAGCACGACCAGCTTGTTAATCGATTAACGTTTATTGAGTGTAAATATTTGGTAAAGTTCTTAGGAAAACTAGCAATTCTAAATGATTAGACCAGTCAGCCGGGCTTTTGAGTAGCGCATACTATTAAATATATCTAAATATCTCTGTAGCGATTGCTTTATTTGCAGGGCATCCCCCGCAGATGCACAGGGGATCGCTCCACCACAAACTTGAGTTGTTTGTGAATGTCTTTATATGTTAGTTGAAGCTTCCTGCGATTATAATTCCTGTCTTTACTATCAAAACTGTCTGGACATTCTGAGTGTATGAGTGAGTGAGATGTATGAAGTGAGTGAGGAGCTATATCTGTGGTTCCGACCTCGGGCGACTGAGGCAGCCGGAGAAGAGCAAAGAGAGTGTAATGACTTGAAGTATGAATAAGGAGTGCCGTGCCCATCCTTGATACGTTTGTGTAATACGTGGATATTGATAAGTAGTAAAGTTGGTACGTGGAAAGTAGAATTGTGCAGAGAAGGAAGGAAAAGATAAGTGAAGGGTTCAGGTTTGAAAAACAAAAGATGGGGGGAGGAAAGAATAAACCTTTTGAAAAATCTGCTTTAGGATGTGTTCTGACGCATTGGAAAGATATAGCAGGACAAGGGGGCACAGAAAATAAGAAAAAGTTAATTAAGTATTGCAATCAATGGTGGCCACTTTATAAGCAGGAAGATGGGGCAAAATGGCCTAAGGAAGGTGGCACATTAGACTATAACACACTCTTACAGTTAATTTTGTTTCTGAGGAGAGAAGGGAAATGGGATGAAGTAACATACACTGATATGTTCTTTGTTCTCCAGGACGATCCTGAGTGGCAAAGGGACTGCAGATTAGTACCCCCATGAGACCCCATGGTCCTTGCATTAGAAAAAGAAAACAAAAAGAAGAACAAAAATAAACTAAAAAGATGCTGTTTGGCTTGTAGCATTGGCCAAAGGTGTACGGAGAAAAGTCAAACTAACCATGGATCAGAACAAGATCTGAGTGATCTATTTAGGCCCCCTCAGCAGCCATAAGGGCAAGATGAGGACTTAGAAAGGGTCCGTACCCCTCCACATCCTCCCTCCTCCCCACCAGATAGCCCGATATCTTCCCAAACCTGGAGAAGGCAGATAACAGAAACAGTTCTCCAAGCTCCTCTCCGGGACGCAGTCGGACCGATGGAGAAACATTCTCATGTAACGATATGAAGGAATGGAAAGATGCTGCCCGAAAATATCGCAGTGACCCAGTAGGCATTATTCAAAATCTCCAGTTTATAATAAAATAGTACAGCCCTGATTGGAATGACATGCAACTGTTATTGGACTGCTTAACCGAAACAGAAAAACAGTTGGTTATAAAACCTGCAAGGGATTTGGCAAAAGAATATTATGAGATAAAAGGGGGTGGTGTTAAAGAACTCTTTCCCCTGCAGGACCCAAACTGGGACCCTAATCATTCAGCTGATGTGGAGAGATTACGAGCATACCAAGGATGGGTAGTGAAAGGAATGGAGAAAGCAATTCCAAAAACTATAAATTGGGCAGTGCTATATGCAGTGAAACAAGGTCCCTCTGAGTCCCCTTCCAATAGACTAAGGGACACGATGCGTCGTCATACACCACTGGACCCCTGGTCAGAAGTGAGAATACAACATCTGGTATCCCTGTTTCTAGGACAATCTCAGAATGATATCAGACGTAAATTACAAAAATTACGTCCAACCGATAGTTGAAACCTGGAAGTGTTATTGGAAGAGGCTTGGAGGGTATTTAGCAACAGAGAGGACAATTATAAGCAGACTCTAGGCAAATTAGTGGCAGTAGTTAGAGAAGAGAGAGAATGGAAACCTAAACCCAGGATGGGACGCAGACCGACGCCCCTGAACAGGGATCAACCTGCTATATTAAAGACTAGTCGCTGGAAAAGGGAATGTCCGGAGCGACAGGGTCAGGGGAACACTAGGTGGCGCGATAACCCAAGAAAAACGATCGCACATGTGGAAGAGGACTGAGTAGAAGATCCATTGATTACAATGAAATTAGGAGAAAAACAAGAAAAAATGGGGTTTCTAGTTGATATGGGGGCAACATACTCAGTTTTGAATCAAGCTTTAATGCCTTTAGGAAATGAATATGTCATGGTAAAAGGAGCAACTGGCCAGAGTGAAAAAGCTTATTTTTTTGAACCATTAAAATATAAACTGGGCAAGCAGGTAGGCATCCATAAATTTTTGTATATGCCAAATTCACCGAATTTCCTGTTGGGAAGGGACCTATTGAAACAGCTGGAGGCCACTATAAAATTCAAAAAGGGTGAGATTACTCTGGAGGTAAATAATGATCAATATGTACAAATAATGACCTTGTCTTTGGTTAATATTCCCATAGAAGGACAAACCAACGAGGAGATCATTGATCAGGTCTACCCCGGAGTTTGGGCAACTGCTGCCCCAGGACATGCCAAGAATGCCCAACCAATAATAATAAATTTGAAGGATGGACAGAGAGCGGTAAGAATCAAACAATACCCACTAAAGAAAGAAGACAGAAAAAGGAATCACCCGAAAATAGAGCGATTCCTAGAACTGGGCTTATTGAGAGAATGCGAATTGGAGTTCAATACACTCATTCTCCCTGTCCAAAAACCATATATGTCCTATCGAATAGTCCAAGATCTGAGGGCCATTAACAACATGACAAAATGATCCTCCCAAAAGAGGATCTATACCCCGTGGTTGCCAATCCATATACCTTGCTAATCACCTTAACTCCTGATTTAATTTGGTTTACAGTTCTAGATGTAAAAGATGCCTTCTTTTGCCTCCCTCTCCACGAAGCCAGTCAGAAAATTTTTGCATTCGAGTGGGAAAACCCTAAGAGCGGTTGGAAGACCCAGCTCGCATGGATGGTGTTGCCACAACGTTCCAAGAACAGTCCTACCATCTTCGGGAACCAACTAGCGAAAGATTTGGAATTATGGGAACCACCATCGGAAGAAGGAAAGGTACTACAATATGTGGATGACATCCTCATCGCAACTAAAACCAGAGAAGCTTATGTCACCTGGACTGTAAGTTTATTAAATTTTCTTGAGCTTCAGGGGTACCAAGTGTCCCAGAAAAAGGCACAAGTGACTTTGCAGCAGGTTACATACTTAGGGTATGAGATCAGTGCAGGGCAACGGTCCCTGGGGCAAGCCCAGAAAGAAGCCATATGCCAGACCCCTCGGCCACAGACTGTAAAAGAACTGCGGACCTTCCTGGGAATGACGGGGTGGTGCCGGCTCTGGATATATGACTATGGCCTGCTGGTCAAACACTGTATTCCTTGATAACATCCAGCCAAAGTCACCTCCAATGGGATGCTGAGTCAGATCGGGCATTCCACCAGCTGAAGAAGGCCCTGATGTCAGCACCTGCACTGGGACTCCCTGATGTGAGTAGACCATTTCTCCTATTTTCCCATGAAAAGCAGGGAATAGCATTAGGAGTACTGGCACAAAAGCTGGGACCATACAGACGAGCTGTGGCGTACTTCTCCAAACAATTGGACACTGCTGCCAAAGGGTGGCCTGGCTGCCTAAGGGCGGTAGCAGCAGTCATCCTGAGTGTCCAGGAAGCTTGAAATTTTACCCTGGGTCAGAAAATGACTGGTTTAGTATCTCACACAGTGTCTACAGTCCTTGAAGTAAAAGGAGGACATTGGCTCTCCGCACAGAGATTCCTGAAATATCAAGCTATCATGGTCGAGCAGGACGATGTTGAGATTGTGGCCACTAACATTGTCAACCCAGCTTCATTTCTTAGTGGAAAGACTGGAGAACCAGTGGACCATGACTGCCTCGAGACGATTGAGGCCACATACTCTAGCTGCATTGACCTAAAGGATACCCCCATGGATGGGGTAGAGCACTGGTTCACAGATGGGAGCAGCTATATCCTGGGCGGAAAATGACATTCCAGGTACGCCATCACCACTACTGAAAAAGTAATAGAATCTAGACCACTACCGGCTGACACCTCAGCACAAAAGGCCGAGATCATAGCCTTCACTCGGGCCCTGGAGAGGGCTGAAGGAAAGGCTGTGAATATTTGGACTGATTCTAAATATGCCTTTGGAGTGGTACACGCCTACGGAGCAATTTGGAAGGAGCGAGGACTGTTGAACTCCCAAGGAAAGACTATCAAGCACATGAAGGAAATTTTAAGACTTTGAATGCAGTCCAACCTCCTGAAAAAGTGGCAATTATGTACATTAGGGCACACTAGAAAGTGAGTACCGAATTGGAAAGAGGAAACGAACTGGCAGACAGAGAGGCAAAACAGGCAGCTAAAGAAACGGTAAAGGTAGAGGGAGCAGTAGTTCCAGACGGACAGATAACCTTAGAAGTTAAGCCAGAATACACTAAGGCGGATCGAAAGTTAGTCACAGATTTGGAAGGAACATACAATGAGGACGGATGGGCTGTAACATCACGTGGGATACTCATAGTCCCCTCTTATATGGTTTGGCCATTGATCCGGGAGGAACACAAGAAGGGACACTGGGGGGCAGAGGCATTATACAAATAACTTATCAGACACATGACAGCTCGAAATTTATACACCACTGTCAGACAAGTATCTCAGCAATGTGACCTTTGCCTCCAGACTAATCCAAAAATTGTCCCAAAACCAGAAATAGGCCAAATTGGGAAAGGGAATTGTCCGGGACAACATTGGCAAATTGATTTCTTGGAACTTCCTAGAAAAGGGGGGTATAAATACTTGCTTGTACTAACTGATACCTTTTCAGGCTGGCCAGAAGCCTTCCCATGCAGAACAGCTAAAGCTCAAGAGGTGACCAAGGTGTTGCTACAAGAAATCATCTCCAGGTTTGGAGTCCCAGCGGTGATGTCCTCAGATAGAGGGCCACACTTCATCTCCAAAGTTGTGCAACAAATAAGCCACCATCTAGGGATAGATTGGCAATTACGCACTCCATACCAGCCACAATCTAGTGGCCAAGTGGAGAAAATGAATCACCTGATTAAACAACAGATTGTTAAATTAGAACAAGAAACCAATTTGGCCTGGCCACAGTCTCTACCCCTAGCAAAGCTACGGATACGAACTAGACCCCGAGCTAAAGAAGGGCTAAGCCCATTTGAAATCCTATACGGGTGACCCTATGGGGTACAAAAGGGAACCTCTTCACAAATCAGTGAAGAATTGATGACTTCCTATACGGTGGCATTAGGGAAACAGCTCCGTAAAACTGAAAAGCAGGTGTTTGGAACCCGATGCAGGGGTTTGGATGGGCCAGTGCATTACGTACAACCTGGACGAATGTTGTATGTTAAGTCTCTTACAGAGAAAACTTTGGAGCCACAGTGGGAAGGACCATACCAAGTGCTTCTCGCCTCTTTCTCGGCAATCAAGATCAGGGAACAAAGCGCCTGGATTCACCACTCCCGAGTGAAGAAAACTCCTAAAACTCCCTGGAAAGTAACACAGGGTGAGGATGAACTGAAACTAAAGCTTTGCCGAGCGAAATGAGTATATTGCAGCCAGAAGTGTTTAGTAACTTGACCTGCCAAGATTTAGTCAGGAAAATTATTGTATTTATAGTAACCCAAGGGTCGAACGGTAACACCCCAGAATGGCCATGGACCCAAGCTCATATTGAATATACTGGGGATATGGGACCACTCTCTGATAGAAAAAGCTTAAGCCTTGCCACCATGGTTATGCATAAAAATGAAGTGTACCCCAAAAATTATTGGAGCACAGACCTTCAGAGAATGATGCCCCAGCTGCAGGGAATGCTGGGTCAAAACATAAGCGTAGGATGCTGAGTAGTTAACGGAACTTCCTACGAAAGGGCAAACCAGATAGCTGTATCCAATATAATAACAAACACAACAGATAGAAAGCCTCGCAGTATCTTGGATTGTTGGCATAATTTTACTCTAACACAACCTGTCTTTGTAACATGTGTCTGGGCACGTGCTGGAATAGGATTATCATCTAAATTTAAGATAGATGCTGTACCTTCTATGACAGTGAGGCCCTGCACAACCTATACAGCTGATACTAGCACTCAAACAGTCCGAACCCAAACCAAACTTGAATCTAAGGTTTATGAGATTGGTCTGTATGTAATCAGAAATACAGGTCAGCAACAAGTATTATTTAACCCAGAGTGGTCTCTAAAAAGGGTGGAACTGATGATGCAAATTAATGTTTCAGAAATACAACCATTATGTTCCCCTTTCTTACGGACTTCCTATGAAGGGTGGACCACTTGGCTACGCAGGAGAACGGATATTTTTCAAAGGCGAATACCAAGGGATGTAGCTGGGGTGTTAGGGACAGGACTTGGGGTTCTAAATACCATAGATTCAGAAGTGATAATGAACAAATTAGCTGCCTCTACCGCTGATCTGTCCAAATTACAACAGCCATTACAATCCTCCCTATTAGCTCCAGGAGCTCACCAATGGTTGGTGTTGGAAATTTTACCAGACTGGGAACAGACAAACATAAGGGATCATAATATCATTATAGCTGCAATTGGAGGGCTCCAAAGTAATATCTCATTGGCCCTGAGCTGTATCCAGGCCCAGCTGTGGATGCAATCAATAACTGCATCTACTATAAGTGAAGGAGAGGAAGGGGTCTTCCCCACAGAGATACGGAAGATAGTTTGGGATAGTGCCACTGATATGGAAAGAGGGCTCTAGTCCTGCTGGGAAATGGTAAACTTTACCTATAACCCCACCACACACACAGTCACTGCCCTCATGTTAACTATCCACAATGCATCAGTGACTGTAATATATCCCATAATAGCCTTAGGAATAAATCATGGTCAAACTTTGCTTTATCCTTCTGAACATAGGACACGGGCCTGAAAGGTAGAGAACAAATGGCAAACAGTTGATTTAGAATCCTGTATTGTACGGGAGCAAGAGGGATTTCTCTGTGAAAGCAATACCATGAGTGCACAAGACATTTGCCTGGATACTGACCAAAAGGTCTGTCACTTTGAAATTCGCCCGAATGCCAGTCCAAAAACAGTTGTAGTATATGCAGGAAAAGATTGTGCTTGTTTAAGAACAACATGTAGTTTTGTGTCTGTAGAAGGAGTAGAAATAGACACCAGAAATCACTCGAATTTCTGTATTTGTAATTTTACCACCACCACAGGATGTGACTTTAGCTACTTTGCTCCTGTAGTTTCTCATCAAATCCTGAAATCAAACTATACATTGATTTCTGAACTAGAACCCACACCTATAGGGATAGATTTAGCAGTGACAAAAAGATTGTTGAAACACCCAGACTTAATACGGATATTAGAGGAAGCCAAGAATAATGGACAGGAAACTCTGATAACTGTTCATCATAAGGCAAATGAGATAAGTAGGGTCTTGAAAAGGGTAAAAAAGGACGGAGAACACGAATGGTGGGATACACTTTTCGGGTGGTCGCCTTCAGCCACAGGATTTTTCAGTGTCCTAATGCATCCAATAGTAGTGTTGTTGATAGCTACTGCTATTTTATTATTTCTAGTAGTGACCCTATATATGTGGGTTTGGCATATAGTTAGAAGAATAACTTCAATGTACGAAGCATTATACCAATCAGATAGAATAGCCAAGTAAAAGAATTTACTTAATTCAATAGAAAAGGGGGGAATTGATAGGGGGAAATATAGAAAATATATTTTATAACTGAATATATATCAAAAATATTAATAGGGATCTACATAGAAAAAGCTAAAACTATTAAAACTTGCTTCCCAGAACTAACATGCATGCAAGTAAGCAATTAGTCACTAACCCCTGCAAATTGCTTGAGAAAGAAGATGATAAGGGAAACAGAAAAAATAGAAACAAGGACATAATTCATGGCTCAAAGGCGTCAAAGGCAGGAGGAGCTAAGGGCTAAGGAGGGCTCGCTAACATCCATCTCTAAACAAGAACAAAAAGGAGATAGCCAGGTGTGCACACAAGGACAGACCAGGCTGAAACCAGTCTGGTACTGCAAGCTCAGCCAAATTAGAGATTCCAGGGGAGAGGTGAGGAGTACATAGCGAGGAAGACCTACGGCTTTCATCCCTGAAGACCCCTGACCAGGACCACCAGGAGGAACTGTGCAAGCACCCTGATGAGGGGCCCGAGGCGGAGATTATGGAAATGAAGTGACCAGAAGGAACTGCCTTTTCCGGATAGGTCATTAATATGTACAGGTGTTTTGAAATAGGTGATGTTTTAACTGTATAAATACTGGACAAGCGGCCATGGTGGGTGTGCACATTTGTGGTGGAGCGATCCCTCGTGCATCTGCGCCCAATAAACATGCCTACTGTGTAACCTTGCAGGCTGTAGAGTCTTTTCCACACGTCAGGGTGTCTCAGGCCTGGGGGACACAGGATCACCCGGGGAGGGGGGGTGGGGGGGTGGAGGGTGTCACAGGCCTGGGGGACACAGGATCACCCCAGGGGGGTGGCAGTGTGTGTGACAGGGCCTGGGGGACACAGGATCACCCTGGGAGGGAGTGTCACAGGCCTGGAGGACACAGGATCACCCTGAGGGGGCGGGTGGGGCAGCAGGTGGCAGGGCCAGCATGAGGAGTGCAACAATTGAGGTAGGGGTGCCCCCCCGCCACACACCACTGTCCCAGTTGTGGGACCCCACGGTAACCCCACCATCCTCACCCCTCCTCCTGCCCCACACACAGCCCTGAGGGGGTCGGTCCAGCCATGACCCCAGCCCCACAGGGCAGCCATCACCCCTCCAAACAGCTCTCCCATTCCCCCAAGCCCCCCCCCCCCACACCTCCAAAGCAGGGGGGGGACCCCTCATTCCCCCTCAGCTTCGCAGCGCAGTCACAGACCAGAGCCAGGCCTTTCCCTCCTCATGGAGTTATTAACCAGAAATGTTTAAAAACCCAATAAAAACAAACAAGACATGGGGGCACAGGGGCCATTCCCCCCTCCCCAGCACCCGCTCCGGGGTCAGGGTGAAGCCTCTCCTGCCCCCCAAAGTTAACCAACGGGGTGGCAAAACATCACAACAACAAGGAACCCCCCAAATAGTCAGTGACTGGTACAAGGGGCACCCCCCACCCCCATCCCCTGCAGCACCCCCTGGCTGCAAAGGAGGTTTAAGTGCTTTTCTGTAACAGTTCTGCCAATTAAGCTCTGCTGAGGGGGGGTCACAGCCCTCGGGGAGGGGGGTCCCCACCTTCCCTGGGGACACCCAGCCTCCCAGAGAGGGTCTGCCCAGCTCCATGGCACCTCCCAGGGCTCAGGGGGGCGTGTGTGTGGGGATGTCCTGCAGCCCCATGGCTTTCCCAAAGCTGGCACAGCCAACCCCCACCCAACCCAGGGTGCAAGGGGAAGGGGGGCATTGGCTTGGGGGGCTGCCCCACAGCCCCCGAGCCCCATCCCTGATGCTGGGGAGGGGAGGTAGCCTGACCCCCACTCCCAGAGGAAGGTTCAACCTGGCAGGGATTGAGCCCCCCCCTAAGCATTCTCCACCCCGCTGCTACAGCCCCCGGCCATCATTTGGGGTAAAACCTAGACCCTGTTTAGGGTAAAAAAAGGGGTAAAAACCCACAACCATGCCCCCTGCCCCCCCTGCTGCTGAGGGGGGCGATGCTGGGCAGGGCACCCAGCAGAGAGAGCTGGGGGGTGTGTGTGGGGGGACGACCAGGTTTTGGGCTGGGCGACGGTGAGTGTTGGCAGCCCCGGGTGGGGGGGGGGGGTGGGCAGGGGGCTGCAGGGGTCCCTCAGAAGTTCTTGATGCGGCTGTAGAGCTCCTGCTTGCTGCGCTCGCCTGCCCAGGTGCGGCTTTTCTGGCGGAACTTGCTCAGGTCCTCCTTGAAGTCCTTGTGGTGCATGGGCCGGTAGTCCTGGGGCTTGCCGTGCATCTAGGCACCCACGGCTCCGTCAGCACCCGCAGCCCCCCCTCCCCACTCCCTGGGGCAAACCCAGCACCCCTCAGGACCCACAGCACAACCCCCTTTCCCCATCCTGATGGAGGATGCTCAGAGCCAGACCCTTTCCCCCCACAGGGCAGGCTTTTGGGGAGCGGAGAGGCTGTTTTCCCCCCAGCCAGCAGTCTCACCCTCCTGCCAGGGACAGCCCCCCTCCCACACATGGGGTGAAAGGGAGGGGGGCTTACCTGGTACCAGGGGAAGAACTCCCAGTACCCCCCCTTCAGGATGTAGAGCTCGGGGTAGTGGAGGTGGGGGTACTCGTTATAGGCTCGGTCCTTCTCCCTGATGAACCGGCACCTGCGGGACAGGGGACAGGATTGGCACCCAGACAGGATCCTGCCATGCCCAGGGGGTCCGGCAGATTCCAGCGTCCACCACCCCACACCCCCACACCCCCCAAATTCACATCCTGGGCCCTTTCTTGGAGGAGAACTCGCAGTGGAAGATGACAATCACCCTCTTGCTGGCATCGAAGGGCACGATGGGCTTCTTCAGCAGGAACTCCTCCACGTCCTGCTCCAGCAGCAGGTTGACGGCGCCCTGGCAAGGGAGAGGGGCCCCTTTCAGCCCCCCCCCTCCATTTCATCTGGTGTGGGGGGCCTCCATACCCTGCCCCTCTTCTGCCCCATCTGCTGGGAATGCCATCACCCCCCTCCTCCTTCCAGCTGGGGCTCAGCTCCTTTGGAGAGGCTCTCGACCCCTCCAGGGGGCTCAACACCTTTGGGGGTGCTCAGCACGTTTGGGGAGGCTCTCAAACCCTCCAGGTGGCTCAGCACCTTTGGGGAGGCTCAGCACCTTTGGGGAGGCTCTCGACCCCTCCAGGGTGCTCAGCACCTTTGGGGGGGGCATCAGCCCCTCTGAGGTTTGACAGGTTTGAGACTCCCCCACCCATGACCACCCCATCCCCAGCCTCGAGGGGTGCAACAGCGTTTCTGACCTTGATGTGGCCTCCCTTGTACTCCTAGGGGTACCTGCAGTCCACGATCACACAGCTCTCGATGAGGCTGCTGAACTGCCCCGTCAGCATCGCCACCATCTGCAGAAGGAGCCTGTCACCGAGGGGGGGGGGGGAGGCAGCCATGTGGGGGTGTTTTTTTGGGAAAGAGGTCACTGCTCCCTTACCATTTCGGGGGAAATGTACTTCAGGTCCTGGTGCTTCCCCTCTACCATCTGCAGAAGGTAAGCCTGGAGGAGAGGCGAGTGCTGGGTCAGGATCTGTCCCCGGGGAGACGTCTTGGCTGCCACCCGCTCCCCCCAGCCCAGAAGACCCTCCGCCTGCGAGGTTTGCTTCCTCCCAGCAGGGACGGGGCTGCGGCACTGGAGGAGCAGTGGGTCAGGCTCTTCAGGCTGGAAACTCACAGCCCCAAGTCCCCTTGGCCCCAAACAAGGGCCACCAGCTGGGTTGGGGCTCTGGCACCAGCGCAGGGCTCCGCTGATGGTCCACCTTTGTTTCAGGGGAGGGGGGTAGGCGGCACCCCCAAGCCTGCAGCATCCCCAGCAGCCCTACCTTGGAGAAGTCCCCGATGAGCTCCTGGTGGTCATTGGCCAGCAGGTTCTCGATCTCCTCGTGGCAGAAGGACCTGGAGCACAGCAGCCACGCTTTCTGTGGGGACACGAACCAGAGACATCCCCCTCAGTGTTAGCGAGGGTGCTGGCAGAGCTGTGGCACCAGGCAGTCCCACCCGAGACAGGCAAGGACGCCTCAACCCGAGGCTTCCCCATCACCCACCAGCTCCGCCGCTGCCGCCTCCTCGCCGGGGCTACCGGCCACACTCGTCTTCTGCTTGGTCTTGATGGGGGAGTCTCTGTCCTGGGGTCGGTCTATCCGCTTCAGGATGGGCCTGATGATGCTGCTAGGCATCGAGGGCGAGCGGAAGAGCTGCCGGCACTTGCCATGCTTCACCGGACACTGTGTGGGGAGAGAGCCCGTGTCGCTGCCCGGGGGTCTGGCATCCCCCCCACATCGCCCCCCCCCAGCACCACAAGGGCAAGGGGAAAAGGGTCCCTCTCCAGTGGCCGCACACCACCCAGGAAAAGCCCACAGCCCTGGGGTGGGTGCTGCTCACCAACCAGCGACCCTCACCCCCAGACCCCACCTTAGAGACCCCGGGAAGGGGGAGTCTGGGGCTCCATCCACCCTCTGAGGCACCCAACGTACTGGCTCTGCCTCCTCTTTCCTCACCAGTGGCGCGGTCAGTAGATTCTCCATCCCCTGTGGCATGTCCGCATCGCTCTGCCAGGGGGGCAGCCAGGAGGGCCACGGGGGAGAGGCAGAGGAGAGCGTGAAGAGAATGAGTCCCACTGCTGCTTGGCACCCCCCCCGGGCAGGGACGGAGCCCCTGCCCAGGGTCCATCCAGCTCCGCAGATGGAGGAGCCCTCCCTACCTTCATCTCCTCCTCATCCAGGATCTCCATGAAGCCATCATCTTCCTCTTCAGACATGGAGAAGGTCAAGGAGCACCGGCGCAGGATGATGGGGCTCTCACCCTGGGCGACGTTTCCTTTCTTGGGGGTGTCGAACTGGGCAGGGACATGACACAGCCCATGGCTCAGGAGTGGGGCCAGCCCCACACCAGTCCTGTTTGGAGACACAGTGACCTCAATCCCCCCAGCTCCCACACCCACAGGTCTCCAGTGCAAACAGGGAGGCTGAAGCAGCAGGTCGCGGCTCAGCAGCCCCTGCAGCCGGTCCACCCACCCCCGGTGCCCCCCTCTAAGTGCCCCCAGCCCCTCTCACCAGCAGGCCAGGGGCAGAGCCGAGTCTCTGGGCAAGTGGGTCCCTCCCCGCAGCCCCATCGCAGGCGGGCAGCCAGCTGCGCTGACTTGGCCTCTGCAGCTTCTTGAAGACAAACCCCTCCTGCAGCAAGTGGGAAGTTGTGGGGGGAAGGGACATGGCGTTAGCATCCCCCTGCCCCTTCCCTGGTCCTGCTTCCCCCCTCCCCAGCCTTGATGTACACCCCCCCACACACATACACCTTGTCCTCGGGCTCCCTCGGGCCCCTCTGCTCGCTGGCCCCGTGGCTGTTGAACTCCCGGGAGTGGGAGATGTTCTTCAGGACCGGGCTGGCGCCCAGGAGCCATGGCTGCATGGTGGGTTGGGAGGGGTGAGAGGTGCTGCACAGCCCCTGTGCTCCCCAGCTCCATCCTCCTCCTTCTCCTCCTCCTCCTTCCAGCTCGGCCAGGGGCACAGCAGGATCCAGCCGCCCTCAGCTCAGCCCTGCAGATCCCCCGGGACTTACCGGCAGCGAGTGGATCCTCCGGATAAGGAGCTTATTGCTGCAAAAAGAAAAGGATTGAATGAGGAGAGAAGGCGCCCTGGACCAGCCGTGTCCTACACCCCCCCCCAGAAGCTGGCATGGACCCCCTTGTCCCCTGGGTCCCCACAGTGCGGTGAGACCTCCCCGGAGAGGACCCCAGGGCAGCAATTCCTCCACGCACTGAGCAACACCGACAGCTTGATCCAAATCCCAGGGAAGGGCAGAGGGACAGTCTGGCTTTTGGGTCTGGGCACGGGGACAGAGCCCCTTCACTTACTCTGAGAGCTCTCCTGGATTCCAGGATTGCCGTCTCGAAGCTGCAGGAAAAGGAGCCAGGGTTAGGGGGGATGGCACCCCGTGCCCCAGCCTGAGCAGCCCAGAAGCCCCGGGGATGGGCAGCCGCAGCCCTTATAGGGCCCCCACCCCATGCAGGGGTCATCAGCCCCCCCAAGGGGAGAGCAGCCGAGCGGCTTTCAGCCCCACAAAGGGTTAAAACCCCATCTGGACACCACTGGTTTCAGACAGGGGGACCCCAATCTGGGCTGGGGGGTTAAGCAGCACGCTGGGGTGGTCCAGGGCACCCCGCTGACCCCACTCGGGGCCCAGACAAAGCCGGTGGCAGCAGCAACCGCTCTCCACCTGTATGTAAATTTGGCGGCGGTGGCGGGGATGCTGGGGATGCTGGCCGTCGGCCATATGGCCTTACAGCGGCACGCTGGGACAGGACGATGGGGGACTAGTGTGTTCCCTGAAGCCCAGCCCACCCAGCCCCATGGCTGCCCCAGCATCACCATCTGCCCCCAGTTACTCATTCACCCAACATCTGCCAGAGCGGGGCTCTGCCAACGGCTGGGGGAGTGGGCAAAGCCACCGGCATGACACTGGCACGGCACCCAGAGCCCCTTAGCCCTGTGGAGCTCGGCTCTCAGCTGATCCCTGCACCCCAAACCCTGCGAGGCCCGGTCAGCAGCACCCCAAGGAGGCTGAGGGGGGGGTGCTGGGAGCCCAGGGAGGTGCTCAGCACCCTCCCCCCACTGCATGGTGAGGCAGCAAGCCGGCAGCCAGCTGTCCCTGCTGGAAGAGGACTTGGCACGGCAGCACCGCCAGGGGGGGCGTGGGACAGCAGGGGTCGGGGGGACATGGCCTAAAGTGGGGCAAGGCACAGGGGGCATAGCCAGGAGGTGGCATGGCTGGGGGGTGCAAGGGGGGTGGCCCAAAGTGGGGGCATGGGAGGGAGAAGGCATGGCCAGAGGTGGGGGGACATGGCTGGGGGCAGAGGCCAAAGTGGGTACAGGGCATGGGGGGGGGGGGGGCACAGCTAGGGGGGTGCATGGCGGGAGGCAGGGCTGGGTGGGAGGACATGGCTGGGGGGCACAAGGGAGCATGGCTGAGGGGGTAAATGGGAATGGAGGGGTGTATGGTTGGGGTCATGGGGGGCATATGGCTGGGGGGGGTACGGAGGGGTGCGTGGGTGGGGGGACATGGCTGGGGGGGCACGGAGGGGTGTGTGTGTGTGGGGCCACGGCTGGGGGGCTGCACGTGGTGCATGCGGCTGGGGAGGGTGAGGGATGGGTGTCCATCAGTGATTGTGCAGCCTAGGGAAAGGCCCAGTGTTTGGACACTGCCACCCCCCCAGCCACAAGCCCCCAGCCATGTGGAAGTCATTGCAATTCGAAAACCCATCCGCTGTTCGCACCAGGGGGGAAAGCGCTGAACCCCTGCCAAATCTGCTGGGGCTGTTGACACCTACTTATTGTCCCGTGGTGATGTTGAGTGCGGTATAGACAGTTCCAGACGCCCTAGAAACAGAAGAGCAGCAAAGACGTGAGAAGTGGTTTAGAGCCTGTAAGTGAAAGCCCTGACAGGAGCTCTCTGCTGCCTGTAGTGTTTCTAAAACACCTTGATTCCTCCACTCCTTCAGCCAGCAGTACACTGCGCAGCAGCCCACCAGCCCCCTGCCATGCAGGGTATCCAAGAGAAAACAGGTCCAACAGGAAGAAAAAGGGCTGGTGCAAATCTCCAGAGTTCATACTAAATTCTTTTAGTCCAAAACTGAAGGGCGGGGTGCCTACACAGACTGGAAAATAATATATTACATTCTTTTCCCTTTTTCCCCAGTTTTGCTCTGTTGGGTTTTTGTTTGTTTGTTTGTTTTGTTTTTTCTGCGGTGTGTTTGTGTGGGTTTTTTTCCAAAGAATGTAGCACACACAGAGTCTAGCTGTGCCTTCTCAGACCTCTTATTTGGATCTATCTGCAAAACTCAGGCAACACATGTGCCAGCCATCTAAGGAAAGGACAGTGCATCGACACTCTGTTTATTACTGAATTGTTGGGTTTTCACTACCTCTGCCAGAAAAGAGAACTGATTATTTAATCTCTGGTTGCAGTTTCTAAACTATACCGTTATAATCCTGATCACTAAATACTTTTTTAAAGCAAAATATTTGAAAGAAATGTTATTGAGAACTCTTATTTACCTCACAACTATCAGGTTCTAAGTTGCTCTTTCAGGCAATAAAGATTTCTCTCCTTTCTTTAGTGTGGCTGTATTATTTTGAGACATACAAAAATGATTTCCCCTAAGAAAACAAGCAAACGGGTGCCACAAACTTGAGGGACAGTAGATCTTCCAGGCCCTGCACCCTGCTGCAGACAAGATGTTGCCAGCATCAAGTGCTCTTTGACGACGCCTTCTGACCACAGTCACAAATTCTGATCAGTACTGAGAGACAGGAGAATCTAAACCCAGGGTCTGAACACGTTTGGAGCTTGCCCGACTTCACGCTTGATATCACACCAGCAAAATACCCAGCCCATGATTTTGTATAAGTAGCTGTGACTGGACTTACCCTTGCCCAACTTGTTCAAATTGAGTATATTTCTGGTTAGGATCTCCCATGCTCACAGTGCTCCCTGAAAGAAACAACATTAAAAATGGAGACACCCCCTTCCAGCAGATCAGAAATGCCGCCCCACTGTCCGGGGTTGTGAGCTGTTTGTAGGCAGCTGGGTGACAACAACAACACACAGGCAGCTCCACAGCACAGAGAGTCTCCATGAAGACTGATTTTTACAGTCCTCTGGAGAGTCACCTGGACAGGAAACCAAGAACATGGAGAAACATTCACAGGATCCACATCTCAGAAAAGAGCAAGTACCAATGCAAGTGTTTGTTGTCTAGAAACACTAAGGACAGCTGGAACAACAGAGCCTTCATCTTGTTAGGAACAAAGAGTCTGTGCGATTCACCAGAAGGTTTAAGACTTCTGAAGGTCAACTGCCCCTTGGGTTCTGGAATCCATTCTGATGAACAGCTGCCACTTGCAGACAGGAAGAATATTGCAGAGTGTTCCCAGAAGGGATCTTCTCAATGTTTCAGCAACTTGCTAAAAGAATGCCTTTATGTTTTTAAAGAACAGCGTCTCCTGTTACAACCAAGAACTAAAGGGCTTTGAGAACTATGACCTCATCATCTGTTAACAGGCTAAGGCCACAAGAAGACCTTGTTTGTGCTATCTGAAGAACCACGCTGCTTGTCCTCAGCCTGACTTGGATCAGGAATCAGCATTTGACTCGCACTCCCGACACTGCACACACGCTGACCTCCCCAACAAGCACAGCCATGCTGGACAACAGCAGCAGCAACACTCCTCAGGCGCTCGTGTCACCCAGAGAGCTGCACAACCGAGATGCTGATCATTTCAGAGGTAGAGGGGAGGTGAGTCAGAAGCCAGGCCAGACAGGCTGCTGCCGCCTCCTGGCAGCTCTGCGCTGCGGCAGGGGAAGGCAGGGCCAGCCTGGCCGGCACAGGGCATGGGACAGGCCGGCTCCATCAGCCACTGTGCAGCTCAGCTGCCTCTGAAGGCCAACAGGGAAGCGTGCGCTGCCTGATGGTGTCCGGCCCACTCAGAAGTGCAGGCAGTCTGAACGGCGAGGAGAGCAAGCAGTCATTAGGGTGCTGTGTTTGTGTCGAGTGAAAGAGCCAAGATCTGATACACTAATCTGAAGGAATAATTAAAAAAAATATACTGCTTTCTCTGGTCTGGTAGTTTCCCAGATAAAATACAAACAATGAAGGTGATGGCTCAATGCAAATGACTTCCAAAGATTTAACTTGGAACGTACATCACTGAAATGCTTTAAGATTAGTTCAGGAGGAAGACTTCCAATGTTTCACAGCGTATTTTGTTTGACCCATCTGGCAATATTCCTGTATCATCAACACAAACACAGGCTTCTTTGTTCACTTGTGCATCCAAAACAAAACTGGGTGACACACCATTCAGTGTAAGTAGGAACAAACACCTCCCTCCCCTGTCCAGGCGTTTTCTCTGGAGCAGAGGGCTTCAGCATCCACACGGGCATCTGACTGGATGCCTAGCCAGGAATCCTGACTGCCAGCACGGCAAGACGACAGGGCAACCCCACCACCGGCTTCACTCCCTGCTAAAACTATTTATTTTAACTATTTTAAACATTTAGCCTCAGTTGAAGACGCTCTAATTCCTCCCTTTATAACCTGACACACCTGCAAGTAACCCTCTGCTCTGGAACTTACTTCATTGTGCCCTCAGCTAAAGCTATTGAACTGAGCCCTTGGGTGCTCCCACATGGCACTGAGATTCAGTTCTTGATAGTCCTGTCAACCTGCTAAGGGTGCAGAGAACTCTACACGAGCAGCTGAAATCTCACAGCTGAGGAAGGCTTCAGCCTCTGCAGTCACACCAGCCATCAGCGGCAGGGCAGGTACAACAGAAAGGGTGGTACAGCACAAGGACGAGCACTGACAGCTGCTGTGAAGAAGCCGCAGCCAGACTGCATCCCTTTATAAGCTGTTGTCCCTGTTACAGACAGAATGGTGTTGGCTTTGAGATCACACACAAGGAGGTGTAGCTCCATCCACTTGCTGTCCTGGCAGTCAACAGCAGACACAGAGTAAACTGGAGTGTGTTATGGACCCAGCAAGTTTTCATCTGAGAACACAGCACTGGCCGTTATTCAGTGCAAGAAGCAGATTAAGTTCTTGTACTGCAGAGGTACTCAGTTTCTCTAGGATCTCCTCATCGGTCATTCTGGGTATCTTTTGCCGCCGGTCCGTGTCTCTGTACAAAGTGTTGGAGTTTTCAGGCTGGCGAGTGGTGGCTCCTTTAGCTGGTGCTGGTACAGCCACAGGTTAAATTACAGAGCATGTGTAGGTCTGTGACAAGGAAGTATTTTGTGACAGAAAAGCAGCTTGCAGAGATGCCCCTGAGATTGTATTTCAAATGCAAACCCTTAGGAAGATGCTGTCTGCCCCATTCAGGGTTCTTAAAATGTTTGGGTTTGCTGTCCACTTCTCAAACTCAACAGGAAAAAAATAAAAGGCTGGTTTTACACAAGCTCATGGCCAGTTTAATTTTCAAATTTCACTGATTTTCTGAAAAGATGCCTTAAACAATGAATGTCCCGTGTTGCAAGGATACAGAAATCGGTCTGTCCAGGGCGCCAGAGCCTTGTTCCTTGATGCTCATGTGTTTTCATGGGTAACGACACGACTCTTTAGACGCTACATAAGTGTCTGAGGAGAAGCAGGAACATCTCCCTTTTCTGATCACAACGGTGGAACTGACTTCTCATCAGGATTTCAAGCCGTAGGGAGTGGCCATGAGGAACTGCGTTCCAGGCCTTCAGAGACCTCCCTTCTCTTCACAAGGCAGAGCTGTGCAGGATTCTCCTCACCAAACTGCAGCCATGGAAAAGCTAAGGTGGCAGTCTAAGCTCTTCATTACCTACTTATACAGCCTGCGGGAGAGCGATGGGTACCTCCAGGGGACAGTTTCTCCTAAGGATCCCACAAGGGTGTGGACTGTGTCTGATGACTGCTCTCTCCGCTGATGCCAGAGAGCCCATACAGGCACTTTGGACAAAGCTGCTCACTTTGACACTGCTGGCATTAACAGACATAGTGCTGCCTCTTATCTGATACTGATGAACACACGGTCCCTCTCAGAAACACAGGAAACTCATCACTACATGTGAAAGTTCAAGGCAGATTCTCCTGGTGTCAGTGACGTGGATGAAGCCCTGGGTCATGGTAGGACTCCAGCTCATTCATCCGTGAACGGCAAATGCTGTCTGATCAGAAACATGCAGCTCTGAGTTACACCCACTGCAGCGCTAACCAAAGCTGGGACTTACTGGTTTTGTATGTTCAGGCCACAGGGCGATAACAGGGGAAGGTTTGTTGTCATCTTCCTCTTCTTCATCACCTTCATCCTCTCCTTCATAAACAGAAGGAGCTGGTCGGGATTATATTGCTGGTTTTGTACTCTGTGGACAGACAGCAGCATGAGTGACAGTCCTCATTTTAGCCCTTGGGAGGTTTGATAATCACACAACACTTCAGTCTGCTCAGACATCAGCAACCGATCTAGACATGTCTATAGCCCTGCAGGGCTCAGGGCTAAGTTCCACATGGCACAATACGATTCAAAGGTTACAAATTACTGTGCTGTTTGGTTAATTTGCCTTGGTGTTGTTCATGTTTGCTCAAAACAACTAAATCATTCCCATGCCTAGTCAGAGTCTAATTTCACAGAATGTAATGCTTGAATATATGACTACAAATCACACCTAGTTGCTGGTTAACTGCTTTGGCGTTGTGTCTACAGAAAGGGTAACAGTTAATTAAGCTAAGAGGTGTCTGCTGGCTGGGTTAATTAACACACTTCAGAGTGCAAGGCCTCCCGCACCATCTTGCTGGGATTCTCATTTTTGAGGAAAAAGGCTATCTGTCTCTTTACCATTTTACTCAAGGGATAACCATATTGCCTGTTCCCACAGTGCTGAATTTCCCTGTTCAGCAGCTCCTTTTTCAGCACCATTTTCCTCTTGACCTAACCAAGAGTGAACACATTGATCTCCCCACTCTCTGCCGGTAACCCAGAGGGAATGCAGCCCTCTCCAGAGCAAGGTGCATCCTGCTGCCCTGCCCAGGGCTGCCAGGCAGGCCTCTCAACGGCTCACCCAGGCTCCGCTTAAAAGCATCGGAGAGGAAAAGCCACTGCCAGGGGCAGTGACCTTCAGGCAGGCTCCTAACACACGGCAGGGCAGGGCAGGCTGCCTCATCAGTTGCCCACACATAAACTGAAGCCTACAGGGCAGAGATTTCAAGTTCCCTGAGCTGACACCCCCCACCAGTCCCAGCTGCTACTCAGAGGCAGGGCGTTATATCCCATTGTCACAAACTCACTGCTGAAACAAAAAAACTGAAAAGGGGCCTTGTTCAGTGCTGACCAACTGTTTGAGAGCAGGCTACAACATTCATTCCTTTGCCCCGTTCTCAGCCTCTCTTTCGATGACCTCTGGTGAACCCCCTTGCAGGGGTTTAGCAGTTACTCTGGATGTATCTGTTTAAATACCTACATTTATACATCGTAATCCTGAACTGAATCCTGCTATTGGGCTAAGGGGAAGAGACTCTTCCTCTTATTTAAATCGAGGGCTGAGATTTAGTTTTCACTAGAGTGTCTAGTATCATTTTAGACTTCCTGTGATTTCCAGGACAGTCACATGATGCCAATATGTATAGCACAGGACCTATGGGAGACAGCTAGGTTGGATTTCCTCACCTTTGCAAAGAGCCCTCACCCCTGCCAGGGCTCCTCGCTACAAGTGACCCTCCTGTCCAATGTTTGGACAACTGAGTTAAGGCTCTCTTCGTATTGGAAGAGTTCAGACCACTGACCCATACGCAGACCTGGTGCTTTTAGGTACCCAATTGACTGACCAGTCTCAAAGCAGGCACTTCCTGTTCATGTCAGGCTCAGCAGCTGTGCAAAGCCGCTTCAGGCATGGAGAATTTTAGATACCTGCAGGATCAGCTGGATCATTGGGGTCCTGTGTTCGCTTGTTTCTTGGGGACCCTGCCTCCTAACAAGGAGGTGGTCATCAGCCTGTGCTATGTCCAGGAGCTTCCACTGCAGCCTGATGGAGCTGCCCAGTTTTGCTGGCCACATAAGCTGTTCCCCAAGACACCGTTAATCTGTGAGTGATCCCACAGGTGTATCCCCCAGGGAGGAACACACCACTCCCCAGTATCCCTCTGGGGGTGACACCCCCATGTCTTCACACATGCCTCAGTGAGAGAATTTGAATGTTCCCCCTTGCACCTCACAGTTAGGAACACCAGACGTCCCCTCATCTATCCTACAGCAAGAGATCCCCACAGATCCCTGTACAAACCACAGTGTGAGTCTACAGATTCACCACCACCACCAGTCCACTAAGCACCACAGTGAGGGACATCTCAGACGCCACATTTCACTCCACCAATGAGAGGCAGTGCCCCACCAGAGATGTCTGCTACCGTAGGGTCTCTTCTTTCACTTTCTCACACCTCTCTCTCCCTGCAGGCTGGTTGTCTTCTGAGGGGGAGAGGCCCAAAAACCTGCACTTCAACATCTGTCTGAAGTCAGCCCATGGTGTGTCCCACATAACCATTAACAATGACTGCACCCCTCTGCAATACACGGCTCCAGATCAGACATCCGTTGAGGTACGGCTCTGCCAGATGCCAGAGTCCCAAAGGGGGAGAGGAGAGAAGGGTTTACAGCCTACCAATGCTCTTTGGGCCTCCTCAATCCTTTTATTTGGTTCTCTTTCCTCCCCACACCCTACCTGTCCTCAGGTGTCCTTGAAATCGCCCCCTGGAGGTGCAATGATCTGGACTTGCTGGTGTATTACAGAGGGCCTCACAGTCTCAGTGCTGTGGTGGAGAGGGGAGATCCCAAATCCCCACCTGGTAAGTGAGGAGGGTGGAAGTGGGCATAGGGAGAGGGTGTCAGAGAGACTGGGGGGATCTGAGGGGCTTTTCAGGCAATAGGTCAGAGCTGAGGGCAAAAGCAAAGAGACAGGGAAGGGGGGTCCAGTCTAAAAATCCTCCTTCTTTCCCCACACACACTCCAGGCTCTCTTCTGGGAGACCCTGTGGTGATGCTGACACTGACGCCCGATATTCCTGAGGTCATGCCAAATCCAGACCAGCTTGGGGAAATCCTCTTTCTCATGGACCACAGCCTCTTCCGGGATGCACAGGTATCACCGGAGGCAGTCTTCAGGGGGGATTTTCCACACCAGTCATGCCCAGCTAGTGGGGATAGAGGCAAACTGCTTCACATGGGCAGATGTTCTGCCTAGCTTCCCCATCTGAGCACTGCCCATCCCTCCATCTGTCCCCAGAACACATTGCTCTTCCTCCTCAAGAGTTTGCCTCTGGCCCGTTACTTCTACAGTTCGGGGCCACTTTCAAAGCCTTCTGTCCATGAGTTGAGGGTGATGATGGGACAGGGCCAAGGGGTAAGTGGAACGTGACTTTTCTAAGTGGAACTATGGGACAAGCTCTTGCTGAAGAGCAGTTATGGGGCAGGATCTGTTGGGGGCAGTGAGAGGCTAAGTCCTCTTTTCAGCGTGCTTCTGTAGCACTGGTAGTGAGGTGGGGCTTTTCTAGGGAGTGGCCATGTGAGGGTAGCCATGGGCCAGGTTCTGCCCCTCTCTGACACTCCGGGTGCCCTCCCACAGGCAGAGTGTGGAATACACGCAGGAAAGCATGGACTATGCAGTGGGACTCATCTTCTCCATCCGCCCTGATCTGGGCGGCTGTGACCTGTTTGGCCTCCTAAGGTCTATCTACAGCACTCCTCTCCTTCATGGGTACCCCCGCCAGGTATCAGGGGCCAAAGGGTTACGGGGAGGAGAATGGGTGTAAACAATGGGGTAAAGGTAGACTTCAGGGCTCAGGGGGAGATACTTTGCTGCCGTTTGCACTGGGAGTTGGCATGGGGGAGGCATCCTCATGGCAGAAATTGACACCGTCTTTGGGGTGAGCAGTTGGGAGGGCTTCTGCCGCATTTGCCTGCACTTGGGGAAGGTGGATCTTCCTTGTGGGTGCCTCTTTGTGCTGAGAGCTGTTCCAGTGTTAATGAAAGGAGACACGCAATCTCTTCCTGTTTCAAGGCCAGTGGGCGTGAGAGGGTATGCGATCAGATAGGGAAGGCCGCCTGCGTTTTAGAAGGGTGTCTTTCCTCTAAGGGGGTGCCCAGCCCTAGCAATCTTTGTTTCCCCTCCTCTCTCCCTCAGCTTTTCATCTTCATCCAAAGGAAGATCTCCAGTGAAGAGGAAACTGTCATGGCTGAGGTCTACTGTTACCAGGACCAACACTGGTAATGGGGGAGCCCTGTTCCTGTCCCCCAGCAGGCTAACTCATAACCTTCCTCTCCTGCTGACTGTCAGAGTCCTCCAAACATTCTTCCAAATCCCAGTCTGCCCCAGATCTTCTCTTTAGCTTGACGGAACTTCAGCAACAACCCTCACACACACTTTCCTTACCTCACTGAGACTGCCTATACGCTTCATCTAGCAGGATTCCTCTCCCAATCTTTCCCTGCTCTTCTCAGCACTTTTCCTCTTCACCTCATCCTCTCACCTCTGCGCACCCAAAATCCATTTTCATGGTCTCCCTGCCCATCAGGCAACACCTCTCACCCCAAAGTGAACGGGAAAACTCTGAGTTACAGTTTCATTTCTATGCTTAGAAGCATCCTTACCTCTCCAGACTTTGTCCTTTGTACCACTCTTGTCCTCTGTGCCTCTCACCTTTGTCCCATCTCTAACCTCCCCCTCTTTTCCTGTACAGGTGTTTCTGTTTTCTTACTATCTGATGTGACAGCTTCAACCTTTCCCAGGCCATGGCCCTGGAGACAAAAGGCCAATGTATGTGCATCCACTCTAGGATGGACATGACATCTGAGGTAATGGCCCGGGTGCCTGGGCTTCCAGCACCGCCCTCTGCTCTATTCAGTACCTCCCATGGCTCTCCTAAACATGTAAGGCAATCCGAATACCACCATCCACTCCAACTCAGAGACCCCCTCTAACTTGCCCTCCTGCCCAGAACTCGGAAGGAACCCAACTGGTCTGTGCTCTCTGCTTCCCCCTCACCAGGCAGTGAAATGCCTGCAGCGGGCTCTGCAGCCTGTGGCTAGTGGAATCTCACTACATTGAGACCTTCTACCTGGCCTGGAGGTGTCAACGATCAGAAAAGCTCCTGAGACGATCTTCCAGGGACATCAGAGGTCCATCGTGTGCCCAGATCTGTGGGCAAGCACAGGTGAGAGTGATCCAGGAACTATATGTACCTGGACAAGGCTTTCTGGAAGGTAAGGGATCCACTCCCTCTTTCACCTTCCCGGCACTGGGAGTCCTTCTCTTTTGTGAGACCTGGGAGAGTCCACTGTGAGGGCTCTGTGAGCCCTCCTCTTTCCCCTAGAGACACTGCTGCCTCTGCTCTAACCATGGACGTCTACTACCTTAGTAGAGCAGGGAGGGTATCTAGGTAGCCCAGCCGCCTGTGCCCAGTAGATGAACTTTTCCGTCTGACTCTTTCCCTTGTGTCACTAGGATGCAGAGACGGATGAGGGAGCTCTGACCCTTCAGTACCAAGTGGGCAGCCAGTCCTTTGATTATACACTCAGGTTCTTGCTGTCCCCATCATCAGATGACAGGTGAGAGAGTAACGCACTTGCCCACGAGGCAGAGTGGCACTAGCAAAGTCTGGAGGAGGGAGAGCAGGCGTCCTTTGCTTGCATCCTTCCCACCGTAGCCTGAGGTGGGAAGAGAACCTGGGCACTCGGTGCTCCCCCCTTGTCCCCTCTGCCCTGACCTTCGGAGAGGACCTGGGTGACCATTACCCCACTGCTCCCTCCTCTTCACTCCGCGTGTCCCATGCCCTTCCTCAAGCTGGAACCAAGGACTAACTCTAACTCCCTGCTCCTGCAGGCTGCCTGTGCACTGCATGGCCATGATGCACGTGCTGTGGAAACCGGCCTGGGAGGGGACAAGCAAGGCAGAGGAGGACATTCGGCACAGCACAGTTCAGTCCAGCCTCAGCCTGGGGGTTCCGTCCCCCTTCACATCTGGTGTGGCAGTATGCATGAAAGAGAGGGATGCCTGGCACCGTGGTAAGGCCGGAAACGGTGGGGATGGGACTGGGACGGGAAAGTGGGACATGTTGGTCTGATGCCTTCTCACCATCTGCAGACCCCTGTGCTGTGGGCCTGACCACCCTCTTGCTTGTCTCGAATACCCATGTGTCTAACCCCCATCTTCCTGCTTCTGTCCCGAGATTCTTTGCCTCCAGACTCCTCCATGTTGTCATCTGCCTCTTGCAACCTGATTCCCTGCCAGCTGCTCTGGTTGTGTGGCTTCAGGCCTGTGTGGTTCAAGTCCACACAGTTTTGGATGGTCCAGAAGTGCCAGTTCTGCCTTGAGACGCTTGGTCACAAAGCCCCTGACACTAAGGCACTCACGCAGCTTTCAGCATCCTGTAAAGGTAAGGAGAAACTTCTTAGCTGAGCATTCTCTAAACATGTTGGACTAGGGTTGAACTCTCCTTTCAGCATTTGTCTTTTCATCAGTTTCCTGATTGTCGTTGTGCCGGACATGGACGGAGTGACAGACAAAGCAAACTCGTACATCTCAACTCTGGTCTGCAAACTAAGAATCAAATGTCTTAACACTTCCCTGAAGGAACCTTACCCTTATCTCCCACCATCCCTAACTCCATACCCAAACACTAAGTTTGTCGTAAAATATCTGCATAACTCTTTAGCTTTACCCTCATATGGTTCAGCAGAAGAGAGCCAGCTAGCAGACACATAGCTGCTCACTCAGCAGTTTCCAGGCTTCTTCTCCTTCCAGCCTTCTGCTTGTCCAGAGCTCATCTTCTGATCTCCAAGGATCACCTGCTGGGAACTTCTTGTGATTGCTGTTGATGACTCAGGCTTCAGTCACCTCTAATGGTCAGCTTCTGTTGGCTGTTTCCTGATGAGGGAGTGTCTATGCTTGAGTCCAGACAGAGCTAAAGGAAGATAGTGCTGTCTAGGCCTTGAGCTGAAGAAAGAGGCTGATGCTTCATCCTGGGACCAGGGCCAAAGTACCCTCCTCTGTGGGAAGTAGGTTTTGGTCAAGGCTCAGACTTGCTAACCGCAGGAGCTAGAAGGTAGAAGCAAGCACACTGCACACTGTCAGGGTGAACAAGGAGGAGATTGTCCTGGTCTTTGTGGAAAGCCTGCAGAGAAGAAAGGCTGAGTTACATGAAGCAAGGAGGATGGAACCTCTGGAGGGCACAGTCAAAATGGGGAAAGGTGGAGGCTTGTTGCTTCTGACAATAGGGAAAAGCCTCCTACTCGACCTGCAGACCTGCAACTTCAGATTAGGTATATTGCTTGGGCACTGGTGAGGACAAACAAGGCCTCTCAGGGGAGGCATCCAGAGCCAGCTGAGTCTGAACCTAGTGTCCAAGCAGGGAGGAAAGACATGTGATGGTTATTGGAAACTCTCTCCTGCAGGGCATGGAGGCACTCAGATGCCAACCCAACCTCACGCTTCCGGAGGAGGTGTGTTGTTCATCAGAGGCCAGAACTGAAGAAGTTGCAGAGACTACCCAAGCTTGTCTGGCCCATGGACTATTACCCACTGCTGCTCTTCCATGTGTACAGCAGTGACACTACCAGGGATAACCTGGAGCATATCATGCGCGATTATGGAGCCCTGGGGGACAGGCTAAAGGCCATATGAGCCCATGTGGTGTTCCTCAGCCCTTCCAGTAGAAAGGGAAAGGATTGGTAGAAATTGACTCATCCTGCAGGTCAACAACTGGCTGCATGGCTAGTGTCACAGGCAGGACTTTTGCTACTACAATTGCAGGACCCTCTCTGACGAAGGACAGTTACTGAAAAGGAACAGGATTCGTTTGACCAGGTGGGACAAATGTGCCTTTACAAACAGGCTTGCAAACCTAGCAAGGAGGGCTATAAAGCACCTATGTAGCTTTGAGGAAGGGCTACAGTAACTCTGAAGAAGAGTGAGGGCACAAGGGGGTGAGCAGGTGTGTTTAGGGGACAGGATGACAGGATGGGCTCTCACACTTCCCCTGAAAAAGCTGCATGACTTGGGGCCCATCTCAAATGCCTGTACAGAAATGTGTGGAGCACGGGGAGCAGAAAGGAGGAAATCTGCCGAGCTGCAGAACCATGATGATGTAGACCCGGTGGGGTAATTCACAAGCTTGGAGTCCTGCAGTGGATGCATACAGGCTTTTCAAGAAAGATGCGGTGGGAAGCTGAGAAGGATGGGTTGCATTTAGTGCAAGGAATGGCTTGAGTGCATGGAGATTTACTGGTTTGTCACCTGTCCCAGGGAAGAGAGTTTGTGGGTAAGGATGAAATGAGAGGACAGCACAGGTGATGCTGATCCACTGGATCAAGAAAAAGGGGTAGATGAAGCCATCTTTAGGCAGCTGAAGAACACCTCACAGTCACAGACCTTGATACTCCTGGACAGTTTTAACAAACTCCAGTGTCTGCTTGAAAGGCAATCTGCCTGGGTGCGAGAAATCCAGGAGTTTGCTGTTCTGTACTGAAGCCTATTTTGTGATGCGGGTGCTTGATGAACCAGCTAGGGGAGTTGTTCTGTTTGACCTGCTACTCACAAAGGAGGAGGAACTTTTTGAAGATGTGAAAGTCAAGTGCAGTCTTAGCTGCAGCAATCGTGAGACTGGAGTTTATGATCCTGAGAGGAGTGAGCAAGACAAACAGCAGAATTACAACTCACAGACTTCAGAGGAAAAGATTTTGCCTTGTTCAGGATCCTGTGGGAAATGGTTGTGAAGGGCAAAGGGTCCAACATAGGTGGTTGATCTTCCAGGACCCAATCCTCCGAGATCAAGGATGGTCCAGTCCAGCAGCAGATATTCAAAGAAGCGTGCCAGAAGGCCAGCATGGGTGGACATAGAGTTCCTTAGTCGGATCAAACACAAAAGGGAACCATGCAACGGCGGAAGTGGAGACAGGCTAGTTGAGAGCAATACAAAGACGTTGCCCAGACATGTAGAAATGGAGTTACAAACACCAAAGCTCAGCTGGAGTTGAAACTTGCAAGGGAGGTGAAGCACAACAGGAAAGGCATCTCTAAGCACATTGACAGCAAAAGACAGCCTAAGACGAGCGTGGGCATCTTGCTTAGCGGTGCAGGGGAGCTTGGTGACAAAGGATGTGGAAAAGGCTGTCATAGTCTCAAACTTTTTGAGCTCAGTTTTAACTGGTAAGGTTTTCCCTCAGGTCTAGCATGTCTCTGCGTCTCTCAGGAGAGTCTGTATGAGTGAGACAGCACCCAAAGTAGAAAATAGTTAGGAATCATGCAGGCTGGTTAGACCTACACAACTCCATGGGTTTGGGTACATCCTGAGTCAGAGCTGGCTGATGCCATTGCAAGGGAGTGACTCTATCATCTTCAAAAGATCATGGCAACTGGAGGAGGTTCCTGATGACTGGAAACGAGTCAGACATCTCACCTGTCTTCAAGAAGGGGCAGAAGCAGTGTCCAGGGACCTACAGGCTGGTTAGGCTCCCCTGAGTCCCTGGGAAGGATATGGAGCAAATCCTCTTAGAAGGACAATCCCATACGGGTTTATCAAAAGTAAAGCATCCCAGACGAACCTCACTGTGTTCTTGGATGAGGTACCTGGCACTGTGGACAAGAGAAGTGCAGTGGATTCTGTATACCCTGACTTTAGCAGGGCCTTTGACAATCTCCTACAGTCTCCCTATCATCAGACTGATGAGATATTGACTGGGTTAAGTGAACAATAAGGCTGGTGAAAAATTGTCTAGACTGCTGTGTCAAAGAGCAGTTATCAGCAGTCCAGCTGGTGGCCAAAAACCAGTGCAATTCCAGAGGGATGTCTCATGGTAGTGGTATTGTTTAACAGCTTCATTAATGACGTGGACATGAATGAAGAGTGCACTCCTAGCGAGTTTGTGAACAATACCAAATTCGGAGCAGTAGCTGCACGGTCGGTGACAGGCACCACATGCCCTTCAATAAAAACAAATGCAAAGTCTTGCATCAGGAATGGATCAGGAACAGAGTAACCCTATGCAACAATACAGGCCCAGGGCGCAGGCACTCAAGGAAGCAGCTCCACAGAAAAGGATCTTAGGGTCCTACCGGACAAGTAGTTGAACTGCAGTCAGCAGCGTGCCCTTGCAACACAGAAAGCCAGCCTCATCCTGGGCTGTGTTAGCAGGAGTGTGGCCACCAGGTGCAAGGAGGTGATCCTTCCCTTCTGTTCAGCACTGTTTGCTAGCCTGCATCATGGGGTATTGCGTCTAGCTTCTGCTTCCATTACAAGAAAGACATTGCATACTAGGATGAACCTAGTGGAAAGCCACTAAACTGAGGGGGCTGATCACATGTCACGTGAGGAGAGGCTGCGTGCTGGGTTTGTTTGTCTCTTTTAGAGGCAGACTCTTTTTGGAAGTGCCCAGTGCTAGGATGAGAGGCAACAGACACAAGTTGGAAGGCGGTACATGCGGAAATTTATTGGTTTTTAAAGCATAAGGATGATCAGAAACTGGTGGAATCTCCATCCTTAGAGCTATTCAAGACTTGACTACACAGGTACTTGAGCAAGCTGTTCTAATGCGACCTGCACTGAGTAGGGATTTGGTCTTCCAGAGGTCCCTCCCAACCTCTGCACACTTTTAGGCCAGCCTTAAATGACCCCTAGTTCTGCCCCAACTACTCTGTGCCCGAGTGCTTCTTTTTCTGCCCATAAAAGCTCTTAAATCTGCTCCGGAACGGAGCCATGCCTGGGACCATAGTGCCCATGGGCTGTGCTTGACCCTCCTCACCTTCAGTCTCTTGTGATCCAGCGCTGCTGTAGCTCCAAAGAAATCCTACGTCTTGGAATGTGGAAAGGAAGAGCTTATGCTGAGGCTGGTGGGTTTAGCAGCGGATGATGGAGGAGGACCCCTGTGGGGCCCTCAACAGTGAACGTGAGCCATAACTGAGGGAAGAGGCAAGAAGAAGTAACATTAGTGATGCTCATGGGTGGAATTACGGGTGCTCAGAGAGAATTACGCTGGGTAAACTAGAGCATGTAGGACAGGTTTTAGGACAGTTACGAGGGACTGGGAAGACCTGAGGATGCTCTGGGAGGTCTGGAAAAAGTTCAAGATGCCTGTGGAGGACTGAGAAAAATTAGGAAAGTCCAGAGAGGATAGAGGACAGTTAAGTATACCTGAAGAAGGCAGAATTTAAGGTTACTAGCCCTTGCCTATCTCGTGTGAGCTGTGTGAATGTTTCTGTCTTCCAGAGCAGGAGCCTCCTGCTGAAGAGCAGGTGGCGGAAGAACAACCAGCATTTAACATCAGCTGGGACTGGACAGTTTCACCACTGTCAACAAGACTGTGCGACTTCTCTGGGCTTAGGGTAATGGTGGCACTCCAGAAAGCAAATGGTTCCTGGGCCCTCACCGCAGCCCTGGCCTCTGCCCTGGGGCTCAGCAAGGCTGATATTGAGGGACAAAGGCCCAGTGAGGTAAGCAGATCAGGGGCAGGAATGGGTCACTTTCATAAGCTGAAGCTTCTTTTGCTCCAAGCTTCCAGCCTGAGCCTCTCTGCTTATGGAAGGGGGTTATGGAGGGTGTGGGGTGGAATCAGCAGAGGTACCTGGGAGCTTTCTGATTTTGAGGATTTCAGAAGCTTAGACAGTTTGTGTGTGTGTGTGGAGGTCTTACTTCTTCCCCATGATGGTTTAGGTCTGATCATTCTTTTAATTTCTTTCCCTTGCTTGTTCTGTTTTTTTTCCTCACAGGATGTGCAGCCAGCTTCCTGGGACAGTTTTGGCCTTGGTCTGGTTGCACCAGTATAAATGGAAGGTATCTTGGTCAGAGCTTCTGGAGGCCAAAGCTTGTAGGTGGCTGCAGGACCAAACTGTTAAGGAGATTTTGCTGGGAGGAGTCACACTCTGGTCCTTTCCCACCAAATCCACAGCTGAAACCTGTTGACCCACTTTCCTCTTTCCCGGTGCTCCTGTACGGCAGTCTATGAGACTGTCAATACACACCCTATTCCCTTACTGAGTTGTGATCCTCTTCCACTTTTTCTCTCTGCTTGCAGAGGTCCAGCTGGATGAATGCCTGGAGGCAGCAAATTCCCTGTTAGGCTGCTTGGTGGAGTCCACAGTCTTCACGATTTGAACTCACTCCGCTACTGGGGGTGAGCAAGAAGCTGGGTGGGAACACAGCCAGGACAGCTGATCCAAACTGGCCACAGGGACATATCACCTACCACTAATATCATGCCCTTGTGGGATTGAGTGGGTGGCTGGGGGGGTGCTTAGTTGCTCTCCAGGGCCAACCTCCTGCAGCCAGCTTGTCCACACATTTGCTCTCTACCATAATATGAGAGTTTCCACTGGGTTCTGAAAAATAACCCTAAATATATATACTAAACTTTGCTTCATTTTTCTGCATTCTGCTTTTCTCTGAGGTTTACCCAAATAGTCATCTGCTCAAAATACCAGACCTCAGGAAGAAAAATTCTGTTCAGATACTACAGAAAAACACCTTCTTCATTAATCTGTCTGTTTATCTCCCCACCTACGTATATATCTTTCTTTCTTTACTTGGTTTGGGTTTTTTTTATATACAAATGTAAGACTGTTGTTATTTGGTTTTGTGGTTTTGCAGGCATTGATTCATTCAGCCTCAGAAGGCTAGAGGACTTCTTTTTTTTATTATTTTTAAGGAGGGATTTGTCAAATGAAGAGGTGAATTTCATTGTACCACTGCAGTGCCTACTGTCAATGCCCAGTGCCGTTTCAGCTGTTCTGAGGTACCTGAAACACCTGCCAGATAGCGGGCAGGATATAAAGGACTGGTTTTCTGAGGTGGCTGCTGGAGAGTGAACAGAATGCCACGTGGCATGGGATTCAGTTGCCTAAATATGACGTCTAGTGCCATTTATGATGTTCTAGGATTTTCAAGTGTATTGGGTTTACATGGCAAGGTTTTGGTAGTGGGGTGGCTGCAGGGGTGACCTCTGTGGGAAAAGATTTCCCAGTGCCAGTCACAGACAGTTCAAAAATAGACCCACTGCTGGCCAAAGCTGAGCCAATCAGCAAAGCTGGTGGCGTCCCAGTAAAAACATATTTAAGAAAAGGTAAAAAATAAATGCCACACAGGCAGAGCAGCAGGGAAGAAGAGTGAGAACAGCAGTGTGTACACCAAGGTAGGAGGGTGTCAAGGTCTAACCCCAGACAGCAGTTAAGTGTCACACAGCTGCTCGCTTACCCCCCCCCCCCACAGTGGGACAGGGGAGAGAATCAAAAAGAAAACTTGTGAGTTGACATAAAGACAGTTTACTAGGACAGAAAAGGAAGGGAAAATAATAATAACAATAACAGTAATAATAATAATGATACAATATACAAAAGAAGTGGTGCACAATACCATTGCTCACCACCCGCTGACTAATGCCCAGCAAAATCCCTGAGCTGCCACTGGTGTCTCTCGGCACCAACCCTTCCCTGTTTATATATTGAGCATGACATTCTACGGTATGGAATATCCCTTTAGCTAGTTCAGGTCAGCTGTCCTGGCCATGCTCCGTCCCCGCTTCTTGTGCACCTGCTTGCTGGCAGAGCATGGGAAACTGAAAAACTCTTGGGATAAGTGCTACTTATCAACAACTAAAACATCAGCATGTTGTCAAGTTTCTTCTCATACTGAATTCAAAACAGAGCACTGTACCAGGTACTAGGAAGAAACATAACTCTGTCCTACATGAAACCAGGACAGAGTGGGAGGAGGCGGTATTTCCCTGCAGCCCATGGTGGAGCAGACGTTCAGGCTGCAGCCCCTGGAGCACCATGTGCTGAAGCAGATGGGTGTTTGCTAAAGGAATTGTGGCCAATGGAAAGGACCCATCCTGGAGCAAAAGAAAAGTCTGAGGAGGAAGGAACCCAGAAAGAAACTGCTATGTATTGATCATAGCCCCCAGTCCTCCATCCCCCCTGTACACGTGGCAGGGGTGTGGGGTAGAGGAAGAGTCGAGAGTGAAGCAGTGAAGTTGAGGCTGGGAATCAGGGGACAAGGGAGGAGGGTGTGTTGGCTTTTGTCTTTGCTTCTCATTATCTCACTCCATTTTTTATTATCAATAAATTACATTAACCTTCCATAAGTCAAGTCTGTTTTGCCTGTGACAGTGATTGTTAAGCAATCTCCCCATCTTTTTCTTGACCTACAAGCTTTTTCATTTCTTTTTCTCCCATCCTATTGAGGAAGAGGAATGAGAGAGCAACTGTGTGGACATCTGGCAGCTAGCCAAGGTCAAACTCCAAGAAAAATGGATCATATTTTAACAGTGGTTATTTTTCTACATCTCCGTTTTTATGGTGATTCTTTTGGGCAGCTGAATCTCAGCATTTAAGATTAGATGAAAATTATCCCATATGCAAGGATGGTTACAGCATCCAGAAATCCCTCAAAATATTAACACAAAGTTGATTTTCTACCCCAGAACCTCTTAATGGCTGCCTGGACCTCCTTGTTTCTCAAGCTATGTATGAGGGGATTCACCTCAACTGGGATCACACTGCATAGCAGGTGGAGAACACTTTATTCAGATTTAGGGGATTATTGGTAGGTGGCAACACATATATGATAGCAAGGATCCCATAGAAAGTAGTGATCACAATGAGGGCAGAACAAGTAGAAATGGCTTTCTGCAGCCCCATTGGGGCTACAGAAAGTCAAATTCAGCATCAATACAATGATCATCAAGGTGACTGCAAAGCCAGTAATTCCAAAAAGAGCTGCCAGCCCTGGAAAAATATTCTGGTTCATTATAGCCCTATAATGAAGAGGTTCACAGATACCTAAATAGCGATCACACAGCATCATGGCTAGTAGAACACATTCAGTTCCTCCCAAGAAGCCCAACATACAACTCTGTGGTCCAGCCCCTGAAAGAGAAGCTTTTTCTCTGTGAGGAAATTGGTTAGCATCCTAGGAATAATATTGGTTGTATAGCAGATCTCAAGAAAGGAAAGGTCACCCAAGAAAAAACAAATGGGGATGTGGAGGTTTCAGTCCACACACACAGTAAGAAAGAGAAGAGTGTTCCCAGAAACAGCTAGAAGATGAGAGTAAGAGCAACACAAGCAGCCGCTTCTGACGAAAATCCCACTGAACTGAATTCTGGCACAGAAGTCCTATTCCTCAGGTTAGTATACAGAAGGGATCTAGAGGACAGAGACTCAGTCTTACAAACATAAACTCCAGGAAAACATGAAGAAACATATGTTTAGCCATTTAAGTAATTTTCCAAAAATGTCACAGGACCAAATAATAACTAGGCTGGAAGGGAACTCTTGAGGTTATCTAGTCCAATCTCCCACTGCTTAAGTGGGGTCAGGTAGAACAGGTTCCAAGACTGTGTCTAGTCGGGTTTTGAATATCTCCATAGATGGAAACTCCACAACATCTTTGGACAACCTCTTCCACTGTTCAACCACCCTCACAGTAAAAAGGTTTTTTGTTGTGTTCAGCAAGTCACTGTAAAAAAGGCAGTATTCCGTTTTTTTGTTAGTTTTTCTAAGTCTGCCACTAAACTCAAAGGTCATATTCCTGAAACTCCCCTGATGATTGCTTGCATGTCATTTGCCCTTTCTCCCTCCCTTTTATATCAACAAGCAAACTAATCAGGGGTTTGCCTCAGGATGGGCACCTATATCTGATTTTCCATCTCTACAGACTTCTTAGGGTTTGGAAATCTGGCTTAAAGGAGTTGAAATGTGACGATTCTGACTGTAGATACCGGTGTTTTCATTTGCAACCACATAGCGTTATCAGAACTGCTGAAAAATTTCTAAGTATTTTTTTTTTCCTGCTCCATTCAGGACAAAATCCCAGTATGTATAATTTGAGAATGTTTTGAAAAAGAAATCAGTCACTCTGAACGTGATGTTGGACGTCAAACCCACAAACACACTTTTTTTTTCCCCCTGTAGAACTAGCAATATAGACTATGCCTAGATTCATGTCTTAGGTGGTGAACAGAGACAGAATTCATAGTAAGTACTTTTTTCATTAATTTCTTTTTTGTTTCTTCTTTTTTTTTTTTTCATTTTCATATAATGAATGCAGCATACCGAAAACACTTGAAGGAAAAAAAAAAAAAAAAAAAAGATGCATCCCTCACCACTTCATAGGTGAGCCAGGTTTCGTTTTCCTCAATTCAAGAAAGTTACATTTTATTTCAGCTCGTTGTGTGGTTTTTATTTCAAAAGGACAGCATTCCCTGAACATCCCACCCTAGCAGCGTTAGGATGGTGTGGTCATGCGCATGCTAAGATCACCCATCTCTGCCTGCAGTTTCTGTTCAAACAGTAGTAAGCGTTGGAGATGGGAATTTGGATGTCAGAGCTACCAGAACCTGACAAAGAGAATATGACTAGAAAACAAGCCTCCACTCCTGGTTAGTGGGGCCATGGTATCAGGGGAGACATGAAGGATACAAGAGGTATCTCATGTCATCGGGAAGTTCCTTGAACTTTGCAAAAAAAATAACCAAACGCTACTTGAGCATGTGATTGCCAATCCTAGAGCACACATGGAAGTGTAGGGGGTGTTCTCACAGCATAAAGAAATCAAAAATTTGAGGTGTGCAGGGAAGGCAGAGTTGACTTGTGGTAATTGCCTGGCATTTATTTGAGGAATCGCCCTGCAGTCCTTTGGCAGCTGATTACCCTTCTTCACATTCAGCAGAGATTTCTTGGGCTTCCTTGTAAACCCCTTTGTTTCTGAAAGACCCTGGCTTCTTTTTATTCCAGATTTTGAAATGAGATGTAGCTCAGAAGACTTCATCTGAGAAGCAGGCACATTCTCAATAAAACTACTATGAGCTACTGAGGAATCTTACTTGCTTTCCTCTTTCCCTCCTTCTCAATGCACATTTCACATCTGAATTCATGGTTCAGCTGATAGGCAAAAACACTACAAGGGAATCAAAGAGGTCTACATTGAAGAATGAAAGCAAAGATGTTTGGTGATAATTGGAAATCTTTCTGGTTCATTCCTACTGCCTAGATAAGACTGATATCAAAAACAGAGTGCAGAAATCAACCCAATATCATGGAGTCTATCTTCCTTGCATTTGAGCATCTTTCTGAACAGCGCGTTTCCTTTTCCTGTTTTTCCTCATCATTTACAGCATTACTGTGAGTGGAAACATCCTTAGAACTGCTCTGGTTGCAACTGATCAGCAACTTGATGCACCAAGGTACTTTTTCTAGGGAAGCTGTCGTCCTTGAAGACTGATTATGCCTCCACCATCCTGGCTAGGATGCTGACCAGTGCCCTGACAGGGGGCAGGAGAACCTCTGCTAGTGGCTGCCTTGCACAAATGTTCTTCTTTGGTTCATTGGGAGCCATTGAATGTTACTTCCAGCAGCAACCTCTTGCGATTGATATGTGGCATTAGGTAAGCCATTGTATTATACAGACCAGATGAACCACAAGTCCTGCCTCTGGCTTGAATCTGTTTCTGGATACATGTTTCATGGCTATGCTATTACATCATTGGTGCCTGCACCAACTCTAGTCTTGTGGAACCCCACCTGGAGTACTCCAGCTTTGAGGTCCCTAGCAACAAAAAGATGTAAACCTGTTAGAGTGGGTCCAGAAAATGGTCACAAAAATAGTCTGAGGGGTGAACACCTCTCCTATGAAGAAAGGCTGAGACAGTTGGGGTTGTTCAGCCTAGAGAAAAGAATGATCAGGGAAGACCTTACTGCAGCCATTCAGTATATGAAGGGTCTTACAAAAATGACAGAGATCAACACTTTTCCAGGGGCTGTAGTGACAGGACAAGGGGCAACAGTTTTAAACTTAAAGAAGGTAGATTCAGCTGAACATAAAGTTTTACAATGATGTTGGTAAGACACTGGAACAGGTTGCCCAGAGAAGCTTCTACAGCCCCATCCTTGGAAGTGTTCCAGAGTCAGGTTGGAAAGGGCTTTCAGCAACCTGATCTAGTGAAAGATGTCCCTGCCCATGGCGCAGGAGTTGGACCAGATGATCTTTCAAGGTCCCTTCCAACCCAAACATTCTCTGATTCTATGAACCACCCTTGGCCCCAGTGAAGGAGAGGACTTCTCTGATTTCAGGCTTGTGGCAAAACTTTCCTGCAGTGACACCTGGCTAATCCAGCTTTATCTTCACTAGCAACCACAGTCACTCACACACCCACACTTCTGGTTACTGGCATCACAGACTGCTGTACACACACATGCACACTGAATAAAGAGCTCCTTACTGTAAAATAGTTGAAGGTGGATTTTATGAAGGAGACAAGACAGACTGACTGCTGTGACCAGGGGCAGGGCATGATCAGACAAATGTACCAAGCAAGCAGCCCCTGCTTGTCCGTGAATGGACCCTTTTATTCCCTTATGCATCTACTTCCCACACCTGCTGCTCCCCAAGCCACTAAATCCCTCCCTTTTCCCACCTTTGGTTCCTCCCCTAAACATCCCACAATAAGTCCTGTCTAATCCCCAAAAGCTCTTCCCCTGCTGGGGTGGGAGGGGGGTTAGGGGACTGGTGGTGTCCTTCGTAATGTGTCCCTCACACCGTAACGTGCCCCACCAACCCCCCTTAGTCGCAAAGGTGATCTGGAGAGCTCCTCTTGGTGATTCATCTTGATCGGTTTCACACCTTGACAATTGGGCTGAGGACTCTTCTAGAACGTGTGGGAGGAACCTGGACAAGGCAATAATTCCTCAGGAGTCTGAATTCCCCTGCCTGCCATTGTGCCCCTGTGCTCTTCTGGGTTTGTGGACATGAGGCCTTGGTGGGCTGGTGGCTCTCCTGTGATGGGCGTGGGAGCAGCCAGGGCAGGTTATTAATCAAATTACTGCTCCTGGCACTGTTTCTGTGTGCCTTCGTTGTGTGCACAGAAGAGCTGCTTATCACTTAACCTAGCACAGACATCAGCTTCTGAGACAGAATCCTGAAATTACTTTCTTTGTTAAAGGCAAGCAGCAGGCGTTCAAGAGGAAAACACATCTCACGCACCTTTCATATCTGAACTGGAATGAAACGCGTTGCGCTCTGGAAATCCTGTTTCCTTCTGTTGATGGTAAAGTAGATCTAGGGAACTGTCTTTAGAAATGCATATCTGAGTACAGTTCATTTCAGCTAACTTCAGTCTTCTGCAAGGTAAATGTTTGCACCAGAACTAGCCATAGAATCACAGAATTATTGAATATTCTGAGCTTCAAGGGACCTACAAGGATCATCAAGTCAAACTGCTGACTCCACACAGGGCAACCTGAAAGTTAAACCATGTATCTAAAAGTGTTGTCCAAGCACTTCTTGAACACTGACAGGCTTGAGGCCATGACCACTTCCCTGAGGAGCTTGTCTCAGTGGTTGGACACCCTCTCAGTGAAGAACTTTTTCCCAATATGCAATCTGAACTTCCTCTGGTGCAGCTTTAAGCCATTCCCTCATGTTCTGTCACCAGACACCAGACGAAATAGATCACCGCCCTCTCTGCTCCTCCTCATGAGGAAGTTGCGGACAGCAACGAGGTCACCCCTCAGTCACCTCTTCTCTAAGCTGAACAGACCAAGTATCCTCAACTGCTCCTCATAAGTCCTGTTCTCTAGTCCTTTTGCCACCTTTGCTGCCCTCCTTTGGACACATTGTAAGATTTTTATATCTTTCTTATATTGTGGAGCCCGAAACTGCACAGAGTACTTGAGTTTCTTGTATCAGCAATAGTGTGGCCAGCAGGAGTAAAGAAGTGATTGTCCTCCTGTATTCGGCACTGGTGAGGCCGCGCCTCGAATCCTGTGTGCAGTTTTGGGCCCCTTATTACTACAAGAAAGACTTTGAGGTGCTGGAGCATGTCCAGAGAAGGGCAATGAAGTTGGTGAAGGGTCTAGAGCACAAGTCTTTTGAGGAGTGGCTGAAGGAATTGGAGTTGTTTAGCCTGGAGGAAAGGAGGCTGAGGGGAGGGGACCTTATCGCTCTCTACCTGAAAGGGGGTTGTAGTGATATGGGTGTTGGTGTCTTTTTCCCAAGTAACAAGTGATAGGAAAAGAGGAAATGGCCTCTAGTTGTGCCAGGGGAGGTTTAGATTGGGTATTAGGAAGAATTTCTTCTCCGAAAGGGTTGTCAGGCGTTGGAACATGCTGCCCAGGGAAGTGCTTGAGTCACCATCACCGGAGGTATTTAAAAGATGTGTAGATGTGGCGCTTAGGGACACGGTTTAGTGGTGAACTTGGCGGTGCTGGGTTAATGGTTGGACTCGATGATCTTAAAGGTCTTTTCCAAGCTAACAGATTCTATGATTCTATGAGGTGAGGCTGCCACAAGGCTGAGTAGCGTCAAGTCACTCCTGCACCTGCATCGGAATAGAACATAACAGAAAGCCTACATGAGAGCCACACTCTTCAGAAACAGCAACTGCAAGCCTAACACAGCACCCTGCAGAGTGTAAAATGTAGCTGTTTAGTCACTTGAATTGTTCCTCCATGCTCCCTACATAGTCAAAGACAATAAATAGGTATTTCTTCTTACAGGGTTATCAGGTCTGAAAGTAAAATTAGGATTCATGGTTTAGAATCACAGACAAATCTTTTGGAAGTCCTGACAAATCTTTTGGAACTCCCAACAAATGAACATCATTCAGCTGCTCAAAATCAGGCCACAAGGATTCTACTGTGTGAGGGTTTGGGGGTGAGGGTGGGAGGAGATGGAAGGGAGTGACAATCTACTTTGAGAAAGTAGGATGTGCAATTCTACAGGTAGTTTAGATGAGTTACAAAGCAGACCTTGTGAACAGTAGTTTATTTAGATTTGAAGTGATGATGAAAAAGACGCATGTCTTGCCCTCTACTCACAATAGTAATTGCTCTACCTGATGCAATAAAGAAACAACAAACATTCCAGAGGTGACATAACCAAATGGACACCACCAAAACACCTCTCTGGGTTTCTCATTATGTTTGCAAATGAATGTCGCAACCTCTTGGGCAGTTTCTCACACACACACACACACACATACACACACTTAGATGCATCCTTTTTCCACAACAGCCCAATTATAAATTACACTCCATGAGCATATATAAAGCAGAGGGAAGGTGCGATAGGGACATAGGCAGACAGGCACATGTGAAGTGTTTGTGAGCATTACCCTGGATTTGTTGCATTACTGGTAGATCATTCTGCAAAAGTTGCTGCCATCAGCAAGTCAAAATTACCCATATAATGAAATCTTTATAAAAAGTCAATATATCCCAATGATATAAACTGTCTGTTTACTGGAAAATGAAGGGCTCATTACCAAGAACACAGAGGAAGTCTAATGAGGAAAACCTGATTATTTAATTCTGAGTAATAATCTGTGGTCAGTTAATTTTCACATGGCAGCTTTGCTGTCATTGTTCCTCATGGTGTAGATGACTGGTTTTATCACTGGTGTCAACACAGAATAGAGAAGAGAAGCTGTGAAACCCAGAGCTGACGGGCAGTTGGAGACAGGCTTAAGACAGGCAAAAGAACCAGTGCTAACAAACGAGGAGAGCACAATGAGACGAGGGATGCAGGCTGAAAAAGCTTTACTCTGTGTTTCCTTGACAGGAGTTCTCAAGACCATGGTAAGAATCTGAATATAGGACATACTTATAAAAGCAAAACAGATGACTACGAAGAGGAAACTAAATGTAAGAACTGCAACCTCACTGAAGTATGAATGAGAGCAGGAAAGCTTGAGAAGCTGTGGAGCTTCACAACCGAACTGGTCAATGATGTTGGACTTGCAAAAGGATAAATGGAAGGTGTTTGCAATACGGAGAGCAGGGTAAGGGATGCAGCTGAGCCATGCAATAGCTGCCATGAGGATGCAAGTAGTCCCCTTCATGATTTTCTTGCAGTAAAGAGGTTTATAGATGGCAATGTAATGGTCATATGCCACGACAGTGAGTAAAGCAAGATCAGCAGCACCAAAGACATGGAAGAAAAAGACTTGGTCAGTACAGCCAGAATAGGAGATGACTGTGGTATTCAACAGAAAATTGGCCATGGATTAGGGAGCGTGACAGAGACAGTTGATAGGTCTAAGACGGACAAATTCATCAAGAAGTACATGGAGGTGTGAAGGTGATTACTGACAGCTATGACCACGATGACGAGAATGTTTCCCACCATGGCAGCCAGGTAAATCCCCAGAAATACCATGAAGTGGAATATCTGCAGTTCTTGAGTATCAGAGAATCCCAGGAGAAGAAACTCTGTCCCAGTTCTTCGGTTGGACATTTTCTTTCCAGCGTGTTGGTGAAAGCTGTGAAGGGAAAGTCAAGGGTTTTGGTTGAGACTTGATGGTCTGGTCCATAGTCTCTGCAATGTCTGAGTGGAGAGACTGTGAATTTCACAGTTGCCCTAAACATATTTTGCCCCCTGAAGACAAGATGCATGAATCCCACACAATGGCCCAAACTGTAACTCAGAAACAAATAGCCTAGTTATCATAGTCCATAATATATAAAACACACACGTAGACACATATATAGATAATATACATAGGTGTATAATATATACGCCTGCAGCCTATATATGTTTTATATATGCATATTATGTATATCATAAATATTATATGCTTATATATATACATATTTATACAAACACTGTCCAAGTTTCTTATCATTATTTCAATATATATTTGTGTTCATATTTTTACATTCATACCTATTTACACATATGCATGAGATCCCATAATGTCCACTATGAAAACTCAGTAGAACATACTTTTTTCCCCAGAAGTATGTCCAGACAGAAACATGAGTCCCAACATGTCTGCAGTGATTCAACAGGGAGCTTTCAGAGTATTTCTCCTAACCCATGCTTTTACCTAGATTTAAATCTTAGCCCTATCAGCAAAATCCTCAAACTTTGCTGAATTCATATATTTCTGCTATTTTACATTAACAGCATTACTGTTATTACCTTGAATTAAAATAGCAAGCCTAACACGTTGCTCCTTTTGGATGTGTTTCCAAGATCTTAAGCCTCTGCTCCTCTCAAACAGTGCTTCTTTGTGAAAGAATCATTCCAAACACTGGAAATGGTGCTGTGCTGTCTAGGTATGAAAGGTGCAGTCACTGTAGTCTCCTTACACCTTAATGTCAGGAGAACTTAAAGAAGTAGGTACAAAGCAATTTACCTTAGAAAGAGCTGTGTACACCCGCCTCCTAGCTCCACTGTAGGGATACAATCAATGCTGTTATAAACCAGTCTATTAATGTCTCCCTCCAGACTTGTGGGACTACCATTCTGGAGGCCTGGACAGGAGCTCACAAGCACAGATGCTAAGCTAATCGGTGGTGTATTCTTCAACTGCGAAGTCAAAGTGGACAACTTGCTAATGGAATGCTTTTCATGTAATGGAAATCCATCTACAATTTCAGGCAGAAATGTAGATGTACCAGTACACATAGTGGGATATGGATTCATAGTACACTGGCTGGCAACCAGAGTTGACTGTCTTGTCATTGTAGAAAGGGAAGAATTGCTTCTTGACTTGTTAATATTATCAACTTATGGCAAAATTGTAAAGAAATTCTTGGGAGGTTTGCTTTGTGTTTGTTTCGGGGAAGGGGGTGGTTTTCTTGATTTTTTTGTTTTAGAACACTGAATTTATGGGCTTTTTTCTGTTTGTTTTCAAAACTCTGCCTGATGTTGGATCGTAAAGAAATGTCTGGCATTTTCTGCGTTGTCCTAGTGTAACTTAGACGTAAAATCAGAACTCGTAACACAGCAAAGGATGCCTGGGATCCTGTCCCTTCCTGGGGAAAGCATTTGGATGTGCAAGCTCTCTTATGTGTCTTGGTATGCCAGATACTTTTGTTAAGCAACAGAATATCATGTTTACTTCAAGTCAGCTCTATAGTTCTCAAAGTTCCCTTCACTGGCAAACATGGGAGCTCAGACATCTAGGTCCCTTGTAACTGCATACATTGCAGTCAATTCAGTGAAGGTATCTGAAGGTGAGGTTAGACCTTGTTCTCTTTCCTTTCCCCTGTTCCTCCAGAGTCGTCTACTCCCTCCCTTTGACTCAATAGGCTTACCACGCTTGTCTTTGCAGATTTTACTCTTTACTTCATGCATCACTTTATTCTGTAGTTGTAGCTCTTTATCACATTGACTCAATTCTTTTCCTCTGTCTTTGTTCACGAGTGCCACAAATCCCTGTAATCTGTTGCTCTCCTGAGCTTCTTAGTATTAAGTTAAACCAACAGCTGATGATGTAAACTGGTTCCTGCCTGCTCTGTGTTCAGCTGCCTTGGAAATTCTGAGGCATGACAAGGCCAAAGCATTGAGGCATGGATTTATTGCTGCCTCCTCCCAAGAGTGATCTCTTATGGATCTGGTGGAATCCTATCCCTGGAGCCTTGCACAACTCAGAACTAGAGACATTGTATAGTCACTGATATTAAAAAAAAAAACGTAAAATGTGATTGAAGCAACTGGGAAGCTGCTAAGAGTTCTTTGTATGGTCTTGATCCAATTTTGGTGAAGCAGTAACTAGACATGATTTAAGACTAGATTTAAGAATTATTAGAAAACGTGTCTCTGTCAAAAAGGTGATGGACTGTGGCCAACAAACCATGAAGAACTGCTTGGGTCTACCCAGATTAGAGAAGAAGTAGGCAAAAGGTAATTCTGAAAAGGGGAGATCGTGACCACCGACTCATTGACCACCTACTCAAATGATACCACCTACTCAAAAAGGACAATAGAAGAAGAAGACAGAGTCTGCTCACTAATTTGTATTAGAAGTGAGGAAGAACAACCAATCACCGAAGGGAATAATGATGAATATGTATTAGTTAAGCGTATATTTGTGGGAAACTCTGAGGTCAGGTGTGTTGTCTTGGGACACACACCCGTTGATGTGCATCAATGAAATAGAATACCTCTACCCTGTGTGTATACTGGTATTTTGTACACTGGGTACTGGACCCTGCTTGTGGGACAACAATTGTACCAAGAGTTCCATGCTGTTTTGGCAGCAAAGATAAAGGGGCCATTGTGACCACCTGGTGCAACTCCACAAAGCAAAGGCATTGCAGAATTTTTTCCTTCAGGGCTAAGTTTCTTCTACATGATCTGAGTTGTGCATAGTCTAAAGTGACAGAGGTATTTAGGAACCTGAGGATGTGGTCAGGCATCTGAGGGAGAGTCAGTCCCAGACTCAGAACACTGCAGCACAGTTCAGCTCGAGATTAAGACATGTAAACTGATGCATCTAGGTGTAGAGAACAATCCAGTAGCTGTACAAGGAGGTCTGGTGCCTCTGGAGTTGCACTGGAGTCTTTCAGAAATGCACAAATGCATGACGCAAAGGACACAGCCCTTATGGGAGACTCATGGCATTTTCAGAGAGGTCTCTCAAAGGCATATCCATAGGCACTAGGTGCCCTTCTTTAGGTAACAGAATCGCATGATAGCTCTCCCCTGAATTCAATGGCACTTTAGTTTGCACCCCAAGCTCCCACTTCTGTCAAATTCAAACACTTTTTTCAAGAAATGAGACCCAGACCCACACATCGGAAAAGTGTATCTTTCTTTGGCCCTTCCTTGGGAAGAGAGGATGACTGCTTTTCTTGATTGGAATTGCTGCTCCAGCACTGTCAATGTAATCCCAGTTTTGTTTGAAAGGAACTTCTGGAGAGCAGCTGGTCCCCTGACACAGGGTCAAGTTCAAGGTTACATGAGGTTGCTGAAGGCTCAGCAGTCCCTTTCAGCTGCATTACTTTTTTCTCTCCAGCTGATCTTCAAGCATTTTGAACCTGCTGCTTTGGTATAAGCTAGTTATTTCAGGTACCAGGATCAGGCAACCAACTTCACCCGAACCAGCTCAGCTCCGTCTTGGCCCGTCTTGTCTCTTTTACTCTCTACGTCTGTCTTGTATAACACACTTCTCAAGTTTCCACTGCTGTCTGTCATGACCAGTCCTACCCCTTCCTCACAACATCACTCCTTCTATCCTTTCTGTTGCCACCATCTTACATTGAGTTTCCATTCCAATTACTGCCATTCATCTGACTTTCCCCTGGACCCACCCCTCCACAGCCTTATAGCCTAGATGGCACTCTTTGATGTAGACATCGTAACTGCAGTTGCATAAACGTGGGGAAACTGGTCCAACTGAAGTGCTTTGCTATAAAGGAATGAAAAAGTGAAAGTGGGACTTGATTATGGCTATGGAAAGAATACTATTCACACAGAACACATGACTGTGTAGAGAAAGAGTAAATCTACCATGAAGGCAGACTATTGTATCGATCCTGACTGGGAGACCAATGCACATTTAGGAGTTAGTGAACCACATGTCATTTAACCCGAGGAAGCTCTGTGCTGTGCTGTGGTGGCTTTCAGGTCTGTGCTGTGCTGCACAAATCCCTTGCCCGCACTACAAACTCAGGAGCTCATTGGAGCAGAGGAGCCTGCAGGCAGCTCCCAGCCAGTGCCCGCCGTTGTGCCACCTGCGTGTCCTTGCCTGTATCTGACAGAGCAGCAAGAAGTTCTCACGTGAACATCCCTTAGGAATAGAGCTGTTTTCTAGTGGGGAAATGATACAATAGCTCGGATGACCAAAAGGGAGAGCTTTTCTCTATGGACAGGATCTGCTCTGTGCAGTGCATAGTGGAAAATACATCTGAGCTCCATGTGGTTCTGCATGAAGGCAGACGCCCGTCTTCTGAAGGGATGTAAGATTTACTCACTATCTATTTTACTCTTCTTTGCCTTCTTAAAGCAGTCATCTTATTAGGCCATTTCTTCACACTCAGATCCAAAAAGAGCCCTGCATTGTCTCTCTCCCTCTCTCTCTCTTTCTCTCTCATCTCACCCCACCCACCCCACTCCCACCTCCTGGTGCAGAACAGCCATCCAGGCACCAAAGGTGACATGAGTATCAGCTTTGTGACCTGCTTAGCAAGCAGCTCCTGTGTATTTCATAGAATACCATGTTGGAAGGGACCTCAAGGATCATCTGGTCCAAACTTTATTGGCAAAAACACAGTCTAGACAACATGGCCCAGAACCCTATCCAGCTGAACCTTAGAGGTGTCCAATGTTGGGAAATCCACCACTTCCTTGGGGAGATAAATTTGATGGCTGATTGTGCTCATTGTGAAAATTTTTCCTTTTGTGTCCAACCAGTCTCCCCAGGAGTAACACATACCCATTACCCCTCCTCTTTTCCATGTGACTCCTTGTAAAAAGGGAGTCTTCATCTTCTTTGCAGCCACCCTTTCAATACTGGAACATGGTGATAAGGTCTCCTTATCCTTGTCACCATATCGAAGGTGATAAACCTTATTTTCTCAAGGCTGAACAAACCCAGTTGCCTCAGCCTTTCCTCCTATGGCAGGCTTCCCAGTCCTTTGTTTATCTTTGTCGCCCTTCTCTGGACCCTCTCCAGCCTGTCCTCACGTCTTTTGTATAGCGGGGACCAAAACTGAACACAGTATTCCAGGTGTGGCCTGACAAGAGTCGGATAGTTACTTCTTTGACTCTGCTGGTGATGCCCTTGTTGATGCAACCCAGCATCCTGTTGGCTTTCATTGCTGCAGCAGCATACTGTTCCCTCATGTTGAGCTTGTTGTCCACCAGGACCCCAGGACCCTTTCAACAGAGCTGCTTCCCAGACAGGTAGTTCCCAGCCTGTGCTGCACTCCTGGATTATGTTTTCCCAGATTCAAGACTTTGTTGAACTTCATAAGGGTCTTGATAGCCCACTCTTCCAGCCTGCCCAGTCTTGCTGCAGAGTAGCTCTCTCTTCTGAAGTGTCTACTTCTCCACTCAGTTTGGGATCATCGGCAAACTTCATCAGGGTACACTTGATCCCATCATCCAGATCACTTATGAAGATATTAAACAGCTTTGGCCTAATATCAGTCCCTGGGGGACCCCATTCATGACAGGTTTCCAGTTTGAAAAGGAGCTATTTCCCACCACCCTCTGGGTGCGGCCTGTCAGTCAGTTCACCACCCACCGCACAGACCTTGTCTAGACTACTGTAACACATCAGTTTCTCTAGGAGGATGCTATGGGGAACTATACCAAAAGCCTTGGAGAAATCCAGGTAGACAAAGTCCACTGCTTGCCCCACATCAACTAAGCAGGTTACTTTGTTGTAGAAAGTGATCAGGTTTGTCAAGCACGATTTGCCCTTGGTGAATCCATGCTGGCTTTTCCCAATCATGTGCTTCGTTTGACTTGTGATAGCCCCCAGGAGGATTCATTCCTTAACTTTCCCAGGGATTGAAACTAAGGCTGACGGGCGTATAATTTCCTGGATCCTCCTTTAAGTCCTTCTTGTAGATGTGGGCAACATTAACCTTCTTCCGGTCTTCTGGGACGTCCCCAATTCTCCATGACTTCTCAAAGATTATGGAGAGCAGCCTCACAACGATGTCAGCCAGCTCTCTTAACACTCTTGGGTGGATATTAACAGGGACTTGTAGGGGTCAAGATCCTGTAACAGTTCACATACCAGCTCTTCCTTCACTGATGGTTGGTCTGTGTCTGCATTGACCTGGATTTTTGTTCCCAAGGCCTGGGGCCCAACAGTGCTGGTAAAGACAGAAGTGAAGTGTTGAGCACCTCTGCCTTTTCAGCGTTGTTGGTGACTAATTCACCTCTCCTGTTCAACAGCTGGCCAATATTTTCCTTCTGCTTCTGTTTGTTGTTTATGAACCTGAAGAATCCTTTCTTGTAGTTTTTGACGTCTCTGTTCAGTTTCAATTCAAGCTGAGCTTTTGCTTTTCTAACTGCATGTCTGCATGCCCTGGCAATGCCCTTGCAGTTCTCAAGGGGTATTCGTCTGCTTTTGCATCTCTGGCACACTTGCCTTTCGGTTTTGAGCAGACTCAGAAGCTGGCAGTTAAGCCATGGGGGGTCTCTTGTTTCACCTACTTCCCTTACCTTTGAAAGGGATGAACTGTTTTTGTGCTTCAAGAAGTGCATTCTTGAAAAACTCCCAGCACTTGCTAACTCCTTTGTCCTCCATGGAAGCTTCCCATGGAATCTCTCCCAAACAAGCTCTGAGCAAGCTGAAGTTTGTTCTTCTAAATTCTAAAACCTCTGTCCTAGTGCTAACCTTCAGCATGCTTAGCAGGACTCTAGACTCCACAATATAGTGATCACCGCAGTCAAGGTTATTGCTAACTGAGATATTACAAAGCATGTTTTCTTGGTTTGTGAGTAGCAAGCCCAGCAGTGCCTTGTTCCTGGTTGGTACATCTAACATTTGTGTGAGGAAGCAGTCCTCTAAGCATCCCAGAAACCTGATGGATGACGTGAGCTGCTGTATTGTTCTTCCAACAAATGTCTGGGCAGTTGAAGCCACCCATTCTTTTGATCCAAAGCTTGCTTAAGTGACACAAATATTGCTTCATTGGCCTTATCATCTTGGTTTGGAGGTCAGTAGCAGATTCCCACTGTAAGATCTCCCTTGGAGATCCCTCTGGTCTTGACCCAGAGGCCAACTTATTCATGAACATATTAATGAACTTATTCACGAAATTATTCACCATGACATGTACACAAGGTGCTCTTAAGCATTTTGCGATACCACCTTACCCACTGTGCATACCACATGGAACAAAGAAGTATTAAGACTAACCTAGACCAAGACTACCAAGGATAACAAGGCATTCCTGATACAGGAGACTGGAATGGTTGATTCCATTTAACTCCTTGCAGCTCCTCCACATTGACTTGTTCCGCAAGCATACCGACCCCTTTTGTGAGGCTTAGGGCAAAAGAGAACTAGGGTGATCTAACCGAAAGTGGAACAATGAACTTGTTAATGTAAAACAAGTTAGTAAGGGTTTACTGACAAGAAATTCTTTTCAAGCAGTCTGAAACTATAGCAATAAAATGTAGTTCTCAGAACTGAGCAATTTTTTCTTTCCTTTTTTATTTAAGTCATTCCTGGATTTCCACTCATGGAAGAGCTGTGGGACCCTCAGCAGTCATCTCCAGCATCTTTTTTCTTTAGAAGCAGACAACTCCATTTGACCAGCTGCATCACGTCTTCAACATCAGTCTTATTATAAAAGAAGTATCTTCCTGGAGGTGCCAGTTTTTCCATGGTGATTCAAGGGAGCTAAAAAACTACTTTAGTTTTAGATTATGCCCATGCTATTCTGTTAGCCTGTGGCTTATGCTCAGACTGAAAATCCTTACTCCTTCTTCCAATCTGCATGTTGTGTCACATGTCCTTTCACATGGTGTCCCTTCTTAAAGTAGGGAGAGACAATCTTCAGCCTAAATCCTCCCACCTAAATTGTTCTACGATTCTCTGCTCTTGTGGTTCTAAATGTCTCCCAAGTGAGAAAGCAGAGGCCAGTCTTTTATAGTTTGTTAACAGTCTCATACTTGAATTCTGCCCCAGTATGTTGCATGGAAAATTGAGCTCACATATTTTAGATGAAAGAGCTTAAGAACAAACTTGATCAAACCTTCCAGAGGTAAATAAAAATGCTAGTTTACAACAACTGTATTTTAGGCAGGTAAATGGAATGGAATCGGTCCTACCCAAAAGGAGTCTCAGTCTGGCACATCTTGCAAGATGCCCACACCACGAGGACAAACACTGCCTATTTGAAAAAGATGGGAAGTGGTATTTAAATCCCCAGAAGAAATGTAAAATTTGATGAGTGGATGTGTGATTATGGTAGATTAGACACCTACACTTTGCAACTCCTCTTAAACTATGTTCATTTGCACCTGATTTATTTATAAAGAAGGTAAACATTCTGGTCAGGGAAAGTGCACAAGTCTGCACTCAGCAGTTTTTCATCTTGATTGGCAAATAAATATTTTTTTTGCTGATCAATTGTTTGCTGTAACCAGTTCATACGAAGATATACTAAAGAGCGGATTCGCACACCAACAGTGTGGTTGCCTTAAACTGTAGCTGTAGGTAAAAACCAAAATTAAAGTAGGCATTTTTCTTTGCAGGTGTGTGTGGCAGAAGTACAAGTCCCTTTTGTTCTTGCCCCAACAAAATCAGTGAACACGCAGTGATATGCAGTTCCTTGGGAAAATAGCACAGAGGATGTTTAGCATGTTAATTATCAAATGCAAAAACATTTGCAAGATGTTTTGATCTTCTTGTGGCAAGCCAGACATCTCTGCTGGTCTGTGTCTGTAATGACAGCTCCTTGCCAAGAAAACTTTTTTTTCATGTTGCTTTGGCACTCCACACCACAGATATGGCAAACATGCTAGAGCCAGGGTCCATGAGATTGTAGCTTCAGCACATCCATTGCCTACAATGAAGGTCCTTGTATTGTGGCTGGAATTCCAACATGAGTATCAGCATTCAAAAAGCATTATTCTGGGTTTAAGGAAACAGCATTTTCCACATAATGCTCTTGCTGAGTTAGCAATTTGGTAGCACATGATCACATAGAATCATTGAAGTTTGAAGGGACCTCTTGTGATCGTCTAGTCCACCTTCCCCTGCTCAAGCAGCATGTTGCAAGTTAACTCCAACAGGCAGCTAAGCACCACACAGCTGCTTGCTGACTTCCTCCTCAGTGGGGTAGGGAAGAGAATCACAAGGGTAAAAAATGCCAAAACTCGTGGGTTGAGATAAAGACAGTTTAATAGGTAAAGCAAAAGCAGCACACGCAAGCAAAGCAATATAAGGAATTAATTCACTACTTCCCATTGGCAGGCAGCTGATAAGACCTTTAGATCTTTAGACCAGAGGCTTGTCCTCTGTTGGTCTGAGTGGTTCCTGCTATAGTACTTCCTATAACATGCAACTCAAATCACGGGTTGCAACTTAAAGGTATGTCCATTAGTTTCCACCCCTGCTCCCTTTGGACCAGGACACATGTTTTAACATTGCAATGAACCCCTCCCGTTGCCCCTGCTCCAGTGTGGGCTTATCCACAGAACACGGTCCCTTAGGGCTGTATCTTCTCCAGTGTGGCCTTTTACATGGGCCACAGTCTCTTCAGGGGTATACCTGCTGCAGCTTGAACTTATCCACAGCCACAGACCCTTTCAGGTGTACTTGCTCTGCTGTGGACTTATCCATGGCCACAGATGCTTCAAGCTGTATTTGCTTCAACGTGGACTTAGCCACAAGTCACAGTCCCTTTGAGCTGAGCTCACACTGTCGAGCCTGTCTAATACAGCGGCACAGGAACAGCAGCAATGCCCTGGCTATCTGCTATCCCAGGTGCACGGCCATTGCTGTGAGCAAACAATGTTCCCAGGCACAGCAGAATAAGATGATAAGTAGTACAGCAGACAGCAAAAGAATCCATTAACAAGCACTAGACTTATATATACGTTAAGGCAAGTAATCCCCATCGCAAGCACGGGAGCCTGCCAACGACTAGCTGAACAGCTGTGACAGCTATAAATTCAGTCTAGCACACTCCAGTCAAATCCAATGTCATCTTGAACCTTTCAGCTCAACGCTGGCCGCCAGAAAGGATTGATGTAGTTTAACCCTGACAGGCAGCTAAGCACGACACAGTGCTTGCTCACTCCCCCCAGTGGAACAGGGGAGACAATCGCAAGGGTAAAAGTGCAAAATCTCATGCGTTGAGATAAACACAGCTAGTAAGTAAAACAAAAGCTGAGAGGGCAAGCAAAGCAAAACAAGGAATTCTTGACCCTGTGCCAGCACTGTTCAGCGATAATTAAAATCTTGCTGTGTTATAAACACTGTTTTGGACACAAAACCACAACAGCACCATGCAAGCTACTATGAAGAAAATTAACTCTCTCCTAGACAAAAGCAGTACACAGGGTCAGCTCAAACAGGTTGCCCAGGACCTTGTCAAAGGGGGATTGAACATCTCCGCAGGTGGATACTCCATAGCTTCTCTAGGTGACCGGTTCTAGTGTCCGACCACTGTCACAATAACAACAGAAAGCGTTTTCCTGTGTTTACACTGAATTTCCTGGGTTTTAATGCAGTCTGAAGATAAAAAAAAAAAAAAAAAACAACACAAGAAAACACTTTCACCTTTGTGGTTCTTTTGACCACAGAGAAACTTAGAGAGGTAGCTGAGATGGAGAAATCTACATTACAATTGTCCAGAGCACAGCCTGAAAACTAACACCAAATAACCAAAATGAAAAGTGTGTAAAATATGCCATTTATAGCGACTAATAAATTCACTATCTTGTACTGAAGGAAAATCCCCTCTCATTCAGAACTCCTTTATATGAGAGGAAGACACAAGACAGTTTATCTCTTGCATAATCTTCCCACTATCGTTGGATACATTCAACCCTGCTTTCTCAAGGAGATCTTTGATATCTTCCTCTGGGAAGGACGTGTGAAAGGTGGGAAACCGTTCTCTGTATTCTTCTATTTTATCTAGGAAAAAAGTAAACAAAATATGTAAGTAAATGCCAAACAGAAAAAGACAAGCTTGTACAAGAAAAGAATGGACTTGAGGAAGACATTAATCCTTGAAGATCTGCAACTTTCACATGCAAGTTCTTTATCACATGAAGATTCTGCTGCAGCCAGTGAAGAGAGGAGATCAGTCAGAGTCTGGAGGTGCCTCTTTCATCACCTGCTTCACCAGTTATCTGAGAGGGGGGCATAAATCTCTCTAGACCTGCCTGTTCCAGTAAGTAAAAAAGGAAGCAGTGGTAAACATCCCAGGCTTGGATACCCTGCCTTCTAGATGGAATGCCTCCCCAACTTAGTAGAAGGGCAACAATTTAATTACACTGATTTACAGAACAAACCAAGAAGAGTGTAAAATGCTTATAGCTCAGGACACACAGCTGAGAGGGTGAGTATGTTAATGCTTGTGCAAGTTTCTATCCCTTATATAGAAGCTGCCCTGTTCCTTTTCTTCTGTGTCCATTCATGGCAGTAGGGCAGAGTAAAGAAGGACTCTGAAGTGCACGGCACTGGAAGTGGAGAACATGGAATGCAAATATACAGACACAAAGTTGCACAGAGTACTGTTACCAGAACAATTCACTTTGTTGAAGAGTGGAAAGTGCATGGCTGTACTCAGAAGATATAGCAATCAGAAGGGTTGTTCTCACCCATCTCCTGATCCTCTATCTTGGGAAAAGGGATAGTGTTTTTCTGGCAGTATGTAGCTGTTTTCTTGATAGTCTGAGACACAGAGAAATGCTGTAGTTTGTTTGGTTGTTTCTGAACTCCCAGAATAAACCATTCCTATCTTCAGTAATAAAATTAATTGCTATAAAACAGTGATGGTTAGTTTCTTAGACTACTTAATTGTAACTTAGAACATATTTAAAAGTCTAAGTTTTCCTCAAGCGTTCTCTGAAGAACAGACTAAGTCTAGAACATAAATGCAAAAGCACTCACTTCTGGGGTTGCTTCTAGCAAGAACTTCTGTTTAACAAATTACAGCTATACCCAGAAAGGCAATGCAGCTGACACTGAAAGATGTCAAAATTAAACGGATTTGGCATCTATCAAACAGTCTGAAGGCATCACCAGGCTCACAGATTTTCAGAACAGATATTTTTTTCCAAAACAACCACTCCTGTTGCTTTAGTGCTTTAACAAAATTAATACCTATGTGTCGCTTATATCGATCTGACCATCAAAGGGAAACAATAACCCACTTGATTTGAGGTACACATTAACTTTAATGTTGGCTTGATTCTGCATGAAAGCATTGACTGGGGTGGGGGTTGTGTTGGGAGCTTGGACAAACTGAGGTTTTCTGTGGTGTTCCTGAGAAATATTATTCCCAACTGTTCAGGAGCTCAGAAGAAACAACCTTTGAGTCTTTTTCACTCTTCTCTGAATGGATTTGCAATATTCTGCTCCGGATAGCACAAGGGTTGTGAACAGCAGTCACTTTACGGAAGCTTCCTGGAGTAACTGGGATCATACACAAATTCATTCCAACAACCCCTCCACAAAGAATGCACTTCACAACCAAAGATGGGGCCTTAGGCACTAAGAACACTCTCCTGTAGATAGGCACTTCCTGACCGTTGGTATGACACAAAATAGTAACAACATTTTGAAGGCCTAGCAAGTTCTTTTTTAAACAAAGCTCGCCAAGTTCATCCCCTAGGCTTATGTGTTTAAAGGGAAGCAATTACAGAAATGGTATTGTGCATTTACCCTCATTTGTAATGTTTTTTTCATAAAAGGAGAAAGGAAATGGAGTATATTAGGAGGAAAAAGCCTACGCAAAGGGAAACTGAGCATAATTCTTACAGATACTTACCTGAGATCTCGTCAAAGGTAAAAGAGGTGTTTTGCTGTAAATACTGTCTGTCTAAAAGTGTTCTGCCATCTGATAGCAGCTTCTCTTACCTCTAATAAGGGTTCCTGCTCTTCTTCCTTGGACAATTACATTTTCCAAACCTCTTTATTCTTGTTGAAGTGTGAGTTGGTAATGACCAGATCCATCCCACAGGCCCATGGGAGCTCCATTGAAGCTCAGGCCTGGTCCTTCAACCCCTATGTGATCTGTGTCCTAGATGCATTGTTTTCCTGCTTAGCCACAGTCATGCCTGTGCCTTAGCCCTCTTGATCTGGGCCCTGACCCAAAGGCTGACTTCCCAGCTTGACTTTGGAATGGTGTCACGACTATGGGGCCTGCCCAGCAATCACCAGACTGGTTACCCTCAGCGGACCTGATCCTTACCTGACACCAACCCATATAGAGCCTGGCCACACCTGTGCAGGACCTTGCCACTATGACTCCTCTTGAGGGCTGATCTTGGCTCTGGGCTCTGATATCCCCACTCTGCCAATCTCGTACCCATTCCCAGGCTCCTGAGCAATGTACTTCCTCAAGTCTGCCAGCCCTCCAAGGCTTGCCAGGGGCATCTTGACGAACCCCCTGCCCCACCCTCTTCACTCTCAATGCTGCCTAGACCCCAGTCTGAACACCCCTACCCAACCCCAAACCTCTCGTACCATGTTCCCTTCCCAGCTGCCAGTCCCTGCCCCGGCTCTGGGTCCCCTAAAACAGCCCACTGACAACTACAGCAACGAAATCACTCTGCAGCAAGGCCCTTCTGAGCCCAGACCTCCCAAGCATGAGGACGCTTCGCTGGGAGGGAAGGCTACTGTCAGGATCCTGAATACATTAATAGGCCTTAGTGGTCCTGGGGCCCTACTGGTGGTACACCTTTCCCATTAGCCCAGGGGCCTCATTGATGTTGCACAAGTAGCAGTGTTCAGCTCAGGCAGAGATGTGCCTGCCGTCGGCTCCATTGATCCACACCCTGACCCATGGACCAACTTCCCAGCTTGGCCCTGGAGCTGCCTTTTCACCATGGACTTGCCTGTCAATCTGGCCTTCTGCTTGACTCTCTCTGCCATCCTCGGACCTGCCCTGCTTGTCTCTCTCAGGTGCTGCAGGGCTGGACCCTGGCTGGTGAGGCCTCTGCCCTGTTGGTCATGTTATTGAGCCTGCCTCTCTGTCCTGTAGGTGATACCTCAACATAGCAGGTAGATAGATGATGGTAATGGGGGATGTGGTTTGTCTTGAATTCAGTAAAGCATTTGGCACCCTCTCCCACAGCATCCTCGCAACTAAACTGAGGAAGTCTGATCTGGATGATCGGGTAATGAGGTGGACTGTGAACTGGTTGAACAGAAGAAGTCAGAGAGCTATGGTCAATGGGACAGAGTCTAGTTGGAGGCCTGTATCTAGTGGATACAGGGGTCGGTACTGGGACCAGTGCTATTCAACATAATCATCAATGACCTGGACGAGGAAACAGAGTGCACTGTCAGCAAGTTTGCTGGTGACACAAAAGGAGGAGCGGCTGACACACCAGAAGACCGTGCTGCCATTCAGTGAGACCTGGACAGGATGGAGAGTTGGGTGGGGAGAAATTTAATGAACTGCAACAAGGGCAAGTGTAGAGTCTTGCATCTGAGCAAGAACAACCCCATGTACCAGTCTAGGTTGGGGACTGAGCTGATAGAGAGTAGAGCAGGGGAAAGGGACCTAGGGGACCAGGATGACCATGAGCCAGCAAAGTGCCCTCGTGACCAAGAAGGCCAATGGCATCCTGGGTGTATTAGAAGGGGTGTGGTCAGTAGGTCAAGAGAGGTTCTCCTCCCCCTCTGCTTTGCCCTGGTGAGACCACATCTGGAATAGTGTGTCCAGTTCTGGGCCCCTCAGTTCAAGAAGGACAAGGAACTGCTGGAAAGAGTCCAGCACAGAGCCACAGAGATGATGAAGGGGGTGGAACATCTCCCTTAGGATGAAAGGCTGAGGGCGCTGTGTCTCTTTAGCTTGGAGAAGAGGAGACTGAGGGATGACCTCATCAATGTTTATAAATATGTAAAGGGTGAGTGTCAGGAGGATGGAGCCAGGCTCTTCTCCGTGATGGCCAATGACAGGACAAGGGGCAATGGGTGCAAGCTGGAGCATAGCAGGTTCCACAGGAACATAAGGAAAAACTTTTTCCCTGTGAGGGTGACAGAGCACTGGAACAGGATGCCCAGAGAGGCTGTGGAGTCTCCTTCTCTGGAGACATTCAAAACCCTCCTGGACGCATTCCTGTGTGAGTTGCTCTAGGTGGTCCTGCTCTGGCAGGACGATTGGACTACAGGTCCCTTCCAACCCCTAACATTCTGTGATTCTGTAATACTGTGATAGCTTAGCTGAATGGAAGTTTTGATAAGAAAATAATTGCTTTGTATTTGACAAATAATCACTGTCTTTTATAGTAATCGCTTTGTCTTTGATGTATGTAGTTTCAAAACTTCAGCACATCATCCTGTCCTTGATGCATGTTTCTTGTAGTAGTAGTTTTGACATTTGAGTACATGTGAACAGATAAGAAGCTACAGTATATTGGCTATTGTGATTAAGGAGTGGATGAAGCCAGCCAACCAAGATAAGGAGATACACCACCTGGGCTACTCCTTATTGTGCAGGCTCCAGAGAAGACTTCAACTAAAAGACACCAAAGAGACGACAACCAGATGGTCCTGAAGATCCCCAAGGACCACCAATACATCCAGGAGTGCATGCTTAGAAAGGCAGACTCTATGTACATGATTTCCAAATAGGAATATGTATGAAAATTCCAGGAAATACTATGCATATGTATGCTGTTGAACAATATAAGCTCCACTTGTTGCTACCTGTAGCATGCACACTAGGAGGAGTTGTCCCCCACGCATCCAGTGCTGTAAAGGACACCTGCCTTCTAAAACTTTAAGTCTTAAGAGGTTCATGCCCACTAAACCACATCCGGAAGTGCTACATCAACACATTTTTTTAACATCTCCAGGGATGGTGACTCCACCACTTCTCTAGGCAGCCTGTTCCAATGTTTGATTACCCTTTTGGTGAAAAAAATTGCCAAGTATTCAGTCTAAACTTCTCCTGGTGCAACTTGAGGCCATTTCCTCTCTTCCTATCAGCATCAGATACTGACGCTAATAAAAATCACAGAACTGGGTCCCATCTCTAGCGACTCCTCCTTTATCCCTTGGGAATTATTCTTATTCCAACCTTCGTCGATTTTAGAGTCCAAACCAGGTATTATAAAAAACAAATAGGCTTTATTTTTTCGTTCACCCACATTGTTAGAGTTTTTTATAATATCATTTTTGGTACGCAATCTAAAAACTTGTTACTTTTTGCCATCTGGAAGGATTGGCTTGTGTGTACATTCTTACTTCTCAAGGATCAAAAATAAGAGACTTTCTGACCGGTGAACATGGCTCAGTAATGCTGTACCAAAAATCAGTGTTCTTTCTACCTGGTGTGCAAAGAACCAAACAACACACAGAATTGAGGTATTTGTTTAATTCCAGTTCTGCACAGAAAAGGGTGCTAGGTGGTAACTCCACAAGGCTAGCACACCATTTGAGAAACAAGCCTGGTCTTATATATAAAATGACAACAAAAAAATAAACTGCAGCAAAGCAAACTATGTCACTCCCAATTTTACATATGAAAGCATAAATTCAATATTCTCTATCTTGATAATCTTATTGTCTTTGAGATTAGTTTGGTGCCACCAAGGTCTGACATCGCCCCCCCCCCCCCCCCCCCCCCAACTCCATTCAAGCCCACCTAGTTGGGAAACCTAGAATGTTTGTGACTGTAGCAGTTTTTCTTGACAACAGTAACAGATGAGTTATTCAGTTATATAACAGACAGGCTATGTCCAGGAATTTCTCCTTGTTTTTTTTTATTCTATTAGTTGAGTTCAGCCTTGGACCAGAGCTGCCCATCTTCTTATTCAGTCCTCATTCATCTGTGTTGTTGCATTTAATTAAAGAGCAATGAAAATTCTGTGGATTGCCTGAAACATTACACTTGATTTCAACTTTCAGGAAAGAAAGGGCATTTGGAAAGAAAAGTACTCTCCATGAGCCAAGTCAGATTGCTTGTTCTAAAGAGACACAAGGTGCTGGTGTGTGATTTCATGTCCTTTTCATTTGCTGGTTGAAATATTATCTTTTTGCAGCACAGTTCAAAGGGTACTGATGAAGAAGCAAACACTAAAGAAAGCTGAAACTGTAACCTCAGTTCCCTCATCTAAATTTGACTTCCGTAGCTAGAAATAATGCAGATAATAGCTATGACTCAAGACAGACCCTGCCATAAACTTTTGACCTCACCCATCCTACAAAATACTCCTCTCTCTAACTGTCCTCACAGATCTTGATCTTAATGACAAATTAACAAGATGTTTAATTGGAAACTGTAAAGCCCCCCTCTTCTGCAATACTGTTGCTTTCTGCTCTTGGACAATGTGTAGAAGGCATCTGAAGCAGGAGCAAAGCAGACCAAGTAGTAATCCATAAATGTCCATGATGACAGCTGAGGCGAGATGAGGGGAGGAGTAAATGAAAGACTTCATGTAATGACCAAGTTATTACCACTTCTGAATGGATGCCCAAAGGTTGTTTCCTCCCATGCCAAAGCAGGGGGAGCTGTTGGAGGTGGTGGTGTCTGGAGGGCTGGGGACCTACAAACTACCTTGCTGTAACGCCTGGACTGGGATCTGTGGAAAGCAGGCACAGCAGCTCCCGCCATGTCTCCCCAGCATGGTTCAGACCTTCCAGGTACACATAAATGTGCACCCCAGGCACAACTGCACATACACACCAGGGACATGAATCAAGGCAGAGAGAAACGGTCTGCACAGACACAAGCACCCACACCTAGGCATAGAGGTCCCCCCGTACCACTAAGAAACTCAGCCTTAGACACTCGGTTGATCCAGTAGCCACCCTGGATCATGGGTCTCCCAGTTGCTGGCACCTGTGCAGGCAAGCCTCAGGCCCCCAACCCCACTCCAGCTGCTGGGACACAGGCCCACTTGCACACACAAACGTATTCACAGACACATGTGTGTGATGTATTCCCCCCCAATTACCAGCCTTAGACAGCATACACAGTAGCTTTGATCCTCCCATCTGCATTTGCCTCACGCACACAGTCACACACACACAAAAGGGTCTCTCAGGTGATGGCAAGACCTCATGGTCTCTGTAGTGGTTGGTTTAGTCCTGCTGGTCCCTCCAATAGCCAGCTCTTGAACGCTGGAGTATGTTTGGTACCCAGCCAGAACTTGCAGACACTTCCATACCTGGTTTACAAGTCTATTACCCTGCTCAGGCAGGCTGGCTGGCCTCTCCAGTTCCTGGCAAACTAGCCACATGAGGTCTGGAACTCATGGTCCCTCCTCTGGTTGCTGGCACTCAGACAAGACTGTAATCTTTAATCAACCTTTAACCAATCTTCCACCTCTGAGCAGTCAGGTTTTCCTGTCGGTTTTCAATGATTAAAGCACACTGTGCTGCAGAGGAGAGGGTAAAAAGATACCAGCAAAGCAAACAGCCTCTTGTGAAAGACCCATGCCCAGCTGACAAGGTTAGGCATTATCTTCAAGATAAGACAGGTATTTCCATTCTCAAAGTTGTGTCTGGAGGAGTTCTAGAGTTTTGCAATTTTTCACCAGGAAATTAAGTTGTCAAACAACCCTCTGTCTTTCTTGGAAGGAGACATTGATTGTAGGAAAGCGACAGGGGTCTAAAATTAAATGAAAGGAGTTTTTTCCCCCCCTCTGCAAGTTGATCCAGCCTTTCCATGTCTTTTGCATCCTTTCAACCTTCTCTTGGCTGTTGAGATTGCATCAGTATATTCTCACCCTTTGCCCTGTAGGAATGATCATGCATCAGGTTTCACATGCATTTGTGCCTCCTTGGTTTCACACCCAGGCAGAAACCACAGAGACTTTAAAATCAACATAGAACTTGATCTCTCACTTTGGATACAAATATAAATGCATGTTGAAATGATTGTAAATGCTGAAAGGAAGAGGCTGACTATCTTCCAGGAAAAGTAAATATATGTAAGGATGGTGGCTGTCTGCATGAAGTTTTCAGTCTAGTATTGGGTCCAGCAGAGCACCTTCCCTGGTCGGTTCACTTACCAGCTATGTGAGGAAGTTATCCTCCATGCATTCGAGGAACCTCAACCCTATTGTCACTAAACTTAAATTCAGAGCATTCATAACAGTCCCTAACATACAGGGCCACCCCACCGCCTCTCCTTCCCTATCAATCCATGCTGAAGAGCTTGTAGCCATCGATTGTGGCACTCCGGTTGTGTGAGGCATCCCACCATGTTTCTGTGATAGCTACTATGGCATAGTTTTCTTGTTGCATCATGGCTTCAAGCTCCCTGTTTGTTGCTCATACTCTGTGCATTGGTATAGATGCACTTTAGGTGAGTTAATGATCCCAACACCTTTTTGTGGGTGTGGGCCCCTTTCCTACCAGACCCTTCTCAAGTGTTTCTGTGACTTCTAAAATGTCAACAACAGCCCTTGCCTCTTCATTCCTCATTGTATGTCTATCCCTTGTCACCACTGAGAAGGCAAAGTGAGATTCCTTGCTAGCACACCATCCTATGAGCCCTAGCATGCTTCCCTTGGGCTTATTAATAATAGTCCCAGTTATATCCCCTTCCCCCTTCAAAAGTTGTTTAAAGTCCTATCAATGAGCCCTGCTAACTCCTGCCCCAGAATCCTTTCTCCCCTCTAGTCTTCTCCCAGCCTGTATTATACTGGCAGTTGCCCCAGCCCAGGTGCAGGACCCTGCACTTGGCCTTGTTGAACCTGGGCCCACCTCTCCAGCCTGTCCAGGTCCCTCTGGATGGCCTCCCGTCCCTCTGTCATATCGACTGCACCACCCAGCTTGATGTCATCAGCAAACTTGCTGAGGGTGCATTCAATGCCACTGTCAATATCATTGATGAAGATGTTAAACAACATTGGTCCCAGTACGGACCCCTGAGGGACGCCACTTGTCACCATTTTCCATCTGGACATCGAGCCATTGACCACTATTCTCTGGATGTGACCACCCAGCCAATTCCTTATCCACTGAACAGTCCACCCGTCGAACCCATATCTGTCCAACTTAGAGAGAAGGATGTTGTGGGGGACCATGTCAAAGGCCTTGCAGAATTCCAGACAGATGACATCCGTAGCTCTTTCCTTGTCCACTGATGCAGTCATTCCACTGCAGAAAGTCACCAGGTTGGTCAGGCAAGAACAATTTCCCCAGGTCAACTCTGTTTTGCCTGGGATGATAATTGCTGAGTGATCTCCCTGTCCTTATCTCGACCCATGAGCATTTTGTCATATTTTCTCCCTCCTATCCAGCTGAGCAGAGGAGTGATAGAGCAGCTTGGTAGGCACCTGGCAGCTAGCCAAGGTCAACCTATCACACACTGGTGATGGACCAAATGGATTGATAATTCCTGAACAGCCCCTGACTAGCTTGACTTGCATCCCTCCACTTTTAGATTTTAGACATTTTGTGGGGGTTTTGTGTCATTTTGAATCCTTGAGCTAGCAATGATTACATCTCCACAATTCCACTTCTGGCCATAGTCAGACAGTACTCCTTTCTTCATTATAGACCTCCTCACACATCTTCTGTAGCTGTCTGAGTGATGATTACACAGCTGTACCATAACAGAGCCATGTCTTAGATCCTTGATACATTGGTAAATGAATCCTGGCTAGGGTGGGGGCTTACAGCAGGGTCTGCAGACAGAAGATTACAGCTCTCTCCCCAGACAGCCTTGTATCTTCTGATGATCTGTACTACCACTCTATTTGTTTAATATTAGACTCTGATATGAGGCCAAGTCTCTGCTTACACCCCTACTTAGCAGGCTGCAGACACCAGAACACCTAAGCTCTTCTTAGGGGCAGCATTTGTGGCTAAATGTCATCTTAACCCTGCCTCCATGGTTCATTCATGATGTCATTGTCTTCAAGTCTTAAGCTGCGATGCTTTAGCTTTACTAAACAACCCAGCTGCATTAATAAATATTTGACAATACCATGACAAACTATTATTTCAGTATTTTAAAAAAATTAAGTGTGAGAGTCTCTCTGCAGCATAGGCATATTCCGGTGTGATTTTGTGTGTGCACGCTACAAAACTATACCATTTAATAGCTTTAAATAGACAAAAATATTGATGCTGAGTGTTTGCTGTTCAGTGATAGCAATAAATGCAATTGCATATAATGTTCTAATGCATACCTAAATTAAATTTGTCATATCTTGTTGCAAACATCAGTGACCTATACATATATCAGTATTATGTAGTAATAATATCATTACAGAATCACAGAATCACAGAATGATAGGAATTGGAAGGGACTTCTGACAATCATCTGGTCCAACTCACCCACCAAAGCAGGTTAGCCTACAGCAGGTCACACAGGAACGTGTCCACAACCTGCCTGGGCAGCCTGTTCCAGTGCTCTGTTACCTTTAATGCAAAGAAGTTCTTCCTCATGTTGAGGTGGAACTTCCTGTACTCCAGTTTGTGCCTGTTGCCCCTTGTCCTGTCACTGAGCACCACTGAAAAGAGCCTGGCCCCGTCCTCTGACACCCACTTTTTAGATATTTGTAAGTGTTGATGAGGTCCCCTCTCAGTCTTCTCTTCTCCAGGCTAAAGAACCCCAGGTATCTCAGCCTTTCCTCATAGGAGAGATGCTCCATTCCCCCTCATCATCTTCGTGGCCCTCTGCTGGACTCTATTCAGTAGCTCCCCATCTCTCCTGAATTGGGGGGCCCAGAACTGGACGCAGTACTCCAGGTGTGGCCTTACCAGTGCAGAGTAGAGGGGGAGGAGAACCTCCCTCAGCCTGCTGGCCACACTCTTCTTAATGCACCCCAGGATACCATTGGCCTTCTTGGACACAAGGGCACAGTATTGGCTCATGGTCATCCTATTACCCACCAGCACTCCCAGGTCCCTTTCTGCAGAGCTACTCTCAAGCAGGTCAACCCCCAACCTGTACTGGTGCATGGGGTTATTCTTCCCCAGGCGCAGGACCCTGCACTTGCCCCTGTTAAACCTCATCTGGTTCCTCTCTGCCAGCTCTCCAGCCTGTCCAGATCTCACTGAATGGCTGCACAGCCTTCTGCTGTATCTGCCACTCCTCACAGCTTTGGATCGTCAGTAAATGTGCTGAGGACACACTCTGTCCCGTCATCCAGGTCATTGATGAATATATTGACTAAGACAGGCCCTAATACTGACCCCTGGGGAACACCGATAGTCACAGGCCTCCAGCTGGATTCCGCACCCCTGATCACAACCCTCTGAGCTTTGTCCTTCAGCCAGTTCTCAACTCACCTCACTGTCCACCCATCTAACCCACACCTTCTAAGCTTATCTATGAGGATGTGATGGAAGACAGTGTCTTTTGCTACCCATTGAGCAGTTTGCCCTATTGTCAGTCGCTTCACTCACAGAGCACCAAAAATCCCTCATTCTGCTTCTTTTTTAATTAACTAATTTTCCCTCCAGTGGCTATATTTTTCTTTGATCTTTTGTTGTTGATTTGCCTAGTTCCCTTTGGTTTCATCTTGCCGTTCCAGCAATTCAATAAAGTTTATATTTTGCAAGAAATAAAAATAAGTTGAAAATGCTTATGTGTCAAGATAAAGACCAGATCAGTTACCAATTATAATCATGGGCACACTAGATTGATTTTGGGACAATTAATTTAATTTATTGCTAATTAAAATAGAATAGAATAATGAGAAACAAAGACCAAAAAAACCCCTTCTGCATACCCCCCTCTTCTTCCCAGGCTCAAACTCACTCCTTCACTCCTGCTTTCTCTATTCCTACCCAGCTCTAAGGGGCTCAGGAGGGATGGGGAATGGGGGTTGTAGTCAGTTTGTAACATTCATTTCTTCCACTCTTTCCTCCTCACACTTTTCTCTGTTCCAGCATGGGGTTACTCTCCTGCACTGCAGTCCTTCATGATAAACCTGATCCAGACGGGGCTCTCCACAGGCCACAGTTTCTTCCAGGTGTATCCACCTGCTCCACCATGGTCTCATCCACGGGTTGCAGTGTGAATACCTGTTCCAGCGTTGTCCTCTCCACAGACTGCAGGGAAATACCTGCTCCACCATGCTCTCTCCCATGGACAGCAGGGCAATATCTGATCTGGCAACTGGAGCATCTCCTCTCCTTCTTCTCTGACCTTGGTGCTCACAGGATTGATTCTCACACTTTGTTTTTCCTCAGTCCTCACTGCCATGCAGCATTTTGTCCTTTTAGAAAATTTTTTTCGGAGAGGTGCCACCAGCTTTGCGGATTGGCTCAACCCTGGTCTAAGGTGGGTCAATTGTCAAGCTGGCTGGAACTGCCTGTGTCTAGCATGTGGGCAGCACAAAGGCAGCCTCTGGCCTCTTCACAGAGAGGTCACCTGCTGAACATCACGTCCATTTCTTACTCTGCTTGTATCACCCAAATCTTTGTTTTCTGTGGTGCAACCAGCTTTGCCTTTCTCACCATGATGACCTATGACTGTTAGGTCACTATCTGCAAACCACTGCACTATGAGTCATTAACACGAAACCTTGCATGCAGATGGTCGCCACAGCATGCATGAGAGCCATCTTCTACCCTGTGTTGCACACTGACTATTGTCATAGAATCATAGAATGACAGAATGTTTGAGGCGGGAAGGGACTCTGGTGGTCATCTAATCAAACCCGCCTGCTCAAGCAGGGCCACCTATAGCCAGTTGCTGAGGACCAATTCCAAATGTTTTTTGAATATTTCCAAGCATGGAGACTCCACAACCTCTCTGGGCAACCTGTACCTGTTCTTAGCCACTCTCACAGTAAAACGTGTTTCCTTATTCCTTATGTTCAGACAGGGCCTCTCATGTTTCAGTTTGTGCCCATTGCCTCTTGTCCTGTCACTGCACACCACTGAAATGGACCTGGTTCCGTCCCCTTTACACCCTACATTCAGGTATTTACCTACATGGATAAGATCCCACCAGAACCTTCTCTTCTCCAGGGTAAACAACCACAGCTCTCTCAGCTGTTCCTTATAGGAGAGATGTTCCAGTCACTTCATCATCTCCATGCTGCTTTGTTGGACTCTCCCCAGGATGTCTAGATCTCTCTTTTACTGGGGAGCCCAGAACTGCCCACAGTACCCCAAGTGTGGCCTCACCAATGCTGAGTAGAGGGGAAGGATCAACTCCCTCAACCTGCTGGAAACACTTATACAATCAGAAGATTTCGAGTACTGTGTTCAGTTTTGGGCACCTCAATACAAGAAGGACCTTGAGGTGCTGGAGAGAAGGGCAACAAAGATGGTGAAAGGCCTAGAGAACAAGTCTTACGGAGAGCAGCTGAGGGAACTAGGGCTATTTAGTCTTAAGAAAAGGAGGCTGAGGGGAGACCTTATTGATCTCTACAACTACCTGAGAGGACATTGTAGAGAGACAAGTGCTGGTCTCTTCTCACAGGTAATTTATGATAGAACTAGAGGGAACGAACTCGAGCTGCAGCAGGCTAGGTTTAGGCTAGACATTAGGAAAAATTTTTTCACTGAAAGGGTTGTCAGACATTGGAATAGGAAGGTGGTTGAGTCACCATCCCTGGAGGTGTTTAAAGGTCATTTAGATGTGGTACTTGGAGATATGGTTTATGGGTGTATTTGTTAGAGCAGGGTTGATGGTTGGACTCGATGATCTCAAAGGTCTTTTCCAACCTGAACAATTCTATGATTCTATGATTCTGAGACTTGGGTTGGAAAGGTCATCTAGTCTACCCTCCCCTGCAGTGAGCAAGGACAGATCAGGTTGCTCAGAGCCCCCTCCAATCTGACCTTGAATGTTTCCAGTGATGGGGCATCTATAGCCTCTCTGGGCAACCTGTTCCTGTGTTTCATCACCCTAATTACAAAAAACTTCTTCCTTATATGAAGAACTAATCTACCCTCTTTCAGTTTAAAATCATTACCTCTTATCTTATCGCAACAGATCCTACTAAAGAGTGTCCTCATTTTCTTATAAGCCCCCTTTAGGTATTGAAAGGCCACAGTAAGGTCTCCCCAGAACCTTCTCCAGGCTAAACAACTCCAACTCTCTCAGCCTTCCTCATAGGATTGGTGTTCCACCCCTCTGATCACTTTTGTGGCCCTCCTCTGGACCTGTTCCAACAGCTCCATGTCTTTGCAGAGCTGGATGCAGTACTCCAGGTGGGATCTCACCAGAGCAGAGTAGAGTGTAAGAATCACCTCCCTTGACCTGCTGGCCATGCTTTTTTTGACACAGCCCAGGATACAGTTGGCTTTCTGGGCAGTGAGCGCACATTGTCAGCTCATGTCTAGCTTTCCATCCACCAGTATCCCCAAGTACTTCCCTGCAGGGCTGCACTCAATCCTTTCATTCCTCAGCCTGTATTGATACCAGGGGTTGCCCCAACCCAGGACCTGGACCTTACACTTGGCCTTGTTGAATCTCATGAGGTTCATATCAGCCCATTTCCTGAGTGTCCATGTCCCTCTGGATGGCATCCCATCCCTCAGGTGTGTCAGCTGCACGACTCAGCTTGGTGTCTTCTGCAAACTTGCTTGGGGTGCACTCAATCACACTGTCTATGTCATTGATGAAGATATTAAAGAGTACTGGTCCCAATACAGACCCCAGGTGACGCTATCTGAACATTGAGCTGTTGCAACCATCCAACCACTTCCTCATCTACCACACATTCCATCCATCAAATCCATCTCTCTCCAATTTAGAGAGAAGCATGTTGTGGGGGACCGTGTCAAAAGCCTTACAGAAGCCCAGAGAGATGACATCAGTAGCTCTTCCCTTGTCCAAAGGGGCATTTCAGCATAAAGCAAGCAGTTTCTAATTATTTTGTGCAATATACTGTCTGCCTTCATCATCTGACATGCACACTGCTGAGAGAGGTTCAACATCTTGTTTACCAGGCCTCCAGCCTGTCCTCTGGAGGGAGCTTATTTTGCCCCAGGTGCAGGACTTTGCAAATGACCAGCTATACTGAAATTGTAACAGGCTGTTGTATTGTGTGAACACTGTAAGAAAGGCTTTTGGTAGATTTCAGCCAAATCCACTAAGTTCACTCAAAATACACCTTCAAGCCCAAGCTGCCTATGTGGGCTCTCTCAAAAGTCAGTCTGCTGAGAACATCAACTGGAGTCTTGCACACTTTTCTAGAAAGGTCAGAACATGCAAGACTTGGAGAACTACTTTAGTCCACCCCTGAAAGAAGTACTGATACCCCAGAGCAAAATGTTATGAAAGATTTAATAATGAAAGAAAGAAACAAGCAACAAGCTTCAGAAAGAAATACTGCTTCACTCCCTTAAAAGATTTTTTTTTTGCAATCCATACATTTTTAACTGTAAGAAATGTTGTTATTTACCTGTCTATTGTTTTGCTCATGACTATATATTTGTTTTGTTTTGCTGACAATGGTTCTTTTGGCTATTAATAGCATATAAATCTTAAATTAACAGTTTCAACAATTACTTTTACGTTTTCAAAAAACATTCATCCCTCTATTCCAGCTGAATTCATTGTTCACAGCTGAAATGTCTTTGTTATAACTTTCCATGTTCCCATCATAGTAATGTTGAAAAATGGTGTTAACTGCAGAGAAAAAAAAAAAGCCATCCCAAGCAAATGCTCCTATCCGTAGCTCTACTTCATTAACTCTGCAATTCCTGAAACAGTCAAATCAATACACAGTTGCCCTGTCCATCTTCTAAACTATCTGGCAAGCCAATGACATTCTCTTCTGTACGTGCATTCAGGTTTTCTTAATTTATTTCTGTCCTTTCCATTGCTTAAACATTCCTTAGTCTGCTTGTCCCTGAAAGTTTCTGTCACCTGTCTATCTCTCCATTGAGACTGCTCTTTTCATGGTTCACATCCTGAGGAAACTGGAGTTCAACAGGACCGGAGTAAAATATATGACTTTTTTTTTAATTAAGAGTTTTTCCCTTCTTTCATTAAAAAGGGCCTTGAAATTCTTTTGCAATCACGATGAATAGTCCTCCTGTTTCTGTGCATAGTGAGTACAACAGGTAAAGACAGTGCTGATTAGAGGAGACAAAGGCTTTGCAAACACAGCCTTTGACATTGCTGTGGGTTGCAGTGACAAAAGACTAGACTGCAATAAGAACTGTCTTATTCCCAGCACATGAATCAACATTTGACTCTGGCCACTTGTTGCTTAATCACAAAGATAGCTTTCCTCTCTCTGCCTGATTCCCACCAGGATATAAGCCAGACTAATTTCCTTTCAAAATCTCTTCATTTCCAATTTTCTTGACATACTTAATTAAAACAAAGGACAAACAAATACTGTGCTGTATGTATTCATTGAAACACATCTGGGAGCTCCCAGCTAATTAGCTACACAAACCTAGAGCTCTACAGGGAGTGGCAGAAAACCAAACCCAGAGCTCATCATGGCTGTCAGCATTTTAATGAGCCCCTTGAAGAATGTGGTGTTACCTCCCTGTTGCTTTGTACCTGTGGCAAAATCTGGCAAGCTGCCTTGAAGAAATGACAAGCAGAAGCAGAAAGAAAAGTTATTCGGATTTTTAACACAGCCCTGTGTGAGATCCAAGACCAGAAACGTAGTTGGACAACGTGTTCCCACCAGGGCTCATTAGAGCAGAAACCCACAGACCTGGATTACAGGCAGCACAGAAAGCCGCAGGCTTCCCCTGTATCACACTTCCCTTACAGAAGTCAAACAGCAAACCCCAGGTGCCGGGAAGGTGGTCCTTTCAGTCAGCAATCCCCACACACAGTGTGTGGAAAGGAAAAGCCATGGACTCACCTCTCCAAACCTCTTTTTCCAAGACACTGGCAGATGCACAGGTCCTGCTCTCCAGACTTCAGTTATAATGATCAGCCAGGGCACTGTGACTGCAACACGCACTGCTGACACATTCATGAACCACAAGCCTGCTGACAGGCTCCATCCTAACTCTCAGCTCCCTCCTTGAACCCCTATCTGGGTCAGCCCTGGATTCAAACACATACAGGCCTAAAAGTTGCACCTCAGCCCCCATCCGCTGTTCCATTAGGCCCTGAACACCTCTGTGAGATCAAAACCATGAGCTTGATCATTTGTCTTAATGTCTGTGTATCACACTACCCCTTGCCAGGGATCCGATAATGCTCCAGGTAAGGAACTACAATAGGCTACCTTACAACTGATGTAAGAACAAATTCCAATTATGTTCATTATCTCCTTGTTACAATGGAGTTAAAATAGACCGAACAAAGGCCTTCTGGCACTGCCCCTCTGCTTCCCAAGTCCTATTCCCTGCCACTCATGGAGTACACTCACACATGATCCCCTGTCACCACTGCTGAATCAGCATTTCTTCACTCCTTTGGAGTGAAACCTCAAGTCTACCTCACAACAAAAGCAGAATATAGGGTTGCAAATAGTTTGAGAAGCCCTGGAGTACCCCAGCTGGCATCCAACAGCCTATTCAGAAGAGTGTGGTTTTCTCATCGTTTCTACATCATATTTAGTGGCCCGATGAGAATGTCCAGGTACCCCAGGGCACCTCAAATCTTTGGACAGGTGAACTGAGCTCTGTACAGCTGTGTTAGGCAACCCAAAGATGGTATTATGATTTGCATGAATTCCAGAAGCTAAAGAGGGTTCATTCCATCCTGGCTGCTGTAATGGTCACAACTAGAACACAAGAACCGGCCTAAGAATTATCTTTTCAATCTATAGCACGACAAAGATGATATATAAGTCTGAAGTAGTCATGTTGGCTCTAGCTATAGTCCTGGGGAGAGAGAAACACCTCCAGAAGACAACTCTTTCCACGCGTTCTTGAGACATCCTTTGCCCCTATACTCATCAGGCACCCTTTTCTCTGCTACATGTCTAGATTTGCAGCATTGTTATTTTTTAGCTGCGCGGTGGCTGACCTTTACTTGGCACATTACAGAGTCCCTCTAGATGTACAGGGTGCAATCAGGGTGTGAATCATGTAAGTTTTCACTGTATTTCTGAATTCCAGGTTCCGACTGTAAACTTAATTTACTCCTGGGCTCCAATAAATCCACAAATCCCCTCTGTGTTGTGGTGGGACTTTCCAGCCTGTTTGTTCCAGGGACCACAACCACTGACAACAGGAACAAAATCGCATCATTTGGCTCTCTACAGTTCTCCATCAGTACCTCAGAAAGTCTTGCAAATCCAGACACTGCTGGTCGCCTTTATACATAAGATTGCTGAAACAGTTTCCCCTGTTTTCCTCGCTCATCCTTTTACAACTAATGTAGCAGCAGAAGATCTTCTTGGGCCTTTGACATCCTTTGCAAAGCTGAACTTAAGGTGAGCACTGGCTTTCCTAACACCGTCCCTTTGTGACCTGGCAATGTTTCTAAACCTAATTTCGTAGCCTCTGTGCCACCTTTTGGCATTGGAGCTCTGTCATGAGCTCCCTGCATAGACAAGCCAATGTCCTGCTAGGCCTGCTTGTTTTCCAGAGTATCAGGATGAACTGCTCTTGCACTGGGGAGGATGCTGTTCTCAAAGGCCTGCCCAGTTTCGTGAGCATCACAAGCACCACCTACCCGTTAAGTATTAGAATCTTCATATCTCTAGCTGGACCAGCTGTCTGGAAAGACACTGGATATTTTCTCCCCAGTTTAGACAGTGAGTTCTGATGAGACATTCAGAGAAACATTCAGGTGTCAAAAGATAAGTGTCTAGTATAGATTTAGACAGTCTAAGGTTTCTCAAGCACATGTATGGGGTTTTCAGTTATGGTGCAAGGCCTCCAGAAGTCACTTTATGGACAAGTGGCTGAAGGTCACATGGGGAGGAAGAATGTCCTATGCTTAGGAATGGGAATTGCTTCTCCAACTTAGGTGAGATATCGTTTCAGCATCAAGGGGCACAGTTTCAGCCATCACCACGCCAAATTGCTTAAGCTATATAATTTTTAAAGTAAATTCTACGTGCTAGGGCCTGTTTTCTGGCCCAGAGGCCAGCTGACATAGTCTGGCCACATCCATTCTACCAAACTCCCCTAGCCGCCAAAATTGAGATGCCCCAGCCAAATTGCCTGCTGGGTGTAGACTTTGGCTCATGCTAAATCCTGACTTGTTCCTGGGGGTTTCCCTGGACTGCTTACCAGTCCCAGGAACACGCTTGTCCTGGTTTGGGCTAAAACAGAACTAATTATGTTCTAGTGATTTTACTTTTCAGTTAAGTCTCTTCTAACTGCACTTTCTGAAACCAACAGCACGTTTTGCCAGACAGTGACTGCTCCCAGCAGTGATAAGGCCTGATGTTTACAGTCAGTACAAAGGAATGGGATGCAGAGAGGCCCTTGCTTATACTTGTTCTTGTGGCGACCAAGGTCACTGCTAAATCATGTACTCCATATTGGAGTGCCAGGAGTGAAAAGGGTCGCAAGCATGTAAAAGGTCGCACCTGCAGAGAGGAGTGAACTGGACAGGTGACCCAAACCTGACCAACAGAGTGTTCCATCCCATAGACATCATATTCAGTATAAAGCTGAGGGATCATGAGGATCAATCTCTCTTCTTCGATGGCCAACATCTGAGGAGGACTCTGTCTGTTCTTCTGTCGTCGATCCAGATCCGTGCATCCCTCAATCCAGTGCCTGAGTCCAGCTCCTGCATGCCTTTCCCGTCTGCTGCTGAGTCCAGCCTGGGACTGCCCCAGTGCCAGCCCTGCAGCGTTGGTGGTGATGTATCGTCATCAGGGTGGGGGGAGCTGTGTTCGGTATTGGTTTTGTATCTATTTGTATATATTTATACATATTGTATATATTTCATTATTTCCTTATTATTATCTTTTCTTTCATTGTTATTGTTTCATTAAAGCTGTTTTAGTTTTCTCTTCCAAACCGTAAAGTCTCTCTCTCCCTTGTTCTCTCTCCCTTTCCCTTTTGGGAGGGGAGAGGGGTTAATAGAGAGTGTCTGTCGTTCGTTCCGGCGCAGCCTCAAGCCTAGACAATGCTGACAGTTTAGGAGTGCAGACACTTGTGTTCCAGCACCTGGGAGTGTGGAATTACCACTGCAGCAGCAACTTCCGAGCAGAATTCTTCTTCCCCCTGGCCCTACGGCTGTCATTAAGGCATTGCCTGAATTATGGCTATTTACACAAGTGAAAATATGGGTCTTTAAAATGCAGTGGGAGAGACAGCAAAGCAAGAGCAAACGCAAAGTATTCAGACAATACCAGGGAAACGGTTTTGAATCTTGTTGGCCTTCAGATGGCAGCAAAGGATTAGAGGTAAGGGTAAAAAGACCCCATGGGACATTGTCTAACTTAGCTGGAGAAAGAAGCAGCTTGGAAACAGGCAGACAACAAAATAAGGAAACCCGATGAGAATAATGAAAGACATGCATTCGTTTATTTGCCTAATTTCTAAAAATGAGAGTAAGAGCACCAAATTATCACTTTCATTGTTCTTGCTTCCAGCACTTCTTCAAGAGTTTCTTGGCTGTGTCCTAGGATTCTGAAGAGTGGCCAGCTCTTGCTTTGACATCATTTGGGGTCCCCTAACTCTCTATTTATTTTTCTCCAGAGTGAATTAGCTAGTTTCAACTCTGCCTTTTCAAAGTCAGTATTTTTTTTCAGATGAAGAAAATTCTGAGAGCAGATCCAACAAGCTTGTTAGTAGTTCAGCTGTTCAGCCACCAGGCTGGTAGCAATATAAGTTCCTCAAGAGAGTCATCTGGTGACATTTTAATGCCTATGGCTGTCCCATTTGGCCTATAGCTACCTCTCCAGAAGGGCACATTTCCTGTAGATCATATGTCATAGCTGCCAGACCCACGCAGATGTCTTCAATACCCTAAAATATTGTTCAAAACATATGTTTAGAGATTAAAATGGCACTCTAGGTATGTATAATGTGGTGTGGGTACCTAAACTTCCCTTCTAGTCATGGAAGAGCTTCAAAACACGGTCACTACAGCTTTGCTGCAGAGTTGTTCAGTACTGCCCAAGCAAACAATGTATGGCTGGATGACTGTTCTCTGAACTCAGCCATGGCAGTGACTAAATCCCCACTGATGACATTGTGAATTCATGTTCCGTGGCTGCCATTGAGATTCTCTCATGAAATGTGCGCATTTGGCTGTCCTTATCCAGTGCTAAATGCTACCAAAGACACTGCAGTGTCTTTGTTAGAATGAACCTTGTGGTTGTGACTCACTCAATACGCTCAAAATGGCAAATGAGATAGAAAAGGCTTCCTGCTGAAGGCAACTGGGTGCCCTCTGGCACTTTCAGGTTCTCTGGGTGTTGGAGAGACGGTTGCGATTCCTGATGCAGAGTTGTAGGGTTCCCTCCCAAAGTCCTTCTGGAACTCTGGGTATCCCCCAAAGTTCTTGAGTGTCCCTCATTATAGGATTGGGTAAGGAATACCTTGTTGATGAGTAGTCCACTCGAACTGCACTGCCATTTTCTGATTTACTGTCACCCTTTTTTGCACTCCCAACAGGGGCTTCTTGTGGCATTTTAGACACAGGCAGTGTCCTGCCTCACCTTTAGCTGCTGCTTTGGGTGGATACAATCCTATTCTGAATCCTGCAATGTATGTATGTGCCAGCTCCATGCTGTTAACCATGGCCACCTCAAATGGCTCCAGATGTTTGTGTTTGAGCAACTGACATTTGTCTGGTCAGACTACTGCAGAAGAGTTTAGAGACTGTAGAAACATGCCACCCAGTACCCAAGGCTTAGCCAGAGATTTCTCTCTGGAACTGATTCTTCCGTTTTCTGTCTGTGTAGACAGAGGATGCACTGCAGACATCAGCACTGGTGAGTCCTCACCTGGAGTACTGCATCTAGTTCCGGCTCCTCAGGGCAAGACAGACGTAGACACATGACACAGAGAGAATCCAATGAAGGACCATGGTGGTGATGAAGGACTGGAGCAGCCTTCATCATCTGTGAGGAAAGGCTGAGAGAGCTGGGATTGTTTAGCCTGGAGAAGAGAAAGCCATGTGGGGATCTTATTGTGTATAAACATCTAATGGCATAGAATGAAAACAACAGAGCAAGACCCTTGCCAGTGGTTTCCAGGGACAGGACAAGAGGCAGTGAGCACAGGAGCTTCCCTGTGAACATCAGGAACATGTTCCTCAGCATGAAATTCCCTCAGCATGTCTAGCACAAGGCCGATGTCACACACCTTTCTCATCTCAATATGATCTTGTTCATTTCCATGTCCCTCCATGCCCCATCAATTCTGGAGCTCACTGTGAATCTTCTCTATTCGGTGCAACCTCCAACAATGAATCCAGTCATTTACAGCAATGAAGTTGCTGTAATGTAAGATGTAAAGTAAGATGAAAGTTGCCACAAGGAAACTGATTGTCTAGGAGCTTTTTTGCCAAAACAAAAGTGTTCAGCTTTTTGTTATGACTATGACTTAGTAAAGATTTTCTGCATAATAATAGAATTTTTACGGGATTTCTCTTTGAAAATAATTTATAGAAATTTCTCCACCACACACAGGCATTAGGAGTGAAACTTTCCCTTCTGATCAGAACCAGGGAAGGAAGTATCTGCCTCTGCTCTGTATTGGCTGCACTTCCTCAGCACTTGAAAGGTTCCTGTCCTCTGTCAGTACTTCTAAAAATTGACTTCCAATTCATTTGCAGCAGTGGAAGGAAGTGCCTTGATTCACCTTGCTGAAGTTCAGTCTTTTAAAAGCCATCGGCCTCTGAGATACTCTGCTCCGCTCATGGCAAGGGACAGACAAAGTGTCTTCATTTTCATAAAAGCTGACCTCCAGGTCATGCCCAGGTTCTGGTCCTCTGAGCACCCACAAAGCATGGGTGCATGCTCAGTCTGTGCTTTACAACAAATCAAGCAGATACCCCCAAGCTGAGATTTTGCTGTTGTACTGGTTTTGGTTGGGATGGAGTTAAATATCTTCATAGTACCTTGTATGGAGCTGAATCTGAGAAAATAACATCTAAGTGTTATTAAGCAGGTATTCTTTATCGTGGCACCAGGCAGCACGGGGGATAGCTCCTTCCATATGCGCGCGCCCAAGCATCAGGATTCTTGTCTTATATTTACAGCTTTCATATTTATTCATTACATTTCTAAGAAAAGGTTGGGTTATTCTAATCATTTCCAGGAATTCATTAACATAAGTTCCTCCCATAGTCCTGCCTCAGTCCGCCCAAGTTACGGCCCCGTCGGGGGTCCTTGGTGGTCGTTGGGATGAAGGTCCGAGTCTTCCTCAGGGTTGAACTTTTGAACTCGTCCTGTGGCGCATGCCATGTACCATCCTGGGTCTTTTCCAATTTGCAGAACCAGCTCTTGCTCGCTGCCCTCCCCATCTCTCCTGCTCAGTCCTTTGTGTTCCTTGAACCCCACAGTCTGATTGGAGGATTCCACGTCGTGTCCTTCTCTTGGAGGATTCTGCTTCATTCTTATCTTTAAAGTGTTAGTCAGCAATGGATATATTCATAAGGGTTAGTACAAAGCGGCCTCCCTCCCTATCTCTAAAGGCTGGTCAGCAGTTCTTTTCTAAAAGTTAGTTTTCTAAAAGCTAGTTAGCCATTCTTTATTACAGGGCTATGTTTTGTATTTGTGCTGAAAGGAGTGTTGACAACAGACTGATGTTTTAGTTACTGCTGAGCAATGCTTACGCAGCGCCAAGGCCCTTTCTGCCCCTCTCACTGCCCCACCAGTGAGTAGGTTGGAGGCACACAAAAAGTTGGGAGGTGACATAGCTGGGGCAGCTGACCCCAACCGACCAAAGGGATATTCTGTATCATAAAACAACATGCTCAGCAATAAAACTGGGAGGGGGAAGTTAGCAGGGGGGCTGCTGCTCAAGGACTGGCTGAGCATTGGCTGGTTGGTAGTGAGCAATTGTTTTCATTTGCATCACTCATCTTTCTTGGGTTTTATTTTCCTCTCTCTTTGTTAATTTTTCTCCATTTTCCTTACAATTTTATTTTTAGTTATTAAACTTCTTTTATCCCAACCCATGAGTTTTCTCACTTTTACGTTTCCAATTCTCCCCCTATCCAATGGAGGGGACTGGGAGTGAGTGAGTAGCTGTGTGGTGCTTAGTTGCCAACTGAGGTTAAACCACACCACCTGACATTCTTGGAGCAGTCATTTCCAGAGCTGTCTCCAGGTAGTTGGTGTGAATGGGACAGCTCAGGTTTGTGTCTCTCTGCTTTTCACAGTGCTCTGTGATTGTCTGAGTGGGTCTTCAGGCCTCAATCACCTCCCATATGTCTCCTAATGTAACCTAAGAGAGGCAGTACACATTCTCAGTGCTTACCTTCAAAGATAGTGCTCTGGTAAGCTGTAACACAAGCATGTCATAGAATCATAGAATTATTAAGATTGGAACTCTATGATCATCAAGTCTAACCATAAACCCAACATGACCATGCCCACTAAACCATGTCCTGAAGCGCCACATCTACACGTTTTTTTTAACATCCCCAGTGATGGTGTCCACTATCTTCCTGGGCAGCCAGTTTCAACATTTGACCACTCTTTCAGTAAAGAAATTTTTCCTAATATCCAATCTAATCCTCCCCTGGAACAACTTGAGGCTATTTCCTCTCATCCTATCACTTGTTACTTGGGAGAGAGACCAGCACCCACCTCACTGAAACCTTTTGGGTAGTTGTAGAGAGCGATAAGGTCGACCCAGCCTATCCAGGTCCCTCTGCAGAACCTTCCTACCCTCAAGCAGGTAAACACTCCCACCCAATTTAGTATTGTCTGCAAACTTACTGAGGGAGCACTCGATCCCCTCATCTAGATCATTGATAAAGGTGTTAAACAAGACTGATCCCAACACTGAGCCCTGGGGGACACTGCTTGTGACGAGCTCCTAGCTGGATTTAACTCTGTTTACCACAACTCTCTGTGCTTGGCCTTCCAGCCAGTTTTTTACCCAATGAAGAGCAGACCTGTCTAAGCCATGAGCCACCAGTTTCTCCAGGAGAATGCTGTGGGAGATGGTGTCCAAGGTTTATAAAATCCAGGTTGATGACATTCACAGCCTTCCCCTCATTGACTAGGTGGGTCACATGGTCATAGAAGGAGATCAGGTTAGTCAAGCAGGACCTGCCTTTCATGAACCCATGCTGGCTGGGCCCAATCCCCAGGTTGTCCTCCAGATGCCATGTGAGCGCACTCAACATGTACCGCTCCATAATCTTCCCTGTTACCGAGGTCAGATTGACAGGCCTGTAGTTCCCCAGATCCTCCTTCCAGTCCTTCTTGTAGATGGGTGTCACATTGGCAAGCCTCCAGTCATCTGGGACCATGCCAGTTGACCAGGACTTCTGATAAATGATGGAGAGTGGTTTGGCCAGTTCCTCTGCCAGCTCCCTCAGGATTCTTGGGTGAATCCCATCTGGCCCATAGGCTTGTGACTGTCCAGGTGGCATAGCAGGTCATTAACTGCTCCTTCCTGGATGTGGAGTTTATTCTGTTCTCTGTCCCTGTCTTCCAGCTCAGGCAGCTGATTACCTTGCGGATAACTGGTCTGACTATTAAAGACTGAGACAAAGAAGGCATCAGGTATCTCAGCCTTTTCCTCATGCTTGGTGGCAGTGTTCTCCCCCTGCATCCAATAAAGGATGGAAATTCTCCTTCACTCTCTTATTGCTGTTAATGTATTTGTAAAAATATTTATTGTTATCCCTTTTTTTCTATGTCCACTCTCTCCCTTCCGATATTTTGAACAGAAAAACACATGGGCACAAAGAACAACAATTCCATAATGGCACCACCATGCAGGGCCCAGACATAGCCCAGTCCATGTGCTCACCAGTGTTGTTGTACAGGCCCATTCAAGAGGTCACAAGCCTTGCACAGTATCTTCTGGCTTGGGATGTTTGATTTTATTGTCAGTCATACTAAAAGCTGGGATTTCCTCCTGCACCACCCTGAAGTTTTGCTCATGCTCCCTTATCTCACAGTTCTGTTTGTCACTGTTTGGCCCCATCACTTTTGTGTTGTTACTTTCTCATCAGTATTTGAGATTTTTCCAAGCAGCTAGAGAAGGGAATTTGGGGTTGTGATTTCAGGTGTTTCCCAATAATTCTAGATGCAAAGCTGTGCCAGAGGGGATGTAAGAGAATTACTTTGTCTTATGTTCCAAAAAGCTCCTTATGGGCACAGAGAAGACACAGTCTCTTTACAGTTCTTTGCGTTACCAGCCAAAAGAGGAATTGCTGAGAAATCGGCTCTTTCCTGGAAATATCAGAATACTGAAAAGGGGTGGGGGTTTGCTCAAGTGTTTATTACCGTTTAGTTCTACAGCTTGGTATAGTCTGAAATGTCTCCTCAGTTTGGGTCTGTGTTCCTCCGATAAGACAATCTCTTTCATCACAGAAAGTAAAGTGGTCTGCAGCTTTCTGCTTTATCTCTCTGTGGGATGGAAATTGTACAGTTAAAAAGCTTCCAGGAAGCAGATTAACCCAGATTAGATGTCATGCTGGCATGGTCTGGAAGAATGAAAAAGTGAAAGGTGAAGTCTAGCAAGCAGGAGAAGCAAACACTAAGAATCTGGAAAAATCATGGAGCGAATCCTCTCGTAATGCATGCCACTGCACATGAAGGAGAGGAAGGAGATTGGAACAGTCAGCATGTATTTACTGAGGGTAAAACAGGTCTGACCAACGTGATTGCCTTCTGTAATAAAGTGACTGGAATTATGGATGGAGGATGAGCAGTGAGTGTCATTTACCTTGACTTTAACAAGGCTTTTGACACTGCCTCCCAGGATATTCTTTGAACTAGGGTAGGATGTAATGATCTGAGTGAGTGGACAACTGGACGAGTAAAACCAGGTTGGATGATCAGGCTCAGAGAGTGGTGGTGCTGATTAATAGGCCTTACTCTACCTGGAGGCCTGTAAGAAGTGGAGTACCGTAGGGGTCTACACTGAGAAGAGGTTGAGGAAACTGGAGTTGTCCAGATAGGAGAAAAGGAGGGCTTGGGGGAACCAACAGCAGCTTTCCAATACCTGCAAGCAACCATCAGGAAGGTGGGATCAGGATCTTCACAGCTGCAAATGGTGGGAGCATGAGAGATAAAGACAATGGGTAATTGAATAAAAGAAGTTCAGGCTACATGTACGAAAAAACTTTTTCCCCATGAGAACACTGAAGCATTGGAGTCAGTTGCCCAGAGAAGTTGTCCAGTCTCCACCCTCAGTGTCAGTGACTTAAGTGTGTTCCCCATCCTGGAGGTTTAACTGTCTAGGCTCACAGCCAAATTAGAGTCAGCGCAACTCTAGGCTGTGTCCCTACTGTCTAGTAACATTGGAGCCAGTGCTCCCAGGGAGGACTTCAGAGAGGCCTCAGCCAGGGCTGCTTCCCGTCTCCTGGGAGCTGTTTGAAGAGCAGGCTCTGGTCCCCATCTGAGCTCCAGCTCCAGCTCCAGCTGTGTCTCAGACATGCCTGTGCCTGGCCACATAGCCTGCTGATCTAGACCTGGGCCCATGGACTGACTTTCCAGCTTGACATCAGACTTTATGCATCACTATGGACTTGTCTGATCATCTAGAACACTAGTGCTTCAGGATGCGAGTCTCCGATAGATCTTGCACCTTAGCTTTTTTTTAGCCTTTGATAGGTGATTTCTGATACTCCAAGGGCATCTCTGATGGCACTCAGCTGCTCCAGTAAGAGCCAGGACCTCTGCCTGACCTTGTTCAGGTCTTACTCTTCCTATCAGGAGACAGGCAAAGAAAGGAAAGAGAAAAAACCCAAACCCAACAACAATAATAATAATAGAAATCCCCCAAAGCAACACACACACCCCCCATACCATACCTAGAGTCCAAGGGGGCTCTCAACAAGGATTTTCAATGAAATATGCACTTGGCTAGAGATATCCCACTCCTCTTACTGCTGCCTGAGTACTAGGCACTCTGGGTACTCTGAATAAGCTCAGATCTCTCCAGGTTTTGGAGAAGATAGTGGCAAAGATGAGAGATTATGACATGAACTCCTCACCAAACCACAGTCTGTTGTTCGTAAGAAGAAAATCAGCGAATGACACAAGCTGAAAGAAGGCTGAGGTTTCCTGCTTCAGCTCCAAGCTTCCTATATATAGATTGCTGTTCTGTACCTGTCTCCTGCCTGGCCATTACAAGTGTTTTGGCTCTTCAGGACAGTGACAGAAGATGCTGCTTCTTCTGCTTCCAAGTGCTTTTCTCCTTGTCCCATGGGCTGGAGCTGGTAAGTACAGAGAGGTGGGTTTAGATGAGGACAGGAAAGGGCAGAAATGGGCATTGAGTAGGCAATCTGTCTGGTACCTGCCTTACCTTTTCTCATATCTCTACACTCTACTCTTATCTCTCAGCTCATACTGTGCCTGAAACCATTGACGCATTACAGGAATTAGTGTAGTGCCCTTTGACAGCAGTTTAGACATCCAGAGCCAGGTGTGGGCAGTCATCTCCAGGACATGTTCCTTGTTTTTCTCTCCATTGTGCAGAAGTGACGCTTTGGACAGCCCGAGGAAGGAGAGTAATTGGCGTCATTGGCATATGGCCTCAGAGGATGACTCTCTCTCCTCATGCAGCTCCAAACATAATGCAAAATACCAGCTTCTGCGATATTAACACTTCTCATCTCTCTTCCAGAAAGGATCATTGGTGGACGGGAAGCTAAACCCCATTCCAGGCCCTACATGGCTCGTTTATCAATTAATCATGAGTCAGGGCCAACATATTGTGGAGGGTTCCTGATTCGCCCAGATGCAGTGCTCTCAGCAGCTCACTGCGTGGCTGGAAAAAAGTAAGTCCCTATCTTTCTTGTACATGTGATTTTTTCAGGTCTCACATAGTCATGAAGTGCCACAAGTCCTGGTCTGGGGTGAAAAAGTACTCTGTGTCTCTTCAGGCACACCAAGGCTCTCTGTGAGCTGAGACACCCCCTGTAAGTTGCAGGGATTTTCTGCCAGGGGCTGTGAACCCCTGGGAACAGGACTCCTTGGCAGACGTCTCCTGATCCATGATTCCTACCATGGGTCAGAGCTACTGTTGGAGAAGAGAGGCTGGTGTCTCCCCTTCCCTGCTTCCCCTTTGCTTTCAGAATGGGACACCTCAGACCTATGTCAGTATGAGGTAAGGGACCCTCTGTTGAATTGTGGAAGGAATACAGGCTACAGAGGTCAACTTGCTGAGAAGCAATCTCTGGGGAAGCATATTGTACCAGCACCTCCCTCAAACCACCTGCCATGGGGGCTGTGTGCCTGTGGTCAGTGCAGCTGGAACGTGTTGGTGTTTCCTGGCAGGAAAGTGAATATCACTGTGACCTTGGGAGCCCACAATATGAAAAAGGAAGAACTGAGCCAGCAGGCATTCCACGTTGGCTACTGGGTCATCCATCCCAACTACTCAGGAGATGCCTTTGAAAATGACATCATGCTGCTGAAGGTATGCCTTCACAATTCCTTGCTGGTTGAGGGATCTCCCCCTGCTTGCTTCCCCAACCCCACAAACTTGTTCCCATTCCTTTGTCTGCTCTAACCCTATGTTGTCTCCGCTTGGCAGCTGAAGCCAAAGGCCAAGCTGACTAAGGAAGTAAGTTATATCCCCTTGCCCAGTCACAGTGAGCATCTGAAACTAGGAACTGTATGTGAAGTGGCTGGCTGGGGCGAGACATCAATGACACAAAAGAAGACCAGTGTGCTGATGGAAGTGAACCTGAAGGTGCAGAGTAAGAAAATGTGTGAGACTTTCAAAAGCAAGTACCTGCATCAGTCTATGATCTGTGCTGGTGATAAGGATGGCAAAAAATCAACTTACCATGTAAGTGTTTTTTAGGGCTCCAAACTTCGGATTAGGTTGGGATTAGGTAGTCTGATTCTGGTTCTCAGGTGGGGAAAAAGAGGATTAAAATGAAGTAGATTCTTCAGGATGATGTGTGGAGGCTCCTCACAGGAGCTCTGAAGCTGATTTTGCTGGATGAACTGGGGTGCAGTTGCCCCACTGTCAGTATCATATGCCTTTTTACACGCCTGGGGATATTCTACCTTGCCTAGCCACTGCTCCAGCAGGCTGCAGATCTCATATATATCCCTTGTCATATCCTCTTGACACTGTGGGATGGCTCAGATGTTCCCATGCATCTAAAGTAGGACTAGATTCCTCTTTTCAGGAATGTGAAGGCAGTTTCTGAATCTCAAATGGCCTCCAGGCCTTATTTGCTTCACGGATCGGCTTAGAGGAGTAGTAAGGAAGGTATAAGCCCTGTGGAGCTGGGCCTGGAGGGAGATGGTTGAAAGAGGAGATTCTTCACATGAAGGGAGGCAAGAGGACCAGTTTCTTCCTTAGGGCAGAAGGAGCTGTGCTTTGTGTCTGACCCCTCCCACTCCTTTTACCTCATAGGGTGATTCTGGTGGACCATTAATCTGCAATGGGAAGGCTCACGGCATTGTTTCTCATGGGCGCAAATATTGCATCTTCCCGAAAGTATTTACCAAAGTCTCCTACTTTGAGCCCTGGATACACAAAGAGCTGAGGAAGTTTGCGCTCCAAGACGAACCTGACTCTCCCTCCTCTGACTAAAATGCTCAGTGTCCCATTTCAACAATGCATCAAACATATGCTGATGCTCAGAGGCTTCCAGGGGCGGCTGAAACAGAGTCAGAGATGCTCTCACGGCATAGGCACAGGCTTCTGCGCTAAGGAGTGTCTCCATGGCAAGTTAAAAACACAGGTCCCAAGCACACACAGTTTCACATTATTCCCTTCCTCCCACTGCTGCCCAACAGTGAGTCCTCCTGCTCTGCTTTCCGGCCACCAATAAAAGCATGTTCAAGCTTGCTTGTGTGTGCAGCCTTCTTGGGAACAGAATGGAATGCCTGAGCGTGAGGATGAGGAGGCTCACTGCAATGCGGTAGTGACAGGTAGTGAGCCGATACCAGGAGGATGTCGTGGCTGGTAATGGACAGGATGACAAACAACAAACAAAAGAAAGCTATTCTGTGTTATTTCTCTTACCTGCTGTTAATGACAAAACAAAACATAAAATATGATTAGCAAATCCAAGGGACAAAAGTTACTGAACAGAAAGGAGAGAGGAATTAATTTTGCCAGTTCTAGACAAGTGGTTTAAGCTGCCTTTGGTATCACAGGGGAGATACAGACTTTTCTGACATCCCATTGGCAATTCTATGGCATGAATCCCTATATGCTAAGCAGATGACCTTTCAGATGAAAACTGCCTTCAACGTGCTTGCTTCTCTTTAGTACTCAAAACGCATATTGGGGCAATAATGTTCCATGGGAGTTTAGGGTCTTTTTAGTTGTCCCATTTTGTCTCCAGCTTCTGCTCAAAAAGGTATATGGTACATCCTGTGTTGTATCACGCAAACCATGACAGTGACTCTGATACGCTAAAACACTTCTATTGAAGCCATTTTTGAAACTCAGAAGAGTGATTCCATTAAGATGTTTTGGTATGTTCAGCTTGGCTTGCAGCTCCTACTGTATAGGAGCTGAATGCTTTGAAGCCCCTAAGCCATATCTAATAGCCGTGTTCACGTTGTAGTCCAGAGCATCTAAAGTAGCACAAGATGCCAGTAAAAGAGAGTTCTTCACTAGGAAGTCAGAATGCTCTTCCTGTCCCCTAGGTGTTCCCTCACCAAATTTAAGGCAAAGACACCAGGTCTCTCAACCATGAAGGTGTCAGACACAAGTATGGTTATGACAGCAACAGGTTTCTTCTCCCATTCCAAACTCCACTGGTCAAAAGCAGGGTAGTTAACAGATGTACCGAACAACCCCCGTCACATGTGTTGCTTCACCTGGTCTTCTTTCCAAGTTCTTCCCCTTTACCACTGACTACGTTTCCCAAATAAAATGCCCACCCCTGCTTATCCTTCCCTCATTAGCCTAGGTTTTGCTATGTTTAAAGACTTCTTTTATATATATGACATGGTTGCTCTGGTAATGTCTACCTTGTTGATTAGTTCTGTTAAGCTCGTATCCCCCGTTAGTTATCAGCAGTGTCCTATCATTTCCCATGTTGCTGTTTTGTTAGTGGTGCCATAAGTCAGGTCAAACTATATAAACTTTACACCTTTTTGCTGTCTGAAATGACTTCTAATTATCACCCGTTGTTGCCTTTAAAGTGTAGGCCAGGGATGGCCATCTGTACACATATCCTAATGTCTATTTTAGGTGCCTATTCATAGATCCAAATTACAGGCTGAATCCAATCACTGATGTTAGGTAAGATTTAATAAGATGGGTTCCAGCAAGCATGATATGAATTACTAAAAACTGCAAATGTTACAAATTTGACACTATTTCCTTCATCAGTGATCAAAATTACTGTTTGTTTCAGAAAACAACTAGCATTCTTCCCATCTTCACTCCCTGCATTATAGGGATAGTCAACACTCTTCAACTGCTGAGGCTCAAACAGAAGTATATATACATCAGAGAAAGATCTATCACACACTACATATCACTGAGACTCATGAGGATGGAAGGCTCAGACTTTTATTCACAGATAGCTGATGACATTATTTTTCCCTCCGTCCCCTGCCATTCCATCCTGTCTGATCCCATTCTACTTAAGGAAGGAACAAGTGTGTGTTAAATGACACAGTGATGTCGTTTGCATAAAACTGTCGCGATTGAGACGGACAAAGCGACAAGACAACAAATCTTTTTGAAAGCCTGTTAGTACAGAAGCCTTTATTGCCTTTTCATTTATACTCTCTTTCCCCTTAGCTTTCCCCGATGTGTCTCTTTCTAATTGGTTCAGAATTGTTATACAATCTTATAATTTGTTATTTGCACAGTTCATTATAACTCAGCTCTTCTACCAAAAGGACATGTATGTCTTGTCTTACGGTTGACACTTTCTCAGACCTTGCTTATCTTGCAGCTGCAGCTCTTCTTGCTCCTGTCTGTTTTCTCACAGGTAGACTGGAATCCTCTCAAGGTCAAAGTCGTCCTGTCCAGGGGCCTCAGTCCAGCTGAGATCCCCCACATAAACCCCTTTGTACTTCCCTTTGTTCTTCATGTGGACTTGGACTGCCCAGTAAAAGAGCGATTGGTCGACTAGCCACCACTGTCCTAAATCATTCAACATGGAGAAAAGGAAATCAGAATGCTTGTGGCAAGAAAAAGAAGGAGAGAGAACTGAAAGAACAAGTTGAATAATTTACAAGATTATTGACAGTTGTTGGAAGACGGATTGATGAATGGATGAATGCATGGATGGATGGGTGTGTAGGAATAGGTATGTCAGAGAATAGACGGATGTCTAAGGAGAGACAGAAATGTTACTAAATTATTTTCTTTCATGTTCTTGATTGCATCCACACTCGATACAACCTCAAATTTCTGGGCATTTAGAAATTACTGTACTCCTTTTGATGTTCTCGCTTAAGGCCTCCTGAAACTGTGTGTTCCTCAAGCTATAGATGAATGGATTGAGCAGAGGAGACACCACACTGTTCAAGATGGACACCACCTTGCTGAGGTCCAGTCTGTTGGTCTGATGGGTGTGAGGTACATGAAGATGCAGCTGACATACGTGTTAGATAGCACAGTGAGGTGAGAGGCACAGGTGGAAAAGGCTTTCAGTCTGCCAGCCACAGAGTGGATTTTGAGCACAGCAGTAATGATGTTGATGTAGGACTCAACTGTAATAGCCAGGCTACTCAGTAGGGTGAACACTGCTGAGATGAAAATGATGCATCCAGGACCTTGGTATTTCCGCATTTGAGCTGAATCATTGCTGTGCTATCACAGAAAAAATTATTAATGATGTTTGAACCAGAGAATGGAATCTGGAAATATACCACTGATGGAGAAAGAATGAAGACAGCCCCACCAATCCAGGCAGTAATCACCAGCAGCCTGCAGACTTGTGAATTCATAATGGCCACATAGTGTAGAGGTTTGCAGATGGCCACATACTTGTCAAAGGACTTTACAGCAGACAGGAGAGGCTCAGTGGTACCCAGCAAGGAGCAGACAAAGGTTTGAGTGAGACAACCCCTTAAAGAAATTGCTTTCTTGCCGAAAGCCAGGTTGGTCAATGCTTTGGGGATGATAGTGCTGGTAAAGCCAATCTCTAAGATGGAGATGTTCCTGAGGAAGAAGTACCTGGGAGTCTGAAGATGATGGTTTATCAGGGTGATGGTGATGACGAGGATGCTACCTGTTAAAGTCAAGATGTAGGTGACTAACAGGGTGGCAAAGAGCACATACTGGAGTTGATCATCATCAGTAACACCCAAGAGGACGAACTCCGTCACTGGTGTTTGATTCTCCATCTGTAGCTTAAAGACATACAAATGTTTTGAGGGAAGCACACAAAACCCAAAAAGTAATGAGCAAGAGCCTCTAAAACCTATTCCTGAAATCAGCCACTGTTCCGTTTTTACTGGGTGTTCTTCTAGAGAAAAGGATTTATCAAGTGTCAGTAAGATCTTCACTCGGAATTGCCTGCTACCCCTCCTCACTGGTTTCTAAGATGAAGTCTACACTGCCTTTCCGAGCAATGCTCAAATTCAGTGCTAAAGCATGTAAAGGCAAATGAATACACACCGAAGCTCTTGAGCATGAGGCAGTGAACCTTCCTTCTTCTCCTTCTGTGTCTGATCTTCAGAGCCTAAAGAGAAGACAGCTAAAATTAAATGGGACGTGTGGCAGGGGAGTGGACAGTTAAAGGACTAGAGCTTTACGGTGGATGACCCTGATATAAGATGTAAGCATAGGCATACCCAAGGGGAGCTCTGAAAAGGAGCATCACTTGATTGAATGTAGCCTTTATGAACAGCTTCACTACCAAGGTTTGACTAAACCTCCCAACAATAATCCTGGCCCTTGGTGTCAGATTCTTAGTTAAATTAATTACCTTGCTAAAAATAAGGTGCTAAATCTGAGTAGGGTATCATACTAATAGGGTCCAGTACTTTCAGAGAGGAGTTTGTTCCCTGATGAAATGAATGTGATGATTAGTCCCTAGATTTGCTGAGGAGTGATTCAAGGAACAGAGGAGTCTATCTCTAGAAAAAAACAGAAGATAACAGTCTGCTCATTCACCATCATGCATCTTTCCTGGTAGAGCGATACATAATCAAATTATCTAGAAACCCTTTCTGAACAATGGATACAAAAGGCATTTCTAGGACACGATTCATCTCATGGTAAGGTAGACTACATAATTGGTTTCCTGGATTGTCTGTAACTATCCCTTATCCAGAAAAAGACAGAGATGCAGATTTTCATTTCAGTAAGAAAAATCCCACTTGTGGTGAGTAACTTACACTTAGACAATTGGGATGGAACTCAGTTGCCTCAACATAGATGTCTGAAGCACCCACTTGAAATCCTAGACTAATGAGACATCTGCAGAGGAGTGGCAGACACTCTGGAGGACCATTGCCCTAGTCCAGCTGCCTGCTCAACGTGTGTCAGTTAGGAGATCTCATCACTCAGAACTTTATTCAGTTGGTACTTAAAAACTCTCCAAGGATGGAGATTTGCACAGCCTTTCTGGGAATCCTGCTCCAATGCTTCATTCTCCACAGGGTAAAAATACTTTCTTGCCATCACTCAGAACCTCTTTTATTTAATTTATGTTCATTGCCTTTCATCTTCCCACCATGCACCAGTGTAAACAACCTGGCTATATTTTCTTCATGGCAACTCTCTGGGTGTTGCAAAGCTGCTATTAAGCTTCTCCTCTCCAGGCTGAGCAATCCCAGTTCCCTCAGTTTCTCCTCATAGCACATGTGCTCATGCTCCCCGATCTTCTTAGTGGCACTCTGCTCAACTCAGTTTAATTTCTTCATGTCTTTATTTATTTGGGGACTCAAAACTGGACGCAGTCATCTAGAAGTGGTCTAATGAGTGCCAACTAGAGGGAGACAATCTCTTCCTTTCATCTACTGACCATGTTCCTGTTAACACAACCCAGAATTCTGTTGGCTTTCTTTACTACCAGTGCACACTGATGATTCACGTTCAGTGTGCTGTCTGCAAGGTCTCCAGACACTTCTCTGCAGAGCTGCTCCCAAGACAGTCAGTACTCAGCCTGTATTTTTGCCAAGGGTATTCCTTGTTACATTTGAGGCATTTCCTGTTATCCCCATTGGATAAAACAGGTGCTTTGTCCTGGCTTGTTTCTGTGAATTCAGACAGCTGCTGTGTTGCACAATGCCGCAAATCATGCAACAGCCTCATCCAATCAATTACAGAATGGAATTCAACTCAACCTAGAAAATTGTCTCAGAGGCTGATAATTGCATACAGTATCTATACCTAGATGAGATGAATCCCAGCCAAGATTCACATTTCACATTTCAAGCTATTTTCAATTGTGTGTCCTTGATGGCAGCAATAAGTCTTTTGTTTTCTTCCTTACAAAATCTCTGTAGAACTCGTGTTTACATTTGCTATCAGTGTTGAGCCTAGAAGAGAAAACTTATGAAGGCAGTTCACATGAATGGCTTAAAACAGCTGAGATGACCATTACAAATAAATATGAATATGAAATGTCCACAGACGTATAGACAATTAAGAGTTACTAGTGTGTCATTTACTTTTTTTTTAAATATGCAGACTTACAGCTATGCAACCAACTGTGTAGCATTCACATTCACTGAGACAAATACAGTTGTGCTGGTATAGTTACTCTAAAACAGATTAAATTGCTCCCTCCAAATTAGATAAATTCCTCTGACCTACATTTAGCTGCCTAAAAAAGTTAATGTTTAAATCTAAATTATTCATCTAAGAATCAGTTGTCCTCAACAACTCTCATCAAGCGAACTGGGCCACTCTTCAGAGGAATGGGATTGCAATCAGCTGAATTGGGGAATCACCAGTTAGATGTTGAAATCTGACATAGTCACCCAGGCAACTGGTACAATTTGTAAAGAGAGATGACCTTTTTCCAGAGAAAAATGTCTCGTCCTCACTAGGGCAGTTAAGGTATGTCAGGTTAGCTAATTTGCTAGTGGAAAGTCTAGGGTAAGTCGCACAGGCTCTGACAGCTAAAAATTTCATGAGGAGAATCTTCCCTCAAATATCACAAGTTATTTTCTTTCATTGTCTTCTAGGGGAAGAAAATGGTTAAAAAGTTCCAACTTCTAGGAAACACATTTCCTGGCTACTTTACTCAGAGCATCCTTCACCTCTCTGTTTCTCAGACTGTAGATGAGGAGGTTGAGCAGTGTAGTCACAACAGCATAGAAAACTGAGAAGACTTTATTCAGTGCTCTTAGAGTCCTAGTTTTTGGCAGGACATAAATAATTATTAAGCTTCCATTAAAAAAAAAAAAAAAAAAAAAAAAAAAAAAACAACCCACCAAAAAACCCTGTAGTAACAACGAGGTGCGAAAAGCAGGTGGAAAAAGCCTTTTGCACCCCAGTGGTGGAAGATATTCTGAAGACTGGCGATGACCCACATGTAGGACACCAGGGTTAGTAGGAAAGGGGGTAGTGCACATACTGATGAGGGGATGAACACCAACATTTTGGTCAGGCTAGTGTCACAGCAGGAGAGTTTTATCACTGGAGTGAAATCACAAAATAAATCATTGATACACTTGGGACCACAGAAGAAATGTGAAATCACGAAGCAGCTTACGGCCGTAACAAGCAAACTGTGCAACCAAGACCAAGCTACAAGCTGCAGACAGTATCTGCTATTCATGACAGCTCTGTAGTGAAAGGGTTTGCATACTGCTAAATGCCGACCATCAGACATCACTGATAAGAGAAAACTTTCAGTGACTGCTAGGGAACCGAGTAAATAAAACTGTGTGACACAACTGCCAACAGAAACACTCTTGCCCCCAGTCAGAAAACTAGGAAACATCCTGGGCAGGATAGTAGAGCTGTAGCAGGTCTCCAAGGAGGACAAGCTGCACAGGAAGAAGTACATGGGTTTGTGGAGGTGCTGATCAACCACCACCAAAACAAAAATGAGGATATTATCAATCACAGTCACAACATAGATCACCAAGAAAAGAAGAAAGAGAAAAGATTGCATTTCTGGGATATCCCCAAATTCCAGGAGCAGAAATGTTGTGATGACTATTTTATTTCTACATTTCCCATTTGCCACGTATCAAGTAGAGAGGAAATGCATCACAGCCTGGAATAAAGCACCGAGAATCACATTTAATTATTGATCTGTCATCATCGAGTAATTACAGAAGAAAGGCCTTATTGTCAGCATTGCACAGTTGTATTGTTTCTTTTCTTTTTAAGCAGTTCTTGAACATTCTCCAGATAATAATTTATGAGAAAGATTACTGTATATTTTTTGTCTTATGCAAATCTTTTAACAAAATTGTTTCATTGGGTTTGTAAAACAAACAAAAAATATCCTGCAGCAGGATGTTTAGATGATCTAGAGCAGACCAATACAACCAGTGGAAAACTGTAATAGGCATTTGCTAAGAACTGGACAGGTTAATGAGTGTTTGTGGATACTGAACTTGACCACCTTGCTGCAGGACAGTTTGCATTTGTAATTCTTACAGGCAGACTGCTAAGGCTATTGGTAGAATTTCTGCCCTTCTCATCGCAAAATACACTGTACAAACGGAAAGTAAAAAAATACCTAAGGAAATCCGTATTCAGTTACACTATGGTGAATAGATAACAGATTGACAGCATGCTTGTTTGTCAACATAGCCATCCTTCCTGCTGTAATTTTCTTCAAATCCTTCGCGCATTAATGTCCATCCTAGTATTTTCACCCTGGACCAACCTTAGAGGACAGAAGAGGGCTATTAAATAATCTTTTATAGTTTGACCAAAATTAATCTGATTTACCTCTTAGAAATGTGATTTCAGCCTTACCTGACATTGAAGGAGACTTTCTAATTGTAACTGCTCGGTTGCGGTAAATATTGACCGAGGAATGATCTGGTACAGAGGGCAAGATGACCCAACTACAAGAAGGGATTAAACTGGCTGGAGGCAGGGATGCTAAAGAGAGAACAGACTCCTTGCAAGGGAGTACAGTTTCCCTTGGTGATCAGGTAAGAATTGTCACAACCACAGCATTGTCTTGTAGCCATCCTAGAATGGGAGTGCTCAGGGGCCAAGCTGAGAGGCCACATTTGGGCAGCAGAGCTGGGCTGGGGGATGGACCCGTAGCCAGGCTGACGTACCCCATGCAACTGCTCACAGGATCAGTGCTGGAGCAAGTGGATGTAAGGAATCTTCTCGTGATGCATCGTGGCAGAACCCATGTAGAACTGCATATTGCGGTAGGACTCTGTCCAATGCATTGTTCATTAAATTTTTCTTTTACATTTAAGCACAAACGTGTTTAATTCACCTCGAGGGGTAACATAAAAATGCCACAACAATATGACGCACTCCCACTTGCAGCGCTTTCACTCTGTAGCTGAATCAGGTCTTCCAATGAATAACCCTTCTCCAAACAGCTGTGGCTCTGCTCTGCCTGCCTGTGTACTGCTGAAAGATGAAGCTACATCTGGAACTGATATGAGATGAGTGTCCTGGTTTGGGCTAAATCAGAACTAATTCTGTTTTAGTGCTTTTAACTTTTCAGTTAAGTCTCCTCTAACTAACGGCATTTTCTGAAACAGCAGCCTGTTTTCCAGACAGTGACTGCTTCTAGCAGTGATAAGGCCTGATGCTTATAGTTCGTACCAAGGAATGGGATGCAGAGAGGCCCTTGCTTATACTTGTTCTTATGGCAACCAAGGTCACTGCTAAATCTTGTGCTCCACGTTGGGGTGCCAGGAGTGAAAACGGTCGCACCTACAGGGAGGAGTGAACCGGACAGGTGACCCAAACCTGACCACGAGAGTATTCCATCCCATATACGTCATATTCAGTATAAAGCTGAGAAATCACGAGGATCTCGCCCTCTTCATCTCTTCCTCTCTTCTTCGATGGTCGACATCCGAGGAGGACTCTGTCTGTTCTTCTATCATCGATCCCAATCCGTGCATCCCTGAATCCAGTGCCTGAGTCCAGCTCCTGTATCCCATCCCTGTCTGCTGCCAAGTCCAGCCTAGGACTGCCCCAGTGCCAGCCCTGCGGTGTGGTGGTGACATATTGTCATCAGGGTGGGGGGGAGTTGGGTTCGGTATTGGTTTTGTATATATTTGTACATATTGTATATATTTCATTTTTTTCCTTATTCTTATTATTATCTTTTCTTTTATTGTTATTGTTTCATTAAAGCTGTTTTAGTTTTCTTTTCCAAACCGTAAAGTCTCTCTTCCTTGTTCTCTCTCCTTTTCCCTTTTGGGAGGGGAGAGGGGTTAGTAGAGAGCGTCTGTCATTCGTTAGTGGCCGGCCCAGCCTCAAACCGTGACAGATGAGTCAGTTTTCCCACTGCTTATTTTTCCTACTGGAATAACAAGTGTCCCTTGTCATTACTGCATTTGGGAATTTACCATTAACAACCCACAACACCTCATGTTTTGCAGATTTTTCAGACTACGACACAACTAGAAGGGGATGAAACCAGAATTTTCTGTCTGAAATAAGAACTTTACAAAGTAATTTTCCTGTTTGTCTCCCATTATCAGTCAAAATGGCAAGAAGCTGCTTATTGTGTGACTATTATTTACATTAAAATGGTTTATTTTTCCTAAACTGTGATCTATAGATGTTGGATTGGGTCTGACTGGGATGGAGTTAATCTTCCCCATAGCAGCCCTCATAGTGCTGTGCTTTGTATTTGAAGCTAGAATAGTGTTGGTAACACACCGGTGTTTTGGCTACTGCTGAGCAGTTCAGCATTAAGGCTGCATTTCAAACACCCCGCACGCGTCCCCCCACCCCTGCCAAAGGCCAGTAGGCTGGGAGTGGGAAAGAGATTGGGAGGGGACGTAGCCAGAACAGCCGACCCAATCTGACCAAAGAGATATTCCACACCATATGACGTCATGCTCAGCAATAAAAGTGAAGGGAAAAGAGGAGGAGCAGGGGGCATTCCTTACTAAGGCATTTATCTTCTGAAGCAACCACTACATGCACTGAGGTCCTGCTTCCCAGGAAGGGGTTGGACATTGCCTGCTGATGGGAAGTAAAGAATACATATTTTACTTTTTTTTTTTTTCCTTTTCCCCTTTCCATCTGCATGCACCCTTTCCTTTTTATTTATTAAACTACCTTTATCTTGACTCATGAGTTTTTCATCTTATTCTCTCCCCCTGTCCTGATGAGGAGCAGGAAATGATAGAGTGGCTTGGTGAGTACTTGGCAGTCAGCTGAGTTTAACCCACCACAGATGTCTATGTTTTGACTGTATATATATGCGTATTTTATGTATTGCCAACCAATTTTACCTCTTAAAACAGACCAGAACAGAGCATAGCCTTTAAATTCACATCACCCGTGTTTAAATTATAGTTAATTACTGAAAATCAACATGTGCCCTTACTACATGAATATGTGTGTGCCTTCTTACGGAAAGCAGAAAAAATAAGAAAGGTCATGGATAGAACAAAATCATCACAAAAAACTTTTAGAAAGAAAGTATGTAGAAGGTGGGACTTAAAGAAAATGATCCTGCTCTAGTTTAGCTGGCTAAGCTAAGCAGTTTAGATGGTTGAGTTCAAGGTCAGCTCCTTTGCTGATAAGAACTGTTGCAAAGAAAGCAAGAAGCAAGGGCCTGTCCCCCCTGTTACCCGATTTGCTGGGTGACCACTGACAGTGCCTGATCCTGTCGCTGGACCCTGTCCCGACCCTGACTTACCCCTCAGCATCCTGGCTTCTTGTTGGTGAGGTCACTGCTCCCACCCTCCTTACTGTTGTATCTGGCTCCCAGCTCACCTTCCTCTGTGGAGCAGCTGGCCTTTACTGCTCCCTGACAAGGCTCTCCACATTCAAATCTACTCAACCCACAGAGGCTTAAGAAACCAGTGGAAACGTAGTACCTCAAATGCTTCCATGGGTTTGTGCCCAGGGCCACAATCTCTCCACACCTCAGTTCCCCTCCTTTCTGAACAGTACTGTCTACCAGGGATGAATTCACAAAGGAAAGCATAGGGTGAACACTGGAGAACTTCAGAGCATGTATGTCTCTGAGCGGTGGGGGGGTGGCTCCAATAATCCCCTCAGCAGCAGCACACAGCTGCCCTCCAGCCCTGTGGCCCCTGTACCACTGTCACCAGTCAGGTTCTTCACCCAGCTGCTTCCTATCCTGGATGCAACAGACTGCTGTCTGGACAGAAAATAGGTGAGCATCTGAGCAGACTACCTTTATGCCACATTAAGACCAGGTATTACTACTCTGCACTTCAAAAGAGGCCTGACCTGAGGGGGCTGACATTCTCCAGAGATCCTCAGAAGAGAGATACTGGAGGTCCAGCACCCCAAAACCATTCACAGCCAATAAGTGGTCTCCAGCAAGTCGGTGAGAACCTTCAAGTACGCATCCCAAATAGACAGAAGTTTTGGGAAGGTGAAGCTAGGTTAAGGGGTAAGCAGTTCAGAATTTGTGGCACTTTTTGACCAAGTGTGCTGCTTACTCCTCACGTGTGATGAGGAAAGGAAGATCTGAGAGGCAAGCAAGTGTTCCCTAGCTGCTCAGACGCAGCATGTAGCATCTCCACCTGCAACCTATTTGCCTACTCATAAGCATCAGGACTGGAGACAACACGGGGTGTGCCACCCATTCTTGATGGTAGTCATGGGCCACATCTACCAGCAGCGCATGAACGCCGGTTCACCCGCTTCTTCAAAGAATTGATCTCCATGGGTGTAATGAGACTGCACTACTGGGGCAGAATTTAAACCAAGGCAGCTAGAATCATCTGTGGTGGTTGAGGCTGTCACACTCTCAGCACAGCCCTTGGAGTGATCACATCTGAGAGTCTCACCAATCCTGAGAGGAAGACTGAAGGAAGCTGCCCAGATTTGCTGGAGAAGCAGGAGTTCAGTGCTACGCACACTCCCAGTGAGAAACAGACAGTGCATCCGGGAGCAACATGTCTTAAGTCCAACGCAATTTGGCCCCTTGAGTGTCTAGAGACCACCAGTGAGGTGGGTTGTCTCAACAAGGGCTGGCTGCCAGGGAGGATGAGCATGGAGCTGGCTCATGGGAGGAAACTGGAGACAGAGCACCCCGATCCAGCAGATGAGAGGAAACACCCGTGGCCAAAGTAGGTGTGTAAGTTTGAGCTTGCCTGCCAACTCTTGCCATTCCTCCGCTGGTTTTGCTTCTTTCCAGCCCGCCACCCAATTAACAGCCTGGCACCAGTCAGTGGATGGAACCGAGCCCAGCCTCCAAATCCGCAGCCAGTGCTGCAGGGCTGGCAGGGGGCAGGTTCCCGGAGGGACGCGTGCCCCCTCCCCAGGCACGCAGAAGCCCCCGCCCTGGGTGCGGGGCCCCTCAGCAGCCGCTGCCCGTGGCACCGGGCGTGAGGACGGAGCAGGGGGCTGGCGGCGGGGCAGACTGGGCAGACCCCCTCTGGCCAGGAGCGGTCCTGCGGAGGGACTGCGGTCCCTTCCCCGGCCGGGCCCCAACACCCTGCGGCACCGAGGGACGCCGCTGCCCGCCCGGTGCCCCCGCCCGGGCGCGGGCAGGGCAGGGGCGCAGCCACCGCGGCTGCGGCCGCTCCCGCCGTGCGGCTCTCGCGGCGCAGGACGCAGACGTTCCCGCCCACTCGCCGCTTTCGCGTCAAGGCGGGGAGGGTGTCCGGGGCCCCCGGCCAGATCCCCTCCGCCGAGGGTGTCCCCTCTCCCCGCCCCACCCCACAGCGCCCCAGGCATCCAGCATCCCCGCTGCCCCCGCAGCCCCCAGGGAACCGGGTGCTCGGGAGGAGGGGGGCAGCGATCCCAGCTGGGGGGGGGGGGGGGGGGGCGGGTGCGTGGGGGGAGGGGGGGGGGTGTCTCCGCCCCCCTGGCCCTGCCTCCCCGCCCGTCCGTCCGTTCCTCTGTCTGCCTGCCCCTCCGTCTCTCTCTCCATCACAGTCATCCCTCTGCTGACGCAGCCATCCCTTTGCTGACTCACTGTCCTGCCTGCCCAACACCCCTTGCTCTGCCTCTCCTCCCCTGCCCCTTCTGTCCCTGTGTCTCACCCGTCTGCCCCTTCCTCCCTCTGCCTCTTCCTCTTCCACCCCTGCCGCCATCCTTCTGCTTGTTAGTCCACCCTTGATGACTCTGGCCTTGACTCTGGTGAGTGTCTGCTTGTTGAGGCTTCACTTTGTTGTTCTGGCCTTATTCTCTGTTCATTGTCCCTGTTTGCTGGGGAGTGCTTGCCCCCCTTCAGTCCATCCCTCTGTCCACCCCTCACCCCTACTCTCCTGAGGACTTACACCCTACTTGCTCGGTCTGTCCACCCTGTCAGTATGATGGTGGAGTGGGGATTCTTCTGGTGCTCCCCACCCTGTCACCCCAGAGCAGGGACTGGGGAAACTGAGGCAAATGTGTCCGAACAAGAGAGATTGATGTGGATGGGCTTGGGGTGGAGGGCACTCCCTTTCACCTGGCTCTTGGCGGGATGACAGCCAGATATCCCTTGAACTACACCCTTCACCTACTGCCTTTCTGGGATTTGCTCAGCAATCATGGAATTCCTGTCCTTGGCCTCGTTTCTCTCTCCATCATGTTCCCCCTTATTTACTGGACTTTCAACCTGCCCTCGCAAGCTACTCCATGAACGTATTCTCACATGTGCCCTTTCTTGTGCACCTACATTCACACAATACTGTTTGTGACAGGTACCTGCCTGTCTCTTCTAAAATAGACCCCTCCACCTGTTCATCTATCCATTTCAACAAAAATTCTTATGTCTCTGTTTCTTCACCTGTGCATCCATCTGTCCCAAAATGGACCTCATCTGCCAATCTATCCATCCAGCCATGGATGGATAGCCATGTATTGCTCAGTCTCATCCATCCATCCATCCATCCATCCATCCATCCATCCATCCATCCACTCTTCCTTTCCCACCTTCTTCCCTCCATCTCCCCTTGCTATCCCTCAGTTCTCTTCAAGATTCTCCCGTGGTGGGGGTGTGGTGCAGACCTCCTCAATTCAGAAATGCTCCTGGTGACATCCCAGTGCTCATCAACAGGGATTTCTGAATCCCTGTATATGGTGGGCTGGCGCTTCCAGCTATGTGTGTAGGACTGGGGAAATGAAAAGGAATCGTCACCAAACAGGGGCTGCCTGGTGGTTTCTGTGGATCTCTCCTCTTATAGGAGACCCCTCTTTTCTGCAGGTCTCCAGAAATGTGGCATGAGAGCTTTGGACTTTTAGGAAAATCCTACGCCCATGACAGTGAGCTGCGGATTGGACAGCTGAGGGACATTTGGGGGATGAGGGCTGCTGCCAAAAGGGGACAAAGAAAGGAGAAGGATAGGCAGCCATAGGGGGAAATATCTGGACTGGACCTTTCCAGAGTGAAACAAGGATACAAATGGTCATGAGCTTTACAGGAAATGGGTGGGAAACAGAGGTATGGGGGGAAAGGGAAGCTGGGGGGTGGGAGGCAGACACTGTTCTATGGCAGGCTCACACTAGACCCTCAGTAACGTTGGTCACCTAGTCTTGGTTTCCTGGGTGGGAACACCCACATATTTGAAGCAGCACCAATCATCTCCTTGTGTCGTTCATGTGTACTGGTGGACAGGCTGCATCTCTCTCAACAGCAACAGGATCCTTTTTGCTGGGGAAGGAGCTCCACATACCCCTGTACACAGTGCCTCTATGTAGTGCTGTGGTGGATGTTGCTATCCAGGATTATGTGGCTGATGTGGCCTCTGAACTCACCTATCAGAACAAGAGTCCAGTCTCCAGAGAAGTCCTCTTTGTCTTCCCCCTGAGGCCCCACATGGCCATCTACTCCTTCCAGGCCTGCAGTGAGGATGCCAAGGTCCAGGCAATGCTACGGGATGAGGTACCAGCATCCAGGGATGAAAGGGTGAACCACCACAGGGGCATGGGATGAGCAGCCCATGGCCTGTCTGGTGATCTGCTTTCTGTCCCTCCCCTTCCCACCCAGGTCCAGCAGCTGCACAAGCCTATAGGGGGCTGGGAGAATCTCGAATACCTTCAGGAACAGTCTAAGCTTCGAGGCGAGGTGTTTGAGGCGAGGTGTTTGCCTGCTTCCTGGGCACCCTGTCCCCTGGCAGTGAGGTGGTCGTGACCTTGCGCTATGTCCAAGAGCTGCCACAGAAGACAGATGGAGCAGCCCATTTTATGCTGCCACCCACACTGCATCCCCACAGAACACACTACGGTGAGTGACCCTAAAAGGAAACTGCCCTCCCAGTCACACACCCCAGCAAAGGCCCACCAGCTCCCCATGTACCTTATGAACAGACCCAATGCATCTTCCCTTTGCACCCACAGGAGGACTTACATTTTTCCCCATGCAGCCCCTGGATATATCCACATATCCTTCCTTGTGCCCCATGAGGGGATCCACACCTCCCACATACATTTCCCATAAACAGACTCATGGACCCCTCCGTATGCTTTACTGACAACCCCCAATTCTCTCCATATGTCCTATATATGGATGCCAAATCCTGACACCACCTCCCACCCCTACAGGAAAAGCATTTACCCTCCCCAGCCATGTTTCTCCTTGCAGCCTGGAATTGTCGCACTAGTGAGCTGCCCTACAGCCTGCTGCTCACTGCTAGCCTGCGGTCACCCCGGGGAGTGGCCGATGTCCAGGCCAACTTCGCCCTCACCCCTTTGATCTACGCAGCCCAGGACCGCACCACTGCACAGGTCTGCCCAGTGCCAGGATCCCGGGGGGAGCTGGGGAGGGGTGTCATCACTGAGAAAAAGGGGATGCACTGAGATCAGTGCCTGTGCTCCTGGCCCAGTGCTGGGTCTGGTCACCTCCTCCTGTTTATGACCAGGCACTCATTCTCCAGGTCTCGCTGGCTGGCAGCCCCTCAGGTGGGCATGATTTGGAGCTGCAGGTGTATTTTGGAGACCCCACTGCAGTCAGTGCTGTGGTGGAGAAGGGAGACCCTGGGGCCCCCCTAGGTGAGTGCAGCTGGGGAGGGAACATGAGGGCACCTCTGGGTTGCAGGATGCATGGGGGCATGGGGAGACACTGGGGATTCTGAGGGGTGAGATATCATTGGACAATGGGAATGAGAGGCATTCCGATGGGATAGTTTGGCTCCTGGGGTTCCAGGGTGGGGTGCTGGGGACACTGTGGTGAGGTATCATATATAGCAGCATGCTTGTGGGGAGTTCTGTGTTAGGGCTCACTGCATAGCTCTGTTGGAGGCACTGGGTTGGAATACATACTGGTGGACAGTACAGTAGGGTATTGAGGTACCAGTGTGGAACATCACAGGCTCTGGGATGGTAGAAGCTGAAAGCACAATGGGAATCAGAAGCAGGAGGAGGATAGGGGTCCCCATCTGGCCTTCATCCCACCCCATACCTCCTGCAGGCTCCCTGCTTGGTGACCCCATGGTGTTGGTGATGCTAGCACCCAGCATCCCCGAGGCAGTGCCTGGGCAGTGCCGGTCTGGAGAGTTCATCTTCCTCCTGGACACCACTTTTCTTGAGCATGCACAGGTACCCCCATAGATCGGGGATCAGGATGGGATGGAGGAGCAGGTTGAAGGGGAGCGGGTCAGGGCAGGCATTTATAGAGGGACAGAGATGTGAGTGGGTACTGGCAAGGCCTGAAGTGGTCCTGAAATCTCAGGTGCCCAGGGGTGTTCAGGGCACTGGCTCGGGTCATCCAGGGAGTCCAGAGGCTTTAGGGGGACCAGACTATGGACAAAGTCATCTGTATCCCCCACCAGTGCCTCCCAAGACCTGCCTGCTGTGTCTTTCCACAGGACTCCCTGCTCTTCCTTCTCCTTGCCCCTAGGCTGCTACTTCAACATCTACTGCTACGGAGAATCTTCTGTGGGCATCTACCCGTGAGCAAACATGGGGCAGGCTGGGTGCTATTGGGCTGGATCAGGTGCTGGTGGGTAGGGTTGGATACTGTGGGGCATGGCTGGGTGCTGTGGAGCTGGAATGGGTGCTGTGAGGCAGGGTTAGATGCTGGAGGGAGGTGTGCATGCTCTGAAATTGGCTGGTTGGTATGGGGCAAGGTTGGGTGCTGGAGGGCACAAATGGGTACTGTAGGGCACAACCGGGTACTGTAGGGCAAGGCTGGATTCTGGGGATGGGATCTTTGTGGCCTCATGGGACAGCACCTCTTGGGGTTCTGTTGAGCAGAGTCTTGCAGGAACTATGAAGCCAAGTCTCTTCAAGAACTAGTATAGGGCAGGGTCTTGCAGAGGACCCTAGGGCACAGCTGTGGGAAGTGCTCTGGGGCAGGGTCTCGGAGCACTAGGGCTGGCACAGAGCAATGTACTCTCCAAACACACTGTGCCCCCGGCAGGCAAAGTGTTGAATATAATCAGGACAACGTGACCGAGGCCATGTGGCGCATCCCCTCCACTGTCTCCAGTCTGGGCGACACCAACCTGCTGGGAAGCCTCTGCTCAATCTACAATACCCCCCGCCCCCGTGGACACACACGCCAGGTTTGGGTGCAGGGGCATGGAGGGGTGGAGGGACAGGTGGGAGAGAGAGGACACAGGAGTCTGGGTGGAAGGAGCCACCCAAGGTATGTGGTGGTCGCAATGGAACAAGAAGGATACTGTGGGGTGTGGGCGAATGGAGAAGTGGGTCTCTATCTTCAGGGGTTGCTGCGTCTCTACAGGAGGTCTCTCTCCTGGCCCCTCTCTCCATTTCAGGGGCCTGCTCGCCACATTTTGGGGTCCCTGTGCAGGGCCCCAATGCTCATGTCCCCTATCTCTCAGCTCTTCATCTTCATGGATGGGCTGCCCCCTGACAAGGAAGCCATCACATCTGAGGTCTGCTGTCACCGCAACAGCCATCGGTAATGGGGACTCTCTGCCCCCAGTCCTCCATTTGCACTGATTGTCCAGTCATTGCCATCCCTGATGAGGGCCCCTGTTCACCAGTGCCTGTCCAAATCCTTTGCCCCCTCCAACCCTTCCTACCCTGCACAGCTCTCCTGTGCCAAGCCCCCACGTGCGAGTCTTTGCTTACTACTGCCACAACCGATGCACACTTCACAGAGTGAGCAGGGAGATGGAGGCACAGAGCTTGTGCACCCTGATGTACCCCTAAGCTCTGCCCCAGCCCCACTAGACTGACCCCAGCTCTGTCCCAAGTCCCAGCTCTCTTCTGCCAGCTCCCTGCCTAATCCCAGCTCCAACCCCAGTCCCTCATTCCCTGCTTTTCCTCCTGACCCCTTATTCCACACCCCAGCTTTGTTCCCCCAACTTTAACTCCAGCCTCTGTTCTCCAGCTCTGTCCCAGCACCCTTGCACCCACCTCTGGCTCTCATTTCTGACACTTTTCCTGCTTCCCTCATAGGTGTTTCTCCTTCTGCTTCTCTCGTGACAGTGCTGCCCTGGCTACGGCCCTAGCCTGGGAGACAGGGGGTGAAGCTACCTACGTCTTCTCCAACTCTGTGGCAGCTGTGGTAGGAACTCAGGAGCCCTGGCAATTCCCTCTCTCTTCCACAGACACACTCCTTTCCAAGTACCCCAGCACGTGGACTGCCCACACACAATAGTCAAGACCCACTGCCCCAGGAACCCAGGCGCTCAGGCTTCCCCTGACTATCCCACTGCCCCGCTATAACCCACAGACCCATGACCACTGTGCCCAGGGAACCCAGCTGATGCAGGCTACCTGACACATTCTACTGTCTCCCAGGGAACCCTGACACCGGGGGCCATGGAATGAATCCTAGTGAAGCTGTGAACTGTGGTGTCCTGTCCTCTGTCCCCAGGTGTTGAAGTACCTGAACCAGGCACTCAAGCCAGCAGCTGAGGGAGTGTCTCTGAGCTGGACCCTGCCCTGTGGCCTGGAAGTTGAGGTTCTGGGGGGCACCCCTCAGTCCATCTTTCAGGGTGAACACAGCCTTCTCTATGCCCAGATCCATGGACAGGCACAGGTGAGAGCTGGGACTGCAGTCACCCACAGTTACCTCCCAACAGCCCCCCAGTAACCACCACTAATCTTTCAGTAACTTCCCAATATCCCCCAGTAACCATCTTGTGTCCCCAGGAACCTTTCAGTAACTTCCCATTTCCTTCCAGGACACAACAGTGGCCAAGGGGGTCATGACCTTGCAGTACAGCCTGGACGGCCAGGTTGTCACTCAAACGACAGAATTCTCACTGTACCCACAGGGAGATGGCCGGTGAGAGCCTGTCCTATAGGGAAGATGCATGCATCCCCCTCGTTTCTAACATGGAGTCAAGCTGAGAGGGGGGCCTGGATAGCTTATGCATTCCCACCTTCCATACCCCATCCCCAACTGGCAGAGAACTCAGGTGTCCAAGCATGCCCTCCTTCCCTGCTTTGACCCCAGAGGGTGTCAGGAACCTGGGCATCACTTCCCTCCAGAAAGACAAGGACCCAGGCATCCAGGTTTTCCCTCTGTCCATCCTTAGCCCTGAAAGGAGAGAACCCAGGTGTCCAGGCTCTCTCTCTGTCCACCTTTCCCCAGCATGGAGACAAGCCAAGTGGTCAGACCTCACCCCACTCTGTCCCCAGGCTGGCTGGGCATCATCTGGCCGTGAGGTGCTTGCTGAAGAGCTTGTTGGCAGAGGCTGCAAGTGGGTCAGGGGATGAACCCAGGCATCGTGCAGTTGAGATCAGCCTCGCTTCAGGAATCATCTGCCCCTTTACCAGCTATGTGGGGGTTCGCACACCACAGAGGGTCAGCTGGTACCGAGGTAAGGAAAGACACTTGTGGGAAAGAGCTGGTGGGGCAGCTCCACAGGATGTTCTCATTCCACTGGAGCTGGAACCCCAGCAACGGGGCACTCCCACTCTCACAGGGTAGGCCCCATCACCACCAGGTGCTTCTTTCCCATGTGTTTAATTCAGTCCCTGTCCCTGTTTCCCTTGAAGGGCCCTTGGCACTGTTGCCACCCCACCAGTCACTCATCCCCTGTCAGATCGTTAAGATTCATGGCTCCAGTATAGTCTCTTCCTGCCATCCCACGACCATCTGGGTCCCACCTGGCTGGCTGACAGCAGTGTGTGCATCATGGCTTGCCCTCCGTCAACTCACCCATGGCATTGCTGCCCTGCTTCAGCGGGGGACTTGCTCAAAAGGTATGGGATAATCTAATGTCTTATAATAGGGTGTTGCGTCAAAGGGTAACGAGTTTGACGTGTGGTTGAGGGGCACCTTCCCGCTGAATCAGACAATGGTTTACACCCAAGGAAAAGGAAGGAGTGTAGGGAAAGCCCTCTTGTTGAACCCAGTCCATGGTTTGTGTCTAAGAATACAGAGAATAAGGAAACTGTCCTGTTGTGTCATGAGGTTCATAGAGGACCCCCTTAGTCTCCAAACTCCTTCAAAGAGTATGGTTAGATCCAATCCTAGTCCCTGATGTGGTCAACGTTTTGTGACTAAGGATACAGAGGAATGAATGGGGTGTTGCGTTAAGGATAGGAGCTGGATATGTGATCAGTGAGACCCTCCCATCCGGTCATGAGGTTCAGAGTGGACCCCCTTGCTCTCTAAACTCCTTCTCAGAGAGGAGCCTAGGTGCGGCTAGATCCACCCTTAGTCCCAGACCTAGTCAATGGTTCATGCCTAAATGTGTATGTAGTGTTGGTGTATAACTTCCAGACTTCCTTATTATTGTTCTTATTAATCTTATCCCAGAACCTTCAAAGGATTTTCACTGGGACAGTTTTGGAAGCCCCATATTAGAGTCAACGTTTGCCCGTCAGAGCCCTCTCAGGGACTTTCACTGAAACGGTTTCACAAAGTTGCAAATATAGGTAATTTATTGACGCGACAGATGTAATAAGTTTGGAACTGCCGTTGATAAAGACACTGTCTCACACAAATACAAATGTCACCCCAAAATATTAATGTATATCTCTCTTGACTACCATTAACCACATATACACCATAACATGTAAGTACTACAATAAGATAATTAAGTACCATGATTCTCACCAAGAAGCCATTCCAGCTTGGGGAGGAGAGAGGTCCAGGCCCATTGACCCATTCAGTAGCTGGAGTTGTCACCCTCAAAAAAGAGGATTCTAAAGACTAATTTTATACCTGTTGATGAGGTGGGACTGAGTCCTATCTTGTGTGCTGATTGGCTCCTAGGAGGCTGATAGTGCTATTAATTGAGTAGGGGGTGGAGAGGGGAAAGGAAAGGCAGCACTTGCTACAGATGTGGACTCCTCTGGTATTGCTGGTACAACCTCTGACAGTTAGGCCCTGTCTCTGGACTTGTTGATACAACCTCTGGCTATAAAACCTTCACCTCATCCCAGCAGTTGCAGTAATTGGGCCAGGTCATAAAACATCCAAATTGTCAGGTTGTAAAACTTCTAACAGCTGTGCAGTGTCTTGGCCAGACAAGCAGGATGCTTATCCTTCCTCCCCTGCTCAAATGATAAGCGCACTAGTTAGCCTGCATTCTGTCCCACGCTGGTACAAGATAAGCACACTAATTGGCCTTCATCTTTGTTACATGGCAAGCTGGGCAGTTTTCCCACTGAGGGTTATGCTGCCGTGTCTTGCCCACAGTGTGGAAACTAATGAATTTTGCATTTAATGTTTCCCTTAGTTACCCTTAAACCTGAAAGTCCTTCAGTGAATATGAGACCCAGCTCAGGGACACCCAAGGACGGGACAGGGATGGTGCTGGATCATAAACACACATTTGAATAAAATGTGTTGGGGGGCTATCTAAAGAGGTCTTGGGACATGGCTGAGCAGGAATGCCAGAAGAGGCAACAGTCAAAGTTGGGGGTGTCCAGAAAGGGCTGTGGGTGGGAGTGCTTTGGGGAGCATGCAGGAAGGGGCTTAGCCTGCAGGTAGCTGCCTAAACAAGAGCAGAGATAATGTTCTGGGGCATTGCATAGGGGAGTACAGAGGGGTCAGCTTCCTGTGATTCTCCCAACCCCCCTGTTCATATTTTCTCCCACAGCATGTAAGCCATCACCACCATCTATTTCTTCTCTCGAGTATCTGGATCCCACAGCATTTGTTTCAGACCCTTCCAGTTTGGGGTTTTGGATCACCAAAGCCATTGCTGAGTGGCGGGAGCTGGTGGCACTGCAGAATGTAGATGGCTCTTGGGCCCTCAGCTCAGGACTGGCCTCTGTGCTGGAAATTGATGAGGCTGAAATCAAGGGAAAGATGCCTGCTGAGGTAAGGGAAGAACCTCTTATGGTGGCAGCGTGTCATCCTGGGGCAGTGGGAACCCCTTGGCGGGTGGCAACACTGGCATCACAAGGGCAGCCAGAGAGGAATGAAGGGATCAGAAACCAGGAGCCACAAAGGAAGGGGTGGGAAGCAGTGAGGGGGCAGGGAGGACACTCAATGCTGCGTGCTGGTCTGAGTCTTTGTTCTCTTACAGGTCATGGAGCCAAGCATCTGGGCCACAGTGCTGGCTGTGACCTGGCTGCACAGAAACAAGTGTTACCAAGACATATGTGAGCTACTGGAGGCCAAGGCTGTGACCTGGCTGTGCAGCCGAGCTGGTGAGTCTTCGTGGTCCTTTTCCTGCTGATCCCCACAACACAGCCTCCTCCCTTCTCTCTCCAGCAGGACCTGCCTCAGCCCTTTGCAGGACCACAGTTTCCTGTGGGCAGATGAAGGGGTCCTTGTGTCCCCTTTCTCCTTTCAATCTGTTGGCTCCCCCTCCTGCCTGACTCCTCTAACGGCCCTTTTTCTCCTTGATTGCAGTGTCCCAGCTGGAGAAGTGCCTGGAGGCAGCCAACACCCTCCTTGGGAGCACCGTGAAACCAAGTGTCTTCAGGCTCTGAGCTCAACACATAATTATGCTACAGACGGGCAGCACCTGCAGAGCTAGAAAGACCAGAAAGCCTAAATTCAGCTACCATGCTGGGACACCATTGTTGCTCCCTAAGCTGGGGTCTTCCATTACAGATGAATTCTCACTGGTTACGTCTTATACTAGTTGGGCTGAGCCTGTACCATGCTGAACTCCTCAAGAGAAAAGCTCTAGTTCACAGCCTCCAGCATGTTTGGTTTGGGCAGAAGTGGGAGTGCGAAGGAAGCATCACATTCCACAGTGGTTGCCCTTCCTGAATTCGGCTTTAGCAAAATGGCCTCCACAAAGACAGTGCTTAGGGACATGGTTTAGTGGTGGACTTGGTTGTGTTAGGTTAACAGTTGGACTCGACGATCTTAAGGGTCTTTTACAACCTAAATGATTCTATGTTTCTATGGTTTCTGTTTTGCCAAGAAAGTGCTGTGCACACTAGAAAAGATGAGTGTTTAGAGGTGTCGGCAGCTGCACAATAGCAGTGGCTCCCAGTGAAGAACTCCTGCTGCACCCCGCTTGCTGACCTCTTTGCTTTACCCCAAAAGTCCAGGCTGTGTCAGGAACTCCTGCATCTGCCTTGCCATGTAAAACAATCATTTTGGAAGCAAAACTCTCATCTACATCAGACCCAGCCCATCATAATGTCCAAGAAAAATCATTTGGGGCGAGACTGATTTGAAAACTACTAGCATGTTGGAGTTGGAACTGCGGGACATTTTGATTAGCAAAGCAGTCAGGCAATGTACTCCCTCCCGCCCCAGGGCCTTGAATTCACGGGTCTCATTCCATGTTGGCAAGGTTTCTGATTCATTTTCCAATAAACAGCGAATCTTCTGCAAGCCAAAACATGTGACATAGCCTTTATTTCAGTTGGGTCTATGATCCTTCCTTCCAGGGGCCATCTAGAAGTCACCAGGAGGGGAATGAAAGGACATTGCTTCACAGAGAGCTGTGTATTATAATAGACTAAATATGGTGCTCCCATGGCTCTTGGAAGAGCACAGACCTGTTCTAGGTTACCATGACAAGAGCTGAGGACTTGCCAGGCTTTATCTAGAGTACTTTTAGCTTGAATTTACTTATTTCAGCCTGATCTTAGTGGCAGCAAGTGTAGAGGACTGAGGTCTAAATTATCCTAGCTGTAATAGAAAAGCTGTCAGGTCATCACTGTCCAACTCAGTTTTAGCTTTAACTTTTTAACTCCATAGGAGCATGCAACTCCAGAAATAAATGCAGTTCTCCCTTTAAACTTCACCTCTCCTGTTTGGAGCTGACACAGCACAACCATCTGTGCTCTGGCAACCCCCTCCTGCCCTGGAGGTCAGTGGGGAGAGAGAGGAGTCACCTTCCCCAGAGATGCAAATGGGACAGGACTGAGAGGAATATGCCCTCCCACACTCCTTGGGGTTCAGAAGGAGGAAAGAAGAGCATGGGGGACCTCATGTTTTGGAGAGGTGAATCATGACTGTGAAGAAATACTGTGTGGTGGTTTGACCCTGGCTGGATGCCAGGTGCCCACCAGAGCCACTCTATCACTCTCCCTCTCCTCAAGTGGACAGGGGAGAGAGAAATACAGCAACAGGCACGTGGGTCGAGATAAGGACAGGACGATCACTCAGCTTTTACCATCACGGTCAAAACAGACTTGACTTGGGGGGAAAAAATGCAATTTATTACGAGGAGTAATGAGAAATAAACCCAAATCTTAAAACACCTTCCCCCACCCCTCCCTTCTTTCCTGGGCTTAACTTTGTTCCCAATTTCTCTCCCTCCTCCCCCCGAGCGGCACAGGGGGACAGTGAATGGGGGTTGTGGTCAGTTCATCACACTGTTGTTTCTGCCGCTCCTTCCTCCTCAGGGGGAGGGCTCCTCACACACTTCCCCTGCTCCAATGTGGGGTCCCTTCTCACGGGAGACAGTCCTCCATGACTTCTCCAGCATGAGTCCTTCCCACGGGTTCAGTTCTTCATGAACTGCTCCAGCGTGGGTCTCCTCCATGGGGTGCAGTCCTTCAGGAACCGACTGCTCCAGCATGAGCCCCCTCCATGGGGTCACTAGCAGCAAACCTGCTCCAGCGTGGGCTTCTCTCTCTCCACAGGCCACAGGTCCTGCCAGGAGCCTGCTCCGGTGCAGGCTTCCCACGGGGTCACAGCCTCCTTCAGGCATCCACCTACTCTGGCATGGGGTCCTCCACAGGGTGTAGGCAGTCATCTGCTCTACTGCCCACGGGCTGCAGCGGGACAGCCTGCCTCACCATGGTCTTCACTACAGGCTGCAGGGGAATCGCTGCACCGGCACCTGGAGCATCTCCTCCCCCACTTCTTCACTGACCTTGCTGTCTGCAAAAAATGTTCCTCCCATATTCTCACTCCTCTCTCGCTGCAATTACTGCTGCGCAATAACTTTTTTCTTTCTTAAACACATCATCACAGAGGGACTACCACCATCGCTGATTGGCTTGGCCTTGGCCAGCGGCGGGTCCATCTCAAAGCCTTCTGTCATTGGCTCTACTGGACACAGAGGAAGCTTCTGGCAGCTTCTCACAGAAGCGACCCCTATAACACACCCACACCCCCCCCCGCTACCAAAACCTTGCCATGCAAACCCACTACATACTGGTAGCTCACCTTACTTCAGCCACCAGCAAATGCATTGTTGATAGAGGGAGAGGTTTTGGCTTATTCACTCTAAGAAACTCCCAAGAGTGACTCATCTAACCGAACTTAGCTGGTCTCCATGGCCTGGAGGGAATACCAGCTTCTGCTTCTTTCTCCCCGTTGGCCATTGGCAGAGGCTGAAAAGGCAACCTCAGTCACGCACAGCTGCCTAATTCTGAGGGTGTCAATCCCATTTTAGTCTTCCACAGGATGGGAGCTGAATCCCCCTTCCAGAGCCTCAGCTGGCTGTGCCACATTTGGGAAAGCCTGTGCTTGTTGCCCCACCTCAGTTTCTCTTTTTCTCAGAGCAGGATGAAATGCTTTGGAGGTCTGGGGAGGGACAGCTGTTGTCTGAGGTGTTGAAACAGTTTGCACCAACTCAGAATTTTCATCCTCCACAGGGTACAATTAGGCAGTGCTCCCACCCTGAAACCCCAAGGGAGACAGCCTCCAGGACACTGATGATTTCCATAACACTAGAAAATGGCATTCAGGTACTTCAGGCCCAGAGTTCCATCTACGGCAGGAAGACTGAAACAGCTGAACTTTTGACTGCCTTTCTTGTGAAAGAAGGGTTTTCAGAAAGAATAGGGAGGGAAGCGATATGGGGCACAACAGGTAACACCCAGGCACCATCACAGGAAAGGTCCTCACACTCTTAGTTCACAGTGTTCAGTGGGGGAACCCTTCCTAATTGCAACTTGTCATCAACATCTCCAGACACAGTTCATCCCAGCCTATGAGAAAGGTGTATGAACAATTTGAGTGCATCGCCTTTTCTGATTCATACCAGGATTTCTATGGACCACCTAGGTGCTTTCCTTCACCATCTCCATCTCCCTGTAAAGGCTTGAAAGTCATGGGGAGGAAATCAGCAGGGACATCATTGTGCCACCACAATGTTGTGAAAACCCTAGGATGTGGTCTGGCCAGAGGGTTGTGTTCCTCAAGCAGGGACTTCCCTTGAGCACGCATTCAGGCTTCTAATGGGAACTTACCACAAGCGTGCACTAGATGATGCTCCTTCCCCACTTCACCCTCTGTTCACTCAGCCTGGCAACATGGAGCACAGATCCCCAAAACTACAGTGGAAAGCTCAGAGGTACTCGATATCTGCAGTGCCAATTCTTCTACTGATAGGAGAAAAGGCATCTGATACGATATGACATCAGCTGTGTGTTTTCTTTGGTTATTGGGGAGGAAAGTGTAAAGTAGCATTAGCCAGCGAGGAAAGAAACTGTGACTATAAGAAGTAGACGTGTAGAGATCTGTAGCACCTTACACAGACTGTGGCATATGGTTATCACAATGAGAGCAACAGCATTTATGTCAGTCATATTTGTTTAAATTTGCCAGCATGTGTCTACCATATAGCTGTGAGATGGTTAACTCTGACAATTGGCAGCGGATACCTACCAAAAACTCAGCCACACAGTCATGGTCACCATTAGCAGTATGGTGCTATAGTTATACAGACACTGTCAGATGCCTTAGGAAAGCACTCACAGATCTCTGAAAGCTACCAACCTGCTGAGGTCCAAAGGAGCTGCTTACAGGCCCTCAGAGACCACACTCAGAACATGGGGGTTTCAAGATCATCCCACCCGATGTTGAGGTGGCCTGGAGAAGACCTTTGCCTCCTATTCTGCACTAGGAGTTGCTGGTTCGCTATAAAAGCACTCAGACCCTGTAAACTATAATTTAAAATGCTATTTATTAAAGCTAACTCTACAAAGAAAGAGAGGATGATACAGATGATTTCATGTCCCTTCAGATGCTGGGAACACCAAGCTGTAAATCATCAACTGGGTCTCCAACCAGAGTGCAGCTCACCGCACAGACCCTGTACGTGGAAGGGTCACTCAAGCTACCGGAGGATCTTCTCAAAGAAAAACAACTATGTTCATCATGTCTACTGTCAAATAGGAAGGATGTTCCCATGTTCACACGAGAACTTCAGACACAGGCAAGGAGAGGCAGGTACCAACAGTGCCAGCACTGAGCAGGTGCTGCATTTTTTCCCAAAGACAAACTCTTGACCCAATCTATATATTTTTTTTAAAAGGAAGGTAGGAAGAAGCCCATGAATTGTATATTTTCTTTTTCCAAGGACATTTGATTAATTTTTCCTGTAGATAAGCTTAGATTTCCTCCTGTTTAACCTTTTCTTGCTTGCTTGCTTGCTTGCCTGCTTTCTTTTCCTCAGGAGAAAACTGGGAACAGTTATTAACTCTTCTCCCACCTCAGTATGTTTGTGGAGCTACTGAAGAACTGGTACAGAAGTGGAACTCTGTTGTGTTTCAGACAGAAATATCTGAGTTACCTGTATCTTCTGCAGAAGTATACTCACAGTATACCAACATGACAGACATAATAGTCCTGAATCTTCTCCCACTTCTGTGAAGCAATGTGTTTAGAACAACAGTTAATGCCTCTTACTATATTTCTAGACTTTCTGTGATCAGGGGACACATCTGTGACGGGCAAAGCTTTGCCCACTTACAGTTGTTCAGAGGCATTGCCAATGCATAATACCCACCGAGATGCAACATCCCAAGCTGAGTCCTGGGCTGGCAAGCAACATAAATAGGTTCAAGACTGTGCTTGATCCATAAGACAAAATTATACAAAAGAGCAGCTGGGTTCAATAACAGAGGACTTCCCTTCTGAACCTACTACTTTGTACAGCAATGGCCTGATTTACCTCCTCCTCTACCTACTATTGTAACACTTTCCTGCTTAGCCACCCTACTTGCACGTTTTAAAAACTCTATGCCTCCCTCAGTAAGATTGGGTCCCTGCTAGAGCAGTAACAACGGGAAGACTGGTGAGTTTTTAAATCTACACTATAAGGTCTGCATTATGCAAGTCCAGTCTTACTGAAAATTCCTTTCATTGCCTGCAGTAATACTGTCAGGTAAGATCCTCCAAAGATTGTCTTTGATTTCATCCGGTCCTGCAGGTTCAGGAGCACATATCCCATTATGTTTTACAAAGCTCTGAAAATGCTCTGTTTAAAGTAGCACTCAGTTAAATGAAATCCCAGTGCAGATATTATGCTGAAGTCTAGAACAGACACACAATTTGTAAATCTAATATTTTTAATTTTTCACTAGGAAAAGAGATACTTCTGACCACACCCAAGCTTTAACTAGGAGAAGTTAAAGGGAAAAGGGGAATGTCTGGTTTTGTGGTTTTCTTAACTGTACTGATGTGGAGATGTGAAATGCTCACTACAGAGAGTAACAGTATTTTAATGCTTAGTTTGCACACATAAGACACACTGTTAAACTGATTTGCAGTTTACTCTATGACCTAAAAGTGTTCACGCAGACACTAGTGACTAATGACTGAGCTCATGGTTGCAAGTATTTGCTAAAATCTTGGCCTGCATCTGTCGCCAAAACAGCTTCAAGTAATTTTTTTTTTTCCTTCTTTCACTAGATACACTAAATGCTTCACTTCCTTGCAAGAAAAATAGTTTTGAAGAATAACTGGAGAAACTTCAGGCTTTACTAGTTCCAGATCATTCAATGAACACACTTCCCTAAATTTTCCTAAGCCTGGTAGCTCTAAAGAGAAATTACGATCCCTCAGTAATTAAAACTTTTTTAGTTTCCAAGATTAGCATCAGGGAAGAAACACGTAATACACTGAAATGATCCACTTTTATTTTGCTTTTGGACCTACATGATTATTGCAGGCCTAAAATGACAAATGTATTTTTAAATAGTCATTTTGAGAAACCAGAAAAGGGACCTGTCTTTTAGTCAAATAAGTCCAAAGGGTTATTTTCCTGAGTAAAAATAAATAAATAACAAAGTACCTGATTTTCTTATAAAATAGTATTTCCTTTTAATTCTTAAACTAAAAGTCTTTTCAATTCAGATTCAAAAATGAAGGCACTATGAACAATACTTGCAATTAATGGGGTCCACCACAGAGGTCAAGCAAAACAGCAAGGCTAGGGAAGAAAATTCATCTGGAAAGAGCTGGTTGTGAGAAAGTCAGCATGACCTTCATGCCCAGGATCTTTTTAGACAAGCCCAACCGGGTATGGTCTCAGTTGCAGTTGATGGTGATAAAGAACAAATAGGAACTTGAAAAGCATGAGGTTTTCTTCTTCTGAACTCTGGCTTCAGATTTTAAAAGTGGCTACCATGAAAATCTTCCTAACAGCTTCAGAATTGAAAGGTGTTCCAAAACAAGTTTGGTGGTTTTCATTTTCTTGTATGTTTAAAGTTCAAGGGTTTTCCCACTAGATTAAGTTGAATATATCTCCACCCAAGGCTCCCAAAAGCACAAATACCATCTCAACCCCTAGACTCTCAGTGGTCTTCCAGAAGATGGATCTTAACATGCATTGACAGATTTTTAGAAGCTCTTCATTAATTAGTATTTAAAGTCCACACTTCCCACAGAAGGCAAAACTGTGACACGACACAACCATTACAAGGCAAGGGTTCTGGCAGTTAACAAATATATATGCCTTAAACTATCTCACCACCCATCAAGGTCCCTGACAGAATAACAATGATTCTGTTTCTTCCAAACTGAAAGAAAAATTCCACTAGCACAGAAACAGAATAAACAAATCTTGTAAAGTAAAGTCTGCAAATCCACAGCATTGACCACTCTCTAGATCAAATAAAAGCTTCCTTCTTCTGTGGCCTCACCCAGTGTACATTCCTGTGGGGAGTTCAATTTGCTGCAGTCCATCTTCATACACCAATAGGGTCTTTCTCTTCCTATTCTTGCCCTCCTAAATCACTCTTGTATTTCCAGTAGGGTGCATATCAGATGGCTGGTTCTCTTTTCAGAACCAGCTGCTACATTGCTGATATGTACTGGAGACTCATCTTCCACCAGTTTTTGTCACACAGGCAAAAAGTGAGGGACAACAGATCAAAGACAGTAACAAAGTTTCTGACATTCACTGTACAAATGCATACTTGGAATATTTATATGTCTTCATCCTTTAAGGTGGTTCCCTGCGAAGTTTCTTTTCACTTCTCATCAGACTTAGAATTGTTCTGTAAGAACTGCACAGAGAGAAGTATTTTTGCAAGGCTTTTTGAACTTGCCTGTTCCTCAGACTGAAGATGAATGGGTTGAGCAGAGGAAATACCACCATGTTGAGAGTAGCTACCCCTTTGCTGATGTCAAGCCTACCTTTGTGTGTAGGTTTAGCATACATGAAAATGCAACTCCTGTCGGAGATGAAAACAACAATAAGGTGAGATGCACAAGTGGAAAAGGCTTTCTGCCTCCCTGAAGCAGATGAAATGTGCAATATAGTGGCAATTATATTGGCATAAGACAGGACTGTGATAATGAGAGTGACCAGGAAAGAAAAAACACCTATTTAGAAGTTAACAAGATCTAGAACAGGTGTTTCTGTGCAGGAAAGTTTTCCCAAAGGTGCACTGTCACAGAAGAAATGGCTAACATTTTGGTTACAAAAGGGTAACTGGAAGACGACAATTGATGGGCCAAGTAGAAATGCAAAACTCAGCCCCCTTGAACCAAGTACTAATGAGCTACAAAGCCCATTGCTGATAATGGTGGAGTAAGACAAGGGGTAGCAGATGGCTACATACCTGTCAAATGACATTGCTGCCAAGAGAAGAAACTCTGTCATGCCAAAGATGAAACATAAAAAAAAAAAATGAATGAAGCAACCAACCACAGAAATCGTCTTTTCTCCTTATGTTAGGTTGAACAAGACCTTAGGAATGACAGAGGAAGTGAAACCCATTTCCAAGAGCGAAAAGTTCCAAATAAAGTATTACATAGGCACGTGAAGCCCACGGTCCACAATGCTGGTAGTGACAATCACTAAGTTTCCAATTATAATTGAGATGTAGATGATGCAGAGAACCACAAAGATAAAGATCTGCAACTTCCTGCCAGCTGTGAATCCCACAAGGATGAAATTCTTGACCATGGTTTGGTTTTCCATTATAACATTTACTTATGTGTCTCACGCTGTGAATAACTGGAGGGGAGAGAAGATGGCGGATTCAATGCTGTATTTTAAATTTAAATGTATATGAAACATGAATCAGCAGAGAATTGAAAGGGAAATGACTGTCTAACATGAAGGCATGCTATCAATAAAATACTCAATAATTTTTTTTTCTTTTCCATCAGTACTACCTTTTTGTTTATTCCTGATTTCAAAAGACTGAAGATTATACAGCTGCTGTAGTTCATAATACCACTGCACAGCCAAACCTAATCTTCAAAAAGAAACTTGAAAGGACTAAAATAAGTTTTCAAAAGAAAAACATGTCACTGGAGTAAGTTTCTACTACTCTCTTTCAATTTCTTTCCAATCTAAGAAAACCATGACAAAGTTTAAGGAACAAGAAGAGATCCTATTTTTGTTGAGGCTTCTAAACTCCATGACGTATTTGAAACTAGAGGCGTTGCAAGAAAATAAATGCACTTATCTAGGAGTCTGTTTACAAAACATTCACATGAACAGTAAGTTAGTTACCTTTGTAGCAAGATGAAAGACAGGGTTTAAATCTAAGATGTTTCATATTCCTGCCGTTCTAACGCACTAGCTAAGGCTGAGCTCACTCTCTCTTCTCCAGGCATATTCTTCAACATCAAATGATGAAGGCTTTTAAGTAATTGACAAAGAATAAGGAGGGAAGATATCTACCCTGGGAGAGCAGAGTATTGTAAATGTAAACACCACTGCTGGATTAGCACATTAAATTCTCTAATCACTGTTCTTTTTAGACTGTGATCACTGTCAATGTATTCATGCATGAAGGTGAACAGTAGGTCTTGCTAAAAGCATGGTTTCATTCTCTGGTGAATGGGAACATATAAAAATTTGAGTTAGTAGACTTGTTCCCATTCTTGAGAAATCAATGTATGTGGGACCTTGGTACTCAGAAGTAGTACACAGGCATTAGCTAGCTAGATTCTGAACAGTTTTACTACACCAATCTGAACCTCTTGCTATCAGCTAAATAAATATGTTATATGGAATGTTTATCATCATTGTTGCAATATAGCTTCTCACTAATTATTTAAAAGATAAACAGGTGGTTTTGAGCTAAAACCGATAAAGAATGAAAATGCAAAAAAGACTTCTATTATGGGAAAAGGAGGGAGGAGAAGCCTTCTTTCCACAAACTTTACAGATAGTGATGACTCACTTCATTACATTGACTAAATTAACAATAAACAATGTGGAGCTGGCTCCCCAGATTGATATTTTGTCAAATTCAGTCACACTGTAAAACTTAAATCTTTTCAGGCAACCATAGCTCTTTCAAATATCCAAAAACTACTTCCTCCTCTGTCCTATTTGCTGTAAAATGTCTTTACAGTCTTCATTGTCTGTATTTTGATTATTCTTCTCCCTGTTAAACCAGTTCCACAGAACACCATATAAGACAATGCCAGACAAGGTAACAACCCTCGTGTTTCTCATTAAGTTTGTTCAGTGAAAGCAGTTGCCTGATTCTTCAGAAACTTCAGTTTCTCCACTGCAAATCACAGAAGCAGGTTAATGTCAGTGACACCATCTGTTGTTACCACCTAATAGATAGACTTCTAGGAGACCAGAAACCTGTTTGCATCTAGCAGTTCACAAGTTATGGAGCTCCTCCAGGTGGCAACTCAGCCCAGATAGTTCAGACACCTGCATGAGGAAATTTCAGCATTCTCAGGAGGTGCTGATTGATTGTACAGGGACACCTTCCACTAGACCTTGAACACCTCCAGTGAGAGGGCATCCACAACTCCTCTGGGCAACCTGTTCCACCGTCTCACCACTCTCACAGTAAAGAACTTTTTCCTAATACCTAATCCTTTCAATTTGAAACCATTACCCCTTGCCCTATCACTGCCCTCCCTGATAAAGAGTCCCTCCTCATCTTTCCTGTAAGCCCCCTTTAAGTACTGGAAGGCCACAATAAGGTCCCCCCAGAGCCTTCACTTCTCCAGGCTGAACAAGCCCAACTCTCTCAGCCTGTCCTCATAGGGAGGTGCTCCACCCCCCTGATCATTTTCGTGGCCCTCCTCTGGACCCGCTTGAGCAGGTCCATGTCTTTGTTATGTTGGGGGCCCCAGAGCTGAATGCAGCACTGCAGGGGGGGTCTCACAAAAGCAGAGTAGAGGGGGAGAATCACCTCCCTTGACCTGCTGGCCATGCTTCTTTTGATGCAGTCCAGGATATGATTGCCTTCTCTGTCCTCCTTCCCATCTCCTGGCTCCCCTCCTATGGGCCAAATGTTATTGATCACCTTTTTTGTGACACTGAACCATTGATCAAACAGATACCCATCTCCTGGAGCTGGTGAAGTTTGTATTGTCCACTGTGGTACTCCTATGCTCTCTGCTATTTACCATTCTCTCATATCTGTACATCATCATCACTATTCTCCACATCCCGTCAGCCTCGGGCTGGAAAAAGGCCTTCTCCACTTGTGCCTCCCACATCACCATGGCTACCATATCCTATGGCAGTGCCATCTTCATGTACACAGTGCCAAACAAAGAGTTTTCCTTCAGCCTCAAGAAGGCAGACACCCTGCAGACATCTGTTTTCACTCACTTGCTTAATCCTTTCATCTACACCTTGAGGAACCAGCAGGTCAGGGATGCTCAGAGGGACACTGCCTCCCACATCCTAAGTGGTACAAAGTCTTTCAGAGTGAACTGTAAACTGAGTGGACAATAATGGCATTCTCAAGATCTCCAGATTCCCGATATTCTACATAAACTGCAGCTTATCTCAGGCAGGCTCTGCAAGGAAGTCTGCGAGAAGCAGCATTCCTGTGTGCATGACTTCTCTCCCCATGTTTCATTCTTACAGGAAATTCCTTTCAGTGAATAAAAAAATGTCTAAACTCAGATATTGTGCATGTTCCACTCAGGATACTTTGTACTTATGCCAAAAACATAGTAAAATATTAGATGTGCTAAATTAAAATAGAACTGTTTAGCAGTATAAATTATTCTGCTATTAAAAATATATACTCATTTAAGAGTCCTAGAAGACTTCTTTTACCTAGAAACCATCAAGTGGTAAACTTTAGGGTTATTAACATACAAAATTCCCAACCCAGTCTTCAGTAACTCTTCTTTCAGTGAGAAGCTCATTGTACCAGCTGTTTTCAATGTACATGGATAAACAACGGCATGCTCTTTTAAAAGACAAAGGACACAAAAGACTGAGTATTTGCACATGTAGTGCTAGATGATTTTTAAAGTGGTATAAAAGCACCACAGAACTGAAAATACTATTCAAATGCAATCTGAGAAGAGAGGGACCAAAAAAAAATATGCAAGAGATGACCCAACACCACCTTGTCTCCACACTGAGACTGGTAATAGAAATACCCTTGCTCCTCTTTTTCAAGCACCAAAAAGAGCAGGCAACAAAGTTGTTTTTCATACGCTGTACACCACTGCTGGGATGAAAAGACATCCTCACCAGGGGATAGCTAGCTACACAGATCAGCAGTTTACAAGTCAGGCATTTTGCAATGTCTATAAATTGTTCTCAAGGCATGTAACAGTTTATTATTCTGGGTTATAGAAAGGTTGGTCATATCTGTTTAAAACTCCAGGAGACCAGATAAGTCCTTACAAGACATAGAGAGAAGCAGAAGAGATGAAGGACAAGAAAAAGGACAAATAACTATATGTAAAGACATATTCAAAGAAGATAGAAACAAGTCAAGTCATAAAGAATTAATGTGATGCCCATCCACAAGAAGGGCCCGAAGGATGATCCGGGAAACTACAGGCCTGTCAGCCTGACCTCGGCGCTGGGTGTCACGGTCCACTCAGTGGCACAAACACCAGCCATGTGCCTCCTCCTGTTCCTGCCCTATCAGTTACTTAGCTGCAAGTGATGTCACAAGCACTAATTCAAGCCATGTGTCTACGTTTTCATTTAGTTATTCCTTTGAATTATTTTGTTTGGTTTTCTGTACCATGAACTACAAATGGTAGTTTTTAAAGAAATTATTTCCTACTGGCTCCTGTTTCATCAACTTTTGTTATGACAGGCATGTAATAAGTTTGTTGAAAATAAATTTACTGGTGATCTGAATACATCAAGTCCAAAAGCGCTGGTGATCCAAATACAAATAAAGTTGTTATGGCATCTGAAAGCTGGACGCAAGTCATCTGCAACAAGAAGAAGTAAGAAACAAGATTCAAAGAAAAATAAGAGACACCAGAGTGATTAAGCACGACCAGGTCCCTTGATTAGGAAATGCAAAGAAAATAAACAGGCTTTAAAGCAGAAAGTTGTATGTTAGCAGTCCAAAGGGATTAGTCTGTTGTTGGAGCAGACTTAAATCTGTCTTCTCAACTGTATTTAAAGAATCAGATAGGTAGAAAATCACAAAAACATTTAAAACTGTACAAACCTCACACAATGCCACCTTATGTGTATGTCACAGCACAGAGAATACAGACTGCTGTGATCAGCCCCGAAACTCCTCCCTAGTGCTGGGTTAGCAGCAGACATTGGACCTCACACTTCCAAGGCCATGAAGTGTTGTGATCCTTGTATTTTTAGAAAAAGAGCATAACCTCAAACATCAAAAAATCAAATGACGTGATCAAAACTGCTACGTTAAGCTTGCTCAGTGTCACCCCCTGGCAAGAGACCCTGCAGAGGACGTTTTTGTTAAGTTTCTGTTTTGTTAATGACTAATTCCATTACTTGTCCCTCGCCCAGGGTCTAATGAAGAAACTAACGAGACGTGGCCAGCAGGGTTTGTTAACTGCTTCTCCACAGCTCTCCCCAGCGGCCAGCCCGGCGTTGCCCCCCACCGCCCGACGAGCCGCTGCCTCCGAGCCGCGGGCAACCGCTGCGCTCCGGGACACCGCAGGAAACAGCGGCCGCTCCCTAATCTGCCCAGCAACAGCCGCCGCTTGGCTCTCATTGGCTCTTGCAAAGCTTCGGAGGCGCGGACTCAATAAAGCCTTAAGCGCATGCGCCAGCTGGGACCACCGTCAGCCTCGCCCCGGCCGCGCACGCATACAGGCGCATGCGTAGAGCGGCCGGCTGCGCCTTCCAGTTCCGCCTTTTCTCGGGCAAGAGACCCGCGCCTGCGCAATATTCACTGACCTGGCGGCGCGTTGGGCGTGCGCCTGCGCTGCCCCGCAGTGCCCCGGAAGCGCTTGCTCAGGCTGCTTCCGGCCACCTCAGCGAGACCATGTCGGGCGCGGCGGGTTCCAGCGCGGGGGCCGCGGGCTCGGTGGGTTCGGTGGTGCGGCGCTTCCTGACGGAGTACGGCAGCGGCACGCCTAGCCGCCTCAAGGTGCTCGACGCCTACCTGCTCTACGTGCTGCTCACTGGCGCGCTCCAGTTCGGCTACTGTCTCGGCGTCGGCACCTTCCCGTTCAACTCCTTCCTCAGCGGCTTCATCTCCGCCGTCGGCAGCTTCATCCTCGGTGGTCAGTGCCCCGCCACGCCCGCCCCGGCCCCGCGCGGTTTTCCTGGAACCTCTTTCACGACCGCGCACTTCCCGTAGCAAAGTCTGAGCCTCCCCCAGAAGCGCCCAGAGGCCCCCCGGGCATCAGAGAGTTGCCTAAGGAATGCCGAGATCTCTGGTAGTAACCGCAGGATTCCCTTCGCGGCCACAGGCGTTCCACAACAGCCCGAGGGAGTCACCACAGCAACCCTCAAACCTACGCCGGCAGCCAGGCAGTCGCCATAGCAACCTTCAGTACCCCCTCCCTTACCCCATAACACCCTCTTCCGTTCGCAGGACCCCCCAGGCTCCTGCTTCAGCCTGCCCACAGCAGGACGCTGCACAGCAGCTGTGACTTTGCTGTGTCCGGGCCATATGCACCACAGAGCCCAGCCCCAGGGTGTCCCTGCTTCTCCTTGACAGTCAAGGAGGACTCCCTTTTACTACCTTATATTGGTATCCTTTCGCACGTGTCCCATGGGGAAACACAAACTCTGTGACTAATGACTGCTTCAGAGTCTTGCTCTCCATAACAGCCCAAAAAACTACCTTGTTCCTGCGCAGCCCTTTCCAGCAAACCCAATGGAGAGCATAGAAATATCCCCATTTCTATGGGAGTCCCATCCTGTTACAAGCCTGTCCCCTCCGGGCTTGCTTGGCCACCCCTGACAGCGTAATGCTATGGGAGAACTGATGCATAACAGTCCTGTGCAAATCCCTTGCCAGTGTCGTGCTCATCTTATAATAAAGACAGTTATCTTTTCTTCTGGTACCCTGGTGGGACAGTGACCCAGACTGGGGTGGACTGCCCCAGGAAGACTGCTTCCCACCATGACTTCATTTTGTGGTGGCTGATTTCTCATTCTTTCTCTGCCATGCAGTTTGTCTCCGGATCCAGATCAACCCCCAGAACAAAGGCGAGTTCCAAGGCATTTCACCGGAGCGGGCATTTGCTGATTTCCTCTTTGCCAACACCATCCTCCATCTTGTCGTCATCAATTTTGTTGGCTGAGCTCTAGAAGAGACTGTGAGGTACTGATCCGTGGGGTCACAAAAGGGGCAACCATAGCTTATGTGACTTGGGTATTTTTGTAGAGTTGGGAGAGAATTAGAAAGATAGTGAATCCAGGAGTCCTAGCTCCCAGCTTCATCTTGGCCACGTACAGGAAGCTGTAGTCCTCTAGGTTGATACAGGGTTAGGATTTACAGCTTTCTGATTTCTTGCATGTCTTTTTTGGCTTTTATCATTTAAAAGGCAGATTAGGAGTGTTACAGACACTGACCTGCATTTCTGTCTTATGAGAGAAATACCCAGTTCTTCTTTGCAAGAGGGGCTTTGGGAGCTGGAACTCTTGGGCTCTGTGTGTGACGGTTGTCCTATTTGGAGGCTATGGTATGACTGGTGTCCGAGTCTGGAGTTTCTCAGCAGATGAGAGGAGGGAGTTTGGGACAGGGAGAGTTTGGTGCTGGCAAGTGGAGGACATGCCCTGTTGTCATTGTTGCAAGGGGCCACAGGATCTTTGGAGCTTGTGGGGTATTTCCTTTCCCGTTGCAGAAACATTGCTCATGTTGCCTTTCTCTCTTTCCAGGTCTTGAATTGCTCTTGAGCTCTGATGCCAAAGCCTGGCATTGGAAAGTGCTGTTCCCCAGCAGACTCTTATCTACTTCCGTGGTGGAGGAAGGGGACACAGGGCTCAAGATTTTTTCCCCACAGACTGTCCTATGGAGGGGTCTGCTGCTCATTACAGTTACTGTAATCCTTTCTGTCAATAAAACCCTTTATAATACTGCAGTCATTTCCCTATTGGTGACAAACACAGAGGTTTTTCTGAGGCCCGAGTTCCTTCTCAGATGCAACTCCCTGTTTTCAGCCCGCTCTCTCCCTTTCTGCCTAGCAGGCTTTTCTTCTGTGCCCCAGTTTCAGAAGGAGGAAGCAGGAAACAAGTTGTCATGGAAACTCAATTGTCTTCCACCCTTTTCATCTCCCTTTTTCCTGCCCCTTTATCTTATGGAAAGTATATTGCCAGTGTACCTCCAGGCTTCAAAGCTGTGGAAAGTTTGGGTTAGGCTGTGGTTAGCAGTCATGAATGGAAGGAAGCGGAGGGTGTCCAGCACGTCCCCAGGTGTACCCATCTTACCACAGATCCTCCCATATCCCTCAAAGGCATGTGGGGCACAGCTGGATGTCCCAGTTGGACTTACAGGCTCACTGAGGCCTGGTGGTGATAGAGCTACCCTATGACAGTGTTAGCTTTTTTTCAGTCTGCTGTGCTGCTGAACCCACGGATGTTGGAAGGGGCTGCCAAGCTGTGTCAGTGCCTTGGTCAGAGCTGCACTTCAGCTGTTCTGAGTCCGTGGAGGAGGTCACACCTCAGACTTAACCTCATTGAAAATCCTTCTGCCTCTAAAGCATTGTGAACTGCTTAAACTCTGGCTTTGGCCCTTGGCCATTGCCTCCTCAAGCACAAGCTAGGTCCTGCTTTGAGGCCAAATGCTTCTTTGTACTGATGGAAGATTAGAGCCCTGTGTTGATCCAGTTATGGGCCCAAGACAAGGTATTAACCCCAGCTAGCTCCTCCACGCCTTTGGCTGCAGAAGTTACCTTCAGGCATGAGGCTCCATCCATCCTGCTTCACGCTTGTCTGATTTGTTCCGCAGGTGGAACACTGGATGGGTAAAATGTGCATTGAGGCTACGTGACAAGTGCTTGTCTGCTGGTGCTTGGGAGATTAAACATGGGTTCTGGTAGCTTCAACCTCAGGATTGCATTATGGTTCTTGTTCCACCTTTTAGCATTTCCAGCTGTGCTGCAGCCATTAAATCCATAAGACTGTGAAACCTGGGGCTCCTAAGTCTGTTGCCTAACATAGCCTCTGAAGAGTGAGGTATGAAGGAGCAGGGTCTTTACTGCCTCAAAGGATGATGTCTGGGTCTGTAGTAGGAACTTAGAATTCATGCCGGCTCTGATCACCACTGCCCTCCAGCCCCAGGCATTCAGCTGGATTTGTTTAGAATGGTACCAGCTTTGTACTGATGGGGAGCAGGTGAGTGACTTGACAGCAGGCAGGGACTTTGGATGAGCCACGGAGCTCTTCTTTCCCGTAAGAAGGGCCCTCTCTGAGCCAGGCCCGTGGCAGGTAGAGCCAGCATGATCACGGGAGGAGGAACAGCTCAGGGTCTCCCCTTTGCCACTGCAGCTGCTGCTGTTTGCAAGCTGCGAGTGCCTCCCTGCGGGTCTGTGTGACCATCTTCCCACGGTTTGGCTTAGAGAGAGCTCCAGGTTGGGACCCTCCTGTGGCCACTTCTAAGAACTGCACGAGAGCCTGTGGGAAAGGAAGGACCCTGGATTTTCTGTGTTTTTTTTTTTTTCCTGATTTTTACCAGCTTGCAATGCCTCTAGTTGCCGTAAACTCGGCACTAGAATTCGGGTCCCGCTAGAGCTACTCCCATCTCTGAATAAGCTTCTGTAGATACCTTCAGGCTCTGCTCCTTATAAAGACCATGCTCGGGTCCCTGTTCACACTGTAGAAGAGGGCAAGAAGAGGGGCTGTTTCATGTATAGGGTCATGTTTAATGAGAGACAACAAATATTGGGCAGGGTGTTTTCTCCAACAAAACTGCTAGAAAAGAGCAACTTCATCTCCTACCCATAGGCAGTTACTAGGGGGCAGGGGCTGGCATAGAGGAGAGGGTGCTAGAGATGAACCACAGCAACATTTCCTTCCCTGCCGATGTGAGAGGACTCTCTGTCCTGCCCCGTCTTCCTCCTTTCTCTTTTGGGTCAGGAGAAGTGAAAGGATTTTTCTGCATGGATTCACTGCCTGTATAGCAGGATGCAGAGGCCTATCAGCAAATTCAGGAATCTTACACACTCCTAAGATTTATCCCTGCCACGCACCACACTTTATAATGTATTTTCTCCCCTCCTTTCCCCTTCTTACTCTATACATAGCTCAATATTTCCTGCTGTGACCAAAACAACTCCCCCCAGCCTCAAGAGCAGGCTGCGGTGAGGGGGCAGGAAGGGAGGGTGCCTTAACCTTATTTGACTTTGGCTTGTGGTCTAACGTCTGCTGTTCTTCTCCATACGCTTTTCCTCCTCCCTGCCACGTGCCACACCAGCCCTGCTCCCCCCACCCCCTGTTTTGCACTCCACTTTCCAGAGGAAGCGGTTTCTGCGGTAGAGCACAGAGGAGTATCAAAAGGTGACCCAGATCTGGTTGTGGCGTCATGGAACTGGTGGTGCATCCTCTTCCTGCCCCACCTGGGCCGTGAGACCCCTTCCACATCCTGTCCTACTGTGTTATTTTCTGCCTTTGCTTTGTTCTGCGGTTTTTCTTTCTCGAAATAAACAAGAAAGCACAAGGCATCCGGGGGGGGGGGGGGGGGGGGGGGGGGTGGGGTTGGTAATTGAAAGCCTAATACCTGAAAGTGTCTTTGAACTACACATACAAATTTATTGTTTTGCAAATCACATGCTAAGAGTCACTTTAGTAAAAATATTTAACCTTATCTGTACTCTCACCCCCTCACTTGGCAGATCTTATCACTGGAGTCGTTTAGCCTGGAAAAGACTGAGATGTGGAAACAGAGGCAGCACACTGTCCTTCCTCCTTGACCATACAGCTAGGAGTGGGTTTGAAGTGCAACACAAAAAATTTAAAAGATAAATATTGATTTTTTAAAAGTTGTGCTAAAGGTGAATGAGTGTGGAAACTGTTCTTCCACATCCCTGAAGGTTTCTGGAATGAGGTTGGAAATCTGTGAAATGCAATGACTTGCTTTGTAATTCAAGTACGGTTTAAGCAGCTTCATCAAGCTGTTTCCCTGTGACTGGCAGACGTCATCATGAGTGAAATGTAAGCTTCTAGAGCTGCCTGGAATCTAGCATTTAAAGAGCTGTGGGCTTTTTCTACAGCTGGAGAGAAATGAGATGGACTGTTGTGTCAAGGGAGAGACAAGAGAATGAGTCCCTGAACATCTATACTATAAAATAATCAGGGTAACAGACCCTGAAAGTTTTAAGTTGTTCCTTGGCAGGAGGGGTCAGTAACTCTGTCACCCTGTCACAGGCCACCTGCTAAATGGTCAGGTGGGAGCACCATGGTTGGAGATCAGCAAGATTTGTTGTATTCCTGCTCAGCACTGTGGAATCAGATCCTGTGGCAGGGATGCAGGCATGGTCTTCACATGGGGACCCTCTCCCACATGAAGCACCAGGTTTTTAGCTAAAGGCATTTCAAGCATGAGCCTTTCCAAAATCAGAGTTCATTGCAATGGCTGTGAATCCAGCAGGGTGAGAAATGTCCCGTGAGGGGGAATCATTGCCACCAGTCTGGCCATGCTTTCCCTGCCACTCAGTTTGGGCAGTGGTGTGAGGTACAAGCCAGGTTCAAGCTTTGCAGGAAGGGTGTGTTTCTTTCAGAGCACCCTTTTCATTTCTCCCTCCAGAGGAATCGCTGATGCGTCAGAGGAAGATGGAGGAATCAATGGCACAAAAAGAGAAAATTTCTTTTCCAGTCTTGACAGTGACAGACTGAACCTGGAGGCACAGGCTGGTGGGTTGGTGTCATTAATGCAAAGCAGGTACCTTCTTCTCCAATGGTGCTTGGGAGTGGGGGACATTTAGAGGCAGACACTTCAGGCTCCTGTGTTCCCCATAGCAGTAGACATCTGCCTTCAAGAACCTGGGCAACTTGCTAGTCCTCTCGCTGTGGGCAAGCCATATTTTTCCTTTGACTTTGCACAGCACAGGGTCTGCTCTTGGAGGAGGTGCTCTCCTCAGCTCCTCTCCCCCCCAGCTGGCCATGCTGTTCTCACCCAGACACAGCAAGGATGTCCTGGAAAGGGAGTTTGTAGCTATTCCCCCCACCCCGCGGTGTATCCATCCAGTTATTGTAAACAGTGTCTGGTGGCCACGTCAGGCTGAAGAGAAGAGTCTGGAGGCTCCTTCACCCCAAAGGCCAGGCTCATTCTTAAAGCTCATCTGAAGGGTAAAACAAGTTCCTCAAACTACAGATACAGAAGACAAACAAGTTTCTTATTTCTTATAAGCCTTGTTTAATACCAGCCAAAGGCCTAAAGAAATGCCAAGACATCAGTGCGGTTGCCAGTACAGTTCAAGAGTTAGCAGCGTGCAAACATCACATGCATGCACTGTTTCCAAAGAGTGCTCACGTGGACAGGTAAATATTTCGGTATAGTTTTATGGGATGATTATTAAAAAAAAATGGGAAACCTAACGTTGTTAGAACTAAACAAAAAGAACAAAAGTACTTTGTATTTTTACTAAATGTGAAGCCAAATCTTAAGCTGGTTTAGATTCAGAAAATGTTATGGCCAGATAGACTTCAAGAAATACTAAAACTGATTCTTTTGTTCTATGATAATAAAGTGAGAATTTCACTGAATTCAGGACTTCTGGGAAACCTAGCAGCGTATCTTTTAGGGGAAAAAAAAAAAAAAAAAATACCTTGCTTTGGTCTAACAAAAGACAGCAGGACATGGTGAACAGCACCCTGAGTAAGTCTCCCTTTGCTTTTCAGTGTTTCATTTGCAACTGAAATGGTGTCTGTGGAGGTGCACTCTAAAACATGCATACCTGAAAGCTACCAAAATATAAAAAATTCACATTCAAGTGATATTTAGCTTGCAGTTTTCAACAAACAACACTGCCCCAGGCAGAAATTGCGTGTCGTTTTAACGCATGTAATAATGATGTTTGGCAATTTCTAGTCATAGCAAACTGCTTCATGCAAAAAGAGGCATTGTCATGCTAAACGAGTCAGGCTTATGGGGGAGCAGAATGCTGAAAATTTAAAGATTTTTTTTTAGTAGCTTTATAACAATGCAAATAAAGCAATTGAGACTATAACGGCTGGAATGATACACAGAATCAGCAAGTGATATCCCTTTGACAGGAATGCCTGTGTTCCCTCTTGCACACATGCTCTAGTGAAGATTCCTCAGCAGTTTTTTTCAGTACTTCAGGACTGCACTCTATGGTTACTTTCATTCCTGTAACAAAAATAAAGGTATGTTAAATCATTATTTGGGATACAGTCATAGCTGCATGATTGTAGACCTGAAGTGTCTAGGCACTAGAAAGAGGAGAAAGAGAAACTGGACCAAAACTAATATATTAGGTCTGAGGTCTTAAAGTCAATTAGCATCAAACTTTCCCAGCCGGAGACCAGTCAGGAGATGAATGTGATGGATGAATGTAGACAAGGGAAGGGATGGGTGTAGAAATAGAAGGGAGAGATGTCCAGAGAGAAGAAAAAAGTTAAATTTGCATGTGGATAAGGAAAAGTAAATAGACTTGAGGGATGGGCAAAAACAATGATATAGCCAAAGGAGTGGAGGGGTTTTACTGTTTCTAGACAAAAGGTGTATGGATAGACTGCATAAACAGTTATTATAAAGAGAAGGAACATTGATAGCTAATGAACCAATCAGGATGTTTTCTGTCAGAGGCCTTACTGCCCCCCATGCATACTCACTTCTTTTGCCACATAAGCATCGTCATCAGCATGTTAAAAATTATTCCTTTCATTAAAATTATTTTCAGGCCCAGCTGTGATAAAGACAGCATGTTCAAGTTTTCATCTGTAAAAGTAACAGAGAGGGAAATTCAGAAGAGCACTGAGACATCCTCATTTCCAGACAGACTTAAAAGCACTTCTTAAAGAAGCTGTTCCACTTTGTGTGATTAAGTCAGCTAGTAGAATAGCTAATGAGACAGTGAGCAGGACTGTCTCACTGAGAGACTTTCATTTCTTCTAGTGGGTGTTTCAAGGCCTGGGTTTTCATTCAATAACCACTTAATTATCCGATATGCAAGACTGCCAACCATCTAGCTGTTTTTAAATACAGTGTATTATGAACCCAGGATGCTGGAGACATCCCTCATTCCTCTCCATAAAATTTTTTAAGATGAGCAGGGGGAAAACAAGTTAAATTTTATTCAGAGAGCACAAATTCTATTTGGATTTTCTATTCTAATGTTAAGTTTTCTTAACTTAAGATTTCTAAACTTAAGATTTCTAATCTTAAGTTACAAAGCCATTTTCATTTAAAAATACATTGATCTGTACTGGGGAAGCAGTGAGCTACCATCAAAAAGTCATTTAATGGTATCTTTGAAAACCTCTCTCTGAAATGACTGATCAAATCAGCCAAGTTTGCTGATGAGTATTCTTCTGAAGTGCTGTTTTGGAAACATTTGGGTAACTGGTTTATTTTCAGCAAGGCTGCATGTTTGCAAAAGTACAGCTCTTCTGCAAACAGCAAGTGCTGAGGCAGGCTCAGCTCCTTTGAACTAGCAGGAACAGCAATTGCTTGGGCTCCAGCACTGGCTAGTACACTCCCACAGCCATGAGCTGAAGCAAAGCTTGCTCAGATGCACCACATCTTTAGCGCAGCCGTGTTTCTGAGCACACACTGCAGAAACCACCTGCTTATCTTATGGTTCATTAGGTGTTTGTGCACCCAAAAAAATAAAACTGACTCTTTTGAAGTCTGAAATGCAGACAGACATCCAGTAAGGCTGAGTCATATCAGTACCTTAAATAGTGATGTGATGGGGAGTAGTTGTTTGGCTACTCCTAGCAAGAGCACGTAGGCACAGGCTACTGGTCACATAAAATAACCAGCTCAGGTCTGGAAGACTGCATTAACCCAATGACTTCCAGCCTTGATGTTTAAAGCCTGTGGGGCCCTTTTGGAATTTTCCAGTCTGAACTTTTTGCTCCAACAGGAGTCTGCAAACAGGGAACGTTAGCAAAAACTTGGGAAGACATTTCCTTTGATCAGGACAGGCTTTGCTCCTAAAATGCTGTGTACATACCTGTCCTGAAGTGCAGAGACATCCCTGTAACACAGACAGTGCTGTCACCTGCAGATAGTAACAATAAATTGAATTAATAACACAAATGTACTTCTTCAGAAGTTTGTCAAGATATCTCTACTTAGAAGAGCTGACTTCCTATAAACACTCATTTCTGCTGTTTCCAGGGCAAGCATAAAATACAACCTAATTAAACTTTGATGTCTCATCAGAGAAAGGAATTCCAAACTGTATATGCCCCACAGTGTGATTTTAAGATCTCTCTGCTGTGACTGTACCAGTCTGCTGACCCTTAATCTTGTTTCCACCAAGGAGGAAGGCAAAAGAAAACGGAGGCAACAAAGCAACATTCCTCCAGAGTGTGGGAGCATAATTCAGCATTGCTTGCAGGGTTAGGAGACGTGAACAAGTCCTCCTCATATTAATAGCACAGAGACCAGAGCACCTCTAGCCTTGTGCACACATCCAACAATGCCATTACCACTATCAGGATTCTCGCCCTCCAGCTTTCCAAAGCCCTCGTGAGTTGCACCACACTGCATTTCGTCTTTCTTGGCCCAGTAGGTTGACAGGTAGCTTGCTTCCTTTTTGTTCTCAGATGTTACCACCTCCACAACAGCATCTGTCTGCTTAGCAGTGAAGTCAAGAGTAAGCTTTTCAGGGGAGTAATCTGTGATAAGGCACATTTGCAAATCCTCATCATCTTTAGAGATCAGCTTGTAGACTGAAGGAGAAGGAGTAACATCTGAAAATGGAGAAGAGGAGAGACATTAGATGAGAGTACACAGTCTTAGTTCCTTCAGTCTTAACATACAGACACTTAGGTATAGAGGTTTTTTCATTATTCCAGTGGGAAGTTTCCTGATCATAGGGCTCTTGTGCTAGGACACTTTTAGAGAACAAAGGCATCCGCAGAAGATGATGCAGGAGCTACATGAGACTTATGTTGACTTATGTTGTGTCAGAGACACAGAGAGTGGTCAGGCAGGATTGCTAGAGCATCTCAAATGGTACTCATGTGAGCATTCACACCCTAGATGTCCATATCTAACATAGTCATTCCTTTCTGTGACAACTCATTCAACTCTACTCTGCAGCCTGGGCTTCCTTTTGGATCTTGGCCTGGATACATTCAGGGATGTCTATAACAGGCAGGGAGAGCACTCTCTTCTTGCTTCACTGCTATGAGATGTAATGTGTCTGGAGAGAACTGAGCAGCCCAGGGGCATTCTGCCTCTTCTGAAAATGTGTAGTCAAATCCACCACTGACATTCAAAATCTCACTTCACCTTCGTGAGGAACAGTGGATAAACTACCAACTCTTAAGGGTGTCCATATTTACCACCGATCTAGCTAACTGTGTTCCTATAGGAGAAAGCTAGGAAAGCCACTGCAAAGTAGGAACACGTGGTTGCATTTAGGCCAAGAAAGATGAAACAAATGGATGTTTCATTATGTCCCATCACCTGACAGTACAGTACAAGATATTTTACTAAATTTTACCCTGCAGAAGAGGCATTTGGGGAACTAAAGGCTGCAGATGTAAAACACCTGGAGTTTATTTCATTTTCTTGCTTCAAATTCTGCTAGCAAGTCAGTTAGACTAGGATTTTCCACACATATCAAAACACTACCTGTGGTTAAACTCTTTTTTGCACATTTAGCTTTGTAATCTTGTTCAGCTCTTGAAGTCTGATTCTTTGAGAAGGTACATTCCTAAATCTTTTATCATGCCTAATAGTAAAATGTTATGTGCATTGCAGTACTGTAATGAAATAGAACAGATGAAATATCATTAAAAACATACTGTAGTCAAGATGCAGATTTGGGGCTCTCAGCAACTCTCTATCTGCATTTTTCATTGGACTTCACAATCACAGGTTTGAGCCGGAGCTTTAGTTCATACTTATAAACTGACAAAGTGTTATTGTGTAGGGTTGAGAGTTTAGGTTGATATTTGCTTTGTCCCTGTTTGCATACCACACTGATAAATATTGTACAAACACTAAACACAGCTTAGCTCCCAGATGAAGAAATTTTAATTTCTTCCTGTTGGGGAAGTTTGGCCTAAATCTTGGCTTTTAGAAACTGTCTTAAAATCTTATGCGAGTGCAGACCCTAGTTCTATCACTGAGATAAATGTTTTTCATTTGTTCAATTGCCAGTTGTCAGCACCTTAGAAAAATAGCCATACTTTTTATTAGTATAATTTCAAACAAAAACTGATCCACAAAGTCTAATAATTCATCCTCTGGCCCTTCTCCTGAATTGCAGTTAATCTGTCCCAGCTTTGCCCTGGCTTTGAAAAACCTGAGACTGTCTCTTTCCCAGCTACGCAGAGTAAGGTCTAATGTATGTTCTGACTCCCTCAACCCCACTCCCCACATCCCATACTCCTAGTTATTGGTTTGGAAATAGATTTCAGTGATCATTTGTTAGGGAGAGGAACACAGGAGCAGATAAAAAGCTTGATAGTCAATCCCCATATAAAGTACATATGAACCAGGGTACATAATTGCCATGGAGTACATGGATACAAAAGAGAAGACTAATTGATTGAGCTGTTCTGCATCTCTCTCATATTGAGTACTGTGCTTTCTGAAGAGCTACATATCCACATCTATCCAAATTAGGGAGTTTTTCTCCCTTTCAATCTGTGCAATGCTTTTATCTTGAGCAGATAAAAAAATAAGGTCTGATTTTTTGCAGGCTGCTTCAGCAGCACCTGTTTTGCAAAATACTCATTTCTCATTCTTGCTCAGAGTGGCTGCTGGCGTTGTTCTGATACTAGAGTCTTTTTCGCTAAGTTCCTTTGCATATTTGCACGCTGTTATGAAAGTCTGCAGATAGCAGTCTTGGAAAATATCAGCTATTATAACCACAGCACTGTGACCTATGTTTCCTGTTATTCTGTCTTAATGAGTTGGTGGATGTGTTGGAGATGCTGTATTGATATTTATGACCTGTATTGGCAGGAAAGTTTAAGTAAATCATGACACTCTGAGCTGTCCATTTTGCCTAATTTCATCTTACTGAAAGATATCTTCCAGATGGAAGAACAGGAGCTGTTGGAATGCTGTTCCTGACCAGTCTACAGGGAAAGCAAACTCCAGAGGCTGATTTCAGGGAGAGAGCAATAGAAGCCTGTTCCAACATCAGACTGAGACCTCTGCCTGTTTTTCCAAACAAGCTGTAGTAGAAATCCTGAACTAGTTTAGCACATAGCTTGTATTATACAGAGATTTATCTCATTCTCCATTCCCTTCAAAGCAAACTCTCTGAATCTCTGGTCAGACTGGAATTGGCGTGATAGAGGTCTTTGATCCTTCCTCTTGCCATTCCTCAGCCTGAGACATGATTTTCCACAGCTAGAGTCAACCTGGAGCTATTGCCCAACTCAGAGGAAATACATACCCCCTCACACATTCACACAGGCTAATCTTGACCCCAAAGGAGCAATTCCAGTGACTTAACAGGCACTTTAGTGGTGTTTGCTGACTGTTTTCCAATGGAGGTTCCAAAAGGTGTACAAGAGGTCCTTTGTGAAAACTGCCAGCCATGCATGGATGCTAGGATGTCTAGAGCAAGACTAGATGTCCACATTTAGTACCTGAACCCTTCTCTAGACTTCCAGTGCTCATGTGTGGAGACACTCAGATAAAAGAAGTCAGGTCCTTGTCCAGATTAGCCAAGTCATCCAAAGTACAAGACCCTGTGCAGAGATTCAGTGTTTGCAAATGTGAATATGCCACTTAACTTACAGGGTTCAGGCATAATTCTGATCTCCATCCCAAAAATGTGTTTGTCATTGCCTCTGTAATTACACTTGGGGAAGTCAAACTACCAAAACCATCCAAGATCTTTCTCACAAAGCTGTAAAGGGGAAGATTTCTAGCTGAACCAAAACTGAAGCTGAATTAATAGAAGAAGATACCCAGTATGTGAGGAGAAATCAAGTGTTCAATGGACTAAATAGTTCTCTAGTAACAAAACAGGATAAATCCTGGGTTTATAGTATGTGTTCACATTGAAGAAAATCTGAGATGAGGTTTTGTTAAATCTCATATTGGGAGGCAATATGCTGTTTGTGTTCATGTATAGATTTATTGGTGCATCATCTAAACTGCAGGAGAGATTTACTATGATGTCCTCTGCTGCTGCCTTCAACAATGTTAAGGAAAGATTTTGGGGGGTCAGAAGGAGCAATTCTGCTTATCTAATCCACTCTTTAATGCTGATAGGTGAATGACATGGCTTAATCCCTCTGTGTAACAATTGTCTGGAAACAAAAAGACTTGAAGTGGCTGCTCATGACCCTCCTGAGAACTTCTGTCATTTTTACAAAATACTTTTGCATGCTTTTTCTTTCAAAATCAAAGTGGGTTTTAATTACCAGAACAAGTATTCAGTTTTATATTCCAGAGATTTAATTTCTAGAAAAAATTCATAGAATCATAGAATGGTTTGGGTTGGAAGGGACCTTTAAAGGTCATCTAGTCCAACCCTCGATTCAAGTCATTTAAACTCAAAAAATACCCCTTTCTGAATTAGAGATTAACTATTCATGTCACGCCAGCCAAATAAATCTCATTTGTTCAATGAGTAAAAAAAAAAAAAATTTAAAAAAAAAATCAGAAGAATCAACCTAAAATCCCTTTCTAAAAACAGGTGGAAGATCATTTTTATGTTGATAACAAAAAGTCAAAAGAACTTTTGATCTTGCAGTTGTGGAATTGCCTCAAATGTAGATGTCTATTTCACACCAAAATTATATCCTTTCCTGATTGGATTATTTAATGCATACGTTTAATTAGATAACTTATTTGGGATCATAGCCTTGTGCCATTTCCAAAAATTACTCTCCTAGCTCCAGTATCCCATGCACCCCAGTTTTAAACATTGCAAATACTATAGTCTAAGTCACCTGGGAAATTTCTTCACAATGCAGTGTGAAACTAAGACTTAAATATGAACTCACATAGAATCACAGAATGTCAGGGGTTGGAAGGGACCTCGAAAGATCATCCAGTCCAACCCCCTTGCCAGAGCAAGACCACCTAGAGCAGGTCACACAGGAACGAGTCCAGGAGGGTTTTGAATGTCTCCAGAGAAGGAGACTCCACAACCTCTCTGGGCAGCCTGTTCCAGTGCTCTATCACCCTCACAGGGAGAATGTTTTTCCTTATGTTAATGTGGAAACTCCTGTGCTCCAGTTTGCACCCGTTGCCCCTTGTCCTGTCATTGGCCATCACCAAGAAGAGCCCGGCTCAATCCTCCTGACACTCGCCCTTTACATATTTATAAACATTGATGAGGTCATCCCTCAGCCTCCTCTTCTCCAAGCTAAAGAGACCCAGCTCCCTCAGCCTTTCATCACAAGGGAGATGTTCCACCCCCTTCATCACCTTTGTGGCTCCGTGCTGGACTCTTTCCAGCAGTTCCCTGTCCTTGAACGGAGGGGCCCAGAACTGGACACACTATTCCAGATGTGGTCTCACCAGGGCAGAGTAGAGAGGGAGGAGAACCTCTCTCGACCTACTGACTACACCCCTTCTAATACACTCAGGATGCCATTGGCCGCCTTGGCCACGAGGGCACATTGCTGGCTCATGGTCATCCTGCTGCCCACCAGAGGTATCTGATTCCCCCCCCCCCCCCCCCCCTTTATCTAAGGCAAAACACTATTACAGTCTGTCAGGACTCAGAATTTAATGGTAATGATATGCCAACATCATTAACCTACGATATTGATGATGCTGTCTCATTTCCCTCTATTCCCAGTCCTCTGCTCATCCTCACAAGCACCCTGTTGAGAAATAATCCTGGGTTAATTTTCTTTCAGCTGTTGCTCCTCCCTCCACTTATCATCTAGAGTTTGTGTTCATTATCCATAAAGGGAGACCTATTCAGAAACACTAACCAACGCACACTGCTCCTGCCTTCATACCTTCATAGCCTGTCCTTCTCCAAATCTTACTCACCTGGCTTGACTTTAAATCTAGTCCCTCTTCCAAACACAAATGTACTGTATCTTTTAGTTACTTGCTCAACGGGAAGCCTTTGCAAAAAATTCCTACCATCTGCATATTCCATTCTGCTCCTCATCCAAAATATGTGGGAAAGCTGTCTGCCAGAGGGTGACATACAAAGATATATGAAATTTAATTCCATCTTTTCAGATTTCCAAAGCATTATAAAATATAACTGAGGAAAGGAAAGAGAGTTACCATGTATCACAAGAAGTTTGGTTTCCCCTCCAAATACGATTTTTCTAGTTCCTGACTGCTCACACTGTAACATCAGTTTTTACAAATATGGAAGGGGACCTCACTTTTAAAATGAAAAAATCATGACATATTTTTTTAGGCTAAAATTTAGAAAATCCAATTTCTAAACCATTGGTCATAATAACCTCCAGATATTATTTTTAAGATGCAAAAATCAAGTCTGAAAACTTTAATAGCCAGAAACTCTATAAAAGTGCTAAACTTTCTATGTAGCATTCAGCCATGTGTGAACTTCTTGCAGCATTCTATGTGTGACTGCACCATGCTGTAACTGTTAAATCTGTGTGAACACTAACATCTTCCCTAGCTGTTCTTTCCTGCAGTGGGTCACTGCCACACCATAGCCAAGTACTCCTTAGATTCCAAGATTCTATTCCCCCTGCTTTTTGTCAAGGAAAGCTGAAAAGAAGTTGGAACATGCTTCCATGAAAAACCTTACTCCACCTACCCAATGAGCAAATGATTTACTAGTCCTGCTGTTAACATGGAACAGAAAGTACAAACTTAGCTGGGATAACAACAAGTTGGGTCCCAGTTCCAAATGCGAGTTTCACATGTCCCCGATTGGCACACTGGTGTCAACCTCTACAAGAATGTAAACAGGTTTTCCCAACACATGCTGATAACCAGGTGAACAGATATTCCAGAGCAGGAAATAACTCAAGGGAGCAATGACGAAAAACACTGATTTAAGTCACCATCAAGGTGCCAAAGTTATCTACTACAAAATTATCAGGATCAGAAACAGGGAGATCAAATTAAAAACTATTCATTCAGCCACTGGTTACAATTGTGTATTACAACTTTCCAGGCAATACTAAGACAATCTGCTTTTCCATCTGTAACATCACTTAAAATTTCTGTTCACTGTGCCATGTAGTTAGGGCCACTGCCTTTCAGTCAGAGTTTTCTCCTGAATGTTTCACCATTTGCTACCCATCTGGCTTGATCACTAGCAAGGTTCTTTTTCCTAACGTCAGCTTGTATGCTTCACCACCCCCATAATTCACATGACCCAGGAAACCTTTGCAAGATTTCCTTTGACCTTCATTACAGTTATCTCTTTACAGGTTTCAGTGGCACATTGTGGCCCTGTCTAGATCTTAGAACTTCACAGGCAGTTGCAAAGGCAATCTGAGCCTTCTAACTATTACTTCAGGATTCATATACTTTTACTTACTTACATATGCATAGCAGGAGGAAGCATTGTGTCTGGCCTTGTAGCTGCAACAGTATGGCAAATCTAGATTCGAGTCCCAGTTGCAAAGAGAATCCACTTGCAAATATACAGTATCTGTACGTCAGACAAACCTGCTAAAAGGCAGTCCAATTCCTATTCCAACACTAATATTAAAAATGTTATAAGTATATATATATGTTCCTTGGTGGGATTCTACTACAAGCAAAGGCCAGCTACAATGGTAGTAATCACCGTAAGTCAATATATTCTGAATTATAGAATCATAGCATCATAGAACAGTTTGCGTTGGAAGGGAACTTTAAAGGTCATCTAATCCAACTCCCCTGTAATGAGCAGGGACATCTTCAGCTAGTTCAGGTTGCTCAGAGCCCCGTCCAACCTGACCTTGAATGTCTCCAGGGATGGGGCTTCTACCACCTCTCTGGGCAACCTGTTCCAGTGTTTCACCACACTCATTGTAAAAAATTTCTTCCTTATATCTAGTCTATATGCACCCTCTTTTAATTTAAAACAATTGCCCCCTGTCCTATCACTACAGACCCTACTAAAAAGTCTGTCCCTATCTTTCTCATAAATCCCCTGTAAGTACTGAAAGGCCACAATAAGGTCTCCCCAGAGCCTTCTTCAGTCTGAACAATGCCAACTCTCCCAGCCTTTCCTCATAGGAGAAGTGTTCCATCCTTCTGATCATCTTTGTGGCCCTCCTTTGGACAGGCCATCTTTGTGGACTCCCGCTTCGACAGGTCTTTGTACTGAGGGCCCCAGAACTGGATGCAGTACTCCAGGTGGGGTCTCACCAGAGCAGAGTAGTGGGACAGAATTGCCTCCCTTGAGCATGCTGGGTATGCTTCTTTTGCTGCAGCCCAGGAATCAGTTGGCTTTCTGGTCTGCAAGAGCACATTGCTGGCTCATGTCCAGCAATATAAATATTATAGCCATTCTTGTATTTCAATGCATTTCATCTGACTTACATCATCTATGACTTTGCTTGAGGCCAGTGGAAGTGGCATGGATTTACCCTTGGGAGAGAACAAATCCACATGACTTACTTGACAGAAAAGCAAAACCAGGCTTTGTCTTAGCTTATCACAGGAACACAATTGATGGAAAAGCATTGAAAGCACATGCCTGCCTGCAGCTGCCTCAAGGAAGACTGCTTGGACAGCTGCCATGGTATAAATTCCACTGGTTAAGGTGAGACCTATGCCTTTGACAGCTGCCATTTCCCAGATCTTGGGTGTGTATCCACCACAATCTTGCAAATTAGGCAAAAAATCAGGATAAATGTACCTGGCAAAACCAGAAGTCTGGTCCCAGATCCAAATGTGAGTTTGTAATTACTTCCATAGTCACACAGTAGCACAGGCCTCTACAATATCCAGAGTGGTACTGAATGGAACCTTCAACAATGAAGTACTCTACCAAAAGTAATCCTATTTATCTCTATGATTAGACAGCTCTGTCTATCTAGGACTGTCCTTCTGACTAACTTTCTTTTCTTGTGGTGTTTTGCATCTTTCAACTCCCAAACACCTGTTCTTTAATATTCCCCTCTATCATATTTATCCCATTGCTTCCAGAAAGCCACCTGTATCACAAATTCTATTCTTCATCTCATTACTCGTTTTAGTCTGACAGATTCTTCTCTCAAAAATTAGTTTATTTACTATTACTTCACAGCTGATCTAGTGATCGATGGTGTACTACAAACTCCATCATCCCATTCCTTTGGATTTGCCATCTGAATTAGGAAAGAGTGATTCCAGAACAAATTTGCCATTTAGGTTTTAAGTAGAAAGAACACTTTTTAGTGTGCAATTTTTTTCTGTGTCAGGGAGACCATTGCTTATTCTGCCATTAAACATTGAGGTTTCAGTATGCGTTTGGGAAGCTCTTAGGTTCTACAGTGTGACCAGAGCGAGATCGGGAGCAGTTGCATACAGACATGACCATAATGGTAATTTTGGAGACATATAAATTAACTCGGGCAGTCTTGATTTATAGCTCCTTTAGCTTGCTGGTAGCTCCATATAAACTTGAGATTTTTCTCAGATGTTTTTGAACAGGGTCAGGAGGTTTATTTGAAATACGAGGAATTTCCCCAGAGGTTTTCATCTTTATATTGCTGTGTTTCTTAACTTTCAGAATGAAATTATTTTGAAATTATCTGAACGACCGCTACCGTTTTAAGAAATGGAAACATCACTTTCTGAGAGTAAACTCAAAACATTTAGATATTAAATAGTCCTAAAATAGTCTTATGAAATTCATAAAAGTGTATACATTTACAATAAATATTGGTGTCTCAGGATCTGTCTCACTTTCTTTCCCTTTTCCAAAGAGTTTCATACAAAAGAAGAGCTGTGGGGTTTTGGGGGGATTTCTTTTCAGGCACTTGGTGTAGTAACTGTCAAAGCACAAATTTTTTCAGGGTTTTTTTTTTTTGTTCAGAGAAAATTATTTTGTGCTCAGGGTCACCTTTTCATCTTTACACAAAAGTAATTCAATAATGAACTTTGCATCTTGACCTCTTTCCCCTCTGTCTGAGTATCTATTCCACTCCTAGCTTTTAAGACTTGTCACACTGTTCTCCAACACTTTCAGAGCTTCCCTTCTAATGTGCTCCGAGCTTCACATGGATGTTGATGGCCAAGGTGATGTCACAGTACTCAACAATAGTTGGCTGTGATTGCAAATTTAATATTCTCAAGGATAAGCTTGCTTTCTGAGCTTCCAGTATTTATATAATGCTTCACAATGTGACAGAAACCCACCCCCTATCATTACAGTTTTATTGAGGATCTCCAAAGCAAAGACAAATATGTGCTTATATATTGCATCTGCATACAGAGTCTTGTTATCTTAAGGTATTAGCATCCACATTCTAGAAAAGTCCTTTTTACCTGCTACAGCTTTGAGACTAGTCTGCATTTTGCTGGTCCATGCTGACTTTTACCATTTCCCTTTGATTCTCCTCTACGTGAGGGTATTTGATTTAGGAATCATATGTAAAACTTCTGCTACGGCTGGTTCATCATCAGGATTTGGGAGGGGAAAATATATATGCAGCCATAGAAATCACTTGCCCTTACACCAGTTGAAAATATGTAGTCCTATTCCTAATATATTGTGAAGTGACAAAAAAGGCAAAATAACTTGCAATGTGAAAGGATTACTTCCAAGAGGAATCTCATCTGAGAATTCAGACATACCTGGAGAAACTGTGAGTTCGGTTCCAACCCCAAATCTAAGTTTGCCCTAACTCACCGCATTATAATGTGACACTATGCTTTGCAAAGTGGTGCACTGGTACGCACATATGTTGAATTAAAACCTGAAAACATGGCAATGGGCAATGCATGATTCATATTGGAAAAATCTAAACAATGTTATTGGCCACCTCCTCAGCACATACAGTGAAATAAGCACTTCCTTCAGCCACATTCCTCTGCCTGCTTAATCATTCCTGACACTCACGAATCTAGCTATTGTCCGCCACCTAGTTAGTCATTTGTTTATTCTTTCATCTGTCTCCACACAACCACAGCAGTAGCATCTGTGAATCAGTGTGTGCATATGCAACTTTCCAGACAGTGTTTAGAAGCTTTCTGAATGCTGCTGTTCCATCTCACAAGTCTGTGTTACCTTTCTGCTCTGTTCTCTTGCAATGTCCGCCCTATTTTGCAGGTTGCACTTCATGTTGTATTAATTAATACTTGCTGAGTTCCACTCTGAGGAGGGGTGCCACTACCAAATATGAGTTTGTATCATGCCCTAAACTCTGCACAGTGACTCAGCAGACAACAGAAATCTCCCTTCCATCATCTCCAGTACTACATCTTCCACAGCAGCTCAGGTTCAGCGGTGATGGTTATAAAGCTAGGCATGCACAACAAAAAACCCACCGAAATACCACCACAACCAAACCACAAAGAGAAACAAGCTGGAGCCAAACTCAGATAATTTAGCCAGGAGTGTCCAAATTCATGCTCCCAATTTGCACAGTTAGCTAGTTTTGCATGACAAAAACTGTCTTGGCATGCTGGAAGCTCTGTAATCCAAGTCATACATAACTTGGAAAAATGCATTCACACAAAAATGGAGGTTGGGGCACAGTGCATCAAAACCTCACTCACGGGTTACTGGTGAGTCCAGAGTCTTTCCTTAAAGTCAAGCCATAAAAGACCCCTGTCCATTAAGAGCTTATAAATTAAATGGAGAATGAGATCATAGTTAATTCATCAGTTAATAAGCAAACAAAATCAAAGTGCCAGTGACACACACTCTCCCATTCTTCCTGAAAAACCTAGATAGCAGTTCAGCTTGCCCTCCATCCCAAAGAGAACATGGGATTTAATTTCTGAGACAGCAAAGGTAACATCTAAGCTACAGGTGAAGTATTTTCGCTTCCTTTCACTGTCTTCCAATGTTGGAAAAAACAGTTGTTTGGGCAGTCTTCTAAGAGCCTTTTACTTCTCTTAACTATTTTTTCTTTTCTGAAAGTCAAAAATCTCCTGAAGAATCTAAAATTCTGGCTGAAAGTCTACTTGCAATTTAGTTCCTGAGGTAGTGAAAATTTTACTTGAGGTTTCCATTTCAAATGCTCGGGAAAGTTTCTTAGGTGTGAGTACATACTCACAAATTTCAAAGAAGGAAAGAATTACCTTTTTTTTATTTCCTTCAGTGTTGTTGCATTGTCTGTCTCCAAATCCAAGTAGCTGTGGGGAAATACACCCTTGTTTATAGTTAGGGACAAAATTTCTTATTCATAATTTTTTTCCAGATGAAGGGAAGATATGGACTACAGAGTTTTCTGTGAATATTTTTCAAACCTGAGTGTACCTAACCTGTAATTAGGCATTTACCTAGCTTGCAAAGTTCACATACCTGGAGAAAGAGGAAGGGTAGTTCTTACTCAAAAGATGTGTTTCTTAAACTTATGGAAGGAAAACCATGACAGAAATCTTGCTTAGAAAATGTTCCCTTTCAAAAGTTACTTTAGCTGCAGCATTCACACTCTGACATACTAATTAGAAAATTGTCTCCATCAGCCCTGCACATGTTCTCAACCAGAAAGCACCTGCATTCAGGCCACAGTAAGCTCCCTGACACAAGAGGCTTGAGTCCAGTGTCATTACCTGCAACAGGGCAAGAATCTATTCCCCAGCTCACTTGCACTTTTCAGACAAGGGTTTCCCTTTGCCTTTCCTCATTTTTAAGACCCGCCAGTGGCTGCTCCCACCCACGGCAACACTTGTCTGAAACCAGGGGAACCACGCATCTGAAAAGCCTGCCTATGTGCAGGGAACCCTTGGAAATTCATCAGTTTTGGGTGTCTGTGGGTTTCAAAGGCTGCTGTCACATGACCCACTCAATGACCATCAAATGGTGCACACTCCTTCCACACAAAGCCTGGATCCATTTGCAAAGTAAGACTGGGAGTAGATTGGGAAAAAAGATCCCAGCTCAGGAGAGCCCATTCGCATCCCAGGGATGCCTGCCCCAATCAGATAAATAAGTGCTCAGGGAGGTGGAAAGGGAGGATTGGGATTAAAAAAAAAAAAAAAGAAAAAAAACCCCACAAGACATACACCCAGCTGAGCAGCAGTTGTACTCACTGGGCTTCACAATCAGGCATGTCCCTGACCCCAGCATCAGTTTGTAGGTCCCTGTGTTCACACAGTCCTTCACACCCTAGCAAAAAAGATCAACTTTCATGCTGGTTACTCTACAACTGATCACCAGGAGATCAGCTCCTTCCTGTCAGCACCAGGCGTTTGAAGCCAGCAATAACTGTAGCCTTAATAAGTAAGCTCTTGGGAATCTCACCTACAGGAGAGATGACAAATGGCATTCTGGTGCAAACAAGAGCATTGTTAATTCAACCTTCCTTCAGCAGAGCGAAGGACAACCACCCAGTGCTGTGCTAGACAGAGCCAACAGCAAGCCACCCTAACTGTCACAGGTACGGGTGTCCATGGCACAAAGCGTCTATCCCTGAGCAAGTGGGTTCAGCACCCCGGTCTGCTTATGTGAAAGGCAGAGAGCAGGATCTGGCAGGAGTAAGCAGGAGTAAATGCACAGCCTTGTTGAAACAAGGTCTCTGCTGCTAGCAGAGAAAGCAGAGCAAAAAGCCCCACAGATTGAACTGTCTCACTCCAATTGCACTAGTTTGTGACCACAGATTTCTGATCACAACTTCCCTTCCAGCCCTAGATCAGCCTTAAAAGCAAAGCTCTTCTCCTGGACCAGCTTGCACACAGTACACACCTTCAAAATGTCTCTCTCGGTTCTGTCTGCTCTATCTTCCCCCTGCACACCCACACACAAACTCCACGCAAAACTGCTTCCAACACAGCCCAGCAGGATTTATCAGAGTAGGGAATGTGACTTTCCTCTCCTTACTCCTTCAGGCTGGCTTTATACCTACCAGGATGCACCGTTATTTGTGTCCCACTTCCAAAGACAACTTTCTGGCTGGATGCTGAGGTCACACAGTGACACATCCATTTACAAAACCTCACAGAACTCTACAGCACATGCCTGTGCTCCTGGTCACTGACAGACTATCAGAAGCCTGGAGCATCATATTCACTAAATAGCAGAAATCCTCCAGCTACAAACTTTTTAAGCACGACATCTTCTTCCAGCAGTGATCGTTCACTTGTGTGGTGATTTCATGCAAGTTCACCATCTCAGAGACTCCTCTGATGGGCTACACTATCTGCTTTACATGAACCTATGCAAATGGACTCTTAGTAATGAAGCTGCTTAAGAGCCTCATTAGAAGAAAAAATAGCGTCTTCACTTTACAGTTATACCTGATACAACAGGTACTGCAAAGACGTTTGCAGGCCTGATCCCTGCCCCAAGTCTTGTTGTGCTGGAAGTCAAGAAGGGTAGGGAACAACAACAACATGAACATGGTCTAGGGTCAGAGTAACTGAAGAAGTCCAACTTCCAGTTGGTCCAGATTTCCATCTACAGGTGAGTTTTTCAAGTTTCCATAATACACCAGATGGGCAGACAATCCAAGAACTATTACAGTAATTTAAATCAGTACTGTGCATTTCAACTAGTCAATTATTTATTACCAATCACGGTGCTAAAATCCCCTCTGCTGTTCAACACTATATCCACAATAAAGGAGACAAATACATATAATCATGTTTCTTACTTGGTTTCACAAGAAGCTTTGTCCCTTTTCCAAACAAAACTTTATATGCAGTGTTCACACAGTGAGAAATATGCCAACAAAACCCATCCTTGACGCCATCACTTACACATCCACAAATACAGGTCATCTGATCCAATCACTGAAAATGTAACGAAAAATACAGCACTACCTTCATGGAAAGGTGGGGCTATGGGAATTTAAATGCCTAATCCAGCTCTACTCCATGAGATGCCCTGCAGGCTGGAGTTTTCAAAGGAAGATAAGAGAAGCAAGGCAGTGTTTCAAGCCTATCTAGAAGCCATTACACCACAGCACTGCTCTTATGTAATAATGACCCAAAGTCATTGCAGGATTGAAAAAGAAAAAAAAAAAATTACTTAGCTTTTAAAGCAAGGAGACTACCTTCAGTTTCCTCTAGGATTGTCCAATCACTTGCATATATTTAAAGCATAAATTTTCCAGAAAGTTTTCCAACACACACATACACTTCTCTTGAGATTTCATCCCTTTTTAAATGTGTTTAGCTAACAGTATTTTTATTTGAATCTCCAAGTCTAAACTTCTGGTCCTTGATTCTTTCAATTTCCTAGTGCATATCATGTAAAAAATTCTTTTATGCCCATTTTTTCAATACAGTTAAGACATTTTATCAAATCGGCTCTTGATTTCATGAACATTGACATATGGACCTACCTGCTATCCTTCCCCACCCCATGTGTGAATATTTTATCTGTTCTTCATCAGATGCAAATTTACATTGTTCACCCTCAAAATTCAGCAATAATTTGGCAACTTTCTTTGGACTTCTTTTTAAACAGACACTTCGGCCTTTCCCAATTGAATGCAATACACAGCGATTCAGAATAAAGTGAAACTGAAGCTGCTTAATTCATTGCCAAAGGATAGCATTTCCTGGCCATTCCAGACTTATATAGGGTCAAATTAACATTTTATGTCTTTTTACTGGATCAGCTTTCAGTTTAGCTCCACATCCAAAGAACAGCTTGGCACCAGAACCTTGTATGTCACACACTAACTGGCCACAGTGACAAAATGTCTAGGAGATCTTAAGTACACGAAATACGGCAAAATCAAATACTTAAGAAGAGGGTGATTTCTGGCTTTTACAGCTAGATTAGGATGCTGAAATGACATACTGGTCTTTTAAATCTGGGGGTTTTTCCTACTTTCCCATACTCAAAAGAAAACAGACCCTTGAATTTTCTCCAGGTTGATCAGTAGCAAACCTCTCAAAAACAGAAACTAAAAGTACATTGATAAGAAATCACGAAAAGGATGTCGATCCACATCTGATGTTTACAGGACCGTTGAGTTTACCAGAACATGTTTGGATATATGTAGAGTATAGGTTAAGCTTAAAGATAGAAATCACTCATACGTTTTATACATCATGACGAAGAGCATTTTATATACCAAGCAGAAACTCTCTGCATCCCTACCCTTGAATTTGGTAGCGCATTTTGTCCTTCAGGCTCATTCATGATCCTCTTCCCCAAAAGACAGCACTGTGTACTTACGGGGTAGCACTGACAACCTTGTTCCAGTCCCAAAGAGAACCTTTCCTCCAGCACCGTACACCCAGTGCAACAAACCTTGTCAAAATCTCACTGAGCACAGATGCAGTCATCCCCTCCACAACTCCTGAGATTCTTCCACAGAGAGGGAGGAAAGACTCCCCTCAATCCCAGATCATTTGGGCTCTCATTAAATGTTTTTTGCCCCTGAGATGCTCCTTACTGCACCCTGAGACCTAAGCATGCTGCATCATATGCCTTCAGCTCTGTCCTATACCTGTACCACGACTGTATCACAGAAAAACTGTACTCACACAGTCAAACAGCCAAATCATCTGGAGACTCAGGATACCTACAGACTGAAGGCCTTGGCTACTAGCTTTGTTTAGGTGCCTTATGGCGTTCTGGAGTGTTGTGGTGGAGTTGGGGCCCTTGGACATTTCCAAACCCTTTGGCATTCTCAGACATGCTGAGCTGAGTGTACAGCTCAGTGCTACTGAGCTACAGATACTGACTACCAATCACACTTATCCTAAATATACCATACTGCTCACCAGGTCTCACAGTTAAAATGGTTCCCCTGCCAAACATCACTTTCCCCACACCAGCATTCACACAGGCATCTAGGAGGCAGCAAAGCTAAGCAGCCCTTCTTCCTTTTCGAGTAACTCGCTGGGCTCTGGGACAGCAGCCATCATTTTGGTCATCGTTGAACATGAAGGGTCATTACTAGTGAGGTGTTTATCCAGAGAGATGGGCGGCAGTGGCTGCAGCAAGGCCTGCAGAAGTAGCACCAAGGATACTACAGAAGACACACTGTCTCCAAAGAATTGAAGTGGTTTTGAACCATTGGAAATTATGTTTAAAATATTTAGGCATCTAGAATACCAGAGCTATCAAGAGAAGGAAAAAAATTTGCAGATCACAACTATTCAATTGAAATCCGTGAAGCTTATTCACTATTTAACAGAAGGCAGATATTGAAGCATCTTTGAGATGTTGCAGATGTAGGCACCTAGCTGTCCCAGACCCCTTTGAGAATGCCACACCATAACATCATTGCAGCTCACAGAGGTGCTTAAGCAGAGACAGAAGTAGGCTGCAAACTGATCTGGAATGTTATTGTCTGCAGTACACACATAAGTCTAAGTACAGAGTGAAGGAAGATCTTTCATTTTGATTAACCTAGACACTGAAAAATACCTCAGAGGAAGCCAAAGCATTGGGAAACAACTAATACAAGACATTGGGGCTTCTGGAGAATTTCATCGTTCAGTTCCCAAGATTTTCACAAGCAAAACAGTAAGGGAAAAGAGAAAAATGAAGCAATTCCAGTTTCCAGTGCAATTGGCTAACTACGGGCTACAGTAAAAGTGCAGTTCTCTTTCAACTGCAAGTGCTTGCAGTTGAAACAATAGTGCAGCCTAAACTTAGAGGAGCAGAAAGTCTGGTTCTGCTGTATGACTGGCAGGAAAGTAATCACCCACCTCAGCTGTAACAGTTACAGCCCATGCACTTTCAGCTCTTACCACTGCAATAATGCAATACAAGTTTAAGCGCTACCACCAGTAATCCCTTGGGAATCTCATCTACAGGAGAGATGACAAATGGCATTCTGGTGCAAACAAGAGCATTGTTGATTCAACTTCCTTCAGCAGACCAAAGGACAACCACCCAGCACTGTGCTAGACAGAGCCATCAGCAAGCCACCCCAGCTGTCACAGGTACGAGTGGCCATGGCAGCCTTCTCACAGGAAGGCTTCCCAAAAGTTACACCCTGACACTATCGCCTTGGACATTTCTGCATTGCCCTGCAGGGCTAAACATGTAACTTTGACAACACACACAAGGGTTCACACTTAGCTGTGTCCCAGCTCCAAAGGCGCTGCTCTCACCAGCACTCACAACCACAAAAGCCATTACACAAGTGCTCTCATCTCCCCAAAAGCAAGGAAGCCATTAATGTGGCTGAGAAGGGCCTTCCCAGCAAGGCACAGGGGACAGTTTTCCTCAGAACATGAAGACATCAAGTTGAGATTTACTCTGTCCAAACACAACCTCACACAAGGAGGCACTGAAAGCATTGTCAGTGCCTGTGATGGGAAGGGAGAGAAGGCATTTCAGGTGTGCAAAGGTAAACCAAACAGAATAATAGAAAAGCACCCCTATTGCATGAGAAGCATATGGAAGACAAAGAGCAAGCTGCACACTCACTGGGTTGGACAGACAGTCTGGTCCCTGAGCCAAAGATCAGCTTGTTGAAGCCAGACCCATAATCACACAGCATTTCCTTCCATAACAAAAAGCCCAGCAAGCCACTTAGAAGCAGCACCTCTCCCTAAGACTTTGCTCAGCCATGCCTAGGCTACGGAAATACAAATCCTGTCTTCCAGCTGCACCTCTGACTGCTATATTTGGTCCTAAGTTGGCTAAAAGTGGGAATGCAGCAAGAGGAGACATCATAATGTGGAGGAGCAGGAGAAGACAACATACTTGGCAGAACTTGTAGCTTCGTCCCTGGCCCAAACTGGAGTTTCTCTGTGTAACTGTTCACACAATGCTACACACCCTAACAAGAACCCAAGGCTCAGCCTGCTCTTCCACTCCCCTCTGGTCTCCTTTTGTGAGGAGTGGGATGAGCCCCTTGGACAGGAGACACCAAAATGTCTTGGTCTTGGTTTGTTGTGCAAAAGAAAAAAGCACAAATTTGCCATTGGTTTTCTGATTCAGTCTGACCATTCTGTGTTAACTTTCTGTTCTGTTCCCTTGCAATGTCCATCCTGGATTCCACTCTGAGGGGGGTTGCCACTACCAAATATGAGCTTGAGTAACCTGAGTTGCCCTAGATAACAGTAGAACCTGAATAGTATCATTGTGAGAAGGGCTAAAAAGAATGATGCAGAAACATCAAATATCAGAACCTGAATTCAAGCCATGCATTCGCAGACGTTTGCATCTTAGATAGTAATTGGAAAAACAACAATAACAACATCATAAACCCCACCAAAATAACCCCACAACCAAACCACAGAGTGAAACCAGTTGGAGCCAAACTCAGATAATTTAGCCAGGATTGTCCAAATTCGTGCTCCCGAATTCCACAACTAGCTAGTTTTGCATGATAAAAACTGGCATGGCATGCTGGAAGCATTTTTTAAACTCCTGAAAGGAAAACCATGACATGAAGATTGCTTAGAGAATGTCACAAGTGTGAAGCTAGTGACAGTGGGAAAATGAGTTGCATGCACGTCAAGCAGTTGCCAGTTTTTCAACCTTCTCTCACAGAGAAGCTCCATGGCTTCTGTAATTTAAATCATTGCTCTACGGACCATCTCTCCTGTTCTACCATATCCAGCAGATCCCTGTAGTAACCAAGAGATCACTGCTACTGCTTTTGGGCAGCAGCTGGTTCTGAACTGCATTTTGCTGCTCCCTTAGCAAACATGAACCTTGGGTTTGGGTGGATGGAATTTTTCCTCCAAACATGGGTCCCAGATCTCAGAAATCTTACTTGGTTTTACCACGAGCCTGGTTCCATGTCCAAAGGTGAGTTGGTAGGTTTGCATAGACACTGTGGTGTTTGCCGTAGCAAAAACCTTTGTATACTCCTACGTGCCCCAGTCCACCCGAATAACATTCCTCAAGGAACTCCCACAATTTCCCGCACGCTCGCTTGCAATTCCATTATGTCTTACCTCCATGTCCAGTGCTTATTCCTCTTCCTCCCCACAGTACAGTCTCATTAATAACACAAGGAAGAACCACAAGGCAATTCCCTTTCCACCTCCATCCTTGACAAATCCAAACCGGCACCACTCACTAAAGATCATTAGATTTTTTTCCACAGTTCTGTTATTGTCTTTAACTTAACTCAATTTCCCTTTTCCCTTGCTCCCTTTCCCCAGGATGGACACTTTCCGGTGGACATTGCTTCAGCAGGAAGTCTACCGCTTCTTGCCAGGGAATAGTGAAACCATCCCAAATTGCTCCACAGAGCCACTACACTGTTATTTTTTAAGCTAGAGTACAGTGTAGTCTGTATTGAACCCACCCTGACTCAGAGAAGAGACAGCTTACCTGGGGCAATGAGAAGTTTGGTTCCACTTCCCCATGTGACTTTTCCCCATCCTCCAGAACTAGCACTGTGTGACAGGTCTTTACACAATGGGCCTCTTCATCCAACACCCTCAGTGGGTGTTGGAGGGCTTTGATACATTCGGTCATGGATCTGCCTCTGAGACAACCTATAAACACCCATACGGATTCCCACAGAGCTCCTTTAGCCTCTCTCTGACAAATGCCTTTCTCCACATTCAGATGCATGGGAATAACTAGATTTGATTACAGTCACCTCAGGTATCAGAGATCGGAAGAACCTACTCCACGGCTAGCAGGGAACACTTCATGATCTTTGCCCCAAAGCCTTGTTGTACTGGAATGGCAAAAAGGGATAGGAATAACAACATGAAGCCAGTCCAGGGTCAGAGTAACTGACTAAGTCCATCTTCCTGTCAGTCCAGATTTCCATCTACAGGTGGGCTTTTCTACAAGGCAAGAAGTATTACAGTAATTAAATCAATACCATGTATTTCAACTAACAAATTCCTTTTCCTGCCAAGTCACAGCACAGCCTTACTGTCGGGGGACATTGCAACACGTGATCAGTAACCCACTTGCTTGGCAAGATGGTGAATTTAGTCGTTCCACTCCTGGCTGTCTGCTCAGCCACATTAAGTTCCTCCTTTCACTGTCCACACCTTAGCCAGGCTCAAAGCAAGTATCATCATGATCTGCAGCTTTTCTCTCTCTGGTTACTCTCAGAAGAACAATCTCCCTTCCTAGAGCTGTAAGACATGACTGTCAGGAAACATTGGCACTGAGCACAGTCTGAGCCTTGCCCAAGTTACCGGAAAGTCTCAAGGTAAGGAACACGACTGAACCCCCTTTACGTATCCCCCACGGCCTTCCACAGCCATTCCCAGGTACTGAGCACAAGTTGGTCAATCTGTCTGTCTGTCCTAAACCACGCCTCTGTTCCACTTGGCTGCCAGACGCTCAGCGTCCTGGAGCACCATGGCCTTAGTGCATTTCTCTAAATAGCACAAGTTTACCACCAGGAAACGCTTCCAGGCAGAAGAGTATCTTGAAATAGCGCCTATGTTCTCCTTCCCAACTGTAACGTGACTCAGACACAAGAACAAATGCAGAGGCACCCAAGGGCAATCCAGTGGACACACAAGGACTTTTGGAAAATGAGACACAGGAAAGGTGCACACTCACTGGGTTGGACGGACAGTCTGGTCCCTGAGCCAAAGGTCAGATTGCCGTAGTTAGTGCTATAATCACACAGCACTTCCTTCCTTAACAAAAAGCACAGCAATGTATTTCAGAAGCGTCACCTCTGCCCAAGGCTCTGCCCAGCCATGCCTGGGCTAGGAGGGGCAGCAGAAGACGACTGTACTTCCCACTGCAGCATAAACTTCACCAGTACGCAGTGGCGCAGCACAGCCTCCCCACAGGACGTTTGGGAGGAGGCAAGTGACCACTTTCTCCTTCCCAGCCAAGCGAAGAGCAAGAAGGGTCATTTTGGACCAAGCGGGCACATTCCTGCAAAGTCCATCACTAGGTATGGTCACACATAAATGAACAATTACTGACACTGCTCTCAAACACGCAAAGAACGGCCTCCAATAAAACAGAAAGCATAGGAGCAACGTTGGACTTACATGGCCTAACAGCGAGTCTCATTCCAGAGCCAAAGACAGGTTTATATGCACCAGCTCCCGTGGTCACACAGCATTTCCCCTCTCAACAAAAACCTTCCCAATCACTTGGCAAAGCTGGGCACCCACAGCCCAACTAGGCAGTGCCGAATGTCACTCCAAGTCATCTATGTCCTGAAGGGAAGACCTCCCTGATCTGTCTGTGGGATCAAGAGCAGCACTGGACCTACAGGTACAAACCCTGTTTGAGGGACTGTTGCTTCTGCCCTGAGCCAAAGCCTGTCCTGGAGGGAAGCAAGTGGCATGTAACCCTACAGCTGAAGAGCCACAAGCCCAGGAAGGCAGATGCTGGAAAGCCTGCTGCCCATCCCAGACATACTGAGAGCAATACGGGCCATTCTGGACAAACCTGACATGATCACCATTGGACCTATGGGTACCAACCTGTTTGTGAGGACTGCGGCATCTTCTGAGCCAAAGCCTGTCCTGGAGGAAAGCAGGCAGCATGTAACCCCACAGCTGTAGAGCCCAGAATCCCAAGAAGAGAGATGACAGAAAGCCCACTGCTCTGGGAACAAGCCTGATCCTTCAGCTAAAGGTAAGTGCTCAGGGAGGTGGAAAGAGAGACCTGGGATAACAAAACACAAATATCGCCAGCCTGGCAGCAGTTGTACTCACTGGGCTTCACAACCAGGCATGTCCCTGTCCCCAGCGTCAGTTTGTATGTCCCTGTGTTCACACAGTCCTTCACACCCTAGCAAATACCGTGACTCTCAATCCAGCTACTCTACAGCTGATCACCAGGAGATCAGCTCCTTCCCGTCAGCACCAGGCGTTTGAAGCCAGCAATAACTGTAGCCTTAATAAGTAAGCTCTTGGGAATCTCATCTACAGGAGAGATGACAAATGGCATTCTGGTGCAAACAAGAGCATTGTTAATTCAACCTTCCTTCAGCAGACCAAAGGACAACCACCCAGTGCTGTGCTAGACAGAGCCAACAGCAAGCCACCCTAACTGTCACAGGTACGGGTGCCATGGCACAAAGCGTCTATCCCTGAGCAAGTGGGTTCAGCACCCCGGTCTGCTTATGTGAAAGGCAGAGAGCAGGATCTGGCAGGAGTAAGCAGAAGGAGTAAATGCACAGCCTTGTTGAAGCAAACTCTCTGCTGCTAGCGAAGCAGAACAAAAAGCCCCACAGATTGAACGAGTCTCCCTCTGCTTCAGTTACGCCAGCTCGTGATCACAGAACTGTTCCAGCAAGTGGAGCAGGAAAAGGCTTTAAAACTTACTGGGATTTATCCGTAGCTGAATGCCACTTCTGAAGGTGACTTGGTTGCCATAACTAGTCACACAGTGTTTGCCTTCACAACAAAAACCCTCTAAGTCACGTCCACCCTGCACTAGAGTATTCCTTCCAAAGCTGTGCGTTACTGGCTGGGCATTTCTTTGACAACAGTCGCAGCTGGTCACCCCTTTCAGCTCTGACAGAGATGGCCCCTGAGTGCATCCTTGTCCCACGTAGAGAAAACATTCAGGATTATGATCACAACTCCTCACTCAGCCCTAAAAATGTAACCCTAAGAACAGAGATCATAGAATCTTCCCCTGGACCCCTCCTGGACACACTGCACACCTTCAAAAAGTCTTTCTTGGTTCTGGATGCTGCATCTCTCTCTCTCTCTCTCACACACACATACACTCCATCCCTTTGCAGACCAGTTTCTAACATAGCTCAGCTGTTTTTTTTTTTCCAGGTGAGGGATGTGACTTTCCTATCGTCGCTTCTTCAGGCTGGGTTTCTAACTACCAGGTTTCACTTTCAGTTGTGTCCTGCTCCCAAAGGCAACTTTCCAGGTGGACGCTGAAATCACACAGTGACACATCCACTAACAAAAACCACATGCAATTTCTACTCCAGAAAACAGTGCCAGATTTCCCACAGAGATGAAGGGGGAAAACAGATCTTACACTTGTCACATGCCTCTGACTCCAAATAGGCATTTCTAGTCTTTCTAGTCACACTCCGCTGACCTCTCCAGGTGGAAACAATCACGAAACACATCCAGTGGGCAGATGAGAAAAGAGTCACCACCACTGGTGGGGATTGTCAGAGCGTTTTGTGCCTTTCCCAAGGGTGAGTTTTGTGTCACTCTGCCTGTAGTTCATCCAGTAGCCTACAGCTTGAGGGCTTCACAGCAACCACAAACACCAAGGGAGAGCTATGAAGAGGGAGTGTAACCTCAGGAATGGTGGCACAGGTGGTTTCCCAGTGAAAAGTTGGCACTGGTGGCTTCCCAGTGACTGCCTGGGGACACAAAAGTGCTCCTTTGGGGCACACTGAAATCCACTTGCCTTTCCTCAACACTCCCCAGTACCACCTGAGCACTGAAGCTTATCACATTCTCCCCTTGCAGCTGGATACTCCCTGTCAGGAAACAGAGTGGCCATGAACACCCAGCTGTCTGGAAGCCTTCACAGGGGGAAGCAATGAGCTGTAAGCAGAGAGAGTTTAAGAGCCCTTGCCCCATGCGCTGCGCATTCTCTCTTCCCACGGGGAGCTGCTGCCAGGTCCTTCTTCCTCCCCGAGATTTCAGCCAACAAGCCAGTTAACACAGAGCTACTTACTGGGTTTCACAGAAATTCTGCTTCTATGCCCAAAGGCGAACTTGTCAAGACCTCCTGCTGCAAGTTGCCAGAGCCACAGCCAGCTTTACACCAACCCCACAGCTAGAGGCAAAGAAACACTCACCTGTAGAAGGGGCTGACATTTGTCTTTCCCACCACAGTGTGTGGAAAAAAACAGTGAAAGATAAGAGAAATACCTAATTCATGAGATACAACAGTATCCCTCCACACACACCAGACATTGTCAGAGACTGTGATGGGAAGGGAGAGAAGGCATTTCAGGTGTGCAAAGGTAAAACAAACAGATTAATAGAAAAGCACCCCTATTGCAGGAGAGGCATATGTAAAACCAAAGGCGAGCTGCACTCACTGGGTTGGATGGACAGTCTGGTCCCTGAGCCAAAGGTCAGCTTGTTGAAGCCAGACCCATAATCACACAGCATTTCCTTCCATAACAAAAAGCCCAGCAAGCCACTTAGAAGCAGCACCTCTCCCCAAGACTTTGCTCAGCCATGCCTAGGCTACAGAAAACCAAATCCTATCTTCCAGCTGCACCTCTGACTGCTATATTTGGTCCTGAGTTTACTAAAAGTGGGAATGCAGCAAGAGGAGACATCATAATGTGGAAGAGCAGGAAAAGACAACATACTTGGCAGAACATGCAGCTCTGTCCCAGTCCCAAGCTGGAGTTTCTCTGTGTAACTGTTCACACAATGCTACACACCCTAACAAGAACCCAAGGCTCAGCCTGCTCTTCCACTCCCCTCTGGTCTCCTTTTGTGAGGAGTGGGATGAGCCCCTTGGACAGGAGACACCAAAATGTCTTGGTCTTGGTTTGTTGTGCAAAAGAAAAAAGCACAAATTTGCCATTGGTTTTCTGATTCAGTCTGACCATTCTGTGTTAACTTTCTGTTCTGTTCCCTTGCAATGTCCATCCTGGATTCCACTCTGAGGGGGGTTGCCACTACCAAATATGAGCTTGAGTAACCTGAGTTGCCCTAGATAACAGTAGAACCTGAATAGTATCATTGTGAGAAGGGCTAAAAAGAATGATGCAGAAACATCAAATATCAGAACCTGAATTCAAGCCATGCATTCGCAGACGTTTGCATCTTAGATAGTAATTGGAAAAACAACAATAACAACATCATAAACCCCACCAAAATAACCCCACAACCAAACCACAGAGTGAAACCAGTTGGAGCCAAACTCAGATAATTTAGCCAGGATTGTCCAAATTCGTGCTCCCGAATTCCACAACTAGCTAGTTTTGCATGATAAAAACTGGCATGGCATGCTGGAAGCATTTTTTAAACTCCTGAAAGGAAAACCATGACATGAAGATTGCTTAGAGAATGTCACAAGTGTGAAGCTAGTGACAGTGGGAAAATGAGTTGCATGCACGTCAAGCAGTTGCCAGTTTTTCAACCTTCTCTCACAGAGAAGCTCCATGGCTTCTGTAATTTAAATCATTGCTCTACGGACCATCTCTCCTGTTCTACCATATCCAGCAGATCCCTGTAGTAACCAAGAGATCACTGCTACTGCTTTTGGGCAGCAGCTGGTTCTGAACTGCATTTTGCTGCTCCCTTAGCAAACATGAACCTTGGGTTTGGGTGGATGGAATTTTTCCTCCAAACAGCTCCATGTCCCAGATCTCAGAAATCTTACTTGGTTTTACCACGAGCCTGGTTCCATGTCCAAAGGTGAGTTGGTAGGTTTGCATAGACACTGTGGTGTTTGCCGTAGCAAAAACCTTTGTATACTCCTACGTGCCCCAGTCCACCCGAATAACATTCCTCAAGGAACTCCCACAATTTCCCGCACGCTCGCTTGCAATTCCATTATGTCTTACCTCCATGTCCAGTGCTTATTCCTCTTCCTCCCCACAGTACAGTCTCATTAATAACACAAGGAAGAACCACAAGGCAATTCCCTTTCCACCTCCATCCTTGACAAATCCAAACCGGCACCACTCACTAAAGATCATTAGATTTTTTTCCACAGTTCTGTTATTGTCTTTAACTTAACTCAATTTCCCTTTTCCCTTGCTCCCTTTCCCCAGGATGGACACTTTCCGGTGGACATTGCTTCAGCAGGAAGTCTACCGCTTCTTGCCAGGGAATAGTGAAACCATCCCAAATTGCTCCACAGAGCCACTACACTGTTATTTTTTAAGCTAGAGTACAGTGTAGTCTGTATTGAACCCACCCTGACTCAGAGAAGAGACAGCTTACCTGGGGCAATGAGAAGTTTGGTTCCACTTCCCCATGTGACTTTTCCCCATCCTCCAGAACTAGCACTGTGTGACAGGTCTTTACACAATGGGCCTCTTCATCCAACACCCTCAGTGGGTGTTGGAGGGCTTTGATACATTCGGTCATGGATCTGCCTCTGAGACAACCTATAAACACCCATACGGATTCCCACAGAGCTCCTTTAGCCTCTCTCTGACAAATGCCTTTCTCCACATTCAGATGCATGGGAATAACTAGATTTGATTACAGTCACCTCAGGTATCAGAGATCGGAAGAACCTACTCCACGGCTAGCAGGGAACACTTCATGATCTTTGCCCCAAAGCCTTGTTGTACTGGAATGGCAAAAAGGGATAGGAATAACAACATGAAGCCAGTCCAGGGTCAGAGTAACTGACTAAGTCCATCTTCCTGTCAGTCCAGATTTCCATCTACAAGTGGGCTTTTCTACAAGGCAAGAAGTATTACAGTAATTAAATCAATACCATGTATTTCAACTAACAAATTCCTTTTCCTGCCAAGTCACAGCACAGCCTTACTGTCGGGGGACATTGCAACACGCGATCAGTAACCCACTTGCTTGGCAAGATGGTGAATTTAGTCGTTCCACTCCTGGCTGTCTGCTCAGCCACATTAAGTTCCTCCTTTCACTGTCCACACCTTAGCCAGGCTCAAAGCAAGTATCATCATGATCTGCAGCTTTTCTCTCTCTGGTTACTCTCAGAAGAACAATCTCCCTTCCTAGAGCTGTAAGACATGACTGTCAGGAAACATTGGCACTGAGCACAGTCTGAGCCTTGCCCAAGTTACCGGAAAGTCTCAAGGTAAGGAACACGACTGAACCCCCTTTACGTATCCCCCACGGCCTTCCACAGCCATTCCCAGGTACTGAGCACAAGTTGGTCAATCTGTCTGTCTGTCCTAAACCACGCCTCTGTTCCACTTGGCTGCCAGACGCTCAGCGTCCTGGAGCACCATGGCCTTAGTGCATTTCTCTAAATAGCACAAGTTTACCACCAGGAAACGCTTCCAGGCAGAAGAGTATCTTGAAATAGCGCCTATGTTCTCCTTCCCAACTGTAACGTGACTCAGACACAAGAACAAATGCAGAGGCACCCAAGGGCAATCCAGTGGACACACAAGGACTTTTGGAAAATGAGACACAGGAAAGGTGCACACTCACTGGGTTGGACGGACAGTCTGGTCCCTGAGCCAAAGGTCAGATTGCCGTAGTTAGTGCTATAATCACACAGCACTTCCTTCCTTAACAAAAAGCACAGCAATGTATTTCAGAAGCGTCACCTCTGCCCAAGGCTCTGCCCAGCCATGCCTGGGCTAGGAGGGGCAGCAGAAGACGACTGTACTTCCCACTGCAGCATAAACTTCACCAGTACGCAGTGGCGCAGCACAGCCTCCCCACAGGACGTTTGGGAGGAGGCAAGTGACCACTTTCTCCTTCCCAGCCAAGCGAAGAGCAAGAAGGGTCATTTTGGACCAAGCGGGCACATTCCTGCAAAGTCCATCACTAGGTATGGTCACACATAAATGAACAATTACTGACACTGCTCTCAAACACGCAAAGAACGGCCTCCAATAAAACAGAAAGCATAGGAGCAACGTTGGACTTACATGGCCTAACAGCGAGTCTCATTCCAGAGCCAAAGACAGGTTTATATGCACCAGCTCCCGTGGTCACACAGCATTTCCCCTCTCAACAAAAACCTTCCCAATCACTTGGCAAAGCTGGGCACCCACAGCCCAACTAGGCAGTGCCGAATGTCACTCCAAGTCATCTATGTCCTGAAGGGAAGACCTCCCTGATCTGTCTGTGGGATCAAGAGCAGCACTGGACCTACAGGTACAAACCCTGTTTGAGGGACTGTTGCTTCTGCCCTGAGCCAAAGCCTGTCCTGGAGGGAAGCAAGTGGCATGTAACCCTACAGCTGAAGAGCCACAAGCCCAGGAAGGCAGATGCTGGAAAGCCTGCTGCCCATCCCAGACATACTGAGAGCAATACGGGCCATTCTGGACAAACCTGACATGATCACCATTGGACCTATGGGTACCAACCTGTTTGTGAGGACTGCGGCATCTTCTGAGCCAAAGCCTGTCCTGGAGGAAAGCAGGCAGCATGTAACCCCACAGCTGTAGAGCCCAGAATCCCAAGAAGAGAGATGACAGAAAGCCCACTGCTCTGGGAACAAGCCTGATCCTTCAGCTAAAGGTAAGTGCTCAGGGAGGTGGAAAGAGAGACCTGGGATAACAAAACACAAATATCGCCAGCCTGGCAGCAGTTGTACTCACTGGGCTTCACAACCAGGCATGTCCCTGTCCCCAGCGTCAGTTTGTATGTCCCTGTGTTCACACAGTCCTTCACACCCTAGCAAATACCGTGACTCTCAATCCAGCTACTCTACAGCTGATCACCAGGAGATCAGCTCCTTCCCGTCAGCACCAGGCGTTTGAAGCCAGCAATAACTGTAGCCTTAATAAGTAAGCTCTTGGGAATCTCATCTACAGGAGAGATGACAAATGGCATTCTGGTGCAAACAAGAGCATTGTTAATTCAACCTTCCTTCAGCAGACCAAAGGACAACCACCCAGTGCTGTGCTAGACAGAGCCAACAGCAAGCCACCCTAACTGTCACAGGTACGGGTGCCATGGCACAAAGCGTCTATCCCTGAGCAAGTGGGTTCAGCACCCCGGTCTGCTTATGTGAAAGGCAGAGAGCAGGATCTGGCAGGAGTAAGCAGAAGGAGTAAATGCACAGCCTTGTTGAAGCAAACTCTCTGCTGCTAGCGAAGCAGAACAAAAAGCCCCACAGATTGAACGAGTCTCCCTCTGCTTCAGTTACGCCAGCTCGTGATCACAGAACTGTTCCAGCAAGTGGAGCAGGAAAAGGCTTTAAAACTTACTGGGATTTATCCGTAGCTGAATGCCACTTCTGAAGGTGACTTGGTTGCCATAACTAGTCACACAGTGTTTGCCTTCACAACAAAAACCCTCTAAGTCACGTCCACCCTGCACTAGAGTATTCCTTCCAAAGCTGTGCGTTACTGGCTGGGCATTTCTTTGACAACAGTCGCAGCTGGTCACCCCTTTCAGCTCTGACAGAGATGGCCCCTGAGTGCATCCTTGTCCCACGTAGAGAAAACATTCAGGATTATGATCACAACTCCTCACTCAGCCCTAAAAATGTAACCCTAAGAACAGAGATCATAGAATCTTCCCCTGGACCCCTCCTGGACACACTGCACACCTTCAAAAAGTCTTTCTTGGTTCTGGATGCTGCATCTCTCTCTCTCTCTCTCACACACACATACACTCCATCCCTTTGCAGACCAGTTTCTAACATAGCTCAGCTGTTTTTTTTTTTCCAGGTGAGGGATGTGACTTTCCTATCGTCGCTTCTTCAGGCTGGGTTTCTAACTACCAGGTTTCACTTTCAGTTGTGTCCTGCTCCCAAAGGCAACTTTCCAGGTGGACGCTGAAATCACACAGTGACACATCCACTAACAAAAACCACATGCAATTTCTACTCCAGAAAACAGTGCCAGATTTCCCACAGAGATGAAGGGGGAAAACAGATCTTACACTTGTCACATGCCTCTGACTCCAAATAGGCATTTCTAGTCTTTCTAGTCACACTCCGCTGACCTCTCCAGGTGGAAACAATCACGAAACACATCCAGTGGGCAGATGAGAAAAGAGTCACCACCACTGGTGGGGATTGTCAGAGCGTTTTGTGCCTTTCCCAAGGGTGAGTTTTGTGTCACTCTGCCTGTAGTTCATCCAGTAGCCTACAGCTTGAGGGCTTCACAGCAACCACAAACACCAAGGGAGAGCTGTGAAGAGGGAGTGTAACCTCAGGAATGGTGGCACAGGTGGTTTCCCAGTGACTGCCTGGGGACACAAAAGTGCTCCTTTGGGGCACACTGAAATCCACTTGCCTTTCCTCAACACTCCCCAGTACCACCTGAGCACTGAAGCTTATCACATTCTCCCCTTGCAGCTGGATACTCCCTGTCAGGAAACAGAGTGGCCATGAACACCCAGCTGTCTGGAAGCCTTCACAGGGGGAAGCAATGAGCTGTAAGCAGAGAGAGTTTAAGAGCCCTTGCCCCATGCGCTGCGCATTCTCTCTTCCCACGGGGAGCTGCTGCCAGGTCCTTCTTCCTCCCCGAGATTTCAGCCAACAAGCCAGTTAACACAGAGCTACTTACTGGGTTTCACAGAAATTCTGCTTCTATGCCCAAAGGCGAACTTGTCAAGACCTCCTGCTGCAAGTTGCCAGAGCCACAGCCAGCTTTACACCAACCCCACAGCTAGAGGCAAAGAAACACTCACCTGTAGAAGGGGCTGACATTTGTCTTTCCCACCACAGTGTGTGGAAAAAACAGTGAAAGATAAGAGAAATACCTAATTCATGAGATACAACAGTATCCCTCCACACACACCAGACATTGTCAGAGACTGTGATGGGAAGGGAGAGAAGGCATTTCAGGTGTGCAAAGGTAAAACAAACAGATTAATAGAAAAGCACCCCTATTGCAGGAGAGGCATATGTAAAACCAAAGGCGAGCTGCACTCACTGGGTTGGATGGACAGTCTGGTCCCTGAGCCAAAGGTCAGCTTGTTGAAGCCAGACCCATAATCACACAGCATTTCCTTCCATAACAAAAAGCCCAGCAAGCCACTTAGAAGCAGCACCTCTCCCCAAGACTTTGCTCAGCCATGCCTAGGCTACAGAAAACCAAATCCTATCTTCCAGCTGCACCTCTGACTGCTATATTTGGTCCTGAGTTTACTAAAAGTGGGAATGCAGCAAGAGGAGACATCATAATGTGGAAGAGCAGGAAAAGACAACATACTTGGCAGAACATGCAGCTCTGTCCCAGTCCCAAGCTGGAGTTTCTCTGTGTAACTGTTCACACAATGCTACACACCCTAACAAGAACCCAAGGCTCAGCCTGCTCTTCCACTCCCCTCTGGTCTCCTTTTGTGAGGAGTGGGATGAGCCCCTTGGACAGGAGATGCCATTTGCTTGGAAACTGCAATACTGACAGGAGGGAATGGCAAAGCCTCAGAGATGACTTTCCAGGCTGTTTGGAGAATACCAGTCGGTCTTTCATGAGACTCTTCAGGAGAGATTGCCAAAATGTGTTGGTCTTGGTTTGTTATTGAAAATAGAAAAAGCGCACTCTTGTCACTGGTTTCCTTGTTTAGCAACAACATAAGCTTTCCCTGAGAGTTCTGTTTTCCTTTCCTTTCCTGTTTCCTTGCCCTGTGCTGTTGCTGGAGCACAGCCTTAAGACATAATTGTCAGGTGAGATTGCAACATGCAAGCATGAACACACTTAATTTGGCTAGATGGTGACTTTAGTCCCTGAGCCAAAGGTGAACTTGAAGCTGTTGTCACAATAGCAGAGCACTTGACAGAAATGGAGCTGGCAGCACCTCCGTCAGTCAGGGTCTACTGGCAGCCTCTGCACTTACACCCCAGGCAAGTGGGATGCTCACACTAAAGTGAAAACTTACTGCAGTTCTGCAGACTGGGTCAATGGTGGGCAATTCCTTCCGATTCTAGATGTCTGCTCAAATACATTAGGTTCCTTCTTTCATTTTCCTCCCTTTATCCAGGCTGAAAGCAACCTGGAGCACCATGTCCAGAGCACATTTCCCTTAATAGCAGAAGTCCTCCACCTGGAAACACTTCTAAGCAGGAGAGCATCTTGAAATAGCACCTAAGTTTTCCTTCTCTTATGAATGGTGACACGGATATAACATCTACAGGGTACTCTGGTGGACTCTGAAAGACTTTAGACAAAAGACACACAGGAAAGATGCACACACACTGGGCTGGACAGTCTGGTCCCTGAGCTAAATGTCAGTTTGCTGTAGCCAAAATCACATGGCATTTTCTTCCATGACAAAAAGTCGGGCAAGCCATTTTAGAAGCCACTCTCTCCCCAAGACTTTGCCAAGACTTATCTAGGCTAGGAGGGGCAGCAGAAAGGTGACAGTGCTGCCTACTGCAGCTCAAACCCCACTGGGATCCAGTGGAGTAGGACAGCCTGCCCATGGGGCAGCTGGGACATTTGGGAGCAGGCAGGTGACCACTTTCTCCTTCCCAGCCAAACGAAGAGCAAGAACGGTCACTTTGGACAAAGCGGTCACATTCCTGCAGTCCATCACTAGGTATGGTCACACATAAATGACAAAACGTCTTGCCATGCTGCTGCTCTCAACCACACAAAGAATGGCCTCCGATAAAACAGAAAGCATAGGAGCAATGTTGGGCTTACATGGCTTAACAGCGAGTCTCATTCCAGAGCCAAAGACAGGTTTATATGCACCAGCTCCCGTGGTCACACAGCATTTCCCCTCTCAACAAAATCCTTTCTAATCACTTGGCAAAACTGGGCACCCACAGCCCAACTAGACAGTGCCGAATGTCACTCCAAGTCATCTATGTCCTGAAGGGAAGACCTCCCTGATCTGTCTGTGGGATCAAGAGCAGCACTGGACCTACAGGTACAAACCCTGTTTGGGGGGACTGTTGCTTCTGCCCTGAGCCAAAGCCTGTCCTGGAGGGAAGCAAGTGGCATGTAACCCTACAGCTGAAGAGCCACAAGCCCAGGAAGGCAGATGCTGGAAAGCCTGCTGCCTGCTGGGCAGCTTTGCCCCACATGGAAGGAGACCACAAGTAAGTGGTGGCACTTACTAGGCAAAACCTGAAGTCGTGTCCCTTTGCTAAGTGTGAGCTTGCCGTAGTTCACACAGTGGTTTTCACCTGAACAAGAACACAAGCTCGTCCACATCCTTAGAGAGATAGGTACTTGTTCTTGCATGGCCATGGCACAAAATATCTGTACCTGAGCAAATGGATTCAGGAATCCATACTGCTTTTGTGAAAGGAAGGAAGTAGATGACTGACAGAGTTGAATAATTAAGGGTATACCTTAGTAGACATTTCTTCAACTTATACATATCTTTCTTTTTTTATTCAATATTGAGCAGAAAATGGTTTAAAACTTCCTTGGTTTTACCCTTAGTTGCACTCCACTTCCGAAGGTGAATTTGTTTCCATAGCTGTTCACCTGGTATTTGTCTTCAAAACAAAACCCGTTTTTTTTTTCTGCCAGTCACTTATTAGTTCCTGCTTGGCGTTTCTTTTAACTTAGTCTACCCAAGTAAATTCCTTGGCAATTTTAACTTATATTTTCTTTAAAGATATTCTTAGTTGATGGACTTTTTCAGTTTTGACAGAGATGACCCCTGACTGCAAGTTTTGTCCTTCATTCATGTAAGGAAAGGCTACAAGGATTAAAAGCAAAATTCCTCTTTCAGCATTAGATCACCATTAAAAGCAGAGCTCTCCCCCTGGACCTTCCTGCACATATTGCAAATCTTAAAAATGCCTTTCTTGATTCCCCAAAAAACCCACACCCTTCTTGTTCAGATCGCTTTCCAAGACAACCCAGCTTTTTTTGTCAGTGAAAACCTGGATGGAAACCTGTCTGTAGCCAGAAGCAGGAGTAACAGAGCAAAAAGTAAGATGGTGTTCCCAGCAGACACAAGAACTACAGCTTCTGAGAATTAATAATGAGAACAAGGTTCTGTGCAACTGAAAGAAAAGGACAGAGTGTCCCTGCAGGTCTGGGAGATTTCGGAGAGCATGTAGTAGTGAAGAGAAGTAGTGTTTGGGTAGGACTCCCCTCTCCAGGTGTAGAAAGCTGTAACTGAGTGATTCGCTCATTCTTTTTGGAGAAAAAGAGACATCCAGCATACAGTCCATTGGGATGGATGCTCACTCTCTGTCTTCTCATGAGGACAATTAACATTAATAGAGGCTGTTCAGAAAATTATTATTGCAGTCATTACTCCAGAACCTGCATTAAACTGATTTTGAACATTCACAAATGAAATAAAGCATTTAGCTCTCAATGACACATACAGGAGAGTCCAGTCCTCCAAACAGGTATTTAGCTTTAAATTATTTTTTTTTCCCTGAAGCGAGGTCAGCCTTTACCTTCAATTGCCCACAGAAGGAAAGAACAATGCAATTCAAATAGCTGTTTTACAGAAAAGGGAATTAGGCTTTCCTATCCTTATTCCTTCAGGGTTTCTACCTACCTGGTTTCACCATCAGTTGTGTCCCACTTCCAAAGGTGACTTTCCAGTTGGATGCTGAATTCACCCAGTGACACATCTACTAACAAAAACCACACAGAACTTTTGGTCCTGACATGTATATACATTTCTCAAAAGGGGAAAAACAGATGTCACCCTTGTCGCATACCTTTGACTCCAAATTAGCATGTCTTTCTAGTTTTGTGCCTCTGATCTTTTCGTAGAGATGTAGATAGAAACAATTTTGAAATGCATGAAGTAGAAAATCAAGGCCATTACCCTGTCAGCACAATGCAGTTGAAGCTCCTTGGACAGGTTTTAAGTAGAACACTTTTTGCCATATTTAGGAGGACAGGAGAATCTCAGCCTTGCATTTATAATGCAAAACAACTATTTGTTTTAAGATGCACCTGATTTCATAATTAGTTTTGTGCCTCTCCCAAAGGAGAGTCTCCAGGAATAATCAGTTGTCCCACAGTAATAACTCTTTATACAAAAATTGTAAAGGAGAGAAGCCTCAGCCATTAAAAGCCAGAAGATGCTTTAAGACATATCAAAGTGGGATGAAATTTCCACCATGTTTTTAAACAACTAACACAGCTGTTTCTAAAACTTCTTGTGGTCTAAAGAAGGAGTTTAGACAGATCAGCCAGCTAATCAACCTCAGAAGCTGAGCAATGGACCTGACTCATAAGAGAAACAAGCCAAGAACAAATAAATAGAAAGAAGTTCCCAGAGAAAACCAATTTAAGGTCCTAATCTTTCTTCTTTATTCAGTTGGCAATGAACCCAGTAAAGGATCCAAACCTAAGTCCCAGAAGCCAGATTCACCTAATTTTTGAGCAAGCAAAGGTTGTTCATGAACACTAATCTCAAATATATTTCCCTACAGGCTCAATCCTGACTAACATGGTGCTTGCACAAAGCAAAGGTCATTCACCGATTTTAGCAGAACAATAGTCATTCCCATCTGTTCCACTGACATCAACATGACAAGAGAAGTTACAAGCTAATTGTTCAGAATGTGCTCTTCTTCCCAATGACCTCTTTCCTCTTTCTTTCCTATTTTAAAGAAGCTCTTCCCTCTGTATTTTAAGGAGGATCTGACAAAAGCACTCTGTCTTTCCTAACCATGTTGATGAAGAGATACCTACTGGGATTTATCAGCAGCCTGGTTCCTCTTCTGAAGATGAGTCTGGCTGCATTTCCTGAATACACACTGTCAAAAGCTCCATTACAAAAAAAAGCCATGCTCTTCTGCATGTTTCAGGTTTCATGGCAGGGGACTCATCAAAATAAAAATATATGTGCAAAATGCCTGTTAGATATTCCCACAAAATGAAGTCTGGTTTGTGTCTTCTCTGTCTCCTGGCAGTTTTCGTGTCAATACTTTTTAGAGGTCAAGAAAGATGAAGTGCCCTGAACATAAGATGCTTTGGCATAGCCAGGAATAAGCTAAGACCCTCTCTACAGAAATCACACACTTAACACTTTTCAAAGCCATGCCTTGGTGAAGAGAGAGAAACATTACTAGAAGCACTTCATGTCCCAGTCCTGCACAGTTTTGCAGAGGAAGATATAACTGGACAGTCAGAATATCTGTCTCGGATGCCTGGTCCAGTATTTCACAGGAACAGAACTTCTGCAGGCTCTTCTCTTTCTGTTAATGCATATTAAATTGCCTTTTTTTTTTTTTTTTTTTTTTTTTGATAGGGCAGAGACCTCCCAAATCTCTGAAGAGCCAGCTTCTCCCTTTGTTTCTTGCTCATGTAATTCCACACATGGGTTAACCTTGAGGTACCCTCCAAAATGGTTAAATGTGAAAAGCACAAGGAAAATCCATTCGTTTATACTGTCTGTAACTGTTCTTTCTACCATAGAACACTGAAGCTGAAGCAGCTTGAGAAACAAGACAATTCTGTAGCTGGGGGAAAGATTTGTCACAGCTCTCTGGCCCTCCATGCTGATTTACACTTTCCTTTCTTCGTGTGAGTAGGAACATTCCATTGTAATTACTGTAAGAAGGAGCCTTCTCTCACATAACAGCTTCTCTCAATAAGCTATCACTATCAGATCTTGCAAAAAAACCCCTACTTTTTCTTGCTGCTGTCTTTACACTAAATGTTCCAGCCACACTTTCGTTTCAGCCCTAGAAGCAATGCATACAGAAGGAGATTCCCTTCTTTCTTTGTACCTCACTAAGAGTTCAGATCTTACAGGCAGACTAAAATTTATATTTTATATATTTTTATTTTATCTTATGGGAGAGAAAGAAAGAGAACTTGCCCTTGCAGTCAAATAATTAACCATACTCTTAATGAATTTCAGTGATGGGTATGCACATTTCAGCTATTCACTGCATAAACTGTGTGGACCCATATATATTTAAGTGGATGACTTGTTTATGTATGGTTTTTAGAAATGCAATAATGAAGACATCATGAATGCAACCCCACAAAGTCCTCCTTTTTGCACCTCATCAGGGCATAAATCACTCACTCTATTTTGAACAGGATCCAGACAAGTCAAATCTGTACTTGAATTAACCTACACATTGTTGCACCCACTTACTAAGAAAACCTTGGGTTTCCTCTTATAATTTTCTACATATCACTTTACCAGCATCCCACCCCCTCACCTCCAGTATTTTCTGCCCTTTGGAAAACAGAAATGCTTGTCACAGAATTCAGCAGAAACACAATTTCTCACGTATGAATCTAAGGAAAAATCTGACAGGAATACCATTCTGATCACAAATCAAGAATCAGGACTTACTAAGGTTATTTAGCCTGACCCCTACATAGCATAGGCAGGAAAACCAAGTGTAAGATTCCTGCAATATTTGAGATTGTAACAACTGAAGACAAATGACACTCTACAGGTTGGTATTATGGACCAATAACATGAGCTGGGTACATTTCCAAAATAGCTCTGGAAAACTTCAGATGCATTTTGCCTTTAATTCAGACCAAATGAAATTGGCCTTTCAAATGGTATTTTCATGTCCTTCAGTAAATTTGATCAATTTACCCTACTGATTCTAGGCCCCCTGGCCTTTAATCAGCTTCCAGAAGAACATGTTAGGAACTTCGATTTCTTATGTGAAAACATACACTTATTAGAATAAATTGCTTAATACCACTGAGTATTTGTCTTATGATTTAAACTCAGCTTTCAATTTCTTTCCCTCTGCACTTTATCTTGAAAGCCATATAGATCTCCACATCTTGAAGAGTATGAAGAGGCACAGGTAAAAAATGCTGAGTGTCGTTAACCAGACTAAACTTACTTGGTGTCACAACTAACCGTGTCCCCTGTCCAAATATCTGCTTTCTTCCTCCTACATTTGCAATACCTGAGAGTCTTCTACAAAAATCAACTCTGAAGTTTGAACTTAAGAATTTCTTGGCTAAAAACATCCTAGTGAGTCCCAGGCCCTGACCATTAACAAAAAGTTGTGCCTTTCATAGTACAAAATGGAAAAAAAATCCCAGTCATATATAGATAAATACTTTATGGGAAATGCTGTCTGGATTGTTTTTCTTCCTTTTCTCCTCAGATATTTTCTTTAAACTAAAACTGCAAACTGGAAATTTCTTTCCTATTAACGAAAGGTTGTTCTGATTTCTTTCTACTAAGTGAGAAGAAAGTTCATTTTGCTTTACTGATTTCTGTTTCTCAGGTATATCTGCACCTCAACAGCAGCACAAATGACCGTTTTATCATGGGTATTCAATAGACAATGAAGGCAATCAACCTAGTAGAACAAGATAACATTTTAAGTAGCTCGAATATCTGGGCCTAAAAGGGAAGTCCAATAAACTTACAATGGCTTCTTAATTACTTAGCTCGCACAGCCAATGCAGCAGTTTTCAACTTTAGCATTGCTAAAGTCTCAAAATAGGTAGGAAATAAGTAGCTACTTGTCTCATAGCCCCTGAAAAAGTCTGCGGGCTTTATCGGCTATTAGCTTGGAAGTAAAAAACCTGGCCTGAAGGTCTTGAATACAAATTCCTTTATAAAAGTACCTCATTGAACTTGCAAGGGCAGAAAAGAATTTAACACAAACTTGAAGTTAGTCTGTCTGATTTATACTATGACACACTTCTCGGATGAATCTGAATTCATCTGATGAGTCTGTACACCCTCTGGGAGAAGATGTCGATGACCAAAGCACAAAAACATTTCTGCATCTAGCTCTGCTGAGAAACCTGAGTCGCGTTGAATGGACTCTCACTGGATCTAGGATGTGCTGAAACACCATGGTCTGAGATGTGTATTTTTACTGGAAGACTTACTTGGAAGCACAAACAAGTGAGTTCCTGCACAAAAAGTGAACTTTCCATAACCATTAATCACACTGTGACAAGAAGCTCTGTGTAAACCATTACAGGAAGAATTTAACAGATTCCAAATCACAGCTGAATGACAGAGTTAGATATTGCCTTTCCAAAAATATTTAGGAGACAGTATGAAGCAAAATGTCTTGCTGTGCTGATGACTGTATCCACAAAAATTTACTTTTGTTGGTTAAAATTTTGCTGAACCAAATCTTATCACAAATGGCATCAATTAATACATCACTATCTGCATCAGTATATATTTTGGGTCTATAAAAGCAAACAACTTTTACATTTCACTATTTTTTCTATTTAAGATATTTCAGATGAAGCATAGATACAAAAAGAATGAGTATTTAGCACTGCAATGTTTCTCTGCAACAATTATTGTGCTAAAATATTAATTTTAAATTAACAAAAAAGACTTGGAATCATTGCACACCACTGCCCTTGTAACAGTACATTTGTGAAGGCCATGGGGTTGACATAAGAAAAATCAATATTGAAATATTTGTCAGTCTTATGGATACTCACCAGAACAGAAACAAGATTTCCTAAACCTTCAGACAAATTAAATGCTTAAAAAATAAGCATGTGGAAGTGTAATTAGAAAAATTGGGTTGATATGAGAAGCTGAACCTTGGAAATGGAAGTTAAGTTGTTAGTGTTTATATATGAAATTCTTCACTTCTCACTTACTTGGTATTACAATAATCCTTGTTCCTTGTTCAAAGGTTAATTTCCCAAAGCTTCCTGTATTCACACAGCCAGCAAGTACTTTACAAAAAACATCCAGAGAAATATATTTGCCTTCTTAACTCCTCCTCTCCTAGAAGAGAAGTTAGCTAAATGCAATTGGGAGCATTAAATTGTGATAACCATAGTTTATTAGTGAACGAGACTCATAGCTTAACTAAAGATACTACCCTCAGTCTGTTACATATAGTTGTACGTGTAGCTGTTACATATAGTTGTACGTGTAGCTTTCTTTTCTTTCCACTTTAAACTGGAAACTGATTTCTTTCACCAAGGATAACCGTCACTCCATCTTATTGATGCATCTACTTTCAACCACAAAAACATTTACAAGATAATTCTTCACTAGGAAAAAATACTTGGGTTTACCATCAGTTTATTTCCATTCCTGAAGGTGAATTACCAGTTGCAGGAAGAACTCAGAACAATGCATAGGCAGTAACAAAAGCTTTAATGAACTTAGTTTCTACTAGTACCTCATTTTCTGGCAAACATATTGAAAGAGCTAAACACTGACAATCCCTGGCTAAGGCCTCACTGTGATATATAAACCCTTTACTTGCATATTTTTGTTTAGTTTCCCTTGAGTCTGTTTTCCTGAGTTTTCCTTCCCCCACAAGGATGGTTTTAGCTATTTGCTGAGCAAAGTTGATAAATAGATAACATCTTGCCTGACATCAAGGAGACATCAAGGAGACAAAGGTCCAGACATTAAGGAGTCATGTCTGGTACACGACTGATTGTTACAAAAGGTTGCATCAGAAAAGGGGCCCTGGCTTGTGCTCAAGAAGGAGGATTCAACTAGAGGACAGTGTGAGGAAGACTATGAATGCCGGGAACTCATCACCGTAAGACTGCCCTTCTCAGGAAATCTGATGAATATGTATGATTTTTGCGTATATGAACTGATGTGTTTTGCTAAACCGTTGGAGCACTCATGGTGGAACGATTCCTACTGCTGCCCAGCGCTGCAATAAAGAATGCCTGCTTGATAACTCTCTGTTGTTATTGAGTTTTCATCTCGGAATCCTTACCCAGCCGCACCTAGCCTCCCACCTCGGTGAGGAGCGTTAGAAAGCAAGGGGGTTTGGAAACTCCAGAGATATTTGCTCACTGTGAACATTGCCAAAACATGCAGCAGATTGCTTCTACTTCTGTTTAAGGATTTTGTCATATCCAGTCACACAGGCAGGAATAGTCTCATCCAAAGTATTGAGCTACTATAGCTGAGATGAAACCTGCTTATTGTCTGACTTTTGTCAGACATCTGGAAATAAAAGAAAGTAGGTACTTCTAGAAAACACTAATTTCTTACCTGCTCTGAGCAAAGATCCTAGAATCATAGAATCATTAAGTTTGGAATAGACCTCTAAAATCATCAAGTCCAACTGTCAAGCCACCACCACCATGCCCACTAAACCATGTCCCTGAGGACCACATCTATACGTCTTTTTAGAAACCTCCAGGGATGGTGACTCCACCACTTCCCTGGGCAGCCTGTTCCAATGTTTGACTACTCTTTCAGTAAAGAAATTTTTCCTAATGTCCAGTCTAAACCTCCCCTGGTGCAACTTGGGGCCATTTCCTCTTGTCCTATCACTAGTTACTTGGGAGAAGAGACCAACACCCAAGATCGGATTGTCTATCTCAGAACAAAAATCCGTGCATACTGATATTTTCTGAAGACTAAAAAATCTGGTTGCTGAACACCAAGATAAATAATTTTTGGAAGATAAAGACACTCAAAAATATTTTTCATCAACAGATTTCAGTGATCAGAGGCCTCAGGGAAGGACATTCATAAATTCTTCACCTTGAATGCTTTGTATTAAAGGGAGTAAACCTGGACTCACAAGTCTGACAATTTCAAGATGAACATTCACTTATCTGAAATGTGACACATCCACTAACTCTGGAAACATAAATAGTTGGAAAGTTTCTCATTAAGGGAAGAAGTTATCTTTAAATCTCTAAATGTCAAAACTCATCACAGCATCATCAAGCTCCGTTTTTTGAGATATTTATTTCTGGCACTTACTTGGATGAAAATACAGCCTTGTCCCCTTTCCAAAAATCAGCTCTTCGTAGGCAGCTGTGGAGTTTCACTGTGAAAAAGAGCTTTACCAAAAATGCCTGCAGTAGCTTTTGACTCAAAGGAGTGTTTTAACTTTGACATGTATACACCGATCTCCCAAGGTGTTTCTCCCAAAGCTTCCTAGATCAAAACCCTAGTAAAAATTCTCCTGACAGTTTGCTACTCTGAATCCCACTGCTGTGGGATCTTATCTCACCAGCCCAGCTCACATCTATCACAGAGGAAATTGTAGTTGCATCCTTCTATAATAATAGTAACACAACCATGAAGGTGGATAAGAAAAAGCAGGACAGGAGCAGAAATTTTTCTGTAACACTTCCTCCATCCACCTCAGTTAGTGTTTATCTTACCCCAGCTGACACCAGCCCGCAACATTGAGGCACCTCACATCAAAACTATCTAAACTCCTCATCAAATAGAGCCTAAACACAACAATTATATTCTTCACTTTGGGTTTGGTTTTTTTTTTTTTTTCAAATGCTCTCCATCCCCTTAACAGCACCAAAATGATGACCAAGCCTTAGGGATTTATTCCTCTCTAAGATATGAATTTGCCTCTGTTCTCACATTCCCAGTTTCGAGGGGGAAAAAAACAAAACACAAACACTCCCATAATCTTCCTTTAGAACTAAAATCACAGACAGACATTCTACAGAACATCTCAGTCCCACTTTCTGCCTCTGTTTTCATCCAATGGATGCACAGAAATTCCTAGAAACTGGCATTGCAGCCCCAAAATTCGGTGTAATCTCACATGACACATCAGGAAGCCTGAAAACTTACATGCAAACACAACAATGGAATATATTCAGATAATTCTTTATTCCAGGGTGCGGGTTTTTTTTTCTTCTTCTTCTTCCATTATACTCACTTGGATTTACCTTCAGAAGAGTCCTTGTCCTAAAGCTAAGTGCATTGCCACTTCCAGCATTCCCACTGCCATGGAAGTTATTACCAAACTACCTCAAAATGCCACTCAGAACTCAGATTTAAAAACCTGTGGAAGCCACCTAAATCCAGGCAACTTTGTGCTGCTGCTCAGTAGTTGCTCTGAAATAATCAAGTTCTGATAATTCTGATAGTGTTGTTCGGGCTTGAATTTATTACTAAGCTGTTAAGCTGTTCCTTGACCAAAGATGCTTTTATCAAAATCAGTATCACAACTGTAAGAAACTTTAAAAAAAACCCTAAGAAGTTTTACAAAAACCTGAACTTTAAACTTTCTGAGTTCTCGCAGCTTAAGCAAGGAGAATTATTTTTTCAGCCTGGTGCAAAACATGCCCTGTTCTTTAAGGCAAATTCAGAGTATCACTTCCAAGATCTCAATCTAGAAATGTTGTTTGAGACAACTGTGTGCTTCTGCCTCCACCACTTTCTTTCTCAGAATTGTCTATTAGACTTCCACTGTAAAACTACAAAAGCGCATAATTTGCTACAACGATGAGCACCCTACAGAGCTGTACGGTCTGCTATAAGGATGTCAAGAGTTAAAACGCTGAAGTATGTTAAAAGCAGTCTTAAGTGTTCACTTTAAATTAACAGGATACTGAATCAGAGCAGCTGAATTACTGAGAACAGGTATTGATTTGATCCTGTTTGTCTAGTTTAGCTGAAAACCAACAGATTTCATGGAGTTGTTTTCCTGCATTTGGATTTACTTGAGTAAGCACATCCAAATATATTAACTTCCAAATATGTGTCTTGATGTGAACTGTTCAATGCTATGCCACCATGAAAATATTTACAAAACAGACAGCTTGCACCTGATACACTATTTTAACTATTCAATACTAAAGAAGGTTCCAGGAAATGGTCTGAAATTCTCCTTTGTTAGTTGTGGGATACTAGAAATCTATTCCCAAACCTCACCAATTTTGCTAAAGCATCTTCAAAACCACCAGAGGTGTTTCAGCTTAGTATCTTGAAAGCATTACACTTTGACCAAAGTTTTGTGTACACTTTTTTCTTTCCTATGCAGCTGTTTCTTAACAATAATTCTAATTAAATGGCTCAGGTTCCAGACTGGTTGACCTCCAAGCCAGATTCTGTGCATGGCTTCTCCACCCTATAAAGTGAAACCCCTTTTCTGCAGACACAGACGCAGTCATTTATCACAGGTCCCCTCCTGCTATACGGACAGTTGTATGATCCCCACTACAATGGCGTTTTCTCCCTGCATCATGAATTCAGAACAGCTGACCCTAGGTAAACAGCAGGATTTATTCAAATCTATGGAAGTGAAAGAAAACCATTAGATAACCAAAGTTATCTAGATAGCTATGCTCATTCATACACTATCTAATTCAGTGTTGTTCCAGTCCCAGGTATTAATTTCTTTTTCCTTCACTGTCTTTCAACCCATTACAAAAAAAAAAAAAATTCTTTGTTTTTCCTTTTAGTCTTCCTCCCTCTTGCCAACTGTAAAAGGTGTCATGTTGATACAAAATAACGTATCTATTTGTTAAGACAATCTTTCCAATTAATATTACAATGCACTTTCTTTTTAATGGTTTTGAACCCAGACCTATAGCACCTGAACAAATCCTTACCAATGGAAAGTCTGTTTCAACTTACATACTAAGGTTAAAAATCTCAGGCTACTTTACCATCTCTTTCAGAAAGGAGACAAGGCTACATGCAGCCACAGAATCACAGAATGGTTGAGAGTGGAAGGGACTTCTGGAGGTCATCTGGTCCAACCCCATGCTTGAGCAGGGCCACCTAGAGCCAGTTGCCCAGGAATATGTCCAGACAAATTTTTAGTATCTCCAAGCACAGAGACTCCACAATGTCTGGCAATCTGTGCCAGTACTTGGTCACCCTCACAGTGATAAAGGTTTCCTGATGTTCGGATAGAACCTTCTGTGTTTCAGTTTGTGCTCATTGCTTCTCACCCTGGTACTGGGCACCACTTTGCTTGCATTTTATGGTTTCTAATGGCATCCCCAAAACTGCTCAAAGGCTAGCACTACAGTGCAGAGAGATTTCTAAAATTATCTAGTTTGAGATATTGCATACATTTATGCAAATAACCGTTTCTACTTTCAGACCTGCTTGCACTGTCTTTCAGACATATTCCCTTCTGAAAGACTTGCTTTGAGTTGGCTGCACCAGCACTACACAGTAGTTGAGAACTTTACATTAAATTACTGGTATATCACAAAACTATTGAGTGCTCTTTTCAGCTAGGATAAATGACAAGCCGTATTTGACTTTACTGGTGTTATTCTTCTTGACTGGCTACGCTTCTCTAACCATAGTTTCTCAAGATTTAGCTCTCAATCTAATTCCGCTTAACTCATGAATAATTAATTTAGGCAGGTATATTCACTCCATGGCAGAGCAATGAGAGCAAATTTCTGTTCTTTGACCTTGCTCAGAGTTAAGTGCAAAGCTTTCAAGCAGCTAGGGTTGTAAACTGGAGGTGAAGGCCACTTCCTAGAACCTAATAATCTTGTTTATTCATTGTGATTTTCTACTGAAAAACACAGGGAATAACGTCTTTTTGTTGCTACAGAAAAGCTAATGTAAACCCTCTAGACCCTGTAAGCTCCTTTTATTTGCTTACAGAGGTCAGTCTTACAACATTAGTGTAGCATTTACTTTATTGGGGTTTGAATACTTACAGTCTCATCTCTTTCTAAATAGTGTTTGCACCATTAACACCCAAGATATTTTACAAACTGTGCTGTCGAAAACAGTGCCTAGAATTTATGACTCTCAGCAACAAATAAAAAGCATGTCTTTAAGTAATAGTTTTCAGGGGTTTTGCAGGAACTAATTTTATAAGATATCCAAGAAAAAAAGAAAATAAGGATAAAAAATCCTGAAGTACATAACAACTCTATTAGTGTTTCTAGACTATAATACAGAGATATCTGTATAGTTATCTTAAAGTTGCAGTTTAAGATGAGTATTCCAGAAAAGATGGATCTACATAATTGAGCCTATAGAGTTATGCATATTTCTCATATTTAAGAAGAAATAACCTATCTTTTAGGGGGAAAAAAAAAACCAAAACCGAACAACAAAAAAGAACCCAGAAAAAAGTCAGAAATTCTTACATTGTCTGGGATTTAGTGTCAGATACATCCTCTTGACAAAAATTAAGTTGGTATTATTTGCCACAAGTGTTTTCATGACTATAGAAAGCTTTGCAAAAACTCATTTAACTTAAAAAAATAAAATGAAACAACAACAATAACAACAAAAACAAAAAACAGAGCAGACTGAAGCATCTAACTATTTTTTAATCTCACGCACTAGTTCTGGTTTTTCCAAAATGCTGATATGCAGAAAAGAAGCATTGTAGGATTTTAATCCAAATTTTTCCTTCCCTACATTGTGTTTCTGTCTATAAACAGACAGTAGCTTTCAAATCCTTTCCAATATTAAGGCTGGACTGGCAATGACAACCAGTTGATCCTGTCAGAAAGCAGGCTTGAATTTACAGGATGATATCGAACTGATAACACATGATTTAATGTTAAAAACAATTAATGTACAAAATCGTCAGCTTTCCAAGCTGCTCTGTATGTGCAATCCCTACTAAAGTCAAAGATTTTCAACTAAAAGCTGAGACGTGGGGAGGAAAAACTGGCCAGTTCATTATAAGATGAAAAGCAGGAGATCCAATCACTCAACAGTTTGAAATATCCCACACATAGTTCCAAACACATAAATTTGTTCAGCAAATGGGAACTCTCCCACTGATGCTAGTACAAAATATATAAATGAAACAGAATTAAAAGAAAGAACAGACCAATTCTGTCTTTCTGTTTAAGTCATTCTGTCCTCCCCTGAGCCCCTGCAGCATTTGGATAAAGAAGTTTTAAGGAATTTAATTTCTCTCTTCTGTTTCGCACATAGGGGACATCAAAGGATAAGTAATTTCACCAGAGTGCTATAGCAAGTGACCACCTCTAAGGCCAACACTTTAACACCTGCCTTCCCCTTGATTGACTGTACCACTAGACTCAATTACTTTCAAGAGCACACCCCTCAGTATAGTCATGATTGTGACTGCAGTATACCTAATAAACCGAGCGATTCCAAATATGGCACCCTGAATTCCCAGTTTGAATTAAACTGAAGAAGTATTATATACACAGGTTTGTGGCGTGCAAAATTCCTGGCCAACAGCAGACTTACCTGTTTCCAGAAACAGCCAGGTTCATAGGCAGAACTTGATGGAACTGATGCGGCTTGGTCCTTCCACTGTGAGAAACCTCTCTGTAGAAAACCTCACAGTCAAAGGAGCAGAAAGCCTCACCAGAAGAACACAGCTCCTGAGTGCATCTCATCTGTAGCCTTCCTAGATGCAACAACTTGCCCTACAATTTCTTTATCACAGAGCACCAGACACTTTGGCACCTGTATCCCAGAAAGACATCTTTGCTCCATCCTGGGACATCCTGACCACTGAGTTTCTTGAGTAACTTATAGTTTAAAGCTCCCTTAGAAATAGTAATGAATTTCAAAAGCAGTGCTGCAAATGTTTCGCGTATTCTACTCCATTTCTTCTGCTACAAGTCACTTACAACTCTACAACTACGGTAGCTTGTATCTTTGAATAAAGCTTCTTTGAATCTCAGTTCAGCTATTCATCATCTTTCCCCTGTGCATTTCTGGCACTGGACATTCTAAAGCCTCTATATCCCACAGCAAGTGTTTTCATCTGCACCTGCTGGCCAGGCAAGAATGCAAATGAAGAGTGAAGAAGTTTAATTGTGCAGAGACAACACTTATGGGGTTTGAGTGTTGTTTGATTTTTTTTCCATTTGACTTATTTACTGGATTTCATTAAATTGAAAATGTTGTAAGAATACTAAAAAATTTGACCAGCAGGTAGCAGGAGAGATCAAGGAAAGAAATTCAGTTCACAATAGATCTAATTTTATGAGGAACTTCTTAGTACTTTGGGGAAACAGAACGGGTAGGTCAGATTATGCCCAGCAGAATGCAGGAATATCTTTATTATATTGTATTTGTAGTGATGTATAAGACAGCAGAAGGATTCAGTTGTACAAGAAGCTATTTAATATTCACCATTCTCGCGCAGTTTGATATTGTTCGAAGTAATAACAAGAAAATAATCAGTTTATCTTCTTAAAAATATCTATAAAAGGTCATATAACCAGAAAGTGAAATAAAGCCTGGTTTACTACCTCAATTATAAAGTTTAAATTGAAAAGAATATACTGATGGAATTTGATTTTCTTAAAAAAGGATTTTTTCACCTCATTTCACGTGTTTTAATTACTTTTACCAAGATAAAACTCCTAGAAATTCGGAGTTTGCTTTCAGTACCCTTTTAAGAATATGTATGCTCTTCATTCCAAATGCAACCCTTGCAGAAGAGGATACAGCGCATGCAATAATAATCACAGGCATAGCTCTTACACCCAGCTGGGTTTTACAGTAGGAAAAAATAAGCACCATTAGCCACATTACATCCAGACTCGTTTTAAAAGCAACTTACAGCAAACTTCCCTACTCCTCTTTGGCAAGCAAGTACTAAATAAGCCCCAAGGTTGATGTGCTGTGCTCATAGGCAGCTTAAAGACTTGAGGATGAGGAAGAACTCTAGCCCTAGAAGACAGTTGGGCATCACATGAAAAAAAAGCAAGAAACAAGGTTTTTATGTGCACGTTCATGGCACTGAATTGGAAAGGGTTCAGACAGGTGTTCTTTTTGGTTTTTTACATATGGTTGGAGTAAGAATTTGTTTGTGTTGTAACAGTTTGACAGAGGATACAAAATCCTATGTATAGGTCATGAAGCTGATGTAAGCACTTTTGTCTGGACACTCTACAGAGACATTAATACTGTCCCTGAACTGCTTCCTTTCTGTGACATTCTTATTGGCTCTGAGAAAGCCAAGACACTAAAGAAATGAGACTGGGAGTCCTGCCTTGTGCTGCTAGAGCCGTTTTAGCATGAAGTTTTAGCATCCTTTGCATCTTGTGCAAGGCTGGGCACCAAAACCTTAGAGATATTTAATCTTGCTTGGGGTGTTCCCATACATTTCTGCAGAAGCAAGAAATGTATAGGTTGGAAGCATAAGCACTCCTTTTCCTGTATATGAATAAAAATATGGGAGATAATGCAAAATATTCTCACTGCTATTCAGTTTTCCTTGTTCTTCATGATGTTTTCCATTTAACTTTTTGGAAAGATGTTTATTCAGTTAGGGTGCTTTTAATCTTCTCTGCCACAGGAGAGAGCTATCACCATTTGACTTGCTCATCAAGAAGCAATACGCAGGTGTTTGGCAACATACTGTATTTGTGAGGCCGACCAAGGGGAATTAAGATTAAGCTTGATCTGTTGGACGTGAACATTTCACTGAAAGTACTTAAAAGGTTTTGTTTAAGTTCACATTGTGGGTTGCATGTGTTCTTTTATAATGAGAAGCCACAATACATACTGTGCTATGACCTGCTAGTAGTAAAAGGGTTGAGAAGCTGTTTGGAGGTGGAATTTTTTGACAGTCACATCTCAAAGTTCCTGGTTGCTACAGCAGTTTCACCCTCTGTAGAACCAGAAGAGTCTGAAAAAATGCATAGTGCGCAACACCTTATTTTTATCAGGCAGAGATCTGCTTTCTATCAGTGATTAGTGAAACTTGTATCTGAATGATTGCAGGTTCCACTAGCCAGTAGAAATGCAGATATTGCACCTTTTGAGTCGTACTGGGCTCTGTGAACTACTCTGCATTCCCATCCTGCCTATAGCATGCAGTTAAAGATAACTGGCTTCTAAGAAGCAGTTGCAACTTGGAGGAGAAGCTATCAAAATTACAAGCAGCAAGTCCCCAATAGAAAGCTGAAGATGGAAATTTTGCATACAATGAATGTAAACTTTTGCCAGGAATTGCACATGAAGCTCAGTAGCAGTCAGAAAAGAATTGCAGCCTTAAAATGGAATAAGTAAGACACTGTTAACAATAGGGATTTAATGCTTCGTGCAAGGCAAGAAGATCTGAAGCCTCCCTGACTCAGGATGTGAGCTATGGATTACCAATGGGTAAAAAGATCGTGAAGTATACCATATGTATCTTACTGAGATAAAACAAGTAAACAATGCAAAAAAGGTTTAAAATAAATTAGAGCAGAACAGTCATAAAATTGGGCCAAGCAGAAACACAATTTTAAAATTTCCTGATGTTGACAAAATTGAACAGTACTTGAAGTACTGTTGGGAAAGGAATGTTAAACAGCTCATCTTATCTAAAACATGATCTTTTTAAGCAGAGTCCAGGTGAAGAGATTTTTCAGGAGTTGGCAAAGTAGTTTAGATTTTCATTTGAAATCTAGATATTATCATCATTTTAATGAACTCTTCCACAGAAAAGCAAAGTAGCTTTCTGAACAGCTAGACTATAGAAGCTATTCCACAGTTAAAATAAATCTAACAGAGAAATGACCATGATGATGTCTAGACAAAAATTAAAGTCCTTGAAATATAATAAAAAACACAATATAAGCCTATACAACCATTTGAAACCTGCAACAAAATGACTTAAATTTACAGAAAGCTGTCATATGACATTTGATTAAATATTGTAAATATTGCCATTTTGTGTAAATAAAAGTGCTGATGGTGAAATTGGTTTCTTAAGTTCTTTACTCAAAATGGGATTGTATCACAGCAGATGTAGTAAGATTTAGAAACACTCAGGAAAACCAAAGCAAAAAAACTTTACCTTAGTTAAAAAAGTCGTATTTTCTTCTACATACTTAGTAGGGAAGGATGTGTTATATGCTCTCCCCCTTGAACAATCCCTGATTTACTTCTTGGAATCCTTTAAAGAAAAGAGCTGAATTATTCAACATGTTGGGTCAAGTATTCTCGAAAGTTTGAGACTCTGATGCTGGACTGCCTGAGAATGCGAAGGATCTTAAACTTAAAAGCTACCAAGGACTATAGCTGCCCCATTACACCAGACCTCGAGGGCATTTTAAGTTCTTCACTCCTTTGCACATTTGATGGGTGAATATCTAGAATTAACAAGGTACACAGAAGGAAGAATACTCTTCTTCAGGTAAGTCCTCTTCCAAGGTGCCAAACTAGATACAGACACTGTATGTCTTCAATGTCACTCTAGACATCTGTGGCTGTCCTGCAGCACCAGCTGCAATGTTCAAAGGGCACAATCCCTCGGAGATGCTGAGACTCATGTATTATATCTTCTCTTCACATCAGGTTTGGACTCATGGGAACTTTCTATGATGAAATTTCATTTGTTTTCTAAATCTGCAATCCTGTCTCTTAGCACTGGAAAGTAGGAGGCCAAAGACAAAGTCCAGGCAACCAGATTGCTTTGGATAAGAATAATAAGCACATGAACATCAGACTTTTTTCTACCTTTTGCTGGAGAAAAAAAGCTGCAACTTGTTCTGCAAGTGGCAGGCAGAAGCTTTCATAAAGCAATATAACAGGGAAGGAAAGAAAAAAAATCACTTACTGACACATGGCAGAGAAGGAGAGAAGACACCTTTGAGCAATCATTCTGAGCAAATTGTGCAGGATTTCACCAGTGAAGGACTTGCATTGTTGATTCTCATTACTTGGGTGACAATTTTTGATGATATATTACTGGGATCCTTCTCAACTACTTTTAAACTTATCTAGAAAGCTGTGCATATTTTTTCACTGCAATAAATGTCTCTAACTTCTAGTAGACTTCAATTATAGCTTTAGGGGTTATGGGCATGCTGTTGACCATTATGTACCAAATGAACATCTTTTATGACTTCAGTTTCTTAGGTCTGCATTAAAAGGAGAAAGGGTGTGAATCAGAAACTTAAAACAAAAAAACCCACCTTCCACGACACAACAGCAGTTGCATAGAAGAGGTGAGGAGATACACACAACAAACAACTTTAAGGCATTCAGACCCCTAGTCTGACACACATGTGACCCTTACCTACAAAGACAATTTCCTAGCCTCCTGAGGCGGGTACATTTTTTACTTGATCATGACACAGACCTGCTTGATAGATCCTTAGGACCAGAGGAGAGAATGGAGAGGCATGTGTCATATTGTGAAGATCCATGATCATTAAAGTCAAGGAAAGAAAGATAGAAGTCCACAGACTCTGCAGCTTGGATACATGCACTTGTATATGGAGACAGATGTTCACATCAGCTATTTCTAGCTGTTTCTAGGCTCTGACACTGGGTGGAGAGAGAACACTGTTTGGAGGGACTTAAGACCAAGGTTCTACTTTGGGTGAATGACTTCTGGAGGTTGTTCTTATTCTGAAAACAACAACAGTGTTGGGAGCAGTTTCTTAACCCTAGGCCAGACTTAAATTTGAAGAATACTCCCTTAGACAAAATTAGTGTAGTCAGATGGACAGGAGGGAAAGGTTAAACCACAGTCATAACTAGTGATTTTAGAATCATTTTTTTGTGCTATAAAAATGCTTATTTATACCTTTGAATAACTATTAGCTCTAAACTGGACAGATCTTATTTTCCCATATGCACACCCATGAGAAAATGAGGTTGATGGACAACAGAGGTGATATGATGTAATATAGTGCCCTTGGTACTACTTTTTGTAATCATGTCAAGAGACCTTGAAGCCTGAATATTTTTGTATGTTTCAAAGGTACCCAACCTGTTTGCCTGTCTAATAAGACACTGCTCACCTGACAAAGAAATTTCAGATTGTGTTCAGGCTCTGTAAGCTCGAATTGCCACATTAGCCAAGTTTCTGCCGTCTGTCTGCAACATCTCCCCTGGCCTTGCTCAGAGCGGACTTCACTCATGAGCTGTGGGCTTCAACTCCCTACAGCCTGCCTCACACTAGCAATACTCAAACTGTTTGAGATTTAGTTCTCCACCTCTCCTTGTGAGAGATGGCAAAGAAAAATATTCAAGCCTTTGTGTTAAGCGTTACTGCTATCACTGTCTTCTCAAGTCCCATTCTGCTTTTTGTCTTCTGTTAAGTATCTCATTACTTACTTATCTTCTTGTATTTTATTTGACTGTGTTAGTGCTGCTGAGCACTCTGTCTACAGCCATAAGGCAAGATAAGCTCCTTTTTTTGCTAAATAAATTGCACTGTTAATGTGCAATTTACTTCTTCTATCCAAATAATTATACTCCTAACCTGGGCTTTCTTCTTTGAAATTTCTGGGCAGACTTTCTGTGTATTACAAAGATATCACATGTCCTGCCTGAGCAGGGGAGACAAGATGACCTCCAGAGGTCCCTTCCAACCTCAACATGTCATCTTGTCTCCCCTGCTCAGGCAGGACTGTCTAGAGCTGTCTGCCGAGGACCATGTCCAGATGGCTTTTGAGTATCTCCAGGCATAGTGACTCCACCCCTGGAGACATTCAAAGGCCATCTGAACACAATCAAGTATGGACACAGTTAAATCTGTAGGAGAATATGGATAGTACTATTAAAATGTTTTGTACTGAAGACTTCTACTTATCATCATCCTCAATTATTCTGGTATCGTCAGATCCCTTATAAGACAATGTGTTTTTTCCTATTTAGGGATAATGCTAAATCCCAAGGTGCTGATTTTAACAGAGGATATTTTACTATGGAGCACAATTTCTCTACAAAAACATTCACTTAGCTCATATCAGCTGGGAGAGCTGCAGACTCTGCCCTCTTCTGCGGAGTTAGCCACACCAACACAATCTTACTCTTGGGCTGTAAAAAAGCTCCCTGTTATGTATTTTCTTCTGCAAACAATGATATTATCCTGTTTTCTTAAACTGCATGTTCTGCATTGGCTCAAAATTATAGATTTACAACTGTAAAGTGAAAAGCCTCTGCTAGTGGGAGGTAATCAGGAAGTCACAATTACAGAAAGTAGGACAGAGGGGCTACAGGCTTTTTCCTAACTCAAACTGAAATAATTCGACCTAGACAGCCTCTGAGAGAGGAAATAGTTCAAATAAAAAATCCAGCACAATCTGTCCAAAAGTTTAAGAGCTGGAAAGGCGTTGTGTGTCTGCACATGTATCTGCTTCTTCCAGCTGGATCTTGTGGTATAGATACCTCTCTTCTCCCCAAGGGTATATTTCTTTGGTCTGTTCCCTCTTCTTCTTTTATCCCCACTTAGTCTAAGCCAGTATAGGTTGCTTCTTGTCACAGGAAGCTAATCCTTTCCTTCCAGAAGAAGGCTAGACACAGCCAACCAAATAGTTTTCTCCAGACAAAGTAAGAAAAACAGACTGCACCTGCTTTAGTTACAATAAAAGGATGCTTGGACTGTCTTCAGTATCCATCCTTGGCATCGTGTCTCAGAAACTTTATTTTGGCCAGCTGTGACACAGCCCTCTTATTTCACATACTCTGACCTGAAATAAAGGCTTAGGAAAGGCCATCGGACTAGCCCACTCCAATGGGGACTAATTCTGCTCAATGTGGGTGAGAGATAGACTGTGGTAAGAGACTGATGGATGGGTATTCCCCGCTTCTCATGATCCACAGAGTTGAAGACTTTGAGCTGTCTTCTCAAACACACCAGTTTATCTTTTTTTGACTGAGACCTAGGTAACAGAGACTTGGGTGACTGACATTTTAGGGGGTTAGTGAGGGCATAGATGTTCCCACACTGACCGGTTTCCCTGTGGCGCACAAGGAGTTCTGAAAAACCTGACCATGGAGGCATCATTCAGTTCATGAATCTCTTCATGATGGAAATGAGGGCTCTAGTGTCCTGCACCAATGTGTACGGGTGATGTCTTTATCGGGGCTGATAAATTTCTGTATGAGTCAATCCTGTCTCTCAATAGTCACACATTTGTAGATCCCTCTTTTTGCATGTGCAGTGTTGCAGGATTTTAATTCTGCCAGAGCTCTCAGGCACAACCAAGGACTACTCAGGAAAATGTAATTCCTTGATTTGCACAGAGACACAGAAATGGTACTCCAAGTCTTAGTCTTGCCTGAGAGATTGGGAAAAGATGTGGAGTGCGAGATAAAAAGATTCAGACTATCATCAGAAAATCAGGATAAAAATATTAGTGAACAGCTCCCCTGATTTGAGTTATGGAGACAGAATACACCAAATAAGCATTTTACTGTCTTTGGATTTGCTATGAAAATTTCACTTATCTTCTGTACAGGGTGAGAGTCTTCTTCTAGGTATCCACAGGGTCTGAGTGACTAACCTGACAAAGCTTAATTAAATAGACCTTACTAAGCACTCTGTAGAGGCTGTCTTGAAGCCAGCAGTAACTCAGTCAGTATGTGAAAAACCTTATTTCCCCTTCAGGATGTGGTTAACTTGCTGTTCAAAACAAGGGGGAGTTAAACTTGCATGGTGTAACTTAGTCATAAATGTTGACCACAGCATCCTGCCTGTTGTTTGTGAGAGAAAGATGAGTTGAGGAATGTGTGTATTGGGGCCTTTTTGACTAATAATCAAGTTTCTATAGCAACTATCACTCCATCAAACCGCCATACATTATTTCCTGTTGGCCTCTTCCTAGTATCAATGAATGGAAAAAACCAGCATGTTTTCTTCTGTGTATTTTCTTTCCTCCTGTTCATATCAAGCTGCTTCTTAACTGGTTTCTCCTTATACATGTGTCTCCTTTTGCTATGATGCAAAATATCTTGCTGGGGTCTCTTCAAAGTGATCTGAAAGACTAGACCTCGTTTGAATCCCTTAAGTCTAGAATTCATGGCCCTAGTGAAGCTCTTTAATGTGCCAAAAAGAATCTCCACTTCCCTGTACAAATTCTAGAAAATAAAAATTCAGCCAAAAGGAAATCTAGGTTATCAAAGCTGTATTTGTAATCTCACTGGTTGTTAGGACAGTTGGATTTCAGCAATCTCCATCCCAAATTTAGAAGAAAAAGCACAGAACAGACCACAGTATTTTGGCTTATTAGTACTTTATTTTGGTCACTACTACAGTAACCTAAAATATATGTGCCATACACTTTGCAGAAGAAATACAGGTTTAATAAAGAAATGCTTCTATGGTTCAACATTATCTGGTTGAATTTAATAACTTCAGATTCAACATAGGTCGTCTAATCTACGCTAGAAAATTATTGTTATTAAAGCTGTCTAAAAACATGAAAGCTATAAATAGCATCTACTGTGCCTGAATTCTCTCAGCAGTAATACATCAGTTCTAGAGACAGTAATGCAACATGCCTGTAAAAGGTGTTTCAAAAGGCTCATATATCCATAATGAGGATTGGATTTTTCAAAACTATTGAAGAAGGTTGGATGCTTCCAGCAAAACCTGGAAGAGTGGGTACATAATTTTCTACATAGCAGGAAGATGAAAAATACACTCAGTTCACAGAGAAAAAGAAACAGCAAAAGCAGTTACCACTCTTAAAACTAAATTAAACTAGCTAGGCAGGATTCAGCAGTATAAAATGTCTTAAGGGAAGGTGTTGTGTTGTGTTCTGGATGGTTCTTGTCAGCAGATTTGACACTGGCTGTTCAACTCATTGTGCTGCTGGTATATGCTCTCTCATGCTGTTCTTCAGATTGCTCTTGCCTTGATTCCCTGTTGTCTGGAAAAGCAACGTGTGTTTTAAACTACATTCAATGTAATTGGGCTTACATGCCACTGTTCGATAGCTGTCGTATCAAGAAACGTGCACTCACAGAATTTAGGCTGGACTATCTTTTGTGCTTGTTTGGATACCTTGATTTAAAAATTCTCCCCCCTCCTCTCTTTCCTCACACTACTTCACATGTTTGTGTTTTCTGAGCCTTGCTTTTGACTTCTTATTTGTCTTGATTTTTCTTCAGGTTTTGTGCTCTGCCACTAGATATAGTCAATGAGATACCTCTTAGGCACTTCTGGTAGTACCTGAGCTGCTCTGGCAAAGCAAGTTTGCTGCAAAGAAAATTTGGGGACCACCAAGAACTGAACTTTAGATACAGAAAGGGGCTATTTTCTTTGTGGTTTGGGGGTGTGTGGCGGTTATGTGTTAGTTGGTTTTTTTGGGTTGTTTTTTGTTTCTTTCTTTGTCATTGTTGTTACTTTTTCCCCAGAAACCTACAAGAGTTATTTAAAGGAAAAAGGAGCAGATGAACAGATGTTATTGCTTGTGGAGTTAGAGGAGTACACAAAAACAGGCAGTCATTCCTGGCATGCACTTGCAGTATTTCTACAGATCAAACTTTGTGCTTCCTTACCTCAAAAAAGAAACAACTTCATACTCATGAGTGTATTGAAGGCGATACTCTTTGCTAGCAGAACTCTCAAACCCAACACAGCCATAGACAGCATGTTTGCTTTCTCCACTTTGGTATCTGCTTAGTGACAGAGAAAAGATGGGAGAGATCATGGTCTAGATTTGGATATTGTGGTATTGGCAGAAAATGGAGAAAAACGCAGGTAATATTTTCAGGGAAAGAAACAGCAGCAAAGGAAAAGATGATAGAGAAACAGGGCAACAATAGGGGAGGAGGATGTCTGTCTAGATTGGTTTTTGCTTCCTGCTGTTTGTCTGTTACTAAACTAGTTAACTTGAAAAAGCCAATTGTGTTTGATGAGCATGTTATATTCTGATTCCTCTACCCCTGAGAAAATACGTTTCCATGCATTTATCCCCAACATAATAATGTAACTTCACAATCTATTTGAGTAACTAACCTTGTGCAGAGGTGTCTGTGGTGTTACAAACCTTCCCTGTTACTGGTTCTTCATCCTCCTTTTCTGCAGTATGACAAAGAAAAGGTATTATGAATTATATCCAAATTTTATAAATGATTAAACAAAATGTTCATATGACCCTTTGCATAGGAGCTTATGGGCAATCTGTGGCTCAGAGGACCAGTCACTAATTCTAACGTTAATTTCAGGAGAAAATTTCTCCATGCGATTGCAGGAAACAAAAGAATTCTAGAGTTGTTTTGTTTTTACTATTTGAATGAGCTTCATAACAAAGAAAAACAATCCCCCAAAATATGAAAAGTGGTTTAAGAAAAAAACCAAACCACACCACCACTTTAAATTTTAGTTGATTTTAGAAAGGCTATTTCAGACTGTTCTCTAGGTCTGCTGTTATGTGGTGAAGTATTTAGTCATAAGTAAATCTATGTTTTTAAAAAATATTTTATCTTCTTTCCCCCCAAAAAAAAAGTAAATCAAAGTTGTTAAACAGTTAAGACCATTTATTTTAGATGCTTTTAAATATTTTTTAGCTCTGCTTGCTTAAGTACCAGATGTCTTTCCCATTTCTGCTGGTTGCCCAGGGCAATGCTTACTAGCAGGAGAAATAGTAAGCTCTAGAAGACATTGCCTCCAGAAATAAGTTTCAGCTGTACAACAAGATTGTACCTGGCAATGTTCCGTTGTCTGAAATAGTCTTGCCATTGGATCTGGCTGTGCAGGTCACCTCTGTACCTTTTGTCACACTGACCACCTTAATAGTATCGTAGAAGCCCTCTGAGGTCAAAATGGGTGTACTCTGTTCATATAGAACTTCATTAGAAGACATTGCCAAGCTGATGTCCTTTGTATTGAAATTCCTTGCCAAACAAGCTGCTTTCCCAGTCCCAGCATCTTCCGGTTTCTTTGATTTCATCACAATTAATTGTGAGCTCGAACTGTTTTGATTGTCTGTAAAAAAAAAAAACCACATTGTTTGGGCATGATTTGATTTCATTGCAAGCTTGCTTGAGTGCTAAGTTACCTAAAGTACATATATACTCCAGCTGTAACTAATTCATAGCATTATCAATGACTAATTGCTTTTTTTGTCATTATTTCTTAATGCAGCTTCCAAAAGATCAGATCAAAGTCAGAAAGGGTGTATGAGAGCAGGTTTTTTCATAGGAGCTTTAATTGCACAGGATTCTAAGCTTCCTTTCACCAAAGCTCATGCCTACATGTGAATATTTTATAAGTAAGGGACCTGAAAAAGAGAAGAGAATTTTTATGCGTGCCACTCCGAGAGTCAAATTATTCTGCTTTCTCAACAATTTAATTCCTAAAAATAGCAATTCTATGAAGGACTGTCTTGCATATTTATGAGATATAAGGGAATAATTATTTTTCCTTTACTCTCCCTCCACTCCCGCAAATCTTACTCTGATGTGGCTAAAAGGTCTAATCATAGCAAGAGTGGTAGGGTAAAGAGAATTCAGTTTGTTGCTTCACTGGTGTGCAAGGTTACTCCAATGAATGCCATTACTTGCAGAAATGAAGTACTGCTGCTGGACTGGGGGACAAGGCTGATCTTTTCAATAACAAATGCTCAGATGGAAGAAGGATTTTTGTCTCTAAGATTTGAAAGTAGAGAGAAGCAATCAGAAGTCTGTGAATTGATTATCTCAATTTCTCCAGGAGTTTCTAATAAGGTCAAGAACTTTCAATTGTGAGGGAAGTTTTCACCACTAGACATTGCACATGGTGTAAGACATTCCAACTCCACCTGGAGACAATGAAAAGAGAGTAGGATTGGTACTTGGTTCAACAAAAATTCTTGTGCCTGTTCCAAAAAGCGTGATGTTTCTCATTCATCTGTTGTGACATATGATTAGTCTCACAGCTCCAATGGCAGTTGTTAGAAGTATAATGCAGGATTTATATAATAAACTGATTTGAAGGGAAGAACACCCCAAGGCCTGTGAACATTTGATGCCCATAAACAAATCTTACAAACTTCCTTAGATAAGTGTAATAACCTTCAGTGGTAGTCCTTTAGCGCTAAGGTACCAATAAACGTTGAGGCATGAAAAATGTGCCCTAAAACTGGAGGTTTGAAAGAACCTAAAAGAAGTTGACAAGTTTTCACAGGATTTGGGATCCTTGCTCTCTCATGCATCTTTTGGAAGAGTTATTCTGAAAATTTTAGATGTATTTTTTTCAATTTTGAAAGAATTTGAGAGCTGAATTCCCAATTCCAAGTGACATACATGAATGACAAATTCTTGACAACTGCAGAAGCCTGAATATTAACTATATAGCAACAGCCTTCTCTGGAAATTTCTTATAAGATGTACAAGTAATGAAATAAGGTTGCTTGAACTTGAAGATGATGTCTTTTAAGGAAACTGTTGGTCTCAAAATAATTTAGCAGCCAACAAATCATGATATCACGATTTTTTTTTTTTTAAAAAAAAAAAGTATCTTTGCTCTCAGGTCACAGGTGGAGAAGCTGGGGTGATTCCACATATCAATTTTGACAAGATCAGAAACATGAATTATAATAAACACATAAAACTGAAGGGAATCATGTAGCATGCTTCCTTGACAAAAAAAAGGGGTCCGCTTATGAAAGTCTATCAGACATGTCAAAAAAAGATTTACCTGTCCAAATTGACAGGAGCATCCTGATGGGTCTCTTTGCTAAAGAGAGGTGCATTAGGCTTTGAATTTTGCATGGCATTTGGTTTGTAGTCTGGTCAAGACATCCCTCAAGTCTAACATTTTTTTCACTGCAGGGTATTTTTTCATGGTTTGATCAAGGGGCTCTGGTTTTACTCTCTATGCCCACCACCTGTACCACAATACTGAACAACTGAAGTGAAAACCAAGTAGTACTCTGCCATAACTTCATGGGTTGGCTCTAATGAAAAACAGGCACAGCTCCATGCTTGTCAATACCTACAGCAAACAGATGCCAATCAGGAATCAAACATTTATTGACTTCATTTGACCTATTCAGTTTAAGCCAAAATCTGAACAATTTAATAAGATTAAACTAGTACAGAAGTGTTGCATAAGATTCCATTTAATGCTTTTGTACATTATCCTTCTCTCCTCTACCTCTAGGTAGAAAAAAGAGAGAAAGAATGATTTAAAGCATTTCAGGGTAGAAGAGAAGACAAAGCTAATGCCTTTCTTCTGTGAAATGAATTGTTCTCTACCCAGTGCTGTCTTTTGAATCCTAACAGAATAGAAATCTTAGGAATTTAAATGTCAACCTCCACAGAAACTTGATTTCCCTTTAGACTGTCCAAGCATGACTTTAAAACCTAATAGCTACTATGAAATGCTTTTTTGAGATACCTAAGTGGATAAATGCTAGGTCCTGAAGAAATCCAGCATGATAGCAGACAGGACTTGCGCTTGTGGAGCCCAAATACTTTGGCAACTGCTGAGAAGTGGGATCACCATGTTTTTTATACCTGAATTGTCTAATTGCGTATAAAAATACTATACATAGAAAGTCTAAAGTCTAATTAGTGACTTTAAAGTGTGGAGGAGTGGCTGCCCGAATTTTAGGAGGAAGAAAAGGAAAACAAAGGTGAAAATCCAAGCAATAACAACTCAGAAAAGGTTAAAGCATAAAGAATACCTACTTGGCTCCACGGTCAGTTGAGTACCGCTCCCAAAGATGAGAGCAGCAGTAACACACAGTTAAAACATGTAAATCAAAAAAAGGCTCATTTTGCTGTTCCTCCTACATATGTTTCGTTTCCAGGTGCTGTAAAATGGTTTTGCCAGAGCCTGTTAGTCCTGTGCATTCTTTGTTATCTGAGAAGATCTTTAAAGGCTTTTCATGTTTTCTGATCTCCAGTATTTCCAAAGAGCCAGTATACTACCAAGCTACTTCTTTGGCATAATTCACTGGGTAAGCTCTTCAGCAACAACAAATGTACACAGTGCAATTGTAGTTAATAAAGGAGAATTATTTCTTTATCAGACCCCCTGAAGCCTCAACTGAGTCCCACTATTTTGCATTAACTGAAAATACATCCATGAATTCCTATTACTTCTTGCTTTTGGGAGGGATTTGTGTATTACGTTCTAGTAGTGGCATTTTATTAGCACAAAAAGTTGTACCTCTTTTTGCCTTCCGTCTTACAAAGTCATGGGAACAGCTATATATTCCATAATATTATTTGCCTTAGTATTCTTAATGAAAGTTTTATCTAGAATAAACCAAACCAAAACAAACCAAAAACTTTATCTGTCCTTAACTGAGCCTTCAAGAGAATGTGCCTTGAATATCCTATAGTGACTACTAATTCATATTTTTCTATGTCATTTTGGTTTTGGGGATTCTCAAAAGATTCAGGTAATAAAGTATGACTATTCTTAGTGTCTTAAAACACATATTAGTATCGCTCAAAGAAATCCAAATTTAACAAAAGGGTCAGGATGCTCAAATTCTGGAAATTTTAGCTTCAACTTACTATTTCAACAGACACTGAGGGACTTAGATGCTTAAGGCCTATTAACTTTTACTGTGAAGCATAATCTTAAAGTCTTTGTGCAGCTTTGAAAATGTCATGTTATCCTTAGCTAGAAAAAGAGAAATCATTGAACAGCGTGGAAACTGCACTCAACTAAAGTTTCAAGTAATTTTGTAGCAGAATGTCAGAGAGGATAGATAGGTAGAAAAAAGAGAGAAAGAATGATTTAAAGCATTTCAGGGTAGAAGAGAAGACAAAGCTAATGCCTTTCTTCTGTGAAATGAATTGTTCTCTACCCAAAGTTGTGGGAAACTCAGTGAAGATCTTTTCGAAACTTGAGTAATGTACTGTAAAAGTTTCCTTAAACCAAGAATACCTTGCAATCAATAAGCCACATGCTACCTTCAGCTGATGAGAAAGAAATCTTTTGTTTTCAGCAGAAGAACCAACATGTCAAACTTTTTTTAAAAACACATATAAGACCATTCATGTGAAAAACATAAAGTATCATATCAGCATTTTTGTAAATGTCTGAAATGTCAATACCATTGCTCAGTCTTCCACCTGCCAGCTCTCAGAGTGTGTTTTGTTGGTTGTTTTTTTCTTGCCAAATGCTACTATTCTCTATGGGATATTTTTCCTCCTTTGTTTTGACAAATACCATTTTCAAATCACTGTAGACTGATGTTAAAATAATGGAATCTGGCAGTTTCTTCTGGTCCTACATTTACAACTGAGGATTTGCTTGTTGGAAAGAATAGACCTTTGTTCAGGGTAGTAACTTTGTATTCGTTTGTGCCTTTGGAATTTTAAGTGGACTTAAATTGTTCCAAAACAGACATTTATTCTCATGCAAGATATCCTACAGACCTGCATAGATATTAGGCAGCCCATAAGGGAGCCCCATGCCCTTCTGGAATGAAAGCAGAGAGTTTTAGGTATGTAAAATTACATGGGATATTTTTGCAGCACTTTAAAGACATGCAGACCTCTGGAAGCATCATAATAAGTTTTAGGATATGCACCTGGATATTTAGGATAACAAAGATCAACGTAGCAAACTCCCCTGCTGCCCAACATTCACACTCCCACAGAAAAGCTTGACATCTGCCTTTTTTTGTGCATCATGAAATTCCAAATAAAGCTAGGAAGAACTAAGACTTGTTATAATCCCTACTCACCTCACCACATCTGCATTTTCAAAGCCTAGGCAACTTGGTAGCCTTCATTCTAAGTGGTCTTGGATATGAGGCAGTTGCAAAAATTTAAGCGCAAGGATATTTAACCGCCTTCCTCTTCTGTCTCCATGCCAGTGGAATTATTTACCTGGTGACACCACAAGTGTGGTGCCAGTGTCAAAAATTTACTTCTCACACAAAAGAGCAAAAGATCTGTCTCAAAACTTCTCTCCAATGTCAGCTCTTCACTAAGCTGTGCATTTCTGCTCAAAATGAGGCAGTGAAAATCCACTGAAGGATAGGACCACAGTAAATTTGGGACAGAGTCCTATCCAGACTGGGAATAAACTGTAACACGTTAAACTTAAGTAGTGCACACCAGGTTTTTGGGGATCATGGAGTAATGGTGATATACAGAGGTAGCCCAGTTGTTCCTGTAAAGCCTTCCTAAGCAGATACAAGCTGAGGATTCAGCTTGAAACCCTGGCCAGAGACAATGCACTCTAGGGATCATTGCAGCAGAAGATTCTTACAGTGAACCCAAACCATTAGATACCTTTGTCCTCCCCCCCCCCCCCTTAATTTTATCATAATTTTTAGAAATAAAATAATGGTACTTACTTGGTTCAACCGTTAGAGTGGTCCCACTTCCAAATATAAGCTTATCTGTCCACACACTGCTAATACTTATTCCAATAAATAACTCTTTCCTCATGGTATTCAAAAGTGTTGTAAAAACAGGAGATGAAAAGCCAGATATTTGACCTAATTATCCATGTTTGCAACTCCATAAGGGTATCCAGAGCCATATTTTCTTCCAAAACTGGAAAGGGAAAAACAGTAATTGAATAGTTCAATGAATTCAAATAGCTTGATTGAGTACAAAATTTCAAAGTTTTCCCCTTCTTCCATCTTTTACAAACCCTGTGAGCTCTGTATTTCCAGGATAGATAGAAATATGAAAAGAATGTTGCACTTGTCTCCGGAATCATTTCAGTCACCCATCTCCTTTCTTCCTCAAAATATATTGCCTTTTTTCCTTCTTTGGGTTTTTGTACAAGGCCCTATGTGGTTTATATCATTGTGGTACTCCAGCCCCCAAGCACAGTGATATAGTTCATTACAAAAACTGTCTCTTCCTTCTTTTTCACTACACAGAAATTTGGATTATACACGCAGTCACATGACTTCTTGAGTGGTTTCTGACCCAACATACCACATGAAGAAACACAATATGGCTTTCAAAGAAGGGACTGAAACAATACCAAAAAAAGTTGATTTCAAAGTGAAAACTTGGAAATTACGTGACACCTCTGAAAAGTCTCATGAAGTTAAGCTGGATAGAAAGCAGGAAAAAAACCCACACAGTACTTTTAATGCCATCTCAAAGCATTTATTAAAATCATTCTTGGTTGCAGGAAGCTGTCTACTTTTTCACCTTGAATTTGGAATCCTGAGTCAGTGCTCAGGACCGTGAGGACTGTGCCTCATCTGGATCTGAGTTGGTGTCTGGGGGTCATTTGATGCCTTAGAAAATTTTTATGCTGTTTTAAGTAAGATGAGAAAGTAGGCAAATTGATTGTTCTTTGTTGGGTAGAGGCACTGTACCCATGGAAGTGGCTATTAAAGAGTAAAGGAGTTGTTGCAGATTAATCAAATCCTTCATGATGATCAATTTCTGCATCATTAGCACTATCTGGATCTTGACGGCAAGAGATGGACTCAATCTCTGAGACTGCAGCTTCAAGACCCCACTCCTCTCTTTTCTAACAAAGGAGAAGCATGTTGAGGTTGTGCCTGACAGGATGGGAAATGAAGGTTCCCATGATAACAAAGGCTGGGAGCTTGTGACTTCTGGCACCAAAAGGAAGGCTTTTGCTTCACCTGAAGATTTGCAACTACAGAATAGATTCAGTGCTGTCATAGCAAATGAGAAGCTGGGAGCTCTGTCAAATGAGGCATCTGAGCCTGTTGACCACGAACCATAGAGCAGCACCAGAAAAAGTGGTGAGTGTTAGTAATGGAAGGCTCCCTGCTGCAAGGAACCAAAGTCCCCTCTGACAGCTAGACCTGTCAGCCAGGGAGGTTTACTGCTTGCCATAGACTTGTACTGGGGACATTGTTAGGAGACTTGTAAAACTTATTACACCTGCAGACTATTAACCTTTGCTGCTCCTCTGTGTGGATATTAATGATACTGCCAGGGGAGTCCTGGAAAGTAGCAAGCAGGCTCTGGGGGTGATGGTCAAGGGCACGTGGGCCCAGGTGGGTTTCTCTTGATCCTGCTGGTGAGAGGGAGGTTGGTGAGAAGGAGGAATGAGAGGATCCTGCTGGTCAACTGTTGGTTGTACAGCTGGCATTGCCAAAATGGACTTAATTTCTATGACCATGGGACGCTTTTCGAGGATTGAGGACTGTTTGGAAAAGATGGGATCCACCTGACTAAATGAGACAAAAACATCTTTGCCAATAGGCTGGCCAACTCAATAAGTAGAGTTTTAAACTAGGTACAATAGGGAGGGTGGATGATGATCAATAATCAAGTGAGAAAGTGGTGGGAAGGGTTGGTACAAAATGTACAAGGAGTGATATGAACAGGACAGACTTCATCATTAAAAAAAAGAAGGCTGAAAGGGGTGCACTTCAAGCATTTGTACATAAATAAGGAAGTATCTATGGGGAAAAAGAAAGCCCTCATAAAGTTTCTGGGAAATTAGCATGTCTGGGTGCCTCTTTACAGTGCCTATGCACACATACATGAAGTATGGGGAAAAAACAAGAGAAATTAGAGCTCTGCTAGTAGTTGCAGGGCTATGATCTCATTGATAACATAGAGGTGTGGTGGGGTAGCTCACACGACTCAAGAACTGAAATGTATGGTGAAGTGCAGGCTAGTGCACATTGGCTGGATTCTTCTCTGACATAGCCCACTTTTTCCTCCATGGCTTTATTGCAGAGCTGTGGGATCATGGAGATGTGATGGGTAGCTTACAGCAGTACTGCACTGGATGGAGCCAGGCTTTTGAGGAAAGCCAGGCTGGGAAGGTGAGGAGGACAAATTGCCGTGTCTGTGTGAGAACAGCTGGAATTCAGAGCCTTGCTTTGGGATGTATGATAAGCCAGCTGATAGCATATGGATCAGGGTTAGAGGGCAGATCAGCATGGGTGACACTGTGGTGGGTGGCCACTACAGATCACCTGATCAGGAAGTAGACAAGGTCTTCTTCAGACAACTGGGAGAAGCCTCACGTTCGCTGATTCTGGTCCTCATGGGATACATGAGCCATCCCAAGTCTGGGCTGGTGCAACAGCACAGCAAGGCACAAAAAAATCAAGCACTTTTCTGGAGTGTACTGATGAAAACTTCCTGACACAAGTGACTAATAAGTCAGATCTCCTGCTTGCAAATGAGGAAGAATTGGTGGTAGATGTGAAGGTCAGGGGCAGCCTCGGCTGCAGTGATCATGCAGGTTTTTTTGCCCAGGATCCAGAGAGGAGGGAGCAATGCAAAAACCAGGACTGGAACCCTGGAACTCAGGAGAACAGAATTTGGGCTCTTCAGGGATCTGCTTGGAAGAATCCCATGGATTATGGTCCTGGAGAGGAGGGGTCTAGCAGAGCTGCTTGATTTTCAGAGATTAGCTCCTTCAAGCTCAAGAAGGGTTCAACTTGACAAAGCAGTAAGTCAAGCAAAGGTGGTAGAAGGCCAAAATAATGAACAAGGCACTCCTGAATAAACTCATAAATGTTGATTACAAAGGAACCATATATGATTCAAGTCCTTGTTCTGATGTCTAGTAGCCGGAAGACTGCCACTGTGAAGTATCCTTTCTAGTCCCTTGTTCTTCTTCATGCATCTGCTTCTGGCCACTGTTGGATATGAAGTTAAAAGGATCTTTATTCTTACCAAAGAACAAAATCTTACCTCCTCTGTGCCCTGAGACAAAGAACAAAATGCTAAGTTTAAATGGAAACACCCAAATACAGTACGTTAATCCCCACTTGATCAACTTGAGCTGACTATCAGATGTCTAAAATGACATGCTTGCAAGATCCAAGATCAAATGCTGAATGTTGAGGAAACTGGTCTTGCATAGAAAGGTCTTTCTGCTGTCTGAGTCATTCTGGGAATCAAATTTGTGTATTTGCATACAGCGGTCTGAGGAAAAAGAGACTATGTAGGGCACCATGTTTCCACCTTCGAGAGAAGTCAGTGAGTAAGACAGTTTGTGTGTAGTGGTTCAGTCTTTCTCAATCACTGTGGTACGTAGTTCACACAGTGGTAGACTGTTCTACAAAAACACTTGTTTTTTTCACTGACAGGTGATGTCTCCTCTTTCATGTCCTTTGAAGAGCTAGACTTTATTTTCCTCTTCCTCTACACTGTTCTACTTCTGAACAATCTAATACTGTTCCAGAGAGGTTGCTATAGACTAAAAATAACATTATCAGCATTGCTTTTTCTTTTGGTAGATATGGTAGTATTAATCTCTTAGTAAAATATTGCCCATACTTGTCAAAAAAAGAATATTTTCCCTTTGGAGTTGTTAGAGCTGTTCTCACATAAAAGACCTGATTACCAGTTTGTCTTTTAACAAGAATCAAGAGAGTCAGGGTGAAATATTTTAAAGAGTATCTGGAGACCAGCTGCTCCAATCTTATTAATTTTCAACTTAGTTTCATTCTACATTTCCTAACTTTTTCTGGACCTTCAAGTATTTTTGGTTTTAAAGTCTATTTTCATGCCAAATAAAAAATCAGTCCATGTTTATGAATTGTTCGAAAGTATTTTTTGTTTAGCTGATGGTGGTTTAATGGACTCTACCTTGATGTGCTTATTTACTCAGGTATTTGATTTTTAATATTTCTTGTTTGAGGGCCATTATTATAAGGGTCTTGGGAGTTTTTTCCTGATTATATGCAGTATTTTTTTCTCAGTTTCTTTGATCTTGTGAACTAGACTATTTGACCACTGAGTTGGCTATGCTCTGAAATTTTGATTTCTCTATGTGTGCCTTTAGCTGAGTTTGAAGGTGGGGAACACCTAGTTATGGTTGACTAGTTGGCTTTAAATTTTATTTTTATCTTACTTTAATGATTTTGATTAATGGTTACCTGGAATTGTGGAGCAGCTTCTGAATCCACAAATCCAGTTCTAAGACACAAAAGGAAATAGCATTACTTAATCTTGTTCACAAAGCTGTGTGGCTCTATGCTGTATTACTCAATATGTTTATTTGCATTATTGTTGTTACCAAGTACAAAGATGTATTTCCCATTTTTAATCACTTTTTAATACCAGTGCTGCTATGTTGTCCATTGTTAACATGGGCACGTTCATCTGCTGTTCCCTTTATGTGAAATTATTTTCTCCTCCTTATTGCCTTGCTCCTCCAGGTAAGTTGTCGACTTGGCTGAGGTGATACTTTCAGTCTCTTCAACTGATGTCAGGACAAAGAGATCAAGCTCTACATACCTCCTGAACGATAAGCCTGGGTGCATACAGATGCCTCTCCCACACCCTTTGCTTGCTGCCAAATCTTCCCAGAGCAATACGACCGCACCCTGCTTGTCACTGCCATCTCAGATGCAGTTAAACAACCTGTTTCCGTTTGAGTGGCTGCAGAAAGACACCTGTCTTCACAGCCTCCTGCAAGCCACACGCTTGGATTTGTTCAATTTAAAAGTTGAGTTCTGGCTTTGTTTTTTCTTTCTCTGGCTTTGTTTTTTCTTTCTCTGTCCTGGTGTACCGCCTCTAAAAAATTGCAGGAGGCGCTGCAATACTGTCAGTGACGTGTTAGGGAGAATGTTTAGGCTGTGTTACATGAGATGATACTGAAGACCTCGCCTTGCGTTCTGTTTCAAGGAAATGAGAAGAGAGGGAGTGCCTCTTTCCTCTAGAAAAGTGTCCTAGGCAGACGAAGATATGTTTTGGAGTGGAACTAAGGTGGCATGCATGGTTGTTTGAATTCCTTCAGCCCTTGCTGAAAGGTCTACCCTGCTTCTTTCCAGAAGAAACCCTCCTGACCCTTCCAGCATAATTCTTCTTGACTTCCCAAAAATCTGCATTTGTATTTTAACACAATTTCCCCTTTTGTGAGCAACTCACTCTGAGCCTAGCTCCCAGCACATCCACCTGATTTCATTACAAACTTATAAGAGGCTGTGTCCATAGCTTTTATTGGCATAGAGGAGTGGCTGATACACCAGAAGGCTGTGCTTCCACCCAGCGAGACCCAGATAGGCTAAAGAGTTGGGCAGAGAGGAACCCAAGGAAGTTCAACAAGGGCAAGTGTAGGGTTCTGCACCTGGGGAGGAATAACTCCATGCACTAGTACAGGTTAGGGAAAGCAGCTCTATGGAGAAGGACCTGGGAGTCCTGGTGGGCAGCAAGTTAACCATGAGCCAGCATGTGCCCTGTGGCCAAGAAAGCTAATGGCATCCTGGGGTGCATCAAGAAGAGTGTGGCCAGCAGGTAGAGGGAGGATCTCCTCCCCCTCTACTCTGCCATGGTGAGGCCACATCTGGAGTGCTGTGTCCAGTTCTGGGCTCCCCAGTTCAAGAGGGACAAGGAATTACTGGAGAGAGTCCAGTGGAGGGCTAGTAAGATGATGAGGGGGCTGGAGCACCTCTTCTACAAGGAAAGGCTGAGAGACCTGGGTCTGTTCAGCCTGCAGAAGACTGAGAGGGGATCTTGTCAATGCTTATTTATATCTAAAAAGTGTGTGTCAGGGATGGGGTCAGACTCTTTTCAGTGGTGCCCAGTGACAGAACAAGGTACAATGGGCACAAATTGGAGCACAGGAAGTTCCATCTGAACATGAGGAAAAAAATCTTTATTTTTAAGGTGACAGCACTGGAACAGGCTGCCCAAAGAGATTGTGGAGTCTCCTACTCTGGAGATATTCAAAACCCACCTGGACATGACCCTGTGCAACTTGCTCTAGGTGACCCTGCTAAAGCAGGAGGGTTGGACTAGGTGATCCCCAAAGGTCCCTTCCAACCCTAACATTCTGAAACTGTGAGAGCTGGTTCTGGGATGCAACTGTCAAGAAGCTGACTTATGTCTTAAAGGATGCAGTGGGCATTATGTTCTTCTGTGGACAGAGACACCCCATTCAGCCTTTCTTCCAAGACAGAAATGTTACTGGTTGTGGATTCCCTGGAGACACTATAGGTGATCTTACAAAACTAGATATTTAAGACCAAACAGTAACTCACAACTTTCACTATGGAGAGGACAGCTAAAAGCAGTGATTTAATAAGAGATCTATATCTGCTTGGGGAAGTCCCTGAGATGCTGACACCTACAAAAAAGGAGGGTGGTAACAGAAGAAATAAAGTAGCATTTGATTTGCATTTATAGCCTTTGCAAGACATCTGACATTGGCCTGACAGGCAGTCGACTGTGTTGATTGGCTCTTAGATTAATACACTGCAGCAATTCTTCCATAAAGCCAAATGTGGTAATCGGGGGAAAGTTTGGGGATAACTAACTTCCCATGTATCTGTAGCTCTTGTATAGGATGCCTAGGGCAATGTCTGCATGCACACAAGAATATGGATGCACTTGCATACGGAGACATATACAAGTGCACTTCCATGAAAATCTGCACTTCCAAATAAAGAAACGAATAGTCAGTCCTCATTATAAGAACATGTGTGTTTATTCAGATGGAGCCAAAGCTAGGAGTGCAGAGACGAAATTTTTCATTATATCCTGGAAAAATCATCTCGGCAGTGCAGTTCCTGGTGCAGTGCCACTCTTTTTTCAGATACAATTGATTTGACTATTGCTATGTGCGGCTGCCGCAATATTACTCTGAGACTCCCTGAACAATATGAGGTATCCAAATGCAATTGAGTTCTGTCTTTCCATGATAAAATTTTAATTCCTTCAATGCTCATTATGCTTCTTCCAAAATAAAAAACTTCTTTCCCTGTCTCTCTCTGCCTGTGGGAGAGAATGAGAGGGAAGGAAGAAGGTAACAGCATGTTCTGTTTTTTTTTTTTTTATGTTTGAGAAAGAGTCTCCTGCTGCTGCTGCAGCACCTCTGTGCCCCTTTCCAGGAAAGTCAGCCCAGTCTTGAGAAGTCTAGGAAGAGGCTTGCCTTGCAGCCAACCACAAAAGACCTGGCTGGATTTAAAGCCCCTCCTTCCAGTTCAACCCTGACCCTGCCTGTGCTTCAAGCACTTTCCCAGCTCTCCGGTGTTGCAGAAATAGGTGGCCATGTCTGCAGCTGATGGCGAGAGCACTTCCAGCAACATCTGGTTCCTGGAGGCATCTGCAGAACTGGTGACTCAAGGCTGGAAGGATGAAGCCATGTGCTAGAGTCCCATGAGAGGATACTGCAACGCTATATGTTGCAGGTCTCTGCCAGGAGTCTGACAGATCCAGTCCCAAGTGTAGCTGCTGTCCCTGATGGGTACACCAGAGATGTGGCAGATGAGCGCGAGAGACCCTGAGATCTTCCCTACCACGGGCCCAGAGAGAACCCAGGCAATGTGCAGTGCATTTCACCGTACAGCCTCTGAAGTTCCCAGAATAGAAACATAGAATCATAGAGCAGCGCTGGTTGGAAGGGACATCAAAAGATCATCTGGTCCAGTCTTTTTTATGAAAGAGCTCATCTTGCATCTTGAAAACTTCCAGTGATGGGGAGTCTACCACGCCCCTGGGGAGGCTGTTCCAATAAATGATTGTTCTCACTGCAAAAAGTTTCTTTCTCATATCAAGATGAACCTCTCCCAGTGCAGCTTGGACCTGTTGCCCCTTGTCGTCTCCATGTGGCTCCTTGTGAAGGGAGAGCCCCTGTCCTATTTGTACCTGCCCTTTAAGTACTAGAATATGTGATGAGTTTCCCCCTAAGCCTTCTCTTCTCCACAGAGAAAAGACCTAACTGCTTCAGTCTTTCCTCATAGGTCAGCTTCTCCAGCTGTTTCACCACCTTCGTGGCCCTTCTTTGGATCCTTTCCAGTCTGTCCATGTCTGACTTGAATTGTGGGTACCAGAACTGGACACAGTACTCCAAGTGTGGCCTGACAACCACTGATTAGAGATGATCACATCTCTCTCTGCTAGTAATGGTCCTGCAGAGGCAGCCCAGGATCCGACTCGCCTTTGCTGCTGCAGCAGCACACTGTTGACTCAGTTTCAGCTTGTGGTCTGACAGGACCCCCAGATGCCTTTCAGCAAGGCTTCTCCCCAGCCACACATCCTAGCCTGTACTAGGCTCTTTGGTTATTTCATTCCAGGTGCAGCCTTCGCACTTGACTTTGTTAAGCTTCATACTGTTCTTGCTAGCCCGCTCTTCCAGCCTGTCCAGGGCACTCTGTAAGATGGCTCTCCCTTCTGATGTGTCCACCTCACCACCCAGTTTAGTGTCATCAGGAAACATGGTAAGGGTGCTTTCAAGCCCACCATCCAGATCATTTTTGAAAAAGTGGAACAACATGAGGCTCTATCAAGCCCTGGGGAATTGCACATGTGACGGGCTGCCAGCCTGACTAAAACCATTGATAGCCACGCACTAAGTGCAGTCTGCTAGCCGATTTTCTACACATCTCACAGACCACCCATCCATCTTGCCAGTTTGTCCAGGAGAAGGTTGTGGGAAAGTGTCTAACTCTTTGCTGAAGTCCAGGTAAACCAATGTTTCTGTCCTCGTGCTGATAGAAAATGTTATTTTGTTGCAGAAGGTGATCAGGTTAGTCTGGCATGATATGCCTTTGGTAAATCCATGCTGGCTTTTCCTAATCACCTGCTTCATTTCGGTGATAATATAGAATCATGGAATCATAGAATAGTTTGTGTTGGAAGGGAACTTTAAAGGTCATCTAGTCCAATCCCCGTACAGTGAGCAGGGACATCTCCAACTAGGTCAGGTTGCTCAGAGGCCCCTCCAACCTGACCTTGAATGTTACCAGTGATGCAGCATCTACCACCTCTCTGGGCAACCTGTGCCAGTGCTTCAGCACACTCATCATAAAAAAATTCTTTCTTATATCTCACCTAAATCTACCCTCTTTAAGTTTAAAACCATTACATCTTGTTCTGTTGCTAATAGCCCTACTAAAAAGTCTGTCCCCATCCTTCTTGTAAGTCCCCCTGTACTGAAAGGTCACAATAAGGTCTCCCCAGAGCCTTCTCCAGGCTGAACAATGCCAACCCTCTCAGCCTTTCCTCATAGCAGAGGTGTTCCATCCCTCTGTCTATCTTTGTGGCCCTTCTGTGGACCCGCTCCAACAGGTCCATGTCTTTTCTGTACTGAGGACTCCAGAGCTGGACACAGAAGACATTAAACAGTACTGGTTCCAATATGGACCCCTAAGGGACACCACTTGTCACTAACCTCCAGTACTCAAGGTGGGATCTCACCAGAGCAGAGAAGAGGGGCAGAATCACTTCCCTCAACCTGCTGGCCATGCTTCTTTTCAGGCAGCCCAGGATACAGTTAGCTTTTTGGGCTGCAAGTGAACTCATGTCCAGCTTTTCAGGCACCAGTACCCCCAAGTTCTTCTCCACAGGGCTGCTCTCAATCCCTTCATCCCCCAGCCTGTATTGATACCAGCAGGTGCTCCGACCAAGGTGCCGGATCTTGCACTTGGTCTTGTTGCACCTCAGGAGGTTCACATAGGCCCACTTTTCAAGTTTGTCCAGGTCCCTCTGGATGGCATCCCCTCCATCAGGTGTACCAACTGCACCACTCAGCTTGGTGTTGACTGGAAACTTGCTGAGGGTTCACTTGATCCCACTGTCTATGTCATTGACGAAAATATTAAACAATATTGGTCCTCATATGCACCCCTGAAGGATGCCACTCGTCATCGATCTCCATCCAGATATTGAGCCATTGACTACCACTCTCTGGATGCAACCGTCCAACCAATTCCTTATCCACCAAACAGTCCATCCATCAAATCCATCTCTCTCCAATTTAGAGAGAAGGATGTTGTGGGGGACCGTGTCAGAGGCCTTGCAGAAGTCCAGATAGATGACAGTCCATAGCTCTTCCCTTATGCACTTATGCAGTCACTCTGTCATATTAAACTACTAGGTTGGTCAGGCAAGACTCACCCTTGGTGAAGCCATGCTGGCTGTCTCGAATCGCCTCCCTGTCCTCTATATGCCTGAACACAGCTTCTAGGAGGATCTGTTCCATGACCTTCCCAGGCACAGAGATGTCAGTAGTTCCCAGGGTCTTCCTCTCTACCCTTCTTAGCAATGGGGGTAATGTTTCCATTTTTCCAGTCACCAAGGACTTCACCTGACTGACATGACGTTTCAAATATCATGGATAGTGGCTTGGCAACTACATCAGCCAGTTCCCTCAGGACTCCGGGATGCATCTCATCAGGTCCCATAGATTTACATATGTTCAGGTCCCTCAGGTGGTTGCGAATCTGATCTTCTCTTACAGTGGGAGGGACTTTGCTCCCCTAGTCCCTGTCTGGTGGCCCATTCACTCTAGAGGTGTGGGAAGAGTGAAGACTGAGGCAAAAATATTGTTGAGTACTTCAGCCTCCTCCTCAGTCATTGCTACCAATTTGCCAGTCATGTTCCTCACAGGGGTACACCTTCTTTGACCTTCCTTTTCTGGCTGACATACCTACAGAAGCCTTTCTAATTATTCTTTGTGTCCCTTGCCAAGTTCAGCTCCAGCTGCACCTTGGCATTCCTGACCCCACCCCTACACAACCAGCTATCATTCCTATAGTCTTCCCAGGATACCTGTCCCTGCTTCCACTGTCTGTGCATTTTCTTCTTGCCCTTTAGTTTGGCCAGGAGCTCTTGACTCATCCACGCTGGTCTCTTGCCTTTCTTTTCTAATTTCTTACACTTGAGGATCGAGAACTCTTGCACTCTATTGAAAGCAACCTTAAAGATCTGTCAGCTCTGTTCTGCACCCTTGTCCCTGAGGGCAGTTTCCCAGAGGGTTCTACTGACTAACTCCTTGAACAGCTGGAAGTTTGCTTTCCTAAAATTCAGGGTCCTGACTCCAGTCTTTACCTGTCTTGTATCCTTCAGGACTGCAAAATCCACCAGTGCATGATCACTGCGGCCCAGGCTGCCTCCAGTCTTGGCAACATGGATTAGCTCACTTGTGTCGCTGACCATCAGGACCAGTATTACATCCCCTCTGGTAGGGCTGTCTATTACCTGTCTTAAGAAGTTATCCTCAGTGCACTCCAGGAGTCTCCTAGATTGCCTACAGCTTGCCGTGTTACTTTTCCAGTAGACATTGGGGTGGTTGAAGTCCCCCAGCAGAATAAGAGTCTGCAAGCACGTTGCCTCCTGTAGCTGGAGGAAAAAGACTTCATCAATTGTCTCCCCTTGATTGAGCAGCCTCTAATAAACATCAACGACAAGGCTCCCTTTGTTGCCTTGATCTCTTATCAACTTTCAACCTGCTCATGGCTATTCTTCAGACACAGCTCTTCACAATCTATCCATATCTTGACGTAGTGGGCATAGTAGTTTCTAGGAGGATTAGTTCCATTACTTTGCCAAGGATTGAAGTAAGACTAATGGGCCTGTAGTTTCCTGGGTCCTCTTCTGGGCCTTTCTTGTAGATGGGTATGACAATTTTTGCCCTCCTCCAGTCATCAGGGATGTCCCCTGACCTCCACAACATTGTGGTCTTGTGCAGTGACTTGGGACAATCTGGCACCTTCTGGTCTTGCCTACTGGAGCAGTGAGGTACTTAAGGCAATTTGGTAGTTTCTTGTCCTAGATACAAGTACAGTGAGTTGGGGTGACTAGGCATTCCCTAACTGCACCTGAAACTCCTGTTGCCTGAGAAACATACCCAAAACTCCTGCCTGGATTGTAGCCCACTCTGAAGGGTGCCAGGAATGCCTGAGAAGAATAATGGCCAAAATGGAAAATTACCGACCAATGTCAATCATCTTGCAACCCTATAAATACCAATCCTATGTGAGGCCCTTTGAGCTCTCTGGGATCACAGCAGGCTGTGGCTTGGTATCTCCCCTGGAGCTGGGACACCTCTCTGGGTAGATTTTCCTGGAGGTGCCAATGATCATGCACTGGCAAGTGCCGGACAAAAGTGAGTAATTCACTATAATTTACTGCAGGCATGGCAGGAGACTATTTTGGTAACAGCTTACTGCAAATGCAGTAGGAGAAAAATCTTGGCCATAGGTTAACCTCTCTATCTGTGTGTGTGTGTGCATGTGTCTGTGCATACAGTTTAACCTTTATATTTGTGTGCATATGTGTTTGTGTATATGATTTAATCTCTGTATCTATCTGTGTGTATGTGTGTGTACGATTTGATTTAGGAAATTCTACCATATATCTCATGTGAATCTTTCCATTCTCGACTCTTTAACCAAATTGCTATGCTGATTATGGTAAATTTTATTAAATCATTCTGATAATTGGCTGATGATTAAGTATTGTTAAAAATCATATAACTTGATCTTATGATTTACTGTAATATATCTTAAATTGCTGCTATCTGAAAGCTGTGTAGGATCCATAATCACTAATTCCCTGACAAATTGGCGTAGTCCTTTGTATGTTTCTTCCATGTAGTAAGTAATAGAGTGACCCTTACCATCCAACTTTAAGTCGCAAGTTTACAAATGCACATTTTCAAATTCACATTAAAACCACTTTTGCTAATACCTTTGAGAGTGATTCTTTAAGCAATACAAATCACTCATCTGCAACAAACTGGCATAGTTGGCAGGATTCTAAATCAGGATTTCGCAACAAGTGATTTAAGTGATTTAAAACACTCATCCATGACTCCTTGCAACGATGTCAGCCACTTCTCTTAACGCTCCAGGGATGGATTCTGACCGGGCACATAGATTTGAGCCCTTCCAAGAGGCCACAGAACAGTCCTTCCTCTGCTGGTGGGCTGAGCCATGTGGTGTTGCAGGTGCTTGATCCTGTGATCTGTAGCCCAGCAACACCAGTAGAGACAGAAACAAAGATGATATTGTAAACTTCTGCCTTGTCAGCAATATGAATAACTAGTTTCACTGCCCTGCTTAGCAATGGGCCTATGGCTTTCCTGCGCTTCTGCTTACTGCTCATGTATCTGAAGTACCCTTCCTTGTTGTTCTTGACATGTGTGGCAAATTTCAGTCCTAGCTGAGCCTTAGCCTTCCTGACTGCATCTCTGCATGCCCTAGCAAGGTTCTTGTAGTCCTTGGTGGCTATTTGGCCACCTTTCCGTAGCCAGTGTGCTTTTAAGCACACACAAAACCTCACTGTTAAGCCAGGGTGATCTCTTGTTCTGTCTTCCTTTCCCTTTGTAGGGGATGGACTGTTCTTGTGTTTCTAGGAGGCTCTTCTGGAATAACTCCCAGTATTCACAGGCTCCTTTGCCCTCCAAGGATACTTCCCATAGAAGTACTCACAGCTGCGCTCTGAGCATAATGAAATTGACTCTTCTAAAATCAAGGGTCTTTGTCCTGCTACTGGTTGTTGTGGTTTAGGCCCAGCCAGTAACTAAACACCATGCAGTCACTCACTCACTCTGCTCCTGCCTTGGTGGGACGGGGAAGAGAAAATATAACAAAAGACTCTTGGGTTGAGACAAGGGCAGGGAGGGATCACTCACCAACTATGGTCATGGGCAAACCAGACTCAACTTTGATTTAATTTGAACAACAACAACACAACTAATTTACCAATCAAATCAGAGTAGGATAATGAGAAAAACAACAACATCTTAAAAACACCTTCTCCCCACCCCTCCCTTCTTCCCGGGCTCAGCTCTGCTCCCAATTTCTCTAACTCCTCCACCTCAGCGGCGCAGGGGAGCAGGGAATGGAGGCTGCAGTCAGTTTGTTTCTGCTGCTCTTTCCTCCTCAGGGGGAGGACTCCTCACACTCTACGCTTGCTCCAGCATGGGGTGCCTCCCGCAGGAGATAATCCTCCGTGAACTTCTTTGACATAAGTCCTTTCCACAGACTGCAGTTCTTCACGACCTGCTCCAGCGTGGGTCCCTTCTGCAGAGTGCAGTACTCCCAGCAATGGACTGCTCCAGCGTGGGCTTCCCTCAGAGTCACAGCCTTCTTTGGGCTCAGCCACCTGCTCCAGCGTGACATCCTCCACGAGCTGCAGGTGGGCATCTGTTCCACTGTTAACCTCTATGCACTGCTGGGGACAGCCTGCCGTCTCACCACAGGCTGCAGTGGAATCTCTGCTCCGGCACACATTTCCCCCGCTCCTTTTTCACTGGCCTTAGCATCAGCATAGGTGCTTCACATCCCAGTCCTCTCTCTGCTGCAGATTTTTCCCCTCTTAAATATATTATCACAGAGGCGCTACCACTGTTGCTGATTGGCTTGGTCTTGACCAGAAGCAAGTCCATCCCAGAGCCAAGGGAGCTTCTAGAAGTTTCTTACAGGAGATGACCTGTAAGCCCCTCCCCCACCACACAAACACAATACACTGGTCTTCAGTGTGCTCAGCAGGATCTTAAAATCCACAATGTTGGGATTGCTGTATCCAAGCCTACCATTGGCAGTTACATTGTTAATGAAGTCTTGCTGGTTTGTGAGCAGTAAATCTAGCAATGTGCTGTTCCTAGTTGGCATGTTGAGCATCTCTAGCAGGAAGCAGTCCTCAATGCATTCCAGGACACCGATGGACAACTTGTGCACTGCCACGTTGTTTTCCCAACAAATGTCTGGGTAACTGAAAAGGACCAGGTTCCGTTGGTCTGAAACTTCCCTGAGCAGCCAAAGTAACATTTCATCAGCCTCATCATCCAGATTGGAACATTGGTAACAAATATCTAACATAAAATTCCCCTTGGTGATAACCCCTCTAATCCCAATTCAAAAACATTTGATAGAACTTTTCCCATAGCTCACCTCCATGCACTCAAACTTCTCTCTTACCTAAAGGGCAATTCCACCTCCTCTTCCTTTTCTATCTTTCCAAGAGAGTTTGTAGCCATCCATTGTGTTCTGCCAGTCATGTGAGACTTCCTACCAAATTTCTCTGATTCTTAGGACATTGTAACTCTCAGACTGGGCACGGAGCTCTAGTTCCCCCTGTTTCTTGTCCAGACTACATGTGTTGGTATACATGCACTGAAGTGGCTGAACATAGGGTTCCAGACTTTGGAAAGGGTTGGGGAGCATTCCTCATTACTCTGGTAGGTGTGCTCATCCACTTTGTTGCTTATGAATATGATGGTGTCACAGCTTTGGACACTATTCACCGAGTTTATTAGTTTAAAGCACAACTCACTAACTCAGACAATCTGCTAGTCAAGATTCTCATGCCTTTTCTAAATAGGTAGATCACATGTCTCCCCAAGAGGCTGTATTCATCAAAAAATGTGATTATAGAAACCAAAGCACTGGCAATGACACCAGAAGAAAAAGATCACCTTGGTACCTGTCTCTTTCACTATACAACCCCATGGACTCTGAAGTCCTCCTTGAAGTTGCCCAGGTTTTGTATCACCATGTCAGTAGTGTCCACATGGAAAAGAAGTAGTGGATAGGAGCCTGTACATTCTATCAGTGGTGGCAGTATCTCTGAGACATCCTGTATCCTGACAAGCAGCAAACTTCCCTTAACTGTATATGAGGCCAGCAGATGGAAGCCTCAGTGCCTCTTACCAGCAAGTCACCCACTATCAGCACTCACACCTTACTTTGGTAGTTTTTAGTATCTGCTCCTCGTGCCATTTCACCCTGTCAATACATTGGTCTTGTCCTCTGCCATGGATTCATATTTGTTACTGGTAAGTACTTTGGAGGAAGGGGAGTAAACTGATCTCCTGTTCCCATGGGTCACCAGAGACCACGGTGCCTCTTTCTCCAGGGTGCTGTCTGCTTGCCATTGACTCCATCACCCTGTTGCCAGTTCTCTGATGTGTTGTTTCAAGGCCACCTAGCCAGTGACTGCTGCAGTGAGGGAGAACAAGCTGTGAGCACTCCACAAATCAGGAAAGGTCAGGGCAACGCTGGTGGAGGCATTGCAATGGCACTGGACCTGTGGAAGGACAAAATCATTCTTCTTGATCCTAGCTGAGAAATAGAGCTTGTACCAGGAATCAGGGCTCACGAGGAACGAGACACCACATTTCCCTCCCGCCTTTTCCCAGACAGACAGAAACCTTTTTTATGATTTTCCCATTCAAAGCAGGAAGGTTTCACACCATAGGGGACAAACCCCTTTGCCAAGCTGGGTTGCTGAGGAACCTACACTTCTGTCCCTGAAAGTGCTCTGAATGAGCACAGAAGGGAGAAAGACCTCTCACAGGCAAATGAGTCTTGGGCCCCCTGCTGCCACCCTCTACCTGCTCTTTGCAAGATGGGTTGCAGTGCCCCACAGGCAGTGTGGAGTCCAAATGCAAAGTATTGGGCTCCAAGATGTGAGTGGAGCAGGGAGGTGCCCTGCCTGTCCCCACACTGCAGAGCAGCCAGGCTGGACAGAAGAGGATAACTCACGGCTAGAAGAGGAGGAGAGCTCTTCCCACTGTGCTCTGCACAGATGGGGGGGAAGTTCAAGCTGGGGCACAGGTCAGGCTGCAAGGAGCCAGTACAGCTCCACAGAGCCGTGCAGAGCACAGGGGCATGCACAGTTCCTGGGGGGCATCATCCCTTCCTTTCACTTACCTATGACGGGCAATAACCTCACGCACATGGCAGTCCACATGGCCAGGCCTGCTCCATCTTGCTTCTCCCCAGCTTCTCTCCACCTACAGAACAGCTCTGCTCACACCTTCCCTGTCTGCGCAGTCAGTCTAGTCCCCCTCTTGGTCTATGACAACAGTGAAGGTGAGAGGTGGAGCTGGTGGAGCAGAAGCTGAACATGTTGGTGCACTGCCGGGTGTTTCTCACCCTGCAGGGTGTTATGGCAGAGCACTTGTTTGGCAGGAAAACCTCTGGTGGGCAAAAGGTGATGTGTTGCTCTGGGGCCACCCCCGGCCTTCCTCTGAGGAAGGACTGCAGGCTACTGCTGGGACTTTGGATCTGGCCCTGGGGCATGGCAGCTTTTCATCCCAGTGGACCCAAGTCCCTTGATGCTGCTGAGCTGCTGCTTCTAGATGGGACCCTTTGAACACAGCTCTGCTTGGACAGGACATCCGTAGAAAACATGCTCCCAACTCCACTCCCTCCGCTCTGACCCTGCACCCTACTCCTCCACTTGCTCCCTCGTGCTGACACTTCTCCACCTGCTTCTTCATTGGCAAATACCTGCCAGACCACCCAAGCAGCAAAGGACCTACAGAACTCTGTGCAGAAATCTGGGTGGTCCTTGATGCTGAAGGTCTGGGGCAGATGTGCAGGCTCAAGCCACACAACCCATCCCACAAAATTCACATCAAGACGACTCAGAGGAACCAGGCTGTTGGGGCTCTTCAGCAGAGCAGAGACACTCCCTTCTCTGTGCTCCTCCTAGTCAGCAGGAACCCAGAGCTCCCCCTGCAACAGGATGGGACACCTACTGAGCCCTGACACAGTGGCACCATCTTGACTGGTTAAAACATTTTGGAGCACACCACACACTCCACAGTGGCCCTCCACCCTGACCCTCCACAGACTCCCTGTGTCCTTCCCCTCCCATCTCTTTTTTGGAGTGCTCCAACGTGGCCTCTCAAGAAGAGGATCCAGGACAGGTGTGCAATGGGGAGTCACAGAGGGTAGATGAGCCTGTTGAAACTGGAGGATTGAGACCAGAAAGAACAGCAGGGGGATGCAAGACCAAGCTGGCCACTTTGGGTTGTCCCAGCATAGTACCACATGCTGGCCTCCTTACAGCCCCCAAACCCATGGAAGGCTGGAGTGCTATGTGGCCCAGGGCACCCTCCATATCTTCCTTGTTGCAGTCCTCCCACAACATTCTCTGTTGGCCTACAGTGTAGACACATGAACGCATAAGCACATGGAGCCAACACGTCATGTCCAGCAGTGTGTGAACCGACACAGGCAGGATGCAGAAACAACCACAAAACCACAGATAAAATTCAAGGAGTAAATTTATTCTTGTTACCTCCCAAACCAGGGGATCTCTGTAGCTGCACCTGGGCGGAGGGATGTAAGTAGGGACACAGGCACCATGGAGCTCAGGCCTTGCTAGAGATCGAAAAAGCTTTTGAACCTGTGGCTTTCACCTGTGTATCAGGGATTTTTGCAGGCGTAGTTTTGTGTGCTTTGATCTTTACTTGCAGGGCAGGAATCTCACGTTCCATAGGGTCCCTCTGAGTCTATCACAGGCTTACATTATCTCAACACAGATGTTCTACTTGTCAAGCACATAGAATTAAAAAACAACTAGTGTGATATATGTGGTTTTTTGACACTGCAGCCACAAGCCCCTTGAGTGTGCTTATAATCCTCCTCACCAACCTTCCGTTGTTTTCCCCCAAGGGCAAAAGCTGCTCTGCAGCTCAGCTCTTACTGTTCCACTCACTACTCTGAGGCTGCCTGAAGAGTGTGACGTTTCAAAATTCAATTCAACTCTGGATTTCCATGTTCAAATTTTAGTTCTTCAATGATTGTTGAGCTTTTTTAACAAACTTCTTTTCTCTGTTGCTTTCTACCTGTGGGAGAGAGTAAGAAGAAAGAAAGAAAGTGAAAAACACGCTCATAGGTCTTGTGTGTGCTTGTGAGAGACCCTGTGGCTCCTAATACTGCACCGCTGTGCCCCTTTCCAGCAAAGCCAGCCAAGACTGTTCCTGAGAAGCCTTCTTGAACACAATCACAAAAGACTTGCCTGGATTTGAACCTCCTCCTTTCCCTCCCACCCTAGCCCTGCCCGTGCTTCAAGCACTGTGCACTTTTCCAGCTCTCTGGTGCTGCAGAAATCGCTGGCTTGAGTGCAGCTGATGGCAAGAGCACTCCTGTCAACAGGTGGTTCCTGGAGGCACCTGCAGAGCTGATGACTTGGGTCTGGAAGGATGAAGCCATGTGCTAGAGTCCCATAAAGGATACTGCAATGCTATATGCTGCAGGTCTCTGCCAGCAGTCTGATGGATCCAGTCCCAAGCACAGCTGCTGTCCCTGATGGGTACACCAGAGATGTGGCAGGTATCTCTGAGACCTTCCCTACCACAGGGCCAGAGGCCTCTGTCTGCACCTCAGAAAGGGCACCTGCAACCCTGGGAGACAAGGAGGAGAAAACCACGACAGCTCAAATATTCCTCCAAATGCAGAAAACTTTTTCACTGTGATGGTGAGCAAGCACAGGCACCCATTGCCCAGGAAGCCTGTTGGGTCTCTATGCTTGGGAGGTATAACAAGCTGTCTGGACACAGCCTGGGCAACAGGCCCCAAGTGGCCCTGCTGGAGCAGAGGGGTTGGGCCAGATGACCTCTGGAGCTCCCTTCCAACCTCAGTCATTGCGTGGTTCTGTGGGTAGAGGGGAAGGATCATCACCTCAATTTATGCAATGCAGGAAAGGCAGGAAAGGGTGTGCTAAGTTCCCCTGTGGAAACCTCCAATTCCTTCTCTGCCCTGTGCAATTAGCAAGGATGGGCAATGACACCATGCACAGGGTGTCACACATGGGCAGAGCAGTTCCTGCTCACCTCTCCCCAGCTACTCTCTATCCAAACATCTGCTCTGCTCACATTTTCCACAACAGCTTTCCCCTCAAATAAAGGCTGCAAGAAGTGCCCTATGAGGAGCAGCTAATGACTTCGGGCTTGTCTGGTTGGGAGGAGGCTGAGTGGTGACCTCATTGCTCTCCACAGCTTCCTGAGGAGGGAAAGTGGAGAGGGAGGTGCTGATCTCTTCTCCCCCAGGACCCAGTGATGGGACAGGTGGGAATGGTGTGAAGCTGAGGCAGGGGATGTTTAGAGTGGACATTAGGAAGCATTTCTTTACCATGAGGGTGGGCAAACACTGGAACAGCATTCACAGAGAGGTGGTTGATGCCCCATGCCTACCAGTGTTTAAGAGGCATTTGGAAAATGCCTTTAATAACATGCTTTACCTTGGTCAGCCCTGAAGTGGTCAGGCAGTTGTACTAGATGATCATTGTAGGTCCCTTCCAACTGAAATAATCGCATCTCGTCTCCTCTCATCTCTTCTCTCTGACATTGAGATGGGCTGTGACCCCTGTGAACATGCAGGAGGGGAGGAAGCTGATGTTGTTCAGGCACACCCCACATCTCTCTCACTGTGGTCCCTGCAGGATGCAGTAGTAGAGCGCACTGTCCCCCAGCTCCAGCCCGGTGATCATCAGCGTCCCGGAGCTCTTGTCAGCCTGGCTGGAAAACCTCTTGCGGGCAACAGGAGCTGTGTGGCTGTAGGAGCCTCCCCGGCCCTTGCTCTGCAGCAAGTACTGCAGGGGTCCACCAGGACGCTGACGATACCAGGCTACGTAAATATAGGAGGCGTTGGAGCTGTAAGTGCATCCTAAGGTCCCAGTCTTCCCTGCTTGCCACCATATAGCAGATGTTGTCGCTTGGATCTCATCACCCTGAAATGCACCTGAAAAGAAAGCAGGGCTGTTCCATCACTGCTTTGCTCTCACTGGTGCAAGGAAATGGCGCACAAAGGGTCAAGGGAATGGTGTTGCCAAAGCCCAAGTCCTCTGTGTAACCCAGAGAAGAATGGGGCCAAGGGAAGGCAGAGAGGGGCTGCAGGCAGGCAGAGTGGCCAGGCTGGGTGGGCAACAGAAACACATAAACCACATTATCACAATAAAACACTGCATTTGGCAGTCAGGAGATGGAAGTTGGTAGTGCCAGGAAAGGAGTTCTTGCAGAAAGGGCAGGATCACCTGAGCTGTGCAGTGAGGGCCCCTCTCTTCCTGGGAGCTATCCTGAGACACCTCAGCTTTTGAGGGCTCCAAACCTACTCCACCCTATGCCAGACACCAGGAGGTTTGTGTCAAGGCTCATCTGGATTTCCTGCCTCCGTGCGAACAGCACAGAAGTAGCGGGCAGAGTCCCGGGGGTGCAGGGCACGCAGGGACAGAGAGGACTCGGACCGGGCATTATCCCGGGACACCGTGGCTCGACCATCTACTGCCGGCCCGAATTTAATGACTGACGAATCATAGTCGATAACGGACACAAACTCGAGTCGGCCACCCGATGCCTGACGGTACCACAAAAGGTCAAAATTCGGGAAGTAGAAGCCGTTCCCGCGGCAGGAGAGGAGCACGGAGTCCCCGGGCGCTCGCAGCCCTCCGCCGGCCTCCACCAGCCTCCGTTGCGCCCACACCCCTGCGGACGGAGAGCGCGGGCAGCCGGGCAGGGCGCGCCCACGGCCCGAGCCCCTTCACCCGCCGCCCCGGCGACCCCCGCCCCGGCACAGCCACAGCCTCCACCCCCCTCTCTCCCGGCAAAGCCCCGCGCCCGCGGCAGGGCCCCGCCTGCCCTCCCCGGGGCCGAGCCGCGCCTGCTGCGGCACTCGGGCCCCGACCCGCCGCCCGAAAGCCTCCCTCGCCCTCCGCCGCCCCCTCCCTCTCCCGCCCACGCCACCCGCTCCCCGCTCCCCCGCCGAGGACGCCGAGCGACAGGCGGCAGCGCGCTCGGCGCGGCAGCGGCCGCAGCCCCGCGGCCCCGACACGGGCAGGGCCGCCCGCCGGCAGCCCCAGCCCCGGGCCCAGCCACGGCCTCACTGCCCTCCCCGCCCGGCTCCCACCTGCCGGCCCCGCGGCCAAGGACAAGGCCAGGAGCCACGAGCCCAGCCCGGCCGCCATCGGGCCCTACCGCGCCGGCGCCCAAGGGCCCGGCGGGAGCCGCACAGATGCCGAGCGGAGCCGCGCTCAGGCCGCTCCTGCCCGCCCCGCCGCCTCGGCCCCTCCCGGGGCAGCGCAAAAGCGTCCGCCCGCCCCCGGCGGAACAGACCAGACCAGACCCGACCCGCCCCGGCCCCGCCCCCCGGTGCCGGTGCCCCTTCGGGGCAGGAGAAGCGGGGGCGCAGGGCGGGAGGCGGGGCGGCGGCGGCGGCAGCGGAGGAGCGCGGCGCCTCCCCTGGCTCACGAAGCCTCCTGGCCCTTGGCTCCCAGCGCAGCCCCGCCGCTGGCCCGCCTTGTCGCCCTGCCCAGCCCTGCGGACGGGGGTCGGCGCCTCGCAGGACCCTGCCTGCGCCCCGCACCCCCAGCCCGCCCCGGCCTCGCTCCCGCCCCCTGCCCGCGGGGACCAGACACACAGAGGGCTGTACTGCCATCCGGAGGGACTTCGGCAGCCGGGAGAAGCGGGCTGAAAGGAACGGTGCCCGATGGTATCCTGGGCTGCACCAGAAGGGGTGTTTCCAGCAGGTCAGGGAGGCGATCCTTCCTCTCTGTTCAACGCTGAAGAAGTCAGACTAGGAATACTGGGAATAACTGTTGACTCTGCTGGGTAAGGGAGACATGGACATAGTGAGAAGAGTCTAGTGAAGGGCCACAAACATGATTATGGGATGGAGCAACTCTTCCATGGGGAAAGGCTGAGAGAACTGGGACTGTTTACCCTGGAGTAGAGAAGGCTTGGGCGGGGGTGTGTTTCCTCAAGGTACAAAACCAGACGAAGTGGGGGTGAAGAGAAGGCAGGGCAAGCTCAGTGACAGGTCAAGAGGCAATGCACACAAACCAAATCACAGAGGGACCCTTCTGAACACCAGAAAATACTTTTTTCCTGTGAAGGTGACAGAGCACAGGCACAGGATGCCCAGAGAGCTTGTTGGGTCTCCATGCTTGGAGATATTCACAAGGTATCTGCAGATGGACCTGGGCAATTGGCTGTAGGGTGGCCCTGCTTGAGCAGGCGGGATCGATCGGATGATGTCCTGAGGTGCCTTCCAACGTCAGCTTTCCTGTGATTCTGTGAAAGACTCACAGGCATGTTCACAGGCATGTTCACGGCTCTGCAGTGATACGTGCTAAAGCAAAGGGGAAAACTGAAACTCAGACTTTGCTGTGTAAAGTCAGTTCTTTGCCACCCAAGGAGGGAGGCAAGGATGCTTAGCATAGACTTACCAAGGGAATTTATTCTTTTATGTTTTAGCTACGCGCATAGCTGCGCCCTCACCTCATCCATGGGGAGATCCTGATACAGAGAAAAGGAGGGTCTCTACCTGTGGCTGATTGGTGACTATAGCTCACATAATCATTGTGTGCTTGTCCTGTGCTGGATCAGTACGCACTTGTCCCACTCAGGTGGTACAGATGTATGCTTAGTGGTGTGTGAATCTTTATTGTTCTAAACCCATGTCCCATACAGGCGGGGGGCTTTAGCCTGGGTTCTGGTCGATTGCACTTCTGGCTATTGTTATATGCCTGCTTGCATTGAAGAGTAAATCTATTCTTTTGTCATCATTTTGGGGTCTTCTGAGGCGGGAAAAGCTGGCTTAGGTTGAGTCTTCAAGTCACATCAACCGTGAGGCAAAAGATTATGGTCACAGGTAGTGGTCATTTGGCTGGCAGAAGTCTTGCAATCGTTAGCCCTTGTCCTGGCGGGGGACTTCAACTTACTGGATGTCTGCTGCAAATACAACACAGCAGAGAGGAAGCAGTCCAGGAGGTTCCTGGAGTGTGTGGAAGATAACTTTCTGACACAGCTGGTAATGGAGCCTGCCAGGGGAGGTGCCTCGCTTGACCTACTGTTTACGAACAGAGAAGGACTACTGGGAGATGTGGTGGTCGGAGGCCATCTTGGGCTTAGTGACAATGAATGATAGAATTCTTTATTCTTGGTCAAGGTAGGAGGAGAGCCAGCAAAACCATAACCATGGATTTCCAGAGGGGTGACTTTGAGTTGTTCAGGACACTGGTCAAGAGAGACCCTTGGGAGGCAGTCCTGAAGGGCAAGGGGGTCCAGGAAGGTTAGACTTTCTTCAAGGACAGTCTTAAAGGTGCAGGAGCAAGCTGTTCCTGTGTGCCAGAAGACAAACCGTCAGGGAAGACGACTGTCCTTGTTGAACAGGGAGCTTTTGCTGGAACTCAGGGGAAAAAAGAAGGGTTTACCACTCTTGGAAGAAGGGGCAGGTAACTCAAGAAGAGTATAGGGATCTTGTTAGGTCATGCAGAGGGAAAATTAGAGAGGCAAAAACCCAACTAGAACTCAAGCTGGCCACTGTCGTGAGAGATGACAAAAAATATTTCTACAAGTACATTAAGAACAAAAAAAGAGCAGAGGAGATTCTCCATTCTCTATTGGATGCAGAAGGGAACGTTGTCACAAAGGATGAGGAAAAGGCTGAGGTACTTAATGCCTCCTTTGCTTCAGTCTGTGATAGGCAGACAAGCTACACTGGAGGAAATTAGCCCTCTGAGCTGGAAGACGGGGACCGAGAGCAGAACAAATCCTCCATAACTCAGGAGGAAACAGTTAAAGACCTGCTTTGCCACCTGGACGTTCACAAGTCTATGGGGCGAGATGGGATCCACTGGAGAGTACTGAGGGAGCTGGTGGAGGAGCTGGCTAAACCACTCTCCATCATTTATCAGAAGTCCTGGTCAACAGGGGAGGTCCCAGATGACTGGAAGCTTGCCAATGTGACACCCATCTACAAGAAGGGCCGGAAGGAGGATCTGGGGAACTACAGGCCTGTCAGCCTGACCTCGGTCCTGGGCAAGATTACGGAGTGGTTCATCTTGAGGGCGCTCACATGGTATGTGCAGGACAACCTGGGGATCGGGCCCAGCCAGCAGGGGTTCATGAAGGGCAGATCCTGCTTAACCAACCTGATCTCCTTCTATGGCCAGGTGACCCGCCTAGTCGATGAGGGGAAGGCTGTTGGATGTCATCTATCTGGACTTCAGTAAAGCCTTTGACACTGTCTCCCACAGCATTCTCCTAAGAAAGCTGGCGGGTCATGGCCTAGGCAGCTACACACTAAGCTGGGTTAAAAACTGGCTGGACGGCTGAGCCCAGAGAGTGGTGGTGAATGGAGTTCGGTCCAGCTGGCGGCCGGTCACAAGCAGTGTCCCCCAGGGCTCAGTATTGGGACTCGGTCTTGTTTAACATCTTTATCGATGATCTGGATGAGGGGATTGAGTGCTCCCTCAGTGCGTTTGCAGATGACACTGAACTGGGTGGGAGTGTTGGTCTGCTTGAGGGCAGGAAGGCTCTGCAGAGAGATCTGGACAGGCTGGATCGATGGGCTGAGGCCAGTGCTATGAGGTTTATCAAGGCCAAGTGCCGGGTCCTGCACTTCAATCACAACAACCCCATGCAGCGCTACAGGCTTGGGGACGAGTGATTGGAAAGCTGCCCAGGGGAAAAAGCCCCGGGGGTGCTGGTCGACAGTCAGCTGAACATGAGCCAGCAGTGTGCCCAGGTGGCCAAGAAGGCCAACAGCATCCTGGCTTGTATCAGCGATAGTGTGGCCAGCAGGAGTAGGGAGGTGACTGTGCCCCTGTACTTGGCACTAGTGAGACCACACCTTGAGTACTGTGTCCAGTTTTGGGTGTCATAGTATAGGAAAGACATTGAGGTGCTGGAGTGGGTGCAGAGAAGGGCAATGAAGCTGGTGAGGGGTCTGGAAAACAGGTCTTATGTGGAGCGCCTGAGGGAACTGGGGCTGTTTAGCCTGGAGAAGAGGAGGCTGAGGGGAGACCTTATCGTTCTCTACAACTACCTGAAAGGAAGTTGTAGTGAGGTGGATGTTGGTCTTTTCTCCCAAGTAACAAGCAATAGGACAAGAGGAAATGGTCTCAAGTTGCTCCAGGAGAAGTTAGATTGGACATTAGGAAGAAATTCTTTATCGAAAGAGTAGTCAAACATTGGAACAGGCTGCCCAGGGAAGTGGTGGAGTCATCATCCCTGGAAGTGTTCAGAAAATGTGTTGATGTAGTGCTTCTAGACATGGTTTGGCGGGCATGGTGATATGAGGTAGACGGTTGGACTGGATAAACACGGCTGGGGAAAATATGGGCCCACTGTATAATGGGGTGGGGACCTGGCGCCCCGGGGTGTGGAAAAGGGCTGAGGTACTGCAAGCCTTATTCACCTCAGCCTTAGGAGCAAGACCAGCCTTCAGTAATTGCAGGTCCCAGAGTCCAGGCGTGTCCTGGATTTGGCTAGGATAATGCTTTTGTCTAGGATAATGTTAATTTTCACAAGAATCTGGGAGGGGGTACAGTCAGGACAGCCGAACCTAACTAGCCAAGGGCATATCCAATACCATACAGTGCCATGTTCAGTATATAAGGGGGGAACAACTGGGGGAGCGCACGCAGTTCAGGAAGGCTCTGGGCATCAGGGTTTGGGTGGTGAGCCTTTGCATTGTGCATCCCTCAGCTTATCTATTATTTCATTAGTATTATGGTTACTACTGTTGTTTCTTCTCTCCATGTGTTGTTCTATTAACCTGTCCTTATCTCGGCCCCCGAGGTTTTACCTTTTTTCTTCCAATTCTCCTCCCTATCCCACTGAGAGGGGGGGCAGGCGTGAGCTAGCACCTACATGGTGTCTTGTTTCTGACGGGGCCTAAATCACAACAAGGGTGAAAGGCTGGAGCAAGTAACATGTACCCTTCCACAGTCCATATCACTTATCTAGTCCATAATAAGTAGCTTTGTCTACAATGTTTCCAGGAAGTCAGTGCTGAAAGCACAACTAAATTCAGAAAGCACAACATCCACTCTAACCACTAAGACCAATTGTCTTATTGTAGAAGGCTTTAAATTTGATTAAAGATTATTTCCACTTCACAAAACCATGCTGACTGTCAGTGGGAAAGGAGGGGGAGGAGGTGCTCCATCCAGGTACTGGAGCAGTGGTTTTCCTGCAGCCTGTGGTGAAGAACATGGCAACACAGGTTGTTCCCTTGCAGCCCATGGCGGTTCATGGTGGAGCAGATATCCAACCTGCAGCCCTTGGAGGACTCCAAGATGGAGCAAGAGAGTGTGCCCTGAAGGAAGCTGTGACCCTGTGGAGAGCTCATGCTGGAGCAGGTTCCTGTCAGGAATGGCAGGCCTGTGGAGAGGAGCCCACACAGGAGCAGATTTTCTAGCAGGACCTGTGCCCCACAGGGGAGACACGCTGGAGCAGTCCGTTCCTGGAGGACTGCACCCCATGGAATGGACCCATGCTGGAGGGGTTTGTGAAGAACTGCAGCTCACGGAAGGACCCACATTGCAGAAGTTCATGGAGAACTGTCTCCCATGAGTGGGACTCACCACTGGAGGAGGTGTGAAGAACATGAGAAGGAAGGAGCAGCAGAGAAAGCATGTTATGAACTGGCTGCAAGCCCCATTCCCCATCCCCATGCACTGCTTGGGGGGAGGACGTAGAGAAGTTGGGAGTGACATTGAGGCCAGGAAAAAGGGAGAGGTGGGGGAAGGTGGTTTAGATTTGTTCTTGTTTCTCATTATCCTACTCTGAATTGATTGGCAATAAATTAAATTAATTTTCCCAAGTCAACTCTATTTGGCCTGTATGGTAATTGCTGGGTCATCTCACTGTCCTTATCTTGACCCATGAGCCTTTCCTTGTATTTTTTCTCCCTGTGCAGTTGAGGAGAGAGACTGATAGACTGGCTTGCAGAGCACCTGGTGGTCAGCCAAGGTCAACCCAGCACGCCTTGTCTGCTGCTTCTTCCTGAATCACCTGATATGTAGCAGCCACCCACCACACTGTCATCGGTGCTGCTCTGTCTTTCCTGAACAGGCTGGCTCCATCCACTGCAGTGCTCCTATAAGCTACTGCAGGGCATCCCGGTGATCCTGTAGATCTACAGCCAAGCCACGGTGGAAAAACAGGGCTATGTTGGACAGGAACCTGGGCCATGTGGACTAACCTGCACTTCACCATACAGCCTCTCAAGTTCCCAGAATACATCCTCCTGCATCGTAAATGGCACCAGCCCTTCAAGCACACTTCCTTTCACTGCAAGCAGATCAAAGCTCTGCTTCCCTGCACCTGCCATTGTGTGATACAAACCTCGGGTTAGCAGCTGCTAGAAAGGAGTGATAGAAATCTGTATTCTCTATCAGATGTTTTTTGTTCCACTCTGCTGCAGAGATGCTATACAGTGAGGTCTGCACCACAGTAATACACTGCTTCATCCCCTGGCTTTGCTGCCTGGATCTGCAGTGTGAATCTGTTCTGGGAGCTCTCCACTGTTCCCTTAAAGCCATCCTCGAAACCTTCTCCATAGGTATCACCTTCCCAGTAAATCCAGTCCAGAGTGCCACGCAGACCCTGCCGGTACCAGGACATGAAGTAGCTGCTCATTCTGTCTCCACTCATGCTGCACTGGAAGGTGACTCCATCACCGTCTCGTATGGCCAGTTCCCCAATGTGTTGCTCCAAGGACACCTGGGCAGTGACTGCTGCAGTGAGGAAGAACAAGCCGTGATCACCCCAAGATTCAGTAAAGGTCAGGGCAACTCTGGTGGGGGCATTGCGATGGCACTGGACCTGTGGGAAGACTAAATCATTCTCTTTGATCCCGACTGAGGATTAGAGCTTGTAACCAGGAATCAGGGCTCACGAGGAAGGAGACACCGCATTTCCCTCCCGCCTTTTCCCTGACAGACAGAAACCTTTTTTATGATTTTCCCATTCAAAGCAGGAAGGTTTTACACCACGAGGGACAAATCCCTTTGCCTTTGCCAAGCTGGGATGCTGAGGAACCCACTTTCCTCGCCCTGAAACTGCTCTGAATGTGCACACAGCAGAGACAAGGACCTCTCACAGGCAAATGAGTCTTGGGCCCCCTGCTGCCATCCTCTACCTGCTCTTTGCAAGATGGGTTGCAGTGCCCCACAAGCAGTGTGGAGTCCAAGTGCAAAGCATTAGGCCCCAAGATGTGAGTGGAGCAGGGAGGTGCCCTGCCTGTCCCCACACTGCAGAGCAGCCAGGCTGGACAGAGGTGCCTAACTCACGGCTAGAAGAGGAGGAAGGCTGTTCACCTGTGCTCTGCACAGATGGGGGGGAAGTTCAAGCTGGGGCACAGGTCAGGCTGCAAGGAGCCAGTACAGCTCCACAGAGCCGTGCAGAACACAGGGGCATGCACAGTTCCTGGGAGATATCATCCCTTCCTTTCACTTACCTATGACAGGCAATAACCCCACGCACATGGCAGTCCACATGGCCAGGCCAGCCCTCTCTTGCCTCTCCCCAGCTTCTCTCCGCCTACAGAACAGCTCTGCCCACACCTTCCCTGTCTGTGCCTCTGTCACTGCAGTCAGTCCTATTCCCTGTTAGTCCCGCCCTTGGTCTATGATAACAGTGAAGGTGAGAGGTGGAGCTGCAGGAGCAGAAGTTGTTGAAGCTGTTGGTGCACTCCCGGGTGTTTCTCACCCTGCAGGGTGTTATGACAGAGCACTCACCTGGCAGGAAAACCTCTGGTTGGCAAAAGGTGGATGTTGCTCTAGAGCCACCTTCAACCTTCTTCTGAGGAAGCTTGCAAGGAGCAAGGAGCTGCTGGGACATTGGAGCTGGCCCTGGGGCAAGGCAGCTTTTCATCCCAGTGGATCCAAGTACCTTGCTGCTCCTGCTGCTTCTCCCAGATGGGAGCTCCCGAGTCTAGCTCCACTTTTGTGTAGGGAACCACCAAGGACACGTTCTCCCCATCCTGCTCCCTCCGCTCTGGCCTAGCACCCTACTCCTCCAATTGCTGCCTCATGCTGACACTTCTCCACCTGCACCTTCCCTGGCAAAGGCCTCTCAGACTCCCTAGGCAGCAAAGGACTTACAGTGCTCCAGCCAGGTGAGATTTGGAAGATGCTTGGTGCTGAAGGTCTGGGACAGATGTGCAGGCTGAAGGACCCCAGCCCATCCCTCAGATCTCATGTGCACAGGACACAGCAGGATCTAGGCTGTTGGGACTCTTCAGCAGAGCAGGGACACTCCCTTCTCTGTGCTCTTCCTAGTCAGCAGGAGCCCAGAGCTCCACCTACGTTCACAGGATGGGACACCTAATGAGCCCTGACATAGTGGCACCATCTTTACTGTTTAAAACATTTTGGAGCACATGAACCACTCCACAGTTGCCCTCCACGCTGACCCTCCACAGACTGAATCCTTCCTCTCCCGTCTCTTTTCAAGAAGAGGATCCAGGGCAGGTGTGCAAAGGGGAGTTGCAGAGGGTAGATGAGCCTGTTGAAACTGGATGCTTGAGGCTGGGAAGAACAGCAGGGGGATGCAAGGCCAAAGTGGTGTATCACGTCCTGGGCAACTTTGATTTACCCCAGCATAGTACCACATGCTGGCTTCCTTACAGCCCCCAAATTCATGGAGGGCCGGAGTGTTACCTGACCCAGGGCACCCTCCATATCCTCCTTGTTGCAGTCCTCCCACAACATTCTCTGTTGGCCTGCAGCGTAGACACATGAACATATATATGGAGCCAACACGTCATGTCCAGCAGTGTGTGAACCGACACAGGCAGGATGCAGAAACAACCACAAAACCACAGATAAAATGCAAGAAGTAAATTTATTCTTGTTACATCCCAACCCGGGGGATCTCTGTAGCTGCACTCGGGCGGAGGCATGCAAGTAGGGACACAGGCACCATGGAGCTCAGGCCTTGCTAGAGATCGAAAAAGCTTTTGAACCTGTGGCTTTCATTTGTGCTTTGATCTTTCCCACAGCAGGGCAGGAAACTCAAGCATGTTGAATAGGGTGCCACTGAGTCTGTCACAAGCGTGTGTTATCTCAACACAGATGTTCTACATAGCAAGCACATAGAACTGAACAACAACTAGTATGAAACTTGTGTTTTTTGACACTGCAGCTGCAAGCCCCTTGAGCGTGCTTACAATCCTCCTCACCAATCTTCTATTACTTTCCCCCAAGGGGAAAAGACGCTCTGCAGCTCAGCTCTTGCCGCTCCACTAGTCTGGGGCTCCCTGAAGAGTACGAGGTTTCAAAATTCAATTCAGCTCTGGATTACCATGTTCAAATTTTAGTTCTTCAACGATTGTTGAGATTCTGTTTTTAACAGACTTTTCTCTGTCGCTTTCTACTTGTGGGAGACAGTGAGAAGAAAGAAAGTGAACAACATGTTGACAGGTTTTGTGCGTGCATGTTGGAGAATGCCGCTGCTGTTAGAGCACCACTGTGCCCCTTTCTAGCAAAAACAGCCAAGACTATTCCTAAGCCTTCTTGAAGTCAATCACAAAACTTCTGGCTGGGTTTGAACTCCCTCCTTCTTTCCTGTCCTGGCCCTGCCCGTGCTTCAAGCACTGTGCACTTTTCCAGCTCTCTGGTGCTGCAGAAATCGCTGGCTTGAGTGCAGCTGATGGCAAGAGCACTCCTGTCAACAGGTGGTTCCTGGAGGCACCTGCAGAGCTGATGACTTGGGTCTGGAAGGATGAAGCCATGTGCTGGAGTCCCATAAAGGATACTGCAATGCTATATGCTGCAGGTCTCTGCCAGCAGTCTGATGGATCCAGTCCCAAGCACAGCTGCTGTCCCTGATGGGTACACCAGAGATGTGGCAGGTATCTCTGAGACCTTCCCTACCACGGGGCCAGAGGCCTCTGTCTGCACCTGAGAAAGGGCACCTGCAACCCCCGGAAAGAAGGAGGAACAAACCACAGCAGCTCAAATACTCCTCCGAATGCAGAAAACTCTTTTTCACTGTGATGGTGAGCAAGCACAGGCACCCATTGCCCAGGAAGCCTGTTGGGTCTCTATGCTTGGAAAGTGTTTGGACACAGCCTGGGCAACAGGCCCCAAGTGGCCCTGCTGGAGCAGAGGGGTTGGGCCAGATGACCTCTGGAGCTCCCTTCCAACCTCAGTCATTGCGTGGTTCTGTGGGTAGAGGGGAAGGATCATCACCTCAATTTATGCAATGCAGGAAAGGCAGGAAAGGGTGTGCTAAGTTCCCCTGTGGAAACCTCCAACTCCTTCTCTGCCCTGTGCAATTAGCAAGGATGGGCAATGACACCATGCACAGGGTGTCACACATGGGCAGAGCAGTTCCTGCTCACCTCTCCCCAGCTACTCTCTATCCAAACATCTGCTCTGCTCACATTTTCCACAACAGCTTTCCCCTCAAATAAAGGCTGCAAGAAGTGCCCTACGAGGAGCAGCTAATGACTTCGGGCTTGTCTGGTTGGGAGAAAAGGAGGCTGAGTGGTGACCTCATTGCTCTCCACAGCTTCCTGAGGAGGGAAAGTGGAGAGGGAGGTGCTGATCTCTTCTCCCCCAGGACCCAGTGATGGGACAGGTGGGAATGGTGTGAAGCTGAGGCAGGGGATGTTTAGAGTGGACATTAGGAAGCATTTCTTTACCATGAGGGTGGGCAAACACTGGAACAGCATTCACAGAGAGGTGGTTGATGCCCCATGCCTACCAGTGTTTAAGAGGCATTTGGAAAATGCCTTTAATAACATGCTTTACCTTGGTCAGCCCTGAAGTGGTCAGGCAGTTGTACTAGATGATCATTGTAGGTCCCTTCCAACTGAAATAATCGCATCTCGTCTCCTCTCATCTCTTCTCTCTGACATTGAGATGGGCTGTGACCCCTGTGAACATGCAGGAGGGGAGGAAGCTGATGTTGTTCAGGCACACCCCACATCTCTCTCACTGTGGTCCCTGCAGGATGCAGTAGTAGAGCGCACTGTCCCCCAGCTCCAGCCCGGTGATCATCAGCGTCCCGGAGCTCTTGTCAGCCTGGCTGGAAAACCTCTTGCGGGCAACAGGAGCTGTGTGGCTGTAGGAGCCTCCCCGGCCCTTGCTCTGCAGCAAGTACTGCAGGGGTCCACCAGGACGCTGACGATACCAGGCTACGTAAATATAGGAGGCGTTGGAGCTGTAAGTGCATCCTAAGGTCCCAGTCTTCCCTGCTTGCCACCATACAGCAGATGTTGTCGCTTGGATCTCATCACCCTGAAATGCACCTGAAAAGAAAGCAGGGCTGTTCCATCACTGCTTTGCTCTCACTGGTGCAAGGAAGTGGCCCACAAAATGGTGTTGCCAAAGCACAATTGTTTTGGGTACCCCAGGGAAGAAGGGGCCAAGGGAAGGGAGAGAGGGGCTGCAGGCTGGGAGATCATCCAGCCTGGGTGCGTGACAGAAACACATTGAATCACCTCCTCAGAATAAAACACTGCATTTGGCAGTCAGGAGATGGAAGTTGGCAGTGCCAGGAAAGGAGTTCTTGCAGAAAGGGCAGGACCACCTGAGCTGTGCAGTGATGGCCCCTCTCTTCCTGGGAACTATCCTGAGCCGCCTCAGCACTTGAGGGCTCCAAATCACGTGCACTATGTGCTGGGCCCTGGCAGGATGTATATCTTAAAGCTCAGATGGATTTCCTGTCCCTGTGTAAATGGCACACAAGTAGCGTGCAGAGTCCTGTGGGTGCAGGGCCACAGGGACAGAGATGACTCGGACCAGGAATTGTCCCAGGATGCCCTGGCTTGACCCTCCACTGCTAGCCCGTAATTTGTATTACCCGTTGCCCAGCAGACAGACACCCACTTTCAGGCTACCCAGAAAAAGGGTGTAAGAAAGGGGAGCCAGAGGAGTCAGTTTTGCTCCTAGGCTGGTAGAAGCGTTGAGGTTGTAATGGGCCTCTGGAAAAGGGCAGCTGCTAGGTTTTGTGACCAAATCCATGTTGATAACATACCAACATATCATCTACTGCTGGACAGTGCTTGCATAGCATCAAGGCTTCTCTGTTTCTCATGTTGCCCCATCAGCTTGTACAGCTGACCACAACTGGCCAATGGGATGTTCCATACCCCATGAAGTTATGCAATACCATAAATCTGGGGGAAAGGCGGAGGACAGGGGATGTTCAGAGTTATGGCCATTGTCTTTCTCAAGGTACTGTTATGTGTGATGAAGGCCTGTTTTCCTAGAAATGGCTAAACATCTGCCTGCCAATAGGAAGTCAGGAATGAATTCCTTATTTTGCTTGGTTTGTGTGTGCAGCTTTGGCTTTGCTTCTTAAAGTCTCTTTACCCCAACATAAAACTTTTCTCACTTTTCCCTTTATGATTCTGTCTCCCCCATCCCACTGCAGGTGACCAAGCAAGCAGGTATGTGGGGCTCACCTGCCTACTAGGGACAGCAGGCTGTCAAGAACATTGTGCAATTTATTTTTTAGTATCTCCAGGAATGGAGAGTACAAAGCCTCAGGTATTGACATGCAGTGACAAATCCCTCCATAGCATTTTCTTCTCTATGCTAAACTAACTGTTTCATGCGATGAAGGCCTTATGTCTTAACATTTGCCTGCTGATGGGAAGTAGGGAATGAATTCTTTATTTTGCTTGGCTTCTGTACCTGCAGCTTTTGCTTTACTTATTAAAATGTCATTATGTGAGCACAGAAGTTCCCCATTTCACTGTGAAGGTAGAAAGCAAAGGGGTTTGGGGGGTTTAGCTGCCTATCAGGGTTCACCCATAAGACAATGCAAAGTGAAAAGTCCTGCACCTGGGTAGAAACAACCCCATGTACCAGTATACAGTGGGGGCCATCCAGCTGGAAAGGGCCTAAGGCTCCTGGTGGATACCAAGTTGAACATGAGCCAGCGATATGACCTTGTGACTGTATTTGGTTTATGTGGCAAGGTTTTGGAAGTAGGGTGGGCTGCATGAGTGGCCTCTGTGCACGGAGACCAGGGCTGCCCCCATGTTGGACATGGCTGATTACAGCCAGATCCGAAAGGAGCCACCACTGGCCAATGCTGAGCCAATCAGCTAAGCTGGTGACACCTCTGTGAAAGCGTATTTACAACGAAGTAAAAAATGCTGCACGTGACTGTGAGAGAGAAAAGTAAGAAAAAATGTGAGATAAAAACCCCTGCGGACACCAAGGCCGGTGAAGAAGAAAGAGGAGGAGGAAGTGCTCCAGGTGCCAGAGCAGAGATTCCCTGTAGAACATGATCAAACAGGTTGTCCCATTGCAGCTCATGGAGCCCTACGACAGAGCAGATGTCCACACTGCAGCCCATGCAGGGCCCCACGCCACAGCAGTAAGATGTGCCTTGAAGGAAGCAGGTGCACACAGAGAGTCCAGACAGGAGCAGGTTTTCAGGCAGGAACTGTGGCCCATGGGTGCCCATGCTGGACCACTCTGTTCCTGAAGAAGTATACGCTGGGGAGAGGCTCCATGCTGGAGCAGTTCATGGAGGACTGTTGTGCTGGCTTCGGCTGAGACACAGTTTTTCTTCCTAGTAGCTGGTACAGCGCTGTGGTTTGGATTTAGTGTGAGAACAATGTCAGTAACAGTCTGATGTTTTAGTTGTTGCTAAGTGGTGCTTACTGTAAGTCAAGGGTTTATCAGTTTCCCGCGCTCTATCAGTGAGCAGGTGCACAAGAAGATGGGAGGGAGCACGGCCAGGACAGCTGACCCAAACTAACCAAAGGGATATTCCGTACCACAGAATGTCATGCTGAGCATTCTAAACTGGGAGGAGCTGGCTGGGAGAGGCAGATCACTGCTCGGGTGTCAGTCAGCAAGTGGTGAGCAATTGCGTTGTGCATCACTTGGCTTTTCTCGGGTTTTATTTTTCTCTCTTTTTGTTATATTCCTTTTGATTGCTATCAGAATATGTTTTTAGTATTATTGTTAGTGTATTTAATTTTTCTTTAGTTATTAAGCTGTTCTTATCTCAACCCATCAGTTTGACTTTTTCTTTTTTTTAATCTCCTCCCCATCCCACTGGGAGAGGGGAGGAGTGAGAGAGCGGCTGCGTGGTGCTTAGTTGCTGGCTGGGGTTTATCACAAATGTATACTGGGGGAGGGACCTCACACCAAAGCAGGGGGAAAATGTGAGGAGAAAGGATTGGCAGAGACACATGTTATGAACTGACCCGAACCCATATTCCCCATCTCCCTTGCACTATTTGGGGTGTGGAGGAGGCAGAAGTCTGAGGAACAAAGGGGTGAAGTTGAGCCTGGGAAGAAGAGGGGGCCAGGAGAAGGTGTTCTTAACCTTGTCATTGTTTCTCATTATCTTCCTCTAGTTTTGATTGGCAAGACATTAATTTTCCCTAAGTCTGTTGTGCTGTGATTGATAAGGCAACTACCTCTCTTTATTTTGACTCATGAGCATTTTCATCTTATTTTCTCCCCTTGTCCATTCTGGAAGAGGAGTGAGAGGGCAGCTTGGTGGGCATCTGGCAGCCACCCAAGGTTAACCCACCAGAGCGGCAAAGGCAACAAAGTGTATCCTGGGCGGCACCAGGAGGAGTGTCGCCAGCACGTCAAGGGAGGTGATCCTTCCACTCTGCTGAAAACCAGTGCAGCAACACCTGCAGTACTGTGTCTGATTCTGTGCTCCAAAGTACAAGAGATGGGCACGTATTCAGGAGAGTCCGGCAGAGGGACATGGAGATGGCAAAGGCACTGGAGCATCTCTCCTATTAAAGATGGTGGAGAGACCAGGGACTGTTTACCCTGGAGAAACAAAGGCTAAGGCAGCATCTCAGAAATACACAGAAACAACTGAAGAGAGGGTGCAAAGAAAGCGGGGCTAGGCTCTTCTCAGTTGTGCCCACTGACAGGACAAGGGGCAGTGGGCACAAACTAAAACACAGGAGGCTCCCTCTGAACATCAGGAAACACTTTTTCACTGTCGGGGTGACCAAATACTGGCACAGGTTGCACAGAGAGCTTGTGGAGTCCCTGTGCTTGGAGATATTCACAGGCTGTCTGGACATGGCAGTGAGGAAACAGCTGTAGGCAGCCCTTCTTCAGCAAGGGTGTTGCACCAGGTGACCTCTGGAAATTCCTTGAACCCTAAACCATTCGGTGAAAACAGGGTTGCAAGAGCTTTTTGGCACAGAGGTGGGCTGCGACATCCATATATTGCATTTCCATTGCAAGGTTTTGGCAGCCGAGTGCTGCAGGGAAGGCTTCTGTGATGAGGCATGGGACTGTCTCATGCACAACATAGACTGTTACAGCCAGAAGCTGCCATTGCCTATGGGACAACATATTGAAGAGTGGTCAAAGCAGTGCCCAGCAGTGAGAAGCAAAAAAAAGAAAATGTGAGAAATAACCCTATAGAGACCCAAATCAGTGAAGAAGGAAGGGGAGAAGGTGTTCCAGATACCAGACCAGAGATTCCCCTGCAGCCCCTGGAAGACACCACAGAGGAGCAGGGTTTTCCCTGCAGCCTCTGCAGGACCCCATGGCAGAGTACATGAGTATGCCCTGACAGGAACTGGGGCCTATGGAGAGCTCATATTGGAGCAAATTTATCCTGCAGGACTGCAACGCTTGACAAGAAACCGCACTGGAGTTGTTTGTGAAGTGCTGTAGACCATAGGAAGGAAGAAGGAACAGTGGAGATGAAGTGTTATGAGTTGACACAAACTCCATCAGCCATGGACCACCTGGGGAGAGGAGGCAGAGTAGCTAGGAATGAAGCTGTGAAGTTGAGCATGGAAGGCACACAGGGTTGGAGGGGAAGGTGCTTTTAGTTTTTGGGTTTTGTAGCTCACAATCCTACTCGACTTCAATTGGCAATTAAATTAAATTAAATTCCTGCAGCATGCAGGAAAGCCCAGGAGCTCATGTCGTGCATAGTGATGGAACCTCACTCCCTGGGAATAGCCCAGAGCCCCCCACCCAAATTACTGCCAGCCCCACAGCTCTGACACCGTGGGCTGGGCCCTGGCAGCAGGTTTGTGTCAAAGCTCAGCTGGATTTCCTGCCTCCGTGCGAACAGCACAGAAGTAGCGGGCAGAGTCCCGGGGGTGCAGGGCACGCAGGGACAGAGATAACTCGGACCGGGCATTATCCCGAGACACCGTGGCTCGACCATCAACTGCCGGCCCGAATTTAATGACTGACGAATCATAGGTGATATAGGACACCCACTCGAGACGGCCACCCGATGCCTGACGATACCACAAAAGGTCAAAATTCGGGAAGTAGAAGCCCTGTCCGCGGCAGGAGAGGAGCACGGAGTCCCCGGGCGCTCGCAGCCCTCCGCCGGCCTCCACCAGCCTCTGCTGCGCCCACACCCCTGCGGACGGAGAGCGCGGGCAGCCGGGCAGGGCGCGCCCACGGCCCGAGCCCCTTCACCCGCCGCCCCGGCGACCCCCGCCCCGGCACAGCCACAGCCTCCACCCCCCTCTCTCCCGGCAAAGCCCCGCGCCCGCGGCAGGGCCCCGCCTGCCCTCCCCGGGGCCGAGCCGCGCCTGCTGCGGCACTCGGGCCCCGACCCGCCGCCCGAAAGCCTCCCTCGCCCTCCGCCGCCCCCTCGCCCCCTCCCTCTCCCGCCCACGCCACCCGCTCCCCGCTCCCCCGCCGAGGACGCCGAGCGACAGGCGGCAGCGCGCCCGGCGCGGCAGCGGCCGCAGCCCCGCGGCCCCGACACGGGCAGGGCCGCCCGCCGGCAGCCCCAGCCCCGGGCCCAGCCCCGGCCCCACTGCCCTCCCCGCCCGGCTCTCACCTGCCGGCCCCGTGGCCAAGGACAAGGCCAGGAGCCACGAGCCCAGCCCGGCCGCCATCGGGCCCTGCCGCGCCGGCGCCCAAGGGCCCGGCGGGAGCCGCACAGATGCCGAGCGGAGCCGCGCTCAGGCCGCTCCTGCCCGCCCCGCCGCCTCGGCCCCTCCCGGGGCAGCGCAAAAGCGTCCGCCCGCCCCCGGCGGAACAGACCAGACCAGACCCGACCCGCCCCGGCCCGCCCCGGCCCCGCCCCCCGGTGCCGGTGCCCCTTCGGGGCAGGAGAAGCGGGGGCGCAGGGCGGGACGCGAGGCGGGGGCGGTGGCAGCGGCAGCGGAGGAGCGCGGCGCCTCCCCTGGCTCACGAAGCCTCCTGGCCCTTGGCTCCCAGCGCGGCCCCGCCGCTGGCCCGCCTTGTCGCCCTGCCCAGCCCTGCGGACGGGGGTCGGCGCCTCGCAGGACCCTGCCTGCACCCCGCACCCCCAGCCCGCCCCGGCCTCGCTCCCGCCCCCTGCCCGCGGGGACCAGACACACAGAGGGCTGTACTGCCATCCGGAGGGACCTCGGCAGCCGGGAGAAGCGGGCTGAAAGGAACGGTGCCCGATGGTATCCTGGGCTGCACCAGGAGGGGTGTTTCCAGCAGGTCAGGGAGGCGATTATTCCGCTCTGCTCAGCACTGGTGGAATCACCCCGGAGTACTGGCTGCACTTCCGGGCTCCCCAGTCCAAGAGGGAGTTGGGTATACTGGAGAGAGGCCGGTGAAGGGCCACGAACATTATCATGGCACTGGAGTACCTCTTCCATGAGGAAAGGCTGAGAGAACTGGGACTGTTTACCCTGGACTAGAGAAGGCTTCAGGGGGGCATGTCTCATCGATGTACAGAAACTTAGAGATTTTTAGAACCATAGAATCATTTGGGTTGGAAAGGGCCATTAAAGGTCATGTAATCTAACCCTCCTGCAATGAGCAGGGACATCTTCAACTACATCACGTTGCTCAGAGCCCTGTCCAATCTGCCCTTAAGCGTTTCCACGGATGGGGCATCTGCAACGTCTCTGGGCAACATGTTCCAGTGTTTCATCGCCATCATCGTAAAAATTCTTTTCCTTATGCCTGAATCTACCCTCTTTTCTTTTAAAACCATTACTTTTTGCCCTGTTGCTACAGGCTCTGTCTAAAAGTCTGTCCCCATCTTTCTTATAAGCCCCCTTTAAGTATTGAAAGGCCACAATAATGTCCCCCCAGAGCTTGCTCTTCTCCAGGCTGAACAACCCCAGCGCTCTCTGTCTTTCCTCATAGGAGAGGTGTTGCATCCCTCTGATCATCTCTATGGCCCTCTGGACCTGTTCCAACAGCTCCATGTCTCTCCTGTACTGAGGACCCCAGAGCTGGATGCAGTACTCCAGGTGGGATCTCATCAGAGGAGAGATAATCACCTCCCTGGCCCTGCTGGCCATGCTTCTTTTCATGCAGCCCATGATACATGTGGTGTTGGGGATTAAAATATTCTACTTGGAGAATATTAGAATTAGTTGTGTAATTGCTTAAATTCAGGCTGGACTGAAATTTGGTTTACTTTGATTAGCATGAGTGACTTTGCTTGGCATGTGTTAAGGAATACTAGTCATTTAGCTCAAGTAAGCTTTACATGGAATGAACAACTTTGTGCCATTTGGTATGATACTCAGCATAACTTGCTTAGTATGAGTAGGTAGATCTCCTGAAGCCGTAGGCCACAAGTGGTGAACATATGCTGGATTTATACTTAATACATGAAGGGAGGCCTCAAAACAGCTACATCCTGAGAAAAATAAGGTAGCTTCATCCTCAGCGGAAACTGCAACCTGTGGAAAATAAGGTGCCCATATTCTCAACAGAAGCTCCATCCTCAGGACAAGAAAAGATGGAGACAGAAAAAGCATTCAAGAAGAACAAAAGGACCCCAGACCCAAATATTGTTATTGGACTGAACTGTCATGTGAGGGGAGGGGAGCTTAGATTGTAAGAGTATAATTGCCCAAGGATTTATTTGATAGAGGTTCCTCTCAGAGGGTCCCAGCTCGAGCTGAAATAAACCACCTCTGTGGCAGAGGTCCAAACTCTTCATTACAGTAGGGGGTTAAGGTTGGATCTAGCTGTACCTAGACTCCTCTCTGAGAGGAAGTTTAGAAAGCAAGGGGGCACAGTCTGAACCTCACAATTCAGTAGAAGGTCTCCCCGGACTCCTTTGGGGGACATGGGCAGCTGGGCTGCTCTCGATCACTTCATCCCTCAGCCTGTATGGATATTGGGAGTTGCTCCGACGCAGTTGAAGGACCTCACACTTGGGCTTGTTGAACCTCAGGAGGTTCACATAGGCCCACTTCCCGAGCTCATCCAGGTCCCTCTGAATGGCACCCCTTCCGTCAGATGTTTGAACCACAACAATCAGCTTGGTGTCATCTGCAAACTTGCCGAGAGTGCACTTGATCCCACTGTCTATGGCATTGATGAAGGCATTAAACAGCACTGGTCCCAATACGCACCGCTGAGGGATGCTACTTGTCACTGGTCTGTATCCAAACATTGAGCCATTGACCACTACCCTCTGGATGTGACCATCCAGCCGATTCCTTACCGACCAAACAGTCCATCCATCAAATCCATTTCTTTCTGATTTAGAGAGAAGGATGTTGTGGGGGACGGTGTCAAACGCCTGACAGGAGTCCAGACAGATCACATCAGTAGCTCTTCCCTTGTCCACTGATGCAGTCACGCCATCATATTAAACCATAAGACCATAAGAACTTAAAGATCTGCCAGGTCACTTCTGCTCCCTTGTCCCTCAAGGCAGTTTCCCTGTGGGTCCCATTGATTAAATCCTTGAACAGCTGGAAGTTTGCTTTCCTAAAACTTAGGTTGCTGACTTCAGTCTTGGCCTGTCCATATCCCTCAGGACTACAAACTCCACCAGTGTATGATCGCTGCAGCCCAAGCTGCCTCCTATGCTGACGTCTAAAGGAGGGTTCAAAGAAGACAGGGCCAGGCTTTCCTCAGTGGTGCTTATTGACAGATCAAGAGGCAATGTGCAGAAACAGAAACACAGAGGGCTCTGTCTGAAGATCAGGAAACACTTTTCCACTGTGAATGTAACTGAGCACTGGCACATATTGCCCAGAGAGGTTGTGGAGTCTCCATGTTTGGAGGTGTCTGGAGATGGTTCTGGGCAACCAGCTCTAGGTGGCCATACTTGAGGGGAGATGACCTACTTGGTCCAGATGACCTCCCCAATGACCTCCAGATACAGCTTTTTAGAGGAGTGTTGAGGAAAATTAATTTTCCTCTTTTGACTACTATTTTAAGAGCTGGAACAAGAGACAGAAATAGGCAAGTGATACAAATGTAATATGGGCAGGTAAAAAAGCAGCACAGAGAGGAGTCAGGACAGCTATTCAGCATGGTTATGTTTGCTGTATTTCTGACGTCTGTTGTATTGATGGTGTGTGGTCTTCTGTTAGATCTTATGGTGTGTTGTTCTTCAGTAAAGTTGCAGACACAGGTACATGCGTATGTAACGGGGTTGTACAACTCCATACACAAACTCAGAGCCCGGCTTTGGAAGGATGGGGAATAACATGCATCTCGGTTTGACCAGTTGACTGACTGCTTCCTGGAGCCTGAGAGGCCTACTGATGGCCACAGCTTGTTGCTATCATCAGCATGGTTTCTGGACAGATTGAAGGGAATTCAATTGGGAACAGATTGGTAGAGGCTCGCTCTCTCCCACCTGCAGCCACCCAAAAGGCCACTGCCTGAGGATTTCAGGGGATACACGGCTATGTGATGGCAGCACATGAGGAGGAAAGGCTTGAGGTCTTCCTCTCAGTCGGAAACCCAAGGATGCAAGAGTACTCCCAAAGCATTTCCAGAGCCCAAAGCTATCTCATAAAAGCTCTGGCTGCCCATCAGGCCTGATGCTGTCCTTTCAGGCTCCCCAGAAAGAGGGTGTAAGAAAGGGGAGCAAAAGAGAAGCCAGTTTTGCTCCTAGGGTGGTAGAAGAGTTGAGGCTGTAATGGACCTCTGGAAAAGGTCTACTTTAACCCTTTTGCTCCAGGCAGGATCAACTAGAGGAGGTGTACTGGCTGTGGCTGGGATGGAGTTACCTTCCTTCATAGCAGCCTGTACGGGCAGCTGCAATGTTTTCTGCCTGCCGATGGGAAGTAGGGAAAGAATTCCTTATTTTGATTGGCTTGATTTCATTCCTTATTTGGTTGGCTTGCAAATGCAGCTTTTGCTTTGTTTATTAAACCCTCTGGATCTCCACACACAAATTTTCTCAATTTTACCTTCCCAATTCTGTCTCCTGTCGCACTGTGAAGGGAGCAAGTGAGCAGCTGTCCTAGGTTACAGTGTAAAATGTGCCAAAGGAAAAAAAAGTATTCTATTACCATCTTCAGGAGCTGTTGAGACCAGGTGGGGCGGTGCTCCCTGCCTCCCCCCTCTGGACTATCTCCTGTTCATGGGCACAACAATGCCTTATCGCCTGACCCATCGATAACTCGCTCCTGGACTATCTCCTGTTCATGGCCCATCAAGGAACTGCCTCACGACTCCCCATCCCATGGTGAGATGCTCCGCCCGGGGGGAAGGAGCCAAGCAGTCCATGCTAAATAAAAACTGAGATCTCGAACACCGTGGCAGCCTTCTTCCACTGGATTCCCAGAGGAGTTTTTCCCCCCACTGGAGTTCCAGAGGACAAGAGCTACCTACCTACCGCTGGACCTTCGGAGGAAGACCAGACTCTTTTACCTGATTGCTGCTTCCACAGAACTACATCCATCGCTTCAGGAGGACTGCAGCCAGCATCTTATCGGACTGCTACTGCCACCCTAACAGGGTGTCAGGTTGTATTCCTGACTCTGTCAGTGTAAACCAGTGGGTTGTTTGTTTTTTTTCCCTGCCTGGTGTTATATATATATATATATATATATATATATAAGTAAAGAACTGTTATTCCTATTCCCCATATCTTTGCCTGAAGGCCCGTTCATTTCAAAATTATAATAATTTGGAGGGAAGGGGGTTGCACTTTCCATTTCAAGGGAGGCTCCTGCCTTCCTCCGCAGACACCTGTCTTTCAAACCAAGACAGCAGCTGTGTGAGGCTTAGCTGCCATCTTGAGTCAAGACACTACGGTAGACTGCCCACAATGTTGTCCAGTTCAGTTTTGAATATCTCCAGGAATGGAGACTACCAGTTCCAGTTGTGACCTCAACAGCACAAAACCATTTTGTTACATTTCCATGTAATTTCATTTTGTGTTTGGTGCCACATGTCCTGTCACTGGATAACACAGAGAAAACTCTGGCTTCATCTCGTTTGCTACCTGCATCAGTATTCACAAACACTGAAAAATCCCCCCATACTATTTTCTGCTCTCTGCTAAACCAACCCAGTTCTCTCAGCCTCTCCTCGTATGTCAGATGCTCCCTTCCTCATCTTCACAGGCCTTGATCGCACTATACTCTATTCTCATATGTCCATGTCTTTCCCATGCTGGGGAGCCCAGGACTGCATGCACTAATCCACAGTCTCACCAGTGCTGAGCTCAAGACCACCCATCCCCAAAAGCAAGGAGTCAGGTAAAACTGCCAGGACACTTGCCTGGATAAACAAGGCTGGGGAAAATGCAGGCCCACTGCTGAAAGGGGTGGGGGATCCAGCGGCGGGTACTGAATGCCTTATTCACCTCAGTCTTTACCAGCAAGACCAGCCTTCAGGAGTCTCAGGTGCTGTCCTGGTTTGGGCTAAATCAGAACTAATTCTGGTTTAGTGCTTTAACTTTTCAGTTAATTCTCCTCTAACTAACGGCATTTTCTGAAACAGCAGCATGTTTTCCCAGAGAGTGACTGCTTCTAGCAGTGATAAGGCCTGATGTTTATAGTTCGTACCAAGGAATGGGATGCAGAGAGGCCCCTGCTTACACTTGTTCTTGTAGTGACCAAGGTCACTGCTGAATCTTGTACTCCGTGTTGGGGTGCCAGGAGTGAAAAGAGTCGCACCTGCAGGGAGGAGCGAACTGGACAGGTGACTCAAACCTGACCAACAGAGTATTCCATTCCATATACGTCATATTCAGTATAAAGCTGAGAGATCACGAGGGTCTCGCTCTCTTCCTCTCTCCGATGGCCGAAATCTGAGGAGGACTCTGTCTGTTCTTCTGTTGTCGATCCCGATCCGTGCATCCCTGAATCCAGTGCCTGAATCCAGCTCCTGCGTCCCGTCCCTGTCTCCTGCTGAGTCCAGCCTGGGACTGCCCCAGTGCCAGCCCTGCAGTGTGGTGGTGATGTATCGTCATCAGGGTGGGGGAAAGTTTGGTTCGGTATTGGGTTTGTGTATATTTGTACATATTGTATATATTTCATTATTTCCTTATTATTATAATTTCTTTTATTGTTATTGATTCATTAAAGCTGTTTTAGTTTTCTTTTCCAAACTGTAAAGTCTCTCTCCCTTATTCTCTCTCCTTTTCCTTTTTTGGGAGGGGAGAGGGGTTAACAGAGAGCGTCTGTCATTCATTAGTGGCCGGCCCAGCCCCAACCCATGACAGGTGCCAGAGTCCAGGGGGAAAGGCTGGAGCGAGGAATACATGCCCTTGGGCGGCCCACATCACTGAGCACTTATCTAGTCCATCATGAGTAGCTTTGTCCACAATGTTGCTAAGAGAGACAGTGCTGAAAGTGTAACTAAATTCAGAATACACACGTGTACTCCCTCCCCATCCACCAAGACCGTTGCTTTATTGTAGAAGGCTTGAAATTTGGTTCAGCATGATTTCCACTTCACAAACACATGATGACTGTTCCCAATCAGCTTTTTGTTCTTCCTGTTTTGAATGGTTTCCAGAATTATTTGCTCCATCACTTTCCAGGAACTGAAGTGGGTGATAGGCCTGGAGGTCCTCAGATCCTTCCTCTTGACAATGGGATTGTCCTTTTCTTTCTTTCTTTCAGTCCATAGAAAACTCTCCTGATCACTGTGACATGTCAAAGATTATTGAGAGTGGCCTCAAAATGACATCAGCCAGCTCCCTCAGTACTCACAGGTGCACCCTATCAGTTCCCATGGAGTTGTGTCCCTCCAGGTTCTTTAACTATGCCTTGGCATTATCCTCCTCCACTGACATAAGTCATCCTGGGCCTGAACACGCTGAATGGGGTGAGAGACCTGGGATTCCTGAAAGCCAGTATTGCCTGCAGAGAATGAGTCAATGAAGATCCCTCCCAGATCACCTTTGCTTGATGTTCTGCATCCTCAAAAGGAAACATTCTTGAGCCTGAAGGAGGATCTGAAAATCAAGCAGACCTCCTACAGTCCTCCTCTGTCCAGGACCATAACCTATGGGATCCTTCCAAGCAGATCCCTGAAAAGCCCCAATTCTACACTCCCAAAGCCCAGGGCTGCAGTCCTGTTTTTGCATTGCTCCCTCTTCTCTGGATCCTGGGCTCAAACACTGCATGATCACTGCACCTATGGCTCCACTCATCTTCCCATCTACCACCAGTTCTTCCTCTGATGGAGTTTTCATCAGTACACCCCAGAAGACTGCCCGATCGCTTGTGCCCTGCTGTGCTGTCCCCCCAGCCAAAACTTGGGATGGCTCACGTATCCCATGAGGACCAGGGCCAGTGAACGTGATGCTTCTTCCAGTTGTCTGAAGAAGGCCTCATCTAGTTCTTGTTCCTGAACAGGTGATGTGTAGTAGCCTCCCACCACAATGTTCATCTGCTGTCTAATCTGGACCCATAAACTACCAGCTGCCTCATTGTACATCCCAAAGCAGAGCTCCACGCAGTCCAGCTGTTCTCTCACAGAAAGGCCAATTCCCCCTCCTCACCTTCTCAGCTTATCTCTCCACAACAGCCTCACTCCATCCACCCAGTACTTCTGTAAGCTACCCCACCGTATTTCCACCACCCCATAGCTCTACAACCAAGCCACGGAGTTAAAACTGGGCCATGCTGGACAGGAGCCCAGGAAACATGCATTAACCTGCACTTCAACATACAGCCTCTGGAGTTCCAGCATACGTCCTCCTCCATCCTAAATGGCATCAGCCCTTCAACCACAGCTCCCTTCACTGTCTTTTACTGCAAGTGTGCCACTGCGTGACACAAACCTCAGGTTAGCAGCTGCTAGAAAGGAATGATGAAAAGTTCTGTATTCTCTGTCAGTCATTTTTTGATCCACTCTGCTGCCTGAATGCTGCAGGGCGAGGCCAGCACCACAGTAATACACTGCTTCATCCCCTGGCTTTGCTGCCTGGATCTGCAGTGTGAATCTGTTCTGGGACCTCTCCAATGTTCCCTTAAAGCCATCCTGGAAACCTTCTCCATAGGTATCACCTTCCCAGTAAATCCAGTCCAGAGTGCCACGCAGACCCTGCCGGTACCAGGACATGAAGTAGCTGCTCATTCTGTCTCCACTCATGCTGCACTGGAAGGTGACTCCATCACCGTCTCGCACGGCCAGTTCCCCAATGTGTTGCTCCAAGGACACCTGGGCAGTGACTGCTGCAGTGAGGAAGAACAAGCCGTGATCACCCCAAGATTCAGTAAAGGTCAGGGCAACTCTGGTGGGGGCATTGCGATGGCACTGGACCTGTGGGAAGACTAAATCATTCTCTTTGATCCCGACTGAGGATTAGAGCTTGTAACCAGGAATCAGGGCTCACGAGGAAGGAGACACCGCATTTCCCTCCCGCCTTTTCCCTGACAGACAGAAACCTTTTTTATGATTTTCCCATTCAAAGCAGGAAGGTTTTACACCACGAGGGACAAATCCCTTTGCCTTTGCCAAGCTGGGATGCTGAGGAACCCACTTTCCTCGCCCTGAAACTGCTCTGAATGTGCACACAGCAGAGACAAGGACCTCTCACAGGCAAATGAGTCTTGGGCCCCCTGCTGCCATCCTCTACCTGCTCTTTGCAAGATGGGTTGCAGTGCCCCACAAGCAGTGTGGAGTCCAAGTGCAAAGCATTAGGCCCCAAGATGTGAGTGGAGCAGGGAGGTGCCCTGCCTGTCCCCACACTGCAGAGCAGCCAGGCTGGACAGAGGTGCCTAACTCACGGCTAGAAGAGGAGGAAGGCTGTTCACCTGTGCTCTGCACAGATGGGGGGGAAGTTCAAGCTGGGGCACAGGTCAGGCTGCAAGGAGCCAGTACAGCTCCACAGAGCCGTGCAGAGCACAGACCCATACTCAGTTCTGCAGCGCATCACCCATGCTTTTCACTTACCCACAATGGACAATAAACCCACACATATAGCAGTCCCCATGGCCAGGCCAGCCCTCTCTTGCCTCTCTCCAGCTTCTCTCCGCCTACAGAACAGCTCTGCCCACACCTTCCCTGTCTGTGCCTCTGTCACTGCAGTCAGTCCTAGTCCTTGTTAGTCGCTCCCTTGGTCTATGACAACAGTGAAGGTGAGAAGTGGAGATGGAGGAGAAGAAGATGAAGCTGTTGGTGCACTCCCGGGTGCCTCTCACCCTGCAGGCTGCTCTAATAGAGCACTCACTTGGCAGGAAAACCTCTGGTGGGCAAAAGGCGAGGTGTTGCTCTGGGGCCACCCCCGACCTTCCTCTGTGGAAGGACTGCAGGGAGCTGCTGGGACTTTGGAGCTGGCCCTGGGGCATGGTAGGTTTTCATCCCAGTGGACCCACATCCCTTGGTGCTGGTGGACCCACATCCCACCTGCTGGTGCTCCTCCTAGATGGGAGCTCCTGAGTCCAACTCCACTTTTGGATAGGGAACCACCAAGCACACGTCCTCCCCATCCTGCTCCCTCCGCTCTGGCCTAGCACCCTACTCCTCCACTTGCTGCCTCGTGCTGACACTTCTCCACCTGCACCTTCCCTGGCAAAGGCCTCCCAGACTCCCCAAGCAGCAAAGGACCTACCAGCCAGGTGACATCTGGAAGATGCTTGGTGCTGAAGGTCTGGGACAGATGTGCAGGCCGAAGGACCCCAGCCCACCCCCCAAATCTCATGTGCACAGGATACAGCAGGAACCAGGCTGTTGGGGCTTCTCAGCAGAGCAGGGACACTCCCTTCTCTGTGCTCATCCTACACAGCAGGAACCCAGAGCTTCTCCTAGCATTTTGGCAGACATGGGATGGGACACCTGCTGAGCCCTAACCGCATCACTGTTTCGAATGGAACGATGGTTTTGGAAAAAATTGCCGTCTGAATCCTTCCCCTCTGCTCTCTTTTCATGAGTGCTCCAGTCTTCTGGCCTCTTGGCAACAGGATCCAGGAAACGAGTGGGAAGGGGACTTGCAGAGGGTAGAGGAACCCAATGACACTGGAGAATTGAGGCCATAAAGAACAGCAGGGGGATGCAAGGCCAAGGTGGTGTACCATGCCCTGGGCCACTTGGGTTTGCCCAGTACCGCATGCTGGGTACCCTACAGCCCTTGATCTCATGGAGGGCTGGAGTGTTACCTGACCCAGGGCACCCTCCATATCCTCCTGGTTGGGGTCCTCCCACAATATTCTCTGTTGGCCCGCAGTGTACACATATATGCACATGGAGTCAAGACATCATGTCCATGGGCATGTCAGCTGACACAGGCAGGACACGGGAACAACCACAAAACAACAGATAACATACAAAGAGTAAATTTATTATTCGTTATCTCCCAACCCGGGGGATCTTCGCAGCAGTACTTGGGCAGAGGCATGCAAGTGGGGACGCAGGCACCGTGGAGATCTGTCCTTGCTAGCGAACGAAAAAGCTTTTGAACCTGTTGCTTTTGCCTGTATATGTGGGGGTTTTGCAGGTGTAGTTTTCCACTGTGCACTGATCTTTCTCACAGCAGGGCAGGAATCTATCACAGGCCTATGTCACCTCAACACAGATGCTCTACTTGTCAGGCACACAGAACCAAAAAACAACCAGTATGATATATGTATTTTTCGACACCCCAGCTGCAAGCTCTTTGAGCTTGCTTACAATCCTCCTCACCAACCTTCTGTTACTTTCCCCCAGGAGGAAAAGACACTCTGCAGCTCAGCTCTTGCCATTCCACTACTCTGGGGCTCCCTGAAGAGCATGAAGTTTCAAAATTCAATTCCGCTCTGGATTTCCATGTTCAAATTTTAGTTCTTCAATGCTTGTTGAGCTTCTTTTTTTTAACAAACCTCTTTCTCTGTTGCTTTCTGCCTGTAGGACAGACTGACAAGAAGTTTGAGCTGGAGTCCCTTGAAAGGATACTGCAACACTACATGCTGCAGGTCTCTGCCAGCAGTCTGACGCATTCGGTCCCAAGCGTAGCTGCTGTGCCTGATGGGTACACCAGTGATGTGGCAGGTATCTCTGAGACCTTCCCTACCACAGGGCCAGAGGCCTCTGTCTGCACCTGAGAAAGGGCACCTGCAACCCCCGGAAAGAAGGAGGAACAAACCACAGCAGCTCAAATACTCCTCCGAATGCAGAAAACTCTTTTTCACTGTGATGGTGAGCAAGCACAGGCACACGTTGCCCAGGAAGCTTGTTGGGTCTCTATGCTTGGGAGGTATAACAAGCTGTCTGGACACAGCCTGGGCAACAGGCCCCAGGTGGCCCTGATGGAGCAGAGGGGTTGGGCCAGATGACCTCTGGAGCTCCCTTCCAACCTCAGTCATTGCGTGGTTCTGTGGGTAGAGGGGAAGGATCATCACCCAAATTTATGCAATGCAGGAAAGGCAGGAAAGGGTGTGCTAAGTTCCCCTGTGGAAACCTCCAACTCCTTCTCTGCCCTGTGCAATTAGCAAGGATGGGCAATGACACCATGCACAGGGTGTCACACATGGGCAGAGCAGTTCCTGCTCACCTCTCCCCAGCTACTGTCTCTGCCCACACATCTGCTCTGCTCAGGTTTCCCACAACAGCTTTCCCCTCAAATAAGGGCTGGAATGAGTGTCCTGTGTGGAGTGGTGTGGCAGGTGCACCTGCCCAGACCTGAAAAGCACCAGGGCTTGCTAAAGACCTGATAAATGGACCAGACAAAACACACGGAGATGGGGGATTTCCAGAGGTTGGAAACCTGATCTCTTTGTTTACCTTGCCTTCTCCTGATTGGGTTTAAACTGGGTGCTGCCAGAGGGCTGATTCAAGTCGCTCCTCCTGGGAGCGGTGGGTCTGCAGTTGGGCACTCTTGCCTTGGGTCGGGACGCTGCCTGAGGAAACTCCCCAGGGTTGAGCGCACTCACCCCTCACCTTTAGTTAGTGAATGTCTGATACACCCTTGAGTGAGTCCTTGCTCTTTTCGGTGAGTGATTCTAGTTTCTGGGTACCGTACCCTCGAATGAGAGATTTTCCCCATGTTGTGGGTGAGTGTGTGCACATTTTGGATTGTTTTCCTAAAAGGCCTGTTAGGAATTCTTAAATCACCTGTGTCCTGGTACATTCTCAACAAACTTTACTTTGGTCTATCAGAGTGTTTTCTAACTTTGGTTGGAATAGATCCCCATTTTGAGTAGCTACTCTGTCTGTTTTGTGATCACCTCTACCTAAAGTCACGGTCCACTCAGTGGACTACTGATGGTTTGTTTGCTGGGATCTTAAAGTGCAAAATTAAGGCGACCACACCAAATGGGTTTGCTTCAATTAGTGAAACTTAATTGTTCACCTGTAAAGCGGCACGCAATAGGTAAAGAGGGTGAAAGGAAAGGGGAAAGTAAAGTGAAAAGAGGTCAGAGACTGATAGCTACCACCGCGGGTCCAAGGCGTCCCTATGGTCCCAGGTCCAGGCAGTGTCCCGCCAGTCCTAACGATCGTCGTGATCCTTGGTGGGGAAAGATTCCAAAGTTTGGGTGCTGAGGAGCCATCTTTTAAGCCAAGTAACACACCTTGCTCCTCCTCTGTATCTCCACCTCTACTCAGCTCCATTGATGCTGATCAGTCTTTCACGACGGCAGTTATGCAGGCCACTTTATCAGCTCGAGCTCGTCCCGTACCAGAGAATGGCACAGCACTCTTCATGCCATGCAGCTCTCCCTCCTGGGGTGTTCATACCACTTTCCACTCTCGGGATCAGCAACTGCGTCTCAGGCGGGCTGCTGCAGACTCATGTCAAGATGTTACCCTAACTGGCTGGGGTTTAACCACAAATGTATACTGGGGGAGGGATCTCACGCCAAACCAGGGGGAAAATGTGAGGATAAAGGATGTTATGAACTGACCCTGACCCATGTTCCCCATCTCCCTTGCACTATTTGGGGTGTGGAGAAGGCAGAAGTCTGGGGAACAAAGGGGTGAAGTTGAGCCTGGGAAGAAGAGGGGGCCAAGAAAAGGTGTTCTTAATCTTGTCATTGTTTCTCATTATCATCCTCTAGTTTTGATTGGCAAGACGTTAATTTTCCCTAAGTCTGTTGTGCCTGTGATTGGTAAGGTATCTACCTCTCCTTATTTTGACTCATGAGCATTTTCATCTTATTTTCTCCCCTTGTCCATTCTGGAAGAGGAGTGAGAGGGCAGCTTGGTGGGCATCTGGCAGCCACCCAAGGTTAACCCACCAGAGCGGCAAAGGCAACAAAGTGTATCCTGGGCGGCACCAGGAGGAGTGTCGCCACCACGTCGAGGGAGGTGATCCTTCCACTCTACTGAAAACCAGTGCAGCAACACCTGCAGTACTGTGTCTGATTCTGTGCTCCAAAGTACAAGAGATGGGCACGTATTCAGGAGAGTCCGGCAGAGGGGCATGGAGATGGCAAAGGCACTGGAGCATCTCTCCTATTAAAGACGGTGGAGAGACCAGGGATGTTTACCCTGGAGAAACAAAGTCTCAGGCAGCATCTCAGAAATATACAAAAACAACTGAAGAGAGGATGCAAAGAAAGCAGGGCTAGGCTCTTCTCAGTTGTGCCCACTGACAGGACAAGGGGCAGTGGGCACAAACTAAAATACAGGAGGCTCCCTCTGAACATCAGGAAACACTTTTTCACTGTCAGAGTGACCAAGTACTGGCACAGGTTGCACAGAGAGCTTGTGGAATCCTTGTGCTTGGAGATATTCAAAAGCTGTCTGGACATGGTAGTGAGCAAATAGCTGTAGGCGGCCCTTCTTCAGCAAGGGTGTTGCACCAGGTGACCTCTGGAAATTCCTTGAACCCTAAACCATTCGGTGAAAACAGGGTTGCAAGAGCTTTTTGGCACAGAGGTGGGCTGTGACACCCATATATTGCGTTTCCATTGCAAGGTTTTGGTAGCCGAGTGCTGCAGGGATGGCTTCTGTGATGAGGCATGGGACTGTCTCATGCACAACATAGACTGTTACAGCCAGACTGGTAGTCAATCCGCTGCTGGCCAAAGCTGAGGACATCAGCAAAGCTACCATTGCCTATGGGACAACATATTGAAGAGTGGTCAAAACAGGGTGCGTCAGTGTCAGAAGCGAGGAAGGGAAGTGTGAGAAACAGTCCCAAAAAGAGCAAATCAGTGAAGAAGGGGGAGGAGGCGTTCCAGGTGCCAGAGCAGAGACTGGCCTGTACCCTGTGGAAGAGACCATGGTGAAGCAAGTATTTCCCTGCAGCCTGTGCAGGATCCCACATCAGGGAATATGCCCTGACAGAAATTGGGGCCTGCAGAGAGCCCAGGCTGGAGAAGGTTTACCCTGAAGGAATGCATCCCTTGGGAAGGAAACACCCTGGAGCCGTTTGGGAAGGACTGCAGACCATGGGAGGCAGGAAGGAAGAGTAGGGATGAAGCGTTATGAACAGACTCCACACCCTATTCCCCATTGCCCCTGTGCAATTTGGGGAAAGGAGGTAGAGAAGTCAGGAACAAAAGACTGAAGTTGAGCCTGGTAATAAGCGGGGATTCAGTAGGGGCAAGGTGTTTTAATGATTTTTTTTTTTTCCCACTCCAATGTAATTGGCAACAAAATACAATTCCTACAGCGTACAGTAAAAGCCAGGAATGCAGAGTGATAGCACCTGACTCAGTGGGAACAGCCTTGAGGCCTGCCCCCTCCTTGCCACTGCCAACGCTCACCTTGCCCACGTCTGATGCACCCTATGCCGGGGCCCAGCAGGTTTGTGTCAAAGCTCAGCTGGATTTCCTGCCTCCGTGCGAACAGCACAGAAGTAGTGGGCAGAGTCCCGGGGGTGCAGGGCACGCAGGGACAGAGAGGACTCGGACCAGGCATTATCCCGAGATACCGTGGCTCGACCATCCACTGTTGGCCCGTAATTTGTATTACCCGATGGCCAGCAGCCGGCCAGCCACTCGAGACGGCCACCGGGTGCCTGACGGTACCACCATATGTCAAAATTCGGGAAGTAGAAGCCCTGTCCGCGGCAGGAGAGGAGCACGGAGTCCCCGGGCGCTCGCAGCCCTCCGCCGGCCTCCACCAGCCTCTGCTGCGCCCACACCCCTGCGGACGGAGAGCGCGGGCAGCCGGACAGGGCGCGCCCACGGCCCGAGCCCCTTCACCCGCCGCCCCGGCGACCCCCACCCCGGCACAGCCACAGCCTCCACCCCCCTCTCTCCCGGCAAAGCCCCGCGCCCGCGGCAGGGCCCCGCCTGCCCTCCCCGGGGCCGAGCCGCGCCTGCTGCGGCACTCGGGCCCCGACCCGCCGCCCGAAAGCCTCCCTCGCCCTCCGCCGCCCCCTCGCCCCCTCCCTCTCCCGCCCACGCCACCCGCTCCCCGCTCCCCCGCCGAGCGACAGGCGGCAGCGCGCCCGGCGCGGCAGCGGCCGCAGCCCCGCGGCCCCGACACGGGCAGGGCCGCCTGCGGGCAGCCCCAGCCCCGGCCTGACTGCCCTCCCCGCCCGGCTCCCACCTGCCGACCCTGTGGCCAAGGACAAGGCCAGGCGCCACGGGCCCAGCCGGCCGCCATCGGGCCCTGCCGCGCCAGCGCCCAAGGGCCCGGCGGGAGCCGCACAGATGCCGAGCAGAGCCGGGAAGGGGAGGTGAGAAAAAGGAGAGCAGTCCCATAGGTGGAAATGAGAACAGATTTTAATGAGATAACACCAATACCAACAGAGATATACAGACTTATGTTTAGCTAAATGCATATCAAGTCACCACAATCAACCAGAGAGCAGTCCTCAGGAGCAGAGAGAAGCCACATAAGGAGCAGAAGGAACCTCAGCAGGAACCCCACAAGAGCTCCCCTTCCTTAGTAAACCTTCTCCCTTGATAACGAGCATGACATTATGGGATGGACTACACCTGTAGCTAACTCAGGTCAGCTGCCCTGGCTGACTTCAAACTGCTAAGAGCCTGCCCAGCATTGCTGGCCTACTATTCTAACCCAGCCAAACCAGGACAGCATTCTACCCCTTAGCCCATACCATTTACATCATGCCAACATCACTAATATTCTTTCCCATTTTCCCAATACACATATACAGGCATATACTAGTCCTCTGTTCATGTGCCATTTCTCTAAAAGGTTCATTGTGTTCATTCAGTCCAGAACCGTGGATTCCACCTATCATAGCAGGCTCTCAGGGCATGAAAAATGGTACGAATTTCATCACTGTTTCTGCCTACAGGTTCCAAGTCCATCTCAAGGAAGTTGTTGGATGTCATTTGATAAGGCTAGCTCCAGTCACCACCAATACGTCAGCCCAAAAGACACTTACTGAGCACTGTTGGTGTTACATAACAACTGACATCAGACAGCTCAACACCAAGTGTTCTCACCTAGAGTTAATTTCCCTTGAGGTACACATTGGATTTCACCATTTTTCATCATTATCCACCAAGTATAAACAGGTCCTCAAGCAAAAACAACCCCACAAATGGCTTTCCATTTGCCCAAAGCAGGGAATACCCACACAGTTTTCCGCAATAAATTCCTTTCACGCGCTACAGGGACTTTATCCCCTCCTACTGTATGTAAAAGGTCAGATTGGGCAGGACCAGCTCGACTGATAGATCCTCTGGTATTAACTAACTAGGTGGCCTGTGCTAAATACTTGCCCCAGTCCTTCAAAGTTCCACCACCCACTGCTTGCAGAGTAGTTTTTAATAGCCCATTGTATTGTTCTATTTTTCCCAGAGGCTGGTGCATGACAGGGAATGTGATACACCCACTCGATACCGTTGTTGCATAAAATAATCAGATTTAGATTGTTAGAACTGTATGTTTTGAAATCTGTAACCATAGAAACTTCACCAGGTGATTGCAGTTTAGAAACTTGAGAAACCTGAAACCTATTATGCATCAGTGATGCTGTTTGAAAACCCCCTTACTCCTCTCATTCGGATTTAAATACCAAGAATTCTAATTAGTGGATGTCAGTAGGAATGACTGGTGATAATTGTAGATAGATCAGTCTTAAATAGAATAAATGATCAAATATCAAATAAAATCTGTATTGCTTATGCTGCTAGCATACCTCTGTAAAATTCCAGACCTAAGGTATTCATTAACCAATAATTTGTTAGTGGTTAGAAAGAAGGACAATGTGTTATAGTCCAAGATGTCTGCAAGACAGGATTTATTATTTATGTCGTGTTAGGTAATACATTTGCTTTTATCACAGAATTTTCAGTCGTTATCGCATATCCAGCGTATCGAGATCCATTCTGTACAAAGCTACTGCCATCCGTGGACAGCTCCCACTCAGGGTTCTCAAAAGGGACATCCTTTAGGTCTTCTCGACTGGAATGTGTGTGTCCAACAATCGCTATGCAGTCATGCTCAGGTCTCTCTTTCTCCTGCGAAGCACTTAAGAAAACTGCCAGATTTACAAGATTAGTTGTTTTCAAAATCACATAATCTTGTTCTGTAAGAATTACTTGGTATTTCATCATTCTACTAGGGGAGAGCCCCCCTTTTGTTCCAGCACAGTAATAACCATATGTGGGACATAAACCATAATGACTCTTCCCACAGTGAGTTTTCGAGCTTCTGCTACCAGTCGCAAGCAAGCAGGCTGTCTTTTACTCACTGTGTCCAGTTGCTTGGAAAAATATCCCACCGGTCTCTTCAGTTTCCCATCTTTTGGGTTAGGACTCCCAGAGCAAGGTGTTGTCTGGATACAAGCCAACTTTTCTTTGGTAGCTATCAGAATGTTGTCCACATACTGTAGGAGCAGGTGTTCTAGTCGTGAAGTTTTTGTCTTTGTCCAAATTTTCAGTTCCTTTGCCAGCTGGCTACTGAAGATCATTGGGCTGTTTTTAAATCCTTGGGGTAGTCGTGTCCACGTTAGCTGTACTTTGCGCCCTGTCTGTGGGTTTTGCCACTCAAAAGCAAACAATTTACGACTCTCCTGTTCCAGGGGTATGCAAAAGAAAGCATCTTTCATATCAAGCACTGTAAACCACTGATATGTCTCTTTTAAGGGCAGCCAGTAATGTGTATGGATTTGCCACCACAGGGTGGATGTCTTTTACAATCTGGTTTATAGCTCACAGATCTTGCACTGACCCATAGTTGCTCAAAGGCTTCTGTACTGGTAAAATAGGAGTATTTGACTCACACTCCTCTAAAATTTTATACTCCAAAAATTTATCAATTAACTTTTTAATTCCCTGCTTTGTTTCAGGTTTGATTGGATATCGTTTAATCCTCACCAGTCTCGCACCTTCCTTTAATTCAATTTTTACAGGTTGTGCCAATTTAGATTTTCCTGGAATATCAGTTTCCCATACCATGGGGATTACTGCATAAGTCATTTCTGGGGAATTTCCTGTACCTTTGGTTTTTCTTGTATCACCAAAATTTCTCCTATCTTTGATTTAGGTACTTTTAACAACAGTTCTCATTTTCAAAAACAATTTGTGCATTTAATTTCAACAACAGATCTCTTCTCATTAAGGGTATTGGACATTCTGGAACATATAAAAATTCATGTGTTTTAATTTTGTTTTCAAATTTCAAATCCAGGGGTTGTAGGAATGGCTGGTTTTCCTCTTTCCCTGTGGCTCCAATAATGTTTGCTGGTTTTGTTCCTATCATTCCTTTTTGTGTATTCAAAACTGAGAACGTTGCTCCAGCATCTACTAAAAATGTAACCTCTTTTTTTTTTTTTTTTTTTTTTTTTTTCCCCAGCCCTCGATCTTAAGGGGGTTATTAAATGAGTACGATATCGATTTCTCCTGGACACTGGTGAAGAGGGTTCTATTTCAAATTCTTCGTCCTCTATTCCACTACTGCCTGGACGAGGCTGGTCCCCTTCTCTTAAACCAGTGTCCCAGGCCAATTGTCCCATTGTATGCTCAGATCTTGAGGTCAGGTTCATGTTCAGGAGAAGGTACTGGGACAGGGGGATGTATGAGGTCAGCAGGAGCTGCCAGGGCAGTAGGAGCAACATTTAGTTCAGGACCTGTATCTACCTGTCCCCACTTCTTAAATGCTAAATGCTTAAGACAAACTTCCAATTTAGTACATGCAAATCAAGGTTCCTGAGCCTTTTTATCTTTTATCATAAGAGACATTACTCGATCAGTCAACCCACATTCTTTTGCCACTCAGGATTTTCTCTTAGATAAAAGAACAAATCCACATATAGTATAATATTTCAACACACACATCGTTCTTTCGCTTCGCTTATCTCTGGCTGCACCCCTTGAGGGATAACAGAAACACGGATCAAATCTCCACACTCGCTTTGTAGCTGAGCTACGTCTCATTCAAATCACAATTAACAAGGGCCCATTATTACTCACACACATACACAATAAATCATCAACAAAGATAGTACTATCAATGTAACAATTACAACAGCAGCTTTATGATGGTTTTATATTAAGGTACCTTTACCAGATTACCAGACGGGGACTCAAACCCCTTTACCAGATGGGGACTAAACCCCTTTACCGATGCCAACCCTGCGGAACTTTCGCTCCATCTTACTGGGCGGCGCCTGGGCTTACACACATGGGAATTCCCTAGCCCCAACCATGTGGAACTTTTGCTCCGTCTGACAGGCAGGCTTACCCAGAATAGATAGGACGCGTCTAATTTCTTGTCCGATCCAGAGGAACGTTGGGAGGAACTTTTTTTCGGGAAAGGAGGATGTTTCTCCCCGAGAAGCTCTCAGTGCCATCTGCAGTCCGATCCAATCCTGATCCCATTCGGTCCCCTCGCAAGGCTTCTGGCTGACTCCCCAAAGCTGTTGCAAATCTGCAGTGGGTAAGAAAATCTCATCTACACCAAGTTAGATAAGTAGGGATGTCCTTTATTAACGATGCGCACCGTGAGCACCGGGGGCGTGGGATCCTTCCCAAAGATGTCCGCCTGCACATTGCAATCAACAAATATTTATATATTAAATTCATACATATTTAGTTTATACAATGCATATTCAATTTCATCCTCTCGATGATTGGTTCTTCTTCTCTCGCTTCTGATGCAAATTAGCATGCAGCCTCTGTTGTAGTCTTCTATTGTTCCCTTTTGAGTAGGGGGTATAATTTGGGTAGGTGGTCCGTGAGTCGGAGGTCTCAACCACTCCTCAAATTGACCATGTTTGGTCAAGGAACATGTCCTTGGCTCGTAGGCTCTTGGCTTGTACCTACTTTGGTCATGATTCAAAGATTATACACAACGGGTACCATCATAAATCCTGTCTAGCAGACATCTTGGACTACAACATACTGTCTTTGTTTCTAACCACTAACAGATTATTGGTCTGGAATTTTACAGGGGTATGCTAGCAGCCTTGGCAATACAGATTTTATTTTATATTTGATCATTTATTCAATTTGAAACTTATTTTCCCAATATAATCATTAGTCTCTCCTATTAATATTCACTAATTAGAATTCTTGATATTCAAATCAAGATGGGAAAAGTAAGGGGATTTCTAAGCAGTATCCTAAAATCCTAAATCTGGTGATTGCTGCAACAGCTGTAACCCATTTACTCCACGTAGCATCAGTGGCATGATAAGTAGATGGAATCTTACCCTTGAACATCCAGGCCAGTACTGGTAATCGTGGTACCAGCAGGAGCTGTGCTTCAGTTCCGATAACTTCAGAAGCAGCGATACCTGCTACATACACTGCCAGGATTTCTTTTTCAGTCGGAGCCTCTGTCCCATCCCACTCGGTGGGCTAGGGGAGGTGATTTTTTAAAATACTCTGTGCGGTAATCTGGAATAATGACAATTATTCCAGAGGCTCATTTAAATCGCAAATTTACTTGAAATGTAAAAGAATTCTCCCAAACAGAAACAACAGCAACTTCAGCAAGAGAGTTCTCTCAGGCAATACAACAACTTCAGCAAAGGGGTTTTCCCAAACAAAACAACAACAACTTTGGCAAAAAGAGTTTGCTCAAAGTAATTCTCATAACTATATATATAATGACCAAAACTAAAAGGAGAGAGACAGAGAGTGGGAAAAAAAGAGATATCACTACTCCAGGTTCCAGTGTTGGTACAGCCAACGGCGGGGGGGTGGGGTGCGTCTGTAGTTCCTAGGAGTGCATTTCTGTGTGGTGGTGTTCTTCTTTCTTCTCGATATACCTGTCCTGCCCAATCTGTCACTTCTCTCTCCCTTTTATATTCACTGTACCAGTGCAACCCAAGCCACTACTTAGTCTCAGGTTTCCCCCTTCCCCAGGTAATGTGTAGTACGATTTTGGTGGGTGGACGAGTTCATTAACATATGCAAAGGGCCATTCATCATGTACAATGGTCCTGAGAACAAAACAAGTTGGGCCAGAGCCAAACCACCCCATCTTCAAAGGTGGTTCAAAGGATCCTCCAGCTACATCCTTTGCACAAGAGATAAGCAAATGTTGCCCTTATCAGTTGTTGAGTACAAGGCCAACATTATCCGGATCCCACATTATCCACCCCCTGACTACAGTATTTGTTTTCTGGGTACTTTGCAAGTGTTTGAGACATTGAGAGCATCCAGTCCAAGTGCAAAGTATTGGGCCCCAAGATATGAGCGGAGCAGGGAGGTGCCCTGCCTGTCCCCACACTGCAGAGCAGCCAGGCTGGACAGAGGTGCCTAACTCATGGCTAGAAGAGGAGGAAGGCTGTTCCCACTGTGCTCTGCACAGACAGGGGGGAAGTTCAAGCTGCAGTGCAGGTCAGGCTGCAAGGAGCCAGTACAGCTCCACAGAGCCGTGCAGAGCACAGACCCATGCTCAGTTCTGCAGCGCATCACCCATGCTTTTCACTTACCCACGATGGACAATAACTCCACACACATGGCAGTCCCCATGGCCAGGCCGGCTCTCTCTCACCTCTCTCCAGCTTCTCTCTGCCTGCAGAACAGCTCTGCCCACACCTTCCCTGTCTGTGCCTCTGTCACTGCAGTCAGTCCTATTCCCTGTTAGTTCCTCTCTTGGTCTATGACAGCAGTGAAGGCGAGAGGTGGAGATGGAGGAACAGAATTTGTTGAAGCTGTTGGTGCAGTCCCGGGTGTTTCTCACCCTGCAGGGTGTTATGGCAGAGTGCTCGCTTGGCAGGAAAACCTGTGGTGGGCAAAAGGTGGATGTTGCTCTAGAGTCACCTTCGACCTACCTCTGAGGAAGTACTGCAGGGAGCTGCTGGCACTTAGGAACTGGCCTTAGGGCACAGCAGGTTGTCCTTCCACTGGCCCCCTGTCACTTGCTGCTGCTGAGCTGCTGCTCCTGGATGTGCCCCCTCCCCCCCGCCTTAGCCCAGCTCTGCTGGGACAGGGCACCCCTAGGCAGGAATGCTCCTCACCCTGCTCCCTCCACCACTGCCCACCACCCTACTCGCTCCCCTATGCTGACACTTCTGATATCTCTTCCCATCAAAGCCCTCCCAGACACCACTCCCCCCGCCCCTCAAGCAGCAAAGGCAGCAAAGGGCAGGTGAGATCTCAGCTGTCCTTGGCACTGAAGATCTGTGGTAGGTGTACGGGTTCAAGCCCCCCGGCTCATCTCCCTAAAGTTATGTCCACGGGATTCAGCAGGGACCAGGCTGTTGGGGGTCCTCAGCAGAGCAGGGACACTCCCTTCTCTATGCTCTGTGCTCACCCTTCTCAGCAGGAGCCCCGAGCTTTCACTGTGACCACAGGACAGGACACCTACTGAGCCCTGACACAGTGTCACTATCTTGACCGGGACCATCATTTTGGGGAACACTGCCCACTCCACAGTGGTCCTCCACAGACTGTCTGAATCCTTCCTCTCCTGTCTCTTTGTGCCCCAACATGGCCTCTTGAGAAGAGGATCCAGAGCAGGTGTGCAAAGGGAAGTTGCAGAGGGTAGAGGGGCCCATTGAAACTGGATGATTGAGGCTGGGAAAAGAAGCAGCGGGATGCACGGCTGGGGTTGCCTAAGGTGCACTGGGACACTTGAAGCTACCCCAGTGTGGTAGGATATGCCGGGTTCCCTACGGGCCCAAGCCCATGGAGGGCTGGAGTTCTGGAGCAGGGCACCCTCTACATCCTCCTTGTTGAGGTCTGTGGAGAAAAGCTAGGCTTGTAAGGTCATTATGCCCTGGACAGAGCAAGGACAAGAGCTGAGCAACATGTTCATCTGGCAGGAAACAGCAAAAGGATAAGAGTGCTGATATCTGCTTCTCCCTACTAGAAACCTTGCGAGGGGAGATAACAGCTGAAAGAGGGAGCCTTGCGGAGGCAAGATGGCTCTGTTTTGGCTAAAGAGTGCAGAAAGACTGTTTCAGCACAAAACCCTGATGGCTACACTGCCCTGGAGTGAAACTTTTGCTTAATTACCTAGGAAATTAATATTACAGTTAACACCCCTGCCTAATTCTATACATATATGTCACTCAACTTTCCACCTAAATCATGCTATATGTAACCCGTGGGAGGGGAAACAGAATTAGAGAATAAAAAGAGGAGAATAAGGGATAAAAATTGGGAGAAAAGGACTGAAGATCTAGAAGAGATGGTCAATGGGCTGTGCTGCTTTTCCTCCACCCAAGATAGGGATGCCTTCTTGCTAAGAATTGCGCCTTCACCCTTGGTGAAGAATACCTGGGAAAACTTGGCCAGCATTATTATAGTACATTAGCACTATTGCAGTAAGTGCATTTATCAACGGCAACTCTGCACCTATTATATCTGTCCTTTAATAAATTAGCTGTATTTGCAACTTTGCGAAACTGCTTCAGTGAAAGTTCCTGAGAGGACTCTGACAGGGAAACGTCACATCCTTACTCTTAACATGATGAGGTTCCCCTACAAATATCCATGTTGGCCCTCAGTGTACGCACAGGAGCATATATGCATATGGAGCCAACACTAACAACACGACGTAGAGACTATTCATCAGGTCAGGCTGCAGGGCTGCCCCTCACAGACTTCATCAGGCCAGGCTGCAATGCCTGACCCCTTCCCCCTGCCCATCCAGCAGGCAGGGGCAGTGTAGCGGGACCTGAACACAGCGAGGGAGCACGACAATTAAATCCTCTTTGTGCCCCTGCTCTGCCCCAACAGGCCTCTGCAGAACTGCAGGGCTCTTCCTTCCATGCCTCTTTAAGCACCATCGCATTGTGCACCTCACTTGAACTGGTAAAGGAAAGCAACAGAAGCTGACACCCTTGGGAGGGTGATCCTTGCATCTACTCAGGGACATGCTACTTCAGGGACTCTCTTCTCCCATTCCTGACCCAGCTTCACTCACCCAGCACATGCCCTCTTGGAGAAAACATAAGCGGCTGTGTGGGGAAAGGGCAGGTTGCTCCACACCATCAGTCTTTACTGTTGTTGCTCCTCCTGCACTCATCCAGCCCAAAGAAAGCCTGCTCTGCTACTGCAGCTAATCCCCTCAAGGCTCTCACAGACAGAGGAAAGAGGATCCCTTTCTACAAACCCCAGCTCCACCACTGCCTCCTCCTCACAGCGCACTGGCAAAGCAGAAGTCTTGATGGCTTTTAGGTCTTCGATGGTCTCACTAGTGAAAAAGTATTTGCAGCTAAACTGTCTTTCTCTCAACCCACGTGTTCTCTTCCCCCTGACTCTTTCCCCCATTCTGCTGAGGGGGAAGTAAGAGAGAGGCTGTGTGGGGCTTAGTTGCCTACGGGGATTTACCCTCAGCAGTCCTTTTTTGGTGCCCAATGTGGGGCACAGGGGTTTTGACAGAGTGGACTGAATTTATAGCTGCTACAGCTGCTTAGCTATGAATTGGCAGGCTCCTGTGCTTGCAACAAGGCATACTTGCTTTGCTTCATGTTAGACTCTAGTGCTCGTTAGTGGCTGCTCTTTGCTTTTTGCTCTTTGCTGTAGTGCTTATCATCTCACCCTGCTGTGCCTGGGAAGGGTTTGCCAACAGCAATGGCCATGCACCTGGGTTGGCATATTCCAGTAGACCAAGTGGCAAGGACTGTGACCTGTGGGCAAGTCCACATAGGAGCAGGTACACCCCTGAAGGAAAGGAGGTTTGTGGTTAAGGCCATGTGGGAGCAGGCCTTACCATGAGCTGTGTGTTAGCCAACACTTGAGAAGGGGTTGAGTGAACACTGGCACAGGGCGGAGGGGAGGAGTTATTGCAATGTTACAGCCTGTGCCCTGCTCCAAAGGGACAACGTGGGCAGGCTGTAATAGACAAACGTTCAAATTGTGTTAACCCATGATTTAAGTTGCATGTTATATGAAGTACTGTAACAGGAACCAAACAAACCAAGAGAGGACGAGTTTCAGAAGAAGCTTTGCAGGTTCAGCATGACTCAGCCTGAGCAGGCTTTGGCAGCCAATAAATACACACAACACAATGTGCTCCTGACCTGAGCAACCACCACAACTGACGGAACCCAAGTCACGAACTGAATCAACTCAATGGACGTTTTATGCACATTTTACAGGGGTGGCCCATAGCCTAAGGAAATTACATCTGTGTGAATAACAAAGGATGGGGAGGGGTGGTTGTGGTCATTGAGGATGTATTGCATGGTGTGGGACCCGAGCACGACGTAAATAGTGTGGCATAAGGGGTGGAGACTGTACTCGGTCTGGTTGGGATGAAGTTAATTTTCTTCCTAGAAGGTCATATGAAGCTGCCTTTTTGGTTTGGGACCAAACCACGTGGATGTTTTAGCTAGTGCTGAACAGTGCTTTCAGAGGATCAGTCCCTTCTCTCTTTCTCACATTGCCATGCTAGTGAGTGAGGCTGGGGGTAGGTAAGAAGGTGGAAGGGGACTCAGCCAGGCCAGCTGACCCCAACTGACCAAAGGGAGAGTCTATACCACGTGGCATCATGCTCAGCCATAAAAGTGGTTGCAAAGCAGAAGAGGGGGATGCTCAGAGTTAGAGTGTTTGTCCTCTCAATTAACTGCAATGTGTGATGAAGCCCTGCTTTCCTGGAAAGGGCTAAACACCTGCCTGCTGACAGGAAGCAGTAAATTTATTCCTTATTGTGCTTGGCTTGTGTGCACACCTTTGCTTTACCTATGAAACTCTCTCGATATCAACCCTTGGGTTTTCTCGCTTTTGCCCTTCCAACTCGCAGCCCCACCCTGCTCAGGACTCAGTGACTGAGCGGCTGTGTGGGGCTTAGCTGCCTACCAGGGTTAACCCACAAAATGGATCAACTTGGCCAGCTAATCATAATGGAGAGCCTAGAGCCACCAACCACCTGGCAGAAGCACTGATGTCATTGGAATAGCCTTGCCTTTCTCTTCCAATGAAGCAACATGTTTTCCTTCTACAATGCAGTGCTTCCAAGAGAGCCCTGTAAAATATCTAAACACTGCAATAGGGGCAAACATCACCAGGGTTCAGGATGCCTGAAACATGCCATGTACTGAATGGTGGCTTGGCTAACGCTGCAGCAGCCTGGGGTTCCCAGCATCAGAACAGACGTAAAATCTTATAACATTTTATCCCCTTTCCTGGGATGCTAATGAAATGGTTCTCTATTCTCAACCAGGGAACTACAGGCTGCTCAGCCTCACCTCAGGCCCTGGGAAGGTGATAGACCAACAAGTCCTGGGAACCACTGCCAGGCACACAAAGGACAAGAATGACATCAGGAGTCACTTAGGGGAAGTCACACATGACCAACATGCCAACCTTCTACAATTAAATGACTGGCTTTGTGTAGGAGAGGAGAGCAGTGAATACTGGCTACTTCAACATCCAGAAGGCTTTCGACACTGTCTCACAGACGATCCTCCTAGAGGATCTGGTGAAGTCTGGGCTGGATGAGCAGAAACAGTGAGATGGATCAAAAACTGTCTGAATGCCTCGGCCCTGAGGGTGGCGATCAGTGGCATGAAGTCTAGTTGGAGGCCAGAAACTCGAGGTGTACCCCAGATGTGAACACTGGCTCCAATCCTGTTCAATATCTTCATTAATGATTGGGAGGATGGGAGAGAATGTGCCCTCAGCAAATGTGCAGATGACACCAACCTGGGAGGAGTGGCTGATACAGCAGAGGGTTGTGCTGCCATCCAAAGGGACCTCGACAGGCTGGAGAAAAGGGCTGATAGGAACCTCACAGAGTTCAACAAAGGGAAGAGCAGTGTCCTGCATGCAGGGAGGAACAACTCCATGCACCAGGACAGGCTATGGTCACCCAGCTGGAAAGCAGCTCTGCAGAAAAAGATCTTGGCGTTGCAGTAGACACCAAGTTGGTCATGAGCCAGCAACGCGCTCTGGCGGCAAAGAAGGCTAAAAATATTCTTTACTGCATTAGACAAAGTGTTGTCATCAGGTTGGATCCTTCCTCTCTACTCAGCGCTGCAGGAAACAGCTGGAGTACTGGGTTCAGCTCTTGGCTTCCCAGTACATGAGAGACATGGACATACAGCAGGCAGTCCCGCACAGGGCCACAAAGATGAGTAGGGGTTTAGAGTATCTCTCCTGTGAGGAAAGGCTGAGATCACTTTGAATGTCAAGGCAGGAGAAGAGAGGGCTCACAGAAGGATCTCCTCAATGGTCAGAAATACCTGAAGGGAGGGTGAAAGGAAAACCGGGCCTTGCTCTAGGAGGGCCGGTGGAGCAGGTAGGCTGACAACATGACCTGATGAGGTCCCCTCCAACATCAGTTGTTCTGCAATTCTGTGAGTAGAGAGGAAGGATCAAAACTTGGATTTATATAAGGCATGCAAGGCTGTGCTAAATAGCCCCGTGTGTAACCCTCCAACTTATCCTGCGCCCCAGTTTACTTAGCTAGAACAGGCAATGACCCTGTGCACACAAGGTCCTACATGGCCAGACTGGCTTCTGCTCACCTCTCCCCAGCACCTCTCTGCTCACAGACCTGCTCTGCTCTGGCTTCCCACATCTGTGGACTTGTGACACTGCCCAACAACCACTGGCAGGGGCATAGCAGGGTAAATGGAAGCAGGCAACTCCCATCACCTGCCCATGGGGACAAGGGACAAAGTGCAGAAGTGAGCCCTCTTGTACCACCTTCCCCAAGCACAGTGGTGGCCTCTGTGGAAAGCAGTCGGGGACTGCCTCGTGTCCAACACAGCCTGTGCTAGACAGCTACGCATCACACCTGCTGCAGGGCAAAGTGAGCTCATCAGCAAAGCTGCCATTGCCTATGGGACAATATATTTAAGAGAGGTTAAAACAGCACCCAGCAGTGAGAAGTGAGGAAAGAAAGTATGAGAAATAACCCTGCAGAGACCTAGGTCAATGAAGGAGGAGTGGAAGCAGGTGCTCCAGATGCCACAGTAGAGATTCCCCTGCAGCCCGTGGAAGAGTCCATCTTGGAGCAGGTATTTCCCTGCAGCCTGTGGAGGATCCCACAGTAGAGTACATGACTATGCCCTGACAAGAACAGGGGCCTGTGGAGATCTGACGCTGGAAAACATTTATCCTGAAGGACTGCAGCCCTTGAAGTGTGCCTACGTTTAGCCTGTATCCAGGGCTAAACTATAACAGTTGCTCTACCACCCAACAACCCCTCACCTGCCAGGAAGGGGAATTGGGAAAAGGAGAGGAGAACAGTGGGTTGAAGTGAAAACAGATTTCATGATATAGCACTAACACCAACAAAGACACACAAGGTTCTACTCAGCCAAATGAATACGCAGCAGTCACAATCAAAAGGAGAGCAGTCCTCAAGAAAAAAAGAGAGGCTAGAAGAAGAGCAGGAAGAACCCCAGAAGGACTCCACACAGAATTTCAGCAGAAACCCCACTGATGCTCCCCTTCCTTAGCAAACCTTCCCACTTTGTAATAAGCATAACATTATGGGATGGGTTACACCTGTACCTAATGCAGCTCAGCTGCCCTGCCTGACTTGAAACTGCTAACAGCCTGCCTAACATGGCTGGCCTATGATTCTTTCCAAGACAAACCAGGACAAAAAGGAAACACACTGGAGTTATTTGTGAAGGACTGCAGACCATAGGAGGGAGGAAGGAGCAGTAGAGATGAAATGCCATGAATTGACCCCAAACCCTATCAGTCATGGGCCACCTGGGGAGAGGAGATAGAAGACATTGGAATGAAAGTATGAAGTTGAGTATGGGAGGAAAGTGGGGGGTGGAAGGGAAGGTGCTTTCAGTTTTGTTGTTGCTCACAACCCTACTTTATTTTAATGGGCAATAAATAGAGTCCTGCAGCATGAAGGAAAGACCAGGAACTCCCGTGGTGGGTAGCGACAGAACCTCACTCCCTGGGAATAGCCCAGAGCCCCCCACCCAAAGTACTGCCCTGCCCCACAGCTCTGACACCGTGGGCTGGGCCCTGGCAGCAGGTTTGTGTCAAAGCTCAGCTGGATTTCCTGCCTCCGTGTGAACAGCACAGAAGTAGCGGGCAGAGTCCCGGGGGTGCAGGGCACGCAGGGACAGAGAGGACTCGGACCGGGCATTATCCCGAGATACCGTGGCTCGACCATCCACTGCTGGCGCGAATTTAATGACTGACGAATCATAGGTGATATAGGACACCCACTCGAGACGGCCACCGGGTGCCTGACGGTACCACTGAATTCGGTAACTCCCGAAGTCGAAGCCGTGCCCGCGGCAGGAGAGGAGCACGGAGTCCCCGGGCGCTCGCAGCCCTCCGCCGGCCTCCACCAGCCTCTGCTGCGCCCACACCCCTGCGGACGGAGAGCGCGGGCAGCCGGGCAGGGCGCGCCCACGGCCCGAGCCCCTTCACCCGCCGCCCCGGCGACCCCCGCCCCGGCACAGCCACAGCCTCCACCCCCCTCTCTCCCGGCAAAGCCCCGCGCCCGCGGCAGGGCCCCGCCTGCCCTCCCCGGGGCCGAGCCGCGCCTGCTGCGGCACTCGGGCCCCGACCCGCCGCCCGAAAGCCTCCCTCGCCCTCCGCCGCCCCCTCGCCCCCTCCCTCTCCCGCCCACGCCACCCGCTCCCCGCTCCCCCGCCGAGGACGCCGAGCGACAGGCGGCAGCGCGCCCGGCGCGGCAGCGGCCGCAGCCCCGCGGCCCCGACACGGGCAGGGCCGCCCGCCGGCAGCCCCAGCCCCGGGCCCAGCCCCGGCCTCACTGCCCTCCCCGCCCGGCTCTCACCTGCCGGCCCCGTGGCCAAGGACAAGGCCAGGAGCCACGAGCCCAGCCCGGCCGCCATCGGGCCCTGCCGCGCCGGCGCCCAAGGGCCCGGCGGGAGCCGCACAGATGCCGAGCGGAGCCGCGCTCAGGCCGCTCCTGCCCGCCCCGCCGCCTCGGCCCCTCCCGGGGCAGCGCAAAAGCGTCCGCCCGCCCCCAGCGGAACAGACCAGACCCGCCCCGGCCCCGCCCCGCCCCCCGGTGCCGGTGCCCCTTCGGGGCAGGAGAAGCGGGGGGCGCGGGTCGGGACGCGGGTCGGGGGCGGTGGCGGCAGCGGAGGAGCGCGGCGCCTCCCCCGGTGCACGAAGCCTCCTGGCCCTTGGCTCCCAGCGCGGCCCCGCCGCTGGCCCGCCTTGTCGCCCTGCCCAGCCCTGCGGACGGGGGTCGGCGCCTCGGCCAGGCGCAGCCGGGGACGGCCCCGGCCCCAGCCCCATCCCCTGCCGCAGCAGCAGCGCTGGGCTGTCGACCTGCAGCGACCCCTCGCAGGACCCTGCCCGCGTCCCGCACCTCCAGCCCGCCCTGGCCTCGCTCCCATCCCCTGCCCGCATAGGTCAAGAGACACAGCGCAGAAATTATCCCCACACACTCCTCTTTCCTTGTCCCACACTGCTCCTTTCCACACGGCAGAGCTCCCCCCTCCCCACCTCCACTGCAGCCCCTCAAGCCCCAGATCATCCCTCCCACGACTTGCAACCTATTCTTGTTCTTGTTTCCTGCTGGGCTGTACAGCTGTCCTGCGGGTGACCACTGACATCAGGTATGTCCGTTGTGCCTTCCACGCTGAAGAAACAGCAGAGGTGGGCAGTGGGAGATGCTGCTAGGGAAGCACTGGGGCTGCAGGGACCTGCTCCAGCCCTTGAATAGAGTCTCCTTGTCATCCTTGCTGGGATGGGAAATAATCCCACAGACACAGGGGTCCACATAGCCAGAGCTCCTCTGTCTTAGGTACCCTTGCCTTTCCCCACATTCACCCTGCCTGTGCCCTTGTCATCCCTGCCTGCTCCACTCTATGCTCCAGTCAGAGACGTGTTACTCCTTAGGCACTTGTCTCGCCTGTGCCAACCTTGAACCCAAAAGCTGAGAGCTGGTAAAGAGAAAGTAGTTGGAACTGCCAAGGCACCCTTGACTGTCTTTTCCTGTCATTCCTGCCAGGACACAAGAAGATGTCCTTCAGATCCAGTGTGAGGGACAGGATCTATGTGCCTTTGCACCATACGGAAAGAACAGGCCATTAAAACACCTTTCTCTGTGGGGAGAACAAGCCAAGCTTAGTCCTGCCTGGGCTCTGGGCTGCCCAAACCAAATTGCTTTTAGTCCCCAGTGCTACCAAACTGAGCACAAACCTGAGGGAATTCCATCATCATCATCATCTTAATTATCTTTGTCTTCATCTTTGTCTTCCTCTTCATCTTATTCATCTTCATCTTTATCAATCATCATGATTTGATGATCTCAGGGCAGTGTTAGGGGATACCTTTTATTAATATATAGAGCCTCTTGCCTTGTGGGCTGCAATGCTATTGGTCATAGAATCATAGAATCATTAGATTGGAATAGACCTCTGAGATCATCAAGTCCAACCGTTGACCTAATACCACCATGCCCACCAAACCATGTCCCAAAGTGACACTTCTACATGTTTTTTGAACATCTCCAGGGATGGTGACTCCACCACTTCCTTGGGCAGCCTGGTCCAATGTTCGACTACTCTTTTGGTAAAGAAATTCTTCCTAATGTCCAATCTAAACTTCCCCTGGAGCAACTTGAGGCCATTTCCTCATCCTATCCCTTGTTACTTGGGAGAAGAGACTGACCCCCACCTTACTACAACCTCCGTTCAGGTAGCTGTAGAGAACGATAAGGTCTCCCCTCAGCCTCCTCCAGACTAAACAGCCCCAGCTCCCTCAGCTGCCCCTCCTAAGACCTGTTCTCCAGACCCTCCACCAGCTTCGTCGCCCTTCTCTGGACACGCTCCAGCACCTCAATGTCCTTCTCGTAGTGAGGGCCTGTCACGGGTTGAGGCTGGGCAGGCCACTAATGAATGACAGATGCTCTCTATTAACCCCCTCCCCTCCAAAAAGGGAAAAGGAGAGAGAACAAGGGAGAGAGACTTTACAGTTTGGAAAAGAAAACTAAAACAGCTTTAATGGAACAATAACAATAAAAGAAAAGATGACAAGAACAATAAGGAAATAATAAAATACATACAATATGTACAAATATATACAAAGAGATACAAAACCAACACTGAACGCAACTTCCCCCACCCTGATGACAATACATCACCACACTGCAGGGCTGGCACTGGGGCAGTCCCAGGCTGGACTCGGCAGCAGATGGAACGGGATGCAGGAGCTGGACTCAGGCACTGGATTGAGGGATGCACGGATCGGGATCGACGACAGAAGAACAGAAAGGTTCCTCCTCAGATGTCAGCCATCAAAGAGATTGACCCTCGTTATCTCTCAGCTTTATACTGAATATGATGTATATGGGATGGAATACTCTGTTGGTCAGTTTTGGGTCACCTGTCCAGTTCGCTCCTCCCTGCAGGTGTGACCTTTTATGTGCCTGCGACCCTTTTCACTCCCGGCACCCCAACACGGAGTACAAGATTTAGCAGTGACCTTGGTCGCTACAAGAACAAGTGTAAGCAGGGGCCTCTCTGCATCCCATTCCTTGGTATGAACTATAAACATCAGGCCTTAGCACTGTTAGAAGCAGTCACTCTCTGGGAAAACATGCTGCTGTTTCAGAAAGTCCAGTCAGTTAGAAGAGACTTAACTGAAAAGTAAAATCACTGAAACAGAAATAGTTCTGGTTTAGCCCAAACCAGGTCAGGGTCCCAAAACTGGACACAGCATTCGAGGTGCAGCCTCACCAGTGCTGAGTACAGGGGCACAATCACCTCCCTACTCCTGCTGGCCACACCATTTCTGACACAGGCCAGCATGCTGTTGGCCTTCTTGGCCACCTGGGCACACTGCCGGCTCATGTTTAGCTGACTGTCGACCAGCAGCCCCAGGGCCTTTTCCACTGGGCAGCTTTCCAATCACTCGTCCCCAAGCCTGTAGCGCTGCATGGGGTTGTTGTGATTGAAGTGCAGGACCCGGCACTTGGCCTTGATAAACCTCATAGCACTGGCCTCAGCCCATCGATCCAGCCTGTCCAGATCCCTCTGCAGAGCCTTCCTGCCCTCAAGCAGATCAACACTCCCACCCAGTTCAGTGTCATCTGAAAACGCACTGAGGGAGCACTCAATCCCCTCAGCCACATCGTCGACAAAGATATTAAACAAGACCGGTCCCAAAACTGAGCCCTGGGGGACACCGCTTGTGACCAGCCACCAGCTGGACTGAACTCCATTCACCACCACTCTCTGGGCTCAGCCGTCCAGCCAGTTTTTAACCCAGCTTAGTGTGCAGCTGCCTAGGCCATGACCCGCCAGCTTTCTTAGGAGAATGCTGTGGGAGACGGTGTCAAAGGCTTTACTGAAGTCCAGGTAGATGACATCCACAGCCTTCCCCTCATCGACTCAGCAGGTCACCTGGCCATAGAAGGAGATCAGGTTGTTTAAGCAGGACCTGCCCTTCATGAACCCCTGCTGGCTGGGCCTGAGTCACTTAGGTATTTCTTAGTTTTTCTATGCTTTCTTTAGCTTTTCTCTTTATTAGTATTTTCCAAAGAAGTTGGCTTTATGCTGACTGGGATATGGGAGGATCTCATCATTTAACCATATGCAGAGAAGGATACCCTGGCCAGTGCTAAGGCATAAGGTAAAAGCTGCTTTCCTGCTCCTTGGCTGCTCTGCAAAGAGGAGCAGGATGAGGGTCTGTGGCCCATTGTGTAGCCGTGTCGAGGGCTAGGGCTGGCCAGGAGCAAAACAGAGACATGGATCCCCCAGCTCTGCCCATAGCTGGGTCAAGACCTCAGCCAGGATGCTGTCACCACAGCAGCACTGGGTTCTGTAGTGTCAGCTCCTGGAGGAACTAAGAGCAGTTAAGGACTGATACTGCAGCTGCTCAGTATTTCTCCACGTACGATGGCTTGGAGACAGGGGGAGGAAGATGATAAGGGGGAAAGAAAAGTATTTTAATGGGTGAACATATAGATTCCTAGATTAGGCGAATGGAGTCCTGATTCTGATGGGTTGGCTCAGTGCTGGCTGGGTCAGGGCAGGCTGGTGGGGTGGTGGAGTGCAGGGATCTGCAGCCCCATCCCCAGTGCAGCTCTACACCTGCATAAGGCATAAAGGCAGGGCTTGGGCTTTCCCAGCCACTGCTGGCATAGCAGAAAGGAAAGGGACTGAAACTGGGACAGGGGCAGGAGGCAAAATCCTAGTGTTTGGAACCAGTGAGCAGAGAAGTGCCAAGGAGCAGCCCTGGCACTGAGAATAACTGCTCTTGGGCAGTACCTTTCTCTCTCTCCAGCCTCCTGGCAAATCCACAACCTTTGTTGTATTTCTCATTTCGATGAGTACTTTGCATACAATGGAGAGAGGAGCCTTCCTGCTATGCGTCTAATTCTACAGTAAAGTACTCCTCTGTCAGTCAAGGCTGTAAGGTGAGGTTGTTTTTGTAAGTCACACACCCTCAGCTGAAATCTGCCCAGGTAGTGAACAACCCCTGGACAAAGCAGCTACTACCTACCTAGCTACTAACCTACCTACTGTATTATGGGGACAAGGCGTTTGTCAGACAGAAGTGGAGCTGGGGTGATAGGTGGATCCCACTCCCGAGAGGAAAAGCAGGTGAAGAAATTCAAGTGGGGTGTAGCATGATCAACGGATCTACACATGGCAAGGCCACGCAAATTATAACATCTAATTGTATCTCAGACCCATTCAGGACAAGACTAGCAAAAGCTTGTGCTGCTGAAAAGTGGGATTGTTGGTATAATTTCACCTTGGTGGAACCCAGTCTTGTGGCCTGTCTTTGGCAGCAACAAAAAATAGGGCTATCCTTCCGGTTCAAGATAGATATGATTGAACTTGACCCAACTACTGTGTAACCTAGCCCCACACCCCCATCTGAAGCACCTGTTTGTAACTATATAGAAACCATGCTGCAACATGGAGGTAGGAACCTACCCATTCTCACCATGATATCTGGTGATGACCCTTGGGATCATGCATTGTGAAGAGACACTGAAAGCACTGGAACACCACAAAACAAAGGAAACTTACATCTCTCCACTTTAGTTATACATGAAAATGCAACATATTCAAGACGTGAATGGAATTGGAATGATTCTCTCTGGATGGCTAAAATTCAAGTCATTCCAGGACAGAAAATACAAATCAGTTGTCGAGTAAATAATGGGTCTGCCTACCATTGGCCAACTGAAATTAAAACAATTTATGTTGACTCTTCTAGACAAAATAATTATAATACTGAGTATTACGAACTAACAGAATCAAATTTGGATTGTTGATACAGTTTCACTCTTACCAAACCTATAATTGTGTATTGCATTTGCGGTCATAGAGGCACATGATTATTATTTGAATTCGTGATTGACAGAGCGACATCTGTGCTGATTGCAAAGGATAAGAAACCTCTGCCTCCACAAATTTCCCCACAGTTTTTTAAAGATGTACTAACTAGGCCTTCAATCAGTATAATTCCTTACATTTCTAATGTCGGTCCTTATATAATCAAAAACAAAGTCAACAACAAGTATTTTTCAATCCATCATGGTCTCTCAAACGAGTGGAATTGTCAATGCAGACTAATATCTCTGCAATTAAGCCTATCTGCTCACCAGCCCTGAGTACCTCTTATGCAGGATGGTCAACATGGTTACATGGACGGACCGTCACATCTCCAAAATGATCAAAGAGTGATGTGACTGGTGCCTTGGGAAGGACTGGAAGTCCTAAACAGCATAGATGCCAAGGTACTTGCCAATAAACCAGCCATGGCAACCAGTGACCTAAATGGATTGAAACATAGTCTACAATCTTCCTTATCAACATTGGGAACCAATCAATAGCTAAGAGATTGTAAAGCTCTAGGTGTGCATATGCTGTTGTGAAGCAAGATACAGAAATATTACTATTGTACTCCAGCGTCATGCACCCTTTGGCATTCTTCCATGAGACAGTGGCCACGTCCTCATCAATAAAGTCACAAGAGGATACATCTTACCATACAACTCATTTGGTTGTCTTACAATGTTGTGTTGGGTAGGCTGGATCTCTGTCCAAATTTTCCCCACAAAGAATTTTAAAAGTTTTGCAATTTGACATTTCACAGCATTTTCTTATTATGTTCAGGCTGAAAAATGACATCTTATTTCTGCCTGTTGTCTTTAACGTTCTCAAAATTTTGACATCATCTGTGCACCAAGCTGGGCAGCCTGAAGCTTCTGGTGGAGGTAGAATTTTATATAGTTTGAGGAGAAAATGCTAGTGGTGGGATGATGGACTTGTGGCAGACCTCTCCTCACATTTCCCTGTGCTCTGCGTCCCCCCTCCCCTCTCTCCCGGGTGCACCTCCAGCCTCAAGACATGTCCTGCTACAACCAGCGCCTGCCACACTGGCCCTGCAGCCCAACCCCACTGGCCAACAGCTGCAATGAGCCCTGTGCCAGGCAGTGCCAGAACTCCACTGTCATCATCCAGCCCTCCCCCGTGGTGGTGACCCTGTCAAGCCCCATCCTCAGCTCCTTCCTGTGGAACACTCTTGTGGGCCTCTCCAACTCTGATTCTGTTGGCAGCATTCTCAACTGTGACCTCTCTGGCATTTCCAGCTGCTACTATGGTGGCAGAAGGTGCGCCCCATGCTGAAGCCACTGGTGACAGTCAAAACAAGGACCCTCAGGAGCCCTGAAGCTCATGCTGGACTGAGGACAGAGCTCCTGGCCATCGATTTCAGAGAGGCTGAGCATCCAGTGCTGCCCTTCCAAAGGATGACAACTGGGGCTCTCTGAAAACATGACCAAAGTCTAACTTCCTTGCCTTCCACTCTCTCCTATCTATTTCTTGTCTTCTGTTCTTCCTGACTGTAAGACCCCCAAAGTCATCCTGGCGCACCTGTTGGCCCCTCTGCTTCTGTGGGGCAGGCAGAGGGATGCCCTGTGGAATCTCTGCTGTGGATGATGGGCACAGACTTTCAGCAGTGGCTGGAGCTCTCCCTGCACGAGCAGCATCCTCTAGAAGTGAACTTTTTTCCCACCTAAGAGTCCTTAAAGTTTTCTGCATCCCAGCCTCTGCCTCCACATAATCTGTTTCTTGGTGGACATTGTCTTGAGTTGCCAAGGAGGAAAGGCATTGCCTTGGGAGGCAGGGGATAAGATGGGGGCACAAGCAGAAAAGTAATGGGAGGGTGGGACACAGGGCAGTAAGGCCCTTCCTCTTCCAGTCACTGTCCCTTGGAGCTGAGGAAGACATACTCAGCTCATCCAAAGCCAGTGGCAAACAGACCCTGTATTCTGGGATCTCTGCTCAGATAGGCAACACGGCTAGTTAGACATGGTTCAGGAGGTTCCTGCAGAGCATTGAGGATAACTTTTTGAAAGAGGTGATGGAGGAGACAACAAGAAGTGTGCTACTAGACCTTGTGCTAACAAATAAAGAAGGACTGGTTGGGGATATGAAGTCTGGGGGCAGCCTTGGCTGCAGTGACCATGAGATGGTGAAGTTCAGGATCCTGAATGGGAGAAAAAGGGCAATCAGTAGGATTACAACCCTGGACTTCGGGAGAGCAAACTTTGGCCGCTTCAAAGACCTACTTGGAGAAATCCCATGGGATAGGGCTCTAGAAGGCAGGTGGGGCCCAAGAGAGCTGGTTAGTATTCAAGCACCACTTTCTCCATGCTCAAGATTGGTGCACCCCTATGAGGAAGAAATCAGGAGGCAGGAAACCTGTATGGATAAGCAAGGAACTTCTGGAAAACTCAACTGGAAGAAGGGAGTTTAAAAAATGTGGAAAAAGGAACTAGCCACTTGGGAGGATTATAGGAAAGTTGTCAGAGTATGCAGGGATGCAACAAGGAAGGCTAAGGCCCCTTTGGGATTAAAGCGGGCAAGGGATGTCAAGGGTAACAAGAAAGGCTTCTTCAAGTACATCAGTAGCAAAAGAAAGACTAGGGAAAAAGTGGGCCTGCTGCTGAAGAAAGTGGGTGCCCTGGTAATGGAGGATACAGAGATGGTGGAGTTACTGAATGCTGCCTTTGCCTCAGTCTTTACTGCTAAGGCCAGCCCTCAGATATCACAGGCCCTGGAGGTAAAAGAGGAAGCCTGGAGAAAGGAAGACTTTCCCTTGGTCAAGGAGGATTGAGTTAGAGATCATTTAGGCAAACTGGACACCCACAAATCCATGGGTCCCAATGGGATGCATCTGAGAGTGTTGAGGGAGATGTTATTGCTAAGCTGCTCTACATCATCTTTGAAAGGTCATGGTGAAGTGCCAAAGGAGAGGTGCCTAAGGACTGCCAGTGTCACTCCAATCTTCAAAAGGGCAAGAAGGAGGACCCAGGAAACTACAAGACAGGCAGCCTCACCTACATCCCTGGGAAGGTGATGGAACAGCTCATTCTGGCTGATAGCCTTCTATGATGTCATGACTGGCTGGATGGATGAGGGTAGATCAGTGGATGTTGTCTACCTCAACTTTAGCAAATTTTTTGACACTGTCTCGCATCACAACCTCACAGGTAAGCTTAGGAATTATAGGATAGATGAGTGGACAGTGAAGTGGATTGAGAGCTGCTTGAATGGCAGAGCTTAGAGGATTCTGATCAGTGGTGCTGAGTCCAGCTGGAGGCCTGTGGTTAACATTGTTCCCCAGGGGTCAGTACTGGGTCCAGTCCTGTTCAATATATTCATCAATGACCTGGATGAAGGGACAGAGTGCACCCTCAGCAAGTTTGCTGATGATGCAAAACTGGGGGGAGTGGCTGACACACCAGAAGGCTGTGCTGCCATTGAACAAGATCTGGATGGGCTGGAGAGCTGGGCAGAAAGGAACTTAATGAGGCTCAACAAGAGCAAGTGTAGGGTCCTGCACTTGGGGAGGAATAACCCCATGCACCAGTACAGGCTGGACGTTGACCTGCTGGAGAGCAGCTCTGCAGAGAAGGACCTGGGAGTTCTGGTGGACAAGTTAACCATGAGCCAGCAATGTGCCTGGCGTGCATTAAGAAAAATGTGGCCAGCAGCTCGAGGGAGGTTCTCCTTCCCCTCTGCTCTGCCCTGGTGAGGCCACATCTGGAGTACTGCGTCCAGTTTGGCGCTTTCCAGATCAAGAGACAGAAGGAACTACTGGAGAGAGTTCAGTGGAGGGCTAAAAAGATGCTTAGGGGACTGGGGCATCTCTCTTCTGAGGAAAGGCTGAGAGACCTGGGACACTTTAGTCTGGAGAAGAGAAGACTAAGAGGGGACCTTATGAATGCTTATATCTAAAGTGTGTGTCAAGAGGATGGGGTCAGACTCTTTTCAGTGGTGCTCAGTGATGGGACAAGGGCCAATGGGCATAAACTGGAAGACAGGAAGTTCCAGATGAACATGAGGAAAAACTTCTTTACATTGAGGGCAGATGACCAGAGAGATTGTGGAGTCTCCTTCTCTGGAGATATATGAAACCCACCTGGATACAATCCTGTGCAACCTGCTGTAGGTGAAGCTGCTTTAACAGAGGGGTTGGACTAGATGATTTCCAGAGGTCACTTTCAACTCCCTACCATTCTGTGATTCTGTGATCTCTTTCCATGGGGGTGGTCTCCAGCCTCTTGTCCCCCAATTTTTACGTATAACCAGGATTACCCCATCCCAGGTGGAGAATCTGGCACTTGCTCTTGTTACATTTCATACGGTTGGTGATTGCCCAGCTCTCTGGTCTATCCAGATCTTGCTGTAAGGCCTCCCTACCCTCAAGGGGGTCCACAGCTCCTCCTAGTTTAGTATCATTGGTAAACTTAACGTACATTTGATTGTTGCATCGAGATAATTTATAAAAACATTCGAGAGACCTGGCCCTAAAATTGAGCCCTAGGGAACACTGGAACATGGATTGAACATTGCTGGAGAGCAGAAAGTGGAATAATTGTGGGGAAATTCTGTTGTTGTAATTGTGGTGAAGGGAGGAGGGGTGGAGTGCATGTAAATTGTCTACCTTTGTTGATGCTGTGATGGTATTATTTTTGTTTTGGTGTGAGCTATTCTTTTTGTTGTTGTAAGTGAAGTCTGTGAACATTATAGATTGTGTGTTGAATGTGTTCATTAATGATAATTCGTAAACAGGTGATTCACAGAGGTGATGGGTGGAATCTATTTGGTTTATGGGGCAAGATTTTGGTAGTAAGGGGGCTGCAGATATAGATTCTGTGAGAAGATGCCAAAAGCTGCCCCCCATGTCACACAGAGACAGTTCCAGCCAGCTCTAATAGGGACCCGCCACTGACCAAAGGTGAGCCAATCAGCGTCAGTGGTAGCGCCTCTGTGATAATAAGTCTAAGAAGAAGAAAAACCCATTGCACAACAGCAGCAGGAAGAGAGGATTGAGATTATTTGACAGATATGACTCTGCAGACACCAAGAGCAGTGCGGATGGAGAGGCAGGATGTGCTTCAGGCAGCGGAGCAGAGATTCCCCTGTAGCCCATGTTGAAGACTCTCATGATGCATGTTGTCTGCCTGCACCCTATGGAGGTCCCTAGTGGAGCAGACGTCCACTGTGCAGCCTGTGGAAGACTCCACACCACAGCAGGTAGATGTGCTTTGAAGGAAGCTGTGACCCAGTGGAGAGCCCACACTGGAACTTGTTCCTGGCAGTACCTGTGGCCTCGTGGAGAGAAGCCCATCCTGGAGCAGGTTTTCTGTCAGAACTGGTGGCCGCACAGGGACCCACAATGGAGCAGTCTGTTCCTGAAGGACTGCACCCCATGGAAAGGAGGTTGGAGCAGTTTGTGAAGAACTGCAGCCCATGGGAAGGACATGTGTTGTAGAGGTTCATGAAGGACTGTCTGTTGTGGGAGGGACACCATGCTGGAGTAGGGGAAGAGCATGTAAAGGAAGGAGTGGCAGACTGACCACATCACCCATTGCCTATCTCCCTGTGCTGCTTGCAGGGAGGAGGCAGAGAATTTAGGAGTGAAGTTGAGCCTGGGAATGTGAGGGGTGGGGGGAAAGTAATTTTAGATTTATTCTTCTTTCTTCTTGTCCTAATCTGTTCTAAATAGGCAATAAATGAAATTAATTTCCCTGAGTCAGCTCTGTTTAGCCCATGATGGTAATGGCTGAGTGATCTCCCTGTCCTTATCTCAACCCATGAGCCTTTCATCTTATTTTCTCCCCCTGTCCTGTTGATGGAAGATCAGTTATAGAGTGGCTTGGTGGCCATCTGACAGCCGGTCAAGGTCAACCCTACCCCAACAGGCGATGATTATTCTGGCCCAGCATCACAGAAGAAATTGTTAACAGCCTTCTTGATGCAGAAAGGATGCTGCAGCAGCAGAGCCACCTGGGAGAAGGTGACCACAAAGCCTGCTGTCCACACTCCCAGCACTGGCAGGAAGTAGACTTTCTTTGTCATTATACCATTTTTCACTGAGCTGTTTCCATATAGTGATATAATGATAGAAGGACATGGCTAAGAGGATCGTGAACACAGTCATGCGCAGGAAGAAGTAGGAAAATGAAAGTAGGAAACACAAATGGTAGTCCAGGTGACGGGAAGTCCCCAGCATCCATGGGACAATGGTGGTGGCACAGCAGATCTCCAAGAAGAAAAGCCTGCCAAGGAAGAACTACATCAGGATTCTCAGGAGCTGCTCACTCCCCACAGTGACAAGAATGAGGCTATTCCCACCATGGTTAGGAGACATGTGGAGAAGACAAAGACAAGCAGGGCCACATGCCACCTGGGCAGGTCACCCTGCTTGACTCTGTGTTTCCTTCAGGACAATGTACTGCCCTGTATGGAACAACTCTCTCAAGTCCAGGAGGCAGCTACCCAGGCAAGAGGAGGAACCAAAGTTGTGCTGGGGTAACGCCTTTGTGTTTGTTGGTGTCAGAAGAATAAAATCAATCACTGCTGCAAGGCAAAGTAACCACTTTACCCCAGATGAAAGTGTGGCCCAGCTAGGGCTGAGGAGCTGGTGGTAGACCACAGTAAAGAGAACTTGACAGAGCTCTGACAGACATTTCTGGTTTATTGGAATGGACCTTTTCCTTGTAAGGGCTGATGCCCATTGCAGGTGATTCTATGTCTGCTAATTCCTGGGTGCACTGTTTTTTTAATTGCCCCATTCCTAATTGCCTACTTTGAATGTCCAGGGAGACTGTTAGTGGCAACAACAGCCTTGGCTGTAGATCTTAGTGCGTGTCCCTGGAAAGGGAAAAACCACTGGGAATCTGTGCCCCCTGTGATGCATTTCTGAGCCAATGCTGGCAGGCCTTTACAGACAGGCCAGGGGATGCCACGTTACCCAAAACTCTGAGCCTGTTATGGGGAAGCAAGAGAACTTTGTGGGAAACACCCTACCCCCCTCCCTGCTTTGCACAGACCATCTCACTCTCCATACTTGATGCTGACCAAGCGTGGCTGTTGGCTGCCTTCAGAAGCACAGATCCGCAGCAGCTGTCAGTACGAAGAGGTGCTGAGCTCAGACACTGACTTCAAGGGGGGCCTGGTGATGCCGATGCCGGTTGGGCGGGGGAAGGGGCCCCAGGCCCAGGCCCAGGCCCAGGCCGGGCAGAGCGAGACGGTGCCGGCGGGCGGAGCGGCAGCGCCCCCTGGCGGGACCGCTGGAGCCTCTCCCCCGCTCCCGCCCCCCTCTCCCGGCCCCGCCCGCCGCGGTTCCTGCCCGGCCGCAGCCCCGGCTCCTCTCGCCGTGTCTCCCAGGGCGCAGTAATACACCGCCGCGTCCCCCCGCCGGGGCCGGGCGAGCCACAGGGCGCTGGACCGGCGGTCTGCCGCCACCGACAGCCACCCCGGCGGGTCCGACACCTCTTTGGTCCCTTTGAGACCGAGCGTGATGAATGCGGGGCCTCGGCCCGGCAGCTGACGATACCACAGGATGAAGTCGTTGGTCTTTATGTTGGGGTGTGAGCAGTTGATGCTGATGCCGGTGCCCTCGGTGGTCTCTGCCGACGGCTCCTGCTGCACCTGGGCTCTGCCGGCAGCCACTGCAGAGAAGGGAAAAGAAAACCCAAAGATCATGGAAGATCGTCCAGCTCTGATGGCTCTTTTTCCAGATAGATCCTTGGAAAGACTTGCAGTGAGACAGAGCTGGACCAGAACAAACAGGGACAATATGCTTGTCAAGGATGGAGAGGGATCCTGTGTGAGGGTGTGGAGTGAGGTTAGAAATCTGTGACAGAATTTGAAATTGATGGAGAGGTGGAATGAAAGTCAGGTGAGTGTATGGATGGATGGATGGCAAGAGGGAGAGGAGACAGGAGAGTTGAGTGTGTTACAGTGAAGGATGGAAGGCTGAATCTAGAAGAAGAAGAAAAACTGAATGCATAGGGGTAGGAGAGGTTGCACGGAAAGGCAGGCATAGAGGTAGGCAGGCTCGTGCCAACAGAGAAGATGGGAGAATAGGGAGAGTAGCAAGAGGTGACCCGGACGGTTTGGAAAGGGGGATGAGAAACGGCAGAGAGGCCAGGAGCGGGAAAGACATATTAAAGAAGACAAGGAAGAGTTGGCTCTGGACTCTCCGAGGAACACCCGGGGCACAGTCCCCGCCCCCATGCACTCCGGCCAGCCCCGCGCACCCAGGAGCACCGCGGCCAGCCCCGCCAGCCCTGCGCCCCGCCACCGCCGCATCCCGCCGCTCCGCCGGCCGCGCCTCGCTGCCCCCCGCCAGCCCCAGCCGTCTGCTCCATGCGCCTCCTCTCTGCGGCCTCTGCTCCTCTCAACCGCCGCCAGCTCCGCCCCAGGGCTCAGCCCCGCACGACTCTGCACGAATGGTGCGGGGGGTGTGTTTTGTCACGTCTATTCATGACTGTGTATATGTCATAACAAATGCACACGCTTCTGTGCAGGTGAGCACAGACGGTGACATTTGTCTGCGTATATGGAAGTGTGTGGGCATAGGTGTCTGAGGACATGTGCTTTTATGTGTGTACATCTCTGTACATGAGCATTCACGTAAATCAGTTTGCACATACGTGTGTGCTAGGAGTATACATATGTGTAAGCATGTGTGCTTGAATACCTGTGCATACATGTTGGTATTGGGGGTGGCTGTGCCTGTGTCTGCATATGGGCTCCTTTGGAAATGTGTGTGCACATACATATGAGTCACTCTTTCGGTGAGTGCAAGCTCACGTGTGTGATTGTGCCCATATGAGTGAGAATGTGTGTGCACACATATCTCTGTGAGTATGCCTGTGTGTGTGTGCATACTTTGGTGTGCGTATAGGTGTGCATGTGTGTGCACCCATGAGGGTGTAACAAAGGTCTTGCTAAAATCAAGGTACACCCCAGCCAGTGCCCTTCCCCTTCCCCACAGTGCCAGTCACCTCCTTATAGAAAGCAGTGAGGTCGGTCAGGCATGATTTGCCCTCACTGAACTCATATGAGTTGCTCTCAGCCCCCTTCTTGCCTTTCATGAGTTTAGGAATGGCTTCTAAGAGTATTTGCTCCATCTTCCTTCCAGGGACTCAGTAGAGACTGGCCAGTCTGCTCCTTGAACACCCTTGGATGCATGCTAAGTGATCCCATCAACTTGTGTATGCCAGATGGTAGTAAGCGCTCCTTAGTTCTTCTTGTACTGTGGGCACTGCTTCGTTCCCCAAAAGTCTGTGAGGTGGCTCAGGGTAGGCCTTAGGAGAAGCCGTACCAGTAAAAACTGAGGAGAAATAGGCGTTGAGTACATGTCATTTGTCACCAGGTCCCCCTTCCTCACTGAGCAATCAATGCTCATCTACTTAGCCTTCCTTTTGCTATCAATAGGCTCAGGGATAACTTCCTTGAATCCCTTTACCCACCTTTAAATTTTCCATTCGAGCTGTACTTTTCCCTCCACGTTGTAGAGGAATCTTTGTGCTCTGAGAAGGCTGTCCTTGAAGGTTAGCCAGCTCTCCTGGAATCCTCTGTGCTCCAGTTTTCCATGGCATCTTGCCCAGCAGGTATGTCCCTGACCACTTTAATATGTGCTCTTCTGAAGTCAGGGGCAGTAGTTGTTCTGTTTGTCTTGGTCAGTCCTCTGAGGATCTTAAACTCTGCAATCTCCTGGTCACTGCAGGCAAGGCTGCCCTTGAACTTTACATCATCCAACAGTTCTTACTCATTTGTCAGTAGCAGGCCCAATGGAGCCTCTCCCCTATTCCCTTTATGGACTGCCCGCATCAATTTTTGTCTTCCATACACCCCATACATGTCCTGGTTTGCTTGTGCCCAGCCATTTTGCTCCTTCAGGAGACACTGAGGTGGTAAATATCATCGATGAGGACCTGCGTCCATGCAACCTGCTAGTGTGAGCACTGCCTGACCTGGGGTCATCCTCACTGCTGCCTCCCTGCTCATGCTTTCTTGTCCTAGCCTACTCACTTGCACTTGAATTTTAGAAACTCACAAGCTCCTGCTATGGGCTCAGGTCACCATCTGCCTGGCAATCTTCCTTGGGGAACTTCCTTCTTGGGGACTGGGGTGTGTGGCTCCCACTTACACATCAAGTGCACACAATGTTCCTGTTGGTCAATGGCAATGCAGCCTTTCCCTGGACTGGGCTGTTACACTAGGGTAGACCCTGTGCTTGCCCAAGGGCCAGGTTAGCACAGGCATTGGGATGTCACACATGTGACTAATTGAAGGAGGGCTGTCTGTAAAGCAGAAGTCTGTGTTGAGTATCCACACTTACTCAGCAGAGTGAGGGACAGTGCCTGTCCCTGCATGGGGAGCTTCTGCAGCAGGTGCTATTCATGTAAATGTTTCCCTTGAGGAGCCGCCTCTGTGCCTATGGAAAAAAGGACAGACTAATGCATTAGGGAAAGAGAGCACTGCTCCAGGCACAGTTTGATCATTTGGGACTGAGCAGACACAGGACACTTGGTAACAAATGTTCCCGTTCATAATAATGGATGAGCGTGAGGAAAAGACCAGCTCCCACTGGAATGCCTTATGACCCCAGCAATGCATTGGGGCAATAATCCAGTGGGACGAGACAGCTGCTGGGGGCTGTCTCCCCAGAGAGAACATGGGAATGAGGGCCCATGGATGCCCCATGCTGGGAGCTGCCTGACTTGAGCTTTTCATTCTCTGTGTTTGTTTTGATTTATTGTCATACTAATAGATTGGAGAAGAAAAGGTACAGCATTTCTTTACATCAACTGCCATGGCTGAAGCCCAGGAGGGAAATAACATAATGGAACCAGTTTCAAGGTGTCTCCATCTCGAAACAAGACAAACCCAGTTACTGTCACAGAGGATGGATGTGACTGCAGGTATTAACAATGGTTAAGATGATACAGATGGTTAATAGGTAAACACAATGGCTTGAGTGTGTGCTGCTTGCACTTTACCAAACAGCAGAGCTTCCCATGCATTGGCAATAAGAAAACAATGCCCTCATTTAGTGTGATATGGGAATATCTAAGACTGTCTGTGTAACTTGATGTCTGGAAAGGACAGGAAACATTACGTCAGGGGATCACGGCATGCAGAGGTGTGGGTGCAAAGGGAAAGCAGTGCTGCCAGGGGAGAGCTGAGAGACCCTTCCTCCAAGGTCAACCTTGCACCACACACACCTGCCCTCCCTCCCCTGGGTTGTTGCACAGCCAAGGAACCTGCTGCACCAGGGTGTCTTGCACAGCACAGAGGTACAAGGCACTGTCAGAGACCTCAACTTCCTCCAGCTGCAGGACGCTGTATTTCCCCGTGGTGTTCAGCAATGTGGTGAGACGGCCGCTCGGCTTGGAGCCAGCTACTGCCTGATATGAGACCAGCTGGGGAGCTTGGCCTTTCCTCTGCTGGTACCAGAGCCAGCGCCAAAAGTTGGAGATCTCATATTTGCAGATTGTTTGGAAGGATGTAGCTCTCAGAGAGCCAAAGAACATCCCAACACCTGCAGACCCCAACTGTCCCTTTCAGACCTTCCAGACAGTGTCAGCTTTCTCCCTCTCTCCAAAGCAGACCTTCACTAGCAAACAGATGCATGCAATCATGTGCTCTTCTTACAGTCTTTGACCCCTCACACTCTTCAGGGGTCCACATTCTTGGATGCCTCAAATGTTACCATGGCTTGGTAACATCAACCCTATCTAATATTCATGTGCTGGCCGTGGGCTCCCTCGCCCACCTCTGGCTCAGACTTTAGATACAGCTTTTCCTCCCACTCACTGCCCAGGCCAGCTGGAAATATGCTACTAAATGCCACATACACACCCATGCACATCACGTTCAATTCACTAAGAGAATCTAGAAACACACCATGGTCCCTCCAGTCACTGGTCCTTGCACATCTCACACATCCGTGGGCAATGTGGCTCCTCCAGTTGCTCACAGCCAGAGGTATGACCCCTCTGACACATTCTTCCCTCTCCAGTTGCTGGCACACAGACCTCACATCCCAGACCCTGCAGCCGCTGGCAGAGAGACTGACAGGCCCTGTGACCAGTGGCCTCTTCTAAAGTTACTGGAACTTAGATCTTGCCACATACACCATGATCCATCTAGTTCCTGGCACTCAGGTCTAAAATCCCTATGGCAACCCCTTTTTTTCCCCAGGTTTTTCCCAGTCTCTAGATAGCTATTGGCACTCAGACCTTGTGGCACTCACACATGGGAAAGGCAGTGAAGTCACTTCTTGTCACTGTTACAAAGCTCAGCCTGACCCACTTCAACACTACACCTACAGTTTCCTAATGGCCCATCAATGAGTGGCTGAAGAGCTCTGGCCTCCCTCCTTGTCTCCCTTATCACTTATCGAGAGACTGGTGTCATTGTGTGCTTCATTTATCACTTTCCTTTTTACTTCTTCCCTTTGAAGGCAAAAGGGACTTGATCTGACAGCTTTAGTGAATCAGACACTCTCAACTTACACATACCCTGACAGCAAACTCTGCTGAAGTCCCTCAGATGAGTGAGTTCCTCAAGGTGCTGAAAGGCTCCTGTCCCCAGAAAAAATATTATCTCTTCAGTTTGGGCTCTGAGGGGAGCTTGTTGAGCTCAGCCTCTGAAGTGTCTCTCTGCAACACCTGCAGCAATGCTAAACCATGGCATTCACTATTTAGGACACTGGAAATGTTACAAACATGAAGGCGAAGGGAGAGATTGTCCAAACGAGCAATCACTTTGAGATGTAAGGTGAGTGTAAAAAAGCACCCAGCTCTCTTGAAATGTGATTCTAGAAGGAGTTAGTCTGTGCCCTGATATTCCAACATACGTATTGTTTGTCCTCTGTAATGTCCTGTGTTTCCTACAAAATCCTCAATCCACCCTCACAGGTCTTTGGGAAAATCCCAGCATGAGGACAGACCTGAAATCTACCTCCAGGTGCAATCTTTCTTATCCAAATAGCTTTCTTATCCATAGCTTTCTTATCCATGCAGATGGGAATGGGGCTTCTCATCCATCTTCCAATACCCCATAGAGACATTTTTCTTCGGGAGTCAGAGACTGAGCTCTCTTTGTCACCTCAGAAGGCCTCACTGCTGTCATGGCCTACAGAGCTGACATCACCCCGGTAATTAGAGCATTATGGCCTGCCACCATGGCTGTTTTTGTTAGATTCCCTCACAGATGCTTTCCAGAGACAGCTCTTTGCTTCCCAAAACAGACTTAGCATAACAACAGATGTGTACACAGAGGGACAAACTTGATCTTAGAAATGCGCATCCCAGAAATGCAGCCACCAGCAGTTCTGTGCTGGGCAGAGGACTCACAGGAACTGAGGGACACGGGAACATCACCCCACCCCCCCTGCCCCAGGCCAAGCACTGGTGACTCCTGAGAGTTGGAGGAGAGATGTGAAAATCAGGGAGACAGCTTAAGTAGTTCAACAGAGAATCTTGTTTGGTGCCTGGCTGATGGGTCTTGCTCTCTATTTGAGGCTTTCACTGATCCCCAGATGCAGGGCTAGCAAGATATTTTCCTTCCTTGGGCTTCTTTGGCTATGAGGTTAAACCACAGGAGCAGTTATGTCTCCTACCAAGTGCCCCCTCTCCATCAGTGGTCTTTGATAGATGCTGAAGAAGAGTAAGAGCTGGATATGCAGCTGGCATAGGTCTCCTAATACCCACTGCCGTGTCCCACTGAGTTTCAGCAGTTCAGGACTGTTTCCTGTATCTGCTGTGGCACTGGACCATCATGGCAAGGAAGGCCAACAGCATCCTAGGCTGCATAGGAAGAGCACCACCAGCAGGACAAGGGATCTGATCCTTCCCCTCTGCTCTGTGCTGGTGAGGTCACATCTGGAGTGCTGGCTCCAGTTCTGGGCCTCCCAGTACAAGAAAGATATTGGAGCAAGTGCAGCAAAATGGTGCAGGGACTTGTGGAGAGATGCTAGGTTTGTAAGTTTTGACTTAAGCAAAGAAAAGCAACATGTTTATCACGCTCTGGATAGAGCAAGGATGAGGGCTGAGCAACTTGCTCATTTGTTGCAAAAACCAGCGAAAGATAAGGAAGCTGGTATCTGTTTCTCCCTTCTACAAACCTTGCAAATGGAGATAACAGCTGAAAGAGGGAGCCTTGCATGAGCAAGGCAACTCTGTCTTAGCTAAAGTGTGAGGGACCAAGCAGAAAAAACTATTCAGCACAAAACTTTGAAGGCTACGATTCCCAGGAATCTTCCAGGAAACTTTTGCTTAATTACCTAGAAAATTGATATTACAATTAACACCCCTGCTTATGTTAATGAGAATTCTAGAGATCATGCTGTACATATATGACTAAGTTACTCAACTCTCCACCTAAATCATACTATATGTAACCTGTGGGAGGGGAAACAAAGAATTAGTAAATAAAGAGAACACGGGGTAAAAATTGGTAGAAAGGGACTGAAGATCTAGAAGAGACGGTCGACAGGCTGTGCTCCTTCTCCTCCACCCAAGATAGGGACGTCTTCTTGGTAAGAAATGTGCTTTCACCCCTAGTGAAGAACACCCACGAAAGCTTGGCCAGCATTATTATAGTATAATAGTGATATTGCAGTAAGGGCATTTATCAAGAGCAACTCTGTATACGTTATATCTGTCGCTTTAATAAATTACCTATATTTGCAACTTTGTGAAACTGTTTGAAAGGCCCTGAGAGGACTCTGACAGGCAAACATTGACTCAGGGTTTGTGAAACCGTTTCAGTGAAAGTCCCTGAGAGGACAGACAAGCAATTGCCACATCATTACTCTTAACCAAATCATCAGGGACAGGCTGAGAGGGCTGACAGTGTTCGGCCTGGAGAAGAGAAGGCTCACGGGGGGAGGGGGGGGGGGAGGAATCTTGCCAAATTGTGTAAATAGCTGACAGGTGGGAGTGAAGAGCCTCCTCTGACACAGCCATGCTTGGGACCCACTCCTTATCCGCAACGATGCTTTTTAGGGAGACTATTTAAAGTTGTTAAAGTGCTCAGCCCAAGGAAAGACACCAAATTGACTGGTGCTGTGTTCCAGGTTTGTAAGAGCCAGAGGCAGGATTTCCAGCATTGAGATGGTCACCTTTGGGCAGTCAGGCCACACCTGGGCTTCTGACAGCTCTTCAAGTCACAAGGTGCTTGAGCATCCTCTCAGGCAGACATACCCTGCTGTAGAATGCTGTTTCTCAGCTCCAGATCTCATTGCCAAAGGGGCCCGGGGCACCTGAAAATTCTTGGAGGAGCCTGAAGGAGAGATCAAGCAGTCTGCTGCCAGACAATAGGAGGCTGCAGGCCATTTAACTGCTTTTAACTCCTCCTGGAGATCACAATCAGCCCAACCAGCCCACAGCAAGGCAGGAGTGTCCATGGTGAACTGCCATCCAGTGCCCAGCCTGAGACAGGTGCCTGCATTCAACTCCCTCTGTGATGGAGATAGCCTGCCTTGCAGCCTCTGACATGCTCCCTGTCCCCACAGGGGGCTTCTCTCCCTTCTTAAACATCTGAACCCTGAGGCATTGTGAGGAGTGCTTAAAGGTTCCCGGGACCTCAACATTCTCTTCTGCTGTTGGTGTGGAGCTTTAACTCCTGACTCCATAGGATGACTTTGTAACTCCAGCAGGAACATTTTTGAAAGCTCCATGAAAGCTGTAGCTGGAGGATGCAGGTTTTAATTGCGTATGTGAGCTTCTACAAAGCAACAAAATGTGAAACACCTTCCGGTTGTTATGTCTAAGGCAAGTTTTGCATTAGTAGGTTAGCCCTGGAGTCCCTGTGGCTACAGAGCAGAGGAAAGGCCCTGCTCAGGGTGGTCTTGGCTATCCTGGTGGGGCAGGGGAGAAGCCCGAGAAGAGGCCCTGTATGTTCCCTGTCGGCAGTAGCCGCTTCGGGCGGCAGGAGCGAGGGCTGCCCGGCTGCCCGCGGGCAGGAGGGTCTCTGCTGCCAGCCTCCCTGGGCAGAGCAGAAAGGCGCTGCTCCTCGCCGGGAGCCAGCGGCTGCAATCGCTCCTTGGCGGGCACCGCCGGACACCGCCCCCGCTCCCGTCGCCATTCCTCCCCCTCCACCGCCGCCACCACTGTCAGGGGGGATTTCTGTCTGCGTGTCGGTGGGAGTGCGGGGGTGACGGGGGGTGAGGGGCGGGAGAAGGTTTGTGGCCGGTGGGCGGCCCCGGAGACGGGTCGGGGGGACGTGCCGGGGCTGGTGGGCGTGGGGGTGCGGGGCGCCGGCGGGCCCGAGGCTGGTGGCGGTGCGGCGGTGGGGCGGGAGGAGCGTCCCGGGGGCCGGGGCCGGGCGAGGCGAGGCGGTGCCGGCGGGCGGAGCGGCAGCGCCCCCTGGCGGGACCGCTGGAGCCTCTCCCCCGCCCCGCCCCCCTCTCCCGGCCCCGCCCGCCGCGGTTCCTGCCCGGCCGCAGCCCCGGCTCCTCTCGCCGTGTCTCTCAGGGCGCAGTAATACACCGCCGCGTCCCCCCGCCGGGGCCGGGCGAGCCACAGGGCGCTGGACCGGCGGTCTGCCGCCACCGACAGCCGCCCCGGCGGGTCCGACACCTCTTTGGTCCCTTTGAGACCGAGCGTGATGAATGCGGGGCCTCGGCCCGGGAGCTGGCGGTACCAGTAGATGTAGTCGCTGGTCTGTATGTTGGGGTGTGAGCAGTTGATGCTGATGCCGGTGCCCTCGGTGGTCTCTGCCGACGGCTCCTGCTGCACCTCGGCTCTGCCTGCAGATACTGCTGAGGGGAAAAAGAAGAAAAAACCTCAAAACCTGCTTTCTGCCCTGCCCTGCCTGCTCTTTCCCAGAACAAATCCCGCAGAAGCAGTCAGGAACAAACAGAGATGATGAAGAGAAGTTTTTGCAGAGGATGTCAACATGTGCACTAATGGAAGTGTCCATTAACAATTGGTGGTGAGATGAATGTGTGAACGATAGTTGGAAGTGTGGAGTCATAGAAGAAGAAAAAGGGGCACAAATGAAAGACAGAAAGAAGAGAGAAGTAATGACTACATGAGTTGTAAGGAGAGACACAGAGAAAAAGAAGGAGACAAGGACGCTTGCAGAAAGAACAGGGCGAGGAGTTTTCTGAGGGAATGTGGGATGGCAGCAGAGGGAGGGACCGTCGGGAAGATGGTTCATGGGCAGATGCCCGTGAAGAAGCCAGAGAGGGGACGGCAACCTCGAGGGACCTGCGGGCCCCACCCCAGGGTGAGCTCCAGTCCCAACGCAGCCCCCGGCCCCGTCCCCGTCGCCGCCGCCAGCCCCGCGCACCCAGGAGCACCGCGGCCAGCCCCGCCAGCCCTGCGCCCCGCCACCGCCGCATCCCGCCGCTCCGCCGGCCGCGCCTCGCTGCCCCCCGCCAGCCCCGACTCCCTGCTCCGCCGCCGACACCTCCTCTCAGCTGGTGACACCTCCTCTCAGCTGGTGACACCTCCTCTCCGCCGCCTCCGCTCCTCTCCGACGCCGCCAGCTCCGCCCCGGGGCTCAGCCCTGCGCTGGAACCGCTCGGGGTCTCGCCCGGGCTGCGAGTGCTCAGTGGCTCTGCATGGGCACAAGTTTGGCTCCCGCAAGGCCACCCCAGTAAGAATCAGCCTGCACAGCGCCAGCTGCAGCCTGGGACAGCAGCAGGGCCCCGAACCAGGAGATGGAGCAGCTTCCCAGAGCTGCCTGTGAGCTCAGGGGCTGGAAAGAGCGGCCACAGATTTCCTGTGGATGGCAGTGAGGAGGCTGAAAGCCTCCTTTCAGCTGCCCCTCTGCAGTCAGAGCACGATGCCTAACAGTGATATTGTGGTAAAGGGGATGTGAGGACAAATGTGTCCATGGGTGTGCAGGTCCCTGGAAGTAGATTCTCTTCTGGAGACCGCTGTAGGACAGCAGCAGACTTTGGAGGTTGTCATCTTGAATCGAGGGTCACTTCCCTCCCAGGTACAGTCGCTGGACACTCAGACTGAGATTTCAGTGTGGGCCATGAAGGTCCTTGTGGGCTGAATTCCAAGGTAACCACCAGTTCCTTGGCTGTCTTTGTTAAAACCACAGGGACTGTCCCTTCCACTCCCGCACAGCGATGTCAGGCTCTGTATTCCTTTCATTCAGCACCTGTTTGGGATAAGTCTCACAACTTGCCTGACAGAACACCAGGTCGATGACCTACACAAGTACATTTGCCGTGGGCTTAGACACGAGAGAGGGCCCCACCCCAGACAGCACCAACACTGCATTGGAAGCAGATGCACTCAGGGGTGGCCAGCACACAGTCGGCAGGATTCCTGATCCTTTCCCCTTGCCCATAGAGCAATCCCCATCCTTTTGAACTCTGTAGTGCTGGGGAGAGCAGCTGTGTCCTGGCCTGGAGAGGCAGGGAAAGGGGACTGCCAGCCTTTCTGAGGCACTCCCAATATTGTTACACTGAATTAAACTACAAAGCACAATTTCTGTGGAACCATCCTTGTTGGTGCCTGCAATGGGCAAAAGTGTAGTGTGAGCTGTGAAGGGGCAGGAGAAGGAAGGCTCAGGACACAAGAGATGCATTTCAGGGCCTCTTCCCTGGACAGATCTCTAGCAGTCTGGTGCCACCCCTGTTCAGCTACTCTCAGGCTCCTTTTGACCCTGGGAATTTGGTGCTTTGTGGTGCTCGTGGACAGAGGAGTGGAGAGTATCCCTGCCATGAGCAGCATGATTCCTTGTGATGAGGGACACACAAGGACATGGACACTCACAGGCTCATGCACACTGGTGTGGAATCATGCACAACTTTGTGCTTCCACATTCATCCACACAAATCCAGCTGCTCACAAAAGCACACAAGAAAATAACACTTATAGGAATAAAATAAAACATGGACTCTGCTAATACATCTGAGGACAACTGCAGGAGGGCCAAAGCATTCTGGGGAAGGACAAGGCCCCAGGCAAGTCCATAGAATTATTTGTGTACTCACAGACTGCACAGAAAGGAGATGAGTGAAAACAGGCCAGATTATTTTCCTGAGGTCACTGTTAGGCAGGGTGGGGTCCAAACCTAGCAGCACAATGGGTACAGGTGGTGTAGAAACAGCAAATGACCATTGGAGTGAGCTGAGGAGGAAGGGAATTACAAGGACAGGGCACATCCTCATGCACGGCAGCCAGTTGAGGATGATTGCAGCTTCAAACACCTCCACCAGCATGAACAACACCTCAAACACCTCCACCAGAGTGATCCAGGCAGGCCTCACTTGCCTGCTCCAGACCTGCCCAGCACTTGAGGTAAGTCTTTTGCTTGCACTGCTGCATTCCTGTCTGAAAAATCTTGGGGCCTTTTATCCCAGTGATCAGACCAAAACTTCGTCAGGGAATGGACATGGAACAAACCTGGAAATTAAAAGGCCACAGTGACAGAAACCAAAGCACAGCCTATATCATCAGATGTGATGGTTCACATTTCAGATGACCTTGTCAGAAAATTGCTACCTCTGCAAAGGGTGCCTCTGGTCTTGCAGCAATGGAGAGCAGGTATAAAGTCCCTGCTCTCTCATTCACTTCTCTTGCCTCCTTCTCCTTGGGAACCAGGTGAGTCCGAAGCCTCTTCTCCTCCTCTTCCAAAGTGAGATCTCCCCTTGAGGGACATCTCATCTGATACTGGCTGTGACCTGTACTGGGGTTGGGATCTCCTTGTCATGATAGAGGGAGGTGCAGAGAAGGTCTGCTTAGAGAGAGGCTGGAAAGTGGTTGAGGGGGCTTCTGGTTTATAAAATTGGAAAGAGTGTCCAGGGCTCAGGCTGCTATTTGTAGGACAATGAAGACCGTGTGGCTCCTGCCACAGCTTCCAAAGCCCCTTTCAGTATTGGCCTTGGCTCATTTGTGACAGGGCAACCAGATTGCTCCTCACTCACCCCTGTGCTCTGCTTCCTTCCTGCCCTCTCTCCCAGGTGCACCTCCGTTGGGGATAGCCTGGCTGAGGAAGATGAAATTTGCCTCGACAGTATCCCAGTATACCTGTGAGAAGACGAAAGAAGTGGATGAATAATGTTGTAAACAGGTTTGAGGAGGTGATAAGAGACTGAGCAAGAGACTAAACAAGTGAATACCACAGAGCAGAAATTTGGCAAGAGAATGAAGTGGGAAATACAGTAGGAGCTCTAGCCAATGAGTATTTGAATAGAGGTGAATGGACAGAGGTACTGAGAGAATCATTTTAGCAGCCTTAGTGCATGAACCAGTGGACAGATAAGAAAGGTTATAAAAGGGTATGCTTTTTTTGCTGCACCATCTCGGCCATCTTGGCTTTTTGTAACTTAATAAAGGCTGCCTTCTTACATATATTTTTTGTCGGTGTCGGTCCCTACCGTGACACACCTCCAGCCTCAAGACATGCCCTGCTACAACCTGTGCCTGCCATGCTGGCCCTGCAGCCCAACCCCGCTGGCCAACAGCTGCAACAAGCCCTGTGTCAGGCAGTGCCAGGACTCCACTGTCATCATTGAGCCTCCTGCTGTGGTGGTGACCCTGCCTGGCCCCATCCTCGGCTCCTTCCTGCAGAACACCGTTGTGGGCTCCTCCACCTCTGCTGCTGTTGGCAGCATCCTCAGCTGTGATGGTGTGCCCATCAGCTCTGGCTGCTGTGACCTCTCCGGCTTTTCCAGCTGCTATGGTGGCAGAAGGTACCTCCTGTGATCAAGATGCTGGGTAAGCTCCAGGGAGACACCTTGAGGAACTCCAAACATGGTGCTGGGCAGAGGATCGATCTTCTGGATTTTATTTTCAGCAGAGCTGACCAACCTTTCCATCCCTTCTCCATGGCCAAAGACTGCAGACTCTCAGCTGCCACTGGGGGTCCCTGCACTGGCGGCCCCAACTGGAGTGATTTTGTTTCCCTCTTTTGACTCATTACATTTCTCTTGCATTCAAGCATGGCCTCCATGTGGTCCTTCCATCTCTGGACGCTCCCTGAGCTGCCAAAGGAGAAGAGTGCTGCTCTGGGGTAAAAGGGCGTGAGAGCACAACCAGACCCTCCTGCATTCACAGAGAAATGGGAAGTTAGGACACTCTACAGTGGCTCCTCTGTTGGGCACCATCCCTTGGAGCTGAGGAAGTCATCCTTGGCTGCTCTGCTGCAAGTGACCATCAGGCCTTGCCCTGCTTCTCTCTGTCTCTCTGCTCACAAACGCCCAGAAAGGCAGGTGGCCCTGAGGAGTCAGTAGCCCCATGAGCCCTTCAGGAAGGGTGTTCCTGTTGTTACAGCCATAACTGCAGTGGGGTGTCAGGGGGTGGGTCTGGGGCTCTGGAAAGCTGTTTGCTTTGGAGAATGACAAGAGTGGTAAAGCAGGAAACAGCCCTTGGGATGGCCCATAGCTGCTGCTCTGACTTCCTCTCCCGTACGACACCCAACCTAGCCACCATGACCAGCAGGCATTGGCAGGGAAATGTCACCCAACCTACCACATGCATTGAAGCTGGAAAGTGGAGCTGCCCATGTGGGAGCTGAGGGCAGTCAGCACAGATATGGGGACATGAAAGGTTGTATTTCCGAGGGAGACCAAATTGCTCTGCTGTAGAGCATGCAGGAGAACATGAAGATCAGCAAGGATAAGGGCACCAGGTGCACTTCCCAAGAGACCTGCAGGCAGGCACAGAGCTCATTACTGCTTCATTGGTGCCCCCAGAATATCTGTGCTCAGGACTTGGCTGCAATTCTGGCAGGAAAGCATTTTTTACATGTAAATCTCATCCATTTTGATTGGCGGAAACATCTCTTGGCAGCCGTTACAGTCTCATATCCTATTTCCTTCATGAAAATCCAGGTGTCCTGACAAAGGTGTGCAAGCGGAAGAATGGAAATCCCCACATCCATGTCCTCAACTAAGAGGGAATTATGGCCCTTAAAGTGTATCTCAGAATGACTGGAGACCAAATGCTCTAGTCTCTCTTCTCCAGCATCTTCTTTCACAGATGCTGGAGGGCTTCCTCAGGACAGGGGGCATACCCATCTCCTTCCACTGCCGCATGGCCCAGCTCTACTCCTCCCAGCTGCTGGGCAGGGACCTATGCTTCGTCTACCCTCTCATGTCTTAAGGCCACTGCTAGGCTAGCTACAACCCCTAGTGCTAAGGGCCATCATGCATCAGTCTGTGTGTGTCTGGCTGTTGGCAAAGGGACATGGCTGGCTGGTTTCCTGCCTCCTGTTCTGCGTTCAGCACTCACTTCCCATTTAGCTTACTGTGGGTCCAGGCACCACTTCTTTGGTGTCCCGCCAGCCCTCCTGGCCATGGCTTGTTCTGGCATGTCTGCCAAAAAGGCCACGATCACCTTCAGTATTGGTGATGTGACCCTCCGCTGCTTCCTCTTGCTCTTCACTTCTTACAAGTGCAGAGTGAGAACCACTGTGTGACTCTGCTGTATGGAAGGCAGGCACAGAGCTGTCTCAACCTGTGCTTCCCATTTCAGTGCTGTGGCCTGTTTCTATGGCCTGTGTGTCTTCATCTACAGTGGAAGTGACCTCAAAAGGGTCACTTGATAGAGCACTGCCTGTTCTCTACACCACTCTTACTTCCCTGCTGAACCCCTTGATTTACACCCTAAGAAACAAGCATGTGAAAGCTGCTGGTAGTTGTTCACATGCAATAAACAACAGGCAGGGCTGTAGTTTCTGACTGTGGAAATGATAGTAGAACTGTTTTCTTTGAAGAAAACATGCTGAAACTCGACTGATCAATATGGGGTAACCCTTCCATAGGTGGGATCAGTACGGTGTCCTGTGCCCTAGAAAGGGGGCAACAGTTTTTCCCTGTGCTGTGGGACTGAGTGAGCACTGGCATATGGTATCGAGTTGGGAGTCTGCCGAGTCCCCCTCCTTAGAGATACTCAACCACCATCTAGTCACAGTCCTGGGCAACTGGCTGTAGGTGGCCCTGCTTGAGAGGGGAAATTGGACCAGATGTCCTCCAGGGGTCCCTTCCAACCTCAAAAGTTCTGTGATTGTCTCTTTCTGTGAGAGCAGCTGATGTTGAGCAGCTCAGGGTTCCTGGCCTCTGAAGGGATGTAAGGTTATCTATGCTACCCTTTCTTTATTCTAGTCTTAGCACTAATGAATGGCATTTTAATTAACGTTTTGAGGAGGCTGAGTGCCTTCCTTACTGGGATCAGTCAGTGCCATTTCCAGTGTCGCAGCCTCAGTGTTTGCAGCCCATGGGGAGTCTGGCTTGACCCAGGCACACCATATTCTGCTGCTGTGGGAATATATTGCTGGAGCACCATTTGCTTTGCAGAGCTGGGTCTGGTCCCTCATGCCCATGTGTCCCTTGAGGAGATCACTTAGAACAGTTGGGAGTGTCTGAGGCTGGAGGAGTTTTTGCAATTGTAATATGGGGATTCCTTGTGGCTGCAACAATATGGATATTGTCTAGTTTTTATGTTATCCCTGATGCACAGCTTGGAACATGGAGAGGCTCAATATCTGGAAAGGCCATGTCAGCTTTGACTCTGCTGTGGTGTCTCTGTCTTTTTGAGTGAGAAAACAGCTGACTGAACCAGTGTCAAGCTCTTGAGCTCTGCAAAGTTGATGGTGTCTGATTCATTGCCTTGCTTGTGGAGTCTGAAGGACGTATGTCAAGTCATCCCAAGAGGCTAAGAGCTGGCATAGGGCATCCTGGTTCTCAGTGGTGTGTGTGCATGTTCATGTTCGCATACATGTTCTTCTGGCTGTGCTTATGTGTTCATTTGTACATATGTGTGTCGGAGTGTGTGTGTGCATGCCTGAGGTAATGCATATGCAAGCGTGAGTGTGCATAAATGGCAGGGGGGTGTGTGTTTGGTCATGTCTGTTCATGAGTGTGTACATATTTTAGCTCAGGCACCTACTTCGTGCAGGTCAGCATGGATGGGTGTGACATGGGTCTGATTATATGGAAGTGTGCGGGCATAGGTGTGTGTGGATATGTGCTTTAATGTGTGTACACCTCCACACATAAGCATGCACATAAACCTGTATGCAAATACACCTGTGCAAGGAGTATGCATGTGTGCAAGTATGTGTGCTTGAACATCTGTGTATACATGTTGGTATTGGGGGGTGGCTGTGCCTGTGCCTATGTGTACACATGGGCTCCTTTAGAAACGTGTGTGCACACGCCTTTTTAGAAGTGCAAACATATGAGTTACTCTCTGGATGTGTGGAAACACACATGTGTGGTTGTGCCCATGTGTGTGAGACTGTGTGCATGGCTGTGCATATGCATACTTTGGAGTGTATATAGGTGTGCATGTGTGCTCACCCATGAGGATATGTCAAAGATCTTGTTAAAATCAAGGTCGTGGAAGGTCCTCTTCCCCTCAGTGCATGTCACCTCCTCGTAGAAAGCAATGAGATCGGTCAGGCGTGATTTGCCCTCACTAAACACATAGGAGCTGCTCCCAGTCCCCTTCTTGCCTTTCGTGAGTTTAGGAATGGCTTCTGAGAGTATTTGCTCCATCTTCCTTCCAGGGACTCAGTAAAGGCTGTCCACTCAGCTCCTTGAACACCCTTGGATGCATGCTAAGTGATCCCATCAACTTTTGTATGCCAGATGGTAGTAAGAGCTCCTTAGTTCTTTCTTGTTCAACTGTGGGTGCTACTTCATTCTCAGAGAGCCTGTGGGGAGGCTCACGGATGTGGTAGGCCTGATGACAAGCCATACCAGTAAAAACTGAGGAGAAATAGGTGTTGAGTACATGTTATTTGTCACCAGGTCTCCTTCCTCGCTGAGCAATGAGCCCACATCTACTTAGCCTTACTTTTGCTGCCAATAGGCTCAGAGGTATCTTCCTTGATTCCCTTCACCCACCTTGTAATTTTCCACTCCAGCTGCACTTTTTTCTCCACATTGCAGAGGACCACCTTTGTGCTCTGGGGAGGCTGTCCTTGAAGGTTAGCCAGCTCTCCTGGGACTCTCTGCTCTCCAGGACAGTTTTTCATGGCACTTTGACAAGCAGGTATGTCCCTGACCAATTTAAGATGTGGTCTTCTGAAGTTGGTGACAGTGGTCGTCCTGTTCATCTTAGTCAGTTGTCCACAGATCTAAACTCTGCAGTCTCCTGGTTACTGGAGGCAAGGCTGCCCTTGAACGTTACATCATCAACAGTTCTTACTCATTTGTCAGTAGCAGGTCCAACAGAGCCTCTTCCCTAGTCTGTTCATGGATTGCCTGCATCAAGAATTTGTCTTCCATACACCCCACACACGACCTGCTTCGCTTTTGCCCAGCCATTTTGCTCCTGCAGGAGACACTGAGGTGGTAAATGTCATCCATAAGCATCTGCACCCATGAACTCTGCTGCTGTGGGCGCTGCCTGACCTGGTGTCATCCTCACTCCTGACTCCCTATTTTTGCCTTCTTGCTCTTGCCTACCCACTCAGAAATTTAAAATCTCACGAGCTCCTGCTATGGGCTCGGGTCATCATCTGCCTGGCATGCCCTTCTTGGGAACTCGGATGTGCAGCTCCCAAGGGGACAATGACGGTTACACATCAAGGGCACACAATGCTCCTGATAATCAGTGACAATGCAGCCTTTCCCTGGACTGGGCTGTTGAACCGGGGTGGACCTTGTGCTTGGCCAGGAGACAGGTTCTGGTGTCCTGGCTAGCACAGGCATTGGGAGGTCACACATGAGGGTTGAAGACGGGCTCTCTGTAAAGCAGAGGGCTATGCTGAGTCCCATCCAGCAGTATGAGGGACAATGGCTGTCCCTGTACGGGGAGATTCTCCAGCAGCTGTTGTTCATGCAGATATTTCTTTTAAGGAGCCACCTCTGTGCCCAGGCATTAAAGGACAGAAAAACCCTTTAAGGGAAGAGAGAGGTGCTCCGGGCACAGTTTGATCATTAGAGACTGAGCAGACACAGGACACTTCTAATGAGCATGCCAGTTAATAATACCAAATGAGGAGTAGGAAAGACCGGCTCCCACTGGAACATCTGATGACCCCAGCAACAAATTTGGGTAATGATACAGTGGGGTAGACGAGACACCTGCTGATAGGAGGCTGAGGCTGGGGCTGTCTCCAAAAAGACCACTGGGGAAAGAGGGCCTATGGATGCAACATGCTGGGACATTCCTTTGTAAAACTTTTCATTCTCTGTGTTTGTTTTGATTTATTGTCATACCAATAGGTTGGAGAACAAAAGTTACAGCATTTCTTTTCATCAACTGTCATGGCTGTAGTTCAGGAGGGAATTAACAAAAAGTGTCTCCATCTCAAGACAAGACAAATCCAGTTACTGTTGGGGAGCATGTATATGCCTACAGTTATTAATAGTGGTCAAGACGAACAGTTAATAGGTAAATGCAATGGCTCATGTGTGTGCTGCTTGCACTTTACCAAACAGCAGAGCTTCCCACACATTGGCAATAAGAAGACAGTGCCCTCATTTAGTGTGATATGGGAGTATTTAAGACCCAGTCTGCATAAATTGATGTCTGGCCTGGACAGAAAACATTACATCACAGAATCATCGCGTTCAGAGGTGTGGGTGCACAGGGGAAGCAGTGCTGCCAGGGGAGAGCTGAGGGCTCCTTCCCCCGAGGTCACCCTTGCACCACACACACCTGCCCTCCCTCCCCTGGGTTGTTGCACAGCCAAGGAACCTGCCTGCACCAGGGTGTCTTGCACAGCACAGAGGTACAAGGCACTGTCAGAGACCTCGACTTCCTCCAGCTGCAGGACGCTGTATTTCCCCGTGGTGTTCAGCAACGTGGTGAGACGGCCGCTCGGCTTGGAGCCAGCTACTGCCTGATATGAGACCAGCTGGGGAGCTTGGTCTTTCCTCTGCTGGTACCAGAGCAAACCCCAAAAGTCAGAGGTCTGGTATGTGCAGGTTGTTTCAAAGGTGTCTCCCTGCTTCACTGTGACTTGTGCTTCATTCTGGGTGATGGTGGTCTGCCCCATGGTGCCTGGAAGAAAGCAAAGGCCAGCAGCTGTGCAGGGAAAGGCTCTGGGAAGCAAACCAGGAATGCATGCAAAGTCCTGGGGGAGAAGGCTCCCCTGTCCCTTACATTCTAGAAATCCCTGAGACCTGAGAGGGACAGCTAGGTGGAGGGTAATTTGAGGCAGGAGTTCAGAGCTCTCAGCCCAGCATAAACCCTGAAGAGAGCTGTGCTGTGTCTCTGCTCCTCCTCCCTGCTCCTGCTCCTACTACCCAGAGGACCAGGGAACAGTCTGTCATGCATTATTATCGCCTGCTAGGACCAGCACCCCTCCAGCATGTTGAGGGGCCTGGAGACCTACAGCAAAAAGATTCATCCTGCTTCCCCATCCCTGCAATCTCTGAGGGCTCCCTGATCCCTGAGTCCATGCAATGCTGAGCTGAATGGTAGAAAAAGGGCATCACGGCTGTGTTGAGAACCAGAAGAAAAGTGGAGGTCATGACAGACATATGCCAGACAGGAGGCAGAACGGGACACTCTAATAATAGGATAAGAACTTTTAAGTCCCTGTAGCAGCACTGACAGGATCTGCTAACTTGTGTTGGAAAGGGAGAAACACGGGAGTGCAGAAAGAGCTGAGATCTCCTCTGGTGACAGCAGGTGAATCAGAAGAGAGAGGCACAGAGAAAGGGATTGAAGGGGAGAGAAAGATTGAGAAGGGGCCTAAGGTATCTCTTCTCTTTCTTCTCTTCCCCTTTCCAACAGTAATAGTGACTTGAGAGAATCAGGACAAAACCATAAATGTGAGGTGACATTTCCCAATGTTGTCCTGCAATTCAAGAGTAATTGCCCATGTGGACCTCATAAAGCTGCTGAGGATGTCAATAGGGGAAGAAGAAGTATGCATTGATGAAAAGCCAGGACTTACCCAGCCAATGCCCCAGGAAGGTCATGAGGATGAGATATTCGAGGTGCATGTTGAGACCAACCTGCCTGCCTGTTGAGTAAGAGAGAGTCAGAAAACCACATCCCAGCCCTGAGATAACAGAGGTGCCAGAAACAACTCTATTGGGGGAGGAAAGGAAGAAGAAGAGAAGTGATCTCTTCTTCCTGTGCCTGAAATGCCCCCTTTGGGTTTCTTCCCCCTCTAGCACCAACACCTGCGGCTCACTCAACCAACAGCATTCTCAATGTTTCCACAGTGAGCAGCCTTGGGGGCTCTGGGGGCCCCTGAGTTGGGAAGGGTGTGTTCCTGGGCAGCTCACAGTGGAGTCGTCACCTCTCTAGCCGGAGTCACCTGCTCTTGTGCACAACCACTGCTGGGCCATTTGGAAGGTCAATGGTTTCTTCCCCACTCAGGTTTCACAGCTTTCCCTGAGGTCCTCAGCTCTCTGTGTATGTTGTTATTTCTCCTGGGAACAGAAGTCTCCTCTATTTCTGTCACTTCTCCCCTGTCCTTCCTCAGCTGCCTCAGTACAACACCTCTCCCCCAGATCCCCCCCCCAAACAGGAGATGAATGCTGCTGTGCAGCAGCCCAGGGGTTCTGCTTGTGTCCTCTTCTGCTGGGATAACCCACAGTACAAGAGAACAACCTGGCTCCAGTGGGGTTGTTAGCTGCCACAGACCCTGAGATGACAAGGACAACCTACTCCTACTCTTGGGGAAAGGGTGAGGGGTCACCAGCGAACAAGCTGAGAGATCAGTGGGTCACCCCCTAAACCCAGAAAGCACATGGGGTACCCATTGGGGTGCTGCACTGTGAGGGGTGGGGATTAGGGTAGTCTTGCACTCCAGAGCTGAAAGGCCATGTGAAGGGGTGGAGTATGGGCAGGTGGGGAGCCCTACTCCTACCCCCTTTCCGGAAAACCTCCAGATGCACCAGTCATGGTAGAGATAGCTTCATTATTGTTATGTTAACCTGACCTGAGTAGGCACAGACCCACAAAGCTCAGGGTTCCCAGCATCTGAAGGGGCATAACATCACCCATGCTATCCCCTTTTACCTTCTTTGTTATCTCCAGTTAATGATGTTTTAATCAGCACACTGTGCAGCCAGAATCCCATTCTTACTGGCATCTATCTACACCCATACTCTACCCCCATTGTTTAAAAAAAACCACAATTCCGAATTTCTCCACAACCTCTCTGGGTACCCTGTGCCAGTGTTGCCTCAACCTCACAGTGAAAAAGGGTTTCCTGATGTTCAGACAGAGCCTCCTTTGTTTTAGTTTGTGACAAAAGCCTCTTGTCCTTTCACTGGACACCATGGAGAAGTCTGGCACAGCCTCCCTTCAGATATTTGTACACATTGATGAGATCTCCCCTGAGACCTCTCCTCTCCTCTTCCCTTCCCTTCTCTTCCCTCTCAACAGTCCCAGCTCTCTCAGCTTATCACCAGATCAGAGATGTTCCATTCTCTTCATAATCGGAGTGGCCCCTCACTTGACTATCTCCTATACGCCTGTGACACACGGTTCCCTAGTGAACTCCTCCCCCCCGTGGAGTCACAAGCACACCCACATTCCCACATCTCTGAAATATCATCACAGGCCCTTAGCCCATCTCATAGCCCTGCATCGAGCGTGGGCCCTCACCCCCAGCACCTGGGTCTCCTCCTCCTCTCTGGCTAGGCAAACACTGAAACATCTGGCTAGGTTCACTAGCAAACAAATGCATGCAAACTCCTCTCACAATCACCCCTACACTCTTGGATCCCTCAAACATTCCCACAGGTGGGTAACATCGACCCTCTCTAATATCAATGTGCTGGCCCTGGGCTCCCTTACCCACCTCTGCCTCAGACTTTAGGTACTGATTTACCTCCCACTCACTGCCCAGGCAAGATGGAAATGTGCTACCAAATGCCACATACACACTCATGCAAATCACATTCAAACAAAAGGAGAAACACCCTGCAGTCCTCCCAGTCACTGGTCTTTTGACTGGTCACACATCCACTTGCAATGTTGTCCCTCCAGTTGCTGACTTTCCTGATCAGGCACAGGGCTCATCCCAACAAGTGCACTGAGCAGCCCCTGCTCAGGTGCAGGCACCTCCTTTTATCCTTCCTCCTCTCCATTGCCTCCCCTTGCTCCTCCCCACTCCCCTCTTTCTCCCCACCTTTGACCCTTCCCCTAAGCAACCCTTAAGCAGTGCTGCCTAGTCCCTCAGAACCCCCCTCAAACACCCATAATCCTCTTAAACGCAGCCTGACCCACTTCAGAGCCACACCTGCAGTTTCCTAATGACCCATCAATTAGTGGCTGAAGAGCTCTGGTCTCCCTCCTTGTCTCCCTTGTCACTTACAGATCGGTGTCTTTGCATGCTTTGTTATCACTTTCCCTCTTACTTCTTCTTCCCTTTGAAAGAAAAAGGGACTTGATCTGACAGCCTTAGTGAACCAGCTGCCCTCACCTTCCACATGCCCTGACAGTGACCTGCGGTGAAGGTCAGTCACACTTCCTCAGATGAGTGAGTTCCTCAAGAAACTGAAAGGCTCCTGGCTCCAGAGAAAATTTGATCTCTCGATTCAAGGCTCTGGGGGGAAAGCCCATGTCTTTGAAGTGTCTCCCTGCAACACCTGCAGCAACACTAAGCCATGGCATTCACTTGTCAGGATACCTGAGAAGTTACAAACCTTAAGGAAACAGGAAATTTTGGCCAAAGGAGCAAGCAGTTTCAGATGTAAGGTTGGTGTGAAAAAGCACTCAGGCCACTTGAAATGTCATTCTGTAAGGAGTTAGTTTGCACCCCTACATTCCAAATTATTTCTGTTTACCCTCCCAGATGTCCTGCATTTCTTGCAAGATTCTGAATCCATCCTCAGAGAAGTTTGAATACAGCTGAGGATGAGGACACACCTGAGTTCAACCTCAAGGTGGGATCCAAACCATAACTTTCTTATCCATCCAGGTGGGAATGGGGCTTCTCATCCACCTTCCAGTACCTCACAGAGATATTTTTCTTCAGGGGTCAGAGATTGAGCTCTCTTTGTCACCTCAGAAGCCCTCAATGCAAACACCTGCTATCATGGACTACTGAGCTGACCCAGTAATTAGAACATGTTGGCCTGCTTCCATGGCTGCTTTTGTCAACTTCCCCCATGGAAGGTCTCCAGGGCCAGCTCTTTACTTTCCAAAACAGACTTAGCATTACAAAAGACATGTGTACAGAGGGACAAACTAGAGGCCAGAAATACATATCCCAGAAATGCAGCCTCCAGCAGAACTCACAGGGACTCAGGGATTAGCCCCAGCAATGCACTGGTGAGTCCCCAGAGCTGGAGGAGAGACATGAAAAGCAGCTGAAGCAGTGGAATAGAGAATCTTGTCTAGAGTCTCTGTTGATGAGTCTTGCTCACATGTTGAGGCTTTTGCTGATCTCCAAGATGCAGGGCTAGGAAGACATTTTCCCTCCTTGGGCTTCTTTGTCTATGAAGTTAAGTCACAGGAGTAGTCATGTCTCCTACCAAGAGCCCCCTTCTCCAACAGTAGTGACTGGTGGATGTTGAGGGAAGAGTAAAAGGTAGACAAGCAGCTGGGATACTTCTGAATACTTACTACTGTGTCCCACTCAGTTTCAGCAGCTCAGGGTTGCTCCGAAGTCTGCTGTGACAATGCACTCTCTTGGTGAAGAACACCAACAGCATCCTGTGCTGCAGTAGGGAGAACATTGCCAGCAGGACAAGGGACCTGATCCTTCCTCTCTACTCAGTTCTGGTGAGGCCACACCTGCAGTGCTGGCTCCAGGTCTGGGTTCCCCAGTACAAAAAAGATGTCAGAATGAACCTACTAAAACGATGGATCATGTTTTTTATGAGGACAGGCTGAGAGGGCTGTCAGTGTTCAGCCTGGGGAAAAGAAGGCTCATGGGGGATCTTGGCAATATGTGTAAATAGCCAATGGGATGGAATGAAGAAAAGAGGCTTCTCAGTCAGGTGCCCTTGGGACACTTCCGCTACGAGGATGCTCTGTAGGGAGTAAAATTAAAGACATCAAACTATGACCGTTCCTGTGCTCCAGGTTTGCAAGGACCAAGAGCAAGAGAAAGTTGTTTAGCATTGAGAGGTTCAGTCAGCCCTGCAAGTGAGAAGGTGCTTAGGTGTGCTCTCACACACGCATACCCTGGTATAGAAGCGCTGCCTCTCAGCTCCAGGTCTTGTTGACAAACGGGTCAGGGGCACCTGAAAGTTCAGGCAGGAGCCTGAAGGAGGAGATCAAGCATCTCGGCCTTTGCATCATCTGCCTGCTGTGGGGCAATAGGAGGCTGCAGGCCATTTAACTGAATTTTTGCTCCTCCTGTAGATCACAATCAGCCCAACCAGCCCTCAGCAAGGCCTAAGTGTCCATAGTGAACTCCTGCCATCAAGTGCCCAGCCAGAGAAGTGCGCTTGCACCCACTCCCCACAGGGCTGGAGATAGGCCCCTTTTGCAGTCACCCATGCAGCACCTTGTTCCTCAGTAGTATCTGAAAGGAGGTAGAACCTGGAACAGCCAAAGGCACAGGGAAACAGGTGTCTGACTCCCTCTCCCCACAGGGGTTTTCTCTCCCTTCTCCCCAGATCACAGATAAGGCCATTCAAGGGAAACTCCTCTGGGAACAGTAGCTGCTGTAAACAGCCCACCCGGAGTCAGACACACCATCTCTCTCTGGCAGGAGGACATCCAGCATAATCGTCTCTTCAATAGACATCTACTCGCCCTCCCTTCAGGTATCACAATCAGCCCGTTTGTCTGGAGATGATGCCCTCCAGCAGGATAAGAAGAGAGGATGTCGTGAAGTGGAAGAATGTTTTGTATTGTGCAAGGCATGAGATGTTTAGGAGAAGCAGCTGAAGAAGGGACAGGGACAGATCAAAGCCGTTTGGCCTTCAGCAAGCATGGTAAAACAGATGGAGTCAGGGATTAGAGAGGCTGAGCCCATGTGAACATGTGTCTGATCCATGTGCTCGCCTGACCATGCCTGTTGCTCTGCCTTGTTTGTCCACATGCCAGTAGTTCCAGGGAAACAGTTATGAAGTCCAGCTGGGACAAGAAGCAGGGCTGATCCTTCCCTCTGTGCTTCAGAAGCCTTTGCCCATGGGCTTTGAACAGCTCTGTCAGCTACTTAAACCACACTGAGTTTCCCGGGGACTCTCTGGAGCCCACAGACACTTCTCAGAGGCCCCCTGACAGCTCTCACTCACCTCAGACCTCAGGCCCCTCAAGGCAACTCAGCAAATCTCTGACTCCCTCATGGAGCAGGAACCTGGTATCCCTTGAGGCTGCTGTTAGTATGCCCAGTCCAAGCTTTTATCCTGGACCTCAACTCCAAAGGTTCTGAATCCTGCCAAACAAGGTCATATTCTCAACACTGAGTCGCTGTGGAGACCACTTGAAGGTACCTGTGACCTCAATATCTCCTTCTCCTGTCCATGTGGACCTTGAACTCCTGACTCCATCAGCTGACTTTGTAATGCTATTAGGAATGTTTTGAAAGCTTGTGAAGTTCTGTAGCAGGTTTTCTTTGTATTTCTGAGCTTTTAGAAAGCTCTCAGCCCCCATGGCAGGACTGCCTGGGGCTGTCCCCTCGCCCCCGACACGCACTCCCACAGAATCACAGAATGGTAGGAGTTGGAAGGGACCTCTGGAGATCATCTGGTCCAACTCCCGCACCAAAGCAGGTTAGCCTAGAGCAGGTCACACAGGAATGCGTTCAGATGGGTTTTGAATATCTCCAGAGAAGGAGACTCCATAACCTCCCTGGGCAGCCTGTAAACTCCTGCCCCACCTGTCATGGTTCCTGCCCAGCTGCAGCCCCGGCCCCTCTCGCCATGTCTCCCAGGGTGCAGTAATACACCACCGTGTTGCCCTGCCAGGGCCGGGTGAGCCACAGGGTGCTGGACTGATGGTCTGCTGCCACCAACAGCCACCCCAATGGGTCCAACACCACTTTGATCTTTTTAAGACTACTCACAAGGCATGCGGGGCCTCGGCCCAGGAGCTGGCTGTACCAGTGGATGTGGTCGTAAGACTGTATGTGGAACTTGATGCTGATTTTGGACGAGGGGATGGAGTGTACCCTTAGTAAGTTTACAGATGACACCAAGCTGGGTGGAAGTGTTGATCTGCTTGAAGGTAGGGAAGCTCTACAGAGGGATCTAGATAGGCTGGATCATGGGGCCAAGGCTAATTCCATGAGTTTCAATGAGGCCAAGCACCGGGTCCTGCACTTCGGCCACAACAACCCTCAGCAGCACCACAGGTTTGGGAAGGAGTGGCTGGAGAGCTGCCAGGCAGAGAGGGACCCGGGAGTGTTGATTGACAGCTGGCAGAACATGAGCCAGCAGTGTGCTCAGGTGGCCAAGAAGGCCAATGGCATCCTGGCCTGTATCAGGAATGGTGTTGTCAGCAGGATTAGGGAGGTGATCATTCCCCTGTACTCGGCTTTGGTGAGGCCACCCCTCGAGTACTGTGTCCAGTTTTGGGCCCCTCTCTACAAGAAGGACATTGAGGTGCTGGAGAGGGTATAGAGGTGGGCTACCAAGCTAGTAAATTATTTGGAGCATGTCTCATATGAGGAATGGCTGAGGAGTCTGGGGCTGATTAGCCTGGAGAAGAGAAGGCTGAGGGGAGACCTTATCACTTTCTACAACTACCTGAAAGGAAGCTGTAGCGAGGCAGGCGTTGGTCTGTTCTCCCTAGTAACAAGTGATAGAACAAGGGGAAATGCCGTTAAGCTGCACAGGGGAGGTTCAGGCTGGATATTAGGAAGAATTTCTTTACTGAAAGCATTGTCAGGCATTGGAGCAGCCTGTCCAGGGAGGTGGTGGAGTCACCATCCCTGGAGGTGTTTAAGAGACAGGTAGATGTTGTACTTAGGGACACAGTTTAGTGGAGTTGATAAAGCTAGGACAAAGGTTGAACTCGATGATCTTGAAGGTCTCTTCCAACTGAAAATGTTCTATGATCCTATTCTATGATTCTATGATTCTATGATGCCGGTGCCCTTGGTGGTCTCTGCCGACAACTGCTGCTGCACCTGGGCTCTGCCCACAGCCACTGCCGAGGAAGAAGAAGGAAAGGCCAAAGATCATCAATGATCATCCAGCACTGACGGCTCTTCTACCAGAGAAAAAATAAGGAACAATGGAAGTGAGACAGAAATAGACTGGAACATATAGGGACATGTGCACATCAGCAAGGATGGAGATTGATCCAGGTGTGGAAGTGTGGAGTGAGGTGAGAAGTCTGGGAGGGAATTTGAAATTGATGCATGGACAGATGGAGTGAAAGTCAAGTGCATGGATGGAGGGATGGATGGCAAGAGGGAGAGGAGACAGGAGAGTTGAGTGTGTTCCAGTGAAGGATGGAAGGCTGAATCCAGAATAAATTATTAATAGATGCTGAATGCACAGGGGAAGGAGAGGTTGCACAGAAAGGCAAGCATACAGGTAGGCAGACTCTTATCGACAGACATGATGGGGAAAAAAGGGCAAGTAGGAAGAGGTGACTTGGAGGATTTGGAAAGGGGGATGAGAGAGAGCAGCAAGGCAGGGAGGGGGAAATTACACGTTGAAGAAGAGGGAAGAGTTGGCGCCTGGCTCCTTGGGGAACACTCCGGGCACAGCCCCGGCCCCCATCCACCGCCGCCAGCCCCGCGCACCCAGGAGCACCGCGGCCAGCCCCGCCAGCCCTGCGCCCCGCCACCGCCGCATCCCGCCGCTCCGCCGGCCGCGCCTCGCTGCCCCCCGCCAGCCCCGACTCTCTGCTCCGCCGCCGACACCTCCTTTCAGCTGGTGACACCTCCTCTCCGCCGCCGACACCTCCTCTCCGCCGCCTCCGCTCCTCTCCGCTGCCGCCAGCTCCCCCCGGGGCTCAGCCCTGCGCTGGAACCGCTCGGGGTCTCGCCCGGACTGCGAGTGCTCAGTGGCTCTGCACGGGCACAAGTTTGGCTTCCCAGAGCTGCCTACGAGCTCAGGGGATGGAAAGAGCAGCCACTGATTTCCTGTGGATGGCAGTGAGGAGGCTGAAAGCCTCCCTTCAGCTGCCCCTCTGCAGTCAGAGCAAAATGCCGAAAAGTTGTGTTGTGGTAAAGGGAATATGAGGACAAATGTGCCCATGGACATGCAGGGTTCAGGGAGGGCAGAGGTGGCTGGAAATCACAGTGTCAGAGTGCAAGTCAGAAGGGACCTCCAGACATCACTGAGATCAACCCCTGCTTAGAAAAATTTCCATTAGGTCAGGCTGCTCCAGGATGGAGGTTGCAGAATCTCCCAGGGAAATCCATTCTAGTTCTCATTACTTTTTCTAGCCCATTGCTTTACTACAACTGCCCATCTTCCAGCAGATGTTCATTGCCTCTACCCCTGTCATGGAAGACTTCCACAGTCTAGTCCATCTTCTCTCTTTCCTTTTGAACAAGTAGTTGCTGGACCTGCTAGGAACAATTTGGCTAAAGAGATTCCTGTACCGCCTCTTCCCTGTGATTGGGTGTCATCCCCAAACTCACAGGAAGTGCTGGCCTTCCCAGTACTCATGGTGTTCATGAAAACATTAGAGTACTGACACTATTTCTGATTCCTGAGACCCCAGAAGTAAGTGTGAGCCATCTGAGCTTTGTGTCACTGGTCACAACTCCCTCAGACTGGTAGTCCAGTCACTTTTCCAGTCACCTTATCATGCTCTTACTGAATCCTTTAATCTCCAATTTGGTCATTAAGGAAATACAAGAGTCTGTCAAAGATCCTGCTAAACTCTAGGTACATACATTAGGGTTCAAACACTGGAAGAGTCTTCCTAGAGTGGTGGTTGATGTCCCAAGCCTGTCAGTGTTTAAGAGGCACTTGGACAATGCCTTAATAACATGCCTTGGCTTTCGGTCAGCCCTGAATTGATCAGGCAGTTGGACCAGGTGTTCATTGTACATCCCTTCCGATTGATTTCTTTTCTTTTCTTTTCTTTTCTTTTCTTTTCTTTTCTTTTCTTTTCTTTTCTTTTCTTTTCTTTTCTTTTCTTTTCTTTTCTTTTCTTTTCTTTTCTTTTCTTTTCTTTTCTTTTCTTTTCTTTTCTTTTCTTTTCTTTTCTTTTCTTTTCTTTTCTTTTCTTTTCTTTTCTTTTCTTTTCTTTTCTTTTCTTTTCTTTTCTTTTTTATTCCAGTCCATTCAAGTCCATTCCATTCCAGTCCAGTCCAGTCCATTCCATTCCTTTCCATTCTACATCACCTGCCCATCCCTTTTGCCACAGTGCCTCTTACCTCAAGAGAAACCAGTGAGATTTGCCCTCAACTGCATTAGAGCTTCAGCGCAGAAGCAGCTCCACAGAGAGGGGAATCATCCCTGGCTGAACTCTCCCAGCAGAGCTCCCTGGCATTGGTGTCACCAAAAGATAATAAAGAGAAGGGGGGAAGCCTTGGCTGCCCTGTCTCCAAGTTGGACTGGAGCCCAGGCAGGAAGACCTTCAGGAGGGAAGGGCTCAGGAAGTTTATACATGATGGACAGCCCTTGTTGGGAAGAGGGTGTCTTCTGGATATCCCTGTAGGGCAGCAGCCCTTGGGGCATGCAGTCTTGAATCCAATCACAGAATCATGGAATGGTTTGGAGTGGAAGGGACCTCAAAGATCATCTCATTCTAACCCCCCTGCCATGGCAGGGACACTTCCCACTAGGTTGCTCAAGGCTCCATCCAGCCTGGTCTTGAACATTTGCAGGGATGCAGCATCCACAGCTTCCTTAGGCAACTTGTTCCAGTGTCTCACCACCCTCAGGGTAACGAACTTCTTCCTTGTATCTAATGTCCCTTCCATCCCAGAGGCTGTTGCTGGGCACTCAGACTGAGATGCCAATGTGGGGCATGACAGCCCTTGTGGGTTGAAGTCCAAGGCAGTCATCATTTATTTGGCATTCCTTGTGAAAGCCACAGCGGCTGTAACCTCCATTCAGATCACAGCAACATCAAGCTCCAAGTTCCTTTTATTCAGTTTGGGCCAAGTCTCACAGCTTGCCTGACACAGCACGAGGTCAATGACCTGCACATGTGCTTTTGGCATGGGCTTAGACATGAGAGGGGGCTGTGTCTCACCCCAGACACCACCAAAACTGCATTGGAAGCAGATCCACTCAGAGATGCCCAGCACATGGTTGACAGGATTCCTCAGCCTTTCTCCTTGCCTGTAGAGCAATCCCCACCCTTTTGGACTCTCTAGTCCTGGGGAGAGCAGCTGTGTCCTGGCCTGGAGAGGCAGGGAAGGGGGCACTCACAGCCCTGCTGAGGCACTCCCAATATTGTTACACTGAATTAAACTAAGGATCCAAACTGTAGTGAAACCATCCTTGTTGGGTCCTGAAATGGGCAACAGCTTTGGAGGGTCAGGAAAAGGAGGGCTCAGGAGGCAAGAGCTTCATTTCAGTGCCTAAAAGATCTCTAGCAACCTGGTGCCATCACTGTTAGATTGCACGTGGGTTTCTTCTGGCAGTGGGAAACTGCTGCTTTGCAGTGCTTATGGAGAGAGCAGTGGAGACTGCCCCTGCCATCAGCAGCACATTTCCTTGTGATGAGGGACACTGTTATAGAAGTGTCTGAGGAGACTGTCTGCCGAGTCGTGAGGTTCAGACTGGACCCGCTTGCTTTCTAAACTTCCTCTCAGAGGGAAGTCTAGGTGCATCTGGATCCAGTCTTAGCCCACAAAGAAGATTTTGGACCCTAGGTTCTGCCACAGAGTGAGTTTATTTCAGCTTGAGCTGGGACCCTCCGAGAGGGACCCTGAACAAAGAAACCCTTGGGCAATTATACTCTTGTAATCCAAGTTCCCCTCCCCTCCCCTCATGGAACAGTTTAGTCCAATAAGTATAAATTCAGCATAATGGCTTCAGTAAAACTAGGTACTCATGCTAAGCAAGTTATGCTAATTATTCTACCAAATTACACAAAGCAGTTCGTGCTTTGTAAAGCTCACTTGTTTGAGCTAAATGACTAGTCTTCCTTAACGCGTGCTAAGTGATGTCACTCATGCTAATCAAAGTAAAACAAGTTCCAATTCAGACTAAATTTAAGCGATTACACAAGTAACGCTAATATTCTACAAGTAAACTGTTTTAATCCCCAAAAGACACACAACGACACACACAGAGGCTCACGTACACCAATGTGGAACCATGCACAAATTTGTGCTCCCACATTCATCCACACAAATCCAGCTGCTTGCAAAAGCACACAAGACAACAACACCTGTAGGAATACAATGAAGCACAGACTCTGCTAAGGACACCTGAGAACAACCACAGAAGGGCTAAAGCATTGCTGGGAAGGACAAGGCCCCAGCCAATCCCATAGAATTATTTGTGTACTTAGAGACTGCACAGGAGGAGATAAGTCAAAACAGGCCAGAATTTTTTCCTAAGGGCAGTGTTAGGCAGGGTGGGGTCAAAACCTAGCAGCACAATGGGCACAGGTGGGGAGGCAACAACAAATGACCATTGGGGTGAGCTGTGGAGTGAGGGAAAGAAAAGAACAGGGTATGTCCTCATGCATGACAGCCCATGGGCATCCAGTTGAAGATGGCTATAGCTTCTTCCTGAGAACAGCACTTCAAACACTGCCACCACACTGTCCCAGGCTGAAGTCACTTGCCTGCTTTGGACCTGTCCAGCACCTTATCTGAGTCTTCTGCCAGCACTGCTGCATTCCTGACTGAAAAATCTTGGGGCCTTTCATCCCAGTGCTCAGAACAAAACTTCATTGGGGAATGGGCATGGCACAAACCTGGAAACTCTGCTTCCTCCCTGCCCTCTCTCCCAGGTGCACCTCCAGCCTCAAGACATGTCCTGCTACAACCCATGCCTGCCATGCCGGCCCTGTGGCCCAACCCCACTGGCCAACAGCTGCAACGAGCCCTGTGTCAGGCAGTGCCAGAACTCCACTGTCATCATTGAGCCTCCCGCTGTGGTGGTGACCCTGCCTGGCCCCATCCTCAGCTCCTTCCCACAGAACACCGTTGTGGGCTCCTCCACCTCCGCTGCTGTTGGCAGCATCCTCAGCTGTGATGGCGTGCCCATCAACTCTGGCTGCTGTGACCTCTCTGGCTTTTCCAGCTGCTGTGGTGGCAGAAGGTGCCTCCTGTGATCAAGATGCTGGGAAAACCCCAGGGAGACACCTTGAGGAACTCCAAACATGGTGCTGGGCAGAGGATGGATCTGGATTTTATTTTCAGCAAAGCTGACTGATATTACCCTTCTAACACTTCTCCATGGCAAGGACTGCAGACTCTCATCTGCCCCCAGAGCTACCTCTCACTTGGAGTGACTTTGTTCCCCTCTACTGACTCATTAAATTTCTGTTGCATTCAGTCAGGGCCTCCATGTGGTCCTTCCATCTCTGAACACTCCCTGAGCTGCCAAAGGAGAAGGGTGCTGCTCTGGGGTAAAAGGGGGTGAGGGCACAAGCAGGCCCTTCACTATTCACAGGGGAACGGGAGGTTGGGACACTCTGATGTAGTTCCTCTGTTGGGCACCATCCCTTGGAGCTGAGGAAGCCATCCCTGGCTGCTCTGCTGCAAGTGACCATCAGGCCTTGCCCTGCTGTCTCTCTGCTCACAAATGACCAGAAAGGCAGGTGGCCCTGTGTCATGGTCAAGACGGACAAAGCAACAAGACAACAAATCTTTTTGAAAGCCAGTTAGTACAAAAGCCTTTATTGCTCTCTTTCTCTGTTCATTTGTACTCTCTTTCCCCTTAGCTTTCCCAGATGTGTCTCCTTTAATTGGTTCAAAGTTGTTATGCAATCTGAATCATTTGTTATTTGCACAGTTCATTATAACTCAGCTCTTCTGCCAAAAGGACATGTATGCCTTGTCTTACGGTCGACACTTTCTCAGAACTTGCTTATCTTGCAAGAGCTCTTCTTGCTCCTGTTTGTTCTCTCACGGGTAGACTGGAATCCTCTCAAGGTCAAAGTCATCCTGTCCATAGGCCTCAGTCCAGCTGAGATCCCACACAGCCCTGAGGTGTCAGGAGCCCCAAGAGCTCTTGAGGAAGGGTGTTCCTGTTGTTATGCCTGGAGCTGTGCTGGGGTGTCAGGGTGGGGTTAGGTTGCGGGGCTCAGAATTATCATAGCATCATAGAATAGTTTAGGTTGGAAGGGAAATTAAAGATCATCTAGTTTCAACCCCACTGCCATGGCAGGGACACCTCCCACTAGACCATGTTGCTCAGAGCCCCATCCAACCTGGCCTTGGACATTTCCAGGGAGGGGGCATCCACAGCTTCCCTGGGCAACCTGTTTCAGGGCCTCACCACCCTCACAGTAAAGAATTGCTTCCTAATAACGAATCTAAATCTACCCTCTTTCAGTTTGAAACTATTTTCCCTTTGTGCTATCACTGCCCTCCCTGACAGAGTCCCTCGCCACCTTTCCTTTAGGCCCTCTTCAAGATCTGTAAGGTCGCTATAAGGTCTCTCTGAGCCTTCTCTTCCCCAAGATGAACAAGCCCAACTCTCTCAGCCTGTTCCCATAAGGAAGGTGCTCCAGCCCCCTGATCACCAGGTCTCCTCTGGACCTGCTTAAAGAGGTCCGTTTTTCTTACACTAGGGCCCCAGAGCTGGACACAGTACTCCAGGTGGGCTCCCATCAGAGCAGAGTAGAGGGGGAGGATTACCTCCCTTGACCTGCTGGCCACACTTCTTTTGATGCAGCCCAGGATGTGATTGGCTTTCTGGGCTGCGAGCATACATTGCTGGCTTGTATTCAGTCTTTCATCTACCAGCACCCCCAAGTCCTTTTCTGCCAGGCTGCTCCCTGTCCACTCATCGCCCAGCCTCTATCTGTACTTGGGATTGCCCCGACCCAGGTTCAGGACCTTGCACTTGACCTTGTTAAGCTTCATGAAGTTTGCATGGGCCCACCTCTCCAGCCTGTCCAGGACCCTCTGAATGGCCTCTCTTCCCTCCAGTGTGTCAACCACACCACACAGCTTGGTGTCGTCAGCAAAATTGTTGAGGGTGCACTCAATCTCACTGTCCATGTCACTGACAAAGATGTTATATAACACCAGTCCCAATACCGACCCCTGAGGAATGCCACTTACTAGTCTGCACTTAGACATTGAGCCATTGACCATGACTCCCTGAGTATGACCATCTAGCCAATTCCTGATCCACAGAGTGGTCCATCCAGCAAATCCATGTCTCTTGAGTATAAAGACAAGGATGTTGTAGTGAGCGCAAAGTTAATCACAAAGTCCAAGTCATGTACACCATGTAGCTGCATGCTTGAAAGCATGAAATTCAGCATTGGGCAAAGTGACAAGCACTGGGCAGGGGGCAACCATCGCTAGATCGATATCTGGTGTTATGTGGATGCCCAGAGGAGTGTGAGACGGGGCAGAGGCCTGCTGGTCCCAGTCCCCCATTCTCTTTTCCCTGAACAAAAGGAGCCACTACCTCCACCCATGCAAGTTTATATTAACAGATTTTGTGGCATTAACATAAAGCAAATCTCTTTGTCCTATCAAAAGGGAGACACTATCTCCACCCATGAACAGACTTTGTGGCATTACCATAAGCGATTATGATTGTCTATAGTCATCCCTACCTTCACGTATACCCTGGTGATGTAATGTAAAAATTCGAGTATAAATATCACCCCAATTTTGGCCCAAAAATCAGGACAGGATCAACTCGGAACCATGCCGACGACTGGACGGATTGATGAATTCGCTCCTTCTCCATCCCCCCCACTCAGGATGCCATGTGGGTAAGATTATTTACCTCCGCTAACGCTGAGAGATATACTTTTCCTCCCCTGGTGTATTTCATATTTTCTCCTCAGGTGCATTTCTATGCTTCCCTGAGTGTATCCTTGATTCTTGTTTGTTGCGACTTTACTGTTTCTTGTTCCACTGTATCCCTGTTCAACGGGCTTATCTATTTGCCAAGCGGCCAGGCCTACAGCGGGCAAGTTGTTATTGTTGTTGGTGTGTACGTGTGTGTATAGTGTGTGGTGGTGGTGTTATATTAGTGGTAAACCTTGTGTTATACCTGTAGCTTTTAATTTATCACAAGCAATCCAAAAGAACATGTAAATGTTGCTGTGAATAAACGATTACTATTTGTCTCCCGATTTGTGTCTGTCACATATTCGGTGCCAGCTGCGCAAGACCGGACTGACTTCCTCGTTTTCACAACACTACTAAAGAGGCAACTCTCCATTAGTTAGACCATGTTGGTATGCTACAATGGCTGCTTTTGTCAGCTTCCCCCACAAATTCTCCTCACCAGGGCCAGCTCTTTGCTTTCCAAAACAGATTTAGCATAACAACAGGCGTGTGCACAGAGGGACAAACTAGAGGCCAGAAATGCACATCCCACAAATGGAGCCTCCAGTGGGTTTGTATTGGCAGGAAAACCCACAGGGACACAGACATTCCAGCCCCAGGCAGGCACTGGTGAGTCCCCAGAGCTGGAGGTGAGACATGAAAAGCAGGGGGACAGCTCAAGGGGTTCAATAGAGAATCTAGTCCAGTGTCTGGCTGATGGGTCTTGCTCACAAATGAGGCCTTCACTGATCCCCAGATGCAGGGCTAGGAAGATATTTTCCCTCCTTGGGCTTCTGTAGCAAGGAGATAAAGCCACAGGAGCAGTCATGTCTCCTACCAAGAGCCCCCTTCTTCAACAGTGGTCATGAGTGGATGTTGAGGGAAGAGTTAGAGCTGGACAAGCTCAGATTCAGCAGCTCAGGGTTGTTCCTGTGTCTGCTGTGGCAATGAGCCCTCCTGGCAAAGAACACCAATAACATCCTGGGCTGCAGTAGGAAGAGTGTTGCCGGCAGTACAAAGGTCCTAATCCTTCTGCTCTACTCAGTTCTGGTGAGACTACTTCTGGAGTGCTGGCTCCAGTTCTGGGTTCCCTGGTACAAGAAAGGTGTTGGAACGAGACCAGTAAAATGGTGCAGGGCCTGGATCATGTTTGCTATGAGGACAGGCTGATAGGGCTGGCAGTGTTCAGCCTGGAGAGAAGGCTCATGGGCAGGGATCTTGGTGATCTCTGTTAAATAGATGATGAGAGAGAATGAAGAAAAGCGACTTCTGAGTCAGGCATGCTTGGGGCTCCGCACCTCTCGTACGACAATGCTCGATAGTGTTAGAAATTAAAGGAAAGACACTAAACTGCAACCCTTACACTGTTTCAGGTTTTCAAGGACCAAGAGGAGGTTATTCAGCAGTGAGAGGTTGATGGTGGCACAGTCAGCCGTCCTTGTCAGAAGGTGCTTGACTATCCTATCACACACACTCACCCTAGTGTAGAAGCGCTGACTCTCAGCTCCAGGTTTCATTGCCAAAGGGGCCTGGGCCACCTGAAACTTTAGGCAGGAGCCTGAAGGAAGAGATCAAGCAGCCTGCTGTCAGACTATAGGAGGCTGCAGGCCATTTCACTGCTTTTTTGCTCCTCATGGAGATCACAATCAGCCCACACAGCCCCCAGCAAGGCAGGAGTGTCCATGGTGAGCTTCTCCTGCCATCCATTGCCCAGCCAGAGACAAGGTCCCTCTCATGGGACTGGAGACAGGCCCCCTTGCAGCCACCCATGTGCTACTTGTCCCTTGGCACTGTCTGAAAGGAGGTAGAAGCAGGAACAGCCAAAGGCACAAGGAAACAGGTGTCTGACTCCCTCTCCCCACAGGGGTTTTCTCTCCCTTCTCCCCAGACCACAGATGAGGCCCATCAAGGGAAACATCTCTGGGATCAGCAGCTGCTGTAAACAGCCCACCCAGAGTCAGACACACCACCTCTCTCTGGCAGGGACACAACCAGCACAACCCTCTTCTCACAGATATCTACATCCCCTCCATTCAGGTGTCCTGGTCAACTCCTATATCTGGGGATGACAGCCCCCAGAATTGTGGGAAGGTAGGAACATGTTACAAACTCAGGGGTGTTTCTGCACACAAGGGGATCAAATCCCTTATGGGATGAAGCGGAAAATTTTTTTGTATTGTGGACGACATGGGATGCTTAGGAGGAGCAGAGACAAGGAAAAGGAAGGAACAAGGCAGTTTGTCCTGGAGGAGATGGTGGGAGGATTGACAGGGGCTGATGCGTTGTGAACAGGGGGCTGATCTGTGTGCTCACCTGGCCATGTCTGTTGCTCTGCCTTGTTTGTTCATGTGCCAGTAGTTCCCTGGAAACACAGTTATGAAGTCCAGCTGGGACAAAGAGCAGGGTTGGTCCTTCATTCTGTGCCTCAGAAGCCTCTGCCCATAGGCTTTGAACAGCTCTGTCAGCTACTTGAACCACACTGAGTTGCTCAGGGACAGGCTGGAGCCCACAGACTCTTCCCAGAGGCTTCCTGACAGCTCTTGCTCACCTTAGATCTCCAGCCTCTTAAGGCAACTCAGCAAATCTCTTTCTGACTCACTCATCAAGTGCGAACCTGACATCCGCTGAGGCTGCGGTCAGTATTTCCAGTCCACGCTTTTACCCTGTCTGCTGGACCTCAGCTCCAAAGATTCTGAATCCTGTCAAACAAGGTCATTGTCCAACATCACGGTGCTGTGGGGAGCACTTGAAGGTGCCCGTGACATCAACATTCCCTTCTGTGCATGTGCAGCTTCAAATCCTGACTCCATAGGATGACTTTGTAACAGCAGCAGGAACATTTTGAAAGCTCCAGGAAAGCTGTAGCTGGAGGATGTAGGTTTTAATTGCATATCTGAGCTTCTACAAAGTAATGAAATGTGAAACCCATTCCAGTTATTCATGCCTAAGGCAAGTTTTGCATTAGCAAGTTAGCCCTGGAGTCCCTGTGGTTACAGAGTGGAGGAAAGGCCCTGCTCAGGGTGGCCTTGACCATCATAGAATCATAGAACAGTTTTGGTTGGAAGAGACCTTCAAGATCATCGAGTCCAACCTTTGTCCTAGTTCTGCCAACACCACTAAAACATGTCCCTAACACTACCCCCAACATCTACCCATCTCTTAAGCACCTCCAGGGATGGTAACTCCACCACCTCCCCAGGGCAGGCTGCTCCAATGCCTGACAACCCTTTCAGTAAAGAAATTCTTCCTAATACCCAGGCTGAACCTCCCCTGGTGCAGCTTAACACCATTTCCCCTTGTTCTATTGCTTGTTACTAGGGAGAAGAGATCAACCCCTGCCTCGCTACAACTTCCTTTCAGGTAGTTGTAGAGAGTGATAAGGTCTCCCCTCAGCCTTCTCTTCTCCAGGCTAAACAGCCCCAGGTCCCTCAGCTGCTCCTCATATGATACATGCTCCAAATAATTTACTAGCTTGGCAGCTCACCTCTATACCCTCTCCAGCACCTCAATGTCCTTCTTGTAGAGAGGGGCCCAAAACTGGACACAGTACTCGAGGGGTGGCCTCACCAAAGCCGAGTACAGGGGAATGATCACCTCCCTAATCCTGCTGACAACACCATTCCTGATACAGGCCAGGATGCCATTGGCCTTCTTGGCCACCTGAGCACACTGCTGGCTCATGTTCTGCCAGCTGTCAATCAACACTCCCGGGTCCCTCTCTGCCTGGCAGCTCTCCAGCCACTCCTTCCCAAACCTGTGGCGCTGCTGAGGGTTGTTGTGGCCGAAGTGCAGGACCCGGTGCTTGGCCTCATTGAAACTCATGGAATTGGCCTTGGCCCCGCGATGCAGGAAGCAACAAGAAAAGTTTCTATAAACACATTAACATCCAGGATCCAGGAGCGAGGGCTGCCCGGCTGCCCGCGGGCAGGAGGGTCTCTGCTGCCAGCCTCCCTGGGCAGAGCAGAAAGGCGCTGCTCCTCGCCGGGAGCCAGCGGCTGCAATCGCTCCTTGGCGGGCACCGCCGGACACCGCCCCCGCTCCCGTCGCCATTCCTCCCCCTCCACCGCCGCCACCACTGTCAGGGGGGATTTCTGTCTGCGTGTCGGTGGGAGGGCGGGGGTGACGGGGGGTGAGGGGCGGGAGAAGGTTTGTGGCCGGTGGGCGGCCTCGGAGGCGCGTCGGGGGGACGTGCCGGGGCCGGGGGGCAGGGGCTGGTGGCGGTGCGGCGGTGGGGCGGGAGGAGCGTCCCGGGGGCCGGGGCCGGGCGAGGCGAGGCGGTGCCGGCGGGCGGAGCGGCAGCGCCCCCTGGCGGGACCGCTGGAGCCTCTCCCCCGCTCCCGCCCCCCTCTCCCGGCCCCGCCCGCCGCGGTTCCTGCCCGGCCGCAGCCCCGGCTCCTCTCGCCGTGTCTCCCAGGGCGCAGTAATACACCGCCGCGTCCCCCCGCCGGGGCCGGGCGAGCCACAGGGCGCTGGACCGGCGGTCTGCCGCCACCGACAGCCGCCCCGGCGGGTCCGACACCTCTTTGGTCCCTTTGTGACCGAGCGTGATAAATGCAGGGCCTCGGCCCGGCAGCTGGCGGTACCAGTAGATGATCTCCACGGTTTGTATGTTGGGGTGTGAGCAGTTGATGCTGATGCCGGTGCCCTCGGTGGTCTCTGCCGACGGCTCCTGCTGCACCTGGGCTCTGCCCGCAGCCACTGCCGAAGAAAAAAGAAGAGAATCACTTTGCTTAAGCAGAAAATGTCATGCAGCAGTAGGAGAGGGGAAAAGAAGACAGTTGATAGATGATGAGGATATGTTCTGAGAACAAAATATGGACGGACAATTTCTGTCATAGTGGTTGCTTGGGACAAGAATGTACCAGGGATATTTGGAAGGACTCAGAGTGCAGAAGAGGAGAAGAGAATGATGAAAAGATATTGGCTGGGAGGAATGGATAGACAGACTAATGGATGGATGGATGGATGGATCGATCGATCGATGAATGAATAAGGAAATGGTGTGACAGACAGGCAAGCTGGGAGGGATAGACCACATTGAGGGCAGAAGGGATGCCTGCAGAAGGAAGGACAGAGAGGGAATAATGTCCGAGAAAGAGCAGGAGGGACTGAGGCGACCCCCGGGTCCGGCGCTGGCTCCACGCAGCACCCGACTGGGTCCCACCGCGGCCGCCAGAAATGCGCACCCAGGAGCACCGCAGCCAGCCCCGCCAGCCCTGCGCCCCGCCACCGCCGCATCCCGCCGCTCCGCCGGCCGCGCCTCGCTGCCCCCCACCAGCCCCGACTCTCTGCTCCGCCGCCGACACCTCCTCTCAGCTGGTGACACCTCCTCTCCGGGGCCTCCGCTCCTCTCCGACGCCGCCAGCTCCGCCCCGGGGCTCAGCCCTGCGCTGGAACCGCTCGGGGTCTCGCCCGGGCTGCGAGTGCTCAGTGGCTCTGCACGGGCACAAGTTTGGCTCCCGCAAGGCCACCCCAGTAAGAATCAGCCTGCACAGCGCCAGCTGCAGCCTGGGACAGCAGCAGGGCCCCGAACCAGGAGATGGAGCAGCTCCCCAGAGCTGCCCGAGCTCAGGGGCTCGAAAGAGCAGCCACTGATTTCCTGTGGATGGCAGTGAGGAGGCTGAGAGCCTCCCTTCAGCTGCCCCTGTCAGCTGCAGCACAGTGCCTAACAGCGGTATTGTGGTAAAGGGGATGTGAGGGCAGATGTGCCCATGAACATGCAAAGGTCAGGAGGGCAGGATCTGTTCTGGACACGCCTGTAGGACAGCAGCATACTGGAGGATGTGTTCTTGAATCCAGTGTCTCTTCCCTTCCAGGTGCAGTTGCTGGACACTCAGACTGAGATTCCAGTGTGGGCCATGAAGGTCCTTGTGGGCTGAAGTCCAAGGAAACCACCAGTTCTTTGGCTTTCTTTGTCAAAACACAGGGACTGTCCCTTCCACTCCGAGCACAGCAATGTCAGGCTCTGTGTTCCTTTCATTCAGCACCTGTTTGGGATAAGTCTCACAACCTGCCTGACAGAACACCAGGTCGATGACCTACACAAGTACAATTGCCGCAGGCTTAGACCTGAGAGGGGGTTATGTCCCACCCCAGACACCACCAACATTGCATTGGAAGCAGATGCACTCAGGGGTGGCCAGCACATGGTCGGTAGAATTCCTGAGCCCTTCTCCTTGCCCGTAGAGCAATCCCAATCCTTTTGAACTCTGTAGTGCTGGGGAGAGCAGCTGTGTCCTGGCCTGGAGAGGTAGGGAAAGGGGACTGCCAGCCTTTCTGAGGCACTCCCAATATTGTTACACTGAATTAAACTACAAAGCACAATTTCTGTGGAACCATCCTTGTTGGTGCCTGCAATGGGCAAAAGTGTAGTGTGAGCTGTGAAGGGGCAGGAGAAGGAAGGCTCAGGACACAAGAGATGCATTTCAGGGCCTCTTCCCTGGACAGATCTCTAGCAGTCTGGTGCCACCCCTGTTCAGCTACTCTCAGGCTCCTTCTGACCCTGGGAATTTGCTGCTTTGTGGTGCTCGTGGACAGAGGAGTGGAGAGTATCCCTGCCATGAGCAGCATGATTCCTTGTGATGAGGGACACACAAGGACGGACACACACACACAGGCTCATGCACACTGGTGTGGAAAGTCGCACAGATTTGTGCTCCCACAACCATCCACTCAAATCCAGCTGCTCATGAAAGCATGCAAGACAACAACACACGTAGGAATAAAACAAAGCATGGACTCCGCTAATACACCTGAGGACAACTGCAGGAGGGCCAAAGCATTCTGGGGAAGGACAAGGCCCCAGGCAAGTCCATAGAATTATTTGTGTTCTCAGACAGCACAGAGAGATCACTGAAAACAGGCAATTTTTTTTCCTGAGGGCAGTGTCAGGCAGGGTGGAGTCCAAACCTAGCAGCACAATGGGCACAGGTGGGGTAGAAACAGCAAATGACCATTGGAGTGAGCTGAGGAAGGAGGAAAAGACAAGCACAGGGCACATCCTCACACACAACAACCCCTTTGAGAATGACCGCAGCTTCAAACACCTCCACCAGAGTGATCCAGGTTGGCCTCACTTGCCTGCTCCAGACCTGCCCAGCACTTGAGCTAAATCTTCTGCCTGCACCACTGCATTCCTGCCCAAGAAATCCTGTGGCCTTTCATCCCAGTGCTCAGAAGAAACCTTCAAGGGGAATGGGCATGGAAAAAAACTGGAAATGAAAAGGCAGCAGTGTTGGAAACCAAAGCACAGCCCATATCATTAGCTGGGATGACTCACATTTCAGATGAGCTTGTGAGGAAATTGTTACCTCTGCAAAGGGTGCCTCTGGTCCTGTGGCAATGAAGGGCAAGTATAAAAGGCAGCCCAAGTCCCTGCTCCCTCATCCACTTCTCCTTGGGAACCAGGTGAGTCTGAAGCCCCTTCTCCTCCTCTTCCAAAGTGAGATCACCCCTTGAGGGACATCTCAGCTGATACTGGCTGTGTCCTGTACTGGGGTTGGGATCTCCTTGTCATGATGGAGGGAGGTGGGGAGAAAGTCTGCTTAGAGAGAGGACAGAAAGTGGTTGAGGGGGCTTCTGTTTTATGAATTAGGAGAAAGCCTCGGTGGGTCAGGCTAATCTTTGTAGGGCAATGAAGACTGTGTGGTTCCTGATACAGCTTCCAGCTACCTCTTTGAGTATTGGCCTTGACTCATTTGTGACAGGGCAACCAGGCTGCTCCTCACCCACCCTTGTGCTCTGCTTCCTCCCTGCCCTCTCTCCCAAGTGCACCTCCAGCCTCAAGAAATGTCCTGCTACAACCCGTGCCTGCCATGCCGGCCCTGTGGCCCAACCCCACTGGCCAACAGCTGCAACGAGCCCTGTGTCAGGCAGTGCCAGAACTCCACTGTCATCATTGAGCCTCCTGCTGTGGTGGTGACCCTGCCTGGCCCCATCCTCAGCTCCTTCCCACAGAACACCGTTGTGGGCTCCTCCACCTCTGCTGCTGTTGGCAGCATCCTCAGCTGTGATGGCGTGCCCATCAACTCTGGCTGCTGTGACCTCTCCGGCTTTTCCAGCCGCTATGGTGGCAGAAGGTACCTCCTGTGATCAAGATGCTGGGAAAACCCCAGGGAGACACCTTGAGGAACTCCAAACATGGTGCTGGACAGAGGATCGATCTTCTGGATTTTATTTTCAGCAGAGCTGACCAACCTTTCCATCCCTTCTCCATGGCCAAAGACTGCAGACTCTCAGCTGCCACTGGGGGTCCCTGCACTGGCGGCCCCAACTGGAGTGATTTTTTTTCCCTCTTTTGACTCATTAAAGTTCTCTTGCATTCAAGCATGGCCTCCATGTGGTCCTTCCATCTCTGGACACTCCCCACGCTGCCAAAAGAGAAGGGAGTTTCTCTGGGGTAAAAGGGGGTGAGGGCACAAGCAGACCTTTCTGCATTCTCAGAGGAATGGGAAGTTAGGACACTCTGCAGTGGCTCCTCTGTTGGGCACCATCCCTTGGAGCTGAGGAAGTCATCCTTGGCTGCTCTGCTGCAAGTGACCATCAGGCCTTGCCCTCCTTCTCTCTGCTCACAAATGCCCAGAAAGGCAGGAGGCCGCGAGGCATCAGCAGCCCTATGAACTCTTGAGGAAGGGTGTTCTTCTTCCTATGGCCTGAGCTGTGCTGGAGTGTCAGGGGATGGGTGTGGGGCTCCAGAAAATGGTTTGCTTTGCTGAGTGGTGAGAGTGGTAAAGCAGGAAACAGCCCTTGGGATGGCCCATAGCTCCTACTCCAATTCCTCTCGCCTCCAACACCCAACCAACTGGCCATGGTCAGCAGGCATTGGAGAGAATTGTCGCCCAAACTGCCGAGTGCATTGAAGCTGGAAAGTGGAGCTGCCCATGTGGGAGCTGAGGGTAGTCAGCACAGACAAGAGGACAGTGAAACGCTGTATTTCTGAGGGAGATCAAAGTGCTCTGATGCAGAGCATGCAGGAAAACATGAAGATCAGCAAGAATGAGGGCACTGAGTGCACTTCCCGAGAGTGCTGCAGGTAGGCACAGAGCTTCTTACTGCTTCATTGATGCCCCCAGAGAATTTGCGCTCAGGACTTGGCTACAATTCTGGCAGGAAAGCATTTTTTACATGTAAATCTCATCCCTTTTGATTGGCAGAAACATCTCTTGGCAGCCATTACACTCTCATATCCTATTTCCTTCATGAAAATCCAAATGTCTTGACAAAGGTGTGCAAGTAGAAGAATGGAAATACGCACACCCATGTCCTCGACCAAGAAGCAATTATGCCTCGTAAAGCATATCTCAGAGTGACTGAAGTGCAAACGCTTCAGTCTCTCCAGTGTTGTCTTCCAAATGTGCTGAAGGGCTTCCTCAGGACAGAGGACATACCCATCTCCTTCCACTGCCGCATGGCCCAGCTCTACTCCTCCCAGCTGCTGGGCAGGGACCTACGCTTCCTCTACCCTCTCATGTCCTAAGACCACTGCTAGGCTAGCTACAACCCCTAGTGCTAAGGGCCATCACACATGAGGCTGTGTGTGCCTGGCTAGCGGCAGTGAGACGGCTGCCTGGTTGCCTGCCTCCTCCTCTGCACACAATAGCATCGTAGAACCATAGAATGTATTGGGTTGGAAGGAACCTCTAAAGGCCGTCTAGTCCAACCCCCCTACAATAAGCAGGGACATCTCTAACTAGGTCAGGTTGCTTGGAGCCCCACCAAGCCTGACCTTGAATGTCGCCAGGGATGGGGCTTCCATTACCTCTCTGGGCAACCTGTTCCAGTGATCCACCACTCTCATATTAAAGAACTTTTTCCTAATGTCCAACCTAAATCTACGTTTTTCTAGCTTAAAACTTTTACCCCTTGTCCAATCGCTACAAACCCTTGTGAACAGTTCTTCCCCTGCCTTCTCATAGGCCCCTTTCACATATTGGAAGGTCGCTATAAGGTCCCCCTGGAGCCTTCTCTTCTCCAGGATGAACAACCCAAAGTCTTTCAGCCTGTCTTCATAGGCAAGGGGATCCAGCCCTCTGATCATTTTCGTGGCCCTCCTCTGGACATGCTGCAACAGGTCCATGTCCTTCTTGTGTTGGGGGCCGCAGAGCTGGGCGCAGTATTCCAGATGAGGTCTCACCAAGGCAGAGTAAAGGGGCAGTCACCTCTCTCCATCTGCTGGTCACACTTCTTTCGATGCAGCCCAGGATGTGATTGGCCTTCTGGGCTGCAACTGAGCATTAGTGGCTCGTGTCCAGCTAGTATCCCCAAGTCTTTTTCCACAGGGCTGCTCTCTAGCATGTCTCCTGTATGCCTTTGACACAGCTCCCTAGTGAAAACACAAACACCACCTTCCCCACATTTGGAGTCACAAGGACACCTACAGTCCCACATCTGTCAAATATTGTCACACCCCCTCAGCCCATCCCATAGCCCTGCCTGGAGCCTGGGCCCTCACCCCCAGCACCTGGGTCTCCTCCTCCTCTCTGGCTAGGCAAACACTGAAACATCTGGCTAGGTTCACTAGCAAACAAATGCACGCAATCACCCACACCTCTCACAATCACCCTCACACTCTTGGCTCCCTCAAACATTCCCATGGCTTTGTACAACCACACTGCAGTCCCCACAGTCACTGGTCCTTTGACGGCTCACACATCCACGTGCATCATGGTCCCTCCAGTTGCTGACTTTCCTGATCAGGCACAGGGCTCAAGCGCCCATAATCCTCATAAGCTCTGCCTGACCCACTTCAGAGCCACACCTGCAGTTTCCTAATGACCCATCAACTAGTGGCTGAAGAGCTCTCATCTCCCTGTCTCCCTTGTCACTTACTCAGAGATTGGTGTCATTGTGTGCTTTGTTTATCCCTGTCATTTTTACTGCTTCTTCCCTTTCAAAGGAAAAGGGACTCGATCTGACAACCTTAGTGAACCAGCTGCTCTCACCTTTCACATGCCCTGACAGTGACCTCTGGTGAAGTTCCTCGGGTGTGCGAGTTCCTCAAGACACTGAAAGGCTCCTGACCCCAGAGAAAATTGAGTCTCTTGATTCAAAGTTCTGAGGGGAAACCCCATGTTGAGCTCAGCTTCTGAAGTGTCTCTATGCAACATCTGCAGCAATGCTAAGCTACGGCATTCACTTTTCATGATGCCTGAGATGTTACAAAAGGAAAATAAGGAAGGAAAAGGGAAAGTTTGGTCAAAGGAGAAATCAGTTTCAGATGAAATGTTGGTGCAAGAATGGACCCAGGTCACTGAGAGAAGAGTAAGAGCGGGACATGCAGCTGGGATGCTTCTCCTGCTCACTTACTGCATCTCAGTGGTGTTCCTGAATCTGCTGTGGCAAAGACGGCCAACAGCATCCTGGGCTGCAGTAAGCAGAGCATTGCCAGCAGGACAACGGTCCTGATCCTTCCTCTCTACTCAGTGCTGGTGAGGCCACGTCTGGAGCGCTGGCTCCAGTTCTGGGCTCCCCAGTACAAAAAAGATGTCAGAATGAGCCCAGAAAAATGGTGCAGTGACTGGATCATGATTTTTATGAGGACAGGCTGAGAGGGCTGTCAGTGTTCAGCTTGGGGAAGGGAAGGCTCAAGGCGGGGATCATGGCAATGTGTGTAAATAGCTGATAGGAGGGAATGAAGAAGACAGTCTTCTCAGTAGCACCCACAGACAGCAGAAGAGGCAGTGGGCACCCGTTTAAAAACCCAACCAAACATGGTCCTGGACAACCTGCTCTATCTGACCCAGCTTCAACAGGGACTGCGTGATCTCAATGGTGCATTCCAATCTAACCTATTCTGTGCTTCACTGAAATATGCTCAGATTCTCTCCCTGCTGGGGAGCACAGGCTGGGGAGGCAGAGACCCAATCTTACCACAGCGCCTCTATGTAGTTCCTGGGCAGGATGAACTTAGAGGTGCATGGAAGCTGGGGGGGGGGAGTTGCTACCCAGGGTACATCCTCCTCTTCTTGTACAGTGCTGCACACTGAGGGCATGGATGTGGGCTCAGCATGCAGAGATAGAGAGCGCTGTCCTGGAGCTCCACATCCCCCCAACACAGAAGCACCCAGGAGTCCTCTGCAGATAGCCCAGAGAATCTCTCTGAATCCACGTGAGCTTTGTACTTGCTCACCCGCAGCAGCATCTGAGGGGACTGGTTTGGGAGCTGCTGGTGTTAGTAGATGTAGGGACTGGAATCACTGATGGAGAAATTGCAGTGCAGCATTGTGTTGTGTCCTGCCTGGATGGTCCTTTCCAGAGGGAATTGGAGCACAGAGTCCTTCTGAGCATGACCTGTAAATCCAGAAAGAAATTGCTACACTACTTGCATTGACCCAGCCATCTCCTAATGTTTTCACAATTCCTACACGGGCTTCCATACCCAGTACAGCTGACATCTCCCAGATGATTTTCCATCCCCACCTGCAGCCCCTGCTCCCCCTATGGAAGAGAATCCTGCAGAGTCAAACTCGAATTTCTGCTCCCACCACTGACAGGACAATCTCTTGCCCTGTTCCTCCCTGGCCTGAACCTTGTGTCTCACCAAAATATATCAGTCCCACCAGGGCTGCCAGGAAAATCAGGACCATGTCACACTCTCCCATGCATGGCATGTTCAAAGACCTCACAGAAAGAGGAAGCTGAAGCTTGTAAGTTCACCACTTCTCCTCCCTCTGCCAGCTCAAAGCACTCGGCAAACCTCAGCGCAGAGAGTGGAGTAAAATTCTCTCCCTGCTGCCGCAGACAGGAGTGCTTGGGACTCCACACTGCTGCCACGAGGAGGTTCCATAGAGAGACAAATCAAAGTTGCTGAAGTGCTGAGCCCAAGGCAAGACACCAAATTGAGACCCTTAAAGTGTCTCTCATTTGCAAGAGCCAAGATGAGCTTGCTCAGCACTGGGAGGTTCTTCTCTAGGCAGTCAGGTCACAGCTGGGCTTTTCCAAACTCCCGAAGTTGGAAGGTGCTTGAGCATCCTCTCAGGCAGGCATACCCTGCTGTAGAAGCGCTGCCTCTCAGCTCCAGGTCTTATTGCCAAAGGGGCCTGGGCCACCTGAAAGTTCAGGCAGGAGCCTGAAGGAAGAAATCCAGCAGCCTGCAGTCAGGCAATAGGAGGCTGCAGGCTGCTTAACTGCTTTTTGCTCCTCCTGAAGATCACAACCAGCCCAACCAGGCCCCAGCAAGGCAGTGGTGTCCTTGGTGAACTTCTCCTGCCATCCAGTGCCCAGCCAGAAACAGATGCCTCCATCCATCTCTCACGGGGTTGGAGACAGGTGCCTTTGCAGCCCCCTTGTCCCTCTGTAGTGTCTGAAAGGAGGTAGAATGAGGAACAGCCACAGGTATCAGGAAGCAGGAGTGTGACTCACTCTCCCCACAAATGCCTCCCTTCTCAAATGTCTCCGGAAATAGCAGCTGCTGTAAACATCCCACCCAGAGTCAGACACACCATTTCTCTCTGGCAAGAGGACACAGAACCTTCTTCTTCAAACACATCTACCCATTGCTTCAGGTATCACAGCCAGATCTTTGTCTGGAGAGGAAACTTCCGAGAAGGGTGAGAAGACAGGATAATCTTATAAACTCAGAGGTGTTTCTACCCACAAGGGGATGAGAACTCATGCACTAGAAAAAGATTTTGGGTATTGTGCAAGACATGGGATGTTTAGGAGAAGCAGCAGAAAAAGGGAAAGGGAAGAATCGGGGCAGTTTGCCTGGAGCAAGCATGGGAAGACAGACGGAGACAGGGAGAAGAGAAGCTGATCCAACGTGAACAAGGGGCTAATCCATGTGCTCAACTGGCCATGCCTGTTGCCCTGCCTTGTTTGTTCACGTGTTAGTAGTTCACAGAATCACAGAATGGTAGGTGTTGGAAGGGACGTCTAGAGATCATTTAGTCCATCCTCCCTGCTGGAACAGATTCACCTAGAGCAGGTCACACAGGACTGCACCCAGGCAGGTTTGAATATCTGCAAGGAAGGAGACTCCACAACCTTACTGGGCAGCCTGTTCCAGTGCTCTGTCACCCTTAATGGAAAGAAGTTTATGCTCATGTTGAGGTGGAACTTCCTGTGCTCCAATTTGTGCCTGTTGCACCTTGTCCTGTCACTGGGCACCACTGAAAAGAGCCTGGCCCCGTCCTCTGACACCCACCCTTTAGATATTTATGTGTTGATAAGGTCCCCTCTCAGTCTTCTCTTCTCCAGGCTAAAGAGCCTCAGGTCTCTCAGCCTTTCCTCATAGGAGAGATGCTCCAGTCCCCTAATCATCTTAGTAGCCCTCCACTGGACTCCCCCAGTAGTTCACTGTCCTTCTTGAACTGTAAGGCCCAGAACTGGACACAATACTCCAGGTGTGGCCTCACCAGGGCAGAGTAGAGGGGGAGGATGACCTCCCTCGATCTGCTGGCTCCACTCTTCTTAATGCACCCCAGGATACCATTTCTTGGCCACAAGAGCACATTGCTGGCTCATGGTTAATTTTCTGTCCACCACAACTCCCAGGTCCTTCTCTGCAGAGCTGCTTTCCAGCAGATCGACCCCCAGCCTGTACTGGTGCATGGGGTTGTTCCTCCCTAGGTGCAGGACCCTACACTTGCCCTTATTGAACCTCATTAGGTTCCTCTCTGCCCAGCTCTCCAGCCTGTCCAGGTCTCGCTGAATGGCAGCCCGGCCTTCTGGTGTGTCAGCCACTCCTCCCAGTTTAGTATCATCAGCAAACTTGCTGAGGGTGCACTCTGTGCCTTCATCCAGGTCGTTCATGAATATGTTGAATAAGACCAGACCCAGTAATGACCCCTGGGGAACACCACTAGTCATAGGCCTCCAACTAGACTCAGCACCACTGATTATAACCCTCTGGGCTCTGTCCTTCAGCCAGTTGTTGATCCACCTCACTGTCCACTAGTCTATCTCATACTTCCTAAGCTTGCCTATGAGGATGTGGTGGGAGACAGTGTCAAAAGCTTTGCTAACGTCGAGGTAGACAACATCCACTGCTTTTCTTTCATCCACCCAGCCAGTCGTGCCATCATAGAAAGCTATCAGGTTGGTCAAGCGTGATTTCCCCTTGGTGAATCCATGCTGACTACTCCTGATAATCTTTTCCTCCACTTGTTTAGAGATAACAGCAAGAATGAGCTGTTCCATCACCTTTCCAGGAATGGAGGTGACACTGACTGGCCTGTAGTTCCCCGGATCTTCCTTCTTGCCCTTTTTGAAGACTGGAGTAACACTGGATTTCTTCCAGTCCTCAGGCACCTCTCCTGTCCTCCGTGACCTGACAAAGATGATGGAGAGCGGCTTAGCAATAACATCTGCCAGCTCCTTCATCACTCATGGCTGCATCCCATTGGGGCCCATGGATTTGTGTCCAGTCTGGCTAAGAGATTCCCTAAACCAACCCTCCTCGACCAAGGAGCAGTCTTCCTTCCTCCAAACTTCCCCTCCTGCTTCCAAGGTCTGGGATTCCTGAGGACAAGCCTTAGCAGTAAAGACTGAGACAAAGAAGGCATTCAGAACTCCGCCTTCTCCGTATCTTACGGCACCCACCTCATTCAGTAGGAAGCTGACATTTTCCCTGGTCTTCCTTTTTCTACCGATGTATTTGAAGAATCCCTTCTTATTGTCTTTGATGTCCCCAGTCAGACTTAATTCCGGATAGGCCTTAGCCTTCCTCGTTGCATCCCTGCCTATTCTGATGATATTCTTATATTCCTCCCAAGTGGCCAGTCCCTTTTTCCACATGTTGTAAACTTCCTTCTTCACTTTGAGTGTTTCCAGAAGCTCCTTGCTCTTCCAAGCAGACCTTCTGCCTCCTTTGCTCGACTTCTTCCTCATAGGGATGCATCGGTTTTGGGCTTGGAGGAAGTGGTGTTTGAATAGCAACCAGCTCTCTTGCACCCCCATACCTTCTAGAATCCTAGCCCCTAGGACCCCTCTAAGTAGGTCTCTGAAGTTGCTAAAGTGAGCTCTCTTGAAGTCTAGGGTTGCAATCCTACCGATTGTCCTGCTTCTTCCATGCAGAATCATGAACTCCACCATCTCGTGGTCACTACAGCCAAGGCCACCCCCAATCTTCACATCACTAACCAGTCCATCTTTGTTTGTTACTGTCAGGTCCAGCAGCACACCTCTGCTTGTTCGTTCCTCCACCATCTGAGTCAAAAATTATCAATGTTTTTCAGGAACCCTTTGGGCTGTGGGTGCTTCGCTACGTTGCTTTCCCAGCAAATATCAGGGGGGTTGAAGTTCCCCATGAGGATGAGGGCCTGTGATAGTGGGCCTGCTTCCAGCCATCTGTTACCTGGAAACCAGCTGGAATAGAGAGCAGGACTGATACTTCATTCTGTGCCTTGGAAGCCTCTGACCATGGGCTTTGAACAGCTCTGTCATCTACTCTGAAACACTGAGCTCCCCGGGGATTTTCTGGAGCCCACAGACACTTCTCAGAGGCCTCCTGACAGCTCTCACTTACCTCAGACCTTCAGACACTTAGGGCAAATCAGCAAATCCCTTTCTGATTTATTCATCAAGTCAGAACCTGGCATCTGCTGAGGTCATGGTCAATGTCTTCCATCCAACCTTTTACCCTATCTGCTGGACCTCAGCTCCAAAGGTTCTTTATCCTGTCAAACAGGGTCACAATGTCAACACTGGGGCACTGTGGGGAGTGCTTAAAGGTGCCCAGGACCTCAACATACCCTTCTCCTGTCCATGTGGAACTTGAACTCCTGACTCCATGGGATGACTTTGTAACTCCAGCAGGAACATTTTTGAAAGCTCCATGAAAGCTGTAGCTGGAGGATGCAGGTTTTAATTGCGTATGTGAGCTTCTACAAAGCAACAAAATGTGAAACATCTTCTGGTTGTTATGTCTAAGGAAAGTTTTGCATTAGTAGGTTAGCCCTGGAGTCCCTGTGGCTACAGAGCAGAGGAAAGGCCCTGCTCAGGGTGGTCTTGGCTATCCTGGTGGGGCAGGGGAGAAGCCCGAGAAGAGGCCCTGTATGTTCCCTGTCGGCAGTGGCCGCTTCGTGCGGCAGGAGCGAGGGCTGCCCGGCTGCCCGCGGGCAGGAGGGTCTCTGCTGCCAGCCTCCCTGGGCAGAGCAGAAAGGCGCTGCTCCTCGCCGGGAGCCAGCGGCTGCAATCGCTCCTTGGCGGGCACCGCCGGACACCGCCCCCGCTCCCGTCGCCATTCCTCCCCCTCCACCGCCGCCACCGCTGTCAGGGGGGAATTCTGTCTGCGTGTCGGTGGGAGTGCGGGGGTGACGGGGGGTGAGGGGCGGGAGAAGGTTTGTGGCCGGTGGGCGGCCTCGGAGGCGCGTCGGGGGGACGTGCCGGGGCCGGGGGGCAGGGGCTGGTGGCGGTGCGGCGGTGGGGCGGGAGGAGCGTCCCGGGGGCCGGGGCTGGGCGAGGCGAGGCGGTGCCGGCGGGCGGAGCGGCAGCGCCCCCTGGCGGGACCGCTGGAGCCTCTCCCCCGCTCCCGCCCCCCTCTCCCGGCCCCGCCCGCCGCGGTTCCTGCCCGGCCGCAGCCCCGGCTCCTCTCGCCGTGTCTCCCAGGGCGCAGTAATACACCGCCGCGTCCCCCCGCCGGGGCCGGGCGAGCCACAGGGCGCTGGACCGGCGGTCTGCCGCCACCGACAGCCACCCCGGCGGGTCCGACACCTCTTTGGTCCCTTTGTGACCGAGCGTGATGAATGCGGAGCCTCGGCCCGGCAGCTGGCGGTACCAGTAGATGTAGTCGTTGGTCTTTATGTTGGGGTGTGAGCAGTTGATGCTGATGCCGGTGCCCTCGGTGGTCTCTGCCGACGGCTCCTGCTGCACCTGGGCTCTGCCCACAGCCACTGACGAGGAGAAAAAAAGACAAAACTTCAAAACCTGCTTTCTGCCCTGCCCTGCCTGCTCTTTCCCAGGACAAATCCCTCAGAAGCAGTCAGGAACAAACAGAGACGATAAGGAGAAGAGTTTGCGGAGGATGTCAACATGTGCAGTAGTGGAAGTGTCCATTAACAGTTGGTGGAGAGATGAATGCACGAATGATAAGTGGAAGGGTGGAGTCACTCAAGAAAAGAAGGGGGACAAATGGAAGACAGAAAGAATCAACGGTGAAAGAATGACTGCATGAGTTGTATGGAAAGACACCGAGTAAAAGAAGGAAACAGGGAGGTTTGAACAAAGAACAGTGAAGAGTTTTCTGAGGGAACGCGGGATGGCAGCAGACGGAGGGATGGTCGGGAGGTTGGCTCGGGGGCAGAGGTCCATGAAGAAGCCAGAGAGGGAACGGCAACCTCGAGGGACCTGCGGGGCCCACCCCAGGGTGAGCTCCAGTCCCAACGCAGCCCCCGGCCCGGTCCCCGCCGCCGCCGCCAGCCCCGCGCACCCAGGAGCACCGCGGCCAGCCCCGCCAGCCCTGCGCCCCGCCACCGCCGCATCCCGCCGCTCCGCCGGCCGCGCCCCGCTGCTCCGCCGCCGACACCTCCTCTCCGCCGCCTCCGCTCCTCTCCGCCGCCGCCAGCTCCGCCGCGGGGATCAGCCCAGCGGCGGCGCCGCTCGGGGTCTCGCCGAGCCCTGGCGGGGAGCGGAGTGGAGGCGAGAGCGGGGCTGTTCGGGGCTGCTGCCCGCGGAGGAGGCGGGGCGGGGCTGGGCGGGACGGGACGGGACGGGGGAGCGATGGCTGGGCTCAGCCCTCTGGGCTCACCCTGGCCTGGCCTGCCACGGGGAGCGTCCCCGGGGCCAGAGGGAGCGCTTCTTCTGACGGCCCGGGACTGCCCATGCCTGGGCGTTCCCTGTGGCACCAGGACTACCGTGATGCAATGCGTGGCACAAGGACTTCCCCACAGAAAGCGCGGACCTGGCATGACATCTCCCACCTGCTCCGGAGTCACAGAGATGCACCCTGCATTTGTGGCGTGCAGGGCTGGGAGCTAGGAAGGCAGTGTGGGAAGTCAGCTCCCTGAAATAACCACTATATCAGGGACCTGGGACATGAGGGATGGATTCGAGAAGCATCCGTGCCCCCAGGGAGTGTATAACGTCCCAGGAAGGCCAGGAGGCGACTGGAAGAGTTTCTGCAGACCCCTGAGTCACCCTGTGCTCATCCAGCCTGAAACGCCCTGTCTGGCTGCAGGAGCCCTGCAGGGCCAGAAGGGCCATGATCAAAGGGGAAGGCAGGCAGAGGACAGCTAGCTGGAGAAGGAGGGTGCCTGGGCCAGGATGGACTGTCCTGGGCTCCTTGGCCCTGGCGTGTGGAGGTGACTGCACTTCCCCCTGCAAGTCGCGTCCTGACAGCTCAAATGCTGGATGTGCCCTGACAATTAACAGAGCATCTAACAAGCAGCAGAGCTTCCCAGAGCTTCGTTTCAGCTTAGCACTGTGGTGCTCAGGGAAGCCCAAGGCACAACTGCAGCTCTTCTCCCAGTCCAGGGCACCTTATCTCCTTGTCTCCCTGGTGTGCAAGAGCATGGTGCAGTGACCAGGGCAGTGTGTCAAACAGTGCCAAATGGGCCTTTGCCATCCATCTAGAGGAGTGGATTAGATGACACACGGTGTCTTTGGGATCACTGCCCCCTTGTAACTTTGGGTTGGCATGGGCCATCACATGTAATGGAAGAGTCACCCACTCAAAAAGGTTTTAATTCCCTGAAGGGAGAACGTTTCCTGGATTTCAGGAAACACAAGCTTAGTTTCTCAGAAACGCTTTCTAGAATAAACTGACTTCTTTAGCCTTACAAGGAATAACCTGTCATGCTGAGAGAGGATTTGTTTGGGCCAGGCAACGGGACTTGATGAGATGCATCCCAGAGTCCTGAGGGAACTGGCTGATGTAGTTGCCAAGCCACTCTCCATGACATTTGAAAAGTCACAGCAGTCAGATTAAGTCCCTTGTGACTGGAAAGAGGGAAACATTGCCCCCATTGTTAGAAAGGGTAGAAAGGAGGACCCAGGGAGCAACCAACCTGTCAGCCTCACCTCTATGCCTGGCAAGATCATTGAAGAGATTCTCCTCGAAGATATGTTCAAGCACGTGGAAGACATGGAAGTGATTTGAGACAGCCAACATGACTTCACCTTGCCTGATACCTGACACCTGACACCTTCAAGTCTTGTCTGATCAATCTAGTGCACTTCTGTGATGGAATGACTACATCAGTGGACAAGGGAAGAGCTACGGATGTCGTCTGTGTGAACTTCTGACAGAGTCCTGCACAACATCATTTCCTCTATATTGGAGAGAGAGGGATTTGATGGGTGGACTGTTTGGTGTGGTGGTGGTCAACAACTCAATGTCTGGATAGAGATGGGTGACAAGTGGTGTTCCTCAGGGGTGCGTATTAGGGGCAGTGCTTTTTAATGTCTTCATCAGTGACACTGACAGTGGCATGGAGTGCACTGTCAACAAATCTGATGATGACACCAAGTTGAGTCATGCGGTTGACACACCTGAGGGACAGGATGCCATTCAGAGGGATCTAGACATGTTTGAGAAGTGGGCCCATGTGAACCTCATGAGGTCTAACAAGTGCAAGGTGCTGCACCTGGGTTGGGGCAACCCCCAGTATCCATAGAGGCTGGGGGAGGAAGGGATTGAAAGGAGCCCTGCGGAGAAGGACTTGGTGGTGTGGGTGGATGAAAAGCTGGACATAAGCCGGCAATGTGCACTCGCTGCCCAGAACGCCAAGCGTATCCTGGGCTGCATCCGAAAAAAGCGTGGCCAGCAGGTCCAGGGAGGGGATTCGGCCCCTCTACTCTGCTCTGGTGAGACCCCACGTGGAGTAGTGCATCCAGCTCTGCAGTCCTCAGCACAGGAAAGACATGGAGCTGTTGGAGCAGGTCCAGAGGAGGGTCACAGAAATGATCAGCCTCTGTACAATAGGTACCAGGCTTTGGGTGTGGAAGTCCAGTGAATGAATGATGTAGACAACGGTCCATCTGTGCCAGAGGTGTCACCAAGGTCAGAAAGGCCTACCCCCTGTATCATGACCACCTCCAAGAGGAAGAAAAGACAGGTTATTGTTGTAGGGGACTTCTGAGGGGAGCAGAGGGTCCAATATGCTGGGCAGACCCTCCTCTTAGTGAAGTCTGCTGCCTCCCTGGGGCACAGGTCAAGGACATGACTAGGAAACACCTTAGCCTGATACGGCCTTCAGATTATTTACTGCTCTTTCATGTGGGTGGCAATGAAGCCACAACATGTAGTCCAGGTGTGATCAAAAGAAACTCCAGAGCTTTGGGATGGGTGGTGAGGGAATCTGGGGCACAGGTTATTTTTTCCTCTCTTCTTCCAGTTGTGGGCAGCGACATTGGAAGAACCAGGTGGATGCAGTCTATTAATACATGGCTGCGTGGCTGGTGTCACCGCCACAATTTTGCGTTTTTCAGTAACGGGATAGCCTACATGGCCCCAGGCTTGATGGGGTCGGATGGGATTCACCTTTCTCAAAGGGGGAAGAGGGTCTTTGCTCAGGAGCTTGCAGGGCTCATTGATAGAGCTTTAAACTAGACTGGAAGGAGCATGGAGATAATATTAGGCTTGCCTGTGACAAGCTGTGGGACAACACTCCAAGGTTGGAGGGACAGGGTGCTAGTGAGAGCCCTCAGCCTGTTGCTCTGTGATGTGCTGGGTACACTGCAGCACTCTTGAAATCTTAAGGAGATGAGCCAGGGGCTCCTGAGGTAGTAGGAGCCAACAGGGCAACAGCAGAGAAACACCTCAAAGGAAGTAAGGTGTGTTCCTTTAAGAAGGTGACCCGGGTGGCAACCCAGCTGAAGTGCTTTTACACAAATGCACGCAGCATGGGCAACAAACAGGAGGAGCTGGAAGCCACTGTGCTGCTAGAAAGCTACAACCTGGTTGCTGTTACTGAAACTTGATGGGACGAATCCCATGACTGGAGTGCAGCTAGAAGACTTTTTGAAGGTCCCTTCCAATCCAAACCATTCTATGATTCTCTGAGGGAACATGGGTCACCGGAGAATCTTCCACAAGCAGAGGCACTGTTTGTTCTATCCATTGAGTCTACACCAAATGCCATCTGGAGGGGCAACGGAGGTGTCTGTACAGGAGAGAACAAAATAAAAAAATCATCTGAACATAGCTCTGCAGCTCTGGTGGCCGGGATCTCTTGAAACATCAGCACCTTCCAAAAGTGTAAATTGGGTGAAACCCTTCTGAAAACAGGGGCCTCAGGGTGATTGGCAGAGGAAGCAGGAGCAGGGTTGCCAGAACCTGCTCAGAGGAGGGATGATTGATGCAGCTTCCTGCGCAGAATGAGGAGGAGGAGGAGGACCACCACACATTTGTGTGTCATTGTCAGGAATGCCCAGTGCTTTGCAAAGCTCTGGAGCTCTGTTGTCCAGGTGCCACCTTTACCTGAAAGGGGGTCAAGTTGCCACAAGTTGAGGACCCTCGACCTCAGGACTCAGGGTATCCAGGCTGCACTCACGGGACTCGTGAACAGAGCTCAGCTACTCCTCTGTGCTCCAGCTCCACAGGTTTTCAGAGCTCTTCGTATCCCAGGATAACCTGCTTCTCTCTTCCCCCATCCTCAACTCTCTCATCTGGCGTTTTCTCCCAAGACTCAGAGGAGATGTGGGCATTGGAGCTCAGCAAGGCACTCGAGTCCCAGTTTTTCCCAGTTACCTGGCCCAGGGCATTGGCTGGCAGGTACAGGCCTCCAGAAAAGTGCAGCCTGGAGATCACAGCGCTCCGGACACCAGGCCGCAAATGTTGCCAGCCACAGCCACAGCGCCTTGGCCTTTGTGGAGAACCCAGAAGCTGAGGAAATGACCTCATGGGGACCACACCATGAAGGGGGCCCTTCATCCTTGACCCACAGCTGGTGCCCATCAGAGCAGCATCTGCTGAGCTCACCAGCCAGCAATGGAAAATCCTGACAGAGGCATGTTTTTACACACAGTGGTACACACCTCTCATGGCTGCCCTGTGGCTAACAACAGCAGCAGCTGACTTAGCAATGCAGTAGCTGCTTTCTGAGAAGTTTTCTAACAGACCCATCTGGCTGGCACCTTGCTTCCTGATGCTACACTTGCACTTGCAGGGCATAGCTAGGAGCAAGACTCCTTCCAAGGGAGGGAGATCACAGTTGGCAGAACCTGAATAGAAGCCTTCCAAGCCAGGTGAGGAGCCTTGGAAAATGCCAGCCCTGCTGGCAGGCTCTCAGGGCACAAGGTTTGTCTTCCTGGTGCCTGTGCAGTGCTGGGCACAATCTCTTGCCACCACTCCTGTGGCTCTGGAGACTGCTCCAGTGCTAAAAGCAGATGTGGAGACACGCTCCTCCAGCAGTGCAGCTCCCTGAGCTCTAATGAGCCAGGTTAACTGACAGAGAGCTTGGCTCAGGCAGTTTGAAACCTCCTCCTGATGCCACTTGCTAAATAACCTTAGTTTGGCTCTGGAAGAGAGGGTGTTTCTCTTTCAGACAACTTCATCAGGCCAGCTTCCTTTCTGGTGTCCCAGCCTCAGCAGTTGCAGCTGCAGGCCATCTGGCTCACCCCACACCCAACCCTTTGCTGCTGTGTGAGCATGTCAGGGCAGCACCTCTGCCTGCATTGAAGCTGGAACTGGTCCCAGACCTCCACAACCACCCTACAGAATTCATCAGGGATGGGCTGGATCTTGTCAGACTTTGGCGTTATTTTGGCTTGTTGTGCAGGGAACCCCTGGAGGTGCGGCAACAGGGATGGTCTCTAGCTTTGACTTTGTCTCTCATGGACGGGCTTTGCACGTGAACAGGCTGAATGTCCAAACAAGGCCCTGCAGCTTGGAACCTAATACACCTTCTCTCTTTGCTTTAATTAGAACACAATCAGTTGAACTCATTCTGTCCAGCCCACAAGAGCCTTAAAAGGCCCCTGCTTCTATAAATCCACCAGGGATGGCTGGTGCCTGATCTACCTTCTTAGCATTGGGCTTTCAAGGACTTGCCTAAGGTTGTCAGGGGCACAGAGGCAGAGAGCTGGCTGGTGGAGTCCTGGTTCTCAGAATGTGGGGGGAGGCTGTGCTTCCTCATGTGCACATGCATCTGTGTGTGCCTGAGGGTGTATTTGTGCCTCTGTGTTTGCATTTGGGTGTGCATTTGCAAGTGCACATGTGAGTGATTGTCTACCAGTGTGTGTGTGTGAACAAGTGCATTTCTGAATGTGTCTGTGCATGTGTTTGTGTATGTACACGTATTTGCAGGTGAGCAAGTAAGTGTGTGTGCATGTATGTAGGCATATGTGTGTGCAGACAAGCACATATATATCTGTACACAAACTTGCATATGTATCCACATGCAAGTGTGAGTGTGCAAGTGCATATAAGCACGTGCAGACAAGTATGTGATGACACATCTCGGGGGTGGATGTGTGTGTCTGTGTGCATGGGCAGAGTTTCCTGTGTAATTGGGTGTGTATGCACATGTGTTTTTATGTTTGTTGACAAGTTGCAGAATCATACAATCAGAATCTCTTGAGTTGGAAGGACCCTTAAGGATCATCGAGTCCAACTCCCTGCTCCTTGCCGAAAAATAAATCATATGACTCAAGAACATTGTCCAGATGCTCTTTGAACTCTGATAGATTTGGTGCTGTGACCCCTTCCCTGGAGAGCCTGTTCCAGTGACCAATCACCCTCTCAGTGGAGAACCTTTTCCTAGTGTTCTATCCAAACTTCCCTGATGCAGCTTCTTGCCATTTCTATGCGTACTATCACTGGTCAGCAGAAAGAGGAGATCAGCTCCTCACCCTCTGCTACCCTCCTTGGGGAAGTTGTAGACTGTGATGACATCCCCCCTCAGCCTTCTCTTCTCCAGGTTGAACAAACAAAGTGACCTCAGCCACTCCTCGTAAGTCTTGCCCTCAAGACCTTTTACCATCTTGATCACCCTCCTCTGGATACACTCTAATACTTTGCTGTCCTTGTGTTGAGGCACTCAAAACTGCACACAGTACTTGCAGTGGGGCAGCACCAGTGCCGTGTAGAGTAGGACAACCACCTCCTTCAACTGGCTAGTTATGCTGTGCTCGATGCACCCCAGGACATGGCTGGGCCTTTTTGATGCCAGGGCACACTGTTGACTCATGTTCAACTTCCCATCAACCCAACCCCCCACATCTCTTTCCAAAGGGCTCCTCTCCAGCCTCTTGTCCCCCAGTTTTTACGTATAACCAGGATTACCCCATCCCGCGTGGAGAATCTGGCACTTGCTCTTGTTACATCTCATACGGTTGGTGATTGCCCAGCTCTCTGGTCTATCCAGATCTTGCTGCAAGGCCTCTCTACCCTCGAGGGAGTCCACGGCTCCTCCTAGTTTAGTATTGCCAGCAAACTTATTAAATGTACATTCTATTGCTGTGTCCAGATCACTTATGAAAACATTGAAGAGAACTGGCCCTAAAACTGAGCTCTGGGGACCCCTGGAACATGGACTGAGCATTGTTGGAAAGCAGAGAGTGGAATAATTGTGGGGACTTTCTGCTGCTATAATTGTGGTGAAGAGAGGAGGGGTAGAGTGTATGCAAATTGTCCACCTTTGTTGGTGCTGTGATGATGTTCTTTTCATTTTTGTGTGAGGCATTCTTTTTGTTGATGTAAGTGAAGTCTGTGAACATTGTAGATTGTGTGATGAATGTATTCATTAATGATAATCCTTAAATAGGTGATTCACAGAGGCGAGAGATAGACTGTATTTGGTTTATGGGGCAAGATTTTGGTAGCAAGGGGGCTGCAGGCATGGCTTCTGTGAGAAGATGCCAAAAGATGCCACCCCATGTCAGAGCGAATTCCAGCCGGATCTAAGATGGACCCGTCACTGACCAAAGCTGAGCCAATCAGTGTGGCGGTAGCGACTCTATGATAATAAATTTAAGAAGGGAAAAACACTGTTACACTGCAACAGCAGCCAGAAGAGGGGAGTGAGAATATTTGAGAGAACAACCCTACTGACACCAAGGTCAGTGAGGAAGGAGGGAGCCAGGTGCCAGAGCAGAAATTCCCCTGTAGGCCGTGTTGAAGACCATGGTGATATGGATTGTCTCCCTGCAGCCTATGGCCATCCGTAGTGGAGCAAATATCCACTGTGCAGCCTGTGGAAAAACCCAATCCACAGCAAGTGGATGTGTCCTGAAGGAAGCTGTGACCCCATGGGGAGTCCACAATGGAGCAGGCTCCTGGCAAAACCTGTGGCCTCATGAAGAGGAGCCCATCCTGGAGCAGGTTTTCTGTTAGAACCTGTGGACACACGGAGACCCACAATGGAGCAGTCTGTTCCTGAAGGACTGCACCCCACGGAAAGGACCCATGCTGGAGCAGTTTGTGAAGAGCTGCAGCCCATAGGAAGGATGTATTTTGAAGAGGTTCATGAAAGACTGTCTCCCATGGGAGGGGCACCACGCTGGAGCAGGGAAGAGCATGAGGAGGAAAGAGTGCCAGAAAAAATGTGTTATGAGCTGACCACATATTCCCTGTTCCCCTGTGCACTTGTGGGGAGGGAGTCAGAGAATTCAGAAGTGAAGTTGAGCCTGTGAATAAGTGAGGGGTGGGGGGAAGGTGATTTTAATTTGTTCTTGTTTCTCATCATCCTAATCTCTTCTAAATTGACAATAAATTAAATTAATTTCCCCACGTAGACTCTGTTTAGCCCGTGATGGTAATGGCTGAGTGATCTCCCTGTCCTTATCTTGAAACATGAGCCTTTCATCTTATTTTCTCTCCCAGTCCAGTTGGTGGAGGGAAAGTGATAGAGTGGCTTGGTAAATATCGGACAGCAAGCCAAGGTCAACCCAGCCCCAACAGGCCGTGATCAATCTGGCCCAGAATCACAGTAGCAATGGTCAACAACCTTCTTTGTGCAGACAGGACACTGCAACAGCAGAGCCACCTGGGAGAAGGTGACCACAAAGCCCACTGTCCACACTCCTAGCACTGGCAAGAAGTAGATTTTCTTCATCATGATAGCATTTTTCACCGAGCAGTTTGCATATGGTGACATAATGATTAAAAGACATAGCTGAGAGGATCAGGAACTGAGTCTTATCCAGGAAGAAATAGGAAAATGAAAGCAAGAAACACAAATGTTACTCCTGGTGAGACAAAGAATGTCTCCAGCATCTAGGGAACAATGGTGGTGGCACAGCAGTTCTCCAAGAAGGAGAAATACATTGGGATCCTCAGGAGCTGCTCACTCCTCACAGTGACAAGGAGGAGGCTACTCCCACTATGATTAGGAGACACATGGAGAAGACAATGACAAGCAGGGCCACGAGCCACCTGGGCAGGTCACCCTGCTTGACTCTGTGTTTCCTTCAGGACAATGTACTGCCCTGTATGGAAAAGCTCTCTCAAGTCCAGGAGGCAGCTACCCAGGCAAGAGGAGGAACCAAAGTTGTGCTGGGGTAAAGCCTTTGTGTTTGTTGGTGTCAGAAGAATAAGATCAATCACTGCTGCAAGGCAAAGTAACCACTTTACCCCAGATGAAAGTGTGGCCCAGCCAGGGCTGAGGAGCTGGTGGTAGACCCCAGTAAAGAGCACTTGGCAGAGCTCTGACAAACATTTCTGGTTTATTGGAATGGACCTTTTCCTTGTAAGGGCTGATGCCCTTTGCAGCTGATTCTATGTCTGGTAATTCCTGGGTGCATTGGGTTTTAATTGCCCCTTTCCTAATTGCCTACTTTGAATGTCCAGGGAGACTGTTAGTGGCAACAACAGCCTTGGCTGTAGATCTTAGTGCATGTCCCTGGAAAGGGAAAAACCACTGGGAATCTGTGCCCCCTGTGATACATTTCTGAACCAATGCTGGCAGGCCTTTACAGACAGGCCAGGGGATGACACGTTACCCAGAATGCTCTGAGGCTGTTCTGGGGAAGCAAGAGAACCTTGTGGAAAACATCCTCCCTGCCTTGCACAGACCATCTCACTCTCCATACGTCACGCTGACCAAGCGTGGCTGTTGGCTGTCTTCAGGAGCACAGCTCTGCATCAGCCATCAATGTAAAGAGGTGCTGAGCCCAGACACTGACTCCAAGGGGGATCTGGTGATGCCAGTGCCAGTGGGTCAGGCGAAAAATTTCTGAGTATTTCTGTGCATGTGATTGTGTACACGCACCATTTTGCAGGTGAGCAAGTGTGTGTGTGGGCATGTATGTGTCTCAAGACAGGACAAACCCAGCTGCTGTTGGGAAGGATGGATGAGCCTCCTGTTCTTAATTGGTGTCAAGATGAACAAATTGCTCCTATGTAAATGCAATAGCTCACATATGTGCAGCTTGTACTTTACCAGACAACAGAGCTTTCCATGAACACTTACAGCACTGACCATAAGAAAACTGCGCTTTCATGTAGTGTGGTACGGGACTATTTAAGACCCTGTCTACATAAACGAATGTCTGGAAGGGACAGGAAATATTACATCATGGATAGCAGAGTTTCCTCAAGCCTGAGGATATCCAAACATCACATAGAAGGCGGTTTGTGAGAGGGAGGAAACTTGATGAGCACAGCCTCGTTTCTCATGCGCAGCCTCGGCATCTGCAGAGAAGGGGAAATTCAAATTAAAACTGCTCAGCAGAGGTAATTTGTGACGAAGGGATGATCTGACATGGAGGGCAAGAAGGCCCAACTTCACAAGGGGTTAGACGATCTGGAAGCAGAGATGCCAGAGACAGAAGGACACCTTGTAAGGGAGTGAAGTGTCCTCAGTTGGTGAGATAAGAAACAGCCCCATTACTGTCTTGCAGCCATGCCGGAATGGGAGTGCTCGGGAGGCACCTTTGGGCAGGAGAGCTGGGTTGGGGGATGGACTCATGGCCGGGCTAAGGTGCCCCATGACACAGCTCACAGGATTGTTGCTGATGCAAGTGTATACAAGGGATCTGTTTATGCTGCAACTCTGCAGATCCCTTGTAGAACCACTTATGGTGGCAGGATTCTGCCCAATGCCTTGTTCAGTAGTGATCTTTTTTGTTCAGTATTGAAGCACAAATATTTGTTTAATTTGCCTTAAGGGGTGACATAAAATTTCCCCTACAGCAGCCTGCTGCAAGTCTGGCTTATCCCAGACACAGTCAGGTACGGCTACGGGAGCTCATCCCTACAACACCGCTCCCTGTGCTGGGGATGATCAAGTTCCCCTCCGAAACCCAGAGGAGACTGCAGCCCAGGGGATGGTAAGGCTTCCTTTATACTTCGCTTATCTCTTTTGTACTTACTTATCTCTTTGCTTATTGGTTATGAACAGGGAGAGCACCTGGGCCTTTGACAACCGGGGATGTTCTGTGTAGTTTGCTCTGCCCCTCAGGCACAGGCTTTACACTTGGACTGGCTGAAGATCTGGAGAAAGCCTGGTGGCTTGACTCAAATCCAGCTGAATTCTTCACTTATTGAAGACAGCAAGCAAGCCCTGTAGGGGCCTCTGGGTAGGGGTGGCCAGGGCTTGACGTACCAAACTAGTCATGGGCTTGCAGGAATTTACTAACAGTGAGTCTGAGGGGCTGAGAGCAAGCCCCTGGCACCCTGGTTCCCAGCAGGCTGTGCCCTACAGTCAGGGTCAGTGTCTCAGAGCCACTGACACTGGCCTCTTTCAGAAAGACGATCTTGCCCTACAGATGCATGGGTGCACAGGGGAAGAAGCACTGCCAGGGGAGAGCTGAGGGCCCTTTCCCTCAAGGTCACCCTTGCACCACACACACCTGCCCTCCCTCCCCTGGGTTGTTGCACAGCCAAGGAACCTGCCTGCACCAGGGTGTCTTGCACAGCACAGAGGTACAAGGCACTGTCAGAGACCTCGACTTCCTCCAGCTGCAGGACGCTGTATTTCCCCGTGGTGTTCAGCAACGTGGTGAGACGGCCGCTCGGCTTGGAGCCAGCTACTGCCTGATATGAGACCAGCTGGGGAGCTTGGCCTTTCCTCTGCTGGTACCAACACAAGCCATAAAAGTTGGTGGTCTGGTATGTGCAGGTGGTCTGGAAGGTGTCTCCCTGCTTCACTGTGACTTGTGCTTCTTGCTGGGTGATGGTGGTCTGCCCCATGGTGCCTGGAAGAAGCAAAGGTCAGCAGCTGTGCAGGGAATGGCTCTGGGAATCTAATCAGGAAAGCATGCAAAATCTAGGCAAAGAAGTCTCCCTGTCCCTTACATGCAGAAAATTCCTGAGGCCTGAGGGGGTTAGCCAGGTGGAGTAGTTTTGGGCAGGAGCTCAGAACTCTCAACCCACCATGGACCCTGAGGAGAGCTGTGCTGTGTCCCTGCTCCTCCTCCCTGCTCCTCTCCTGCTGCCCAGAGGACCAGCAAACAGCCTGTTATGGTGATAATTTCATGCTGGGACCAGCACCTTTCAGGCAGGTTGAGGGGCCTTGGGTTCCTATGGAAAAAGATTCACCATGTCACCTCTGAAGGCTCCTAGCTTCCTGAGTCAACAGACGGCCGAGCTGAATATTCAAAAGAAGCAGCCTCGGCTGTGCTGACAACCAGGAGAAAACTGGTGGCCATGGCAGCCAACAAAGAGGCACAGCCCAGGGCATGTTTAGTGTCCCTGTGTCAGCTTTCACAGTACCTGCTAATTCACATTGGAAACGGAGAGATGTGGGACACAGCAGAGAAAGCTGATATATCCTATGGTGACAGCAGGTGGATCAAAAGAGAGACAGAGAGAGATGGATTGAAGGGAAGGGAAAAGATGGAGAAGGGGTATGAGGCATCTCTTCTATCTCTTCTCCTTTCCAACGGTGAGAGCGTCTTGAGACGATGTGTGCAAAATCACAAAATTGAGGTGATATTTCCAGGTGTTTTCCTGTTGTTCAAGAGAATTTCCCCACATGGTCCTGATAAGGCAGTGAAGATCTTCCTGGGGGGAAGAAGAAACAAGTATTGACTGAAAAGCCTGGACTTACCCAGCAGTTGCCCCAGAAAGACAGACAGGATGAGGTATTGGAGGTGCATGCTGAGACCAACTTGCCTGTTTGTTGAGAGTCAGAAAAGCACCTCCCAGCCTCAAGATCACAGAGCTGCAGGAAATGACTCTGTTGGGGGAGGAAAGGAAGAAGCAGAGAAGAGAAGAGAAGTGATCTCTTCTTCCTGTGCCTGAAGTGCTCCTTATGGCTTTCTCCCTCCTCCAGCACCAACCCCTGTGGCTCCTTCAGCCAACGGCATTCTCAACATTTCCACAACTGGGGGCCCTGCATACTCTGTACACATGAACTGGAAGATGAAGATTTCTTCATTTCTACTCAGGGGAGAAACTGAGCCATCGTCCTCAATGTGCAACCATCCTTGCTGACTGTAGGGGCACTTCCCTGGGAGTCTCTCCTCCCTTGATGCTTCTGTCTGCACTTGCAAGATGTCCTGGACAATGTCCACACAGTTCCTGAATGCCTTAAGGATGGAGACTCCACAACCTCTCTGGGCATCCTATGCCAGTTCCTCACCCTCACAGTGAAAAGGGGGTTCCTGATGTTCGAACAGAACCTTCTGAGATTCACTTTGTTCTCATTGCCTCTTGTCCTGTTGTCCTGTCACTGGGCATCATGGAGAAGAGCATAGCTCAGCCTTCTTCACACGCTGCCTTCAGATATGTGTACACAGGGATGAGATCTCCCCTAGAACTTCTCTGTTTTTCTGTGCTGAACAGTCCCAGCTCTTTCAGCCTATCATTATATGAGAGTTGCTCCATTCTCTTCATCATCCAGAGTGTCCTTCACCTGACTGTCTCCAGTAGGCCTGTGTCATATATTTCCCTAGTGAAAACACACATGCCCTCACCCTCTGCAGTCACAAGCAAACTCACATTTGTGCACCCTTCATATGTCAGCATAGGCCCTCAGCCTGTCTCATAGCCCCGCCTGGAAACCTGGGCCCTCACCTCCAGCACCTGGGTCTCCTCCTCCTTATCTCTGGCTAGGCCAGCCTGATGGTCACTAGCAAACAGATGCATGCAATCACTCACTCTTCTCACAGTCACCCTCACACTCTTGGATCCCTCAAACATTCCCATGGCTTCATAATATCGACTCTGTCTAACATCCATGTGCTGGCCCTGGGCTCCCTTATCCACCTCTGCCTCAGACTTTAGGTATGAATTTGCCTCCCACTCACTGCCCAGGCAAGATGGAAATGTGCTACCAAATATCACATACACACCCATGCAAAGTGCAATTTGAATTCACAAAACAAAAGGAGAAACCCACTGCAGTCCCTACAATCACTGGTCCTTTGGCTGGTCACATGTCCATGTGCATTGTGGTCCCTCCAGTTGCTGACTTTCCTCATCAGGCACAGGGCTCATCCCAACAAGTGCACTGAGCAGCCCCTGCTCAGGTGCAGGAACCTCCTTTTATCCTTCCTCCTCTCTATTGCCTCCCCTTGCTCCTCCCCACTCCTCACATTCTCCCCACCTTTGACCCTTCCCCTAAGCAAGCCTTAAGCAGTGCTGCCAGAACCCCCCTCAAACACCCATAATCCTCTTAAACGCAGCCTGACCCACTTCAGAGCCACACCTGCAGTTTCCTAATGAGCCATCAATTAGTGGCTGAAGAGCTCTGGTCTCCCTCCTTGTCTCCCTTGTCACTTACTCCAAGATTGGTGTCTTTGTGTGCTTTCTTTATCACTTTCCCTTTCACTTGTTCTTCCCTTTCAAAGGAAAAGGGACTTAATCTGACAGCCTTAGTGACCCAGATGTTCTCATCTTCTACATGCCCTGACAATGACCTCTGCTGAAGTTCCTCAGATATGCACGTTACTCAAGACAGTGAAAGGTTCCTGACCCTTGGGTCTCTTGAGTCCAGGCTCTGGGGGGAAACCCCATGTTGAGCTCAGCCTCTGAAGTGTCTCCCTGCAACACCTGCAGCAATGCTAGGCTATGGCATTCACTTGTCAGGATGCCTGAGAAGTTACAAGAATGAAGGAAAGGGAAAGTTTGGCCAAAGGAGCAAGCAGTTTCAGATGTAAGGTGAGTGTGAAAAAGCACTGAGGTCACTTGAAATGTCATTCTGCAAGGAGTTAGTTTGCACCCTCATGTTCCAACTTATTTATTTTTTCCCCTCTCAGGTGTCCTGCATTTCTTGCAAGCTCCTGAATCCACCCTCAGAGAAGTCTGAATACAGCTGAGGATGAGGACACACTTGAGTTCAACCTCAAGATAGGATCCAAACCATAGATTTCTTATCCATCCAGGTGGGAATGGGGCTTCTCATCCATCTCCCAGTGCCCCATACAGACAGTTTTCTTTGGGGGTCAGAGACTGAGCGTGCTTTGTCACCTCAGAAGCCCTCACTGCATCTCTTTGCTTTCCAAAACAGACTTAGCGTAACAAGAGACACATGCACAGAGGGACAAACTAGAGCCCAGAAATGCACATCCCACAAATGCAGCCACCAGCAGTTTTGTGCTGGGCAGAGATGTCCAGGAACTCAGGGACAGGGGGACTCCCCCCAGGCCAAGCACTGGTGAGTTCCCAGAGCTGAAGGAGAGATGTGGAAAGCAAGGGAACAATTAAAGGGCTTGAACAGAGAATCTTGTCCAGTGTCTGGCTGATGAGTCTTGCTCAGAAGTTGAGGCTTTCACTGATCCCCAGATGCAGGGCTAGGAAGACATTTTCCTTCCTTGGTCTTCTTTGGCTAGGAGGTAAAGTCATAGCAGCTGTCGTGTCTCCTGCCAAGAGCCCCCTCCTCCAACAGTGGTCATTGATGGATACTGAGGGAAGAGTAAGTTCTGGGCAAGCAGCTGGGATATGTCTGATTACACACTTCTGTGTGCTGCTCAGTGTCAGCAGCTCAGGGTTGTTTCTGAGTCTGCTGTGGCACTGGATCCTCATGGCAAAGGTGGCCAACACCATCCTGGGCTGTGGTAGGAAGAGTGTTGCCAGCAGGACAAGGGACCTGATCCTTCCTCTCTACTCAGTGCTGGTGAGGCCACATCTGGAGTGCTTGAGCATTCTCTGACACGCACACGCTCTGCTGTAGAAGTTCTTCCTCTCAGATCCAGGTCACGTTGCAAAGGGGCTTGGGGTACCGGAAAGTTCAGGTAGGAGCTTGAAGGAAGAGATCAAGCAGCCTGCAGTCAGGCAATAGGAGGCTGCAGGCCGTTTAACTGCTTTTTGCTCCTCCTGGAGATCACAACCAGCCCCAGCAAGGCAGGAGTGTCCTTGCTGAACAACTTCTGCCATGCAGTGCTCAGCCAGAGAGAGGCGCCTCCACCCTCTCACAGGGCCCGAGACAGGCCCCATTTGCAGCCACCCATGTGCTCCTTGTCCCTTGGCCGTGTCTGAAAGGAGGTAGAACCAGGAACAGCCAAAGACACCAGGAAACAGGTGTCTGTCTCCCTCTCACCTCAGGGTTTTTTTCTCCCTTCTCATATGTCTCTGGGAATAGCAGCTGCTGTAAACATCCCACACAGAGTCAGACACACCACTTCATTCAGGCAAGAGGACACACAACCCTCTTCTTCACTGAAATCTGCCCACCATCCCTTCAAGTATCATAATCCTCCTCTTTGTCTGGAGAGGAACCTCTCAGAAGGGTGAGAAGAGATGATCATCTTATAAACTCAGAGGTGTTTCTACCCACAAGGGGATGAGAACTCCTGCAGTGGAAAAAGATTTTGGGGACTGTGCAAGACACGGGATGTTTAGGAAAAACAGCAGAGAATGGGAAAGGGAAGGATCAAGTCAGTTTGGCCTTTAGCAAGCACTCCCCATCCGTTCAGGTATCCTGGTTAGCTCCTGTATCTGGGCATGGCAGCCCCCAGAATTGTGGGGAGGTTGGATCATGTTACAAACTCAAAGGTGTTTCTGCACACAGGGGGATCAAATCCCTTATGGGATGAAGTGGAAAAAGTTTTTGTAGTGTGCGCGACATTGGATGCTTAGGAGAAGGAGCAGAGACAAGGAAAGGGAAGAATCAAGGCAGTTTGTCCTGGAGCAGATGGAGGCAGGGTTGACAGGGGCTGATGCCATGTATCTGCTCTGTGTGCTGGCCTGGCCAAGCCTGTTGCTCTGCCTTGTTTGCCCATGTGCCAGTAGTTCTCTGGAAGAAGAGTTATGAAGTCCAGCTGGGACAAGGAGCAGGGTTCATCCTTCATTCTGTGCTTGTAAGCCTCTGCTCATGGGCTTTGAACAGCTCTAATCAGCTACTCGAGACTCTGAGTTTGCAGGGGACAGACTGGAGCCCATAGTCTCTTCCCAGAGGCCTCCTGACAGCTCTCACTTACCTCAGACCTCCAGCCCCGTAGGGCCACTCAGCAAATGTATTTCTAACTCACTCATGGAGCAGGAACCTGGCATCCCTTGAGGCTGCTGTCAGTGCATCTAGTCCACGCTTTTACCCTGTCTCCTGGAGCTCAACTCCAAAGGTTCTGAATCCTGTCAAAGAAGGTCACAGTGTCAACACTGAGGCACTGTGGGAAGTCCTTGAAGGTGCCCAGGACCTTGACATCTCCTTCTCCTGTCCATGGGGAGCTTGAACTCCTGACTCAGTGGGATGACTTTGTAACACCAGCAGGAACATTTTGAAACCTCCTTGAAAGCCTGTAGCTGGAGGATGCAGATTTTCATTGTATGTACGAGCTTTTACAAAGTAATAAATGTGACAACCCTTCTGGTTGTTCTTCAGAAGGAAAACGCCGGTGCCACTGTTGCTGCGGAAGCCAGCGGTGGCGGGACGGGGCGAGCGTCCCGGGGGCCGGGGCCGGGCGAGGCGAGGCGGTGCCGGCGGGCGGAGCGGCAGCGCCCCCTGGCGGGACCGCTGGAGCCTCTCCCCCGCTCCCGCCCCCCTCTCCCGGCCCCGCCCGCCGCGGTTCCTGCCCGGCCGCAGCCCCGGCTCCTCTCGCCGTGTCTCCCAGGGCGCAGTAATACACCGCCGCGTCCCCCCGCCGGGGCCGGGCGAGCCACAGGGCGCTGGACCGGCGGTCTGCCGCCACCGACAGCCGCCCCGGCGGGTCCGACACCTCTTTATCCTGCTTAAGACTGCTCACAAGGAATTCGGGGCCCCGACCCGGGAGCTGACGGTACCAGTGGATGAAGTCGCTGGTCTGTATGTTGGGGTGTGAGCAGTTGATGCTGATGCCGGTGCCCTCGGTGGTCTCTGCCGACGGCTTCTGCTGCACCTCGGCTCTGCCCACAGCCACTGCTCGAGAGAAAAAAAAAAACAAAAAACCTCAAACCCTGCTTTCTGCCTTCCCCTGCCTGCCCTTTCCCAGAGAAAATACCACAGAAACAGTGAGGAACAACAGAGATCATAAGAAGATTTTCCAAATATGTCAACATGTGCACTAATGGAAATGTCCATTAATAGTTGATGGACAGATGAACGCAAGAATGGTACGTGCAATGATGGCGTCATTGAAGAAAAAAAAGGGGACAAAGGAAAGACAGAAAGAAGGCGGCAAGGGAGAAGGAATGACTGTATGAGTGGTATGCACAGACACAGAGGAAAAGAACGAAACAGGGAGGGTTGAACAAAGAACAGTCATGAGTTTTCTGAGGGAATGCGGAACGGCAGCAGACGGAGGGACCGTCGGGAGGATGGTTCACGGGCAGATGTCCGTGAAGAAGCCAGAGAGGGGACGGCAACCTCGAGGGACCTGCGGGGCCCACCCCAGGGTGAGCTCCAGTCCCAACGCAGCCCCCGGCCCGGTCCCCGTCGCCGCCGCCAGCCCCGCGCACCCAGGAGCACCGCGGCCAGCCCCGCCAGCCCTGCGCCCCGCCACCGCCGCATCCCGCCGCTCCGCCGGCCGCGCCTCGCTGCCCCCCGCCAGCCCCGACTCTCTGCTCCGCCGCCGACACCTCCTCTCAGCTGGTGACACCTCCTCTCCGCCGCCGACACCTCCTCTCCGCCGCCTCCGCTCCTCTCCGACGCCGCCAGCTCCGCCCCGGGGCTCAGCCCTGCGCTGGAACCGCTCGGGGTCTCGCCCGGACTGCGAGTGCTCAGTGGCTCTGCACGGGCACAAGTTTGGCTTCCCAGAGCTGCCTACGAGCTCAGGGGATGGAAAGAGCAGCCACTGATTTCCTGTGGATAGCATGAGGAGGCTGAGAGCCTCCCTTCAGCTGCTCCTCTGCAGTCAGAGCACGATGCCCAAAAGCGGTGCTCTGGTAAAGGGGATGTGAAGACAAATGTGCCCATGTGTGTGCAGGGTTCAGGGAGGGCAGGGGAGAGGCGGAATTACAGTCAGAACGTAGGTGAGAAGGGAACTGCAGAGGTCTTCTAGATCACCCCTCTACTCAGAACAGATCCCATTAGATCAGGTTGCTCAAGGGCACACTCAGTCCTGACTTAAACACATCCCCGGATGGAGAGTGCACAACCTCCCTGGGAAACACATGCATTTTCTTGATATTTCTTTTAGCCTATTGCTTAATCAGAACTCCTCATATTCTGTCTCCTGGGTACTTCCAGAGACAACATCCATCTTCTCTGTCTTCTCTGAAAACGTAGTGGGGGAAAGCAAGAAGGTCTCCCCTGAGACATCTGTTCTCCAAGATGAGCTGGCCCACTTCTCAGCCTCTCCTTACATGTCATGTTTGTCAGTCCCCTAATTGACTGGGTGGCTTTTCTTAGACTCGCTTCAGTATGTCGAGGCCCTTTTTGGACCAGAGAGTCCCAACCTGCACGCAGTGCTCCAGATGTGGTGTGACAAGGGCCAGAGGGGCAGGCTCACCTTCCTGGACCTGCTGCCAACACTTTGGCTAACACAGCTTAGGATGCACTTGGTCCTGTTTCCTGCAAAGACAGCACACTGCTTTGTTCGGTGTTCAGCTGGGCGTCTCCTAAAACCCCACATGCTTTTCTGTGCATCTGCTTCCTAGGCAGGTTCCTCTATCAGATGCAGAACCTTGCCCTGCTTTCAGTCAGCCCATTTCTCCAGCCTGTCCAGGTCCTCTGAACAGCAGCCACATCCCACAGTTAGGGCCCATTCCCCTCACTGGGTGTTATCCACAGACTTGCTCAGAACTTCCCACTTCCCACTACTCATGGCATTCATGAAAACACTAAACAGTATTGGTCCTACCACTGATCTCTACTACTAGACACTACTAGTAAGTGTCAGCCAGCTGGCCTTTGCGTCATGGTCACAACCCTTTGAGCTTGGAAGTCCAGCCATTTTTCCACCCACCTTGTCATCTTCTAATATTCCTCTCCAATAGAGGGAGCATGGGAGACTCTGTCAAAGGTCTTGATAAACTCTAGCTACACATCTCCTCTGCCCTGTCCTTTTTCCACAGTGCCTCCTCCCTCATGAGAATGCAACAAGTTTGCCCCTCAGGTTGAGCCTCAGCTCAAAAGCAGCTCCACCAAGAGGGGAATCAACCCTGGCTGAGGTCTCCCAGCAGAGATTCCTGCTACTGACTTCACCCAAGTCACTAAAGGGAAGAGGGAAAGCCCTCAGCTGCACTGCCTCCAAGCTGGACCTGAGTCCAGGCAGAGAGACAAACAGGCAGGGAGGTGGGCTTAGAAAATTCACCCACTGTGCAGAGCCCTTGCCAGACAGAGGGTCTGTACTGGGCTGCCCTGTAGGACAGCAGCTTGCTTTGGAGGATGCAATCAGGAATTCAATGGAGAATGTGAGGAATCCCTCCCAGGGGCAGTTGCTGGGCACTCCGACTGCGATTCCAATGTGGGCCATGAAGGTCCTTGTAGGCTGAAGTCCAAAGCAATCATCAGTTCATTGGCCTTCCCTCTGAAAGTCATGGGGTCTGTCCCTTCCACTCGCAGCACAGTGATACCCTGTTGCTTTCATTCAGTCCCTGTTTAATCCAGGGTCTCAGCCCCTGCCTGACATGGACTTAGACGTGAGAAAGGGCTGGTTCCCACCCCAGACACCACCGATACTGCACTGGAAGCAGATTCAGTCAGGCATGGCCAGCCAATACGGCATTGGAAGCACTTTCAGTCAGGGATGGCCAGCACATGGTTGGCAGGACAGCCCAGACTTTCTCCTTGCCCATCCTTTTGAACTCTCTAGTGCTGGGGAGAGCAGCTGTGTCCTGGCCTGGAGAGGCAGGGAGGGGGCACTCACAGCCCTGCTGAGGCACTCCCAATTACACTGAGTTAAACTAAGGATCCAAAGTAGAGTGAAACCATCCTTGTTGGGGCCTGAAATCAGCAGCAGTGGATTGTGAGCTCTGGAGGGACAGGAAAAGGAGGGCTCAGGAGGCAGGAGCTTCATTTCACTGCCTCTTCCATGGAAAGATCTCTTGCAGTCTGGTGCCACCACTGTTGGACTGCACTCAGGCTCCTTCTGACCCTGGGAATCTGCTGCCCTGTGGTGCTCATGGTGAGTGCAGTGGAGAGTGTCCACACCATGAGCAGCACATTTCCTCCTGATGAGGGACACACAAGCACAAACACAAACACAGGTTCATGCACAGCAGCACGGAATTCTACACAGCTTTGTGCTCCCACATGCATCCACACAAACCCGGCTGCTTACAAGTACACTCAAGACAAGAACACACATAGGAACACCATGAACCTTGGGCACTGCTGAAGACCCCTAGGGACTGGGCAATGTTAGGCAGGATGGAGTCAGAACCTAGCAGTATAATGCACACAGCTGGGGAGGCAACAACAAGGGATCATCAGGGTGAGCTGAGGCGGGAGGGAAAGACAAGGATGTGACATTGCCCCCAAGTACGGGAGCCCATGGTGTATACCTGAGGCATGCTGGAGCTTGCTGACAGCAGCACTTCAAACACCTCCACCAGAGTGACCCAGGCTGACCTCCCTTGCCTACTCTGGACCTGCCCAGAAACTGAGCTCATGTCTTCTGCCTGCACTGCTGCATTCCTGCCCGAGAAATCTTGAGCCTTTCATGCCAGTGCTCAGAACAAGACTTCATTGGGGAACAGGCATGGAACAAACCTGGAAATGAAAAGGCAGCAGTGTTGGAAACCAGAGCAGAGCCCATATCATTAGCTGTGATGTTTCACATTTCAGATGAGCTTGTGAGAAAATTGCTACCTCTGCAAAGGGTGCCTCTGACCCTGTGGCAATGAAGGGCAAGTATAAAAGGCAGCCCAAGTCCCTGCTCTCTCATCCACTTC